>NC_064753.1:24638321-27138321 GCF_011397635.1 Epinephelus fuscoguttatus | reverse complement strand
AATAAATCATTCAGGAGCACGCTGTGCGAGTACAGATTTCAACCAGCAGCAGAAACGAAAGGCGAATCCTGCCGGTTGTGGGTTGAATAGGGGTCACAGACGCTGTATTCCTGTCAAATACGGCGCAAGATAAGGGCTTACCAGCGACGGAGAAGTCCAGCTTCAGGTCCAATAATTTCCTCTTTGTTGATTTCATGACTGCCCAGAAATACCTGAACAGCCGAGCCGTGGCAGCACACGGGTATGTGGTATGTCAGAGGAGAAACGAGCCGTTCACATTTCTCTCTTTGTGGCAGGTAACAGTCCACAAACCTCACCGCACTTTAGGAACTGTTCTTAACTTGTGAAGGGACTGTTCTTTACTTGTCAGGGGAGGAGCGTGGCTGGTTGATTTTTATTTTATTTATCTATTTTATTTCAATCCCACCTATATTAATCACTTATTGATGCTGTTTCTGAAGTATGAATAAGTCAATAAGTAATTTATTCCATTGAAATATCATTGATGCATTATAGAAAAGTGATTTATCTTTTTATAAATGACAAAAGGCACATCTGCCTTATAAGGTGCCTCTTGCCTGGGGCCCCCAGAGTGTCTTGAAACAGCCCTGGCTATGTCCATTATTTTATACAGCCTGTAAGTCAACATGGTATCTGATTCTCTCCATATTGCCCTGCATTTATTAACACTGATTAATCTATAGTGTTATACATGTCTGGTGGTGGACAAACTAAAGCTAAACTCTAACAACTTATAAGTGTGGAAAAGAGGCAAATCACTGGCCCCGCCTCCGTGCCAATGTTGAGAAATGGGTGCCTGAATGAAGAACAGTATTACAAATATGTACTGTTGGAGCAGAATCACTTTACCAAAAAGGCCTGCAATTGCAAATTCTTTTTTCTGTGGTGAGAAATAGTTTGATACAATAAACTGTAAAGCACACATGCAAACAGACAGAGGGTGCCTATGACTCACAAGGTGAAATGACAGGCCTCTGGTCACACACACAGGTTATTTTCACTGTAACAGTCATGCTCCGACACTTAAAGCCCAAGCCTCCAACATACAGTACGTGATTACAAGCACAAAATGATCAGCTAAAATCAAGCAAGGCTTCATTACAACACTGCGCACTTAAACCAATTTGAGAAGTGAATAGCTGCTGGTTGCAGGGTAATTTTGCATGTGCAGATGCCTTGTTATTTGTGGTTAACTTCCACCCATCCCTGCTTATTTTGGTGGTGAAGAAATTTAATTTGAGTTATCACAGCAAAGTCATTTTACAGTGCCTATTTAGACAGGCTGGGGAATGGCTTGGGAAATCTCACCCTTGTATATTTCACTTTGTGTGGTAGCCTCATCTCCTCAATACCTTCATTAATATTTTGTGGAACAGCCAACCACAGCCAACTGGTGCTAGAACAGACTAGATGCTGCCCAGTCCATAACAATCTATAGTATAGGAACTAAGTCTTTTTTTAAGACAACACTTCAGTATTAGACTTAATGCCTGTATATTAAAATGGACAATGTGTTACCACTTTTTCCAACTGTAGAAAAATGAAGGCAAAATATCCTGCAAACAGCCGCTGCCAAAGTCTGCACTAAGCAGCAACCTCCAGCGCTAAAAAAATGAAGCCAACACAGAAGTGCCAAAAACTGCAGTTCTCTGAATGGCCACATGAGGCTGGCTCCAGAAGCAAGTCAATCCCCATAGACACCCATGTTAAAATGTCCAACTTTACACCAGAAATACACATGTTTATATTCTTGGTACAAAAACGGCTTTGGTCACTACAGTTAATATCCCCGATCATGACAACTGTACAGGGGGTGAATTTTTATATAACTCACCCGTTTACATTTTATTAAAGCTTAAAGTTATGTCTGCTGATAATGTCCTTGGCTTCTTAGTCAGATCCACCCCTCACTCCTCCACTGCTCCAGCCTCTCACCCCAATATGGTCACCTCTGGCTCCATAAAAAAAAGATGGCAAAAGCCACAATGCTCAAAACGCAGAAGTCCACAAACTGATGGGTGAAATCACGGTAGCTACGTCCATTACTTTTACAGTCCATGGTGTACAAAGTAGCGATTTCTGACGTATTGTGTTCCTGCCCATAAACATGTCTGACCAATTGTGAACAGCGCCACTGATGGCGAGTACAATGATTGGCGCACACAGCTGTCAATCACGTCATCAAATGCCCCTTTTATGGCATCAAATAACTAATTAGAACCAAACTTATCAGGAAAAATAAGCACTTAAAAATGCAGCAACTTGATATAACTTTCTAAAATGACAGAAGCCATCTTTGGGAAAAATGTATTTGATGTGTATTTTTATCTTTTAGATTGGCCCATGTACCATCTACTAACATGGAGGGGGCGGGGTTTACGACCTCTACTGCAGCCAGCCACCAGGGGGCGACCCAGATGTTTTGGCTTCATTTTTGAGGAGTTGTCATGTTGTCCATCTTTATATACAGTCTATAGTTAGACTCCATGCTCTTAACACAGACTACTGCATTACTCCCCCTCCATATACACACACCTACATGAAAGCATGAACACATTCATAGAAATAACTGCTTACATTAGCCACAAGCAATAGTATGGTATACACACACTGCTATCTTTAGTTAGACATGAAGGCTCCATAGTTATTATTGATTGCCTCATTATGCCATATTATTCCCCAGTTGAAGTTCCAAGTCAAGTTCATTGCCATGCAAGTGACAGGACCCAAACTGAGACATCTTGCAACACATTTATCTCATCTGACCTAATCTGCCTATGAGTCACCATTAAACATAGCACACCAATAACAATGCAAGCACTCACTCTCACATTCTAACTCCCACACACTGCTAAAAATGATTTCTTCTTTAAGTGTTATATATTTTTTTATTCACAGTCCCCAAAGTTGTGTTATTTTTTTGTCTGTCTGACCTTTTCATTTTTGTCCTTTGTCACCAAAATTATATGTTTTTGTCCATGTGCATGTACAGTTTACACACACGCACACGCATAAACACACACACGACTGTGAGCAGCAAGTAGTCATACAGTATGCTGTATTTCAGTGGCATTTTGATGCTCTGAGGCCAATTATGGTATTTTTACCTTTTGAGGATTAAATAAAATAATTTTTGTGCAACATTATTTCATTATCTTGTTTAGCATAGAAAAGGTTTCAAGGGTATTTTTGTGTTCTCTGAAACTAATATAAGAAACCCCTTTAAAGATGGGACACTCTTCTTACAGGCCTAAAATAAGGTGTGCCTCTCAATCTACATGTACAGTACAATAATTGACCCAGATGGTAGCAGACCAAAACATAAGGTTATTGGCTCTTGCATTAAACTGAGCCATATATATAGCAATATACTTATATTAAGTATTAAAAAAATATTAAGACCATATATTAAGACCATAATTACACTGATTCACCTGACAGACTAAAGTTTAAGAAAAGTTCAGCGAGGTCTGCAATGGTTTCCTATGTCTTCATGCCCAAAAATACATTTCACTCTGACATTAAAACACCAAAAGGACACAGGAAGACACACAGAAAAAGAGCAGCACTGCCCTCCTACATTGAGGAGATATGCCCACCCAGTGCTGTGCATTGTGGAAACAAGAAGGTCCGTTCTGTTGGACTACAGATATTTGTTTGTACTGTCAGAGAGCAAGGCTAGGCTGTGGCCTCTGAGCCCTGGGGGGCAGTGGCTCTCTGTGGCAGAGGGGGCCTGCTGTCTGTGTGTCTGTGCAGTACATGGAGAGACACAAAGGCAGAAGCTGTGACCCTAAGGGTGCTCACGGCTCTCTTCAATTAGTATCCAGCAGTGCCTCCCCAAACACACACTCCTCCTCATGCAATTAAAAACCGGGCAGTTTTTTTAGACCCCAGAGTTTTTGTTTCCACCAGTATGACCCCCCGATTGTGCCGTCCTTTGACTCTCAAGTATTAAAGAGAAATCTATTTTGTATTTTGAGCAAATAGTTAAATACTGCTGGGTTGTTGATTGATCTGCAGAGGAGAGGAGGGCTGGTATATTAATACTGACTTCCTATTTCCTTCATCTGAGATATACGGTGAAGAAGAGAAAAAGACTTCAACTTAGACAGTAAAAACATATGTCAGTAAAATATATGATGTGATGAATAACAATCAAGCACTTGCATTTGTATTTTTATAAACATAGATGCAAACCTTAATCGGTTCATTCTAGCAGTTAATTTGGATAAACCAGACTATAATTATCCCAAGACAGATGGAGAAGCATACAACTACAATTCTTTTCACTCTGCAGTTTGCTTAGGGCTACACTCAAGATCTTTTGTAGTCCTGGACGAGCTGGGCTCTAAGCCCCAGGGCATCCTGAAAAGAGCTGAATCTGAATTCACCTCAATCCTACTGTGAGCCCAGAGGAAGCTCACTCTGGTTGGGTGTGCCAAATTATTCTATAATTTAGCCACAACATAGCAGAGTCACTACTTAAACACATGAGTGGTTGACAATCTCCTGATAAGACCATGCTAAGAAAAAAAACAATTATTTAGGTCTGGATATAACTGCTGTAATGGCTTTTTTTTTCCTCTTAAAGGTTTTGCAGCAATAATATATAAAGTCTGTGTCTGTTTACCCTCTATAGTGGCACATTATTACAGATTTTTTACTGGTTTGAGGGTTTTCTATGGCCCTTCGTTCAAAATAATTATTGAAAATTAAATAAAATGTAAATAAAATAAAATGTCACAGAAAGAAAATACATTTACAACTTTGTATTACATGTAAAAAAAATGTAGTATATATTCTGTGAGACAGAGCTGCATTTAAAACCTTGTTCATCACAATTTGCTATGTAAACAAAGACCCCAAACAACTATGAATATCTGCAAGATGTAATTATAAAAGTCCAAACAAATAGGTTTCATATTCCATGAAACAGTAGACTCTCAATATGATTTAGTAGCATATTCTGCATTTCTAGGAATATGCTGAAATAGCTCTCCGAGCCCTGGCGAAAATGCATTTAAAGATTTCTAGGAATCTGTTGTTAAAAGTGTGGTGGATTACTTGTTTTAGCTGGTTTCCAAAATTGTGCCACAACACTCCCAATGGCAAGTGGACAATAACAGAGCAGACATACAGTACATGCCGACTATTCATAGCTGCCTTACAATGAACTACTTGACTGCAATGGGGGCTTCGCCACCTCTGTTATACAGCCAGCACAGTCACCATCACAACCTATTCTGACACCGAATGTAAAGTCCAACTGCCCTCCAAATCCCTCCCAATTATAAAAGGTCCTTGAGTTGCTGTTTTGCCCCCTCTCCAGCTCCTGTCTGATTACTGAGTGTGGGGCGAGCTGCGCAGGCAATCAGCCGCAAAGCGCAGAGGACCAAGAGGACTGGGGGAAAAAAAATCAAATCCAAAACACTGCAAAAAATAAACTTAAGGGGGACTTCTGGACCGCAATTACAGGCCATCCAGCCAGGCCTCTGCTCCAGCAGTCAAGAGCTGCCGTGATTTCCGACAGAAAAGGTTATTAGTTTTTATTGGAGGAAATAGATGCTGGGTGGCTTTAAATGGCACAGTAATGCGGGGGGGCTGGAGGGAGGCCTCCTGACCCAGGTCTCCCAAGGGTCCCATTGCGCTGCCGGAGGGACACACAGAAGCCATCACACACCCTCTCCCCTTCCCCCAGCCCTCGTGCCCTACAGCTCCTGCTTGAACTCTAAGGCAGTGCCCTGGTCTTTGGCCTTGAACTCAACCCGGACACCCTCTTCTTTCTTTTTTCTGACATCCCTCTAAACATTAGCGTCATTGCTGATGAGGTTTCTAGAGCCTCACCTTGTTCCTCTGCCCTCACTTTACAGGTGAAAAACACTGTCATCCTCTCAGTTTTAATATTTTATCATACTTTCGTTTGTGGCTATTTTAAGACATTTTTCTGAAGGCTGTGATGCAATCATCTGCAGTTTTAAAATATTCAGTGATTTGTACAAAACCAAAATTAAATTGACAAAAAGTGTTTCTCACTAAACTAAATTGAGTTAAAAAAACAAACAAAAACAAAACAATGTTGACATGGCTTTATTTTAAACATTCCCTTTACATTGATTGTCTGCCACATAAATTTTATCACTACATTTTCAAGCTGTGTTTGTGTATCTGTACACACACACGCGTGTGCCCATGCCTCCAACATAGCAGCGGCACATGTGAAAACATTATCAGTGAGCACGGCGGCTGCGTGTTTGCTTGGCTCGGTGTAATGACTGCCTGCAGATTTCCTGTCACGAGCACGTGAGTCTGCGGCTCCAGAAGGAGAAGAGAAGTATGCAACCATATTTGCCTTTGTGCTGGGCTGCCAGTGTGTGTACTCTGCTGTGTGTGACGTTATTTCAGAATGTGTAAGCTATGATCTGCCTGTGCCAGATGAAGTGCTCTCCACAGGCGTCGGTGTGTCAGTGTCCAGTGATAGGCAGTAATCAGACATGTATGCTTTTATCAGCCGGAGGAAATATACAGAAAGGTTTTTAATGATTGGAATATTATTCCGTGCATGTGATGCAACATCTCACTCTTTTAGGTGTGTAAAATGCAATTACTTTGATTATGAATGTGTGTCAAAATATGTCACTGTATGTCAAAGTAGATAATATGTTAATGCTACCTTTTGTGACTGTGTGCACGCATGTGTGCTTGTCTTCATTGTGCTTGCTGCCCATACTCTCCTCTCCTAATCTGTATTCAGGGCAGGTAGGCTCCAGCACGGACCCACAGCTCAGTAACTAATGGAGGGGCTGATGGGAGCCTGATGACGACCACAGGGCCATTTGTACACACACACACACACACACACACACACACACACACGCTCTTGAGCACACACACACACATGCACATAAAAACACAAACACTATGGTCATTTCCAGCCACATCTGCACCCTGCATCATGCAGCTGGTAGCCAGGTAAGTTAATTACACTGACCATTTAATATTGGTGATTTTTTTTTTCCTTCCCTCATTGTACAAGTGATGCAACATGATAAATTTTATCATCTTTCTGAGTAAGCAAGTAACAATTAGAGCACGAGGCATCATCCTCCTCTGCCTGCGTTGATTTCGCCGCTGCTGTTGTTGCTGCTGCTGCTGCTGCTCAGATTTCTGCCTTTAATTGCCTCCGCTGCAAACTTTTCCAGCGAACCACTGCCCCTCTAAGTTGATTGCCAGGAAGTGCAGGGAATTAGAAAATTAATGTCACACCAGGGTCAGTGCATTGGAGTGGCACACACACCAACTAGCACAGCGTGATCGCTCTGTTACCTGCAACTAGGTGTTTACACATAAATAACATTTTGTTTTGCAGATTTTTTTGAGCTAATTCACAGCATAATAGTCCAGCTGCCTAACACAGATGGTTAAATGTGGTCACATCTGTTTTTACACAAATAACACAAACAGAAACCAAAAGCTTTCCCTCAAACAAGAGAAAAAGAGTCAAGTGTAAGGTCATTCGAGTCAAACATGTACCTAAAGACTACCCTCTGAAACTTCACAGCTCTCTTTCATGTACCAGCAAGCCTGTTTCCATCCACTTTTCTCCTGTCCTCTCATGTTCTGTCTTGACATCTTCTCTCATGCACTATTTGGATCTCCTCTGGTCAACTTTCCCTTCCTATCTTTTCCTTTCCTTTCATATCTTTTCCTTTCCTTTCCCTTTTCCTCCTCCTCTTCCTCTGCTGAGCTCAGGCCAAAGAGCTGACAGCCAGAGACCTAGGGGCCTCCGAGGCTCCGAGGGAGAAAGGTAATGGGCCCAACCCCGGAACGCACTCTCACTCTCGGCACACATGGGGCTGCCGGCAGCTTTGATCCAGTAGCCCCTGCTTGGGTCTCCTGACGCCTGGTGAGGAAATTCATAGGAACAACTGGAAGAGGCCTGTGTTTATTCAGCTCCTTTAATGAGTAGGGAGACGGATTATCGGGGGCCTAGATCTCCCCAAAAAAACACAAGGAAAGAAAACTGCTGCTCCTTCCAGATGTTGCTCTATCACCGGTCACTCCGAAAGAATCCGAGAGAGAGGGAGAGAGAGAGAAAGGGAAGGCTTATGTATGCAAGAGGGAGAACTAGTGGTCGGCAGGAGAATTTCCTAGTGTTTTCTCTGTTCTTCTGTCTGGCCAGATGTGGGAGCTGGCCAGCCCTCTCTGGGTGAGCCCAGAGGAGAGCAGCCGCCCAGGCGCAGTGGGGAAAGCTGGGGGCTCAGAGAGGGAGCTTGCAGACATGTGTTATTTTTTGGTGTTGGTGTTGGAAGGGGGGGGTTAGATGGTGTAGGTTACCAAAGCTTTCAGGCATAAGCTTTACTTTAAGCAATTTGTGCTGTCTTAAAGAGAAAAAGAAGCTATTTCCTGAGCCTGTCATACAACCTCTAATGTGTTATTTTTTTTTTTTCTTTTTTTTTTTTTTACACATAGCCTCGTTGTAATCCTCATTAACGTAGCGAAGCAAGTGACGTGGGAGCAGATGTACGAAACCAGTCTGTCCCGGGAATTGAAACAGAAGCCTAATTCACACATAGGCCAGCATGTGACTACAGGTGGTGGAGAGACAAACGGAGCCCCAGTAATGGTAACGCCAGTTTACCTGCAGACACAAGGCAGACTCGGACTGCGTGTCAGGCCCTTGACCCCTTCGCCAGAAGACTGACCAGATCAATACGTCTCTCTATTGTCAAACCATTTAGGAGAGGATTACGGGTCAGCCGCTGGTCACAGATCCTCACACACAGAGGGCAAAGGTCAGTCTGCGGTGCACATTTACATGTGATTTCCACACATCAGATCTTGTTAAGGGTATCACCTGTGGTAAAAACTGCTTTGTAATGTATTCTTGTCTGGGCCGAGCTCATTCAAACCCTTGCGTGCTCTCTTTAAGTACCATTCGAAAATCAGCCACTGCTGTAATCTACAGAACCAGACTGTCCTCACCTTTGACCTCTGAACTGCTAACCCCATAGGTTCAAGGTCAGGGCAGTGACAAGTTGAAGAAGAGGTGTTCACTGTGTGTATCTGTGTATGTGTGTGAGAAAGCTAATGATAGGTCAAGTTCACTTGCAGTACAGTGCGCAAACATGAGGATGCTGACAGCTAAATGACTCTGCAGTGGTTATCCAGATCCATGTACATGTACATATCCATAAAGAACCACTGTGCCCGCGTGCAATCAAACAAATGATCATGTACATGCAATAAGTGTTCTTCACAGCTATAAAACTACACTTGAGTGGTTTATTGAATTAAACAAAATAAAACACCATCAGTGGTGTTGATTAGTACATCTGCTCAGTACGAACAGCTAATTAGAAAGGAGTGCTCGAATTGTCAGTTATATTAAACCATCATAAAATTATCCCACAAGAACGACTTGTATTTATATAATTATCAGCATGCCTTAAATCCAGTCCGGCTCTGACACAAGAAACTTAAAATGCCAAATGTGTATCTAAGACGTCAATAAACAAGTCTTCAGCGAGATATAACAATTTAATCAACCATCACTGCACATGAGATAGCCTGTGAGGGCAAGCTGCTGGCTTAATTTGATTTCTTATTTTCTTAAGATTTAGATCATTGCACACTTCACTGATAATACATCCTCCTCTGATGTTTAATTCCTGATAAATTCCTCTTTATTTATTTAATTACTCCTATTCCTCAAGTGACTGTGAGATGTGAATACTGCTTGTGGAAATATAGCATTAAAAATATAACAAATGCTGTAAAAAGCAGCACAGATTTTCATATTAGTGTTAAGTAAACAGAAGAAAAAGTTATTTAGCATTAATTACATCTCGCTTCTACTGACTTATTTTATGTTTTTTCATACGCCAAGGTCCTATCATGTTTCTAAAAAGACAACGAGGAAGATTAATATATTAATTTATACCATGATTAGGTCAAGAACTAAATGAAGACTTTCTGATTATATGTTTACTCAAGCTACCTTGAGACAAATTATATAAATATAGATTAATTTGTTCTTCAGAATAATTCTCATTAATGGATTGTAAAATACTGGCAGTTTGAAAAAACAATGTAATTAAGAGGAGAAAATGAATCACACCTCGGTTTACTTTTAATCATCATCATCAAATTTACCTGTTCTACCCAAAAATTATTCCAAAAATATGACCTAAAAGAACTGTGTTTTTTTTATTTTTTATAATAACAGGGTATGGTTTAAAATTGATGGTATATGTGCATGTAATGGATGTTTCAGTGAAGACTTAACACAGTCGCTCATAATTTAAATGTTTAAGTTCTCAAGACTTTGTTTAAAGATTAAATCTATAACATACAAACTTTCCTCAAAGACAGTCTTTCCCCTAAAGTCTCATACATGTGGTGAAACAACAATGAGAGGGGAAAAAAAAGTTTCAAGGAAACACTTACCAACTGTGAAGCGGAGGAAAAGCTTCCCTCACAGTCCTGCAAAACATAAGAGAGATCCATCATTGTCCACGGGCTTCAATCATCCTGTATATCCTTCAAACAATTGTCTCGACGAAAACAAAAGTAAAACACAGGTCTCGCTGTTCGTGTTGCTTTATTACAATTACAATTCATAACCTTTTGCCAACATCCATCTTATTGACCAATAATACCTGCCCCAAGGCTGTACTAAGCTTGCAACAAGATCTTCTGTATGAATGGATAAAACCTGAATAATCTGGCAAATCACAGACAGCCATTATCATCATATTGTTATTTTGTACTCATTTCTGTCCGCAGGCTCTGTGCTGTTTGTTATGAAGTTATATTACAACCTGAGGATAAGAAAAGGACACTGCAGACCTATTATGCATAAAATACATAAAAGCATTGCATTTATATATGTAAATCAAAAACTACTCCCCTTTTATACATCTATTGCATTCTAATGTCATTCAACACACTTTCGTTTAGCAGCTCAGACACACACACACACACACACACACACACACACACACAAAAACACAAACAGACTCTAGCTCATTGTTCCTCAGTTATCCAAAATGTTAGGCCTCCTAAAGTCACTGCACCTCAAGCAATGACTGACTCTTGTCGCCATGCTTATATAGTGAATGCTGCCCACTGTAAAACGCTGCAAAACTCTGCCCACTCAAATACAAAATGTTTCAAAAACAGCCTTTTCTCCTCCGCTACTATGGACATTGCATTTGTAATATATGTCAATACGCTTTATTATTCTGTTTATCTTACGAAGTGTAAAAGTGTGAGAGTGATGCATGACCCATTGTCATAAACACATAACACATACAATGCCAAGTAAATCAACATACTGTACCAAGAGCAGAAGGCTAGCTGTGACCGTGTTGTTGGAAAATTCAAACTTAAAGTTGAAAAAAGACAATTTTCGTGAGGCAAAATCTCAACCTTGAAATCACAACCTTGAGAATAATTTCTTTTCTCCTTTCATTTCTTATGAAATGATTTTTGACAACACTGCAGATTCCTCAGTGAATAACAGACCATAGTTTAATTTTGGTGAATAAGCCACAGCTTAGCATAATTGCTAGCTTCGCACTGGCAGAAGTTCTGCCTCAAGATGCTATGAATAAAAGACAAACATACAAATTAATTCATTAATAAATAGAGTGTAAAAAAAATTAAACACAAAACATAGTGGGTTTACTATGACAGGAGGGGAAATTAATCTACAGTATTCCCTGCAGTGCTGACATTCCGACTTCATTTTGAATTATTAGTGTTATTAATGCCGAGCTAAAACCAACACTTCCCTGTTTCTCTGTACAGTACGGTGTGATGATGCTATAGCCTCAATCAGCCTTTAACCCCTGCCCTCAGACAAGGTAAAGGCATCCATTCCCCTGACTCCAGGTCAGTAAGTAAGCTTGTATTTTTGGATGGCTGCTGCCGATTGTGTATGCACTTTAATAAGCGAGCTGCAGGTCAGGCAGATTTATAGGCCCATGGTGGGGTGGAGGGACCGGACTCCCTTGGCCTCCAGCTTCCCTCTGCGCCATTACGCCAGAGTGAGATATAGTGGGATATTGATCCCAATGCCACTTCATTTCGCAATAACTATTACACGATATTCTCCCGGGCTGCGCGTGGCTGCTGATTTATGCTGCCTTGCTATTTACATTAGCAGTAAGTGTTTTTCTATACCAACTGAGGAGGGTCTTACAGCCACACAAACGGACATGTGAACATTCACATGCCATACCATACCTGTCTTTTTGCTGCCTTTGATGCCTTTTCACACTAGCATGGGTGCTTAACACACCGCTGCCTGCTAGGTGAGTAATGGAAGATACAGACATAAACATATCGAAGAATACATCCCAGCCTTCATTACAGTTGCGCGATTGACCTTGAGGCAATGTTATTCTCCTGTGTTATATCTTATTTAAAATACCTGCTTGATCACATCCACTCTTTAGAATGCTATTATATTCAGGGAGATGTTTTTGAATTATTTTATTCCCACTTGCTGGTTGGAGTGGTGTACAGTCGGCGTAATGAAAGCAATCACAAAAGAGATGACTGCAGCATGTGTGTGGAGAAACAAAATCATAATTTGTGCTAAATAGTGAATTGTATTTGCATTTTGATATTACATTTATCTAACACATCAAATGGCTTTACAGCACATCCACCCTCATACTGTGTGGAGCAAGTACAACTAAAGTGAGAGCTAAAACGCAGAAGGAATCTTTGCTGCTGTTCGCACTCTGCTGCTGTGTGAAAATATGTCTTCGCCAGAAACAAATTTAATTGAACGCTGCCAATTTGCAAATTATATCACATGAACGAAACTACTGCCATGATCAGGACAATTAGGATAAGCAGCCTGTGCCTCCTGAGCCCGCACCGTCACCAGCTGCATACTCCAGA
The DNA here is from genome assembly GCF_011397635.1 of Epinephelus fuscoguttatus. NCBI lineage: Eukaryota > Metazoa > Chordata > Actinopteri > Perciformes > Serranidae > Epinephelus > Epinephelus fuscoguttatus. The sequence continues at coordinate 27,125,385 of NC_064753.1, read as the reverse complement.
GCTGGGTCTTTGCCAAAGTGGCTTCCCTTGCAGTGCCAGGCTGGTGCTGAGTGTTTGTTTACACACAGAGGAAAGCTGTGTCAATGGCAGAGTAGGAGACATGAATGGGGAGGAAGGGTGGGAGAGAGACCCTGTTAGTGCTGACATTCCCACAGGCAGCCCCCACAGGGGGCACTGCGCCTCAGATGCCGCCACTGCTACATTGTGCCACATCAGAAAACAAAAGGACTAATGACCCTTAATTGCTCTGGAGCCGTTTAAAATCAGATGAGTGTTGCCTAAACTGCAGTATGTAAATCAAATCCCCCTCCTCGCCCCTCTTCCCGATCTACCCCCTAAGCTCTCTCCCCTGGCACAATCAAGTCTTTTTCTCATAAGGGGGCGGGCAGCTTAGCAGGCTCGCTGCCAAGTGAGGGGAGCTGGCAAGCGTGGTAATGTGCAGACACTTGTTGCTACAATGCCTGCCTGTTACGCCAGCACATGGTAGAAATGGGGTGACGGAGGGGTGTGTGTGGGGAGCAGATGGGCATACTATAGCCTCCACGTGCTTCCAAATTAAACATGGTAATAGAAAAGAAGTGTGCTCTGCTCTCGGCTTTCAAAGCTGACAGACACTGCGTGTATGTCCCATTCATTAATAGCTCCATTCATATGCAACACGAAGTTTGATTGTACACAAATGTCCCATTAGGGAGGAAGGGGTTGGTTAGTGAATGCAAGGCAGTGTGTGCGCGTGTGTTTCTGCAAATGCAGTTGCTTCTGCTTGTTTGCATGCATGTTTGCATATCTCTGAAAGTGACAGAGTTCGCTTTGTGTATGCTTAAAGGGATTGAGTTGAGTTTGGTCTAGAGGTTATACTAAAGATAAAATGGATGAGGATATATTAATAAAAAAAATATATAATTACTTCTCAACTGTTGGTTAAAGTATTTACAATTATAACGATAAAAAATGAAAATAAAAAAGAAATAAAAAAGGATAATCTTTTAAGACAACATGTAAGCACTGACGATATTTAATCATTATATATTATGTACCAATAAGAAGACAACAGAAACAAATAAATCTCATGAAAAATTGTTGAATAATACATTTCTAAATTCAGAGAAGAAAACACATTTGGGCTGTGAGTCTTAATCAGAACAGACTGTAAGTAAGCAAATAACATCAACAGCTGAGTTCAACTATCAATGTTGTCTCTGGGACTGAGCCTCAGACCAGGAAGGTACCTTTAAGCCAGTGACCCAGTGAGAGATAAGCGATGTCCTCCTGCACCCCTGGGTGTCCCACTGCTCCCACCACTCCCATTAACACCAGGCCTTAATGCATTTCCCATATCTGCATGCTTTTCTGCTGTATGGAGTCTCCGGTGATTTAAACACAGCAACAAACCTGTCCCATTTTCAGAGTGACATTATTGATAGACTGTCACTTCAGATTGTAGGTAACTGCTAATGGTTATTTTATGGTGCATATGTCAAATCTGATGTGCACTTTTTTATCATCTCGTCTCTTACCCTGCCTTCCTGTTTGATTCGATTGTAATGATTGCTTCATGATCATTGTCAAACTTTTAATAAAAACAAACAGAAATCCCTTACTATGTAATGACATTAACAAAATTGACCTCATAGGAAAAGGACCTGTCAAGTACCACAGCAAAAATAAGCTTTTTTTTTCTTTCTTTGAATGTGTTATTGATTGTAACACTTTATCTTATTATGACTTGTTTGTATTGTTCAACTTAATCGTGGCATAATATTCAGCATTCTGCTGTGAAGAATAGAAAAGACTGATTACTCTTCCTCTTGTAAACAAATAAATACAAATCTGAAAATTTATCGCAGCTGAATCTGAGCAATCAAACATTGAGAGAATGTCTTTTGTTTCTAAGTCCAACATGCTGTTTTTTTTTAAAAACCAGCTCCCCAAACAGACCACCACCTCTTCTTCACCCCTCCGCTCTTTATCCACTCCAGTGTTTTCTCCCTGTGAACCTGTATCCCCTCTTGTCGTGGATTAGCCTCCATACTTGTGTGAACAAAGACTCAGTCAGCATGTGTTTATGTGTTGGTCCATGTGTCGAGTGAAGAGGGGACGTGTCTCCCACTTATGTCCGGATCTTAGAGGACCCCAATTTGTTAGGCATTAATCAGAACACCTGCTCAGAGAGCACCCTGTGTCAGTGGCTCACTTTGTGTGCCAATGGTTTCCTGGCTGCGTCGCTTTTTGTTTCACCACTTGAGTCATCAGTGTTGTTTGAAATCAGTTTAACGATTGTGCCTGAGACTGATTTGAGTATGCAAATACCGCATGGGGAGAAAAGTAGTAAGCAACATAAAGAGAAAGAAGACAGGAGAGGGGCAAAAAAGGGCCAAGGAAACAGGAGCTGGGTACTGAGCATTACTCTGACATTTAAGAGCAATAAGTCATCAAGTGTGGTTCCAGCAGATGGCTGTAAACAAAAACAAAACAAAAAAAAAAATGAATTTGGCTCTACACCATAACAATGACACCATCCTGCTCCTTGCTGAAGGACAAGGCATGCAAGAGAACAATGTTTGAAGGAAGAAAAAAAAAGAGTAAAGCGCTATAACAGGACAAGGAAGACTAGGTCAGAGAGCAGGCAGGAAAGAAAGGGAGTACAAGAAAGAGGTAGCAGAGGAAACAAATGAATAAATTCATGGGGCACAAAATGAAAAGAAAGATGGAGGGGAGTGGAGTAAAGGAAGGGGGTTGGAGTCATCAGCGGAAGATTTTTATTGTCCGGACACAGGAGATGCACACAAAAGCACTGGGAAGATTCAATTAAGTATCATATGCAGTGACCTTATTGCCATGGTTACGGAACAGTGGAAAATATTAATCAAGCCTGCACTTGCAACATGAAGAAAGATGGTGGAAGGAGAGATGGAAGGAAGACAAAGATGGAAGGCAACGAGAGACAGAAGGTGTTAGGAGAGGGAAAGAGGATGATGTTACCATGTCTATATGTGTTAAAGCGTATTTGATCTTATGTTTAAGTGAATGCAATTCCAAATGTCCACGACTGTCCACTCCCAGCTTTGGACATCTGCATGCTGACATCGAACATGGCATTTTTGACAGTGGATTTTCGATTCCTTTGTCGAAAACATATTTTTAAATGGAAAAAAAAAAAATGCTACCATCAAAACTCGTCTGGCTCACATTTGCACAAAGAGGAGTCACAAATGTGGAATGAGCTCAATTCAGAACTCATTTCATACAGGGGTGAACTCACTTTTCAGATCAAAAAGATTTGTTTTAGCTCCCTCTCTGTATTTCAGGTTGAATTTCATGTGCCCAAATGTCTGTTGATGCTTTCTTAGGGAGGGGAAAAAAAATCTAGAATCCATCACACAAGAGTGAATTCATTAATAACAAAACTCGCAAATGTTTGCCACATGAAAATGAAATGTTTTCATCCATCAATGTGCTTTTTTTCTGTGTAATGGTACACTTGCACATGGTTCTAAATAAATCCTCTAAAAACCAGTGCTTGCATATTGTTACAGACTGAAAAATTATGACGATCGTTTTCAATCATATTCCATTATGATGTTCCTCTCAGTCACATTTCCCTGCACACTGCGGAAGGGGAAAGTTGAAGATTGTTCTGTTTGATGAAGCTGTAGAGTGTTTGCTCGCTGTCTGCAGGGACTGTCTTGAAAACAATCTATCTGAAACTCCCCTGCTGAGCAAAATGTTAAATAAACAAAGGCGGGGATAAACAAAATCCCTCCATTTCAATGTCACTGAGAAGAAAGCTAACATTTTAATGCTGCGATTGTGAAAAGGAGGTGGCAGCCATAACGGGATCATCGTTTAAACTTTGGACACAGTGAAATATTTTTTCTCAAAATAGTTAATTATAAACATGGTGGCTACAAAAATATAATTGTTGTACTTGCTTCATTCATGAAGCAGTAAAATAATCTCTCGTCCCCACTGGTTTTCCAATTTGCTTTTCCTCCAGGTGGAACAATTTTAGACTTCTCCTGATATGATAATAACATTTTTTTCTTAAATTTCATCCTATTTTGTAGTTCAGTTTTTGAAATTTACAAGGAAACTAAAATCAAACTTATTAGGCTTGATACTAACATACTTTTTGAAAACATATATAGTAATTTACGGTGTAAATTCGTTTTGGTCACATAGAGATACTTATGTATAGTAAAACTGCATGACAGTGTAAATTACAACTCAGTGTAAAACTACAGTGTAAAAAAATTAAGATGGTATTTTTGTTTACTATTCTCTTTAACCATTGTTTAAGTTGTACTAAGTCTCCTTGGAGTACTGTGGAGTACCCACTGGTACTGTCTTTAGCCCACTGAATTTTCCCATTTAATGTTTCCAGTGGGATATATTGTCCACTGAGACAACATCAGTATTCATTGCTATGCTGAAGACACTCAGATGTATCTCTCTATCAACCCTAACAACATTATGCAATTAGACAGTCACTATTAATGCTTCATTAAATCTGGATGACACAAAATGTCTCATAATTAACCTAACATAAATCAGAGTTTCCATGATAATTCTGTATGTCTCGAATGCAGTGAATAAAGTGTCATCTTTGATAACAAACCATAAGTGGATACATGGAAAAACAAATGAATACTATGGTTTCTTGCTGTGGCACATGGTTTAAAATATTAACCTGAACCAGGACACTTCACTAATGCTTTTATTACATGGTGGCTTCATTGCTTTCACGCTTGCATTTTTTTCTTCACTGAAACAGTGATTTACACTGAAATTAACCAAGAAAAGTGCAACCAGAATCACAAAGCAAGGAAGATATTACTCCTGTCTTGGTGGCTCTAATATCCACATGCCAAGGACGACTGCGCTTCCTTCATAATGGTTCCTTTCCTGTCTGAGGAAATTAAGCAGGTCACTTGACTGGCATCTTTCAAACTCAATTAAAACATGTCAGCTTTGCTTTTACTTGAACTGCATCAGTGTTTCTGTGAGTGCCTATGTTTCAGAATGGTTTTAAATACTTCACCCACCTATTCATGTTCATCTCACAGTTTTCTTTGCTCAATTAATGACTTAAATGTGTAATCAATTATCAAAGTTGTTGTGAATTAATTTTGTGTCAGTCCACTTATCAATTAATTGAATAATCATAATTTCAAGACATGTAGGCGTGTCATTAAAGCATTAGAAAAAGTTTTAAATTTTACTTTACAGTTAGTAAACTCCAGTGAAAAACTTAATATTAAGCTGCAACACAGAACTTGGATGAGAGAAGTTTTTAAATAAGTTGGCGCAAGTTGGTTCTTTTACAAGTGATTTGAAGAGTGACAGGCAGTGGTCATGCAGGAAATCAGCCAATAAAGTCATAACTGAGTGATTTGAGTTCAACATTGGTTCCATCCCCTGCCTACTCTAATCCTGAGCCCTAGTGTCTGAATTTTCCCCAGCCCATCCCTGTGGCAGTGCCTGCAAGGACCTATGGGTGAGACACAGACTGAGGTGTAACAGCAAAGGGCCTGAGCAGAGTGGCTGTTAAAGTGCCTGATGTGACCATGACCACTTCCAGAAACAATTTAATTCCACAGCTTCAGCCATCTCCAGCTGATCTACTCCTCCAAGGTCATTAACTGTGCCACAGAAGGTCACATGATTAATGAGTGACAGACCCTCTGGTGCAATAACGTGTATGAACGTGGCCCATTAATTAGACAGGGGGGCCAGAGAGAATGAATGGCCAGGGACAGCTTGGCCCCCTCACAACCCTGTCCTTCCCAGACCCCATTTTTCATTTTCATCTGCACAAACAGACACATATAACCACTCATAATATTCCCCAAATACCAGGTATTCTCTTAAAAAAACACATCAACTTAAAAACTTTACCAATATTTTTAACAGGACTAACATCTCAATAGTGACATTTCATGATAACATATAAACCAAGCACACAAGGAAAAAAAACAAGAGGTTCTCTGAGTCTAAATGGCCGTGGTTCAGTGCAACTGCATAGGTCCAACTGCTGCTTAGAAGTGCTATGAGCATTGGCCTCAGGTTGATCTGGGTATCAAGCATCAGAACGTTGTGTTGTTGCAGTCCTTTTCCAGGACTATGATAAGCACTCTGCATTACTGAGGGCAATCTCCAAGAGGAAATGAAACATTCTGCTGCCACAGACTGGCTTTATTAGAAGACAACAAGTCCGGCCTCTCAGGATATACAGATCAGGAGATTTAATTGATGCTGACTGACTGTCAATGCACTCCTATAGCTGGGAGAAACAAGAGTGTTTAACACTGCTCCATTGTAAATAGTATTCATTTCTCAGTCTAATCAACTTAATGCAATTCCAATAAGTCCATTTCTTAGAGTGGCCGTGTTGATTTGAAACCTCATAGCCCTGTTTTATTTTCACCAGTGCCAACAAATGTAATGGCTGCTAAGTATATTGGGCAATAATATAAGAATGCTCTACATCCAGTGCATGCATTTCAATTTTACCTTGAGGTCATAGCATTATGGATATACCCCAGTGGGGTCATTAATCATAAATATGTACACTGTATGTAATAACAACCGGTAGGGAGAAATAGACTTCAGGGAAGGTTTCAGATGAGGACTTGTGTAAGACCAGGGGACACAATGGCTATCTGTGTAAACAAATCTCATCAGTTCACCCACTGCACCTGGGTCAGTGTTTTCCCAAAGCTAGCACACAATCAGGCGGTTCGTGAATGTATACAGAGGTACATATTTCCAATTGTCATTGCCCCAGAAACATAATAAGCAGTGACAGGGTGAGCCAAATTCACTCAGTGCACAACCAGGAAAACAACATCTCTTGGAAACAGGAAAAATACGAAAGACGTCGAGATATGCGTGGTTGTGTAATGATGTTTTATCCTTAGATGAATTCTAGGTCATAGGATACTTATCTGTAGTTATGAATATGGAGGAATAATAATTTATGAGGCATGCTGATAATAAACATAATTTTGAAAGGTACTGCTGACATTTTTACACTACTTTTTATAAATGAACAACAAAAATAAAATAAAAAAATATTCTTGCATCTTATCAAACATTCAGAGAACCCCTTGACCCTTCTGAATAAAGCATCTCCCTGGAGATTTGACACACATCTCTCAGCACAGATCTGAAGACAGCCATGAATGTTGTTTGCCCTCTGATATATTTTTAATATTCAGATCATATCAAATATGTCCTCTTTCAATAATTGATCTATCTATCTACTAGCAACATAACACATGCTGAGCTTTGGCATGTGATTTCTATGCCCCAGTCAGTATATCTTCTTCCCTCTATTCAGTATGATAGAGAGAGCTCCGGCTGCTCCCTAGATGTGATGCACTTGGCCAAGGGAGCTACCCCGGGCATGCTCCGACGAACCCTGCGACCACAAACTAGCGCTCGGTCCGTAACACTGTAAAGCTGCATTTGTTGTGTTCAGGCTCAAAATCAGAGATGAAGACGCACCAGTGGCGCAGCTTATAAGAAAATTACTATGATTAAATATTTTTGTCCTTGTGTTGATTGTTATTAAAAATTCTCTGTGTCTCTGAATCAAATCACACAAGCAATTTAGCAGCTGTAGCAAATAACTGAGGAACATAGCTTGTATTTACAGCACACTGCACTCCATGTTAGCATCCTGCCTGACTAAAACAAGTTCATTTGTTTAGGTCATACATGCACTTACGCATTTTAAAATGACAGACTCTGTAAAAGCAAATATCCATTGTGTAAGATATGTACTAAAACATTTTTTTCTAAAGGAACACAGTGTAACACAAACATATCAGAGTCTAATGGAGTGAGTGTTTTTCATTCTGTCTTTTGACCAACAGCATCTCCTGTGGTGGCTCATTTCCTTAGTGCAAGAGGTTCCCACCCTCCATCGCAGCCAGGCTTCGGGGGGCATGGTGGAGAGAATGTGAGATGGAGGGAAGGAGCAAAGTAGAAGAGGGAAACCATGCTGGGAGAAAGGAAATCTTCCATGTGCAGAAGCAGAGTGGCTAGAGGACATTTCACGCTAATGGCGGCCGGGCCAATTGAAATGACTGCAGCGCTGCATGATTTGAAGGTCAGGAGACAGCGGATTATATTCCAGCGGTGGCGAAGGGGGATTGGAGGAGTAAAATGGTGCCTCCCCACCACCCCGCCCCTCCTCCTCTCCTGAATTATTGCAGAAAACCAAGATGGAATCAACATAGCACCAAAGCCCACCATCATTACTCTTGCACACAGCGCACCACGAAACACATAGCATTACCCCAGTCTTTTCTGCGCCCGTACATCACAATGAGAAATTCTGCTGTGGAAAATTCAGAAGATCAGTTTGTGAAACTGTGAAACTGTGCACCAGTGAAACCACCCTACAGCATACTATGTTTAAACTGCTATTCAATATGCAACCAAATTATATTCATGATCTTCAATAGTACCATTAAAAAATTACAGTATGTGCAAGAGGTAAGATCACGGACAAATTCTGATTAAATACTGTACAAAAGATAACAGTTCTGCTTATGAAGGCCAAAGCATGATTAGGCTTTTTCAGTTAACTGTCAATGCTCTTATTTTTGTCCTTGAGAAGTCATCATAACAAAACAAACAATTAGATTTCCTCCTGTAGACATGGGTGACACACTGGATAAAACAGCATGGCTGAAAAAGCACAGTCTATGGTTGGGCTTACAGATGAGGGTGCAAAAGTTACTCACACATGAGAAAAGCACAAAGTGATTATGCACATGACTGCAGTAATAAGCTGTAATAAGATGTGGAATGACCGTACGTATTTACTCCAGACATTGTGCAAGGGCAGGCCAACATGATTACATTTTATTTTTATCCAATGGATATGCGAGATTTAAGGCAAAAGAACCTCGAGCCTAACATGCAAACAAATATGGAAACAACAGCAAATGAGGCAACAAGGATGTCAAGCAGAATTGCAGAAATCAGGGACATTAATGTAATTAAACTAATCCCTTGGAGGCATCAGCTTCTCTATCTGCCTGATGTGGTTTCATAACTTCTGGAGGCTGTGCAATTTTTCACAATTCCCGTTAGACGTTGCACATGTCTCAGAAATCCTGACCATTGCCATGTTAATATTTTCAATGTTGATCAGACTTATAGATGCACCTGTTTTGGTCAGACACACAAACTGTGTTCATAGTAGCAGTGTCAGGTATTTAGATGTGGCTCTTTCCAGTGTCAGTAAACACTCGCGGGTAGCGTCCAGTCGGCGCTGCTGTACAACACTGACAGCTCTGAGGTGGACATCTTATAGGAGGAAAGCGAATGCCACTCTCTGTGAATGGCCAATAGAGGAGTTTGTATCATTGAAGGCATAAAGCAGACACCTACTACCATGCCAGCATTCACATGCTAACAAGAGCCTCACATCCAAATCAGTGCATTTAAATAACTCATCTCAAATACTGTATCTTGCGCTATGGACTTAGCTTCACAGAGGAGAAAAGGGAAAAGAGTGGACACTTTCAATATTGTTTGAAAATTCAGAGAAACCTCAAAAAACAAATGTTCTCTGCAGCTGCCTGTATTCATATAATGTGCCTGTATACATAAGAAAATAATATAAAGAAAGAAGGATAGATTGCATATGTTGCATGCTTCTGCAAACCTATGTGTTACTGTATATGTAAGTAATGAAACAATAATCATACCATAGTGAACCAACTATAGTAGTTTTTTAGATGACTTAAAGTTCTTATTATTTGACATATTTATAGCTATGAAATTAACTTATTTCTGGTTGGCTTAAAAATCCTTAACACATCACTGAAAACATGACTAATCAATTCAACTGTAAAAAATTGGTGTAAAAATTTATTGTGGGTTTTCTTCCCCCTTGCAACTGACTCCATTGGTTTTAAATATTCATGGGCCTAAATGAAAATGAGATTAAATGAAAATGGGGAAAAAAAGACAAATATTTTTTTGTATTACATTAAATTATAGTGTAGATTATGTTAGATTAGAATTATAGGAAGAATCTAATTTCATTACAAACATTTTTAATGAGAACAAAAAGGATTTACAGGTCAGTAATACTACACAGTAAGCACAGGTTGTGTCCAGGTCAACAGTGTTTGATGGCCTGTGCACTGGTGTGCAGAGTGGAGAAACACAGGCAGTGATGGTGCTAAAACTGAACTGCTTGTTAAACTCTACAAAAGATAACAGGCAACCGAGGTAGCCCAGTCAATCCAGTGCATGTTTGAATGGCTGACCATGTTAAGCTCTTAAAGCAGGCATTAATCCAGGATTTTAGGAGCAAAGCTAAGTTTGGCACATTATCATGGCAAGGCCCAGACCTTAGCTGAACTTCAATCACTATGCAGGAGCACTGACAGTCACACAGGACTAAGACATGACTAGCACTGCAACTAGATGGGAATAACAGGTGTGCTCATAAAACAATAACGTAAAATCCTGAAGTTTGAAGTCCAATTGATTTATTAGCATCTCAGCTACATTTGAATGTATCATGATTTACTAAAAATAGAGACTTTCTGCTGGTTATGTGTGTCATAATCTGCATTCAGGATATATATCTTACTACACCAGATACCAATCTGTATTGTTATGTGAAGCATTCTAGCAAAAGCTTGCTCAGAGTATTGGCTCTCACAGAGCCCGAGTGACCTCTCTGGCCAGCCTCAGCCTCAGCGCCAGCCTCGCCCCTCCAGACACACACAGGCCAGACCAGAGCAGAGCCTCCTCTGCTCTGGTCTGCTCCAGATACACACAGGCCAGCTCAGATCAACATCTAAGATAGCTGTGCAGACAGACAAACATATTAAAAGCTGACAGCTCCTGACCATGCATCTGCAAAAGTAGCACCATCATGTTTTAGCAATGGCACAAATACCCACCAGCCAATACGACGGCAGCGAGCATACAGTCACGTGATGTGCACAAACAAAGGTACATGCACGCACAAGCACGCATGCACACACACGTACAGACAGACACACACAAACACACACACACACACACACACACACACACACACACACACACACACACACACACACACACACCAATCTTAGGGTGCAGTCATAGGGCTTGGGCCAGGGCTTAGGGCTAGAGCATTGGCTTAGGGAACTGGGTGTGCTTGTTGGCAGATGGGGGATATTAGGGGCAGTGTGTTGACTGATAAATCTTCCTGCACAGTGTAGGAACCTGAGCTATCATCTGACATATGAAAAAATACCAGAGAATCTGTGGAGAAACGAGAGGAAATTAAATGAGAGGAGGATGAAGGCGCACTGTAGCAGGCATCGGTTGTGCTCCTCATCCTCACCCACAAACACGCTCTGTATTGTGGAAGCACACACACACACACACACACACGCACACACATACACACTGTCACTTCAATCTACATATCAGATTTCATTCATGTTTCTACATTTATTCAGCTTGTGTCATGAGCACAACAGTAGCTAAAACACTGTATGGCTAATGCACGTGTCAAAAATAGTCTTGTACGCTTGTAAGAATACCTGCTACTTCCTGTGTGAGATTTATGGAGCTTAAAAAACTGGATCATCACTGTGTGACAGTCTTCATTTATGGATATTGTTTACTGTATTGCAAAGGATGAAAAGACACCTACTGATAGTTATTAAAAAATGCATGATATTTTGATTTAAACTTTAATTACAATGGTAGTCTTGCTGCGATGAGAAAAATGTGGAATTGAGTGCTGTCTTTTATTTTTGTGACTTTTATTCTCAATTTGGCAGGAAAAGCTCATGAAGCAGAGGGGTTGATGGGTAGTTTCTGTCACAGTGTGTCAAAGACACTGGAGTATGATGCGCCTTTAATTTGAGATATGAAAACAAGAAAAAGCGGGTGTTTTTCACGTGTGAAGAAGTTATACACTTCCTTTTACTGTAAACTTAGTTGCCAGTTTATTAAGTACACCTAGCTAAATCTAATGCTTTCTAAAACACCAGCTCTGCAGCAAATTGTACCATGAGGTAAGTTAAAATGTTTAATATCTTTTGAGAGGTTTTGAAGAGGTGTGAATTGAACTTTAGGGTAATTAAAGTTAAATTTTTATTGTGTTATACTGAGAGGTGTGTCTGATGTTTTTTCCAACCCATTTACATCAGTGGGGGTGGATTAAATTTGTATTTCTAATGAACATACCTCTATAAAAACTCCAAAATTGTGCTTTAAATGTCTGTCAATAAAAAAAAGGTGCTTCCTTTGATTATTCGTGATCAAACACAGCTTAACTATCAGGGTTAATATTAGTCCGGAAATGCAAAAATAAACTGTGTCAGAGCCCACATTCACCAGAGTAAAATATATTTGATATTTTGAACACCTGCCCCACAGCCATGTCAGCTCTGTGAGTGGACAGATAATTCTCCAATCAACACTTGTCGACTCCAAATAATTGCAACTGAAAAAAAATCAACAGTTATTAACAGACTGGGAGAGTTGCTGTGCATGGTGTTTGAGTTTATGTGTGTGTTAGTGAGTGTGAGTGAGTGAGTGAGTAAGTTAGTTAGAGAGAGAAAGAGAGAGAAAGAGAGAGGGAGAGTCCAAATGGATTTCAGCCCTAGAATAAATCACTGTCGCCACAGAAACAAGCCGACAGCTGTGATGGATGGCTGAAATTTTTGTGTTGATGTCTTTAGTATTGCTGACAATTTGGTAGTCCTGGCTTTTCCACTTTTCCTGTGCTTGCGTGTGGCTAAACACATCTAAATGCTGGCACATACCCATACCTCTACACACAGGATTTTGCACCTGCTCAAGATCTTTCTGGATAAAAATCATCCTTTGCCAGATTCTTTCCCACATAAAAGCTGATTATTACAAATTCACAAACCAAATCTACATTCTTAAGTTTCTGAACACTTTTTTGTGTTAATAATGAAACATCATATTAAATGTTTGAAAACTAATATCATAGAAACTCAAATTTTCCTGAATGATCTCCCAAAAGTGCAACACAATTGTGAGCACAACTTTCTGTAGTGAAACAGTGGGCACCATCTTGTGTGTGAGCACTTTGGTCACATGTTCTTATTGCACCTGTATGCACTGACCCTCTCGCTGGATGTCATCCTATGAATGTTGGGTGTGCGTGGAGCACACACTGTCTGTCAATGACGTCTGCTGTCAACACTGTCCAGGCAAAAGTGATTTCCTCTTTTATTTCCTATTACTTTTTTGTTTTTGTTTTTGTTTTTTTTTGAACGACCACGTTTTACTCCCAGTCCTGTTACCTGGCCCACTCCAGTGCTGCCGGGCGGCGATTCTGCCTCTGCCACAAGTGCACAGTCACCCCCTTTTCTAAGACACACACACACACACACACACACACACACACACACACACACAAACATACACACACACCTGACTTGACTGCTACTGTACAAATTCTCAAATTCCAAAAATAAAACATATTTGCTTTTTAAAAACAGTCTGTACACAACACAGTGTATACAGCAGCTATACACCTATGCATAAAGTTATGTAAACACAAGAACACTATAAACCTTTACACATACACACACACACACACACACACACTCTCTCTCTCTCTCTCTCTCCCTCTCTCTCTCTTTCTCACACACACACACACATGCACATGCACACACACACACACGCACACACACACACACACACACAAAGTAAAGAGTTGGGCCGCTCTAAGCCAGCCCCCCCACATCCAGTGTTTCCATCTGCTCTCACCTGGCAGGATCAAAAAGAGCACACTTCCCACAAACTTACAAAGAATCAATACTTTCTCCAGCAAAACACAGCAGTCACAGCCTCAGCCTCAGTCCCAGCTCCACACTAACTGTACTCAAAGTACTGTAGACTGAGAGAAAGAATCCACAGAGCAGAAATTAAAAAGGATTTACTGACCTTACTGTCTTTTTTTCCTCCCCTTTCTCTCCCACGTCCAATTCCCTCTTTTTCTTCTGCTGGTTCTTGTCCTCTAAACCTCTAGACTAAGTAAGTCATGCAGGAGCTGCTTCCTGCTCCTGCTCAGCCCTACGCCACTGTATTAGTCTGATTTCACACTCTGCAGCCTAGCCTCTTGTCCTGAAGGGGACGGTGAATGTGCTGCTTATTTAGAAGCCGGCGCGCACTACCTGGGCTTGTAGGCAGCTGTTTAAAGCACGAGGCAACATCCAGGGTGCATAATACCCCCTCTTCCTTACACACACACACACACACATACACACTCACACTCACACACACACACACACACACACACACACATCAGCTCTCTCTCTCTCTCCCTCTCGCTCAAACACACACATGCACACACTCACTAGCTGGCTGGCTCGCAAGATAGGCAACGGTACAAACACACGCACGCTCATGCACGCGAGCAAAGTGAAATACACACACATGCAAGCGGTCTGTCAGAGGTCTCTCTACCTTGGCTGGGATAGCAGGCAGTGTGAGGATACACACACAGGCACAGTGAGATGGGCTGGCTGCTCCGTTCTGTCTCCTTCTCTCTAAGTGTTTAGAAGACAATTTCAACAAGGGATTGCTCCCAATCTACTAGGGTGATCCACATGGATGAGTTATAATATGCTTGCCACTCTCTACCTCTCTCTTGCCCCCCCACCCCTCCAACCCCCCCCTCCTCTGTTCCCTCTCTCTCATTCTCTGTCTCACTCTCTTACTCTCTCTCTCTCTCTCTCTCTCTCTCTCTCTCTCTCACTCTTTCGCTCTCATACTCGTTGTTTTAGCCTATTACCGAGCCGTCACCGCTTTCAGTCCAGGAGGAAAGCCTTCCCTTCTTGGATTCTATATTTCTCTTCTCTCTGGATGTGCATGAGATGGGGGCCAAAGACTGACTCCACCTGAATGCGTATTAGTAAAATGCATTATTTATTGCAAAGCTGCATTTTTTTTTCTTCTTCTGATATGCCGGTGGACACGAGGGGGAAGGGAGCAGCGGTGGTGGCTACATCAGCAGCGAAAGGGTGTTATTTGTGATATGTGTGTTTGGGGGAGGCAGGGGTGGTGGGAGGGGAGGGGGGGTGGGGGGTGGGGGAGTTAGGGATGAGGGGTCAGGATTTGGGATAGCGGGGGTCTGAAGGGAGGTGAAAAGAATACATAAGATATGATATTAATTTATTTATTTATTCAATGACTGGGATTGCCTTATCATCCAGGGTGCTGCCTAATGACATCACTGCTGGCTTCTCCAAGCTGTCCCAAATCACACTGCCACTCACTTTTTCATCAGAAATGGCTTCAATTTATAACACGCTGTGTGTGTGTGTGTCAGAGAAAGTGACAGGGAAAAGGAAAGATAAAGTGAGTGAGGTAGACAATCATAAAAAGTGTAACAAAGAACAAATAAGATTTCAGAGGCAAAAACAAAGCTCACTTGTAAAACCATTATTCTCTACTACTGAAAACTGACCAGAAAATGTTATCTATTGCGTAAAAATTACATTCAAAAAATTACATTTACACAAAAGTAATAAAACACTTTTTTTTAAAGTAAAATTATCAATGTTCGCACTCTACAAACTATATCAGCCACTTTCACAAAATAAGAAAAATGGTTGTTTATATTTACAATTAAAATGCTACGCACGTTTCCGTTAGGGCATTTACTAATAATAAACATTTAATTTAATTTAACTTTTTTAAACTGTAAGATAATTAAGCAACTTTTGTAATGAGATTACTCTAATTCTGTTACATGTGATCAATTAGTCCAGCCCCTTAATTACCTTATTTATGTTAACTACAAGGTAATTTCATTCTACAGCATCAGGATGATGTCAATTATTAATATTTCTAAACCTTCCAGTTACTTATATGATTAATTAGTGCCTGATTAATCATCTGAAGGAGCCAAGTTTTAGTCAATAAAGTAAGTTGATCGACACACGTACACTTAATTTAAAAAAAAAGGAAGAAATTTTGAAATATTAAATAGCAATAAAACTTGCCTTTATATTCGATCAAATATTTACAGATATTTAAGAGGATTATAACAAATCCCTGATAAAACCCTGGCCCTTTTGGTGAGCTGTTTCAGTTGGAAAAAAAAAATTAAAAGATGTTATAAATGCTTACAGTATTACTCATCTAAGATTTCATTAAAACAATAAAAGAAGTGGGCCTCACACACCTAAGTCTGTGACACACCTGTGTGTCAAAAACACGACTTCCAAAATGTCCTTGACTCATTTCACCCTGTTTAACCAGACAAAAATTATAACACTAACTAAAAAACAAGATACAAGGTTTTCATCTGTATCTTTAGTTTTAATTGTTAAATAGTTAAATAATAAATCACTTAACAATGAGTGGGGTCGTAGCACTTCTGGGATCCTATACGATGACAGAATGGGAATGGCCAAAGGTTGGCTCAAGCATGGCCTGGACTCAGACACAGAGAGGGGAGGGAGGCTGGAAGTGACTGTGTAAACTGGAGTTACCACGCTGGTCAACAGGCGGCCGCAATGTGCACCCATGGGGGCAACCAGCCAGGCAGGAGTCATGACTGCAGAGTGGACCCCCAAGACTCTGTCAGCACTATCAGCCTTCCTTCCCTCCTACAGCAGGAAAAACAGACCACCACAACAGAAACATAACCTTCCAGTATGAAGGCTGCTAAAGCCTCTGCTGAATATCTAATTGGGATTTTCTCAACACAGTCAAACTAAGCTTGCATAGATTTAATCTACCTCATAACAGCTCAAATCAAACAACTAACAAACACAGTTACTGAATTTAAAACCCACAAAAAGATTCAAAGTTGGCTGTTTACCCAATCTGTAACCGTCCGTGTGACGCTCACTGCGCCACACTTTATTATAAAGAAGTCTAATTCAGTCTCCAGCTGTCTGCCCCTAGCAGGGCCTGTTAACAGCTTGGTCCTCAGCCACAGGATGCCCATCTACTGTACCTGCGAAAAGGAAATGATGTGGCCCAAGGCCCAGCCAAGCCATTCTATCACCGCCATTAGGGCTTAAGCAGAACTGGAAAATTACTCCATTGGCATTAACAGTCCACCTCAATCATTTTAATACTATCATAATCATGAGACTTTCTAATATTATTTTTAAAAGCCTTGGTAAGAAAAAAGGAATTTCATTTCCTTTGCTTAACCACCTTAAATTGAGAGAGAGAAAGTGAATGGAGGAGAAAGTGATATCTTATGAGACAGGGGAAGAAAGTGAAAGAGTCACCTCTAACCCCCTCCGCCCCCTCCTCCGCTGCTTTCACCACCAGCGACCCTCACACTATAACACACACCTCTGTCTGTCTGCAGCATCTTTGTGCCCTGCCTGCTTCACTATAAAAGTCACAAGAGATAAGGGTTTGAAAAACAAACAAGGAGGACGATTAATATTAATGATTGGTCCAGTCTAACTATGTTCCCTCTTTACACAGCTGCCACGTGCCCAACTTAACCTCACCACCCCATCCGACCAGTGATATGTAAAGATGCCCTCCTGTGTTCTGATCGCCACTCTGTGTACAATATAATCCAGACTTAACACCACTAAACAGTCCAAGACTTAATGTTTCCCCCTCTTCTCCTCTGTTTTTAAACTTTCAATTTTCCTGAATAGCATTATTATGTATTATTAATATCGCTGAATTATTACTCATTTTCCTCTTAAAATGGAGTGCTTTAATTCACATTTGAAGTACTCATCAAGGCTGTGCAGCGAAATGGATGTGGAAGGATACATTATATTTGCAAAAATGCAAAGGGTGAATTAAAAATATATAGCAATACTAAAATATTAACTATTAATTTCAAAAAGATCGTTTGCCCAGGAAAAAAAAAAGAGCCTTTTCATTACTTCTATGACTCTTTTTCTTTTTTGAAGTGTACCTCTCTGATTGTGGGTCTTTGAATAATGTGCAATTATCATGTACTGAATATTCACCTGTGCATCAAGTACACTGAATATTCTATTTCCATTATGAGACAGCGCCGTGGATGTTCACTTTCAGGGCATGAAAGGGGGACATGGGTGCAGTGTGGCAGAGATGATGCAGTGTAAAATTCATGTCCAATACGATATCAGATGAAGGTTCAGTCAACAATGAAAAAAAATAGTAGAAAATAAAAATCAAAATAGGTCCAAACATGATAGTTTCAACTATCTCTGCCTCATGTTCACTCCTCATTTTTTTTATACAATAGTGAACTCTAATTCACCCTTGAAAGCGTGACCTTGTGCTGTGTGACAGGAGATAGCCGCAGCATGAAGACAGGACGCCACTTATCATCAAGGGACGAGGTGGCTGTTTAATTTCACACCACCAGTGGCTAAAACCCCTGTTAGTGTGGAGCATCACAATGGCAGCTACGCTGGGGGAGCAGATGTCCTAGTGAAGGGGTGTAAAGAGGGAGGAGGTTGGGTTGGGAGAAGGACAGCAAAGAGGAGCAATGGTGGTGGTGGTGTGTGTGTGTGTAGGGTGGTTTGCACTGTCGCTGTGTATTGTACTCAGAGCACAGTCTGACCCTGTGCGCATGCCCAGATAAACAGCGCCTCTGCCTTTCGCACACGCAAAAACAGCACAAATAAAAACATGCACTGTGACGTTTAGTCATATAGCTCATGGGCTGTAATTAAAAGTAGCAGGATGAGTGGGAGGGAACATGAACTGGACTGGGAGAAGACAGGCGAGAGCTAAGGTGCAGCTGTGATGGCGGTGAATGAGAGGAGAATTTTGTAGCGCGGTCCACGCCACAGAGGCCAATATCACTGAGAGCCCAATTGCTTTCTGAAGAGCTTTCCATTGTCTGCAGTGATGAACTTGAGCTCTGGCCTCCAACCCAGGGGTCTTTCCGTCTAATCCTGAGTGC
Organism: Epinephelus fuscoguttatus; assembly: GCF_011397635.1. Taxonomy (NCBI): domain Eukaryota; kingdom Metazoa; phylum Chordata; class Actinopteri; order Perciformes; family Serranidae; genus Epinephelus; species Epinephelus fuscoguttatus. The sequence continues at coordinate 27,106,478 of NC_064753.1, read as the reverse complement.
CCCTGGCTCCCCTTCACAGTCTCTCTGTCTCACACACACACACACACACACACACACACACAGGCGGACAGACATAATACACACCCTTCAACTGACGCCTGACATGACTGCAGGGTTGAACAGTGACCAGCGCCTCCCAACACAGCTGAATATAAAACACAGTAATGAGCGGGGCAAGAAAATGGCTTCCCTCTCAAACATGGCTGCTTACTGATGGCCAGACGCAAGCCAGAGAGAAAAAGGTCACCTCTCTCATCTTTTAGTACTCCAACCCCCTTGTCTTCTATTGCTGGTGCTGTTTTGTTTTTTTGTTTTTTTTAATTCTTTCCCTCTCCCCCCTTTTTCATCTCTTGCCTCCCTCGCTGCTACTTTCCCTCCCTGGTCATTTTCCTTACCCCATTTCGCATGCGGATGTAGGCTTATTATTTAAGAGACAAAGGAAGGGGATCTTGGGAAAAGACAGGTGGCTGCGTCTGAGTGATGAGAAAATTACAAAAAGTAAAATCCAGCTTCTAAAAAACTCTACTTCATGAAAGGTAATAAAAAAAGGGAAATAAAAATAACTGCGCCCTGTCCCCTATTTGGTACAGCTCAGCAGGAAAAGGAGAAACCCCCACTCCCATCCTTCCCCAGTACGATTTCAAATTCCCTCTGAGCACCGCAGTCCAGTCAGATATATTCATTTTTCCTCACTTACTCCCCCAGTGTCATTTTTCTCTATTTTCTCCATCGGTCGGTTATGCACAGAATGTTCCAAATGCATTTTGACTGCTTGATTTCTATTTTCATAATATCAGAACATCAAGTTAAAGAATATAAATGTTTATTCAGCAGAGTGGGAAATGCTGGTGTATGGGTGCAGTGGCTCTTGGGGGACAGAGCCCATGCTAAATCAGTAAATCACTCCATCTGGAAGATGAACGGCATGTTTTTGAGTTCATTGCCTTTCGTCTCGGGCGAGTGGCCGGTACAGCGGCGGCCCCGGCAGGGCCCAGCAGGCTGGAGCGGAGGTGTCTGCTGATGTGGATGGTTACAGAGGGATAATGAAGCGACAACCAGGGGCTTGGCCACTTTCTGTTCACCCCGTCCACCCCGCTGTGAAAGGGCCCGCTGCCGAACACGGCTATTTGTCCGCCCTCGTTCTGAGCCATCATAAGGCCCACTGTACGCGCCGATTGAAGTGCTGCTTGGAAAGTGCTTAGTTGTGAAAATGGTCAAGGTTTCAAGTCCTCTGCAACTTTCATCTTTCCATTCTTCAGTCAGCACCATGTTGGACTGTTCAATTGCTCACTATGAATACCTCTGAGGAAAAGACCGTCCACGCCGTTGCCCATCACTCTAATCCCACCCCTCTTTATGACAGAGGCCAACCAATACCTGAGTTTATCCAGTCCAGAAAAGGTATGAATTACTGAAACAATCTGTCAGGCAACATCCAAACTTGTAAGGTTAAACGATGTAGCAACCAGACAGGCTCTATCACCTGTTAATGCCAAGAGGTTCAAACAACCCCTGATGCACAAAACCAAATATATATGTTGCTGTGTTTAGTAGCTGACGTAGTTTTGTTTCAGGGCCAAAAATGAATACCCTTCCTCCCATAGATAGACCAGGCAGATACACAGAACACTAGGTATGCAGTTAAAGCAAAAACTATTGTAACGGTTCATGTTCATGATAAAATCTCTGTGTTATTCAGATTTCTCATGGCTGTACATGTAAACAGACAGTTTACAATCACCATTCCTCTAAACATATCACAACTAGTGCGCTCAAAAATATCGATTTATGGATGCATATAGATTCTGAATATGAGAAACAGTTTCAATACTCATTTTCCGCAGCATCAATACACCGGTACCGGCTTTGTTTTCTCACTCTCTCTTATTGTTATTCTTTACTTCAGTCATTTTGCTGTTCTCTGCTACTAATCAAGAAAATAGAAAAGTCGTTGCCATCATATTTTAGCCGTTTTATACTTTTTTTTTTTTTTTAAATATTTGAAAATGTATGCCCTGAGTGTCAATTTTTCCAAATGCTGTAGACAAAAATGGTATTGAGTACCGATATTTTTCAAGGTATACAAGTTAGAAATTCCAATGTGGTGACAACACTAATCACAACACATCTTTGTAGTACTTTTTAACACCAATGTGTGTTTTTTACACGTTGATCAAATTTTATATGTTACTGCAGTGCCCAAAGATCCTTTTAAACTAATTCCATGAGTGTGTTTCAAGATATAAACAGTAAGATGGGAGGAAGTTAGTTTTTTTAAAAAAGCACATTGTCCCAAATGTTCTTTTAACTAATGTACGGTATACTTCCTAATACAATATACTCCTTGCAGTACATTATGCCTTTTATGTCACATCTCCATTCCATAACTACGTCGCCAAAAGGCACTTATGTGAAACGTTCTGAAGCGAAAGCATGTGATGAAACACACATCTAACCAAATATTTCATCTACAACATCAAATACAATATGAAAGGATGCCAATAGTGGCCCTCTCCTCACCTGAACCTCAAACTGGGATGTGAGGCACAACAAATTTAAATAAGTTGATAGAGTTCATCAAAATGACAGGCAATTAGACCGGCTCTGACCATGGGTTTGCATGCTAAATGAGAGTCATTTAAGTGGTGGGAGCCATACATGTTATATAAAAGAGAGTGAGAGTTCTGGAGCTCCATTTCTGCTCCTGGACAGCCCTAAATTAAATATCCCCAAAGTCCATTAGGCTAAACAGCCCGAGGAAAGACTTTGTCTCACCACAGAAAAATGACAGTAAACTCAGGCAATCATGCCGCCAATCAATTATGCATGAATTATATTTTTCTTAGACTGTGTAAAATGTCTTATGTTAATTCCCCTAAGTATACAATACCCATTACTTTCGAGGGACGAATCCATATGCATGGCGTCTAAATGAGTGTTTTCCCAAAGATTTATCAGCCTCACGCTGCCAACTGAAATGAAAACACTGAGGCTGACTTGAGATTCCTCCGTATCAACTGTAACTGCAGGGGCCACAGGCAAAGCTCGGAGGTGCTCAGAGTTGATAACCTACATGGCTGTAAATCTACTGATAGAAAACATCCCCAGAAACTAAGAAAATATCTAGGTGTGCCAGTAAACTCTTTCATAGCAGCTACAGCGCACGTTAAGAGAAAAACAAGATGATGAGACAGAAACAGAGAGAGGCTGAGAGGAGGAAGACAGAGAGAGACAGACTAGGGGTGGGAGGGTGGGGGCTTGCATTGACCTGACCTGTCTCGGCTATAGGCCTGTTGAGACAGTGAATAGTGGAGTCCCTCAGGTCCCCGCTGGGGCCCAGATCTCTGATAATGACCTCTGTCTGGCCATGATAGTAGCAGACAGGTATTGGCAGGCTTGCTGACCAGTGTCAGTGAGGTGCCAATAATTGGTCAGTGTGTTAATAACAAGTAACCTGTGGCCCCTGCAAACTGACCAGCGTCTGTGTTAGAGGAGGGACAGTGTTGCTCAGTGTGCAGGTGAGTGTGTTCACCTTTGAAACTTAAAATAAAGGCAATAAATTAAAAATCTAAATGATTAATTTGTAAAACATGGCTTGATATGACAAATATACGCAGACCCAGTGCATGCACAAACACACACACACAAATTTACAGACAATATGAATAACTGATTAAATCTGCATTAATTACAATCAGCCAAAAGCAATTTCGATACAGATATTTACACACTGGCACATGCAGAAACAAGGCCTCCTGCTCTCTCCGTTCTAACTTCCCTGACAGTTCCTGATGATCCCCACCAATGGTCCCCTCTTATATTACATGCAACACAATCCACCCTTACACACTAATTTGTTTTCTTTGGCTCTTTTTCTGTGTCGGTGTGTAACTGAGCCCTTGAATATATACAAATTTAATAGAGCTAATAGAATCATTATCAAATTCAGATCAATATAAATTTAGCCCTGGTACCCATAAAAGGCAGCAATATTGAAATACAACACTGTCTGTGCTCTTTCATTCTTCCGCCTACAACTGACGCTTGCTGCCATCAGACATGAATTACCAGACAGGCACATTACAGCTAATAAGACTCTCACAAAACACCCTTTATTAATGCATGAGAGAGTCTTTGATCCTGGAGAAACTTTCATAGGGAGCGCAGTAATCACCGTACCTCAGACAACACAATAAGATGCTTCCCATTACCTTGAAAGAGTCAACAATGTGGCTGAGGTCAAATCAACCGGAGTCCGTACAGTGCGTCTCCGAGGGGAGGGACGATACAAAACTGCCATGGCTTTTTTGTCATTTTTAAGCAATTAAAACTTAAAAAAAGTCTGACAGTGAATCAGACAGGATCTAGTCTTTCAAGCAAGTGGAAGTGACTCATACAAGGCTGTAGTTAGGATGTCAAATAGAGGTTATTAAATTTAATTGGTGAGAATTATATTGACCAATAGAGGATGTTTCTATAGCAGCACAGCAATAAGGTTGACAAACATTTCAAGATCACTTTAAATCCGGTTTTAAGTGTAAAATGACTAAATGAGTCTGTCCATGAACAATAATTCATGATTTTTAATCTGGAACATTCTCATTAATAAAGATTTTGTCGCTGAGGTTTTTACATGGATGAACAGAGGCCTACAAATCTAACAGATAAACAGAAAAATCCAACAAGATCATTTTGCCCGTGTCTGTTCATTCGTAAGCATCAAACTCCGCCGTAAGTAATACCTACGTCATCCTGTCAGCCTCACTGACAAAGTCAGTTTCCTGTATATTGTTTCACACTGCATTTAGTTTGATAAACTCAAGGAAAGTTAACTTTCCTGATTTAACAAGAATCAATATTCTGAAAGTCTTTCCATCCTTTCAGCACGCCTCACAGTAACAGTATTAGTCCCCCTCACAAATGATCCATTGGAGGAAATTTTTTGGTTTAACTTCTATTCCAATAATCTAGATTTTGACAGAGCCTGTCACATTATAAAGTCTGAACATAGTTACAAGAATTGCAAATGATACCTATGATTGAATTTTATTGAAGTGGTCAGCAAGTAGCTCATTCCCCCACAGAAAGCCCCGGGGCCTGAAGGTGGTCAGTGGGGAGCAGCCTCACAACATCTCACTACTGTATGATACATGGTGAGAGGAGAAGGAACAGCAGAGGAGAGGACCCCTATTTGAGAGATAGAGGTGCCACTGCAAATTTATGACCTGACTATTTAAGACCAGCGTAATATATTCCCAGTTCAGCCGGGATCTATTGCTTATACTCCATCATGGCATGTATGAGTTCTCAAAAACCATGCATGCTGTAAGAGCGGTACACACAAACACATCCTCGTGTCAAAACAATCTGTTGTACCGCTGAAACCTGAAGCTGAACTCGTGAAGTGAGTCTTATTCCATGAATCTTCATGTATGATAGTGTACTATAAAATGAAAAGGAAAGGAAGGAATAAATGTATGAAGAGAGTGATGGAAAACAAATAAAACAATGTACTTTTTAACTACAAAATCATCATCTTATTAAAGTTTTAAAGGAATCAGGCCTTTATATTGTATATTCCAACTGCTTAAAAAAGACAAATTTAAAAAGGAAACAAATATATAATTTCTAAATTAAAAATTACTTTGAAAATTAAGTTGATTAATTGTACTAACGTCAGCAAACTATAAATAAAAAACAGATTTAATCTAAGCAAAATCACACTAATCTAAATTTCCGAAAACATCATGACACGCTGTCAGTGTCAAATTTTACCCACACGCATGAAATTAAAAAGTCATTATTCACAGAAAACAGATTTTTCGCCATCTTGACTCCAAAGCTTCACTGAGCGTGTGAGATATGTTTTTTGACCCCCACTGCAGGAGCATGCTAATCAACCTAAAAGGTCAAGGGGTCAAAGTCTGGACAGAGACGGCATCCCAAACCGGCCACAACAAATGCAGAAGAACATCTGCTCTCTGTGCGTCACACAAAGCTGTCCCCCCGGAGCCCCTTGCAGCCCCCCTAAGAGCCTGGGAACGGCTCAAAGTCAAGGGCAGCCTCCACAGCCCAAATGCTGACTGGACACAGCGACAGCGTCTCGCAGCGCAAGGGGAAACCGCCAAATTGCTCAACGAAGTGTGTATTTTCATCAGGAGCAAATAAAAGTGCAAATTCTTTGTCCTACTCTGCTGCTGAATTTCATTATAAAGTTACAATTTAAAAAACAAACAAAAAGATGTTTCCTTAAAATCAAAATTCATAATATAAAGACATGCAGAATAGTGGCCCCCAGTAATAAGAACAAGATGCAGGCTTTCCTTGTTCAGAGAGGTTAAAAGAGGCCGAGGCCAAGCTGCTCAGGGTCAGGGCGTGGTGCTCTTGTTGAACAAGAGTAAACCTTTGAATATGCATGTACTACATTACACACACGCCGCCCTGATGACAGAGAGTTCACCCCTATACTCTTTCACTCACTCTGCTTGGCAGCCCAACAATATGCTTGAAAGGAACCGTCAAATGATGTCAATAGTTGGATCAATACCCTGGGATGTCTCAGTTTTCCCTGCAGCAAATGAAGAGCATTATACAGATCCTCCTGGGCAGAGCGCTCGCCACACTTCCAGGAGCTACAGTACGTACTGTATTGCCGTTGCAGAGGGACAGCTGATATATGTCTCTTCTCCCAGACATCGCCACATGTGTGCCACATTTCCCCCTGTCTGTCTAATGTGCTGCTGATCTACACCTGCTGGGCCCAGGGTTGCATAGGTATACGCTGTACGCTGACAGCATCAATCACTCAGCAGGCCTTATTATTGCCATTTAAAATACATTTAAAACGATTCACTGGAGCCACTGTCCAACGCGGCATGGATGCAATGATACTGATGCGTTACTGTGAGGAATGTTGCACAGCGGTGGTTTGGTTGGAAACAGCTGGGAACCTTTGCGCTCTTTTTTTTTGTGTGTTTCTGTGAGTGAGCAACAGTCATTTAATCGGAGCATCTTCATCAAAAACAAGTGAATTAATTGCAGTTTGTTCTCCTCCAATGAAATTCACTCCAACGATGCCAGTCCATCTTAACAGCATCTCAATGTCAGCGAGCCCGGCCAGCCCATTGTGGAGTAATCTATAAGACAGGACTGAGCTTCGGAGAACTGATACATGCTCTTGAGCTCTCAGGTGAGCTTAGTAATAGACACAGTCACTCTAATTCCCCTTCAATTCTCACCTAAAATTGAAAGCTGCCAAATGCAGCCTTAATTACATACCACCCAATCAGAGCTTAAGTGTAACCTTCTGCCCCCCCACCCACCCCTCTCCCTTCCACTCTCTCTCCCTCTCCGAGAGAAGAACGAATGCAGTGCGTCCCTCCTAAGGTCTAAACATATTTCACGAGGAGAGTAAACAGGTCTAGAGGATACGAGATGGATATATTATGTATATAGGAAGCAAGTGCAAGATTTAAGGAGCAACCTGCTTGGTCAGCACAGAGGGTGGTGAAAATGCAAGCAGATCAAGGAACGAGCAGGGTTATGGATCTCCCCTTGCATGTAACTGGGCAAGGTCTATTGACCCAAATTTAATTATTTTAGCCTCCACCCATTGCCTTTCCCCTTCCTGTCCCCTTTACAGTGACATGCATCTCTTTCTGTAGGATGTGGTTCTTAATATCTGCACATGTAAATATCCTTGGCTAGTTGACACTTAAAGGCCTATTAGTATGCAAAGTCTGATGATTTGGGTTTTTTAAGTGCTAAAATACATAAAAAACATTCGTATATTTTTTTAAAAAAACTATTTTTTGTCCAAAAATCAAATATGTAATGTATGCCTGCATTGCATTTTTACTAACTTATGTCTGAATAAGCATTACTTGTCCCTCTATTTGTCCTCCCGTCTTGCGCCGATGCTCGTCTCCACTAAATTAAAGGCATCTCCTCTGGGCGGACGGATAAACCAGGGGAAGTCTGAAGGCAACCACAGTAGACACACAGCTATTTTCCATCCTCTCTAATCACATGATCAGGGTGTCGGCACCACATCCTCAGCGCAGGGAGGGGCCAAGCAGCGCACAGCTTACCACCATTTTGTGTGGGTACCTGGCTCCTTTTGTGTGAGTACCTGGCTCATTTATTTACCTGCATAAGTGCTAATATTTCAGAACAGGTCGAGTGCTATTTGTGACATGTTCCATTCGGTGCGTTTTTGTTGCGGTAAATGTGTGATGGGCGCGTGGCTGAAGGAGCATAAGCGGATGCTGCAGACAAAACATCACGGGGTATCAGTGTGCCCCGACTGCAGCCCATTCTGGATTTCATGTCGTGTATTTTCTTCCTCTCTCCTTTCTCCTGGCTGTGCTCCCGACAGACCCCTCTCCTCCCTGCCATCCGATGTGTGAGGCGCATATGGTGCAGTGAAATTGCTGTCTGCGAGAGCATGCCTCTGCCTGTCCAGACTTCATCAGAGGGATTAAAGAATGGGATGGGGAAAAAAAAAATCAAAATAAAATGATGATAGCGGGGCCGTGGCTTTTCTCTCTTTTTCCCCCTACACCCCACACTCAACCCCCCTGCTCTGTTTTAAGTAGAGTGGAACATCAGATGACAGAGAGGGCTCTCTTGCTGGGGTGCAATGGTTTGCAGGGAAAGGTTGCCCGGTCGGTGAGCTGCGCTGGGTTTATTTGGCTCTTACAGACAGTACTGTTTCTCCCTGTCCAGCCACTGAAGTTCACTTAAAAGCTGCATCCAATTAAAAGAAAAGTGACTCAGAGGTGCAGCAGCATCTTTCTTTCATGATTACTTGGCCATTCCTCTCTGATGTGTTCCCCTTTTTTAAATAACATCAACAAACAAAAGACAAAATGTGTCGCAGCACGCACAATGAAGAGGCGGGGATGTACGTGCTAAGGTGGGGTGTTACATTCTCACAGTTGTGGATTTTTGGGGGCAAAGGAGAGAGGAGAGTGGAAAGATTGCAGGATATTAAGGAGTAATGGATGTCACACCAGGCCCCTATAACAAATTCCCATATGCTTTCATCATGGCTCGGTATGGGACTGATCAAGGGAACAGTCATTACTTGGTTTCCGAGTACTGTTATTACCAAGAAACAGTAAATAGTTATTGCCATGGTTATCATCCTGAAACATAGCTATTACAGAGCAGGCCAGCACAATCTCTTTTTATCTTTCTATAATTAGTCATCAAATTATAGTGCAGAAGTGGAAACTGTTAAAAATGATATTTCCATGATGCACAATGATGTTCAGAGCATACAACAAGAGGTACAATAAAGTATTCAAGTTTTTACAATTCTTGCAAAGCATACAAATGTTCCAAGATATTAATAACTATTTTAAGAGATGAGTCAGAGGCTTTATATTGTTAAAAGCTAATTTAAAGTAATCCTGAAAAAATACAGCTTGTGAAATTTTAACATAGAGATAAGGTCTTTCTCAAGCTGTGCATGCAGATGTGGTTTTACAGTGATCCCACTAAATTCAAGTAAATAGGGATATATTCAGAGGTTTATTCTGGGATTTGCCAGACACTAGATCTGGCCCTGTATTTGAGACAACAAAAAGGCAATCTTGACTTCTTGCCCAACCAGCAGATAATATTTGCTGTTCAGAGACTGGCTTTCTTTTGTTCCAGGTTTTTATAAACCCAAGACACTTGAAATTTAAACCCAGTTCAAGAAATATTATTTGCCACAGGGCAAGGTAAATCTCTTGGCGGGGCCTTTCAAAGGGTTGCCCTGGGTTTGTTTACAATTGATCTTATTTAAAAGTGGATTTTTTGTTTTACTTTTCAAAGACATACTTTCTGCCGTGATCTTGTAGGTCAAAGGAGCGATGAATGTTATTTTTCCAATTGGAGGAAAAAAAAAAAAAGAAAAGAAAAAAGTGAAATAATCAGAAGACAATCATACAGAAAGCCCTGTTGCGCCACTGGTTTTTCCCAGGTCTCCAACATGCACATGTAAAATAGAAAACACATGCAAGATAACATCTCCAAGTGCAGTAAAAAAAAAAAAAAAAAGTTGAAGAAATACACCCCTGGTGAGAGAGCAAACAAATGAGATTTGAACTGCCTGAAATTTTTCATTTCAATTTAAAAAAAAATTCAATCATACCACTAGAACGTGTGTGTGTGTCCGTGCATCTCTGTGCTCCACAGTGAAAAGAAAATGGCCTTTAAGCTGCGTAAAACAGCTGTTTCTCTCAATGTTTGGGGAAGCAATTTCCATTCACCCTTTCTTCTGCAGAGAGAACAACTGACCTGACAACTGACCAATCCCCATGAAGCACAGGGGGCAAAGAGAGAGGGGGTGGGTGGGGTGGCTGGAGGAGAAAGATGGGAGGGGATGAGAGGATGAGCACCCCTCTGCCTGCCCTATTGAACCAAACTCCTTCATCTTTGACAATTATTCTATTCTAACAACATCAGTGGTGTGGGCCTGAGCCAATAAATCATCATTAATCTCCATTCTGTACATGAACTTGAACATGTCTCAGTTTACTAAAACTTCAACAGTGGGACTCCCACGTGCAGGGAAGGCCGTGAACAGAGGTGCAGAGAGATGGGGACTGTAGTTAGCCGGGGACTATCCTCCGGGGCTGGGAGGGTTCGTCTCCTGGTCAGACAGGCCATGCTGGAGGAGGAGGTCACAGGCTGCAGCGGAGCTAGTTTAAAGCTCGCCACTCCTGGGGAACAAGACGGACAAGCAGAGGGCACAGCAGCAGGGACGCCCCGGTAAAGACCCCTTCATCTGGACTACACCTGGGGGAGCCCACGGGCCACCCAGCTTGACAGCGCAGCACAGCGACTACATCACACACACACACACACACACACACACACACACCACTAAGAGTTGTAAATCTACCTACAGAAGTGTGTGAACTGAATTTTGGGCACTTTTCACACAATAAAATTGAAGCGTAAATTATTCCAAGCTCAAAAAAACTTGTGAGTATTGAGGACAAGCAAACTGTACACCTGAGGAATATATTTGATAAAATTATATGTGGTGACTATATGATACACAACATAGATTTATGACAGGCAAACTTTCATCTCTACTAGTGTCACTGGGTATGAATTATCAACATCACATATATTTTACTGATTAAAATACTGAATCGAAGATACTAACATACTAAGATTCTACAATTATCAATTCATGTAGCAATGATTTCACTGTCTCCTCTTGAACTTAGATGTTCCCTGTTTGTGTGTGTGTGTGTGTGTGTATATGACACACATATGAAACAGAGGGGTTTGGGTGTCCTCTGTCAGATAATTTTGAGCTTAAAACACTTCATTTCCTGTATTCTGGTGATTTGTTATGCACCAATTTGTGCTTTTTCTGCATCAATTCATGGTGCAAATGTCTTTAATTTTGCCAAAATAAAAGTCCTCTGCTCAGATTTTTATCTGCACATGTTCTTGAGGTGTTTCTGTTTCTGAGGTGGACCTGTCCCCCAGGTCTCCCCCCTGATATCTGCACCTATGTCTGCTCTGTGCTGTGAGACAAAGGCTCCCTAAAAACACTAATGTTAATCCATCTACCTACACAAACACTGATGTTTACCTTACTCATTTTAATTCACTGCACGTTTACAGACCTCATCTACAGAGAAAGTTGCTTTTAATTAATCACATATTTCAAGCCAACAAAAGCTGCCACGGTTTTTGCTATGAAACTTTTACTATTATAATAGATCCAGGAAGCCCTGGCAGGACTGCAGCATTACACTGACTTATAAGAGGGCCCAGGCCACTGCTAACATTTTAAATTACATCTCTGTCTATTGTGTCTTGCTTGAGCTTATGAGAGGGTCCCTGGGGCACCTCCATTTTCCCAGAAACTCCCTCCAAGGCTCTTCAGGTTAACATGCCCAGTTTGACTATTAGATCAATAGTTGTAAATGACTTCATCACACCAAAGAGGCAACTTTCTGGACAGAATTGGTCCCACTGTTGCAACTTGACAGGCTTGCGCTGTGGGGAAGTCCAGTCAATCTAGTCATGTTACAAATCTAGTGTTTCTCCAAAAAATGTACCAGCATTAGGAGAAATAAATGATCCGTCTAGCTGTAAAATTTCACATCATTTGCACCGTTTTTTTTTTCTAAATCAAAAATATATTAAGGAGATTGCAGCAACTTCCAAAAAGTGATCCTGATCCAAGTTCAGTTGCAAAGCAGGAGTGATGTGCTCAGCTACAGTAGCTGTGAGGAGAGGTGAAAACCCCCCCGTTGATATCACATGGCCTTTCTGCACCTCTTTTGTTCTTATGGGATAAAGGGTGATGTCAGTTCACTCCCAAGCCTCCCTAAAATGCCCCCAAAGCCTGCCTGGCTCCTGAGTGGGAGTGTGTAATCGGTCCTGGCAGAGTGCTGGTTAATGGGGGGCACAGGGCCATGGGTTGGAGATGTATTCATGTGCGTGGCGTGGCGCCTGGACCCAGGGTGACACTTCTTCATTCCTGCTGCCTCAGGCCAGGATTAGGATTGCGGCCAGCCTCACAAAGCCAGCCGTAATGCAAAATCATTTTCATATTAACCTCGTCTCTCCTCTCTGGGCCTGACAGTGGACAGGCCTGCTCTCTTTGGTGCTCAAATTATCCTCAATTACTGGGGAAAGGCCAGGCGAGGGGACGTCACCTAACCTTCACCATCTGTTAGGTTCAAAGCTTTAGCAGTCGGCCAGCCCGCCTGTCTCCTGCCTCCCCTGACCTTTCCGCCTCGGCCAGCTCCTGCTCTATGCGCTGTTTCCCCCCCCCCCAATTCTCTACAAAAGCCCCGCCCTCTCTGGACACAGCTGGGAAGTGCATGTGCACACATCACATTAAGGGGGAAAAGGTTATGTCACGCTTCTTCAACAAAGATATGAATATTCAAAACTATGCACAGACCAAGGCAAAGCTGTGTCAAGACATAGGTTAAGTCACTCTCCGAAGGATGAGTCAATACATTTGAATTGAGTGCTGCTTTATTGGTTGTCAGATTAAAATAGTATTCAAAAAATAAAATTAAATTAAAAAAAAACTTGTAGATTTTTTGGTTTATTATTGTAGTATTTTTATACTCAGATATTAAAGATATTCACATGTTTTGACAATAACATTTTTTGACTACATAAATATTCAGATTTTAAATATCGTACATCTTTAAACTATATTTTTGTGCAATACTAGTGTTTCATTTCTGCAGTAAATATTGATTTCTGCTTTCTTTCAATTAAGTATCATGGAGTTTTAAAATAAGCTCATTTACGTTTTTTCTGACAAACGATTTTTTGATTATATAATATGCGCAAGTATTTTTCTTATTTATTTTAGTACCTTGCTAAAATGTTATTTACCATTTTGTGCTTTTATTTAGTTTACTCTTACATATACTGCAAAAGTTGCCTTTAATTAAACATTCATCTATGTTTGAGATTGTGCTTGTGAAATATTGAAGAGCTCTTATTTCTCCTATAGTGAATGCACCTCTTAATAATGTAGGCAGTGTTTTCTGTTTGTTTTGAGCCTGTGTGTTTTAGCAGTTCCACTGTGTCCATTTGGATTTTCCAGTCTGTCTGGCCACTCAGGAGGCCCCCTTTCTCAGGTCATCTGGCAGGACCCGATGGCTCTGAAATAACTTTTAATAAGTCCGCTAAATAATAGATGGAGTGTTGGCTAAAATCACGCAGGGAGGAGCAGGGCTGAGGACAGCAGGCTGCAGAGACAGACAACAACCAGGTCCCAGGCACTTCCCTCGCCATCATCATCATCATCAGCAGCAGCAGCAGCAGCAGCAGCAGCAGCCGTGTTCAGCCTCCTGCCTCACCTCCTCTCCAGACCCAGACTCTCTGGGGTCAGGGGTCGTGGACTTGACCTTGTGGCCCCCAGGAGAATGTTCACTTGGTTTGGGGTATAATTTGGGATTTATTCGGCAGGAGGCCCTGTCTCAGGCAGCATTATGCCTCATTATCCTCAGGTCCTCTCTGTTCACAGGGCACAGCCCAGAGCAGACGCATCAACGCTCCATTTTACTTACACCTTCGCAATCCTACAATCAATACCTCCAACTGACAACATTATTCATTTAAATACATCTTAACTGGCCCGAAAAGGAAATAATTATGGGTCAAAATGTACTTAAATATTCAGGATTTTCAGGCCATATGCAGATTATTTTTTCTTGTGCAAGATGTCCTTTAAAATAATATACATAAATAAAATATACATATGAATATAGGGCACAATTAACACAAAAATATCAAATTAATTCCAAATTAATCACAGTCACAAAAGTAAAAGCCTTACGTTATTCTGTGAAAAAATTTGTGGTTATTAATTTTGAAGCATTTAAATGGCTGATTTCTTTGGCATTTCTTGTGAGTGATTTTGAATTTGTCCTCATTTTCAATTGTTAAATTTCACCTAAAAGTATGGTCAGCAAAAGCACCTGGATAAAAATGTCAAATTTGGTTAAATTAATTAATTTAGATTCTTTTTATTTGGGTAAGTTTGTATTTTTATCATACATTGTTGCTTAACAGAAGCTTAAAATGAACTTGGAAATTCAGAAAACATGCTCACATTAGCCTAAAAAATTACATGCTAGGCCCAGATGAGCCAGGGTTTTCAAATTCTTGTCACTAACTGTATAAAGTGGAGTGATATCTTTCAGATGCAGGCTAAAAAAGAGTGATCATTTCTATTATGTGTGCTTCACTCTAAGTGGGTCCCTGTGGAGGACAATTTTGGAGAGATCTTTCCCGATAAGAAACAAGCCCTGCATGCATTAATATTACATTAGACCCAGCATCACAGAGCCGTCTGCTCAGTCAGGTATAGAGAGCTTTTCATTGACATCTCCTTATCATGTTAATATTACACTCATCAAAGAAGACTACATCACGGAGAAGGAGGAGGGAGGAGGGAGAGGGGGGATACAACAAAACGTGCAAAATTACAGATTATTCTTATGAGAAGTCTAAAAGGAGGAACAGACACTAAAATGGTTATTTAGGTCACATATTCACTGTAATGCACAAGAAAGAGACAAATGCCGCAGGAAAGGCGTCGTTTGCGTGTGTGAGTGTGTGTGTCTCGGTCGAAAATATGACATGCATGGCCAGTCACACACACATACACACACAAGCACACACACACACACACAGAGAAAGAGCGACTCCTCAATGCCGGCAGCAGGAGGGGTGCAAATCTCCAGCGAGAGGGAGACAGGTGCAAGGCTCAGCTCTCTATACTGTAGCTTAAATGCATTTAAAGTCCATTCTTAACACACGCTCCCCTTCTTTATTTCAATGAGATTATTCTTGTGCGGGTGCTTTTGTTGGCTCGTGTGCGCGCTTTGGGTGTGTGCGTGTTTTGTGGGCGTCTATGTTATATTTTAATGTCAGTTACAAGACAAAGGCAAGAATAAAAATGAGAGGATATCATTTTAATTAATGCTTTTTCGTGTGTTAGGGCTGGGTTTCTTCTCCAAGCTGTCGGGCACGGTGCCATCTTGCAGAATTAACCAAATAACGTTCCTCTAAACACGTGTGAGGTTAACAAAAGGCGGAGCGCGTTTTAAGGAAAAAAAAAGAAAAAAAAGATGCAGACTGGGAGGCCGGGAGGCGGACGTGTGCTTGTTTCTGTGCCAAACTTTGTCACTCTCATTTGAATGTGAATGGTATTTACCACTGAGAGCTGCTTAGAAGGACCCCGCGTCTACAATGCACAACCTCCTTTTCTGAAGGATTTTTCAATTAGCGCCACCACCCCCTCCCTTTTTGCCACTAATCGGGGCTAATTAGGCTTTATCGCGGGGTAATAGCTTGTATTAATTGCCTCGCGGGCCAACTGTTGAGGAATTTGGCGAGTGATCCAATTGAATCTGACAAGTTTATTCCGTCTATTTAATATTCATTATATTCTAATAGGACACGTGTTTGCATGAATACAACAATTAGGCCCAAGCTTGCAGCAACACGGTAGGCCTGCGTAATTTTGTCAGCCTACTCTGCAGAACAGAGCTCAAATCTAATGTATTTAATGTTGTTTAAAACAAACAAACAAAAAACAATAAATTGCAATAATGCACTGCTGCATAAATGACGGAAATATTGCAATTTATTATTATTTTTATGAGACACAAAATGCATGATTTTATTTTCATGCACTGGCCACTTTAACATTTTTAAACACATTTTCATGCACCATCAGCTCAGTGTAGTAAAATATAGGCCTACTGTTTGTGCTTACCGTACTGTCACCTTTAAAAATAAAAAAAATATTTTTTAAATATATTTTTTCTATCATTCTATCAAGCTCTAAACAGCAACAGCACATCTAGATAATGAAGGTGAAGCAATCTCCTTCATTTGACTATTAGGCATGATTTTTTTTGGCAAACAAATCATATTGGGACCTGCCACAATCAGACGTTTCACCCACCTGAATTTGTTTTTCTCAACTCTAAACATCATTTATTTATCCCTCACCTTAGCCTCAACTCCCTCCCTCTCTCTCCCTCCTCTTAAAAAACAAATAATAATGTTTATTTAGTCCTCATTATTAAGAGTTACCTTCAGTCACTCAGAGACCAAAGGGATTTCAAACATGACATCATAGTTACTGCAAAGAACTGACATATCGCACAGGGGATAGGGCCTGTAGTCTTACATAGCCAAAATTGATGTGCAACTAAAATAGAATCCTGAAACATCAATGCAGGATGTAAATGTATCTACTCGCGAGAATGTTTGATCATTAATCAATTAACATTTGTGAAACAAAATAGTTCCGTGTTTGGAAGAAGAAGAAGAAAAAAACGGACGATGAAAGCACCACCACGACATTTAGAAAAGAGCAAAAGAAATAATTAATTGCCTGCATGTTTCTATTTATATTGGTTACAGTAAGCTATTAGCCCCCTCCTCCTCCTCCTCTGTGGGTGCCATTCTATCCATGAAGGGCAAAGAAGGGCCTGGATGTGGAGCAGGTCTGGACAGCATGCAGGAAGAGTCTGGGTGGAAGGGTGAGGGTGGATGTAGGCTAGTGGGGGGGGGGGGGGTAAACCCACCCTAAGGTAACCCCCCCTTTTGATTCGCACACTACACACCACTTATACCTTATTCTGGGCTGAATATTTTATAGGCCCCAACAGCTGAAACCATCTGCAGGCTGACTGTTATGTAAATATCAGGCCTTTTTTTAGCGAAAATTTTAAAAATAATAAATGCCCTCTTCATTTATTTTCAAATCAATTTCACTTTTGATTTCTTAATACATTTATTTTTAGCGTTACATTTCTGCAGCAGAGAACATGCAGGCCATGCAGCAATGAATCAGACGAGCACATTCATAATTATGCAAACCAAAAAATGCATACAAATAATAATTCTTAAAAAAAAAAATTAAAAAAAAAATCCAGGATCCAGAGAGGCAGTGGATTGGCTACTTGTCCTCTCCATGAGAGCCGGGTGAGCCGTCAGTCATTCTGCGCTGGGTGTCACAGCAGTTACATGAAGGCATATGGCTCTCAGCTGCCCCCCGCATGAAACCCCAACTAGTCCCGGTGAAGTTCAAGGTCTCTGCAGCTAGTGACCACTGACAGAGCCGGGAGGACACACTGCAGCGCCTGCTGTCTGGATGCCTCTCTGACAGTCCGGAGCAGCCCAGTCAAAAGTAATATAATTATCAAAATCCCTTTATCATCATTATTATTATTATTATTATTATTATTATTATTATTATTACCTTAATTTATTTTTAAGATGAGTTTATGTGTAAGCTTTATTAAAAAAAAAGTGCCATGCAGACATTTGATGATTTCTCCTTGAAACACATCTGTTGTTATTTACCGTTACCATTAATTTAACAACAGTAAAGACCTGTCAGGAATAAATATCAAAAGCTTCACTTCGAATTTTACCTTTAACTTAAAGCAAAAACCACGAGAATTTAATTTGCCTTTCAATCACATTGTTTACAAGAGGAAGCCTTGTCGCGCATTTCATAAATATAGATGAATGGCTCATGTGTGCCTCAGTTGAAATTTACCTTTAAAAAAAAAAGAAAACTCGTTCTTTAAATGGTTTAGGCACTGGCAGAACACAGGGATCAATTTCCTTTTATTGTTAAAGCTAAAAAGTTGCACTGTTACATCGGAGGCTGCGAGCTGAGGGCCCTAATTAGACTAATGTGCTCCTTACTTCAAACGTTAAAATACTTCAGTCACACACTATTTTTTGTTATTAACTTGATTATTCTTTAAAATAAAAAAAATTAGAAGCTATGACATCATTGTGGTGATAAACACTAGTTGCAATTTAGAGGTAGATCGACTTAATTAACAGCATATAAACGCACAAAACGTAATGTGCCATGTTTAGTGAAGAAGCCTTATTTGAAAACCATTTTGTAAAAGTTACAGTACATGCTTGATTATGTGTATATGTCTGTTTATTCCGTGGTAATTAATTATGTAATTGCATGTAACACTTGAAGTTGTGAGATGCCCCATTCACTGTCATTTTGTGCAAGGTGCCACTGTTTTAAAGGATGAACACAATCACATGATTTTGTTTCAAAAGCAACTGCAACCTCAGTTGATATTAATGTATTGTCCAAAATCATGTCATTTCAGAGGAAATGAGCATGCAGTTTCTCCAACTTTCATCACTGAAGCAATTTATTAAAGTACATTTAATACTATGAACAAAAATATATCCAAATCTTTTTTTCCCCCAATAAAATAATGACAAAAAATTCACAATTGAAAAAAATACATTAGAAATGTCTAATTAACAAATTAATAAAATATGTTTCAAGTATTTTTAGGGTTGAATCAATGTTATTTGTTTGTAAAAGTTTACAATAAATTATCCTATCATGTGGAAATATGTGTGATTAAAAATTGCTTTACTGTTTACTGAAGGGACACCCAAACCTTTTATCTTTTTTTTAACTAAACTACCTGAAGTTTGTCTTAAAAAGGGGAACATGCACAAAAAAGAAAATGAGGAATGATGAAGATGCAGGTTATACAGAGATGAGGAAGAGGAGTAAGAGGTTATGAAGCAACAGAATCAGATGAAGAGACACAGTCAGTGGATGATAGGTGGTCCCAGGTGTCTGTAATGACATCAGGATGGGAGAGATCCCGCATCTGCATAGTGCAGGAGATCCTGTTTCCTCAGAAAGTCTCTTCATGAGAGACAGGTCACGGCCAATAGCCTCTGTCTGACACATAATTGGTGATATTGATTATAGGTTATCATATGCTGCGGGCCATTTGTAAGATAATGCTGCAGGGGTTAATTTGTCAGCCATTAACCTTTTGGACTGGTGTGTATGTACGTGTAAATTAAGTTTGAAACAACTTCTAACTAGGTTCATCTAATAAATGGAATGCTAACGTGTTTAAGCTATATTACAATACAACACCGTGCATGATGACAGTTTAAACACACTTGACAGGTGGGCAGATTTCTAAAGAGACCGTCATGTGCTTTCCAAATTAACCCCCTCTCAAAGCTTCCAGAGCTGCATCTATAGCATGAATTCTTGTGCTGACCCTTTAGAAAAATATCTCCTCACCTAAAAATGAAAGTGACATTTACAGGAAACACCTTTTCCTCTTGCCTCAAACCTGTGAAGTGGCTGCTTGCCTACATGCCTACAGGACTCTGAAAGTTGATCCAGCCCATCAATCCAGACTAATGGGTGAAGGGGAAACTATGCAAAGAGACAAGTCACTCTGTGCTGATGTAGCACCTAAAACTACAGCTTCCACCTGATATCAATTTTATATTCTTTCACTAAGCTGTAAGAATATGATGAACGTCTGCAAAATGATTATATAAACCAATAATCGTGTGTAATCACTGTGTTAACTAATGCGTAATGATGTTATTACTCACAATATATTAATATAAAGGGAAAGACATGAATTGCAAATGTGGGAAATATAATTTGTTGCAATTTTTGGTATATCTGAGTTCACTTACCATAATGAAAATTAATATCTTCCTATTATTTCTATCTTGTTATACTTTAAATGCAACCCTTCAGTAGGCACTTCAGGGCAAAAAGTTGCAATGTTGCAAAGTAGTCAAACAGTTTTAACGGCTTCAGAATCATCACAGTTTGCCACATATTTTGGTTTTTATCTCAGCGAGGAATAACACATCAAATACACAAAATCACAGAAAAGAGAAAAGCTGTAACCTTTGAGAAAGTCGATCAGAGGCGATCAGAGGTGTAGAAGCACCTAGTACAGCCCAGAGCAGTAAAGACAACCCACTTCAACTTGAAAAACATGACATTTGCCACCTCAGAGCATAAAACGTGTCTCTCTAACTCTACACCTGTAAACCTGTAAACCCACACGATGTAGATCAAGAGGGAAACCGAGCTATTCTCACTCCAGCAAACACTATTAAAAGTTACTCAGTAATGGGCGTGCATGCACGCAAGTACTGCCTTGTGTACAGTAAGTGTGTGTGTGAGTGTGTGTCAGAGAGAGAGAGTGAGGGAGAGGAGAGAGAGGAAGAGGGAGGGGAGGGGAGGGGAGGGGAGGGAGACAGTGTGAAAAAGTGAAAGCATGAGTGAGTGCTGGTCAGCAAATCAGTCAGTCAGCAAAGCTCAGTTGACAAAGTGAAACAGAGCAGGGCAGCCCCAAAGAAAAGGAAGGCACGGGTACCTGTGTGGAGCAGTCCAGTGGCGGGATTAGCCCTCCAGCTCGGTATGCATTAATTATCCTCCAGAAAGATGGGCGCTCTATAGGCTCGCTCCTGACCCGGCACTCCTACTGTCCCACAGTCAAAGGAAAGGATGGATGGAGAGGAGCGAGAGAGAAAAGAGGAAGAGAAATGGGAGACGAGGAGAGAAGAGAGAGGAAAGGGAGAGGGAGAGAGAGGGGGGAGAGAGTCAGATCCACTGCTGCCCTGACACCATGACTGGTCCACGTGAGATTGATCACACACTCGCACTCACACACACTGAGGCCTCTGCAGTGACAGGGGGGAACTGCCAAGGAGTAGCATGCTTTGTCTAGCCTGGGGACACACATACACAGACGCACGGACGGCCACGACGCACATGCACACACTTGCATGTTAGAGACACGCACAGACACATGCACATGCTGACTTGGACAAACACACACGTGGCCTATGACTCACACACTGTCTTATGAGTTTCGGCTATAATTAAAGCTTATTTTTTTTAATCAATCATCTCACTAAACTGGACTCAACATGCCTAAAACTACTTTTCTCATTCTGTTGTCCAGACTATAAAAAAGATTTGGTGTTAGAGAAGCCCTCATTAGCATTCAGTGGCTGCCCCCCTGCACATCTGTTCAGTAGTCTAATGCCTGTTAGGTTGCGGGGCAGCTGAAAATGGACAGCAAAATAAAAAAGGTCAAAAGTCTGGCACCGAGAAGCAAGAGGACTGCGATTACACACAATAGACAATAAAAGAGATGCATATGAGCGGCGGCAGTGTGCCTGGCCTCTGCACCTTCAGGGAGGACAAGGTTCACACTAATCTCATGAATGCCTTAAACACACACACACACACACGCACACACACTCACACATGCACAGCATCGACTTGCAAACAACACAATTGTCCACTAGCATCCAAAAAATGTAAAATATATATTAAAAATGTGCTCTGTGAAATGTTTTATTTTTTTCCGTGTTTAAGGTCCCAAGTTACAAGTTCACTGTCACTTTATTTTAGTGTCATTTCTTTTTTCTTTTTTTTTAAAATAAAGTAATTACTGACCGCATCCTTCCATTACATACATACTGTAAGTCAAATAAACATGAACCAGTGAGATATAAGCAGTGATGGTGATGTTGAAAATCAATTTGCATTGCATTAAGCAAATATAAAGGCTAGCAGTTCAGTTCTCTACTGCTTAGAAAAATCACATTTCCCAAATCAACCGTCCCCTTCAGCCATCTTCTCCTGCCACTAACCATGGAGAGGGGAGGGGGGGCGCTGTCTCAGTCAGCTGGCCTCTGTATGCAGATTGATCCAGATGGACATGGCGTCCAGACCTCCAGTCCCCCATAGACCCTCTGGCTGAACTTGACTCCCAGGACTACAGATGGGAAGGAGGGCCCCTCACCTTTGGTGAACCCGAGGACCCCCCGACACCCTCACCCCCACTATGGCAGACCGTAGGCTGAGCCACCTATCCAGTAGCCAGCATTAAAAATCGTTCTAGATTGAATTCAGGTCGCTTTCCCAACAGCTATCATCACAGATAGCTGATCAATACTAGGACATTATCACAGAACGCTTCCTCAAACACAGTGTCAACATGCGAATCCTGGTCAGGGAGTGTGTGTGTGATCACTGAGGTGGAAAGGAGCCGTGGCCTGGCGGTTACGCGGAGGAGCCTCAGAGAGGAGAACCCTTTGAGCAGAGCTTGAACCCTGGGGGGCTGCAGGTTTGACTGGCTATGTTGCTGAGCATGCTGGGCCACAACTTAAAAGGAGATCAGAGGGCTGTACCTCAGAGCAGCAAAGCCCTCTTCCTTCCTCCTCATCTCTCTCACTCTCTCTCTGCTCTCTCATCCTGTCCATTTTCTCCAATGCTTTTACAAACCACCTTACATTTCACTGTGAATTCTGCAAAGAGATGTTACAGTTTGTGGACAAAATCCGTTAAATACACAAGATCTTTCTTATGCAGAGAGGCAGCGCTGAATGAAGAGTACCTCCATATGAGAAACTACAAATAACATAATGCACCATGCTAGTGAAATGCAATGTCCTGCCAACAAAGCCAAGAGGTTTCAAATGAATTTCTACATAAGCAAACAGATTCTTTATGTACCCATGTCCCACCCTTTCGCTGACCCTGTGACCCCAGGTGCTACGATCCGTGTGCAGTCTGAGTTGTTGTCTTGCCTGCTTTCCCTCAGGGCCTTTCCTGCCATCCTAACCTTGTTTCTGATCCAGTCCTGCTCTGTTCTCCTCCCCTATGTTCTGCCTGGTAATGCCGTTTCCCCACTCCCCCCGGTAAGTGTCTCATATATTGGCCTTATCGGAGGCCTATCTACACTGCACAACATTTACCTTGCTGGAGCCCAGCAGAGAGAAAGTCAGTATCTTCATCAAACACCAGTCAGCAGAGAGAAAAAAGGGGATTGAAGGACTGCTTTATGAATTATTAAGATTAAAATCTTTCTCATATTACCTATCCTTTCCTCCTTCCATTCCATTTTCTTCCCTTTCTTTTTCTTTTTTGGTTAAATTTTAAAACATTTATATCCCTCTGTTCCTGAGTAAACGAGCTCGGGGCCGATTTTCCATTAAAAATAAAAGTTGAGGAGAGGAGGAAAGAGAAGAAGAACGAAGCTTGGTCGGTTTTAGTTTTTAGTCATCTTTAATCAGCCCGGTGTTTCTGTGCTGGGGAAGAAAAGACTCAGATGAAACAACAGCGTAATGATTTTTTTTTCTTCTTACTAGTTTTCTGCAGTCTTGGATGTTGGAAACTTAAAAGGAATGTAAAAGAAAGACTTTCTTACCTTTTATTATTACTGTCAGTGAATCCTTGCTCATCCTGACTTTGTTCAGTGCTCTAAGTAATTTTCCAACTTATTCAAAAAATGATGCATTAACAATGTACTTGCCATTATCCCAGGTCAGGTATTTTTGAATGGCGGATTCATGGCTGAGAGCCTGAGCATTCCTTTAATGATAGTCTGCCTGTATCAAAGAGACTGGCCTTAACCTGTGACATGATCTCTTTCAATTTCTCATTTTACCTCCAAATGTCTTACCTACTGGTTTAAATTGCATTAATTCATTGGGAAAAATACATGAGCAGAAGCACATGGACTTTTTTTTTTTTTTTTTTTACAGGTACAATAGTGACTTCACTTGCTCAATACAAGCTACAAATCTGTCAATCACAAAAGTGTTTGATTTGACAAAGCTTTCATATAGAAAAAAGATTGCTCAGTGATGTTAAAAAAAACAAAGCATTTCTCTTGTAAAACTGTTCAAGCTATTTAAACTTGTGGCTCATTTCAATCAAACAGCCCAGCATCTGACTTTGTCGATTAATTCAACCTAAAATATAGCGAGGAGAGAGCTATTTGACTGGCATAATATTTAGTTCAAAAGAATAATGAAATCAGACTTTCTTGTAATAGAAAAAAAATGTTCATACTTTGACAAAATTCTGGATTGTGTCTTTGCCAAGGTTTGCATCAAAGGAGCGTGTAGATTTTCAAAATTCTGTCTATTCAATATCACACATAAAGCACAGAATGGACATAAAGAAGACCATTAAGACCATTATTTAGGGAGACGACCCCAGTCTGACTTGAAAGTATGGTCTCTTCTCTGAAGGGCCATCATAACTAGAGCATGAGAGCAAAGGTCATAAGGCCCCACAGGAGCCATCGGGATCCAGGAAATAATCCAAGCGCTCCATAGAGGGCACTCAGTGGACAAGTCCGACTAGTAGACAGAGGTAGCTGCGCCACAGCTTAAACAATGCGAGGATCCTCACAGATAGTCTGTGGTCTCGGGCCTGCCATTCATGATGCAGATGTGATACAGGGGGCTTGCCAATGTGGTCATACATCCTGAGCAGTGTGTGTTTAAATGTGCTCTTAATAAAATATTTCTGGGGCTGTGCGGAGTCGTGGTCCCTGCGCTCATTAGAGGTCTCTGACCAGCTTGATAAGTGCGGCTCTGCTCCATAATGATTT
The DNA here is from genome assembly GCF_011397635.1 of Epinephelus fuscoguttatus. Classification (NCBI taxonomy): domain Eukaryota; kingdom Metazoa; phylum Chordata; class Actinopteri; order Perciformes; family Serranidae; genus Epinephelus; species Epinephelus fuscoguttatus. The sequence goes on along the minus strand of NC_064753.1, from coordinate 27,081,717 downwards.
ATTAAGGCTGGGGGTGGGGAAGGCTGGTGGGTCCAAACTGCCTCAGGACACTCCAACCACAGAGACATTTAAGGGTAAAGGCTCGGAATAGAGGGTGCCTCTGAACAGATTTACATCATCCAAGATGCATTTCAAAATGAATTATGTAAGACGAAATGAAATACATAGGCGTTTTGCAATTTTTGCCGCCTTTTTTCCCCCAGCACTTTTTTCTTCTCTTCCTCTTCCTTCCTTCCGATGCTCTCGTCTGCATCGCCCTGAGGTAAATTCATGTCCATTTGCTTTATAGAGCAGAGCACTAATGGACAGACAGGGGGACATAAGGGATGGTGTTTAAAAATGAATGGAAGGGAGATGGTCTGATGTGCACAAACAAACAAGTTTCACTAATTCACAGGTTTAGGCGGAGTCGTGTTGGTCTGGGCTGTGGACCCAAGATGCATGCCTGATGAGTGTGACTTAACTTATGTAGGTTGGGGTGACTGGGTGGTGGACTGTGGGGTCAGGCACTTTGTCACACTGCTATTTCTTCACTGTCAGCTAGCAGAGAAGTTTGAAGGCTGACTTGGATGCAACCAACTGACAGATCAACAACCTAACTGATCTAACTGGTCAGTCACATCTGGAATAAATACATTTCTGTCACAGCTGTGCAAAGGTAAAATTCCTAAGCAAAACACTCACTTTAAATCTCAACAGGTGCAATTAGTGAATGTGGTCTATGCCTATCGATTCTTTTCCTATCGCTGTACACATACCCAAGCTATAAGAATACTATACAAAAACATTGCTTAAAAGATCTGATTACCACAAAGCAGCAAGACCAGGTCAGCATCTCAAAATGTTATCTCTGCAAGAGCAACCTCAGAGAACCAGCTCCTTCAGTGCTACAGTTTTGTCACACAGGATCTACTTTAAGTCCAGTATCATGTTGCTGTGGCTGCACAGTAGTCTTAAGCTCCGACTAACATTCAGTGACATAACATTTCGTCTCATTTTAACAAATGTATCCTGCCTGCCACATGTGGTTAATCCCTCTCAAGGCCTGATAACACATATCATTTGTCCATGTGTGCACTAGGATCACAAGATGTCGGAATTGTGCGAAGGGTCGTATGAGAAGGAAAGAGCAACAGCTATGTGAGACGAGCTAGACCTATGGAGCAGGGTGTGAACAGGTGTGGGCTGGAGCTGGTCAGCAGACATTATGAGAGTAGAGAGACTAGTGAGTCTTGGAGGCATCTCTACAGTGAAAAGCTTGGTATCCTCCAACAGAGGAAACAGGCTTAGTGGTTGGAGGATAGATCTTTTTTTTCCTTGCCACAGTTAATTTTCAAATCTCCAACATCCTATGGCTGTCTGTTTTTCTTCTTCTTTTTTCTGTTTTTTTCTGCTTTCATTCTTTTCTTTTAAAATGAAACTGGAGCTGGGGCGGTGATAGTGATAGATGGCTCAGCGCTCTAACACTTTATCCAATCCGGCGCAGATTTCATCCAATAAAGAATCACTTGTGCACTCTCAAACTAAATGGAAGTCAGGCAGCGGAGAGAAAGGGGCTGCCGTGTGTTTCTGAGCTGCGAAAATCAAATTTTCTTAAAGCTGCCGCAGCAGTGGCTGGCGGAAAAGGCAGCAACAGCCATGACTGGCCAGGGCCACGTCTGCACACACAATTTAATCCATCACAGAGCGCCTGACACCATATCAATCAACCTTTCATCAGCATGCCCCCCCCACCCCCCCTTCAAAAAAAAGAAGGGGAAAGAAAAAAAAAAACAATATTTCTATTCAATCACCTCTGACTGAACCAGGCCTACAACCCACTGACCATTGGGGAAGACCAGAAAACTCCAGCTGGTTCAGAAATCTTTTCACATGAATGCAAGCATAAAGCAGAACACGTGCAAACTTGCTTATTCTCATGTGTGTGTGCCAATACACAAGACGGTGGAGAAAATATTCAGAAATCTAAGCCCATCCTATTGCCTCCCCATGAGGTACAATACACATGTGGAAAATATTTCTACAGTTAGAGATGAAGTATTATAAATACACTGCATGGGCTCCTTAGTGTTGTTTGAGAATTTAATATCACAGAGATATTATTTATGTTTGATGACAGCGATGACACACCATCAAATTCTCTGTGCTTCTTTAAGTTTTCCTGTATGATAGTAACCCACCACCCCTCCACCTTACCCCCTCCCATAACTGTCCTTTGTTCCGGGAATATAGTCCCTCTTACCCCCTCTGTATCCCACAGGCTGTGGCTCCAGTGGCCTATGATTTATAATTCATAGGGGCCGCTTTTATATGGGACCTTAGTCTACCTGATACCCTGCCACTGGGCCTGTCCTGGGACAGTGGGAGGGGGGCTCTTCATTACGCCTGGCACCGGAGCACTAACATGACACCCGTCTCTTTGAAGCACTGGTGCTGTATGTAAATTGGACATAATAATCTATTTTTCCCAGTCAAGGTACTGAGTCATATTCCCGAAATGGATGCTGTATTTTTTTTTCTCTCATCAGCCATTTTGTTTTTATCAACTTTCTCTCTGTTACTTACTCGCGTTCTTTTGCTATCATTCATTCCGACAAACACACACACACGCACACACACACGCACACACACACGCACACGCACACGCACACGCACACGCACACACACACACACACATTAACACGGTACTTTCCTCACTGAAAATTGAACTGAACTTTCATTTTTCCACTTAAGCCTTGCCTTTTTCATGGACATGTGTGTGACGGTGCTCTTTCTTCCTCCAGGACCCGTAAAGCTCAGGTCTCAGGGTATCCACATTACTTCCTCTCTGGTTCGCTCTCTGCTCTGACCTCCCTGCATACCAGAGAGGTCTCCAACCCAGGCTGTGCTCTGTACTCGGTGCTCTTGGCCTAGGGCTCTGCTTGGCCTCCATGCTCCACTGGCTCCCTAAACCCTGGTGAGGCTCCAAAAGGCCAAACACTGTACTTGTTGTGGATGCCCCACCACCCACCAGTGTCTCTGGTGCTGCAATGGAGGGGAAGAGAAGAAGGGGGCTTGTCTGATTGCCAGCAGCAGCTCAAATGACAAAGAGAGAGCAGCTCAGCCTGGATCAGACGCGTGTATTATTGTTGTTGTTGCTAAGTGCTCCTGACTAATTATTCCACCCTCATTTGCAAACGGGGCTGCTGCTCATTTACATATCAATGGGGGCGAGCCGAGGGTATGATGTCAAGGAGTGCGGGTTAAGCGTGTGGCTAAGCTTGGGGAGCACAGAGGCCATCATCCCTACAACAAACAACCCCCAACCCCCCATCCCAACTACCATGACACCCCCTGCTGTGTTAGTCTAATAAACAGACGAAACAGAATGGAAGATAGGCTGTTGTTTGGGCGAGGGGGGGGGGGGGACTGACATAGCGAAGAGCTCTCTGTCAAATCAGCGGGTTGCCCCTGGATTAGTTCGGTTGTAACACAACCCCGCGCTCCACGGAGATCATTTAGGCAATTATCAAGAACAAGGCCGGCTGCAGTGTTGAACAGCTCACTTCAAAGGCCTACACCAGATGAACAGTTACAGCACACTGGTCAATTTCCATACAAGCCACCCCCTCCCTCCCCGCTCTCCTTCCCTCACTCCTCCTCTGCTTATGCCTCCAGGCATTTTGACTGTGCTAATGAACATAACACCCCCTCCCCACCCCAAACACACGCTCCTTGCTACTGTATGATGAGAAGTTCATGATGCGCTCTCTCTCTACTGTCCCTCTGAAACACAAAGAGACGCAGACCCCAGTGAAGGACAACTGCGCCTGCCAGACGCTTGCCTCATATCTGCGTCTATCAACTGAGAGGTTTTAGATTTTGAACATGCAGAATATTCCTCTGCAATCTGTAAACTGATGAGGGTGCTGGCATGGGAAGAATGACTCACTTTGAGAGTTAAAGTTTAGTATCCTTTCAGATGTTGATGGTAAAGATTGAGACTCCAGACTGTGTCTAACTCACGAGAAAAATAACCATCAATTGTTGGTACAGAGGCATATTTTAAATAACGATAATGGTGTACAGTTTTTATTTTCCCTGTCAGGGCAATGTTTTTATTTTCTACTGGTGGCACCCTGTTGAGTAAGGGTGCCACTGCGAGATCAACTTCAGTGAGCTGTTGAAATAAACCGTTTGACATAAACTAAACAAAAAGACTACTTAACTATAAGAGTCAAGAACATGTTCAGCAGTAACCAGAAGTGATTTAAAAGATGTATTACTAAGTTCACATATCAATTAAATTTGATAGGCTTGTATTTTTTGGGATCGCTGTCACAATCTTTGAACAATTGTCACAATTTCTGAGGAAATAATATTCAGTATGACTGTCTGTGATTCATTAAATCATACAGAACTGCTCCTCTACAGTCTGACAATTCCCTGTAACTATAATTAAGGCTAAGATGTCTCAGTGAGCAGTGTGACAACAAAAATGTAGCATTAAACATGCCAACATCGCCAGTTTTCTGTGTGTGTGTGTGTGTGTGTGCTTCTCTAAGTTGGGAACACACAGGAAAGGTCTAATAAAAATGCTAAGTCTTAATAGAGTTTTTTTTTCCTCTCACTCATGCCTGCCATTTCAGTACATACCTACTGTATATCCAATTGTCTTTTCCCTCTCTCTCTCTCACACACACACACACACACACACACACACACCCAACAAGCTCTGTGGCACCGGACTTTCTAATCAGACTGGGTCATGTTTTATTGTAAAGATCCAAGACAAACATACAAGCAACCAGATCCTCCACTCAGGATAGGGTTTCTAATCATGCACTATAAATTATTCAGCTTCGAAAAATCTGCCTTCCCCAAATGTTTATTGATGCAGGACGGACAGTGTCAGACTAGTGACATGGATATGGATGCTGCCATCAAAGTTCGGAAGGAGCCGCAGGGTGAGGCGGGGGTTGGCCCAGGTCAGGGAGCCAAGGATAGATACCCAACGCGTCAGATGAGAGCAAGAACCTCTGCCACGAAGATAATCGATTGACTTTGAGGATGCGGAGACATAAGAGCCGACGACAGAACAAGACAGAGAAATTAAATGTGGTAAATGCGGAAGATAAAACAACGGCACAAGAAGTCGATCGACAAAGTTACAGGAAAAACATAAGATAATGGTAGTAGCTTAGGCTACCAGAAGTCTACGGTTCATTCAGACTGTACATTGGACACATTATATTGAGACAAGCAATGCTTAAGGAGATGCTTATATTCAGCAGATCAATAATAATGACAGGAAGTTATTTTGTAAATTTTAAAAGCATACCGAATTCCCAAATGGTTTTATTCTGACAAGTCACATCGAACAGAATGCAACACTGCCCCCCGCCGCAGTGATAACATAAAATTATGTTTTCTTTAAATGTATTAAATTCATATACATAAATATAATATCACAATCTCAGTTTCTGCCTCCATCCCTTTCTCCTCTTCTCTCCTCTCCTCTTCATATCTTTCCCATTAGATCAGAGTGGGTGTCAGAGAAATTGGCTAATTTGTATTTGTTGGAGATGTAAACTTGTTTAAATCTTTAATAAAACAACAAGGATGAAATATCAGACATCAGCTGCAGAGCATGAAGGACAGCATTTTTATATCATGTCATTTCAAAGCCTGGGAGATTGTGTGTGTGTGTGTGTGTGTGTGTGTGTGTGTGTGTGTGTGTGTGTGTGTGTGTGTGTGTGTGTGTGTGTGTGTGTGTGTGTGCGCATGCCCTTTAAGTTTGCAAATGGTTCCGTGGTGATATTATTCTTATTTGAAATATTTACCTCTCCTTTCTGAATCTTCAGCACTGGCACCAGAGACGGCATTAATCCACAACAAACCCCCTGGCAGCCATTTCTCAAACATTTCACAAATGAGTTTCATATATCTTAACAGGTTATTGGCTTCATTTCTAAATAATGTTACATTTTGAATGGAGCTGTTGTCGCACGATGGCAGATCACTTAGCAGGAGAGAAAAAACAAAAGGTCAGCCCAGCTCGTGCATGAGAATGCTCTTTTTGTTTCAACTTATTATGCAAGTATCATCACTGTGTATCTGTGAGTGGATGACTAGTTTCATAAGATGGAGATTCTCTCCCCGGTGGGAGCTTATTGGCCATTTTGCCTGCTTATCAGTTTGTTAGATTATTGCTTCTATACCTCTTTGGAAAAAAAGCTATGTTTATACTGTCTGTGCACTAAAAGGTAAGAGTGGGATGCCTTGTATCCAATAATTTCTCACATGAAACAATTTAACAAGTTCTTACACCCAACTCGTCATATACAGCAGGTTGGGCAGTAGTCAGGTTCACAGGATGTAGACCGTGGCTATAAAGCAAGTTATTGGCGCCTATCTCAGATGGTGAAACGCTTACTGCATGCTACTGTTTTCAAAATCCACACCCTACATGAAACTAGCCTCACATGGACAGACCTATATTGACACTTTGTGATGTGCATGGAACAACAACAACATCCTAACTAGCAACCTACACACTAAAATGTCTTTTATTGATTTATGTGGCTTTTTTTGTGTGGATTTAGCAATTCAGATGCCAGATCTCGCATCCCTGCTGGGACAAGGTTCCTCCCAACAGTATTTTGCAAGGGCACCATTGCTGCATTCTGGCCTTGGTGCCAGAAATACAAACACCCCAGAGTGTTTTTTTATCCTCAGTGTAGAGTGATGATGGGTTCCGTGCACTGGCAAAGCGTAAGATAGGTCTGGCTATGCGAGACCACTTGGTCAATGGCCCTATGTTTCGAACTGACGTTCTAGGTACCCCTAGTGTCAGATTTGGACCATGGGGGATGCCGTGTCAATTTAAGCTTATTACACGCAAAGTGTCTTTTTCAAAATAAACTTCTGTGTCCACAGGAAATGTAGGTTTCATGACCAAAACTACATCAAAGTTAGGCAACAAAACTCCTAAGCTCAGAAAGATGATCAAGGTTAGGTTACGATTAGTACGTTTATTACATAGCTTACCTTACATAAGAGTTACTGAGTATGTCACACGACATATGTTATGTTTGTCACCTGACATGTATACCACATGATGTTACGTAACTTTTTTTTCCCCCAACATGGACAAAACATGGACATGGACCTTTGTTTATAAAGGACACAAGGGGGAAATTTACTCAGTATAAATTAATTCATAGGTTTTACTTTACTCCTTTTAAGTTTTACAGAATGGGTCTACTGGCTAATAATCTCAGAAATGTCAGATAGAAACAGGAACATTTCTACATGCAATCTGGGAATGTGAAGCGGTTTACCCTTTTTTGGCGAAAGTTGTGGATCACATAGAGAAGTGGTTGGGTACGACAGTACCTAAAACACCAAGACTATAGCCCTTTTTAAATAGAAATTGTGCAAATTTGCAGGAAAGCCCAATCAGTCTTCTTTCAGCATTGGCAGTACAAAAACAAAATTGGGGAGTGCGGCTTTTGTTTATACAGAATGAGCCTTTTTTGGGGCAATGGGGGGCATGAGCAAGTAACAAAATGTGTAGCTCAGCGTGTGACGTAAACAGTGACGTGGGAGGGAAGCCACGGCTGGTCAGTCCTTCGGCGATTCTCTCGTAAGTCGGCCCATTCTTCAACGTTCCTGTCATCTGCCAGTTAATGGCCTCTTTGTTTGCGAGGGCAAGGAGGGCGCACAATTCCTTGTCTCCCCAGTTGCTCATCTTTACAATGTCTGTCAGGTGTGTGTTTCCCTCTTGCTACTAGGTGCTCGCTAATTCCTACTATCAGATGTTTCCTGTTTATCCACCGCCAGTGGCTCACATGTGCAGCGTCATCAACAGCTCCTCCCACAAGTCTTCAACAGGCCCTCCCGTTGCGGAAGGCCGCCTCGGTCTATTTAAACTAAAAGGGTTCCGTCAATATGACTATCCTACGAGGCGGAAAATTTGGCACCTTGGATGAACTCGCCAATCCGGCTGTGTGTGTCTAAACGCTCGCAGCTTGCCGACGAAACAGCCCAACATTCGCGGAAAATCTGGTAGTGTAAAAGGGGCTTGAGTCTAACGGGGGACAAAACAGATTTGTCAAATGTATCAAAACATGATCTTGTTGTGATAAATGTAGGGGTTGTCACAGCTGCTCGAGTGATCCTCAGATTCTGGAAGAGTACCTCCACCTCCAGATTTTGAAAAATGGAAGGAATCTATGTTAGAAATTGCATCAAACAAACACGTTAGCTAGGGTCAGCAATGACGCTGATGGCTTTAAGAGGTCATGGGCAGGCTTTTTTGTTTGTAATGTGTCTGTTGCACTGTCATGATTTCGTATATAGTTGTAGAATGTGTAGTTACCAGGTGCCTATGGATGTGATGCGTTCAATAACAATATTGTCGGTTTATTCAGATTTGACTGAATAGATAAATAAAAATTTGAATTAAAAAAAAATAGAAAGTCCTTTGTTTGATTGAGCTATACACCACTCGTCCTTCCCACTCTACTCAGAATTTTTTGCTCTTTATACTATTTCATTGCTGCGGATGGGTTTACATTGGAGACAGCTGAAAGCCCAATACATCTCATACAGACACTAAAGGGTGCCTTGTGCGTAAGAATGAGATGCAGATGGCTGCTGACATAGCTGCCGTATTTGACACCCTGGGAATGAGAACAAGCTGACATAATAAGTTAAACCCTTTCTATTAAGGAGTACCAGTATGTATCCACACACTGTACAAACTAATAAAGCACTTATTAGTGTGTTTCTGTGCTATCTCTTCTGTGTGGCAGAGAGATAGCCAGATAGACAGGTGACCCTCATGTTGCAGATTTGTGATGTGTGTGTGTCAGCTTTTGTACATGTTTATTTGTGTATTTGTGCATGGGAATGTGTGTGGGTGGGGGATTGGGAGGACTTCAGGTCTGTTCAGCCTTCCTCACTCCCTTTCTCTGCTTCTGTTGGGCTTTGATTTGAGCAATGTAGGAGCAACGCTACAGCGTGACACCCCTAAGAAAAGACAGGTCCGTTGCCAAGAAATACTGAGTGAACACTGACTGAGTGTTTAATATGGCAGAGGAGGTGGCGTGTGAGCAACCGTAGGAAAAAAGAAATAAGAGCTGCATTGTACTCTCCAACAACAACTGTTCATGCTACTGGAAACTAGGAAAAGCAAAATAGCACCAAATCTCTGGGACAGGTTTTGAAATGTTTCTTTTTTAACATGTTGCACACATGTGTTTCTGCAATGTTTTAGTCATAGTTGTATTATTCATTCAATCCTCATGATTTAAGAATATAAGACAGGCAGGGAGACATCTCCTCTAACAAAACCCAGACCTTTACATCAAACACAACCGGTTTCCCTAGACTTGCATCGAGTATAATACAGCTACGTTTCCACAGCACTGAAATAATGATCACCTATCAAACCCACAGTTCAACATTTGTGACACAGCTATAGGAATCTACCCAAGGTTCACCAATACATCTCATAGAAAACATAGTACATTCAGGAGAACTAGATCAACCTTTCTGTCCATTATTATCATTCATTTGTGTTGCAGTAAACCATTCACATTCTGCTTTTCTCTTCTCCAAGGCCCTCACCAGGTTTTGACAGACTACGACAAAAAATGTGTTCTGCATTCAAAATCTACCTCCAAGGTTCAGTAAGTAACTTTTATTAAAAAAAGTTCTTTAGTTATTTTTGCTAAAACTGTCATTATATCCTGACAGACGTACATGAGACAGATAATCTGTGAAAGAATCTGGTCCTTCTGACCCCTCCTAATGTTCCTAATGGCATTTGCAAGAATCCACCACGCCTGAACAAAAACAACCAATCACAGCCAGGAGTCTATAATGCTGTGTCAATAGCCCCATTTACACCAAGCAGTACGGTACGGTACGGTACAGTTCAGTTCGGTACGATTTTTTCTGTTTCCACTGTGAAAAGTTGTGGATGGTACCAGTGGAACCATTTTATACCTTCCCCATTTTTGATCCCCCTTCTGTTGGGGTACCAAGCACACAGATCTGGTAATAAAGGTGGAGCTGTGAACACTGCAGTCTGTTGATTGGTCAATAGCGGACGGTCACTCTGCTCAGTTGTGGCTGATTTTGTAGCCAGTGTTCATACCATGGAGTGTTTTACATATATTAGTAAACTGGGCCAACTGCTGGCGACTTTTAAGGTGGAACATTTACTTGTTATGTTACTCAATGTATGAGTTGACAACGTGAATCCATCAACACACCTTAAATTTCACTGTGATGACTTTGTACATTACTTTAGTTTTTATATGACATACACTTTAAGTAATGAGTGGATCTTCATGTGTTTATATATTAATTTTGACGGGGTTATGTGAACTGCATATATTCTAATCTTCACTCGGAGAAAAAAAAAAAGCACTGCGGAGCGTCATTCCTGTGGGCTCCAGCAACACTAACCCCCTGAGCTTGCCTTAAAAGGAAACACCCACTATTTTTAAATATCCCATGGAGAGAGACTCTCACTGCAGCCTGTTATATTTTGTTCTGAAAATGTCGGCATACAACTCCGTTCTGTGGACAATAAACAAGGCGCAGACTAATAAAGAAGAAAATACAGTCGGTGCAGTGAGTGACAACAACCCTGCCCACATGTAAGGGTACTGTTTGCGGTGGAAACTCTAGGGTCTAGGTACCATGTCTGAAGGGTTACTTTTGTTCCAAAGGGACCATACCAAAAGTGTTCAGTGGAAATGGGGCTAATCACTGCTCATACACAATGTGCTGCCAACAACAGCGTACACAGCAAAGACAAGTAAACAGAAGAAGACAGACAACGAAAAGCAAGCCAAAACTTTGAAGCGGTTTTGCCAAGGTGGAGAGGGAGCTACAGGTCCTGAACTCTTCATGCTTTCTTTTTTACTTACGTTTCATTATCGGTCTACTTCTGTTTATTTGTCTTTGCCATTTATGCTGTTGTTGGCAAAGGAGGAATGGGAAGTTTTTTCATTACTAGTGGTTGTGTCCCAGCTATTGTAGTTGTAAATTTTCTCCTGAGGCTTGGCGCTGAAGATATTGAGCTTGACCAAGTGAGAGCACGCGTGCATGAGGGGTCTGCATAGCGTGTGCACAAGCAGTGACTGACACTGCGTTAGAGACTCCTCCTCGCTCTGATTGGTTGTTTTCGTTCAGGCTCAGTGGATTCTTGCAAATGCCATTTGGAGCACTAGGAGAAGCCACAGGAACCTGTTTTTTTTTCCACAGATTATCTGTCTCATGTACGACTGAGAGAATATACTGACAGATGCAGCAGATAGGACAAAATTTATTTCTTTTCATATAAACTTTACCAACACCGAAGCATTAAAATCAATGAAAAAACGTACTTAAAGGATCAAAAAATAAAAGTACTCTCCTCTAATGGCCGGTATACACTGTGTGATTTTGGGCTGTCCCAGATGAAAGATGACCATCATGGGAGAAACGTGGCGATATCTTTGGTCGTGGCTCTAAAATGGTGCTCTTACTTTGCACTGTGAGACAGGTTCAAGGACGGCCGTTGTCAACGTCTTGCGACCAAAGATAACCTGAGATAAAATTCTGACAGGGTCAGAAATTTAGGATGACTGTCTCACAGCCTGACAGCTGCTACAACCTACGTCTACTAATCAACCAATAGAAATGCAGCAGAAAATGATGCAATGGTCACTGCGACACTGGCACTAAACCCAAACAAATGATCGCTTGCCATGAAGGTAAAACAAACAAAAAGAAGTCTGTGGAACTCCCAGAGAGAGGAAAGTTTGGTGGAACTGTAGCAGCAGAAGCCTTGTTTATTTGATGTTTCCTCCAGCTGCTATCATGACCGTGGGGAAAAAGACGCTGCATGGAAGGAAACTGCAACTTCCAGGTAAGCAAGCTAGCAGCTAGCAAACACAATACACACACACACACACACACACACACACACACACACACACATACTGACCGCAATAGTGCCCACAAAACTTAAATAAATTAAAATTAAATAACGTTGATGATGCTGCATATTGACGTATGTCGTACCCTGCGATTCAGTAGTAAACGGCCATCGTACAATCTGCACACAAGTTTATTACATCCACATTGCACAGTGTGTCATGCAATAGTTTTATAAGATTGCTAAAATCGCACAGTGTACACTGGCCATTAGAGTGGCCCATGTATGTTTTGTTACATCTAATTAATATTCCTGAAGCATTAACACATGAGCAACATTTCAATGATGTATCTGGTTGATGTGAAGCTAATTTTAAAACCTCAAATACAGCTGGGTAGACTAGAGTTCAAAGTACAATATTTCCTGCAATGATGTAAAATACAAGTGCCTAAAATTTTTACTTAAAAGACAGATCTTGAGCGATTAGTTACTTTCAACTACTGGACTAAATGCATGTCAATATCAAAAGTACAACTTATCGCAACATCACTAAGTGTCTATCATTTAGCCTCTAAACTCTAATATGTGATCTTGCTGTGCTATTGCTTTATCAGTCAGAGTCACAACATCAGCAGATGGGGGAGTTAAAGCATGACATTCCTGTGTGCTGCCTCCTCCTTTAAAGAGATCAGAGCTGGCACCTCTCTCTAAAGACTAGGCCCAGGTCAATCATGCAGTCTGTGCAACAGAGACTGCCTCCATCCCCACAGGAGCACTCTGACCCTCTCATCTAAATATTGCATGAATTACATGTGCTGAGTTTCCTGTACCGAGTTAACCACTGCTGATAAAGACAGATGTTCCTCTTCTGCACAGGGACATGCTAAATTTAGCTTCGCCCCAGATGGCCATACTCTTTACTCACCATATATGTCAGTGATACAGAGTCTATAGATGGGAAGCTCCCTCAACAGCAGGCCTCACAGTGATTCAGGTTAATACAGTCTGGAGACTAATGCAACATAAGCTAGTATATTAAAGCGTATAATATAATGTTTTTGACTATGGGAGTATGCTACAGCTCAGTGGACTTTGGTTCATATGATGAGCCTTAACACTGGGAGTTGATGTCAAACATTAACAACATTTGTTTTCCCATCTCTTCTGTCACTCCCCTCTAAATATACGGCTCAATAAAGATGAAATGCATTATCAAACACTCCAAATATCGCACTGTAATAAAGAGTCTGGCATCACCTCAACTTGGAGTCAGCTTGCAGCCCATGATGGAGGACTCATTCACTCGCTTGTAGAGTATCTGCCAGGCTTAAGGCGGGTTGAGAGCCAACAATTATCAGCTACTATAAGTCTTGTGGAAATAGTGGCGTAGTGTTTTATAAATACTGACATGCAGATATCAACAAAGTCCATACGATCAAAACGCATTAGATTTATTGCCTGGAGGCAAGCTCCACATAATGTAGTTTAATCTCCCTGATCTATATCAGTAATTGTGGTGCGTTGCTTCTAATTATGGCAGCAGCATTGATAATCCTGTTAATACCAATCAGATAGGCAGTGGAATCAGAGTTAGGGAGGGCAGGGAGGAGGAAGAGGAGGAGGCGAACATAATCATTTTAAACAGTAATGGGAATTTGATCAGAGAAAAACCACACTTAGAGGGAAAATAACACATACACTTAAGTACCAAACCCTTCAAATGCAGCTAACAGTAATGACCATAATTACTACCTTGTAGGCTTCTGTGAGAACTTTAAGACATTATAAGTGAGTATGTGCTTTAATCTTTTGCATGTTATGTTGAGTGTATTTTGTACAAGCCAGGCTATTGATGGCAATGTCAGCTCATCTGACGGTCAGGTTGGATGGATTGGCATGAAATTTTGTGACTTGAAATCACACAAAGTAAAACTCCAGTGAAATGTGATGCTGTCAGCTCCTTCAACTTGTGCATTGTAATTAAGTCCTTTATGCTTCTGGATGGCTTTGGTAATTCATGGTTTTTGGTTGTGAAATGATTTAACTGAACAGTTGCTCCTGTTGTTTTACAAATGAAATCACGCCACAGACTGAATTCATTGATGTCATTGGTGACGTTGATGATGGTGTCCTGGAACGTGCTCCAGAATCTGATTGGCTCCATCTCGCGTGTCACTGGGGGCATGAGTCATAGTTTATTTACATATTTTGGCCAAAACAAGATGGCTGCATGGTCACTCTGCCGAACACAGGTAGCCACTCTACTCGGCAGCCACCCTTGAATGGTGCGCAGCGGTAATCCAGAGTGTTTATTCCCCTCCGAGTGGCACAGAGCAAGCAGGAATGGGACAGCACCTCATGTTTCCACTGTCACACCGGTCCCCACTTAGCACAGAGCACACGTCTCCTCCCCCTCTCCTGCCGGAGTCCTCTGACTCTACCAGACCAGCACACAGATAAAGAGTCACCTGGCCTAACAACTATGCCCAGGATCCAGCCAAGTCTCTGTGAAACAAACAGCACCACAGTTCCCAACATCCCACCGAAAACTAATGTGGCACAGAGATCATCCAGTTTATTATACAACGCCTGTACAATGGCTAGCATGATGCTAGTTTGGCTGGTGCCCATCTTCTCCATCTTTTCCTCAGTGTTTACTGATGTTAATATTGGAAATCAATAACCTGGCTAGCTAGCAGATCGGCAGGAAGAGAGTTAACAGACCAGTGAGTTGACCTCTTCATCCCTATTTGTGGCTCGTAGTAACACACCACCACCGTCCAATGCCAACCAGAGGAAACACCAACAACACTTAAATACACATAAATGTATACAGTACAGGCCAAAAGTTTGGACACACCTTCTCATTCAATGCGTTTTCTTTATTTTCATGACTATTTACATTGTAGATTCTCACTGAAGGCATCAAAACTATGAATGAACACATGTGGAGTTATGTACTTAACAAAATCGAGAGAATGCCAAGAGTGTGCAAAGCAGTAGTCAGAGCAAAGGGTGGCTATTTTGAAGAAACTATAATATAAAACATGTTTTCAGTTATTTCACCTTTTTTTGTTAAGTACATATCAAAACTATGAATGAACACATGTGGAGTTATGTACTTAACAAAAAAAGGTGAAATAACTGAAAACATGTTTTATATTATAGTTTCTTCAAAATAGCCACCCTTTGCTCTGACTACTGCTTTGCACACTCTTGGCATTCTCTCGATTTTGTTAAGTACATAACTCCACATGTGTTCATTCATAGTTTTGATGCCTTCAGTGAGAATCTACAATGTAAATAGTCATGAAAATAAAGAAAACGCATTGAATGAGAAGGTGTGTCCAAACTTTTGGCCTGTACTGTACATTTAGCACAAATTAAGCGGAGCTGACAAAGACGTGACTGGAAACATCCGTGCCTACGTTATAAGCAACAAGTTCCCTAAAAGATGAATCCTACTTTTGGTGATCACCTGACTTTCTCTCCAACTCTACCACAAGGTTAAAATTTGCGGTTGTTATCATGTCTTTACAGTGTTTCCCACAGGATTTTGTGAGAATGTGGTGGGTGGAAAATTTTGTATTTTTTAAGTTAAATGCATCAATCTGCTGCACTTTGAGAGCAAAGTTAAGAGACTCTTGCAAACAATTTTGTACTCTCACAAACACTTTAATCGTAAACACATTGGTTGTATGGCTATGAATGTGGATGATGATGACAGTGGTATTAAATATTTTCCAGTTTATGATGGTCAATTTGCGAATTTATCAGTAGTCAGGTAAGTCATAAAAAACTGCAGGAAAGTCTAGATATGGTAGCAGCCATAAACAGATGATCACAAAAAAACAAAAAGTTTTGTTCTAAAATATACTGACATTTAGATGGACTAAATAATGTTCAAAAACAAAAATCTAATAAGATGGGGTCCGTATGCTGATATCAATGTAGTATCTTAAATCAATAAATATCCAGCCCAAACAGGCTTACAAGATAGACTATCAAATGTCAAAATTATTTAGCCTAGTTTGCCTAATTTTCCAAGCTTTGTAAAAAAAAAAAAAAAAAAAAAACAGCCCAAACTTTGCCACTCAGTAAAACTTTTCATTTTCATCAAACTAAAATAATTCAACATTATTTTTCTGCATTTTTACAAAAGTGCACTCAGGTTAGCAAATAAAGTGTGAACGTGCACTCACAGGCTCAGATGGTCAAAGAGCTCGCCAAAGCATGCACTGCCGCGTCCTGCAAAACTATGACTGCTCGAGGGGTTTTTAGGGAGTCCCATTGGCCTCTGCTGGCATGAGTATTTTTGCTGGTCTGTGTGCGACATTAAGTCTGCTGGAGACTTAACCTGCCATTTGTTTTAATGATTTTATTTTCAAATTTTGTATTTTGACAATGATTTTTTTAAAAACAATTTTGGTTAATTAGATATAAAGTCTTAGTCGTAGGATGGCGAAGATGATGAATAGGTGATGTCCTTCCCTGGTCAACAATAGCACTGTCCCCTCACCAAAGGGTGAGCACCCCCCCCCCCCATCCATCTCCCCCTGCCCAGCAGGAATACTGCAAAAAAACTGATTATTTTAAACATGAGTCTGGGCGTCACTTGATGAAAAGGTGGTGATAAAAAAGGCAACACAGAAAATGGATGAAAGGCATAGAAAACAGATGCAGATCAGCGGTGGAGGCAAATCCCTCCTGTGTCCATCTAAATTAGTCCGAAGGGGACCAAACAAAATGGCCTCCCCTTGCCCATTTACAATTCAAGCAGCCCTGTCACACAGCACGTTATCAAAACTCATTTTAGAAGTATCCTGCATTATGTCAATAATGCTTCATTAACGTCTCTAAAAGAGACAGTGCAGGACTGACATGAGAGAGATAAGTGAATGAAGAGAGGAAGTGTCTAAAGGAAAAAGTTAACTTTCTCTTATTTTCCCTTTGTTTGCCTGAGGAAGGATGTTAGTAGAAGAGAGAGGAAAACTCAGGCAATGCTTGAGCTCCTTCATCCTGCTTATTACAGTGCTGCCCCGGCTCTCTGTCCTCAAGCCTTTCTGCGCCTCACTATTTTAACTACACCTGTCATTTGCGGTCCAGTCATTTTACCTCTCTGCTCGGCTTTCTTTCGCCGCTTACAGGGACTGTTAACTGGGCCTGTCTGTCATGCTGGCTGGGGCTGGATCCGGGGCTGAGGCTGGGGTGGGGGCAGATTTAGGCTCGGGTGAATGGTGAGAGTGGGGCAGGCGAGGGCGGGAGTGATTTTGGAGGGGAGGGTTGTAATGAGCTTGCGGCAATGCAGGGCTATAGGAACACTGCATGGTTCTTCCCTCCACTGTGAGGCATCCATCTTAACAGCTGCAGAGATGGAGGAAGAGGAGAGAAGGGAGGGAGAGGGAAAGAGATGCAGTGACACAAAACAGATGTGGTGGATTCCATATTTCTCTCATCGCCCTTTAAATCTTTGTGTCTTTTTCACTCTCACTCACTTTCTCCCCGTTTCATTCACTTTTTGGCTTCTTCTCGTGTTTCATGTGAGATACTATGGATTTAGGTAGTACTTTACATTAATACATCAAGCTGACTGACTGATGGTGAATATATGTCTATATAAAATCTCAACATGGTGGCAATAACGATCCTGGGAGAATAAACTTCACTGACAGACTATATATATATATTTAACATAGTTGCATACCTTAATTTTCCTGGTTTACAAGTACAAGTAGATAAAAGAAAACATGTCATATTAGGAGGACTAGCATGATAGCCAGCCAACATCCACTTATTCAGGGCCAAAGCTGTTCTCAACATGAGTTACTGCTTTCTGCAATATTTATGTTTGAGAGTCAGCTATTTCCTGGGTTCTCTGTACTTTGAGAGTTTTTAATTACATGCACTTTAAGGATCCCCACAGAGAGACTTTAATTAATCAACAGAGAATTAGCATGCGCGACAAGAAACATAACCCCTTAGCTAAATGCAGCAGAGTAAATATAGGATAATACAGCCATCAGCACAAACCCGAGAAACAAATATGTAATCTTTGACTGTTTTTTGTGTCTACATGCTAATGGATATTTAAGATTAACATATAATCATTTGCAGACTAGAAACATCTTACTTATACACTTAACAACAATCTTTTACAATCATTCACTGAATTTGACAAGACAACAATGTTGGTAATCCAAGCAAACACAAACTTATATACAGTAAACACATAAAAACTGTAACTGTAAAAAGGGCTCTACTGACTGAAACGCAGTGCCACCCACTACACTAACTTGCACTCAACAACAGAACACAGAAAAAGAAACGGAGGAGGAAAGAGAGCCACTCGTTAGCTTTGAACCTTCCCCCAACGCTGAAGAGTGGATAAACAGAGAGCCAAGTGGCGGCGCGTCTGTTTCTTCACTGCCAGCTACCTTGCTCGTGTTGCTTTATTATTTCATTAAGTGTAAATCCTGTCAGTGCCATACCACCCCCAGCCCGGTCCAGTCCTGCCACTCCACCCTCAGCAGGTTAAATTATAATTTAATTACCAAGCCTTAGCTGCATAAGCTGCTTGGGAGCACTGGCCCCCCAGAATAATTTGAAAAGATGGTGTCTCCCCTCATCTTCGTGCTCCTGATCCACCAGACCTGAGCCCCCTGGAGGCCCACTTCAATATCCCACCTAATTATCTCCCTCAAATCAGGCACCTATAACAGAGGAATATCAGTAATTAAGTTGGAAGGGATGAAAAAAAACCTTATTGTTTGAGAATTCTTTATAGGACTTTTTTCTCTTGAAGAGCTGGGTGAAAGCTGTAGGTGTGCCCTAAGGAGATGTTTCTTCAAGCTATTTCTATCACAGACTTTACTGTATCTGCAGTGCAGCACTGTTACTTTATCAAGGCCCTCTAACATCCTCTGACATTGGAGCCTATATCTGGGGAGCTGTGTCACTGTATGCCAGCACAGCAAATTGTAATCAATCAGATTTTATGTATTTGTGCACAAATTTTGGCCAAAGAGGTCACGTTTATTTTGAATTAATGCAGTGTATACAGTACAGCCCTGTCTGGGGTTTACACAGTGTCAAGCTGATTTTAGACTTTTTTCATTCACAAATATGTAAAAACTGCTGCAGTTGTAGTTGATGTACAACAGCCTTTGTGCTGCAAACATTTTAAGATGTTTCACCCTTTACTTTAGGTTTTGTTCGCTTGATTTCATCTGAATTGGCTCAATCTTTTGTTGTAGATGCATTGTTAAGGATAGGCTTGCTAAATCATGTGCAAGCTCAAATGCAGTTTTTAAAGTGAACCAGTAAGTTGTTAATGCTTTGCTTTAACCATGTCTGGCAAGGTGTTTCCAAGCTGTTTAACTAGCACTGAACCACTACAGTTTCCACTTAAACAGCAGCACAAAATGAGCAGTTTCCTCACCCCACTATCAGAGACAGACATGGTATCTACATGTAAAGTGGCACAGAAAAAAAAAACCTCTGTGAATCTGCGTCAGTGATGTTGTGTCAAACTCTCAGATGCAAGAAAAACAAACCTGTAAATCAGCTTTGACAGTCATTGAGAGGGACAATGACAACTGTGTTTTATTGTGTTGCAAACACAGAAGAAATATCTTTTCATATGAACTTCCTTTGTCTGCATTTATTTGAATGTAAATACGACTCGGCTAGTACTGGTTTATTATTCCTTGTCAGATGATCTCTCACCAAGAATGAATCATTTATGAGGGGATTTATTTTCAAAGAGAAATAAAATCATAAACTCCTATGGCACAGGTTGTAAAAACACTATATAATTATTTCTGTCCCAGAATAATGGTGTAATTTTCTTTGAGCTAATTTGACACCACAAAATTGGGAATTTCATCCAAAAGCAGGCATTATACGAGACTGCAGGGAAATGTAATTTGGAGAAATCAGGGATCTAATACAGTTTATAATACCACTGAAAAGCAGAAAGTACTAATTTGCTATTCATACTGCTTTCATAACATAACTACAGTTTAGTTTAACTCAACCATGTCAGAGCATAAAGCTCTGTTAAAAAACCCTCTCCACATGAAAGGGCCCCTTTTAACACTGATTTTTTTCCTTGTGAGACAAAGATAAGTAAATACAGAGGAGATAATGAATAGACTGGAAAATGAGCGTTACCGCTCTGCGCTGTTCAATCTTGGGGACAATTGCAGCATTTTGGGAAAAATTGCTTGCAACCCCCCCGAACCCCACACCCCCACCGCACCCCCATGCCCATCACACGCAGATGTACACACCTCTAATACACATACACACACATACACTCACTCATCTCACCCCCTCTCATCCTATAATCCTCTGGCAAAGCCCTCTCTGTCCATGCGGACCCCCCACCCAGAGGGACCCTGCCAAGGCAAATTAGAGAGAGGGGGGGCTTTTGTTTCGCAGCACTCTGTGAAAAGAAAAAAAATCCAAATCATTTCTTGAGCTGGAGCAATTTGACATGCTGTGATAACTGCTCTGTCAGAAACTTCTTTGACATCTCTGAAAGAGAAGATTTTCTACCACAAAACCAGGGCTCCATTTAAAAAACAGTCTTCAAAAGAGCCACAAATTCATTAGGCTGTTTAATTACGCCCTGTTCGCGTCTCTCTCCGTCTATCTCTCATCTCTGTCAAAACAGAGGTAATAACAAACTGGCCCCATCCGAAGTAGTCCTGGCTCTCATCGAGGCTTTCCATTTCACTCCTTTTTCCCCCCAACTCATCCCCCTCCTGGCACAATAGCTCATCTGCCTTTTACCTTGTCCCTTCCCTTCTGTACCTGGCGTTATTTTGTGCCTTGGAGAACAATCTCTCCTCTTCCCCCCTCCCGCTCAATCTATCATTCTCTCCTTTGTATTTTCCTCCAAACCAATAAGTTGGGTTGTTGTCTTGCTGTTATCGTCAGCCCTTTGTATAGATGGCCCACTTGTGTTCTTAGGGAAGTGATGTTGTTTGACCACAGTTCGCTTGCTACCTTTGCCCTGCTTGCCAACAGTTACTTCTGGAGCCAGAGCTGGCCACTATTGAATGTGCAATCACAGAGCAACAGCACATAAGCAATCAGATTCACTAACAGAAAGAAAATGTCCTGTTTATCTCTCAGAGTGTCTTGGCAGATCAAGAAAATGGATTCTACCTGCAAATAAGAGCTATAGTTTGTCTGTGGTAATGTTTTCACAAGCAAACGCGTATAGGGGAATAAACATAGCAGGAATGTGCCGGGGATATTGCTTTGATGGCATTTTGTAAGTTGATCAGAGCAGAGTATAGAGTTTACAAATATTTTCACATTCATGAACCATGAGCTGATCATCTCATTAATGTAAAACTCTAATTATTATGTCTTGCTCTGCCTCTTCAGTACAGTCCCTACATGTTGTTTCTGTGTCTCAGTTTTGGGGTTGTGACATCATGCGGGGCTGCTAAGTGTACAGATACAGCGTTGTCACATAAGATACCTATAAAAGATGTACTGGTACAGCATGTCTTACAAACCATAACAAGAAACTCTCACAACCCAAGCAACTGTCCCTAAAAAAGGTCATCTAAATTTGAGGCCTTACTCCAAACTGACTTCTTTATTACTGACTTCAGTAGGTACACCTGTACCCTCTAATGTAATCCAATACAACTGTTCTGCCATAAACTGTACTTTTGTGATGCCTATATTGTTCAGTTTTTGGTGACACTGTTA
The DNA here is from genome assembly GCF_011397635.1 of Epinephelus fuscoguttatus. NCBI lineage: Eukaryota > Metazoa > Chordata > Actinopteri > Perciformes > Serranidae > Epinephelus > Epinephelus fuscoguttatus. The sequence continues at coordinate 27,060,065 of NC_064753.1, read as the reverse complement.
TAGAGGTGTTAATTACATTTTAAGGTTTAGCATTAAGGTCATGTCAGCGGTGGTGTTGTATTGGACTGCATTATATACAGAGGTGTTTCTAACATTTTGCTGCCCTCATGTATGTAACACCTCTCACTATAACATGGTCCAGAACAGCACTATCTTTAACTAAATTTAATATATAATAGAGGGTGGCACGGTGGTGTGGTGGTTAGCACTCTTGCCTCACAGGGAGGGTTGCCGGTTCGATCCCAGGCGTGGGAGCCCTTCTGTGCGGAGTTTGCATGTTCTCCCCGTGTCAGCGTGGGTTCTCTCCGGGCACTCCGGCTTCCTCCCACAGTCCAAAGACATGCAGATTGGGGACTAGGTTAATTGGCCACTCTAAAATTGTCCACAGGTGTGAATGTGAGCGTGAATGGTTGTTTGTCTCTATGTGTCAGCCCTGCGATAGTCTGGCGACCTGTCCAGGGTGTACCCTGCCTCTCGCCCGATGTCAGCTGGGATAGGCTCCAGCCCCCCCGCGACCCTCAAGAGGATGAAGCGGTTAGAAAGATGAATGAATGAATGAACATATAATAGAATTTATCCAGTTCCAACAATGTCACCTAAAACAAAGTATATAATACCTTACAAAAAGTTCTGCACATACAATGGTTAGTGTGATATCTTACGAATTAGCACCCCTACTGGTTAGGTTTAGGAAAAGAATCGTGGTTGGGCGTCTGTCATCACATTATCTACTTCATCTAACATGACAATGTAATGTTACTTATGTCAGCAACCTAAAATAAAGCATTTTTGACTGATTTTACACGAGGCAAAAACAGCGGTCTCCTGGGTCAAAGTTCTGTGTTTGTTTGACCCATCTATCCACCCCGACTGCCTCCTTACACGCACGTTGTCGCTCTTTATACTACGTCACCTAACTTCATCCTTAGCTCCTGTCATGACTGAAGACAGCCTGCAGCACATTGGTCATGGGATCACAGCCCCCTGGCTCATGATTACCTGGGTCATACTGCATTACTTTCCATAGGTATAAAGCTGCCTCCCATTTAAGTCAAAGCTGGGAATCACACCACACCAAAGTTCTATTTCAACAAGTCGGAAAACTAAGATGTCGTTAGCAATACCAGCTTTAGTCAGGTTAGCCATTGATAGCAAAACCAGTTGATAACAATGCATAATGCTGTATTTTGCACATACAAACACCGTAGCAGCATGTCTACAGATAGAAGTTGAACAGGACTGTGTGTACTTCTGTTTTAATGAGATACAAACAAGACAGAAGTTGATGCGTGGAGCAGCCATATTGGATTTTGAGGTCTGGGGTAGTGAGGTTCCTCCAACTTTTCAAGTAATCCAACTTTTAGGGGGTGTTACGGTTCAAATTTCCAACTGCGAAATCAGAAACTGTGACTTCCCAGTCCAAATGGAACGCACCATAAGTACCAAAAGTGAATGAGAACAGCCTGCCTACAACTGAACGTTATGGGTTTTGTTAAGGTAGATAGGTGGCCAGTGAGTTAGTACAGTATAATAATCATCACCCTTTCGTAAGTGCATGGATATTCAACACACACCTATTACAATCACTGACATTTGATCAGTTTTAAAAAGGCTAAAGCACACGTGAAGTGCAGTCTGTTGCTTTGCTCCTTGTAGTGGTACACTAGTCACTAAATTGAGAACTAACTGGAGATTGTGTTTCCCTTTTGTTCACTGTTCACTGGAAAAGGTGTCTTTTAATAAAGGTGTATTTTCAATGGGCCTGCCATTGCTTTGATGAAATAACACTGTCCTTGTGGCCAGTCATCTCCATCCTTTAAAAACAACACTCTGTCATCTTTTCAAGACTTGAGCACTAAACAGGAAATTTGACTTTTACAGATCCAATTACGGTGGCTTTACCTCACCTCTCGCTGTTCTTCCGTGCAGAAACCATGCAAACAGAGCTTTACATCTCACTCTGCCCTGTTCAAACAGGGGTGTCAATGATTATTCTTATCTGAAGGAGAATCACTCCCTCAAAAAAAAAAAAAAAAAAATCTCATAGTCAGTATACAGTTTTCTCAGTAACATCTTCAGCATCGGTTGTGTCTTTGAAAGCACTCAATATCTAAATCAAATTGTGTCACTCAATACATTTTTCCCACCCTTTGAGATCAATGTATTTTACATTCTTCATCCCTGTATGCCAATATCAATGATGGAGGAATATCAATAATGACAGCTACATTTGTATCTATCATTTCAGCAGTGGAATCTATTCCTCTCCTGCCCTCTACTCCCTCTTCACCCGCCAGCAGCTACACAGCTCATGTTCAGCCAGGCGCGCACAGGATATTAGCTTCTCTACCAGCAAATTTGCTTTTCACATCTATTTCTTTCTTCTTCTAACCAGTTCTTGGATGGCTTGTTATTGAGCTTAGTGTCCACAAATGCCATTGATCCAAGCCACAACTGGGATCCATACTCGGGCACTTTAACACTCTCTCAGCGTGTTAGTAATACTAATCCTGCTCCACCGGCAGGCCCATTGATTTTATAGATTTCCCCCAAAGTTGTGATAATGATATATCATTGTTAAATTTGGTAGAACAAACTGCTTTGCCAATCTATCAATGCGTGCAGAGGCTCTGATTCAAAGATGGCCTACAAGTCCAGTACCATACATTTTACACTTTAGATATCACAGTCTGCATTTCTCTCTAACGTGCACAAGTGGAGGCAATCACTTTCATAAATAAGCATACACATACAAACCCACACACACACACACACACACACACACACACACCCACGTACTGTATACATAAAAAAAATCATATAAAGAAAAATCTCATACCATCTAAATGCAGAATGCAATCATGCACCCTACACACTGGCTTTATCAGGAAGGCCCCCTGTTGGGGGCAGGATGTGATGGGTGGCACATGGCCTAAAGTACCTCCAAAACACACAAATTACCTAGACAGGACCAGACCTGCGGAGAGGAACTGCAAAGGAAAAATGAGAAGAAAAATGTTTACTGTGAAAGCATGCTCATATTATAGCTGATGAAACATTGGGGAGTGGGGAGCAGAGCAAGCAGAGGTGAAAGATAGGACTGGGAAGGCTGTGGGGCTGGGGGGGTGGGGTGGCAGAGGGATGAGCACGGGGAATAGTGAGGCCTGGAGAGAGAACTAATGGGCAACACGGCAACAGTTCAAACCGGAGGCGCAGCGAGGCAGCAGTGGCTTGACACAGCTGAAGGCCTCAGAGGAGTGCCAGGCCTATTAGAGCAAGATAAGGGCCTGTTTGGAGAAAGCATCCTCTCAATGGTGCACTGGGCAACAACACAGGCATGGGCATCAATTAAAGACAGAAAATATGACATGGAAGTAGGAGCGCATTAAATAAAAACAACAAACTGCCAGGGCTCCTGCCCTCCCCTCTCAAGGACTGGGAATGGGCAGGGAGCATCAGTGCTGAAATATGGTCGATTTATTCTCCACAGCATTGTCGAGGTGGGGGGAGTTTATGATGAGGTGCAATGTAAAGGGTAGAAAAGAAATGAGTCTAGATGCCTTCTGGACACAGAGCTGCACACGCAGATGAAAGATGAGAGACATGGAGACTCACCTAAAAAACTCAACCACAATTTTTACAAGAAAAATTTTTTTGCCGGTAGATGACTGCTATGATAACTAATTTAGCTTTAATTCACCTTCCGTTCCTTCCCTTTAAGCCTACAGGCAGGATGTGCCAGACTGCAGTGGCCTAGTTTCTTTACAGACACGGAAACAGCCATCAGATCATTTGACCTGTTTGAAAAAGCAAACTGAATTAGAAACATGATGCACTAATTGGCAGCAAATCCTGTGAATGATCACAAAATTGTTACTCGCTGTCTAAAGAGGTCAGGCCCTGCTATCACCCACGGGCTGCTTTACATCTTTAGCCCTGTAGCGTCCTCGCAAGGTGCCCGTCGACAGCCCTCTGGAAGAAGGTGTGGGTGGCAGACGGCCTTCTTGAAACACCAGTAAACAACAATGAGCCGAAGTGACACATGCTGCTGATGAAGGGGGCAAACAGCGAGATTCTCCTGTTTTTGTTTAGAATGTATGTGCAACAGTATGTAGGCTTTTCTTTTGGTTCGGGCTGGGTTAATGTGATTTCTGTTCCGCCTGTCGGTTCCAGAGACCCAGCTTTGTGAGCAGTGGTCAGGTGAAGCCTGGACTCAGCCCCCTATGGCCATTAGTGTGGAAAGAAGACAACCCAATAAGCAGAGAAAAGCTTGATGTGCACAGGTCACTGCACAACCAGCAGTCAAAAAGCATCTTACCCTGGAGATTGTTAAAGCGATAACATGCAGTGGGAATCTGAGGACCTTAATTACTGGTCACTCTCACTTAGGAGATATCACGCAGATTCATGCTGGCCACTGAAGGCAGTGGCAACACAGATTTGAGGCTCGCCCAGGGAAGAGGTTGTGCAGCATCTTCTGTCTAATCTCAGAAAGAGACTGTACACAACACAGAGAGATAGTTTGCAACCTTCAGGTTAAATTTTATCCATCAACAATTATTTAGTGCTTCATTTTCTGTTTTCCAACCCCACCCTAGGCTTCCTCACCATTTCCGTTGCATGCCATCTTTGCTCTTTAAACAGCACTCAGAGCGGAGTCGGCAGTAAATCTTTAAGGATTTGACTTGCAAAAAGCACCTCATATATTGTTTATGAAAAAAAGCAGAGGTTCCCCTCCCTTCACCTGCCTCTGAGCATGTTAGTTTTATTTACTTACTTTTAGACTTGCACTAGTTAGGAGAGGCATACTTGTCTGACTACATCTATACAAATAAAGATAGACTGTGTCCTCATCTGTCATTTCTCATAAGGAGAGTCAAAACTGTTCTATTCACGTTAAAGATTCTTGGGTGACATCTTCAATTGAGTCAAAGAAGCAGTATTTTGTACTTTGCCCCTAAAGAAAGAACACAACATGGGGGTAGGATTGAATAAAAATGTAGAAAGTGCCATCATAACATTGAAGTATTATTGGGAAAAAAAGATTTAAAAAAGAATCTGTCACCATGTGTCAACTTGATCCACTCTGCAGAAACCTCCTTTTGTTAGGAACATATGGAAGATAAGGGGAGAGTAGGAAAATTACCCTCCGTAATTGGCATCCTGATCAAGGACAGCCATGGCAGCCGAACAATACAACCTTTAATTTATCAGAACTCATTATGAGCTACTGCTATAATGCCAGAAGATATTAGAATAAATAGTGACAGAGAGCAGGGGAATCAAACACTCCGCTGTTGAATGGTTTTGTTGACTACGTGAACAACTCAGGAGAATGACAGAGAGGGAGAGCGTGCGTTGGTACATAACTGATGGCCGGGAAGGAGTGTTACATTCCTCTGTGTGTGCGGCACAGTGACTCAGTAGCATACCTGATCACAGCTCATCCTAATCACGACCTTGACAGACAAATATGACATTGAGCAGAGGAGGATACTAATTTATATCTGCTGCCTGCGCCTTACTTTGACTGTGACTGTAAAGGGCACAGGAAGAAGTGAGCTGTCAGAGGGGCCGGGGGGACGCTTTAACACACGTGGCCCCCACTGGACAAGCCTGCTCAACTCCTGTGTCCACAGCAGATAATGGACACCTTACAGCTGAGTCGTCAACTTTGGTGTTTGGAGTTGATGGCGTGGAGCGACAGGAGAAAGCCTCTTTGACTCTATTATTTATCTGGGCGGGGGCACTTTTTGAGAGTCAGCAACATGCAGTGCACTGACCAGAGGAGCACCCATCACTAACACAATGTGTGTGTGTTTGTGTGCAAAGGAGATGGGTGTCAGGTGTGTGGAGTTGGGGAGGGGGGGATTTAGACAAGGTAAGTCACTATCTTACTGTCAACATCTCAAACCACAATGTCAGAACACAAGCACTGCAAACACAGCTAAGACACTGGTGCACTGCTTAAATACAACAGTACTCACATCGCTCATAACAAGAAACTAAAATTTTCCAGTATCTGTGCTGATACGATCGTTCGACACGTTTCCAACACCTCTTTTTGACACCATAACTCAAGGAATATCAACATTTTTCACTTCAACAAAGTATGTCAAACTGTCCCACGTATCATTAATTAAAGGACTTCGCCAGAATAAAAATATTGCGTGGGTCTTCAACACATTAGCCTTTAACTAGCTCTGACTTCCTGATACAGGTCTGAAACTCTTTCTTTTTACACTTTTACTTTCTATTTACATTTCACGCTGCTGCAACTCTTTAAAAATCTTACTTGATTTTATGATTTATAGTTTTACAATTCTATGATTTTATGTTTTATATTCATTCTATTTTCATGTGAAGCACTCAGTGCCTATAATGCCCTTATTATTAAACACTTTGTGCTGCATTTCTTGTATGAATGGTGCTATATAAATAAAGTTTATTATTATTATTATGTTATTATGTTATTATTATTATTATTCAACAGGGGTCCACATCCCCTAGGGATGTCAGAGTCACTGCAAGTGGGTCCACCAAATTATTGTTTAAAAATTTAAGTTTTAATTTAAGTTTTTTTGTTTTGTTTCCTCAAAAATTAAAATATATCTAAAAATGTACATTAACATGAATCCAACACATTATTAGCAAAGATCAACTGGCCTATTCATACAAAAAACCCCATTTAATTCAATTTACAGTACACAACATTATTGATAGGATAACTACTACCTATGAATTCTTGTCCAATACAGCGCTAAATCACTTTCCAGCACTTATCCATAACGGCGAGGTGAACTAGTAAGCTAACATTTACATGCTATTGAAAGACATTGGTCAGTGGTCTGTATTATTATTCCAAGTGTTCGGACATTTTAGTGAGCAGCAATGGATCCATGCTGCAACTGCTGCTGACTTAGAAACTACAGGCAAGCACAAATGAGAAAAGACCGGAAAATATGCAGAAAATTATCTCAAGTGCAACTAACTTTTATACAATATATGTAGTAGGGGGTCCATGCTCTGTCTCTCTTTGAGCTAAGGGGTTCATGGCCTGAAAAAAAGGTTAAAGACCCTTGAAATATGCTCTAAAATTAGCAAAGTTCAGGAAATATCTGATTAACTACACTGTTTCAAGTGTTTCATATTTATCACTGATTTTGAAATTACATTAACTTAAAAAAAATCAAACACATATTTCACCTTGCTTTACCTCTGCCCTCTCTGCATCCTGTGACCCTCCATCATTTCCCTAAAACCTGGGTAAACAAACATTGTGTGAACTAGTTATGGCTAATTTAAAAAGTCTCATCCATCATGCATATTTTATTTACAGCAGCAAACTAATGCCAAAGGAAACACGAGGGATGGGAGATAGTAGGAGAACTATTGTTGCCATTGCCTCAACAATAAACATACAGTACATTATAGGCAGTAAATACACACATTAACTCCCTCTGTGTATAGCGTTGGGTGTGACCCTTTAGCCTCAAGCATTTTTACTCTACATCAGAAGAGTTCAACTCCATCAACAAAGGTCAGAGTGTATGCATGTATGTGTGCGTGTCTGACAGTGCGTGCCCTCCCCAGACAGGCTGGCTCTCATTAGCTCCCTCGCCAATACAACACCTTTGTTTAATATGCCCGTCCCTGACTTGCCCTGGCCTCGTCTCATTTTCCTCGTGCAGACAGTGAAGAAACCTCCTCTGCAGCCAGGCAGAGACTCTTTTCACCTAATCTCCTGAAACACCGCTGCAACACAAAAATGTTCTCCTGAGCTTCTGTGAAATATCTGTGAAATTAGCGCGAAGTGCTCAAGTCTCTGTGCAGAACCTCTTCTCACCTGGAAAATGAGCCTGTGCGTTTACCATCTACCTTGATACAGGTAAAAATGGACGCCGCGCGGACAAGGCGGTTGAAGTGGTAATATACTTCTTGTAAGGGATCGAATTGTCCTCAACACCCCTCCCCTCTTTATTACCCAGGCTACTCCAGTGGAAGTGGTGAGAGGCTTCATTGTGCAGCTGATAGTGCATCTCTCATTAGCTCCCAGTGTGTGGAGCAGAGTGGGGCCAAGGCAGGTTTTTATGGCTAATCTGATATATGGTGCTGAAGACGCTGCAGTCTGGCCCCAGACAGGGATATAGACAGAGGTCACGGGGGTCTGGGTCAGGGAAATGACACGCATGAACCCATACATGCACACACAAACATGTAGATGGAGTGGTTGCACAAATATTCTGTATGACTAAAAAGATCATATGTTTGTAATATTTATAAAAAATATCCCTTTTTAAAATATCTATTACAGCAAGTATTGATTGTCAAAGATCATCCATTTGATCTAATTTAACAATTTAGTTTCAAAAATTACATTTACCAGCTCGCAACACATGAGTACAGGCTATTTAGAGGTGCAGAGGTCACTGTACACCCATTGTGGCCTCTCCAATTATGCCACCAAATCCACCCTTTACACACCCTTGCAGATTACAAGGACAGGCCGCAGTGGTGACTGACACTCAGTGCAGAAGCTAATTATCACCTCTGACTGGTTGTGAATGGCTTCCTGTCCCAGGCACCATGCAGGACCCTGGCTGAGGGCTACTGCAGCCAGGCACAGAGAGGGAAGGCTCTGCCTCTGGTTTGTTTGGCTGTTGGCCCTGGGCCCCGGCACCCAGCCTCCTCAACATTACTGGAGCTGCTCTCCAGCATGAAGACATGAGCCGAGAAGAGGGCAACTCTACCAGTCAAAGCTGGCAGGTATAATTGCACTGAAAATCACTCTAAATCTGCTCCTAAAGGATCCCAGGGCATGGGAGATGTCAGCCCCAGTCCCATGCAGTGAAATATGTTAAGAGTGTAGTCGAGCTTTACACACACACACACACACACACACACACACACACACTCTCTCTCTCTCTCTCTCTCTCTCTCTCTCTCTCTCTCTCTCTTTTTTGGTCTCGCATGCACAAGTACACACTACTCATACTCCCCCACATTACACACTCACTCACACACTCGCAGGGAGCACATGTGTACATTGTGTGCGTCCACACACACACACACACACACACACACACACACACACACACACACACACACACCAAAGAGAGGGGACAGATGAAGCTGTAGGGCTGATTCTGCAGGTTTTCCTCTTGGCATCAAGTCCACTCAACTGAGAAGACATTTCCTCATTAGCCAACCTCAGCTTTAGACAGCTGTGGGGCTCAGAGTGTGTTCATGACTGTATATATGAAGGTGTGCACAGCAAGTGTGTGTGTGAGAGAGAGAAAGAGAACAAGGATCATAGTGTATGTGTTAGTGTGTGTGTAAAAGAATGGAGGCGAGGAAAGAAGAAAGAAGCCCACCAACGCTCAAAAGAAGTCCATAACAAAAACAATCAAATCACAATGTAACAGAGTTTCAGCAAGTGCGCTCCAGCAGCGATGAGAGGTCTGCCAGCTTGACCTGCATCTCTGACCTATCGTCTGTATGTTGCTAACCCTGACTGCCAGAGGTGCTGGGCTGTGTGTCCTATGCTTTCCAACCTCATACTAGGCTATGTTCCTGGGCCAGCCAGAGAGTCAAGGCCAGGGCCAGAGCTCTGAGAGAGGTGCTCCATGTTTTAGCCTGCCCTGCCCCACCACAGAGCAAGAGAGATGAGGGGATATGTGAGAGATAAATCACTAAGTGCCTCACCTTGGGTCACCGATCACACCAAAGGCCATCGGCAATCTCTATTTGAAGCACTGCATTTGCTGCTTCAGGGCTTTGCTCTCTGGCCTTGCTATAAATCAGCATACACCATCTAACCCCATCGCTTCTTTTTCTCGGCACACCCCCTCTTTACTAAAGGTGCACTATTACATGTTAAAATTCCAACAGTAAAACCCTGTCAGCTTGTGAAACACCACGAAGTAAGAGGAGGCAAGAAAATAACTTGCAATTGACAGTTTTTAACTGTAAAAGCTGGAAGGTTTAAAAGCTGCTTTTATTTTATTAATTGAATCCAATTTAGAAATGTGAATTTAAAATATCAAAAACTTAAAAGATTAAGTCTGAGGATAGGAGGCATATGTAGTCAGTCAGTGTCTAAAAAAGCAAACAAACAACCTCTTAGATGCATCACAGCTTCCCCTGACTGTAGCGACAATTTAAATAGGTAAATCAGAAACTATAACAACAAGGACTGCATGCCGTTGGCGCTGAGTTAGGTGCCGACAAAGATTAACCAAAAGAATTAAAGTTTAAAATATAACAGTGACACTACTGTTCCGTGTGATGAAAGCGCTAATCCTGGTGATGGTTGACACCAAAATTGCACTGTGTCACTTGATTGCTTCTGACACACTTCTGCACAGTGAAGTTCATGGCGAATCACCACAATACCAAATGGGAACGGGCAAGAAAAAAAAAAAGTCTGTACACGCCTGACACAAGTTCCACTTAGCCAAAAATAGAGCCCACAATGTCAACATTTGCTATAGTTGTATAGTCGATGAAAAGCATCACATGCAGCCAAACATGGATTCCAAAACCACCGTTCTTGGTGAAGGGGGGAGAAAAAAAAGTGTAAATAATGGTTCCCTATTTCCTCTTTGTTTCATTTTTGACACCCAGACGTAGGTTTTAGAGGAGGCATGATGCCTGCACTCCTGTCAGTTTCTTTTTGCCCGTCTTCCTGCTGTATAATTTTCTATTCTTAATATGACAGAGTCACTTCTCCTGTGAAAAGTCATTTAGAGAGAGAGAGAGACACTGCAGGCAGGGTTTAATGATTTTCGGGATAAGTGTGTGTTCCAGGTGTTAGATATTTTGGTCATGATGGCACACTGTGGAACAGTTTCACTGCAAACCTAAAACATATATATTTATCAAACAGTAAATTATATAAACCATGATGTCTTTCAGAGGCCTTTGAAACCTGTCAAACATTTCACTCCTACTATAATTTATCAAATCCAAAACTCTGATGTTTAGGAATTATTTTTGATAGACTACAAGCAATGTGAAAAACACATCTAACACAATTATGACCTAAAGTCATAATCTAAGGTGGTCTTGTTGATTTAACATGACACTAGCTAAGGGGAAAAATAAATAAATGAAAGTAAACTGGATGAAACCAGTTTCCTGTAACTAAAGGCAAATTCTCTTTCATACAGGTCTTACAAAACACATGGAAAAAAAAATTACTGTGACATTTCTGGTAAGAATTTAAATGCTGCAGACATCTCATTTCGACAGTTTTGAGACGTCACACAAAATCAAAATTAAGCACACCCAAAGCCCAAGTATGAATATGATTAGCCTCCACCGTGCATCTCCTTGACTTATCTGAAGAACTATGTGTGACTTAAGTCAGCGATCTCTGAATCGCAGCCTCAGAGACTGTCTTTATTGTGAAAAGGTGGGCTATAAAAGAGAAGAAATCCTACTTAGGGAGCTGGCTGCCTGGAAACTCTCTTTGTCCCCAGCCTGTCCAAAAGACAGTCTGTCAGGCTTGTACTGCCTTGAGTGTGACTGTTCTCCTTCTTTTCCCTTCCCTCCTTCTCTCCTCAGGTGTCATAATGGCAGCAGACCAGGCCTTGATGGAGGTGAGATGGGAGTAATAAAGAGTGATCCACAGGGAGCAATGCGTGGGTGTCACATGTATGGCATTGCCGTATCACTATGGAACAGCAGGCCTCAGTGCTGCAGGAGAAGGCTTTTACACTGAAGGAATGCTGCAGGTGATACATACAATTACATGACATCTAGAACCCTGACAGGCTGACACCCACAGACTGCGGCCATGTTTGTGCACATGTGTGTGGGTATGTGTGTGTGTGTGTGTGTGTGTGTGTGTAAGTGCAGGATAGCCAGCTAGCGAGTGAAAAACAACAGAGTATTAAATGAAAAGAGAACATGCTGGTGTTAAAAAAAAAAAAAAAACAAGAGAAGAAAGAATGAGGGTCCGGATTTATTTCCCACAAAAATGAACATCCTATTAGGACTGGAAAATCAGTCGTCTCACTCTCAAAAGGATCTGCATCAGCCATTCAGGATGAATCCTAATAATAATCACAACACTTGGGGAGGAAGAAAAAAGAATTTCAAGGAGGAAAAAAATACTATGGCACAGTTTGGCTTCAAATATGCTCATGATTGAGGAAAAAAGGGTACGGTTGAGAAAGTGTCAAAGAGAGGGAGAGAGGAGTAAGTAAGAGTAATTTTACTTCTTCTATTAACCTGACGTGATTACAATAGCCTGATGGGCTGCCTTATTTCATGGAATATTAAATTCAAATGCGGCTCAAAGGAAGGACAGTGCAGAAGAGGGGGAAGGGACACTATATCCTCTAAGTGAAGCCTCAGCAAGCTCCTACTGGACGGCAGCCCTTCGCTGCTGGAGCAAACAAACAGTTTCTAGTTACATCCAGGATGTGGCTGCAAAGCTTCTGCACAGTTTGTGTGTAGCCCTGCTTTATATATAAACTATTATTTCAAATATTCAACCCAGAAAAACTGAAAAGACCTCAAGAAAGCTGGTACCTATAAAAACTTGAAGTCACGTCTCTCCTTGTCTGGAGTGTCCATGAAAACAGATAGCACATAAAAGAAATTGCATCAAAAATTAATAAAGCAAATCCTTTGATATTTCGTTTTAAACTCCAAGCTTATCATCTTTAAAATAACCTTTTATAGCAACACCTTTGATTTGAATGCTGTTGCTGTAAATACCGTATTACAAAAACTAAAACCTGCAGTTTCACTGGAGGTCATACTGGCTGCAATAATGGAGGAATTAATTGTTAACATTAATACATGTAAGTCCAGGGTAATAATAGGATAAATAAATAATTTTCAGGATTTTTTTTGCATCCACAAAAGGCCAGTGATGTCAACTGAAGGATTTCAGACAGCCAATTGATTTTTCAGACATAAGGTCAATGTTTATGGAAGGGTGGTTACAAGCTGCAGTGAAAACAGTTGTTCCACTTTAGGGAACTACAGCGAAGCATGTGATCAACACAGATTTCATGGCTACTGGCTTTTTACCTTGTTACAATAGTATTTAGTGTAACACAGCTCACCCTTTTCCACATGTAGCAGCTCAGGTAGTGCTTTGGTTTCCTCTCTTTCCCTCTGCAACACTTAAGCATTGCCATGTCTGCATTACATTCCACTTTATACTGTATGTCTGTCTGCAAATATGCATTGCAGTTCGAAATTAAAACAGTCAGCTAATTTAAACAAAACAATAAATATTTCAAAAGTCACATAAAGACAGAAACGATGCCGTTTAACTGAATATACTGGCTTCATTTTTTTACTATGCAATTTAAATTAAATGCAAACAATCTATAAAATAAAATCCATTAAAGCAACAGCTGTCATCTGCTGTAATGCCACAGTGATAATAGTACTTCTATGCAGGCATCAACAAATTAATCTGAACAACTTTTAGCTGGAAGACAAAACAGAACAGCTTCTAAAACTCACTGAAGCATTTAGACAAAGACACAAGTACTGTGTTAACTGTTGAACTGTTCAGTCAAAGCTGCAGATTTAACAATTAGGATTTGATATCAATAATAATAAGGAGCATGTGATTATTTATTGGCATCTAATATGTCCGAGTAAAGCTCTCATACTGGTCAAGAACACAAAAAAGGCTTGATACATGTGCTGTATATATTAAAATGTCTGTAAGTATGAAGGAAAAGCATGTATAAGAGGTATGTGCGCATTTAAGTGTGGATGTCTTACCGAACACTGTTATGCCTGAGAGGAGAATGCTGCCTCCACTTGGCCGTATCTAATGCATAGCAGGCCTTTCCTGTGGCACACACTTGCACAAGCATACATTACACTGTGCACACATGTATTAAAGGAGGCCAAGAAGTCTAAATCCATTAACTTGTTAGTGTTCCGATTTAAATATTGATGTTGATATTTCTGTGTTAAAGTGTAAGTGATATCCAAGGTTACAGCAGCTCTGTTTGTTTTCTATGCCCTCTTTTTTCTTTAGTTTCCCTGATTTGAGGCTCAAATAATACGGAGATATCTAAATCTAAATCATAGTCAAATAATAGCCGTCAAAAATGATAATAATACTCTAAGATAACTAAATATGGGAGTGATTTGTATCTTGCTATCCACGTAGTGTCAGATTTTGAATCATTCTTGCATTAATTTCTTGCATTTGACTTTTTTCAGACAGTTTGTTGTGTTCAGCATGAAATTTGTGAGAAAACTTGTGTTAAATATGCTACGAAAAGGGTTTACTGTCAGATCCCATCAAGAGTACTTGATTAAAACATTTCAAATGACACTTCATTAAGTTACATGCAAAGCAGAACATCTAAACAAGTGCATTTTCACGTTCATTCGACACGCAGAGTAACAGTCTCTATTTCTATATTTCCAGTGTTTTTGCTCCAGGCTAAATTTACCATTTAGTGGACAATGGAGCCCAAATGGCAGCACAACATCATGGCCCAGGTGGTAACTGAGGACTCATGCTGTCACTAGCAGCACTGTGTCTGCGTGGGCTTACTAAATACAGGAAGTGGAAAAACAAAAGTGGGGACACAAAGAGACACAGTCACTCTGCATTACACTCAACAGCTTACTTTAAAGAATTCATTCCATCTCCTGGAAAAGCTGGACTTGTGATGCCTCATTTCACAAATGTACCTCAGACACTTCGTCCACAGTTTTATAACACTTCATCATTGAGAAAAACACAGCTGCACTGTAATGTTGAGAGGAAATGAAGTTAGAAGGCAAACTCATCATTAGTCTTCAAATGAAATCAGATGAGAGCGAGTGTTCAAGCATCGTTATCCAGACTGGGCTTTTATGAGCAAACACTGTGCCTTCATATGGGATGCATAATAAGCACCTCTACCCTCTGGGAGAGAGCAGCCATCAATGCAGCTGTGCTGTGTTGTGATAAACCTCTTCTATCAGCGTGTATCTACATTGGCTATTAGCTCTCTGGGTGTAATAACAGAAGAGGACACCACCTCACCTGCATCAGAAGAAAACCCTCAAGAGCAATAATAAAAAAAAATGTATCAGCATTCCAGCTTCGTAATTACATACAATCCATATTATGGCAATCTTTTCATGAAAATGTCACAGCAATCACATTTAATACAGTGGTAAAGACATAAGGGAGATTACACCTCACCAAAGACACATGAAGATATACTATACACATCAGAAGACACGCAGATCTCACATTCCCAAGTGCACTACTAAGCAGGTAGGGGCGAGGGGCTGCAGGGAGGAGCAGTGAGATGGGAGACCACCCTTTAACTGAAAGGTCTTAATTCAGGACTCAGTGTCAGGCAGCATATGAGCTACTGATGTGTGGCTCATCAGCATACTGGATACCTACGAGCTGCTAGGTGCTGTTCTGTAGCTGCTTCTCATGTCTGACTTTTCTGTAAAAGAGGCAAGCCCAAGAAAATATGTCTATGGCAGTACGTAGATTATCATCATTCTAACGTGACAACAGTGGTGACACAAAGGAGGTAACTCTTGCAAAAGCTCTCAATAGGGCAACACCAAGGATTTATCAAGTGACCATTCGCCAAGACCTGCCCCTCTTAGTTACTGTCGCTATGTCACGTTTTTTGTCATTGCCAGCAAATACCCATAACACATGGATACTGACAGCAGATTTACCACTCAAAATTCACTGTAGTTTTTAAAAACAATTAGTTCTTAATTTCAGACAGATGACGACAAAAGCTGCTTCTCATTTCTGGCCAGCGACTATAGATTTTGCCGGGTGACTAAACCTGGCAGATTCTATCAGCTGTAGCTAGCTAGCTAATTCCGCTAGCTAGGCTAGCTAAGTTAGCACTGCGACTAGGGCTAGAACTACCTATTATTTTCATTGATGATTAATATATTGATTATTCTCTCAACTAATCGATCAGTTTGGTCCATCAAACGTCAGAAAAAAAGAGGGTAAATGTCAGTCATTGTTTCCCAAAGCCAAGGTGATGTCCTCAAATGTCTTTTGTCCACAACCCAATGATATTCATATTACTGTAAAAGAGGATTACAGAAACCAGAAAATACTCACATTTAAGAAGCTGGAATCAGAGAAATCTGACTTTTTCTTTGCTAAAAAAGTACTCAAACCGATTGATTATCAAGTTAGTTGGCGAATTAATTTATTCAGCCCTGTCTCCTAAAAATTATGTTTACATAAATCTAATTTGAAACAGCAAATATGTTTAGAGGGAATTGTTATGCCAAGGAAATTACCTTTTCTATTAACATAATGACAAAACGTTGCTAATTAACAGACCTGGCAAGTCGCAAAAATGTTGATAGTGAAAGCATCAGCAAAACTGAAAACCTTTTTTTCTGACAAATAGGAAGTCCATCAATACAGAATCTACTCATAGTGACAGCAGCATTATTTTTACTTTCCTTATAAAAATGTAATCCTAACTTTAAGTGCTTCTGTTGCCTAAGCCCAAGACAGGAGTCTGAATTTGAACCCAAAGTTTTGCACTTTGAGCGCCCGCCATCCTCCCCAGCAGCGTTGGGCAAGTTACTCTCAAAATGTAATACATTACATATTACTATTTACCTTCATCTGAAAGAGATAAATGACTTTATAGTATTAATCTTTGTGTAGAGTAATAAGTTATTACATTACGTTTGCGTTACTTTCACCAAAAACGACCTCAGAAGAACAAACAAGCATTTTAAATGGATGAAGTCATGATGTTTCACAGCTGGTAATCAAAGCACAGAAGCTCCAGTTTATTACAGTTCATTTTAAATCAGTGCTGCGCAGGTCTGGCCCATTCATTCATACAGTGTCTACCACTTTGTATTAAAATCCAGTGCTTATATTAATAATAACGTGATGATATAGAACAAATTAATAGCCTAGACCTTTAAAAAATAAATTAATATCTTTGGACACAGGGAGGGTCAGGCAAAGGATCAGAGTCTGATAATTATGTGATATGGATCCGTATTTGTGGGCCTATGATATGAAACACAGTAAACAAATATTTAGGTTAGTACAACAAACAGAATAGCATTTGATTAAGTCACTATGACCAGCGCAAATAAATGCTACAGAGCTGGAAGACCAGGACTGTGTGTTGCGTTGCTCTGCAGATGTAGGGAATGTGAATGGAAACACATCCAACATCACCCAGATGTGCCAATCATCAGGAGAAGGAAAAAACAAACCGGAGGCCAACACCTTATTCCTGCTGCTGTCTAGCAGCCTTAGGACGCAAAAGCAAAACAGGATACGATGTAGACATTGCAGGTATGTGAATGGAAACATACTAAATGTGATAACACACAGTGCAGCATGACCCAGATGTGCCGATCACAGGCACCTCCATGAGATAGTCTGTAATGACATGACGACACACAATAACCTTCAAAGGATATTTTTCTGGTGGCACACTGGTGGCAGCAGAGTGGTGTTGATCAGTGTGGATGAATGAAAAATGAAAACAATATTACAGGTTCTTTCAGGTGGTAAGAATATTATCCAAAATCCCGTTAGTAACGCATTATATTTCTTTGTTACTGCTAAAACATTTTGTACCCTGAAAGAAATGTCACTTATGTTATGAAGATAATCCAGACAGCAATAACAATGCCACAAGAAAGAAATTAAGAAAGCAGTTTAGTTACCTAGAAACAGAATTTCTAGGACACTGGGTTAATTTTATAGTTGACAACTAATCGATAAACTGTTGCAGCTTTATTCTTGAGGTGGTTGAAAACTCCATCTTAGCTAATGAAATACTAACAAAGTACAAAGTGGTAACAAGGAACTAGTATTCCTTGTTGACTTAAGCTAGTTAGCCAGACGTGCTAACCTTAGCAACCCATGCCAGAGTGGATAAACACACTGTTTAATCCATTTCTATTACACTTTTGCTTTTGTATTTCTGGTTAAGAAGATTAAATGCTCTAGCAGACCTTTTCCCCATTGCACCTGTGAATTAAAGGCTGTAATTACCATTGTATTTTTACATACAGATGTTGCCAGCCACAGTTGTACAGAGTTACAAGTCTTTGATTTGAAAATAGGTCTCTGCCAGCGAGAATGCCTAAATCATTCATGGAGGAAAATGTGAAAATAGCATATATCCTAACTGCTTCCAACAGAAGTATAATTGTCACAAGTTCACCCTGCCCTCAACACCACTTTGAACTCCAACCTCAGCTCCTTGGCGACTGGCTTCAGTGCTCCAGAGAGAAAGAAAGATTAAGTTAGTGAGTTAGTAGGGGGATGGGGGTGAGAAGAAGAAAACTGATTGACCTGAACCAAGACAGCTTTCACCTTCTGCGGCAGATTTTTTCCCCTGCCTATCCATTTTGCCCTTCAAATGACCTAGTCCTTCATGCAGCGGCACACTAAAATTAACTTTCCATTTTCACAACAATACACTGGGCTGCATGTTAGCACGGAGACCGTGACAACTTTAACCAGGTGTATGTGCGTCGTGAATTGGCTTCAGAAAAGAGAGCAGACAGCCACTGTCACACGCGTATACATATTTAATATTTCATCCACTGTGTTTTGTGTCCATGATAAAATTGAGGCACCTAAATTTACACAAATTCACTCTGAGATTCCACCATACAGAAAAAACAAAAGACCCAAATTGACTCTCGGCTTTGAAATCAACACGTGGTTTTGTTTTGGTGTGATGTAAGTAAGACGCAAAGACGAGGGCCGAGAGAAACACCACATACAGGGTGTTTACAGAGCTCTCCAGGCTCACCACATGCGATTACAGTCTGATGTTTAACAGACCAATTAAGGTTTTTATGGAACTTGGGGCCTTTGCTGCAGGAGGGCTGGCAACGCACTCCTCTAGTCTGTGTGCGTGTGTGGGTTTGGCACTTATGACTTTCATTCTTAACTCAATTGTGCCATCATGGCATCACTGATAGGGTTCAGAGGAACCGAGGTGAATCTATAGAACAGAGCACAACCATCTAAAGACACTGCAAGCAGATTTAAGTGTACTGCAGAGAACCATTTATAGTTGTATGACTGGTGGACTTCAGAGACACTTTTTGTTGCACTATAAAAGTGAACATAAAGGCAACTAAAGTACTTAGAAACTGTAAGACATTTCCTTGTAAGGCATAGGTGGTGTAGGCTGCAACCTCAAAAGCCACCAGCGGAGAGAATCCCTCCTACGTTAAGAACACAGGCCCCCAGTCTGCTTCTCCCCACTGGTGGGTTTAATCCCCTTGGTAAAGGCCTGAAACATGGGGGCTGTTACCAGACAGAACCACAGGAGGAGCAGGGTGGCCCTTCTCTGTCGCAGCCACACGGCAAGCTGGCTCAGCCTGTGGCTGCATCAGAGTACACGGTTTCACACCATGTTATCATCATGAATCATAAGAAATTTTTGATATTCAAAGTATTATTGCACTTCAACTTGTCATATTCATTTTAATCTAATTTGATTATGCACAAGATTCATCTTGAACATACATAAAGCGCACAACATCAAGAATGTAATTATGCTTTTGTCTATTTCCCTCAACATGTGCCTTTCTTAAATTATTTTCATATACTACTAATTCACAGCAGCAAATATGATTTCAGAAACATGCAATACCACCTGAACTACAAATTTTATCAACATAATGAGGAAGTATTTTTAGTAAATATACCTGTTAAGTTGCATGTGCTCATATTGACTGATATTGTATTTCATTTGTTTTTCCTTCAATATTTGCTCTAACAATACAGTATCTACTCGTAACAGCTAAAGAATGATTACATTTTTTATTAATATGTTCACAGCACTTGGTTAAAGAATAGGTGTGCAATTTTTCAAGTCAGCTTCAGACACATTTTTAAATATATTTATGGACAAAATGGGTACACTAGATTTTGCCCTCTATCAATTACATTAAAAGCAAATTTGGAATGCAATGCAAAACCTGTTTCAATGTCCATATGGGCACCTGATTATTGTTTAAAAATGGACTTTAAAATCTGTAATGTATCCTTGAGGATGAGGGAAAGATTGTGGTATTGACTTAACACTGAAAAAGTCATTGGTGACTACAAGCACAGAGGATATTTGCTTTTTTAAAAACAGTTAACTGAATCCACAATCTTTCCCAAACCTTAACCTTAATGTGCTTTTATTACCTACACCCAATCACACGTGGGACTCTTAAACTGCAGTCATCTGTGTCAAAGTCCGTCACATTATACATGCTATAGGGTTGCTTTTTGCTTACAATGTCATAGTCTGCAGTTACAGTTTTAACAATAATCTATTACAGGATGATTTGTGCTTTTTCCTTCACATTTACAAGGCTGTTGTTTGATGTGATGCATTAATTGAGGTTACATTTAAAACAATATGTCATTTAAAAAATATCTACCACATAATTCTCTGCACTGGCTGTAATGCCATACCCTTTAAAACACAATAGGAAAAGGCCAAACAAATATAATTCCACTGTGATGCTGGTAGCCAGTGTAGTCATTTTGTTTAAATACCACTAAAGGTGTGATCGGGAAAGATTTATGGTTTGAAGATTCAGTGCTGTGGAATATTCTTCCTGACATTTATAAACGACAGCATTTATATGAGCTCAGCCAAAACTTGAGGCTTAGAGGACTATAAATAAATATGTGTGTGTGTGTGTGTGTGTGTGTGTGTGTGTGTGTGTGTGTGTGTGTGTGTGTGTGTCCCACAATGATAAAGCAGGGGGGCATGGTGTTTGCACCAGGGGCAAGATGCAGGTGAAGACAGTGTATGCTGTTTAGCAGATCTGGTCTCTTTTTCTGTGTCTGTGCTTGCAAGGTGAGAAGTGTGGTTGTGTTCCATCTCCTCTCTCTGCACTATGGTCTGTTATCAGCCCAGATGATGTAGGGAGATACACCAGTGTGTGTGTGTGTGTGTGTGTGTGTGTGTGTGTGTGTGTGTGTGTGTTTGTGTGTGTGTGTTGCTTTGGGTTTAACTCCAGTCTGGATCTGTGTTTCAGGAGACCCGGGGTTTTCATGTTACAGATCACAGGACCCAGACACTGCTGTTTTACTTTACTTTTCCTCTCTGAGACTCTGACCTATCAAACCTCTTCTGTCCAAAGCCATCTGTCCAGAACAATTTTACTGCTAAAACTGCTCCACAACACACATGAAAGATTAAGATCTAACGTAGCTAGGATTTGCATCTACTGAGAAATCTAATGGTGACAAAAAAATGTGAAACCCTTTTTTCAGTTCTTGACAAATTCACACTGAATCATTTCAGCTTCCAGGTCACTACTGTTTGTTACTTGTCTTTCTTCTTTGATCATTTACTTTCTTTTTAAACATGTGTATCTGTGTCTATATGTTATGCCTGTCTCTACCACTTCAACTTTTATGCCAAATTAAAGCTACTGGTTCTACATATCTGACTGAAGTACATTATTGGCAGGCCCTTGTAGCTAAGGGTACCGGCTGGTAAGCCTTGCCTATCATCTCTCTCCTACTACTGAGGGTTTCATTTTAAGAGTCTGCTACATACATATGATGTGTTCCTATTCTATAACATTATTACAGAACTTTCCTACTGCTAGAATAATGCGGAGATGGGAGTAAGTCACACATGCAATTCACGAGCAAGTCCCAAGTTGGTGAAAATCAAGCAAGTCAAGTCATATGAAATTCTGAAGATCTGGCCAAATGTTAGCTGTCTAGCTAATATCTGACCAGCCAATAAGCTTAAACATTAGCTACAAATACAAATTCATGTAGGCCACCCTTCTTTTTGGCCTTTGTAGTGACAGATTAAATTGTAAGTTGTGGCAGTCGTGTCATTGATTTCTAACCTGCGCACCTTGCCATTCTCTTCTTACTACTATCATTGCAACCCTGCCTACTAGAAATTAAGTTTGTACACTACTAAACAGCTTTCTTAATTTCATTGTTGTGGCAAAGTAGTCACTGCCTGGATGTTATGTTATGTTCAGAGACCTTTCATTCAGGTAATGAAACACTACATTCATGTACCACATAGGCTTTGGAAGGAGGTGATTAAGAGGATATCAAGCGTACAAAGTGCAGGACCTTGACTCCAGAACCGTGGGTTCATGTCCAGACTCCTGTCTTAGGTTTAGGCAACAAAATCACTTTGGTTAAGGTTAGGGAGAGACTGTGATTTTGGTTACATTTAAAAAAATAAATAAATAAATAATGCTGCATTCAATACAAGTGGATACTGTATTGCAAGCCTGCCTGGGAAAAACAACTTAAATACATTTGTCAGTGAACATTTTGCTGATATGTTTAGTATCAATATTTTTTCGCCTTGCAAGATACTTAACAACATTTCCTATTATGTTATTGCAAAACTTCATTTTTTCAACATTACCTTTTCTTTAAAAACGCATTTGCTGTTTCAAATTAGTTGTAGAACAGAATTTCCAGGGGACAGGGCTGGCTATTGACAACATAGTACTTGAATCCAAATTTTATTACATTTAGACTTGACCCCTCCATGATAGCTGCCTCATGCACTGGCCTCTACTGGTCTGCCGCACCCTAATCAGTTGCCAGGTTTCCATGCATTGCACTAGAAATCACCCAATCATGTTTTCTCAATGTCTAGAAAAAATGCAAATATTTATTAAAACAAAGCTTGTACATTATGAGTCATTTGTCTCTAGTCTAAGTCAAGTCTGAGGTCATGAATACAAGACAAAATCAAGTCTTTTATCAGTGTTAGTCAAGCAAGTCTCAAGTCCTCAAATTTGCAACTCAAGTCAAGTCATGTCGCTCAAGTCCCTCATCTCTGGGATGAAGTATCGTTGACAGTGCTGAATCAATATCTGAGTTTCAGAATTGATAGTAAAATGATACTCTCCAACATTATTTTTCGGTTAGTCGATGTAGAATCAGGATGTCAGTTTGGGTAATAATAATTTCAAGTCTTTGAATGAGTAGGAAGTCATCTATGATCATCAATAACATGTCATGCATCTTCTGTCTTTAATTTCCACCCAAAGTGACAGCTGCACATGTAAGGAAGCTGCATGAACTAAAAGTCTTCATGTTTCCCATCATCCTAAGGATGTGAGGGAAAATCATTTCTCCGAATACTTTCCAATGCTGTGGCTTCCAAAACAAGGATATCCATTTGACCAAATATTCACCTGTTTCCAGGCAAAGACATTGATTTATCCAAATGTTCACCATTCTCTTGACAAGGCCATCCGTTTAACCAAACATTCACCTGTTTCCAGAACTCAATAAAGACCAGCCTAGAAAGTGTAGCAGAGCCCCCAGCTCCACTGGATATGACAATAGTCTGGTCTGCCAGGGTGCAAAACGTAACAACCTCTGCTCTCAAATTAGACCTACCACTGAGCCCACTGACAATGGGATGCTGAGATTGCAATTACCATAAAAGCCAGCAACCCCCCCCCCCCCCCCCCTCCCCACACACACACACACACACACACCCTTCACTACCACCACCTCTCTATGTACACCCCACACCACCCCTGACCTCCATCTACCTCTCCAAAAAAATCCTCACCTCGCTTTTTTTCTCTACCATTTCCCTCGAATAGTTCCATTGTGTCCTGCACTTTTGGAGCTCCGTAGGGAGCAGGGATCCACAAATTTAAATATATTTGATGAAACTGAATGTGAATGAGCGTGGGTGTGTGTCTATGTGTGTGTTTGTTATGTGTAATGAGCAGCATGCCTTTCCCTTCATCCTGCAGAGGCCCGTGTGAGACACGGTTGATGCCAGTCGAGTCGAGACGCCCGAGTCCCTTTAAGTCAAAATGCTGCTGGGCTGAGACCTCTCTGATAAAGCACCCCTTTTCTCCCCTTGTAGCCCTCTATCTCTCTTTCTCCTTCATTATCTTTTTCATTCTCGTCTGATTCTGTCATCCCTTGATCTGTTGGACGCTGCAGTTGCACTCAAGGTTGTGCGGGAAAAGGGGAAGATAATAGGAAACAAAGTGAACACGTTGGTGGGAGCATAAAGGTGTTGACGTGAGGGAGAAAGAAAACACCACTCAGAAGTAACCTTTAAGCAACATGGTCATTAACACCTCCATTACAAACCATTCTGTATGAGCAGCCCTATTAGTCATTCAGAGCCCACGCTTCTCTTCAAGACAGCCATACATTTTTTTTTGAACAAGACAGCAGGATAGTAGAATAGACCTCTTTGTTTTTTCTTTTTTTTTTTTTTTAAAAAAACAACAATCTGTCATCATCATCGCCACCACCAGCTGTTTGTAAGGTTCCTGCATTAAACTGATCTGCCTGAATACATTTACTGAACAGGCTGTGAAGCTGCTATGATATGGCAGGTCAACACTGAACAGGTATCCGGAAAAGACGAATGAATTCCTTACACGCTATAAGAGTCTCCACTGCTGGACATGTAATACATTACAAATGGCTAAGACAATGTCCTTTCTCAGTAGTTGTCAAAATGTTGCAGCAAACAAAAATACACTCTTATGAAAGCATATGTCCCTGTTTTCAGTAAGTTATCATCTTCAAATGAGATAGTGAATAAATAATAATCGGTACAAGTGACTGTTCTTATTTCCATAAAGTGGAAACATGAAGGTTGTTCCAAGTACTTAATGTTGTTCAAAGTAAAAGCTTCAGCACAAGTAGCTCCCGGATTCACCTGTTTCTTCATGCAATTAAACTCTGCTTTACTAATGATCGGCCGACCCCCTTAACTCCATTTCTGTTTAAGTTACGCCATAATTTTAAATCTTCAGTGTTTCCCCTAATACACAGTTTTAACGATGAACACACTTTTTTTCCATGCTGATTGAAGCTTAGATGGTCTTTCTTGGTGAAAACTATTTAAATTGGATACACTTTTTTGTATGGCTACTTGAAATTCTCCTATTAACTGTACTTCAAATGATACAGCTGTTTCTAATTCAAATGGAAAAATCAAAAAGACAAGGAGTCATTAACACCTTTACCAGGTGTAATGGAAAAAGTGATTTGTTAGAGGTCTGAAAATAGGTTCTCTTTCCCTACCTATAATTATAGCTTTGAAGCATATTATCTTACAGGTATGGCTTCAAAAGTGTCTTCGGCACAGTGCTAACAAGGCCCACAGAAACTCCAAAGAGGCAGGCAGAAGCCTTAATTACATAGGTGCATATATTACTACATATCAACCCCTGCTGCTCCAATATTAATTATACTGTACAACAGACATTTTCTTCCACCCATTTCCTTCAGGCTCGGCCTATTACAAAGTTAACTTTCTCTCACTTTAATTCGAACTCATGTATAGCATATTTCTAATTCCTCCAATTATGGCATAAACACCAGACAACGCAGAGCAGAAATAAATCAGTACGCTTATTATTTCAAAGTGTCAAATAACATACCAAAGTGTGAATGTTGAAGTGGATGAGAAATAATGACAAAATAAGAATGTGTTGGCCTGATAAGTGGAGCAAGATGTGTAACAATGAAAATAATCATGTTTTCACATAAAATAGTTGTGTGTTTAACTTTGAAATGTGTCCGCTCATAGGGCTCTAATATGACAACTTGAAATGTACTCCCAAACATGCAACTCATTGTGGGCTACATATTTGTGTCACCAGTCCCCGACGACAGTAAAATATGACACAGACAGTATTTTTACCACATACAATACCTTACTGAGGATGTGAGGAGTCCTTATGTATCTACCCAGCATGACATCACAAGCCCAAATGGCAAATACAAGTAGTCTGGAATCTTGTTCATTTCTTATTTCCAATGGGTGTTATCAATGGCTGTACTGTAGATTGGTTGGACCCACAACCAATCATGTCTGTTAACGAGTGTTGCCAGTTTTGCAATCAGACTTTGAAAATACTTCAACAGGAAGTTACAAGTCAGCTGTAGCCATTTTGGTTGTTTCTGAAATGTCTTAACAACACATTACTATGGATCCCTCAGCATTTCTTGGCAAGTCTCATCCTACTGTGATTGGATTGAAAATTGGTCGCTCACCATGACCTCTTTGACCTTACCCTAACCACTTCCGACCGCGACACATCAGCTTGACAAGCACTAACCAATCAAAGCACAGTTAATGCCGTTGAGATGTTATTATGGATCCCACTGCTTGTCTTATAAAAGCAGTGGGATCCATAATAATGCCTCACTGGCGGGCTTCTTTACTAAGCTAGTGTTATGCTTGCTCTAGCATCCCTGACATGAGGGTGTGTGAGCCAAAAATGGCACCATTACATGTCTGCGCAAGTTGTCAGTCATCATATCAAACCTGCCCAATATTAGATAAACAGCTGTGATTGGCCCACCCCAGATCCACAGGACATCTGTCTGAACTGGAGGGGGACCAGACGCATCTGCCAGAGAGAATAAAACATGGGCTCACAGATTGGGCTGGTTCCCAGGCTAGCATCTACCTGATAACAAACCAAAACTACTTTATGAGCAGAAAAGATGGTTTTAAATTTGTTGCAAGAACAAATTTAGACTAACATTCTGTTTTTGTTATCCTGAATGTTTTGAAATATAGAGAGATTATAACATTAATGTACTTCTTTACTGCTGCTAAACCTTAAACATGCTTTGATTTTGAAACAATGCAATGATACAATATCAAAGTAAGTAATGGAGAAAAATATATTTACACCATTTACAGATTGCATCTGGCTGTGATTAAGCCCAAACAAATCACAGATTCGCAGATTTTGTTGGTGAATATGCAAGCACCTGAAAAGAATATGTGACATTTATAAAGTGTAAGAAAAATTGGGCTGTGCAAATTCAAACGCAAACAAGGACCACACAAATCCAAACATATGAACGCACACCACACCTAAATATCCTGTGCAAATATGAGCAAAGTCAATTTCAGCCAGGGTCGTGCATGGTGATGCTCTCTCTGATATTGTAGTGGTCACGGTCTGTGTGTGTGCGTGTGTGTGTGCTGTGGACGTGAGTGGATCCAGCCAGGGGAGTTAGTGCAGGGGTGGAGTTGGGATGGGGGGCTGCTGGATGGGCCGAGGGTTTCTTTGAAGTCTGGATTCCAATTAAACCCCTGACTGAGTTCTAAGCGCACAAGAAAAATGACTGAGGTACATGACATGGCCAGGTCCCCTCATCCAGCCAAGCCTTTCCATTTTAGCCCCTTTGTCTCCCTGCAGCTCCTAATATTTATGATCACCCCTCCTGACATAACCCCAACATCAGGCTTACCACCACCCCAACAGAAAAGAAGAAGAAGAAGAAAAAAAAACGGACGGGACAAAAAACAAGGCTAGCAGAGTGGAGAGCCAGAGTTAGACCCTGAGGTTTCTATGCTCACTGCAACACAGAGATTATTTGAGAAACATCCACACAGAAAGGAGGAATAAGATGAGTTTAAAGAGGAGAAGCAAATGGAAGAAGTAGAAGACAAAGACAAAAAAGATGACAAGGATGGAGACAAAGGCAGTGTGGAGAAGAGACAGAATAACCATTAAGGATGAGAATACTAGGGAGGCAAATATAAAACAAAAGATTCTCATATACTGCACTACCTTCATGGACTTATTCCCTTTTTTCAAAATGGTGTACAAGATGTTTTTTGTTTGTATTTTTTTTTGTGCCGTTTAACATGTTCCTGCATCCATTTACCAAACGGGGGAAAAAAAATGCAAGAAAGAATTTAAAAAATAAAAAGATCAAACACAGTAAGCACTAGCCCGTGTAACAGAAGCAGACTAGCCTATTAGAAGACACACTTTTGTGTCAATAACAAAACAAATTTTCTGTCAAAAATACAGTATGCTTATTTTTTTCCTACAAGGAAAATGTAAGCTCATTCAGCTTTTGATGAGAATTTCCTAGAAACACACGCAACTAGCACATCTGATGTGACATTATAATTTTACTTGACAAAGCAGTGCAACAGCAGTAATTTGCAGTAATTTTGATCTCAGCATCTCGCCCCTCTCAGTGAGAAAGAGATGCATGGAACGGGACTTTAGCACAATGCCAATTTACCGTAGACAGCACCGCTATACACCTTTACAAAACCCAGTATCTGGCTGCTACTTCTCGCAGTTTTGTTTTCTCTTGAAAAAGTGATGGTAAAAATGGTGAAGGTGCACCTTAGCTGGGGGACATGTTTTTGTTGAAAGCGAATGGAGAGAAATGGTTGATTTCAGAGGTATCAGTCCTGCAAGGCAACCGCAGGCAATTCATACAGTACCTGACACAATGCCTAAAACACACTGCAGTTTTTCTGTTGTTATTTCTGCACCTTTCGCACATGAATTCCATTCACTCACGCACTCTGAGCAACACACAGTAGATAACGATACATACTCCATAATTCATTCAGCACTGAATTTGATTTCCTCTCCTCTTTTTTTTTTTATAAAAACGTACACACACTGCACACACCCTCACTCCGTACCACACAAAGTGCAAAAGTGCACGCATGTATTGTTTCCCTTTGAACTGAGAAGTCAAACATATAACAACTCAAATACACACACTAAACACACAAACATGCTCCGGAATAAAATATTGAAAAGTGTCACAGACACCTGGTCAAATGCTCATATGATTCCCAAAGGAACCACCCTGAATAAACTACTTCCTGCGGGAGAGAAAAAGAAATGGAGGCAGCAGGATTTGAGCGGAGAGAGGGGGTTTATATGATGTCTGTTCCTTGCAAAGATGGAACAGGAGATGGGACGAAGCAGGAAGGGGTTAAGATTGGGAGCCAGCAACCTTTTATCACACTGGAGGGAGACAGGGAAGCTGAGAGGCGCAGAATGGTAAATATTTCAAGATGATAGGTGACATAAACAAAAGGTTTACTCTCATTCCCACTTTTTAAGTTGCAAAATTTTGGGGCTGGTAATTCATAACAGCAGTCCTCGCTGACACACTAATACGGCACTGAAGAATAGGCCCCTGCAACTCAACACGGGGAAAAATATCTCCCTCATAACTAAATCTGTTTCCTCTAAAACTCAGCAATCCTGATCATAAAAACATTAAGGTTATTTGTTGAATATCAAGGCCATTAGTAAAATCAAATTGACAGTCAGACTGGAAATATACTGTTTGAATAATAATGCAAACAACAAATGTAACTGCAGACAGGTACTCTACATGCTATTAGTAAAATCTGCAATCAAGAATAATGAATCTTTGGTGTCTCAGTGATTCAAACTGACATTTTTGGACTTCATCACATCTCTCACTCATGTGTTTGTTTAGTTCCTTCCTCCCAATGTTTGAACTTTCTGAAGATTTTTTTTTTTTTAGTTCCTATAAATGAATCCCTTTCCTGTCTCCAAAGCCAGGCCTCTTCCCTGTCAGAGACACAGCACTCGGCCTCTGCTCCATGTCAGAGAGCAGTCTGTCAGTGCGCCTGTGAAAGCCAGATAACCCTTTGATGGAGAGTACCGGTGGTTATTGTTGTCTGTACCCTCCACCTTCCCTCCAACACATATGAAGATTTATTGAAGGAGAGGGCTGAGCAGCGGGAGCCTGCACTAACATGGCAGGCCACGATGGCAACAGGAAAGGAGGCAGGAAGAACAGAGGCAGGAGGGAGACACACCAGGGGGTGATGGGAACTCCTCTGACCTGCCTGTGGAGGACACAATGCTCAGGTAGAGCTGACCGTGATTATGTGGCTGTTGAGGAGGACAAATAATCATGGGACGGCTCTCGCTGCATGTCTTCCTCTCTACTTCCTCTCTAACAAAGGACGGGCAAGTTTAATGAGAGAAAGCCAAAAAAGGGGGCAACTGGGAAATCACAGAAAGCAAACTTAGATATAACACTCTTCAGAAAGACAGAGCGTGCAGATTGACCAGAGTTAGTATTTCCATAAAATGCAAAATCAATATTCTACACGTAAAAGTACAAAATAAGTATTTTTTCCTGACAGAATGGTAAAATCATAAGTCTACATTTTCTCTTGTGAAAGTATACTGATGATGAGTGTTGGAGAATAATACTGTAGCATTTTGTGTGACAGGTTGAACAGGCCAGAGGAGGGAGTGTGTTTGGGAAATCATGTTGCATTTATGTCATGTTTGCAGACTTCACCGCACAGTTTTACCACAATATTGCTAATAAATAAAAGTATATTTAAACTAAATAAAATACTTACTACCATTATTTGGGTGGGAATAATAAAATAAAAGTGAAATGAGGTTGCTAAATTTATAATATGTGAGCTACCCATTGAAGCTATGAGCTGATACCATGATATTAAGTGTGATAATTGAATCTACTATTCAATCATTTTCAATTTCCACCTGTGTTTACAGCATGTGTTCTGAATATATCTTATCTTATATCTTATCCTTCATTAATGATATAAAATCATGTTGATTATGGCTTTGGAATACAAATTATTACCAAAAAACTGTGATGCAAAGCAAGTGAGTGCAGTGATGGAGGACAGAAAGAGAGATGAGATACAGAGAGAGACAGACAGACACAGAAAGAAAGAGAGGGACAGAGAGGGAGAATGCGCATCAGCGACTCATAGTGCCCTCTTCTGCTCGCAAGCTGTATGATACCGTTTTTCTTCCTTTTGATTATCATCAAAAAAAAAAAATACAAGTGTAAAGCAACTAATACAGTACAAAAGCTCCAATTCTTTCTTTACAGTTCTGCATAATACATGACAATTTATACCCTTATTTCTATGCATAATTAAACAGGAGTTTCTCATGCATTCATCTGTTTATGTAATGCACAAACCTCAACCATCATCTCCATCATACAACAGACAAAAAGAAATTCAAGACACACTGAACAGATACACTATAAACTGTGGGACTGTCACCATTAAAATAAAAATGGCTGCCATAAGCCAGCACTGACACACGCATGACATGCAGGTCATGTACAAAACAGGGCGCAATAAAAAAATTAAAAATAAATAAATAAACAAATAAATAAATAAATAAAAAAAAGCCTCACAAAAAAAATAAAATTGCTCAGACAGTTGGCGTATTTTTCAGTCTGAGAATCACATCATGTGCCTCCAAATTCGGCAACAATAAAAAAAAGAAAGGTGGCCGCACAATCATCCCTAAAGCCTGAGCTTTGGCTCAGTCCAGATGCAACGCTAACCCCAGCTGAGCAGCAACAGTCGAAACCTGCTGGCATATATGATTGAACATCTGAGTCTTTCTGTTTATGTACCTGTTTGTGTCACTGTATAAAAATCAGTGGTCGCTCAAAATCATCCAGTGTAACAATAACAACAGATTATTAAGCTCCTGAATATGATTGGACGTGGAGAATAGCTTACTCTACTTGACTGTACTGGGCTTGATTAGGTACTGTATTTGTGCAAAATATGCTGTGCATCACGAAGATAATATTCCTTACATGTTCACATCTAGAGGCCCAACAGCTCAGACTACACTGATTAGGAAACTATGTAAAGTCTGAAGAAGGTAAATACATTTTTAATTATCTGATAGAACATAACAACAATCCCATTTTAATATATCTTATAACCTTTAAGTTATCCCGCTATTCATTGAATGTAAATGACTCTCAAGGATGTATATTCTGTTCATGTAAGAAATAAACACATCGCAATTGTAAACGGAAAATGCACAGCTATTGAAGTTCTTCCACCCAATAGAAAGTATTGTGTTGGCGAACCTTCATTGTGTCTGTATACAAAGAAACAATACATTGGTACACTTGCAGAGAACGTATACAGTATACTATGTGTACAAGTGGGGTCTTCTTTCCTGAAATGTTAAATGTGTACACAAGAAACTGATGGCGACCAGACATCTGTGGGGCTGTGAAATGATGACCCATTTTTAAACCCATATTTGATTACCTGGTTTTATTAAAATTGGATCCAAAGAGACCCGTTCCCCATTTGAATTTAATGAAGGCTGTGTGGCTGACAGGAGGCTTTTGATTTATATACTGTTATTAAATCCGACAAGAGAGCCAGCCAGGTAAGCAGGCAGGCAGGCAGGCAGGAGGAGGTGGAGAGGAGAGAGAGCAGGACCCAGAATCCTGGCCCTGCACCAGGCACAGCTAGACTCCCAAGTCCGACAGCCCTCCTCTTCCTTCAGCCCACCCCCCACCTGCTCCACTCTGAGGAGTGCAGGAGCAGAGAACAGCCAAGGACACATGCTGTGTGGCACCCCTCTCTCACATCCCTCTTCCTCCTCTGATACCTCTTCCATTATTCATATTAAAATACAGACTGATATAAAGATGAATAATAAATGCAGTCAACACAAAACAAAAGCTGGCAGACCAGTGCTGTCAAGGTGGTCACTTGATAGAAATGAAAATGTATTGTGTCTATTCATCTTAATAATGGGGTATATTTAAGGCATAAACAAATTAAAATTCCAGCTCTTATTTAGAATATTCTTAATATTGCTTTTGCTTTTATTAAAAATATTTTTTTAATACGGACAGATGTAATTTACATCAATTTCAGTATAATGGCTGCTGCTGTAAATTAGCAATAATTTAAATAAATACAAAAACAATAATGTTCAACCCTAAATACAGCTAAATAACTCGTGTTTTGTGGAGGAAACGTGATCTCCTCTCGGAGCCCTTGGTGTATTTCCTCTTTGAAACTTCAAAGCCAAAGTAGCTGTCTGAAACACATTAGCACACTTACTGTAGGAGATCCTCACACTTACAGTCCTGGGCTACACTGCTAATACAAATCACAATCATTCACCTAAGCTAGGATGCCGGACAGAGCCTTACATGACAAAGACAGCTGCACAAAAAAAGAGGCTTTGTGTGATTTTACTTCCAGGGTTCAGAGATGAACATGTGGAAGCACAAAGAATCGCTATTCTTCCTCCAGCTTCAGGACAGAAGCAGTAGGGTGTTTGAAGCTGCCTGTGCTGACTATCAAAATTTACCTGCAGGTTAGCGTCCAGTGGAAAGGACACACTAGCTAGACATTTACTCAATATGGAGAGTTGAATAAATTATTATACAGTATCATCTTCAAAAAAAAAAGGTAGAAAACATGAGAGGGAAAGACTAAAACATTCAGGGATTTCAGTCCACTGTGCCTCTTTTAAGCTGATTAGATAAGTCCCTTTATCTTTAAATGTGTTTTCTATAAATGCTGTCGTTTATTTCTAGCATTTCAGACAGCATGAATCAAAATGTCCTTGATGTTTGCTTAGTGATTAATATTGTGAAGATTTGTCATGCAGTGTTCCACAATTAATATGGGTGCAACACACTGAACGTCTGCCTGAATATCTATTATAAAAGAAAAACGGGTGAGGATTGCATTTTGTTTTTAATGTTTTGCTCAAGCAGAGCACTGCTGTCATGCCTGCTTTTTTCAGGATGTCAGACAAAAAGAGAGGAGAGATGGAGAGGGAGGGATCTTGGAGGATGGAGGGTGGGGGGGGGGAGTGGGAGAAGAGGAGAGATGGAGGGGCTGCTGACATGCACTTGTCTCCAATCTCTTCGAATCCATTGCACAATTCATCTGCTTTGTCTCTACTGCCACGGCTGAGGACAATCAGACCAGACGCCCATTAGATTCCTCATACTGCCCCCCTATGCAACCCCCCCCCCCCCTTTTACCCCTCTCCCCCCCAACACCTTTTTTTCATGTGACATGCTGACTGAAGGAGAGGCAAGGCAATTCACAAGCCTCCCCAAATGGGGAAATGTCAGGAAGGGAACCCACATCAAAACCATGTTGTCATGGAGATATAGTATGGTCCAGAAATTACAGACTAACACATAGGCACTCAGGATATACAATATACACACACGCAAGCTTTTATGCAGACCCTGATAAATACATTTGCCTTGTGGATTTTTTTTTTTTTTTTTAGGCAAACAGTATATAGCAGAAGAAAAGAAAAGAAGGCTTTTGTCTCCTTGCACTGATATTTCTCCCCTCCTCAACTGCATACTTTTAGGTGATTATATGTTAATCGAGATATAAAAAGTGTGACACTATTTACCAAAATATGTTTGGGCCAAAAAACCAAAAGATTATTTTCATATTTTTTACACATGTTTTGGCATACATGCAGTTTTAATTCCTGTAAATAAAAAAAGGCATTGTTTTCAAATTTATTTTAAATTTAAAAAATCTAAAATCATGTTTACAATTTGAGAAAAATGCTTCACATTATTCAAAGATGTAATAATAATAATAATTAATTGTAATTAATTGAATTAATAAATGTATTTTATTTTACATGAAGCAATGGTAATTTAACTCCTTTTTATAATTATGTCATTTATGAAAATATCTCCTAATTCAGCCAGTGTTTTCAATTAGAATAAATCCCAAATTCAGTGAGTGCCATTATATCAGCATATACAGTACCGCTGAAATCAAGTCAGATGCTTGGCATGGATGTGTAAATGCTTCTGCTTCGGGGAAATTCTACAGTGAGGTCATGTGACCACTGTGCCCATCCACACAGTAGCCATTCCTCAGCCGATAGTGTTATCAGACAAACTGCGTTCCTGGAACGCTTGGCATTTCGATGATCTCTTCTCACAAAAAAAAGGCAGAAAGAAAGAGTGAAGGGAGAAGGAGGAGATAAAAAAAAAAAATGTGCTCCTTCACCCCGCTTGTTTAGGAGGCTGCCAGCACTTTGCTTCAGCTTTTGAGCAGAACTAGACCGGCTCTGCCCTAGTGCAAGAGGATCCTCCATCCCAACAGCCATATTCATACACTACCAGGCCTCACTGGGGTCACTTTATTGAGGTTACTCTGCTCTGCACTACATAAAAAAGAGGAGATTGAGGGATATTAATGGTAAATGTGGCATAGTTACTGCTATAAAACCCCTTCTTTGCCCTCCCTTTTTTCTTTGTTTGGCCAGAGGAGCTGAAGGCTTAGGGATAAAGGTACTGCTCAAATCATGAGACAGGGATAAAGCCAGAGAGAGATAGCGAGCTCTGACCCAACGACAGAGCAGTGGATAATTAAAACACCCAGGGCCCCCGAACTGCCCTCATCCATCTCTCCCTTCTTTTTCTCTCCTTTTCTTCCTTCGCTCACAGACTTAGCCTCTCCCTCCTCCCCAGAAAACACACACACACACACACACACATTCTTACATTCTCAGATAACAAAACATACAAGACGACACAAATGCATTTTGAGATGATGTTGGATTTCTACCAGTGAGATCCGCCGATGACTGGTCCTCTGGGTAAAATCTACAGAAGCGGAAGCACACATCGCTCCCACTGGCTCTGTGCGATCTGTTTATTTTTCATTTGTACATTTTTGAGGATCATGAATGATTCGTGTTTTTATCTGATTACTCCCAGACAGTCTGCCTCCACTGCCTCATAAAAACACAAAGGATAGCAACAAAATGGCACACAACCATGTAGTCCTTTTAATTTAACAAATGTCCTTCTGCTTTTGCTTATATTTCATTCATTCCATATTACATTCACTCCTGCATTAATATTGGCACAGTTTATACAGATAAATAAATCTGGATGGATATTATTATTTATAGGGTGTAGTAAATGGGTTGGCTTTTCAACTAGAATATATTCATTCTGTTTGGACAAACATCAATTAAAGATGAACAGAGAGGAAATTAACCAGAACCTATAAGAAAGGCATGCATGCCAGAGAGAAGATCAGAGAGTTTCTCCACACCACCATGAAGAAAGAAAAAAAGACAGCCATGTCTGTATATCATCTATGTATATAACAACCAAGCAAGGGATAGGACGTTTGTGTGTGTGTGTGTGTGTGTGTGTGTGTGTGTGTGTGTGTGTGTGTGTGTGTGTGTGCCTGTCTGCTTATGTCAGGTGATCACAATGTTCCAACCATGAATTGCAGCTGCTAGCCATGCTCTCGGGCAGGCCACACTGCCCTCTCTTGGTGGCTCCAGCACAATGCTGCTCCAGTCTAAACACAACAACAATTAGATCATCAATTTGACTCTTTTCTTCTTTCTTTTATGCAATTTAACACTCAAAAAAAAAAAAATAGTGTTAGTAACACCAGTGCACACTGCTTCCTCATGATTTACTCTCACAAATATTTCCTTTGCTTTTATATTTGATGAAGTGTGACCGACTGGATGGGCTGGTTAAAACAGAGCTGGCTCCATATGTCATTTGTGTGGTCGCTGACCTAGCACGGGAGAGCTGCACAGCGTCCTATGAACAGCCAGTGAAAGAGGATGTGTGAAAGCAGCGCTGTGACTGGGGAATAGCAGCTCAAAAGGACCCCCACACATTGCCCAGACTGAAGTCATTACCAGCGGGCCTTTGATTTCCACATGCAAAAACCTCAGGTTGAAGACCAATATGTTGCTCGCCTGGAGTATACCGTTTCTACTGCTGTGCTCATGTGCTGCGGCTGTCTGACCGATTCGGAGTGAAAGAGGGCAAAGTGCTAGCACTGATGAATTTTGAATGTGCTGAAGATGATTTATTAGAGCACTTAAAAGATCTGTAGGATGTCCTTCACACGTGGCTCACCCTCTAATAGACCCCAGTGTGAAATGACACTGTCTTCACTTACCATGGCACTGTTTACAAAGTCAGAGGGATTTTTTTTCCACATTTATACAGTACTCTCCTAAATATAATACATATGTGTTTGTACTGTATTTGGGTGGAGGGGTACAATCAGTGTGGGAGGTATCATGCTTTCTGCATGATTAAGATTGTGTTAGGCTGCAGCTAAAGAGGCCAGGAGAGGGGTCAAGGGGCGTGAGAAAAAAATCACCTGCTGTTCACTGACCCGCAAGGTTGGTCTGTCTCACTCTTTATGTGTATGTGTGCGTGTGTGCCTACCATATCAGTTACTATTTTTCAGACTCAGTCACCGACACCATCCTCAACACAAATAAAAAAACACACATAAACATAATCAGTTCAACTAAACTTTGCACATCCCAACGAGGATCTCTCTCTGACCTTCAATTTTAAAACCACCACTTTCTGCACTTGCTGCGCAGCACTTAAGGCAAAAAAGCTTAAGGAAGTGTATTGTCTTGTTTAGCACCATTATATATTCACATAATGTTCTTCTTACACATATTCACAAAACTAGATGTACAGTACACAAATCTCGCCTTTAAGGACAGTAACCAGAGTTAGAGTGGTTAAACAATGGATATAATGTCAGTGGTCTGTAGATACAAGTTTTCATATGAAATAATATAGAGATGTTTGAGAAAATGAGCCACACAGCAAATGTCATTTCCAGGTTGTATTTACAGTTACTTTAAAAGCATTTTTTTGTGTAATTCTTAGCTTTTCTTAGTAAAATATAGGGAGCATTAAAATGTATATAACAAAAGGCTAGTGTGGTGGGTTACATTTAAGGGTCAAGCAAATCAACAGCCTGGAAAAAAGTTATCTTATTTAAACAATAAAAAATATATAAGAAACAATATATGCGGTATCAAAGAATGACACACACATATGCTCACATATACTATTTTTTTTTACTATATTTATATACTTCTGAGCAACACCAGTGAACTCTTGGCATCTCAAAATTGAGCAAGGTGCATCTCCTGGCATCCACCACCCATCATGGCATGCAGTGGCAGTCAGTAGTGCAGCTCCCTGCACACCTGACTCTGGCAGAGAGGGTTAAAGTCAGTGACAACGGATCTAGCAGCTTTAGTCCCCAGAACAGCCAGCTTACACAGATAAGTGGGCCAGGCTGGATAAGCCTCACTAAAGTATTCTATTACAGTGCCAATTACCCCTTGGTAAATAATATGGGGATGTAGAGGAAGCTACTGATAGGAAGTGGAATGTGTGCAGCGAGTCTAAAAAAAAAAAATCTTGTTTTCTCTTGTTTCCCTAAATAAAATTTAAAGCCCCAGAAATTTTAAGTCAAAACAGGACGAGTTTTTTTTTTCCTCGGAAAAAAAAAACTTGCAGGTTTGTTTGTTTGGTTTTTTTTGCATATTCAATGGTGTATGCTTCATAATATCAAGCAGGTGATCACAGCCAGCAAGTGTTTCATCACCCCAGCCGAGTGCAGCCAAGCCCACTGTGGTCAGGCCTAAGCCAGGCCCTGGCTGGCTGCTCTCCAGTGGGGCCTGAGCAGCCTCTCACAGCAGACACCCAGAAACTGGGTTCTCTAATAGGGACAAATTGGCAATGTCTGTGCGGGCCGGTGCTGTGTGCTAGGAGCTGTGAATTGATAGTGATGCCTAATGATCCCCCTGGGTAGATCAATACCAATAATCCTCTTTCCAGCCTATCCTCCTCATTGACTATAGAGAACCTGGAAGAGCTGGGGAAAACTGCAGCCCAGAGTGACAGGGCCAGGAGTTCAAGGCAAGGGCTCCAACTCTCACACATGCACACAAACTTTCATTTTACTCAGACATACACAAACACACACAGAAGTACAATCAAAAGGCTAAAACAGAGGCCAATATAGGCATTTTATCACCTTTCTCAGACACTAACATAATATTTAAAGACCACAGAACATCCAAGCTGAGGATTACAGCTGCACACTTGCAGACAGGCGAACACAAACACCCAGGCGGTCAAATAAATACACATGCATGCCCCCCCCCCCCCCCCCTCCCCCGTACCACCACCACCACCAATCCTCACAAACAACATACCCCCGCAAACTGTACGAATCAAATCAAAGCTACACTATTCTAATGTACTGGGTGATCAATATTTATTTTCCCTTTATGCATTTATTAGTGTGTTCAATTTCACTGGCCAGTGGGGCCTACTTTATATCAATTATTTGTAAAGCACTCTAGCCACAGGCTCCAAAAACTTCAATTGAGATGTGGTTTGTAACAAAGCAAATCTGTTCAGTAATGCAATTACACAACATATTCAATATTTTTGCTGGGCGTGCTGTTTAACAACCAAACACTCAATCCTGATTCACAAAATACAGCTTTATGGACATCACAGCCGAGTACAAATTAACATTTTGTGATATGCATCTGATGAGTTTTGCTGATAATTCAATTATGAGTGATTGAACAAAAAAAAAAATCATGATTTTCACAGGGAAGTGGGAGCACATGCTGAAAATGTATTTTTACTGAAGGGAAAAGGGAGAAGCTAGCTGTGAAGCTCAGGATATGTTCAGCAGTGCAAGGGTGAGGTGAAGCATGCAGTCCCAACGGACCTCTGTATGCGCGTGTGTGTGTGTGCATGTGCGGCTGTGTGTAAGTGTGTGTGTGTGTGTGTGTGTGTGTGTGTTTAAGCTCTGCAGTCATAAAGCCTCACATCAACCTCGTGCACCCCGTGGTCGGCAGCTGATTACTCCCACCAAACACATCCATACACTTTATCCCAGCTGTCACAGTGCATACTCATTACCCCCTGCACCAGCCAGCTGACTCCACACGGCCACACCCGCATGGACACGGCTCCGGGGCCACACCGGGGACGGCTAGAAATCATAAACTAGAAAAATACATTTACAAATTTTCTCCTTTCTTTCCGAATTCACCAGTAAGCGTTACAGTGTTGGTGCTTTTATGAGGGGGAATAAAATTCTAAGAACACCTCTAAATACATTTTCTGTCAAGGAAATATTTTAATATCACTTTAAATCTAAATCAAGCTTGTATCATTTTAAATATTACCTCATTAGGACTTTCTGCAGATACATCTATAAATTCCATAAATATCCCATCATGATGTCTTCATTAACTATTGATTTTAGTGTCAATCAAATCAATTCTTCCATGCCAGGAAGAAACAAATCATGACCAAATAGAAGAGCAAACCATCAGGCGAGCAAAACTGAATCTGTGTATTACATCTCTGATCGATACGAGCGGAGAGAAGTAAGGTAGTGTGAATAACACAAAGTTTAGAGAGATGAGGGACGTATCTATCTCCCCAACAAGCCCCCGTACTGCCCTTGTCCTCAATGAGGCAGCTATGCCAATTGTTACAGGTGACCGAGGTGTGTGTGCATGTGTGCGTGTTTGCGTGTGTGTGTTGGGGGGTCTCTATCATTGCTGGGGTGGGAGATGACAAGAGTGACACACTCCAGCTCCTGTCACACAGTAGGTGTTTCTCCATGGAGACCCAGGTGTCGTGTCTCAGATCTTTTCGGCTTCATAAAAACACTGCTTTAGCCAGTGCATCAATCGATGATGTACTCCATACGCTTTTACTGCTGCCACACACAGTCGCTTTAGAGCTCTGTGTTAAAGGCCATGACAATTCAGATCAAAGGTAAGTTGAACCATACCATATCTATATAGTTTGTATTTTGAGCAAAAAAAAAAAAAAAAAATCCTTAAAACTCAGCGGGAGACCCAAAAATGTAAATAGACAAAGTATTGCCAGACCACGATAAAAAGAGAAGAGAGGAGAAATAAGAAAGAAAGGAGATGAAGGTACAGTAATCATCCCTGTGTGATCCTCTAACCCCTTTCTTGAGCGAGCCAAAATGTGAACAGATTCACTTTTTTTTCTCCTTGGCGGTTTTCACACAACTCTTCAAACAGAAACCTACAAAAATACCGAACTGCTGCTAGGAAGGTACAGAGAAGGAAAAAATGACTTTTTTACTTCTATTGAAAACTACAAGATGAAAAAAGTTATCTTTGATATAAAAAGTTTATTATATCAGAATAATAAATCCCAAACACAACAAGAATTAAAAGACCTACATGGACATTTTCTCAATAAAATAAATTTTAAAAAAGCATAATTTGTCATGTTAAATTTGTTTTGTGCAGTATAACTGGTAGGAGTCCAGGTTTAACAGGCTGTAGCCACCAGGTAAGATGTTTAACAGTGGAAAATATACATGCAGCTAAAATATGTAAATATGATTAAGTTCACTGCAAACTCAGATTGAGTGTTGTAATCAAATCAAGCAGAAAAGGTTATTTCAATCAGTGCTCCTGAGATAAGTGTAAAAGAAAACTCCAAAGGAAAGCGTGCCAGTGTCTCATCCTTACTTGTTCCTCTCTTATTTGCCCCTCATCCCCCTGTCCTTGCCTCCACTAAAGCAAAGTGCAGCGCTTAAACAGGAGCATTTAATTCATTACATCATTATGTCATCTCATACTAATCTGCGCAGTGGCCTCCACTGCTTTGACATGCAAATGGATTAGAAAAACGTCTGGGGAGGTAAAGGGGAGGAGGGAGGGGGCAAAACAGCAATCATCACGTCTTGTCAATGGGGTGAAAATATGCCCTGAAGCTGCTCTACCATTTTTTCTCCCTTCTCTTTAACTGTATTTTTCTATCCGTTTTTTTTCTCCCCCTCCACTTTTCCCCCTCCCCGGCTCTCCTCTTCTCTTTCTCTATCTTTGTCAGTGAATGCCCCAAACAAAGCAGCGGCAAGATCACACCAAACGCCGGCAATCTGTTGAGGATCAGGTTCCCTATGGAGAACATATAAACAATAAAGCGTGTGGCACACACTCACGTCGAGCCCCCTCCCATTTACACATGCCCCTCATCTGCATATTCACAAAAAGGCCCCTCTGGCTTTCCCTCATCAGCAAACCCCTCCCCACAGCCTCATCAGCACACGCCGGTTTGAGTACGGAAAGGCAGGCGGGCTGGCAACGTGTGCCGGCTGGGACCACACACACGCACATGGAGATGATACACAAATACACACAAATGCACAAAATCAATTTTTGCACACGCGGTATACAAATGTGCAATGGCAGAGTAAACAGAGAAATCAGAAAGAGAGTTAGTGAGATCTGGTGATGTGAGCACTGGCCATGCTCATCTAATTTCCACCCCTCCTTCCCTCCCCTCCCTCCCCTCCTCCTCCTCTCCTCTCGTCTCTCTCTCCTCTCATCATCAGGTACCTGGTGACGAGCGGCCCGTGATAATCCACAGCCTCTAACCAATCAATCAGCAGCATCGTAATCAGCGGCGTAGAGAGGGAGAGAAAGAAAAAAGCCCATAACTTACCCTGGGTCGCCTCCAGTCTGCTCAGCACAAGTAGAGGTCTGGTCAGGGCTTTGGCTGCAGCTATGTGGACTAGTTCACCAGAAATATCACAAATACTCTAGATTCTATCCTCAAGCCTTGTTTTTTTTTTAAATCTAAATTGATATTTTTCACTGCATCATAAACATGTAACCAACATATAAAGCTCTCCCCCCTCCCTTTTCCTATTTCAGTCTGCCTCTACCTCTCTCTCTTCCTCCCTCTCTCCCTTCCTGTCACTCTCTCTCCCTATTTCCCTCTCTCCTCCCTCAGTGTCTGCCTGTTGCAACAGTGTGGACATATACACACCATACAGTGAAGATATATATTAAGAAGCATGCATCTCTGTGCAGAAGATAGAAAAGGCTCTCTGGTGTGATATCCTGCAGATCTGCTGGACCCTGTGTGTCTGTGTGTGTATGAGTTGGGTGGGGGGGGTGGGAGGGAGTAGAGAAAGCAAGGGAGGGTCAAAGCTAAATGTTCTACAAAGAACACGGGGACCGAATTGACTTTTTTTTTCTTTGAATCAAACACATATTCCCTCCCTCCTCTTTCCTTTCTATTCAATGCCCCCCCAATCCCACCCCCCAAACTCAATCTTACCCCCACCCCATCCCAAACCTCCCTCCTTCTTCCCCATTTCTGCTCATAGGCATTCCCTCTCCAGACATCAGCATCCTTTGAGGGGGTTAGCTGTCTCTAGGAAGAGGAAGAGGTAACGCCGCCTAGCAGCCTTGTACATTTTGCCTTGAGGGTGAGATAGCTGAAAAGCCATGTGCTATCATCATTTTTGAGGTGTGCAGGAAAAGTAAAGACAAGAAAAACATACTGGTTTTACACAGCTCCCCAAAAGATCTGATGCTGAATTTAGCATAGGATTACACAAAACCTCTCTTCTGAACCTCTGAACAGAACCCCCATTTCTACAGACTCTGTGATTCCTCTCCTCCCCCTCACCAAAGAACGAGATGTAGAAACTCCATACAACCTGCAGCTAGGGCATGGTGCCTAAGTTTAGTTCTACAATAGAGCTCAACCAAACAGGCACACGGAGAATGAAATGTAGCAACATTGCAACTGTTCAAGGATTCTCTCTGTGGAGATATTCCTACAAGGGTACACATGCGCTCTGTATTTTTGTATCCCTGTACATGCAAAGAGCTCTCTCTGACTGTCCTGTTGTATCAGGCTGTCAGGAGGAGATACTTGAAGGTCCAGACAGCACAGAGAATATCGTAAAGATGAACTCTATACACTTCGGAGGCCCTGCTGGCCTTATGCAGACTGGAGCAAGGTGTTGGCTAAGTACTGTAGTATTGTGCCGAGAG
The DNA here is from genome assembly GCF_011397635.1 of Epinephelus fuscoguttatus. Lineage (NCBI taxonomy): Eukaryota > Metazoa > Chordata > Actinopteri > Perciformes > Serranidae > Epinephelus > Epinephelus fuscoguttatus. The sequence goes on along the minus strand of NC_064753.1, from coordinate 27,016,781 downwards.
GGAAAACACAGCCCAAATGAAACATAACGATGCCCCTCCAAGGACTCGTGGGGATCCATCTCTTACTTATATTAAGGTAGTGGTGGAAATGCGAGGGGAGGGTTAGAGTGAAAAGGGAGGGGAGAGAGGGTCTGTTGGTACCCTTAGAGTCTTATCCTGTGTGCAGTGTTGTTTTATTAATCTTGTGTATTGCCACGGCGGCAGCCCACAAACCCCTCAACTGTGAGTCTCCTCTGCTGCCTTGACCCACAGACCACACCCCTCCACCTTCGTCCTCTCTGTCAGTGCAAATAAACACACATATACACACATACACACACACACACACACACACACACACACACACACACACACACACACAACAGCACATGCGCACACAAGTCTTGCATGCACAGAGCCCACCAATTTACTCTGGCTCCTTCTCTTTCAGTCCAACCTGAGGAGATTACTCTGCATGGTTTCCCCCTGTGAGGGGAGGAAGGTGGGCTACACCTGCAGAGCACATGTACTCTTCAGTGGCTGCACTGGGATCCATGGCGAACACCTCTGAGCACAACACGACGCTGGACTGCCACTCAGCCCGAAAAAGAGAATCACACACACACACACACACACACACACACACACACACACACACACACACACTGAAGACAACGCCACAATACCATCAAAATGGATGAGTAGCCTACACAGAGTGAATGTCATTATGAAACTCCAGAGATGAAACAATAGAGGAGTAGAGAAGCTAAAGTGCACTGGTGTACCATGCTAGATGAGAAGCCTCCATGTTCTCAATGAGGAGAGACAGAGAATTTACGCAACATGGCAGCACTGTGTTGTAATGCATCAACCCTACTGAGAGCAGCACTGTCACTACCACTCTTCATCATCAGCAGGAGCAAAACACCAGCCATGCATTGTCTTTGGGGCAAAAAAAAAAAATATGTGTGTTTGCGAGTGTGCAGGCATGCAGGAGTACATTTATGTCCGTGTGTTTGTGTGCGCGCGCGTGTACTGTGTTTGCGTGTATGAACGAGTGTATATGTGTCCGCCTCCACGGCATCCATATTAAACAGTTTTGGAGGTGACTGTGCTTCCCTGGATGTCATGAATATAAGAGAAAGCATCCATCTTCGTGGAATACAATTTCACAGGTAGTGACAGTAAAACTGACTCTACCCTCTGACTGCAGACACACAGAGAGAAAAAGACAGAGTGTGGAGAAGGGAAAGATACAGAAACACAGACATAGACAGACGAGGCTGCCAGCCATCTTCTGATTTTCAGCACACTGCTAGATTTTCCAGCTGCATCGCATATTAAACTTAGGCTATCATGTTCTCATTGGTTAGATTCCACTAAAGTCTAACCACGCTGATTGATTCAGCTTGATTCAACGCATGCTGACCTTATTCAAGCTACAGTTTCTGTGAAATGGGCCTAATGTCTGTTTCAAACTCATCAGAGAGCGGCAGATATTAGGTCACTTTTCAAACTTCGTTCCATGCTTAACAAGTAATTACAATTTAAGTGATTCAAAGTTCAATCCACACAAAGCTATCTGAAAAACTTTGGAACCTGGAAAAAAAATGTATTTGTTAAAAAAAACTTTCTTCATATCAAATCCTAAGCCAGAGAAATGTGAACGCTGATTGACCTCATTCTGAGAGAACGCCTTCAGAAAGAGACAACCCCACACAACACCCTTTTTTCAGTTGAATAGCATTAAAGAACACATAACGTACAGACATGATCCACATTTCACATTTGAACTGTGAGCCGTTGTTGCTAATTAATTACCCGAGAAAGACACATGCATGTCTTCATTTAAAACCGTTTTTCATTAATGGTGTGAAAGTGGAATTACAGGTGGGAACTTTCACAATTATACCTGGTGTATCACTGAGGATAATTAATCTCATTAGCTAATCAAGGGGAATTCTTCCTGTCTCTGTGAAAAAAAAAAGTCACAGTATTTAACACTAAGCTAATTATCTTAATCATGTACGAGATAATGAAGTAATTAGGGCAATTAAATCACAATTAACGCCTAAAGATTAAGTGATTATTTCACTCACAGAGACAGTTGTGGGTTTAGGGCGAAGAACACAAAATGATCTTTACATCACTTATGAAAAAATAGAGGGGAAAAAGCATTAGGACAGGAGAGAAAGCTATAAGAAATAAAATTAGTCGAGGAGAATGGGGCACGACTAATGGTAAATGACAGCTGTCTGGAGGCCATCACTCTTTTTTGAAGATGGAGGGAGATACTCCTTTTGTCACAGCCAATCATTACAGCCTTGAACATAAGCAGGGAAAACAATGTCAAGTTCAGGTTGAAAGAACAAAGTATCCAGGAAGGCAGAAAAAATTGCACCAAAAGGAACATGGCTCACATATGAAAACAACTACAGCTGAGCTGACAAGCAGCAGAACCCAGATGCAGGGAGGAACACCAGTGATAGTAACTGGCTCCTGCCATCTGAGAATCGAACCAGGAGGAAACATTACAGTACACACTCCGCTCTCTTGTTTTCTGCTCTCTTTGCCTGCGTTCACAAGAAAACACGGTTTTCCTCCTACCAAATTCCTGCACATCCCACAAAACATTTTGCCTGTTAAAAAAAAAAACAAAAAAAAACTAAAGTCCGTGCAAAGATGTGTTTTTGTCAAGTGTACACACTGTTCCAGTTCTTGTCTGTTTCAGTCAATTCACTGCTAAAAGATGTACATGTAATTCACAGGAGGAGGAGACATTTTACTACCATGTTTTATTTTAGGACTCTGTTTCTGTTGCTTTTTGTATGTTCGTACACGTCTTCGCCTTGATCTCACGGAGACAGTGATATCGCCTGCGTGTGTGTTTGTGTTGTTCTCCGGCTCGGTTGTGTGACTCTCTTTTTGACCATTGCTTTCGCTTCAGCGGGAATCTCCAGGACTCACCACACGCTCCATGGATATGAGTTGATGAAAAACATGAGTGACAAGATTCATGGCTATCAGAGCAGCTGATGAAAATGGTAAGGCGAGAGGAGGATTCAAAAAAATGAACTCCCTTTTTTTTTTATTTCTATTCAAAGAGGAGACAGAAGATGAGGAATACAGATATGTCAGGAGACAGAGAGAAAATAAGAAATAAATAAACACCCCCTTCTGTCCCTAAACCCTCAATACCCCACCCACGTCAGGGGTGAAACAAGAACAAAAAGAAATTACCTTTTATCTTGGACACTGAGACCATCGCAAAAAACAAACAATTCAAATAAATTATGTTACATTTAAATATGCAGGAAATGAAGAGAACATTAAATTTATATTATACAATTCATATTTTGTGAAATTTAATGATATTTCTAATTTAGTATTTTATTCATAATTTAGCCTTCGTTTTTGTAAAATTAAAAAGGGAGAGATTAAGTGATTAAAATAATAATAATAATAATAATAATAATAAAAAAACAATAATTAAAAAATAGTCCCCATCTGATTTCTGCTTAAAAACAAAATGAGAAAATATACTGAAAATGTCAATAAAATATGAAGTATTTATCATTTGATTATCATCTTTTTTTGACATTACATAAATCTTCCAGGAATGGACAACACTGGAATATTTTCTCCCTTTGTTGGATTACATCGGTGTGTTTTCACCATACAGCAAAGTCAAGCATGTTTCCATCACGCTTGACTTTGCGGAGACGCCAGGGATTTAGTCCGATCGGGCTGTGACTTTGGCAGTTCGGCCAGTGCTAAAGCATAACAGCCTCTTTCACTTTCAGCTCCCTCAGCGGGGTCAACTGATTCCTACCAGATGCATCTGTACATAAAATACACCATTAGACCCAGCCAGGGGGAAGTCCCTCAGTTAGGTTTAAACAACCAGTAAAGCATGTCAAAATACAAAAGCAGAAAAATAAGATGTCATAATTTCACCTCATTTTGATTTGTTACATAAACAGCAGTGAAATTTTGTTAAATAAAATAATTTGTAAATTATGTGCAGCTGTCATTTTATTTTCATGACTTTTCATAGATTTCAGAAAATTTAAGATATACAAATACAGTTTAATTTAATTGCCTTGATTACTTTAAAATAATTTGACGTTTTTTTTTTTTTTAATTTAGATGCAAAACACACTATGTTACAAAAATAGTGAACATACAGACTCCACCAAATATCAGAAATCTTCACTGCATGCACTTTTATTAAACATCAGTTTGAAAAAGGAAGTATATGCACAGCACTCTATGAACGCTATGAAAAACTTGAGATAACACGCTGTTTTACCACAATGTGAAATAGGATAGAAATGGCACACGTCACAACACCTGTGCTGCTGCCGGCTGAATTGGTGCTTCAGCGAGGGGCGAGGGGCTCAAGGGACAGAGGGAGGAAATGGCTGCTGTGTTTGTTTGAGAGGAGGTTAGCAGAGGGGCAGGCTGGATTCTGCTGTGGCCCAGATTTTTTCCAATCCCTTTTGTCTGTTCACTCTATGTTTGAGTGGCTTTATAGAGAAATTGCTTTTATTGTGTCCACTCAGGAAAACCAAACGCAAAAAACACCTCCAGCATTCAGTCTGAAGACAATGCTCACAAAAGCATTGAGGAAATGAGTTACCAACCAGGATCAACGCATCAACAATGTGCTATAGTTTTTTCTCAGCTGTTCTAAATGACATCTTACTGTTAATGAATACCTTGCCACATGTTGCTCCTTCAAAGAAAACTTTCTCGATGTGTGATGCAGCTCCCCGAACAATTTCTGGATGGAGGACCACTGAGGTAAATCTGACAGCCCAGAGATGAAGACAAACTAAACATCTGTGTCTAGATAGGTCTTCGAAAGAGGGCACAGAGGAAAACACAAGCTCCCCGCTCTGATCTGGAGGCTGATAGATGCACAGCCCAGGCCAGAGGTAATATAGTGACGGTGCACCACAGTAAACTACACAGTGGCAGTATCCCTCAGTGCCTTCCTGACCTGCTGTTTGGAGAGGGGTCACAGGTGAAGTCAGTAGCATCTTACTAAAATACACAGGCCCAGTAGTTCCTTCCCAAGGTCAACAAGGCAAGGTGCAAGTACCAGAGAGATACTTATGCCTTAAACAAAACTGCTATGTGAACAAATAAAGGGGAAACACTTTCAAGTAACACAGCTTGGTGTTTTAAATTTTAAAATATGATGTCGTAACACTAATGAAGGGTGCGGATGTTCAGTTTGGGCTCTTGTGTGTGTCTCATTTTAATTTCTGCTCCAGGATATTTACTTGCTTTTTGAAAAAATCAGTGTGAGACAGATAATTATGAACCAAATCATGATATATAGATAGTCTGTCTGAAAAACAGTTGTCAGAATTTAACCACTGCAACTACTTGTGTATATATTTCCATTCATTTTACCTCTTCTAAACCTAAGGGGACATTACCATGACTGAAAAACAGTGAAAGCATCACGAGACATTCATGCCCGAGCAGTATCAGGGGTTCTACTGACTCTCAGCGAGAGTTGCGTATACAAGCAGGTTCCATTACTTTTAGATAACTATGCAGGGTTCTCTCAGATGGGAATGTATCAAAAGAACATCTTGCAGAAAATAAAAGTCTGAGTACTGCAGGTGAAGCCATATTCACTGCGTAATTCTTTAAACTCACAGAAAGCACACAAAAAAAACACCAAGAGGGAGAAAAGGAAGGAGAGAAAACATTACAGATATTGTCATTTCTGTATGCATTACATTTTGTAAATTGTGAAATCATTGTGAAATCTAGGTTCAGGGCTCTCAGACTGCACACATACAGATGAAATAGGAGCATAAAACTGAAGCATTACCATTCACGTTATTATACACAACGTTTCCTATTCCCTTCTCTTGGATGAGCAATTTCAATGGCTCTTCTTCCATGCCAGGAGCATTTGTGAACATAAATGATAACACAGGCTTTTACAATCAATGTGCACTTCCTTGTTTTCTGGCTTTAGGAAAACCATAAAGCCCTGCATCTGTATGTGTTAAATGAAGTGTGCAGCAACCACGAGTGTATGTGCACGTGTACTTTCATGCATATGTGTGTGTCCGCATGCATGCATGTGCATGTGCATGCTCACTCACACATTTTTGAATGTGTGCTGAGGAAGTGACAGACTAGAGCTGCATGAAGGAGGAGGACACAATATGGTGGGGTTTTTTTCATGATCTTGTATATTTTTTGGTGGAGTGACCTGACGCCATTTCATCACGGACCCTGAGAAGACAGCCCATGAGAGATGCAAGATGCAGAGGGATAGCAACTGCACCACAAAATGAAATGAGGAATCACAGAGGTGCAGAGAGAATGAAGGATGAAGACAAGGAGGGAAGAGAGGACGGTACAGGAGTGCTCTCTTATTAATGCCAGTCCACCAGTCAATGAATCTAAAAAAACTGGTGTTGTAGTGCCTAAGTCATCCACCTGTCCCATGTCCTTTTCAGAGAGAAGGACATGAACACACATTGGAAGGCTAGACCAACACTTCACCTTGTCCACAACAAAACAGAAATCCTGTTAATTTGCAACTCAGTGACTCTCTAATGTTCCTGATCAAAAATCAGCCCACAAACAATTCACGGCTAGTTGGCCAGTTGTTGCCATAGTCATTTTGTGTTGATGTTTTCTAGCGCATCTTTTAATGTCTGAAGGATGTCAGGGTAAAGATGTCGACTGAGCACAGGGTTATCCTTGGGCTTATCATGTCAAGCAATACAAATTCATTTCATATTCATCAGAATGGTTGTTCTCTGCAGGGGGTTCATGGCGCTACCTATCCAACTCCCCCTTTTCTCTTTGATTTGGCTCATTTGAGCAGTGCGGTCCCCGGCAGCTTGTTAGAACTGCCACCTCGGTGACTCTGCCCCCTGGATGCAGAGGGAGGGGGGCGATGGGGGAGATGGCAGAGATGGAAGGGGTGCTCGGAGGGGTGTTGAGGGGGGTGTGGGATGATAGGTTAGGGAGGCCTACCCCAGAGCGCTTTCACAAGTCACGGGTGAGCAAGCAAGGCTCGGTGAGTGGAAAGTGAGAAAACCTGAACAAGGCACACCATCTACTGGCAAAGCACGAGTACTGCTGTCTGCTATGAGGGAAGAGGTTGGAGAAAGAGCACTGGCTCACTAAAGGTCAACATCATAGTCTCTGTCTACTGTTAAAACTGCTTTCAGCCAGCAACTGTCCACATCCTTTGAAATATTACAACACTGAACCCCTGACAGATTAGACAGACTTCACTTGCCATCACTTTTGCCAAATTTGCCAAAAACAATTCTATGTTGCGCTTCCAATGTTTGCCAGATAAGCCACAAAAAAGACATGCAGATGCACGCAAGCAAACTAACTGAAAATCAAACTATTTTGAAAAATGAAGAGGTGACATTCAGGAGGGAGCTGTTCCTTTTTTATTATTACAGACAAGGCGCAAAAAATGATCCATTTAGGTCAAAGGGACAAGAGACATAACTGCCTAAATTACCCATAATGGCTCACATATGTATCCTGTGCCTCAATTTTGCGTCAATATATTTAAAACGCTCAAATGCATACCTTTGTTAGACATGGGCGAGAGTGAGTTACGCGTTACCCCTGTACTTGCTGAACACAGGCTACATGGGAGAAAATGAATTCATAAAAAGTGGAATCATTGTTCTTCAACCTTTCTATGTTCCAAGGTCGTGTTCATTTATCACAGCGGGGTGTGCAGTAGAGACTGGACAAAGGCTTGAATATATAATGGCAGGTGTAGGATAAACAGTATAGGGTGTGGGGATGAGGGGCACAACATATTCAGCATCAAGACTTGGCCTGATTAGATGTCCAGACATGCCATAACCTTGGGGATCTGCCAGTGAAAAAGGGGAGCAGGAGGAGGGGTGGATCTGGGTGGGTTAAATGCAGACAGACAGAGAGGTGCAGACAGAAAGACACACACACATGCACACACACACACACACACACACACACACACACACACACATATATATATAAGAACAGAAAGAAAATGAATGGAGAAAACCTATTCAGAAAACATTTTCATTTTCTTCCATCTGTACATATATAAAATACAGTGAGGTGCCATTACTGAACCCCGCAACCCCCCCCCCTTCCATCCTCCCTCTCGTCACCCCATGAAAAAAATAAATCTAATTTTCCCATCCCTGCCACAGAAAGCCTCCCTCCACGCACACACATGCACACCCCCAATAGCCCCACCCACCACCGCTCCCAGCCCACATTCAGGCTCCCCCAGCCCCTTCCATCCTCGCTCTCATAGTGATGCACCATTTCTTTCTCTAAGCAAGGCTCCATTTTGTAATAAGTTCTGATCAGTGTTTTAACCAATTTGCATTCAATCCTGAGAAAATGGTGGAATAGCCTTGGTGGAGGAGAAAATGCTGGGGGTAGAGTAGCGGGAAGAAGCACGGGGGAATAAGAGTGAATTATCAAATATCCAGCGGGGATTAGTGAGAATTTATAGCAGTGTCATGTAAGTTTGTGTGGCTGCATGTGTTACATGTTTACGACAGTCTGTCACAGTTTTCTCAGATAAGTGGTCAAAATAAAATGACTTGACTAGACTTTTATGCTTTTTTTTAATTTATATTCAGATGCAAAACCAGGCTAAGTGCTAAAGTAGACAGGTGACAATGTAAATATACTGACGTGCTCAGCTAGCGGAGAGCTGAGGTGGATGGATAGCAGTTTGGTCTCTGCTTTCACAAGATAATGAGAAGAGAACTTCGGGGAGTACTTCAGACAACCTTTTACCCTTAGGGCAGTGCAACAAAAACACATTATCACAGATGTTATGCTACTGAGCAAATAGAGGACAAAAAAGTATGTACTCATATTCAGAATTATCAAAGCAAATATTAAGGCAAAGCATTTAAAGTGCTATGGGGCCATGGCTTTGAATACGCAACCTGAAATGTCAGTTTCACTTCTAACTTTAATGTAAACATGGCTCATTTTGCACATTCAAATACATCTACTCATGGTAAATAAATAAAATAGGTGACAGGGTGAAAATGTGAGACAGTTATTCTCCACAGTCAATCACATCACACTGAGATTGCATTAGCTATTAGCTACTGATACACACTGTTGCAGATAATGAATGTGATCATCCATGGACATGGTTAATGATTAAGTGTGACCACAATGGCAAATAATGTGAAACTATTACTAAAATGCAATGCAGAGTTCATAGAAATTGAATGAGTATAAAACAGACATTCCCATTCAAATCAACGTAGCAGGAAGGTCAAAGCGGCGGACATTTTTATGCGCACTGTTGCCATTGCAGCCGTCAGATACACATATAAACTTGGATATAAACAAACTGACAGGAAGTCGCAAACTTACTGAGATGAGGTTTTGCAGCAATGTCCAAACCAGCAGTGGAGTAATACATTACTGTATAAGCAATCTTTTCATTTTAAAAAATGACTATTTGTTTTGTTGCTATTAATCGCATGTTTGTTGAAACATGATGTACTGTGGCTGCCTCCAAAGAACAAGTAAGAGCTGCTGCTTAGCGAACAGCTGAGAGGCAGAGATAAACAGGGGCAGAAAATGACATGTAGCTCAGCATATTTTCACATCTAAATCTGTTAATTCTGGTTTTATTTTTCCAAACCAGTGGAACATTGGAAAGCCTCGCGTTAACCAAAATGGTTTTTGTGAGTTTTACTTTGTGTCTGTCGATTTTGAATGAAGTCTGTTTTAAGTTGAGTCAACAAGGCAATTAAGGTGTACGGATGTATTTGTTAAGGAAAATAAGTGTAAGAAAAGGCCAAAATGGAGTTCTTAAACTAGTGTGTGTGTCACCATAACAACTAACAGCAAACACCATTTTCTTTTGAAATAGTCAAATGAGCACAGCAATCAGTTTAACGTCCTTTCTATTTAGTCTATTTCTATGGCAATATTCTATGGCAAACTTACAATCAAACATGCTATCACATGCACCCCTGTAGCACTTACAGTATCATGTTCTTAAGCATTTTAATACTGCTGCATGCTGGGTAATATATCAATATTATACTGACATCATGACATGAGACTAGATATCATCTTGGATTTTGGATATCATAATATTGGGTGCCCACTAGCTCACCTGGTAGAGCAGGCACTCCATGTACAAAGGCTGTGTCCCTGCCACAGCAGCAACGGGTTTGATGCCAACCCATGACCCTTTGCTGCATGTCATCCCCCCACTCTCTCTCCCCCTTTCACACTGAATCTGTCCTATAAAATGAAGGGGGAAAATATATTTTTATAAAAAAAAGTCTGCACTACAGTAAAGTGAAGTTATTTTCTGAACTTGCCAGACTGCTGTCCTATTATTTGCCTTTACCCACTAAGTCCTTACATCAACATCACTGATGGTTTACCAAAAATCTCACTGTGTAAATATTTTGTGAAAGCACCAATAGTCAACCCTACAATAATGCCACAGTATCAATATCGAGGTATTTGTTCAAAAATATTTTTGATTTTCCCCATCTCATCAAACCATACAGCATATTAATGTCAACCACAATGTGCAAAGGAAGGGTCACTGTTTTTTCTATTCTATTTTTCTTTTTTAAGTATTGTGACTACACTGGATGTGGTGGCATGAGTGATCAGACTACAGAGAGACAATCCAGCTGTGCAAATCACTTTTGCATCTATGGAGGACCGGATCTCCAGACATGTGAACAGGAAGTAGAATGGAGGGCAGAACTTCCTAAGGTCCACAGCCAGCCATGACCTGAGTGCTAGTGGCCAGCTTTTTGGGGGAATGTTAATGGGTGGTTCAAATCACATTAAGGACTGGAGAGATAGCCAAGTTAATTACAACATCGCTGAAGACAGTTTTTTTCCTCAATCTGAATAAGTTTTTCATTAATGGTGTCACAGAGATCAGCAGTTATCAGTACCTCCGGAGGGATAGCGGGGGGGAAAACAATCACTGATTCTTTCACACAATTTCACCATCTAATTTCCGACCATGCATTTTGGAACAAAATTAATTTCCTTGGCTATCTAATAAATCAGAAACAAGTGATTGCTGTTGGTGCCAATCCAGGCAGGCACAATGAGATCTCTCCGCTCCGTTCTGACAGAATGAATTGCGTGTCCCTGCTGAAGCTGAGACACGTCATGTGGACTGGGCTGTAAGTCTGTGTGGGATCTCCCTCTTCAGCCATTTCCTCCCCATCACACTCACTCTGGCTCTCATTCACACAAAGGCTTCAGTCCTCCTTTTATTAGAAACAAAGTCAAGACAGTAGCACGATATTCTGATTGATTCTGGGAGTCGTCTCCCACTTCCTTGTTAGCCCACATCCTCTATGATCATCCTTATCAATCTCATTGGTTTAAAATACAAAAGATTATCCTCTTTGCACGCTTTAGAGGTGCACCGAATTAGGGTTATAATATCCAGTGGCCTATATGATATGCTATATGCTACATTATACATGCAGCATCTTGTTAGATTCAATGCATGTTTTCCGCATGGCTTCCCTTTGAAACAACTGGGGGGTTCTGAAGATCGGCTATATGCTAAAATGCCTCGGGCTATCTTTACAAGGTTATAGAGCATTAAGAGTCGGAATGTACACCCAGGGAGGCAAGGGAGTGACCCCCCCCCCCCGACGCACACACAAATACATCCACTGACACACTACCATCACAACAGTCTGGACCTCAGCTCTAGGGGCGGTCCCTGGGTAGAGCCTTCAGAGACGTTGGGGGCAGGGTGGATCGGGTAGGAAGGGTTAAATGATGGTGTTGTAAAACATTTATCTGCTTCAGATAGAGCGTTAGATAGGTTGAACCTCATCCCCTGCCATTACAGAATTACCCTAACTGCTGCCATAGTGTGGCTGAGCATAGACACTGTGCCCAATCCCTCTCCGCCATCCTATTGATTTTCACACCCTGAGACAGTGCGCTCCCAAAGGGCAGTAAATTATAGGGCGTTTTACAGGGAATTACACCTGCACCGGAAACTTTACAGGGATACGGGTGTCATGGACCACTCTCGCACTCTCCCATAGACTGCTGTGAACCTGGGCATGGGGAGCTCTGTTCAGTCCTTTCAACTGCACACATTATAGCATGTACTCACATGACCACATAAACAGACGTTTCCCCCAGCACAAAGGAAAGGTATATACCTACTGCTGTGACATTCAAGGAAAAACAGCTCTATAAGAGACATTTCAAAAGATTATTTATACGGCATTTCACCTTTACTGGACTGTTGGAGGTGAAGTGACAGGAAACACTGGAACTGTAAAAGAAAGGAGGTCTTGACATGTGACATACTGTGAGTCCCTGGCTGGATTTGAAACAAGGACATTTCTGTAACAGTGCTGTAGAGTGCTGCTTGTTTCATTTTAAAGGTCCAGTGTGTAGGATTTGGGTGGATCTATTGGCAGAAATGGAATATAATACAGTAAGTATGTTTTCTTTAGTGTATAATCACCTAAAAATAAGAATCATTGTGTTTTCATTACGTTAAAACGAGCCATTTATACCTACATAGGGAGCGGGTCCTCATTTACAGAGATGACCACCATGTTTCTATATTGGACCAGAACGGACGAACCAAACACTGGCTCTAGACAGGGTCATATGCTTTTTCGCATTGAACATTGTACTTAGCAGCCTCTCTCTGACAAGCAGCATCGGAAAAAAAACACTGCTTTTGTTAACGTGGAACTGCTTTATTCAGTGTTTTTATGGTTTAAATCACCAGGTCCATTTGTTTTGAAGAACAAGAGACTTCTGCAGATAACTCGGCTTCAGGTAAAAACCTCATGAATGTCTGGATCTTAAGTTATATGAGAATAAAAGGTGAGCACGTATCCGCCTATCTCCAGCATGCCTAACAGCATCGGAGAAACACTGATTTGCAACATGAAACTGCTTTATTCAGTGCTTTTACTGGTTTAAATCACCTCGTCCATTTGTTTTGGAGAGGCAGAGACCTTAGAAAATGTCAAAAGTAATATCACAAAAATGGGCTTAGGTAGACATTAATGATTATATTCAAACATGGAGTTTACAGAAACCCTCTATCAATATGTTTAGGATACACAAGAGTAAAATAAAATCCACATGTAAGAGGACACAGGATACAGTTTACTGTAAGCTGTGTGTACTGCTGTTTGCTATGCATATTTTGTTCATTGTTTTTCTGTGTATGTTTATGGGTGTAAGAGAGTTTGTAGCTCAGAAACATCTTTTATGGTGGTCTGTATCATATCAAAGTAACTGACAGGCAAAAGCCTTGAGGATAGAGGTTAATATAGTAGAAGTTAATACTCGGAGGAGGAATCAACAAAAAGCACTCATTCTTCCATAAATGCCTGAAACAAGATTGAAACGGCAGCTTGACAAAAACATAGACTTTTATCTATGTGCCGTACTGTTGATAATTCAAAAGGCACCAAGCAGACTATTATCCATCTTCTTGCTCGAAAGGCAACTGTGCAATAGATGGGCAAGGTATGATGCCAAGGGGGTATCTCTGTAGTGGTGGGGGAGGAAATCAAGGAAGGAATTGTAGACTAATAAAACTTCCTTAACTCTGCAACACCTGGATATATATGGTTTCTTTTCATTTCTTCTCCAGCCCCACTCACTCCTAGTAAAACTAGCTCTCAACACCAGCCCTCGCTGACCTCAGGATAGCCCTGCAAACATGAAAGACTCTTTATCTGTTCCAGGTGTGGGCCGACTCATGCTGTGTGTGTGTGTGTGTGTGTGTGTGTGTGTGTCGGAGAGAAAGTGAGTGAGAGAGACACAGATGTTTATGTACATGAACACATTCAAGATCTACGAGCTATTTACCAAATTAAAACAGGACAGCAATACAAACACACTGTAATGTAACATGTGAAATCAATAAGATAGCCTTGTAGGCTGGCCCTGCTCAGATCTGGTATCATGTGTCCAGATATTAACTGTGTGTGTGTGTGTGTGTGTGTGTGTGTGTGTGTGTGTGTGTGTGTGTGTGTGTGTGTGTGTGTGTGTGTACATAAAGTTGAGACTGATTTTAGTTCACACAGAGCATTAGAATGAGTCTCTCTTAACCACTTAAGATCAGATTTTGTTTCCAGCATGCCAACTATTTGATTTAATCTGCAAAAAGTATTAAAAAAAACACTGCCATATTGCCAGCAAGAGGAGTACACAAAACTTGTCAGGCACATACAAAACAGATTTGACTTTGTAGACAATCACTGCAGATGCATTCACAGATGCAGTACATATAGTTGTTCTTGTGCACATTTCTGACCCCCCTCATAATGTGGCTTGAGCAGTCAGGTCCCAGAACGTCCTCAATTTACAACCGGACACATACACATTGAATGACAAACATACAACAGATAAAGCCGCACGCTGATAAACAGAAACATGCACACTGGTGCTGAGCAATATGCTGCGCAGAAGTGACCCCAGCCACCTCCCCCCTCCCTCTTACTCTGTCTGGTTTCAGGTTAAACTTGACCCCTCACACTTGACCTTTGGGGCTTGGCTCAGTGCTGGTTGAGCGGAGAGAGAGGCAAGGGCACAGCTGTGAGGGAGGGTCCGCAGCAGGACAGACTCCCCTCTGACAAAGGGAGAAATTCAATTGGAGCATATTAGTGTCCAAGTAGTTGAATATCAGTCTTTCTGGCTAACTGGAAACATCTTTTCTTCTGCGCTCAAGGCAGCTTCCATTAACCTCTAAAACAGTGGGAGGGCCGGGGTTGGGTGGGTCACACTGAAGAGCTCTCAGCCTCAACTTTGCCAGCACTTCTCTGCGGCACTCTATTTTTAACCTCTGATACATATTGCTGTGGTCATTATTTTCAATGTTTCTGTCCTGCACTGTCAAATGCCTTGCAGGTTTGATGTATGAACGGTGGTCCATCACTTACATTGTTCCCCGGGACAACCAATGAGTGTGTGGTTCCCTGCAGTGGGCCAGACAAAGACAGATAGATGGGCCTGGCTCAGGCCACAGGTACCAAGGGACACTTCTCAGGACAGCTTACAAATAGGACTGAGAGGGAAGGGATGAAGCTGAATAAAAGCTGATACTCCACAGAGCTGCTCAACCCATAACTGTCACCTCTGCAGATTGAACAGCCACCCTAAATGAAGATAAACTATCGATCCACGGAGTAATATCTGGTGTTTGGTAAGTCTACAATGAGAAGAAGAGATGCCAGAGAAAATATTCTCGTGCTATTTGAATATTGATCTCAATAGTGACACGACTTTACAAATATGAAAGAGGAAAGCGTTTAGGAGCTGGATCCAACTTCTCTCTGGGAGCTGCTTTATAACAAATTAAAAACAAGAGGAAAATAATACTGAAATTGGGTCCCATCTCACTGCAACAACCCTCCACCCCCACGCCTTCTCCCCCCCTGCCATCCCCAATGTCTCTTTTCTCCACAATCAGTGTCAGAAGAAGCGGCGAGGAACGGTTTGTGAGAAACACTTATCTAGCACAGCGGCAGAGCCCTGTTCCTACACCCTTTATCTCACCAGGAGATGGAATTCAATATACAAAAACCCCATCATGCAGCAGCATCACGCCTGTGCTGGGGATAAGGGCAGGGTTGCCAGGTAATTGGTTGGTGGTGGACGAACACAAGGTTTGAGACTACCCGTGGAGGAGTGGAGATTACAGGAAGGGGTGGAGGGACTGGGTAACTGGGAGTCAGTAGGGGGGGTAGGGAGGGAGTGGTTCTTGACAATCTTTCTCTGCATCCCCCTTCTCCTCCATCCACCCATCCCTACCCCGCCTGCTCATGTAATCTACAGCCCCACAAATGTGCTTGTGTGTTGGTGTGTGTTTTTTGGTTCCAGCACGAATAACAAAGCATGTCAAGTTTATTTGTATAGTCCCTATGTCACAATGCAACCCCCGAGCCCCCTTTCAGAAAGGGAAAAATGACACTACTTTGTTTCTATTATACAAGTTTGTATTTTGCATCCCCCCGTGCACATTAATTAAGAAAATCCCTCACATCCATGACATTTAAATTAAAATTAAAGCAGATAACGTCATAACAAAAACTGAATATCATTATGGAGCAAAAATAATTTCTTTCCTTTCAGATAATGTAAAAGGGGATTGGAGGGTGATGATCACACACATGCAGTAAGAACACTGGAAGGGGGGAGCGCACAGGAAATCCACCAGCACACCATTTCCCGTTTTCCAGCGACTCCTCAAGATAACAGGCGCAGAAGAGGGAGAGATAAAGGAACATGTGAGAGAAAGAGAAAGAAAAAGTCATTTCTCTGATTTATTTATGATGCAATGAAGGTATGCTGAACGCATCAGAACATGCAGCAGTGGTCATACTGTCAGGGAAGATGAAGTGTCTTCATAGTCGACTGAGCGAACGAACGAGGGAAAGAAAGAGGGAGAGAGAGAAAATTAGAGGGAGAGAGAGGAGGGTGGCTATACTGCAGAAGGGTGTTAACCATCTCATCTCTACCGCACCACCGCACTCGCCACAAAATGGCTACTTCGTTCCTTCTGACGGCCGGCACCAGGAGGGGGGCCATCTGAACCGCCGCTATCTCATCTCCCACCTCCGTAGCCTATTCTTCAACCTCAACTATTTCTCATATTTATGGTCTGGTTTCACACAACACTCTGCTGAGTGGCTTTTTACCTGCACATTTTTAGACCAAGTGAAATCTGTTAAATCAGTCTTAGTCTTTTAAAAGCTCTGTTTAATGTTCTGGCAAATTACAAAATTACACTCAACTTTAAACTGTAATTTGTCTTTGTGAGTGCAGAGCAAAATGTGCAGATCTTATACAAACAGTACTGTATCTAGAACAATACAATTAAGTGAATAGAGACAGACAATCACGAGATCTGATGCATGTTAGTGAGCTGCTGAATGTGTAAACTGAAGAGAAAGAGCCGCTTAGAAGGAAAACAGCATCGAAACAGGCAGGTTTTCATTGTATAATGAAATGCTTTAGACCTGCATACAAAAACATTAAGCAGATGTGAGGGGAAAAGTCAGTGCAGGTAGTGAGCATACCGCTTCCTTAAACACAGGACATGAGCTCATGTCCAGGGCAACATCCCCCTCTGCAGGCAAAGAGAACACAATCACTCTCCACAAAAAACCTCTTTTATAAACTAAGATGGAGCCTTGGAGGCCATTTCCTTCATTACTTTCAATCTATTTCATGTTATTCTGTTTCCATTTGAAGACCACTTAAGATAGCCCACCTTAAAAAAAAGAAAAGAAAGATGTTGCCTGGACAAGAAAAAGAAAGCCAATAATTCATATTGTCAAGGGGTGTAGATGACTGCCCAGCACAAGAAGTGTACACATGCAGCAAACCTCAGCCCACATGGTTACATAAGAGGCAGGTCTACTTCTAAAATGTTTCTAAATAACAAGGGGGAAATAAAATCAACTTATTTCCTCCTCTCCCTGGTTCAGCTTTAGTTCTCTCCATTCTGCCCCTATAATCACGTGAGCAGAGCAATTTCCAGTCGAAATCACCTACAGTATACAAACAGTGCTCTCTCTCCTCCTTGTATTACCCCAGCAAAGATTTATTAGCAGTTTTGAACCCACCATGCATATGAAAAAACTGGGGATTTTATATAATTTAATGGGTCACAGATGGTCCAAATTCAAAATGCTCAGTCAGAAGACCAAATTTGCTGCGCTTTTTTATAATGCCAGCACTCCAGATAGATGTGAATATACTGGAACTGAGCGGAAATGTACTTCCATATTTTGAGGCCCTCTCTGAATCTTCACCTTGTAGGTGATAAAAATTGGATGTCTGCAGCTTCGATTCAAATAAACTTGAAAAATGCAGCACATGTTCATCTTAGTGCTGCAAAAAGGGAGAAGGTTAGGAACGGTGAGTGAAGAAGAGTGGATCTGGATAGATGACCATACAAGTCTCTGCTTTTTCCAAGTGTCTCAGGATGAATATCAGTCACGGGAAAGCCTCTGCTGCTTTTTGCCTCTATACTGAACGCTTGCTGAGTTAAATGTATTGGTTAATTTCCACCTCCTCTGGAAGAAACATCAATTGTACAGCAAATAAAATGATTCTCTCCTGAAGCACACTGACCTACATTTACAAAGTTTAAGCCTGTGATAAATACTAAATGCTGTATATACATTCCTTATTCTTTTCTGTGTTGAGAGTCCTTAAGCCAGAAAACTATCATACAGCATGCTTTATTTAACAGCATTACTCATCACACCTTAATTACACTGGCTATTTAATATCTCTACAACACATCAGTGTGAAAAATGCTTAATTTCATCCACTGCTATCAAAAGTTGTTCAAGTGTGAAACTTCACTAAAAACTTCACAGCATGTCATCAAATAATTCTAAAAAGGTATCAAAATAAGCCGATCAATATTTCTACATTATCATTCCCCTCAGAAAATTAAAAAAGATATAAGCCCGATAAAAAAAAATCTCCTCCGCTTATGTGGTACCATTTTTTGCTACAATTTATCCAGCGATTGACCTGGCACTTTTCCCTCTGTGTTATGGAAGACTTTGCAGCTGAGCCTTTGAATCAGCTGATGCTTTGCCACAAGCCCTCAACTCCAAGGTTATTTCTCCAGGATTTCCTTTAAGTTCTTTAAAGAAGAGCTGGCATTTGGAATACATATTATACATAAAAACTCAGTCAAATAAACTAACAAAAGTTAGGGGATCAGCAGCATCAAAGCATTCCTGGGCTGGCTCGAACCACATGATGAGCCTCGTGTCTTTGTGAGCAGAAGCTCGTAGATGTTCAGCACATTTCAGAGCCTGGCTTTAGATTTTTTCGGCAGATTATCTTTTGGTCTTTGAAGCCCAGAACCCACCTGCTTCAATCCCGACAGCGCTACTCCTCCGGTTTGCAGGCTGTGGTTCCATTGGTCAACATAAACAGCACCTATGAGCTGTACCCTCGGGGGAATTCCTATTTATTACTGACCAAAGTCTGAGCAGAAGCTCTGCACAGATCTTCAAAGAAGCACTGGCAAATATGCCCCCTATGAAATATGAATCATTTGGGAGAGTTGCTGGAAATCTGAAATAATTCTGTGTGTATGGATAAATCAACATATAACCTTGATCTGCTGCTGCAGATTATAATTTTAAAAGAGACCCACCTTAGCCAATACAAATTAGAGTCTAACAAATTACACTTAAATAAAACCCTACTCTCATACACATACTGAGGCATTAAAAATGGCATTTTATTGGACTCTCTGACACTTAATCACAGAGACACACTGGACAGGCCCTGATAGACACTGACAGACAATCACCGGAGGCCCCATAATACAATATAATCACAATACTCAGGTCACAACACAATATTTGTGCAACTTTATATGCTTTGTGATATGCTGAGTATGTGATAATATACATTGTGATATATTGCAATTCATTTTTTCAACTGTCCTCAAAGGGAAATGTTGTATACATCTGTTTTTATTTATTACGATAAGAAGTTTTCAGTCTGTTTATCTCACTTAAATCATTGTCACTGCTGCAAAATGTATTACTGAAAACACGACTGATTCTATTATTCTAGAAGGCTGCAAAGAGTTTAATCTGTACTTGTAATATTGATTATAAAAAAAAAAACACTGATACTTAGCATCCATGTATCGATACAATATGGCCAAGAAAAATCGCAGTACTATGCTGTATTGATTATTACCCCATCCCTAATAGACACACACCTGAGGTATACAGTATGAACATTATTTGAAAGTCAGGAGAAAACGCAATAAAATGTACACAAATCTGAATAGTGTCTCCACAGCAGCTGAACTGGAGCAAAATGTCAGTGGAGCCACACAGAATCACAACTTAGGAGAGCAGGACTTAGCAGGCAAAGGCCTGAATGAAAAGGGGTCATCTTGCATGCTACCTTCAAGGTAGAATGAATAATAAATGGACTAGCAATGGACACAGAGAGGAGTTATCAATATTTAATACTTTCACCTCTAATTTCAGACTCACTCTCCCAGATTGCCACCGATGTCCCAATACATATTCTTAACCTTTTCTACTTAGCAATAAGCAGACTGCACACACACAAAACCAGAGCTGCCATTTTTAGGAAAGAAATGCAACCCAGAATCCCTCGACTGTGTCACACCACAGTTTGACTTCTTCTTTGTCTCTTTGTGGTTGACTGGGGTAAGTCAGTGCTGGTATTTTCAGGTCAATTGTTGCTATGAATTAGCACGAGTTAGTGCAAAAGGCCAATCTAAGAAGAGCACTCGCTGTCAGGACTGTTATTTAAAACTATTTGAAATTGTAAAAATGCACGTAGCCAAGAAAGTAGGCATTATTTGGAAAGATAAAATTAAAAGCCGTGACATTTCTCTGCCATGCTTACAGCAAATGAAAAAATAATCAAAATCTAAATTAATTATGAGTGAGTCAGCGTCTGAATCATCTGATGCAAATGACTGGAAACAATTAGGCTGAACTAAACTTTTGTGCTTATGCACTCAGGTTCAAACTCTGGAGGCAAATGAGATATATTCCTCTGGCAGGCTTTGTGTGTAAATCCTTTTGTCGTCCTCTCTCATAAAGTGTCACTGTCCTGATTACCCTGCACTGCGGCAGAGAAGCAAATGGGTGAGCAGCAATGGGAGGGAGCGGGGTTGGGGGGTTGGGGGTATGCGAATGAGATGCTCACTGACCCTGCCACCATCACAAACCACCAGTCTGATCTAATATCCTGACTGGCTGAATGAGTAGGTGGCTTGGTACACATCAGGCCAGCTCTCTCCAGCTGCAGCCCCTGCTTCAGCATCAACCACTGTTTGTACGATCCAATCATTGGGCGTCCACCACAGAATTATGGTACTGTACTTAGAAGAGGTTAATGTCTCTGCCCTGGTAGGGTTTGAAATAACAGTAAAAGCAGTTCAGAATCTCACAATGCAGGATCAATCCATATATGTGGACAAACACACCCTCACACCCCCGACTCTCTGAGCATATGCCCCTACATTTGTTAAATTCAAATAATTCTGCCGTCTGCACTGGATGGCGCCTCTTTGAAGGTTAACAAATCAATATTCCAGACGCTTGTCATTTATTAACACAGGAGATCTGGTTGGATAATGATGACTGTGCAGGCATCCAGAGACAGTTCTGTGGGAACAGGCCATTAAGCATCACAAAGACCATAAAGTAGAGAAAGGGACTCTAATTGGGAGTATGATTATTTGTCTGTAGTGCAGTCACCTCAAATATCACAAAGCTCTTCTCAACAGCGAGCCTGTCAGTCAGATTTGTGTCCATGCACCACCGTCTAAACCATTCTCAAGTTAACTGCTCAGTTTCAATCAACCAACGACTGAGATGAACTTAATTTTTTAATTCGCGGGCACTTCTGGAAAGTTAGTTTCGTGCCCAACCCCTCCTCTCGACTCAACATGCCAAGACTGAGTTGTGTTTATACTGAGTAATGGATTTATTCAACCAAGTCGCATAAACTCCAGCACCGCAGCCAACAGACAGGCCTATGCGCTGCCGCTCAGAAGTCAGCAAAACGGACAGTAGCACCAGGGACCGGATGCATCCCGTGTCTGTTCAGATTAAATGAGAGGCTGACGATGTTAATTAGGCAGAGTAAATTTACATCAGCAAATTATGTAAGCAGCTAGAAGAGTAACAAAGCGTGATACCAGTTAAGTCACAGCTTGGCAAACGCTGCCCTGCCACTTCATGCTGATGTGGCCATGGTCGATCAAGCAGAGAAGCCTCAAATGCCAATTAGACATGAGTGGGTAATTGTGTCGGGGGGGCTGGTGGCACAAGGGACTTTGTTACAATGTCCTGAGGCACTCTGCGTTTCCACCCTTCTCCGACATAGCAAGTGACACATCCGAGTTCACAGATAAGGAAGTGCCTCTCTCTTTCTCTCACACACACACACACACACACACACACACACACACACACACACACACACACACACACACACACACACACAAGGATGAGCTGTTTGGCTGTTAGGAGGGGAGGACATTTAGTGAACATGCAGGAAATGAGCCAACATTTTTTTGCAGTGTTTTTACAGTGTTGTTGCAAAGGGATTTTTGATATGAATTTATGAAAATAAGGACACTGCAACATGATAACACCACTAAATATATGAAACTGCATGCATAATGAACCACATTGTTTGTCCAGTAGTCAATGTATAACACAAACACTTAACTTTAAGTGGTACTCCCACCAAAATGTATCTTTTGAACATCAAACCCTCCCCCTTTCTAGGCCTGAGAGGTGGCTGTAAAAGTTTTCATCCATCACAGAACAAAGCAGCAGTTTGACTAATGTTGACAACAATGGATTCCGAAAGATAAGCAAGTTTTCATGGTAGTAATACAGTTTTAAAACAATGTAAACTTTCCCAAACTCTCCTGCAGCATTCTGTCCTACTTATCCATATGTTAGCCATGTTCCAAACACGCAAAATTTTTTACAGAACATGACTAAATGCACAACATCTGTATCAGTCTTCGTGCACAACCTTAGTGTAATTCACTGCATGAGATGTTTTGTGTACAATACACAAATGGATGTTGTAAGAGCATCTCTAAACATCCATGTATAGTATGGTGAGCTTTGGGAGCGGAAATGAGGCATGTACACATGTGCCCAGTTCCATGATGACTGACATATACAAAACAGAACAAGGTGTACATGGGGCTTTATGAAGCTGATGAATAGAATGGGAATCATTCTGTCTCTGTGCATACAGAGTTTCAAGCATGAATCTACACAGAGGTTTATGCATCTGGTCTCAGCTCACAAAGTCAACAGGGCCTGTTACGACTGAACTGAAAGCAGCGTAGTTTAAGGGAATGACCTCCTCCAATTGTAGGGTAAACGATTCAATCACCAGCTCCTCCTGTCCACATGTTTAAGTATCCCTGAGTAACACATTGAACCCCAAATTTGTCCCTATTTGTGTATGTGTGAGGGGTAAAACAAATGCAAGCTGCTTTCAACAAAACCATTTGCCATACAAATGTAACGTAGTGTGTATTTAAACATATTCTGGCAAAAGTTGTAACTGTTAAGAACATAAAGAGCATACAGAGTGACAGCAGAAAGATGGCTTAGGCCGACCAGGTGCTTTCAGAAGACTTTATGGCAGGTTTGATTTTTCACTCCCACTGTGAAATCTTGTCAGTATCTAAATCCACTGTTACCGCTGTGAATCCATGCTGACCACAGCCACTGTGCACCGTGAAGGACAAAACTTTCATATCCACCTTTCAAGTTTATGGTGTGTGATACAGATTATACAGACAAACTAATGCAAACTCTAAATACATCTACTGGCATATATATAGACAGTCCAACTGGCCAAGTATGGTGAACAAAGTATGTAGAGATGCTGATTATTTTTCATTTACAGGTCATCCTTTTTGTAAAATTTTCTTGGTGACATTGCAGCTTTCATTAAAAGCTTTGATTGTTGAATATGACGGCATATCATGTTTCAAACTGATCATAAATTGTCAGCATGATAATAGTGATAGTAAGTTTTATAGCAATAAGAGAAACTCCCTAATAGCTGGGCATATCATTGGAATGACTGTGTACAGTACAAGAGCTTCCTCATTGGTTGTTGTGCCATGCTAACACTGAAAGCCAGTGCCTCTCCTCTCCTCTCCTTTCTGAAGCACTACTGGTTTCCATCAAGCCCCGGCTGTGATGTCCTCTATCTCTCCCTCTCTCTGGCTCTCGCCCTCGCAGCAGGACTTTGTAGCCCAGGATGCCCACCCACATCCCCGCTTTCTCGGCTGCTCTTGATTCTAATTGGCTCAGACCAGTCTTATGCCGCTATAATCCCTGCATGTTAATACTCCCATGGTAACATTCTCTCACCTAATGGCCGCACAGTGAGAGGCCTTTTCAACCACATTACCTCTTATTGAGTTACGGAGCCCCATCGTTCCAAATAAGACAAATTTAATTGATCCAGTCTATAAAAATCTCCGTGCTGCTGTGAAAGACCTGTTTCTTGGGTTTCTTTATTTATTTATTCACTCTGTTTTCCCACCTTGGAGAGCGAAGCCCTGCGTGAGGCACACGGAAATTAGGTTTACTCCACGCCATGCAAGAAAAGGAAGGATGCAGAGGAGAAACTCAAAGGTTTCAAAATTAGATCAATGGTCTCAACAATCAATCAAAGGCAGGCTTCCACAGGTGTCAGCCTTGGTTGTAAGTTCAAATGAACCTTTAAAACAGCAGGTACAGTGTCCACTCTTTAGTGAACTATGCAGGGGGGGACCCAAGCTGTGGGGAAAGTGAATAAAAAAATATTAGCGCAGAAAAACAGGCCCAGCAAAGACGTTATATTACAGTTATCTTTGTGTCTTTTTCTGACACACTATTCATATTCAGTAAGGAGCATGTTATGCTTTGAATGGAGGAAAAAAGGCAAGTAAAATTTCATTTCATTTATGGGTGCAAGTGCAAAATATGTATTCAAAATTTATGCCAGAGTGGGTGAAACGGACAGACTACAACTGTCTGGCAAAGGGTGTTTAAAAGTAAAAAAAAAAAAATTGGAAACTTTTTGAAACAGTATCTATAAAATGTATGTTTATGCCCTGACTTTCACCCATCATACACATAATCCTGTTACGGACTACTGAAGATACTGAGCTCAGCGTGATACTTAAGTGATTAACTAAAATAAATATTTTATCCAGTGTAAAAGCTAGGGATTGAATAGAGCTGAACATTAAAACACTGGCCTTAAACTCGCCTGTTGAGAAAAAAAATGTGATAATAAGGAGAGAAATGGCGGGCGTATACTACGGTAATCCTACCAACAGAGTGCTTCCCCCATGAAGGATTTAACTATTCCCAGCGACTAGATAAACCAGATATTATATTGCAGAGCAGAATATGTGTTGGTGTATGTGTGCATGCAGTTCGCAGTACAGGTAAGGTGTGTGTGTGTGTGTGTGTGTGTGTGTGTGTGTGTGTGTGTATGTGTGAGCTAAAAGGGGCATAACCTCTGTCTCCCGTCAGAAATGCAGTGATGACGGTGGAGCGGTCTATAATTTGCCCAGGAGGATTTTGTGCCTTACCATATTTTGAAAGCAGCTGAATTAACTTTCTGTCCATTAAATCCTGTATCAGGAAATATAATTCCTTTTCTATTCCCTTTTCTCAACCTTTTAGAAAAATTTCTATCAGTCTCATTTTACGCATGATTACAGTTTTAATGAATGATGGTCAGTGTTATTGCTGGGGTTAATCTCAGCTTTCTCTTCTTAAATGGTGGTAACTGGGCTAAACACTGCTGATAATGCTCAAGGCTGGTGAGAGAAAAGACCTCAAAGAAGCAATTTGCTTTCTTTTAAATGTATTCTTGCATTATTAAGATATTTGGTAATACCATCAATGAATCATGAATATTAAACAGTTAAAGTCTGGGTAAAATAATATCAGAGATTTCTTTCTAATCACTTTATACATGTTCGAAAATACCTGCTGAAAATGTGGGAAAAGAGTGGGAACTATAACAAACTGCATTGTTGAGTTAGATCTTTCTTATGTCTAGGATTTTTTGGGCAGTCCTGAAATCACGGCTCAATGAAGCACTGGAGCCATCCTAGTCTCTATACAGACTCTACATTCAGTGAATGTAGAGTCTGTAGGCAAACCCCGGAGATCTTGCCTCCGGAAGAAGAGTGGAAGAGCCCTGGTTTCCAGTTGTAGGCTGTTTGTAGTCCGCGTGATATTGACCAATCACATTTGAGCCAGCTGCAGTTGTTGCCAGGTTAAACGGTCCGTGTGGTGAACTAACAAGGCGGAACATAACTGGCGTCACTGCAAACTCTGAATCCATCGCAATGGTTCAGCATATTTACTTATATATAAACGGAAGTTGGAAACGGAAATTCGCCTCTTCCGCCCAAATCAAACCGGAATGCCAAAAAATCAGGGGTCTGCCCCCAGAGGCTGTATTGCCGTCTGACGGAAGTCAGATGCCGAATACAGCTGATGGGTTCCAAGAATGGAGCCATCCCTACCATAACATCCTCCCCACTATATAAAAACTATAGTAAGATGCATAGTAGCAGTGTTGTCTCAATCACCCCATGTGTGAGAAGCAAGCTCTCTTAGCTCTCTCAGTCTCATAAATACACGAATAAGATCTTGTTAAATTCCACAGTCAAATAAACACTAGCAAAACAGCCTGCATGAAGGTACCTTTCAATTTTACAGCAAGAATTGTCTACCCACCCTGCCGGCATTACTCCTTACTGTTGTGGGTGTGTGCTTTGAGCCAACGTTAGCTGCTAAACACAAGCAAAAGAGTCTGTCGCTGTGTAGCCGCTCTCTCGTTCTTCACCTCAAACAAGCTCCTAGCGTCTCAGAGAGAATACTGCTTATTTTTTCTTGCTTTCGAAACCTAATTTCATATACTTGCAGATTTTTTAAATAATTCAAATTTGGCTTGGTGGTTAATAATGCATTTTTTGTGGTGTGACAAACTCATAACATATCTTTTTTTTTTGGCTTTAACCAGACTTCAATTTCCTATAACATGCTCAGATTTATTAAAGCTTCAGATCAAATCTCCCTGATAGATTTCATTAAATGCAAGGGCGCCCACTAGCTCCCCTAGTAGAGTGGACGCCCCAGTGGCCCTTGGCTGCATGTTGCCCCCCTCTCACTCCCTTTCACTCTGGATCTGTCCTGTCCTAGGACAAAACACCAAAAAAAGAATCTTTAAAAAAAATAGTTCATTAAATGTTAAATAAAGAGTAATCTCAAAATCCTCCTCATTAAGTCACTCACTGAAAACTGTTGGAAAACAACCAGTAGAGAACTAGTGCCTCAGTGGTTTAATGCATGTGCATCCCTCTCTTTAATTTTTTCACATATCAAAAGGGAGAGAGGAACTCTAAGACTCCACAGTGTGCACAACCGTATCATCACGTTTTATCAGGTCGAGGTCTCTCTGTCTCTCGAGTCCCTATTAATCCTGTAACTCTCCATACCTTAATACGTCTTGTTACTTTCTCAAACATCAGCTGGGAGCTTTTTAATAGCTACTAAGTTAATCAGCACAGTCAATTACTGATCTCATCAGGTACGCTAAAGTGGCTTCAACTGCAACATTTGAAATGGGAGGGTACACTTTGCCAGGGAGCTATTAGAAATGTATCTAGTGTACATTTAGGCTGTAATAAGATTTGGCTAAGAGTTAAAAAAAAAAGGAGTTTGGGGTACAGTAAAGTAAAAACATCCTTGAAATCAACATTCAAATGCTCGTGCAAGATGAATACTAATGAACTTTGGAGTGGGGACTGCTGGAAGAAATTGGGAATGGGGCAATTAAAGAATGCCTGAAGCAACTTTACAGAGGACAAAGCATCCAGTCTTTCTAATTAAATTCTGTGGCAGACACCTGGCCTTTCACCTCCTCCTCCATTTCCCTGTGCTCCCAAGAGGCAGTCACGAAGAGGGGCGTCTCACAAGCTTCATACTCCTCTTCTTCACTCAGGCTGCAAGAAAAGCCCATCTTATTCATGGACAAACGCTCCCAACAGATCTAATCAGCGGTGGTAGACTGAGGTCATGGAGCAGATAGATATCACAGGTACTATTTACCACACATCCCTGGCTCCCACAGGATTATCCCAACACAATATGTCGGACTCAAAAGTCAGCAGCTAGTGACAACTCAAACTAGGCTGAGAGACCTGTTTTGAACTTTTAAGAGGACCCTGCTCATGTTACCATAGAATTTCTTCGTGCAGTTGATCCACAGGGGGTAAACTATAGTTCTGGCTGGACACTTGTGTCGGCTTAAGTGTGGCTGTCACAGAGGTGCATGCACGGGCCTTCACATCTGAAATCTGAGAGTGACACAAGCTGCACACTTTTGGCACAAGGCACAGTGATTGGCGATTAAAGAGAACACAGAGTACGGGATAAGTGAGGTTTCACAAGCTTGCTCCCGCAGGGATCTCTTAGAAGTACACGACAGTGCGGACGAACAACTGTCAAAGGGAAGCTCCCTGGTAATGGTACGGAAGTTAATAAAATGAAGGCAGGTAATGGAAATTGGTTTTAAACCACTGGCCACATTCCTCCTGAGATAGAGATGGCTTGGGCTAATGAAGCCTGACAGCCTATTCCACAGCAGTTCCACACTTACAGCACATTCACCTCCAACACCGTCTCCTCCCACCGCCAGGACAAGCCAAGGTAGAGAGGATAAAGTTACAACTTCACACCGATTAACTACTCCCTGTTATCTAGTTATTTAACACCCAATCGAACTTCAGAGTGTGCACTGGCAGCATGGTACCTCTCACATCAAACACTGACAAACCCCTCATTCTACACAATTAGGTAAGTTTTGCTCGACTCACTGACAACCTTTACTTAACATTAAGTAGAAGACTAAAAGGCCGCCTCTCCAGGATGCTGTTGATCGCAACAGTTAATACAAATCCAACCAATCCTTGTGAACTTTGCATGACCTTGAAATTTTGTCCAAACACAGCAACTTTCCTACCATGTAAGACAATGCCCTGATGTACTGCAAAAGCAGGGGTTAACTGTTTTGCACCATGTGCAATGAAACACTTTTGATGAACACTTTTCTACCAAAAAACACACCTGAACAATGACTGAGGTGAGTACACAACAGATGTCACAAATCACCATGAAAGAGGCTGTTGCATCCAGATCTATTGTAAGCATGGTTAGTGGTAACATTAGTGTGGTATAAATCACAAACTCAAAACAGTACGATTTTACTCTAACTGGAACAAACTGCCGAAGATTCTTAATAAATCATGCGAAGAAAAAGAAATTCCAACTATTTTTGCAATTTTCACTTCCTGCAATTTCATTACAAGAAAACATTGCAACATGGATTGCAATTTGTTAGAAAAAAGTGCCATGAAGTCAGACATTTCAGGCTGCATCAATCCCCCCAATAAAATCCTGGAGGGACTGACAAGGTGAGTCACCTTGGTTGTGCCAAGACCTCAGCAACCAATAGTTAACTTAAAGAATGTTATAAGCCACATATTACGAACCCAGTAGAGCAGTGTGTTCTTAAACGACTCCCTACTGATTTTTTTCTTGCAGTTCACTGTGAAAACGTTAAACTTTAACTATATGCTGTTTTTTTTCCCCATTTTGATTGTTGTCAGGAGTGATGCACTGATTCCATATAGTGGATTGCATGTGTCATACCCAACCTTATTAAACGGATTAGATATCACTTGACTGATTCATGTGAAGCACAGCATCTCAGTCATGATGTTATAAAACTGTAACAAAACATTTGTAAAATTTCTACTTCCATTAGCTTGACACAGTGAAATGATTAAAACAGGAAAAACAGCACTGGTTCCAGATCTGTACTCTGTATCAGACAATAATCTGAGTTTAGGTATCAAAATCAGCATCAGGGGAATAAAACTGATATAAAAGAAATTCATCTTGCACTATGTACACGTGATCGCCATCATCAACAATCATTCTGATACTAGATTGGAACTTCCAGCTCATTAGTGATTAGTTCAGACCTTAGGTGATCTATTTACCATGGAGATAACTATTTTTAGACAATTAACACTTAAGGCTTACATTCTCAGGGTTAATTGCATTGGTGCTATTGTGTGATAGAATAAGGGCAACCATGTCAAGGCAGAGGAAAAAAGACTCAAGAATCCTGAAGTGAATCTGAAATTGCACAATGTTTTGTGGGCTGTGGTAGTGGAGTGGGATTATGGATTACCCAATAAATTCTCCACACTAAAAAACAACAATATGTTGTTTGTTCATGCCCTCTACGACAACCTATACAAGCATCTTCTAATCTGATGCCCCTAGTGGCAGATGACATTATTTACAAATCACTGTTGGAAGAAGAAATCTGTTTCATGAAGTCAAAATTGCCGGTGACAGACATGAAAATCTGTGCTTCGTTTATTGTACAGAGTTAAACGCCAATATTTTCACAACAAAATCAAATGGGCAGCAGTGAGAGTCTCTCATCATGGGATATTTAAGAATAGCAGGTTTGTGTATTTGGTCCTTCTCAGGCAAGCTCAGGGTTTAATGTTGCCGTAGTCCACAGGAACGATGCTCCGCAACGCTTTTTTTTTTTCTCCAAGTTAGGATTAGAATATATGCAGTTCACTCCAGCGGCAGCAAAACATCCTTTCATTTTATTGTGAGTACTAATAAAACTCTCCACAATATGAACAGTGGTTACACAACCTTCAAAACCAGCCACAGCTCAGCCCTGATCAGAGTGACCATCCACTATTGACCAATCAACAGACTGCAGTGTTCACTGCTCCACCTTTCAGTACCAGATCTGTGTGCTAGGTACCCCAACAGAAGGGGTGACCAAAAATGGGGACAGTACTAAACTGAATTGAACCATATGGTACTGCTTCTGTTGCATGTCCTACCCTTCTCTCATCCCCATTTTCACTCTGTCTCTAATCTGCCAAATAAAGGTGAAAATGCCCCCCAAAAAAGAAAAAAAAGTAGTTTTCTTCTCCAGATTACATTATTTTATCAACTCACTGTAATGCTGTACATTCAGGTCGAAGTAGGGCCGTAACCACTACAGAATATCATATTTTCAGGAGGATCGTACGGTAGTCTACGGTCTGTATCACTGACAGAGGTCATGTTGGCTTGTTTTTTTTTTGTGTGTGTATTTGATCACAACTGAAATGCTTTATCTCACAATACAAAATATTAGCCAGACTGTGTAGTTTGTCAAAATTAACACAGAGCTCAATCAGACTACAAAATGGTAAAGACAAGACAGTAGGGAGGGACGGATGAGGTGCAGTTAATCTGCATCACGTGGAAAAACAGTCCACAAAAACTTTGGAGGACAGACAGAGGGATCGAGCAAAAGAGAGATGCTTGAGCACGCTCGGGCTCTGAAATGTCCCTGCCCACTAATACTCCCCAGCTTCCCTCCTGCAGTGGACTTCCTCTAACCTCTCCTCTTCATTCTTCTGTTTCTGTTCAAAGTCAATGTGGAACTAATGCGTTGTTTATTTCCCCCCAAAGATTGTGTCTGAGGTGTTCTGCTCACGCAACCCATCTTCATTTGTAGACACCCAGGTCCAGGAGCGATGGGAGATGGGATATGTGAGAAAGGAGCTATGAGAAAATGTTTCACAATGTTTTACAATGTTTTTCACCATTCTCCAACATTACTAGATGTTCTTTACTTTTATTTCACAAGCCAGAAAACCAATGTTATGCTTAAAAAAGTTTAAATAACATGACTGAAATCTGAAATGCACAACATACTTTTTTTGTTAGTGGTTATGAAATAGTATCCATTGACAAATCTACACAGACCTTGTAACATAAAAAATCTTTAGCATTTATTAAGTAATCTTCAGTTGTTCAGTATTAATGTATCCGTCTGCGGTTTAGCAAGTGTGCCTTTGTTTTAGTCAACATTTTGGAGACAGGGCCAGTCAGTTGCTTTAGGCACAGACATCTTCTTTCATAGGACATAATGCATGCTCTTTCATGGTTCTCTTGGTGATAAGACATAATCTAAGATTGCATACCCTGATAAAGGTCCTCCTGCACACCCTAGTGGAAACACAAGGGGAATGTTTGAAGTGAAGACATTGGGGATACAGCAGTCCCCTGTTACTCAGAGCATCAGAGAAAGAGAGCAATACAATCTAGTCCCGACTCCCCTGAACATTCATAAATAAAATATCAAGTAACTGAGACCCTAAGACAATCCCTGCCATGCCACAGTGGCAGGAGAAGCAAAGCATGGCTGGCCATGAGGAGGGCAGCCAGGGGAGAGTTTGAATCCCAGCCGTGTTAGATAGTTATACTTAATGAATTGAAAGCAGGAGCAGTTTTGCTGGGTCCCTGTGCCCCAGGTTGGCCCCGGCTCGACCGGGCCCAGCCTTCAGAAAAAGGTGCTCTGTCTAATCTGGCCTCATTTTATGCCTCTTTAACCATGACCAATGTATTTAAATGGCT
Organism: Epinephelus fuscoguttatus; assembly: GCF_011397635.1. Lineage (NCBI taxonomy): Eukaryota > Metazoa > Chordata > Actinopteri > Perciformes > Serranidae > Epinephelus > Epinephelus fuscoguttatus. The sequence goes on along the minus strand of NC_064753.1, from coordinate 26,984,667 downwards.
GTTTCTTTGACAGATGCTCAGTTCAAATTATTCCTAACTGGAAATTTGTAGGGGTAATATTAAATATCCTTCAGGCCAGGCTGCCTTAAGAGAACATAGGAACATCAAAAGGCCAAACACTTCAAAAACTAAAACTAATGATCCTGGCCCACCTCCAGGGAGAAGGAGGGCTTCAACTTTGTCCAACATCCCCCTGGCCACAAAAAAACATCACTCCTTTAAATGGAGATTTGACCATACCCCCAACCCTACTGCATTTACAAGTGATTTAACATGAGATACATAATGTATATCTCCCCATCACTGAATCCACAGGGGAGCAGTTGGTTGGGGTGAATATGCACTCCCTTATCTGAAACATGGAGCCCTGTCTTTGCAAAATAAAACCTACAATACAGCCCTACTAAATGAAACACTACACAATTTCCTCCCTTTCATCTGTACTGTAGTTTGCTGGACTTTTTGACTGCATCTTCAGAGAATTTTAAGAACTTGTTTGCCGAGTCCACATTCAGGGTACTCACCACTGAAGGAGCTTGACCACCACCATGAGGCCACTGCATGTGGAAATCTGACAAGTTAAGAGAGAAAAAGACACAGTCAAAAAAGGAGAGAAATAATGAGAGCGAGGAAACAGCTGGCAACATTCATCTTAAACCCTGATGAGAGCCGACGGCAGCGATTAAGTAATAATAAACTACCCGACCTGCAGTCCTGAGTGGGGTAACTGAACAGACACACCTGGTCAGACGGGGGCAGAAGTGTGACGGGTGAGAGAAGTGAAAAGGGTTAGAAGCAGGGAGAGTGAAGCTGACATGCTGCTATGAGTGCACGGGTGAATATTTACAGGATCATGTGAAGGACAAAGCCTAAAACGTGAATGTAAGTACTTAAATCAGTTTTGCAGTGACAAACCAAACATTGTATTTAAGGCTGCACAATTATTGAAAGTATTATCTAATTGCAACATGACCAAGTGCAATATCCGTATTGCAGGTGCTTCATCTTTTTGATTAAAAGGTAAAATCTGTCACTACATACAATTATAAACAAAGCATTGTGGTTCTACAGAGGTGCCCTGGCCTCCAAATTGTATTCCATATGTAAGGGAACATGCTTGTTTGGTACATCATTATATTTCAGTTAAAATGAAATGCAAAAATTACCATTCCCACTAAAATCATGACTCATATTGCACTTGCAATATCTGTCAATATAACTGTACAGTAATATAATTGATTATTGAAGTTTTCAATCTTTAAATTAGATACTGGACCATAAACACTACTAAAGGGACAATCATAGACACTGATTTGTTAGTATCAATCCATTTTTGTGTTTAAGTACTTACCATGGCACTGATGGAGGTTAATAATCAGGGGTTTACCCTAATATGCAACAATAAAATCCCAAAAAACAAATGCTACTTACTTAAAAATCATATGAAATAGTAGAAGCAAAATATCTCATAATTAGTAAATGGTTTCCTGCAGGGAATGTTCCCCTACGTTTATTTTCACATTTTGTACCTTGAAAGTATAAAACACCCGACTCTACTAAGACATAAAGACCATTTCCTTTGATGGATTCCAAGAACATGTCATAAAGTACTTGGACAGAAAAACTGAAGCGTTGCCGTAAAGAATAACCTATGCACATTAGTGACATTTTGAAATATTGACAGTGAAATGAATGGGCACCGTGTGTTTTGCTGAGTGTTTTCTTTTTCTAATGAAATGCTTTCTTTCCCAGTAAAAACCCATATTTTCTTTTCTACAAGCTGTGGGGTTAAGCAAAAAGCAAATGGTAAACTTCATTTCTGTGAAGTTGTGCCTGGCTTTGAAAAACAAAACCTATACTCTCCAGCCTGGAATCACCCACTGTTTCATGAGTCAGAACGAATATCTACATGGATTAGTGCAAATAATTTATGACACTACTGTTTTAAACGCTACTGACATGTTTTTGTTGCAACAGCCGAGGAGCCAAGAGAGGCCGAGGGCCTGACAGTAAAAATTCAGGCAGCTATTTCGAATAAACAAAGAGTGGTTGTTTTAAAGGAAGCTGGTGAAGAGGAACTGCACTCTGGCTGCCCAGCCAGCTGGGATGCCACACAGAGACAGACTTAACAAACATTGGTAACTCACAGCCGTTTCTTACCAGTGCCATCACTGTACATGAGAATATGGCTAGTTTTAAGAAATTTGAGGCTGATAATCAAAAGAGGAAAAATCCATTGAATTTCTTGTACTGTGACAAAGTAAAGCTAGAAAAATAGTTATTTTATACTACCAATACCAATACAAATACACTTAATGCTTGCAGGTCATTAAAAAGACCAAGCTGTATCATGAAACACTGGAGCAACACTTTTCTCAGTGCTGACCTCTTAAGGATTGCCACACATGCAGTTCATTTGTTTACTCCACAGAACAGAAATAAATATCCCTAGTGCTGCCATTGTGTATCAATGAAAACACCAGCACACACAAAGCCACAAGTGAGCATCACATTCCCCCTGCCAATCATCTCCAAGTCTTTTCAGCAATTTAAAGTAGAACCAGTTGGCACTCAAAGGCTAAAATGTTTCAGGGCTTTGCCGGGAACAATCTGTGCTCTCTGGGGCCATGAGTCTTTAAGAGATTGATTTCATCCAACCATTTAAAGTCAATCAATTCAACAGCCAATTGTGCTGTGTTGCAAACTCCTGACCAATTTTAGGGAATCACACTTGATATGTGTACTGTTGCAAACAACAGTAGCGGGCCATAGATATGCAGCAAAACTAAGTCGCTTTCCCCCTGAAGGATATCCATTAAAAAAAAAATCTTAGCTATGGCTGGCTGGATGTAAACCTGTAAGTATTAACCCGGAACAGCTGTCCTCTAGCCTGCGAGAACTCCAGGGTCCACCATCAGAAGAATAAGCCCACAGTCCTGTTAGCCACATGCCGCATGTATTTAATTTTCAACATCTGCTGGCTTCATGCTTCTATGCTTTCCATTCCCACTGCACATTCTTCACAAATTCAGTAGCTTCCTTCTTCAGCATTTGTAAATGTTGTTGATTGTGGAAACCATCCATGTTTACTTTGAATCCCTGGCCATTCCTGGGCCAGCTCTAATTACCTGCAGCTGTTCACTTTGCTGCTTTCATTGGCTATATGCTTTAAACACGGGGTTAGTATTTTCAATGTAAGTTATACATTTCTAAAATAAAAAAAAGTCTGATTGTTACAAGCATAATCATAGTATTTTATACTATGTTATGACAATTTCTCACAATTGGCACGCATCCACAAATGGCAAAATATTGGCTGACACAAATGTTGCTATCATTTAGTTTTTTCACCCAGCTGTAGACACTTGGTTGACCTCTTGCTCAGCCATAAATCAGTATAATGACTGAGTGAACTAACACTGTCAGCTTCAATATACAGCAAATACACTACACATGCTTTCATTGCTTGCCAACATCACTGTTGTCTACAGTATAGAGACTCCCTCCCTGGAGACATCATCTGTACGAAAACTTTGGCATTTTACTTTGATTGTCGGACTCTTGAATAACGTGTTTATTTATTCTCTCATGCCTCTAATGTCTGACAGCAAAGAGGGAAGAGAGCGGTAAAAGAGGGGGAGAGAGGGAGAGAAAGTCTTAAGAAGCAGTCAGCTGCTCTTTGCCTGAGGACCTTGTCTGCTCTCACCTGCTCTGTTTGGCGGCAGTGTAACAGCAAATTTTACACCGTCTGGGACACAAATTGGCATCCTGAACCCCGGTTATTCCTCCAGTATAATCTAATTAAAAGACACTGCCAGTGGGGTAGAAATCAGAGCATTATAAAGTTTGATAGACAGACGGACATAAAAGTGTTTGCAATTTCACAACATACTGGGCACGAGTGTAAAACTTCAGAGCCTTGGCTGGAAGAGGTTTGGGCTAACTGAATTAGCCCAACTACACGCTCCACAGTGAGTATAAGCACAATATTAGGTGCTGAAATATGATTTTACCGTATTTTCAGCTTTGAAGTCCAGCCAGAGATTCTGTGACTGACATCAGATATCATGTTATGGAAGGATGAGTGAACTGGGTGCACTGTGCGCACCAAATGTGTTTTTATTTTCTTTAAAAGCATGGCTAAGTATAGGGTTTCCTGGCCACATTCCAGTTTTGACATTTTGGAGTAGAGGCACAGCTGAAAACCAATAGAGAAATGCACAACATGACAACTTTATACTGAAGGAAAAAGCTATAAAAACGTACAGGGTGAAGTTCAGAGGGTGTCTTTTTGAAATCTGCTGCAGATACTACGATCTATTTTCAAACAATTTACATCCATTTTAGATGCATTCTTGACAAAATACATTTCTTTTAGTGTTTTTACCTCTGTTTTTCTGTTTACAGGGTCGCAGGGTCTAGAAGCCTAGCCGAGCATGCATTGTGCAGGAGACAGGTACACAATCTGATGGATCTGACACAAACAGATAATCACTCAAAACATTCAGACAATTTCTTCTGGTGACTTTCCAACTCTAAAGATGAAGTTAGAGTGTGGCAGGAAATGATATCACCTATTCAAACATAGAAGCATGGCCTCAGTACACACAGATAAAGTTGGAACTCGTGTTAGAGTTTGGATCAGCCACAACATGATATGCAGTGTATGAGTTTTTCCATTTACAGTCAGTTATGATTGGGCTGATCTATAAATAGTCCCAGTAAAACATTGTGACAGTTGAGCCAGGATGACTCACTGGATGTGTAGTGCTGAGACAAGCCTCCCGTTGGAAAACTTTTGTCTGGATTCATTGTCTGTTCTAGTGTCCAATGTTTCAATGAGGAACAAAAACAAAAGTTATCCACCTAGCAGGCAAGCTAAATGCTAATAATAGAAACATTGGAGAGATTAGGGGTGGGCCCTAAAATAATATCACAATATTTCAGGGTATTTTTGCGATATGACAAATAAGTAAAAGAAAAAAATTATCAATTTAAGAACACAGAATTGCATCAAAATAAGTGACTCAGCTTTACATGTCAAATATTCAGTAAAAACGAAACAAAAATGATCTCTCATTTCTTTAGTTTGTGAACAACAACAGTAAGTCAGAGTGAGATTCACATTCTGTATACAATATTAATGCTGTGCTGCTGCCAGAGGAGCCGCTGAATGAGTTCCCTCTGAGCAGTAAGTTGCTCTAAGAGTCAACTCAGAAGTCCGGGGCTGTTCATAAAACATCCAGGACGCCCAGACCTAATGACACCACAGTCTATTTCACACTTCTAAAACTGCTCCTCTTTTTGGAACAACCAAGGAATGGGAGATAATTTCGCTTTTAGCTGTGCTTTTTGTTGCCGTGGGTAACAGTATGATGTCAATATGTCAACAAGTCGAAATATCACGAGTATCACGATATCGATTTTGCATATGATATTAAAAATTACACCAGTATTATTGTGAACAAGATGATATGACACAGCCCTAGGAGAAATACTTTTGAATATTCACTTATTATGAAAAGGGAGGTATGAGCAGGTGTTAGCCATAACCAAAAGCTTCCCCTAGCATGATGTTTAGCCAGAACACCAACCAGCTTTGTACAGGTACGGTCTGCCTTTGATGACACCGAATGTTTTTCTTTTAAATCATCAACCCAACAATGTTTTTTAATCTATCCCAGTCAATCTTGTCTCTTGCACTGACACAAAGAGTGTTGAGATAATGTGAGAGTTAAGTCAGCCATTCTATCTTTTAGCTTTCTTGTCCCTGGCCATGGAAGATATCAGTGCTATATGAATGCTGTCCTATGACAAAGACTATAATACACCAATACAGCAGTTAAAATGTCTAATAGAGCAGGTTTGTAATGTCTTCTCATACATACTTTATAGTATAAACTCTACTGGCAGAATATACAGCATGCATTGACCATGAACAAAGTTTTTCCCAACAGCCTCAGTTTGGTTCAGGCTTTCAAAACATGTTCCCCCAAAAAATGTTAAACCGTGTGACATATTGTTCCTGGCCACCCCAGGATCAGTCTCTGGTGTTATGGATGGAGAGGGCTTATAATACCATTAAAAGCTACCACACTTTCCAACTAATTTCCTCATGCAGTTACATCACCAAAACTCATTAAACAAAGTACCCCAAAGGCAGACACAGCTCAAAAGGAAGTATTCAAAAGAACAGTTTTACCATAATATAAACCACTTACAGGATAGTTGTAAGGTATATCAACTTCTAAAAAGGAGACTAAATACATTTCTTCCCCTTCAAACTCAACATAGATAACATATTATAGCAATAGCCCACAGCACAATGTGGAACTTCTTAAGGGACTATAAATAATTATAAGGCTCTCCAAAATGTCAAGGACAGCTGTGTGAAATGTTAAAGGCAATAGTAAAACAAGGCAAGTAGGCCAAAGACATTTTCTATAGTGGATAAAACACAAAACAGCGTAGTAAGGGAGACGCTTCACAGGGCAGGATATAGTAAATCCTACTTGTCAGGAAGCATGAGACAAAAGCTGTCAACATAAAGAGGAAATACCCATCTCATATTTTGCCGTAGGAGACAAATGTGACCCCTGAGATTGTCCAAACAATGACAATACATCACTGCCCCCATTAGCTGCATACAGGCTGTAGGAGTAGCTGTTTAACTTCACTGCTAACCTTGCAAAATGATCACCTTTGACCTATATTTACTGATCTACACACTATGCCTTTAACTCTGAGGATTGTGATGGTCAAAACCAACAGTTCTGACCACACTGCTGAAGTGTGATGCATCACCAAAGATAGGAAGCATCAAAAATAAAGTCTTTTAAGTGAGGGATGGACGCTGCTGACTTAACAGTTCTGAAAGTTACTATTATTGGATGATGTACTTCTATCTGAATCCATGTCTCTCAAGCACTATAAAAAATAATGTACATAGCTACCATGATGTCACCCATTGGTTTTTGGACTCGTATTTTGAAGCCTCAAATTCAGCATTTCATCCATCGCCATCTTGGTGTTTTGGAGTCAAGTGATCATATTTTGGCAAGAGACTGGCACTGTGGAGGGAGGGTCTAACTGACTGAGAAGCCAAGGACACTATCAGCAAACAGCCAGTAACTCAAAGCATCCAAAATCAAAACCGGTCTAGTGCTAGGCTATAAGCATGTTTATTTCTGCTGTAAAGTTTGGCATTTTTACATGGGTGTCTATGGGGACTGAGAAGCTTCTGGAGCCTGCCTCAAGTGGCTGGTCACAGAACTTCCAGATTAGCTTCATTTTCCAGCCCTCAAAGTTGCTACTTGCTCCTAAGGCAAGAATGCAAAGTATAATACCATTGTCTACTGGACAATGTTTTGAACAATATTAATAACTCTAACTTAATGAATAGGATAACCATTTTTCCCCCGTTAAAGGGTTTTTTTGGGGGGGGGGGGGTGTTCCTTATCCACACTGAGGGTAAAAGGACAGATGGATGTCATATGCTGTAAAGCCCTCTAGGGCATACTGTAATTTGTGATATTGGGCTTTGTGAATAAAATTGAATTGATAACTTAATGTTCTCTGTGCGTAATTTCTAGGATTTGTGGATTGGACATTTGGACAACTGGGATTTCTGGGATACTTGCTCAAGCCAGGAAAGTCTGGTTGACGCCAAACAAAGTATCCTTCTCCAGAGATTCCTTGAGAAATCATCAAGATATTTATTTCCAAAGAAACATTCTTTAAGACTAGTACCAGTGCAGCAGTCTAACTTGATGATATAATAATTCCTTGAGTCAATACAAACTATGCCACTCAGAGCAAAGCCAAAGTGAAACAATATATTTCTTTGTGGTACACCACCAATGCAATATTGATAAATATACAACACTGAAAAACAAGAAACAACTGTAGTGTTGATGTTGGTTTCTAAAGTTTTAATCTCAGCCGTTTTTGCTTAGTCAAGGTTTCTGACCCATTAGGGTCTAACTTTTTGCTGAAAAAATATTAAGAAAAAGAGCCCTCTTTTTCCAAGTGGTTTGGAATCCATATTTCCTGAATACCTGCCATTCAAATGAAATGATCTAGACAGACCATTGAAGTGCATCATTTGCAGGACTTTACAGGAGGGATTCAGAACAAAAGCAGCAGGGGGCTTCATTTGTGGGCGCGTGTGGTTTAAGACACCACGAGACAATAAAACATTATCTGGGAAGTCCAGTTGGAATTGAGAGATTTATGAGTTTGAAGGTTTATCAGACACCAAAACTTTGCACAACAGTTTATAAATCACAGAGACAGGGTATGACAATGCTGGAAAGTTATCATGGTGGTAACTATTTTATCTTTGTTGTGACTATTGTATGGTAAACAGAAAAAGACCATAATGTGCGCTTGCATTTATGCAGCATCTTGTCAGATGATGATGTTGCACTGCAGCAAAAGTCGTAAAAGTCATATGTAACTTTTTTTTGGGTACAATCCTTTGTTGGCATTAATGCTATGTTAATGAACTGGTTTAATTCAAATAAAGAACTCGGCCGCATTTTTTCCAGGCAGGGTTCAAGTTGGTCTAAAAACAGCCTGTGTACCCAGGTTGAGTACTGTTAAAGCCATGGTGATTGGAGATATGATATCATCTTAGATTTTGGATATTGTTATAAAAACAACAGTTACGATAGTAAGTGTTGTCTTTCCCTTTTCAAGGCTATGTTACATTAAAGTGATGTAATTTTCTGAACTTAGCTGACTGTTCTAGCTGTTCTATGACAACCCCAATTCCAAAGAAGTTGGGATGCTCTGAGAAACGTACATTAAAACAGACTGCAATGATTTGCAAACCTTTTTTAATCTTAATTCAACTGAATACAGTACAAAGATCTGAAATTTAATTTTCAAACTGATTAACTTTGTTTTCTATAAAATATACGCTTATTCTGAATTTGATGACTGAGACATGTTTCAAAAAAATTGGAACAGGGGCAAAAAAAGACTGGGATAGTTATTGAAAGCTTAAAAAATACCAGTTTGGAACATTTCACAAGGAAACAGGTCAACAATAAAGTATCATGACTGTGTTGAAAGGGGCACCCTTGTAAGGCTCAGCTGTTCACAAGCAAAGATGGTCACTTTGTGAAAAACTGTATGGGCAAACAGTCCAACAATCCAAGAGCAATTTTTCTCAACACACAATTGCAAGGAACTTTCACCACCTACAATCCATAATGTCGTCAAAAGATTCAGAGAATCATGAAAAATCTCTGGACATAAAGAGCAAGACCAAAAACCACTACTGAATGTCCATGACCTTAGACCCCTCATACAGCACTACATTAAAAAGCAAGATGATTTTATAAAAAGGATACTACTACATGGGCTTGGGAACACTTCAGAAAACCATTGCCGGTAAACACAGTGTCTCGCTGCACCTAAAAACTACCTAATAATGCAAGTTAAGACTCTACCGTGCAAAGTGAAAGTCATATCAACAATATACAGAAACACCACCAAATTCTCTGGGCCCGAGCCCATCTGAAATGGACTGATACAAACTGGAAAAGTGTGCTGTGGTCTGACAAGTCCATATTTCAAATTATTTTTGGAAATCATGGACATTGTGTCCCCTGAGCTAAAGAGGAAAAGGACCATCCATATTGTTATCTGAACAAAGTTCAAATGCCAGCATCTGTGATGGTATATGGGTGTGTTAGTGCTCATGGCATGGCTAACTTGCACATCTGTGAAAGCGACATGAATGCTGAATGGTACATACAGATTATGGAGCAACATGTGCTGCCATCCAGACAACTCCTTTTTTTCCTGGAACGTCCCTGCCTATTCCAACAAGACAATGCCAAGCCACATTCTGCACATTACAGCAGTGTGCAGGGCTCAACAATAAGTATTGCCCGATTGCCCGGGGCAAGTAAAACTCACGGTTGGGCATGTAAACTAACAACTCACTTGCCCGATCGGGCAAGTTGCTAAAAATAGTAAAAGTTAATATCTAATTGATAAAATAAATGTATTTTAAAATGTGCTCCTTCTGCTCTGATGCAGCTGTCTCTCTGCCTGAAGTCACAGGCACACGCTGTGTAACAATGTCCTGCCCACAGCCCCCATTAATATTATTTCACGCGACGGACACTTCATATAATAACATAACAATATACTATTTATGGTGTTATGCCATCAGGTCATTTCTGTCTCTACATGGTCACGCGTTAAATTGTATGTTCCTAAATCTTAAGACACCTCATATGTAAGCTAGACAGACATTTCATCTGCTCATTACTGTGCACACATGTACTGTATGTACTTAGTCCTAAAGAGCCCTTCTGGTGCCAGTAGATACATAGAAACATCCCAGCAGGCTGTGCTTTGCAAGCATACAAAAAAGTTTCACGCATGTGAAAATTATTTTTCATGCGTGTGCTTCACCTCCGCTGCTACAACTCCATCCTAGGGGAAACACTGCTATGTGCGTTTTGTGCAACAGGTGGATGTGGTAGTCTACTGGTAGAGTAGAGAGAGAGCTAAGTAGCGTTGAAGTAGAGTAGAGCACGGCAGAGAGATGGAAGCAAAATATATTAAACCTGGTGTTAATACAGCAGAACTGGAGAGAGGGGTGAAAAATAAATAGAGGTGGGCATGGCTCAAGTAGGGCGCAAAATTATAGACGGAGAACGACTGACAAATTTTTCACTTTAAGCCCTGACACTGTCATTTTTGTGTAGGAATTAAGCTACAATACATGACATACGTTGTTTTAATTAATAAATACAGTGTGAATAAAGATTACATAACATAAAAATAACTGCAGTCTTTGTTAATTGATAGCCGCTTAAATTAAACAATTTTTATAGGGCAAGTAAAAACTGACTTCGGGCAAGTAGATCTCTGACCAACTTGCCCGACCAGGCAAGTGAAAAAAAAACCTTAGCGTTGAACCCTGGTGTGGCTTCATAGTTAAAGAGTGTTGGTACTAGACTGGCCTGCCTGCAGTCCACACCTGACTCCCATTAAAAATATATGTTGCATTATGAAGCGCAAAATTTAGCAACGGAGACCCAGGACTGTTAAGCAATTGAAGTCGTACACCAAGCAAGACTGGGAAATTAATTCACTTCCGGAACTTCGCAAACGCTTATTGAGTATTGTTAAAAGTAAAGATAATGTAACACAGTGATAGACACACGCCTGTCCCAGCTTTATTTTTTTTTTTTTTGGATGTGTTTCAGGCTATCAAATTCAGTGTATAAGAAACAAGTTCATGAGTCTGAACACTAAATATCCTGACTTTGCACTGTATTCAATTGATTATAGGTAAAAATGGATTTGGAAATCATTGCATTCTGTTTTTGTTTACGTTTTATATAACGTCCTAACTTTTTTAGAATTGGGGTTGTATTTGCCTTTACCCACTTAGTCATTATATCTCTTTTACTGATGGTTATTTATCAAAGATCTAATTGTGTAAATATTTTTGTAATAGCCCTACTAGTCAGCCATATTATATATGTCCCTGATAGTGGACAGGATACTTCACTGTCTCTCTTTCCTGATAGATTACCTTTGTAAAACAAGTGTACAAGAGTAAAATGTATTACGGTACTGTTGGTTTGAGTCAGTGTTGAAGGACGACAATGTAGTTTGTATTCTCAGACCCTTCAACAGGTCTGCCAAAGCTTAACCAAATGTGATCAGATCTCCTTTCTCTGCCAGAGCCGCAACAATAGGCACATTTCATTTCTGTGAATATGATTGTGAAAAAACCCTGAATGTAATTGTGTCTCCATTTACTATCCATCAATATCTTGTAGACATTGTATCCCTTTCTTCTTTTAATAATTCCACATGGTAAATTTCCTGAGACCCTAATGAGAAAGAATGAAAGAAAAGCAGAGCATGAAAATGGCTACCGGGTCTCCTCTCCTTCCCATTCTCCTCAGCCTACGCTAGCGGAGGGTTTTTTATTAATTTTATTTAATTATCCCACAAAGCTCTTTTTTACACTGGGCCATCTCTGCCTGTGTCCTACTCCCACTGTGTGAGCTTTGTAATTTAATAAAAGCTTCATTTAAGAGAGAAGTTGATTAAAAAATTAAGCTCCAGTGATCACCACAGCCTCAGCCCTCCCCATTTTATGAAAAGATCCAATATTTCATATTATGAACATGTCGGGCAGAAATTATCACCGCAGGACAAGTTAATGCTTTCCATACAATCATATGACAATGACAGCAAACCCCACCACGGGGAATGTCCCACTAAAATGTGGAGAATTACAGGAGTTTAAACAATTTCACTCCTTTACTGTAGGTCAGGCATTTCTTTTTCTTTTCCCCTTGTCCCGGCTGTCTGTCTATCATCAACGTGTTAATTTTTTCATTCATAATTCATATTTTCCTATTTCTTCTGACAGCAGGTGACTGCCAAAACTTGCCTGACACAGCTGTGAAGGAGATTTCATATATTTCTGCCTCTTAAATGATGTAAATGATGACACTGTGCTGCAACACTAGATTGAGGAGAAGGAGAAATTCCAGCCTACTGCCCTCTGCTTGGTTTCACTGTACGGCCTAATTACTTAAACTCATAGAGAGTCTTTGAAATATAATCTCCCTAAGTTATACCATCTGTGCAGCAAAGTGTACACAGGCACACAAAGTCACTAATACAGAAAATGTGCAAGCTGTCAATTCCTATTATAAAAAAGGGAAAAAAAATAAATGATAAATGCAATATCTACACTGCAGCTTAAAGTTAAATACCTTCTCACTGCTGGAGAAACATAATCCACACAATTAATGCTTGAAAATTATAGCCTGGATCTAGTGGCAGTTTTGAACCATAAGTTATTGATTTGGAAATGAAAACCTGTACTCTTCAAGGTTAAATCCAGTCCACCCTCATTACTGTTCTGTCCTTGAGAGGCCCGCACCAGGGCTGCTGCAAGGAGTAGAGAGGACTGCTTTAATGAAGGTGAATTTAATGGGATTTAATGTAGCTGGGGGCAATGGAGCAGCAGAGATATGGTTTTAACAAAGAGCAAGGGACCAAGGGTACAGCCAAGAGAGCAGCCATTTTCCTTTCTTTTTATTTATTTCACATTTGGCCGAGCAGAGTAAAAGCACACCACATTTTTGTCTGACTCAGCCCCAAGAGTCAGTGGTTACACTCATATAGTCAGGACAATACAGGCCTCTAGCTCTCCATCTTAGCATTCACACAGATATTGTATAACATGGCATCATTTTAACAGATTGGAATACGGTACTTTGACATGATGTTGGATGTTGGAATTACAACGTTAACACTTATCTATGATCTTTACATGTTACTTTATTTTTTCTTTTCAATAGGACTGACCCAAATGCTTTGAAGCTTTGATTGTTACTATGATAATCAATGTCAACATTTTCAAATGCTCGGTTTTATATATTCTGTAACCACTTATCCTGTTGGGGGTTGCAGGGCTGGAGCCTATCCCAGCTGACATTGGGCGAGAGGCGGGGTACACCCTAGACAGGTCGCCAGACTATCACAGGGCTGATGCATAGAGACAGACAACCATTCACGCTCACATTCACACCTACGGACAATTTGGAATTACCAATTAACCTAGCCTGCATGTGGGAGGACTGTGGGAGGAAGCTGGAGTACCCAGAGAAAAACCACACTGACACAGGGAGAATATGCAACCCTCTTGCTGTGAGGCAACAAAGCTATATATAAGCATTACCCCAAGAATCCCATAACTTAATATATAGTTATCCACCACGATTCATGTTGTATCAACATTAATGATTTTTAATTATTATCAGACAGGGACATTTAAATTTAGTTATAGATTTGTGAATTTGACACACTCTCATCTAATGTCGATCACAAGCAGTCCATACGTATAAGGCTTACCATACACTAGCAAGGTATCAAAAACATAATTTGTCTGGAATAGTGCATTAACTGATGTCTTCAGCTCTCATTTACCCCCTCTAATTTTTTGTAATTTCCAAGATGGTTCATCAAACACAGCAGCACTTTTGACTGAGTACTGAGGATAATGAAATCCAAGATGATGTGATGATGAAAGCAAATTCACTGTCATGTGTAAAACATCTTCAGGGAGCCCGGCAGTCATCAGAGACACATTTTTGATGAATCCTACACACTACATACTGAGGTCTATTCTCTCTCTCCTCTCACTGAGCAACTGTTTTGATAGACTAAGCAGTTGCATCATATCATGCCTCTCCAGCTCAGCATTGTGTGGGTGCCTCTGGCTGCTGAACACAAAGCTTTAGGACAAGTAATGTTCCTACATTTTTCGTATTTTCATAACCTGGTTCCATTATTAATTGTGCGGAGCGCTCACAAATGCTAGATCCCATTTGCCTCACGTAAGCTTGGCCCCTTTCACTGCGAGGTCATGATCACATGGCTGTGCCCTCCGCTTTTGTAAGCTTGATGTGAACAATGTGTGCTTTCTGCAAATAACATTACATGGCCCGCTCCTACGGTAATGCCCCATAAATATGCCAAAATCTTGAAAAGCAAAAAAAAAAAAAAAAAAAAAGACTTTCATACCTAGTTTTGAAACCCTTGCACAGTCATTTCTCTCCCTTTTCTTCTCTCTGCTTTCTCTTCTCTCTCTGAAGATCTGCAGGAGAGCTGACATGGTGCTAATTCACAAACAGAGGGAGAGCGGAGAAAGCAAAGATGTGATTACAAATGCCAATGCCATGATATAATTTATACAGTGTGTGTTGTTATCAGTAGCAATTCTTAATAATCATACTGGGCCAACGGCCAAACTCATTACTGATCATTGCCTTCCCTTCCTCTGGAGCTGGATGCAGTGTAAAAATTAACTGCTCTTCTATCCCTCACTTCTTCACCAGTCTCTCATCAAAACACAGGCAAGAAAAGTGTTTTTATCTTCTGCTTTGGGTGAATAATACTCCTCGCTGCATTTTAAATGCTGAATCACACTGTATGTGGTAGGTTTAAAGAAACATCTCTGGAAGATCAAATACAGAGTACATATTTAAAGACATATACCTAAGGTACATGCACCACCTAATTAAGGCATGCTTTTTATGAGAACCAACTCTCTGTCAGTGTGGGTATGATATTTGAGCAGAGGGTACTAGGAAATGGGTGAGGGGCAGAGGCTATACAGACTGCCCTTTTTTTCTGTCCTGAAACATTGGAGGAAGAAGCTACGAGGCTTGAATGACGGGGGCGCTGACCCTGGTTCAAGGGGGCACTTACAATTCACAATGCTTACAGACAAGCCACAGCAAATTAAACCTGATAAGAGGGCCATTATTAGTGCATCCCATATGAAAGGTATTCACTGACCGGTTAATGAAATCAGGGTGACGCTTGGCACCCATTTCACCTGTGTGATCACGGTGACGCTTGCTATAAAGAGAGAGATAAATGGTCACAAAAAAAATCTTCCATGATAATAAAATTAATACAAAATCATACATGACACACATGGATTAGTTAATGGCCTAACAGTTCCAGGTTCCACTGGGCAGTACTGATAATGTGATTGAAAAGGATCAAATGTTTTCTGAGAAATCTTTAAAAGTCCTTGAGGAGCTCCCCTGCTGACCCACAACCAAGAAACCTCTTCCAGATTTTTCTTTTTACGAAGAATGTCATGTTTATTTGTAAGTGGACCTAAGAAACCCTGTCACTGCCGGTTAATTTTTCAAAATTACTAAAAAGCTGTGATAGCTATAAAACAAGCCGCATTGTTCGCACATCTGCATTTTCCATTTAATGTTTGACTTTCATTGGTGCTGCCTGTAATCCCTCAAACATGACTAATGGGAAACATTAAGTACAGGTTTGGGGAACAAGTGGTTTTAATTAAAATGCTGGTTCACGGAGGAACTTGGAAAAGGGATTTTTTTTTTTTTTTAAATCATTCTTCACAGCACTCTGTATGTTTCTCTATTATTTGCTGTGGACACACAACATTTTCTACACTGACACTTTAGAAACAGTAGATACACTAAGATACAATGTGAAACTATTACTAACTCTGACACACAAAGCCCCAACGCTTTTTAGGATGTTGGGTTTCCTGTTTACATAACACAAAAAAAGTTCCTAAAACAGATGGTGGCATACGAAAACATCTTGAGAAGGCCATGCACAGATTTGTTTTATTAATTCTGACAAGGAAACAGGCAGAAGGGGTTCTCCACTTGAGCCAACTTCTGTTAGCAGTGGTTTGTTCAACCCACACATCTCAACTTACCTAATCTACAGCACTCAAGGTCAAAGTGACACCATGACCTTGAGACTTTAAAATGGTATCTAAGGGCATTATCACTATAACAGCTCTGACTTTAGGGGCCACAGGACTGAAGTACTAGGCTTTGATGTCAATTAACTTGTTTCATCAGTATCAAAGAGTGGCAAGGAGCAACTTAAGCCTGCAAAATACTTCATGAGGTTTGTATTTATAAACTGCATTTGTGAATTATACTGATATTGCCAAGAGTATCTGCAATATCCTACGACTATTATTTCAAAGTTTTGGAGAGAGATTGGCTTACAAACAATCTCTGGTGAGTGCAAGGGCATGGGCAGCTATTTGTTGGTATAGGGAGTCCAGATAAAGGGACAGTTTGACATTTTGGGAAATGTGTTTATTTACTCTGAGAGTTAGATGACAAGATCCATACCACTCTCATATCTGTAAATATGAAGCCACAGTCAACAGACAGTCGGCATAGCCTAGCATAAAATCTGGTGTATTAATCTAAACACAAACTGTAAAAGCTACATGTTGTGGTTTTATAGGTGGTTATGTGCCGGACTATTCCTTGGCCGAGCACAGCAACACTTTGGAGTCACTATCTGTTTGACTGTCAACCTCGAAGTGATGACAAGACTTTAGAGAGTCATTGTGCCCAACCAAAAAATAACGTTTATAACAGTGCATCGTTTTCTATCACCTCATGGCTTATACGTTCAAAGCAACCAAGCCTACTTCCATAAAAACAGCCTTTATTTTCCTGTTTTTAGCATACTCATTGGTCTAGATCAGAAAGCCTTTATCTGGTGATTTGCATGTCAAAAATATCAACACTGTCGTAAATTTGGTTGAAAATTCACAGTTTTTTTATGTCTAGATAGTAAATGTTTCAATAGCATTTCAATGACTACAGTAAAACTTCAATTAAAAGCCTAGTCTCTTTTACTAGCTCTATATGGCTACACCCTATGATCAATAAAGGCCTTTCTCAAGTAGAGGCTTGGTCTGGTTGCCAAGCAGTTCATTTTTTCTAAAAGTTATTCGGATAGTAAAACCGGGTTGTTGGCTATCTCAAATTATGTGTCCATTCCTCGATTACCCTGTAAGTTATTCATATTCCTTTAGTCCATAAGGGTCCTCAGGTCAAAAGAATCAAAAGGGTTTTCATAAAATTTAGTCCAAGTTGTGAGTATTGTTTTAATAGAATAAAGTGGTTGTGTCAGTATGCCGGATATATATGGTGGATAAGGGAAAAACATTTTTAACCCACCCCATCCGTTGCGTAACATTAATTCTGTCTGAACTTTAGTTGCTCTTAAAAGGTTTCTTATATAATACAGAATAACAGGAAACATGGACCCTTTTGCCACAGCCCCTTGACTGACGATCTGTACATTCACTGTGAGCCACCTCTATTTTACTTGTTTTGTTTTTAGTCATAAAATCTGCATTAACCAATTTTGACCACTGGAAGACAAAAAACATAAAACACAACAATACAGCTCCTGGTATAACATGAGTTTGTGTCTGACAGGAACAGACTAGATCTTTGGTGCCAACCTGCCCTTCATTCAGGACTTATACATGTCCAGAGTCAGGAAATGGGCAGGTTACATCACTACACCCTGGACACAATCTCTGTTCAAACTTCTCTCTTCAGGTAGGAGCAACAGAACACTGCACACCAAAGAACAGCTTCTTCTCCAGTGAACAGTTCACACCTGTCACACTGTCAGAAACTATTCCTTAGAAATCACCCCAAAACACCAAGCATCCACTTCATCAGTACATTAGATAGATAGATAGATAGATAGATAGATAGATAGATAGATAGATCTTATCGAGTCTATATTGCTAACAATAAGTTAGCTTGAAATCGACAGTTTTGTAGTAGTAGCCTAGCCTACAGTGTCATCTAATGATGAAGCGAAGCATGCTAAATGTCTATGTGGGGTTTACCTGCTAATGTTACCTAGCAACATGGCTGTCAGTGTTGAGCAGGTGTCCCAAATTAAACTTTGTAAACCCCGCGGGTCGTTAAACAACACTTACCGCTGTTTTGAAAACATTTTTCGGTATTCTCAAAGACTTTGCTGTCCTTCTGAAACAAGCTTGTGTCCGTCTGCACAATAAAAAAGACTTATAACTCCTTTGAAAAGTCGCAGCTGTCTCAATTAAATCAAAGATGACGACCGGAAGTGACGTTTGTCTTCGCTTGTTGAAATTGAGGCTAAAAAAACATGCACATTACTGCACATAACACATTAAAAAAATAATATTTATTATTAATATTGGTTTAATTAGTAGTAGTATTAGTATTATTATCATTTTATTTTCATTATTATTATTATTATTATTATTTATTTATTTATTATTTTATTTTTTATTTTTTATGGCCATAGGGGCAATAAATGTGGATCATACCCGTGTATCCTGGCTCTGTCCTGACATAGTTCGGTTTTGGTTTAATGTTCACATGGATATGATAAAAATTTTGGGCTATGATATACCTACAGTAGATTACACATGGTATTGTACCTAGGCAGCATGACAGGAGGAACTGTGTTAAGAGAGACAGATACCTACTGAAAATCTTGTTGGCAGCCTGTAAAAAGGCCATCAGGAAGAGATGGCACAAGGCAGAACCACCAGCACAAGATGAATGGTTGAAAGTTGTGAATAACATATATGATGTATACGATGAATAGGTTTTGAGAGACAGGGCAATCCAGGCTTTTTTGTACATATTTTTGTTTGTTTCTGTTTTGTTTTGTTTTGTACTCTTTTTTTTTCGCTGCCTTTTTATAACATTTTGTTAAAACAATAAAAAATAAAGTGTTAAAAAAAATGGACATAAATGACATAAACATGTAGAGTCTAAATATTCTGATAAAATAAAATTAGAAGATGTTTCATAGCCTTCTGTTATATAGATCAGCTTGGTCAACTTTGTTTGGGTAAACAAAAGAACAAAAGACTGGGAAACTGTAAAAACCCTTACTGTGCAACACACTAAAAATGTCTGATTACATTCAGCTAGGTCCAGAGAACCAAAACACTGGGCTGAAAGTAGCCAACAAACAATAAATGTTGGTTTAAAAAAACACTGAACATAGAAATCAGTCATTTCTCTCTGGAATTTTCTCATGGACCTCGTCAAAGTGGCTGTAGCTGAGTAAAAAGACAGATGTATGATGTATTTGAGAGATAAACGAATCCTCATGTATGGTGACGCTTGATTTGCTTGTATGGTTCTAATAGTTACTCCAGTGCAACATACCCAGAAACACTAAGGCAACCGCAGGTGTTGAGAGAAGGTATTAATTCTTCATGGAGCTTCAAGTGACCCAAAGGTATCTGTTTCAATAATTAAAATGTAAGTGGGTTTATTTTCAACAAATGACTGTACATCTATTTGGTGTTTTGTTTTTTGATGTTTTGTCGATGTGCCTTATAGACTGCAACTAGGTGCACACCAAATTTGGGTCCTTTTCAAGAGACATTTGCAGCTCATTGATGAGGGTGGATGTTTTCAGTATATGGCCCTGTATTGTTATAGTATAATATGGTGTTACCACAGTAAAGCTTCTTCTGTTCCCATCATCTGGTCCTGCAGCTCTAAGCTTTCCTACGTCTGGTCCTCTACTTTGCAGTTAACAACATCCATCCCTCAACGCTGCTCTGACAATGGAGTTGCAGAGCAGGAAAGACAAAGCGCTCGTCACCCATCTGAGGTCTGTATGTGTCCATCTGGAAAAGACATTGGGACAAACAGGTTGTGGGGGGCAACTGGAGTCTCTCTCTCTCTGTCTCTCTCTCGAAATGCCTCCCAGACCTGGTGGTGTCTGTGACAGGCCCTCTCCTGGTGAGCTAGCCTCCATGATGAATGGCCACCTTTCCACTCTTTATCGCCCCACTAAATCATGCGCTTACCATGCTTTTATGACCAATTTTTGCTGCTTTGTTTTACTCTACCCCCCATTTTTGAATGAAACTCCAAAGGCTTCATTTTTTCGTACTGTACATCATATTAATCTTTGAGGGTTTATCATTGCATTGGTATTCAGGTGGAGATTTTAGATCTAGCTTTATTAATCAAATTCACTGAGACAAATGTGTCAGACCTTGTTTGGGCTGGAGAAATGCTCCACAGAAACTGCTCTTATCTAAAGAGCAGACATATCCAGAATATTTTATTTCATTTATTTACTGTTTTCTAACCTGTATCTGTTGTGTGGCGCTCTTTCATTTCTATTGTAATTCTGGAAAAGCATAAATTATTTATGTGACTGAGGGTCACACTTGGAGCTGGTCAGAGCTCAGAGATTGCAGCCAGACAGTATGTCAGGGCAGGAGAGAAGGCCTGAGAAGAGACTGAGTTTTTTTCCTGCTGAGGTGTGATAAATTACTATACAATGGACTTTGCTTTGTTTATGAATGTCCTTGTCTTTATATGTACTGCATTCTGTGATGAATGCGAGATGCTGTACACACATTGCAGGCTTTATTGTTTTATTTTGACAAAATGTAAAACAAAATGAAAATGTAATGTTATTATAGCTTGTAGTTGTAGCAGTGTAGTTCGGTGTGTAGTTGCATACATGTAATCTTCACCATGGTTAGCTTTTGCTCTTCCTTTTTAAGTATAGGAAAAACATCTTTTCCATTTCATATAAATGTGTAAAAGCCAATAACAAGTCTACAGTATGTAAGCCAAAGGAGTCAAACAAATGAAAGGAAGGTTTCTGGAGAGTTTTTACCCAAATACAGGACACGCTGGCAGTGATGCCCCCAAGGTGATACGATCACTGGCCCTCACTGCCTTTAAGAGGCAGGTTCATTTTTTAAGCTAGTGAAAGTGTATCTTGTGAAACTAGGCAACTAAAGACATCCATTGGTGCCAACCATGTAGGCATAGCCTGTCAGGATGGGGGCTAAATATCACTCTAAATTTAGGCTACCTTTTGGCAAGGGATCAACTGGCATCGCCATTTCCCAGGGAGTCTCTTGAACTCCCACCTCAAGGTACCTGAATGAAAATGGGTCCTCTGGGTACCCATGAGTTTCTCCTGAACTTGAGAAGGGTTGTTCCAAGTAAATGTTTTGTTCCTTATAGTCAATGTATCCATTTAAAGTAAAGCTATATGTTTGTCTGTATGAGAAACAGGATAACCAGCCTATTTGAAGAACAATGAACTGTGTAACATATATGGATACATAACACATTAAAACATGATTGCTGTGGAACTCAAATGTTAACTGTTTCGGTATTAGTTCATGCACATCAGGCAATTAGTCAAGTCAGGTCAACTTTATTTATATAGCACATTTCATATGACAAGCATAAACTCAATGTGCTTAAGACACATCATACATGACAAACCTAAAATATCATATAAGATAATAAGGTATTACATATGTAAAAACCAGCAGGACATGATAAAACCAAATAAAATAGGACGGCATTATTATTATTATCATTATTCTTAAAAAAGGGGAGACAATAACAATAATAATACTTAAAACAAATAAAAATACACTTAATAACCTAAACCGTTAAAACATTTAAAAATAATAAGAAGTATTTGAAAATCAACATTAATTGACATTAATTGTAAAATAAGAAACCAAAGTATATCAAGTCTCCACACTTTCATCATTTTCAGCTCACCTATATACTACAACAGCATAAGCG
The DNA here is from genome assembly GCF_011397635.1 of Epinephelus fuscoguttatus. Classification (NCBI taxonomy): domain Eukaryota; kingdom Metazoa; phylum Chordata; class Actinopteri; order Perciformes; family Serranidae; genus Epinephelus; species Epinephelus fuscoguttatus. The sequence goes on along the minus strand of NC_064753.1, from coordinate 26,962,693 downwards.
AACTCTTTAATTTCAGTCAAGACTTTTAGTTTTGGTGTGTCACCCTGAGATTTTCAGTGGCCCCATATTGTCACCCCTATAAACATTTTCTGGGGGTGCCACTCCATACTAGGAAGTAAGCATATAAGCTGACAATGTTTCATTCAGGACAAAGAATCATGATCATGCCAATGCATCTTCGATATGTTTGATTAATTCAATAATAAATCAATTAACATTAAAAAAAAAAGGATGCTCACATTTATTTAAACTAAAAGTTGTATGGATGCTGACCTGACACTTTTTCATTATCCGAGTAGGAAAGCAAAAAGCCAACACTGTTTAGGAGCAAACAAATAAATATCAAATAGATTATAGCTATGAAAGTGTTTTATAACTACCTTGGTGATGCAGTGGTTTAGTGAGCTTTGGCTGCTGCACAGCTTTAAAGTGAGGCAGGTTTGCTCTGATATGTTGTACTCTATCTCCCCCTAGTGGACACAGAAAATCCTGTCCTGTCATCCTGAATGATGTTCATCTGTATGACTGATCTCCTCATCCACAGGGAATCGATTAAAACAGATAGACAGAATTAAATGTACTAGTTTTTGTTGTAACAGATTAATATTATATTCAATCATAAGAAAATTGTTGAGAGTTTAAAAGGAGAAAATAAAAGTTTGAGAGCTGAAAACGTGTAGCTTATAGTTGTAGTACACAGTTCATGGTGTAACATGTATTTTTTATTTTGCACGTGACGTTTTTAGATTCACAAGCCAGACAATCAATATTCATGGGTCATTTTTAACCCTTTCCTGATAGAAACTCACAGAGCACAGGCGCCTACTCTGCAGTCCTCATACCTCTTTGAGGTTTTGGTGATCTATCAATCACCTAAACAAAGCTTGAGTGTGCGAGCCACTGCCAGGGGAGGTCTGACCTGCGGCCTAGCGTGACATTCAAGGAAGGAGTACTACTCACCCAGGAAATCCCATTACACCAAAGTATGATGGATATCAGTTCGGGGAAAGCTCATATGTGGTCTGACATATAATTTGTAATAATTTGTAAAAAAAAAAAAAAAAAAAAAGGTATGACCACCACGTTCACCTTTATCCCTGTCTTTCACTTTTTCAAAACTCTGCCTCAATACACACACACACACACACACACACACACACACACACACACAAATTATTTCATATCCATAAGATCTATAATATGATGTCATGAAATATTTTTTCATCCTAAACTTGACCATCATTTTCCTAGATGCCATGGAGTTTACTCCTTTTACCACAAAGATAATAAATACAAACTTATTTTCAATTAAAAATTATCTTTGTTGGGAATAATCTATGTTTGAGTTTTCTGAAGAATGCAGAGCAAATTGTTTTGCTAAGCCATAATGACTTTTCTGGAGTTTCACTAGTGACTGAACAGACAACCAAACTATCTCAAATACATGTGCTATCTGAATCAAAGAGATATAGATTAACTTTATTTGTAAACATGTAGTGGGACTCCAGCACTAATCAATAACACCAAAGATCTGATGGCATGCTCCAAAGGGCAAAGGTGAAAAATTGAGTGAAGTCCCTCTCCATCATGAAAGTAAAATACTCTACGGGGATGGGGGAAAAAAAACAAACAAAATGTAAAAAAAAAAAAAAGAAGAAGGCAAATGTCACCTTCACCCCATGTGATGGCATTGTACAATATCACTTACCTTAAAACTAAAGGTAAGGTTAATCAGCCATCGTCCATACTCTTATAAAGAGTCTCCCGCTGTGTTTGTTTGTGCTATATCACTCTTCTGTGCCGTATTGATTGTCCAAGGTAAGAGAATACAGTGTGAATGTGCGGCAAAAATTCGATCAGACATCCCAGCATGCAACCTTTGGACTTGACTTTTTTATTTTTTTGATGACATTTATCTTCCTGATAAAATGAGCTAGTCATGAATATATTACATGTTAGTCACATGTCTTTTCTCACAGGTCTTATCTGTTTTTGGTCTTCACAGTGAGTTTAACCTGTCTCTGAACTCTCCCCTGTGTATGCTTTACTGATAAGAGACAAACAAATAGACAGTGGGGCCAGATTTCAATACTGAGTCGTCACTTAAGTGGACCATCAGGGAGTAGCTTGCAAAATCTTACAAGTGGCATTATGAAGAAGTTCAACACCGAGAGCAAGGTGTCAAACATACGGCTCAGGAGCCAGAACCTGTCCCCCAAAGGGTCCAGTCCGGCCCACTGGATGACCTTGCACACCTAATAGTGATGCACTAAAAGGTTTCAGGAGCAAGTTAAACAGTGAATAGCTTTCTTCGTGCAAAATGCTGCTTCAGAGGCTTTTCCACCCCGACCAATATTCAGTTCTTCTCTTTCACCTCAGTTTGGTGTGGTGATATAAGGATTACTATGCAGGAAGGGAAACGTACTGAGAATTATTATTGAAATTGCATTTATTCCTCTGAAGACGTCACAGGCTGTTTGTCATCTGTTTTGTAGATGGATTAGCATCTTTTTTAAATGTACTTCTTTAAACAAAAAAAGGGAAAAGATGTGTAGGTCTCTGTTATTTACAGGAAATTAGGCAATGGTTTTACTGCTCCAGCCCACCTGCGATTAAATCGGACTGTATGTGGCCCGTGAACTAGAATGAGTTTGACACCTAGAGAGTAGATCAAGAAGACAAAAAAAGCTGCCAAAAACTGTGAAGAAGGAAAGGTATTCAGTCCACATAGGCAATACCTATGACAAAGAGGAACTCAGCTAAATGGATGATGTGGAAGTTATGGTGAATATCAGTGGAGTTTGCATATCAACCAGTCTCAATACTCTTCAAACCACAGAGCCTAATTTGAACCACAGAGCTTACTGGGACTGTCCTTACATTGGCGTATGTACACTCATAGCAGCACAGACAGTGAACATTTAAACATGATGCTGACACCACTATGAACCAGTACGACAGGTGTGATGACAACATCACCTAGATCCCCCTGATCAAAGCAAAGGCCTCCTGAGTGTCATCAGCTGTCACTAAATCCAGGCACTGAAGCAATGCAACATTTGGGCAGACACATATTAAGTGAGGGTCCTCTCAAACAAGTTTTCTGGTGATTTTTTTATGTAACAATATGTGCCTTATCTGCGTCACTTTATGGTGTAAATATCATGCCACTTCCTGCTTCAACCTTGCGTAGTTGCTTCATCTTCTTCCTGTTTTACAGCAGATTGCAACTAGTCTGGGGCCGTTTAGTGGCCGTTTTAGTAAGGAACCAGAACCAGGGCGAGAGAGACAGGATCCAGAATTCGATGGATGTGCCTTTCCGTCAAAATAAAAGCACCAAGCTAATAAAAATGCGGCGAAACTTTTTAATTTAAAGAATATAATTTACAAGAAAAACCCCAAGCCATTAAGTTAACCTTTTTCTTTTATTGTAAATCAATGGTGCTCCAGAATTTAAAGTTTTACTTTGGTGAACACTTTTACTTTGGTGAATGTAGTGAATTCCGGATCCGCTCTCTAGACCGGAACCAGAATCCAGACAAAATTCAGAGTGAATGGAAACCAGGCTCTTCCCCATACATGAAGAGCCTGGTGACGCGAGGCTAGATTGCATCCATTGCTTTTGAGGTTCCGTACTGCCACCCCCTGTTTAACTGGAGGCATTGTTGTGTCTGTAAGTTGCCCTCTAGCAGTTTGTCAAAATAAAAGTCTTCTGCTGCTTTCATGTTTTTACTGAGGAGGGGCCAAATTCATGTGTGTAATATTTAGGGGGACATGTCTCCTATGTGTCCCCCAAAATCTATGCCCATAGCAGCACTTACTATTCTCAGAGAGAGAGCCATGTTGGAGATGCATCAAATGACTGATTTATCTAATGAATATTTTGTCGATTAATTGTTTGATCCACCAATTGGCCTTCACAATTTCCCAGAGAGGCAGCATGTTGGTGCAGTGGTTAGCACTGTTGCCTAATAGCAAGAGGGTTTCAGGTTCGTACCAGTAGTGGGGGAGCCCTCGTGTGGAGTTTGCATGTTCTCCCTGTTTCAGTGTGGGTTTTCTCTGGGTACTCCAGCTCCCTCCCACAGTCCAAAGACATGCAGGTTAATTGGTGACTCTAAATTGGTCGTAAGTGTGAATGTGAGCGTGAATGGTTGTCTGTCTCTATGTGTCAGCCCTGTGATAGTCTGGCGAACTGTCCACGGTGTACCCTGCCTTTCGCCCAATGCCAGCTGGGATAAGCTGGTAAACTCCCTGCAACCCCTAACAGGATAAGTGGTTACGGAAAATGAATGAATGAATTTCCCAGAGACACTTTGCAATGATATGATAACAGCTTAGAGGCTGAAAACAGGTAATATATTGATGTTCTTGCTTCAGAAATAATTTAAATGAAAAAAATAATAATCAAAGTAGTTGCAGATTAATTTTCTGTCCTTCAACTAATCATTTCAGCAGTATACATTAGTTTACATTCTGATCTAATTTCCTCCATAATCTTATCCTCTGTCATCATTATAATTAGGGCTCAGCTGAGTTGAATCAGGCCCTTTTCCTTGCCACTTTAAATGAAGAAGCTTTACCAACAGGCCGCTTTTCAAATCCAGATAACTGCAAGGCAAATGTATTCTAATCTCTTAATTCAATCTAACTGATCTTTGACCACAGAAAGCATTTTCCTTGTTAAATTGTAATCCCTAGCTGCTTCATCTCCCTAAACTAAATATGCAATTTACATACATTATAGCCTGCGGTCTGTACAGTACCAGCATCAGCACAGGAACACTGCACCATGAATGTGTATTTGATGGTCAGTGCTTTTAAGACAGACAGTCCTGCAGCAATCAAACACTGGCAGGATGCAATTTAGAGCAACATGGAAGGAGAATAAATTCAAACAGAACGCTGAATGTAAAATTAGCCAGAGGAGAGTAGTGGACTTTGGCTTGCTGCTGACCTCTGACTGCTTTAATTAAATGGGGAGTTTCCTCTTCCTCTTGAGTAATAAGTAGCAGTGCTCCTCCACGGCCCATGGCACTGGCAGCCACGTAGAGCAGTGATATCTTTACCTATAACCCTGCTTTTATTATCATCTCCACTGCTACTGCCAGACCTATGAAACAGTGCTCAGCCGATTCCTAAAGGGCTGTAACTTCTCAATCAACACCTTGCTGCAAAGTTCTGTCCATGTACAAGGTTATTTCTGTTCACAGAGGTGGAAAAAGATTCATTATGTGCCTTCGCTGATGAAAGGGATCGTGAATGATCGTCTCTGTCAAGGTGCCTGTCTGCTCTTAACAAAGCTGATGTTCTCTCAGCTATGTGATCTGTCTCAGATGCTTGTGGGGCTTATTAGATTAGACTCAGAGGTATTTACTTATTCATTAGCAACCAAATAAAAGAGGTCCATGTCTTAAAGGTCATAGAGAATCCTACTCCCTTATATTGCTCATGTTTATCACTTGTCTTCTTTTCAAACTTTTTCCATTTTCTCCATATATTGTATCTTTATATTGACATACTTCCCACTCACCTCATCACTGTCATAGCCCGATGGAGGAAGGACTCAGGCAGGGTCACAGCGAAACATTACGGTGCATCCAGCTGTGATGGCTGCAAGGGCTTCTTTAGGAGGAGCATTTGCAACAACCAGACTTACAACTATAGGTGAGTCAGCATGAAGCTTCCTCAGTACCACGGATCATTATTCACCTACATTTTACTCATTTTATATCTTAAAGGTCCAGTTTATAGGATGTAGTGGGATTTAGTGGCATCTAGTGGTGAAGATTGCAGAAGGAGACGAATTATCAGCAGAGGTCTCTTCCTCTTCAAAACAAACAAACCAGGGGTCTCATTTATAAACATTGCGTACGCACAGAACGAGGCCTGAAAGTGGCGTACACCATTTCCCACACAAATGTTGTGTTCTATAAAGGCAGACTTCATGGAAGAATCTTTGGCCGATGCTTACGAACATTTTGGCGATGGGAAATTGGCGACGCAGATGATCAGGTGGAAGCCTGTAGAAATTGTGGAATATTTTTTGGGGCACACCATTTTTGGCTTTTGTCTGTACGTACATTTCTAGTATGGGTCATTGTACTGTCTTATAAATGAGACCCCCTGGTGACTAAAAATGCTGAATAAAGCAGTTTCATGGATGTCAGAAATGGGCCACTCTCCCAGTACCTGCTGTGTGTGCTCACCCTTTTCTGATCCTGATGTTTAGATGGTTTTTACTGGGATCCAAATTATCCGCAGAGGTCTCCTTCTCTCCAAAACAAACCGCTATAACACTGAATACAGCAGTTCCACATTACAAATCAGTGCATTTCCTATGCTTTTTGGCACATCAGAGACAGGCTGCTAGCCCAGCACCTGCTAATGTTTGCTCTAACTAAATGTGTTTACCTTATTTCTGATCCAGACATTTAGGAGGTTTTCACCAGGACCTGAATTATCAAGTAATCTAAACCTGTAAAAACACTGAATAAAGCAGTGTCAAGTTAAAAAAAAAACTTTGTATTTCCAGCATTGATCATCACGGATGGGCTGGTAAATATGACGGTCAATACAAAAATGCAAAAACCTGAAAATTGGAATGGCCCTTTTTAGAGCTAGTGTCGTGTTTGTCCATTCTGAGTTACTGTAGAAACATGGCAGTGCAACTTGACAGTCTCCGTGGTAGAGAGCCGCTCTCTATGTAGCTATAAATAGCTCCTTCTGTGGTAACAAAAAGACGATGATTCCTTTTTTCTGGTGATTATACACTAAAGTAAACATGCTTATTATATCATATTCAATCTCTACCAATATATTCCCCTAAATCTTACACACTGGATCTTTAATATCCACCATCATATCACAGGTAGGTCTTTGTTACAGCCACTATCCACCAGCAGAAATAACAATGCTGAAAACTCAAAACAGATGTTTATTCAAGTTGAAGTGACAGGTTATTCTGTGGTGTTAAAGTTATCACCCACTGTGAGATGTATCATAGAAGAAACTTCACCTCGTAATAGAAAAGCAACCTGAAGGTCCTTGTCACTGGGACCAGTCCAGGCATGGAAACAAATTCATACATATAATGACAGAGGACTCTAAATCAATGGTGAGATATTGCTGTAGGGTCTTACTTTCCCATGTGAGCAGGTGATTGAGCCATCAGATTCTGTCATGTCCAAGCTTGCATTAAAATTGTGTGCAATTGAGTGCACGGTGAGTTGCCAGATCAATTCATGTAAATGCTCAATTATTTCTAAACCTCAAAATATTCAACATTTGTAATTTTCTTCTGACAAATATTAAAGGGGAACTCCACTGATTTCCAACATCAGTCTGTTTACAGGTGTTGTGGCGTACTACTGCATTTTTAAAAAAAAAAAAAAAAAAAAAAAAAAAAAAAAGTTGTAAAGTATCTTGTGGCTTCAGTGGGAGCAGCGTGAAGTTTAATAAATTGCCTCAAACTATACCACTTGAGTCAGCATCAGCTGGGGCTGAAGAAAGAAGTGAGCTTACCAGATCTCTGTAGCCTGCTTCTCATTTTTGCTTGTGGCTAGTGGCTCAAGGTTACATTAGCTCCTGCCAATGGCTAGTGGATGGGTTGCATTATGGGTAATGTAGGCACCAGGTTTTGGGGGTGGAGGAACGAAGAAGAATGCATAGAATGAAAAGATAATATCTTTGGCTCTGCTGCGTAGATTTTGAGCTTGTTTTTTTTAAATGTGAGTCAGACAAAACGTGCAATGCTGCATCTGCGGAGCATTCTTTTAATATAATCCAACAGCTGTGTTAAATAGTGTGTGCATTTGTGTTTGTACACTGTGCGTTCTCAGATTCAACACGCAGTGTACTGTGGACTAAGACAAAAAGAACCAGTGTCGTCACTCCATTAATGTTTCAAGACTGGAATTAGTAAGGGAAGTTATTGGACCTTCAGTGTTTAAAATTTTAAAATGAAATGAAACCACAAGAACCTTGTATTCTGAACATGTCATGTCCACTTTAATGAAAAGACAAGGGATCGGGGTGGTTTAATAGAGAGAAAAATATTTGTGTGTCTGCCTTGAGTAACAATGGGTGTGTTTATGTGCAGTGTGTACATCTTATCTTCCACTGACTCCCACACATAAGCAAGGAGATGCTATCAGAGGAGCCATGAATAGCCTCTACATGAATAATTAACATGGCTGAGCATAGGCAAATATTTGCTCTGCAGATTTCTGGAAAGATGTTGCTCACAACCCCCTGAAGTGGAGGCCAAGGCTACTAATTTAAATGTTTACTTCGCTAATTCGCCTGGTTTGCATAACATGCTGTAATATCACTTTCAAATGAAGCCAGGAGTGCAGCTGTGGTAGAAACACATAAGTAAAGCATTAAACAAGACTCCTCCGGCAGCCAGTCATTTTGTACTTTTCCTCCGAGCACGCTCCCTGAAACTGTTTACTCCTGATGTTCCACAGAAGATTCATTTGGGACATTGTCATGCAGGACCATGTCAGTGGAGCGCAGAGGGCGCCTCCCGCTCCTTCTCCTCCTCTAGTTTGATTAATACGCTCCTGATTGGTTGCTGAGAGGACAGCTCTGATGACTGATTACTCCAACACTCGGCCCTGTTGTCTGACTTTGTAGAGCCATATTGGAATCAGTCTGGGGCCATCCAGATTGCTCTGTTTCTAATGACTCTCACAGAGGGGTCATCAACATGTGATGACATCTCTTCCACTAAACATAATCCACACCATCAAGCATCCAGGCACCCACGCCCACTTTTTATTGTCAGCGGCAAATATTAGAAGCTTCTGTCAACATCAGAATATCAAATAAAAATATATCAAATAAACACAGGTCTACGGGATGAACAGGATTTAAACAGTTTCTACAACTTTGTACTTCATACTTAAAAGGATGGATCAGAAAATATTGTCTCTATATTTATCTTCACAATCACTGTTTTTTTTTTTATCAGGGAGAAACTTTGGGTGGATAAGTAATAGAAAGGAGGAGAAAAATGAAGACACAAAGAGATTAGTCACAGCATTTATACACCCAGGATAAAATGTAAGACACACTTTTCTACCCAATCATACCACATCGCCACAACTCCCCACTACTACACTACTACTACTACCATCCTAAAACAGACACACGTCAGGAGGCTCCTGGAAAAAAAGGGATTTTCTTTCTAATTTCTGCCACATTTGCGTAATAGGCAACATTTGGCATGGCTAATGTTAGCACGAACAGCAGCTTCAATGTCACAGAGAATAGAGGGACTTTGTGGAGGCAAAGAGTAGGTCTTTTCTTTTGGGAGATGTTTGCAGCCGAGGCAAGTCGAGAAGTGGAGAGCAGAGGTGAAGTCTGGAGAAGCCAAGAAACTTCTCTGATGGTTCTTTCCTCTCTTTAATCTCCAGCTGTTCAGAATGAGAGACACTGCATCAGCAGTCACAGAGCCAAGGGACAGACAGTGGGCGCTCTGTCCATCGGCGTGCTTCTGTGGGCAGAGGCCAGTGTGCAACAGGTAAAACGCCTTTGCTTAAGATCTCAGATAAAAAGTTCTGCATCAGGAGTTAACCCTTATATTTCTTAAACATGCCAGCCAAAAATCCCTTACCTGTTTCTGTACATCATGTGGATTAAGACCAGAGACGAAGATACATGGTACATTTTAGACAGGCAGCCATTAAACTGTGTGGGGAGTCTAGCTGTGGGCTGGATTCAGTTACTTCTTAGAAATAACAAAATAGCCGAGGGACCCCATCTAATCATAGCCCATTTAATTGCACCACTAGGTCTGGGATTGTGTGCTGATGTTCAGTTACCTTCAAATGCATAATAACAACCAGATATATGCTTTTCCATGTAAAAGAAACGCACAGAAATAAATTAGATGATTGGCAAATGAGCCACTACAGCACATACTACTAGGATTGTGTGGTCTCCATCCAGCATTGTTTACCCCAGGTCCATGAAAAACCTCCTCTACCTGCCTTGTCTTGCTTTAACCTTCGCAGCTCTCCGAGTGCCAAAGCACTCATACACCTAGAAGCATCATCACCTTCCTCATCCCCCCATTTATCTCCCTCCACATATACACACTCACACACCTTCTGGAAAGGTTCATTCCCACATTGCGGTATCACCTGAGACCATTGTGAACTCACATTATGCTTTGCTGCTCTCAGTTCCCAGCTCTGGTCTCACCTAGGAGTCATGACATCAACACCAAGAAGACAGCCTGCGTGGGAGACGTGTACCAGTCCATGAAGCAGCAACTCCTCCTGCTGGTGGAAGGGGAAAAGCACATTCCAGAGTTGTGTACCCTCCCGATGGAAGACAGAGCACAAAGAGGACCAAATACCTAAAGAATTTAAGATTCTGTCAGTGCAGAGCTTTGTACTTTGTTTCACACGGTGTTTGCATTTGTCCGTTCAGGTTTTTGGTATGTGACATGAAGCCTGTGTGTGTTGGTGTGTAGGTCTGTTACAAACCCAATCTACAGAACATCTTTTCCTCGAGGCAGCAAGACGCTCTTTATCTTATTACAATCTCATTCTTCAAGGAAGAAAAGATAAAGCATTTTTGTACTTCACCATCATTTATGTGCCAAGGTTACTATTTGATTTAAAGGGACAATAACCCCAAAATCAACAATGCATATATTCCCTCTTACCTGTGGTGCTATTTATCAGTCTAGATTGCTTTCTTGTAAGTTGCTGAGTGTTGGAAATAACGACTGTAGAGATGTCTGCCTTCTCTCAAATATAATGGGTGTAGATGGCACTCGGCTTGTGGTGCTCAAAGTGCACCACATCACCATGCACAAGGACGTGTGCATCTACATCCAGCAACAGCCAGAAGAAGATCAGGGATGCAGCCTTTGTCAATTATGTCCCAAAGCTGTGGAACACACTACCTGCAGATATCAGGGAAGCTAGCTTGCTAAATATTTTTAAAAGAAAGCTAAAAATGTATCTGTTCACTTTAGCATTTAACTCTTGATACAGGCCTGAAACTCTTTCTTTTTACGCTTCACGCTGTTGCAACTTTGTGCTGCATTTCTTGTTTGAGAGGTGTTATATAAATAAAGTTTTTTATTATTTTTATTACTGCTAGCTCATCTAGCACAACTGAGCTAGCTAACTTTACAGCTCAGCTGAGGAGGATGCCATTAATGTTTACATCTAGCACTGGCACAAGCCTCTTGTCCATGAGTAGATGCATGCTTCCCTCTGTGCAATAATACAGTTGGTGGGTTTAGTTCAGCAGAAAGAAAATAGCTCCTACATGAAACTGCTCACAACAAGGTCTATGGAGTATCTTGAGTAACCGAGTCATGATTTCTGAAAAGAGACAATGCTGTTGAGTTTTTCAAATGTTGTTTTTTTTTAGCTATCATTTACATTTTTTTAATTATATTTATATTCTAGAGAAAGCAGACATCTCTACAACCACTTGGCAGCTCACACCAAAACAATCTATATTAATAAGTAGCACTACAGGTAAGAGGAAAAATATGTATTTTGATTTTGGGTTGAACTGTCCATTTAAGTGTTGCAGGTATTTACAGTAATCTTCATGCTGAAATATCTTGCATAAGAATGGATGTGTTTATGTTTATTGAGCAGGTAATGACTCTGTGATCCCCCTGAGAGGTGCAGAATTACAGGTGTCTATAGTGGCTTTCAGAATCCAGGAGGAGCTGGTCAAACTTCACAGACAAAGAGTTTACTTTCCTCAGAACCATTGTTGTCTTTGCCCCAGGTCAGTCCAGTCAGTCTGTGAGAGTGAGACAGTGGATTGTAATTTCAGTTCTGCTACATGTCCTCATCCATCGCACCAGACAAAGAATAACTTCTTTTGATGTTCTCTCTTGTGTGTGTTTATTTCCCTTGCCTTTTGCATCCTTAGTTTAGTCTGAGTTGTCTGGCTTCAGCATGTTTCACTGAGATTTCTCTAATACTATAATATATAGCATGTGGTGAGCTTCTTGACAGTCAGGTGGCTGCCTGCTGAACTTAATGGCCCATTTACCTGAGGCAGAAGCAGTAGAGGCAAGCTGGGGGACCAAAGGGCCTGAGGACTGGATTGATTCAACTCTGCCCCACAGCCTTGCAGTGATAGCCTCCATAAAACTAGGCTTGGGATTATTGCAGAACTTTGATTTCTTTTCAGTCATCACCATTAAAAAGTTTCTACTTCATTCTTACTGTGAAAAACACTACTGTACCTATACAGGATGGAGGGAAACTTCTCCGTTCTGACTACAATTACCGATAACAAAGCTCTTCCACAATACAAAAGTAGTTTACATATACGTGGGACTATACTATGTTTCCTGCTGATATTTTATTTCAAATGATAATACTTTGGCTTGATGATTTAACGACATCTCCTATTGGCTAACAGAGCAAAACAAAGATGTCTGTAGTAGTAATAATTATTTATCTCCTGTAACTAAAGAGCTAAATCCCATTTTATGAACTGGAGCTAAAATTACCCTGTTCTGTTTTCCTACAGTCTCCCAGAAAGGAGCCTCTTGATGGTTTAATTTTTCCCCCATCTTAATAAAACTGCTTGCTTTGGCCAGAAAATAAATTCTTTTCTGATTTAAAAATAACAACTTACAGACTTCAGGAAACACTCTTGCCCAAGACTAGATGCTGGATGTGAGGGCCGCGTAGAGATCTATAACTGGATTTCAACTCATTACTACATTATCTGTCATCTCATGTCATATGGAGAAAAGTAAACTTACAATAGTATACTGGCAACTGCAAAGGACTCCCTCAACATAATTGGCTGATACTCTGATTAATCACTGTTAAACAAAAATGGTGCAATAACAGACACTTCTTAACTTCTGTGCCTGCAAAACATTATACTCACATTTTTATTGTCATACGTAATTATAATACAGTGCAATTAAACCTTATCTCTTTGTTTCATTCATGTCTTTTTTACTCATTACACAATTCTTGTCTTCATGATCTTATATGAATGAAGGCTTGCCCTTCTTGAGCAATGTCAGTGTTAATCATTCCCTGATTCCCTGACATTGATAGCCCTTTGTTGACAGGGTGCGCTCTCCTGCTTCGTGTATGTCCTCTTACCTTTGTCTCGCAGACTGTCTGGGTCCGGAGAGTTCTCAGGTTTTTCGACATTTGCGTGTCCAGGCCCATCTGCTGCTACAAGAGGCAACCTGTGAGCAGCAGGGGAGATTTGGGGTGTTCCTGCCGATCCTGCCTCCCCTGCAAAGTGTGGCCTGGCAGATGGTGGAGACTCCACGTAGCACAGCTGCTGGGTGAGAGCAGAAGAGACAACCTGCTGCAGGAGGGAGGGAGCCATAAACAGGACAGGGACTGCGTACAGGTGGGAGACACTGTTGCAGTATGTACTAGCAAGAAATGGATTGAAAATGCAAAGTATGTTAATTTTTAACAGCACTGAGTTTGTGCTGGTGTCATAATCAAGACTCTCTCATTATGTAATTGTATGTTTACACTGAGCTCTCACAGCAAAAGGAGCAAAGAGCTTCACCTACACACTTCAGCTTTCTCATCTCTCACGTTTCAACATGTGAGTATTTACAGTTCAACCTATCACAAAAGTTTTGAACACACACACCACTATAAAGCACTGTATATCTAAGCAGCATTTACTTTTAAATGAGCAACAATGTAGATGATTTTCAAGTCTAACTGTCTTTCACCATCATACTTTGTTTACATGAAATTGAAATGTATTGATAGACACTGAACCCTCATGTGCTAAATGCCACTGCTGATGTCTGTCTGTCTCACACAGCTCTTTCAAGTGGCTTCCCTGCTGCCCCCACAGACTGGCACAGAGGTGTACAGACATGGCGATGCTGCCAACTGGCCCACGGCATACCAGAGACACCTGTCCACACCAAAACACACCTCAAGGACAAAAACAACCGCGGAGTGGAGGGGTGTTATGAGCACGAGACAGAACACAGACAATCATATAAACACACAGCCACATATTTACACATTGCATGTTCCTCACTAATGAGGGAAAACTCGTTTTGTTCACTTGGACCAACAAAAGTTATGCCACAACAATCCTTCATTTAATAATACATCTTTTTATCCAGTGTTGCTCTTTTGTATGAAACAGAATATGAATAAAATTTGAGTATTATTTCATACAGGAACACATGAAACAGAATTAATAACATTCAACACATCACAAAGATAAATAAAAACTTAGAGCTATATCTGGAAAGCATTTAAAATAGAACTACTGACATATGCAAATAGGTTTACATTGCACTGTGCTATACTGTAACTAAGCATAAGCATCTCTCCTTCCTATCACATCCGGTGTGACAGACCTGGATATGGAGCTGAAGCGAATGTCCCAGAACCTGCCAGCAGAGGGCGCACAAAGCCTGCTCAGAAACACATTTTTTGGCCCCTGTGAGTCAAGCTTGTCTCTGCAAATAAAGACCTTGACTTGTGTGGTCAAAGGTTTGTACTGTCAGAATCTAGAAATAGTTGTATTTCAAGTATCATGGCCAAATTGGGCTTACTGCAAGAGTCAGATCAGTATAATGAGGATTTAAGTAAAAAACAATCTCATAAGTGACATCAGTCATAAGAAAACATGCACTATCACAAGCTATCCTCATCCTGGTGCGGGATGAGGGTGCTCAGCTGCGCAGTGACCTAGAATGCCTGCAATGATGCAATATAACCTTACGACAAAAGTGTGTTTTAGATAATGACACCATGTCTCTGTCTAGCTACTCTGTTTGTTTTTACATCTAATTACTGAATCCCTAAAATAAAAGAGACCGAAATCCGTCCTTCATTCCCCCCTGAAGCCGATGGCAACCATATCCACAACAGAGCGTATAATCTAAACAAGATATTGAATGTTAATTCCTCCGTTCTTAAGACTAAGCATTCATGCTTTCTTGAAAAAATACTCATGCATCACAGAAATTAGCTAAAAAGTGACGTCTTCTCTTTCCATTTTAGACGGTATCAGGTCTGTGACATTCAGCCTGAACCCAATCAGTGGATGAATCTCTGCTGTTGAAATAAGTTATATAACATTATATAATCCCATAAAGCTAAGTGGTTTAATGTAATGAGGGAGGGGGGAGCCTCTCTACAGACGGGGGAAGTCTTCTGAAAGTTTACATTTCACTGACTGGCATATACAGTTTGTGCTTGGCTTGCACTCTCGTCAGCCGCATACAGAGCATTAGCTCATATAGGGCAGCCAAATCCCACTCAATGGAAGAAAGACAAATTGCTGTGGCAGTGGGACACCGTGGAGGACAGCATGGACAGACAGATTAGATCGAGATGAGCTGTACAGCAGCAACATAATAAAATATGACCTGCACCACAGGATAGAATATTTATGTAGTACATTATAGTATTTGTAAAATACTTGTGGAGAGGAGTATCAGAGTGGATTTATTGTGGCAGGAAACTTTGGCAAGGAGTTAGACAGTGTCAGACGCTCCTTTTAGTGTCTGTGATGGGGGAGTCATTGTCTTGTAATTCATTCATGTGTGGGAATTTCCATCTGTCTATGTTAGCTTTGTGGTTGACCTTTGACCTGTCATACGGTAGGTGCTTCCCTGCTATCTACCAAATGCATGCTGATAAAGGCTCCATGCTGTCATGAGCCAGAGGATCAGATTATCTTTTTTTTTGTGCTGGCAGCATAGGTCAGCTTACTGAGCACAGAGGCCCAATGACACAAGGGCCACCCTGGCCTTCATCTGCAAAATGTCACACTGTAACGCTTACCAACCAGGAAGAGTCCTAAACTAACCACAAAGAGATGCAAAGGAAGTGCAAAGAGACACAAAACAACTAATTAAGACACAAAATGACCTCAAAAAGATACAAAACTTTCTTCTTTCTCCTGTATTTGAGGGGTGTTGGGACCTTTTGCATATCTGTATCCAGGGGCCCATTTTCTCATTATCCACCCATGCCTTCAAGGTGTTCACAAAAGGCTGGTCGAAAAGATAGCAGAGCTCTAACCTCTTCTACTCGTTGCCCTGAACCGTCCTCTTCCATGTGCTCCAACTGGCCTATTTTTTTTTATTTTTTTTTTTTTTGACACTTTCCTGGACACAAATTCAAAAATAGAGAGCTGATCGTTTTAGCTTGCTAATCACAGGTCTGCCTGAGATTTAGGTTAAGAGGTCCGTGTTGACCTGCACTCACCATCAGCAGGAGAGGGGAGATCAGGAGATAAAATCTCCCATGTTGGAGTAAAACTTGGAAACAGAAACACGGAAACAGGCGCATTTTTCTGTAAACAAATTTATGCCTCTTGAAATCTTTGTTTCACACCACCAAAAAAATACAGCAGGATATGACATTTCAAGGGCTCCTTTGAAAAAAGAGATTTATAATACCTACTGGGTAAATAAACTAAAGTAACTTCAACTATAACGTTTCTGTCCCTGAGGGGAAACTTGTCTTGCAGCCAGGTAAAAAAAGAGACAGCGAAAACACAGCGACAAAGGCATCTGATACAAAAAACATTTTAACAATAAGTGAAAATCAGAGACCCAGAATATATCATCCCTAAAACCATCATCATCATCAGCCTCCAGTAGTTAAAAGGGTAACTAATCATCAGTTAGGTCATCATGACCATTTAACAGTTTGCTGGCCTCAGAAATAAAGGATTTATTCAGCCTGTTAGATCTGGCTCTCGGGGGTCTAACTCTGCAACTGGGGGGGTAGGAGCTTAAATTCTCCATGTAGAGGATCAAGAGAACGTTGTAAAATATCTTGAGCCTTAGAAACTGCTCTCTTGCAGACCATATTAGACAAATTAGACAGTGTAGCACCACTTATCTTACTGGCCACTTTAACAACATGCAACCTTTTGAGGGATGATGTTATGACCTTTACTTAAATGTCTCAGGGAAACAGAGGGAGTAACATAACAAGATTCCCTAAACCTTTCAATAAATGTACCAAAATGACCAGAAAAGGCTACTGAAACACTTTAAAGTATAAGAAGCTAATATGACACCAAGGCCTCCAAGGCCCAATAAAAGAAAAAACCTGCACTAACTAAAAAAATAAAACTAACTTAACCTACAGAACCAAACACTAGGACAATGTTACGCTCCCTGACTGGAGTGGAGCAAAAATAGAAGGCAGAGAACCCCTACAAGGCCTCCCATAGGTCACCAGCTACTCAGCATGGAAGCTTCATACTGATTAAACCAGTGGTTACTAAATGGTCCTGCCACAGGGTCCAGATTTCTTCTTAATCATTAGTTCAAGGTCCACACAGTTTAATACATTCAGCATCATACTTACATTTGGCTATGTCATTGAGCTTGTTTGCTGTCTCTGTGAAGTAGCTGTTGGTTAGTCACTCATTCTACAGCAGGGAACAACACTTCAAAATAAAAGCTCTGTGCTGGAAATTCACTGCACTTCAAAATAAAGTGTGTTTTTTACAAACTTGACATGTTTGCAAATCACTTGCGATCCATTTAGAATGGGCCCGTGACCCTCTTTTGGACTGTGACCCACCTGTTGAGAACCGCTGGATTAAACAAAGGTTAGTTACTACTAGTCTATCAAAACACAGAGCTTAACCAGAAAAAACACAGCAACAGCCCGACAAACATCTCAGTGGCCAGAGGCCATGAACACTGGTCTTGGGGGTTGACATACTGCTCCGCTGACAATTGGATGCAGGTCAGGTGTGGGTGAACAGCCATGCAGCTGTGGGTGATTCAGGAACTCAAAAAGGGCGTGGGGGACCTGGAACGCAGTGTGTGGGTGAGAGGGAGAGACAGCTGTCTCCAAACAGAGGCCAGAGAAAGTCAGTGGATGTAATAGATTACCAAAGCCAGTGAGTGAGAAGGTGATGACTAACTCCAACGTGGAGCTGTAGAGGAGCGCCATGAGTTCAGTGTACACATCAAACCAGCTGAACTTCAGGGGGGAGTAAAGTCGTTATTGGGGTTTTTACAAGCCACTGAGTTGCTGAGAGCATTGTCGCCTCACAGCAAGAGGGTTCCTGGTTCGAACCTAGGGCAGCGTGGGTTTTCTTTGGGTACTCCAGCTTCCTCCCACAGTCAAAAGACACACAGGCTAGGTTAATTGGTGACACGAATGTGAGTGTGAATGGTTGTCTGTCTCTATGCATTAGCACTGTGATAGTCTGGCAAACTGTCCAGGGTGTACCCTGCCTCTCGCCCAATGTCAGCTGGGATAGGCTCCAGCCCCCAAGGGACCCCCACCAGTTTAAGTGGTTATGGAAAATGAATGGATATCTAGATGACTAGATGTTAACACAGACCAACCATCAGTGCCTCAGACTGATGCTGTCAATGCTATCATTATTAAAGGGCAGGTGAGGGACTGTACTTGCTCTATCAGATCAGTCGGAATTTTCCAATGATTTGGCCTTTGATTTGTTCATTGTTTGGTCATCAAACTTGTAACTGCTCTCTAGTTTACTAAATGTTCCTCAGATCACACAATGTGCCCACTCACCCACTACCCAAACAGTTAATTAGGCTTTTTAAACAGGAACATGAGAAAGTTGCAAATGGGCACCTTGTCATACTCATGTTACAATGTTGTCGCTGTTAATAGGTTCAACAGTGATACTGCTGTGATGTTTCCTTCCCAGAGGCCTGCTGTGCTGGCTGTCTTATTGATCTGTCAAGCTCAGCAGAGAGCACCGTGATCAGTGTTAAAAGCTGTACACTCAGCTCTCAGCTGTTAATGTTGTCCTCCGCATCCTGGATGGAACGAGTCCAGGGCAGGGGTTCTGTCTGTACTGACGATGTTCTTTTACACAACGATACACAAACTCTTCATACTAACAGTTCCTCTTTCTGCTTCACAGGCCAGCTGTCTGTTGTGAATGTTTGAAAAAGGACGCTGCCAAACATCTTGGAGCTCCTTGGATATCTGCTCGAGTATAAATATTACACAATCTCAGAGTGCTGGCCACAGACCTGTTTGATTCTGTCTACTGATGGTTATGAAGGGTTTAGCTACACCACAGTATTATTGGATTATGCTAGTGTGGAAAGAGCGGGAAAAACTGACATCATCAGATCAGAGGTCATTAAAATCAAATTTGCATCTGGCAACATTTAGGCCAGAAGAACTTCTGAACCTTGATGATGTGCACCACATGAAACAAGTGAATGGTGAACCATATATATCACTTGAAAACCATCTTTCAAA
This sequence comes from Epinephelus fuscoguttatus, assembly GCF_011397635.1. Taxonomy (NCBI): domain Eukaryota; kingdom Metazoa; phylum Chordata; class Actinopteri; order Perciformes; family Serranidae; genus Epinephelus; species Epinephelus fuscoguttatus. The sequence goes on along the minus strand of NC_064753.1, from coordinate 26,943,455 downwards.
ATATATTGAGAATAGAACAAAAGAATTCTGCGGTCACTCACATTTAAAAACAATATTGTGCAGACTCGCTCCCGCAGCTAAGTATAACAATGGAAAATATTTCACAGATGACAGTCGGGTACACCTTGTTGTTGTTTTTGCAAAAATTCAAAACTTCAAAACACATTGAGGCTGGAAAACTTACTTTCCATCTCATTAATCAATTCCCTCCTTGAATAAGATATTTCTGAAAACCATATGGACCATGGAAAAAGACTTCAATATTTGTACAAGTGGAATATATATTGCACTTTAATCTTATTTCATAGACTACTTTGCAGTTTGCAGAAAGGCCTAGTTTCTATCAAGTAATTAAGAAAATGCATCACAATTTCCTAAAATGATGTAGTTTCGATTGACCAATTTCAGCAATCATGATAAATATCAAAATATGTCAGAACAACTTAAAGTGACAGATACTTTAACAATGGCTCATTTGATACCATGCCACAGCCTTAAAGGAACAGTTTGTTAGATTCACAGGGATTTTGTGGCATCTAGCGGTGAGGATTGAAGATGGCAACCAGATGAAACTTCTATTCATTGTTTAGGAGGTTTTTACCAGGAGCCAAATTATCCACTGAGGTCTCATCCTCGCCAAAACAAACAGACCAGGGGATTAGGACCAGTAAAAACCCTACATAAAGCAGTTTGCATTACAAATCATTGTTTCTTTAACGTGGGTGGCTTATCAGAAATGGGACGCAAGCCAAGCACCTGCTGATGTGTGCTCACCATTTTTTCTCTGATAACTTAAGATCCAGATGTTCAAGAGGTTTTTACTGGGAGCAGAATTACCCACAGAGGTGTCTTCCTCTCCAAAACAAATTGACCTGGTGATTTAAACTGCCAAAAACACCAAATAAAGCAGGTTTAAATGAAAAGATCTGTGTTTTTCCCACACTGCACGTCACAGTAGGGCTGCCAACTATGGTGGCTTCTGTGAACAGGCAAAAACGCAAATGGCCCAGTCTAGAGCCAGTGTTTAGTTTGTCCCTTCTGGGCTGCTGTAGAAACATGGCAGTGCAAAATGGCAGATTCTGTAGACGAGGACCAGCTCCCTATGTAGATATAAACAGCTAACAAAAACACAAAAGAAACATACTTATCACATTATATTCCATTACTGCCAGTATATCCCCCTAAATCCTACACACTGGACCTTTAAAACGTGGGCGAAGTAGACCAAGAAGCAAGGGAAAAAGACATTGAACCTGTGAGAGAGAAAACAGAATCAGTGGATCAACATTTGCTGCTAGAAGGCTGAAACCTTTGTACGTCAGGAGTGAATGAGATGACTGTTGTTTGGGTTCTTGTCTGGTGCCCAGAGAGGCAAGAAGATTCACAATACCTCCAACAGTAGGATGAAACCTGGTGCTGCTGAAGCACTGACACAAAGGTACAGTTCAGTTCAATCAGGGATTTTTCCATATGAACTCTTCCCCTCTCTGGCTGTAGAACACATATCGAGACAGTAAATGCTAATGGTCATAAAGATTTATCCGATAATAAACACTTCAGTTAGCTGGTAAGGAAACACAGTATGTGTCTTTCTGCCCAGTCGGGTCAGCGAAGTCCACCATCCAGACGTTTTCACTGCCCTCTCAGGTAGCAGAGACAGACAGCAGTCTTCTTTGTATTATGGATTTATGACTGGAAACCGCTCCACCTAAATATAGCCGTGCAGAGAGCTGCTTTCACCGTGGTCTGAATTTCAAACAGGGACCTGTGAGGAGAGGTAGCACAAGTTTGAGCAAATTGAGCAAAAGTTTGAAATTAGTTTAATTATTACTGACAGAAAAAAAATCTTTGAAGGAGAGGTTGCTTTTTGAAGTACAAGTAGGAAAAATATGGCAGGAAAATTGGGGAAGATAAGATCTGCTGTCAACCCCCCACAAATCACCCTGTTGAAGAGAAATGCGGTCACGTTTTACCCTTCAATTTTGAACGTGCAGCCAAACAAGAAAGCATGCATTCAACACTGGAATGAATTTGTATTGTTTGCCGACTTGTAGACGTAACCGGGACAAGAACAAAAGGAATGTCTGCTTCAAGTACTCTCAGACACTTAAGTGTACTGTACTGTCCAATAAATTTTGTACCACTTAAGCAATGGAGACAGACTAAAACCGGGATGCGCAAATTCAGACGTCAGCATTAGATCAGTGAACCATAAAGTTCAACTATAAAGTGATCCTCACTAAAGCTACACAAGCTCTGTTGTCCAGATCCAATGTATAAGATTACCTCAAAGCCCCCTTATCTTAAACATACGAGCGAACTTTTAAGCACCATTTTATGAGACGTCCATCTTTGCTTTAGGTATATTGAGTTTCACAAGACTTTACAAATGTACAAGGCTTTCCAAGCCACATTATGCAACAAAGTAAACTGAGAAAACACAGTCTTTATGCTCCAGAGACGCCACAATACTTCTGGTTTGAAGAGAGGAGAAGACCCTACAAGTCTGTGCTACTATCACTATTATCATTTGAGTGGTGCTATTACTGTAGTTATGTTGCTGTGATGACATAACAAGCCAGTAGAGGTCATTATAGATAACCACTGATAACAAAGCTCCTGATGTAATCTTGACAACCCTGACGTCTGATCTTCTATATTGTCTCCTCAGGGTAAAACTTAAATAACTGCACTGGTGAAAGTCTTTTCTAATTTTCTATACAGCATGTACAAATGCCAATGGCAAGCTCAAGATCTACACAGTTCATTGTATTATAAATAGAAGTGTATGATGCCCCTACCGGAAGGATAACATCATGTTTATTTACATGACAAGGTTTGGTTAGGTTAAGCATGAAAAAGACTTGGTTAAAGATGAAGATAGTGGTTTGTACTTTGTTATAATTCTCAAAAATCTGTTGACAAATATAGGAATTTTAACCTTATTAAACATAGGAGCAGTTACTTTGTTTCTATTCTTGTGTGCCTTTGAGGACTTAGAATAAAACCCTTAAAACACCAAAGACAAAACAACATAAACAAACTAACTGATCGAGGCAGCGGTAGACCAGCAGCTCCCATGTTCAGCAAGGTAAAATTACTGTTCTTGTCAATGGAGTCCGGCTGGAGACATTAGATTAAGTTTCACATCTCGTTCAGCTCTCCATCAGAAAGGGCTGTCTGTTTGGGAAGCACTGAGCATACACTGGATGAAACCAGTGAATCTGCCATTTTGCACAGACATTTGGGAGAATTTTTCCTCAAGGGCTTTCTACCAGAAAGGCTTTCTAGGCTCTCTAGGTTAAGGTTGGATAAAAAGCTGGGGTTTGGGTTAAAACAAATAGAGTTCTGTCAGAAAGCGCTTCCTTGGAGAAAACCTTCAAGGCCAACTTCTATCATGTGTGATAAATGAGACTTGGATTAATTTGCATTGGTTGTGTGAGAGTTCGTAAACTGGTGTTTTGCTGTTGTTAAAAACTGCGGTAACTTCACTTCATCAAGAATTTTCTCCATTTTGGATTCTTCACTCACCAGAAGATGAGAAAAAGAAAGGTTTTTTTTTTTGTTTTTTTTTTACAAATTCAGTGTAACATTGGGTGACTTATTGATATTCAAATGGTAATCAGGGGTGTGAAGTATCTCTTTAGGAGGAAAAAATGAGGAGGAAAGAAAGCCAAGCATTTGGAGGACACACACAATCGCTCAAACCCCACACTGTTCTCATGCCCTGTTTGTATATATAACTGTTAAAAAATAATGCACCAGAATTCATATATGTGACCAAAGCGCTGACAAGAATTTAAAGGAAGTAACATATTGGTCTCTAGTTTCGCAGACTGGGCGCGGCGGAGGCGCAGCGCACCTGCGCTTCGCCCACTGGGTGTGGCCAGGCGGATTTTGTAAATTTGGCACACCGTGCGCGCTGGCGCAGCTACTCCTCTTTCCCAACTCTGTCCCTCCTACCAGCGCAAGTTGGAAAGAGGGAGGAGAGAAGGTGTGGAGTGGGTTTTACACAGCCCATTCACATCACACCAATCAAATGAGCCCCTCTCCTCGCCCTTAAATGCGCCGCATGAAGGCGTAATGAGAGTTTACTCAATTCGCCATGGCGGAAGAGAGCGTCAGCGTCAGATGGCCAAACTTCTCCCAGGAGGAAACTGATGTTTTGGTCCGGGAGGTCCAAGCTCGCAGTGTCCACATATATGGAACTGCGAGCAGACCTCCACGGGCTGATGATGCAAAGGTAGCCTGGGAGGAGGTCACCACAATTGTAAATCAATGTTGCGTTTCTCTCGTGCGCGCTCTCTCTCTCTTGCAGTCTCACTCTGTTTCTTTTCTTTTGACTTTTCTAAGATGACAGATGCTGAATATATACTCCCTATCTGATGCTGTGGCTGTTTGTGGTTGGCTGAGAGGGATGTGAACTCATTAGTCTGCAGCTGTGTTAATCAAATCAGGTTGGGTTTCCATTACGCGTGCCAAACGTGCCATACGGTGCCAATCCCCTTTGATCTGACATCAGATGTGACGGGACAGTCAATATAGAGATAGATTTATGTGCTGATTGCAGATAGTTGCATTGAATAGTGTTTTTCTGGGGGGGTATTTGTTGCATCGTTAATGTGCCTGATATTCTGGAAACCTGCCTGTGAGGTTTTGGTGACATGTGCGCACTGTCCGCCGGTCAGCCAAACTTCGGCTTACATTGGCTGCGCTCCACCTGCGCTGACAGTAGACATGGTTTCAGTTGGCAAGCTTTTAGCGCACCTTCGGCGAAGCCTTTTGGCACGAAACTGTCACTGTGCCAAGCTGGATCTGTCGAGACCTCCCCCTGCTGCGCCGCCACACCCATCTCAGCGCACCTCGGTCTGCCAAACTACCAAACTGAGCACGCCTCAGGTTGCGCTGCTCGAAACTAGCTCTGCGCGGGGTTCGCCACCCTGCACCACCCTGCGCTGCGCCAGGAAACTAGAGCCCAAAGAGTGAAAGTCGGCATAAGGAGGCAGGTTGTGGTGATGAATGGATTAAACAAACACAAGACTTTGCCCTACGAGACTGCTGTTCGAAACCAAGTGAACTTTGAGCTAATTTAACATACATCATCATAATGCCCAACAATATGTTTCTTTTCCTAAACCTAACCTACATAACTGTACGTTAAGTACATAAGGTGACAAGCCTCATTTCTGGGTGTATCTACATTCCAGATATAAAAACAAAGGTAACTGAAGATGAAATAAGTACAAAAGTTGGATGTCCTCATAACTATGGCCACCACCAACACTAATACAACAGCCATTGTTTCATTGCAGGTTCTCAGAGAAACTGAAAAACAACACCATCTGTTTGGAAGGAAATACTATATGTTCAGTGTACATACAAATCTGGACAGTTTTCCTTTCGAACCTGCATTTATCAGAGTACCTTACATGTTAAATCATCAACAACAAGCATCAATAAACACTCCTATAAACAACCACATATGTAAACAGTTACAGTCAAGGCGGGGGAAAATTATTCAGTCTGACCTCACTGCATTGTAAACTGCGAAAACACAAGGAAAAAACTGATAAAACTGATTAAATTAGTTGTGATTCAAGGCTAATTCGTGAGTCATTACTGTTGTATCCTCCTATAAGTGTGTTTATAGGCAGTGAATTTTATTATATGACACTGAAATCCCTGACAACAGCACATCAGGCACGGAGCTCAAAGAAGGCAGTGCTCACCAGAGAAGCTTTTGAACTCTAAACTAATAATTGTTCAGCACACTTGAGCATAAACTGGCCACTGCTGCTGTGTTGAGCTACATGGTTTGTTTGGCCAAAGGAATTCTGGGCAAAAGAGTTCAAACTGAGAAGGGGTGACGTGGGGACACAGGAACAGCTGTGTTTGCTAGGACAAGGCAAAGACATGAGTTGAGTTTCTTCCCTCCAAAAACACCACAATGCTGAATTCTAGCCAGACTTGTTGCCCTACTGTTGAATGACTTGGACACACACAGAGAAAAAGCACTGGAGTTGCGTGGCGCATTTTAACAAGTGGAGACTTTTAGGAGTTTTTGGCCACCATGACACAGAGGAGCCCTGAGAGCACCTGCTTACATAGAGACACAGAGACACTCCAGTGGGACCAAACCTCAACACAACCCTTCACAGTTTGGGTTTTTCCACTGCAGAGAAGCGGACTGCGAACAGCAGTGTTTTTGCACAATAAATGGAGCAGTTCAGGAAGGCACAGATCATTTTTTTCTTCACAAGATGTACCCTTCTGGTGTGCAACGTCTTCCAGTATGTGCATTAGTTTCCCCGTAATCAACACGTCATGTGAATTTATGTCATGGTTTCAGAGGGCTCCACTCTGGCCACTGGCAATGGATCTCTTGAATGTCAGATATGACAGAGCGAGTATTAAAATGTTGCGGTCTGGGCTCATTGAGAATACAGCTGGCGAACAGACATGTAGTCGTACAAGCAGAGAGGTTGTTGGTCTTTTTATCACACTGATGAGGATAATAAAATGTATGGAGAGATAAACAAGATATGAATGGCTTCCTAACTGCTTTCCTCAAAGGGAACTTTGTGTTGAACCCCAAAACAAAAATACATATTTTGTAGATCTATCTATCAATCTAGACTGTTTGACGTAAGTTGCCACGTGTGGAGATATCAGCTGTAGAGATGTCAGCCTTCTCTCAGATATAATGGAACTAGATGTGTGTATCTGCTCATGGAGAAGAGGCTTGTGCTCGGGACACCACAACTAATCTAAAGCAGGAAGTGTGTTGCAGGAAATGTAATGCCAAGCAAATGAGGTTTTCTCAAAACACAATGAGGAAATATTGCTGATTAACATTTTAGCAAGTTTAACGGTTAGCAAAAATTTTGATACACACTTCCTTCCTGCTCCTTTTCGGACGTGAAATGTGCAAATATGTTTCTGAGTTGTATTTCGTTGTTTGATTGTTTTGTTGTTGTTGTTTTGTTTTTTTTGTTTGTTTTTGTTTTCTTCAGTTTGTTTTTGTGACCTGCTGAATGGCTGACCTTTACCTTAAGCAACTTGATTATTCATGTCTTTCATTTTTTATTTCTTTATTATTATATTTTTATTTTTTATTATTTTTCTAACCAAAGCTTGTTTGTTTCTTTTAAACATGTCCGAATAAACATTATTCTATTCTATTCTATTCTATACTGAATGTATCAGCAAACTGTTCACTGACAATGTAGTTCGGTTGTTTTCCCCCAGAATAGCCAACCAGTGTTGGGCAGTAACGTGTACTACTTATGTATTACTTTTTCCAGTAACAAGTAGTGTAACTAATTACTAATACAGTTTCACTGATAATATTAGAGTTACCCCAAAACCAAACACCTCATTACAACATTACTTTTGTTATCACATCACTACTGACTCGAAATACAACTTCACATCAGTAGACTCATTTTCATTATCATTGCATGCTCACAACAAAGTCTTGGTTCAGTAACAGGGTCTTGATTTCTGTAAAAAGACATTGCTGTTGAGTTTTTCAAATATAATTTTTTGGCCATCTAGTTCCACTATATTCAAGAGAAGGCTCATCTTTACATCTTTATGGCCAATACCTCCAACACTCGACAACTCACACCAAAACAATCTAGATTAATAAATAGCACCACAGGTAAGAGGAAAAATATGTATTTTTGATTTAGGACTGAACTGTCCCTTTAAGGTTGTTGCCCAAGTCTTGAAACCCTAGTGTGGATAAGTGATAACACACACAACATTTGTAATCCATGTTAATAAACAGTTGTGTAGAAATTAAATTAGAGTCAGATGATATCCAAATTGGCCATGTCTAAGTTTCTGTAAACTTTTCTCTGCCTCAGCAAATAACCTTTAGATCTGGCTCACCTTTGATAACTCTGTCCTTGAGCAAACATACAGTGTACAACCTGATGTGACTACCCGCCTCCTTTCAACACTTAACCAGTGCCAGCGTTAGATGGTCACCCCTGATTCTTGGACACTTCACAAGAAAAGCAGAAGAAAAGCAAGAATTTATTAGCTACAGCGAACTTCGCCTTAATCCTATCTGGCACTTTTTTGAACTTGGAGCTACATTTGGCCAGATCTGTAATCGTCTGACCTTGTGCAAGAGAGTGAGTTTTATAATCAGATAAATTCCACACAAAAAGTGTCATATTCCACATTCAGGGATCATCTTTTAGTGTTAATATAAAGACTACTTCAATGAAACGAGTACGTTTGTTAGAATTTGATAGTTTGGCACAGACTGCATTGCAGTTGAGGAAAATGCTTTCTGTACATCATCTGTCTTTTTCAAGCTGTCTCACACGGAACTTGACTTGAACTCGCCTCTAGTGTGGAACAAAATTTTCCACAAAGCCGAATATTAATTGTCAATCAGGCGTTTTTCCACGTGGGCCTCAAGGCTCGGGACCATCCAGGAGCTTATGCTGTCAGAATGAATCATCTTCTCGGTCTCATCTTCAAACAGATTTTATCGTCATGTTTATGTGGTAAAACCATTTTAGTTTTATGACTACTGTATTTGGATTGGACATGTTATTACTTTTTAATTCTATTTTGAATACATGTCAGCCTTTTTACTGTGTTTCTGGTCCTGCTGTCACATTTTTTATTGTCTTAACTGGTTATGAACGTCTCTGAGGTGGCAGTAGCACCAGCAGGAGTATCTGTAATGGTAGCAGTGGTAATATTATTGGAAACAGCAGTAGGGGTGGTAGTGGTTGTTTATGCAGCACAAAGGAGAAAAGCACACAAACATGCAGTATCACTTAATAAATTCTTGGCCGAAAAATAAAAACGATGGAGCAAAGTCACACTCAATTGTTTACTGCTTTCATTCCTCTGTTACATAATCACTTCAGAGACTCATTAATTCTAAAAAGGGGGACGATGATATGTGGCGCTGTGATAGAGCACATCCAAAACAGCAAAATCCACAAAAGTACAGGAGCTGCCAGAGCAAAGTAAAAGTTATGTTCTTTTTCCTGGGAAGGACTTACAGCTGGGGAGCAATGGAAAGACAAATGCAGGAAGACGATGACAGACGTTGAAAAACAGAGACATGGTGGGTTGACATGAGCAGAAAAATGTGTTCATCATGTGTGCATCACCCTAGCGTGCGTGGCAACTCACCGCCTGCCTTTTTCAGAATCTGTATTTTACGGCTTCAGAGTTTCTTTTCCACTACATTTAGCGTCAGAGGTTTCTACAAATGACAAACTCCAGCTACAATACTGTAATTTTAAGAGGCTGGCTTGTGTCTCATCAAGTTCATGGAGGTGTAAAGATATTAAAGCACAAATGTTGCTTGGGGAAAGATGGAGACATTGGTCTGTCATTACCTCAACAAAGTGCTGCTTCAGAAAACTTTAATGTACCCCACCAGAAAAAGGGGCTTTGTTTCGGTTGTCAAACTCAAAGCTAATTGAAGGGCTTTCTAAATGGATTTTGAGATGAAGACATCTGATTGGCGTCCTCTGGGAAAAGAACAGGTTCATGACCTCCCAGATTCATTTTTATCTATGTATTTTTCCTGAACTTTATTTTGTCTTGGGTCATTTCAAACAGTAATTTCTCACCTCTCCTGTAGTTAAGTGCTACTGTCACTTCATCCAGTGTGGAGAAGCTCCATTCTGTCACCCACGATGTTTGATTTCTGCCTTTAGACCTCCTAAGTAATCTCTTCCCGAGTCTCCTGTGTTCTTGATCCTCTTGAGAGACTTGGTATTAGCATGCTGTGTTCACACTACAAGCAACAAAGCAGCTGGCTACAAGTCGGTGACATGAAGCTACAAACTGACACTTGACACACCTGTGGACGGGCGTGATGCGCCACGCTTAGTTTAGCTGGCTTCATCTTTTATCAGTGCTCCAATGACATGGTGAAGCACCAATCTTATATTATTCTCTCTAGCTGTGGCACTGTTTTATTTAGCTTAGTTGCTGACGTTCCTCTGGCTTTATGCGCATAGCAGTGCACACAGGGATGCAACGGGGCAGAAAAATGTGATGTTAAAATCGGACTCAGGCAGTGATGAAAAGCAGAGATATTTTTTTGAGTACAAACTTTAGATGAAGCTCTCTCGAGTTGCTCTGTGGCAAGTAGCAAACACACACAAGCCTTACGTAACTATGTTAATGAGCGTTTGAGCAGCACTTAAACAGGGACTCAGCAATAAAGTAGCCGATCACACTGCTGCTGTGTCACTCATAGTGTGAACACAGCAGTAAAGTTACTGCCCATGACTCCACCTCTGCATTGGTCCGGTGTGAGTGCCATAGACCTGATTAATTTCCTCTCTGTGGGAGAGATGCTTTTTTGTTTTTGTGTGTGTGTGTGTGTGTGTGTGTGTGTGTGTGTGTGTGTGTGTGTGTGTGCACTACAGCAGTGAGACCAATGCCACAGAGAAACATATTGAAGTGGCTTTTACACCAGGTTGATTTTTCTTCCCCTGCTTTAACGGCTGGAGTAAGTGTTATATTTTTTAGGACGAGGGACAGTTATGAACCAGCATTTTGTCTTTTGAGATATTCAGAGATATGCTACAATCTCCACATGCTGTTTGGTTTCCTCATATTTTTTTTTCAGCAACATCTGCACAAATGTCTCATGCATCCACCACTTATATCATCAATATCTTTTTGCAATCAAATACACTACTGTAGTGCCGTTCAAAACATGCCTGTTTGAAAGGCCGATTGCTGAGCCTTGGTAGGATATTGCAGCTTTTTTGAGAACCTCTCGTTTAAACATCATACTTGCTTTTCCTTGTATCCTGAGCAATACATGTGCCATAACACAGATGCGTCACCTAGCAACGCTAGACTATACACATCATTTGCTAACAACAAGCTCTTTGGGGCCAGGCTATTTCTAGGAACAAAAGCATTCATTCTGAAAGTTACATTGCAGATGTTTGAAATGTTTGACTTTGCTGCAATGTGACATCTCTGGTCTCTCTTTCTTCATCTGTTCTTGAATGTATTGTAGCGAGCAACAAAGAGCGAGCTGTACATAGCATGTCATTTGGCGGTGAAACGGTTATTAATAGTCCCCTGTCAATACATTCTAATGAGATGTTTTGTAAATAAAACAGTTGAGCAGACATTTTGTGTCTCTCCCTGTGGCCTAAAAGACAATTACTTTAACTATTGTCTCCTGTCTGCTCTCGTCAAAGTCTTGAGGGTCACACTCAACAAGTTCAAGCTTGTTTAGTTGATTGTTAGTCTTTTCCAAGTCCTGGGAAGAGCATGTTAAACAGGTATGACAGATCCTACATACTATATGTCAAGCATTGGCATCCAGGCACCCAAAAAGCACTGTGCAGATTGGGCTCAGATGGTTTCTCGGCTTTGATAATTTTTATTAGCAGTTCCTCTGCTATTTCAGCTCCGTCACAGCTCATCTCAGCCCCTCAACACAGCCTCTTTCTCATTTCTGAACTCATATTAGTTCACTCAGAGGCAGATGCCCTGCAGCAGTTCTTTCTCAACAACCTCCAGAACCAGGAGCTTCACCTTTATGCCTTCATCTTTCTCAGTCTCAGCCACACTGAGCGGAGAAACATGCAACACATCCCGGCAAGTTCTGGCTGTGAAGGAGACTGTGGGGGAATGAAAACACTAACTGAAGGAACCAACACCCTTGGCTCTAAATTAAGACTAAAAACAAAATGCTCAGAGGAATTTAGAGGCCATGTGAGGATGTGTGTGCAAATCAAACTTTTCCCCGAAAATGATTCCCATTTCAGAAACAGTCACAACTGTTGGGTATGTATCAAAGCTAACTTTATTTCCTCAGTCACATAGACAGACAGATTCTGCTGGGGAAAACACCATACTCTGGATGGACCCCTCCACTATGACGGCAGTATTTTGAAACCTGTTTGTCAGTCGGACACCAACTAATGACTTCCAGGAAACCATCCTGGCTGAAGCATCCATTGGTCCCTTGAAGTTGATGTGCGTAAGCAGGCCTGTCGGGGTGTCTCATGTCAGCAGTCTGATCTCCTGTCACTGCTTACCGCTCACTGACAATGCCACAGCGAGTGAGTAAGTTGGTTAGCTCAGACGTCAAGGTCCAACCACCACTCCCAAAAACATAATTTATGGTTCTTAGAGAAACAGAAACAAGATTTTTTTTTCATTCTCCCCCCTCAGACTGGTCGTCTGGACCAGATTTCAAATATAACTGCACTTGTAAATACAGCCATCCACCCACTATCATAATTAGTGACTATAAATTACTGAATGGAAAAAAGAAACACTTCTGGTTTATGTTTTATACCATGATAACATACTGGATGGCTCCCTTAACAAGAAACAGTACATGTCAAATGAAGTCCAGATACAGCTAGAGAAACATTCCTGTAGAGTGAAAGCTGTTCATACAAAGTCACGCATAATTATGCAGACAACAGCAAATGCGACAAACATTCATCACAGCTGTCTGAACCTTGTGTATAAACCTTAACAAAAGTAGCTATCAGTCTGAAATAAGGAAAACTGACAGCTGAATTGTTCAACAATGGCCCACATACTCATAAGCCCTGGAGTCCTTCACAGTTTGTGTAAAAGGAGACAAATGTGGGGAATGTTAAATAAATTGCTAATAAAAAATGAGTGGTTTCTTTGCTGCACCCAGCAGTCAGCTGTTTAAATCTCCAGGGAAAAAGGCCACCAAGTAGTCTAGAAAACCTGTCTCACACTCAACGTGGCCTTTTCTGTCTGGGAACCAAACCTTTCCCAGAGCCCCCATGGTACCGTTGCGCAAAAGGCAACTTACAAGGGATTTTCAGAGTCTACTATGATACAGTCAACTCTCGACCACAAGCTGGGACTTGGGCAGAGAGGCCCAGGCTGACATTTGTCTTGGCATGAGCAGTCGGTGCCAACGTTAGTGCAGATAGCCCACTGACATCAGTAACATGGGAAAAGTGGCCTCAGGGCATTCATTGAGATGCTGATTCCATTTGGCACTATGAGAACCCGTATTAATAACATAGCACTGGCAATGAACTCTATTTACAATGTTGCAGCTGCAGAGGATTTGTGTAAAGTGGAAGTTCTTTTTAATGCTGACACAAGCGACCAATTCCATTAGCGAATGTTGCAGCTACTTGTGCATAGTTTAGTTACATGGAATACATAACACATCCTACAGATATATGAAGCAGCTGCTGAGGCAGACACGAGCACAACTCAAAACGATACAGTCAGAAAGCACCCAATGCAAAAACTGTTTATTACCACAAATGACTGGGTGATGTTCGATCCCACAGTTCTTCATCGCCCATACTCCTCAGTGTTGTAGTGATAATAGAGTTTCTGCACTGGGAGCTTTCAGTGTGCAGACTGTATTGTTCTAGCTTATGCTACACACACAAAAAAAGATCATCTTCTATGGCATGATTCAGCACAGGGGACAGGTGACTTTTTTAATCTAATTCAATTCAATCTAATCTAATCTAATCTAATCTAATTTAATTTAATTTAATTTAATTTAATTTAATTTAATTTAAAGTAATTTAATTTAATTTAATTTAATTTAATTTAATTTAATTCAATTTAATTTAATTTATTTTTTTACTTTTCACATTCATGTATAGGCCCACATTTATCTGTGATCTTTTTCGTGTATTAATTAATTTATTATGTACTAATTTAGTTGTGTACACTATGTTTTTTTCCCCTATTTTTCCGCACCCTTTTCCATTAATATTTTTATTCATACTATAGTACTTGCTTTGATGTTCGTGATGTGCAGGCTGACTTAAGGGTGCGGTTGAAAGCGCTGTGTTGTTGTTACATGTGAAAAAAGAAAGAAAGAAAGAAAGAAAGAAAGAAAGAAAGAAAGAAAGGGTTCAAGGGCTTAGGCGGTTTCTAGCTTTTTATTATAACTGTTTTATTAGATCAGTCTCAGCTCCTCTAACCACTCAAAAAGTGTCCAAAGTTGACTTTCATCTTCTCTGTGTCAAATATTGACACATAAAAAACACAATTTGGTGACATGCAAATAAAAAAGATTTACCCCACTCAGTTGGCAGCTGTATATCACCAGTATTCAGGCATCATTTTTTAATTAAACTCTGCAGACAACAGATTTTCAGAGTCCAGTATTCTGACCTTCAGCAAAAATGCGGCAACCAGTTCATTCACCCCAGTTTGAGCCATATCTGGAGTGGAAACTTGGTCTGAATTTATGGCCAGATTTCATATAATAACATGGACCTCCATGTGCCAACTGCGAGAGAGATCTCAGTATCATTAGATCACTGTACTGTATTCACAACACATCCAAGCACGGTTATATAACCTGAGCAGACTTCGTCTTTTAAAGTCTTCTGTAAGCATGATGGATGCATCACATCTGTGCTGTATGTTCTATTGAGTATCCGAAAATTAATGGCCCATGCGTTAAGTTGAGGTTAGCATTTACAGGTAGGGAATCCATTTTTCTCAGAATTTGGAAAGGCCGAATGAATCTGAGGTTTGTTTTCCATCCATCCTGGATGCAAGACTACTAATGCTCTTCATTTTCGAAGTGTTTTCATTCCTGAAAAGAGCTCGGACAGAGACAAGGGGCGGCTAGCCGGGACGATTTATGACCTTCCGCAAGATCCAACACATTGCTCTCTGCTGTATGTGACACGCAGACTGGGAGGCGGTGGGGTTATGTAAAGTATAGGAAAACAAACCTATGCTGACAACATACTGTAAGAACACCTGGAAAAAATCAAGTTTAAAATGTGTGAAATATGTCACCATGTTAAAAACATTTATTCTACTTTATACCTTCCAACACATGTCCTTCAGACTCTTACCTTAAATTCTTTTTCTTTTGTCCTAAATAGTCATATTGTTGTGGCACTATGGCATTAACTACTGTGTAAAACTGGTTTCATTTAGAGTTAGTTGACTCCACAGCTCTAAATAGCAGTCTTGCGTAAGAAAGACACACATCACAAAGAATATTATTATTTTATCATTTTTTTTCTGAGACTTTGTATGCCAGGACATTCATCTCACTCTGCACATTTATCTTGCGTTCGCTGGACACCCAGAAGATCAACACTGTCATCTGTCTGGCATAAATACCTCAACAGTACAACACAACTGCTGAGGATACGTCTCTAAATCCTAAGTCTGGAGCATCTGCACTCCTTCTTAAATTCCTTTTCTCACAAAGAATACTTGCTTTCATGTCACATTCAGATTATGCACCACTGTTGTTACACCCAGCCTTCACTTCTACATTCGTAAATGTTTATGCATTGTTTTGATCGCTGCTGTCAGGACTTCAGAGCGATTGGACAAACCGAGTGCCCATAGAAGGCCAGGGTCAGTTTCATCCAAACTCTCCAAGCCTCTCACAGAAAGAAAACTTCAACAAACTTTGCAGAAGCATCTTATTCCATTCTCTTCTGCGGTTCACTGGTTATGTACTAGCACAAACCCTCTGAGGATAGAGCTATTTAAACAGACAGCAACACTGGCCCTCAAGCCTTGTTTACTTCATCTTAACTTTCCACTTGTCTCGCCGCTTTTCTCACAACAAAGTGGCGACAAACTCCTCTGCTGCTCATTGGACTCATATGTTCACCACGCTGGGGCAATAACAGGCTGAGGAGGTACAAAAGAAGCAGCCAACCATTATCAGCATGTGATTATGTGTCGGCTCCAGTGTGTGATGCTGGAAAACAAAACTGGGCTTTGAGTATGCTTTTGTTATGATGTCTGTAACAAGGCTCTCTATATTTAGCCTGCTCTACTGACAGTTTAGAAAACAGTTTTTCATGCACACATCATTAGCCAAAGACTGGACTAATGGGTTTTTTCAGAGGAAAGTCATGTGGAGGAGAGAATGAGAGCTCATCATTTAGGATCCTGTCATTATGAAACGCAACAGTGGAAAAAAATGTTTAAAAAAAAGGTTTGCTGCCAGGGCCTTTTCTATCCCCAGGAAATATTGCTAAACCCTTCAGTTTTTATTTATTATTTGCTAAAAGGATATGAGCTTATTACTCTACAGCTCTAAATAGCAGCCTTGCTTAAGAAGATGAAAGACACACATTACCAAAGAATATTACTATTTTGTAATTTTTTTTCCAATGACGGAAAAAATATTAGCTTCCAGGGCCTTTTCTGTCCCCAGAAAATATTGCCAAATTTTCCAAACCCATCAGTTTTTACGTAATATGCCTAACATTTTTTCCAGTATACATAAAACCACAAGACACAGCCTACAGAAAATAAAAGTCATAAAAATAAATTCATAAAACTTTACAACTGCTCATTACTGCATTTGATGTGAATGTATGTACTGTACAGTGTGTGTGTGCTGCAATTTTGTGTGCAGTCTCTTTCACTGATTTATTAGCTTTGCTAGTAAGAGTGGCCATAGGCATGACATTGTCAGTCTGTTTGTCAGTCCACCACTATAATCCATCCATCCATTTTCATCCGTTTATCCGAGGCCAGGTTGCCAGGGCAGCAGGCCAAGCAAAGCGCCCCAGACATCCCTCTACCAAGGGCGGCATCCTGATCAGATGCCCAAACCACCTCAACTGACCCCTTTTGACACGAAGGAGCAGCGACTCTACTCTGAGCTCCCTCGGATGTCTGAGCTCCTCACCCTATCTCTAACGCTGAGCCCAGCCACCCCACGGAGGAAATTCATTTTGGCCGCTTGTATCCGTGATCTCATTCTTTCAGTCGCTACCCAGAGGTCATGACCATAGGTGAGGTTTGGGATGTAGATGGACCAATAAATCGAAAGCTTAGCCTCCCAGCTCAGCTCCCTCTTCACCACGATGGACCGCTGCACCAATCAATCAAACAATCAATCAGATGCTGCACGAAATCCACCACTTTGGTCCAGACTAAAAAATCTTAACAGCTACAGGTTGCCATCATGCAGCAACCTCCAGGGCTATAAAATGAAGCCAACGCTTCAAAGATCTCCACCTCTACTACTTAACTTGGTATAATTTTTAATACAGACATTCATGGTTCACATGGTTTACCTTGTAACTTCAGTGATCACCTGACTTTTCCTCTTACATATGTGGTCTTTAGTGAAATTAATATATGCATTTGTCTAACATTTGTTTTATGACCAAACACCTGCAAAACCAGTGACATTCCCATCTGCTTCAGCTGTGTTTCATGCTTTTTGCAATTTTAGCATGCTGACACACTACCTAAGATGGTTAACATATTAGTAAAGATTATATCCTCTTAGCATCTGCATGTCAACATTATTGTTACTATGAGCATGTTAGGATGCTGGTGTTACACATTTGAAGAATTTGCTGTGGTTTGAAGCACCTCTGCGCCTCAGCACAGCCTCACAAAACCACTAGCATGAGTTATTAACTTTAACATGTATCAGTAATTACTACATTAAGCTGCAGCTCATGAAAACTACATCACGCAAGGTAGGACTCTTAAACTGAAGATTAAAGTTTAACTCCTAATCTTAAAGTACAAGGCCCTGACACACCAAGCCAACTGTCGGCTGTTGGTCAATGTCTGGCAGTCGGTGAGCTTCTGTCACCCTAGTTTTTGCAGTGTGTCCCAAACAGTTGGCACAAGTCAGCCCTTGTTGGCTTTTAATCGGCCAATACAGCATGTTGAATCAGCGTTGGGATGGCGGAGCCTGTCAGTGAAAGAAATCACTCCGACTGGCAGTGAAGGGAGGTGAGGAAAGCAAAGAAAAGCCTAAAGACAAGACGGCGTGAGATCAAAACAAACTTGTATATATAAGGTAAGATTATATTTTTAGCCACTAAGCTCTTTAGCAGAAATTGTTTGTAGTTGTTTGTGTTATTGATCATTTGCTCTTGAAACATCGGGTTGTGTTGTTGATATGCTTACTGGATAACTGGTTTTAAATCCGTCCTGTTGGTCTTTCAGTTTGCCTTTTTAAATGAGGAATACAGATGAGTGCCACCTGCTACTATGAAGAATTATTTCCTCTCATGCAGGTGCAGAACAGCCTTCTATTTTTTGGCCGATCAGACACAGGCAACATAAGGTGACGAAACAGTCCATCTTCATCACCACTCGTCCTTTGATGTCAGTTTGGTGTGTTTGGGAATTTAGAATCAGTTCATGCACAGTGTCAAATGCAAAAGAAAAACTGAATAGTTTCTCAGAATAGCAGCTGGACCAGCATCAGTTATCTAAAAATGAAAACTTGCAGTAAACACCATGTGTGCCCAAAGATCTTCGATGAGGACCTTCTGTTAGAAGGGAGTTTGATTTTTTTAAAGTCAAAGTTGAAGCGAGACAAAGTTTATCCCGCTACTTACTGACAGAAACGCTTAAAGATGACTCTTTCTTCATCATCCTCCATGTAAATGCATTCATTCTTGAATAAGGACAAAAGCATGTCTTCAAAATAACATGGATTATGGTTTGCACCACAAAACGCTGACTGTTGAGTGAGGCGTACGTGCATACACTCTTGCGTTTGATCATTGGGTGGTGAATCTTCAGCACACTCTTCCCAGAATGGAAGTGCGTCACGAAGGGGAAAGAAAAACCATCTGTGTGACTGTCAACACTGAGCTCACTGAGGTCTTATCGTTTCAGAATAATACATGGAGCCTATAGATGTACTGGGCAGCAAGGCTTTGTTTAACTGTTCCAGTCCACATTGGTTGACTACACACCATCACCACAGATTCCTCATCATCTCTCTGACAAACAGCCTTTGTTCCCTCGCTTGGGGTTGCCTCCCTGTGGGCCAGAAATCACACCGAGTCCCGGGGGAATGCAGCCAGGGATTCACTGTGGTGGCTCTCATGCCAAGAAAAAACACAGAAGACTAAACCAAATAAAACAGTGATGGGGTTGCGTTACAGCATCATTGTATGAAATTCCCTGAGTGGTTTGGCGGCATCAGTGCAGGATGTTGTCACGTATAATTCTGTGTTTTATGGCTTTGGTAATAAAAAAGTAAAACATTCAGTATTACATGACGGAGGAACATTTTGTATTACCATGTACAGAAAACAGGACTGTGCATGAACTTATTTTCCTCACCTACTTTGTGCATTCCTTATAGGAAAAGTATTGGGAGACAAGGAGAGGAAGCTAGGGATAAATGAACAAGACAAAAGAGTCTACAGCCACGTAAGCAGCTCTGTGAGGCTGTACTTAACAGCAGCGCTAAATGCTGATAGCAGCATGTTAACGTGTTGACCATGACAATGCTGACATCTAGGTATGTCACCCTGCTGCCTGGAGAAAGGTCAGGGGATCACCAAAATCTTGAGAATTTATCACCAGGGACCATGAATGTCTGTTCACAAAACTTTGCACCAATCCATCAAGCACATGTAGAAAAAGTTTTAGTTTAGTTTTAGTTTTAGAGGAGCGAAAACTTTGGCATGCTGGTGGTGCTCGAGGTAAAGTGAAGGGATCGTCAGAGTTGTTAGTATTCATCCCCTGGGTACCATGAATACCTGTGATGAATGTCTTACTGATCCTCATGGTGCAAAAGTGATGTTCTGACCAACAGAGCAAAGTGAGGATGAGGCGAGACTGAAAAATATGCTCATGTAAATCATCACTTAAGCAGAGAATTCAGAATCACATTTTCTTGACTATCAGTGCCCAGTTTAAAGCTTCTCTTAAGGAATATCAGTGGTGTGGAATCAACCGCAGCACAGTTATGTGCTCATGGAACGGATTGGAAATTTAGAGCAATATCTATTACCTTTGCTTTTGTGCAACTTAAAATGAGACATTAGTTTTGGAAAGTCATTTAAGATAAATCAGGTTTCAGTGGTTGTGGTATATTGTAGCATCCTCTCATTCTGTGTATATTTTGGTTTACATTATCTTGATTTAGCTCCTCACAGACGATATACAGGTACTGTATGTCATTAACAACAGGGCGCTCACACTAGGTAATCCACCACCTGCCTTGTATTCACTTTGGACAGAGGCCACACAAAAAATTACCTCAGATGCTCCCATGACTTGATGTGATTATTTAACAGTGAATAATGAGTAGAAAGCTAACCCAAGGCTGCACTGTGACCTTTAGATCACATAAAAATTATTGAGCAAAATTATGATAAAAGACATTCAAACCAATCAGTTCCAGATGCATCCCAAATATTCCTTTATGATGGATGGCTTTGGTAAAGCCTAGGTCCTCCTCTGGTTTCTACAAATCTTACCACATTCTTACGATGAACAGGCAGATCAGACAAAGTCCTGTCATAACAGCATCAGCCACATCTTTGCCTGTTTTGGAAGATGGTGCCTCTAATTCAAGTGTCTCTAAATCTAAAATTCCTCCACACAGGCTGGCCCATTCCAACTGGCCTTTTTGAAAACACGTGCTGTACTATAAGGCCTTGGCGGTCAGGGAAATATCATCACAATCCCAATTATATACTTTGGTCTCTTTTGTCCAGAGATCAAGATCCTGCCTGGAGTATATGAACTATACTGCAAGAAGGTCTCATCCAACCCTCCAAAACCCCATTAATTACATTCCCAATATTATATTCTGGCAATAATACCATATGCATAGCCGCACACATGTGAGAGCACAGAGCAAGTCCCTTCATTGGTAGTTCAAATCTAACGGTGCCTTTGAGTGCCACATATTACTCTGATTTTCATTCCAGTTCATCCAAATCCATTTTTACACTCAACAAAATTTAATCCTGGATGTTTAAAAATCTATTCATTTTGAAACACTGCATGATTCAAGGACTGTCATCTCGACGTTACCGTGCTGATCAGCTAGAGTCAGCAATTTATACAAGGCAGAGTCAAGACTGTCTCAAAACCACAACTGTCAACCTGCCTTTGTCATTAGAATTCATCTTCTGGGCTCCATGAACAGCTGCGACTGGCAATCTATGGTTGTCATGATAATTCACTAAAAAATAATAAGATCAACCTAATGGTGCCAAAGCGATGTATGGACTGACATTGCGGTCCCTAGAATGAGAAAATGAAAATGAAGTGACTGAAAAATATGCTCACGTATACAGTATCATCGCTGAAGTCGAGAATTCAGTTCCAGATCACATTTTTAGACGACTCAGGACTCATTTAAAGGTATTTCTTTTTATCCCTTTTAGATAACATAAAAAACAATTACAAATAGTCAACTTCTTCTTCCTGTAAAACAAAACAAGATGTGTGTTTATGTAAGCTTGCACCAACCAATTTCAACCAATAATATCTTAACATCTACCCATCAGTTTATCTGCAACGTTTGCTGCACAGAGCTAAGATTACGTTAGCTTGCTAGCAACAGCATGCTACACCAGCATGTCTTTGTTTCCCCAAAATACTGTGGTTACAGGCTGCGGGCTAGAATTTATTCTCTTGACCAGAGTCTCTTCAGCAACTAGCATTACATGGAGTATAAGACAGGCTTTGTCGCTGTTCTTTTGATGGATACTACGATCCTTATGGGGTTACACATAAGAGCCTCAGGGTTACGACACACCCATTCTCAACCACCAAAGGCTTTGACACCCCAAGGTGACGGTTGGCCATTGGTCAAAGTTTGGCTTTTGGTGATCATCCGCTGCCCTCATCAGTGTGGTGTGTCACACACTGTTGCCCCAGTCACTTTTTTTTCCCACCAATTCCGCATGGTGAATCAGCATCGGCAACAGCGGAGCCTGTCCGTGAATGAAATTATTCTTATTAGCACACAAGAAGAGAAACAGAAGTGAGGAACGTAAACAAACAGCTAAAGTCAAGAGGAAGCGAGACCAAAACAAACGAGTAAGATTTTTTATTCTTTTTGTCATTGAGCTCTTTCGCAGAAAAGTTTTGCGATTGTTTGTGTTATTGTTCTCTGGCACATGGTAAATATGCTTTGTTCTTTCAACACTGGATTGTGTTGTTAATGTGCTAACTGGCTAACTAGCATCAAGATATCAAGATACTGTTCCAATTTCTCTTTTTGAATGAGCATTACAGACGAAGCTGTCTTCTGGTGGGGAGAGTTATTTCCTGTCATGCAGGCACCATCACTGATTGACCATCGGCTGTCAGGCGGCGGTCAAAGGGGGGTGCCTTCGTAAACACAAGTTCTCTGAAGTCAGTTTGGTGAGTTTGGGCTTTAATTCATTCAGTCATGAACCTAATTTATTATCTCATTCATCTCTGCCCCGTCCTCCTGCTGATCTAACTGTGAGGGAGGTGTGTGCAGAGCATAGACTTTAAAAATAACAGACATAGCTATCGTGACATCACCCACAGGTTTGTGTACTCCCGTTTTGAAGCCTTGAGTTTGGCATTTTGGCTGACAGTGTTTTGGTTTTTAGAGCCAGAAGCGACCATATTTGGCTGAGAGGCTGTCCCCCCACCCTCAGTACAGTTGTCATGAAGGGGAAGCCAGCAATGCACTGCAGCTCTGCTAAACTCCAAATCTACTCATGTTTTAGCAGCCCAATCAGATGCAAAGGATCTGATTTAAGTTCCTTTTGCAACTCTACTCTGATCACATATTGTGTTTTACTGTGAAATGTGTCACAGTACAGAAGCTAAAGTCACTATAATTTCTGTTTCTCTGACAGTTTGTGGTCGGTGTACTACCGTGTCCTTTATGTTTCAGCATATATTTGGATACACATGGTGATCTATATAAATTCAGTTAATTTCTTGAGATAGTCCTGCAGTGATAATGGTCCTCTAAGTCATGTTAGAAAATGAGATTGATCAAGTTCACCAGTGCAGCTGAAAGGGTTTTGACACCTTGTAGACTTTAATGACAACAACAAAAAGCAAATAAAACTTATCTGTTACTACCCTCTGAGTCCAATGTGATGCTGTTGTTGGACAACCAATACAATATGTTGTGCAAAGCATTTAAGGACAAGAAAGTTGGACACAGCCCCAGAGCTTTTTCTCTGAGGAGTCTGGGGATTTACAGGGTGAGTACAAATCTTTATCTCCATTGACAATGGGAGTAAAACACTCATCAGACAAGCCAGTTGCAGCTGTTTATCAATAAGGTGGCCAGAGACCTGTCCAGCCAGGGCTTAACTGAAACTGAACATCTGCCTCTAATAAAAGCCCTGGAGGCTTGAAGAATTATTAGCACTTACAAGGTTGCTAGGGTCGTCTCTCTCCTTTACTCTTCTCATGTCTCTCCCCCTTTCTCAGGGTTTAAGTAAATGAGGCATTTATTATTAATGGCGTATATACAGTGATCTTATCATCTCAGCGAGCTTGTCTCAAACAGCTGTTAAGCAACAAATGAGAACTTCAGCCCTGAGTGTGAAATGGGAAATTACAAGGTTGTGAAAATGTAGCCGAGTCCACAAAGTTTCCTCCTTTCTTCTGAAATCATTCCACCATAAGCCTAAACCCTATTGGCAGATTATGTACTGTATGTGGTCCTTGAGTAAAAACGATTGCTTCAATTTATTGTTCCACTTCACTCGGCATGTGCGTCTGCAAGAAGCAGAGCCAGGTTATGAACATGGTCAGTGATATTCTTCCAAAGATAATGGTCAGATCCTGGGTGGCCCTGGTCTAGATTTCATTCATAATGCGTGACGTACAGATTGTATCCTGATGCGCTGGTCAAAGTGGATTTAATTAAGTTGTGAGATCATAACAGTTATATGGTTTCACTCATATTTGGTCACTTGATGCCCAGAGGATACAGTAATCCAAGTACGTACTTGGGTAGGGCACTCTCACATGGGTGAAAGGCAAACACTGGATATCCTGTTTTGTTGATCTGTCTGGGGAGGCTGTGGAAAACATGACAGGGCAGTTCCCTGAAATGCAATTAAACCATCAAGCACTAATATTAACCCTCAATAAAAAATAGAATTACTGCCTCGCAGTTCTATGCCTCCACGAACCAGTCAAGTTGCATTTACAGGTTACATCCATGTCTGTCCATACTCATGTAGCCATGACAGCTGACAATGCTTCAAATATGGATGTTGCTGAAACAGAGCGACGTATTCTAAAACATGGATGCTTCACACACACCTTCAAGCACAGAGGATCTATACAATCAGCACAACACCCAAGATTAGTGGCACCAATTTAGTGTTCAACCAAATGTTTCCCCTTCTGTTCCTGAGTTATAGTGTAGAATAATGGCCATTAAGGTGTTTTTGCAAATTGTTATTATGGTACAGTGAAGTTGACCTTTGACCTTTGCATATAAAATGTAATCACTTCATCATTTTATTTTATCAGACAGTTGTGTGAAATTTTGTCATTATTAGCACATGAATTCTTGAGTTATGGTCAAAAACATGTTTTGTGAGGTCACAGTGACCTTTGGCTTTTGACCACTTAAATCTAAGCAGTTCATCGTTGAGTCAAAGTGGACGTTTGTGCCAAATTTAAGGAAATACTCTCAAGGTGTTCTTTAGGTATCACGTTCACAAGAATGAGACAGACAGGGTCATAGTGGTTGTACTTTCAGCTTTAAAGGGCCAGTGTGTAATATTTGGCATGGTTTATTGTCAATCTGAATCTGAATCTGAATATTCTACCCATTAATATGTTTATACAAGTGTATAATCGCTATAAAATAAAATTTGTTTGGTTTTCGTAGCCTTATAGTTATGCTTATATATATATATATATACATATATATATATGTATATATATATATATAGCAAGGTCGCCATAGGGAGGTTGCCATCTTGCACCGCCATGTATGTACGGCAGACCGAGCGGACAATCCAGCCAGCCAGAGAATGCGTTTCACATGTATAATTGAACCAAAGAAGACAGCGGAAGGAAGGAAGAAGGAGGAGGAAACAGCAGAGAGTGTTAGTAGTTCGTTGATAGAGAGTAGTGAAAAGTTTTTTTAGTTATAAAGTTTGCGAATGGACCACACTTACCACGCAACAGGAGAGAATGAACCCGAACCGTCATCTGCGAGGAAAAGAAGACGCAACTTCACTCCTTGTGATGCACTCTCTGCGGCACTTTTCCTCCTGATGATATATCTCCCCAACAATGGTAGCACCGAATCCCATTCTGTGCATTCAGCCTCTCTTCTCGCCCGCTCAGCATCAAACACATGGAGTTCCTCATCTGTATGCTCCGGCTCAAACAGGTATGGCTCTGGATCTGTGTCCGCTACAAGAAACTCTTCAAAATCGCGTTCAAAGTCATCCATTGCAGCTACTATAGTCCGGAGATATTGCTAGGCTAAATAAACAGCTGAGCTCTGTTTACCGGCTACACTGTCAGTCAGTGTGCGGGCTGGAGATTGGTGGAGCAGAGAGGGGAGGGGGTCCCCACTCGGTATGGTAAACGAGTGTGTGTAAAGTTATGAAGTGTGTCTGTTACGCTAGAAGAGTCAGAGTTTGGGACGGAGTCTTTTACCCTCTGGAGTGTTACCGGAGTTTCTGGAGTGCTCAAATAAACTGGCCTTTTTCCCGAACGCTCCTCTGGTCTCCTGCTCATGAGGGATACATTACAATATTGTAACATGGTTTACATTTCTAAATAAACATTTACCTCGTCGCTAGATAGACCTACTCCTAAAAAAAACTTGTGCGCAAGGCTTTTTGTCCCTACGAGGCCGCTGTCATTTACCCGACGGGAGGGGTGAACGAGTGAGCCCTGCAATCTAGAATTTGACCACTGATGTCACTGTTTTCAACCCATTTTACACACTGGCCCTTTAAACGCCAAATCTGATGAGTTTATTGTTGAGTCCAAGTGGACGTTTGTGCCAAATTTAAGGAAATTCCCTCAAGGCGTTATAAGGATATCATACTCATGAGAATGGGATGTACACATGGATGTCTGTACAGACAATCTGAACATTTAATGCCTCCGGCAAAGATAAAATTGGTTGATTTTTCCTCATGTTAAAATGACACTGTGGCACCAGGTGTGTGCAAAATACACAAAGTAATCATGTACTCACTGGACACATCCTTTACTGAGACAGAAACAGGTGTTGTAGCATTGGCAAGTCATACTTTATTTTCCAATTGTGCAAAAAATACAGAACCCATCCTACACCTGTATAAAAACAAGAAAATTAAAATATATTCACACATTTTGATCATATCTTACTGCATTACGGATTATTCAAAAACAGACAAATCATAGTATTTACAGTTCCCATAACTTTACAAAATCTTTAGCATTGCCATAAAAATTCCCATATAGAAAAGACTTAAATGCCTAGCGTAGCGATAGGACTGAGGTAGAATACAAAGATAAAGATTCATTTTTTTTCTTGGCCAGGTATTTGTGATATTTTTACAGTTTCTTAAACAAACTCTCTCTGTTATCCTCAACATAACAAACGGAGTGACAAGGTTTAATGATACAACTGGACACCCCAGTCCTGAAGCACTAGTTGGATTTTACATTTGTTTCATTAGTTGACATGAGGGATGCTTACTATGCTAAAATATCTTTTCAGAGACACAGCAGAAACGCTTTAGAGACCTAAACCAAGACAGGTGTATAGAGATAAAAACAACAAAATCATTTTTAATAATAGGAATTGCTTTAAGAAATGTGTTCAAATCATGGCTGTAACAATGGCAACAGTGCCTCATTCCAGTCTAGTGACAGACTTCACTGTGTCTGCGTCATGCATGCACTGCATAGTGTTAACTGTTCCAAAGTTAACTGCAGTTAGATGATGAGAATCTTTAATGCATTCACACCTAAAAATAGGGTCTAGTCTCCACACATGAAGGTCTCTCTGTACCTGAAACATGTGACACATTCATCTGTCTTAGGTGGGGAGGGGACAAATTTAGCATTTTCATGTATTTTACAAAAACAAGAGAGATGAGAAAATGAGAAAAGCACTAAGCAATAATAAATATAAAATGACAAATGGCTGTTATTTTAACACCTACTGTCTCTGATTAATGTTTAATAAATCTACAACATCGCCACCATTCTGAGGATCCATCTGCACCAGCTCTCATATACTACACAGTCAACTTAGCAATATTATACCTCCGCTCAATCACCTCCACATATCTGGCAGTGAAGTGACACCAGCCTTCTTAAGGGAAACATAATCTATCTACAGCAGTGCCTGCTGCCTGTATACACTTCCATTTACCACACTGTTTCCTCTCTTTCTGTATCTGCTTGACAAGTTCTGGTCTACCCAGCCGAGAAAACATCCTCGCTCACAATGAGCGCATCATTTAACTTATAAATACAATTTAGACTTTAGTTTTGGTTTCACAGGCTAAATCCTCGAGAGCAAAAAGCAAAGATTGTCCAGGTGAGCAGAAGAAGGCAATAAAATAATACAAAATATCATAATAGACATAAAAATGTTAAACAAACCAAATATCATAGATTCTGTACACAATGATTAAATACAGTGTGATCAGTATACATTCCTGTGTATGAAAACCAATTTGAATTTGTAATAAGAGCATCAATGTAAACATAATACTTTCTGTAAAACATGTCTAACTCAAAACTTGCAGCACCAGCTGTTCAATGTATCATAATATATAAAAACATTCTGTATTCACAGATTGAGTAAGTATGTAGTAATATCTATATCTGGAGATAAAAGTTGAGAAAAAAAATAAAGGTCCATTAAAATATTGGACAACAACTTTTACTGGGCGGCTATTGTTTATGAACTAAGGGGGAAACGTGTCCATCAATCTGCTGGGATGTTCTGTTTCCACTGACGGCGCAGAGACAGATTAACAACCATGGTATCCAACCTGTGGGCACTTCCTGCTCCTCAAGAGCAGCTGAGGTGACTCTGTTGGTGTCTGGATTTCTGATCTGAAGTCTCACTCCCTCACAGCAAAGACTCGGAAGGAGCCTCCCTCGGTATTGCTCTTGCTGTAGACGGACAATACAGAAAACATGTTACATTTGGCAACCGCGAATACAGGTGCAGCACAGCAGCTTAGTATGTAACTTCCATAGTTGTAAGAAAAAGATTTGAGAGGAATGGTAAAACTGAAGCAGTAGAGGCTGTGTTATCCTGAATTTTAATCCCTAGTGTAGGTCTCAATCATCACATATGACCCACTTGAAGTGTTTGGAGATGAATTTTTCTTCAGGGACTCACCCCATTGTCTGTATTTTTTCATTTTCTTCTTATTTTCTGTGCTCAGGGCATTTATGGGCATGTCCATCAACAGCGCTCAGATGAGGTCGGGGCTTTTTCAAAAGGTAGTGACCAAGTGCCAGACCATAAGCAACAGGCATTCAAGAAGCAGAGCGCCGTAAAAATGCAAATATAGCAAGGTAAAATGCGAAATGAGAGTGAATCTAAGGTTGGCTATCACTTCTACTTGCTCTGGTAAGCATGTTTGCGAACAGTAACCAACAAGCCAGCATAGTATACCTTGAAATGTCTCATCAGCAGCAGTAAAAGTGATAGCCAACCTCAGATTCAATCTTATTTTGGAACAAGCTTTGTCCACTTGGGGTTTTGCCTTGCTATATTTGTGTTTTTTCTGAGCTGTGTTCCCAATTTCTTAGCCTCCTCAAGACAAAAACCAACAACTGGCCAGCTGTCTTAGTGTAGCGGTCCATAGTACAGACAGGCAAAGTGACTCTTTGCCCCATCCTTGGAGAGCACCTGAACTAACTACACAGAGCCTTAACTCAGTGCAGCCCACCCTAATTTCTGCCTCATTATCAGTGACTTTCGTAGCGTCCTCTTGGATACGTCCTACTCAGGGTCTGGCACCTGGTTGGTACCTTTTTTATGATGTCCTGACCTTACCTGCACATTGTATGCAGAGACACCCCAAACACAGCAATAAGCCGAGTCATGATTGAGAGAGATTACTTGATATGAGTTTTGCTTTGTTTTAGGAAAATCCCGCACACTATAACTTTAAGCTCAAAAAACACTGGATCCTTAATGCAACCGAACGCATCTTTCAGCAGACCTTGGTGACATCATGAGGGTTAACAAAAGAAAGCTCCCTCTAGAGCCACAGAGGAAATCACACAGCTGTGTTCACAGGCAGAGTAGTACTCCACATGATGAGTAAACTGAAGTGTAAAATTTCCCTTTAAGTCAAATAAATATCTTTTGCGTGATGTTTGTTTTTGTGATACTTGGAAGTCTGTTTCTCAGTATTGTCCAAGTCCTCGCAGCAGCCAAGTCCATTAAGGAGCACACAATCACGGTGTTCAAAATATCTTAGGAAATGGCACATTGGCAGTATGACTCATTTTTGCCGTATTTCTGCATCTGACCTTTTCCAGCTACCACATGTGTTAAATCTGATGACTTTGTAATTAGTTCATTGGTGGAGAGACCTTGAAGCTCTGCCATGATCAATAATCGTGATAGGCCTGCGCGATTGGTATCAGATCGCAGATAATTGGCAACATAGGAAAGCACTGACTAAGTGGCTGACAGCATTTCCATCCTCGAGTAATCAGATAGGCTGTGATTACTTCCCCAGAAACAGAGCCTGGTCCAAACTGCCCGCCCTGGCATGATGTTGGCACATGGCACGGACTCTCTCTCAGCCGTTTATTGACCTCCTATCCCAGTGCCCTGAGTGGGGCCTTCGCAGCTCTGCATTAGATTTCATAGTAGTCAGACTTAGATTATTTTGGCCATTCAGCACTTTGCACACTCAATTGAAATGCCTGAGTAAAGTAAGCAAAGATCCCATGTGTGGCCCATCCACACACCAAACCACACCATTACTCTTACAACCCCACATGCCAGCAAACTGCCCACAAGGGCTTCCTTGCCTAAGCGCAGTCCGCTGGAGCTGGCCACAGCCATGAGAGTGATGTGAGAAACATGGTGTGCATGCAGGGAGCCCACTACATGCAGTATTACAGGAGACATAAATCAAGGTAGGGTGTAGTGAATAAAAGCACCTTTCTCAGGCATATTTTAGATTCTCTTGTCAAATTTACTTGTCTAATTTGACTACAAAATCCATGTTTTCATTTCAATTGTGTCTCAAGGTTTTCTTTACCACACTCCCACTGGTCTAAGATTAAAGCCTGAGCTGAGCAAAGTACTGAAGATAAATATTATTCTGTGTCTGTACATGACAGTATATAATCTCCAACATAAAATTCAGTTTTAAATTGACTTGAATTGGATTTTCTTTTTACACATGCACGATTATTCTGAACATAGTGAAACCTAGAGATTTGGTTTCAGACCTACTGATTTGCTGCCCTGATCTCGAAGTTGTTCAACAGTTTAAATACATTTGGTGTTGTCTCCATGGACAGCTGTTTCTCACAGTTGGAAAAACTTTGATTAAGAATGGGGATGTCATCTTCCTACATAGCAAAATGTTCACTGACAATGTATTTCAGTTGTTTCCAACCAAAATAGGTAATACAGTATCCAATTGTAGTGACTACAGCATTTGTTTTTGTTACCTTTTTTCGTAACATTTAACCAAAATCAGGACCTTTCCCTAACTGAAGTGCTATTGTTGCCTAAACCTAAGACAATAGTTTGGACGTGAAAACCAAAGTTCTGGTGCATCACACCAGTGCTAGCATCACTGCACCGACCCACCTACCAAATGCAGTATATTGCTGAACTTCTCTGCCCCTACTCCAACTCCCAACCGCTTAGATCCTCAGGACTTGTCTTGTAACTGTCCCATGATCGAGGCTGGTGGGTAAGGTGGATCCTGCCGTTGTGGTAGCTGCTCCAGAGCTCTGGAATAGCCATCCGCACTCAAAGTTTTCAATGGCCTTTGGTTGTTTGGAGTAGTTTTAATATTCCACTTTTTTCTCATCTTTTTAACGTATGCTATTGTTCTTACCGGTGATATTCTGTTTCATATTTGTGTACATGTTACATTATGTATATTTGTTGTTGTGTCATTCTTTTAATTTGACAGCATTTTTGGTCAACTGCGGTTGTTTTAAAATGTGCTATAAACAAACTTGATTTGATTTAATTTTGTTGTCAAGGTCCTGCACTAAGTGGTGTTTTATGTCCTGAAAGAAATGTTGTCTATGAACATAATCCAGGCAGCGATTACGTTGCCACAAAAACATAATTAAGAAACCAGTCTATTAAAAAACAAATGTAATTTCTAGGAGACAGGGTTACACCTCTTAAATCAACATATTTCTGTCATCAAAGTGAAAAATGATGACGTATCTGCTCCCAGTAACTGCTATGGTAGCTTCGGCGTCATCTTCAAATGAATTTATCATGGCAAATCTGTCACTCCCTGCGATTGCTTAGGCCAAAACAAGCTGGCATGAACACAATGTAAAGCTGAATATACCCCACAAACAAAATCACTATTCAGTCTGACTTCTCTCCCTGACACACCAACTGAGCACCAACACAGGTGTTCTCAGTCCTGCCTAATTAGACCTCTTCTCATGACTGTGTGGTTGTGTGCAGACTTGACTCTCCTGTTGGCTTTGTTGCACCTGTTTGGGTGGGACACCTTAGATTTTCATCATGCTTGTTAGTGCAGTGAGTTTGCTGACCTTGCATAAACCCCAGCATAATTCCAACCATCCAGAACAAATGAGGATTTGCAGGGTCTTTAAAGTCCCTCTGGTTGAGAGACCTTGCTTTGTTTTTTGCAAACACCATGTGGAATGTGCTTTGGGAAAATATTCTGACACTACCGGGGGATCCTAACCATCAAACCTTACGCACTACCTGACTCCTCTGAGACTTAAGCAGGTGGTAGAGTGTTCGTACATGTTATTAGTGATAAAATATTCCCACACTTCCCTGGGCTTTAACACTGAACTGATAGCTTTCATTGCAGCCGAGGAGGCTTTGCATTTTCACAGCTGCCAAAATGGCTGCTTGTTGATGGAAGCTGTCAAACACCACGTCTAAACATGAATGGTTGTTCTCATTTTCAGATAAAAAAGCCTCTCTTAAATACTCTACAGCCAGACTGTTAGGAGCCAAATCTAAAAATATAGATTACTGTAACTCAAATTATCTCTAATGTCACTATGGTAACCTACAGCTATTTGACACAGTGCCTGATTCATCCATCTTTGTACCTTTTATTATTGTGCAACAACCCTTATCTGGGAAAGATAATTACAGTAAAAATAGTTGACTAAAAAAAAAAATCAAGCAGTACCTCTCAGACTGGATGCCGTTTTTCAGGACACCAGGATAGGTCTTTCTCTTGTCCAGTGGTAGAACATCCACATAACCGCCGTCTGGTTTGATTACCCCTGCATGGATGGCTGCTTTACAAATACTGGAGCTCTGTGTGGATAAAGTGTGGCAAACAGGAGAAACACTTTTACAACATGGTTTTGAATATCTTTGTAATTCCTTTATTTTGGAATACAGTACAAAATATATTGCAGTAATCCACAGAAACACACGCAGGCATTTGTTTCACAGTCTGAGCCAGCACAACAGACCATAAGCTCTTATCAACAGTCTGGAGCAGAATCATTCATTTCTAGTCTAAACACAGATCATGCTCTCCATACACCCCTACAACATTTCTCACCAGATGGTTTATGTCTCATGTTTAACCAGCATCCAGCTTCTACACCACTGTAGAAACACATCTGGGCGCCTGAGATTGCAAAACATTCCTGGGCACATTTGCTATGAGACACACTGCTGCCTTACTGTGAGACGTTAAGGGGAGCTGTGATGTGTGTCCACCTGGACGTCATCTGAGGTCAATGTCCAAGGTAAAACCCCATGAAACACCACATCATCCACTCAGACTGTACGTCTGATAAATTTGTTTTAGAGGGTACTTTACAATGACTAATCTATCCTGAACATGATTTAGGTGACGTCTGAGCGATGACATAAACCAGCTTTCATGAAACCATATTCTGTCTGTATCTCCTATCTCTGAGGCACATGCACTTAGTCTGAGATAACACTTGAATAACCCTCTGAGTGGGCAAGCCCCAAGTTGGGTAATGCATCCCTGGCAGCCTTATGTTTAACGCACCATTACTCCTATTCTCCATGAGCCAGGTTCACACTGTGATTCAATGACTTTCCATAAAAACAGCGCAACACATCATTCTCTGGAAACCACACCTACTGGAGGGGAAAACAATTAGCACCACAATATGCAACCAATGCCTAAAAACATTAGATTTCAGCATGTCAAAGGATGATTTTAGCACCCTGTGTCTACAAGACAAGAAAAGCTATAATACCAAACTCAGTATTGTCGGTCTGTCTCTGTGTACCATCTCCTTCCCTTGCTTATTTTGGAGAAATGATCCCACTGGACGTCCAGAAGTGAACCTCTACAGCTTGTTTGGCCAAATTAGCAACTATAACTTTTTTGTGACTGTCAGGATCCCACAGTTTCCCATGTCTGTTTCCCGGCTGATGCCTCACATCCTGTCTCCACTTTTGCCCTCTTAAAAGCTCACTTTTTCAAATCAGCAGCTTCTAAAAACTTAGCTCTGGGTTCTTTCCCCTGTTGGTAGTGCATCCCACAACACAACACCCTTTGGGGCATTTTCTGTCTTTTGCTAGCACACAGAATTGACAAGGAGGCACCTTCACACAATGCAAAGTCAGTGGTAAGTGACTTCCCCTCCGGTATGGACAGGATGTTATTGAGCGCTGTCTCTGTAGCTACAATGCATCACATAGCCTGTAAAGTCACCCTAACTTAATCACATTGCAGATCTGGATGTCATTTTCTTTCTGCCTGGACTAATAGCACATAAATGAATAAAAATAAACAGCACAGAAGTGGAGAACCAGTTTGTAAAAGTTCCCTCAAAACATGTATGACTTACATCTGCGTAGATGTTGTTTCCAATCACAGGTGACCAGTAGGAGGGCTGAGTCTTGCAGCTGGCCGGACAGAAGATTCTGAAAAACATTTTGGACATTAGTATGAATGTGCAGCATCAGATAGGGGGTCAGATTAATGGATATATTTTTCAATGATGGCTAACACATGACTTTAACACCCCCCATTTACCACTTATAAGCACTATACGATGCTTTAAACGATTTATAACACAGTATATAAAAGGGTTGTAAGAAGATCGAAGGATATTTCAGAGTGATTACTGAAGTCCAGTATTTGTAACAGTGCTACTATATTGTCATCCATTATCTGTTTATACACATGGGTGCCCACAGGAGGGGTTACTCCAAAGCAAAACCTGTAACTGGATAATTATTTCATGCTTTATAGAATGATGAGATGATGTGAGGAGGCACCTTGGACAGTTTGAGTTGGGCTTCTTGTAAGGGCAGATTTCAGCCACTGTGGTGTAGCAGTCAGCGGTTATTTCTGTCACAAAGAGAGAAGAGAAAACCACGTACTTTATATACTTCATATGGCTGACTGCGTGAATCTACATGTAATTATGACTCAAAGCTCTTCTTGAAAACTGTGCCTCACTTACCCTCCACTTTGGCCACCACAAAGGCATTACCAGCTTTGTATTTACTGTAAAAGACATCGTAGTGTTTAGAAATCAGCACTCAGAAATCCAGAGTTGCACAAAATGTGAATCACTGAAGCAGGGTGATGTATTTCACAAGTGTTGCATCAGCAGATGTGATTTCAAGCTATTAGGGAAATTGGTCAGAACACAAACACCTACCTGGACGACTCGATGCCATTCTTAGTGGCTCTGACAAAGAACGGAAACTTTTCCATCCTTGTGATGTCGACCACTCCTCCGTTATTGTCAATGACACCAAAATGGATAGCAGCTCGGCAAATACTCGATTGCTGAAACAATAAAAAATGAGCACTTATAAATATGCATTGAGAGTATAAATTGTTGCATGACGCAAGATGTTTGTTTCATGTTGGGTAGACTCACCACATCATAAAAGAGAGTTCCCCAAACCTTCCCTTTCTTGTTCACACAGTTAGCAGGACACTTATATCTGCAGAGTCAGAAATGGAGACAAGAGTGAGCTGATATTGGACAGGAAGTAAATTAGACTGAATAAAACATATTTTATGCACATCCTGACCTGTTGCAGGTTGCTCCTTTACACTTATCCCGCAGTCTAGTTTCACACTTAATGTTTTGAGCTGCAAAAACAAGACAAGAAATGAGTAAGGAAATGTAAAAAACAAACATGTAGGTTTAATTTTTTTTTTAATAATTCCCGTAGCTACCGAGAAAGGTGTTGCTGGGAGTCTTCGAGGGTGGGCTCCTGGGTGTGGCGGGCTTAGGAGTGGATGGTTTGGACGCTGGTTTCTTAGGAGGAGACGGTTTAGGTTTGGGGGCAGGTTTGGCGGTGGTACGAGGTGGCAGTGGAACTTGAGGCTTCTCCACCTCATTCATGTCCTCTGTCTCTGAGCGCTGGGAGTCTATAGATGAACAAACACACGTGAGCTCAGGTTGACAATACATTGACATCATTCAGTGAAAACCATGTGCACTCATTCACCTTTGTAACACAGGTTATTCCTACATCCTCCTCCGTAGCTGGGAGGGCACTGAGAACAAGGCTGTCCGTGCTGGTATGGCGCCTCGCCGATCCAGTTGCCCCTGCAGAAGTGAACAGTAGACAGCTTGACTAAGGTGGAAATTAATCATCAGTCAAGCATCACTGAGCTCATGGCCTTGTAATTACTTCAGCACTTTTTTGTCCACAGTCAACACTCGTAATAGTCATTAATCCTGCAAACTAATAAAAACACTCCTCGTTGTCTCTCAGGCAATTACATCCTGTGGGCTGTCTGGAAAACAAGCGCCTGCTCTGCTCTTATTTTTCTTTCCCTATGCTTCATTATTATTTTTTTTTATTATTCTGACTTCTGGAGGAATTTTAATGGCTCCAATCTGTCATACAAATGTATCGGACAACTAGCGCTACATATCTGGAATGCAGCTATATTAGGAACACACACTATGAAGAATGTAAACAAGAGGAGAGAGGAGGTGTGAGTGAACTGTGGAACATGGAGGGATACTGATCTTACTTTGGGGAGTAGTTGCACACAAGGTAAATGGCATTCTCCCATATTTCTCCCCACACGTTCATCCTTGGACACACGTGCACAGCGCAGCCCACTCTGCTAGTGGTCGCCCAGACCAGCTGTAAAGAGGGAAATAAAAGAATGGCCAAAGTTAGCACACAGACTTGCTGAATGAACCGACACATAGCAGAGTAAACTATTGAGCTTGTAGCCTCAGGGTTCCTGCCTCACTTTTCTCACAGCCCATTGCATTCATTCCAGAGGAAGCAACTAGATTGGCAGTCACGATTAATGGGGCCACTGGGACGTCCAGGAGTGCCAGGTCTGTTATTCTGCCCCAGTCAGATGCATGTCTTGTGTGAACCCAGTTTGCCCTCCGTGACACCATCATCCAGATAGAAGTGGAAATAAATGGCAGCTTTTAATATCTTAACTCTGCAGAAACCAGAAGTCAGCGTAGGCCCCCGAAACGGTCCAAGGTAAAATAAAACGGCTTATTAAACGGAAAGCTGCTGCAGTGGTGTTCCAGATGAATGATGTGCCATTTGACGGCAAATACAACACAGCATGTTCCATAACTCCTCCTCACTTTCCTCCCAAACTCTGAAACATGTGCGCTCTCCCTCCTCAGGAATGTTCATCTTTTTCCTGGTCCAGTTAGAAGCAACTGGAAGCAGTGAGTCAGCAGACAGACGGATGTGTGCTGAGTGCTGGTAGCTCAGCTCAATGTACTCAATAACTCCAGAGGGTCTAGCATTTCTCCGCAGTGGTAGTTATGGAGTATGACTGCCGGGACTGCGGGTACATCAGCACTTCCAGCAAATGAAGGACAGAGACAAGGTGATGATGCTCAGATTTGGCACTGTCTACTCTGCAGCATCTTTAGAAGAATCCAGGTCAAGCAGTGAGGGGTGTCTGGTGTGTCTGGAAATGACTACCAGATGGCAGTGATCGGGTTTCAGGGTGAAGGCAGAGGGAGGAGTCTGGATGTTTCTTTAAACTCATCCCAGCAGCCACTAAGTAAAGTCTAGTGGAAGAGGAGACCAGCTCACCCACTTCTGTTTCCATTTGATTGATTTATTCATTCACTCGTCCACCCATCAACTATTCTTTCTGTACATTACTTGCCTCTGAATTTCTATTTATCCTTCACTGTCTATAATTTATTAATCCATACCTGTCAGTTAACCCCCCAGTCACCCCCACACTGCCCATAGGTGCTGTGAAATATCATACAGAGTGCACAAACCACATGCTGTAGCACAGCAGCACCTGTCAAGTCACATATGTTCCATATCGCAGATAAAAGAAAGCGCACAAGCTGATACTTCAGAGATTCAATCATAAATATAGCAGACATTAAAGTATAGGCTTCAAAAGGAAGTTTAAAAATATATTTCAACCATAAATGAAACCCACCATACTGTGTGCTAACCTTTTCATCTTGCAGTCACTGATCCAACTGAGAGTAAAACCACTGCAAACTAAGTGCTTTATTAAAGTACTCAGAGATATCCTCCTTTTTATTCCAAGCATTCCTCTTTCTCGTTAAACCTGGAGCCTACATTACCCACAATGCAACACAACTACTGACAACTTGGTCGCAGATTCAGTTGTGTCATGGTAGCGGCAGCTAATGTAGCAGAGATGAGGAGCGGGCTACAGAGGTCATTTTGTTTTGTTTTGTTTTGTCTGTCTTAAAAGTTTCTCCTGAACTCGTTCACCCAACCTGATCTCACAGAAATACCTGAAATGACACAACCTCTTAACATCGCATTTTGTGGCGATTGCACGAAACGTGTCAAAATTACATACCAGTATGGCCACAATTTTAGACATGTGGTTAACATTGTGAAATGGTAGCAGTTTTGTTAGGTTTAAACACCAACTTTCCTCCACATGCAGACTTTGTTGCTATTTATCAAGCGGCAACCTCAGAGGCTGAAAAACGAAGTGCTAAAAACTGCAGTACCTCAAATGGCCACTTGAGGCTGGCTTCAAAACAGCAGTAAATCCCAATAGACCTCCATAATGCCCAGCAGAAATAAACATGTTTACAGCCAGGTACAAAAAACACTTTTGGTCTCCATAGCTAATCTCAACATTCATGACTGTACAGATCTGTTTGCAGTTTATTAAGGCTTAAAGTTAAGCATATTTAAGGGTGGGGGCGCGTCAGTGACAGGCTGCCTTTAAGGCGTTGCTATAGTCTGTGAGTCAGATCCACCCCTCGCCCACCCACAGCTTCACCCTCTCGTCTAAGTATAGTCACTTCTGGCTCCAGAAAACCAAGATGGTGAACTTGAGGCTTCAAAACAGGAGTCCACAAACCAATAGGTGACGTCACGGTGGCTACGTCCATTGTTATATACAGGCTATGTTCCTTAGACTACCGATGGGGTTGTAGCATTTACCACCTCCATTGGCATGGTTTCCGTGGTGGTGGCATGTAATTTAAACACATTATGTGTCACCACCACATAATGTGTTGTTAAAATGTCAACTCACCTGGGTGTAATGGGTGCACATGGGCCCGGAGCAGCGTTCTGGACACCAGGGATTGCACTCCTGGGGGTAGGGATAGGTGTAGTCTTTCACCTCATCGTACCAGGCCTGGACATGGAAGGCAGGAGAGCGGTATCTGTAGGGTCCATGCACACACACACATACACAAACACACACAGAGAGACACACAGTAGGCTCAGTCACAGACCGTCCAGGTACCAAGGGCAAAAGGGAAATATCTGAGGGAGCTGCCAGGTGCTTTGGCCAGACTTGAGAAACACTGCATGAACCCCCCTGCCCCTCCTCCTCCCTTCAGCCCTCAAATGATGAGTCTGAATTTGACCTGGCACACAGACCGGCAGTCTGCTCCCCGTCCATAACAGGGGAAATCAAATCAGGTTGAAAAAAAAAAGAATTAGAGCAAACCTAAACATGGCTCCACGGCCCAACAAATCTGTTCAAGCTCCTGTTATAAACATCTCTTTTTACGGTATTGAAAAGTGCTGAGCTTATAAATGGAGAGAGTAGAGGGGGAGTGGAAAAAAAGGACTCCACATCAGGGTTTGTTGGCACAGGAAGAAAAGAAGGGAACAGGGAGGGAGGAAAGGGGCTGTGAGAATGGGAGCAGATTCCTGGAAGGGCACCTGCTGCGATAGCCATACTCTGTCATACACAGAGGCCTACTGTGTCTGGTGTCTGCTCAGACACACACACGCCCATTCACACAAACACCAAACTTAATGCACTAGCACTGACTAGCGCTTTTAACTACCCATGTTTGTGCCTCACAGGAGCAGCACTCATCACTGTAGTTTATAGGGAGCTGCTTCATCTTGCAACAGTTGAGAAAATACTCACCCTAATAAAGAAAGAAGAAGTACATAGGAAGTCATTTTGATCTGCTAATTACGTAACACAATAACTCTGAACCTCTGTTGGTGCTGCCTCAGGCTGGGTATCAAAGCTCAATGTTTTTGGGGTACATTGAGTAACGAAAACTGAAAAGTACCAATAACCAATGTACCAATGTCTCGATTACTTATTCCGCAATCAGGTGTTTACGTTTACTAATGTTCA
The DNA here is from genome assembly GCF_011397635.1 of Epinephelus fuscoguttatus. NCBI lineage: Eukaryota > Metazoa > Chordata > Actinopteri > Perciformes > Serranidae > Epinephelus > Epinephelus fuscoguttatus. Next base: position 26,903,955 of record NC_064753.1, on the reverse strand, counting down.
GTAATAAGCCTTTATAAGAACAGCTTTTGGGTTGCCAGGTTGTGAACATGACTAAGGGTCCACAGCCGCACCATCTGCTCTGTACTGCTGTACTGTACATGGGCACAATGGTGCTTTGAGCTAAATGCTAAGGTCATGGAGGCGCTGCATATTGTTCTGAGGGCGCAAAATTCTAAAGCCCCATTAGTCTGAAAAATGTCCCGTTGGACCCAAAGCCCATTTCTTCAACAAAAACAAACACCCATTCCTTGGAAGTCCCATTTCTCTGAAAATACATACTCCCTGCAGTTAGATAACTTAACTGCTGAAAAAATGTATGTTTTTGTAAACCACAAAGATGTTAAATTTGTGCATTATTTTGTAGCTGGTATGTTGAAACTTCAGGCTCAAAACCACTTGGTTGAGATAAGATTATGTTTCAGCTTAAAACACCCATGACTGGTGGTACAAAAGTTGCTGGAGAAGCAGGGACCAGTCAGTGAAAATCTCTCGGGTTTGGTGGCTCAAACGCTGCAGAGAAACTGAATCTACTTGCAGGGTGTATTTTTGGTGAAATGGAGCAATGGTCATTTGTTTTGGGGTAATGGGCTGTCTGAGAAATGGGCTTACAGTCCAATGGGGCATTTTCTGAAGTAATGGGGCTTCGAAATTTTGGGCCGTCAGAACAATGGCATAGCACAAACATGGGTTATAGTGAACAATCTAGCATGCAGATGCTAAGCAGGTATAATGTAACCATTTTCTCATCCTTATATCACCTTCTGTAAAAGGACTGTAGAGGATCTAGACCATAATCCTATCAATTAACAGCTTAGTAAGTATTTTATACTGAATTTCCAACAATTATAACTGCAGAAATGTCAACTAAATAGGACAAACACCAGACAGAGGGACGTGGTCTTATCTATTATATCATCTTGCAACTCATGCGTAAAGCATTGGTAAATGATTTATTAACCAATAATAAAGCAGATAACAAAAATGTATAAGCTCATAATAAATGGCTCCCTAACAGAGGGTGGTGCTGATAAATAAGAAAAGAGTCTAGGAAAATGTATTTCTCAAAAAGTTTGCTCCAGAAAATATTGTTTCGATATTGGTGCCAAATCAAATTCATGATACTCCTCCCTTTTACTGGTGATGGTATTTATAAAATATGACTTGTGATTAATGATCAGAACAAACACAGATAAAGTTTTATTTTGACGCATAAGCTGACTGACTGTGTGTGTTACTGCATCTCACCTTCCCCAGTGAACAGCCAGGTTTTGTCCAATAGACATGAGCAGGTCCTGAGGTCCATGGTCCCACTGACACTGCTCCGCCCAGTGAGTAGCAGACCGCTCCAAATCATCATCCCAGACCTGCACACATAAAGTAAAACGAGTTTCATTCACCTGCTGCATCAGCTACAATATAAAACATTATAATCCACATCTTGTTCTGACTCAGTAGATACCTAACCGCAACTTGTTCAAGGCCTCCACTCCTGCACTTCCTTCCTTCCCAGTGTGCTGAAACTGAGCTGGATACAAGTACAACATTAACCTTTGACAGTGACATCTGAGTGGGGCAGCTGGCGCCTGGCCCTGGTCCACTACAAATCTCCAGCAATCACAGCTGAATTATCCACATTTCCTGAGTGGGTTTCTTTACAGTGGTGGAGAAGGGCGGAAAGCAGAGAAGACACCTGACTCCCACCGTGGAGGGGGCGCTGTGAGGGGAGGGAGGGAGAGTGGACTGCATACAGCACGGCCCCTCAAAGCACATTTCCTCAGTAAATTTCCAGCCTTTTGGTGGTCGCTAAAACATGCATACACAGACACCACTGTAACCCCAAACACCCATACACTAACACAAACACACACACTGCCTGTTCGCTGGAATTTGAGAGAGCATTGGGTTGAGTAAATCTTCAGACACTTTCCTTCCCGGCTATAACCGCACTCCAGAGACACCCAGGCCACCACTGCTTCTCTCAACTTTATGGACCTCGTGGTTTTCAATAACCTCCTGTGTGTCTCAACAATAATCCCTCTCCTAATTTACCCATTGATGTGCCACGTCGACCCATGACTCTCCCTTTCTAGTCCTATTCTCTCTGTCCTCTGTTGACCCAGCCCTCCCTTGCTCTCCTGTCTTGTCTGAGCTGTCTGAGCAGGTAGGACAGAGTCAGAATTATTATCCTCCCTATTAAAGAGTAGCACAGCAGGCTGGCAAAAGCTCACCATCATGACTGCAAGTTTCCAGCAGAGAGAAAAGGCTGTTTTTATTACAGCAACACAGCTTTTCTGGGCAGAGTATAACCTTAAACGCTAATCACCAGCTGCTTCTCACAGGTCGCTGACACATCAAAATGAAGTTCTCAGTGAGGTGAAGCCAAATGTGATCGCTTTCAATCATCTTTAAGAGTTAAAAAAATAGGTAATTGGGTTACTGGGACATGTCTCACCATGAACTCCATGTTCGAGGATGTGGGGTAGACAGCACCCCTCAGCTTGTTGTGCAGCTGGACAATCTCCTCGCGGTCAGACCAGCGGATGGCCCGTCGGGTCCTACTGCCAGCTGTGTTGCTGGTGCTGTTCTGGTCCACCTCCTCCTCATAGCGGCTCAGCAGCTGCCTGAGCTCGTTGGAGTCGGGCAGGAAGAGGGAAGCCGAGTCCCTGACGCACAGCAGCAGGAGGGAGACGGAAAGGACAGGGAGCCAGGTCATGGCAGCGCAGGTCATTCTGACACTTCAGCTGTCTGGGTTCGGCTTTCAGACTGCAGGAGATGGCAGACTGTGTGTGTGAAGTCCCAGACACAACCTGCAGGGAGGAAACATTTAATGAGTGTTTCCCCACTGTGTGAGTCAACAAAGCAGAGATTACAAAACAAGGGTGTACGGATTACTAAACTAACGCGGAAGTCACTTTATATAACAAAGGTCACATGTTAATGGTGCTGGGATAAAATGTTGATATGGAAATCTATAACTCTTCATTCTTTCTCTTGTGTGATGTTGTAGCTGATACTGGCACACTGGCTCCTGTGATGCTGAGGCAAAGTAAACTGAGAGTCTGCCTTTCTCTTTCAGCTCCTCTGCTTCCTGTCAGTTCAGCCTTTTGCCAGTTTGTGGCTGTTGCATAAAAACTATTACTCGTTTATCAGACGCACTACTAAAATCTGATGCAATCCGATACAAGTGCACTGCAATAAGTCCTTCCCCTGAGAAGCTTTGGATGTTGAGCAATTGTTGATGTGTGGGTGACGTTGTAGTGGACTGAATCACATTTTTATTGCAAGTTATTATCTAAATTTAAGAGTTATGTTTTCTCCTTTTCTACGCAGATACTGTGATTTGTCATAGATGATTGACTTGCAGTATACTGGGCATCCCAGAAGTGACCACATCATGATGCTGTCAATATCCTGTGCAACAGTGTGACATGATGTTGTTGCATTATCACTGTATGAGTAACCATCTAATTGCCAACCCCAATTTCTGAGTATGCAACATTTCATATCTTATTTTGAACAGCATCAAATATTATCACATGGACACAAAATAAAATGAGCTTTACCACAATCAACCAACCAGTTTGCATCTGTTTCCAAAAGGTAAATAAACTGAGCAATCAAGACTCAGCATAATTTCATTAAAAGCCTCCTAAAGAGCCTTTCTACCCAGTAGTAATATAGCTTTAACAGCACCTGTTATAAAGAGTGGTTTCACTATAATCAGTAACACTGGCTTGTTGCTCATTAGTTTTACTGAGATCTCCTCGTCTCCTGACTCTCCAATTATTTTCTGACCAAATTGAGCAGCAGCAGCAGGCGAGACACAGAGGAGGGAGACCTGAGTTCATGTTGACAAGCTTTCTAAACTGCGAAACACTACATTCCTGACACATCCAGGAGCAACACTCTGTAACTGACTGTCCATCTGACCTCATCCCTCTGAAGGCCAACAAGCTTCACGTCCAAGATCAGGGCTAAACCAAACATCACACAGTCACAAAGTCTTATAAAAGAGAGAGAAGAGCAGCCAGTCAGTGTGATCAGAGACGAAAGACAAAATAAACCAAGCTCCCAGCTCGCACTGGTTGCTCTCATCCTTGAATCCCTTCACCCCTCTCTCCCTCTGGCTAAAAAGGCGGCTTGAGGTCTGGCACCGGCTCTGTGTCAACACGTCGTGCCAGCTCTGGGCACTGTGAGCCAGCGGGCAGCTCAGGCACCACACCCTTCTCTTCTCCCCTGTTGCCCCCCTTTTCACACTCAACCTCCACCAGCTTCTCTGTCTGGGCCCTTCTCATGGCTCTCATGAATTTTATACCAGAGTGACAGACAGTGCAGACGATCTGGACACACGTACATATCCACATCTTGTCTATGGGAACTGAGACTTGTCTGCCACTGGTGGGCTCGTGTGTGATGTGAAGAGGGGCTGAGCTCCTCTCTGCCTCACCACGAGGTCGAATGTAAACACAGCTTATGTCATTATTCAAATTTTCTGATTCATACACATCCTCATAGATGCTTGCTTGCTTGTGAGACACTTTTTAATTTACTTTTTACAATAGTTTGTCCCTGCAACTCTAAAATTAATGTTTTTTTTAGGTGAAGTATGACTTTTTTATTAATAACTTTAAATCTTGCAATAACTTTTAAAATACTTTACCATTTTGCTCATAAGCTTACTGCCTGTATATACATTTTCCATGATGGTGCTCTCACATTGACATTTGCCTAGTGAAGCTGCAGACTCACAATGAATGACAGTATGTTGCTAACAGCCTCTTTCACAGTCACTTAAATCATATTCAAGTCACTCCTGTCATAACATTATATTGTCATATAAAACAAAAACAGGCTTAGTAAGACAGGTACAGCTTAAATTTATACAGTCATGTCAGCCCTAAGGTATTATAAAGTTATTTTTGCAGGATGTATTGTAAATTATAGGTGAAATATGAGACTAAACAAAGTCTATCTAGTAAAACCCTGCTATACCACAGCATACCTGAAAGCTACAACACAACACTTTGCAAATAAATATGTGTAATGTCTCATCTGGCTCACCTCTATCTGTCTCACTGAGTATCCAGCTGAATATTTGGGAGCAGTTTCCTCTGCGCGCTGGAGAGCTGTATAATTCCCTTGTGAGAGGAGCGGGTCTGCTGCTGCTGCTTGTTGGCGGTGTTCCTGAAGCACACAGGAGCTGTGTAACTTCTGAGCAGCTCACAGAGCCTTATATAGAGAAGGAGACCCCTCAGGACCAGAGGAAAAAATTACTGTCTCTCCCCACTCCCCCCACTCGCCAGCCTCCCTCAAGTAGGCTATGTTCTTGGCAGAGCGCGCGCAGTGTGCGCACGCTGACGAGCAGCCTGATGTCAGGAAGAAAACTACAAATCTTGGAGCTGTCAGCCGAGTCAGCGGCAAGCAGTTAGATCATCATCTCTGAATCACGAGTGGTGACAGTTATTACTCAGATATGTATCTTCACAACCAGCTACAGACAAACATTTCAATAGACTAAACATGGGAAGCGGTGAACAGGGGGATTCCCAACAGACAGGGGAGAACTAAAATCACTACACCTATTTTTTTTTTTTAAAAAATTGATTACTGAATTGTTATTGGTCCTAACATGTAGTACTACTTTCTAATGGAGCACCTTTTACAACGGCTTTATTAATGATTAAAGAATCATTTACTTATGATTCATAGATTAGTTCTGAGGCATAAAATATTTAGAAAGTAGTTAAAATGTAGTTATAAGTGTTGATAATCCATTACCTATTATGATTTCTAATGAGCCATTAACTAAAGTTAGCAGGTCATTAATAGAGGGTTGTAGCCTAATCATCAAGTTTGCTGTTGTGTTATTTGGGTTTAATCCAGATCATCTGCAGCTCCTTCTCTGGGAAAAAGCTGAATAGCAGTTTACACAATCTGGCAACCCAGATTTTCACATCCTGCTGACTGACTGACAACTTTTGTTTGGTATGCATTTTTAATTTCTCCTTGCTCTTTAGGATCAGTAGGACCTGATAAGCATAAAGAACTAAACACTGTCAATGATAATCAAGTCCCAGTGTCCTCAAATAAGATCTATGAAATTTCAATGTCTTTAAATGAGTACTTCCTCATGTGCAGTGTCTTGTTGCTGTTGATAAAATTGGTCCAGTTTGTTGCCATGTCAAACTACGAACATTATTAATAATGAATAAACACGTTTCAATCATAAAATGTGATCAAGTTTTGGACCTTGTCCACTTTTGTCTTTGGATCTGCTGCAGTCTGACTTGGCAGAGATGGCTGCCATCGTGTTTTTACACTGATTAGTGTGTTGAGGTCTCACTATCATTAGATGGCACAAAAAATTGTCCACAAATGAGGACAACGGCTCTGAGTTAAGTAGAGTTAAGTATAACTATCAACATAGTCATTAGTTAATTGATGCGCCCTTTATAAAGAGTAGGGGTGGGGGGAAAAACTGATACAGCATAGTATCGTGATATTTTTGAATGGCAATATCGTATTGTCACATAGACACCAAGTATTGGATTTTGCCACTGTATGGTGGTGCAGTGGTTAGTATTGTCACCTCACAGCAAGTGGGTTCCGGAAGGGGGAGCCCTTCTGTGCAGAGTTTGCATGTTCTCCCCGTGTCAGTGTGGGTTTTCTCCGGGTACTCCAGCTTCCTCCCACAGTCCAAAGACATGCAGGTTAACTGTGACTCTAAATTGTCCGTAGGTGTGAATGTGAGGATGAATGGTTGTCCGTCTCCATGTGTCAGCCCTGCGATAGTCTGGCGACCTGTCCAGGATGTACCCCGCCTCTTGCCTAATGTCATTTGGGATGGGCTCTTTTTTGCAATTCAAAAAAGGTAAATTCAGCATATTGCAATACATTTAAAATTGCGATAATATTGTATCATGACTTAAGTATCATGATATCGTATTTTTGGCCCCTAATAAAAAGTGCGTTATTTGATGACTGCATTAACAATTGTTGTGATAATTTAGAAGATAAAATAGTGTTTCTATTTGTGATACATTAAAAAGATCCATCAGGCAGTGAGAGGATCATTTTTGTCACTGTGTTGCAAGATTTTGTTGATTTTACGGGTAAACTTTCCACATATTTGTTTGCCATATCCAGAATTTTTTTCAACCACACAGAGTAATACAGTTACACAACAAAGCAATCAGATCCTGCTGGTGTTTTAGTTGGTCGCAGCTACCATTACAGATCGATTATCCAAACATAAAGCCGTCCAAATGTCAGGAACAACAATGAAAGATTTTACATAATGTTTTACTCCTTACATACATCCTGTAGATTTAAAGGTGCAGTCAGTGATTTTCATGCAAAACACGTTTTGTCAAATTCAGCGAATATCTCCTTAACGTCTGCTCGCTGTCTGTTCTGTGTGTTTATACAAAGCCCTGGCTCTGTAGATAGGAAACAAATAAAGTGGCTGAGGCTGAACTGCACAACACTGTCAAGCCAATCGGCAACAGGGGTGTTCGTGCTCGTGCACAGGATGGCAAAAGGCCATGGATGTAACAAGAAAAAGGCAGTGTGAGCAGAGAGGGACGGTGAAACAGAGGCTTTGAACAAGCACTGACAGGTGGTGTGTATCGAGTTCATATATCTCTCTGCAGAATCGCTGACACCACCTTTAATGTCACAGGTGTAGGTGTGCTAATTAAGTGAAATCAGCTTTTGTAGTACACAAACCTGTCGGGCGCCCACTAGCTCACCTAGTAAAGCAAATGCCCCATGTACAAAGGCTTTGTCCTTACTCCTTTACTCTGGATTTGTCCTGTCTAATAAATGCAAAAACACCAAAAAATAATCTTTACAACAAACTTGTACAGTCGTCTTAGTTGGAGTCAAACTTGACCTGATTTAGGGAACGCAGTAAACACATTTGAGGGCCCCTGCTGTTGAAACTAAACATCACCTTCATCACATGAATGTGTTATCAGTAAATACAGAATTAAAACACTTCACATAATTACAGGATCTGTGTAAGAGAGGATAATGAGGCGCAGAGAGATCTCCTGCTTTGGAAACAGAGTGAATCACGTGTCAGTCGTATCTCCGTGCTGCAAAGACAGCTAGCTGTATTATGACCTAAATAGTTAACATTTTATTCCATCGTGAACTTGATTTCTGTCTGAAACATCTCAGATATTTACAAGAGCACAGCCACGCAGAAGGAATGCCAGTTCGGGTTCTGCACGCAGTCAAAATACATGTTTAGCAGGAAGTCTGGCTCATCATGCATCTGCTGTCTTTCTTAAACGTCCTGCAGAGAAGATGGCTAGCAAGGGCGGTTGATTTACATTTCTGAGACACAAGGCAAGAAAAGCTAAGGATCAAGCTTATGGGATGACCTCATGGGATGCATCTTTATCACCAAGACAGCCTGGAAATACTTTATTACTCTTGGCTTCCCTCAGCTCAAACAGGGCCGCTCCTTCAGTGCTGTATAGTTTTCGGGATATCAGAGCATTTCAATACAGTCAGCCTCTTAAAGGGATTGTAATGTACCAATCCAGAGATTCTGTAAATGGTGATATTTGATCTAGTGATCAACATTAAGATTCATCCACACGTCTTAAGCAGATCAGGGGCATTTTCTCCCAACAATAACACTGTGCAAAATTTGTTTTCTCCAGAACTGACACGGAGCCATTGCCCTCAGAAATTGCACATCATAATCAGATCATGGCTGTTGTTGAACTGGCTGCAGCCACCTTCACAGATCAATTATCCAAACATGAACCCATCCAGATGCAGAAACTAAGCTGTAATATAATATTACCTCTTGCATAAAGTTCTGTTTTCGTGCGTCAGTCTGGGTTTCCATAATAACCAGAATATGACGTTTACAAAGAACATGATGACCCTTGCTATTTATGTCATTTTAGATGGTCTATCCTATCCTATCCTGGATGGACTATCCAGACTTCCGATCGTCTGTGTGCCTCAGATATTAAATATCTCAGCCACTTCTTTTTACCTCAGCAGTTGGGGACGAACAGTTTCTGGCTCTCTGAAGTCTGCTGAATTCGCCTGGAGGCAGAACTCAGCTACTCCATCTGACGCAGCTCATCATGCTCTGCATCACTGAAGATTTTTTTGTGCTATTAACTAACTACTAAATAGCATGGGTAGACGGTACAGCTGCACACATACAGTGATCAGAAACCTGGGTAAGCCACATTGTCCTGGCTTCTATCAGAGGACTCCAGCTAGCCTATCAAGGTTTCTGAATCCAGAATATGATGAAACAAATAGCTATGATAAACCAAAAACCATCCAAAAATATCAGCTTTATGGAGCTCATTTTGGGCAGCGGTTCCCAACTAGTGGGTCGTGGTCCAAAAGTGGGTCCCAGGTCCATTCTGTATGGACCACAAGTGACTTGCAAACATGTCACCTATGTAAAAAAAAGACACTTTAATTTGAAGGACAGTTAATTTCTGGCACAGAGCTTTTATTTTGAAGTGCTGTTTCCTGCTGTAGAGTGAGTGACTACTGGACAGCTACATAACAGAAGGCAAACTAGCTTGGTGACATGGCCAAAGGCAAGTATGACGTCGAATATATTAAACTGTGTGGACACTGAACTGATGACGAAGGAGAAATCTGGACCCTGTGGCTGGACCAGTTGGGAAGCACTGCCCCAGGGTAACTGTAAAGGCTCCAGATTTATGGTGCTTTAAGATGTAAAAATGATTGATTACATTTTTTTCTTCTTGTGACTTAAGCATGACCATCCACAAATAGGCTACCTGACGCCAATTATCTGTGCTCTGAAACGTTTTTTTTTTCACAGACCTTTCAAAACACAAATATGGCAAGCCGTGTACAACATCCTGAAGTCTTTTTCTGACACGCTGTAAATCCCAAACACAAGTACATATCTACCTGTCTTGTACTTTGGAAAATACTTTTGCCAGACAATGATCTATGTTGTGATTAAATGGATTTTCCAGATTATGATTTTTATTTTTTTTGTTTTGTTTTGCAGATGCTCAAATAACCAAACCTCGACCTGTATTTCCCGGTCCTGGGCGGCCCCTTGTGACAAACATTTGTAATCATGTTACTCACAATTGATGACTGTATTCTAATAGCCAGGGGACCAGTGTTGTCTTCTCAGAAGTGTTATTCACCTCTCAGCTGCATCAACCGGGATACATAATTTATAGCAGGCCAAATGGAAACTGGAAACTCGCAGCTCTGCATCAGCCTCAGATGAAGACAACAGGAGGATTACACAGCACAAACATCCTTTTTTTTTGCTTACTTCTCGACATAAAATAATCTTGAGCAGGTGGGACTCTAGTTTTTCATTTTGTAAAGCTCAAGAGGGAACCACCATCCGCCACACACACTGCAGGGCTGTTCGCCACACATAAAAGCTGAGAGGTGGTTTATTTGGACAGGGGCTCATGGAGGTCCTTGAAACTCTGGTCACCATGTTTACTTTCCTTAGAAACTGTGAAGCGCTGGTGGACCTCTAAACACGACGTACAAAAACGAAATGCAGAGGAGGTCGAACTGGGGGAGACTGAATGAAAAGACCATATGGTGTACGAGGCTGATTGAAATGGAACAGGAAATGCACAAAGATCACTCCTACGAGGATAAAGAGGTGGTGGAGGGCCAGATTAGAAAACGCAGACACATGACGAGCATGCTGGATAAGGAAACCGGTAGCTTTTGTGGTTTGTAGCAGCTTGAATGGAGGACTGGCACAGATGGAGTACATGCCACACATTCCAACTTCAAGGCCAGCAGTTTCACCAAGAAACTTCAGAGTCGACAGTCATGGCAGAAGTAACTGCTACTTACTGCACGCAGAGGGAAAGTGTCAGTGATGTGTATTCTGGCTCAAGACCCCTTAAAACAAAGCAGTAACTTCTTGTGACCCATCAGTTTGGACATGAGCTGTGCCACCAAGGAGAGATGTTTTTTCTTCCTACATTGTTTAAGGTATGAATATGTAAATGCAGTGTTTCTCAAATGAGGGCACACATACCCCTAGGGGCACTTTGGAGTACTGCAGGGAGTTAGTGAGATTTTTTTAAATGTTAATTTTAAAATTATCAGCTGTGCATACTTCCTCAAATAATTAAAGCAATAAATAATATTTGCACCTTATAAAAAAAAGATGCAGTTCAATGTAACCACAATGTGGCCTTAGTGCTACTGCATGATGACAAAACATTGTTAGTGATGGATTATTTGAAATACAGCCTTTTAGTATTTTTCAGTTAAAAGGTTGTTGTTGTTAAGCAAATCAAATACTGATGGTGCTGTGCTGTGTTGGACCTCTTTATAGAGGCTTCAGCTTTATTCCACCAGGTGGCTTCCTTACCAGGCTCCAAGCGTTCACACTGAGCCGGGAGAAAACACTATTTTAAAAAAATTCTACCCCCCTTTGAAAGTCCATGTAACTTAGAAATGCAATCCTTTTTTTGAGCCGGTTTTGGTCACTTAATTGTGTGATGATTGTATTTCCTGTCTGTTGTGTTTTATTTCTATTTAACCCTTTGAAACCTGGTGCAACATCACTTTCCGTGCGCTGCTTTCAAAAGCCTTTAGTAGGTATTTAAACCTTCAAACTCTGGGCAAATTGGTGCAGTTTCTTTCAGAAACATGGGGAAAAAAGGTAATGAGCAAGTTGATACGAATTGTCCCACCAATTGCAATTTTTTTTAATTTAATATTTATAAATTATATTTTATTTAACATTTAATATTTATAATTATCATAATTACATATGTACTTATTATGGTATACAATTATTAGAAGCACTCATTGCCTTCTTCCCATGGAAATCAAACCAATTTGCTCAGGTTTCGATCACGACATTCAGCATTTGACAAGAAAAAAAAAGGAAAAATGAGAATTAAAGCAAAAAGAAATAACATTTTTGGATAAATTTCATCAATATTGTAATATTCTTGCAATGCTTCTGATTCGTCTAATGCCATTTGGGTGTCCTGGCACCCAGGACACAAACCACTTCTGTCATGGAACAAGAACGCTTTAAAGCCACCGAGACCTCAAAATAAGTGAAAAGAGCTACGGAAATATTAACAATGACCAACTTCATTATCTGTATCCAGAAGCCATTAAATGAACCACATCTCAAGGTTCCACCACTCCACTTAGTATTGAGCTGTGGTGGGTGCTGCTCAGCTGAAGGAATACATCACCGACGAAATGACCAAAAAATCAGCTTCTAATGCTGTGTTAACCTTGAATTAATGGAGAAAACTATTACACAGAACTTGTGCTGTATAATCCAAGTCTCAAGGGTCGTTTTCTCGGTAATTCCCAAACATGCATTTCCACTGAAACATTATTTAAAACTGAACTGAAAATGATTTTTTTTCCAATGTTGTCTCCGAAACCAGACTCCAATGCGAAGGTTGTGTTTTTTAAAAGCAAAAATGCATGCGTTTGTGAAGTATGGAGCATTTGAATGGATAAATAAGACTTGGATTATACAGCACAAGTTGTGTTTGAGTTTGTGAGCGCATGGCCCCAAGTAATCAATATGTTCATGTTTTCAATGGAAGCTTGAAAAACAAAAAAGTCTTCATGAATTCAAGGTAACACGCAATGACTAACTTATGTACGGAGTCATTTAGTGGGTGGGTTAGTCCTTTAAGTACAGGGCTTAATGGTTGTCTCCTGTCTATTAAAACATGACTCATATGTTGATTGTAGAGCAGACAGGCATACAGATGTGCAGATGTGACAGGGCCCCATTGTTCTCATCCACAGCTACACGTGCTTTGACCCTGTTGGTTTGGTCATCTCCACTCTGAGTAATTATTTTGATCCTCAGCACAATAATCATCTCAAAAGCACAATTACATGCTCATATTACAGAATACTAACATGCAACCTCATCATGTTGCTCCTTGTTCTGTGCTGCAACACTGTGACCATAAAAATTACCGGCTTAGGTTGAAAAATACATATGTCCTATGCATTTTCAACAAACCACTCAAAAGCCTTTAAAAAAAAAAAAAAAAAAAAAGGGGGGGCCCGCAAGGAGCAGGCTAACACACACACGTCCACCATCATCCCTGAAGTACGGCTGAAGGAGACACTTGTGAGTATAGGTGGTCTATCAGTGGGTGTCCAAACATGTAATTTGCCCTTCAGGCTGCGGGCCTGTAAAAAAAGATCTCTTGTAGTTGCCTTCTGACATTAACAAGGAAAATACTCCGCTTGATTGTAAGTTTGAGTGCAAAGCCGCAATTCAGCGGACGGCCAGGCTATAGTAAGGGAGGAATAAATAGTAAGGAATACTAAAAGGGCAGAAAAACCTTACTGGGCAAATTTTTCAATGATGGGTTCTGCTTCCCATTAAAGCAAACAGAGGCGAGCTGAGCCGCGGCCCTAAGGAGAGCAGTGTGGGCACCGAGGCAGCCAGCTAGACCACAGGAGGGGGAGATACAACATACTACAAATACTACACATAGTATATGTTGACATGCAAGAACAAGAGAGCAATTAGCAGCGTGCGGTAGACCAAGACTCGGTGGATCGTTTTGTTGTTTTGGTTTATTGTGCACATTGTTCTGTAGGCCAGTCCAGGGTGTAGAGACTGAAGATGTTCTCAGTATTTACTGTATCATAAGAAAGCCAAGTAGTCTTCTGACTACACTTCATTAGCAAACTGCTTTTTGCACAATCCTTTATTGAACAATTAACAAAATAGAATGCTGGAGGCTTAAAATTAAAAGACAGTATAGATTTTGTTTTTTTTGTTTGTTTTTTCTTTTTAAGGTCAATATCCCAACAATTCCCAGCAGACAATAGTGTTAGGAGCACATACTGAAAAGAGAGACATTATTGAAGCATTTCACCAGCACATTTCCTGACCAGCCATGAGAGACTGAGATAAAACTGTACAACAGAAAGCTCAAGGTGTCCGTTCAAAGTCCCCACTCCCAAACATTCTTCAAAAAAGGGGAAAGAAAAGTATGCAAATTAACAATGTCACAATTTGTGCAGATATGACTACAAAGCCAGCAGCACAACTGAGCTATCATTAAAGTTAGAAGATGTGTATCGACCGTCTAAATGGCATGCCTCCGTCTCCTGCGTGGAATGAGTCGTGGACATGGCAACAAGACCTCGGATGGAGAAGGCAAAAATAAAGTTTGAATATATATACTGGAGGAAAGGCAGCAGGGCCTATATTAATGTGTCCTTTGGTTTACCTGGGGAAGGTTTCCGACTTTGGAACCCACAAGAAAAAGTCGATTTCTTGCACCACATAATGATGATAAATTACAAAGAGGCTAAAAATAATTTAAGGTGAAATTATGTTATTTTGAAAAATGACTTAAATTTCACTTGAAACTGGGACTGAACCTGATCAGTCTTTGTGAAGTTACAACCAAGCACCGTATGGGACGTGTTAAATTAAACACAGGAAAATGGTTTTACACTGCACCATCTCTGATCTGAGGCAGGAAACTGTGGGACAACCACCTTCTCACCTGTGTACCTTCGTTAATTAACTATGCGTGAGACAAAAAGGAGGACTTTTGTACACAAGCTGTGTGGAAACACTTGAGCTGATTACATTTTGTAAAGTGTTAATACTGAGATTCTGACACTGGTGGTTGGAATGAAATGGGTCTTGAGCAAAATAAAAAAAAAAAAAAAATGGAAAAATATGACAAAAAAAAAATGGAAATAAATATCAAGCAAAGAACTATTTCAATTTTATTCATTGTTGTGCTTTAGCCTGTGTAATTTCTTTTCAAACACCAATTCAAATGCAAGCATTTTTTTTTTAATCTGAAGGGAGCGAGAGCATGGGGACATCCAATAAATGATCAATGACAAAAAGAAAAAACATCTTTTAGTAACTCAAAACAAAATCACAATCAATGAATGATCCAAAAAAAGAAAAAAAAAAAATCAATATCTTCAACAAAAAGCAAACACTATCTCCTTTTGTGCACATGTCTGGGGTTGGTTTTTATGCAGAGCTTAGCACAGATGTAGTCCCACTTCCCCTCAATGCTCAGTTTCCCTCGACTAGGAGGAAATGCTGAGCCACAAAAGAGTAAATACATAGGTGTCAGGTACATTCCCCTAACTCCTCACAGACATTAGACTTGCTGTTGGCGACTGATTAGGGTTAGACTTGTACACTGAGTGGAAAAAACATCACACGTTGAACCTAAGGCAGCCCCCGCTTTCTGCTGAGTTGGGGGGTAAGAGGGGTGGTGTGGCTCAAAACTACACTGATAAGCCACCTATACACAGGTGGAACCTTTAGACAAGTAAAGACAAAAAAAAAGAATGGATAGAGAAGGAAATGTACAAAGTAAACAAGGGCAGGTTTTGCAGTGGAATCTGTCTTGATTGGTTGCCATCTCTCCAGTGCAATAACTGAGGCTAAAAACTAGCGCGGCCCTTTAGGACCCAAACAAGTTTTCAGTCAGCTAGATTTTATTTTTTTTATATTTTTTTTTTATATTTTTTTTTTTTACATTTTAATCTAAATATTTGCAAAATATGCATTTGCCTGTCATATCGTAATCATCAATCAGTTTATACTTTGTGCACAGAAGCTTATTTGTTATTAAATTCTAAAGCGCATTAATATTTTTTTTTAGATAGTCTTTCTAAATCTAAACCCAGATACCATAACAAGGATCTCTCAAACAAGGAAGCTGTTCAGTTCTCGATGTACTACCCATGTTTTTTTTTTCTCCTGTTGTTGATGGCTCAAGTTGTACCGAGATTTAAAAGCATCATAAAAGTGAGGAAATGGAGGAGTTGTTTGTGTTGGTGGCAAAGAAGACAACCTGGCCTTGGGAGGAGAGACTCGTGATAATGCTGGTGCTGGGCCTGTTCAATGCACGAGGGCAAATTCAAATAGGCTTTTAAACTGCTGCAAATTCATTAGGCCAACAGTTCCCCATTTAATAAAAGGCAAACACTGATATTTCTAGGTCATTTCCTTAGAAAAGGTAATTCAAACAAGAGAAGTTACCCCAGCGGTCCACTTGCAGCCTGTGGTAGATAGTTCTTCCTGTGTGTGAGTCCACTGTTTGCTATCTGAGCCAAGCTGCGGGCTCAGCAAGAGGTGAGCCTCAGGTCCTAACCTGTAAACCTCAACCCCACCTCTGTCTGTTCAACAGTCCTTTCCTCGCTGCTTTAAAAGTAAAAACAAAAAAGGACAAAACAAAAAAAAGAAAAAACAGCAGTGGTGCACAGAGAAGAGAGAGAGCAGTCACAGGGAAACCTTTGTGAATGCAGCCCGTTTCTCTTCCTCCAAAAAGAAAAAAGAGACAAGGAAAAAGGTGTCGGAAAAGCTGGTTCTCAGGAAAGCGGGGACAGGAGGGAAGAAGAGGAAAATCTTGCAAGAGAACAAGTTGGGCAGTGTTCCTGTTCATTAGTTTTATATGTGTGTTTGTGTCATGTGTGGATGTACTGTCCTGTCAACGAGTGCATTTGGAGCATGTATGTCTGGTGTGCGTTGGTGGGTATATTTGGGTATTCTTGCGTGTGTGTTGGGATGTGTATGCATGTGTCTACAGCAGGTCGACGCGGCGGTAGTACAGCAGGTAGGCGGTGCGCTCTGCAGTCTGCTTCACCACCTGGTACTGGTTGATGACCTTCACTGTCTGGTCGTCAATGCGCAGCCAGCCGTTAAGACCAATGTGGAAGACATCCGTGGTGTAATGACCGCCTGTCGCGCTGTTCCCATGGTGATAGACAACTGGTTGGGTTGAGAGATGGGGAAAAAGACATGAGAGGAACGTGGGATATTATATTTAAAAGGCATTACTCATCCGTTACTTCAAAGTTGGACAGTGCAGTATCAGCAGTTTTTATAATGAACACTTAAGCCCAGAGGTTTACCCACAATGCAGTGCAGCGTGGCTTAAATAGCAGACATTATGCGTTACAAAATTAAAATTGTGTGCTTATTGCTTTGTTTTCTAACCTTATAAACTCTCTATAAAATCTCACTGTTCTAAAGTGTGGGACTAAAAGCAGGATCAAGCTCAACTGATGACTTTAATGATTAATTACAAAGAGCTTTTACTCCAGCTGTGGATGAATTGTTTCTTGGAAAACTTAGCAAAACAAATACTTGTTCCAAAAACGTTTTAATCTTTGATTATGATCCCAAAGTATTTCCTGATGAGAAATGAAAAGATGACTGTCAACCAGATGTATTCAGGTTTGACACACAGAGGGACAGCCATTCTTAAAAGCACTCTTGGCAGCGTCATTGTTTTGGGCCACATTGTGGTGGATTTACAATTCCCACAGTGACAGTAAGTTACAAAACCGACATAATTACGACCTCCCTAAAAGCAAATCTAACAGTGCGACTGAAGTGCATAAACAACAAAACACAAACACACCTGCAAAGAGCCTGTAAGTTCTTTGGCCTTTCACAACTTTGCTCCGCACTCCAGAGGACAAGAGATCTGAAAGGAAATAATGGTTAGGAAAATCCACTGATTAGTAAAGCAAGATTTAAACTATAGTTTAAAGGTGTACTATGCAGGAATTGTGGGTTAACATTACTGTTTGTAAACTGTATCGCCCACAAAAGTGAAAGCCAAATGTAGGTTAACATTTCTCCTCACTGTATTTGGAAAATCCTGCACAGTATACCTTTAAACTCTGACTAAAAACAGAAGGTGTTGCACCATGTTCTGCTGCAGGTCAAGTGAAATGTACAACATCATAACAGGGCTCAGATTAAAAAACTTATTTTAAAATCATTTTATATACAGACTTTACTGCAACATTGTTATCCTGATTCAGTCTGAACCTGATCCCTCCAAAGATGACTACAGCTATCCTACTTGAGCTATGCAAGATAATGATTTTGCAACCCGATTCAATCAGTGCGTAATGTTGTATCATTTTCATGAGTCACTCCCACAAGCTGAGCAGAGAGATCATTGCCCTAGAGAAGAACCCCACCACAATAATTCTGAATATCAAAATGATTAGTCTCCCTCTGGGGAACCAACTTTTTAGAGTACAAATCGTACCAACACTTGAGGTTAATCTGGCCAACTAATCATCTGAAACTAAAACTGAGAAACATGTTGATGTGTGTTTGATAACTTTGGCCCTTACTTATTTTTCTTAACATGTTTGCCTGCAAACACATACACATAATCCTAAAAAAGAACCTTGATGAGTCCACACTATGGTAACTAAGATAGAGTATGGTGATAGAATTTTCTCTGTTGGAAAACTTGCCCATATTTGTATGTTTTTGGTCAGTGCTGGTAAATTGAATAATCAGTTTCTATACACAAGCACTGTGCACTGTTCATGAACTTGGTGCAGACACTACACTTTTGTAAACACTAAAAGGCAATGGGTCAAATTAAAGGTCTGGCCTGGTTGTAGAGGTCCATACCTTTGCTGATTTCCAAATCAACGGGGTAATCAATGTTCTTTGTCAGCTTCTGGCAGCCTCCAGTCTTCTCAAAAACAAATCTCTTGAGATGGAGCACCAGCACAGGGGGGAGCTCCTCCAGAGTCACCCTCCGACTGATCTCAATCTGAGGACGTGGACAGAAAGACAAGGAGAAGTTCAGTGAGAGAAGGTTCCCTTATTGTAATAAAACAATACAAATATTTGTATATTGTGTTGACTTGGGATAAAACCCAATAAAACTTCTGATAAACAAAACAGCTCAGAGAACGGAACAACTACAGAACAAGCACTTTGTAAATACAACAGCGTGCTGGGCTCTTCCAAGTAATGACTCATAAATCATTTCGTTTCGGGGCTGTTAAAAGCACAAAAGAGAAGAGCTTGGCTGTAAAAAAATGTACTGTCTTTGAAATGACAAAAAACAGAATGATCGGTTACAAAAACAACAGAAAAAGAAATCCAAAGATGCCCATTATACATCTGTAGAGCAGACTGTCCCTGCAGCAGCTGTTTTATTTTAATGTTAAATCACTGAACCATTTTAAGACAAGTGTTTTCTTCAGGAGTTTTGAGTTCTTGTGTTCTCAGAGCCAAGGAAATAATTAGAAATATTCAGAGAAAATTCACAGTTTAAATGAAGATTTACGCCATTTACCACGTGAAGCCGACAATACTCTTTATCTAAACGTAAAACCATCAGTCCACATGCCGAGAAAAGAGCAGGAGCATTTTACCACTTAAATTTCTTTTTAATTTGTTAACATGTGACACTAACTAATTAACTATACCACAGCTTGACAGTGTACTGTATTCATACCTCCTGCTTGGTTTTTGTGGTGTAGCCCTGGACTGACTCTCTGGCCACCAAGGTCTCCAGAGCCTCCTGGACTGTGCGTATCTTCTCTGACTGGATGTCCAGCTGCAGGGTAAAGAAAGGCTGCAGAGTGGCCGACTCTTTAGAGTTTTGTTGATACACCACCGATCTGGCAAAGAAACAAAACACCAGGTTAGATATAAGAAGATACAAGAAATTAGTTTACTAGGAATAACCATTAGATTATTTATGATGCTGAATTTTACAATCCAGTCATTCAAAAAAGGAAACTTAAATCAAATGGTCAACACTGGTATCATCAAATGACTGGACCTTATTTATTATTACAAGCATATCCTGACTGCAGCATCTCAGCTCCAAATCTGAAAGAAAAAAAATCTAAATCTTATATTCTGACTGCTTCCCTTAAAAAGACTTCAATATTAAAAAATAATTTTCAAACTGTAAACGTGAATCACAAACTAAATACTTGTGCCTGAAATGCCCCTGGGTTACAGCCAGGCTCAGTAGGCGTACACACCACACTCTGCAAACATACACTCCTGTATTCCATTTCTCTCTGGTTGCAACCATTTCTGAGAAAATAATCCTTTAAGACACTGTGCGACCAGCGTAGACCAGGACTGTGCCAGACCAGAACCTCACAGAACATATCATTTCGGCAGGCTACATCCACACAGGTTCTTTCCAATTTGTCTGAAAGTTAAGACCTTTGTTTGTGAATGTGTGCCCCACGTCTTGCTGTCCAGACTTCAGACCACAAGCGGCCCACAGTGGCTGTTATGCTGAAGGACTGTGGTGCTAGCTGGACAAAAGCTGAGGATGGCTGGTGGCAGAGTGATTTGTGATGCCAATGTGAACAGAGGTCAAAAACCTTGAATGAGATGCTGCATAACCAGCGCAGGGTGCACACATGAAGATGACAATTATCTCCTGGAGTTGGCGTACTGACTGGGAACAGAAGCCGTAACCATAAAGAGGATGAAGCTCTGTTATGACATATCTGAGAAACTATGTACAAAGAAATTAAATAACTCCAAAAAAAAAAGGATGAAAACATATGTCAGTGTTATCTTGCGGGCGCATACTTTCAGTTGTCAACACAGTGATATGCCAATTATTATTTTAGCAGATACTGTTGACGATTCATTGAAACATATCGATTCTCCCTATTTGTTTTTTGGTACAATTGTACCTGCTGCACTTTCGTTATCGAGACAACACTAATAGCAAATCATTCCTGAATCGCAAGAAGTGCACTTTCAGTTTCACAAATCAAATGTTCCTTCTACTATTCCTGTCTCATGTGACAAAAGCACAACAGACTGTCTGAATAGGAGCAGGAAGTTGCTGTACCACGCCTAGGAAGGGAGACTATCACAGTAACACAGCTCCCATGGTAACGTGGACTTAGTTTTACACAACTGATTTACAAAGAATGCATCTCACGATATAAGACAATACAAACAGATCATGTTTAAACTTGTGCATCCTTCCCTCCCATGTATTTGCATAGCATGTGCTTACATATAAAATCAAATGTTTCACAACGATGAGCCAGTAACTGATTACTGAGCTCACTTTACGCTAGAACCACCATGGGTTTAAACTGACCCATTTTTCTCTCATAAGTGTATGTAGCTCTTTTAATCATGACCCATTTATCATGCCAGCACTCTACTTTGTGCGAAACAGTGTTATTAAAACATATCCTAAGGTAACGTGGTTCTTGAGCAAAGAAGAAAAAAGTACTGTACAGGGAGCACTTTGTAAACTTATGAGAGCAAAAACTCATCACTTAGAAAACAGCACACAGGTTCACCAGCAATGAGAATTTCTTCATTTCTTCAGGTAATTATTTTCACTTCACACAAAAATGTGTTTCTGAAACACATCTCAACGATCTGTCAACGTACCTGATGTGCCCACCAAATATGTCAGTGATGGGTGTGCGGACAAAGTCAGCTTGGCGAGTGATGGAAGTCTTGTTTCTGGGGCCAACTTGCTCCCACTCGTCCTCACTACCTTCTTCCTCCTTATCAGCCACATCTTCCTCCACACCTGGCTGGGACTCTGGCCCGTTGGGTGTGGGAGCTTCTGCTCAGAAACACAGAAGAAAAAACACTTTAGAGGTCAAATGAAGCACTTCAAACGGCTTTGAGGTAAGCAAAATGAACTCCTCTCCTGAATCCCATGTCAGTTTACAAGTTGCAGAAAATTCAAAAGTACTTCAGCTGATGTGACAATGACTGGAAGATGACAGAGGTTTCATTTTAAACCTGTAAACTACTTGTTAAAGCTGTCATTCGGATCTGTGTGGTGGAGTGCATATTAATCACAGTGTGACAGACTGTTGAGAAATGTTAGGTTTGTCAGGTCACATCTACTCTGTTGCAAGTGTTCATGTTAAACCAACAATAAACAGCACAAAAAACTTTACAAACTCAACAACAGATGCTCAGTTGACTTTGCTGCAGTTTGAGTAAACAGAAAGTAATTAAAAATTCATCTTAACCTTAAACACAGAGAAGCACAATGACATTCAACGAATACAGCCAATTAAATGATATCTGCAATGATCTCATTTTCCTTGTGATATGGTCTGGAAATTAAAGTGGTAAAAGATGCTTACTCTCTTCCTGAGGCGAGATTAGTTTTTTCAAAGCCAGCATCTCCTCGTGCAGTCCATTGAGAGTGAAGCCAAGATACTCCTCCGCATCCTCTTGTCGACCCTGCGAGTGAAGCACCAGGACATCAACACAAATTAAAGCACTCTACCAAGAATGCTTACTGTCAAATAAAACACCAGTTTATTATGAATGTGCGTACACAGTCATTCAGTGAGGTAAACAGACAGGGAAGCATGTTTTACAATTGAGACAGGATGAGTGTAAGCCTCATTAAAGAGCAAAAGATAACTATCTCGCAATGTTTGTGTAATTTCATTCATTAAAACTGAATCAGAATCAACTCAGCATGTGAAACTGCCTTTATTCAGGTGAGCAGACAAATATTAAGCTGAAAAATGTGCATTAAAAAAAGGACAAGGACATTCGCTTCAAGAACTGTATGTTCCAGAGGAAGTGTGTTCAAAGAGTGTGATCATTAAAAAAACCTGCAACACCTTGACACATTGCTTTGCAGTGAATGTGTGTTTTATCCAGAGGCAGCATGGTTTACCTTCTCGGAGAGACTTGACTTGATGAGAGTGAGGAGTCTGTAAATGTAGGTCGGTTCAAAAGGTACACCGGGCCGAATGTCTTTCATGACCTTATCACCAACAGCTGTGGACATAAATTAAAATCACATGAGTGATGCCGACAGAAAGCAAAACCAAATGTTCTTCGGCTGTCTAACAGAGGGGTGTCAAACTCATGTTAGTTCACGTTAAATGCAATTTCAACAATATGTCAACGGTTTTTCACTGTTATTACATGTGTACTTTTCCATACATTTCCACTCCTGTGTAGTTATACTGCCATCACCACACCAACTACGGAGGAAGCTACTGAGGAAACAGGTTAACTTATCCCCCACCTTACAAATTAGGATGCATCGATTGTGAAATTCTGGGTCAATACCAACTTAAAAAAGAACAACCACTTGGCAGATAGTTGATGCTGATTTCTTTGTTGTTGCTGTTTATTTTGTTATCATTGATTCATCCCTTTTGAGCCAGGGAAACAAGGAAATCTTCTTTATAAAAAATAACTGAGCTGTTTTAAAGTCACTGAGCCCTCCATTTTACCTTTGAATAAGCACAAATTTCATCACACACATTTGTCAAACAACCTTTAAAATAACATTCTTTCATATAAAAACGTTTCTGACTTGATACATCATAATTACTTTCTCTAGTATCTTTTTTTATATTGCTGGGAAAACAACATCAAAGTTCTCTCAAACAACTGTATTTATTCAAGTTTTACAAAATTACAACTGAACACATCATGAGAACGCTAAAATTTACCATGTCATTACTCATTTAAACAAATAGCGCATGAACGCATCATAAAGCAACTCGATGCAATCTCTGTGAGCAGTTCGTTCTGGCCACTGGCTACTAACCGCTAACCCTAACAAGCTCTCCTCCTGCTGATGGTAACACAGGTTCGTCTCTATTGTCTTGGGGACGCCGTTTGTCTTAAACTCTGCTTTTTAGCCCGTCCAAATTCAATATGACGCAACAGAAAAACACTGGCCACTGCCATTGGTGAATATCTTATTTGCGATAGGCTGATGACAGTCAATAAGGAGAATATCAGCCAATACCAATGTACAGCCAATGAATTGGTGCATCCCTACAAAACATTTACAAATCAAAAGATTTAGCAAAAGGGCAAACATCAATATGTCTGATACAGATTATTTTTCACTAAAGCTGCTGTATGAAAATGTTTTGCACCATGTTCAGTATGTTCAACCATGACATCAGGTATTCTTAATTTTTTAAGAACCTCTATTGTGCTCAGGGTGGAAAGCAGCATTTTAAATTAAACAGGCTACTCAGTGTTTAACTTGCCCCTGAAACTTGGCACTTTTTAGCCTTCTCAAGTGCATCAATATAAAGTGTGCAAAGTAATCCAGTGAACCAGATTGGACCCTTTAGTGGGCCAGTTCTGGCTCCCGGGCCATATGTTTGACAGCCATTGTCTGATATCTTACCTTGCTGTTTGGCTTTAGATGGCACAGGCATGTTGTTGAACTCGTTCACCAGCCTTACGCTGTCAGAGATAAAGAAACAACTGTGATGTCTCTGAGCAAAACATGTTTTAACAATTTGATATCAGGTTGCAGAAATGCTACTTACAAGTTGTCCATCATGGGTGTGGAGGTGCACGGTCTCTGCGTTTCATTATGCAGAGGAATGGACTTCATCAGGTGATACATGGGAGGGCACGCAATCAGGGCCTGTAGGGTCTGAGTTTACAGAGTCAGGGAGGAAAGCAGTGTGGAGGAAAAGTTACATGACAAGCTGCTCTAATACTTTAGTTTGATACCAATGGATGAATATGGTCTAAGTTAATGGTGTTATTTTTTCCTAGACGTTAAGGTCTTGAATTTGAGATTTTGTTATGTTTTCCAATCAAACCAAATCATATTTTCACCAGCCTCCCTAAAACACCACCATGATTATTAATGGACTACATGTTTTGAGCTTTCCTGAAAAGAAAAATTGCATTTTCCTGGCTTCAGAGAAAATTTCCAGGCAGAGCTGAAACTCACTCAGCAAGTGTGTGCCAAAGACAAACAAACACGTTTCACAATGGCACGGTATTTCTAAAACACATACCAGCCTGCCTGAGACTTGATAACATTTATCCTTTGTGCTATTTGGCTTGGCACCACCATGAGAGCGAGTTAGATTACCAACGACCAAACATAAACGTGTAAACGCAGTGCTGAGGGGTTAGGTGTAGCAAAAAGGCAGAGTGAAAGGATACAGCGTTGATATAGCACCAGTTTCCCTTGTTGATCAGTCCTCTCGGCTGCAAAGACACTGGTTTATGTATCAACTTCACATTCTCAATAAGTTCTGGGGATTCAAACAGACACAATGTTCTTAAACAGGGTAGCTTTGTACAACTCCAACACACAATGACAACCCACGACAGTAATGTCAGTCATTAACACAATGATACAGTGGTGAATTTTACATATATAGTCCTAAATCACAAGAAATACATTCTTATTTTCACAAATGTTCCTTCTGCTATTCCTGCCTCTTGTGACAACAGCATCAGAAACTGTGTGAATAGGAGCAGGAACTTGCTGTACCACGCCTAGGAAGGGAGACTGTCATTCAGTAACACAGCTCCCATGTTAACGTGGACTTTGTTTTACGCAACTGATCTATGGAAGAGAAAATCATTGATTTTTGTCTCTGTAGCTGTGACTGCAAGACCAACAACATACACACATTAGACAACACAAATAATAGATCATCAGCACGTTCAAGCATATGCATCTTTCCTCTGTACATATAGCATGCACTTATATGTAAATACTTCAACTATCACTTCACAAAAACACTTCGGATTATCACAACAAGTCAGTAACAGGTGGGCTGATTACTAAACTCAATTTATAATGGCACCACCATGGTTTTGAAACGACCCATTTCACTTCTGTAAATGTATGACTGAACACATTCAAATAAAAATGGTTAAATGCACAGTATTCAAAACAGCCCGTAATCCCATCTGCCTGTAATCGCATTGCGGATTACAGTCTATAGTCTCACTATGTTGCAGCACTCCCCAACAGAGCAAACAATTAAGAGTCTACAGGGTCAATATGGGTCACTGGCGCTTTTCAAAATGTCATTCCAGTGGATCTAGAGCTTTAAAATATCTAGAATTGACTGATGGCTGTCAAGCTAGGAAAATCATGTTCTGCTGATAAAGATACAGCCACAAGGTTTTCTGTGTCATATGCATGCATAAGATTTACATCTCTAAAAGAAACACACCGTTACAGTAAAAAGAACACTTTGCATACCAAATTACACCCTATAAGGGCTGGGCATCTAAGAGGCTAAGACAGTGTGCTGAAAATGTGCTTTTTTGATTAACCAGATTAAGTTCAAAGTGGAGCTTCAAAGTCAAAGTGTGCGGGGTAGACAAACAAAAAGAAGGTCCCCCGTCAGCAACTCAAACTTGTATATACATGCAGCATAATCAGATGTAACTAAAACAGACAAATACTGCACACTGCTTTTTAAAGACAGAAACCAAAATTTAAAAGAAACAGTTGAGTGACTTCACATGGCACAGCCAAACACTCTGTTTGCAAGTTCTTAAATAAATGGACCCAGAAGAGATCTCAAATCAAACTAAACCCTGCTTGTTTGTGTGTTCGCTGCAACTGATCCTCCTCCACATGAAGCCAAACCATAATGGCTTGGCTTCGGTTTATTTTGTAGCCTTACTTGATCAATGAGATGTTTCAAGAAATCCCTCTATCCTCTTTTGGCTAAAATTCTATTGTTTTTCTTGAATGAATGTTGAAGCTGTGATTCTGCAGACTCTACAGCATCAGTGCCAGTTTTGTGTTGTGTTGTGTTAGGCTGTTATGTCCTCAAGATACACAAAAGAGTTTGACATCTCCCTTTCTCTTGGAGTTAAGCAAACTCTATCTAAAATACAGCTAAAAGGAAAAGTTTCGCTATTTATTAATGGTATGTATGATATCTAAACTGCACCCTGATGTAATGGTCCAACAACCTCACCAAAATGTGAAATATGAGCCATACATTCGCACACAACATGCTGTATGTCCCTCTTTAAATATCACAATTAAGGGGACACATATACATACTGTCCAAACAAAGATAGTTCTAGAAGATCCGAGATAAAGAAACCATCCACCTTACTGCATTCACAAGGCTTGCTTATACTAGTGCTGGCTGACGAGATGAAGTGGGTTACACAAATGTGACTAATGACTTAACATCTGACAGCTATTCTAAATGTAGCACCACCATCTAGTGTTCATTTCTTGAATTTCTTGCACATGAGAGCAACATGTTTATAACATTTCCCTGTGGCAAGGAGTAATTGGGCAATTTGGGCAGCTCATATATGAGTATATAGCATAATCAACAGTAGAATATGAAGTTTGGTTACTTATCACTTCTACTCTTTTCAAACAACACGTTTAAAACTTTATACTCACACAGGAACACAAAGAGTAGGAACAGTACAATTGTCAACATTGCCACCAAGTGGAGGGGGAGAAAATTTCGCATTAATGCACATCTCTTGTTGCAAAGCACTAAAAGCTTAAAAAAAAAACCCAACATGATACAAGTAAGATGGGCTGGTTTAAAAGATACACAATGAGCATCATAATATAATACCTGCAAGTTTAGGGGCCATAGGATCCTCTGAAACGTGGACAGGGCCTTCTTTGACCTCCCCAACTTTCTCGGGCTGCTCTGGCGTAGCGAGGGAGGGAGACACAACTTCCACAACATTCTTTACCTCCACAAAGGCCTGAGGGCCCCCAGGCAGAGGCTTGGAGTTGTGGAAGAGGCTAGCCCAAGATTTGGGGAGGTTGGCAGTAGGTGCAGCTGGAGTCACAGGCGAATGGGCCTGCTCTGTCACTACCGACTGGGCAGCGGAGTCTGGGCAGACCTGCTGAGCCTGTTCCCCACTCTCACAGTCTTCTTTGTGTTCATCTGCACTGACGGGAGTATCAGGCTCTGCTAACCCATTGGCCACCCCGCTGTCTGCTAGCTCCCTTCCCTCCAGTTCAGTAGTCGTAATGGAAGTGGTGACAGAGGGGGTGGCCACAGCAGCTGAAGGAGGAAGAGGGGATTTGGAGCGCGGGCTGTGTGGAGTATCTGAAAGTTCGGGGCTCTGTGGAGCCAAATGATCTGGCTGCTGATCTGCAGTCCTCGGTCCCTCTGTCATCCCTCTGCTTTGAGAGGAGGATGAAGAGGAGGAAGTTGCATTGTTGCCATCTGATAAAGAGGCAGCTCCACTTGTTAAGTCCAAAGAAGAGTCATCAGGGCTATCACAAGTCCTCTGATTGGCAGTGGATGTGGGGGCAAACTTGGCTGCTGCCACAGCAGCTGTAGATGTTGCCGTGGAGACAGGTCCAGGGGTGGAAAGTTCAGCCCCTGATAATGCCTTACCGTCCACATCTTCAGCAATGTGGTGTGGGCCGCCCATTGCATGTCCGTTCACCAGTGCTGTCACAGGCGTCCCATCTGCTGCACTGCTGCTGTTACTGCCCGTTGATGGGTCCAGGTAGTTGTAATACCCCGGCGGTCGCTTTTTCTTTTTCTTCCTCTCTCGCTGTCCCAGGCTGCCAGGGAGTCCGTCCATGTCCTGGCAGGCCTGGTGATTGTCCATGGCTGAGGCCTCAGAGTCAGGGCCATCCAGCGAGTTGAAGTCAGCTCCATCAGGGACATCAGCTGCTGGAGGAGCCGTCTGTTGAGCCTTCTGGGCCGGCTGGCAGCCCAGGATGAACTCTGGAGCCTGGGGGTTCAGGGTGCTCGACACCTTGAACAAAGGATCGTTCACCCCAACAGGCTTGGAGTCCATCACCTCGTCAACACCAAACTCAATGCGTTGATAGTCTTCTGCTGCAGATAACATTTCAATCAATTAGAAACACAAAGTTTTGGCTTCTAATTCAGTCTATAATTAAAACACACACTTTTGTATTTTACTCTCTGCTGAGGAGTTTGTTCCTAAGTCCTTATGTCTGAACAACTAAGCCATCATCCAATAGAGGTCGTGGGAGCTCTGTGACAGTATCAGACATACCACTAAAAAGAAACAAATCCTGATGGACCTATTTTTGGCTCCAACAACTACTGTTGTGTCTATGCTCCACTAAACCACAATCCTTCTGGGCTTATAAGAATCCCAGGAATGTTGCTAACATATCCAGAATTGGGGCAATTCGACATTTAACTTTTATAATTAGAGTGGGACAATATTGTTTTGGGCCTTGTGGGCTAATGACAGTAACAACGCACAGGGGGTTTACTGTAATGCTTTGCCATAAAAATTATCTTTAAAATCATTTAACAAAAAGGCAGGCTTGTTTAATTTTAAATGAACAGTAAGTATAGATTAACATGATGCAATACAGTGTACAAACAAAACAGAACAAGACAAATGACGGCACACTAGAAGGCCTACCTGGTACATTCCTGTAGGACATTACCCGCCTTCAAATATCAATCATGTTTTTTTATACAATATTCTTTTATAGATGGCCAAATCTACTTCTAGAGGATTCTAAAACTTGAGAACTGGAGACTTTGAGGGGAGTAGTTACTGTCAATCATTTTTTTTTATTTGGCAACCGGAGGCTTACAATCCCTTGCCAATCAAAAACTTATTTCACCAATAGTTTTTAATTCAGCCAATCACTTCACAGTATTATAAGGGCAATATCTTGCTTTGCAGATATTAACGTTATTTGGCTACTTCATATCTAATCAATTCAACCAGTTGTGATGATACAGCAGGCTAACAATAAATATTTTAAGATTGTTATAGTAAAATTGTTAGCCTTGAGAACAACTCCCTGTTTAAAGTGGAGATAGACAACTTTTCCACTAGCTACAACAAGCATAGCTTGCTAGCCTAGCTATAATATCTAACACTGTCTGCTTATTTACTCCTTGATGATCAATCATGGTACAATATAACTTTCACTACTGCTCATTTTAGAGGGATCACCACAAAAAAAATCATTTTTATGGTTAAGATTATCAAACGAAGACTTCAAAATGTTGATTAAAAACATTGCCCTCTGTTAATACTTTGACTAGGGTTAATGCTAGAATTGATGGTCAGGAGTGACAGTCCACCTATCCAGAGGGCAGGGGCACAAAAAAGAAGACAAGCCGTCTGGCTCTGAGCCCCTAAGCAGCCTCCAGCAAACCCCACTGACTCCAGCTGTGCTTTGCTCTCCGCTAGAAGAACCAGCAGGAGGTCAGCAGGGTCTGTCAGCGTTCCTCCGGTATCAACACAACCCTCAATGTGGAGCTGTGGACTTGCTGTGTTCCTTTTAAAATGAGCAGTGTTTCAGCTACTACCGTATAATCCATCATCATCATCATCAGGTAGTTGATAAACAGATGCTAGTTTAAAAGTTGACTATTACCACTACTGTGAAGTGACTGGCTGAATTAAAAATGATTGACAAGTGGTTCAGCCAGTGTACTGGGGAATTATGTTTTTGAGTGACAGGGGACTGTTAGCCTCTGACTGGCCAAATTAAAAATTACTGACAGTTACCCCACCCTTTAAAAGCCTCTGGTCTGCTGAGATAAAAACTTAAAATATTTCTAGGTTATTATTATTATTATTATTATCATTATTATTATTATTATTATCATATTACTTTTATTGATTTGAGATCTCACTTACACTCAATTTTTTTTCTGTAAATCAACTATAACTGTAATTATCTAAAATATCTCTTAAAATAGACTGCACATTAATGATGCACATTAACATGAAACATTTTTTAAAAACTGAGTACTTTTTATATTACCATTTTAAAGTGTCTCTTACTCCTTCAAATGTAGAACAATGAGCACAAACAATTGTAAGTCATCATTACAAAACTTCATTGTTTAGTTAAAGTGTGTTGCATGGCAGTTTAAATAGTCAATTATTATGCAGAGGCGCAAAGTGAAAAAAGGTGAACAAACAGGAAACATTAGTAAGTGCAAATCAGAAAAATCATCCAAGTGGCTTTGACATGACACAGCTGACTGGTCACCCAAACTGTAAACCCTGATGTTCGGCAGGGGTTAAAGTGTATGAAAACAGCAGTTACTTCCTCTACTGGGATTAGAAGACCTTCTGTTAGTGTTACTGAAATTGGGCTTCATGACTGTAAAAGGCATTCAGTAGTAAAACCTTAACAATGCAAGGCTATATATGTACACACATGTTAGCAATCACATAAAACCACCACTATGCCCTTAGTACATAAGCAGTGATTGTTAAATCATACCAAAGTTCAGTCTGATTTTCAACTCAACTTGGAGCCCTGCAGTGGTGAAAATGCATTATATGCAAGAGAAGGTAAGATACTTCATAGTATCTTGAGCATGCAAAGCTCTACAGATTTTACCAACAGGCAAGAGAAAGAATACAGGCGCAAGGTTTAGAAAGCCACCAGTTTTTGAAACCTGGATTTTGAGTTTTACAGCAAACGTACAACAGCTAGTCAAGCCACAGGGTGTCAGACTCCTCAACTCACCGCAAACCTGCAGTCCCATAGACTCCATAATATAAGGTACAGCAGGAGTGCAGTAACTTCCTAAATAATCGATACAAATCAAGGTAAGGCAAATGTCATGTGCAAACGGGTACCATTTCAAAGACAGGTGGCTGCTATTACATTTTTTTTTTTTTTGGTGGCTCAAATTCTAAAAAATGAAAATGGCTGACGTATTCTTAAAATAATAAAATGGTCAAGAGCTACTGGAGCATTTATTCTAAACAATGTATACTTCATGTATGAATATAAGCAAAAATAATCACATGGAAAGTATCTCTCTCTTAAGCAGGTCAGGTCAGTTGAGACTGGACTTCTATCTTACATTTATAAGACCTGCTTTGAAAAACTACAGTGATGCTGACTAAGAGAATGACAATAGTCAGCTCCTGAGAGAGGGTAGGGTATTTATGATGCTAATAAAATTTCATAAGAAGAAAAAACTAACATTATCTAGCAATCAAGTGTATGTAAAATGCACATACCAGAAGACTGAGTGACGCACGGGACTTTGTCGTTGAACGGAGGAAGCTGTGGAGGCAAAATGCAAAATTAGAAGTTAGAAAACAAACGCACACACATCTAAATTTCCAACAGTATTGAGGAATTAAGTTCTGAAGCATTGTCTACCAATGGTTAAATATTTAAGACGATCATCTAGATCATTTGGGATGTAAAGAACGAAAACTGACAAATTTATAAGATGCTTCAACAGCCATTTTAGGCACGGTGTTCATTTTGAAAGGGGCTACATTGAGCATTAAAGAGAATCATTGTCACCTAACACTGGTACCTTTGTAACAACATGTTTTTGCCTCAGTTCCAAAGTAATAATTTGAATTACAGTCCCCATGAAACCTGTTGCTTCCTGTTAAAGAAACCCATGTTACAATGATTTATTAAAGCAAAAACAAATATAATCCAGCTCCTTACCTCGACATAACATCGTGGAGTCACAAAAAACTGATTGATCTCATCAGGGCTGAATTCCCCGAAGATGTACTGTGGGAAAGAATCAATACAACCATTAGTTGAAAAGAAGGGCAATATTGTTAAAATCCCCTTTTCTCTGAATGTATTTTCCTGCTGTTGTGCAAATTCAAAATTAGGGAACTGATCTTGAAAAAACATTAAAGGAGTCACAAAGCTTGAGATCCTGCATCACTATAAAGAAAAGATCAAATCCAGGAGAAAAAACACAGTGGGCCACACACAGGACAGGGCCTTCCACCTCACAACTGGAACCGTTTCAAAGGGCGCTGTTACTGGATATCTAGGTACAAGGCCTCTTACTAGAGTCCATCATCACCCAGCCAAGAGTGCACTGCTAGCTTGTGCAAAGGTAAAGCACAACATGAAGTGATGAGTCATGCAGTGTTATACATAAACCATGCACACAAACAGCTCAGATCTGATTCCCCGACTGTTTGCTTTTAGAGAACTAGGTTTCTGAGTTGTTAACACAAGGCAACCTTGTCCTCAAAACAAGCCAAAGTAGGGGTACGTATGCTTGTAACTTTGTGTACATTTGTGACAGACAAACTAACAGTGCAGTCTCAGCCTCTTAGACAACAGAGAGACATCTGACTTGCATGCTTGTGATTTGAAAACAACATGATCCAGAGAGAGAAAGTCTGTTAACAAGTTCTCCTTATGTCAGCTGAAAATCTGGAGTGGAGCAGTAAATTGTCAATAATTAAATGATGAATCAATCACTTGTAAGACAAGCGCGTTGGTGGCTGATAGGTTGCACAATGAACAGTGCTGCATTTCTCAGAGACACCTCGGCATATTTGTTCAAATACACCACAACAAAACATTTACAAAACTATTATTTACTGAAGGGGTACTATATCATAATTCCTACTTTGTAAACCACTTGTATTTATGTGGAGATAACCTGATTTCTGACTACATTTAACTTCAGTCCAGTTATACTGCATTTACAAAAACTGTAGTTATTTTGGGTTTCTTTTTCTTAGCCACCAAACTACTGCAGTGTTTGCCTACATAATGCATATGCCATAGATCTACCGCAGCCACGAACACTCTAGTATAAATGGATTTTTTTAGTGTAGGCAGAACGTCACATTACTGATTAGGGCTGTACATGAGTTAGAATTATATCAGTCGAATCAGATATGGCTGTTCAATACCAATATTCAACTACTTGTTACTTTTTTTCTCCATACAGAGTTTGAACGAGGTTTAGCAGGATATTCAATGTCACAGTGGGATTCACGTAATAAAGTAAAAAAGCCAAGCTAACGCATGCTAACTCAGGTAGTAACGGATCAAAATGTGCAACACTTTATGCCGAAATTAGATATCAAAATAAAGCCAGAGACTTCATTTCATTGAGTTGCTGTGAGCTGTAAATTTGCCACTTCTAAGCAGAGGGCAGAAGATAATGTTATCTCGGAGCCTGAGAAGGCAAAGCCTCTCTTCATCCAGGCAGCTGCCTCCGTCTCACGCAGACTCACCCTGCACTGAATTGCAGCATCAACATGAAAAGCGCTCACTCTGCGGCTAAATCTGGGGACAGAAACGTCTGAGACTGACCAAAAAACACGACTACTCAACTTGACGGAATCTCAATCGACTGAGGGGTCTCTGACTGATGGTTCGAATCTTAGGCTTTCAGGAGGCACTCCTATTACAAATGTCATATTTAGAGAGGTTTGATGAGGCCTTGAAGTTTCAGGAGCGTTTTTTAAAAAGAAACTTTGCTGACTTTCAACCAGCTCTGTGTTACTGCGGTGTGTGCTGATGAGCAGTGCAGGCAGAGGCCAAACACCATTCATTTACACATACTGCGATAACAAAGAGCTGACTGAAACTGGCAAAGATTCCCTTTAAGTACGTGTACAAAAGTATGCGGATCATGAGAAACGTGTTAGTTGATTATTATTCGGGACAAGGTAAGGCAGGTGACCTACATGCATGGTAAATCACTTACCTCTGGCTACAAACAACATTTAAATGGCCTGAGGGCTTTAGGCTCTCCTAACAGCTCCCCTCCCCCAAACACAGGCTATACATTCTGATTTTATCAAAGTGCTTGTACCCAACAGAACTCACTTTGCACTTGGAAGTGTCTGTGTGGACTACGTTAATTAATGGGGTACCAATAAGTCCATCAACAGGCATTGGCACTGTAATTAATGGTGGGACATGGAAGAATCTCAAAGGTGAGCTCCTGACAGAAATGAAAAGAGCAGGATGCAATATCCCTTCTCTTCCATAGTTTATCATATTCATGTAGAATACTGTCTGTTACTGTTATTACTCCATACCACAGATATTAAATATTTCATATAAATAATTAACTGCAGTTGTGCTACACCCCCTGACAGATGACCTTTACACCTTCAGGGAAACCCAAGTGTCCACACGTGCATGCAAAACACAAAGCACCAGAGAAAAGGTGAAATGAACTCACTAGCCACGCCGTTAATCCTCTCAGTGCAATAAACAGTGGGACGTGAAAGGGGAGGCACAGAGAAAAGAAAGTGCAGCTAAAGCATATGTAACTCTTTGCAAACGAGGCCCCACGCGAGGGCCCACATTGCTGAAATGGCACTACAAGCGACAAACAGCCAGCTGTAATCCAACGGCCTCAGGATGGCTAATACAATCACAACAGAAAGAATGTCCCTTTGCCTCTTTCCGCAGGCGTGCCACACGTACCACACTAAGCTTCCCTTGCTGTTGGTTTGGACTGAGGATTACAACAAATTAGCCATCTGTATGATTTCAACACAGTTTAGTGACGACACTACACGCACAACAGGGATATAGGAAGGGTCTAACATAACAAAGGGCAGGGCCGGAATAATATTAGAATATGAAATGTATATTCTTAATAAGCCCTACTACCATTAACTAACTTTTAGTGATACTGTGTCTCGCAAGTTTCAAGTACGACGATGCAGAACAGGTGACCAGAGGTTGATTCTGGTGAATAAATGAACATCATTATTGATTATTTTTCAGTTATAATTGATAATCTATGGATGTGAGCCACCGAAAATAATCAGTGAACTAGAAAGTTTCTACCAGCTTTGTACACAATACGCATGAACTCCCTGAAACTGACTCTAGGGGCACAAAAAGGTCCCATCTGTGATCTCCAACATGTAAAAAGTCAATGCTGTGTTCGCATGTAATCAAGCACACCGTAGACGGCAAACTCGCTATTATTTTAGTGGACGAGAGCAGGATGGTAAAATTAGGGGAGACCGGCAGAGAATACTGCCAACTGCCATTAAAAGTTAAAATATTTTAGCTTTTTGCTATCCTCCACCACTAAATTCACAACAGGATGTTATGTTGGTCCTCCACAGAAGGAGAAAACATGGGCCATATGCACTCCACATTACTAAAATAATTACATAAAATACAAAATCATTTTATTTAAAAAAAAAAAAAAAAAAAAAAACTCCATTCTTTGTAATAAAAGCAACATCCCCATCGCAACATATCATCATACATGTTTCGTTTTAATGTCTTTCCATTCCGTCAGGTTTGTTTTTCCCGTGCCGTACAGAAGGTGCTGTCCGTGTGCCATCTATCATCTGCCAGATTCTATCAATCTTCTACATGACACCTGACGCACAAAGCAATTAACTTTCTGCATACCAATCACAAAATAAACACCTCGATGGTATTTTTAAAATGTTCAACAGATAAAAAGATATGAGCACTTTTGATTTCCACAGTAATCAGACTATCTGTTGTATGAACCACTTCTCTTCCCCAAAAAATATGAACACCACTTAAACAATCTGTGTAGTCCAACCATAACAGGAGATAAAACCAGCACTACTGTGCTTGTTCTCTTAAACTGGTATGCAGAGTTATTAATGGACAACTTGGCTGAGCGTGAAAATGCTGCAGTGCCACTACAAATAAGGTCAGACTAGTTTTGAATGAATCTCCGGAGCATGCCTGTGCCTGCATATTGGTGTGATGTAGTAATAGGGTGACATATGAAGATTACAAAGCATGAAATAGAGAGAAGTATGACAGTGGAAGAAAGGAATCCTTGTTATTTATTCGGCTGGAAAACAGGTGCAAAAGCAACCGCTCAGCAATTCAACAATGAAGCAGCACCTTCATTTATTGATATGCCATAAAACAAGAGATAAAATAATGATAATGGAATGATAAATGTTGTGCCCCGCCCCCCTGATAGTAGACCCGAGGACATCAAGTACTGTTACATACATGTTAAACTTCTGCTGTTCCCTGTACTCAAACTCAGCCATTCCCCATTAACAACTATACACACTTCCACATTATTAGGAACACAATGCTAAAACTTACACAGCCTAATCAGGAGTCCTACAACACACACTACATTATTACAATTGTTTTGAAGAGGTGCTAATTCACAATAGTCAATTTAGAGCCTATTATTTGTGTTCCGGTTGAATTTTATTGTTCTACACTGTGAGGCGTTTTTTATATTTAGTCTTGTTAACATAAATAGCGTGGCTCATAAAGGATTCTCAGTTACCATTGTGTGGCATAATCAACTTTGTAAAGAGCTGCAAAGATTAGGTGATCAACAGAGCATTAATTATCAACTGTTTTGGTATCAACTAACTGTTTTGTTTGTTTTTAAAAAGGCAAAAATGCATTGTTTCAAGCTTCTCTTTTTCCACTCTACTGATAAACTGAGTATCTTTGGGTTTGGACAATAATTCAGACAAAACAAAACATCTCAAGACCTTGGGCTCTGGGAATTATCACTATTTTCTGACATTTTATAGACTGAATAATTAACTGAGGAAATACCTGGTAGACTTGTCGATAATGAAAATAATCATTAGTTGCAGCCCTAATTTAGGCAACAGCATGCTAGCATTTAGCATCTTAGCATGCTTACAGATAGAAAAATTAAATGTTAACAGTTAGCATGTTAGTGTGACATGCTAAGAGTAACATGTTGATCTCAAAGCACAGCTGAGGCTGCTGGGAATTCACTTATGGATTTTAAAGAAGTTTAGTTGATAATGGGTGTTGAAAATTGGGAAATGATTTGTAGCAGATGAAAAATCAGGCAAAATGTTTACTACAGCAAACCTGAACGTCTGCCCCAAATTTAATGACAATCCAAGCAATAGTTGAGATATTTTAGTTTAAACCTAAGTGTAGTTTCACTTATGGAGCATTGTTTAGTGCATTTTCATTCTGTGTGCATTTGGCATGACTAAGCTGAATACTTTGGGCAACTTTAATGATAGTCTGATTTGTTTGCATACAGTGTATAGTTTCCCAGGGGAGGTGGAGAGGATTACTATGCCACTCACAGATTTATGCTTTGGCGGAACACTGGGCTGAACTAAACAGAGATGTTAAAAAAAGGAGGAGGATGTCGTAATAATACTTTAAAGTTGCAAAAGCTCTTATACCGTTGCCTTGGGTAACTTATTCCTTATTACAATGAACACAGCCGATGTGGTTTATTCTGAAACTTCTCTATGGCCACACGTTAGATCCATGTCAGGCAGACATCTTTGTGCATGCACTGGGAATAAGCTCCCTGTTCACACCTCAGACACGTCACCTGAATGCAATGTATAGCCCCTTTGTGTTTTATAATAGTTTTTGGAAGGCAGCACATTTTTGGGCAATAAGCTATAACATGCTGTAGCTACACAGGCAACAAACAACACAGTGTCTTGATGAATGAACTAAACCAATAAGTTAAATGTTAATGAGGACATTTCAGTAGTTTTTTCTTAAGTTGGTCAAGGCAACTTTAAAAAAGCCCAACATTCACACAAATTTCTGACAAACCTTTTCATGATCAACTGTCAAAACTAAACACAGTGAACAAATAACTCTTGTCATGCTTATATTAAACGTGATGTTTACAATTCAGCTTTTAAGGATTGTTTTATTTGTTGTTATCGTCTTAAAATCCTGCAAAGGCCTCCTTAAGTGTAAGGAAATATATTGATTTCTGTCTAAGCGTATCACAGAAACGTTATGGGACATTATTGCGACAAATCTACCAAAAAAAAAAAAAAACATCACTGACATAATTTATCCAGTATAATTTGTCACTGTGGCTCAGCTTTAAAAATTAGTAAAAAATATTATAAATATGGGTGTTAGCACTACTTTTAGGTGGCATATTTGCAAGATAATGCACTAATAAGATGAATAGCACTGTCTTCTGTTGCACTTAGTTGTCAGATTAAATCTGTTTTTTTCTGCAGATACAAAGCAGTACTGATAAGTTATTCCAGAACTACCTGTTTTGTTCATACTCCTAAGAGCAATGCTTTTTTGCTGCTGGTATGTCTTGTTCTGCCTCCGATCGTTCGGCTGCACCGCCTATTCATCCACTTTTCTTCAGTCTGGATTTGTCCTGACATCTGCTGTCATGTTACTCTCTTGTGGAATGACTGAGTTTTAATTTTTCACTCCATTCACATACATATTTGTCATTTCCCACAGAGTAAATTAATGTGACAGCAACACCACTGTTGATTATTTTACCCAGAGAGTGAGCCTTTAAAAGGAGTTTTTGTAACACTAGAAAAATGGTTGCTAAATGGGGCAACCAGACCAAATGAAATAGTTGACAAGGGTCCAAAACCAGTTGCCCCGAGGAAACCGGCCAACTGTCAACATAAAGCCCTGTCTGTCAAACAAACTTTTATATATTGCGCTACTCGTTCTGTGACATTTATACAGTATGTGACAATAAATTCCCCATCAGGGAAGGATAATTCAATATCAGTGGGTACATGTATGTGCAGGCTAAAGACATGAAAGAGCTGACAGCTGTGTTTGAAAGAAGCAAGGCGGGTTTTCTCCTTAAGCTTTCACTTTGCTGAACAGTGAGCCAATAGAAACACTCAATTTTGAGCACAGGAAGAAGTGTGAACGCATGCCGAAATAAGTCTTAAACGAGGTTTCCCTTCCTTTGGTCGTTAGTCGTGTTCCGGTTCTTGAACTGTTAGCAGGAGTTTGAACCCACTGAAGCACATCTCCATGGTTTCAAGTTTCAATTTTATTGTATGGATTTTCGTCATAAGTTGAACTTTACTTCAGTCAATAACTAGAAACTTCGGACCTGGCATGTCTCTGCATGCACAGCTAGACTGCAAAATGGGCCTTCCCACATGATAGCTAACTTCCTCAGAAATGACACCTAACTTGCCAACTTATCTACAATCAAAGTCACACGGGAACCGGCGGTGAAGCGGCAATCTCGCTGTGTGCAAGCTCAGTCCTGCTTTTTAATTGTTTCCATATCACCTAAATCTTCGCTAGCAACGAAGGCCCACGCTGTCGCATTTGAATTTAGCTAACCAGCTAGCGGACTGTCTGCAAAGTGTAACCACACCATCTGTGCAGAGCTGTTAGCCTGCTACAAGCTAAGTCAACAGCAGGGCAGTGTTATACCCTGACTCACTACTACTAGGAAAAGGCAAATTATCTCACGCAAAACCTTCAACAAAAACCGTTATTATGCGTCCTGACTGCCCGGTGCACAACTAATCTGCAGTTATTACCAGTTATGAAAATATGCGCTCGGGGAGGCCTGTCGCAGCTCTGAGCAGGTGGGCCATGCATACACGCAGCAGTTTTCTGTGTCGCTTTTACCCTGGGAAATAACACATGACACTAAATGGGCTCTCACACCACAGCGTCACTAACATTAGCATAAGCACACTTTTGCGTTCTCTGGCTAAACGTGACTGTCATATCTTAAAAAACTGCAGCAGATAGTAGCGCTGTCTCATTTGAATGGAGGGACCTAGGGCCTGTTAGCTACCATGCTGGTGTGGTGTTTCAATGAGGCTTAGGGGGGGCATTAGCAAGCACTTTTCAGTTGTAACATTTTCAATGACACGACTAGCCAGATGTTTGAAATAACAACACGCACATGACCAAATGGCCACCACGGTATGGCACTATTTTAGGTCAGAAGGTTGTACAAACGAGGGGCGGTCGCGGGTCTATAAATAACGTTACACGCCGTGCAGCAGGAGTTGTTTTGCAGGCTAACGTTAGCCTGCTAGCTTAGCTACCTGGTTGCTGTAAGAAGCCATGCTCCCGGTGAGATTTTCTCTCCTCTGCTGACAAGATGAAAACTCTCCCGGGAAGGTGTTGTAGGTGTGTAATGACCGTCACAAAAGGTGTCCTACTTCGACGTCATTGTCATTTTCCCAACGTTGTCCTGGCAGTCGTGAGTTTTGATCCATGTAATGCATCAGCACTTCATGCTGCTCGCCTTGCCGTCACCGCCATTTCTGTCTAGCCTCTTCCTCGCTTGCTAGCCAACCCAGCGCGCGGTCGGTTGTAGTGGCAGCGTGAGCGCAAGGAATAGCGACAAACACTTCCGGTGGCGGTTTGATCCCGGACTTCACAATAAAAATATTGATCTTTAACCATAGATGATCCCCTCCAGTGATGTACTGTGTATGTGACTTCCGGAGTGCATATGGAGCAAAACACATTTAACTTCTATACAGTTATTATCACATTATGTTTGCCCCTTTCTCATTACACTATCGGTGCAGTGAAACTGTGGGAGGAGTTTTATCAATCACATTAATTTAGGAATAAGCCA
Source organism: Epinephelus fuscoguttatus (assembly GCF_011397635.1). Taxonomy (NCBI): domain Eukaryota; kingdom Metazoa; phylum Chordata; class Actinopteri; order Perciformes; family Serranidae; genus Epinephelus; species Epinephelus fuscoguttatus. The sequence goes on along the minus strand of NC_064753.1, from coordinate 26,863,290 downwards.
AACATAAGTACTGAAATAGAACATTCCTTGGCCAAGTATTTACGTGCACATAGAGGCAATCTCACACTGATATATATATATATATATATATATATATATATATATATATATATATATATATATATGGGATCAGCACAGTATCGCAGTATCTTAGCTGTTCCTAGGACTGCACTCCTCAGATGTTGTACCTAGAATTCGCTGGAGCCACTCTCTGTATATGTCTCTATATGGGGGTCACAGCCCCTAAAACTTCTGTTACCACTGGGACCACTTTGGACCTCATCTCTGACATCTTCCATTTGTTCCTTCAGCCACTGACACTTTCTATGATGTGACTGTCAGCTGAGATTGCCACATCTACCACAACTTCCCTCTTCTGCCCCTCGTCAACCACCACTATGTCTGGTTGGGTAGCTAGCAGCTGCTTGTCAGTCTGGCACTTGACGTCCCGCAGGATCTTAGCCCTGTTTTTCTCAAGTACTTTCAGGACTTCTAGTCAGTACTCAGCAGAGATGTTCATGCAATGTGTGTGGGATCTATGGATGTATAAACAACCTACCTCCACACTGACCAAGAAGCACATTTATATATATATATATATATATATATATATATATATATATATATATATATATATATATACGCTGTTAAAAAGTAATGGTACTTACTGCTAATAAAAATGAATCAGTTTTGGATAACAGTATTTTGTATTATTTAATAGTGAAAGATTAAATGGTTGACTGTATGGATGATATAATTTTAACTTCCTAATTTCATTGTGTTTTTTTTAATGATACAATGACAATAAAAGGCATTTTGATTCTGATAAGTAATTTAACTATTTTAGTGCCAAATCAAAGTAGTGGGACTTATTACATTTGAACACCTTTTTACTACTTTTCTCACACATTTCGTAACTGTGTAGTAAATCTTAAAAATGTCTCAGAATCATGGGTGCAGATCTGATGACAAGTTTGGGGGGGACACAATCAGTTGTGATTTTTTTTTTAATTGCACGCATGCAAATCATGCCCACAGAGTGCTTGAGATTGCCAGCATATTTCACGATTTCATAGAGGCTCATCACCATCACCAAGTCATTCAAAAAGCACTGCAAAGAGAATCATATGCTTACCTTTACTGTTTATTTCTCTTAAACAGCCAGTAGTACATGGAACCAGCCATCACCCTCCTTTTCACTGCTTTGCTGTTAGTTAATGCTACTTCTAGTTTCAGGGTCTCAGGCATGTTATGTCCACTCATGTTCTCATCTCTCGCCTCTCACGGATTCCCATTTCTCCTCATCATCTTCCCTTTCTCCCAGTATATAGGACTACTGTATACATTTGTTCAATTTCAATCATTTAAGCTATTTAGAATTGGGGGGGACAATTTGTGTTTTTCAGAATTTGGGGGGGACATGTCCCCCCCCATCCCCCCCAGGATCTGCACCCATGCTCAGAATATTCTTTGCCAAAATAAAGCTTTCTTCCGCAATGAAAAGCTGCAAAGCAACAGAGTTAATGTTTTATCCCACATTTAAGCCTTTTTACCTTGAAGGATATATTCAAATGTATCCCTTTGACTTGTAACTGTAATTTAATTGTATATATTTTCTCAGTAACTGTAAGTAATAACAGTTACATTCATTTTTAGGTTTAACTAGTTACATGTAAGGGTGGTGGTGTGGTGGTTAGCACTGTCGCCTCACAGCAAGAGGATTCCTGGTTCAATCCCAGGAGGGAGCCCTTCTGTGTGGAGTTTGCATGTTCTCCCTGTGTCAGCGTGGGTTTTCTCCAGGTACTCCAGCTTCCTCCCACAGTCCAAAGACATGCAGGTTAATTGGTAAGTCTAAATTGTCCATAGGTGTGAATGGTTGTCTGTCTCTATGTGTCAGTCCTGTGATAATCTGGAGACCTGCCCTGGGTGTATCCCGCCTCTTGCCCAATGTCAGCTGGGATAGGCTCCAGCCCCCCCCCCCGTGACCCTCAAGAGGATAACGGTTACGAAAATGGATGGATGGATAGTTACATGTAACTAGTTACTCCTCAACACTGTATACAGTAATATATGTCCTCATTAACATGTATACAAAAGTGCAGAGTGCAAAATATGCTTAAGATTTTCAAGCTCAACACCTGACTCTATAAACTGACCTATTGTGTCAGTTAAAAAATTGTTTTTAATTAGTTATATTGCCCTTCCCAAAAAACTGAGAGTCAGCCCAGAGCCTCTGGGGCCCCGGAAGTCCTGAGACCCTGGGTCAGTTGCCTGTACTAGCAGGAAACCCAGCTTTGCTGCTGCAAAAACGATCTACCATATTCTGTGTTGGGTTATTATGATCACTGGTAATATACATTCATTGCTGGGTTCCTAAAGTAAGGTTAATCTTAGAGGAAATGGAGACCTACTTTCCCTTACAGCTTGAGCCTATCTCAACTAATAGCAGAGACCTTGCTCTTCAATTGAAACAGAAAATCTTTAACCTTCTTTCGGTCATTACTTGTATTCGAGAGTTGCATGAATAGACTCTATCAAGTCAATCTGTCTCATATAATTACAGGGTGTGGGTCTGAGAATGAACTCATTGACACTGAAGTCACTTTAAAGAGACATTTATTTTGAAATATATTCATGCTTCGGAGGAAAAGCTAGAGTAATGTCGCGGACTATCAGCACGAGCTTCACGATGGAAGCGTGGCCGCGTGCGCTCTGTGCGTTCACGTCCGGGTTGGGGCATGAGTCGCAAGATTTTTGTTTTTGGAAGTTGGGCACGATTGAAACAACAACTTTTAATATACTTTTCGGTTTAATATTAAACTCTAGTGAACTTGCTTGTGCCCTGTGATGTTTGGGTCAAACGGAGCAGTGAATTAAACGTAGCTGTCTGGTTTAGTGTGTCATAAACAATAATAAAGTGCATACAGTGTAATAAAGTATAACAATACATATGCATAATGTATGCCTCCAACACACTGTGATGTTAAACTACTACAAACTGGGGACACAAGCCCAAAACACATTATGTTAGCAGCAGAAATTTGACTTTTCTGTTTACAATGAGCTCTATAGTAGTGGGCGTGGCACAGCACAGGTGAGAGGCAGTAGCAGGAAATCTCAAACAGGAAGCTGAAAAAACCTGGGCTGTTTTTTTTCTCTCGGCACAAACGACAACAAGATCACACGGAGTCCAAAGGTAGGAAATAATAGGCTGATATGTCTTTTATTACTAATGAGCCTAGATCTAATCACTTAGTAGAAACATGAAGCCAAAACACGACTTTATTTCGCAATCAGGAAGAGCGTTGCTATGAATTGTGGGCCTCTGTGGGCTCCCATGTTGAAGTAAAGCAGGCCTGATCATGTAAAAGTGTAATTTAGTTTGCTGGCTTGTGATCAGATTCAGAAATCCTGCTGGAATCTCTGTGGGCCCCTGAATTACCACAACATACCTCCCTTCACAAGTGGAGACACCTCTCTATCTGAGGTCCTGCACCTTCCCAGCCAGCCATTCATCTTCATTAAATAATCCTTCATGCTGCTTTACTGTCCACAGTGGCAGCTACAGCTACACAAGCCAGCCATCCACTTTGTTTGTGAGGGTCTGTAATAGGATTCATGCCCATAATCTTCTTTTATGTGCAGGTGAGGATGCCAGAGAGGGGACGACACCACCACCCCAGGGGTGATGAGTATGACGAGTACAGGAGCAGGGACAGGGACTACTCACATGACAGAGACCACGCTTCGTACGATGACAGGGGTCGCAACCAAAAGCCGAGAAACGTGGACGAGAGAGGCTCTGCTGGTGACAGGAGGGGCAGACAAAACAGACAGAGGGACGTGACACCTGTCTCTCACAACGAGCCACCTGCTTACAGAGACCACGAGCATGAAGGACCCTCGAGACTGTACTGTATACTTACTGTCATGTTGTCCTCAAACACTTTTTTAACCATCTGTGGCATTTGTATGTAAGATGTTTGTAGAGAAAGAATTAATTCCGTTGTATCAACCTTGTAGGTCCAGAGACACCTCAGCGTATCACCCTGAAGAGGAGTATTATGAGCGACAACACAAACAAGCTCTGTACAATCTCAGATACCTCTTGACCAGCAGAGGCAAGTACAATTAGTTTTTAGGTCTGTGAAATATTTTATTTATTTTTATTTAACCTTTATTTACCACAAAAACCCTCTTTTACAAGAGTGTCCTGGCCAAGACAGGCAGCAACATAAATTACAGACAGAAAACGTGGCACAAAAATACAGAATAAAAATGTACAGTTCTAAATTACTACAAAGAAAATCCAAAAAGTTTGTTAATATATACTAGAGGTGAACTATATGACTACAAAGACCAGCTAAGATACACTGTGACATTGGCATATAGACGATTGTGTGCAAAAATCTTGCAACAGTGCTTTGAAACGGCCGAGAGGAACCACTGAGAACAACTTTAAGTCCTTATGCAGAAGATTCCACATATAAGGAGCTGCATACATAAATGTTCGCTTGCCAAACTCTGTACGTACCCTTGCTACAGACAGTAAAAACATGTTATGTGAATGGATAGCATAGCCATTTTCAATTTTTTGCTTAATATACACACATAAATATGCTGAAAGAAGGCTGAGAATCGCTTTGAAAACAAGGGAATGCCAATGAAAAAGTCTACGAAATTGTAAGGAGAGCCAGCCAACCTGAGCACACAGGATACAGTGATGAGTTAGTGGCCTACAGTTGGTAATAAACCTCAGTGCACCATGGTACACGGAGTCCAGAGGATGCACACACTGGGTGGATGCATCCATATAATACATCGCCATGTTGGTTAGAATCAAAGCACGTGCTCAACAGCATTTAAAAATTTCTAGAATTTATTAGAATGGTCCTCAGATAAATTAGACAATGCAAAATGTAATATGGTTTTGTTGCATTTATCTCCACTTTTTAATCACTTATTAAACGTGTTTTATAATTTATAAATTTATTTAACCTTTATTTTATCTGGAATATTACCTCTGAGATTTAGAATCTCTTCTGCAAGGGAGTCCTTGACAAACAGCAGCATAAAGAGGGAATTGCAAATTACAAGCGGGCATCAAATATCCTCCTGAGACCCGAACTTTTGTTCAGTTCGCATTTTTAATTTCTCCCAGCTCTTTGGGATCAGTTGGACCTGATAAGTATAAAAAACTAAACATTGTCAATAATAATAATAAAGTCTCTACATCCTCAAACGAGATGATAATAAAGTTCCAATGTCCTTCAATGAGCTGATGATAAATTCTTTGTCCTCAAACAAGTACTTTCTAATTAACAGTGTCTTAGCTTGTTCCTGTGCTAAAATTTGTGGGGCGTATCAATCTACAAACATTATTAATTATAAATAAACAAGTTTCAACCATCAAATGTGATCAGGTTTTGGACCTTGTCCACTTTTGTGTCGGCTGCCATCTTGTTTTTACATGGATTGGGCACAAAAGAAGTGTCCATGATTGAGGACAACAGGTGTAAGTAGAATGAAGTATAAGGTCCAGTAAACCCAGAATGTGATGTCCTTGTATGAGGACACAGAGTGTCAGGAGGATATTTGTCAGTTTTGCTTGAAAAAACTTTTTTTGTGGCCAAATAAACAATAAATTTAGTCATCGTTTCAGCCCTAGTCTCACCACGTTGCTTCACATTAACGTCAGTATTGTATTTGTTGCTGTCTCCCCCAGGTCTCTGCCAGCTGATGGAGCTATTTTTGAATCTCCTTATTGTCATCTGTGCCGGAGTGCCCTACAGCAACAAAGGGGGTTACCGTGACCTGGCCAGCCTCGGTGGGGTCTACCACTATCACTTTGGAGGAGCCCAGGCCTTCACAGGAGCCGATGCAGAGAGGGTGAAGGAGCTGGACCGGCTGTTCCATCAGCTCTCGCGTCCTCCGTACGTCTTCACCATGGCCTGCGGTGGGGTTCTGATGATCTATGTGTGTGCCATGCTAGCCCTGGGAATTTTTAGGGTCCCATACCGCTGGCCCCCTGTGCTGTTGGGGGAGGCTCTGGTGAACTTCCTGATCGGCCTGGGCTACATCCCTGCGCTGGCCTTCTACTTCATTAAGCTGCAGGGGACCTACAACGACCCCATCTGTAAGGAAAGAGAGCAGATGTACAAGAGCAAAGGGCACAAGGGCTTTGAGTGCCAGTTCCACGGTGCGGATATCGCAGGAGGTCTCTTTGGGGTGGTGGGGGTGTTTGTTTTCATCTTCGGCGCAGTGTTAGCTGTCAGAGCGTTCAGGTCAGTGCGGGAGCTGAAGAGGCAAAGAGCAAATGAGGACAATAATTTCTGAGGCTTTACTCCGTGGCATATTTGAGCAATAATGGATCTCTTTGACATGGAAATAGTTTTTTATTGTCATATTAGGTGTTACTATGCATTCACTCTTGTTGAATGTGATCTGTGAATTAGCTTTTTATCCATTTTTTTACTCTGAACAAGCTTTTTAAATTGATTTTGTAGAATAATTTTTTATTCCTACCACTTATCCAGTTTACATACATGTGTACTGTCTGTTTTATTTTCTATAAATGTGTTGCTATAATAAAACACTTAAATTATACCTTTTTTATTACTACTTTTTTCATTAACTTTGTGTATAATAATACCCGCAAATTAAAAGGCAGGTTGAGAAACAGTTTGATCAGCAGAAATACTCCCAAAATATTAAGTCCTTCTTTCTAGAGGAGTCACCTGTGTGACTGAGACAAACAGCAACTTGCAACCAAGAATATCAGACGCTGCCCATGACTTTAAGAATGTCTGATATGTTACCCAGGTACAGTACCCTGGGGTTTCATAGACCTAAATCTAGTCAACTAATCATTTCAACAAAAAATGTGTTAAAATGTTGAATAATGTCGGCCTGTCTCGCCCAGACCCCAAAATTACGTCATCTAATGTTTTGTTTCATACTCACGCCAAAGGGTTTTAGTTCACTCTCGCGGGAGAGTGTGTAAAGCTGCCAATATCTGAACGTAAGAAGCTGCAGTAAGAGTATTTTGGGGTACTTTTATAGTACTTTTCTATGAAAAATGACTCAAACCGATTAGTCGACTACTAAAATAGTCACAGATTATTTTAATAGTCGATTAGTCATGGCTTAGTTGACTAATCGTGGCAGCCCCATTCCAGATTGAAATTACTGTGCATTCCTTAGCTCTCAGTGAGTGAAGCTCAGTCTGTATATAACTAATCCTGGCAGATGGATGTCGATACAGAGGGTTGGACTGAAAAGCTAATTCTGGAAACACAATGTCTCGAGCTCTTGAAACAGTGTCACACGTATTTTCTGCATTACAGGAAACAAGTGTAGCACAGCCTCATTGCTTTCAGTGTTGTCCTACAACTTGGAAGTTTTTATTTTGTCTTGGTTTGTGTAAGTGAGGGCAACAAGTGACAGGATGGCTCCTCCATAGACTCAGTTTAAAAGAAGCAAAGAGTCTGACTTTGTTCCTCCTGAAAGGTCTTAACATAATTTACAAGAAAAACAAATGATACCAGGACTTTTGTCACATTAAAGATTTTTTTTCCTATAATTTGCCTGCCATTATACCAGAGTGCAGGGTGTCATTCAGAGTTTCACCAATAGATGTCAGATCTATTGTGTTCAGGGATTTACTCATGACTTGAACACATGAGATTGACTGTGCATATCTCACAGCAGACAGTGTCTCTGTTTTTTTATGATTCTTTTTATAATTCTGAGTACTGCTTCTGTGCATTTACACCAGCCCTATTCAACTGGCAGCCTGTGGGCAAATCCTGTTCTGTTACAGATACATTTTTGGGAGTCAGTTCTGTTACAAATAAAAAAAATTTTAAACCTGAAGAAAAAAAAATCACATGAATGACGTACATTTTGCCACAATAAACCAGTTGAGCACTCCTGTGTTTTCAGTAAGAGCCAATCACCACATGCATTATTGATGAGGAAAGCCCTCCTCTGCATGTCGCTGTTGTTGCAAGCTTGCTGATGACTATGGAATAAGCTTTGACAATGTGGTGGCATGTTGTGTTGAGTGAAACTACAGTATTGTCCGTCCCCTTGGCCCTGTGCTGTCTGATAATGTGGCCCCCTGAACAAAGTAGTTGATTAGCTCTGATTAAGGCTATCTGAGTAGGAGAAAAGGTCTATGGCAGTTTTTACTGGCAGTAAAAATGATTCACTGTGGGATTTTTTAAAAAGTTAAGAAGGTGACTGGGGTGCCCAGTAGCTCAGTGGTTAGGTCATCCCCTCTATTATTCCCCCCTTCATGCTTAATCTGTCCCATCAAATAAAGGCAAAAAATAATAATAGAGCGTACAGTTATACAAAAACAAACAAAAAGTGCCATGGGAGAAAGCCCTGAACCCCCCGACAGAGGTCCAGGCCGAGGTCTGGGTGTTACAAAATCCTAGAAATGCCCCCTATCTTGCCTCCTCCAAGCATCTCTGGTCTGTGGAAACTAAGGGAAATATATCAATAAACTCCTATTACATTATGGCAAAAACAAACTGTAGACATCATATCTTATATTAACCAAAAAGAGTCATTTTGATGATATTTATTGGCATGAAATCATAAAAACGATGAGCAAAATGGACACTGGACAAAAAAATTCACAGTAAAAAGTTTTATTGCTACTTGGCTTAAAGTTAATTTAAAAACAGCTCGTCTGCTCAAAACTAATGATAGCAGCATTTCAAATAAAAATAACGACCGTCTTCCACTCTCAAAGTTCAAGGGGAGTACAATTCTGTCTGATACACAGCAAAAGTGCTCATTGTTAGTCCTGTTCCTAAATAATACATCTTTTAATTATTCAACATAAAACTCAATTTTAGCATTAATCTGCATGCTAGAATAAAAACCTCAAAATATTAGATATGCTCCACTTTGTACAAATAAATCACATTTTGTATGTTCTCTATGCTTTTCTGATGATTTATATTTAGGGCATGCTTTCAACATTAAATACAGCTTTAATTAGTACCTTCAAATAAAGTACCGTGGTGAGTGACAGTTTTTCTGTAGAATCCCAATCACTTTAAATTCTGTAGCGGAGAGGGAAATATAAATTTGCATGAAACAATGAAGTACAAAAATAAACATCGGCTTCTTGGCATCGAGAAAAAAAATATTCAAGCATTTCTAGAAAATAATGTACAGAAAGGAACCGTGAGATTAAACAATGGCTACTTTGGTCACATGTTAAACAACTGGAGCATCTTGGATCAGTTTCATTCACCATACCCACGCAGAATTACAGTCAGTCCATTGTTCACACGGGCATGCATACACTTATTGAACGTGTGCACTTAACTTCATTTTACACGCAAACACAGACATTTTGCAACGTAGTTGTACAGGGAGCTTGTTAAGTTGTGCAGAGAGGAAATGATCCCTTACAGTTAAGAAATGAATCAGCAGTTAAAGAAAACAGACACTGTAGCCTACTCAAATACACACACCCTCTATTATGGTGCACGAAGGGGATTATGAGCGTTTCACGACTGGCCCCCTCCACTAAAGAATTAAAGGGAATATCGTACACCAATGCACTGTACCCTGTGCTCCCTCGTCCTGTAGCTATGCATACAGTTGGCATATGTACACGCACACTGATTAGTCTACTGATGGATCATTGTTATACTTCATGTTGAAAATGTATATCGGACAGGACAGTGAGTATACGGGTTAATCAGGAGACAGACTGTACGACTGTATGAAAAAACTGACCGAGGTGGTTTTGAAGAGCACTAAATGTAGCAGTGCAATGCAGTCCAAACAAAACTACGCTGTGAATGAGCCAAAGGAAGGGACGCACTCAAAAAAATAATCAGAGAAATGCAACTTACACACACAATCCCAATTTACACACATCACACATACACACATCAGTCATAATTCATTTTCAGACACATTGAGAAATAGGATTCTTGTAGATTTAGGTGATGGATGATCTGATACACATGATTTAATATATATACAGTTGACACTTTGCATATTTGTATGAGCGAATTCCCACCATTTTGTTTTAAACCTCCATCCTCTCCGAACGTGCTCAACAGTTCAGTCCTCCAGCTCGTTTCATATGTGTAATATTAATCACAATCATAATCTGTCTTATAGCTTTTCTAGCTCCTCCTGTGGCAGGTTACACCTGTAGCGCCCATCCATGTTCAGTCCATACAACAGGCGTGAGTCCCAGGCGTTTGGCATCTCAGATACTGCACAGTCGGATCAATAAAGTGACTGGAAACAAACTCTTAGCCTCATCATTATAAAATATTGTTCACTATTGTTCATTTTAGAAAAAGTAAAATCCAAAACTTTAGTGTGAATCAGTCTCTGAATTCTAAATAAGCATAATAAGGATAATATTGTCTCGTTGCTGTGGATTATAGTAATTATCATCTTAGTCTATTGTTTTCAAAACACGTAATTATTGTAGAGGGATTTTAAAATCCATTTTCAGGTCTGCCTGTATATTTAGTAATCACTTAGCACAATGTTTTAACCAAATATCAACACTGGCCATGAATAACAAACAACAATAACTGTAATTCCTCATCTTCTGCCAGCAGGGGGCCCAATAATTCATATTTATATCAAGTAAGAGTGATGTTGGCAGATAGTGTTAGAGTAGCTAAGGAGTAGTGGTTAACATATATTATGCTGTTTGTGGTGCTGATGTTGAATTTTAAAGGAACAGTGTGTAAGACTTAGGGGGATTCAGTGGTGAAGGCTGCAGATTACAACCAGCTGTAATTTCTCTTGGTTAGAATTCCTTCAGTGTTCATTGTTCAGGTTTTTTTTTTTTTTTTACTAGGGCTGAATTATCCACAGAGGGCTCTTCCTCTCCAAAATAAATGCACCTGGTGATTTAAAGCCGTACAAACAATTTATAAAGCAGTTTCACACTAAAAAGTCAGTGTTTTTCTGACGTACTCATTGCAGAGAGGCTGCTAAAAAAGTGCCAAAAGTGCAGTTCAACAAACAGCCACTTTTTTTTTTTTTTATACAACTCACCCGTTTACATTTTAACACCCATTTCTAAGGTTGGGGCCACTTGAATGACAGGCTGTCTGCAGATAGTGTCCTCAGCTTCCCAGTAAGATCCATCTATCACTCTTCCACAGCTCAAACCTCTTGTCCAAATATGGTCACATCTGGCTCCAAAAAACAAAGATGGCTACAGCCGAAATGCCGAACCTGAGGCTTAAAAATGGCAGTCGACAAACTAATGTGTGATGTCTCTACCTATGTCCATTATTTTTACTATGTAGCTGACATGAATATGTGAAAATGCGGTTGGCTCTATCTAAAATAATGTTTGGTCTGTCTGTTCTGGGCTACTGTAGAAACATGGTGGTGCAACATGGCCATGTATGTGGATGAAAACCTGCTCTCTATGTAGATATCAATGGCTCATTCCAAGGTAAAGAAAACACAATTCTAAATTTTCAGGTGATTATAAACTAAAGAAAACATATTATATTATATTCCATTTCTGCCAGTATATCCCCCCGAGTCCCACACACTGGACCTTTAAATATTATTCTGTAAAATTAAGACGTATTTGAAAGCAAACAGTAAAACAAGAAATGTTTGTCATATTAAAAACACACCAAAAAGTGAATGTATGTTGTGAATGAATTGCCATTATGTCACTTCATCATCATTTTTGTTGGCTATGTATTCGTAGACAAGAGGTGATATGTTGGACTGAGGGAAGCCACAATAATCCCAGCACGCTATGTTGAACAATATCTCATATATTAAACTCAAATATACATAATTCTGAATATCACTATTTTCTATTATATGTACAAAGTGCTTTTAACCGTGTGAGACAAAAACTTGCAAAGAAAAGATTCAGGCTCACACATCAATTAAGGCTTCATCACTGAAGGACAGCAAAGAAAGGACAGAGGGGCTGCTTCAATAAACAACAACCCCCGAAGCACAAGACCTCAGTCACAAGCAGAGCATGAGTGGGATGAAACAAAGGGCCTCTCCTTTAAAAAAATACTGAGTAGTGTTTACTTTAAGGCTAAAAGGGAACACTGAAAGGTCCAGCTATGCAACAGCTGTGGAATGCCAGAACCGCACCACTACCAAATTGGAGTGGCAACCAAATATATACAACTAATGTAGTAATCACTGACATGAGCAATTACCCGGCTTTGGCCTTCTTACAACCACAGCAGCCCCGGCAGAGCTGCTTTCTCTTTTGGCACAAGGTGGGGAGGTTCAGGAAGGGGCAAACTGAGGTTTCCAGGGCTCCATAACATTTACCTGATAATTCAAATAATAATGTAGTTTTTACCAAATCACTTTCAGCTGAGATAAATATGACTGGAACCTAAAGATAATTTAAGAAATGATTGAAAGTTGATGATATCAACTGCTGAAGCACTGTATGACTTAAAGGAATACGTCACCCCCCAAGTGACCATGTGTATATCAATTACTCACCCCATGTCATGCTGAATTTGTGAAGAAAACTTTGTTTTTCTCGCATTGCTCTGGTGAGCGAAGAATCCAAAAATGGAGAAAATTGATGATGAAATGACATCACAGGGGTCCACCTTTAACAACAGCCAAACTATATCAGAACATCTGTTTATAAACTCACATGACTCATGCAGTATAATCCAAGTGTCATTTATCCAGTCATATGCTCAGTGCCCCCCAAACAGGCAGCCCTTTCTGATGGGGATCTTAACTGGAAGTGAAACTTATATATGCTATCTTTAAAGCCAGACTCCACCAACAAAAACAGCAATTTCTTTTGTTAAGATTATTTTTTTGGACTTTTTGCCTTTAAAGTAATACTTACCTTTCTGGAAATTTTACACTTTTCTTTGTTTAGAATGCTATTAATAAGCTGATGGCACACTAAAATGTAAGTGAATTCCACCAGAGATAAAAACTCATAATTGCGTCATTCTCATATGGTTCTAAGAAAACTCCGACCAATTGGCTGAGCATCCTGTCTGTCTTCCCGACGCATCCTGTCTGTCTTGCCCACGTGGAGGCCTCTGACTGTAATGTAACACTCTAATGTAACATAGACTGTAACATTATATATGACAACACAGCATTCAGTTGCTAACGGTTAGCCTACTGTTTGTTGTTTGTTGCCAGTCATCAGTACTATCTAACCTTAGCGTCGTACGACGTAATGGTGGAGAGGGAAGTAGGCCTTTGGAGGGAGGTGGAGTTGTGGATGTGTCCAAACTAACCTTTCAAAATGTCAAAGAGGGAGTGGTAGACAAGCAACTCCCATGTTCAGTGAGGTAAAATGACTGTTTTTGTCAATGGAATCCGGCTTTGAAGAGAGCATGGATAAGGTTAACTTTCAGTTCAGTTCCCCATCTGAAAGGGCTGTCTGTTTGGGACATACTGAACATACGATTGTTCAAAGACTTGGAATATACTGCATGAATTGTGTGACAGTTTGTAAACAGATGTTTTCATATAGTTTTGCTGTTGTTAAAAGCAGTCTCCATTTTTGGATTCTTCGTTTACCAGAGGCATGCAAGAAAAAAACATTTTCTTCACAAATTCAGCACAACACAGGGTGAGTAACTGACAAAGACATGGTCATTTGGGGAATTAAGTCCTCCTTCAATAAGAAAAAAAGCATTACTTACTTATATTAAGAGACTGAACCAGTTCATGTTGCAGCACCTTACACTGCTCCTGCTGCACTGACAACCATTTTTTCCATGAACTCTGGAATCTGAACTCTACAGAAGCATTGCCCGTTCAGGAAATGGTATGTATGTGATATGTGGGAGTGAAAAAGAGAAATATAGCAAGGCTTAATTTGTTTCTATATCCCAAATCTCTCTGTGTACTTGTAGAACTGTGGGTTAAACTTTGTGACATCTCATGTGCACAGACCAGATTGTACAAGAAAGTAGGGTTTTGGTTCTGTTTATAATTGGCCAAAATACCACACCCTGCAAGTCATCTGGATGTGTGGGCAGTGTATTGGAGAGCGAAGCTGAAAAAAAGATTGGCTAAGATGTAAGAGATGTCAATAACTGGATCTGCAGGGACATGGATGGATGTTTACATATTTAAAAGGGTAGCAGCCTCCAAAGTTTGGATATACTAAAATGTACAATCTTAGTACCAGTGGACATGTATCATAACATACAGTACATACAAATACTGTATCTATCCTTCATCTCTCGACAGTACACTGTATAATTTCTGATTCGCTTTTGTGCCTTGAGTGGTTTGTTCAAATGAAGAATGATGTCCAAACATCCTGGGGTCAGTGACCATAAACTGACTAAATTTAAATTAAACTTTTATTTCCTATGTAGTTTTTAAGGAGATCATTTGATCATGCACTGTCACAGATTATAGTTATAAGGATTTTTTAACTCTACAACACATCCGCTCTGTACAGTTGAATGACTATGATATTATTTTGGACAGCTATTCAAAATGCATTGCTCTAAATAGCAATAGTTTTCAACCTCGGTGTCAGCAGCTCAAGCACACCACATCAGCTGGCTGCTAGTTTTTGAGTGTGTACTATACTGTATAGAATTAATTTATCCTATATAGAAGATTCTATACATATTGTGTGGGAACGCTAAAAATAAAACCCGACCACAGCATTCCCTGTGATGTAAATGCAGTTATTTTGTCTTCACATCTTCTAGTCCTATGTGCCTTACAAGCATTTATACTGTCTGATTTCCTTTGTAAGCCACAGAAAGAGGAGGAGAGCAGAAGCTGTGCCAGTGCTGGTCTCTTGGAGACACTGTCCCTCCTCCGAATTTAACTAACAAGCTCACAACCCCAAACACAGCCTGGATGTGGGGGAGCTCGTCTGCAGTAGGCACTTTTTCAACTTTCAGTCACAGGGCTTCTCTCCAGGACCTGAGAGACCACGGAGCCCCTGGAGAGGATATTCGACCTCACTGAAAACAATCTCCCGTACACACCCTCTAGATTGCTTGTTTTCCAAGTAAAGGGAAATGTTGCTGACATGTTTTAACACATGAGATATCCCATCTCAAGTCAGGCTTTTTTGGTCTGTGATAGGCAGTCCTTTTCACAACGTCTTGTTATGAATTGGGATCTTGGTTGCCTGCATTTTGTTGATACTCAGACCGTGCACAGAAACCCTTTTTTACCTCTCATTAATGGCGTAGCATCACTTAGTGACTATCAAGGTCCCACAGGTTTGTCTTGTCCTCACATAATATCTGAATGGCAACTTGAATTAGAATATCCCCCATGTATGAGAAAAATCTCCTCTTCTTCCCTGGAATGGCACATTCACAGAATTCCAGTCACATGGCGCTGTGCTGTGTCCCCCATCTCTAGAGGGCAGTATCGTAGACTTCCTGCTGAAGGATGGGGGTCGGGCCTGGACCTGGGACCAGGTTGGAGGCAAATGCAGGGGGGTGTGGATGATCCCACACGGGGTCTTTTAAGGAAGGGGGTATGGATGGCAAGGGGGGGGCTGAGACTAGAGGGCTCTGGCCTCTTAGCTGCTCCCTGACTTCCTGCTCCAGACTAGGAGGCACAATGAGCTGGTCCTCAGGGTCCTGCTGTGCTGGGGCAGTGAAGTAGCCAGATTTCTTCTTAGGAGCCTCCAGGGCCACCTCAATGAGATTATGACTGTCCTCAGGGGCTACAACCGAGCCATTGGACAGCTTCTTCCCAAACAGGCTCGATGTGGAAGGAGACTTTTTGAGGTCTGTAATCTCTCTCCCACATACAGCCAGTAGGCAGCCGTTCGTAGCAGAAACCACCACGCTGTTCTGTCTGCGCATTTTGCCATTGGGATAGTCAGAGCCTCGCTTTTCAAGGTCCAAGTCTTTGGGGCTCTCAGGGGCCCCTGACCGTAGTTGGAAAGCACAGCAGTGAATGTCTACCTCCACTTCTAACTTGCTGCCATTGGAGATTACACCCTCAAGCGGAGCTTCATCATCACTGTCCAAGCCGTTGTCAGAGTGGTTACTTGAGAACGTAGCAGAGGAGGGCTGCCGCTGAAATAGGCCTGGGTGGGTTCCTGCCACAACTGAGCCTGGCACCATGATCCCACACAGTGTTGTAGCAGGGTGTAGGCTACAGCGTCTCTCTGGACGGGCTGCGGGGCCAGAGGACGGGTGCTCGTCTGAAGCGGTGGACCCCGCCTCGCTGCCCACCTCTGAGGCTGATGTCTCACTGTTGAACTCAGAGACAACCCCACTGCTGGATGAAAGAGTGGCTGGGTCACTAGGACCTGGGGTCACGGTTACAGGCACAGGCACAGGGGTGGGAGGGGGACCCCGTGGTTCAGTGATGGAGACAGGTGGCTCACAGGTGCAGCTGTCCTCACCAATATGCAGGGATACCACTGCAGCCTCGATGTTGTCCTTGCAGCCATAACTCTGAGCGAGTGAACACAGCTTCTTGGCAGCAGCGCGAGGATCCCGCACAGCCTGTACAGTGCACACGGCCTCCTGGTAGGAGACCCGTTCAAACAGCGCTCGATTCCCCAGGATCAAGAACTCATCCTGGGAACAGAGAGGCTCAGTGTGTACCCAGGGCTTTGGAAGCACCCAGGGAGACAGATAAGAGCAACCCAGCAGGCGAGAGCAGCATGTCACTCCACTCACTTTGTTATCCTATAAAACAGAAGTGCCATTAGAACTGTAGATGAGAGTATAGCCTCATAAAATATGCACCTCTGAATATGAAGATGCACATTAACACTAGATCAAAAGTTCTACATCATGGCTCAAGTGTAAAAACAGGCATCAAACATACATAGATGCTGTGTGTTACCTCGGTAATGATGGCTTTACTGAGTTTAACCCTCTCCATCTCCTCAGTGCAGTTCTCCAAGCTGTAAACCTTGGAGAGAGGTACAGGTCTCCCATCCCGGCACAACACTGCCTGGCAGGTACCCACATTGGCCACAGTGAGGCTGAAGTAGCCTCCTGGATCTGAAGGCTCATGGTGAATATAACACAGCAAGGCAGAAGCACCCAGTTTCTGGCCAGCCATTCCTAGTTTCCTGTCCAATACAAAAACAAACAGAGCTGCTGAAAACTCTTTAAGTCAATTATCTGTTTATTTGCAAGTACAAAAAAAAGGTATTAATAAAGACTTAAAAACACATCTGTCTAACCTGTGTGAGGTGATGAAAGTGTTGCACATGTACACATTGTCAGTACTGGAGTGCTGCAGTTCCTCGCACAGCACATCTCCCATGGTGCACTGCAGCAGTCGAGGCACTTCCTCGTTGCGGTCTCCGTCAAAGATGCCATAACATGCTTCCACACCGTCTCCAAATCGGTCTACAGCCAGCACAGACACACACAACCTGCCCCAAACAACAGATCCACATTAACAAACAGAAGACTCCCACACAGAGGTAAACCTCATACATACTTAAGCATGCGACACAGCAGCTCCAGATCAGGGGGTGACATATGATAAAAGACACAGCTGTGTGGGCCCCTGTGGCGGCCATGACCCTGGAGGAGCAGCCAGGCTTGCCGAGGCTCTCAACACTGATGCACTTAACATAGTTACAGATATTAAATCCAATAAAACTGTTAGGCTCTACTGCGCCAGCTACTCTTAAAAAGGTGCATTGACTGCCCTGGTGCCAGTGCTAGGCGCCTGCCAGTGATTCAGATATTGACTCAGTGGTAGACACCTGCTCTGTGCTTGTGCAGCAACACCCAAACACACAGATGTACAGTATATCCAATGCACCAAAGCAACATTTGAAGAGTGATTCTGTGCTTGACAGCAGAGGACCCAAAATAAAGCTGGCCACTTTATTCAGACTAGAAAGACTGGGGGAAGAGACTGAACTATCTTCATTTGTAAAACAGATCTGGTAAAACTTTACTTGAAGATATCTACATAAGGGTGACATGACACTGTCATAACTATGACACGACATGGTCATGAACCTGTCATAAACATTATGTACATGTCATAAATGTTTAAGACTGCTGTCATTAAGTTTCATTTGGTTTTTGTAATGACAAGTTGACATTGTTTGGGTTGTTTTGATTATGACAACTTGACATTAATTAAAGTGACATTACCAGAAGATGTCTTTGTCATGACAAGTTGACTTTAAATTTGTTTGGGATGTCCTTATAATGACAACTTGACATTAACCAGGATAGGTAGGTAGGTAGGTAGGTAGATTTATTTGACAACAATTAAAAAACAGACATGAGTAACTGCAGATGAGTTTCACATACATTAATTAAAAATCGTCGAGGATTAAAATACACAATAAAGCCCAAAGGCTTATTTCCATTGTGGTCCTCGATGACATTACCAGAAGATGTCTTTGTCATAACAACTTGACATTAACAAGAAATGCACCTCTTTTTGTGTTTATGACAAGATGACATAATGATTAGAATTGTTATGACAAAGACATCTTCTGGTAATGTCATCCTGATTAATGTCAAGTTGTCATAATAAGGACATCCCAAACAAATTTAATGTCAACTTGTCATGACAAAGACATCTTCTGGTAATGTCACTTTGATTAATGTCAACTTGTCAACAATGACACTTAATGACAGCAGTCATAAACGTTTATGACATGTACATAATGTTTATGACAAGTTCATGACAGTGTCATGTCACCCTTATGTGGATACCTTCAAGTAAAGTGTTACCACAGATTTTTTACACAGTGAATACTTTAGATGCTCACTAATATTCCACTATAATTCCAAATATGACAATATTCCAAATTTGATACTAATCATGTAAATAGCATTTCTGTTTGGATATCTGAATGAGGCCTTTTTCAGAATGTTAAATTTTCTGATTAAGATGTGGATATGCTGGTACTATTCAGGCTTTAGGAGCGTTATTTGGGCATGTATAAAGCAAATGTGGAATATGTGTCTCAACTGGGGTTTGTACTGAAGTTTGCGGCTCACGGCGTCCTGCCTGTTTACGGTCAGCTCTGTTTGTTGTCCTGGATGCATTTTACACAAACCAACAAGCCAACACTTTGCAAAGCTGAGAGAGATGCATGCCCAGAAGAAATGTCCACATTTCTGATCGGCAGGAGAAACACACCTACTTTTAAACATCACAAAACACTTCGATATCAACAAGTTTTTGGATATGTGCCAATATTGCAACAACAATCTTTTCAAAGTGGCTGAGGGAATGAAAGAGGGAGGCTATGTTTGCATGGTTGAACACGTTTGCTACCAGTGGAAAACTGAAAAAATCCTATTTTGATGCAACAAAGAAAAATGGCACTTGACACTTTTCCATATTTTGACATGATAAATGTTAGGGAATATTAATCGAAGTATGCGTGGCTGCATGTAAACTGGCTATGAGTGGAATATTTATTGTCATTAGCCCTGTTAACAGCTTAGTCGGAATATTGTCTTATAAGATAAGATAAGAGCACAGGAACATTGTGTGCATGTAAACGTAGTCAGCGAGTACTTGTGTAGTCATTTGATTTACGAGTTTGGCGATTCAGATAGATACAGTTTGCAGCTGATAAAAAATTAAGCTATTTATTTTCACAAATGAACATAGAAAACATACAGAAACACAAAGCAGCACTCACTTGTTCCTTTGGCCGCTCATTTCAGAGTAACCGTGTTTCCATGGAGTGGAGGCACTCTGTGAGTCTCCTGCTGTCGTGGTGGCTTTCTGGTCTAATTTCAGGGTGGTGATGTGACTAAAAAAAGAGGAGAAATACAGTAGAAGGAATTGCAGAAGGAGGTATACATATATGCCTCAGTTCCTCACACAGCTATGTTATATTCGTATAGGTTTCACACATAAGAATGATGCCATATCCCTCCAGTATCCAGTAACTACATAATCTAAAGCCAAGGTGTTGGCGCTTATATTTCATGCTTGACAAATTTCAGTGAGTTACCTGTAATTATTTTTGACTGCTCTGGGTTTAATGACTCACCTGAAGAGGTTGAGAGTTTTGTGTTCCAGGATCAAGCTGCTGTTGCCTGTCAGGTCCAACTCTTGCAAAGTGGCAGGCAGCGAGTCGGGCAGCTGGATCTCAGTCAACTCATTACAGCTCAGATCCACAAGCTACAAATGTACAAAACACATGAGCTGACACAGGCTGAGCATAATCACACACACACACTGGTCAGGCAAATAAAACCAGAACAAGTCTGACCTTGATCTCGGGCAGGTTGAGGATCTCTGGGAAGACAGTAATGTGGTTGGAGTGTGCAATGAGGGTGTGCAGTCTCTTACAGCTGGACACAGTGGAGGGGATCGTCTTTAGTTTGTTGCCACTTAGATTTAGCTCCTCCAGCAGCTCCAGCTTACTCAGCTTACTAGAGACACAAACAAAAAAATTCCAGTGAGCTAATCAAATCGACTACAAATTATAATGAACACTGATGGACAGGAAGGCAAATGTAACACACCTGGCAGGGAAGGAGAGCAACTGGTTGTAGGCGATGTGAAGGACCCGCAGGTTCTGGTGTCCAACCAACAGAGCACCGCAGTTCTCATTCAGGATGTTCCCCGTCAGGTAGAGCTCCTGCAGCGTGCTGAGGCTCTCCTCTGATGGGCTGCTGGGAGGAATACTTTCCAATGCATTGGCTGACACATTTAAGTATTTTAGGCTGTGAGGGAAGACAAGTTAAAAAACAGATACATTAGTTTAAAAAAGTGTATGCAGATATCCACCCTGCCAATTATTGCATCCAATGACACCCAATCCTGCCCCATTTACAGTGGATTTTAAGAAGCTGAAGCTAATTTTCTGAGCAGAAAGTTTTGTTGTTACGGCTGACATTTATGTCCAAAATACTTAAGAGTTTCGTAGACTCCTCCAGGGTTTGGGAAAATATTACATATTTTGTACAAAATAGTACCAAATAAAACAAATAATGTTATCAAATGTAACTTTTTCTATACAATTTAGGAGGCCTTTCCCTCCCCATGCCCTTTCCACTATAGAATGTATACAAACAGCAAACATTTTAGGTCAGAAATTGAAAGTCCATCTATTTCTGTCTTTTCCATGGTTTTGCTATCTGTACTGACGACATGACATTTGATCACAATGTCACTATTACTGTAACAAAGTGAATCATGAAGAAAAAATGCAAATACAATTTGACTGAAAGCTGGAGTAATCAAGTTTTGTCCCCCCCGAGCAGTGAAGAGTAATTACACAAACACTGTCATGCTCGCTTATGACGTATGCCTGCAGGTGAGCTCGCTTTATCTCCCTGCCCCCAGGTGTGCTCTCTTCAAGTCTTATTTTGACTTTTATCCTCACTCTGAACACAGAGTAAGCATCCACTCTAGAAACCTTTCTTGGATGCTTCATAGGATTTTCCGCCATGCTACTAGCTGCTGCTCCATCACTACGGTCTCTCCCCTCTTCCTGCCCCATTTAGCTCTGGCTGGTTGACATAAAACTCATCATTTCCCCTGCGGCAGCGCAGGAAAGTCACCACAGACACCCGACAACACGACTTCGGCATACTGCAACACACAGAGAGCTTTCCCTGGTGGCAATAAGTTTGATCGGCATTGTGTAAGGTTGTTTGGAAAGGGCTTGAATTTAATAGACATTAATTTAAATGTGAAAGTTAGTTACATATAAGTAAGTATGCACATAAATATTTCATTATCTTGTCTTTGTGCTTTAATTTTGTCTTAAGTACTTCAGGACATTTCTTAAGAGCAGGCAGTGGGGGTTCATTTAAATATTTACTGGAGAGCTTACAAACTACAACCTCTAATTTACATATCAGTAAGCAAAGGGTATTTCCAATTAAGATGAGATTCAGTAGTATGTAGCAGCATGATTAACATTACATCATTTCAACAACAGCTGCAGCAATGTACCATATTGGTAGCACTATAACAATGTGATGTGCAAGTGTTAAAGTGCAGGCCAGCTATTATGTACAGAATACAGGACATGTTATGATGTAAATGCAAGAATAAATGTAGGTTGTTGAATTGTGGGTTTAAGGTTGATTATTTTTCCCCCTCTCATTTCCACCCTTATTCTTATTGAACCGAAGACAATACCTCTGAACAAAACTGTTAATTCATCCCTGCAAGTAGAGCATTGATTTATATGCTGTTGAACCTGCACTGAGAGGAGGGACAGTAATTTGAGCTCCACTGATTCTTATGTAATTGATGTTGTTAAGTCATTGTCTGTGCGTATCACATACTGAACAGTAATAAAACCTGTCCTTGTGACACACGAGGGAGTGAACCTTGTCACGTTGTTGTTTTAAAACAGAGTCCAAAGTGATTAAAGTGCAATAATACCTCTCTGTAAGCCACAAACATTACAAGAAGGTTGACACCTCACTGGCTTCGTGGCTTACTGGAATTGTGCGTGTCTGTGAATGTGAATAGTGTTAATTATCAACTTAGTTTCTGTAGTCATATATTGTTTCTGTGAGTCCTGACTGTAACTTTTTTCCTTTGTAAGCTGTGCAGCTTTTAGACAACATATCAGGAAACCCATCATGCATCAAGCAGTCACTGCCATTACGTCTCAGCCTTTGAGACAGTAAAGTACATTAGGCCATTTGAACTGCTAATGGGTGTTAAGTGATTTACCACACAGGAAACAGGAGAGCAAATTAAGATCCAGTTACGTTTTGGAATGCTCTACTGATCTTTACCACAATCCCTACATAGAGTCAAGAAAAGAAAATATGAGCTGAAAACTGTACTGCAACCACACTGCAGGGTTCAAAGCAGGAAAACCGGCTGCTAAAGGACACAAGTGAAAGCATAAACAGTCTTGAGGACAGAATGACAAAGGAAACAGGAAGATCTGTAGAGAAGAGACTCACTTTAAGGCCTTGTAAAACAGACTCTCAGGGAGCTCGGCTAGCTTGTTGTGCTGGAGGTCTAGGGCTTCCAGAGGGATGTGGTCAAGTAGGTCAGGCACTCTCTGCAAATGATTGTTCCCCGCCAGCAGCTTTCTCAAACTCAAGCTGTTGAGCAGTCTGTCGGAGGCCAGAAGAGACATTAGAGAGCCAGATTAGGACAAGGAAAAAAGAACAGACCAACAAAAAGGCAACAAACCAAAGCACATCGTCTCCCTGTGCAGACTACTGACTGGGGCAACCCATGCTAACTAATCCACCAATGACCTTTTCAGCTTGGCTGCCTGAACAGACCAGCACAGCGGCTTTTTATTCTCTCCTGAAACATCACAGAAGTCATGAGTGGGTACAGTGGATGGAAGAATATTATCTCATTTGCAAAAGCTTTTCTGACGTCTCATTCAAATGCAAATGCCTGTGTAGAGTGTTGAGGGCTGGCAGTGAGTGATGGTGACTCTGAGCCAAGCACTATAGGAAGGCAATATTTTACAGTTGCAACAAAAAGACACAGATATTGACTTTTTCAAAGAGACGAATACCAGCTGTTATTGGTGCCTTGTTCTTTCCATGGTTCCACTACCGTAACAAATGCTTAAGATGAACATTATGTAAAGCAGTTTGGCAACAGAGTGAGCATTTAAAAGGCATGACTGTGTGTAATGTGACACCTGATCTTCTAATTCTGGACACAAATGTTTATTACATGAGGCTGAATACATTCAAATTCAAAATAAACCATAACGTTTCAGCAGGAAGGGTTCAGGATTAGTGACAGAATAAGGTCACTAACCTGGAAGGAAGCTCAGACAGGAGGTTGTGCGTGACGTCCAGCATCTCAATTTTTCTGCAGTCACACACCCAGTCCGGAAGGTACTCCAAAAGGTTCCTGTCTCAACACACACACAGTCACACACGGAAAGACACACACGCAAACACTCAAACTGAGCGGAGTTGGCATTTTGCTTTTAATAGTACAAATGAGTAAACAGTTTTGAGACAGTGGTAAACAAGAGGCCGAAATAATATCCCCCAGGGTTATTCAAGCACGCAAATGATCTCTATCTGCTTTTTAATAAAAACAGCTAGTGTCCGCAATCAGTACTGGAGGTTGACTGGAAAAAGGACATTTTACAGATGTTTTTTAAACTGGCAGGTGTTCAGAAACATAAGCTTATATTCACCCCTGATATACCGTGATGTTTACTGTGCATAATCAGGCTTACAGCCAGCAGGTTATGAACATGCATCACAACAATTAAGGAGAGCAAAATTTAAAGAAAACTGTCAAGGGTGTGTGAGGTTCACTACCTTAAAATACATTTTTTTTAAACTCTCAAATCTTTCACTGATGCAGCCTGAAAGGCACATACGTATCCATGCTGGCTAAGTCAATCGTTTTTAATAGTAGTATTAAAAACTATGTACATCTTTACTTATACATGCATACAACTTAATAGATTCCACAGTGTTTGCTTTTGTTGGGTAGTGAATATTCAATTCAGTTACTTCATTTACACCTCCATTAAGCACTGCACAACTAGATTAATGAGCATTAAGATAAAGATACTATTTTTAGACATCAGAGCCTCTGTTAAAAAAATCAGTGAACACAAGAGACCACAGCCACTTCTTATTCCCAGCCAGAACTCACTGTGATAGGTCCATGTGTGTCAGCTGGTTAGGGACTGGATAGATGTTGACTGTCGTAAGGCCTGTGGGCAGATAAAAGCAGCAATCAGCAGCTAAACATCTGGTCCATTCATATATGTGTCCATATAATGAATGTATCACAGTAAGGAGGGCCTGACCATACAGACAAACAGCCAGTGAGGCAATAATATCAGCACTCTGTGTTACTCACGGTTGCTGCTGGCATGAAGCATGCGCAGTGTGAAACCGCTGAGCGTGAGTGTCCCCAGCTGGTTGCGCTGGCAGTGCAGAGTCTCCAGGTTGCAGACGGAGCTCAGGTCTAGTGAGCCCAAGCAATTGTCCCGTAAGTCCAGCTGGGTCACCTGGCTCACTGCCTCTAGACTCTCACTTTTCACCCAGCGCAGCCCGTTCAAACTGCAGTTAACAGGGAACACAAGAGATGAAATATTACTGGTTATCTCTTCTGGAGCAGAGGAGGAAGTCTTGATGAAGTGTTAAAAGGGACCTATTGTGCTTTTCCTTATTTTCTGTCATATATAAATATACATATATTGCTACAATGTCATTTCTTATATTCCTGCTGGAACATGTCCGAATGTGTTTAAATTCCTATATTGGTGATTTTTCACAATAAAAAGTGCTGCTATTCTCCGTCACAGTCATTACCAGCTAAAATTAAGGTGCAGAGACACAGAAATGTGGAAGACCCAGAGATGCTGACTACTGAGAACAGACTGGGCTTTTCTTAGAGGGGAGCTTAAAGAGACAGGTGCTAAAACAGAGAGTTTCAGAAAGAGGGTGAACAGGTGTTCGAGCACAGACAGTATGAGGAAACTTTTTACTTTAAAGCATGTAAATGTGTTGTACTTTCCCAAAATAAAATAATAGTAGTGTGGTATTTAGGATTTTTGCCTGATTAGCCAACAATTTTTTTCAAAATATTCCAGCAGTGACTATTTCAGACCACAGTGACAGATCGTCAGCAAACGTTGTCATGAGAATGTCACAACATTTGTTAAATATAGGAATGATTAACAGTAATAAACATGTGTCCTCTAAATTTTCCACTGTGGAACATGTCAGTGCTGTTTCACATTTGGCCAAAATAAGCAATAGTATGGTAATTTCCTTAAGTCTTGTATTGTGGGGGGCATGCGAAAAATTAACAAACTTTTTAGCCATCTTTTAGGTCAATCAATTTTTGGACTGGGGGAACTTTTTCATAGGTCTAACAATCTAGTCCTAAGAATCCCCCTTTTTTGTTGTGTCTGCACCGTAAGAACTAGGTATGATCGCAGTTCTTGGAACACTGTTGTGAGGGACTTTTTTTGGTCCATTGTCACTGTAGGTACTCTCCCAGCTCAAGGGGAACCATGAGTGACTAAAGTGTACAGTGACTGGGCCAACAGTAACAATTGCCATTTTCAAAAACCCCTTAGCCTTGTACACAGCAGACAACTCAAAACACAAACAACAGCTCGAAACAAGGCGAAAACATGGACAAATAGACAAACAATGAGGTCCAGGCTTTACTAAGCATATATGTGATGGTGGAAATACGACGTGACTTGGACTTGTCAAAGCTCTGGCCGGCTTACAACATGCCACTTCAGCATTCCTTTTGGCAGTGTGAATGCAAACAGAAAAAAGCCCTTGAAGGTATGTAGTTCCCAGAGCTGTTTGGTTCAAAATGCCTCGTTTGAATTTTAAGAAAATAGATTAAAAACATTTAAGACACATCAATCACCCAGGTTTAATTAAAAATCTAACACTGACTTCTAAGATACTGTGTTTGTTGGAAAACAAACTGGAACCACTCCATTGTCTCGCCCTTTGTTTCACTGGGGGAAACCTCTATTAACTTTCCTGTCAGATTTGTCTAAACTTGTTTAGCTTCCAACCTATGAAAATGATTTGGACAATAATGAGTAAGGAAATTCTGAGTTCATGACTGTCAGGAAAGGCGCTGTGCTGAGATCCAGGCCCTCCATCCATGACCCCATCCATCCTGTTAATAAACAACAACTCCTCTTTTATGAGAGCTGCCAGCTCACTAATCCACCACAGATGCACCTTGCCCTTATAAATATAGTCTGCCATTGCCAAACCGCAACTTAACTCCCAAGGTTAAATTATTAGCTGGCTGTGGGTGGAGCAGCGGTTGCTGGTTTGATCCTCAGACTGGGAGGAAAAATCAATAGGTCGAGCTTTCCCTCATTACCCACCATAGAGGTCCCCTTGAGCAAGACACTTAGTCCCCAACTGTTCCTTTGGAGCTGCTAAGAGGCCAAAAAATATCTGCAACTGTAATTCTAGGTAGCTCCCAGGTGTGAGGAAAGGCAAAGCAGAAAAAAATCATTTGTATTCAGCAAACCTGGCGTCTAAAAATAAATGTTTAATGAAAAAAAGGTGAGGCTTAGAGGAGGGGTGAGGAAGGGAGGAATGGCTGAGGTTCAGACTAGTGTTTGTGTCATTTATTTTTCTTTCAATGCCAGAGGGAGGAAAAAAAGTTACTTATATTAACTAAATAACTTAAAGTGTTTGGGGGGTCCCCTTCACATTACAATTTCCATATTGATCCAACAGAGAAAAAAGAGAGTGAAGAGACTGCGGAAGTGCAGAGGCAGAGAGCTGTTTATTCCCTGGCTGGCCTCTTACCGGAGGTCGATGTTTTTCAGGTGGCTCATTTTGGCCAGAGTACACAACTCCAGACTTTCCACTCTGTTCCCAGCCATAGCCAGCTTGTCCACTGCACTCAACCTCTCCAGCACAGCAGGGATGTGAGAGAAGTTGTTGAAGGAGAGCCCTAGGCTGTTGAGCTGGGACAGGCCACCCAGCTCTTCAGGCAGGGAGCTGAGGTGGTTTCCATCCAAAGAAAGCGTCTGCAGGCTACAAGATAGAGAGGAGAAAACAGTCCCGTTTTATTCTCTCGAATATAATAGAACTAGATGGCACTCAGCTTGTGGTACTTCAAGCACCCCCCCCCCCAAAATTGAAAAACTCAACAGCAATGTCTCTTTCCAGAAGTCATGACCCGGTTACTCAAAATAATCCACAGACCTTGTTGTGAGCAGTTTCATGTAGGAACTATTTTCATTCCACCAAACCATACCTGCCAACCATATCACCACACAGACAACAGCATGTCTCTATGGCTAGTTCTCCTAGCACTTCTGAAGAAGCTTACGTTACAGCTCAGCTGAGGACTACGCCATTAATGTTTAGATTTCACCGTATTATGTGCACAAGCTCCTCCATGAGTAGACGGACGTTTCCTTCTGCACTGTTATGGGGTTGGTGGGTGTAGTGCAGTAGAAAGAAAATAGTTACTACATGAAAATGCTCACATTAAGGTCTGTGGAATTTTTCTCCTTTATGCACTTTGAGCGCCACAAGCCAAGCACCATTTAGTACCATTGTATTCGAGAAAAAGCAGACATCTCTCTGGTTGATATCTCCAACACTGCAACTCACACCAAAACAATCTAGAAATTCACAGTGTGGTTGTCTTTTGGATTTACTACTAACAGAAAAACTTGGTGTACTTTTCATGTGCTGCTCATGTGGTTCAAATAGAATTGTGTGCACTGTTTGTTCATATCCTAAGTAATGTATTCATGTACTGTGTGTATGTACATGTGTGTCACTGTGTCACACCTTTGAAGGTTGCCTATCTGCACAGGGACGGTGTGGAGACTGTTACAGGAGAGGTTGAGCTCAGTCAGAGTGAGGATCTCACACACACATTCGGGGAACACACCCAGACGATTGTGAGACAAGTTCAGGCTCTTCAGCTGAGAAAACCTAAAGAAAGAGAAAACAGCATGGAGGAAAAAATTGCCAACCACACTCATTTTGACACCTACCCAGTTACTTTGCACATATATGATAACAGAAGTGCTGTAACTGTGAGTGAACACCAACATAGTGGGATGTACCAGGATGTGTCTGACATCACTTTACTATGACCTAAAACTGATCCAGTCCTGCACTGTGCAGAGGGTGAGTAACAAAAGTGATCAGAAATGAAAATGACTGCATTTTTAACATCTAAATCAGCTAATGTTATAAGGCCTAATCAGCCACCAAATTGTTTTTTATTGTGGCCGCCTATGACACAACCTTTGACCCCTAAAGTCACATCCAGCCAAATAACAGGACATCACTGATCAGACAGCAATGTAGGTTAGGCTAGCTGCATCGGCGAGGGCCAAGTTATACATTTGGGGGAAGTTTGGTCTGATCAGAGACAGTAAAAATTATGTTGTCAGTGGCTTTACTGCTTGTAAAAAGTTTAAAGTGAGTGACTGTTTAACCAGTGTGTTTAATTACAGCTCACGGGACTTTTTCTAACAGGTTGAGGCAGGTCTGCATTTAACTTGGAGATAACAGGTAATAGGTCGGCAGTGATCTGAGCGGGTTTCAAAACTGCACCTGTGCAAGACTCTGGGGTCCACTACCTGAGAAGGGTGCATAGATTAAAGGCAATACTTGCATTTTTTCAACCAAACAGCAATGAAAAGCTGCGGTTTACACTACAAGGAACATAAGACACTTTTTGTTTGTTGTTGCCTTTGACAGAAGACGACCGTGATGTTGAGAAAGAGCTGTTAAACACTGGAAGATTCAATGACACAGATGAGCAGCAGTATATTTGCTGGCCTGCCTGCTGTGGTCCACATTTTCAGTGCACTGTCTTGTCTGCAAAGCTACTTCTCGTGTCTCAGGAGAATGCAGTGGACAAGGAATGTGGATGAAAAGAAGATATATGGTACTAACTAACTAACAGCTGAGGCTGAACACCAATCGTTGAGGAAATTAGATACTGCAGATTCATTCCCCACAAGTCCACTGTGGGAGTTTTGTGCTGTTATTTGTGCCTTGGGCTTGCACCATGTTATTAAGATGGCTTTAAAGGCAGCTGGAAAAATCAGTCAGTGTCTCGGCATCCAAGGAAGGACAGTGTTCACATTGGAAAAGTATTCAAATCACCCCGTTGGTAGCATTAGTATTACCAGTGTATGATGTTACCAGATTTAGCTCAGTCAGTCATATGTCTACTACGCTTGATGGGGATAGTTTGGAATATGTGTTTGTTCATTCGTGGGATATGTTTCAGCTGGCTGTTTAAAATAGAAAAACGTCTTATGCATCAATTCTGATTTGTGTGTAGACATTTGCAACACGTGTCCGAGAGATTGGGCTGTGATGTATAAAGTGATGACATGCGGGTGCACAGTCAGATCTTCCACATTAACTTCACCTTCCTCTTGTTCCCCAGGGTGCTGTGAGCAGTGGAGGTGGCTGCTGTGAGTCACAATGCTGGTCAAAGTACAGACCGTTTCCTTTTATCCATGCATTCTCTTTCTAAATATACAAACCAAAAGGCTACAGCAGCACAGGGTGCACAGGGAGAAGTTAAAGGCATGTCTTGTTCACTAGATTTAGATCACTGTATATATTATTACAGTCCTTTCTCCTGTGCTCAAAGAAAAAAAGAAAGAAACCAGAGGCCGGAGCAAACGGTCAGCTACAAAATAGCACCCAAGAATGCATTAGAGTCTCTCTGTCGTGTAGAAACATATTTCAGCAAGGCAGACACTTTCCACCACAAGGCCATGACCCCTGCTAAATGATGGACTTCTACTGTCTCTCTGTTTGCAAATACTTGTGTAAAACTCTTCGGGTGAAGGATGGCTGATTACCTGGGGAGGTTAAGAAGGCCTCCAGGCCCCTGAAGGCTCATGAAGTTGTGTCTCAGGTTGAGGTGGGTGATATCCTGACAGTAAAATAGATATTCAGGCACTACTTCCAGACTGTAGCAGGACAGGTCCACCAAGCTGACTGTCTGAGACACCACCTACACGCACACACAAACACAGAGTTAAGACAAGAACCTTTATCTGTTTAAAGAGAGTATCAAAATTTTGGCATGTCAGTGTCACATCACATCACATAGCTCATACAGTATGAAATCTGAAAACTTTTACACACATGTTCTGTCAACATCTGCTGAGTTGGCTGCTGATGTAGTGCAGGTAGAGTAAATTGCAATCAAAATTAAATCCATATTTCCTAAACTAAGAACTCTGCCACCTCGAGCAAATTGGTTTGACTTATAAGTTATCCTCTTTTTGTATGATATTGGACTAAAATTCAATTTCAGTGATATCCCCATAAGCATCAATCAAATCCAATCAAGAAAACCAGTATTCTCCCTTGGCCCATTATATCAAGACAATAAAGCTCCTTTCTTGCGGCCTTGCAATCCAAAGAGCATTGATCAGCACAATCAGGCGGCCACCGCCCTTCTGCCTCACGCCTTGTAATGAACTCCAACTTTAAATCCACCCAGCAGCGGGGAGAATTTACCTTAAGTGAGCTGCGACAATGGACAGAGGAAGAAATAAAACTGGCCTCAGATTATGCAAGCAGCCAGCTGCCTTGCCAAGACATTACCTCAGACAGACAATGCCCCAGTTTCCAGTTCAATGGAGTTCATCTTCCAGGGAAACACAGTTGTCATGAATTAAGAGAGTGATAGATTAACTCCTTAATATGAGGACGTTAATGTCAGACCTTAGCAAACATGTGTAGACGTACACTGAGCTGCCAGTTCATTAGTTACACCTATTTAAAGGTAACGCTTAAAGGCTGTAGTTTGTGGTGCTGTTGCATTGTGTTGTGTTAGGCTAAGACAGAGTAAGTCCCCAGAGAATGACTATGTGACACACAATGTCCTCACAAGTACCACGGGAGGAGTGTGTGATTACATCTACATGTTTGATTTTGTGTTTGTTTTAGCTTAGTTCAAATCTTGGTCTACTCTCACTATTGTTACAGTACAGTTACACAGCTTCGTCTCACATTTTTCTTGTAAAAATGTAGCTGCACAGAATCCTCCATCATCTCAGAGATGATTGTTTACAGGCCGGGCCATCATTGCAAGCTACTCAGCAGTGCTCGCCCAGTCCAGTCTGAGGACAGTCTCCTCCATTAACTACAGGGCTGCACACTGTGCAGCAACCCAGAAAATGGGACGGCTGCTCAGCAGAGCGTGACATTACGTCACTGCTTTTAGAGATGACAAAGACAAAACTGCTCATCTCCCACAAAACTACTCATCTGCCAGCCCCTTAAAAAAACAATTCCTCTTTAACAAGAGTAATTAAATGACATGAAAGCAGGACGACGGACATAGGTTGACAAAGAAGAGTTTAAAAGGGGTCAAAAGAAAATGAAAGAGTTTTGCTGTTTTAGATGATTTGCATAGCAATTTAAAATCGCGACTGTGAAACACTGTGAAGCAAGGTGATCGAATCAGAAGACGAGCAAAGACGACACCAAAAGAAGACAGCTGTTTTGGAAAGGACTAAAATAGCATGAATAGAAGTACAGTGACTTTTAACAGTTACTGTGGTCCTCTCAGTCCTTGATCAATAAGTCATTTCACATTGATTCAATCATTCATACATGCGATCAGATCATTTCTTATTGCTCTGAGAAACCAGGAACTGGTAGTCATATTTGACTACTAATGTGTATTTGACTAAATATGCCATCACAGGTTAATATATCCATTAACCTTAAAACATGCTTACACCATATCTAGTCCAGTCAGCTTAGGTAGCACTTTGATTGGCATCTCCGTTCCTGTTGGCAGTCACACTTGAAATCTCATGATGCCACTGACAGAGACAAAATGTTGCAGTACTTCAGGCTCGTCTGTGAAGCCTCTGACTTTTTAAACTGTAGAGGGTGTCCTTAATCTGGTGTGATGATTACTGAATAATCAGTTACACAATAAATATTATTCACTGAATTAATTAACTGCACAGACGGTTTTAGCTGATGTGTAGTCAGGAATGGACTTTTAATTCAATTTGTACATTATAGGGAAAGTTTACCCCAAAATCAAAAACACATATTTTTCCTCTTACCTGTAGTGCGATTTATCAGTCTAGATTGTTTTGTTGAGTTTGTAAGTGTGCAGATATCGACTGTAGAGATGTCTGCCTTCTCTCAAATATAATGGACGTTAATGGCACTCAGCTTGTGGTGCTTAAACAACTCACAACAACATTTAACAGCAACGTCTCTTTCCAGAAATCATGATCCAGTTACTCAAGATGATTCACAGACTAGTTTTATGTAGGAACTTTTTTCTTTCTACTGTACTACACCAGCTAACCCTATCACTGCACAGAAGGAAGGAAGCATCTACGGTTAGCTCACCTAACACCACAGAGCTAGCTAACATTACAGCTCACCTGGGGAGGACATCATTAATGTTTAAATATCGCGCTGTCACAAGCACGAGCCTCTAGTCCATGAGTAGATGCATGTTTATTAATTTGATTTTAGGGTGACCTGTCCCTTTAACAACTAATAAAAGACAATAAAGTGTTACTGGCAAGAGATTGCTGACACCATCTATGTTGTTATCCAAATTCCACCACCAATTTATAGCCTGAGTCTATAAAAGAGGACACATATTGCAAAATTAGACTGCAATTTATTACCGATAGTAACTGATTTTTATCGCATAATTACACAAGACCATAAATTACATGTTTACACAGCAGTCACTTTATTTTTTCTTGC
Source organism: Epinephelus fuscoguttatus (assembly GCF_011397635.1). NCBI lineage: Eukaryota > Metazoa > Chordata > Actinopteri > Perciformes > Serranidae > Epinephelus > Epinephelus fuscoguttatus. The sequence continues at coordinate 26,830,123 of NC_064753.1, read as the reverse complement.
TTTAAAGAGAAACCTTTCTTTTATAGTTGTCTAGCAAACACTACTTTATCTTTTATTATATATTAAAGTTCATATTTCCTAAATTGTAATAAAATGTACCAATTGTGAATGAACTGTAAAATTGGTGCATAATTATTTCAAAAATCAAACTAATCTACAATATATTTTACACAGTCTGACTTCCTATAAATATATTTATATCAATAATATATATTATTTCTATATTATACATTACAATTATAAATATACAAAAGTTTATATATTGCTCTAGAATGTATCCCTGCGCTCCAGTATTCAGTCCTGTCCTGCAAGTGCACTCTGCGAGCACAAATGTACATGCTGACACACACTCTTATGATTTATGCAATGTAGCATAAACACTGGCCCAAATCCACCAAAAACCTTCATCAGTCATCATCCTCAGTCTCCATAGAAACCTCTCGTCTAAGTCTCAGCCTAAACACAGTGCACTAACAGGCTACTCTAACCCAGTAATCCATACCACCATGGTAGAGAGAGATCCTGGACTTAGCATGAATCTGCAACTAATTGGATTTTCTTTCTCTTTTTTTCAGTTGGCTTTCTCCTTCCATGGCTAATTGTATGCTGGCTCGGCCTCAGTGGAGGCTCTCACAGAGGCTGTTCAGCTCCAGGAAGGAGCTGCGGTACAATAGCCATTAATTAGGATATTAGAGACAAAGCAGGCTGAGCAGAACAGAAACAATGAATTTTTTGAAGAACAGCTGTGAAGACCTGGCAAGATTTTCTGAAAGACACACAGCATACAACACAAATACAAAAATGTGTTTGGGTCATTTAGCATCTTCTGATCCACGGTGATTTATGTAACAAAAGCTCTACTGCTAAGGGCCTTTATGGCAAAAAAAAAAAAAAAAACCTCCATAAAAGTGCCCTCATAAAAGTCAAAAAGATAAACTCGTGAATAGAGGTATGCTGCTCAATCAATGCCAGACACCGCTGAGAGTCTGCCTCTGTGGAGCCAATCAGACACACTCAGAGAGGCAGCGGTTTCTGATTGGACGGCTCAACAGGCAGAAGGCAACTGTAGTCCCAACATCTAATCTCTGATTTAAGTACAAGCCCAGAGGGACTAACTGGAAACAAACAAACTGCTGCGGAGAGAAAACATGGGAGACACAAACTGGGTCCTACACACACAGTTACACACACTCTTTGTCTCTTGCTTACTTTTGATGCCTGCCGATGCCATCGCTGGTAGTCTGCGAGTGTGTCGAAGTTGACAAAGTATGTCTGGGCCTGTGATCCAGCTGAGCTGAACATCAGGCAGTGCTGCCTCCGCTTCACCTCCTCCACCTCAATATAAAGGAAATACACAGATACAATGAGGAGGACACACATTGAGAAAACACAAACGGAAAATGATGATTATCATGAGTCATTATTGCAAGATATTAGCAAGTTATATACTAGTCAGCATTGTTTTTCTTACTGTTCCTCCATGATTTATTACCTAGATTTGATAGAAGACCCTTGACAGTACATGTGCTAACCTGTTCACTTCAACTGTGTGAGCCAGAGGGTTTGTGGACAAAAGTGAAGCGTTATAACTAATCTATTGTGAATGCACACCTGAGGTTTACCACTAAAAATCATATCTGATATCATATCAAAATCATTAAGTGAACATTTTGCTCTCAGTTGATACAAAGTGAGAGGAAATGGTGCCATGCTCTGTTGTACTGACGGCCTACTGGACCAAAAACCAATTTCTCCGACAGCCTGTTATCCCAAAAACAAACACCCATTGCTCCAAAGTCATTTTTCTCCAAAAATACACACTTCCTGAAGCTAAGTTAAGTTTCTCAACTGAATTGGAGCCACTGATCCCTGGTGTCTTTAGCGACTCTTCGGGGCGTTTCCCACAGCATTGAGCCCGGTTTTCCAGTGGCTTTTTTCCTACCAAACATAGATGTTTAAGCAAAAACATGATCTTTTCATAACCATAACTAGGTGTTGTTTTGCCTAAACCAAACCACACGTTCACCACAGCCTTAAAGCAAAGTTTCAATGCTACAAAATAATGTACAAATGTATTGTATCCGTGGTTTACAGAAACGTACAATGTGAACATTTTTTCTTGCAATTGGGCTGTGTAAATGCAGGGAGTGTGGTTGTTTTTTGGGTTTTTTGGAAAAACGGGACGGGAAGCAATGAGCATTTGTTTTGGGGGATAACAGCCTGTCACAGAAATGAGCTTTCAATCCAATGGGCCATTTTTTGGACTAGATATTGGCTGTCGGAATGATGGGCAGTCCCCCAGGAACAAGGGAAGGGTGCCATGTTTATTTCTAGTTCATTTTTTCTGCACATATACATATATATATAAAAGACAGTAAGAAATAACAAAAAAAGTTTAAACATTGTGCAAGAGAGGTTAGAAGCCAAATATGGTTTACGTAGATACCTCCCCTATTAGTTAGCAATAGTCATGCTTGAAAAAAGAAAAAAGATAAAAACACAGACTGCGTGATTCATCAACGTTTCAAGACTAAGCAGTAATATAAAATTAATAGAAATGTACAATTACCAGAGAGTTTGTTCACAAGTTGCATTACAATGAAATCCATGTAGTGTCATAAATCTTTGCTGATTACAGTCCTCTAAGATGTTTTTTGAATAATGAGAATGTAGATGTTGATTGTTATGGAAGTAGGTTGTTCCAAAGAGATGGCACTCTGTATTTTAATGAATATTAATTAAGGCAAGTCTGCCAATAGTCCCTGTCTGAACACAAACTAGGGAAGTTGAAGTTACATAGCATGCATCTACCAGGCTGCAGTAGATGGTGTGGAGATTTTAAAGCATTTTATGGTGGATTTCTTTCAAATTCAGCACAGGTATGGTAATGTGTACAAAGAATCTACACTGTCTATAGCTTTAAAGCTTTGAGATCAGAGGTTCTCAACTATTTTCCATCACGGTATTCCAATAAAAAGATTATTTTTTATTGGTTTTCTGTCCGTGGTTCAAGGTAAATGTAAATTCAGCTGCTGTACTGTATTTAGTTGTACACATTCTGTGGCCTACACAGCACACAGTAAAGGCTGTTTTGCTTTGGACGATACAGTCTGCATGTAAAGTAGTGCATCATCTTTTTAACTAATCAGCACTATGCAGCTGTCCAACCCAGCTGTGTTGTTACAGTGTATCTACACACAGCCTGTAGTGTGGACTCTACCCAGGGGACAGTGAAAGGTTGACACCTCTTCAGGTTATCTGTTCTCCAAACACTGAACTCTTACCTTTCCCCCCACCAGGGGCAGGATGTGCATCTTTCCAGTCAGGCTGTCTTTGACGGAGGCCACGATTAAACAGGTGCCGCAGAGGATGACCTGCCGCTCTGCCCACTTGTGCAGCTGCGACTTGCCCTTCCTGACGCTGAATACGCCTTTCAGCAGGGTCCGCTCCTGCTGGTCTGCATTCACTGGACGCTCTGGAGGGAAAAGCCCACACACAGAGGTTAGTGTAGATCTTCAGACATTGATCTAATATGCAAGAACTCTTAAGTCCCCTGTGATAAACAAATTCAGCTAATTAACAGCAAATGTCAGGCAGTTACACATAAGCTGGAAACTTCCAGAAAATGAGGTCATACAGATAATCGCAGGTCAGTATGATATCACCTATGGATTAGTCAGCTCCTTAGCTTTGTAATTCCTGGAACTGATCTGTCGTTGTCACTTAATATGGACACTGCCCTATTATCTCATATACTGTGGATAGATAACAAGTTTGATCTTAGAGTAAGGTGAGGAAAGTTTCTCCATTAAACTCCATTATTATATACCCCACACCTTGCTGGGAACTGTGTTTGGGAATGGTTATATTCAAACTTCCTAAGAATTTAATCTCTTTGTCTCTCTGGCTGAGCCAATCATCTGCATTCATGTTTGTCATGTGTTGCAAGTAGATACACGAGAAGACAGAGTGCACTAAGTTAACAGTCAGGATGAGGTTAAATAAAGCAAAACTATAGCTTTGGGTCAAGGGTTGGGTCAGGGGCCTCATTACAGAAACTTCCTGAGTCTGAAATCCTATCTTATCTCAATTTAGGATGACATTCAGGGTTTTTGGTATTACAGAAACATGATTCCTTATTGCATTTAGGGAAAAACCCTATCTTCTCTTGGGAAAGAAATTAAGCATTTACAGAACTGTCCTAACTTAGGGACTTTACTAGTTAGGAATTTTAAGTTAGGATGGCATTGACCCTGTCCTAATTCAAAATAACTGGCAAAAATGGCAGCACCACTTTTGTTGGGTCTGTATGGCAGTTCGGGCTGCAACTAATGATTATTTTTCAGTATCAATGCATCTGTCAGTTATTTTCTTAATTACTTAAGTAGTTGTTTGTGCTACAAAATGTCAGAAAATAGTAAAAATTTTCGATTGGTGTTTCCCAAAGCCCAGGATGACATCTTCTTTGTCGTGTTTTGTCAACAACCCAAAGATATTCAGTTTACTGTCATAAAAGAGTAAGGAAACCAGAAAATATTTACATTTAAGGGGCTGGAATCATAGAATTTGACTTATTAGTTACCGATTAATTCAATAGTTAACAACTAATCGCATAATCCTTGCAGCAGAGGATGGGAGACAACAGGAACACAGAAATACAAATCACAATTCAAACTGCATGGTGACACTTAAAATTTTCTGGACCATGGATTAATGGGTGTCTATTGACAGGCAAGATGATTCATTTTGAATTAGATCGATGTGCTATGAAGCTTACAAGGATGCATGCAGCTCTGCCAGTGGTCGTAAAGATGACAGATGCACTTTGGTTTTTTTGTTAAGGGTAACTTCCAGCCTGAAGCTGAAGGTCTGTCCTAAACATCTCAGAATTGCATCTCATGCACCTCACAGAGGTCACCTGAGCAATCTGAACTCTGCTGCCCTCAAAAAATTGAACGCCACTCTTTTTTTTTTTTTTGTTCATGATGATGACAAGCGAGAGCTGTTGATATTATGGCCTGTCCATCTCAAGTAGGTCCATTCTACACATTTTAAATATTGATGCAGGCATGACACAAGGAGTCCTGACTGAATTGAATCTACAGTTATAGTCAGAACTTCGTGAAGGTATACTATGCAGGAGTTGTCTGTTACTGTAAAGTGAAAGTGAAAGACGGCCCCAGACTAACTCTCATTTTGGAACGAGCTTTGTCTGCTTGTTGTTTCGCCTTGCTACATAATTGCATTCTTTCAGCACTGTGTCTGGGATTTTATAGAGTCCCAAGCTCACCTGGGTGCTGTGCCCATGGACCATCCTAAACACAGCAAAATAAGAAGAAAGAAGAATTGCTTCTGTAATAGGAAGATAGGATCTGTCCTAGTTCTGAAACTTAAGATAAGATAAGCAGTTAAGATATTTTTCTTTAATGAGGCCCCAGGTCTAGGTTGGCAGTAGCAGTGAGGTTTAATCAGGTTGGTAGTTGAAGATGAGGATTTGGGCAGATGTCAGTTTTAGGGCTAAACAGAGGTCTAAGCCATAGTGTCTCAATAAAAGATGCAGATAGATGGTGATGCCAGATTCAGGCCTGAGTTCACAGCCAGTGCAGGATGCTAAGCTATAGTATCTCAATTGATCTTTGCAATTAAGGATTCAAGCCCCTCTCTCTTTCCTCTCATTCCTCCTCCCTTTCTTTATAGATCAAACTTGGATCTGTGAAATCACCACACCTGTCAGTACATCAGAGCTAAGGTGCGGGAAACTATTAAGGTGTCCTATGACTGTTGTATGAACATGTATCTATCAATCTATCTCTTCCTCCTTTCTCTCTCTCACTCCATCGCTAACTCCATCCTAACCTAGCAGAAGCACCAGTCATATTGATGAATGAGTCAGGGTTTTGTCACATTAAATTTCACTCTTTTCAATTAAATTATTCCAACTTGCACAGCAGGCAGCTTTAGCTGGCCAGTGCTGAAGGACGCATCAGACAGCAGTGCTAGTGTCTCTGCCAGGCTTCAAGTACACTCAGGTTAATGGCGGGTCAAATAAGCACGGCGGAGACACTGCCTCAGCCTCTTGTCCTCTGTTAAATTTTTCTCAAACCAACTTATGCTGCCTCCCACTCAGAGGCTCTCATTGGCAATCTGCTCTCTCTCCCTCGTCCTGTCTGACTCGCTCTTCCTCTCCACCTTCCCTTTCACTTCACAAGGGCATCCAAATGAAATGAAAGGCTGCTCATGTTTTTCTTCGCCAGGGAAACTCATAATGAACAAGCCAAGTGCTTCTGACAACAAATTGGCTGGCTGGCGGATCAATAGTAGTGACTGATCCTTGGACGTCCCCTCACTCAAAGAGAAAATTAGAGAGACAAACCCTCACAGGATCATTGAGGGGTAGTATGGACCTGTGTGAAAGTGGGAAAACACCTGGACATGGAGCAAACCACAGTGCTTTTTTGATACGAACTGTGACGTCAGTTGGCAGTGAATGTTTGCTCAGATTTGTACTCTCTTATACTTACTTTTTGACAAGACCTTGACTTAAAATCATCGTTTTAGACTGTACTGTATTGAGGCAAAGTTTTTGTATGGCTGCTTGTGTTTTAACTCACTAATTTAACATTTGAGAAGATTATCTTGTTTAATAAAACAAAGAGTTTTGTTGGAAGACGTGTTTATATTCATCCATGAAAGGGATCAAAAAGCAATAAATATTTCAAATGACACCCCTCCCTCCTGCACAATTAGAAAGAAGTGTGATTTCTGTGTCATGCCCTTCCTGTGTATCACAAGGAATTACTATCATGAACTGATGCTCAAATCCATGCAAGGAATCCACACACAAATCCCTTCTCTGTATGTCAAATACAAAAAAAAATATCATTGCATACTTCATTAGAATATTTGTAATTGTAGTTTACTGTCAACAACATCAAAGGTTTACAGAATACAGCTGACAGCAGAGAGAGTAAATTAGAAGAAACCAAAAATAATATATTCATTAAAACGAGTAATTAAGCAAAACACTCGCCCACTGCAGTGCACACATCAATAAATTCGTCATCACGCACCCACTCGCAACGAACCGACACAGGTTGACAAGATGTTCTCAGTGGCTTCACAGTATAACACCAGAAACAAGCACACTTAGCTTTGTTATGTTGTCAGCGGGCTACACCCTTAAGAGCACTACCTGCAGGAGGCTAACAAACAGTCTGGTATATAATTATAACTTGTCCATAATGCAAGAAAGAATCCTTAAATGACCCTAAAACCAGTAACAAATGGTTTTGTTGAAGATTTTCGAAGTTATCTTCCATTTTTTCCACAAGTCATATCTTAATCTACTAGTTATAAACTTTTGTACCTTCACCCTTCTCTGACATTACACCACCTTATTATTACAAAGCTTATCTGGATTCCTATGTCACCGGTCATCTAACAATACGCATGGAACTATTTGAAAATTATCCTGGCCAAATAGTTACGATTCACCATATTATCCCAATATTCATGAAAATATGTTTAAAAGTCTTAAATATGCACTAAAACAGAAGTGAAAGAAACAAATATTTTTATTGCATCACAGATAGGACACACACCTATTTTGGCGAACATCCTTTTTAGTGTAATGGCGTGTTTGAAATGGCATCTTTCAATATGAAATAAGCAAATGCTTGATGGAGACACGATTTTTTAAGGTTGCTGTATGGGCAGCCTGTTTTTGCAGAGTTTCGCCCAGAAGTCTATTTGGGTGCTGCTGGACATGATGTTCACAATTATCCCAATAATGGATATTCACTATGATCAACTAAGCAATTAAACCATATATCATAGCATCCCTATGTAACAAAGAAACGTATAAAAGCAGAACATCAATTATTTGTGCATCTGTGTGAAAATTAGCGTACAAATACAGCATCACACACTCACAACTCGAGTACACTTGAAGTACCTTTTGCTCACAAAAGAGTAGAGCTGAAATGATGGACTGAAAATTAATCTGCAACTTTCAATAATGGATTAATTGTTTGAGCCATTAAAAAAGCTACAATGTTTGTTCTCGCAAATACAACGTAAGGCTTTTCAGAGAAGTCCAAAGGACCAAAAAAATTTTACCTGAATCATCGAGTTGTCTGCTGGAGCAATGGGTGAGAAATATACACATAATATGCACACAAAAATGCACATTCCAATTCATGTTGTGATCGTACAGGCTTCCATGCATACATAAGGATGGAAATCGGAGGCGGTTCCAGTTGGGAGCCGGCTCCAAATTGTCTGACCCATTGGAATCTTATGAATACAGGTTTATCAGTGCCTTTTTTATTAATGCTATGATGTTTTTCTGACAATTGCAAAATAATGACATCAAACATCAATGCGTCTACTCTGCTGAAAACTCGCAACAAGAAGGAGTCATGGCAGAGAGGAGAAAACAGACCAAAGCGTAGCTTCATTTCATGAAGAAAGATGACATCAGTGCGGCGCGTAATGTCTGTAAAATTATTATTTCAAATAAGATTGGAAACACCAGAAATATGCCGAAGCACTTTTCTACGCAACACGGGCTTAAAGTCCAGGAATGCCATGCATTGGTCACTTTATGCATGGATGTCAAGCTTCCCAACCGGGCAGCATGTCTGTTACAGAGGGTAAATACCCTACTTTATAATAATGCTGAAATCCTGTGTAGGCCTACTTTCTTCCACACAGAAAAATGATCAGGACTCAATAAAACAATCGATGAGCAAATTCAGACCGATAAGCAGAAACAATATAGTCAATGGTATCAATAAAAACATATCAACTCCCATCCCTTCACGTACACAACATATTGCTTTTTGCACGTCCATATTCAAACAGCCACCCATCTGAAAATCATTGGCCTCTTTACGCAATATCAAACAAGTTCCAGCCATAAAGAGCCAACTTTTAAAACAAACACACATGCTATCCCTCAAGGTCTGTGGGGCTATTAGTTGCTAGGGAGACAGGTTGTTCACAAAATCAAAGTCCAAACTGAGTTGGTAAACCTCCACACTGTCTCCAGCAACCTCTGGCTGCTCTATGGAAAGCCGGCCAAATCAATCCCATCCCACTGATGACGAATAATGCTGACCATTTGCGGTGGCTCCAGAGGGGTTTGGTGACATGGTCGTAGGTGTTGTGTAACACTGTTTTCTGTTGCAGGATGTTTTTGTTCAAGCTACACGAGTCTGGAGGAGCGGGGCCACGGAGAGCGAGGCCGTGTTGCCTCTACTAAACTAATCATCAACGTGTCAAGCAGCCTCCTTGGAGAGGCTGCCAAACCACAGGGACAGTGTGACAAGTGACAGATCAGAGAGTCGACTGTACAGCTTCTTGTCTCTCCTCTGTTCATCTCAAGTGTGGCGGCGGCCTTGACTTGCCAGCAAACTCAGTGACATCTCACTTCACATGGCATGCCAGATGAGCAACGGGGTCGCAACAGGTCAGATTCTGCCCCATTATCACAGAAGAATAAAAATGGACAGAGAAACAGATGGCAAGAGGAATAGGAGGGAGAAAAGAGGTGACAGAAGGACATGAAAGATGCAAGACAGGATGTGATTGGTAGATGAAAAGAAAAAGAGGAAGTAAACTGAGGAACTAGAACAGGGCGGAGTGCCGGAAAGAAATACGTAAAACTGAGCCCATTTGTCAAAATAGTTCCTTATAGAAAAATAGAACTGGAGTAACTGCATGTCCTCATATTTATTACCATAACTATGAACTGATAAATTATTAATATTATATGTTTTATCCAATATTGGAGATTTGATAAGCTCACTGACAGGAAATTAATAGGCAACTCTTTACACAATTAGTAAAAATGAATGGTTGAAGTTACTTTTTTAAGCGAAAATGCCAAAAATTTTATATTTCCAGACTCTCAAATATAAGAATATCTAAAATACGATAGAATATCTCATAACAAAAATGTCTATAAACTGCATACCGTTGGTTATCTTATTGTTGGTCAAACAAAAGGAGACATTAAATGGCATCACTTTGAGCACTAGGAAATTGTGATGAACATTCACGCTGTGTTTTGATGTTTTTTATTGATTAATTGAGATAGTAATCTGCAGATCAACTAATTATAGAAAAAAAATCATAAAATGATCTGTTAGCTACAGCCCTCATTTGAATGACCAACAAGAGTAGTGATGTATAATTAAGAACAGCTGTTGTTAAACTGGATGACAGTATACATACTGTATGTTAGAAAATTCACCATCTCAGTAACTATGAAGACAGAGCACCACTCTGACTTTACCCAAAGTATCTGCTCTCTAATAAACCTCTTAAGAATAAAAGAACAACACATAATGCCTCATTTAAAATGATTCATCATTGTAGGAGGGATGATGAAAATTACACTCCCCACAAAACAGGTAAAGTGGCTGTTCTCTCTATGTTATCGTCTAAAGACAAAAGTCATTGTGCCAATTTCATGTCTTTTGTGTAATAGTTTTAGTCTGTGGCTCCTGATTTCCCTGGTCTGGAGGGTGTTTAGACATTTTTGAAACTGTTCTTAATCACATGATTTCAATACAATTGTGGAGCGCTCGGTTGAACAATACTCCCTGTATCCCAGAGCTTTTTTGTCTTGCTCAAGATTGCATAGATTGCGTTAGCATGCAGTAGGGGGTCAGTGGAGGCGGAAACACAGTCTGATTTGACTCAGAACAGCAAGCTCTTTTTGGCAGCAAATTCAAATTCAACCCACCACCCAGATGCCTCTTCTTGGTGGTCTGTGTTTACCTCTGTTTAAAAAAAGCCCTCTTATTTAAACTTTGTGCAAGAAATTCAATTCTGATATCAAATATAGCACAGATGGAAGATGCACAGCTCAATACTGCTTTTGAATGCAGATGACATTACATCAGACCATTAAAATAATGGATATTTTTCAGCAGCAGAGAGCCATCTGACTTGAAAACTGACCATGAGTCTTTGGTTGAGGGAGAGTCTGTAGGTTTCAAATGAGAAAAGAGGAAATCCTTGGGAGAGGCTGAGCTCCATCACAGAAACAGCATGTTACGAGGAGCTGTCAGGAAACCACGGAGCGCCCGCTCTCTGCAGAGCTCTGTTGCTCGGGGCAATTCTGTGGGAACCCGGATCTGAACAGAGTTTCATTTTTCTCTTAAATCTGACTGCTTCTCCGAGTTTTGTCTCTGTAAACCAATTCCCTCTGCCTTGATACCATAAATAAAGATGCAACCTTGTGCTTGGTGATTCATTGTGATTTTAGTCTTTCTGTAGCTCTAGGACACGATTACTATGACTCAGTGATAAACCACTGGGCCTCAAAGTTTCAGACACTGGTTTACCGTCCATGTCATCACGGTTTAGGACATCCGCAGTCTTCATTTAGGTTTAATTTTTTAATTTCCATTTGTAAATCAGCACCAGCCGAATCAATAACTTATTAGGTGAGTTCACTGCTCGCAGATGACTTATTTCCCTCTGCTCTGACACTGACAATGGGTTTTACGTGAACTGTGCGCAGCAGCCTCAGGTCTCTAAGCTCAAAGATGTAAGACAGAGATCACCCAGGCAGAGGTGGAACAGGGCTCATGGGAGCTTACAACAGGCCCCGTCTGTGCTGCAGCTGCATGAGCCAACAAAGAGAACCACTGGCCCTCAGGTCTCTGCCGTTGTTTTCACTAGGAGTGTTTTTTTATTAAGTCAGCATTTAGAAATGTTTACTCCCCTTTCCATGTTTGTTTTCATCTCATCTGTGCACCACTGCAGGAGGGTGTGTGGGAGAAGCAGGAGGGTGGAGAAGGTTTGAGATGAGTTTCCTGAACAAATAAGAGGACGGTGAAGTTTAATAAATTACCTGCTGCATCGCACTTTGAAACACTTCAGCAGCTTAAGAGAAAATAAGGCCATAAAACAGACAAATGCACAACCATGCCAATGAGCAAATGTGTATGCCTACATATAAAATCGAAGCATGCCCTTGGATTTGCACGTAGACCACTGATTTATTACAACAAACCAATGTCTACTCGAAACCCAGTACCTCTGGTTGAATTCCTAACTGACTGATTCATTTGCAAGATTTGTAGAAGCCTGAAGAGATAAACCTAACTTATATCCTTCTCCACATGTATCTGCAGGTTTTTAAATGCTGGAAAACCTGTTAGAAATGGGAGACAGACTACGATCCCATTGCCAGTAGACCAGAGCCTTGTACACAGCTCTGCAGCAGACAAGTATGCCTTTCCATTTTGTTTTTTTCTTCTAGTGTGCAACATTCAACATTACAGATAACAGGCTAGCAAGCAGTGGTAAACAGCATAGAGGCCAGTGAAAATGTTACATTGGCTCTATTTCATATCTCTTAGTTATTCAGTCTCTCTCTCAAGTTTGGTGTAGACTAGATTTTGAGCTATGTTTGAGCATTACTTGGACAGAGCAGAAGACATTTTGTGGCTGTGAATCACAGCATTGCACCAGCAAAGGGGCTAAGATTAGCATGTCCATCATCATCACTGCTGACTGGAGCCGATCAGAGCCAGAGCTGATATATACCAGTGACTACTGCAGAGTTGAATGCCGATTGTAACCTTTCCCATTAAAGATAAAAGCCAGATGTCAGTGGGTGTTGGTGGGTTTTTGTCCAGTGGGAAAATGGCTTATTTCACAAGAAAAGAAGATGGGAAAAAGATCTGAAAATACAAACTCTTCATAGCACAAGTATGTTTGCAATATTGTTACAGGGTCAGTTCACCAAAATTGCAAAAAATGTGTTTCCTGTTATCAAATGTTTCAGAGGGAGTATTTCTTTGGCATAAAGACATTACGATGAAGACCGATGTGATCTGTGGATTATTCAGATTATTCAGAAAAACCAAGACATTGTCAATACAGAAAGACATGCTGCTGAGTGAGCGCAATAATATAGAAAAAAAAAATTCACCTCTAATGTACTGTGGTGGTGACAGATATCTCAGGGACAGTTATCTTAGTACCTGGGTACATAAAGCCAAATCTACATGGCTAAATAACCTTTAGTCAACTTGCATACCCTCAGGTTTATCTTACAACTGCTTCCAAGTTGAAAAGCAGTGTGTAGACTCTCAAAGCCTATTAAATGCAGCACTGACACATGCAGTGCACCACATCGGGTGGTTTTGTAGCGGGTGTAGTCTTTACTGATGGACCACAGTTTCCCTCGTCTGCTTAGTCAGATCATTACCCCTGACAACAGCTGTGAGACAAGCAAGCACCTGGGAGAGGGATCTCAGAACAAGGCTGTTGTTGTGTGTTTCAACAATGTATCACAGCCCACCTACAACACCACTGTGGGTGGGAATGAAAAACCAGGGTTACCTTGTGCTAGCCAAAAATTGAGGTGTACTGGTGAAGCTGTATGACAGGAGAGTTCCTGAAAGACAGCACAGGGAGAGTGAGGGAACACACTGGGATAATTCAGCACAACCAACCACCAACCTGCAAATTATACTTCAAAACAAATACTTCTCACCACCTCCCCAGTTCTAAGTGCAGCAAATGGCCAAATGAAGTTGTGCTCTCAGCCTTGGCAGTCCATCAGAAGTGCTGGAGTACCAGTCATGCCTGGTCTCTGGTCCTCTTTTCCCATGAGTTGACAAAAGGAGGCAGGAAGTCTCCAAGGGGCCTGGCTAGACTCTGACCAATGTGGCCTGACTACTGATAGTAGCCAAGATCCGACCAGTTCTCAAGTTGGCAAGGGGGAAACAACAATAAAGCTTCCACTGGACACATAGAGACTAGGAATAAGACTGAGGCCACAGTGAGCTTAAGATCTGACATCCTAACAAACAAATGTCAGTTGTATTACTAAAGCAGACAGAAAGAGAAAGTTGTATTCATTCTAAAGAGGCTGGCCAAAGTTAGAAAACCATAACAGTTCTACTTATAAACCATATTTTGTTTTGATAAGTGATGATTATCAAGACTGTGCAGAGTCCTGCATCGGGTGGGTGTTTTGTCTTAATTTTGTTACTGGGTTCGGTTCTGGGTGATAAAAGAACATGCGAGTTGGACTGTGGGTGTTGGACGATAAATATATTAAAATACAATGAAGAGTAACAATAATTTGAATTAATTCCTAATTTGCTTCAATTACCCTAGTTTTGCTCCTTTTTTGTTCTTGCTTTTCTTTCTTGTTGTTGTTATTGTTGGTATTTTGTTTTGTGACTTTTTGCTTAGTCTAGGAATTTAGCCTGCATGTCATTTGCTTGTGATTATGGCTAGAGGTGGAACTCTGTACAAGCCCGCATGGGCTTCGATCCCCCCTTGCACAGTTGTCTAGTTCAATTGTGCTAAATAAATAAATCAAATCAAATCAAAGTTTCAATGTTTTAATCCTCTGACTGCTGACTGTGTGTCGGCCCTCTCATGTGCAACAGCTGGAATATGAGTGCCGCTTCAATCAGGTGTGTTACTAACAGGCACATTAACTGTGGAGATGTGCATCTCAGTATTATGAGAATAAGCATAAAATGTTTATTTAAACTGTATTTCCTGCATTACCTTCATTTTACAATATATTATCTTAGTTCCACATGTGTGAAATGGCCCAAAACGATAACTCTGAACTTGCTGCCGAACCAAATTATTGGAACAACCCATGGTTATCATAAGATTTGTGGTTTCAGGGTGGGACGTGGACCTTGTGTCAGCAGGTCAGGCCAGGTTGCAGAACTAATTGGCAGGGCTTGACGCTAACTGTTTTCCCAAGGAGCACATGTGCTCCTAAGTTGAAAAAGTAAGGAGCGCACAAAGAACTTTAGGGGCACAAAGTAAATGGGGGGGGGGGGGGGGGGGGCCTGGTCCTGGGTTTTACTCAGCATCAATAAGTGATTAACATAGGGGGGATCAAAATAAAATAAATAAATGAAATAAAATCAACCAGCCACCCTCCTCCCCTGACAAGTTCCTTCATAAGTAACGAACAGTCCCTAAAGTTTCTCTGATACGACACATACTGTGTGCCACCATGGCTCAGGTGTTCAGGTACTTTTGGGCAGTCATGACAACAAGTTATTCACCTGGACCCGGACTTCTTCGCTGGTAAGCCGTTAGAATGCGGCGCCGTATTTGACAGGAATACGTATTCCTGTCCGTGTCTGTGACCCCCGTTCAACCCACAACCGACAGGATTTGCCGTTACTGTTTATCGCCACACTGCCGACATTTCACTCTGTCCATCACCGCACACTGTTTGATTGTGTTATCAAAACACGCCGCTATTATTCGGCCTTGCTTTTCACTTATTCCACCGAATACCGAATGTGGTTTTTTTTTTTTCAATATTCGGCCGAATATATTCGGTGCATCCCTAAATAGGAGCCTTCCCCCACTCCCCTCACCGCTGCTCTCCTCACTATACTGGCTGCTGCGCTGTGCAAGTGCACAGATGTCTCAGAGTGGTGGTGGTGGTGCATTTGCAAAAATGTTTTGAAGGAGCAGCAGCGGCGACATGCCTATTTTTTGTCGCAAATGCGAGTGAAACGCTCGCACTGTCGAGCCCTGATTGGTCCTATGCGCCGGTGGCTGGGTATTGCACATAGCCGTTTCAGTTCATTAGATGTTCTTGACAATCTGATGCATGCAGGACTCTGCTGTGTAGTGTGTTTATAACACATAAACCAGGATGGCATGATACACAGAAGTCTAGGATTAAAATTCTATGCTTCTAAACTAAGTATAAAAAATGTCTCAGAACTCTCACAATTAAATCAAAGATGTTATGTGGCCTTTCTGTGTAGAGTTTGCATGCTCTCGTCTAAATCTGTTGCTAAGTCTTCACAGTCAGTTAGAAATTTTAAAGTCTCCTCATGAGTCAGACCAGAGAATTTCAATACAAAGCTGTTGAGATTTGTGTTTAGCTTAAATTCTTATTCAGTGTGGCAGCACTGCATTTCAATGTAGGGAGGGTTGTGTACTTGATGTGGGAGGAATTACATGTGAGCCCTTTAGATGCTGTGTTTTGCTCAGTCTTTCTGTTCCTCTGGCACTGCAGCATGTGAGCAGTTCAGACCCCAAACATAAGGAGTTCCACTGACTCAGCAGGAACATCAGTCGGTTTATCAAGTGGAAACGCATTACAGAACATCATTCACCATTTACCCTTAATGGCAAATCCCTTAATGCTGCTACTGTAAGAGTATCATTAGAACAATGCGCAGACTGAGAGACGGAGAGCTCTGTGGGTTTATGTGAGCTGTATTAAGACACATGCAGGTACACAAATTCCTCATCCATTTTGCCACTGCATCAATAGATCACACTGACACAGGGACACTTAGTCACTTCAGTCCTGGGTTCATGGGAGCATGCTGACAGCAGCAGGTGAAAGGCAGCCCACATGGGGATGGAGAATCACCACAGGATGACGGATGGTCAGTCACTTATCATGAGACCATGGTGGGCGTGTGTTTGTGTTACCCAGGCTACGCTGAATACTAGAGACAGCTTCAGAAACGCATCACTCTCTGGGAGCCTCAAACAACAACTGGCTTGACTCTGTCCTTGCTGCGAGCACACACACTTTAATGTACACACAGACACAAGATCAAAAGCAGATGTGATAAAACCGTTTTGGAGAGTTTGACCTGCTGCAGCCTGTGTTTAGGCCTTCAGGTCGGTTTTCCTCCTGCCAGATCCCACTGAGCTGAAGCAGATAGTGAAGATTGGGGATGATGGCCCCTGCGGGTCAGTACTCACCACTGTAGAAACGGATCAAACAGCTGAGGTCTGAGTTGGCTGCTTCTTGCTGCACTCGTACAGGCTCTGCATAGCCCATTGCTGCCAGGTAGTCGAACACCATCTGGAGTGGACGCTCAGAGGGGTCCAGCCTCCTACAGGACATAAGACAGGAGAAATGGTGTAACAATGCCCGCCACAAATTAGTTATACCAGTGTCTTTCGCTGAGTATAAGGGTGGGACACATACACTGAAGCGTTAACATCAAACTAAAGGTGGACTGTTTTCTCTAGTCTAGAGAGACTCTAAAGGCCAATTTCCACCAGATGCGTGTTGGTTGCGTCTCCGCTCCGGCACGGCAGCGGAGCCGATAGGATTCCATTCTAGTCAATGTGTGTGTTTCCATCGGCTGCGGCTGTGCTGCGTTCCGGCTCCGTCTCAGCTCCGGCACTCCAGAGCCCTCCGCAACAGATACGCAGGACTTCTATTTTTGCCGGACGCCGGAGCACAACGCAGCAATTCAGCACAGAGCAGATTGTGCGTGGCAGGAAGTCGTGCACAGAAGCACGATAAAACATCCGGTTAATTTTCAAAATAAAATACACAGTGTTCACAGCGGATCATATTTCCCTGCACTACACCTTAAAAACTACATAATGGCCAGAGGCAGGCCTGAAGTCAACAGGTCAGAGGTTTTCAGACGTCATTTCACCCCGTGAACACCATGGACGAGGAGATATTGATCATGGCAGTGCACCAAGATGTCTTCCGGCGGAGCTGCACCGCACCGCACAGCAAACGCAGCCGGTGGGTATTGACAGACGGCGGAGAATGCAGCGGATAACCAGCGCTGCCGTTCCGCAACGGACACGCATCCAGTGGAAATCCGGCGTAACCCCTGAGAGAAAAACTCCAAAGGTATAAATATACAGCACATCAAATATGAATATACAGCACTACAAATTTTAAAAGCTTTAATGGCAGATGACCTGGCCCAGCTGAAAGCACCACTGCCACAAACTGAACCATGGTTCCTGTGGTGGTAAGTGCTGTTTTTGGTGTTTGGTGGAGTTTTGTTAAAATAAGAAATGCCCAGAGAGGTTTGACAGAGCTTTGGGTAGTCATTCGGAACCACAAACTTACCAAACCAGAAACTGGAAAAATGCACTTGTGCAAAATCCCAAGAAGTGATTGGTACTGCTTCTGCAACTTCAATAGTTTGGGTCTGCACAACAGTAGATAAATGAGTAATCACTGCATTGCATTTGCACCCCTCAGGATATTTCACATAATTGGAAAAACTGCATTTCTCACTATGATTAGTAAAAAGAACTAAACTAGGAACATATTCATACTTATTTTCTCAAGTAAAACCCAAATGAATCTGTTGAAATTACAAATCATTTTTCCTCTAACTCTGCCTTTGACTTAAACTGAAGAAATCATCTCGGTCTATAAGTAATCACTTTAAGGTCTCTTCCCACTGATACCTAACAGGATGAATGTCAGCCCTGAAATCCGTTACCCAGTCTGATACAAGCAGCCTTTCATATGAATGCTTACTGTCTGGCTGCATGATGGACCTCACATTTTTGCTTCCAATCTGATCAGCTGGAAATAGGCCAAACAAAGTCCTGGGTTTTACTCATGCTCATTCATTTCCCGAAAAGCTGATAATTGTTTTGACTGATAGCCTGAGCCATCCACTTTTATGACTTCAAATGCATTTTCAATTTGTGGTGTTATACTATAAAGATGACGATCTTAGTAAAGCTTGGATGGCTGATTCGAGTTTTTTACAAATACATCAGTATCTGTACACGTGATGACTGACAGAAAAAAACTTGAATAATAGAGTAACATTTACAGTAAATGAGAGAGATGCTTACATTTTCAAACATCACTGACACACCCTAGGCACAGTTGGCAAACAAATATCAGTACCCATGCCCAATTCAAAGACCACTTCCTTCTGTCAGCCTATATCAGGGTTCTTCAATATTCTTCTATATTTGTCCAAGGGCCAGAACTTTTCAAGCAGACACTGTGGGGGCCAGGGCTTTCAAATAGAAATAGTTATGAGTTTGTGAGTTTGTCCCTATTCTTGCATGACGATATTTGCCCGGGACCAGAACCTTGAATCCATCCACTCCACTGAGTTGAGACTGGGACAGTTTGATAAAGAGCGTAAGTGACAGAGAGAGGAAGAGCAAGTGGAGGGTGGACTATTGCAGCATTGTTTCTGTAAGTTCAGCTATTACTAACTTACTCTGAATGTTGCTTTGTCACTTTTTGATGCATCACTACTCTTCGCTAACAATAAGCTGGCAAATGGAATTATGACGTCTAGTACTCACAGGTGGAGTTGTTTTCGAGGTTGCTTAATTATAGTAGGAAAAAAATGCTAGATATCCTAAAACAGGAAAACGTTTTTTTCCTCCTCACATTTTTTAATTGATTGATATTCTGCAGGCCGCATATGGCCCATGGGCCGCCAGCGGACGATCACTGGCCAATATGATTTGCTGGATCATGTTATCTGATTTCAGACAACTGTGGCTGCAACACATCAATGCAGGATTTAGGTAGCTTCTAGCAAGCACTGAGAGGAGGACGACTGACAGTCCCTGTTGACCATTCACACTGATGCTTACACTTAACACAGATGTGCCTCATTTATTCGCAAATCCTCCAACCTTGGGCAATGCAGCAAGAAGCTGTTAAATCTCTGTCAAATGCCACCCAGCGGGTTCATCCGTCCTCAGGGTGGAAGGTATGATAATGTGTCCCTGGGATTACTGTAGGCATACCCCAGTAGCCCATGTAACAGAGACAGGTGAGCTTTACAGAACCAATGATGTGTATTCACACAGGTGTTTTCACTTATTTGGCTAATTATACGTCTCTGAACTGTGTGTGTACAGATAGTGGTTGATTGACACTTTCTTTACAACTTTCCAATTATTATTAGTTTGTGCTAGTAATTCCCAGCGTTGTTCCACTCAACATCAATCTGAGTAGATGTCTAATCAGCCAAAATAAACGAAAACACCCATTTTCAGTGTGTGTTTCAGGGTGCGCCAAAACTGACTCGGTTTAAAAGAACAAAGAGGATCGGAGAAGTATGTTTTAATTTCATGAGGGTGTGTTTTAAATTTTATTAGCTGGCAGAAGATGTGATGCCTCAGCAATCACAGATCATTTAGCAAGGTTTTCAGTTTCTTACGATAGAGACCAAGTGTTGAAAGAAGAAGGCTGTTGTTTGCAAAGGAAGCAGAGCATCCCCAACTGTGTAAATGTATTAACTAGCTGCTATCCTTGCACTGTATTGGCAGGTACCTCCTGTGAAAATCAATAACCAGACCATAATGGAGCAAAGCTTACAATTTTCAATCCAAATCACAATACTTGTGGGTAAACATGGTTTTCTAAAAAACAGCTACAGTAGGTGGTTGGTTGGTGCTTAATGCTATGATGTGCATGTCTATGAAAGCTAATCTTAGCCACATATCAGACCAACATATATTCAACCAAAATCTTGCAGTTACTGCAGATTAAAGTTTTGAAGTCAAAGGAAATGCAACATGTAATTACCAAATAAAACATCGTCAATCAGCTGTTTGTTGTTGCACACATTCACAATGCCCAATCTGTTCTAACCCCAACCCTTATCCAACAGCACTTCTACCCAGCCTCTACCCTTCACCTTGTCAGTGGTGAGCCCACAAGATAGCCCTGCATCACTTCATTGGCCTGTGCCTGATCAAGCTACAGGGGCAGTCACCTAACCTGACTCCTGTAGCTAGCACTGTGTCCTGATCCTGTGTGAGGTTCTATCTGATCTTTCAGGACCAATTACAGGGGTATGCTTGAATTGCAGTTGGTCTGGTCTCTCACCATGCAGATTGCAGATACAAGCAGACGAGATGAGATTTCTCTGCAGGGCGACTGGCCTCACTTAACATTTGAGAGTGAGGAGCTCAGTGCTTTGGGACGCCCATGATATCAAGCCTCTAACTCCTCTCAGAGGAGTCAGTTGAGAAGTCTGGGCGCCTCCTTTTGGAAGTGTCCTGGGTATGACAAACTGGGAGGAAACCCCGGGCATACCCAGAACATATCGGAGGGATTACATATCTCATCTGTCATGGGAGCACTTAGGGATCCCCAAGGAAGAGCCTGTTGCTGGGAAAAAGAACACCGGCCAGCTCTGCTCACCCTGTTGGCACTGTGACCCTGACCAGGATAAGTGGCTCAAAAATGGATGAATGGAAGAATGGATGTCTTCCATCAACTCCATTGCCTCAGTAAATTTATCTTAAAAGGGAGTTTGTCCGACTGAAAATACAATGTTCCCTAAGCAGGAAAAAACCCAGACCACGTCTTCCTGTAAGCAGCACATTACTACAAGCTATAATAAGAAAATCACTAAAAAAAAGCTTCCATCCTTTCCATCATGTCCTTACTTATAAACCTTTCTTCAGTGCTTGTCTCAACACTGTCGACAGCTTTGTATGTTTCAGTCATTCATTTATACAGTGCACACATCTATTATCAATCACGGGTATCAAACCTATTACACATAGAACATTTATCTATAGAGTACCTAAAAATGATTTACATGAAGGAGGGAAAACATAGGATTAGAAGCCCATTTAAGCTCAAACATAAATGGAGTCCTAGCTCATTTAAATTCAATGCATTTAATGCAACCTTGACTTGATTTTACTGTATGTGCTGTCTCTCTGGAGGAATGGAATTTCCCTCTACATAAACAGAAATCATGATTTTCTTAAGTCGCCAATGCCGTTTTGGGGACTTTAATATTACATTTAAATCCACCTGGTTGTACTCGCTGGCTGTACTGCAGGAATGTAAACTGAACCAACACAGCCAATCCACAGGCTTACCAAAAGCCTTTCATTTATTACCAGCCTGCACTACTCTACAATGCCTACAGCTTTAATCAGCATAGATATAATGAAGTTGGTTCACATGCTGTTTGTTGATCACACCACTGGCTACCAGCCTATAAAGTTATTAATAACCTCCAGTCATGATTCCAGCACAATATCTGCAGCACATCCGTGGCATGATCTCCCAGCCGTTAATACTACAAGCACAGTCATTTATGATTCTCCACTAAAAATGTGCCTACTAGCATTTTTGCTGGTACCCCATGTCTTGCAAGATTAGATCTCAATATCCCACATCGTTAAAATAATCTGAACAGACAGTAAGGCTCACAAAGAATATGCCCTATGCCTCCATGATTCAAGCTATAGCTGGGTTTTTTTAGACTCTGCTGTCTAATATCTACACATAAGTTTTCCCACGAACAGCCCAGATTCCTTCCTGGTCACGGATCAGTGAACCAGCGTTTTATCCTTTCACAGATAATCAAGGGGTCATTTGCTATTTCTGTCTGCATACGTACGTCTCATAGAGCTGACAGAGGCGTACAATCATGTTCCCTGAGGGTATCCTGACTGAGGTGCTGTGGGAGTATGGGATGTTCGAGAAACTGTAGCAGGTCCTCAGTGCTGTGTTTGCTTTCTTTGCTTTGAGTCAAGCTTAATTAAGATGACAGTCTGTGTGTGGTTTTCATGGACATGATATCAAGTAAAACCAAGGCCTGGTATAGTTCTTATATCATATAAGTAAAGAAGAGATGTGGACATTTATTTAAAACTGCATTGCCTCTAAATTGCTTTTATTACTGTTGTTGTTACTGTACATCATTATACCCATTTTAGCTGTGTTTGTGTGTCTGATGGAGGAGAAGTGCTTCCATTTTAACCTATGCAACGGTCTAAACCAGTTGTACAACATCTTGTGTTTCACTTGCACTATCCTCGCGTAACTGCAACCCAAAGCATCTTTTTAAGCTTCAGGTCATTTATTTCTTTCACTTTCTTGTATTTCCATGTTCGTACGTGATAAATACATAAAGCTGTGAGCTGTGATGCTTCGGCGTGCGCAGCATTACAGTACTGACAAGACCTAATGAAGGCACTGATGAAGCACCGCAGCTGTTGGATGTTGGATGCATGTGTTGACCCATTCAGAGCGACTGAGGCAGGTTTAAACCGCATCGCTGTGTTGCTCTAAAAGGAGCATAGTGTATTTGGAATATCCTGAGATGACCTCTGACCAACAAAGGCCTCCAAACTACAGTTGGTCTCTCAACAGCCATCCAAACCTTTTAGGATATTTTAGGCCAAACAGCTCAAACGCAAAGGACACATTTGTCTAAATGAAAATTATAAGGTATAACTTAACTCTGATGACTCATCTTAGTGTTTATTTACCTGACTAGGTCTCCATGCAGCTGAACATAGAGTCCCTTTCCATCTCTTTGAGCACACAGTTCCTCCACTGTGGTACTGGTGGAGCAGAGCACCAACTGCAGGTCTGTCTGAGGGGTGGAGGAGGCCTGTGGGCCAGAGGCAGGTGGCTGGGGGTCCACTGTCCCCCCATATAGACACACACAGCCACGCTGGGTGTCCCCCTTTAACCAGTCCCGCTCTCTTGATCCAAATCTGGTCTTTCTCGTCACACAGCCACGACTCCCATTCCGCTTCATGTTGCGCTGCTGACACAGAGAGATTCATTTTAACACACAGATTGACATCAGATCCATATCAGCATGTTTAACAGCCTCAGGCTGCCTAAATAACATGAGGGTGGTCCAAAATGTACTGCTGACCCTCCCAGAGGTGCTATGGGCTTACTACAACACAACATTTGTGCTGATAGTTACCAACTGGACTATCTCAATGGTCTAACTCTCATAAAGTCTGGTTTTAGAGCTTTTTAGGTCAGTACTGGAACATAAAATGTTAACAAACTAAAATTGGGACAAACATGAAACATGCTGAAAGAGTATAAGTGTCCAGATGCTACAAAAGGAATAGAGAAATTTCAACTATGGAGACATCAGACTGCTCAACTACAGCCTCAGACAGAGGGAGGGCAATACAGATTTCATCCTGGTTGCATGGACCAGTTTTTATTTTCTTGTTGTTACAGATATGCTCTGCAAGATTTTCCTAAAAACAATGTATGGACTCATACAGGAGTAAACTCTCTCAATCATCACTTACAACCCACTAAAAGTGTGTTGCGGTATATTTATCTGCACAGACTCTGCCGTGTTCCTGTATTTTCTTAATTTCTTCTTGTTTTCTGTGTTCGGCACATTTATGGGCGTGTACCCCATAAGATTAGAGTAACCTACAATCCTGCAGAGTATACCTTTAATGAAAAGGTCATCAAAATGTGTTAATTCTTTTTAGCAGCATTTAGTTGACTGCAACCACATTTCCTGATATCCACTTGATGCTATGAGAGTCTATGCTTTAAAAGTCCTGTAGAGGCCCACATTTCTATCTGTATACAACTGAAATGAGAACTATGCTGTCAAGTTTAAGTGAAGGTGACACTGCTGGAAATTGGTGCAGTTGTATTTGTAGTCGTGAAGGAGTACCCCTCCCCCTACACTGTAATCAATGTTCTGTAATCAATATTGAGTTATTAGCAAGTACGTAGCTAGTAATTCCAGTCATTACACCAAGGAGACTTGCAAGTGTTTTCCTTTGTAGACTCAACTCTACTGAACTCTACATCTCCCGAGCAGCTTCTCTCTGTTGCAGCAGCATTGACTGTAATCTTAAATGTTTTCTTCAATGTTACCTGTCTTACTGAGGGTAGACCCTGTGACTGCATTACTAACAGGAACCAGAATGTCATGCTGTTGTTTGCTCTCACCCTAATCACTTGTGGTAATGTTAGCCGGATGTGCACTAGCCTAATGTCTTTCCTGAAAATTACGCTATCATGCTATTAAATCTAAATTTGAGATTAATGATAACTAAGTGGTAAAATGATAAAGCTGCTCTTGATGGACTACCATTCACGGGCACAACAAAGGCATTACAACATGTCACTTGGTCCAAGAGGTAAAGATATGTAATCACTGGTCTGACTCTGGATGTAGGCTCTGCAGTACATACACTCATAGAGACCCACAAAAACCACACACCCTCTGCTACAGGTGGAGTTTTTCAAGGATGCACTATGACCTCACATCTATTCAGTTAATTCATAGGCAGGATATGACAGCACAAGTCTGGAGAGCATCCAGTTTGGTGGCTTAAAGGTGTCACCAATATTGTTTGAAAACGTTGTCATCTTCACCTCATTCAATTGTGACATCCAGTAAGCCTTGAAACATTTTGCTGCTGAGTGTTAAGGAAGAGTAGCTCAGAATAAAACCAAGGGTCTCTCTGGAAATTGTCAAAAGAAGAGCTCAGTGAGTAAAGGAAAGATCTGCTGGACCACCAGTTACAGTGGCTGCTGTAGTGTGGGCTTGGTGATACCAGAATTTCTCAACAGGAAGTGGGGGACATACTGTTTCCTATATTGTTAAAACAGAGGCTGAAAAAAATTAGATCAAATGGTAAAACTAAGCAGTGCTGATCTATTGTGAACCAAGATTCTGTCACTGTGGTGACTATTTTTCACCTAAATATTGTCAAAAACATATTTCAGTTTACCATTTCATTGTAATTTAAGAAGGCTTGTTATCTGCCGGCCGCCATATTGTTTCCTGTGTCAAAACAGACTAGCTGGCATTATGGCACCCACCAGCTGCAGCGTTGGGTGCATTCTGGTAGTTGTAGGTTTTCTACCTTTTGGGCAAAGCAAATGTCACAGCCCTTTCCTGCTGTGACATACTTTTTTATACTTCTTAACATATCTTCTAATTTTTTTATCTCTTTTAACTGCTTCTTACAGTCTTTATCAACAAATTGAGTTTGCTCAGTTAAGTAAAGTGAACCTTGAGTTAACATTATTTTATTAAACTTCTACTTCCAAGTCAAAAAAACCCTTTCACTCCTTACATAGGTCATTACAGAAGCAGTATTAATCCAGAGGTTAGGGAGGGGGGATGTAACCATAGAGAGGTTAGCTTGAATTCCACACCTGTTGAAAAAACTGAGTCCACAGTGAAAGTGAGCTGCCATACTCTTTCCTCATCAGCAACTGTCAAGGTGTGTCTGAGTGAAGCACTGAACCACTGCTTACTGCTGTGGAATCACTCAGTGGTCATTCCAGTCGACTACAGATATACTGGGCAGCTCCCAGGTGGGGATATGTGTCGCTGTGTGAATGTGAAAAAGGGCTGCGCTGAATAAGAGCATGCATATTCAGCCTCTCTCAGAGGTAGGTCTCTCATGAGTAGGTAAAGATTAGATAAATATACTGCATGTGAAATGAAATACAGATTTGTCAATGAATGATGGCTGACCTGGCTCAGTTTTAGTTTGTCCCTTGTAGACTTCATGATGATACAGTATGTAACCGTAACACAAACTGTATCCTGTGCTTTAGCAAATCAACAACCATGCCCATATCTTAGCAAACCAGTCAGAAAGATAGGGTTTAGATGTTTTCCCTGATTTAATTAACACACCCCGGTGCATTTCCTTACTGATACTCAAAAAGACTTGATTATCTATTTCATGTTGATGTTAACAGGCATGAAAAAAGACTAAGCATTGCCCACACATGCTAACTTAATTATAGGTGAATTGTTCTGCAGACAATATCTGTTGGCAGACACATCATAGGACTTAATCAAATCTGAGGCTGAGGACGGATCAACGTTTTACTTACAGTATTATGCACTTTTTAACAAGGTGACCTATCTTATTTTATGATTTTGATGTGCACTCCTCAAATACAATATCTGAGTAATGCATACACATTAATTGAATGGCACAGCTGAGATTCTGTGTGTATGTTTGTCGTTGCCTTGTGAGCAGCTTCCTCAGGGACTTGTGTGTTATTACACATGATGTGTCTTGCCCTAAAATGTCATAGAATAACTGTTCAGCAGTGGGCCTTCCTATAAAAGCTCTTACAGCCTACAGTGTGTGTACGTGGGTTATGTGTGCGTGTGGTTTGTGGATGTTAATTGGCTCTGGTACATTCCTCACTGAGTGGCAATCATCCACAGATCAATCATCAACCAGAGAATATCAATCACTGGATATCACAGCCATTACATAATATTACAATGATGCGTTTTTATTCTCGTGCACTTTGCCCTGTTTGAATCACCAGCTACAATGTAAGAAAAACCCTGACATGTAATACAATATAGAGATATTTGCTGAGCACTTTGTTTGAATCACCTCCTGCACCACAGGAAAATAAATCCTCTCGTTATGACTTGCCTTTAGCACTCGGATCCCCGTTGCAGCATGAGCTCCCGGACCACTGCGGCTGCCGCGACCTGCAGTCTGATTCAGTCCCGCTTGGTGTACCACCGTGTCCGGCTGCCTGTCTATGCAAGCCCCGTTATCTCCGACATCACCTCCTTTCTTGATGCCCGTTTGGGTGTTAGTCGCCACGACCGCTGTGTGATTATCCTCGTCCTCCATCGCCATGTATGATCCCTATTAACAGCGACAAAAACCAAAAAGTGCCGTCCCGGTGCGCGACTGGCAAATTCCCACGGAGAGGTGAAAATTCATCCCGTGTCGGTGCAGCGACGCCATATCCAAACTGAATCTGACTGCTGTCAGATAGGCCTGCTGGAGAGCTGATCAATAAACATTAAATGGGCGGGTTAAGGGTATTCATTATTCAGCAGCCACTGCCCCTCTCTGAGGGAAGAGGCGTATTATATTAACCATAAGGAAAGTCCTTTACCACTTGATGCAGCTCACAACGAGAAATCACGATATGTCCTTGGAGGGCGTGTTTTTGGTACTCACAGCCTTAACCCATCGAGTTTTTGGATTGTATCTGTTTATATGAATATCTCATATTATCATATTATTATTATTATTATATTATTCATAATATTTCATGGTACACTGGGTATTGCCTTAATATAATAACATTCAGAAATATTTTCTCATAAGTCTCATAACCTCTCTAAATACACTTGGCTTACCAAGGCAAATGATTTACAGTTAACATTACTTAATAGTTTACTTGTCGGCTCACTGGAAGTGGAAAAACTCAACCTTTATTAACAACTCCACTAACTGAGATTCTTTTCAACCTGGCAACCTAAGTAATGGCAGCTAAATTAGCTCCTCTGGATTACAGGTGAATTATAAAGCATTAAATTTAAATAAATAAATAAATAAAATAAAGTCCTTAATGAAGAGTGCCCTCTTAGAAAATATATAGGATATACAAGATTTATGAAATTAAATTGTGGGTCATCATTTAAACGAGTTCTTTAAGGCGAAATGTTAGCTAACATTAAGCTAACTGCCAAAGTAGCTAGCTAGCTAGCTAAATTAGCTAATGTTGGTTTAGCTACAAAACAAACCTTTTATGTTTGTTTTTGCTAACACCATACAGCCATTAGCTTACATTCAAACTCATTATCTTAGTCTTCTTTTTGTATCCCTTTACACATAGATATGTTTCATTAAACAACTTAAGCGATTAACAACATTAACATCATGACTTGGCTAATTTAGCTAATTTAGCTTTAGCTAATTTAATGGCTAATGTCTGTAACGCTAGCTTTAATATAGCTAAAATACATAGCTAGCATAAGCATGAATTTTAGTTACAAATTTGCACTTCACTTTATTTATTTTACATACCTTTGTTACACTTGGCTCTGGTGGGGCTAACAGTGCAGCCAATATCATGTTGGAGGATGTCTATTCTCCTGTTTAATGGGTAAATAATTTGGGAGGTTCAACTACTGAAGACACACAGGCAAAAATGCAGGGGTATGTCTGTTGTCAGAGGACCATCAATGGTGGACTACTAACCTCCTCAGCTGCCCCTAAGGTTCACTGAGTAGCAATTATTCTGCGATAATTTGATTAATTGCAAATGTGCTTTGTGAATTGCACCACTAACACAAAATAAAGGGAACGGGTAGGGGGAAGTGGCTCCTGCAATATGCCTGTTTGGTAGAGGGACCCTGTTTCACAATCTAATTCTTTTACCTTCAAAATGTCAATTAATATTAATCTTAGATGGGAGATGTTTCTGTAATGTGTATTTAAATTATTATTGTATTTATGTATTCCAAACCATGGTCCAATAAACTAAGTGGATTAATCAAGAGTCAGGGACTCCCAGAGACACACCTGCTCATAATTAACTTTAATTCAGAATTCTCAGCTTAATTAAGGAGTACCAGTAGACTATTCTTCACAGCAGATAAGTTGGAGTGTAGGTGATATTAATAATAACACTGGCGGCTCTGTTCTGTTCAAGTGTCCCAGTGTGCCGTGACAGTGTGACAGCAGCATTTACAATGTCAGGACCCTGAAACTGAAGCAGCTGAATGGAATTCAGCCATTACTCCTGTTTTTACCATGTTTACCCTATGTTTGTCTAACTGTGTCAGAAAATATATATGTCAGACACTTAACCATACTAAGCCTTTTCATATGTCCCAACTCACTCTCTGTAGCTGCACACACAGTTAGACAAATAAAGTTGTGTTCCCACAGGGGCCCTTCATGCTAAAAGTTTAATCTGCTTTTTTGTGATGTTATTAGATGCTTACAGTTTTCCTCGTTTGCTTGGGCACATTTGTTCACTCAGGCCTAAACTGAAAGGTGCAGGTTTGCAAAATGCGCTAACACTGATGAAAATACTAAAAACACTCAACAAAAGCAAATATTTCCATCAGCAACAAAACATATGGTCAAATTAATATAGTTTCTCAATCAATTATTACACAATGGACATAATGTGCTATATGACTGTGCCATTTGTTGATAGTTTACATATAGTTTGTGCCAAAAAACTCAAGTAAGCATACCAAAGCATGGATTATATTATTAACTCTAAAGATGATTTTACTAGAGATAACCGTACTGCACTTTGCACCTTTACTTCTTACAATTTTTAAAGGTGCCCTGTTGAAATACCGTAAAAAAGGGAGACATTTTCTAAGAAAGTTTTCTCCTGTTTTACTACATTTGTTTTTCATTTTATGTGCCGTCAGCCTCTCTTTAATCCGTGTTTGCAAATATCAACCCAGAGGCATGCATCTTTTATAGATGGATAAGGACTGACTGCTGATTAGAGTTGTGCTCGAGAGTTTCACATTAGTGCATTAGAGATTCATAATGACTACACAAGTAATTTTTATCAGGTGTAAATGCATGTTTTCATTTTGTTTAGCACAGTTAATCCATTAGAGTTTTGGGTCTTTCTATAAGATTTGTCTGTTAACTGGTTTGTAAAGGGCTGTGAAAATGTGTGAAACCAATGAAAAGTGTTAACACATTTGCAAGAGGAGACTTCTGCTGTGCTAAGAAGGTGATGATGACGATCAAGAGGATCCAAGTTTAATTTAGCGTGTCTTAGCAATCAAGAAAAACTATAAAAGCAGCTGCATGGCTGCTGGTTGCTCATTTAACATGATATACTGATATTTTCTGATAGAAGTCATAATGTAGAAATAAAAGACAACATTATTACAAGTAATTATCATGTACCGTACACATTTGTTCTTTGAGAGATATAGTCTATCCCATGATAACAGAAAAAACTGTTGAGCTAGAGTTAAACAAGATCATATAATCATCCAATATTGTACCAATTTAATACAATATCTGTATAAATATCCTGCTGAGACCTGAACTTCTGTTTGGTATGCATTTTTCATTTTTCCTAGCTATTTGGCTTGGTTAGCATTGCCGCTTCACAGCAACTGGGTTGATTGTATGAACCCAGGGTGGGGGAGCCTTTCTGTGTGGAGTTTGCATGTTCTCCCCATGTCAGTGTGGGTTTTCTCTGGGTACTCCAGCTTCCTCCCACAGTCTAAAGACATTAGGTTAATTGGTGACTCTATGTGTCAGCCCTGCGACTGTCTGGGGTGTCCAGGGTGTACCCCACCTCTCGCCCAGTGTCAACTGGGATAGGCTACAGGCCCTCCTGCGACCCCCAACAGGAAAAGTGGTTACAGAAAATGAATGAATGAATATTTGGGATCAGGAGGTTTAAAAAACTAAACATTGTCAATGATAATTCAGTCCCTATGTCCTAAAATGAGACAACAAGAGAGTCAAACAGCGATAATAAAGCCCTAATTTCTTCAAATGAGCACTTCCTAATTAACAGCATCTTAATTTGTTACTGTTGCTAAAATTGGTCAAATTTGTTGCCATATCAAACTACATACATTATTACCCATAAATAAACAAGTTCAAACCATGTAATGTGATCAGGTTTTATATCCTGTCTTTTTTTTTTTTTTTTTGTCGGGATCAGCTGTAGACTGACTTGACAGAGATGGCTGCCATCTTGTTGTTACATGCATTTGTGTATTGTGCTCTTAACACCGCTACATGGCACAAAAAAATGTCCATGGACAAGGACAACAGGTCTAAGTTAAGTAGACTGAAGTGTAATGTCAAGTAAACTCAAAATGGGATGTCCTCATATGAGGTCACAGGGTCTCAGGAGGATATTATGATATAGTAAATGTTCTGTAAAAATCAATTGAGAAACTGCTTATGTATAAATATTAATTTCTGGCTGATTCAGCAAATTTTCATACAACTCATCCCTGAAATTAAACAGCCCAAATGAGCTCAGCACTCATTTTAAATGGATCAGACTGTTACAACCCCCCCCCAAACCAAGAAAACAAACTACCATAGTTCAGCTAGACTTTTATTTGACTTTTTATTCGCTTGATCATTTTCTCCAACCCAAAGACAAGAATACACAGCATAAATTGAAAATATCCCATTTAATAGTTTACAACTTCTCATCTATAATCATCATTTCATACTTTCAGTCTGACATTCACACTCACCTTGAAGCCATGGAACTGTGATTCAGTTCAACATGTCAAACTTGACTGGAAAAAGTGAACCTCATGCCTCCACCCTCCCCCCAACAAATCAGACACCATATTGTTTTACAGTCAGGACAGGCCTGGGGGGTTACAAACAGATTTTGTTTTTAAAATACAATGGATGCAATTTTTTCTTTTCTTTTTTCTTTGATTCAACAGGGAAAGTGAACATGGGTGGTAAATTCAGATGCTCTTCCAAGCCCTTTACACACTGAATTCACCCTAAACAAATAAAAAAACAAAACAAAAAAATCAATTATCCAATTAATCCAAATGACGGATGTGCACTTTCATCACTCATAAAAACATTAACAGTATTGTGAGCACTATCTGAACAGTTTCCTATTGTACATGTTAGTACTGACCCATGAACGTGGTGTGACAGATTTTATAATTTGAACTTTTCTTGCATTTCAAAAAAGAGTCTCAGGTCAAGAGTAGAAATGACATTATTTACACTGGTTTTCACATGCAGCTCAGAAGCTGAAAGTTGAAATTGCAGCCAAAAATCATGTCCTATCTAGATAAAAGACATGTCGCACGCCATCACGCTCTCTCAAGCATGATTATTTTCTCTTTCTCTCTGTCTCACTCACACTCTCACACACACTCACACACTCACAAACACTCACACACTGATATCACCTCAAACGCTGATCACCGCTGATGAGTATTTTCTTCCGTTTCTTTTCTTCCTTTTAAGTTACAGTGTCCAAAGCACTTAAGTTGGGTTCATTTCCATTTGTACATTTAAAACTGCATGAATTTACGGTATTCATTGAAAGAACTGATCAGATGTGATTAACAAGGGTACATACTGGTTGAATAAGACGATACAAACAACACCAACAAAAACATTCAGGAATAGATGTATGAAACTTCCTTTCCCATCCCGTCAGCCTTCCGTTTTGCACAGCTCCCCCTTGTGGCTATTAGCTTGTAGCACAGGCTTGTCCCAGGTTTGTTTTGAGGCTAATAGAGCAGCAATCTATAAATACAAAATCAAAAAAGGTCCTAACACACGCACACACACAAAATAAAAACAAAAACGAAGCATTGCCTTCCTCCCTCATCATCTGTCATGATTAACTGCCATGCAAAATTGAAATCTAAACCATGTGGGCTCGGATCAGTTTGATATGACGTGTTACAGCCCTGCCTTTTGTATCGGTGACTACAAAGAGACACTGAAATGTGCGCCATGCAGAGGCAAACAACATCAGCAATAAGGGACGAAAGTAAAGAAAGGAAGCCAAAAGAAAGCGCTATATGCTTCAGACCCAAGGAAGGACACTGCTGCTCCAACACATATATCTGGAACCACTTCATAAATCTTCCATCAGCTCTTGTCCAGACAAAACTCTATTCCATCTTAACCTACTGACCATACTGGGAAAAATAAATCACAGTGAGGTTGAAAAAAAAAATCTGCTGACGTGGCACAAGTAGTGGCCTTGCTTGGCTGAGACATGATGCTTTTAGGAAGGAAAAGGTTACCAGGCAACCATGAGCTCTAACACGCAGAGAACACAAGGCATCATTTCACGAATCAATTTGTAGGTTGAAGGGAGTTTAATAGATCAAATTGTCAAGAGTGCAGAACACTAAACCACATATGAGGCCAGAAGGAAGAGTTACATCAGTGGCGAGAAACCTGCTCCTCTTCGAAAGAGGGCATGGATACATGAGGCGTTCAAGGGGCGGGGAAGCAGATGAAGCAAGGTGCCACTTCTGCTGCTGTGCAGCACTGTGCTTAGGTTTCTCAGTAGTACAGTACATCATTCAGACAACATCTGTTAAGATAGCTCCAGACCTTATTTCAACATCCAAAGGACCCAAACAAGTAGCCTACCATCTTTGTAAAAGAAGTAAAGATGACACATCTGATCATGAATGAAGTATGAAGAATAGTAAATCAAATGCAGCTCAATTGCATCCTATTAAGGTTCTTTTTTTGTACATATATGCATACAATTATACGTCCTAGCTAATCTTTTAAGTCTTCATGTGGATTTTATTTAATTTGATCAGCTTTTGTTTGTTTTACAACTATATACAATGTACAGGCAGCAGATCATATATCTTTTACAATGAACGAGTGATGATACAGGGAAGTCTTTATAGACTGATGTTGACTAGATCCATTTAGACAATATACATTGTGAATAATTGGAATTTTTAGAAAATGGTATCTAAAAAAATGATGAAAGATAGTACAAGAGACAAAATTGTAAAAGCCCTCAATATGTACAGAAAAAAGCCAATATAGCATTTGTCAACAACAGAAAAAAGTTAAACTGAAATAATTTTCTCCATATACACATATCATAGCTCAAAAATATTTCCAAAGCTAATAGTCTCTCTGATTTGGTCACAGAAGTAAGAAGATAGTGAAGCATAGTGAAAAGAAGTATACAGCCTGATTGAACATCTGAGGATCTCAACACAGCGTCGCAGGGCTGCTAAGCTTGTTAAGTAATGAGATGTACAAACTACCATTAGTTTCTCTCATGCAGATGCTCCCCTTGATTGCAATTCATAACTAAACAAAGCTGTCAATCTACTGCAACTGAAAGTTAACAGAAAGAGAGATCATCGTGAGGTATTAAGGTTACTGTCCTCGACAGCATGGTCAGAATTCTGATTTGGAGAAGACGAGAGCCAAGAAATCATACTAACAGTCACCACAGAACGACCCATCCCAGTACCTCACCACGTGATCCAAACTCACACTTCAGCGTTTGTTGACGGGGGGAAATCTTAATGGTATTTCACTTCAGTACGACATACTGTTTAAAAACACTTGAAACCTTGATGCCAGCCTATGAAAAGTTTACATCAATTAGCTGCCATAATCTTTATGATTTGCGTTGTTTTTAGGACTCGTTATCAGTAACATCCAACAGGCATTTTTAATGAAAAGTCTGCCAAATGGAATAGGAAAAGAAACAATCAAGATCATGTAGCTATAATTTATGTTTTTGTCAAAGCAGAGACAAAAAGACATTGCTGTGGACATGCAGGTAGGCCAGTATTAGTGGGTGACCGATAATTGACTTATGAGATATAGAAGTGAAAAAGTTAAACTTAAATGAAGTGACACCAATTTCAAATCCATGAAGACCATTTCCCTCAGATTGAAAACACAATCAGCACACAAGCAGACTTACAAACGAAGCTCATACAGAACTTAATAGTTCAGGGGCTTTTATCTAGCCAAGTCAGAAAGGCACATCACTTTGATATCAGGCATAAATAATTAAGTCAAATTACTGCAGAAATAAAACATACTTTCACAAAAATAGTGCCAATAAGATGAGCGTCCCCATCAAAGAAGACAGCCATGAGAAAGCAGACTTGAGGGGAAAAAAAGCATTCAGTGCATGTAACTACATTCATAACAAGCTTCATTTACATGTATGTGCATGGTGACTAAGTTCGACCAGGTTAAACAATTCTGAAACGTATCTAAATTACAAGCTAGACTGTGAGGACACAGATGCAGGAAAAGTTTTAACGCACATCTCCAACACAAATGCAATCAGCTTGTCTTCAGATAAATTTCAGGCCTGGATTGTATCCATCCTAATGAATGAACCTCCTCAAACTATGCAAAGCAATTAACCGTTGAATTTATTATACAGGTCTAAAACTAAAGCTATAGATGAGATGGTTTTAGGAGAGCTTTGTGGGGAAATCTGAGCACAGTCTCTGAAACTAGCCACAGGTGATTAAACTGGGCATGTTGGATGTGTTCATGCTCTTGTTGTGACAAATTAAATGTAGACTACTTCCTATAGAAACATAGGATAAAGAGGCCTACTACCAGAGCCAGAAATTCCCCCTCTGAGCTTGAGGCAAGGTGTGATTGTGATCCTATTAATGCTCAAACATGCTTTAAGCAAATTAATGTAATTCAAAATGAATACAACTCTCTGACAAGTTATATCACTTAAAATGTGGAAAGTCAAAAAAGAGGGGTTATCCAGGAAGTTTCCGACTGCACTATATAGACCTTTCAAAGCTTTTTCTGCTGCCATCATCAGGACTACAGGTTCATATAAAAAAAAATGAATGCAAAGCCAATTATAAATATCAATGGAGCAAAGTGTTTCAACTGCATTTTAGCTCAATTACAAATTAAAATAAAACTATGGTTACTGCAGTGCTCATAGTGGGTGACACTTTTTCTCTACAGTGACATGAGAGGTTAAGTGTGCCACTGTAAATGGTGTGCATATGTGCTTTTGTGGGTGGTAATGGTGCTGGGCGGAGGGTGCATGTGGTAAATAGAACTACTACACAAAAGACATCATGGAAACCAATTAAGAAAGAAAAAGAGAAAGTTCACTGATTGATATGTTTTCCCAATTATTCTGGTGATGTCAATAGTCAGTAGGGTCTTCGTAACATCTGTATTTTTCTCCTGTGTTAGATGCTCTGCTGCTTCCCATGCAACTCGAGGGCAGCGGACTGCAGTGACGTCACAGGGGGATCCGTTGGAAGAAAGGAGGGAGGTGAAAGGAAAATCGTTTTCATAGTTCCCTTGGTGGGGGGCTTTTAAGAGCAACAGAAGCAGCTCATCACTGCCAGGACTGAGGGGGGAAGTTATTAACCTCAGCCAGGTCTTGCACAGGCGAGCCTTTGAGGGTGTACGTCAGCTTGATCCTCATTCGTAGCTGTTGCTGAAATTTTTTGAGGATGATCATGTTTATAAACAAGGACATTCTTGCAAGGCATTTGAGACTGCACAGGTCTTAAAAGGTCCAGTGTGTAGGATTTAGGGGGATGTATTGTTTTCTTTAGTGTATAATCACCTAAAAATAAGAATTGTGTTCCTGTTAACTTACAATGAGCCGTTTATATCTACAAAGGGAGCGGGGCTTCGCCTGTGGAGATCACCATGTTGCACTGCCATGTTTCTACAGTAGCCTAGACTGGACAAACCAAACACTGGCTCCAGACAGGGCCATTCATGTTCCACATCAGCCACCATAGTTAGAAGCCCATCCACAATGAGCAGTGTCGGATTAAACTGGGCTGGGCTAATGACCTGGCTCCGACATGCCAAACGGCATTAGAAAAACACTGATTTGTAATGTGAAACTGCTTTATTCAGTGTTTTTACCAGTGTAAATCACCTGGCCTGTTTGTTTTGGCCATGAATAGAACGATGCCGATAATTTGGCTCCCAGTAAAAGCCTCCATAAAAATAAACATTGAAGGAATTCTAATTGGGAGAATTTTCAGCTGGTTAAAATCTGAAATCCTCGACACTAGACACCACCTAAATCTTAAACACTGCTCCTTTAAATGTGTGCCAAGTGTGCCTCAAAAGGACAAAATGATATATAATCAAACAATCTGTGAAGGACAAACTCACCTTCTGTGGGTTGAGGACTCTGATGACCTGTGTGACAGTTCCCTGGTTGAGTGCTGGGACAACATTACTGCTAGGGGAGAGGAGCTGCAGCTGGAATGTCTGACAAACAGATAGAGGACAGTATGTTGGATGAAAATTTGATGATACCCATGGAGAAATGGGGTCATCACAGCAGCATGAGTAAGGGATGCTCACACTGATCAGACACTGACCACAATTGATGGATCTTCAGTTCAAATGACTCAGTTTGACTTTTTATATTTGTCAAAAAGATAATGTGATTGTAAAATCAGGGATGCAGACAAATAAACGTCACTGTGTTTTGTTGCCTGATCCATCATCGCTGCCAGATCTCCTCGACAAAGAGGCTTATCTTTCTGTCTAGTCGAACACAGACACAGGATGGCGCCAGTGCTAATGGTGGGACCTGGAGTGCAGTGAGGCAAGCAGTATCTTTGGGCTGCCTGGTGAATACTGAAGGCTGCTAAAAGCTTGCTGAATGTTAATTTAGATATTTTACGCTAGTCACTAAAAAAAATGCTAAAAAATTCCATGTCCTGTTAAGGCCAGTATAATTTGATGTAAACTCTAGCCTACAGATATGTATGCTACTCTCATAAGGCCAAGCAGAAATGGGGTTAGCAACAATCCTCTGTAAAACAGCACAATATATAAGCTGTAAAAATGAGAATGTGTGCTCCAGCTGATGGGCAGTGCTCAGTTTCAGCTTAACTGTTTCCAACATGGCAGCCAGGTCACACACTCTCTCATTTTACAGCTAAACAGTACACTAAAAACAAAAA
This sequence comes from Epinephelus fuscoguttatus, assembly GCF_011397635.1. Classification (NCBI taxonomy): domain Eukaryota; kingdom Metazoa; phylum Chordata; class Actinopteri; order Perciformes; family Serranidae; genus Epinephelus; species Epinephelus fuscoguttatus. The sequence goes on along the minus strand of NC_064753.1, from coordinate 26,792,342 downwards.
CATTGAGGTGAGAAATAGGCAATGCAGTAACAGAATCATGATTCACTTTTGATCAGTGCTGCCTGGTGTAACAGTTTGACCGCAGTTAACAGAATTATTGACAGCTGTTAGCTTACAAATAGTTGATTTGTTGCTTTTGTTCACTTATGGTAAGGTCAATATAATCAATAACGAGGCAGAGGAACAGGATCTGTCTCATGTACTGTGTGGATATAGTGACAGTTCAGCCAATATGACAAGAAGTTATTTTAATAAAGTTACCAACTACAGCTTTAAAGCTACTGTAGGCAGAAGAAATGAGCACACCAAAGACATTGCAACTCTATTAATGACTAATTTCCACTAGTACCAACTGCCTTAAAAGTTAGCTGCGCTTTCAGGTTAAAGATCCAAAATGTGCATCAATGTAGGCTATAGACACACGAGTGGCAATACATTAGTGGCAATGTAATCTACGGCGCAAAATCAATGCAATCAGGGCATTCACATTGTAATACCATGCAGAAAACTGATCTGTAATAAACACCATTATCTATCAAAACATTTTGAAATTCAGCCATTTAATGTCAGATTGTGCGTGCTTACCTTTGGTACTGCAGCCTGAAAAACAAAGTCTGTCATATCTGCCTCTGTTGAGTTGGAAGCATGGATGGTGATGACGGCGATGTTTGGATTGGGATTAGCTCTCTCAAATGTGAAGTCTATTTTCAGACCATTCTTGTTGTATGCCGTCATGGGAGGAATAGCTATACAGAGATATCAGAGGAGCAGACCATCAATAGAGTAAGAGAATTTGGTAATCCAAGAAAGGGAAAAACATAATTACCAAGTGCTTTAATACATGAGGACAATACCAAGGGAATGGTCAAGGGGAGCAACAGACTCTCACCTGCAGTTGCAATGTCATTAAACAGGGGCTGTGAGGAGAGGCCATCCAGGAGGAAAGAGGGTTGGGAAGTGGGCACAGAGGGAGCAGGAGCAGGGGCTGGGCCGCCTGGAGGGATTGGATAGGAACACAGGAGGGTTTCTGTTTACTTTTTTTTTCTATATTAAAACCAGACACAGTCAGCACGACGTTACTGCTGAACGGGAGCAGGCACATGGCGGACAACATCATATTCCCACTGGGGTCACGTTTATACCAGGTCCTTGCTTTGCTCTAAAAGGGGTGACAAAGAGTTTTAAAGAGAGCAACCTACCACTTAGCGAGAGGTCACCCAACAGATCAAGCAGCTCTCCTCCAGCTGAGGCAGGCTTGGTGGGCATCGTGGTCGGGATTACTGGCACATCATTACCACCCAGCAGGTCTAATAAATCATTAGCCTGGGTAAAAAAGATGACATGGGAACATGAAGACATACCTGATATCACACAGAATTGTCAACTTGTTACACTCCATTTCCATCTTCAGTCTGACACTGCATCTGCTTTAACTGATTTCCATGGGGGTTAGGGACTTAATTTTCCCTAACGAATAACTAGAGACCACATATCCATCTGAATGTAGCTACGTTTTAAGTCCACACTGATGCATAGCCATGCCAGCAGAACTGTTTTGCCAGGGTATTAAGGGGGGAGTGGAGCCAAGAAAAACAAACAACAATGTCAGGCGAAATTTAGAAGACAAGTCGATTTTGAAAAGCCTGGATAGCACCATCTACCCTGTCTGTAGCACTTGCCATTATCATTAATTCTCAGCACAGGTTCCAGCACACTGCTTGTCAATGCTTGACAACTGCTTGACAACGGTGTTGGTCCTGCCTGTGGCAGTGATTGGCTAATCGAGTCCCCCCTGCAGCCCTCATTGCTCAGTTTTATACACTGAGAAACCCCTGTCTCAGGCCGTGACGCCAGACAAATCAGTCAACTTATTGGAACGGGCAGATTCTGAGGTCTGGACCTGCAATATCTATGTACACTCCACATTAAATAACAGTATTCTTCTCAACCATTTAAAAAATATTCTAGACCGTCAACCACAAAAACAAAAAAACAAATCAAGAAATATTTAATAAAGCTCATGGTGTATTCTGTTTACAATTTAACTAGTGACTCAAACAAAGTCTTTAATTTCTTCATAATAAGGTAAAAAGAAACTGCCCTCACCTGGTTGGCTGGCTGGGTGACAGGTGGTGGGTGTTTTGGTTCCACAACAGAGGGCTCAGTCTCCCCATTTGTCTGTACAATCTCTGTGGGGCCATTAGTAGCAGTTTTCTCCATAATGGGCATTCGCTCTAGGAGAGCTGGCCTAAAGTCAGGGAACAAGTTAGCGATCAAGAGGGAGAAATAAGATGCACCAAACTCAATGGAGGAAATTACTCATCTAGTAACCGGTAAAATGTGGTTGTGATAATGTGACATTAATTTCTAGTGGAGTTTAATGCAGTTTTACCTCATGTGGTCGTATTTCTTGAAAAGCGCATTGTACTCCACAGCTCTCTGCTGAAGCTCCACATCGATGCTACTGCCATATATCGAAACCACCTTCTTGATTCGGCTAAAACAGAGTTTTAAATGTTTCAGATTAGAAAGGGGAAAATGTAGCATTGGTAATAGTGAACTTTATATCTTAGCACTCAAATGTTTGCAAAGCTTTAGAGTATAGGATATGTGTAAAAGGCTGTTACTCACTTAACACTGCTGAAGCGAGTAGACAACTTCATGATGGCAGTGAGGGAATAACCTCGGGTCACAGGTGTGGACAGGTTGGACACCAGGAGACCTTCCAGCACGTCCAGAACTTCGTCCTCTGTGACCTGAAGTCAAAAGGCAGAGAAGAAAACTGATGACCTGGTGTTTCTCTCAGGCAAAGAGCTAACAGTGATAAAAGGGGACCCTCCACTGGGTCGTAAATGAAACAGCTGTGTACAGCCTCAGAGCTGAGTCGCCACCATTTTAGACTGAACGAAGGACTTGCGATAATAACAGAGTCATAAAATATGCCGTTTCTACTTACGGAAGGGGGATTAATCTGTTTTGGGATCAGTAGGTGAAGTTTTTCTCCACTCCCTTTCCATGCTAAATTATTATGTTTTCTTAATGCTGTATCTGGTATGTCATAATCAACATAATGTGTAGGAAATGTATCTTATAGATGAATATGTTCAAGTTTTTTTTTTTTTCCTGAAATTATCGAGCTCTCATGGTATTATAATGTTATAGGTGCGAAAAAAACAAACAGAATTCATACTGTTCAATCAAACTTTTAATAGGCTATTTGACATATAATTCAGTCAGTTTCCTGGTTTGAAGTCGGAGCTGGAGAGGATTATTTTATTACAAATTGACGTTGTGTCTGTGTGCATCTTTCACCCAGTAAATGTGCTGTGAAGTCAAACCAATTCTGTTATTGACCAAACTGAGTAGAAGGGTTACAGGAAGAATATAATGGGACATTTGACAGCTGTATTTTGAACTGCCTCTGTAAAAAGGCAAAAATAATTTCACATAGAAATGGTCTCTTTGAGGTAATAACAGTCTTAGTCTGACTTTTAACATTACCTGAATAGAGGTCTACACTCAGGCCTATAATTTGCAAAAGGATTTTGAAAATGTGAAATATATTTCATCTTTTTGTTAATAATTGCCTATCAGGATCTCTGGGAAACTTATCAAAGGCCAGCCCTGGATTCCTACTCTGATAATTAAAGCAGTTAATTGAGGGAAATTGCTTGTGTTTATTTCATGACAGACACAACAGATGCTTTATGCTTCTACTTTGATATTAACTGGAGCAGCATTCAGTCCCAAATGGCGGCTGCACTGTAAGCACACCCTCTTGTGGCTGTTGCGCAAAACCATTATAACTTCTTTGTATGTTTTTGTCGCTGCGTGCAGTGTTTGGCTGGGATACCTGGATGGGCTCTTCCTCTTCACACTGTCCGGATACCAGCAGGTCTCCGTACTCTCCTATGCACCAGGACGCCACCTGCACTAGAGGTTGCTACAGAACACAGAGAAACACAATGATGCACTCTTAAGATAGTCTGAAATACAAACAGAACATTACATAATCAAATCTGTGAGCGTACTCTTCAATGATGAAGATGTTCTAAATCTAATCACGACCCACATCAAAACTGCTCTGACCTGTGAGATGTCATCCAGCAGTGCTTTGTAGAGTCTCTGTACTGTGTAGGCATGCATCTCCACACTGTTGGTGATGAGCTGGATGAGGTTGGGAACAGAGTCATCTCGCACGTAGCTCCCTGCCTGTGAGGGTAAGCAGAGATGTCGATGAGAAATGCAAATGAATCTCAAATACTTAGTTGTAAGTTTCCAGTAAAACTAAAGAAGCGTTGGCTGAGAAGGTTTATTACCAGATTTGATTAGATCATTAGAGGTACTCAAGATAATACTTGCATTATTATGCGCACTGAGAATTAATTCCAACCAACAATCAAAGGCATTAGAGACAATAGATTGTTTTTGTAATATACGTACTGTTGTCAGGACTCTCATAATGGTGTCTATGTGCCATCTTTTCGACGGGGCATACCTGTAACACAAATTACACACTGATTAGTCCCAGCAAAGGCCTGCAGAAGAATCATAAACATGTTAAGTTATTTAGACTTTAAAGAACCAGGATTTTAATGCTGTCAGAAAATAAATGGTATCAGCTTGGTCTGTCAGACGATGGATCACTCATTTTCTCATCATACAGCATTTCGATGTTAGCCACACCCTGTCCATTGTGTATCACCTCTTCACAAACATAACTGACATTTAATCTATATAAAATTGAATTCATGCAGATAGTTACTTCTAACTGGTTGTAGCAACCTGGATCTCTGCCCTTAAAGTACCAAGAAAGGAAAATAAAAAGCTGGAATTCTCTTTTACAGCCTTACACATGACTGGGTCACACAGGATGTGCATCAAATTATTTAGAAGCAGTTGAGCACATGTCTAATGTGTGGTGTAGTCTGTGTGTCAGTGCCATACTTCTCTGCAGCTAGGAAGACTCCCGACGCACAGTCTGCTTTGAATTCCGGGTCACAGGAGTCCAGGAAGTAGAGCAGCTCCTTCATCATGCCTCTGATGTTGTTGCCATTCACCAGGGCAAAACTCAGTTCCATTGCACGTCTACACGACAACAAAAAGCAAACAAAGTTCAGAAACAATGAGGCTAAATAGTAAGACACAAAATTGTAGTTTAGAGTAGAAATAGACAACCATTTCGCTTTAACATCTCATTATGAAGTAAATGTTGATTGCAAAATGTAATGGCTATAGAATAATGACATCATCAGGGGTTAGATTGGTTCCTTATATCCCCTATATTCCCTGTCCCCTAATCCCTATAAGCCTTGCTTCCTCTGTGCAATTCTGACTGTCAATAGGTACGATCTCCTGGGAGAATAAAGGCTCAACACACAGCACAAAGAAACTGCGTCAACCACTGTGCAACCAAAACAGGAACAGAATGGCACTTCTGTTTTCCCCAGTAGCCATTGGTACCATTCCCAGTTATCAAAGAGTATCAGCGCAAGTTCTTTGCAGTGTATGTGACATGCGACAAAGGGCCACAGGCTGGACTCAAACTCGGGGACGTTGTGGCACCAGCCTTGTACATGGGGCACCTGCTCTGTCCACTAAGGCACCAACGCCCTACGTAAACTTAACTCTTAACAAGACCGACTAACACTCAAAGCAGCATTTAACAGCTTAAACCAACTCTGTGGTGAAGAATATAACTCTGTGCTCGGTCTGTTTGACCTCAAAAACCCTGCGTCCAGTCCGCTCATCTTAGCTTAGCTTTTCCTGAGCCAAGGTGCAACAGAGAGGCTGCTCTCCACTGCTAGAGATTACAATAACCACACTCCGCCTCCCCCTGATTTTGCTATTCCCATACAGACTGGAGACTGCTTTTAAGGTTTGCAAACGCTGGACACTATGCAGGCATAAATATCCCACGATGGGTTTGCCTGAGCAACCGCAGATGGATACAATCCTACTAGCACCTCCTAGTTTAAAAACTACAGCATAGAAGAATTTTGTCTATATGGTTAAAATGATAGGGGACCTGGACAAAAGCCACACTGTATGCAAGTAATTTCATTTGTTTAAAGTAGTCGCACAGTCAGAAAAAAAAGAAATCAAAAATTTTGATGCATCGCGATACATTGATAATCATTTAATATTCTGATTGTCACCCTCTAAATTATAATCAGATCAAATCATGAGGTCTCTGGAGATTCCCACTACTAGTGTGTCCTGTGTTGTTGGTAGTTGCTGCTAGGCTGAGAGGAAAATGGAAAGCCAACTGTTGGTCTTTGCAACAATGGTGCCAACAAGTATACTACTTGGAAACACAAGAGGGTCAAAGTTGAGAAGTTGTCTGTTTCTATTTTAAGTAGTGTGTGCACTGTGAATCACCTCTTGATGGACACATCCAGGTCTTTTAAACAATCCACAATGGTGCTCCGATGCCTCTGCACTGCGTTGTGGTCTGTCTGTACCGTCTTTAGTAGAGATGTCAATGCCACGTATCTGGAATGGTTGGTTTAAATAAAAGACGTCATCAGGAATTAATAAAAGCACTTTGGGTGACTCAATGTGTTCAGGGTCAAAAACTAAGCAAAAAAATTACCTTATATTTTTGTCATTGTTAAGCAGGAAACGACCTAGTATGTTAATGGCCAAGACCTGTAAGATAAAAAGCATTTTAGGCACGAAAAAACAAATCAAAATGCTCATACCATGTTTTCATTTACATCACACTGACTCACCCTCAGTCCACTTTCAGACTTGATGTCCATTATGGTCAGTACAGTCTCGTAGAGGATTGCATTGCCGACATTTTTACTTGTCTCTGTGTTCGTTGCAACCTGTAAGCACAAATACCACGCATGTGTCAAAAAAGCACTCACTGAGTTGATTTTAGCCAAAAGCTGTGAATGTGTTGAATTCCAACCTGTGCAAGAATGTCATTCATTGCTTCACTGGAGTCGTCGTCACTCTTGCCTAAAATTCGCAGTAGTCTCAATATCCGCACCTGAGGAAAGAAAGAAACAGTCCGTCCCTGTCAGTTCACTTGAAAAATGTGATGTAGTATACTGACACTCAGGTAAATTCTGTGGTAAAGTTCTCTTTCCCCACTCCTTGCTTGCTGCTGATCTGACATCATTTTGGTTCTTCTTCTTTTTTTTTTTTCCCACTGGCACAACTTCGACTGCTTTAGCTGTAGTTGGGCCATTCAATACTTTAAAGGGCCAGTGTGTAAAATGGGTTGAAAACAGTGCCATCAGTGGTCAAATTCTAGATTGCAGGGCTCACTCGCTCACCCCTCCCGTCGGGTAAATGACGGCGGCCTCGTAGGGACAAAAAGCCTTGCGCACGAGTTTTTCAGGAGTAGGTCTATCTAGCGACGAGGTGAATGTTTATTTAGAAATCTAAACCATGTTACGATATTGTAATGAATCCCTCACGAGCAGGTGACCAGACGAAGCGTTCGGGAAAAAGGCCAGTTTATTTGAGCACTCCAAAACTCTGGTAACACTCCAGGGGGTAAAAGACTCCGTCCCAAACTCTGACTCTTCTAGCGTAACAGACACACTTCATACACACATACTCGTTTACCCCCTCCTAGAAATTCCTGCCAATGCTTGGGGGACCCCCTCCTCTCTCTGCTCCGCCAACCTCCAGCCCGCACACTGACTGACAGTGTAGCCTGTAAACAGAGCTCAGCTGTTTATTTAGCCTAGCAATATCTCCGGACTATAGTAGCTGCAATGGATGACTTTGAACGCGATTTTGAAGAGTTTCTTGTAGCGGACACAGACCAAGAGCCATACCTGTTTGAGCCGGAGCATACAGATGAGGAACTCCATGTGTTTGATGCTGAGTGGGCGAGAAGAGAGGCTGAATGCACAGAATGGGATTCGGTGCTACCATTGTTGGGGAGATATATCATCAGGAGGAAAAGTGCCGCAGAGAGTGCATCACAAGGAGTGAAGTTGCGTCTTCTTTTCCTCGCAGATGACGGTTCGGGTTCATTCTCCCCTGTTGCGTGGTAAGTGTGGTCCATTTGCAAACTTTATAACTAAAAAAACTTTTCACTACTCTCTATCAACGAACTACTAACACTCTCTGCTGTTTCCTCCTCCTTCTTCCTTCCTTCCACTGTCTTCGTTGGCTCATTTATACACGTGTTCTCTGGCTGGCTGGATGGTCCGCTCGGTCTGCCGTACATACATGGCGGCGCAAGATATATATGTAAAAGCATAATTATAAGGCTACGAAAACCAAACGAATTTTATTTTATAGCAATTATACACTTGTATAAACATATTAATGGGTAGAATACTCAGATTCAGATTGACAATAAACCATGCCAAATATTACACACTGGCCCTTTAATCATTTGTAATTCTGACTGTTAACTCTCTGCTCATCAGAAATGTGTCTACACCAGGATAAGGACATTGTAGCACTTTTTTGACACAAAAGCAGAGGTGTTGTGCTATTTAAGTACCACAGTACACCCATGTGAGAATTGTGCATGTGCATGATTCATTTGTGGCTTGTGTTGAAAGTAATCACTGTTCCTACATTGACAAGTTTACACACATTTGTCAACTATAGCTACAAAACGAAAGGATGTTTTGATATTTTTTCATCCCTACTTGTTAACAACTAGAAACTGAAGAAAAAAATAATTTAATTCAGTGTCGCTCACAGGCCACTGCCTGCAGCTACTGGCAGTTTTTAAGGTGGAATATTGTGTTGCAAGTTACATGCCCCATGAGTTAATGTTGTGTATCAATCAACACACCTTAAATGTCAATATGACTACTTTGACCCTTCCATTTGTTTTTACTGGCTCTTTGACATGATAGAAGTTTTGGTGATGATTGGATCTTCAAGCGCTTAAAAAATGTATGAATTTCAACCAGAACATGTGAACACTGAATATTATATTATGTTGGAGAAAAAAAATGGTGGGGCATCTTTCCTTTGTGCTCCGGCAACACAACAGCTTTAAATAGTCCTTTCATTTCCTTTGATGTTTCTGTCCCAGTGAAACACAATTATGTTGCCACATCACAGGTTCTGATCACGGTTGCCCCCGGTATGTTACTGCACAAGCGTCAGGCTACAATAGCTTACAATACAAGGCACTTTTAAGAAAGACAGTTGCTCACCTGCAGAAAAGGGTCGCTTATGCCTGACACATCATGTTCAGGAGAGTATCCAGACATGATTAGGTTCTTCAGGATTCTCACCAACTGTGGAACCAGCTATGAAAAGACCAACAACAGAGCAGAGAAGGAGAGGTGTCATAGTATTTTGTTTAGATCTCGCACATTTTCTACTTATCTTCAACATTTATATGACAGTCCATCATTAACTTTTAAAGTTACCAATTTCTCACCAACAGTAGCAGCCAGCCAAACTGATATGAAAGGCAAAGGAGCTGGGATTTTTATTCATTGAGGTAGAGTAACATGGTTGAAAATTAGGTAATTGAACAGCCAAATTTTTGTGAAATCAAAACCTTAATCATATAAAAATATTAGGTTAGAACATTTGGCTTTAAAGGAAACAAAACATAAATTCACACTTCTGTCCCTTCTGAATGCTGCTAATTAAATTGATGAACATTTAAATAGAGACTAATTCGATGCCAACAAAAATAGGACACATCTCGTCACAATAATTAACTTCCTAATCTATGTAATTTTCATCTCTCCTCGCCCTCTAAAACAGGTTATCAAAATGTAACCTCAAAGTAGCACTCCAACACTTTGGGAAACAGTTTGCTGTCTTATCCAGCATTAAATTAGAAAATGATGCATGATTTTCATCTCTTTGCACCCAGAACAGGTGACAAGCTTACAGATACAGGATATAAATAAAACAGGTTTGGAGTTAGGATGCCTACATTTTTCACTTTTGGGTTTGTTTCAGCCTGCTTCCTGTCTTTCTGTTACGCCAGACTGAACACGTTTCAGACCACAGGATGCGCAGAGATTAAATGAATATAAATGTTCTCCTCTGCTGTGGGTATTACCACAGACAAGAAACCCAAAATGCCAGAGTGGGGACCTAAGGCAGTTGTTGACATAAATATGCTACCCTCTAACAGTGACATATATACAGTGGAAATCATCTGTTCCTGGTGACAACACCTGTGGCAATTATGTGAAAACACACCGACCCTTTTAAATAAACAGTGATCAAATGAGTTGCCTATGAGGCAAAAATGACACTCAAAACAATAGTGAGAAATGTATCTGACAAATGGACCAAAAGATTTTTTTGTAATATTCAAAACATTTACATAGTAATGATCACTGTACAAGTTAAGGAAATTAAAATTAGAAATTAAAACACAACATGACATTACTCAACACAAATTTGGTTACGTCTGAGGTGAGTGTGAGGAGTGATTACTAATTACAGCATGCACCAGCTATGAGATCAGAATGTACTCTTACCTTCTCATTCTAACACAATGCAGGAATTGTAACAAAGACAAATGACAGAAAAAATATGAGGTAGATGTTAGGGAGGGGAAACTGGAAATCATTCACTTTCAGAGAGCTTAAAATAATGTTAAGATCATGAGCATGAGGGATGGTGCTTCTGGCACAGTTTTACACCTAGAGAAGGAGAGGTACAGCAGCAGTTGAAATACAAGAGGAAAAGACAGTGGTAGGAGATAAAAGATTGAGACATACTTTGAATGTAGAGCAAACCTGTAACGCAATGCAAGCCTCAAAAGTTTTACATGTCTGTCTAAGCTTAGCTATACCAAAAAGGAAATGTGTACGCAAAAGGAGAATGAAATGTGACGTGAGCTTAAGACAAATGCGTAACTAACTACTTTAATGTCCTTTGGCTGAGAGAATGTGTTTGTACCTTTCTGAAGTGGGCCAGCATGTCAGGACTTCTTTCACACATCTCAGTGAGGAGGACAACTGATGTATGGAGAACACCTGGGGGAACAGACAATTTAGATTAATATTTTGACAAGAGTTTGTCCAGTTTTGTTCTCTATATCAGTTATTTGTTAGTGAAAAAAAACCCAAAAACAACAACAATTCAGGCAGGCTAGTTTGAATAACAATTACACACAATTTAACGCTTACTATAGCCAAAACCCTTCACCATGAGTGTGTCCTTTTATGCATTCGATTGGTCAATGCAGTACATTGCCAGATGATGTTGTGTTTTGCCAGGTTCAAATTTTTTGCCACATAACTCTGTGCAACTTTTTTCCTTTCGCTCTACACCTTGGCAATCGTGCTGTACCATGCAGTAGTCTCGCTGAAATGAATGAACATGCTGTGTTATTGCCAAACAGTGCTTTTATCTGTCTGAACACAGAGTTATGGTACAGTCACACATGAGCGAAATTAACACTGGTAAATATTCACTCCTGCTCACCTCAATTCAACCGAGCAAAGGGGCTAATAAAACATTTGCTTCTGGTGGCAAAGCAAATGTGCATCTTTGGGTTATTTGAGTGACCAGCGAAGTCGCAGTCTTAACCAGCAGCAAAGACATATGTGTGGAGGAGACACTGATTGTTGCCATGTCTAACCAGCTGGTATTGTATGATACGTTGGTCATGAAACAAGAGAGATGTTGCCCAACTGGCAGTGAGTTGGGAGACACGGATGGAACGTAAAAAAACATATCATGTAAATGTACCAATTACATCACATTTCGCAGTACCTATTAGCGAGCTGTATTTCCATGTGTGTCATACCCGGCGCTGTCCACATTCAGCACGAGTAACGCCTCAGCAGGAGACAGTCACTCGCCTGCGTTTGCTCATGTGTGAAGATATTAAAGCTTTCGGCTTTCACAACAGCTATGTACTGGGTGTGCCAAATGACAGACGAGGTAATCTGCCACACTGCCATAAATGTGATTTACACAGATTCCAAAACATGCACCAATATGCAGGCTTTGCTCCTGTTTTGGGTGCATCAATATCCAAGCTGACCAGTCGCACAGACACCAAAGTCAGGTGTCAAAAATATGATGTACTATCATACATAAGATTAACTGCAGGGAACGTCAGGTGACAGCATCATAAATCTGTAAGATTATCACACAGGCTAATCATTTCCTAGTGACCTAATCTGAATGTTACAAGGTTGAAAACGTATCATATGAGTGACGGCAGTGAAAAGCAGTGGTGGTGGGTGGTGAGCCACACAACACAGTCATAAATATGCCATATTCTAACAAAATGTTTAAAGTTTGTAGTGGGCTTTGGACTTAACACTTTGAGTAATAAATTTCGTAAACTGTTTTTACATGTGAGACAATTCACGCACGTTGGGTGTTTGTATTATAGTGATAGCATTGTATAGTATTTAGATTTTTGGTCATTAGTTTGTTTCTGCAAATTTGTGTTAGCAATTCCTGCCAATGCTTGAGGCCATGTTACACCATCTTCCATATACTGTATACATTATTCAATGGTGTGCATTGCAGCACAGACAATAATGAGCTATAAAACAGCAAGAAAAAAAATAATTCTATAAATTATCTTATCTGAATCAATCATACAGCATTGCCATGCAATGTCAAAGAAGGTTAACTTATTTCAGAAACGTTACAAAAAAAAAAAAAAATCTTTTCATGACATACTGTATCTCCCCTAAGTGGGGTACACAGAAGCCCCAGAGTTTATGACAGACTCATTAATTCCACTCTCCTCTGCAAAGGACACCACAAAAAAAAGGACATGAGCTGCCCAGCTGTTCTGAGCAAAGCACTGTGAGTGGCAGGAAATAGGACGAAGCCTGCATTTGTGCAGGACAGGCACACTTCCCTGCGAGCCAGCAACTGCATCCTGACAAACCGTTTACACTTACCATGGTTTTTCTCGCCCAGCAGGTTTTTTGTGGCTGGAAGGAACATTTCCATAAGTTCTGGAACCTTCCTGATGACATGAACTGCACACAACGCTGCCTGTCAACAAATATTTAGACAAAAGACACTCTGAGGAAACAGCCCAATCTTTAACACAATATCTCACTTCCGAGAGTAACTGTTAGTGACGATGCATTCACGAGCAGTAAAACTCAGACTTATAACCTGTCAAGTATTCTTATACACATGACAGTAATGAGGCTTACTTTTTTCCTCAAGTACGAGTTGGATGTTTTGAGCAGCTTCTCCACCTCTCCAGCCAAGTCACGACACATTTCTGAGGAACCCATGCAGCCCAAAGTGCACAAGGCCAGACCCTGGACGTATTGTGTGCTGTGATTCAAGTCACTGTGTTGGGAGAAGAGCGGTGAATGAACCATAGAAACACAGACAGATAAATACAAGAACATTTTTGGAAGAAAGTTCCAAAAGTTCCTAAATGAAGCAAATTTGTAGAATTACATCTAGGCCATTTCAGGCATTAAGGGATTTTCTTTAATTGAATTTACTTCTAAATATGTAATTTTAATGAGCAGAGATGAGTTTTTAGAGGTTAATTGATGCCCAGAGAGAAACATTAAAGTACAGGTCATTAATTTCATCTTTCACCAAGATCAAATTATTGTGCATTGCCAGAAAATAAACTGGAAAAATATCAAATGTATTCACATAGAATCTGGCCTCCACTTACTTCTTAATGCAATTTGTCATTAGTAGGTGGACGTCCTGCCTCTCATCCAACAGCAACATGGCTCCCAAATAACCTATTCGTTTGTCAGTGAACTTCTGGGATGCAATCAGCTTCAGACACTCCAGCTGGAAAACAAGTCATCATGTCACAAAAACTATCCAAGGGTGTAAGCTATGGGAAAATAAATTCACTGGAAATCCTTAAAGCTTTTTCTATTAATTCTGCCTGTCCTTACCTGCCCAAAGTGTGCTGGGTAGCCCAACATGTGCATATAAAGGAGCTTCGCCACATTTCTGCAACGGTATGTATTGTCTTCCTCTCTGAAGGAAGAGCGGATAGCAGCACACTCTTTCTGGATCATCTCACGCTCCTCTGCCTGGGTCCGTGCTGTCCGGATAGTCCGGATCAGCTCCCGCAGTCTGATCGGAGCTGGCATTCTCTGGAAAACATTAAGAAAAGAAACAGATTTTCACTCGTTGTTTTAGGGTTGAAACTACACTTGACAAAATCGAATTCAGAAAAGCTGCATCTTGAATGAAGAAAATTTGAGAAATAATAACTGTGCATCACACTGCAGCGTCTTACATCACTTATACACCTAAAATATGTCAGCCTTGATTCAAAATGACCATAGTGGGCATAGAAGAAATTTGATTGCTGACCAACTGCACTTACATGTAAATTTTACAATTGGAAAGTCATTGCAGTGCATGAAAACATATATTCTGGTTTCCAGCCTTGACTAGATTTTTCCAAATAACCTGGTTTCTTATGCCTGTAAAATGAACTAACTCAAACTAAACACATCTTTGTTTTATGTTGGGAGACAAACCAACTCCTAAACCACAGATATGCTATGATGAATACTTGGCATAAGGAGGCAAAAAGATGACTTCTCCATTTAGAGCTACATATTTTAAACAGTATTAAAAGTGCAGCAGCCACGAAAGGAGAGTGGCAGGTGAAATTCCATTCCCTCGCGGAGAAGCTTCTGAGAGCACACAAGCTTTAAGCCACAGGAAGAGGTTTAAATATTTATAAGTACATGCTAAGTTGTGAGAATAAATTCTCTTGGGTTCATAAGTACCAAATAAACAACCATTTACCAAAAATAAAAAATAAAAAAAATAAAAACATCCAACAGTCTCTACGCTTACTTCCTCAAATCAGGCAACTTGGACAATGTGATCACATGAGTCAAAGCTATCATGATTCTCTTGGATTATAAAGTAACGGCAAAAACACACCACGCGGCAGTGAAGTGTCAACTCCAGCCAGCTGACATGCAATGTCTACGGAAAGCTGTGGTGGTTGCTCCAAGCTGCGGCCATTTCATTCTGTGGCAAACTAAAAGTTGGGGATAGTTCAACTTTTAGCAGTGAATTCAGCCAGAGAACACCTGCAGCAAATCAGTAAACACAGTTCAGTGATTTCTGTGACATGTTGACCTGCATTACAAAGAATTTCTTCCATCTGAAACACATGAACCCACATCATGGCTGCAGAACAATGCACCTGTTGTGGCAAGCTGCACTTTGCCGCTGCTTGATGCATTTTCGGCACCATATCTAAAATAACTTGCACCAAACAGCATACACAAACTCTTAAACGGAGCAGTGCGAAGCGTGTATCAGCGCTCCTTAAGTAGCCTACAAGTTTTTAACAAACTACAGCTAGTATGAATATCTCAAGAAAACTAGGAGGCCAGATACGCAACACATGGATAACAACGAGACAGAACTTTATAAATGTGTGGTTTATCTAAAGAAAACTACATCTTGAAATTGCCAGTGACAGACACGAACAAGTTTTATTGTGGTCCTCTTTGGGTTTATTGTATAGCCTCTGCATCGCTGTCATTACCTGTGAAAATAAATGTTGACCTGCAGGTTCTCAACATCTCAATTTCAGTCCTTACCCAACTGGAACATTATTAATAGTGCCCCCTCTTCTTAGAGAGAGGTACAATTTGTCTCCCATCTCATGAAGCCTTTTATCTGGGAGCATGCAGTACATAATTAAGCTGCTACAGCAACAGAAGCGGTGGTAATTACTTGTCGAGTAAATCCATTTTCTCCATCTAACTAGTACTAAAGTGGACTTTTGGTAGACTGAAACATAAAGGCCTTTAGACAGTGCAGATACCCTTAAAAGTTGTGTGATGTCAAAGACTGGTGAATGGGGTTGCACTGTTACACAACTTTTCATAAACAATGTACTTTTTAAAATGTGAGACTGCATTATAAACCACTAGTTTTATCATCCAAAGTTGAGGATTCAAGCAATCATAAAACATGTCACACAACAAAATAGTTTGTTTTCTGCCATGTATAATTCCTAAACCACAGAAAAAAAATTGTTGTGAATCCTGACACAAGCTGCCTTTATAATGTATTTCTACATTTATTTTGTAGTTGAGCGAGTAATTTCTCCGGTTGGATTGCTGTCATGCTAAGCATCAGAGGAACATTTTCAAAGGGGAGATCAGTTGCTTTCCATTAGCCTGCTGATTTTTCCACCATGATTTTCAATGGCAGCGCAACACCAAAGACAGCTTCATGTTGTGGCTCTGTGAAACTGTTACACATAAAGCCATGTCGTAAGCATTTATCTTATCCAGAAGTTTGGCTGCTATTGTTCTCCCTTGAGCCCAGCCATAAGACTTATGGAAATCTTACTAGGTTCTGAGCTGGCTTATTGCCAGAGAGCCTTACATAGAAAATCAAGTCCAGCTCCTGTTCCCACATGACACCAACTCCAGCATTTATAGATTAAGGTGACTGTGAGGAATGAGCTTTAAATTAACCTAACATCAACTTTAAATTTGTCTTAGAAATACTTGGCTGCCTCTGACTCTTTTTAGACCTGTATAATGTGGAGGCTGCAATATTTTTTATCTGAATGGAAAAGGAGGAAAATCACCATACCTTTTCTTATCATTAATTATCACTGCCGAGATCAAATGAAATTCTTTGAAACTATGCCAGTCTATTGAGAGAAATAAGGACCCAGACAAGGAAGGAATGAGGGCATCCTTTGTTGCAAGGTGGTGGTTTGTAGAGAATTCACTGTGATCAAAGAGAAATGCGGAGGGTGGCCAGGCAAGGCCACACTTTAATAAAGCCAGAGATCTACTGTCTTTCTTAACACCATTTAAATTGACTGAGCTGAATGGACCTAGTGTTGGGCTCCATAAATCATGACTCCCCTTCTCTTGCTGTGCTTATAATCAAATGTGTACACATTAAAGAAGAAAAATCCAGTCTCTGCTGAGAGCTAAATTAATTACAGTAACTCATTCTTGCAGTGGCGGTACAATGGCACATTCTTCTATGTTTAAGAAACATCATATGTCTCGTCACGCATAATTACCATTATTTTTTCATGCTGTTACTATTTCAGGGATGTGGAACAGTGTGTAAAGTTCAAAAGACAAAACTTAAAGGGAGGGGTTGGTAGGTGGATTAGAAAGGCCACAGGATAGAGAGCTTGAGCTTATTCAATACTTGGGCACCAACAGCCTCAGGTTCACTCACCAAGGTCAGCTTTACTCAACCTTACAACAAAGACAAAAAGGGAACTGTTCTGCTCTGCGGCCATATTACAGATTAAGGTGGTGATCAAACAGACGAGCCACTAGAGCTGATACAGATTCTGTCACACAAAACAGCTCAGTGTACCTGAGGATATCTGGCCCAAATGTGACAATGACAAAAGGTATAAGTCCATGCCCTGCGCCAAAAAGTTGGAGGAAAAAAAAGATTACTACAAGACATTACAGATGGACCATACCTAGGTATCTAAGAGTGACTACCACCAAGACCTCTAAACCATTTAAACCACTTAAAACCTGACACCATTGGTCATTTATGCCTCATTTCCACTGCATGGTTCAGCTCATCTTGACTCCATGTCAGACTGAGCAATATCATTAACACATCTTTCCTATATGTACTTTGCACGTACTGTGAAATGTTCATAACAAGCTTTACTCTCATGAGAGTTGGAGAGCCAACCCAGATTAGCTTTCAAAGCCTGACAACCAGCAACCAGCAACAAGCAAAAAGCATGCCACACCTCCCTTGTACCACAGGGAGCAGTCAACCTGAAGTCTCGTACTAGAAGCATTAAGAGATAAAACACAGTTTGACTTGGTTTTACTTTAGATTATTGCACCCCATGAGGACTTTGTTAGAAAGTAAAAGCGCAGACTCAATGTCCACAACTACCGTCTTTGTCGGGAAAGAGTTGCACCATTAAACTAGAGAGAAAGATCATCAGACAGATGCAAGATATACAGAGCCACCACAGGGGAGAAGCATTTTCCCTGCTCAATTTGCCAAGCTGTTGTAACCTGCACTTAATCTGTTTATTCTCTTTCTGTGCTCAGCTTTGCACTCAAATGTTAGAGATGAAAAACTATCAAAGCACTCTATTCCTTCTTATATCACCGACTAAGTAATCAGCGGCACAGAGCAATAAATAATTGATCATTCTACATACATGCACAACAAGGAAGAGCAAACATGCAAGAGTTATCAAATCTGTATTGTGTCAGTTTGAACAAGTGTTACATTTACATGTTGCTTCCTTCATGCACAGTCAAATGTTAGCTGTTTCACAAACAAAAATGTTTTGGGTAGGCCACCAAAATACAGTTGAATCCAACTTCATTGTTTTTCAAATGTAAGAATTGATCATTTCGTCTTTTAAGTAAAGAATGATTGATCTAAGAGTTTGCCTTTTACATTAATGTAAGTAGTTCGTTGTGCTGCCCTCCTTCTGCCAAGGTCCACTACCACGTATAAATTCTCACTCTGTCAAAGACACTGTTAAATGTATGTGAGCACTGAGCTTAATACTAACTATTCATGTGAATTAATGGCTGAACCAGTATGAGGCTTTGCAGTTGCCCAACAGATCCCACACCAATAACTTAACGCAGCATTATGGAGTTCAAATGAATAACTAGCTGTGTGCAACCGAAAAGTTCGTGCCCTCAGCCCCAGCCATCATTTCTCTACTTCGAAGCCGTCGCCTAGTTGTTGCTTTCAAAATGTAGACTTAGTTAACCTATGCAAACAGTTATGTTTAAACTGTTAGGTTGCAAACTACCCGGCAGGCAAAGCTCACAAAACAACAAACATTAACAGACTTTGTGGAGCTGCTATTATTGTGAGGAAGTAAACAATACATATGAAATCTGTGAGATTAACAATCAGATACTGTGCTAGTTAAACGTGTTACCAATACAATGACAATGCTTAGTATATACTATGACTGGCAATCTAGCAAACTGACGATTTTGAAATGCAAAGTCAAAGAGATTTTAAGTGGAAACAGATCAAATAAAGCATTGAACTATTGACCCTTAAGTGTTTCTGATAATCTTCAAAAAACCCAGGAGCTAATTCAATTTACAGTGTATGGGAGACGTTTCAGTAAACATGGTCGCTATCAGAATATTGTATTGTGTGATTATTAACTGCTAACCCTTCTGTAAAATAAAGGTACTCTTCATGCACCTGCTCAAGTAAGAATTTTGCCCCAAAGTTAGTCACAAATTCACTGTTGGCAGAGCTTAAGGTTAAGCGGTTTTAATTAAGGTCATAGCTGTCTTGTTCCAAGCATAATGTTATGCAGTCTTCATGCTATAACACTGAATTATTTAACATCAAAGGGCAACTTTGAATTCTGCTGAATCTTGGATATATTTTCTTCAGCATAGGTTAATATTAGACAACGGCATCCTGTCAAAAAAGTGATTATTACCCAAGAGCTATTAGGTATTTTGAAATGCCACAAAAGCGATGGGACAAAAATGTGCAGGAATCACCCAACCTGTTCGTCATTTGATCACTTCCTACTTACAGCTGACTTCCTTAACGTTAACTCATGAATTGTTTTTGTAAAAATTAGTCTTCCTCTGTTAATGTAAAGGCATTAATGAAAGACGTGTACCCTAATGTTACCTACTTAATTAAAGTCGTTGCCAACACCAAGTAACAAACTTATAAAACTAGAGCAAGAATGAGTCCACGTCCTCAACATGCTAAGCTAACCGTCGTTAGCTTCCTGGATATGTAAATGAAACGTTGACTTGTTAGAGGATGTTTACGGTTTATCAAATGCTTGAAAAGTCTGATACCATTACAAAGCTTTGAGGCAAACGTCAAATGCGTAATGTTAATGCTAACGCAATTTACACCTAGCAAAAGTAAGCTAACAACAAGCTAACACTAGTATCTACAAGTATTTTCAGTGAAAGGGCAGCATATTGGGTTGACACCACAGCAGTAGCTTCACCTTGGCTGACTTTATATCGTTAAATGGAGGTGTACATGAACAGCAGTAGACTATAATGTCGAGCTGAAACGATAGGCCATTACAGGCTTGGCATGACACCTGAATCTGATCGCCGATTGATCAGGACATGATGCAGTTTAGGCCTTCTTGAAGCATTTGGATTATCAAGCTAGCGAGTTTGCTAACGTTAGCTACCTGACCACTCGTTTGCTTCTCTGTTACCTAGTCCGAATACTGCCTGAACTAAATGGCAAATTCAAAGTAACTCGCTAGTTAGGTAGCTTGAAAGATATCAAACATAAAGTTGGCACTGCGTGTTGTCACGATTAATATACCCCAGTGGACATCCACACCACTTAAATGGCTATTGAGCTTTACATCCCTAGCTCAGCAGGTAGTTAGCAAGGCTACAGCTATGAGACTATACTAACCATGCTAGCTAACTTAGCTGCTGACAGGCACAACCCCGGTGCACTGAGGGCTGCGACTTCCTATGCAGCGCCACAGTGAGAGTTGTCAACGTAGATACAAACAAACCACTGACGATTAATCACACGTCAAGACATTTTCATGTATTTCTGCCGATATAATATTCTTAGAATATACTTACTAGCCGTAATGACGCCAGAAAATAACTGGAATCGTATCTATTAGCAATGGAGGGAGGAACACACTAGACATGCAAAATGGTGGCTACTCCAGCCTCAGCACATCTACCGCAGGCGGAGGGTTACACTGACATATCCCAGAGGTTCGTGAAAGAAGCGCGGACAGCCTCCTGCACAGAGCTGAAGTTTAACATCACCGCACAGCACAGTAACGTTAGCTTGTTGTAGAGGACTTCATCACTGTCTGTGCCTCTGCCCGAGACTCCCACCTGATATGCCAGTGTTCACTGGACACCATGGGTAATAGATGAATTATGTCTTCTTTATAGCCGCTGTCTAGCTAGTGAGCTTGTTCTCGTCCATCGTCCTCGCATTGACTATAAAGGGCTAACGTTCGGCTTGTTATCTTTAGCCAGCTAGCTAACTAACGTTAACGTTATCTCGGTGATCTCACAAGCGGATTGACTCTAGATAATTGTTTACACCGGGGCTTTTAGTTTGAGGATTAACGTGTGTCATGTGTCACCTGCTAGATAATCGCCACGAATTTCATGACACGACGAGATTATTTTGTTGAGATGGCATATTTTCTCTTAACCCTGCGGAGGAATACATTTTTACCCCGTCAATGTCGTGCTGCGGTCCGTTTACTCGTGGCAGTCAGTGATGACGACTACATGAAATGTTATGACATTAGCAGTTCAGTGGCTTGTAGCGCCACCTATTGTTGGTGCTGTGCTGTCCAAGAAAGTATACTGTAGGCTGGGCTCGATTAATAGTTTATTAAACATCAGTTAAAAGGACGGCGTCAGACTTTGTCTCAGGCCTTAGACGGAAATATAGTCAAGTTGGGGAGGTTTTCAAAATCATTGTGATCAAACATAAAGTCAGATGGAAATAACACACCAGTCAGCTGTGATTAATATTAAAGTAACAACAGCAATAATTACATGGGTGTTACCAAAAGCACTGGTCAACAAAGGATGATGGTGTCACAAAGAAGGTCATTTTTATGAGTCTATGACTAATTGCAGTGATGTAATTATGATGCAAAGACTGTGATTGAGCTTGTGGTTCATGTGTTCACAGCCTCAGTGTGTTAAAATGACCATCTGAGTAAACAGGGAATCTACTGGATGGGAATTCAGAGGTGGAAATTACCTTATTACACATTTCCACTTGTTTTCATGTCATATGGAAACACTAAAATCATCTTGGACATATTTAGTGCTATAGTCTAACATTAACTTGCTTTGTCATTATCATCAGTGACATTTCTAGTTCTTTGATCTGCCTTTTTTCATATGTTTTAAGACAGAAACTAATGCTTTAGAATTCTTAAAACAGAAGGAGCCTCTCTTGTAACAAGGGTATTTATTTACTGCAGAAAGTATTGCTTTTAAATAAGCATTAAAGGACATTTTAAAACGTATGGTTTGCAGTGAAAGGTATTAGATATCATTAATCTTAGTTTTCAAGGAAATATTCAGAAACTTACATTTGGGACCTCAATTTAAGAAATGTATTCTTATATTGGTATTACATATTCCTGGTAATGATGAAGGGAGGCCGGAGGTTATTCAAGCATACAGCAGGAGGAAGATAGACACCCTGAGAGGGTTAGTTCATCACAAGGCTACAAAACAAATAGGTACATATAATGATCAAAAATGTCCAAACTCTTTGGACCGTGGCAGAAAAATTAAGAGAAAAACATATCGCATGATGTTGTAAGCGTTTAATGTGATGCTACTTTTCATGTACAGTGCATTAATTTAATGTGGCCTTTCCTTTTGGAAAACGCTACATTTTGTTTTCCCTCAAGATATTTTTTTGAATTGCACAAAGCACTTTTGTCAGTCTTACTGTAGACTTTAAGCGCCTATGAATCATCATTATAATTATCATTATTAAGTGCACACCCATCAAGTCACTTCTTCATATTTTTGAGCTGCCAGCCCCAGAGGCTTATCGTCTGGTTAAACAAACACTCCTATCAGCATTCATCTACTCTAGAGGCCTGTATCACACAGCAGGAATACAAAGTTACTCAAATAACTTTGCTGTGTCAAATCTGGAACATCGCATTTAAGGATTGTTTCACCCAAATTACAAAAGACATTTTTTTAACTATCCCCAGTGCTAGGCTGATGGTTTTGATTCAGTGTGGCCAAGTTTTGCCTCACTTGCCTCTGAGATCTCTGCCAAAACAATATTTTCTTGAAGATAAGAGGAATTAGATTTGTCTTGCTTTGAGCACTTGAAATGTTTGACAGCAATGTGACTTTCCAGAAGCAATGTTGTGTTACTGTGGATAATCTGTGCTTTCAACAGTTTTCATTGGATCTGCAGGCACATTCTTTGTGATTTGACTTAACGACCCCTAAAAATCAATTCAGTAAGACACATGCCAGATAATATCCACTGAGAATCATATATATTCACACTAGAACCCTCATTATCTGCTGATATTGATTTATCACATATAGGTTACAGTATATCAGTGTGTGTATAAGTTTGGGCCAATAAGTGACAAAAAATTGCAGTACAGAAATGGCAAAGATATGTTTGTGGTCATTTAGAAACAGTGTCGCCATTGCTTGGTTTGTCCACCAGAGAGCACTGACACTTTTCTTGAAGTGTAAAATGTTCTGCTCATAACTTGGTCACACTCAATAAATAACCAAATTCATGGATCATAATCTAAAACATTAATATTGTGCATTGTTGAAACAAATATTGGCTGAAATATTGTTTTCAGATAAATTGTTGGTATATTGGTCAGGCTTTAATTTATTCTAGAGAAGTTGCGCAACATAAAATCATGTGGAAAGGAACATATACTAATTAATTTCTTCTAATTTAACTTACTCCTTAAAGGATTAAATATTCATTTTTGAATCTATGACAGGCTACAGCTTGCTGTTGTATTTTGTGCTTGGGTGTTTTGGAGATGAATCTGTTGGCATGCAAGCTCATAAGCTGATTTAATTTTAGGTTTTAGCGCTTTTATGATTTATAAAATTTAAGTATGAAGGTTTATTTGTGACCTTGAAAATAGTAGTTTCACAATGTAGTGCACTTCCTATTTATAGTTACTTCCACTAAATATTTAATAGGTTTACAAATACACAGAAATGTTAAAAATAGAGTACTTTAAATGGCATTAATTCTGATTATTTTAGACACTAAAATATGTTGTTTCTCCCATTAATATTTTACATTATAAAGCAAAGTTTGCCTGATATAAAGACAGATTTAAAGGGTGGACCCGGGCAAAAGCCAAGTAACACTCAGATATATTTAGCATATATATTTCGACCACTTTAAGATTTATCTTATTTCTTAAAAAAAAATAAATAAATAAATCTTAATATATGTACATTTTGTGAGGTTTTTCTACACAGTCGTTGCTTCTCCCACACTACCTGAACGCACCATAGTATCTTTAGCATGAACTCCCCATCGTCCCTGCATATCCCACAATCCTGTTCGGCGTAGCTTCGCTGCCTCTACGTTAGAGATCAGCTGAGCTCGTGCATCGCTGCAGTGAGCGCACGGGTGCCAGCGGCTCGGGATCGGAGCAGCTCGGAGCCGCTCGGTGTCTCTGTGCTCGGGCTTGGACATCATTTTAACCCCCCTGATCGACCGGAGACTGGAGGGATTTTTTTTTTGTAACGGCTGCAATGATGTGACTCTTGATGTATCCGTTTTTTATTTTTATACCACCGTGAATGATCCCAGCTCTGCTGATCGAGTGGATCTGATCACATTTTTTGTATTATTATTATTTGGCTCATCATCTGTCCATAGTGCAGAAAACACCTGGACTGGTCTCAGGGTATCTGTGGAGGAGATTCCAGGTTTTTTTTTTTTTGCCGGGAGTGGGCAGTAATATGTCCAGGCGAAAACAGACCAACCCCTTCAAAGTTGACTGTAGGTATTCCAGGTATTGCTTTAATGCTATTTCACGCGTTATATATCCATGTCACGTCTGTTGTCCGTGTTTACTTTGGCTGTTCGACAAAAAATATTGTTCCTGTAGCGAAAGCGTTTCATTGCCTTCCTTGATGTCCGCTGTGGCTTGTAATAGATAGATAGATAGTTACAGCGTTACACCATATACAGGGTACCTCATGACATGCCATCACATACTCTATTGTATGCAGAGTGTGTTGTGTGAGCAGCTGGCAAATTAATATTGTAGATATGTTTATGGGTTGAGTTTTGATAAAAGGAGTGAAGGTTTTCTTGATATCTCACTTTTATTTTGGTTTGTACTGTATGTGAGAGTCCAGCTGAAGGATTTATTGACTGATCAATGATTTTTTTGCTTTCTTTATTCCACAATAGCCCCTTGAGTAATTGTATGGGCATAGCTACACATGCATGCAAACAATAGGGACTGAGGTGGAAAGCAACACGTATCGCCTAAAACAAACTCTAGGCTTGTGCGAAATTCAAAAAGAAAATTACAAGTAGCTGAATAAATAATATGCAAGTGAGCACATCTCTGGTAAATAGTTGTCACTATTTTTGACAAACTCAGACAGATCGGTATATTGATAATGCGTAGAGGCGCTCATCACCTTGATCTCATGCAGAAGTAGTGCACAGTATTGTGACATAGCTATGTAAACGCCTTTACTTTGAATTTGATAATGTGTGCAAACTTTCAGCCACATGTTGGGGACTTCGAATTTATATCACTGTTTGTGTGTTTTTCAAGCAGACTGATTTACAAGAAGTTCCATGGTAATATCTTCCTGTACGTCAGGGCTTGTGGTTAACCATGTTTCTGGCTTCTGTGTTTTGTTTTAAGGTGTCATTTCGGCAGATTAATTTAGCAAAAACACGTCTCAGTGTCAGACCTTGAGTCTCTTCACAACCAGCACTGATAGTTAAACAGTGATCGAAGGAGACAAGCGCTTCTTTTACACACTGCATGGTGTCAATTCAGTTTGCTCTGACATCTCGATTCTAGTACAAGATGACAAGAAAGCAATACAGAGCAGCAGTGTTAAAACAATTAATTAATCAATCAATCTATTCGTGGACTGACAGCAAAGAAATAGGCAGGATAATCATCTAATTGTGTTAGTCATTTTTTAAGAAAAAGGGCCAAACACTCCCTGGTTAAATGCTTTTCTTTGTCATAAATAATCAGAAAAAATAAGTAGTTATGTTTCATCACCTTTGGTTCTGTACACGTTATTTTCTGTCCATCAAGAAAAATAATCTGCAGATTAGTTAATAATGAAAATAGTCATTATTTGCACATCAGGACACATAATTGGCAAAACAAAGTAAAGCCTTATCTTGTCAAAATATGTGCAGTTGCTCTGTACTTAAGGTTGACAGTAGTTTTTGGGATTGCTGTTTCTGTCGTCTCTTTTCTCCCTTTTAAAGGAGATATCCACAGTATTTCTTGCTATAAAAAGCCATATTTCTGCACATTTTTTCATATTGAGTGTTTTCTGAGTGGCACATTGTGCTCACCTTGCACGGTAGATCACTCAAAAATCACATGAAATTCTAATCTGGCACATCATGTTAACATCATCTTCAAGCATCCTTGTTTGCATTCAGGGCTCTCCTGCATAGCATCAGTGGCACGACACTATTATGAACTGTGGCACCCTGTTTTGATTTCATATTCTAAAAAAATACTGGCATGCAACAGACAAAATTGAATTAATTGAAATTAAGGAATACTTGGGAGACACCTGATGTGAATAAACTGTTAGCGTTTTGGCCTTCTTCCCCCCCAGATCTTATTTTTGGTGGACAGCACGCTAACCTCTCAAAGAGCTCGCGTCAGTTCACAGAAGGGGATTGCCCAGCGTAATCTGCTGAAGTTATGTACGCTGCAGCCCATTCTAAACATAGTTTGTTTAAACTGCTGTTGAAATGCATCTTGCTCCCTCGACTGCAATAATCCCTGTGAGCTAATGAGCTCATTTGCTGCTCTGTAACACTTCTAGGAGAGTCCGGGGTGGGAGCTGAACACCCTCAGGAGGGCCCGATACAATGTGATGTTGGCATACATTAGTGCACTCCATGCTGTGACGATTGCAAAACATTTTTTAGACTTGACAAGCTATATGTCCCGCTGCGTCACCGGAGTGTGAGTTCAGGCTCTGTGTTTTTGTACATTGGCTTTGCTCTGCTTTGCCTCGATTGTTTTACCTGCCTTTTCTTGTGAGGTATGAATTGCATGCACAGAGCTGTCCCCCCTGAGAGGGTCAGACCAGATAGACAGACTGACAGACCAGACAGGCAGGGAGACAGTCTGACAGGCAGGCGGGCTGACACATACACACACACACACACACACACACACACACACACACACACACACACACAGGGAATTCCAGACAATAATACAACAGTGCTGTCTGTCTAGCTATTTGTGTTCCTCCTTGAGTTTGATGTGCAACAACAGCGAGAAAAACAGCATTATATAAAACTTAATTAGAACTGAAGGTGGTCCATGCTTTACAGAGAAAAGTTAATGTCTCCTTCAGGTTGACAGTAAACACACATCAGTATGTTTGAAAGTATGGGGACATGTTTTACCATGAAAAAAACAACTTTGTAAGGACTGTCCAGGCTTTTTCAGAACTTTTCAGATACACACACACACACACAGTATGTGTGAGAAGTACACAAGCCACATTTTTTGTTAATTGGATTTGCATCTACCAAGAAAAGTACAGTTTTTCATACATCTGTTTCTGTCATGTATCTGAACTTTGCTTTGAAAGAGCTAAAAATAAGACGTTGCCTCCCAAATGTTCTCCCAAATTAGCTCAGCACAAATGTGTTTTGATTATCTGTGATTGCCGTGTGCTTTCATGGTGACAGTGCAGTCTTGTGGCCGCATCAAAAGCCCCAAAATAAGAATGTAAATATTACTTTTCTGTGGAAACAATCAAGGAGGGTGATTGAGGTTAATTTCAGGTGCCAAACTAACCAGAGAAAGTCTTCCTCAAAGAGAAAAATGGTCTGTCACTTCACCGTCTTCTCTGTAGTATTGGGGCACCAGTTAATCAGAGTGAGAATTGATCGGACGTGCGGCCCACCATCCTCGTTCTCCTTAACGTGTGTGTGTGGATGTGAGACAGAGGCCCCAGCACTTCCTGCAGAATCAGACGGTGTTGTGTGTTTTTGGAGGGGACGGCGGCTGAAAAGGAGAAGGAGGGGGCTTTGAATTCAACAGGACCCCCATTGCTTGGTGTTTGAGTAGAGTTTTGGCATTCTATCTTTTGTCTGTTTTGTTTTGCGCGCTACCCCTCCACCCCCCCAACACCACCACCACCATTGCCCCCCCCTCCTCCCCTCCTCTCTCCCTCTTCTGTGTGTCTGTTGGCTGATGAGTTTGTCTCTTTGTCTGGATTCAGTCAGACACTGCGTCACCTCCTGCCTACAGACACACAGACTCAGAGATAACATCACAGTGGCAGAGACTGAGGGAGGGAGGATGAGGGAGGGAGGATGGGGGAGGGAGGGAGGGAGGGAAGGGAGCGAGGAGAGACAGATGTACAGACAGAGCCCTCGCAGTGGGGGGATGGGTATCTCTCACACATCAATCATTGGCTATGTGCCGTGAAGCCAGCTTGTTGTAGTAGTTCATAGTTCAATACTCCGACCCACTCTACCAGTGCTAATGAATGCTTTGATTTCTATGGGAAAAGTGCCCAAACTGCATTCACATACTAACTTCTTGCCAGCAGCCAAATAGTAGAATTATAAACCTCCTCAAGATTATACCTCTGTTTTCATCAGACACTCAGGGAAAGAGACAGAGTGCGTGCATGTGCGCAATACCTCAGGATTGTGACGAGGGCTGTAATTACTTCTGTCACTCTCAAGTAACTGAAGTCAGGATCTCTCTCCCATCTCTGATCTGTGTTAATGGAGAGAGCGCACATAAGGGACAAAAATTGGATTTTAAGCTGTCATTAATTTTAGCGACCTGAAGTGGGATGTTCTCGCGTGTGAATGTCGGAGGAGCTCTCAACAAATTTCCCAGTGAAGCAGAGTTGGCAGTTAAATACAGGGTCAAGTGCGCTAATAAGGCAAGCGAAGGGATTCTGCAGAATCCCGCAACCGGCAGAGCTGTAAAACAAAGAGTGGCATCACAAGGAGTTAAGCCACATATGGGCTGTCATGGTATGAAGCTTCATCCTCCCCCTCAGAGCTGATGGTATAGATATGGAAGTAGTCAGAGCTACATACAAGCAGGGAGGACAGAGGGCGAGCCAGGCTGTTCAGTGTGTGGGTGGTACTGAGAGAGAGAGGGAGAGGGAGAAACACACTGAGTAGCAAGGCAGTTAGCTAGAGGAAAAGAGTGCAGGCTGCTTCCCCTGTGGGACTGCAGCATGGCTGTCGAACAGAGCTAGCATGTATCTGCGAGTGTATATGTGTGTGAAAAAGTGGGGGTTGGGATGCAAATGAAGTTAATGTGTGTGCATGTATATGTCGGTGAGCTTGCCTCTACGGCTTAGCATTCATTATGTTTCAGCGTCGGATGCTTCATAGGAAAGCCGGCGAAGAAGTTGATGTGGTCCACGCCATGAGTGGAGCCAAAAAGTCTCCATAAAAAAACTAAAATCATGTTATTAATTCATTATGTGGGATGTTTTGTTGAACTGTGCTGATCTCATCAACATTGTGCTAATCATGCATGTGCTAATTAAAAGGCCGAATGTTCAGACATTAGAGGCCTGGACACATTTCATGTATATTAATGTAGACAAAACCTTAACTCCAGGCTATAGGCGAATGCACCAGTGTTGAAAAATTCATACCTTCTTGTGGTGAACTATGATGAGACTAGATGCTGTTTCTATGGAGATAAACCACTCATATGCTCGGTACAATTTATGGGTGAAAGGGAGGCTTCTGTATTTAAACTGAACTATGTTCATGCTTAGCTCTATATAGGATATTATGAATCAAAATTTAAAAAGCACGTTATTTGTGATGTCATTTTCCCAAGAGGAGGTCCTGCCACCATGGTGCACAGTCATAGTGGCGTCTGTTGTCTGTTGACACATGTATGTTCTCCCTGTATAGTACAGGGTATGCAGGACATTGCAGTACATTGTCCTCCAAAAACAGTCTCCTTAATTGTGAAACTTTATAGATAGGCTTGGTGTTGCTTTCATGTGGTCGGCAAACATAAAAAATCATTGATTTTTTGTCCAGTTCTCCAGCCTGTTGCACCGTTTCATTTGCAAACTTGACTGGCAGGCATTTTGTTATTGATTTATTCATTTATAGTCGTATCAACCACCAATATGAGGGCTCATTTTAAATAATGAGAGGGAGGTTTTGCTCCATCTGCGTCTACTTTATCATCATCATATGTATATTGTCACTTAATACATTTTCTGGAAAATCAGTTGGATTAATAATGGATAAAACAAGTGTCTGTTTCTGGAAAGTTAAATACCTGACATTTTAAGTTACTTTATCGCATTGATGAATACACAAATAATTGTGAAAGAGATGTTGAAGGATAAATACTACAGTATGACAAAGTCTGTGATTGGTAGGCAAATTTATATTGTACCGTACACCGATCAGCCAAAACATTAAAACCACTGGCAGGTGAAGTGAATAACATCAATTATTTCATTACAATGCAGTGTTCTGCTGGGAAACCTTTGGTCCTGGCATTCATGTGGATACCCCTTTGCGCACTCCACCCACCTAAATATTGTTGTAGACCAAGTACCCCTGCTCATTGCAACAGTACCCCTGAGTGCAGTAGCCCCCTAGCAAGGCAATGCACCATCCATGCGACATCACAAAAACTGCTCAGGATTGGCCCAAGCAACGTGACAAAGAGCTCAAGGCATCGACCTAGTGTTCAAATTCCCCACATCTCAATCGGATCGAGCATCTGTGGGACAAAGCGGTGCCCCGGAGGTCATTTGTCCAGGCCTTGACAGGTCAGAGCCAAGTCCGATCTATGATGAGGCCTGTGGGGGTGTCCTGTGTTGTCTGGCACCAAGGCGTTGTTGACGGATCCTTTGAGTCCTGTGGGTTGTGAGGTAAGGTACCAGCATACCAAACGGATGTTCAATCGAATTGGGATCTGGGGAATTTGGAGGCTAGGTTGACGCCTTGAGCTTAGTCACGTCTGCCGAGCCATTCCTAAGCACTTGTTATGGTGTGGCATGGTGCATTGTCCTGGCTTGGGGGGCACTGCCATCAGGGAGTGCAGTTGCCAGTAGGGGGGTGTACTTGGTCTGTCTTGTCGTTTGGGTGGGTGAGGCGTGTCGAGTGGCATCCACATGAATGCCAGCACAAGTTTGCTCAGAAGAGCATTGCATTGTCACAAAATGATCAGTGTTATTCACTTCACCAGTCATTGCTTTTAATGTTTTGGCTGATCGGTGTATATAGTCATATTACTCGCCGACTCCAGACAGAGCTCTTTATTCTGCTCACTGTAAACTCTTCTCTTACCGACTGCTACACTGTCTTTCTCTCTCCAGGGCCATTCCACACTTCAGGCATCACAGGACTTCAGCACACTATTAACATGGATGGCAGGGACGAATTCACCGAAGACAGTGAATGCTGCAGCAACAACTCCCAGGAAGTACAAGAGCAGGATAGCATCTCAGGTACAGGATGGAGGGAGGGGCCAGGGGGGAGGACTGGAAAGACTCTGTGGGACGTCCTCGGACTGAGGGGTGTTAGTGAGAGTAAGCCCTGCTCTGTGTTCTGTTGTCTGTCTGTATTGATAGGGCTGTGTTTGCCTCCATAGAAGACAGTGATAGTGACCTCGACAACCACGGTGAAGACTCGTCCTCCAACACCTCCGCTGACGACCACATGACCACCAAGAGAACGCAGTGCCGCCTACAAGGAGCGGGAGTCAAAGAGGTGAGAGATGATACCACTGATTGTTCATAGTGGTGTTTTTTATTTCTTTCACAATATTTTGCCTCATCTTGTATTAGTTTGAACGCTGTCTGTATGTTCCATATCAAGTCTCTGTGTTGTGAAGTTGGTAATTTGGCAGGAACATACAAACAAGACTCCACAGAGATAAATTATTGACATGGATCTGCCCTGCGTCACTGTGTAGGTGCCCAGTTTCATTTTGGGATATGTAATACATCACATGTTGCAAGACTTGTGTGGGCTGTGAGAATGATAAACTTAATAACTGGAGGCCAACTCTCATCCACCAGTTGGGCGTCAAACAGGCAACAGTTGATGTGAATATTCATTTGGATATAGATGTCAAGTCTCTGGAAGCTATGCCACTTAGCATTTGCTGAGTTTTAACAGGCTCAGTCTAAGTTACTGTACGGCATGGCTGGTTTATTTGTACAGCACCAAGTTAGACATTACACAATTCAAAGTGCTTTACAGGGTAAAGACAAAATTAAAATGACATATAAATGACAATAAAGGAAGAAAAAGAAATAAAGACTTAGATTAAAGATTAATAAGAAGTTATGTATCTACCTTATTGGAAAGACGCAGTGAACAACAATATTTCAAACCCTGATGGAAATAATTTAAGAGTTTTAGCAGACCTCAGGTATTCAGAAAGCTTGTTCCACTGGTGGGAAGCATGTCAACTCAAAGTTGCTCCACCTAGCTTGGTTTTGATCCTAAGAAAGCTGAGTAAATGTGTCCCAGATGACCAGAGGCGTCTGTATGCTTTACAGGTCTATTGTATAGTACTAGTGTTGTCATGATATTAATGGGCTGTCATGCAAAATATCAGTATTCAATACCCTTTTGCCGTTGAGAGCATAAAATTTAGAATTTTTCTTAAAAGATATACATAAGGGGCGTCAGTAGCTTAGTGGATAGTGCCCATGTATAGAGGCGGCGATGCCTTGCTGCAGCGGTCGCAAGCTCGACTCCGGCTTGCAACCCTTTGCTGCATGTCGTCCCCTCTCTCTCTCTCTCTCTCTCTCTCTCTCTCTCTCTCTCTCTCTCTCTCTCTCTCCCCCCACTTCACAATCTTCACTCTGTCCTGTCCATTAAAGGCAAAAAAGCCCCCCCAAAAAATCTTAAAGAAAAAAATAAAAATAAAAAAGATATACATAACAAGGCTGTAACATCACAACGACCACTTTTCTTGGTTAGTAGCAGAGAACAGCAGAACGACTGTAATAAAAAATCAACATTGCCAAAAATTATTTACATTTATCATTCATTA
Source organism: Epinephelus fuscoguttatus (assembly GCF_011397635.1). Classification (NCBI taxonomy): domain Eukaryota; kingdom Metazoa; phylum Chordata; class Actinopteri; order Perciformes; family Serranidae; genus Epinephelus; species Epinephelus fuscoguttatus. The sequence continues at coordinate 26,759,635 of NC_064753.1, read as the reverse complement.
ATGTTCCTCTTGAGGGTCAGTGTCATGGGGGGTTGGAGCCTATCTCAGCTGACATTGGGCGAGAGGCGGGGTTCACCCTGGACAGGTCACCAGACTACAGACATATAGAAACAGACCTACGGGCAATTTAGAGTCACCAATTAACCTGCGTGTCTTTGGATTGTGGGAGGAAGCCTGAGGAAGCCCACGCTGACACGAGGAGAACATGCAAACTCCACACAGAAGGGCAAACCAGGAACCCTGTTGCTGTGAGGCAACAGTGCTCACCACTAGACCACCATGCAGCAATGAACACATGTTCGAAATTCTCTGACATTCTCACACATTCAAAAGGCAATAAAGTGCACTTAAAAAAACTGTGCCACAAAAGTCTATTTGCAAACGGAGTGAACAAATGATGAGAAGTCAGCATTGTGAACAAGTGAAAGGAGACTTGGCTATGGGAGCGATGCAGCGACGTGTGTGTGTGTGCGTGCGTGCGTGCGTGCGTGCATGCATGCATGCGTGTGTGAAATGAGTATTGAAACAGTTTCACATATTAAAGACGTGTATTGGTAAATCCTTTTTTTTTTTTTTGACAACACTGCTAACTGTTGATTCACAGCTAATGGATTGCACGTAAGAGAAATAGCAGATAACTTGACTGTGGGGTCAACAGAAACAGGAAATACTGATATCTCTTGTATCTGACATCTTCACAGTCAGTGTTTCCTTTTCATCAAACTGTGAAGCACAAACTTGGTTTAGTGTGGAGATACATTCAACATTTATATGGCTGTCGTTTTTGTCCGTCCAGGTATAAATATTTATTTGGTTAACTTGTTAAAAATCCATTTTACTATCGTGAGATTTTCGTCAAATGAGTGAAATTGGTAGATAAAAGAGGTGTTTTTGTTCAGCAGCAAAAATCTCATACAGTGTCATAAAATGATTGAGCACTTCTGTGGGGTGTGACAACTTGTCACTTTTGTAAACCAAAATACACCCCTACGCACTTACAAACAACAGCAAGTACTTCAGTTTAAGGGACTTGAGCAGAACACCCCTGGTATCAGCCAATATGTTCTGTGCCAGGACCTTCTGCTTGAAAGTGTTCTGTATTTCAGCTTGCGTGTGAGTCACATCTGTGACAGCACACAGCATCATGTCACTGTTTGTGAGTCACTGGCGCTTGTGAGAATTTTGCTCATTCACACTCAACACATCACAACATACCACTTGCAGAAATGCTCCAGCTGGAAACGTGAAGTGAGTAGTGACTTCAGTGGGCTCAGCAAGACATGAAAAAACTGTCTAGTATTATTCTCAAAGCACCTATCATGTGAAGTATCTGGTTTCAGTTTGGTAGTTTGATTACTCTTGACAGGATACAGAATTGTGACGTAGGTTTTGCTCCTGAAATGTGTGTTTTAATGCTGCTTCGTTTCCCTCAGGAGAGCGAGGAAGGGGCAGACGGCAACAACTTTGTTTGTCCTCTCTGCACGCTGGATTTCAGCAGCCCTGAGAAGCTCATCTCCCATGTCTACCAGGTGAGAGCAACATTGTCTCGCCTGTCCTAATCCAGCGCAGAACCATGAAAACAAAGCTGCTTTGGATCCTTTATTACAGTCTGTTTCTAATAAGCTAGACGAAGGTCACCGCCTTTTAATTCCCCTAAGTAGCTTTAAGCATCAGCACTTCAGTGAAATAGAGGTTGAGGGAGAAGGTGTTGAGTTGGGTGACCTAGTGCTTACTATGTCATTTAACTGCACAGGAGTCTTGCATCTTAAAAAAACTGAATTCAGTGCCACATATATTGGAGATTATTATATATTTGCTGATGGTAAATTATCTCTTATGCTCTTAAAAATGCTGAAGCTGCAGGTTCACCTCTTCTTCCAGGCTCTTTATCTGTCATTTTACAGCAATACACACCTTCCACTCTCATTGTCTGTGTTTACCAATGGCCGTGAGATCTCAGTTAACATTCAGTAGCTGATTTATACCTTACCTCAGCATTTGCAGAATTCACACAATCAACGCTGTTCATATTTTTTTGCAAATGTCAGGCCGTTTTTGGTTCTTGCACTTATAGATGCTGAAAGATGAGTGCATTCCGTCACTGTAATGTTGAGGAATTACAACAGTGTCTGCCTTGTTAACCGGTGTGGAATGTATGGACAGTGGCATAAACCACAGCTGCCACTGTTACAGTGCTATGAAATTGCAAGACTTATTCTTGGCACTGAGGAGCACATTTGAATGCTTCCCAAATTATTTGTAAAATATGAAATGTCCTGTCAATTCATTTTAACTCATAGGCGTTTTTTTCCCCCCAAAACACTTTTGTATGGCACTAAATTTAGAGCACTTAATAACAAATAATGTTGTGTATGCCACCTGCTTTTCAAAAAGAAAACTAATTTTTTTATTGTCATTGAATTTGATTTGATATTAATAATGACAATAGTTTTTCAGTATCTGACTTTCAAATAATTGCTTAGTTTAAGGAGTTTTAAATATGCTGAATGAGTTCATTAATGTCTGTGGTGTGCTCTCGAATGTATCTTTTTGTCCACTTTCTTTCTCTCATCTTGTTCTTCTTTTTTTTTTTTTTTTTTTTTTAATCTGTCTTTAACAGCACACGACTATGATGAGCAATAGCAAGAGCTATGTGTGCCCAGTGTGTGGGCGAGCCCTGAGTTCGCCTGGCTCGCTTGGACGGCATCTTCTCATCCACTCTGAGGACCGCCTCTCCAACTGCGCTGTCTGTGGTGCACGCTTCACAGACACCAACAACTTTAACAGGTTCGGCTCATCTCCACTGTATCTCTCCTCTCAGGTCTTTGATGCCTGTTGCTTTTATTTATTTAAAGACAGAAGTATGCAGATGCTTTAGATGCAGTGTTACAGATATGTTATTTTGGCCCTTTTTTCAAATTAATAACATTATCAATAATTAAGACCCTGCTTTAAAGAGGCACTGTGTAGGATTTAGTGGCATCTAGTGGTTAGGATGCAGATTGCAACCAGCTGAGTACCCCTTTGCTCACCCCTCCCTTTCCAAGCAGGTTGTAGAGCCTACGGTGGCATTGAGGTAGCTTACAAATGTGAAAGGCCTTTTCTTGAGCCAGTGTTTGGCTTGTCCATTCTGTAGAAACCTGGGGGTGCAACATGGCCCTCTCCATATGTAGGTATGAAGGACTCATTTTAAGGTAACAAAAACACAAAAGATCCTTAGTTTCATGTGATTATACATTAGTAAAAACTTAATAATGAACATAACATTACATTTCTGCCAACGATCACCCTAAGTCCTTCACACTGCACCTTTTAAGTTATAATGAAGTCAGCTGCTTTCACAGTTTTCACGTAGATAAAAGACAAATAAATAATAAATCATAATAAATAGCCTAAAATACGGTGTTTACCTCATATTGGTTTTTCTGTTTTGTTCCTGATCATATCCCCACTGTTTTTATTAATTTTTAAATATTTCAAACAAGATCTAAGGGTTCAGCAACCTGCAGCAGATCCTTTTATCAGCGTACAACAAAGGCAGCAGACATCACTGATTCAGCAGGAGAAACAGGTTTTAATATTGCAGTTTATATCCTCATAGAACATCAAAAAATGTGTCTGGCAGGTGTGTAGTGAACAAATTAAAAATTAATCAGAAATTGCAGGACGCAATCTTTCAAAAGACAAATATTTCGGTTGACTGTACATCCAACCAGGCGGTCAAACCCATCAAATAGGGTGCAAAAAATGAAAATATGTCTTTGTCACAGCACACTGGAACACAATGGTGCTGTGGTTCTCCCAAGTGTGAGATAAGGCAGAATGCAAAACATGAGGGATGAATAAAATTAGTACTGCAATGACAGATTTAATGGAAATAAACTAGCATGTTGCTAAGCAACTAGCATTACATTTCAGATTTAAACAGCACTGGCAAGGTCAGGAGACGTAGTAAAAGGAGGAACATAGTGAGAAGCCGTAATGTAAAAGCAGCGAAAAGAAAAAAAAATCTGGAGCTGTTGTAGTTGGTAGAATCAGGTGTTACTGTAAGTAAAACGCTATAATTACGTAGAAACTGAGCACAGATGTACAAAAGCTACAGATTAGCTGTGCATGAAAACCTGATTATATCTGAATAAATTAACTTTTAAAGCATCTGGCACGTTTTTGGTTCCCATAGTGTTATCTACAAACAGTCACCTCCTCTTGGGCTGCTATCGGTTAACCACATGTCATGTGACACAGATCCTTGGTTATCTCTGAAACAAATAACTGGGGAAATGAGTAACATAAATTGCTTGATATCAGACAAATTTGACAACCCGTGACACTCCATCAACTCAGTGGAGTGGGTGGGACCCAGGCAATAAGATGAAATGACTCATCTTGTCCCCCACTGGACTGAATAGTTCAGCATGTCAATCATAGCAGCTTGATAGATGAAGCTAGAATTAACTGTTGTCCCAAAATATGTAACAACACAGGGCAGGTTGTGGTTACAAGCTGTTAGTTAGTGGTTATCAAAAATACAGCTGAAAGTGTTAACTGCCACCCAAAATGTCTGTGTTGTACCCTTCACTGTCATTTTTGTACAAGCTGAATATTTCAAACAATACTAACTGTCATACAACAAGTTGATGTTTTAGCTTTTGAAGCAGTTTAGTGATGAGACACGGCGTGCAGCTCCTTCTTACTCAGGCCAGTGAAGGAAGACACCTACACTAAAGGATTTGGTGATGAGGAGGTCACATTAAGAAAGCAGAAAATGTTGTATCAGGGCTCTTAGGGGATGTTTTACTCTGATCTGCTATTTAATACTGTGTCTTTTCTTAGGGAGAAGCTTAAAGATGTCCTCGATACAACCAGGATGGATGTCGATGGGAGAGACAACTGTTCCATGTCCCTCTCCAGCAGCCCCATGACCAGCCCGGACCATGGCACTTGCTCCTGTCACGGACCAGGCCCCAGTCCCAGTTCATGTCAGGGCCCTCGCCCCTGTCAACCACCTGACCCCAACCCCAGCCTTTGTCAAGCCAGTCGTACCTGCCAGGGACCAGGCCATATCTCCAGCCAGTGTCAAGGCCCCAGACCATGCCACGGCCCAGGACCATGCGCAGGCTCTGACCAAGGGCCCTCCTTTCCTTCACTGCCTGACAGTCTCCTCTCTGAAGGGCCTTCACTGGCATCTATCCCTGATGCTCTTAACTCCTCTTCCTCAGGCTTTCCTCCCATCCCTGACATCCTGGGCCCTATGCCGGTGTATCCTGCCGGAGTGCTGCTGGTGTGCAACAGCTGCGTGGCCTATCAGCAGCTAGTGGAGGCCCAGTCGCCGATGCGAAAATGGGCTCTGCGTAGGAAGAACGAACCCTTGGAGGCCCGCATGCAGCGTCTAGAGCGCGAGCGCACGGCAAAGAAGAACAAGCGGGCGTGTGAGACGGACGAGGAGAGGGAGCTGAGGAGGCTACGGGACCGCGAGGCCAAGCGCATGCAGAGGATGCAAGAATCAGAGGAGCAGCGGGCGCGCAGGCTGCAGAGAGACAGGGAGGCCATGCGTATGAAGAGGGCAAACGAGACGCCAGAGAAGAGGCAAGCCAGGCTGATCCGCGAGAGGGAGGCGAAGAGGATCAAGCGGCGGTTGGAGAAGATCGACCCTGCTCTGAGGACACAGATAGAGCATGATCCTGCTGCCATGGCTGCCCTCACAGCAGACATGAGTCTCTTTCAGTTCCCCTGCCCTATGCCTGTCCCTTCCATTGACAACGGTCTGTTCATGAAGCTGCCCTAATGGGACCAGGCCACTGGGGGAGGGGGGGATAACTGGCATCTAGCAGCACCATTAACCTCTGCACTCCGCCATCAGACTGCCATGGTCACAGAGAACCATTCCTAGCTGGTTTGCTTCCAGCTCCTTCTGTGTTGAACAGCTTGACAGACAAACTGCTTTGTTAAATACAGCAAAAACTACTCCAATTTCTAATTTATTACAGTCTAGAAAACCTTGGGAACAGGGTTGAGAATGTTTCATATTGTATGGATGATGACATAAAAGCATGTTGTAAAGAGATTTTATCTGTTTGTCAGTGGGCTAGCAGATTTAACGGTTCATTCTAGTAGGAGCAGTTATACTTCCTTTTCGGAAAAAAAGTATCTTTTTGCACATGGACCTTCAGTGACAGGAGTGGGGACTTTGTAGCCACAGCCCCCCCTCCCTTCTGGTCCACTCCGCCAGCCCAGTGACTCGGGTTTACCGGTAGCTACACCTCTCTCTTCAAGCTGCCACCATGGGTCCCTGGGAAGATCATATTCAGTCAAACTCTACTACCTCAGCTGGCGCCATGGTCGCGCCCTCTGTCTCGTGGCTTACTGCGTTCCAACTCCAAGCTTCCAAAGCTCTACATGTACTGTACACTTCAACAGAGGATGCGGGTTGTTTTCCACAGTTTGTGTTTGCATTAATGGCTGAGGCCCTTCAATAGGGCACAAAGATTCACAGGAGCAATCACATGTCTTTCCCAGGTTTGATGAGAATATTTCTTAAAGGTCCAGTGTGTAGGGTTTGGAAGCGTGTAGGAGAACTACAGCGGTTGACGCAAAGATGTGAATGGCCAAATTGTCTGTTCTGGGCTACTGTAGTACAACAGGACCTTGGAAGAGGACGTGCTCCATATGTAGATATAAACAAGTCATTCTGAAGTGACGAAAACACACGATTCTTATTTTCAGGTCAGGTAGAGATGGTGGCGGTAGTGGTTAGCATTGTCGCCTCACAGCAAGAGGGTTCCTAGTTCGAACCCAGGGTGGGGGAGCCCTTCTGTGCGGAACTTGCATGCTCTCCCTGTGTCAGCGTGAGTTTTCTTTGAGTACTCCAGCTTCCTCCCACAGTCCAGAGACATGCTGGTTAATTGGTGACTCTCAAAAAAATAAGTTGATGTGAATGCGAGTGTGAATGGTTGTCTGTCTCTATGTGTCAGCCCTGTGATAGTCTGGAAACCTGTCCAGGGTGTACCCCGCCTCTTGCCCAATGTCAGCTGGGATGGGCTCCAACCCCCTGCGACCCTCAACAGGATAAGCGGTTACGAAAAATGAATGATTTTCAATTAATGAAAACATGGTTATGAGTATTATATATCATTTCTGCCAATAGATGTTTGTGGCACATTGGTGCGGTGATTAGCATTGATGCCTCACAGCAAGAGGGTTCCTGGTTCAAACTCAGTGTGGGGGAGCCCTTCTGTGTGGAGTTTGCATGTTCTCCCCATGTCAGCGTGGGTTTTCTCCAGGTACTCCGGCTTCCTCCCACAGTCCAAAGACATGCAGGATAATTGATGACTCTAAATTGCCCGTAGGTGTGAATGGTTGACTGTCTCTATGTGTGAGCCCTGTGATAGTCTGGTGACTTGTCCATGGTGTACCCTGCCTGTTGCTCAATGTCAGCTAGGATAGGCTCCAGCACCCCACAACCCCCAACAGGATAAGCAGTAACAGAACAGGAATGAATGCCAATAGATGCCCCTGAATCCCACACACTGGACCTTTAACAGATGAACTCCATGAATGATTTGTCCTATTGAACACGCCCAGTGTTGATCAACATTCCCCCTCACCTCTTGAATTGTACAACTTGATGCATTCGCCTCCTTAACATTCTCTTTGCCAATGTTTGTTTTCTTTTCCCTACATCGTTACACTCCGAATATTTTGCCAATGTCATTTCTTTTTTTTTTTTTTACTTTCTGTTACAGAGCTTTTCTTTGGCTTGGAAAGATTTCAGTCTGTGCTGCTGTTCTTGTACTGTACAATACATTAGTTACCTCTTATATATTTTGGGCTCTTCACGTTAAGGAATATTGTGCTAAAATGTTCCACTAAGTGGTCACAATGAAACAGTTCCTGATATGATACGTTACTTGAATTCTGCCCGCAAAGACACATTTGTTTTCCTCATGATGAGTAAATTACAACATGACAGTGGGTTATTATCATTATTATTATTATTGTTATTATTTAGAGGATTGTACACAGATGATGCATCCTCTGCATGCAATTTGTGTAGCATTCACATGCTTTGTAAAGCTGCAGTACCTTCAGTATATGTGACCTGTACCACTTAAATTGGGGTTGATTTTTATCTTCTGTCAGCAGAAATGATGAACGGTATTTATTGATTCATACGACAGAGGAACTCATTTTAAACTCATGTTGTTATTGTTTTTTAATCCCCATCCGTTACTGAGCACTGGGTCTAATCTCATGACACATACAGCCCATACTGGGAGAGAGATTTTTATCAATCTATATTCATTAACCTCATTCCAGCACATATTTATGCAATATGATGTGAATATATTTTTCTTGTGAAAATGTTTTTGGGTTATTTTGTTACCATCAGTGGTATAAAGTTGTTTTAATGTTCAAATTAGAGGCCATGTCTGGATATCCCTTGTTTAATTTCCTGCCTGCAAGGTTACCTCCGACTTCACTTCTCCAGATGCAAACATTTACAGTGTCAATAAATAGTCTCTGGAATATTCTTCGCGGAATATCAGAGATGAGGACAAGTACTGGTTCTGTTTGAGTCACTCCTAGACGAGAGTCGATCTACCTGGCTGTTTGTTGCAGCAAATTTAACAAAGGAAAAAAAAGGGATTATTATTTTTGTGTTTCATCCTCAAAGGCTTTTCTAGGAGTGCATCAAACCTCTATGCAACAGATGTGTTATTTATTCCAAGGGAAATTAATTCACTTTCCACTGAAACTATGCAGAATGCGATTTTAATTTAAACGGACTTCAATGTAAAGAGTTTAGCTTCTCAGGCAATTTAACTCAGTGAGAGGGCTCAGAGCCTGGAGACAACACCCTGGTCCATAAGAATCATTTATAGATCTATCACGTGATGTGATCGCAACAGTTTTGGGCAGTTGTGTGACTTTTCTAGAGACACTTTGTCTTCGGAGGTGTGTTTTCTCTTCCTAGTTCAGCACATGAAAGCAACAGGGTCTCACTGCCATCCTATCCATGACATACTGTACCAAGGGCAGATCGGTGTTCTCGACAGAGGCTTCAGGTGTCATTTATTTCTCTCTTCTCTCAGACTATGAATACTGAGTATTCTCAGAGGTTGCTCTTTGAAATTGCTGTGATCCCCTTTGTCCTGCAGTGGACCAATGCGACAGAAAACTGCGGCGTCTGTGATCTGACATACTATTGCAAAGGAAGTACTCTGAACTCTGGAGTGTTGCCGGTCTTTCACAAGCAGCACTCTCAGTATGGATTAGGTAAGCACTGCATGTCGTGAAACTGCACTTGTCCTAGAATGGTTCAATATGAGCTTGTGTTCTACTGTTAGTTTATGCCTGCCTGTTTTCTACAGTTTAATCAAAAGAAACATGTTGTTAAAGAAACGCTGGCCTTTCTGTATTAATTCTATCAGGATTTCCTCTCAATGTCCATGTTTACAAAACAAATCTTTCTGAACAAGGCCAAATGAATGAGCTAAACTGCTAATGAGAACATTCATGCTTGCTGCGATATCAATGCATTCTGACTGGATGGCACTTTGGGGATGCCATCCTCTGTTACTGGATTAACAGATGTACAGACTACAATGAAACCTGGTAAAGAATGTGGAAATAAACATTGACTTTACTATAATGGTTGTGTCCAGTGTCACTTCCTTCCTCCTTTGTTTTACACACACAAGAACACATTTGTTTTTATTGGATACAGTGTGAGTTCAAGTATCTCAGGGTCTTGTTCACAAGTGAGGGTAGAATCGAATGTGAGATGGATTGGCAGTTTGGTGCAGCTTCTGCAGTGATGCGGGGGCTACGCTGGATCGTCATGGTGAAGAGGGAGCGGAGCAGGAAGGCAAAGCTTTGGATCTACTGGTCCATCAACGTCCCAGCCTACACCCATGACCATAGGTGTTGGCTGGTCCATCAACGTCCCAGCCTACACCTATGGTCATGAGCTCTGGGTAGTGACCGAAAAAAATAGATGGCGCATACAAGCGGCCAGAATGAGTTTCCTCAATTGGGTGGCTTGGCTCAGCCTTAGAGATAGGGTAAGGAGCTTGGACATCCAAAGGGAGCTCGGAGTAGAGCCTTGGGGTCCCCCAGGAGGAGCTGGAAAGTGTTGCTGGGGAGAGGGATGTCTGGGATGCTTTGCTTGGCCTGCTGCCCCTGTGACCTGGCTTCATATAAATGGATGAATGGATGGATTCAGTGTAACACACATTTCTGTAACAGTGAGATGTCTCACTATGGGTAGATTCTTATAGGTTCCATATTGTAAAAATTAAGATTTTGTTGTCTTTTTTAATATAAAGCAGGTATAGGTGCTATATAAATAAGTATCAAAACAATCAGTCCACAGAGAAATGCTCTCAGTCTACATTCAAAGTCTGTCTTTAAACAATTTGTCATGACTACCGTGAAGTCTTAACACAACTATAAAATATGGACTGTTTCAAACCTGAAATATAAGTATTTCCTGTTGAAATGTTTTGCAGTGTATGCAAATAACATCAGCTGACGTAAAGTAAACATGGACCCAAGCTGTTGCCTAAATGCAATTCCAGTTAAACAGCCTATAAAGACAAAAAGTGGAAAGTGGAGGAGCTTAGAGACTAAAACAGAGTGTCTCAGACAGAGGGTAAATACAGGTATATTCAGGCAGACAGTATGAAAAAACTAATGTGTTTTTCTAACATTAAAGCTTGAAATATGTTCTAGTAGAAACCCAGAACACAAGTATGAATCTGAAAATGAGCATAATATGGGACCTTTAACGTAAAATATTAATTAATTAAAAGTATAATACAGCATTTGTGTTTGATGGAGGTCTTGCAGAGGCAGTGCGGTGTGTTATCCTCTGTACTTGTACTGGAGTATTTCAATTTTGTTATTCTTTATACTTGGAAAATCAATACAGACATATTGTTTTCACAGAACCAAATAATAGTCATACAAATTTTAAACATATAAGCGACTGATTACCTAATTATGAAATGAAGTCACTACCAAATACTTAAGGTATTGTTCACATTTAAATACCACTTAATATAGAGCATCTAAATATTTCATTTTGAAAACCATAAATCTGAATTTATGTGACTTGAATTTCGCTGTTTGACATTTTGAAGAGGTCATTTAAAGTGGTATAATTTTAAAAACCCAAGGTTTGCAGGTTAGTCTCCAATATTTTTTCAGTATATTCAAGTTATACAGAGCCCCAAAGTCCTGAAAAGCAATATATTTATATCTCGGGCACACAAGATAAGATACATTATCTTGTGGGACCTTGCATGCACAAGTTAATAACTATTTCCAGAAGATAACTTGTGTGCACAAGAAAAGAAAATGTGGGGCACCCACTAGCTCACCTGGTAGAGCAGGCACCCCATGTGCACAAGTGCAATGCTGTGTCCTTGCTGCAGTAACCGTGGGCTCATTTCCATCCCATGGCCCTTACATTTCATCCTCCTTTGCTCTCTCTCCCCCCTTCACTTCATAGCTGTCCTATCAAATAAAGGCAAAAAGCCACAAAAACATCCTGTTCCCACGGGTGATCCTGTATGTACAAAAGTATCAGCTTCCAGGACTTTTGGGGCTCCATAATGTGGCTCAAATTCTGTTTTATCTCAATTTAAGATCCTTATTTTTTAACTTGACTTAAATTTTAAGATTGTATTTTAGTTTCACTGTCTAAAATAGCAAAACCTAAAAAATCCACGACTTCAAATGACCTGGAAAAACGAAACAATTGAAATTAAAACCACATAAATTCATACAGACGGTCTCTTTATTCTCAGAAGTATTTACATTTTAGTAGTGGTTAAATGTCATTACTTCAGTTGCTTATAAGTCCTAAATCATTATGGTTATTATTGCCTTCTAGCAATTTATACCATGGCCTATACCAACTGTAATTTATTAAGATGCAGCATTAAATAACAAACTACCCAAAAGTATATAAAGTAGCTTAGGTAGCTCTGCTCATAACCAGCTAGAGCATTAATGTGAGTCTTTTATAGTAACGCATCAGTGTTGCATTGCTTATACTTTGTAGTTTCTACTCAAGTAAAAGAATGTATGCAGGACTCTTAACTTAAAAAGATGTACTTTTACTCTGCTACATTCACTTTAGTAAAAGATCTCAATACTTTTTCCGCCACTAACACAGTGAAGTAAGTGCATAAATACGACCAAAGACACACAGCACACAGGTTGGATAATAGTTTATATTTATATTTGTATATATATATATATATATTATATTGTGTTTACTTAACAAACATGATAAATGCAATGTCTCCAAGTTAGCTGTAACAATAAAAATACAATATCTTTGTGTCCTTAAAGTACATAGAATTAAAACAGCAAAACAAAAAAACAAAAACCGCCCTAAGTAGTTCACAGAGAGGTACAAATATACAGTACAAATCTATTTTATTCAAAAACGGTACAAATAAAAATGCAACAAAATAGAGATATTAATGCTTTGTTAAAGTCAGGTAGGTGTAGGGTATTCTAAGGGAGCACTTTCGGTCGACAACTCTAAGGCTTCTGATAAAGATCAATACATATTGGTACGGCCATACAATATTAAAACTCACTATACAAAGTTCATACAACCTGGATTATACTTGAGGATTGAATGTTACATTTACATCATTGCATATATTTTGCAGATTTAGGCATGTTTAAAAAAAAAAAAAAAAAAAAAATTTTGTTTCGTTTTTCGATAGTTGCACATCACATAAAAAGCAGTGTCACCTTGTGCCATAAAAGTACAATGTCAAATCTGAAAATACACAGACTCCTTTAAAACTTTTAACCGTTCTCGTTTCTCCTGATTTAACTGGACATCGACACCGAAATCGTCGTAATTTCACCTTTGTAGTTCAATACGGGATAAAACGACAGGAAATAGTTCACACGGGGAGTAAAAGAATCCCCACTGCCAACGTCACAAAACATCAACCATCACATTACCACCAATGGAAAGCTATCGGATTAATGTAGCTTGTCTGTCTGTCTGTCTCCATTTACTCAAAACTGTTGTCCAGAGACTGGGACAAAGCACAAGACGCCAAACACAACCCATTAAGTCTAAGGATAAAAAAACAACTCATCTTGTGCAACAACAATAAAAACAACGGATGTGTGCGTGTGGAATTAATGGATCGCCCTCCGCTGCGGACACTCTTGGCATCGTCTTGTAAAAAGTGCAAAGAAGAGATTCCATTCACTTCACCTCCACACATTGGGGAAAAAAAGGAATTAAAAGGTAAGTATGGGCATAAAGAGTGTATTAAAAACGTAACGGAATAGATAATGAAAAAAAAACAAACTAAAAACAAAGCACCACACAAACACAAAATTGCAGATTTCATAGCTGAACCGTCTGGGGCCCAAAAAGAATTCACCGTCACCCTTTGAGAATATGAATTTCTGCTAGTAAGCGTGACAAGAGTTTCAAAGCTTGACATTTCTGATTTGCTCTTGTTCAGCCTGAAAAGGGGAACACCAAGTCGACCAGAAGCATTATTCCATTATTTCAAATTTCACACATTGTACAAAGCAGATTTTAAGGCATTATCGACAAGCATCATCAAAGCTATCTATACAAAAGAAATACACCTATCTACAGAAACACACAACCTGCAATTTCTCCATGATTTTGTGTGCTTTACATTTTGAAACTCTTCAATTTACCAACAGTTTTAAGTTCAAAACACTGTAAAAGGAGGGCATTTAGTGCAATTAGTTACAGCAACAGACTATCAGTGATGTGAATAAGATTCGTCGGACATCTTTGTAGAAGAAGTGGAGCTTTCCTGCTTGACATGGCACACACTGCTCAGAGCAGAGGGCAAAAAAACAAAAAAGGCTCGTGGTAGCACAGGATGGTCTTGCTGTGAGAATCAACAGGAGGTAAAGTCACAAGTGTCACTGCTTGCACCGTTTAAATCCCATCAAATGCATCTTGACCTAAAATACAATGTCGAAGTGGCTTGGCGATGGAGCCGAAATAATGCTGGACAAACACGTGGAAATATGAGACACTCTTCTCGAGTGATTTGGCTCCGACTGTGTGGCATCGTGAGAAGACAACAAAAGTTTACTGATCTGTGGGTCAGCAGTGTGCTATACGCAGGAAGATGAGACCACCAAGCAAAAAAAAAAAACAGAAAGAAGAAAAGCAAAATACTGGTTTGTATTCCTATAAAAAGGTCATTTAAAGCAAAAATCCTACAACCAGACATCAGCGCAAAATGACTGCATCAGCCCAACCTGCCCTACTGCTTCAGAGAGCTGTACTTAAGACAATGAAGGGTACAATACTGAGTAAACTGCATAGAAAATGCCAAGACTACATGAAATGTTTTCAGGTATAATATGTATATTGCTTACAGCATGAGAAAGACTCCATGTGGTGAGCTTCAGATGGTAAGATGTGTTCTTGGATATCTTGAATCTCCAATTACAAAGCGTTTTAAAGGACAGGTTCACATTTTTCCAAGTCCATCCTGAAACAATCCAACTTTGTATGTACACTGAAACAGTTATTAGTCAGTGTAATCATTCCTCATGTACATACTGGTCATTAAGAGGCCCTTCTATGATGCTGCCATCGCAACAATTAACGCAAATTCAACAAATCGCCATGAATTCTGCACGACCTTTCTCCAATCACTTCAACCTTTTTGCTAATTTGACCAATCAAAGCAGTTTCCCGTGAGTTTCACCCATCATAGCATCACCCGTAACTTAAATCCTTGTTTCTAACTGTGAAGATACAGGCATGAGCAACAAGAACGTCTCAAATTTACCAACAAAAATTACTGCTAAAGAGTCCAAGACCGTGCAAGGCAAATCCCTGATGTCCTGCATGAAAGTGGGGATAAACTGTTTTGCACCATATCGAAAGTTTTGGTGGAACACAAACCAAAATCATGTTTGACTAACGCTTCTACTGCATAATACACCCGGAGAATGCGCCCATGACCGAGGCTGTTGCACCCAGATCTAATCAAGCTGTCTAAGATTAAATATAAAGGGTTAGTAGTAGCATTCGTATAGTATGAATAACACACTCAGAACAGTGTTTTATTCTCACTGAAACAAGTTGCTTTTCAACTGATCCACAATTTCATTGCAAAAAAACCCTCAGAACATCACAACTGGCATCATAATTATGTATAACAGCTGCCGTGAAATCAGGCAATTTAGACTGCAACAACTAAGCTCCCAGAGGGACTGATTGAGAACTCTTCGTGGGCATGGGAACACAACTCATTTGTTGTTAATCAAAATTACACATTTAGATTTTTTTCAATGGAAAAAAATCCCTTCATGGCTTAAAGTGGCTTTGATGTAACTCTACACCTTTGCCTCATTTAGTATACACGGACCTATGAATATGCAAATCAGCCCTGCCCCTCAGCTCAAGCATACCTGCTCATGAAACACACAGACCTCTGCTCGTAAACAGTAACAGATAACCTTCAGCTTGACCACGTTCTCAAACATCTGATAATGTGTTGCTAATGTTAGATAAACCTTGTTTCTGATCACCAGTTCTGACAAGGTGAAGTGACAGTGAAATAGATACCCCTGGATTCTCCTCTGATGCCTTCCATGTTGCTGGGATTGGTTCCTTAGGTTTGTGACGTAACATCTGCACTCTAGAGACTGTCAATGCTACACTGCAGGTCCAAGGGGTACAAGCTCTGCCATGGTGTCGACTGCTTATTTCACTCATGATATGTCTTGTAGCATATAAAAGCACCACATGGACATGTTAACAAGGTTGAAGCTTGATTTCTCTAGAGGAGGTCTGAGACAAACTTGAAAAAATGTGAACCTTTCCTTTAAAGCTGCTTGTAATGACCAGAGAATGAAAGTGTACTAGGCCCAGCTCAGGTCACTCTGTCTTCCTCCACCAGCTGACGGAGGGTCAGGCTGTACACTGAGTGAACCATGAGACATTAAAAGATCTAAGAGGACACACAGCAGTGTCTGTGGCTGCACCAACAGTCAGACACAAAAACATGTAACAAACTGATCCTCCTGTCTGAGCACATCTAATGAACGATGATATAACAGGTAATGCAAGAAATACTTAAAAGTGATTAAATGTTTAAGTCCAAAGCTCTATGACAGAAATAAAAGAAGTGGGATTTACATGCTTCAATGGGAATGTCTGCTTGAGGAATGCTGTCTGATTATAAACCTCTGAATGATTTTATGTGTGGTCTAATTGCACTTAATTTCAATTTCATCCTTTTGGATATTTTTTTGTTTTTTCAGTGACAAGGATAAAAATCTGTCCGAAGGAGGAAACTGCAGCATTCATCTTGGCTAAATTTGTAAACAGAGTTAAAAATGCAAGTCAGTTTTTTCTCTCTCTCTCACCACAAAACACCAACAACAATACTTCAAACATTTTCCCTTCATTAAAAAAAAACACCTACTGTACTGTGATTCCTATAAACAAGGTCAGTGTGAAATCAATGAGTGACATGTGCAACACAAGACAATCATAAGATCCATACCCTAGTAACAAAAGCGAAGGACCGGGTGGGTTAAAACAAAAGACAGAACAGAAGATAATTCGATAATGATCACAACTTAATTAGAGTCAAGCCTTCCTTGGAGATGCACTTGAGTAAAAGATAAAATATCATCAGTGAGATAGAAAATCAAACAGAAGCGGTTTCATCTACAACGATTTCTTGAGACATTTGTCATGCATTGCTTGTGTAGAAATACTGAAGAATCAATGAAAATAAACACCAACATAGTGCATCGCCTGTAAAGGTCAGGGTTAAAAGAGGGTCACATCTCACACCTCAGATGTACAGAGATATAAAACAGCCCGCGGCGAGAGACTCCTGGGGGAGAGCAGTAAAGCCGCGTGCTGTAAAAAGAACTATTGCTTTAATTTGGGAACCGAGCAAAGAGTAACTAGGACACAAGAAAAACCTCGTCACTGACTCACTCGCACGCAGGGTTTCTCTCTACAAGGCGAACTGCGAGGCCTTTCCGCTCTTCGTGGGGTTTAAAGTGGCCCTGCAGCCAGTGATGTGACAGGATAATGTCTCATTCCCATAGGTGGCTTTGGTGATGACCAGCCAGTGCCTCCTCCGTTAATCACGGCTTTTGAAATTGCATTAAAAGTCACCAGTCTGGTCGGGAAAGCTTTGAGGTATAGCGAGGAGGAGGGAAGGTGTCGCTCAGGATGGGAAGTGATTTCTCTAAGGAGAAAGAGTGGAACACTAAGTGATGGATATTCTCACTGATGATACTGGAATGCAACACATCTCTAGTTATCACAGAGAACAAAGCATTATTCCAATCTGCGGCATTTATGCAAACACACTCACACGTTAGAGCCCAAACCAGAGGGCATGGGCAGATGTTTTTTTAAATGGAAACTGATTGCTGAACAGACACACTGATTGATTTATCACTATTTCGATTGTAAGACAAGTGGGACTCGCCACACTTGGCCTGAGAGAGGATCCCATTCTTTGCAGACCGGCTTCCTGTAAAGGAAGGAGAGGGGAGAAAGTATCTCAGCTGACAGCAGAGGTTTCAGTCTCCTGCCGGAGAAGCATAATGTAACATACACTGACAGTTAGCGTCAACAGTGCCAACATCACCGCAGGAGCTGCTTGTGTCAGCAACTTTTTTTTTTCTTTTTTGGGTAAATGCTTTTGAAGGAAACAGGATCTTAGGAATGAAGGAGATAAAAGATCACTGGCTGTGATCTTTTAAATACATCAAAACCTGCAGAGTTGGTAGCTTCACTGCGCTACAAACACATTCTTCATAGTCCTTGGTCTCCCAAAGAGACCGTTTGGTCAAAAAGGAAGCAAGAGTGTTCTAAATGCGATGGTAACCTCCAAGCATGGGTATGCGGGAGTGGCGACAGAGGAGGGAGGGAGGAAGAGTAATGCAGTGTGCAAGGACTATGGTAGGCATTTTCATCCGCTACATACTTTCTACTCAGCTTGTAATGTCCCTGTCAGACCTCAGCTGGCCGGGAAACCACAGGCTCGTATCCTTTGGCTGAGTGACAACTGAACCAAACCAGAACTTCTCACCAGATAGACAAAGATCTTGTATTTTTGTATATTTTCAGGTGTGCAAAATCTCAAACATTCTGAGGCTACATTCGCACTCTTTTTTTTCCCTCTTTCTCTCCTTGTCAGACTCATTCTTACTCGTGGCAGTCTCTTTTAATAGTTGCTACCAAATGTGATGCTACTTCCCTGCATTAGAGCGCCCCTCAATGGACAGTTTGACCTCCTGGGGGATGAAAGAGGGCCTTGTGTGGCTGGAGGTGCTTATATGAGGGCGTGGCCCTTCGTCTCCCTTCATACTGTGTCTTTGGAGGCCAGGTGAGGACCAGCGCCTCTGAGATGCACCTAGCGCAGCCTGCATTGCTCCCATCCCTGCCCCTGCGAAAGCAGAGCCCTCTGTGTGCAAGTGGTAACTGCTCTGGCTCCTTGGATGCTCTGCTAAGGTCCTACTTGGTCTGATGGGCGACTCAGAGTGCCCAACAACTCCAAAATGTGTGGCTTCCTCCTTGTCAGCTGCATCTTTCTCCCCATCCCTCTGTCTTTCTCTGTGGATGCGGTCAAGCCTGAAATGAGATGGAGGCCGTGACTGCTGAGGGGCAGGAGGCCCCATGAGCTGGTGACTGGGTCCTGATGTGGCGTTGGTTTTGCTCAAAGTCCTGGACAGGTTCTGCTGCTGTTGTTGCTGTTGTGAAGGATGGTGCTGTGGTTGTTTCTGCTGCTGCGGCTGAAGCTGCTGCTGCAGGGTGATGGACACACACACGTCTCCCGCTTGCAGATGATGGCAGGCCAACCCGTAGAGCTGGGCTGTGCGCTCGGGGCTGCAGGACGACCAGCCCTGCCCGAACACAAAAAAGGGGTGCTCTGGAGGCACGTCGATGGTCACTTTGCTCTGCTGCTCCCCCACAGTAAAGTGAAGCGACACAAGACCCGGTCTCTGCTGGCTGGCACGGATGTCCACCACCATGCTGGAGTCAATCTTAAGACCCCCACTCACCTCGGCGCTGCGCACAAAGTCCTGAGTCTGCAGGTCCTCGACACGCTTCAGTTCCCCAGTAGCCAGCTGGATGATGGCTCCCTTCATGAAGTGTGATGGGTTGCAGGGAGCCGAGGCAGGAGCGAGGCTTGAAGCTAAGGCCTGAGTCGCATCTGCTGTAGGCTGGACAGGAGGCTGCTGGGGGAGCTGCTGCGCTGTGGTCGGCTCCGCCCTTTCAAGGAGGCACACTCTGGCTGAAGAATCAGAGGCTTTAAAGCTTGGGTTAGGAGAGGCCATGGTGGTAGAGGCATGGCTGGCTGAGGCATCATTAGCCTGTCCTGGGTAGTGTTGCTGCGGTGGCTGGGCCTGATGCTGCAAGTGATACTCCAAGGGAATGAGAACTGGCTGCCCGTTGGCAAGCATGACAGCATGTCCTGGTTGTGCCGTTTGCTGCTGGAGACTGGCCACTCTGGGATCAGTGTAACACGCAGTCTGGGTTGTGTACGCAGTCCGGCCTGAAACCACACCTGTGCTCTCTCCGTGGACATCTCTGGCTCTTTGGGCACCCTGAGAGAGGTTCAAGGGAGCAAAGGAGACCTCTTTCCGCACTCCACCTTGGCCAGAAGAAGCCAAACGACCAACCACCTGCTGCACCTGGAAGTATTAAAGGAATAAAGTGTTGTTTAGGTAACTTTTAAACACACATACGTAATTCAAAAACAGCTTGTGACACAACTTTCAACAATCCACCCAACTTAAATTACAACATGTGAGTATGAAATATTCATGTGGGTCAGTAAATACATTTAAGCATCTCATCAGTCACTCCCTCCAACACACCGTTTCTAATGATGCATGACTCAACATCGTTCTTCTCATCAACTTAACCACCAGACAGGAGGACAACAGAAACTTTTTTGTGACTTAAAAGGAGGCGCCCATATGTAAACCATAGTCTGCAGCTATTCATAATGGCCTTTATAGCATTTCTCCACTTTTGGTTGATTCAAATAAGTTACCATTTAGCCATTAAGTTGCTGCGTGTAACTCTGGAGAAAGACAGTTGATTGATGAGTCTCATTCTCTGGCTGACAAATTCCGACACTTTAGGTAGTGATGGGTGGACAGATTTTTCTTACAGTTTTGGTTTCTTTGAATTGATAAATGTAAATGTATCTGACATGTTGAACCTTTTGAGTTTTGTTACAGGAATGTCACTAACCAACGACCTGTTGTTCTTTGAGGGCCAAGTAGCAGACCCAGCTTCCTCAGCAGTCTTGTGCTACATTCATGTGGTGTCAGAAAAATCTGAAAAATGATCATATTTCATGGCTCACCTGATCGGTTTCCTTTGCTCTTCGTTATCAACATGTTTAAACGCTCTGAGCAATAAAATACAACATTAACATATCTTCTTTGTAGCGTCCATGTTGTTTTCACATAACAACTTAAACTTCATTAGCACTCTGAAGTCAGAGGTACAACTATCTGAGGAGCACGTAATACACCATTAGCCTTGCTTTTATTTACTTAATTATTACTGGCCTACACTTCTGTTTTTTTGGGTTGTTATTACAGTTTATAGTTTGTTGTTTGCTATTTCAATAAAGAAGGCTTTTGCAACTGTATACACTTTTTAAAATCCTCCAATCTAAGTCGGCCTGTTGAACTAGAATGGCTTGCACTGCAGTGAACTACAATGGTTCACAGCCCAGGATTGTACCAGTGTCTACAGCAGGGAAAAAACAAGAACAAAATGCAGACGGTGTCGAACATTAGGCTCTTGGTTTGTTCGTGTCGTCCTCCAACTACAGTCATTATTTTTCAAGAGACAACATGCCATTGTAGCGGACTGTTTAAGTGGCAAGCTGACAGCTCTAGTGCTATTTATGGAATATAATGTTACAAAACAGTGTTTTTGAGGTGTACAGTAAAACATCTAACTTTTGCTAAGCTATGTATGTTATATGTATTGCATTTTCTAAGTAATGAGCCAATGCTTGTATGCAGGTAGGCCATGTGGCCCAACATATGTTACAGTAATATGATTTGACTGCATCATCTGTCTTTCTTCCAGGGCAAGCAGAATACGTCCCACCAGGAGAGAATGGTTCATTCGCTCTTGTTCAATGTGTGTAGCTGCCAGGCAATCGCATCTAATTCACTCACCATAGCAGGCAGCATGAGCAGTACCCTACAGAAATAGTGAGTGGGAAAAGTCGGGGATTCATGAACACTCTGACATTCGACAGGCGGACGCGGTACATAATGGACATTTAAGTAATTTAAAAAGATTAATTCGTTCATTTTTGCCCATCGCTAGCTTAAGTTGGTAGTTGGACCAACCCGCCAACCCAAAGTGTCGGAATTTTACGACCTGGGAAAGAGACTGCGTCTATGTTTGATGACCTGGGACTAAGTATCAACAATAATATATCTTTCTCCAGAGTTACATACAGCACTTTTACGAGGCCTGAAACTTTTCTACTTATTGGAACCAACATTCTTCCTTCCTCTACAGACCGTCACAAAAGAGGTAGTGAGGGCTTCGCTGAGCATCTCCAAGCAACCACAAATAACATAGCTCTGGTACAAGTGGCAATTGTGGCTGTGAGTGATTGCTCAATTACCTGCGGACCCGCAGCACACAATAAAGGAGGGAAGGAAGTTGAGTCTAAAAGTAACACCTGCAAGTGAGTCTTACATGAGGTAAGAGGGTGTACAGCAGGGTTGGGAATTAACTTTTTGTCCGCCTGCCACTGTTGCTGGCTGGATTCAGAAATCTACCAGCCATTCAATAGATTACCATGGCTTTTTTTGGCTAGTGAGTGAAGCAGACACTTGCATATTTTACCAGCATTTGGCTGATGGCTGGTGCTAATTTCCAACCCTGGTGTACAGTTGAGATGCAGACATACTCATATTTTATAATAATGTAAGCTACTTATATCTCTATGAAATGATTCATTGATCAGATTATAATAACACCACACTACATTTGAAAAAAGTGTATGATAGTAGTTCATTTTAGTGTTATTGTTCATCATGCTGACATGTTTCTGTCTATATCAAGGTTATAAAGATATTCTATTATTCCTAAATCAACATGATGATTGTTTAAAAAATGTTGCCTATGGATCATGCTGGTCCATGCCACGTTTAACAATTATGATATTCTTTGTATCACTTGACAGTTTTTTTTCCTTATGAGGGATATTTTCATTCACATGTGCAGACTTGAAAAGCTTTTAACAAATTAAATTAAGGGTATAAATGAACAATTAATCTAGTTTTCCATCAAGAACTTTTATTACTCCTTTATAATGTATTTGAAAATCTAACAGGTTTAATCGAGTATTAGTCAGGTTATTCTGAATCCCTTATCTTGTAAAAGGGATTTATATTTACATGCTTCTATCACCTGTTTACTGCTAAACATTGGGACTATGGTAATAAAGATTAACATGAGTCACATTATGAGGCCATCAGTGTGTCTTACCTCCAGGTCACTGTCTGGAGTGCTGCGCTGGCCAGGTGAGCTCCTCTCTTCCAGCCTTCGGTTCATTGGGCCTCTGTCTTGGCTGTACTCCTGGACCGCAGAGTTGGATGCTACCTGCAGCAGACTTGCATTTCTGGCAGTGTAGTCGAGCACAACCTCCCTGGCTCCCTGCTCTTTATCGCCTCCATTCATCTCTGGTTCATTTTCCTGCTGGGCACTGTGAGGGTCTCTGGTGGCAGTGGCAGCCCTGGCGCCCTGAGGGTGATAGAAGACTGGCAACCCTCGAGAGCTGAGCTCTGCTGCAGGCAGGACTCCTACAGTACCAAGGTGCTGCTGGGCAGCTTGCTCTGAAGGCAGCATCAGCGGGACACCGCTTGATGCCGCAACTTTGGCAAAGGTATGAGCAGCTACCTGGGCCTGGGGAGGTGGAGAAACAACACCTTCCTGTATGACAGATGGATAGGGAACAAGGTGGGACACAGCATGGGGCTGAGGAATGGTGCCTGAGGGAGAAATTAATGATCCCGGGACAAAGCCAGGGGGCAGAGCATAAGGTACAGCTGCATAAGGAGAACTAACAAACTGGAGAGAGGAATGAGGGATCTGGGCATAACCAAGAGAAGGATAGGGAAGGCCTGGATGCTGCAGGAGAGGAGAGTGTACAGTGTAGCCTGACGAGAGGTGGCCTAACACTGGGTGAAGACTGGTAGGCGAGTAGGTAACAGATGGAAGAGCCACTTTATAGAGCATACTGTACTGGTCAACTGGCACTGCTGGTATGCCATCAGAATTATCCACTCCATAATGAAGCCCTGGCTGAGTCCGCAGCCACTCTCCAGATGGGGTCCCTCCCTGAGTGTCACTGTTGGCTGCGGAGTTCTGGATGGAAACCACTTCATCTTCTCCAATACCACTACCAGCACTATTGCCACCTCCACTGTTGCCACCACCTCCTCCTGTAGCCCCAACTCCTCCTGTCCCTCCAGCTCCACTGCTGTTACTAACTAGGAGGTCCCTCTTCTTAGGAGGCAGGCACTCCTGGTTGCGTTCCTGAGCAGGTTTCATTGCAATCCTCTGACCAAGCGAGTAGCTTTACTGTACCGCACAGGAATGGAATCTTGCAAGCCAGTCAGCCCGCACAGGAACCAGTTCTGAAA
Source organism: Epinephelus fuscoguttatus (assembly GCF_011397635.1). Taxonomy (NCBI): domain Eukaryota; kingdom Metazoa; phylum Chordata; class Actinopteri; order Perciformes; family Serranidae; genus Epinephelus; species Epinephelus fuscoguttatus. The sequence continues at coordinate 26,735,911 of NC_064753.1, read as the reverse complement.
TCACCTGGCTGACTTCGTCTGCCAGTTCACCTGAAACAAAGAACAAACAACAAAAGATCTATAGGCACATTTTGAATCTTTCCCCAGGTTGCATACTGCCTAATGACGTCTGTGCAAAATGACTAATATACATAAATGTCAAACTAGATGAAAATGAAAAGTTTCAGGTTTGTGAGAGAAATATTTATGGTCTTTGACAGATTGTGTTCGGTTATGCTGAATCACAGATGGAAAAAGCATTACTGGTGAAGCCACAGTCATCTATATAACTGCAGAGACAGTAAGTGTTAGAGCATGTTGTTACTGGTCTCTTTGACAGAGCGTATTTGAAAAATAAACCACTACAGTGGCTCAACACGAAGTTCACCTGCTCGAGATATAAGCCGAGATACATCACCATGGATACTCATTCTGTTGAATAAGTGTGAGTCCTTTATACTCCTCTGCTTTTGGGCTGTTTGATGGTTTGAAATGATGGCTCACACAAATTTTCTAGATGTCTTGAGCATCATTTACTCTAAATTCAGCATTCAAAAGCAAAGCACAGCCAAATCAGATATATTTGATAACTTTGGAATCTTGATGAGGATTTAAAATCAAATTTTGTGAGTTTGAACTCAGAGAGCATGAGTTTCAATGACTCACCCACTGTATGTTCAAACACCGTGGGCCTTTCCAACATGCTTCATAAGCCCCCAACATGTGAATGATCAAATATTTGCAATAGTGACAAGCTCAGGTCTCCTTTTCCTCACACAATGCAAGAGGGTAAATTATTAAGTACAAGTCAACTGCATTTTAGTTTAGCTGAACTCACACATGCAGATCTACAAATACTGCACCCTAACGAAATAATTTCAGACTACTGCTGTAACTACATTACGGCTGGACAATATGGAGAAAAATATCATGATATTTTTAACCAAATACCTCAATATTAATATTGCCACAATATAATAGGGTTGCCAACTGGTGCTTCCACAAAATATTTACACAATGAGAGTTTCGAATAATGATCCTGGTTACACGGATATAATGACTAAGTGGTTAAAGGCAAGTAATAGAGCAGCAAGAACAGTCTGGTATGTTCAGAAATTACATCACTTTACTGTGACGCAGCTGTTTAACCCAGAAGAAAAGAGAACACTTCCCCTATAAAATTACAACATCCATAATCACAGACAATATCTAGTCTCATAAGAGAATATGGATATAATTGGGCTAGGAAAACCACATTTCACTGATCCTGGCATCCTTACACAGGCTACCTGTTGCTTTTAGAACAGGTTTTAAGGTGTTATTGATTACTTACAAAGCCCTGAGAGACCTCACTCCAAGTTACTTATCTGATCTGTTGTTGCCCTATGTCCCTTCTCACACACTGAGATCCTCAGATTTGTCACTCCTTGACATTCCCAGGTCCAGATTTATTCACAAAGGTGATAGAGCATTTGCAGTCAGAGCTCCTAGACTTTGGCGTGACCTGCCTGAGCATATATTATGTTTTATAATTAACGTTCCCTGTATTTAGTATGCACCTAGTGTTTGGCTCTCAGTTCATTTCATTCTTTCTGTGCTTTTAAATGTGTTCTGTTTTTTATTGTTAAGCACTTCATTATTATATTCATATAATGCCCAGCCTTACATTAATTTAATTCTACTGTAAAATTAAAAAAGGTGCTCCAGCTATGACTAATCCACCAAGTCTTTTTCTTTTTATCCACTACAGAGAGTTAAGGTGGAGGTTTAAAGTCCCATCTGATTAAACAGAGGTAAACAGAAACGTGGATTAATCTTGAGATAAGCTCTTGGACTGTGTTGAAAGAAGCAGGTTTCCTTATTCATTACAAATTTAACTTGAAGCAGCTTTTTTTACTTACATCAGTTCATGATTCAGACTCGAGTGGGTTCCTGGTTTGAGTCATCACAGTTGACCAGTAAACCAGATAAAACTGCTTCCTGAAACCACCCCATGACGAGCACTAAATAGGAAACCTTTGCTTTGTATATTTAATTACAGACCAGAGTTTTCCTCCTGTTAGCGCTGCACTTCACCTCAGAGTTACTATGTTTACCGTTAGCTAGCTTAGTGGCTGACTTGGCTAAACTTAGCTAGCAACTTGGAGTCACCGTTTCCCCGTAAACACAGACAAAAGACAGCGTGACACTTTGTACACTAACACTAAACGCAGACGGTGACTTCACGTGATAGATTATGTTACTTGAGAAAATTTCCTTATCACTATAATTTCCCACTGGGCACCAGCCCAAAGGTTCCGGCTAATTAGCCACACGGCTAACACAGCTACAGCTAGCTGCATGAACTGAGTCCAGTCCTGCTGCTCTCACATCTGCTCACAACTAACATGGCAGCGCTCATCAAACACGTCTCTGCTTTGTCTTGTTGCGTGGACGTACCTCCAAATGTCATCGCGAACAGGCTTTTCTTCATAAAAACTTGATATGCGGAGGGACAATTGAAGAAATCAAGGCTAAGGAGTCGAGCCCATTTTGAAGGCCAGCAGAGGCGCTCACCAATGACGTCACTGAGTTTATTCAATTTCCTGTTTTTTCGTGCACTAATGTCCAGCACGCAATTTGCGCGTACACTAACGAGCAACTCAGCTAAATGCGATTTACTTTTTACCATAAATTTAATTATTACACAAATATAGTTAATACTCTCAACGCCTTTTCAGTAAACACTAAGAGGTCACGTGCTTTACCGACAGAAAGATAGTAACAGAAACCACTGAATAGCTCTTACTCACATTACAGAAAATGCAAATGTAGATAAAACTGAATTTAAAATAAGGAGTTCCGTTTAAATGTATCAAATGTACACTGTAAATTTTTGTACAGTAGGGGGATCTGGAGACATGTGCACTAAAGGGATTTCAAACTGCACAGCTTTAACCTTCCTTTAACCATCCTCCCAAGCGGCGGAGCAGCAAGGGGCCGAGGGGAGACAGAGGTCAGGGGAGGATTGGTGGTGTAGCTGCGGGGCTTGCCAACCTATGCATACGGAGATGTGATCATTTTGCTGCACAGAATGTGATTCGGTGCTGCCATCGTTGGGGAGATATATCATCAGGAGGAAAGCCGCCGCAGAGAGTGCATCACAAAGAGTGAAAACTTTGCAGTACTCACTAATCCTGGCGTGACTGAAACTTTTTTTCATGTTCCTAAGATAAACTAGACTCACAAGTCACTCTTTAGAGGCTTTGCTTAACTAAAGACTGATGACTTTCTCCCTGATGTTGTGTTTCGATGGGCGGATACAATTTCAGAGTTTCAGAGACGAGAACTGAATTGTTATTTCTTCTTCCTGTCTCACTAGAGCATAAATGGGCCTTTATGATCAACGTTAAATACGGATCCGGATACGGACGGAGCCTTCTGTCCGTGCTCCGCGTTCATTTCGTCCGTATTTCTGCACGTTTCCATAAAGCTTACGGATACGAGCCAAACGGAACAGTACCACCGGGAACTGTGGGGGCAGTGTTGCTGTCACTACTCGATACGTAGCTCTGGTGAGACAGGAAGTAGAAATAACAATTCAGTTTCTCTCATCGGTAGTACTAGAGAAAAGAACTCTCCGTCCTCTAGTCGCAAGTATTTAACGGCCTCACCGACCACCGCCTCCTACAACGCTGCCTCTGTTTTTGTCTTTTATGCAAGAGGTACATTATCAATATCTCCTCCACAGTCGCCATGTTTGTTTTTGAGTTTGTTGTTGTCATAAACTTTTGACGCTGGGCTGCCTCCTGGTGGATATATTGGTTAACATCCATGCCAACATAAAGGGCGCGTGGAAGTAGGCTATGTGGGCAGTGACGGTAACATAGTTTGAAACGGATGTAGGCTATACATTTTCGTACGTAAAGGGAGCATAAATGGGCCTTAGGCTTTATGGAAACGTGCAGAAATACAGACTAAAAGAAAGCGGAACACGGACAGAAGGCTCCGTACGTATCCGGATCCGTATTTAACGTTGAGCATAAATGGGCCCTTAATGACGCCTCGCGGAGCGCGGTTTTCGCGGCGCCCACCGCGTGGTAGGGCGCAGAGCAAGCGGAGAGCAAGGCGCGCAAAACCGGATTTGGGTGAGTACAGGCTCGTTCAGGAGCTGACGAGGTGTCGTCACAGCGCGTTGCGGCGAAATTAAAACATTTTGAATTCCAGTGCAGGCTGGCATGCGTCCTCTCGCGCGCCGCTCAGCTCGACGGCAGAGCGGCGCGCTCTTGCGCCGCGGTAGCACTTACACAATGAATGGGTTCGTCGGCGGAGGTCTGCGCTTTGCGCGCTCTGTGTGAAAAGGGCTTTAGTGCCGTCCGGTGTGTCCAGGGCGAAGCCTAATGGCACGGGTGTGTGGATGTCTGTTCATCTTTTCGTTCATGTCCTTATTAATGCACACTTTATAACTTGCTTGTTGGATTTATTAAAAACGAACGAATGAAAACTAAATGTCTTTGAATATCTTTATTATCATTTAAAAACGAAAATTAAAATGACCGGTAAAAATAGATTATGACCGGATTTTTATGATCCTGTCGGTCAAAATGACCGGCGACGAAAAAGTCTAGCGCAACGTCACAATAGCCTTTGGACATCCAGTATAATAAAACACACACAAGTAAATCATAAACTCTATAAATGTTCTCTGGCATAAGAATAAGAGCAAAAACAATGTCTAGGTTTGGTTAGTTGATTGTTAATATTAATAAAACCTACATTGGATTAAAATCAATTTGTCATAATAAACAATTTAATATCTTCCAAGTTTCTTTGTGTTTTCATCCACTAGATGGCAGCAGCAGTGCTTATCAAGTCTTTTCTTCCTATTATCCAGAGAACATGAGATGAGCGCTGCTATTGGGCCTTTCCAAAACCAGACCCTACCCACTCCCACTCTGGAGTGTAACTCCGTTTGTAGTCACTTCCACAGCTGAATGAAGCAGCCTTCATCAAAGTGAAGGGGATAAACACAGCAGCAAGTATTGAGACAAACTTCCATGTCTGTGGCAGAAAAAGGAACTGCCTAGCTTTTCGTAACCATGGAGAAAAATAAAGTTTAATCCAATTTTATGTTCTTCATATGTATTTGGTAGCATTTCTTTTCTCTGTGTCTTAAACACCTTTTGGCTTTTCAATATGATGTGTTTAAGCCGCTTGGCTTTTGTAACAGTTCTTGTCTATATAGCACTGCAATCAAATGAATGTGTCTTTTTTTCTCTTTTAAGTTTTCGCCCCTTTAATTGAGTGAGGGTGTGGCACGCAGCGGGGGGCAGCGGGCTGAGTTGGGCCCACAGCTGCTGCAGGAAGGACATTTCCTTTGTACATGGGACGCCTTCTCGACCCACTGAGCTGGGCGACCGATTGTGACTGTTCTTCAGAGACTAGAGAAGGATATATTTTATTTTATGTCATAAAAGATGAAAGCGGACGGAATGACGCCACTGTGACGTCGTCCGTCCATCAATGAATCCTGCTGTTTTTTCAAATTCTAGCTTCTCTTACTCTCTCTCACTGATTAAGTCGTTACCGTTACCGGTTTCAGTTGAAATCGTTGTTGTATAAACGGGGCCTCAGTCTTAATGCAGAAACAGCGTGAAACAGGTTAGGGAGATGGTGTAGGAGGGGGTTTGCGAAAAGCCCATAGAGTGGCCCAGGAATGAGTTCTTAAAAGAATACTCCAACGATTTGGGAGGTATGCCCTTTCTCTATCATTTTCATATTGAGACAACATGATCGATATCTTTTTATGTGTCCGTACGTCCAGTGGCTGTGTCTCAGCGGTTAGCATTGGGGTCAGTATGTCTGTGCTGTGATCCATGGAGGGATACACCGGTGAGCAGGCACAGGCACAGACGTAGCCTGTAAACAAAACTCAGTTGTTTATTTAGCCTAGTGATATATCTCTGGATTATAGTAGCTGCAATGGATAATTTTGAACGCGATTTTGAAGAGTTTCTTGGAGCGGACACAGATTCAGAGCCATACCTGTTTGAGCCGGAGTACACAGATTAGGAACTCCATGTGTTGGATGCTGAGCGGGCGAGAAGAGATTTGCTAAAAAACTAAAACAGGACATTTTTTGGAAAAGCTCTGTTAAGACTCTTGTCCACTGTGGATGTTTTATCACCTTGCATTTCATGTTTGAATCCTGCTTGTCTATGACCATTTAATTGAAATCTTTAGTAATTTGGTGCAGTAAACAGCTGACTACAGACATGATGACAGATCACTGCAGTCACACAGAGCCTTGGCTGGATTAAGCTGCTTATGAGCCCATGTGGACCCCGATTTCTATACAGTATTTCTATGCTGACTTTTGGTTTTGTGAGTCACTTCCTGTCTGTAGTAGTATGATCAATCATAAGCACCATGTGAGTACAACATATGCTAAACTGAAGTCTTAAATGTGATTGTGCGTGTATTTGAGTGGTGCAAATTCATCTTGCACATAGTTAAAAACCTAAAACACTTCCAAACTAACTAAATATTGTTCACACAGAGTTTAAAAGATAAACTTCACTATGCACTTGTATATTTATTTGCCATCTCCTTTCATACATTGCTCCAGTTTTCCAGTTTTAGTCAGATTTCATAACTTAATACATCTTACAAAAACCTGCACAACCTGGTACTACTGTGAGACTTTCATGTATAGTCTGTGTAGATTCTGATTAAGATCTGTAACTTATGAGGCAGTAGAGCTACTCCTCAACACCAGTTACTGAATTAAGACTGAGGTCTGTAACATCATCTCGAAACAACTTTGAGTTCATGTGCCCCTATAGTGAGGTCATTTAAATTCCCCAAATTAGCCTTAATGTGCATCTCAAAATCAGATGCACTATTAACGTCACCATTTCAATCTGAAATATACACATATGGCTTCTCAGAGCAAGTCTGACTACGGAAGATAATCTTTATCTCAGCAAGGAAGTGTGGTTGGCCCTGTGGCTGTTGCATGTTATCTATAACGCTGTATTCAAATCTTACCTACTCCACTAGATGTGAAAATCTTCACAACACTTTAACCTTACATTGAGTCAGCAATGCGAGTGCTGAGTGAGTGCAACAAGCTTACTAAGGCAGACTGCCATGATGTGGAGAAGTGTCCCACTCATGGTTCAAGTGCTCACAACTTAAAGGTTTTAAAATTAGTTGGATTGGAAGGTGCAGACATTCAATAGAATTTATACATGCGTATGTATGATAGTATAAAGCTGTGAAAAAAAAGAGCATGAGATTGTTTCATTCACTCATTTCAGGCAGTCTAAAAACTGTAAAATATTTCACATTAATCACAAAGACCCTTAAAATGTGAGGCAACCTCCCAGTTTAACTACTACCCAGCAAGCAATAGTCGTGATTTAAACGTATTGGCTATATTTAGCTCCGAATTTTGTCTAGCTACATGTAACCCAAATCTAGCCGATTTAATTTTGAAATTGATTAAATGTAATTTTTGCCATTGCAGATGGCATGCGGTATGATATTCAATCACGTATGGAGAGTCAACAGTAATTAAAATATGTTTATCTCCATTTTTTGGACATGGTCTCTACATAGCTGTATAATTGATGACGTCTACACTTTGGCTATGGTTAGACGTCTACCAAATTTTCACTGACAGCCCAAATTCAGCCGAGATTTAGCCTAGATGTCAGGTCTTCCTGTAGATGGCTATTGGACGTTTTTTAAACCAAAAATGCTTGCTGGGTATTGAGATCAACCACAAACCTTACCTATGCATGATGCATATTATTCAGCCTTTGGGGATCATTTCTTCTTATTGCCATTTTCTCCCGATCCCCATCAGGTGTTCACATCAGGATGTATTGTAATGGTTAAAAAAACTCTTACTGTCCTTATTTTTTGGAGGAAATACTTCTAAAATGTCAAAACTCTAAATTGCTTGGACAAACTCTTAGTGATTCATACATCATTACATATAATCATCATTTATTTACCAGACGTCTTTGTGACTATGTCTGCTGTTATTCAGCAGGTGAGCTGGACTGGGGAACAAACAGCTGTTTCTCTTGGCAGATTACAAAAACACAGGATACGATGTCAACATCCTTTGTGTAAGAGCTTACACGATTCTTCTTGCTGATGGTGAACACAACAGTGAAGGGACTGATGATGGAAGGTTGACACAGAGGAGTTTCACGCGGGCACCCTCCTTCCTTGGTAATTATACTGATGAGTCCACCAAGCCTCTGGAGGACTCAGCAGGGAATTCTGGCGTCCTCACCTCTTCATCCAAAGCCATCGGCTGCTTCTTTCTGCTATGTCCAACGCAGCTTTGATGGCTGAGCACATGCTCTGGCCTCTGATTCCCAGGTCTCTGAGTTATCTGGTTGTAGATGTTGCCACAAAATTTCTGCACCCCACCTCCACGCGGAGGACTTCAGTGTTTCAGCCATGATGTTATGCATCAGCAGCTAACTCGGCATAGATGTTGAGCCTCATGACATGAGCCTCATCCACAGAGTCCTCCCAGGGTACAGTGAGCTGGATGATAAGAACTAGAACCGTCACAATAATTACGTTATGGACTTAATGAGGTCAGCAAAAGCAAAAAGGATCAGGGTCATGTCCCATCCATGTCCATTGTACAATATTGCTCTTTTAGAGGCATAAAATGGTGTTAAAATGACTAAGATTGCTTATTATTTCTGGGGCAATGAAAGGTCTAATAAAGCCTTTTTTAAGAGGAGGTGAGCAGTGCACTAATTTGGGCCTAGGGCGGTGGTAACAATCACCGTAGGAAATCAAGTAGTCAACCAATGTCAACCACCATCATCCAGTCACAGCTGGCCTCGCTCCAGTGGTGTGGACTCCTGGTCACCTAAGCCCCCTCAGAGATGAAGTTATTGGTAGCCGAGTTGGATGCTGCTGATGGTAGGGATTTGGAGGCAGCCTGCTTGTTTTCCAGGGTGAAGACAAGGCTCTTTATTGCCTGTATTACAGGGCAGCTAGAGAGTGACAGGAAAGGGGGAGAGAGAATGGGGATGACACGCAGCAAAGGGCTGCAGGCTGGAATCAAACCTGGGCCACTGCAAAGGCCTCAGCCTACATGGGGCTGACACTCTACTTGCTGAGCTAGAGGCCGCCCTGACGGAATGTGTTCAAGGGAGGTTGGCATGGAAGAAAGGGGCACACCCTGAATCGTCACCCAGCCACTGATAAAGATTAAGTGGTGTTGGAAAGACATCGTATGTAGCTTTGAAGTGAAAGAAAAACCAGAACACAAATTCATTTGAAAAATAATGTAATGATTGTTACTGGTACACAGTTGAGCCTCGACAGCTTCAGTGCAGTACCACTGAATTTAACTAGATTTACAGAATTGATAAATCAACAGTTTCAGAAAACTAAAGTTAAGTCAGATTTAGAATATAGTTACAAAAATGGTCAATCTTCCCAAAAAAGGCACAGGGGATGTACAGTAGCACTCGCATCCCTCGTAGAGAACATTTTGCATAACTGAATAAATACATCTGCTGCTCATCAATATCAGACTGTGCCACAGTGACAGCACGGTCATCATGCAATTACAGCAGAGTGCAGCACTGTGAATTAGTGGAAGAACACATCATATAAATATCTCTCCAGAAAATATAAAGACTAAATCAAGGATAAAAGGTATTTAGTACCATTAATCAAAAACATTAATTGGAAGATTTCAAGCATATACAGTATTTATAATATCTGCCAAAATTATATTCAACAACCACCTTAAAACAAACTATCCTATATATTGAGTAAAATGTGCAATTAATAGCATTTGGGAGAGCAGGTTGTGCACTCACACTATACACATCTATTATCAAAAAAACACCTGAACTAGTTATTGCCAAAGAATCACGAGTTTATCCGAATATTGAATTCTGGGTCAATCTAGCATCTAAGTATCAATGTTCCTCTGTATAAGGACAGGTGCTGAGTCCGTCCAGTGGTCTTAAATTTAAAATTACAACAATATTTAAATGCTGTACTGTTATTTTAAGACATTAGGATATCACACAGTGCTTGTTTCTCACCAGTTTTAAATGGCACTGGATCCATTTCCCCTGATGTATCTCAAACCACTCTCTCATTCAGCAGGTAGTAAACTTCCCAGACAGACACTTTTAAAAGGTGTCCAAATGACAAAGTCTTTGCAGCGCACTGGAGGTTCGCCAGGAAATTCTGATTGCACCATAAATACTTGTTAACGTCTTAATGCACTAACCTCACCGTCACCATCACTGCTTATTTTCTGTTATATTATTTCTCTCCACAGAGAAGCATTATCTGGAAAAATGTTACTACAAAACTAAGTGATATTATAGCTTCATACAGTATGTTTAACCTTTCCCTTTGTGCAAACACCAGGCCTTTTTCTTTAAATAGCCCGTGGTTATAGTTGACATCCGACCTCATTGTCATTTTATTCTGAAATGTCAAAATTGCACACATAATATATTTATGACACTTGCTATATAGATGATTTATTGCTGGCTTTTTCCCATATGCTGCTTTGAAACCATGTCACTCGTCATCCACCTGTCACTGTCCAGTTCACTGGATCAGTAACTTAAGTGCCTGAAATTCACTGCGCACTAAACTAGAGACTGGTTTGAGTCAAAGCCCTTGTCTGTCCCTTTGCTTTCAAATATTTACCCATTCAGCTATGGTTAATATGTATAGCATCTCCTCGGTGCCTTACCAGAAGGCTTCTATAAAAGTTTAATAAAACCCCTTCAGAAAGAGAAGAGGAAATATCTACCACAGGTTGAAGTCCTCACAGCTCCACTTTGCCCTATCAGTATCACCTGCTTCATGATACTAAAAATAAAGGCCCTTTTATCTGCTTCAAAAATAGAGTAAATCTACAAAGACCCTGAAATCACACTATTTGCTGCTTACAGTGACACCCCAACACAGCCATTAAAATATGGGCACTTGGAGCGGAAAGCATTAATTTGTGCAAAAGGAGAAAAAAAGCCCCATTACATTCAACCAGGCCAGATCCTCTTTGATTTTACCACGTAGTAAAATACTAGTTAGCAGTGTTATTTTCTGTTCCTCTTTCTGAAATAAAACTAGGTAAAATATTCTATTGTCAATTACTTTCCTGGAAGGTATAAACAAATTGAGTACTTGGAAATCAGTGTTCAGTGAAATGCATCATTGCTGCTGCAGTAAAAACGGGCATTTTCTTATTTCAAGCATTCCTACCTGGATTACATTTTTCTATTCCATTACAGTGGGGAAGACTTACCGACCAACGAGAACTCAACAAAAGGACAACTTAACTGACAGTACAGCTACACACATACTTAAATTCCAATTATAGCTTTAAAATGTGTATTGAATATTGGAGAGGAAGCTCTCAACTCAACATTAAAATATATAAAAGCACTCTTTGTGTGGGTCATACAGTATGAAGTAGACAAAAAATACATCTATAATAAAAATGCATTAAGTATGATGATCTTTCACAGTCAAAGGAGACCTCACAGTAACAACTCACTGGCCAATAAGGAGGATGTGCTTTGGTTTATCTGAATTCCTCAGCTGTAATGGACAATAATGGTTCAGTCCTATAGGGAACACCTCAGTTTAGAAACTACCTCAGCTTTCGATGCAGCAACAACGGTGCAAATTCTAGCTTATAAATTATTAAATCAGAAGTCAAAAGTTAAATTTTTCTATTTCTCATTTTCCTTCTTGGTATTTAAGAAAGAGGTAATAGAAAATAAGATGATTAATTGTTACACAAACCTGTGTTGAGCTCAGAAGAGTGAGCCTGAGCGCCCCACATCTTCAGACAGTATCATTAGCAAGAGTCTCTGTCGAGAGCCAGATCCTTGCCCCATTCAGAAATTTGCTAATGGGGGTCCCATGGATGCTGCGGCGACACAGGTTTCCCATTGGGGTGAAAGGGAAGGAGGAGGTAAGGAAGTCTGGAGGTGTAGGGGGGTCATATGGGGAACTGGCCTTAAAATACATCCTCCTTTGGTCTGAGAGGGGCCCACTTGGGCTGGGGAGTGGCGTGCTGCCTGGAGTGGGTCCCTTATATTGCCTGAGCTGGCGCTGTAGTATCTCAATTTCATCTACCAGTTGGGAGAGCTTGTGGTAGGCGGTGATGGGGCCTCCTCTGGGAATGCAGGCCTCAGGAACCCACCGTAGAAAGTAGAGCTTCCAGAGAGCCATGTGTGAGGGCGTGAGCAGGGGAATCAGGAGGCCCTGCTGATCAACAGGCCGAGAGAACCAGTCCCTGAAGAAGCGCTCGGACGGGCTCTCGTCTTTTACTGGTGACAAGTAAGGCTTCAGCTCCGACACCAGAGAGCCCCGTCGGGGCAACGAATCCTCTCCACCCTTCAGTCCATTGCGCAGAGAAGCAGGCGTTCCTCGCAGTGTGGAACTGTAGGTTTTCTGCTGGAGGAAGGACACAATTCATCATGTTTAGTGAGGACAATTTAATCCTATCTAAACAAAGCTCGCTTATTCCTGGTCCAATTAGTGCATCGCTACCTGCATTATAACATCCTCATGATCCTGAAACCTACACCTTAAGAAAAAAAAGATTATTTTTTCCTGTGTAATAATTCACCTTCTGTGCATCTTTTAAAGTTGCTGATGACACACAAAAAAAGCTGCCCATGAAAATCTCAGCAGCAATAATCCAAACTGCTGACTGGATGGATTCATGTCAAACATTTACTCCATCAGAAATTGTGTGCATTTCAGCAAAATAAAAAAAACTAACACCTACCAACTTGAGGTAATTGTAAGAGAGCAGAGAGTTGAGGTCACCTAATTTGAAATTATCCACACATCATTACTGATCCTAGTCTGACTTTGAGAATAAGAAGGCCGTGGTGTGGTGAGCACCTTATATTAATTAGAAATCACAGGCACAGAGACAGCTGCACTGTATTTACACTCTGGGATAACTAAAAATAACATGAAGGCACAAATTCACTAAACAAACCTGAGGGCTTTACCACGAGGCCACTTCAACAGAGCCAGGATCTCTTTGTCTGAGCTGCTGTATATTCTGCAGCTCTTTAAATTTTTATAAGCAAATTTAATGTTATACTTCAGAACTTCGTACATTTCGGTCTGACACTGTCCCATAATGAAGGATACGTGTAAGTCACTATAGTTTTGGACGAACCAAAGTGAATTTTATTTTACTCATTGAATATTATCTGTGACAAATACCAACAGTCTGATCTGTTAGCTGTAATATACCAGCTGTGTAAAACAGACTTCAGCAAATCAGAAATTAGCATATAAACATAACCTTAAGTGGTAACATTATGATTTGATGGAATTGCACTGCATTTTATATTTTATAGAAAATGAACAAATGAACCCACACACACATTCAGTAGTTCAGTAAGAGGAAGAACAACCCCGTGAATACAGCAAAACCATATTCCTCCACCTATTTTCTACAACACTGATATACTGTAAGTTCCTGTGTGAGAAAAAAAAAAAAAAGCAACACTATACACACAGTAAGCACTTCTGTAATTGCACTGCTTCGTTCAGTGGTATTTATGTAACGTTACGGGTCAAGAAGTTGGATGAAGTACATTTATAACACATTCCCTCAGCTGACAATCTGTATCATATATTCACAGTAATTTACTAAAAGGAGCTGTGAAAGGTGCTTTTGTTGATTTCAGGCCTTGACTCGGAGCTTAAACTGGTCCTGACCAGGTTAGCTGTGAAGCATAGGTTACCATAGCAATCTAGCTAGGTTAAGAGAGAGCCACCTTCGTAGGACAGGAAACTCTGGCTTTAAACTCAAAATACCTCAGTAACCTACTAATCTTGCTTCCTGATACAGCCCTCTGGTCAACTGATGTGTTTGGGTGTGGATGTTTAAGAAGTCCTTGCACACTAAAAACTGGCTACATGTGAACAGGAAGGACTGCAGACTCTACGGCTTTCATTCAACATGGCCTAAGATTAAAAGTCTATCCTGAATTATATGTTTGTTATGTATCCAAGGTAGTAAAAGAAGAGAGCATACACATAAAACAATGTGCTGCTGCAACTGCTCCTATAAACTTTTAAAGCTCAGAGTGTTGTGTACCTTCGTGCGTCTGAAGGTTTTCACTTCTCCATTCTGCACGCAGGCCGCTCCTTTGCCTACGTACATGGGGTTGTTAAACAGGGTTTGGTCTTTGGTGGAGTACTGCTGCGACCAGTCCCAAACAGGAGGGAAATACACAACCTGGTCCTCTCCTTGAGGGATGGCTTTATTCTTGGCAAAGTCCTGGAGAGTAAACACAAGGTTATTTATACTCTAGAAGGTTTTTTTTTTGTCATTGTGTACAGTAAGACTTAGGATGACTCTCCGTGCAAATAAACCGAGAAAACACGACTGCCATAATTTGCTTTTGTCAAATCCAGTGGTTACTTTTCCAACCACAAGCTAAATGTTTTCTTATCTGAGTGCATTATACGTTGCACTCTTTCCTGTCAATAATCTGACACACACAGAAGGAAATTATAGTCTCTGACATGAGATGATACCACAAAAACATGTTGCTTTGTCACATGCTATCATCTGCAATTATAACACATGCTTTATTCTTCTTGGACCACAGACATATGGATTTTTACAGACATATGGACACATTCTTATAGATCTTATTTTTCATATTTAACTTAAATCATACAATCTTACAATCACACGTGTGCATCTCTCACCATCAAGTGCTGAGCACGCTGTTTGGGAGAGTTGAAGAGGAAAGTACTGAAGAGTGGGATCCACATGCTATCACTCAGTACAGTCAGATAGGCCTCTGTGAACTCGAACGCTGCCGGGTACTGGTTCATCATCTGCCACACGCAGTCCAGGAACAGCATGAACAGTGGAGACTTGATCGAGAGAACAAAGAAAAACAAACAAGAAGCATAAGTGCTTTGGCATTTCTTTTAGATCTCTGAGGGGGTTATTTACTGTCAGACAAATACCTCCTCTTTGTCATTCTTCTTTAAGTGGTTGCATCTGTCCAAGAAGCGATGGCCAGCCATCACCCACTCCTTCTGCACCAAACTCTGAAAGCCAACGAGGCTGCGATAATGAGGATCCAACATGAGCTGCACCAAGGAGGACACTACGCAGGTCAGGTCTCTGTCTTCCTCCTCTGTACAGGTAGGGAAAAAAGGGGGAAACCAAAAGCATGAACAAGGTGTTTGCACAGAAAGCACTTTCAATGGCACTGCGATAATATGTTAATGATTCTAATTTGTATTCTAGCAGGTGTGCAACATGTTTGATGGATTAACACAATTAAAAGTTCACTATGCACCATGCAGTTCAATGCTGTTGCTCTGCAGCTTCCTGGTTTGAAACTGTTCAGCTTGACCTCGTAATAATATGGACTGACGACGACAACTTAAAAAGTGCGAGTTTTACCTTGGAGAACAACTGAAACATTCTTCCCATCCAGGTGGTACACAATCTCAGCTGAGTGTTTCAGGAAAGCCCTTCAGTCAAACAGAACATAAATGATTTAATTTTAAGTAACCAGCTTAGCACTCACAACTTTATACTGCGTACCGCAGAAAAATGTCAGTGTCTCGGCAAGATATGATTAAAAATAAATGATATAAATATAATTTTCAAGTCGCTGTGCTTGTGACTAATGGCCCAGACGACAGTGCCATCACCATCCCATTGATTTCAAGGCTGAGTAATGCATGCTGTAACGCTGTAACTTGTCTCATGAGTGTATATTCACACAACAACAGTATAGAAATAAGTGTAAAAAATGTACTTCAAATACAAAAGTATTCCACAAATTACACAGTAACTTATATATAAAATGTGTAAATGCAATAACCCTGCTAAAAGCAATACAAAATGTTTATCCAAGTATGTTATGTTCCAGATGAAACTGTGAGGGGAACACAAACGTTGTGAATGCTAGTAAGACATTTTCATTTTGGCTCTTTATAGACTACGATGTTTATAAAGATTATGAAGAGCTATCATGCAGTGTCAGGGTGTTTACATACCTGACGTACTCGAGCCACCGAGAGTTTTCAATAGATGTGAGCCATCTCTCCTCCGACTCCTCAAAAGGATCTGCACACAATCAGAACAGTCAAACACTTGTACACCTATAAAACCATACACAAGCATGTCGAGAAATCCTTTAATGTCCACTTGAAAAAAACATGTATCAGGATATATTTCACACTCAGTGAACACTAACAGTGGTTCTCTACTGTAACTTTTGAAAGAGGCAATGAGGCTCACCTATGACGCAGATCTGCCTGACTTTAACAAACGCAGTCTGGATGTCCTGGATGTTAGGGAGATACTTGTCGAGATCTGACCGGACTACTTCACTGCGCTGTGGGTGGCTTTTTGTGATGGCGGTGAAAACCCTACCACGACACAAGAAAGACATTGATGATTGGGTTAGAGAGGTCTTAACACAGCTGTAGCATCATCTCAGCAATACATCGACTTTTTATAAACAGAACACTGGGAAAATTAGCTGCATTACCAAAAAAAGTGAGAAAAAGAAATGTTTAGACCATAATATCAACACTTCTCATTTCACTGCTGCTGCTGAACATCAGTTGGCTGCTACTGAGTTCCAGTGTAAAAGAATAAGCAGAAACAATATATTTACTACATGTTTTCAATCTGAGTGAAGCAGAGGAGTTTGGTGTACCTCTGCTCGATCTTCTTCTGCTGCACTGGATCATTTATGCTGGCCATGCGGACAAGAGCACTTCCATTTGGGTGATTCCAGCACCAGATCTACAAGGAGCAATGAAGATAAATCAGTGGGCAAATAAAAACGATGCTGTGATCAATTAAACTGGATGGTTCTCGGAATTGACAGAAAATTATTTAGTCCATTGGTGATCCTTGAATGTGCCACTAAAATAACATTATAGGCCTAATAATACATAACTGAAAGGCATGAGGTATTCCTGAGCAAGGTCTGACAACCAGCAGACAGTTAATGGAGATATCAGGATACTCACAGGGATGCGCTGATCAGTGAAGTATATGGAGTACTGCTTTAGATCCTGATCTGCCAGAGAAACTGGGACCACAATATACTCTGGAAGACTAAAAAGAAGAGTTGGGGAAAGACTGGTGTTACACAGGAATCAAACACAAGACAAAATCAACAACAGAAGAATCTAAGAAAACCCACAACTTCTAGATGTCAGAAACTGACATCTTAAAGCAGAATATTTACATTTATTGAACACTGTATCTCTTACCAACGGTTCTCTTTCTCATATGAATAAATTAAGTTTGTTGCTTCATGCTGACATACCATAATACTGTAGTAATGGTACAAAAAGCCTTGGTTGATGTACTGTAAATTACGTCTTAGCACAAGATTTGTTTTAATATCTAAGCTGGTGAGCATCTTTAGCAGGGAGTTTTTTGTGATTGAGGGAAAACTGAGTCAGAGCGTACAGTAAGTATTGTTTTAGCCCCATGTGAGGTGTACAGTGTGGTGCAAGCTACTATTATGCAATTTTCAGTCTTCTCTCAAATTCCACATAAAACACTGTACAATCCTTACTTTGAAACCAACCATGATGTCACCACTGAACTCAGATGAATAGCACGTATTGTCCAAAACAGACTCGCATGTTACACTGAGACATTCACAGAAATGTTTCCTCGTGAAGTGAGGAAAAAAGGCTAACAGTGTAAATACACTGTCTTGCCAAAACATACCAGGTATGAGTAAAGGGTGAAATTTAGAGTGTCTGTAACAACTAAGACCAACTGAAGGAGCTACAAACATGCTCTGCCTATGACGCCCATCATAAATTGCCAACAACAGACAACGTGACCTGAATACCTTTGCGAGATGGCATAACTCTCATTGATGGAGCACACCCTCCACTCCGATGCCCCTGTTCTCTTGATCTCCCGATCCCAGTCCGATGGACGGTCAAATATGGGGGGCCGCAATCCTCCTCGAGGGGCGGAACCATTGACTCGCTCCGCTGGAAATACAGACACACTTTGAGATTATTTCTGGAGCATCATGCAAAGAAATAAGTAATAATCCCTCTCAGTCATCACTTATGACCCACTAGTAGTATATGGAGGTGTATTTATCTGCAGAGTCTCTGTCTGTATTATGCTATTTTGCTGTGTTCAGGATGTTTGCACAGGTAAAGCAGAAGGTGACACAAAGTAGAGTTGTTTCAATACCAATACCAGAATCAGAAATGCCTCTGACACTGCCTAACATGTTAGATTGAGTACCAGCAAGTATGCTAGTCTAAGCACTGATCTGATACCACATAATTTATTAATAGACTTCTAAAATACTTTCAAACCTGTATAAAACAGAACTAACCATAAGCAGCACACATCCAAGAGGAAGTTATGGAAATTGTGGACACAGCAAAGAAAAAATGCAAGAGGAACAAGAGTAAATCTGAGGTTGGCTTTCACTTTTGCTGGCTATACTGTTTACAAACAACAACCGACAATCCCTGCATAGTTTACCTTTAAACATGGATTAACAGGGAAGAAAAGAGTTTCAAACACCATGCTGTGTCTTTACAAAGCAATAGAAGAAATATGCCATGCTGTATGCGCACCTTTGGATTCATGGTATCGCCGCCCTTGATACTCAAAGCCAAACAGCAGTTGAAGATCAGCTGGGTGGGAATAGTGGGCAATAGCAAGGCAAACCTTAAACAAAAAGAAAAGTGCTTTAATGGGACATACAGTACAATATAACAGAAGGACAGCTCAATGGAGGAATTAATTAAATAAAATCAAGGCAGATTAGGTTTCATCCCAACCATTCAGCCTCCAAACCCAGGTTCACACATATTCTTTGACCGTACAAACACGAGAACAAGTGAAACCTGGGAAAGCAAATGTTTAACTGACAGCCTCCAGTGCTCTGGGTTTACAGCACTGAATCTCCCTGTGGCTCCACTGGAGTCACACAAAGCAGTCCATTCAGTAGTAAAGCTGTGAATAACATGAGAGGACACAGAAAAAGTGTGTGTGTAGACAAGGCTGCTCCCAACTCTGTAATTTCCTATGGCAAAATAAGCTATTATAGGTTGGGTTAATTCCATATGTCACAAAGAGAAAAAAAGAAAAAAGAACTGAGCCCCGTTTTAGGTTCACACTGTAATTACGTACATGGTGTCCATAAATAAACTCACAAGGAGTGAGGGAGGGCAGACTCATTTCTATTTCTGCTCTTTACATATCATCCTACCATATTCTGTTTCTATGCAGCAGGGTACATTAAATAAGGTGAATACTGCATTTTAAATAAATTAAATGGAGACTTGTATCACTGGTTATAAACCTGTACAGTACAGTGCCATACTGGACTACTGTTGTTGGCCAAATGTGCTGCAGGTATGTGCTGTGGAGCTCCAAAACCTACACAAAAATTGCTCCCAGATGACTCGAAAGATCAGACATGCACATTCACATTCATGTACATTTCACTGGCACACTGTAAAGAGATATACAGCTGCCTGACTCCTGTAGTGAGACAGCAGGGAGCCAAGAGCTCCTAAAGACCTTCGTGCATATAATTCCCAAATACATATTTATTTCCAGGACTTCTACAACTCCAGATACCACAGTGTATTTAATGCAACATCTGTGCTTACAGAGCGTGACAGTGCTGAATGTTTGTTTTGTTACTCTTGGCTGCATTTTGAGTTGGTTAAGTACACCTATCAAGCAATCACATGTTCCCAGAGCCTGGCAGGTTCTGTCAGTTGTGTCTGGATGCTAACCCCAGGTTGATGTAAACTCCCGTGGGAATTAATATTCCATGTTACCAGTGACCATTTAAACCCAAACTATTATCTTTCCCTAACCCTAACATAGTGCTTTTTGTGCCTAAACCTAACCAGACTGTAACCGTAGCATTCTTGCACCATAAAACAGTGAGGCAAAAATATTTTAAGCTGCCTCATGAAAGTTTAGCATATCTAAAGTCATCATCTAGCAATGAATGGTTCTGTCCAAGGTGTCAACTTCCTGGTTTGTTTTTTTCCCCCTAGAGAGGATTTGAAAGTCTTGGTAAATTCAGCCAAACCTGAATAGCTACTCGTTACCACAACAACTCACTGCTACACAGCTGAGTAATGTACCAAGGAAGTGCTTGTTTTTCTGGCCTTTAAGATAACATTACAGTTGGTGGCCCCACTTTATCTGCTTATTTAATTATTCTAGGATTACAGTGAAAGCCTCTACATGTGATTTCCTTTAATTTCCCTGTACAACTATCTTCTGAAAACACCTCTAGTCAACCCCAAACAATCAAGACATTATATAAATATATACCGATACTGAGAAATCCGATTTGTTAGTTGAAAATACATCATCTTTTAAATCTATGGCTACAATACAAATATCACTGATTTACAGGTCCCTCAACTGAGCTCTAATCTGAAGAATGAAACATCTGTCCATCTAATCTCTCTGCGCAGGAGATGAGTCAGAGTCACGCTGCCAGTTGTTCTACAATCAGGATCATTCCTTCGCCTTGAATGAGCATTGTTCTCAATGTCTCTTATTCATTGTTTGGCTAATGGCCACGATAAAAATGCCTTTTGAGAGGCTAGTCGTTTCTATTCAGATGGAGGGTGAGAGAGTGGCACATCAAAGTTTGTATGATATAAATGTCCTTGTCGCTGAGGAAGTGGTCATAGCACCGAAACTGAGTGTGTGTATGTAGCGAGCTCACACAGTCAGGAAAGGAAAAGTTTGGTCAGCAACAGCTAGCAGTGAAACGGGCAGGGGAAACTGAGAAAAGAGGAATGAATGAATACTTAGCAATTAGTCATTTGGAGGTATGGCGTTAAGAATGAAAGCCACGGTGTGTAGAATCTTATGTGATTCTTTCAAACTGTTGTAGTTTTCTTCGCACAAAAATTAGCTGATTATTTACATTCAGCCCATTCACCTCAGTGTCCCAAACCCATGCTCATTCCAAGGTCAGCAAATACCCATGCCCCCTCTGTCTCATTGCTACGCACAGGCACCCTTTAGCATCTATGTTTGACGCACAGCTGTCCTTTGGGTGATGCATGTTGTTTAAAATATAAAAGTAACACAAACGATTAATTATAATGAGGTGCTGATCGCTGGCAATAGACTTGATTGTAGAAAACAAGTGGCTCCGTATACATTTCATTTATATTGAGGACGCCTCGGCCTTTGGGCCTTCTTCAAGATCAACTTCTTCATACTAGGGCTGCCACGATTAGTCGACTAATCGATGACTAATCGACTATTAAAATAATCAGTGACTATTTTAGTAGTCGACTAATCGGTTTGAGTCATTTTTCATAGAAAAGTACTATAAAAGTGCCCCAAAATACTCTTACTGCAGCTTCTTACATTCAGATATTGGCAGCTTTACACACACTCCCGTGACAGTGAACTAAAACCCTTTGGCGTGAGTGTGAAACAAGACATTAGATGACGTGATTTTGGTGTTTGGGCGAGACAGACCGATATTTTTCAACATTTTAACACATTTTTTGATGAAATGATTAGTTGACTAATCGAAGAAATATTCATCAGATTAGTCGACAATGAAAATAATCGTTAGTGGCAGCCCTACTTCATACTGAGACACAGGTACACTGATCTGTTTATCGCACAGCTGATGATGATTAAATGATCATGCTACACTATTAGGTTGAGCGAATCACAGTCACATACTCAGTCACACAGCTGACAGTGGTTAGATTATTATACCACAGCATTAGGTTAAAGAATGCTGTAACACATGATTATCGTACTGAATCAGTTACAGTTAGGTCTAGGCACCAAAACCCTTTGGTCAGCTTTAGGAAAGATTATAATTTTTGGCTAAAATAAGTACATTTGTTACTGGGTTACTGTTAGATAATGTGACAATAATAAGTTACGTGAATGACATAATGATGTCATGCCTGCATGTAATGTGAAGTTAAAAGAATGTTGACTTTTGGTATCACACGGGACAGGAACTGTGGTCTCCTAGGTGAAAGTCCTGTGTTTGTTTGACCCACCCACCAGCACTCCCTTCCACCCTTCATGGACTTTCTTGCTCTTTATACTTCATCAGTTGCTCTAAGCATCAAATTCTGTATAGAACTTTTTTTATGTTAAAGAGCTGTGTCTTTGTTCTGACCAGCCGGGGGACTGCAGATGCTCCACTATAATTTGGTGCAGTGCATCATATGGTATCGTTTATGTTTTTAACTGTAGGTGGTTCCTTTTAAATAAATAAATACTGCCATGATTGGGTTTACACTGGAGTTAGCTGAAAGCCCAGTGCATCTCATAAAGATGCTGAGGGGTGCATTTGGCGTCAGTATCACATGAAAAAAGGCGTGGCAAATCTTCAGTATTTGATAACCTGGGAATGAGGACGAGTAGGTGTCCCTGGGTCGCATACATTGGACAAGTGTGGCAGCATCATGCATTTTTTGATGTAACCATTGAGGGCACCACAGTCACAAATGAGAAAAAGAAGGGGCTTTAAATTGCAGTCAGGATATTTTTTTGTCATTTCATATATTCATTTTACTACATCCATTTAGTCAGCTCATGACCCACCTGGACCTTAAGTTGATGTGAATATGACAAACTTTGACCTGATATTTTTAAAAGCATTTCTTAAAAAGGCCACCATCAAACAACTGGATCTGATGTAGAACAAAACTCAGCATCACTTACCTTTTTGGCGCTCTCAGGTCCAGCCTCATCAAAGCAGAACCTTATGATGCGCAAGTCTTTGCAATAGAGGATGAGCTCTGTCGGGTTGAATTTCAGCTTCTGGTTTGACCCCAATACTTTCTTCTTCCCCTTCGTATCATTTACTGGGAGGAACAAACACAAAATATTATTGGAACTTCCTCAAAGTCAGAAGCCAATGCTTTGTGATGTAAGAATGAATTTGAAAGCATCCCCTCTGGATTTTGTGTAATTTTCAGAATTTCACAATGTGTTTGATAGTTGTGGAAGTTAGATAGATAGATCACAGAAACAAGAACTTACCATTTAATAACAAAACTAGAATTACTGCCTTGCGGTTGTATGCCTTGGCGAAACAGCCAAATTGCAGTTATACAACAATGTCTGTCAAGACTCAGGTAGCCATGGCAGCTGACAATGCTCCAAAAATGGATGTTGCTGCAAAGAAGCTTCATATTCTAAAACATGGAAGCTTCTCACACATCTTCCCCCCAGCAGCACAGAGGATCTTTACAAACACCATGGTTTCAAGATGGACACCCAAGATTAGTTTCACCAATTTAGCATGAGTATAAGGCTAAAAATCATTTCAGATGAGGATTACATACTGTGTTCAAGCACTAGCAGTCTTGCCCAAATTATACAAAACACACTGATATTTGATTGTTTTATATTACCCAGTGCTAGGGCCTTATCTCATTCCTCATGCTCCTGTGCTTGTGCAAATCCCATAATGATAGTGTTGTCTTCAGTAGCCCAGATCAGACAGGTCAAAAACAAGCTGGATAAAACAAAGCCCCATGCTTCATCACTGTAGCACAACAAACCTTGCTCCGGGCATTTGCCCTTGCAGTGTCAGCAATCGACAGCAATGAGATACATACACAAGGCTAATCCCAGCCAGGCTGCACTGCCACTAAACACTGCCTTAGCTGTGACCTCACTTGTTATCAGATTGCTGACCAGGAAAAAGCAACAAACGGGATGAGTCAACCAGTCTGTCATAGATTAATGAGGCGCCTATCAAACTTTAATTGTGATTGGAGATCACTCTTGTAAAATGACTAGGTTAGGATGCTAAGTGTTTGTTCTGAAACAGCTGATTGAGTGAGAGATTAAACGTCTGCTAAATGCACTTTAACATTAGCTTGCTTTTATTTATTTAATACCATTAGGGATTTAATAGTTTGCGATATTTTGGCTACTGATAAGACAAAATTATAAAGTATGTGATAAACATTTTGGCTCTGGTAACAAGAATTCCACGTGAGGAAGTCAGTAGGTGAAATTCTGCCACCCATGAAAAGAAAATCTGCAGAATTTATTTAAAAAAAAAAAAAAAAAGTTAAGGTTTGCCACAGATGTCATGTTTCACCAGACATACCTGTCACTACTTGCTCCAGACAGGTGAGGGGAATGTCGTGTTCTCCAAGCAGGAGGTGGGACAACTGGGACCTCTGTGGTAAGGGAAAAACAACAAAAAAGGTATGTGTGACATCTTGTAGACATTACCCATAACACTGAAATATTATCCTCTTATATACCCCTGAGTACATCCAGTGGATGACCTCAGACTGAGTCATGATCAAGTTCCATTTTGTTATTATGGCAACAATCTGCCACATAGCTGGAAATGACGTCTGTTCTCTCACTTCTTGTGCGATATCTCTGACAATGTAGTGCAGGAAAGTACACAAGTTTTCCTTCCTCCTAGCCAGCTGCACTGCACATACAAACATGGTTGTGGAAATACAAGCATTTAAGCTTCTCGGCAGTGTGCTGATGGCACCAAAACAAAGCAGATACAAGAGATTTCGGCACACTTAGTGTAGATCTGTGAAATGTTTCTTATTTTGAGGGGGGCTTTTGTTCACTATAAAGTGAAACACCACATTGACCAGTGTGCAGTGATCTGATGCTTTCGGCACCTTAGCAAAGTTTCAGCTGGGTGAAGCAGTGGTCATCCTGCATTACAAATATAAAACTAAAACTGCAGCCATGGTAGATCGATTTATTTCAAGCCCAATAAAACTTAGACACTTTTAGGCATTGTATGAGGAAGTTAAAAATGTGGTTTTAACAACTATGGTATCATGAAGACAGAACGTCAAACAGACAGCCTTACACTGTATCTTTTATCTACCTCTTCTAAGAATAACTAAACATTATAACAGCACAGTTTAACTTCTTTAAAGTCGGACTACTCAAATACCTGTTTAGAAGGAGCATCTTGAGGGATGAAGGAGACCTTAAAGTTGGTGCATATCAACTTTCCCCATAGGTCATCCTGGCTGCTTTCAGCGCTGATGCATTTCCTCACAAAGTTCACCTCATTAACTACAATCTCTCCTGGGGACAAACAAACAAGAGACAAAAATAAGATGTGTTAAACCTGCAGTCAACTGGTTTATACATAAAGTGAAGATTAAGATGAAGATTAATTAATTGGTTTGGCTTTGACTTTCTGACATTATTTTAGAGTCAATCTGTTACAGATACTGTTGAAAAGGAATAATGACAACCTGACAAGTACAGAAATAAATACTAGAAGAAATTAACTCAAACTTTTACTACTAATACATGCTTATATTAATATCAAAACCAGCTCAAACTTTAGCTACTCAAAGCAAAGGATTTCAAGCCTGTGACAACTTCAGTGATAATTTTTTGACTATCAAAAAGCACAGCAGACACTGTATAACATATAACATTATTTTCTCTAAAAATCAACAGCTATGCAACCAAGCAGGAAGCTGAGGTCACTCATACATATCTCATCTCTAATGCTTTTCTCTAATAGTAGCACGGATATGAAAGGCTGTGTTGCAAAAACCAAATGCAAATTCATTTTAAAAAGCCAGTGCTACTTTACTCAGTTTCTGTTAGGCAAAAAAATAATCTAAATAAATAAATAAGCCAAAATTCCCTGTATAAAGTTTCTGTGATGAGAAGTGGGGCAGTAACCCCCTATCAGTTCTGCTAGGCTATATGCTACATAGATTGAGCTTTAGACTGACGCTGCATGCTTGTGTATATTTTACGAGTAACATGACCCTTATCTCTTAACATGACCGAAAACAATTAATGTTACTGTAAAAGTTGCCCCAGGGATTTTTTAAAAGATGAAGGCTGGGGCAGCAGGGTGGAGTCCTACAGACAGAGTAACATCAAAGGACTGCCTGAGAGCAGCATGGAGCAGATGCACAGTCAGTTCAAAACAAGTCGGCTGGTCATGAAACTTGTTCGTCTGTTGGGCTACAAAATCAGGATGCGAAACGAATGACAACCCGTAAGTGGTAAATGCTGCCTGGGAATGGATGGAAAGTTTGTTTTACCAGCCATTTAGTAGAAGCTCCATTAAAATGTTCATGTTGACCTCACTTTAAAATACACAGCACTTAAGTATAGCAGGTTTGCATATGAAGATGTTTTTTCCAGTGGCCCTAAGGAAACCTTAAAAGATGTATAACTGACAAACAACTTATATAAGAGCTATCTTACCTTTATAGAGGACCTAATTGTACATTTACAGTATGTCAAAGAACACACAACGTCACAATTCAAAAGGGTGTGTCGAGCCACTCCCATGAGGCTCCCAAAACAACTGCCTAGACCTGCACCAGAATAAATCATTGAAATGAAGGCTTTCTTGCTGCTCCAGTTAGTTAACTAGCAACACTTTCAATGTAAGTGCCACAAAGGGAAAGTATGAGTTGATTGACACAGCTTGAGATAACTAATGACTCCATATTTAAAATCCACTTTCATGATAGTGTTTTAAAGCAGTTGTCTCATGTAAAAAGGTGACTTTTTACAACTGAAAGGTTGAGACACCACAGGCACAGAGAGGAACTGTGCTGCAAAGGGCACTAAACTGCTGCTTGTGCAAATATCATTGGCACGGTGATGTTTCTAAATCCTTGTGAGAGGATGCACTTGCATTATGAGAAAAAAGCAAAAGTAAAACAACCGAACAAAAGCATTATATAGTGCCTGCACTTTTAACAGTTCAAATTATGGTGGCGCTGATCAACAAATATATTGATGCTTGAGAGACAATTTTATTGTCAAATCTCCTAATACTTTTAGTAGGGAGTGTCTGAGTTGTATCCCTAAAAGTGATGCTGTCAAACGCTGAACAAGAATGATTATGATTATGTACAAAGCAATAACTAAACCTTTTTGTGATGCAAACTATTCTAAGGATAAGACAGAAAGTAAACTTACCTTGAAGTAACTTAGGCTCCAACTTTTTAATAGGTGGTTCAATAGTTTTCTTCACATCAGTCTAGAGAAAAAGTATAAGCAACATAAAAGTTAGTTAAACACTAGCTTATCAGGTGGCTAATGAATAAACAATGGCAATAATGTGTCATAAGGTGGAGAAGAGTTGGAATTTACCAATCAAATGTGTCCTTGTGTTGAAAACAAAGCATGAAATACAAGTTGCTTCTAAGTGTAAAACTGATTTAAAAATAAAGAATAGACTTGTGATTGGGAATCCAGGTTCCCACTACGCCATATTCTTTGTCACCATAGGGCCACATTAAACATCCTGACAGCTGTTATGATTTGTTTTGTTGAATTAATGTTACATAAACTGTTACAAAATGCAGTAAGCAACGCTAAGCCTGGTGCAAGCTGTTTACAGAACGAGAAGGAACTAAAGATACACAGCTGTCAACTATTGCTATTAATACTGTATCCCCAGATACTGCTCATACTTGCATATACAGTGACAGCCTATAAGTGCAAACACTTAAGGGCTGTCGCTGTATGACACAGTCATGAGTTTTTCATCGCTGGCTCTACTCCAGCACAGTGATTTCCAGTGAATGAATGACTATGAGGTTAAAGTGCTGAGCAAGAAGTGTTTGGGTTGGAAGTGAAGGAATCATGGCTTTTTTTTTCCCACACTTGAAGTCATGTTTAAATACAGTTTATCAGCTCTAGCTGTAAATATCCGTAAGTTAAAACGTAAAGTTAGCACACTGACCTTAAAGTTAATGCCTTATTTAAAATCCAGTGTGCAGGAGTACACAGTCAAAACAAAAAATACCCAGAAACAAAGACATGAAACATGAACCTGAAATGGTCTGAGCATATTTTGTTAAATGAGCAAAGCACTGCAACTTCCCAACATAATATACACCCCTCCTCAGAAAGTGTAAAAGGCATTCATTACAACTGGATCCAGATTAGGTGCATCATAAATGTGCAATCACTACAGTGTTTCCTGTGTATTTAATCATAGCTTGCAAGTATTCATTTGGATACAAATTGAGGTAATCACAATGATTTTTGGTCACAGATTACAATTTTGAGGTGGTAACCAGGATCAGAGCATGCCTGTGACAATACGACGATGAACTAAAATACAATCACTGATGCATTATTTCTTAAAAACAAAATGGTAATAGCAAAAATTTTATCTGAATACCAAACACTACCCAACACTAGTCTTGACCTTGCCTGCAAAAACACTGATTACGTGTAGATTGTTGCACCAGCCGCTGTAAGCAAACTGTGACTTTTGGAGAAGTGCATACAGCTGTAGGCAATACAAGGCAAGTATGAGCCCATACCTACACACTGGGTGCCAAATTAGAATTGTGTACCTTTTTCAAAACAGTATCAGATCCAGCACACAGGTTTCAATTCTCCAAATTAAAGAGGAGTTTGGAGAAAAGTCTTGCTGTTTCTAGCAAGTGAGATTTCACATGACTTTAACTTTGAAGACGCCAAGCAGAGGCAAGCTGGTTAAAAAGTTTCTGCACAAACTCTTAAATATTAAAGCTTCTTTTTAGTGTTTGATGGTTGCTACCCACAGCACACAGACTGACCTCATTATGGGACATATGTTCTTCTAATCTAGACCACACGTCAAATTTTAATTTTCTTTCCGCGACACCACAGTCACGGCAACTTCAATCTAAATTAATTCATTATTTGATACTGTATGCGACCATCCGAGGTGAAAAGTTTACTTTGCTGTTATCAGTCACAAGCAAGTACATACCTGCACAGGAGGAAGATAACACTTGAAGGTTGGTTTCATGGGTTTGACAGAAAACATTGTTTATGTCCGCCCTCTCAGCGATGTTCCTAAACGGGCGCTTGGCTGTTGCCAGTGGAAAAAAACAACCCAAAAGGAGCCTTCAATAAAGTTCTGGACAGCCCTTAGCTGAGAAACTCCGACACGTCCGTGTGTAAAATATTCATCGAGACAACCAGGTCGAGCGACGGCACTCCTCCATGTCGATGAGCGGTCAAGTAGCAGATTAAGCTAGCTGGTTGAAAAAGTTGACAGAAGTTAACACTGAGACGTCGGCGTTAGCTTGGTGAGCTAGCTAGCGTAAAGTACTACATGAAGTTTTTAAATGTCGTCCTCACGCAGAGATAAAACAACTAAAATAAGTAAGAGGCGCCCGTTGAGTGTCTACATTTTCTTTCCACCTGTTACTGTGTTAGTTAACCCCCGTGACTTCCTGAATGTCTAACTAATTCAGCCAAACGCAGTACCTGATGCTGTTAAGGACTTAACGGCCATGTTTATAAAGAGCCGAGGTCCAGCCCTACTTCCGGGCTCCGCTGCTGAGCTATATTTTTGTACCGAGACTTTTTTTCATCAAACTTTCTGAAAAACTAAAGCAGGGCACCGGTGTTATGTGCACCTATTTTAACCCAAAGTGATTTAAAATACTGTACGTTATGATAAATGTCGATAATCTTGTCATTTGAAATATAAAACAGCGATTGTCTTGTTAGCGTTCATCAAGTACGCCACCCATGGACTACAACTCCCATGAGATGACAGAATTAGAGGCTATGGGCGTGAGACGGGTCGGCCACCGTCGGTCAGTTGTTTTTTTTTTTTTTTTACAGAAACTTTATTTTTCAAAACACAAACTCTGTGGGAACAACAAAACAGCTTCCATAACATTATAATTATTTAATGTGACACACTGACCAGTTAAAACTACATTTGATAACATGGCTACACGCAGGCGCAGGGCCAACAGAGCATTTTCAATCGAAGGTCACATGAAGTAAACAATTTAAGAAAAAACAACAACACTTATATTATGAAAACTATAGGCTGTGTGTACGCATATCTACCCTATCTATCAATTTCTAATAACGTTAGTAGGCTACTTCTGATTATTAGTTTAAGGAAATTTGTTTTTCAAAATGCCAAATTTAAATCCAACTTCAAACCTAACACATATTTTAAAACAAATCAAGTCATGTTTATTTGTCACATACACAAACATACAAAGTGCAATTTCGACTGAAATTCGTTTGTGCCTTGCTAACTAACAAATAATAATATATACAAAAAAATAGAACACCTTAGGATAAAACAAACATAAGAAAATAAGGAAATATTAAAAGAAACACTTTAACATCATATTAATTATATCAGTACATTTGAGATAAATAAATCAGTGAAACAATATAACAGAATAACCATCAATGAGTTTCAGAAAAATGTAAACAAAATAACCCATACATATAACATATGCAATGTATGGCAGATGCATGAATTGTAATTATGACTCATAAATTATGTGTAGTGAGTTATGGATAAGGAGACAAACAAAATTATAAGAACTGTGTTCACTTTATGCTGATGCTTAGGCAAAAAATATCAGCTCCTAATTCGAAACAGGATGTTTTAGGTTGAACTTCCAGCAGGAATACATTTACTTTAGTTGTCTATTCTATGCACTAGGTGGCACTACAGATTCATAGATTCAAGTAAAATGCAAGACCTCAAACATACTGTATAGGAAACTGATTATAGCTACCAACTTTCCTGCATTTATTTTTTCTCCCGCTTATGCTGTATTTAGCACCACAGTAAGATAACACACTCAGAGAGAGCAGTCTCAGGAGACAGTGGCAGGCAGATGTAAAATAGTCTTAATTGTCTGTCTGCTTTAATGGCAGACTCCCACAATTTGATGGTCTAGCACAGGAGAAAGTGGCTGGCATTTATACTGGGCCTTGATGATGTAATGAGGAACAGGTGTGCAGGCGGGGACAGGTGATAAACAGAGGAGAGTGATTGGAGGACAGACGGGTAATGGGACAAGCCTTTTTCATTGGAGACATTCTGACTCGTAGAAAAAGGACATACAGTAATTAAGGGAATGATGGCTGAATTCAATTTAGTTTCCTTTATTTCAGGTTCCCTGTATTGTGCATGCTGGCTCACTGTCACTATCAGTGGGACACTTGAATGCAACAGAGCCATTGGTAATGTTATCAGTAACACCTGTGCTTTTCCTCCTATGACAAGTCAAAATGTCTGCTGCAGACAGTTCTCAAAGGATATGAAGTTAGCATTGCACAGGTGCAACAGACTAGAAAATTACTGGGATCATCACTGCTGCCTCACACACACTGCCTCTGTCTGTTCAGCCACACTCAAAGCCAGCTTTTGCAATTCAAATCGACTGCTGATACATATCGGCTCAATTTGAAATGCATTTTATTCAAAAACAAATGTTAAAGATACTTCCTAAGATAAAGTTTACATTTAAAATGATCTTTGTATGCTGGAGTTGTATCCTGCAATGTCCACTTGGTGGTGACAAAACACTGCACAAGCAGCATCACCAAATCTCTATGAATCATAACTTATTTATCTGTTATTCATACATCATAACAGCTGTCTTTGTTTGCTCGAATTACTTGCGACATCTGTTACTGTCTGTCATTACAAGTGGAAACACTGTTTTTATTCAGATTCATATGACTAATACTGTGCTGTAATATTTAATACAAGTGAGTCCCTAGATTCACATTATTTTAAATATTTATCTTAGATAAAAAAGTAGATTTAAAATGGGACTTACGTATGATTACAGCTCACACACACACACACACACACACACACACACACACACACACTACTGTGTGTACTGCACACAGAGGCAGCCTGTTAGACAGGTTACACCCAGAGTCGCCTCACCGCCCATCATCATTTCTAGGCGAGTCTCAGTCTGGTTGGAGACTGCTTGTGAGAAGTGGATACCAGTGCCACCCATGCACTTCAAAAGAGGTTTCCTTTGAGAAAGGCTTTGAGTTGCATTTTTATTTGTCTGAGGAGGGAGCGGTACTGAATTACTGCACAGAATTTGGGGATTACCTTTTAAAGTAATTTATTTATACATCAGTTAAAGCCAGATAGAAGATAAACACAAAGGATGTGAAATGGATATGTATCAGGTTTACTGAGACCCTGGGATCCCCCGTGTGTGTGTGTGTGTGTGTGTGTGTGTGTGTGTGTGTGTGATTTTTTTCCCTATTCAACATGTAAAAAGGAAAATATCTCTAACACTGATCTTTTTACATCAACTGTGATACTGCACAGAACATGGAATTATTTGTGTATTGGTGTATTGTGGTACGTGTACTTAAGTATATGTATTGTGGTATGTGTAAAGTGGCATGTCTATTGTAGTAGATGTATCGTGGGATGTGTTGTGATGTATGTATCGTGGTGTATGTACTGTGGTATGTGTACTGCAGTATGTGGATTTGCGGTATATGCATTTAATTGTGCCTTCCATGTTTACAGTGTATTCAGAATCAGAATCAGAAATACTTCATTGATTCCCGAGGAGAAATCATGATTTGTTACAGTTACTCCGATGTAAAGATTAGAGAATTTAAGGAAGTAAGAATAAGAGTATGAAATAAAAGTGTGTAAATATAAAGCAATAAATAAAATAAAGTAGAAATGACATGTGCATTAAAATAACATTAACTAGTACTCGTAAAACTAGTACTCAAGATATAAGAATTGAAATATTAAAATAAAATATATATATATCGTCATTGTGTTGAGGCTGTAAGTGTGAAAATTTAACAACAATATGTACTTTAGCAGCATAAAACAACAATATTATTAGAGTACACATAAGAAATATGTATATGTATTGTGGTTTTATGATGTTTAAGACTGCATATTTTTAATAACATATTAGGTCTACATTTAAAAACCCAACTAGGGACAAGAGTTGAAAATTAGCAATTGCTATAAACCCTCTGTGCAACACATCAGTATTGTTCCCTGTGCCCTCCTGAGACCAGAACTTTTGTTTGGTATGCTTTTTTTAATTTTGCATTTGGGATCAGTAGGACCTGATAAGTATAAAAAACTAAGCATTGCCAATGATAATTAAGTCCTAATGTCCTCAAACGAGATGATAATAAAGCCCTAATGTCTCTCACTACCACCAGATGGGACAAGAAGTGTCCACGATCGAGGACAACAGGTTTAAGTTAGGTAGAATAAGGTCATGTAAACCCAAAATGTGATGTCCTCTATGAGGATCCAGGGTCTCAGGAGGGTATTGGAACTGTTTTAAATTGCATTGTCCCCATCTTCTTGTTTGATTGCTGTTGTTGCTCTCTGTTAAGCGTCTTTGAGTAACCTGAAAATCCAATGTATTATTATTATTATTATCATTATTATTAATAATAATAGGTAGTAGTAACACTGAAGTTGAATTTCACAGAACATAAAAAGAGAAATGTGCATTAAGTTTTGATAAATGTTGGTATAAAGAATCTAATGCATGGTTGCTATGCACAAACAAGAGAGAAAGGCATGTAAAACAGTAAAAACCTATTAAAGGAAATGTCTTTTACTGTTTGGTTTTTACAGTGTAACTACAGTAATGCACTTCAGGATGTACAGGAGCTGACAGCACAGACTGTAGGTGAAAGAGTTTGGACTATACTTGAGCCTATTGTTAGGAAATCCCAAAGTTGCGCATGCCCAGTTGTTGTCTCAAGTACCTAATGAATATTTAAGTGTATTGCGCGTGCAGCGCCCTTTGATTGGACCTTCTGGCTCCGTTTCCTGTGTTATGTTTTAGAGCCGACTTCTTCTCAGGGCACTTCTTCTCCCTGTAAATCAGCCTGTAGCTGTGTGTTTGAATACCACTCTGCTGCTGTCAGTGTAGGACTCAGGTCTGTCTCCACAATGGACGGAGGACACCGCTGAGGATCCATGTAGCCACGCTCTCAGGACTTTATCGGGAGTATCTTCTAGAAACTTGGATTATTCCTCTGTTTTTTAGGTTTTTAAAAAGTGTTTTTTTTTTTTTAAACAGTGTGAACTTAACTGAGGTTCGCACAGAGACTGGATCGCGGGGAATACGACAGGGAACACTGCGCGTTGTGTTGAAGGCAGAGGATGGTGAGTGGTATTTACACTGGCTGAGATATTATGACACAGTTAAATTATTAAGGCAAATATTTAACACATTTAGCACTGATGCTTCCTTAATGGTCTATAGCTGTAAAGAAACACATGTATAATCAATATATTTTAAATTTTATAACTCCCAAATATTAATAGTATCAGCTCTGTTATTATTATCTTCACACTTTTTCCATTAATTTAAATTTAAAACTCCAGTTTCTGTGACTTTAATGACAAATTGCTTCATTGTTGTGTTATTGTGATAAAAGCTGCCTTCTTGGTGATATTAGTTGGTACTTCTTTTATTACTTCAGGTCCACTTTTTGGCATTATACTGCCCATATTAATCATCAATCTATAATCAGTCTGTCTCACTCTCTCATCCTTCCCAGTCTTCATTCTGATAGTCCCTCACACAATCATAGACTTTCTGTGGTCTAGAGTTAAAGTAATTGGACAGCACTGACCCTGACTTGTCTGAGTGACACCCACAGAGATGTAATGTCACCTAAAGACATCACATAGATGCATCAGGTGCAGCCCTTGCTTTAAAACTGGTTAGTCTTGGAAGATGAGGCAGCCAGGCAGCATGTGTCAGGTGGAGTGTGTGTGTGTGTGTGTGTGTGTGTGTGTGTGTGTGTGTGTGTGTGTGTGTGTACATGAGTGCATTAAATGGAGACAGGTTTTTCCTGGTTACTGAATGCCATCCCTGCAGCAGACACGCCTAGAGCTAAGTTATGGAGGAGGAGGAGGTCGTGTGGCCCTGTCGTTGTGTTTTGGCAACAATTCCTCAAGCCACAGACTTCTGTAGCAGAATTCCCACTTTGGTTGTTGAGCATAATAATACAGCTGGGATGCAGCTTTTTAGCACATTTGTGTGTGTCTTTGGTGACACGGCTGCTTCTCTTTTATTGGAGACGTCACCTTTATGTGAAGGTGATGTAATTTCCCTCAAGAGCACAGCATAGAAGTTAAGGAATATGAAGAAATAAAAGCCTTTATATAAACAGAATAAATGAACATCCTTAAAGTTATGAGCCTTTTGTCCCTGTACAGTGTGCTCAGGGATCATGTCAGCCTCAAACCTGTTGCTTTGTTCACATACAAACAATGTCTGCTTGAAACAGGTAGGACTGAAACCTGTTAGCATTCTGCTGGCCTAAGTGTTGCATTGAACCTGTAGGTTGGGTTGCCCAGAGACAAACCCAAAGGACCAAGGTTACGTAATATGCAGCCAGCATGATAGAGCGATTTCACTTGAGTGTGGATGTGATATATTCCTGCTACATTCATGCTTTCATTCTTACACACTCTGTTAAAGTTGGAAGTATGCCTTAATTTTTAGAGAGAGAATGAACAGGAGCTGTTTTCATCTTGTGAGTTAACTTGAAAAACTCTCCAGCCATGACAGAGTTAGGAATATAATGGTACAACTTAAAGGGACAGTTCACTCCAAATCAAAAAAATATATTTTCATCTTACCTACAGTGGTATTTATCAGTCTTGGTTGTGTTGGTGTGAGTTGCCAAGCGTTGGAGATATCGGCCATAAAGATGTCCGCTTGCTTTCTAATATAATGGAACTAGATGGCACTCAGCTTGTGGTGCTCAAAGCACCAAAAAAGTACATTAGAAAAACTCAACAGCAATGTCTCTGTCTAGAAGTCATGACCTGGTTACTCAAGACAATCCACAGACCTTGTTGTGAGCAGTTTCATGTAGATACTACTTTCTTTCTACCAAACTACAGCCGCCAACTGTATCCCCACAAAGGAGGACGCTTACCTAACACCACTGAGCGAGCTAACGTTACAGCTAAGCGGAGGAGGACCCCATTAATGTTTACATCTTATGCTGTCACAAGCATGAGCCTCTCGTCCATGATAGATGCTCACTTCCTTCTGCATGGTGGTGTGGATGACGGGTGTAGTCCAGTAAAAAGAAAGTAGTTCCTACATGAAACTGTTTACAACAAGGTCTGTGGATTATCTTGAGTAACAGGGTTGTGATTTCTGTAAGGAGATACTGCTGTTGAGTTTTTCAAATGTATTTTTTGGTGCTTTGAGCACTACAGGCTGAGTGCCATCTAGCTCC
This sequence comes from Epinephelus fuscoguttatus, assembly GCF_011397635.1. Classification (NCBI taxonomy): domain Eukaryota; kingdom Metazoa; phylum Chordata; class Actinopteri; order Perciformes; family Serranidae; genus Epinephelus; species Epinephelus fuscoguttatus. The sequence continues at coordinate 26,699,829 of NC_064753.1, read as the reverse complement.
ATTATATTAGAGAGAAGGTAGACATCTCTAACACTCAGCAACTCACACCAAAACAATCTACAGACTGATAAATAGCACTATAGTCAAGAGGACATAAATGTACTTTTGCTTTTGGGGTGAACTGTTCTTTTAACATCTAAACTTAAAAAAAAAAGTTTCAAGACTGGCTTTTAAGAGTTGTTCAAAATAAATGAAAGCCTTTCTTGTTTTTGTCTTTACAGATTTTTACAGAGATTAAGGAGGGTGTCAGCTCTTGTAGGGAGTAGAAAAGAGAAAACAGTCAGATTGTCATCCTAACTGTCTGGAGTAGCAGACAGCAGCATCGCTCACTGGTTCCTTCTCTGCCAGATGCTGAATAGCAAGTCGGCATGACAGCAGATGGTTTGCATTAGTTTCTCCAACAGGGAGGTGCGTACTGAGTAACCCCCATCTCCCTTCATTTCAAAGCTGGCGCTCCACTTTCAGACCAATCACTGCTGCAGAGATTTGCTCAGGAATTCAAGCCCTCTCTCCGAAAACAGGACGAACATCCATTCTGCGGACCTGGGGAACTCGTTAGGCTTGTCGCTGTGGTTCAGTACACTCACACTCCTCTCGATCAGTTCCATACGCCTTTGTTACAGAGCTGCAGCTATGTTTTCAATGCTCCGCTGTTTGTGATGACGGACCTCATGAGTGTTGACTTGTTCTACTGTTGCACTTGTTGTAAATCATTCTGGATGAGAGGCGCATATAAATTGCACATTGTAAATTCAAGTTGTCAGCTAGCATCAAGTTTGTGAGCTTTTCATTTTGTGTGAGCCTACACTCGAGTCCTATCTGGGTTTTATATCTTCGCAACTCTTGTTTTTTTTCCATTTTCAGTGGAAATGCAACATTTCCATTTCTGTTATTATTTAATCTTTGAATTTATTGCGAGCAGATGTGGGACTGTTTTTTCCTGCTTTAGATTATGTTGCACATGAGCACATCCAGTGATGAAAAATATTCATGCAACATCAAAAACCTTTAAAGTCTTATACTGTAGAGATAAATGCCACACTCTAACAATGATTTACTCCATCACTCACCTCATCTTCCTAAATGGCCAACATATTTTACATAAAATAACTCAGGCATGGAGTCATGTATCTTTCCTTCTACTGTGGAACATTTTACAATCTTTAATTGAGTATTAAAGAGCTGCATACTCCTGAATAGTTCCTCTGTACACATGAAGCAAGAAGCTGGATTACTTACAACAAAAGCTGGAGTCATTTCTTCCTTATTTGTTTATTATTGTAAAGTAGCTGTTAGCTATGTCAGATGAAATATCAGAGTCAGAAGTCAAGGTTTTTTTTGTTTCATTTTGTTTTATTCAAAATGAGTTAAACTTAAAGGATGACAAAGCATTATTTCCACAGGAACCAAATACTTGGTGGGTGTTGTCACTTACAGTGAAAGCATTTTCATATTCATGTTTCATCAGTAAGTTGCCCAGACGTGACACAAAGGCCTCTCATATTCTTGTCAACTGTGAAACATGATATTGATCCCTGGAAGTGGTGAGGTGAGGGGCATCCACTCTCGTTGTGACTCAGTTTGTTTACCGTGTCCCTTGAGCAGTGTGTGTGCTACCACATAGCCAAGAGTACAGAGTAGCTGCACAGAGTGGCTCTGTTTGTATGCATATCTCAATCTTATTATTAAAAAGACTACCAGCAAGGACGACTTGTGGAACCGTCTCATGTTTTCACCGTGAATAACGTGGACAGGATGCATTTACTTCAGCTAATTCACCAAAGGTCATTCGCAAAGGTCGCTGTGGGATGCATTTTGTCAAAATTAACTGGACTTGGCCAATAATTACACGGCTGTGATATTTTGAGGAGTTATCATGGGGTTTAATGACACATCAGCTGAAGTGTGACAACACTAATCAGATTTTTAGCCATGCTAGCAGCATGGCTATATGAATGGCAGGGTTGGTTGGAGACTCCTAGGACTGGGTACTGATGCTCGATACCTGTTATGGTATCAATCAAAATAACATCGTACCAAGAAGCATCGAAACTTCTCTTGCATTCGATTCTTTTTGTATCCAGCTCTGGGAAAAAGAGTATTTGTATGGTTGCTTGCAACAGATCACCACAGCGTTCTTCGATTCAATATGACATGTGATACACCCACTACCACAGCAACTATAACCCATATAGTCTGTGGTAGTGGTGAAGCTGAGCCAGTGTATTCATTGGCAGGTCAGCATGCCACCAGACAGTAAATAGTATATCTATACTACATGCCTGTGGTGTCTGGTGGTATTTTATGCAACTGAGTGTTTCCATTCACATGATGGGTATTGAATGAAGTAGAACAAAAGGTATCAAACCTCTATTGGTATTAGTATCACTTTAAGGGCACTGGTGTTTGTAATGGTATCATATCTTTTTTAAACAATACCGAGCACTAGTTGCTCCAAATGTGGTATTCGTGGTGACCAAAGGGTGAATTCTCATGACTGTTGATCCCTGACAAGTTGACATTTGTGGTTGTCTTAACAACTATTCGATGGACCATCACAAAATTTGCAAGATAGTATTGTTATAGAAAGCATGTTAGCATGCTGGCATGCTGAGCTCAGTGTACCACTATGCCTAAGTCCAGCCTCACATAACCCTCTAACGCAGGGGTTTAATTCTGTTCTGTTTTTAATTTGTTCATCTTTAAATTGAATTTATGGGTCTCATTAAGCACAACTGTATCTGCAGCTGTTCTGGGTTTGTGTATACTCACTGTTGAGCAGGTGAACATGCCCATCATCCTAGTCTGAATGAAGTCTGCATTCCAGCAGGTGGAATTGTTTGATAAGAGTTGATGAATTATCTTTTGCATCTTAGCGTCTGTGCTGAAAGTGCTGTAGGGCGTTACACCAAATTGTCTTTCTCAGCTGTTATTAGATAATTATTTCCAACTCAGTGCCTCAACAGACCACTTCTCTTTTTCCTTAAAGAAGTAATAAAGTAAAGAATAAATTAATTTTGTTATAAATGCTCTTGTCTGTGTCAACATAATCCTGTAAGTGCTGCTCCATGTAACACCCTGTATTGCTTGTTTAGTTTGTTTTCCCTGTTCTTAGATCATGAACCGAGTAGTGTCCTGTCATAGCCGCCTATTTGCATGTATGACTTCCCTCATTGGGGACTGGGAACAAGGTCAGACTCCTGCAGCCGTGCTGCAGTTATCTGCTTTGATAGGTTCCCATCGTCACATGCCAGCCAGTGTATGGCCTCTGAGTCAGTGGCAGCCCTCTTTATCTGTCCAGTGGAAACCTTATTTGTCTTTATGTTGTCAGATATAGTCGGTTTGGCCTGTAGATAGCTATTCTTGTAACCTTACTTCCTCATAGACACGCTGTTCTGACTCAAAAGGGACCTTTTTTATTCAAGGGCCGTTGGAAGGGGTTCAAATGAACATCCTGCAGTGATATCCACAAAAGTTGTAGGCCTACATGTGTATTTTCAGCACCAGACCATGTGGGAAAAAAACATGGCAGACAGAACAAGAACTGAGTCAAAGTTTTTTTAAAGGCTTGTCAGCTGTTGTGTTTTTCTAGAAAGACATGAAGCAACTGACTGGAAACAAAGTCAAAATTAGCTGGTTTGAATTAGTTGTCTTTTTTCTGGCACATGCCCCATGGCGGGGCTGAGTCAGTGCATTTCTCACAGAGGAATCATACAGTGACGGGAGTGTCAGAATAGTATCCTCCTCACATGGGTTTTACAGAGTGCTATACATACTATACTGCAGTAGGTCAGCTTAATATAATACTCTGGTTACTTACAGCAGCTAGGGTCACAATAACATTAATATAGCTAAATGCATCATGTACACTATGTACCATATCACATGCCCTCAAGAGGACGTTCGCCAGCTCTGTTTTCTGATGATCTGATTGACATGAGCTGCTCATGGCCAAAATCTGAAAAACTGTCACAAGTACATTGTGGTATAATCGCAGAAAGTTCTTTTCAGATTATTTTTCTCAAAAACTGTGATGAACAGCAAGATAGAGTCACCCCTGCAAAATATGTTGAATGCTACCACAAACAAATAGTGGTTTATGTGAGTTTATTTACATGAATTTAACTAGTAGTAAAAGACTCATTGACATTAAAAATCTTTTATTCCAGGGTGTCCTGGCCAAGACAGGCAGCAGCACAGGTAGCATGGTTGCAGGCATAAAACAAACATGTAACAATTTAAAATCAAAACAGTGAACAAATTAATCCAATGAGTTCAGCTCCCAAAGATTTAGATAACTTTGCAGCTGATTCCATGCCGAGGGGGCAGCATACTTAAACAGCCTTTTCCTCCAGCTAAGTATGAACGTATAGGACAGTTAGTCTTGGAAGCGCAGACAGTAACTGCCCATATTTTTTGTAGGATGTAGATCTGTAGGTAAGAAGGAAGCAGTCAAGGACCAGGTGGACAAGGCAGACCTGAGCGCATCAAGAGCAATGAGCAAGGGCTTTAAGATTTGTAATAAATGGTTTAGCTGGACTTAAATTAGTTTATTTTAGAAAATGTCACAATGAGAAATAATGTCTCTAATAACAGTAAATGTATGTTAGCAGCTAATATTCCTATTTTGCACCATGTGTCTGTGTCTGTCACTCATTTTCAATTGCTGTTGTGACTAATGAACTCTTCTTATCACCATTTACTTCTGACTGGAATCCAGCTTTTCCATTCCTGCTCTCAGAAAGTTTGTTATTGTTCATTAAAGACAGATAAGCGTTCACAAAACATGTTTTTATTGTCTGTACCGAGGGTACGTACAGAGTTAGGCAAGCAAGCATTTGCGTATTCAGCTCCTTATGTGTGGAATCTTTTGCAGAAGGACGTAAAGTTGCACTCATTGGTTCCTCTCGGCTGTTTCAAAGCACTGTTGCAGGATTTTTCCACACAATCTTCTATATGCTAATGTAACGATGTGTTATAGCTGTCTTTGTAATCATGTGTAGTTGCCTTCTTTTATTTTTTTATGGTTGATTTCTAGTATATATTAACATACTTTTTGGCTTTTCTTTGAAGTAATCTTATTTTATGTTTTATATTGCTTGTTTTAGGGCTTTTTTTAAATCAGTATTTTTGTTGTATGTTTTCTGTCTGTAACTTAGGTTGCTGCTTGTCAGGGCCAGGACACTCTTGAAAAAGAGTTTTTTTCTGGTTGAATAAAGGTTAAATAAAAATAGATAAATTACTGAGCTCAAACTGAAGGCAAACTTTGATGCACTTCTTCTTTTAAGTCACCACCTGTAATTTATTTAAAGACATTCCTTGCCCTCTTCTTTAGATACTCAGGATGAACACATCTGTAAGTGCATTGTGTATTTTTGTTTAACACTTACAGCACTGCTCTTTAATTAGGAGAATTACAGTATGCATCATCAACCGGTGCTTTCTGGCGCTCCTTTCAATGTATACCGGGAGGCAGCGCAGTGATTTTTTGTGCATGCGTTAAAACAGCTGAGTCATTCTTTTCTCTACATTATGACTGTATTCCCTTTGGTGGAGTTGAAAAAGTCAGCGTCATTGAACTCCCATTTGTCATATGTGTGCACCACACCCCTTCACCCGACGAACCTGCAGTAGAAAGCACTAATGCACTTGACGTCACATTTATAAATATGCACTCCAAAGCTTTTTTAGTTAGTGTTGTGATGCATTTAATAGTTTTTGGACAAACTAAAAACTCTCTGGAGAACAAGAATTGTTTACTGAAACCACGTATTGTTGGGAAAATGCAGTGTTACTCCTAGGTTAAAGCACAGGGATGGTGTTGTCTGACCTTAGGTGACCTTTCTCACAGTAACACGAGGCACCTTTGACCGCTGTCAGCCTTTCAGGGCTGTACTAAAGACCCAAACAGTTCTGGCACACAGTGAAAGAATTCCTATAATTTGGTGTATTTTTCAAGAGATATTCCTGGAGGTCTGTTTCAAGTGTATCTTTTATAATAATATCCAGAGATAACAGATTTACAGAAAAAAACGACAGCAAGCAGGAAGCTCTCTTTGAGACCTTTTGTAGATTTTGGTAATCTGCTTTTCTCATGCAGCTGTTTAATAAAGTGAGCAACCACTGTGACTTCTTAGTGCTGATACTAGAGGGCCTGTCTGTCCTTGGTACATTATGAAAGGCTGGAGGCATTATTATGTCATCAAAAGCATAAAAAGCTGGGCTATTGACAGCGTCAAAGCCATTTTTGGTGAATTGCTAACAACCTTAAAAGAGAGTTCTTCTCTGAATCCCAGATTCTGTCTTTTCTGCTCAATTTAATTGTCACAGATCTGATTTTTCTTTTTACCTTTGAAGAAGTGATGGATGCATTAAAAATGATTAATGAGTTGTAGGAAACATGGAAAGCCCTGGCATTTTTGGTGGCATTTTACCAAACCGACGAAAGAGTCTGCAGTTTGTATGTGACGTGTATTTGCATGCATTCAGTCGCTACTAGGGAAGATGCTGGTTTGGATCTCGTTGATTGAAACTTGAGACTGCAGCCCCGTTGTGGCACATGGCATGGCTATGAATGAGTTTCCACTGCAGATGGTTTGTTTACATTCAACCACTACTGAGGCTGCTTTAAAAAGAAAATACAGTGCTTTGTGACATGTCTCTTGTCTAGGATTACAGCTGAATTCCACCCTAAGCCACACTGTCTTTGATACTGTGTTTTATTAGCAGTCTTGTTGCTGTTGACATCCATTTAAGAGGCCGAGATGTTTAAAATCAAGTTTCCAAAGTTTTACTTTACTCGGACAAAGAAAAGTGCTGCCACTGTAAAGCAGAAACTTTGTGTAGCTCAGTCTGAGATGTGTTAAACGTCGTCCAGTATCTGTTTACAGTTGATCGTTATGTCCTCTTTCTCTGGGAGGGACGAGGCTCAGCCCTGCCCCGCAGGCACAGCATTATAACATAGTTACAGCCAGCCAGTGCTCATGTTACCAAATCCTAGCAGAATAATATATTTCTTCTCATTCTTCCCTTGTGTGTGACCTCGAGCAGCTCAGATCCATAACAGTGTGAGAAATCTAGACATGGAAACAGAGAGCGAGGCTTGTTGGTCTGCATTATTTATACCGCTGTCCCAATTACAAGTGACCACTGTCGCTGTGCAAGTTATGAAGTGCAAAGATGGTTTCTGCTCCCCATAATCATCCACTGAGCGTGCAGCTGTCGCTTACAGACAAAAAGTTAAGACTCAAAATCACTCATATTTCACATTTCCTGTAAAGGCTCCATTTACAGGGGCTTTGGCTTCAAACCTTTTTATTTATTGGAGATCCCTGTCAGTATGTGACAATAACTACCAGGTCAGAGCTGCTTTATATGACATGATAATCCTTCCCCAAAGTCTGCTAAGTCTTGGGTTGTATCTTGGGTTGTACTTCGCTTTGACTGACACTGACAAGAGTAATATGTAATACAGTAAGATGTTCAAAAAGAGGGAGCATGTATGTTAAGAGTTTCATATTTAAGGCTGCAGGCTATACATTTCTCCACATATTCAGAACAGACCTTAGAGATGTTTTTCCACAGTCTGTTGGCAGGTGAAGCAACAGGTTGCTTTCTTTCTTCCTCCTCAGTGTGGTGCCGAGCCAACTGTAACTGCATGTCGGTTGCAGTAGCAGAACATGTGGATTTGCATCTATCTATCTATCTGTCTATCTGTCTGTCTGTCTGTCTGTCTGTCTGTCTGTCGTTGGATTGCAACACTGCTATCTATCACAAAATGAACCACTGCCCCAAATCTTTTGAGAATTGATACAATATCAGAAAACATAATATTCTGATACTTAAGTTTAGTGATATTTTTTTTACACCCTTACTTCAGTGTAAATTTATCAGCACTTACAGTTTAGAGAGAGTTGTGCAGAAACATTTTTCTGCTCTGTGTAATTCAGTTTGGATTTTCTCTTTAATCAAGTTCCAGCCTCATCTGGAGTTTTCAGCATCATTTTACAGGAGGATCCTACTGTGTGTGTGTGTGTGTGTGTGTTTGACCTTAATGAGCATCCCATCCCTCAGAAAGTTCAGACCGGATCAGACCGCTTCACACTGTTGGTCATCGCTCCTCTGACACCACACACACACACACACACACACACACACACACACACACACACACACACACACACACAGAGGCACTCAGACACACACTTTCTCTCTCGCTCTCTCTCTCTCTTCTATTACTCTGCCTCTCATCATTGTTTATCTTCTCTCTCTTCGCTGGAAAGGCCAGCCATCTCAGTCAGCAGTTTTATCTGCATCTGGTCCGATTCCACGCGGTGAGTGATCTTGGACAAAGTGCAAACGTAAGCAACAGAGACCAGGTGGAAATGTTGTTTAGAGAGTAATACCTCCTTAAGCTCTGTTTAGTTTAGATCAAACCAGATATGTTTTGGATTCCAACGAGGAGTAGGGGGAAAAAATCAGTCAAAATCAACCCACACATTACTGGCGTGAATGTGTTGGAGCTGTTCCCTGACCTCTTTTGGCACAGTTCAGGAGTGGACAGTCTCGGTTGATATTATAGCCTCTTTGTTAGTTTGTAATAGTGTCCTGTTGTAGCACTAGACAAAAACATCACATCTTAACTGTTTGACCAGTGTTTTTGTGTGTTGCAAACAGTTTACCTCAAATTATTTCTACACAGTTCTTTTTAGGACACCATTTTCTGAAGCATACTATATTTTTAGATCACAATGAACTTACAGAGGTTTTAGAGTTTCTTGAGATTGGTAATCTATCAAAGCAGACATTTGGGTGCCTTTTTTTGTTATAACAGATAACACCATGTGGGTGTGCGATGCCAAGGTTGCCAGCAGGGACTGTTTTGAAAATTAGTCCTTGTTGGTGCATTAAAGGAAGCTCAGAAATCTGATAAGGAGGGAGTAAACTTCAAAAAGCATTCACAGGGTTTCTAAGATTTACATTTGTTGGAAAAGTAAAGCCAAGTAGACGAAAAATAATGGTGATAAAATAAAAATGGTTGTCAGTAGCGTAAAGAATACATGACTTGCAGTAAATGAGCTAAAACACACAAAATCTCTGGTATGGTGCTGAAGTGTTCTGCCTGCTTGCTGCATCAAGACTAAATATTTTTCTGTCAGTATATCATGTGCAGATTTGTTAGAGGTCACGCCACATGGTGCTCTCCAACATGCATTGAGGAAGAACTGTTTTGTGATGTGAAAAGCTGAGCTGAGCAAGACAAAGCATGACAAAGTTGTAAATCAGGGGTGCCCCTTTGGATGCACAAAGGCTGTGTCCTTTGCTGCATGTCTTCTCCCCTCTCTCTGCCCTTTTCACGCTATATCTGTCCTATCAAATACAGGCAAAATGTCTCCAAAAGTCAAAATGATCAGACAAATTCCCCATCACAGCATTTCCCATACATTCACTTCTCCACTTAAAGGTCCAGTGTGTAGGATTTAGTTGGATATATTGGCAGAAATGGAATATAATGTAATAAATATGGCTCTGAATAGGGCCACTCACATTTTTACATTGCCCAACATAGTTGGAAGCCTCTTCGCGACGAGTAGTGTTGGAAAAACACTTATTTTTTAACATGAAACTGCTTTATTCAGTGTTTTATTGATTTAAATCACCAGTTCCATTTGTTTTGAGAGTTAGAGACCTCTATGGATAATTTGGCTCCCGGTTAAAACCATCTGAATGTCTCGATCTTAAGGTATCAGAGGAAAAAAGGTGAGCCCATATTAGCAGGTACTAGGTCAATGACCCGTCTCCAACATGCCAAACAGCATCAGAAAAACGCTGATGTTTTTATTGTGAAACTGCTTTATTCAGTGTTTTTTCCTGTTTAAATCACCTGGCCCATTTGTTTTGGAGAGGAGGAGACTCTGTGGATAATTCTGCTCCCGGTAAAAATCTCCTGAACGTCTGGATCAGAAAAAGGTGAACACACGGCCCCTCTCTGAAATGCCAAACATCATTCGTAAAACACTGATTTGTAACGTAAAACTGCTTTATTCAGCATTTTTACTGGTTTTTATCACCTGGTCCGTTTGATTTGGAGAGGAAGAGAACAATGTGGATAATTCTGCTCCCAGTAAAAACCTCCTAAACAATGAACATTAAAGGAAATTCTAACTGGGAAAAGTTTCACATGGTTTCAGTCTGCAGTCCCCACTACTAGATGCCACTAAATCTCCCTCAGCCTCACACACTGCTCCTTTAAAGAGCAGTGTTTTTACTATGATTACAGAGGCGACTCTTTTGTGTTTCACATTTGGACCACAGATTTGGTTGTTAATGCTAAAAATGCTTCACACTCTGCAAAGCCCATTACGAAAATTACAAAATGTGGGTATAAATTAGAGCATTTATAAAATTCCTTAAGGTTACCAAAACAAAACAAAAAACAAAATGAATTTATGAGACAGAGAGTCTTTTGGAAACTCTTTAGACTCATCCGCCATGACTGGAATTACCCTTAATTTGTGCTTTAATTTGTGGCACATGTTTACACAATTAGATTACTGGGGTCTTTGTCCTGAGCTCTTTCACCAGCAGCTTTTTCATAACACAGTTGTTGGTGTTACTGATAATAATTTGGATATAGCTGTCAAACTGAATCTCTGCTGTGGGCCAGGTAATCATTGCCCTACATCCACAGCCATCTGAAAGAGAGCCTCATCTTTTCTTTGACCACCACTTTCTCAACAATAGATTATTATTTTCTTCCACAGTCAACACAACTGTAAAAACATGCACTTTATGTGTGTATTGTCAAAGCTACTGTATAATCTTTGAAAATCATCTGTAAGAGTGGAGCATTTTTGGAACATGACATTTGAAGGCAGTGTTGACTTTAGAAATCAGGTCAGGTATGCTGGTACATGGTGGCACTGCTAACCTAATACATAAGGGCTTATCAGACATGGGGTCTCTCCTAAAGCAGTCCGCTCCAGGCCAAAGTCCAAGTCGCATCCACTCAAATGCTTTGGGCATTTTCCTGTAGTTGTGTTCAGTGTATGCTTTGTAGCACTAAGAAGATTCTTAAGCCAGATTTAGCTTCAGAGGCTTCAGCATGTCCTGCAGTTTGCTTCATTAAAAATGTCTTTTCTAATCTGATGATGACAACCAGGAGACTCGTTGTCCTGTACAAAATTTCGACAAGTATTCATTTTACCTTCACCACATGTTGTGAGCTTTATTTTCCTCAGTTATTTGCTTTTGTGGAAGTTGTGCGATTTCTCCAGACTACAGTGCGGAGTGATTAACGACTATAGTTGCTTCTTATTTTAGAGTAGAGGAATTTGTTCTCATGGCTTCCCTCCAGATTTGCCTCAGAGGGCAGAGCAGAAATGTAGTCCTTAACACATGGTGGACTGTGTGTCAGATGCTGGTGTGGAAAAGGAGGACGGCACAGAAGGGAGAAATGAGGGAAAAAGTGCCGCTTATGATACTGAATCAAACCCAGCCATTTCCTGTACCCCCGCGCCAGAGCTGCTCAGTACTCGCCATATATGGTAATGGTATTTGCATGAAGGGAAACCCTGGGCTTATGGATCAGGACTGGTATTGAAATTCCTTTGTATTTAACTTCTGGGAAAAGGTCTGGTCCTATAGTTTGATTTGTCGAAAGGAAAACTAATCACGTTTAAACTTGTCTTACATTTCCATGAATAACAGTTGTTACAGTATTCGTGAATATATCAAATTCTGATCAAATGATCTGATCTGATCAAAGCTGCTTCTAAACACATCATAATCAGTGATGTCAGATGCTTGGTGTGTATGTTGTCGTGCTTAGGAGGAAGTCTGTGGCTCCATGGTGATGTGTTGTTATGGCCACCATAGTTGTGCCAGATGTCCCTTGTGTGTGTGTGTGTGTGTGTGTGTGTGTGTGTGTGTGTGTGTACACTTATGCAGCTCCACCACAGGGCTCCAGTAACACAATCTGAGACAATGGGATTTCTTGTCATAAAACCTATAAACTACATCTAATTGTGTTGTGTGTTGTGATTTGTTTGGAGGATTACTGGTTTTAAATGAATGGACTTTGGCTCTGTTTGTAACCGGTAACACGCATACTTGGTCTGCTTTGGCACTTCTTCTTTGTGAGGGAATCTTTGAGTTCTCGCCTGTACTTGTGCTGTGTTAACGATGCCAGCAGGAGTGTATGCTCTCCACAGTTATTAAACCAGCATGTAATGAAGAATTTAGAGTGATATTACATTACTTTTGAACAAAAGGTTGTTTCTCTGTTGTTGGAAAATTAAGGTCCACCATGTTTTAGTAACTAACATTATACAATGGTAACATTAAATTGGCCATACTAACGCTAACATAATGCTAGACTTTACCAGGTTCAAGGCAGAGCTGAGGACTTGTTTGCTTCGTCCAGGGTTGTTGCGGTGGTACCATTCATGACTTTAAGTGTTGCTGACGGTGAAGCTAGAAAGACAGGGGAGCTGTTACAGTTGTCTCTTGTAGGTAGCACTGTGTCCAGACCAGGTACAGCAGTCGGCCTGCCAATACCTCAGCTGCTGACTACGTCCATTATTTACACCGTCTATGTGAAATGCCAACTAAACTGGCATACTAACACTAACTTAATGTTAATGCTAGCTTGCTCTGTCTGGTGTGGTTTAGCTGGTGCTATTCGTGTGTTCAATGTCGCCGATGGTGGAGACGGAAAGACAGTCAAGCTGTTACAGTGTGGGAAGGAGAGGCCAGTTGTCTTCTGTAGGTAGCAAGGTGGGAATAACATTAGAAAGTGAGCCAGCCACCACTGTTTCCAGGCCAGGTACCTCAGCCGCTGACTACATCCATTATTTACAAAGACATTGTCAAATGCCATTGCTCTGGGTTGGTGATTGGATCTGACTACCAACTGAAGATCGTAGTTATTTGATGACCTGGGAATTAGACTCAGCAATCACCTATCTTTCCTCAGAACTGCATACTAAACTTTAACTGCTGTGCTTCATGTACAGTATGTGTCCGGTGTAGTGTAGTACTGCCTAAACAAATATGTCCATGTTCCCCTTGCGGGCATTAGTAAAGATGTATTGTATGCTTATACAATGTCTGCATACTTCAGTAACATTACAGTGTTACTGTAGGTTTAATATAAGAGTTAGTGAGCAGCCACTAACTCAGTGTTTAATTACAGTGTTGGCCAAATTACAAGAAATCCGGGACTCAGTAAAACATTTAGGAAAAGTGTAATATCTTCAGTATTTGCCAGATTCATAAAAGTACATTTGATGGTAATATAAAGGAGCATTTTCATGAATAGTAACTGATTCAAAACTTGGCGCAGAACAGAAATCTTTGTAGGGGAAGTGACCCTCCACCCCTATTACAATCACTTGAGCATATCGACCCTCAACCTCTGGCTGCTCGGTGCTGCTCGGCAGCCAGCAGCAAAGGAGAGTGGTTGTTTCAGGCACCTCCCAGACGTCTTTGTGCGTATGAGAGCAGCCCTCCTTGCCTGTGCAGCTACTCCCTTAGTTCACTGCTGTAAGTAAGAATATTTTCTTAGTCTTCTTGCCTCATTAAACAAGGCCTGAGTCAAAACAGATGAAACAACCTTAAGAATATTTGACGTTTACCTCCTACATCTCCAGCTTATTACCTCTCCCTTCTTAAATCTGCACACTTTCATTCCAGACATAGCAGAGAGTGGTTAAATATAGCATGTTCAATTGTTTTCACTCTGTGGTCAGGCCAGCACTCTCTCTTAACGTCTGCTTTTAGAGAAAAGGGTTTTGTCTGTCAAAGTACTACTTTTAATAAGTAGGTGTCAGCAGAGGGGTAGCTAGTAATTGCCTGAATGTGAAGAACATTTAAGTTCATGAGTGATACAAAGAACAGTAAACACAGACTCAATGTCCACATCCACATTCTTCAGTCCAAATACTTTACTTTTAGCCTGAAACTCTGTTTTGCCTTAACTTTTGCCTTATATGGGATGTACTTAACTTGCGTAATACTGTCATTTTGTGTCCCTATATTGTAACTATAATACCTCTACTTCTGTCTACTCTGTATAATTGAAACCTATTGGATGTCTGTTCATCCTAAAAGAGGGATTTTCTTCTTTGTGGCTTATCTTAAGGTTTCTCCCTTTTTACCTTTTTTTAAAGCTTTCCTTATTTTCTGTCTTACACAGTGTTATGTCAGATGTTCGCATTAAACATGGACAGAGTTTGAAACAATAAAGTAAACATAAGTAAAACCCTGTGAGCTTCAGACCATTGTGAATACTCTGTTTCCAACATTTTTTTCAACTTTTGAGAGAAGCTGACGTAAGCTCGTTATAGATTTCTATACGTAGTCTACACTGCTACATGTAGCTACATGCTAATGTCAGGGAAACACGTAAACTTGGTTGTCGATGTTATTTATTGCTCCCAGATTTTGGATTTTATACCTACTGGAACATATCTGGTTGTAAAGATTGTGGTTTAGAAGTGTCTACTGGGGATTTTTCACAGAAGCAAGTGCCGCTATACTCCATGACAGTTATTCCCCTAGTTCTAATGATGGTGGTGAAATGCAGAGACACGGGTGACCTGAAAACACTGACCAATCAGAGCAGACAAGGCTTCATCAGGAAATGGGCTTCAAGAGACAGGCACTAAAATGGAGCACAGGTCTTCCAGCACAGACTCTATGATGAAAATAAAGTGTTTTTTTAAACATTAAGGGTGTAAAGGTGTGCTAGTAGAAACTCAAAATATAAGTATGAACCTGAAAATGAGCACACTAGGTCCCTTTAAGAGTTTTGCCTTCTCTGAATCTAAATTCAACCTCAACAGATTCATCACAACATGAGTTTGCTTCTCCAACCTCCTATCAAATGTTCCCCCTCTCCTCCCACTCATTGTCAGGAGGTTTTTGTGTCTCTGAGAATGACATCAGCTTGTCATCGTTGCTAAGGAAGGAAGGAAATCAGCATCTCCCTCTGCCGCACCTAAAAAGCCATAAAACATGTTAATGGGTGTGATCTGGAGAATTAATCAAGCTACAATTTGCTGCTTCCCTCCTGAGGGGGGAAATACTCGCTGAACTGGGGTGAAAAGCTGTTAACATTCCTTGCCATCTCCCATGCTATGACCGAGTCTGTAAAGTGGTTTTAATTTTGCTGTTGTAAAGAATAAAGTCACCCTGGAGGATATTAAAAGCTCGCTGGCCCTCCTCCTCTACTAAGTAATTAAGAGTTAATTACTAAATGCATAGTGACTTTCCACTGGTTTATTTTGAGCTGTGGTGTTACTTTGTAGATCAGGGTTTTGCTCTTTGCTGCCTTTGATTCATCTGCTTAATATCTGTGAGATTGACTCACCATGTTTACTGTTGTTTTACACACAGTTGCTATTTGATTTTCATAGTTTCCACTGAACTACTGAAGTTTATGTTAATCAGTGGAAGTTCAGACTGTTGTATGTATTTTGCGTATTTTAGGCTATATGCTATATAATATTGAAATCATTAAGACCCAACAACCTATTTAAACATAAACATAAAGAAGGAAGCAGAATACAGTTGAGGTTGTAAGCGTATTCTTGACATTGGAAACAGCAGTTTAAAAAAAGAAATCTAGCCACAAAGTCCATTTAAGATCCGTCCTGAATCATTTTACTAAAAGACAATATATGCTGTAATATATCCTCTGGGCACCATGAAGGTATACACAATTTCATGGCATCCAGTATTTGTTGAGATTAGGGATGTCAACAATTAACGTTTAATCAGCTAATTGCTAAGGATGTTTTTGACCAGTTAGGCCATGCATGTTGGTCTGTAGGTTAGTTCTGCTACTCCTCAGTTTACTGCGCCAACTAGGTCAGGTGGGGGTTAGGTAGCGGCACTGCTCATGCAGTAATTACTGCTAGTAATGCCATCCTGACCCGACGCCGTTGCTGTGGAGACATTGTGCCCATCTTCCGGTCTCCCCTCAGCTCGCCACAGTGAGTTAGCAGCTCAATGTTGAGCAGTAAAACCACGCTAGCATTGTTAACTATGTTCTCACTTTTAGCTTTGTTAGCACAATTAGCAGCGTCAGCATGATTAGGGGTGCTACCATAATTAACAATGCTAGAGGTGCCTAAAATGAAGGTGCTTACTTGCTGCGGGTACCTGGGGAAAGACAGGAGGGTTGCAACCACATTTCCACAGCAACCAGCGGTAATTGAACAGAATGAGCGGGGTCGCTAGCTTCCTCCCACCTGACTCAGGTACAAATTTGTGAATCCTAGGATAGCGATGGCTTGCTTTACTCTGCCGTACTCTGCCTCTGATTGGCTTACCTTGACACCCCTCTTGCCTAAACCTTACCAATCCAACCAATAAAGGCAACAAGTACTAGCCAATCATAGGGAGTGTAGGCTGGAGTATTCCTTCACTATCCTAGAATTCTCAAATTTGCAACCCTGGAGGTGCACAGTGCAGCGTGGCCAAGGCTAACATTAGCTAATCAGTGGAGAAAGGAGAATTGGTTGTTGGATCTACTTTTCGGTATATTAACGTGGCTAACTGGCTGTCTTTCAGCAAAACCAACAAAAAATGAATTAAATGGCAAGAAATGTACACAACAACACGCTGAAATGTGGTGCCAAAGCTCTCACTGAGTCAGTTGAGCATAGACTTAAAGGAAAGGCCTCTTGTATTTAATGTCATTTTGTGGGGGTTTTTTTTAAGTTAAAGGTTAATGTTTGACAGGCTATCAAAAGCAAAATTGACCGAAACTGACATCCCTAGCTGAGGTAGCCTATTTCAGCCTGGACCAAAGTGGTGGCTGGCTGACAGACTGATGTTGCCATCCAAAGAGCCATTTTTCTTGCATGGCTAAAAATACAGATACATATTTGTTTTTAAAAGAGTATATTATCCATACACTTCTGCTACACACAGTACAGTATCTTGCTGTTGAAGTGTGGCTGACAAAATCCTGTTTTTTTTTTAGTCCTTTTTTTAAGACGTTATTGTTTAGATTGCCACTCTGCTCCTTCCTCTCCCCACACTTCCTCACTAAAGAGGGAGGAAGTCAAGAGTTAACTTGTGTGTTGACTAATGTTCTGGATGCTCTCTGCGGCTTTGAGTGGTTCTCCGTCCAGGAGAAAGAGACTCACTCCTCGCAGCACATTGTGACCCTCGTCCACAGTAGCCAGACAACACTGACTCATAGCGCATGATGAATGACCTCAGTTCTCTGGAGACTCACTCAGCTAAAACAAAAACAGGAATGTAGGGAGAAACCAGATCGTTAGGATGTGGATAAAAGTTGGGTCAGAGCATCTTTAACACTTGGACAAATAACACAAAGCACTTCTGGGAATCTGACCTTGTACTATTTCCAAGTAAACACAGCTCATCGTGCTGTCGGGATCAGAAAATGTGCACACTTGACTTTTTGTTGCTGTGATAATAACCATTTTTCCCTCAGCTTTCATTTGTGTGATAAAACCACACTACCTCAGCCTCAGTGTGCTGTAGACCATCAGTCCATTCATGCAGCAGTGCGTCTGTGTCACCTTGATGTCAGACTCTCGATTAGTCCACGCCATCTCATTGTGTCTTTCTGAGCGAACTAACAATGTACATTGTGTGTGTGTTTTGTTGCAGGGGAGCCGGGGGCACTACCGGTACCACTGGCAGAGCCACAATGTCAAACTCAGCGGAGTGGACGACATGGTGCTGCTCAGCAAGATCAATGAGGACGCCATCGTGGACAACCTCAAGAAGAGATACATGGATGACTACATCTTTGTATCCTTTGCTCACCATCGCAGTTCACATCCCGGCGAGAAATAGCTGAGCACCGTCTCATCCCTGCTTTTCCCAGAATAGCTGAATGGTCATTCACAGTGTTATTGTAGCAGTGAGTAATAGGTCAGTGCCGGGAGGTAACGCCTTCCCCCGGAGACTCTGCCGTGTGCAGGGGGCAAAGGGCCTCTCTGTTGCGTACCTCCACCCAAATCTCCAACTCCTTCCTGCTCCTTCAACGAAATCTTTTATCTTACTGTAGTGCAAAATGTGAACAAAATATGGCTGAAATCTATTTTTGAATCAGAGCATTGCTGCTATCTTTTTTGAGCATCCGTAATTCCTGATTGTGGTGGTGATTTAAAAATGGTGAGCAGTCATTTTCATTCAGTGCATCGCACAAATGCTAGGTTTAGGTTTCTAAAGTGCAGCTGTGGCCACACACACATATAAGCTGCTCATGACGTGAAATGAGTTGATGAATGGATGAATAAGCCCTTTCACGAGCAACGCTTTGCAGCTTATTACATAAACTTGGTCCACGCTCTGGCAGTGCTCAGGATTATGAAGTTTAGTAAAGGCTGGCACTTTTAGTTTCGACATCTCTGAGTCAGGCCTTTGATTTGGGTCAATAAATAGCCCTAACTGTGAGGTCTCCTTGCCAAGCCTGTGGGTCACTGTAGGCCACCCACAATAACAGCTTTATTTGCCTCGAGCAGCGTTTTGGCTTCAGGGCATAAAACCTCACAGTGTTACATGGCCGATCTATTCTCTGTCATTCGTAAGCACTGGATACTTCTTTTGCCTCAGGCCTGATCACCAAATACTCCACTGCTGCACTGTTGCACTCTCTTGACGTCATGGCAGCTTAGTCAGTTCTTTCCTTGCAATGTATATAATGTAATACAAATGTTAAAGGGGGACATTTTAGATTTTATACACAACTTTTGCACTTCAAATAAGAGGTGATTTTAATTTGGTGTTTGTTTTTTGCTTATTTCTTCCCTGCATGATCTTTAACATATAACTCTGTCAGACATATATTGGTCCTGTGCTCATCTCCGTCAACCCTTTCAAGCAGATGCCTTACTTTGGGGAAAAAGAAGTTGAGATGTATCAGGGCGCAGTAAGTAGAATACTACGTGACCTACGAACACATTTTAAATGGCTTCTGTTGTCTGAAAGATTCAGACCGGAAAACTGACTTCATGCTGTAAAAGTACTGATGTGTCTGGGGGTTTGAGATGGCAACAGTCTGAAGGACAAAGGAGTTGAAATGAACTGGGTTAGCTGCAGTGCGAAGTTTCCAGCGGGCTGGCACAGATGTTGCTGTCAGAAACTTGACTCAAGCATTGAGAAGGCTTGGCAGTACCTTCACAGAACAGCCTGTTCGAGTCTGCCTCCTCTCTTGGCCGGCCTGCCGAGAGTGGGCTTGTCTCCTTAAGCCACACTGAAAGACTCCTAATATCCTAACTGACTGTGAAAACACTCAGCATCACACATGCCAGATTTAACTGTTTGGCAGATCGTAGTTAGGTGCACTGGGTTCAGGTTGTTATCAGCTCAGACTACAGGGGAAAGTTAAAGTATGGGTAAAGCAAAATCTTTATGAACACATTATACATGTTGGGAAGTACTTGTTGAAGATGTGAAAACACTGGAAACTGTGTAGTGCTGAAATGTGGAGTCACACTGTTAAACTGTTTTTCACCTTTTCCGTGTCCATGACTTTTTGGCGGGCCTGATATCATGGCTTGAGGATGCACTGGAGCCATCCTTAACATCCCCTCCCCCACTATATAAAACCTAAGATATTGCTAATGTTAAAGCACATCAGTGTCGTTTCAGTCCACAAGCTCTCTTAGCTCTTTCAGTCTAATAAACCCACAAATCAACAACTCTGTTAAATGCAACAATCATATATACATAAGCAAAAAAAACCCCGTCACTTAAGTCTTTAAACCTGAATCAGCTTCCTGGCCTGCCAGCAGTTACTGCCCACTGCTGTGGGTGTGTGCTCTGTGCTAATGTTAGGTGCTGTTAGCTGCTGATCAAGGGGTCATCACCGAGTGGTGGCAATCCTTTTTTGACTCTGGGAGTGTGTGATTTACTAACCGCTGTTTGTGCTACTAGGTCAGTCCTGCTAACAGGAGTCTCTTGCTCCGCAGTGGCTCGCTCTTTGGCTCAGCGCCTTCACGATTTTTTCGTCAGTCATTCAAACTTAGCTGGGGGCCAATAACATATTTTTCTTTGGTGTAACAAACTCAGAACACACATTTATTTTTGCTTTACCCAGACTTTAAGATTTGTTTAGAATTTTTTAAAACAATCAGAAAGATACAGACTTGGACGCTCAGTTGGTGGGTAACAGATTTGGCATTCATAACCTGTCCTATTTTGTGTGCAAATCAGTTCGGACTTTTCACAGTCTTAGAAATAAGTCGTCATGGCCAAAGTGTATACATATATACATTATTCTTTTTTGATTATCAATAAATCCAACAAAAAGACCAAAACTGACCATATATTAATACATCTCTGAATACATCCCAACTTCTCTACCTGTCTGTGTTAGATAATTTCCTTAGACACTAGGCACTGTAGTTTTTAGCAGGAGTAAGTAGTGAATTTGTTGAGGACTATTATGAGCAGTGGATTGATACATATTTTGTGCTCTAGTGAGTATTTAAGGCAGCATTCTGTATGTTGGATTTTGTGAAAATAAAGTACAGTGTCCATGTTCATCATAATGCCAAAATATGTATAACAGTGTGGCTAAGTGATTTATTTTATATTTTTTGACAACAATAATAAAGACTAATAAGATGCATTAGACTTTGACTATATAGACTACTTTGACTATTGTTGGTTTTGGTCTTTTTGTTGGATTCGTTAACAATATGAAAAATATATAGTATGTATCCTTGAAAGTGTTCCTGGCTTTGGTTCTGGATGAACAACCTCTACAAAGTTTTCCAAATGCTGTTTGACCACTGATTTTAATTAAATTCTCTTGTCAACTCTCAGGCTCAGTATGAGAACCCTCCTCACATCTACGCTCTGGCAGATAACATGTACAGAAACATGATGATTGACAATGAGAACCAATGTGTCATCATCAGGTAAGGAAACTATATTCACGTATCATTCTCCGCCTTCTTTACACATCCTGAACTAATGGCATGTGACAAACCAAAACTGACTGTGTGCTCATTTTGTTACCTCATCGCCAGGATGAGAGAGAGAGTGACACAAGGCCTGGAGATAGTAATCTGTACAACGTGATCTGTGAGGTGTTATGACAGCCTCTGCAGCTCGAGATAATGTCTGGGAGGGGAACAGAACAGGTTCCACCACATCACTGGGTACAGCTGATTGACTGAGGGTGGCGTGTTTGGTGTTTTTCCATCACATCACTCTTGGTCTCAGTGAAATGCAAATAAAGGGAGAAAATGCGTCAATATCCAAATGTGAAAACAATGCAGAGTTAACAACTGGATCTAGCCTCAGTGCAGGATGTAAGATGGAAACAAAGCAGCAGATATTGCGTCTATTTTTAAAGAACTTCCTGGTTTAAAGAAAAAAAGAAAACTAAACAGGAAGAACACCTGCGTGGTCCTTGACCCGGAGTCGCGTTTCCCCTGGATTTAGGGACTTTTAAGGTACTTTCACAGCCTGTTTGAGTTTGTCTGTGAATGTTTTGGAGCTACACAGCTGCTGAGAGAAAAGTGTGGTGTCATGATTGCGGCTTTATCCCATTGGCCCAGTCACCTGAGCAGCGCGGTTGCTATAGTGCTTACCTCATGATGAATGACCCCTGCTTCAGCACTTTCAGCCGTTGTTTGGACAGCCAGCAGTTGCTAGTTCAGTTTCCCACATAAAGGCACTGAGGTGGATTTTGTGATCGACTAAATCAGCAAACAAAAGCGTGGAAGTGGTTTTATGATGAACCAGGTCTCAGCAAACAAAGGCTGCTGTGTGAACTGCTGGCCAGGCAGTGTGTGGTCAGCATCAGCCTGCGTTAGCGCTTTCCCACATTTACTTAGGAAATGTGTGAATTAACTGTGAGGGGAATTCAGGATGAGGTGGTGGAGCAGTTTTGACTACTCTTGTTGGAAAACTGCAACTTTTCCCCGATTAATGTTTATCTACCTGCCATCTGCTTACTGCAGCATGTGACTGATCCCTCAGCATCTGGATCAGATATGACGGGGGTGAACTGGAGCAGGTTGGTGTTATCAGTTTGGCCCTCTCCATCAAACTCTCAGTAGCTTCAACAGAGTGCCATGATTTTCTGTACCTCTAAACAGGCTTAAATTTCAGTGTTTCAGTCAACATGTCACCTAAACAACACCTCTGGTTTAGCTTTAGTCAGCTGGATTATTACCAGGATTATAACCTTTTTTTAAATGACCATTCACAAGTCTCTGTGTCAATGGCTTTGATTCTACCTTGGTTGATGCTGTGGCTTGGTTTGGTGTTCACAGCTGG
The DNA here is from genome assembly GCF_011397635.1 of Epinephelus fuscoguttatus. NCBI lineage: Eukaryota > Metazoa > Chordata > Actinopteri > Perciformes > Serranidae > Epinephelus > Epinephelus fuscoguttatus. The sequence goes on along the minus strand of NC_064753.1, from coordinate 26,677,545 downwards.
CGTTGTCTACTTGCAGTGTTTTGTCCAGAGTCCTTGCTGATTCACCGATGTAGTGTTCCCCACAGCTGTTGCGCATGAGGTCATACACCACTCTAGTGTTTTCCTCCTTCCTCTTCAAGGAACCCAAGGCAGCAGATTAATTATTTTAGGCTATTAATGGTCGATCAATCGTGCTGCTTTGAAGTGGCCTGCTTAACAGTGCAGACAGTGTTGTAAGAGCAGTCAGACATCTTACTGTTGCTGGTTTGATGCACATTTCTGTGCCTCCAGACAACTTTTGGAATTTCTTTCAAGGCACCAAACAAACTCTTGTCTCATGTTGTGAAGATGCAGACATGAAGACATAAACGTCCAACATTTACCAACAAAAATTACTTTTAAAGACTGTGCAAGGCAGTTCCCTGATTTTCTGCATGAAAGCAGGGTTAGACTATTTTACACTGCGGTCACCGTTATAGTGAAAGTCACTGAAAGTAATGGTGTGAATGGTTCGGTAAGGTTTCTAAAACAATGTGGTTTTATTCTCATCAGTTCAAGTTGCCTTCAGTTTTTAAAAGGGATACTTCGTGTGTCACTGTGGTGTGAGGAGTGTGTGGAGATAAACAGTGCAAAGGCCACAATTTGCATGATGATGGATTTTTGCTCAGTTTCCATTGCTGTGACACAGACATGGTTGAAAATCAGCAAAGTATCCCGTCAGTGAGGTATACAATATAATAATGCAACTTTTTTTTCTTTTGCTTCAGCAATTTCATTGCAAAAAAGTCTTCTTTAGGAAAGCTGGGTCGCAACAATCCCAAAGACAGCCCGCAGCATCCTGCAGGGACTGATAAAATCTGCTGTAATAAAAATTGCTTTAATAATCCAACCACAATTATAGCATTAAAGGAAGTCAGTTATCAAGAACACATTTGATCAGTTGTGTGTTTGTCATATCAAATTTTCTTCATCATTTTGAAATTGAAAAAGATGTCCAGTGTCTCAACTCCTTCCTCCTATTTTGGATTGTTAAATTGGGCCTGATGAATGCGGCCTCCTGCAGCTTGAACACAAAAAGAGGTTGATGTTTTTAAAACTCTAGGAAAACAATGCTCTTGTATTATCACAGAAGAAATTCAAAGAATCTACTTGAACATACTGTACATTTAACTGGTTCAGTGGGAGTGCAGTGTGCCATGTTAGATTTAAAACCCTCAGTGGTAACTGTGCATCCTTGTCATAGCTGATGTCAGAAATGATTTATGAAAGTTAATGGTTAAACTTCTGTCTCTGTGTTGCATTGTTTAACTTATGCCCTTGTTTGGTTAATAATCTCTGCGGAAGTTAACAATGCTCTCAGCATTTCAGCGCCACAACAATGAGACCCGCCCATACCGGGGGCTCAGACTGGGACTCCACTCCCGCCGCAGTTTGTGTTGAAAATAGCTTTTCAGAGAATAACTTTGATGGGGAGAAACAATGCTGTCAGATGGAGCTCTGGAGGTTTCTCTGACATGAAAAGAAAACCCCAGCATATCAGTTTCTTGTTCTTACTTGAGCAGTAAGTGCACAGTGAGGTCGCCAAGACAATGCTAAAGGATTTGGAAGCAACAGGGAGGTATATAGGGGGAGGGTAACAACCATATAGAGACTGCTGTGTAATAGAGTGGCTCCCATGACTTCCTCTGGCAGCCTCTAACAGTCTGCAGCTGTGTTTCTCACAGAGGCATTACCAACCTGACTCTACTTTAAGGCACAGAAAGAAAAAAAACAGACTCCACTGTCATCCACTGCCAAACCACATGTGTCAAAATAAGTATGACACTGGCAAAGTGAAAGGCAAGGAGGAAAATAGACAAGTGTACAGTGAGGGAGGGCTGGGGGGCAGAAATGAGGGAAAAATCTGTGAATGTGACAAAACAGAATTAATGTTCCTGTTGCTGCAACATTCATCTGGCCAGATGTGCTGCGGCCTAACACACATTTAGCCACGGGGCTGAAATTTGCCTCTAGTTGCAAAAAACACATTTTGGTTTGCACTGTCAACGGAGTGTGTACACATGAAAGCAGGAGACGGGGTTCACCTGTTTATTCAGCAGGTGAACCTACAATGCATCAGTATAACTGATGCATTGTAGGTCATCACTACTTGGTTACAAAAATGCAGACATACACACCAACCCACATATAAACCTGCAAACTGGTAAATGGAAGTTACTCTTAAAACAGGATTCATACTTCTGAGTAATGTATGCCATAGCCTGATGTGCAACTCTCCAGAAATGTAACCATACATCAAGGTGATGCAGACCTCCTGTCTAGGTTTCTAAGCTGAAAACCATTTCCGTCAGTGGAAACAAAGCTTTTTGGAGTCGAACCCGGGCCGCTGCGGCAACAGCCTTGTACATGGGGCGTCTGCTCTACCACTAAGCCACCGAAGCCCCAGCTTTTTTTTTTTAACTTTGATTTCACAGATAAGAAACAATAAATTGAGAAGACAATAAAGCCCCCCAAAATAGCTTTTAAAGTCTTGTGTGTGATTTATCCTGGCTTCATATGGGTAGAGGAAATCTCCGCTTGCCGCTAGGCTAATTTATACAATGTAAAATGCCATAGGCTTGTGCTAATAACACTAGCATGTTGTATTTGTTTGGAAAACGTGTTGTTTTGGTGGTGAACCTTGTGAGCCAAAATTTGTAACAGTACCTTTGTTAAATGTTGCTGTTGTCCCTGGCTTCATAAGAGTAGAGGAAATCTCCGCTCGCCGCTAGGCTAATTTATACAATGTAAAATGCCATAGGCTTGTGCTAATAACGTTAGCATGTGGTATTTGTGGAGAAAATGTGTCCAGCAAAAGACAAGTGTTTTGTCCATGAATCCTGTGAGTTATAGTGAAGCCGATTGGTGTGCTTGTAATTGAAATTATCGCTAATAAGCCATGTCTGATGTGTGTTTTGGGTCTGTTTTAAATCTGCTAAACTTAACAGAAACCGCAATGCTGACTAGATTTTTAGAGTTGTAACTGCAGAGTGATATTACATTACATACACATATTCACTATTAACGAGTTGCGTATTAGCGTGCATACTAGTAGCATTTTGGTAGCCTGTTTATTAGTCATTATAAAGCACTTATTAATGTCTTGGTCTGTAAGGTTTTCCCTCAAAAAACTCCTAATTATTGCTTGCTGATGGTCAGTAAGAAAGTTGTTGTACATTAATTATGATCCTCATGTGCATAGCTCAGTATTGGCCTTACACAGTGGTAATACCACAAGTTATTCTCTTTTAATAGGACGTCATAAATACAGTCTATTCTTATGTAAGAAAACAAAAAACTCCAAGTGTGAATGATGTCAAAATAACTCTAAATGAAGTCTTTATAACTCTGGTTATGTTCCCTATCTTAAAGTGTGGTCTTGCTCATAACTAATTCACTAGTTTCACAGTTATTAACCCACACTTCCACTTGAGCACACAGCTATTGCTATTAGCAGATGCTGTTCTCAAGTGAAAGGTTACACCTTGAAAAAAATGAAGGTCTATTGAGAAACACAGGTTCTATTGCCATTCGCATGTTGAAATGTCTGCGTCTTGTACCACTTCAAAGATTTTCAATATATTTATTAGAAGATTTTTTCAAGTTTCTTTAAGAGTAACAACAAACGTACTGCCTAAACTGAAAATAGACTGAAAATAATGGCACCATAAACATGTAGGCACTGTCACTCAAAGCACTTAACTCACTGGTTCTCCATACCCAGCGGTGAAAATACCAAACAACCACCCAGGTATGCATGAATCACGTCATCTGAGCACAAAGTCAGGTGTCACATGCCATTAGTTATTGTATTAGGTGGTTTTAAATTTGACTCAGAAGTTCAGGTTGCATGTATACAAAAACACATGCTTAAATATGTATCTGTTTTTCAGTGGAGAGAGTGGAGCAGGGAAGACTGTGGCAGCCAAATATATCATGAGCTACATCTCCAGAGTGTCAGGGGGCGGACCCAAAGTACAGGTGAGCAGAGCTTCTTCTCTTTTTTTTTTTTTAAGGATGATAATGTCATGGATGCATGAGGCGTTTGGGATTTTTGAGATGCTGAGCTGCATAGATGGGAGGATGACATGGCAATAACTCATTTTTATGATGGTCTTTATTACTGCATGATTTTATGGTCTGGATTTTAAATAAAAGTGCAAATCCTTAAGTCTTAAAGTCTCATTAAGATTTAGTCTGAAGATCCCATGGGTATGATACAAGTTGAAAATGAAAACATATGAAGATCCCTGCTCACAAAGTGAAGGCTTGTTGGACGTGTTGGAGCTGAAACTGGATGTAAAATGTTGGGAAAGCATCCACACACACAGGCACAGTGATTATGCATAGTCACAAACTTTTATGACAGTTCTTGAGTTGAAGAAAGCTGGAGTGTACGGATACTTTTTCCATCATTATGGTTCTATCACTATACATCAAATTGAGTGGCAATAAAATTGATTAACATTTTTAAATCAGTGGGTATCTACATTAATATCATGACCATTTCTAAGATTGTATTTTACCTGTCCTGCTCATAAAATCATTAAAAAAAATAACTAAAAAGTAACTAAGTACATTTACTTTTGCACTGTAGCCTACTTGAGTATAGTTTTGAGGTACTTGTACTCTATTTTACACCTCTACTCCACTACATTTCAGAGGGAAATGTACTTTTTACTACACTGCATTAACTTGACAGCTTAAGTTACTTTACAGATTCACATTATTTATACCAAAAAATAAATCAACAATAGACAATGATTTAATATAAGGTAATCTCTCCAGCAGTATGTGAAGTAATTCAAATTAGCTCCACCTTTACCTGCTTCAACATTAAAGTAATGCACACATGAATGTATTTGTAACTATAATCCAGTAATATAATATATAGCAGTGGTTCCCAGCTGGTGGGTCGTGGGTCAATTCTGAATGGACTACAAGTGGCTCACTTGTAAAAAAACAAATTTAATGTTTAAGTACAGTGAATTTCCGGCACAGAGTTTTTATTTTGAAGTGCCATTTCCTGCTATAGAGTGGCTAAGGGACAGCTATTTGATAGAGACAGCAAACTAGCTTGAGGACATGGCCAAACACAAGCATGATGCTTGATGAAATAAACTGTGTGGACCTTGAGCTAATGACTAAGTAGAAATCTGGACCCCTGGAACAGTTGGGAACCACTGATATATATTATTCTGAAAGGGATCATTTTGTACAGTGAGTACTTTTACTTTTGGGACTTTAAGTATATTTTGATACTAGTACTTTTGTACTTTTACTAAACTAACATTTTGAATGCAGGGATTTTCACATATAACAGAGTATTTATACACTTTAGTATTTCTATTTTTACTAAAGTAAAAGATCTGAAAACCTTGTATGAAACCAAACAACCTGTTGCTGCTTCATTCCTGCACTTATTCCTCTCCTCAGACCCAAATCCTCCTCTTATCATCCTCGTCCTTATACCCCATTATCAGCCCATCAGCAGCCTCTTATTCACCCAGCCCCCTTCAGCCATCTGGCAGCCCCCCAAACCAGCAGATGTCCAGTTCCTAAGCTCGATAAAGATCTAAAGTTTGATGAGGAAATGCCTTCACCATGATGGCAGTGGGATTTTTATATTTAATCCACCGAGAGCTGCTTCCACCCAGGCAACGTTAAGAATCATCTTCAGGCCTCAAATTTAACAGTGGAGTTCGTTGTCTGAGTAAATCCTGTGTGTTGTAGTTATATAGCGTTATTATTGTTATGGGTGTTCACAGCAGGTCACAATATACATGCACACATCTAAAGCTAGTTATCAAAATAACTCTTTGTATTGTTTGTTTAGACAAATGTGGCCGTTACAGTGGACACACACCCATACAGACTCACACTTTGCACGTCGTCTCCACCTCTTCCAGCTCCTGTTCAGCATCGCTTCCCTTTCACATGGCTCCCTTCAGCTTTGAACACATTGTGCGGTTTGCTCAGTACAGCACATGCATTCTTATGCAATGTGTTTACAGTGTGTGCTCACATATGTGTGAGAATAGTTTTGCAGAGATAAAAGCTCCCTGTCAGTAACATAACTGTCCGCCTGTGTGAGCATTGTCATCTTCACAATCACATCTATCAGTATTCATACATAATTAATAAGAAGAGTTATGGATATAGAATATTTATTTTAACATCTTGAGACCATGTTGGAAATGTGTTCTCACTTCAAGCTCTTGTCCCTTTTGATTTATTGGGTTTTAAAGCTCCATAAACAAATCAAGTCAAAACTGAGTCATATTAGCGCGGGAAGAACCTCCTCTGCCTAAAATATGATAAAGTCGTGAAGTAATAACTGTATGGTTCTCTATAAATAGCTTGGATCGTGAAGGGCAGTGTTTATTTTTCCTTTCGTACGGGACTAAATTTAGAAATGCAAAAAGATTCCAAGAAATAACTTCCATTCAACTTCTGTGTACAATAATGGAAGAGGGAGTAGCTCTGTCTGCTGTACTGATTTAAAACTCATGTGTTTCTGACATGCAGATGGCTCACGGGAAAGATAATGTCCTCCAGACTGTTTGTGTGTATGTGTGTGTGTGTGTGTGCTCGTACTCGAATGGAAAGTTCCAGAGACTTACGCACCAACCGGTCAGCGAGGGTGTTAAGTGTGTGGTATCCTACCTGCCGTATGGTCTGTCTGTGACATAGCTAACAGCTCATTGCATCTGTCTCCTCGCAGCACGTCAAAGACATCATCCTGCAGTCCAACCCGCTGCTAGAGGCCTTCGGCAACGCCAAGACTGTGAGGAACAACAACTCCAGCAGATTTGTAAGGATTTCATTTCTGAGTTTTTCCACTTTTTGTGAATTAAGGTACCTAACATCAGTCCATTTCTAGGACTGTAAACCTACACTCTCAGAAATAAAGGTGACCTTTTATAAACCCTTCCAGAGGGCGCTAGCTATAACCCAACATTAATTGTTAAATCTAGAACCATCAGTGAAAGATTTAACCTCAGACTTTCTGTAAGACACTCAATAGTGAACCTTTATATGGTGAAATGGCTCCATCCAGAACCATCTCTCGTGGTTCAATCCAGAATCTTTCCACCTCTTAAGGGTGCTGACAAGAATCCACCCAGGAGGTTCAACCAAAAACCCTTCTACCTACAGTATTTCTACCATGAGGTTCTACCATGAATCCTTTTGTACTCCATGAGTTTCATCTAGAAGCCACCCAGGGCTTTCCACCGAGAACCCTTCTGTATTTAGCTAGTCTAGATCTGCAATGATTAATCAGTTAATCAGAATCGCCAGCTCCTTAAATGTGAAAATTTACCGCCTTTCTTTGTCAGTTATGATAGTAAATGAGGAGGTCCTTGGTTTTTGGACTGTTGGTTGGACAATAGAGGCAATTTGAAGATGTCATTTTGAGCTGCTGCAACTTGTGATTGCATTTTTCACAATTTCTTTGACATTTTGTAGACTAAACTATTAATTGGATAATCATGTAATTAATTAATTGCATATTGGTTTCAAGGTATACTGTGGTATGAAAATTGGCAGTTATCATATCATATCATGTACGTTTGCTTATCTACAATATTGAAAAAATGCAGCTAGACAGAGAATCTCAACTTAATTGTAGTTATTTTCCAAAGGGGGACTTTTTACACAAACTTCCATTTAAAAAAAAAAAAAAAAAAAAAAAAGATTTTAAGTGCAGTTGCAGCAGTCAATCTCAACCTAATTTTACTTTTTACACATACTTCCATTAAAAATGGTTTCAAGTTTCAATTGTAGTTAGAAAACATTTGTTCAACCAAAAATAACCCTTCTCTTTTTATTCCTTTATTTGTCATTTTGTCTTAATATAACTTTAATGGATATTGTAGTGATACCATGAAACCGCGGTATTTTCTGAGACAGTGATTTTACCATGAAAATCTCATACCTTTGCAACCCTACACAAACGTAAATCGCGGATTAATCAGGAATGAAAATATTTTGTTAGTTTGAGCCAGAAACTAATCATGATTATAGTTTAACAGGTTAGCATGGAGCCATGGGACCCTTGTTCAGCAGCCATGGGCATTGTAAGGCTCTCTTGTGAGGCTGATTTGATCCAGTGCAACCCAAAACACTCATGGTTCACAGTCACATCTTTAGGGACAGAGATTTTGTGAAATTACTTTCAGTACAGCTTTTACTATTTCAATGGCAAAGTAGATCTCAGGTCTTATAGGATTAGGAGTTGCAGTGTGGACATTTCTCCACCCTTAACCAATTAAATGATGATTAAGATAGAAATAATGACAGAACACAAGTAAAAAATAGAAGGGGATTCTAGATACGTCTACATTTAATAATACTGTCTGAAATATGAATAAACATTTGTATATTTGAGGGTGAGGATCTTTTAACACCCATGCTTTCAACAATCATTGAAGAACGCCTTCAAAAAATGGTTCTTTTGGATGAAAAAGGGTTCTTAATGGGAGCTCTTGTCTCACAAAGAATCCTTGAAGATCCCTTCCTTTAAAAAAGGGTTCTTCCAAAGCAAATGGCTCTTGGTAGATCCCTTCAGGAGGAACCCTTTTGGAACCTTTATTTCTTAGAGAGTATACGGCAAAATTGAAAGCTCCTGTCGTGTATTAAAAAGTGAATTTTTAAATCTTCTTTCAAGGACAGTCTCTCGTACGACTCCGGGAAACACAGACAAAATTAGAAAAACCCACTCACATTGCAAATCCTAAATTGTGTTGCTCAGAGATAAATACATGCAGTAGGTACTACTTACTCCAGAATAATTTGAGGTCTCAACTTTTTTGTGGCGCACCTTTTGGATCCAAGCTGAAACCTTTGAAAACAAAGATTTGCAGCTTTCCTGTTTTACGGTATGAGAAAGCAGACCTCATGGGTGTCCTGGTTAACCAGAGCTGTGCTGTAGGGATGTATTGCACAGGCAGACATACATGCAGAACCACTGAGGCACATCCTCCACTGCTTACAAAGGAACTCAGTCAACAAGGGCTCTAAATGAAGCACATTTTAGAAATCGTTTATTGGTTAAGTGTTCAGGTTAGCACACAAAGCAGTATTGTCTCAGGAGTCGGGATATTTTTAGAGGCAGTTTTGGGGAAACGAGGTTGGTTTGGCACTAATGGCCTGAGATCACTACTTTTGAGGTACTGTCTTTGAATAAATAGTGTCTCTGTTCACTTCTGTGTCTGGAACAGATATTATGTTACAGGCTTGTCTGAAGAAGAGGGGAAGACAAAAAGCAGGATCAGAGTTTTATATATGCACACACACACTCCACTAGCAACCATAGAACAGCCAGGTGCCAGTATTCCAGATCTTATAGCTCTTTTTTAGCTCTATTGCAGCCCGCTCTAATATTGAAAAAAAAAATCCCTGCTTTGATCCATCAGGGGAAATACTTTGAGATCCAGTTCAGCTCCGGTGGAGAACCAGACGGAGGGAAAATCTCCAACTTCCTTCTGGAGAAGTCACGTGTCGTCATGAGGAATCCTGGAGAGAGGAGTTTCCATATATTCTATCAGGTGAGGTTTATTTCTCGAGTCGAGGAGTTAACGGGACACATATGGCTCTTGAAGAGGGTCTGTGAGGGAATTTCAGGACACACTGGGTTAGACGTGCCATTTGGCTGCAGGAAGAGGGTCAGTCTGTTTTCACTGTGGATGGCTCGAGGTCCCTGGAAGAGACAGTTCAGCCTAACCAGGGTGCAGTTTTCTTTGCAAACTGGAGCACAGTTTATAATTACAAGCCTAAAAATGAATAAAAATGACACCACACACACACTTTGTGCAAAAACATGTCTGTTACAGCTACAATACAGTATTATTTTCTGCTCTACAGTTAATAGAAGGAGCCAGTGGAGAGCAGAAGAACAGCCTGGGAATCACAAGCCTGGATTACTACTCTTACCTCAATCAGTCCGGTTCCTACAAAGTTGATGACATCAACGACAAGAGCGACTTCCAGGAGACGATGGTACGGTCAGATCCCTCCTGTTTAACGGGCAATAATTTAACACCCTCTGTCTGTGAAGCTCATACCAGCGTTCATATGGCTCACAGCCTCCTCTCTACATTCCTTCCTCTCCCTACCACTCCTCTTTTGTTTTCTTTTCCAACCATCTCCTCCTGTTTTTGTTTACAAGTGAGACCGCAACAGGAGTAATTAGAGGACATAAGCTAGGTACCACAGGAGAGAGTAACCCACACTGCAGCCCTGATTTAGCATCTTTTTCTTCCTTGTGCTCTCCCCAGCATGCCATGGATGTGATTGGCATCTCACTGGAGGATCGCTCCATGGTGCTTCAGATCGTGGCTGGAGTCCTGCACCTGGGAAATATCAGCTTCAAGGAAGCAGGCAACTACGCTGCTGTGGAGAGTGAAGAGTGTAAGTAGGCTCACACCAGAACCTTTTGTACTTGATGTGGTTCACTCTAGCACAAGTGGCAACAACTAAAACGTTAAATCTTACATAAAAATAAACTCAGGATATTTTTAGTTTGCTGTTTAATATTTACCTGGGAGGGAGGGATAAAAATAGATCTTCTAGTTTAATCCTTGCACAGTTTAATTTGTTTGGCAGTACATAGTTATTTTCTCTTGCAAATGCACAAACAGACAATCAGTTAGTGGTGTGTGTGTGCACAGATAAAAGAGCTGTTCAGTTCAGTTCAATTTTATTTATAAGGCCCAATATCACAAATCACAATTTGCCTCAGAAGGCTTTACAGCATACAACATCCCTCTGTCCTTGGACCCTCACAGCAGGTATGGAAAAACTCCCCCAAAAAACTCTTTAATTGGGAAAAAAATGGTAGAAACCTCAATTTCTGTTTAATGTTCAATGCTCCTCCAATGTTTCACCAACCCCAAAGCAGTGATCTGGCCAGCATGTAGCTGCTCAACCTGATCAGACATTGACAGAAACAGCTTATACAAGTTTAAGATGGGTAGCAATTTTTAAGGAATATAAGGCGTAAAAATTGAATTTACAGCCATGGTAACGACTGCAAGATGAAGCTGTACTTGGGCACAGGTGTGCATGAAGATAAAAACTAACACTAGCCGGCTAACATGTATCAGAAATCAGAAATACTGTATTGATCCCCAGGGGGGGAATTGGGACATGTTATATGTCACAGTTATACTGTATAAATGTATGGAGAGATTATACGAAAATAGAAATAAAAATGAGTAGTATGGAAGAAAAATATGCATTATGCCACAGTATAAAACACAATATATATGTAGTAATATAAAAACATAAGAAAAAAGAGTTATGTTGTTGAAGAAAAATAAAAAATATGGACAAATATGTGCATCATACTACAAGTGTGCTAAATATAAATGCAAGAATACATAAATAAAAAAGAGTGCTGAAATATCTCACAGTTGAATTATTATTGCACAAATAATTTAGAGGACTTCAAGTCAGCAATGCATGTTGTACAGTTTTGCAGTTGAAACAGTACAGTTGAAAATATAGATAATAAATTATGGGTTATAGCCGCCGCTGATGGGTTAAAGTATTTTTCCCCTTTTAATTGTGTACAAGACTTAGAGTCTAAAGTCATGCTAGTGGCTCTGTGAGGCTCCGTAGTGCTTTGAACTAAATGCTAACGTCTGCATGCCATGTAGGTGTAGTGTTTACCGTGGCTCTAACTCTTATTAGTACTAACCACAAACTACAGCTGAAGCTGATGGGAATGTCATTAGTTTTGTAGGTATCTGGCAATTAACAAAAGTATTTAGACAAATGTTAACACTGACCTACTAATGGTGCTAAATGAAAAGTCAGGGGAATCATCAGTTTGTGTAATTCATCCTCTGTGGAACATGAATGTCTGTACCAAATTTTGTGCTAATCCATCCAAAAGCTAGTTATCTAGAAAATAAAAATATTGACATGCTGGTGACGAGAGGAAAACTAGGCTAAGGCAGGGGATCACAGTCAGAGGGATTCATCCTCAGGGGAGCATGAATGTAAAAGAATCATGGCAATCTATGTAATAGTTGTAAATACTTCAGTCTAGACGAAAGAGGTAGACCAACATTGCCATTTACAAGTCACATCCAGTGTGGCTAAGACAGTTCTCTGGTTATGTCTGAGGCTTAAGACAATGGTGCTGATGTTCAGGTTGAGACTGGCTTGTGGTAAATTTCTTCTCCTCATTCCGTTCTTGCCTCTCTGAATGTCTCGCCTCTCCGCAGTGTCCTGAGCTGCCCTTCTCTGCTTGGTTTTGGGGAATATTTCTCTCTCACCACTTTCACTCCCTAAAGTTTTATTGTGTTAATGCAGGGCTGCAGCCAACTGTCTGGAGTAATCCAGGCCATGCTAGATTACCAGAGAATAAAACGCTATTATTGAAGGTCTGGACATATTTTGTCTGAGACTAAAATTACTTGGAAAAACACTTCTCCTTCTGTCCTCCTTCCCTTTTGCCTTGTCCTGCTTCATTTTATTCTTCTCTGCTTTTCTTTTTTCTTTTGCTTTCTCCTTCCTCCTCATGCTGTGTCTGTATGATGCAGATGAGAGTGCAGTTGCCAGTGTACAAAGCCTTGGTCTGTTCTGTGCAGACGTAACAGCAGCACTCCATAATCTCTGCCTTTCCTGTTTCCTCCAGCCCCACTCACTGTGCGCTTTAACTGCAGTGTGCTGCACATATGAAACTTCACCAGCCAAGTCCACATCGACTTGGACTCAGCAACAAGAGTCAGTGCGTCATCTGTTGTTGAAAGAAATGTTAAGACTACTTGTGCAAATAATTTGGACATTATTTTGGCTGGCTGGGAATATGTTTAGTTAAAAAGTAACTTGATCTCGACAGTGACGTGCCGTTGTAAAAAATGACAATCTTACGATCTTGTGCTTTCCAAAAGGAGAGCTATTTTTAGGCTTGGCGGTATGCATTGTCAGCAAGAAGGTTTTGAGACTTCGCTTACGTCACAACACAGCATGTAGACTCTGTATCTGCTAGTACAGGGCCTCCTCAAAGCTGTAGATTGAGTAAAATGTACAAATCCAAGATTACATTTTTTATGGCTGCATCATTTAACATGCACCTTTCAACACATACCTTTGGTGTTATGCTAACCTGTAGCTTAACACAAAGGCTGCCGCACAAAGAGGTCACTGTGCCAGTTGCAAAATAGGCTCACACACAACCCCCCCAAAAAAGTTTTTACTCTTTGGTTTTTGTACAGATTAAACAAGCAAGATCTATCCCTTCATTTTCATCCGCTTATTCGATGCCAGGTCACGAGGGCAGCAGGCTGAGTAAGGTTTTCAAGATGTTTCTCTCCCAGCTATGCTTTCCAGCTCCTCCTGGAGGAGTTTCCAGGCCAGTTGAGATATATCAACCCCACTTTGTGATCTGGGTCTGCCCCAGGCCGCTGGGGCCTGAAAACCTCTAACAGGAGGTGCCCAGGAGGCATCCTGATCAGATGCCCAAACCATCTCAACTGGCTCCTTTGGACGCAAAAGAGCAGCAGCTCTACTCCGAGTAGGGTTGCAACGGTATGAGACTGTCAAGGTACGATAGCCATCATGGTATTACAGAACTTATATTAGAACCAGTTGGAATGAACCTTTTAAGGGAATGAAAATGGAAGAGTTACTGATGGTTCAACAAAGGTTTTATTACTGTAAGTGAAACTTAAAACCATTTTGTTTGTGGAAGTATGTGTAAAAAGTCTCCCCCCAAAGAAAGGGGTGATTTAACGTAGATAAGGAAATGTACACGGCATGATAACCGTCAATTTTTATTTCACAGTATGCCTCAAAACTGGTGATATCTCTGCAACCCTAACTCCAAGCTCCCTCTTGATGTCCATGCTTCTCACCCTATCTCTATAAGGCTGAGCCCAGCCACCCTGTGGAAGAAACTCATTTCAGCCGCTTGTATTCGCGATCCTACTCTTTCAGTCACTACCCAAAGCTTACAACCATAGATGAGGGTTAGAGAGTAGATGGACCAGTAAATCAACAACAGTCTGATGCATAACTGCAGACGCTGTGCCAAACAGCATGTCCATCGCATGCTCCATTTTACCCTAATTTGTGAAAAAGACCACAAGTTCGAACTCCTTCACTTGGGACAGTAACTCTCCCTCAACCCAGAAGGAGCAGTCCCCTGTTGTCCGGTAGAGAATCATGGCCTCGGACTCACAAGATGTAATGTATTAATTAATGAGCGTTTAGAGGTGCTGGTAGGTGGATTTCTTTACCTTTGGACAGAGCAAGGTGGGTGTATCCAGTCTTTATGCTAAGCTACGCTAACCAGCTGCTGGCTGTTAGATGTATATTTAATGCCTATGAGACTGGTATCAAGCTTCTCGTCTAACTTTTGGCAAGAAAGCAAATAATTCCCCAAAATGTTGAACTACTCCTTTAGAAACATGTGGGGCACCCAAGCTCAGAAAATATGACAGGATCATTTTACAACTCGCTGCAGATGAAACTCTTAACAAGCTGTGAAAGGTTTGCTTTAGCTCTTTGCAACACCACCTTCTGAGTGAGGCCGAGTCAATACTGTAGAAATGAAGTATTAAGTGACAGCATCGTTGTATGTGTCACCTCTTATGGGATGTGACACACTCCCTCCTGTTCCTTTCATCATCCACTACTACTTTGACTAACAAATTTCCTGCAGGGGAACTTCTGCTTATACGAGCATTGTTTCCAAAATCCACATACAGTACACAGCCTTTGTAAACGCCTTTGTATACAATCCATACTTTCCTGCCTAACACAAAGAATGACTTTTCCCTCCTGATATAAGCAGGCGTATGGTCAGTCACACCCTTATGTCCCATAAGGGGAGCTACTGCAGTGGTCTAATGCATTCCCAGACGCAGTGAGTCTGCAGGCCTGAGAGCCATTTCCTTTTCAGGGAAGTGAGTCACTGTAATAAGGCAGGGAGGGGCTCTCAGGGGAGAATATCAACGCCAGGTCGGGACAAATGATCTGTGGTGTTCTCAACGCTCTTTTTTTTTTTCAAGGGTTAGCCCAATGCTATTCTTCTATTTTGCATTCAGCTATAATTCAAACCTCCTCTGCCCTGAACTTTCTCCAGAGGATGTTACGTGTCAGCGGTTTAGCCACAGAATTGCCTCAATTTGTGGCTTTACACCACAAATGTGTGCACAGTGACTATCAGTAGAAGCTTTTCTGATTTTCAGACTTTATCACAGATTGATAAGAGTGCATGCAGTGCAGAAGGTATACGGGAGCACTGGTTTGTGAAGTGGTTCTCTCTGCTATGCAAACATTACATAAGGCTGCCTTTCATATGAATGAAACCCTGCACGTTGTTTTGCAAACTGGTTTTCAGAGAAATGTCTCCTTGCTGTTTTAGAACAGGACCCACTACTGAAATGCTGCTTTATTTCTCAGTTTCTCATAAGTGAACAGCAACATTATAATGTACCTTTAGACATGTTGAAATAGCAAAACTGGTTCTTCAACATAAATGATTGTGGGTGATTATTATATTATTACAGCTATATACAGTAACCGATTATTAAGTGTATAATCACCTGCAAATAAGAATTGTTGTGTTTTTGGTACTTTAGACTGAGATTTTTACATCTACATAGGGAGTGGCTCCTCATCTACAGAGATTATCATGTTGCACCACTATGTTTCTACAGTAGCCCAGAATGGACAAACTAAATAGCTCCATTATGGCACCATTTGCATTTTCGTGTTACCACGTTTTTCCATTCACCACTGTAGATAGCAGCCCCTCCACAACAAGAGCATTGGGAAAACAGTAGGGCTGCCCCTGACTGCTAATTTTCCAAGTCAGATTTTCCGGTGGCAGGTAGCTAAGCAACCTTTACAAGCATCGTATAGGATATACCTGAAATCCTGAGTGCAAAGCTGATCTTCCTCTGCCTGAACAATGAACACTAAATGAATTCTAATCGGGAGAAGTTTCAGCTGTTTGCAATCTGCATTCCTCACCACTAGGTGGCAGTAACTCCCCCTAAATCTTACACATTGTTCCTTTAATTCAGAAATATAATGATGATTCTGTCTGTAACATGCAGTTATTCCACTTTTTAACATTTTTCTTATCCGTTCAGCCTGAAAAAAAGACAAATACAGATTCTTAAATACAGACTCTCCTTACCTTTCTCCTCTGTCTCTTCACAGTTCTTGCCTTTCCAGCGTTTCTGCTCGGAATTGACCAGAACCGTCTGAAGGAGAAACTGACAAGCCGGAAGATGGACAGCAAGTGGGGAAGTGCATTGGAGTCCATCGATGTAACGCTGAATGTGGAGCAGGCGTGTTACACACGAGACGCCCTCTCCAAAGCCCTGCATTCACGAGTGTTTGACTTCCTGGTCGAGGTATGATTGCACGTTCATACAGTTTTGAAGTTCAGTATTAAATTGTCATAAGTAACAAATCTGTGATAATTTGTCATGACGCTTTACTTTGTGTAACACAATCCTTTGATTTCAGTCCATCAACAAAGCCATGGTGAAAGATCATCAAGAGTTAAACATCGGAGTTTTGGACATTTATGGATTTGAAATTTTCCAAGTAAGTGTTTATGGTCTTTTCTCAGGCTGACACATGGCTGCTGGAAATTTACTTTGCAGCGACACATAAATTAGATTAACATGTATTAACTTTGAGCATTTAAACAGATTAAACACAATGGATAAGACTAAGTTATAAAGTATGTGGATTAAGTTCTATCTCCTGATTGAGGCAGCAGACCTCAACATGCTTTTCTAATCCGATTACTTGTTTGTTCAGTTTGCTTAATGAGAAGTCCAGGACTTGTTGATAGGATCGGACAAACTAAATGGAAGTGTTTTTGTTTGATTTTGGTTTGCAACAGCTCTAGATTCCCAATATCAAGTACAGGTAATTAGAGGATATCTGTACTCACGCTCAGCTCACTCAGTTAATTTAATTTAAGTTCATTAACCACGTCGTCTCTTCATCAGAAAAATGGATTCGAACAGTTCTGCATCAACTTTGTGAATGAGAAACTGCAGCAGATATTCATCGAGCTGACTCTGAAGGCAGAGCAGGTAAACTTCCTCCACATCCTGTTTATTCATTTCGTGCCTCATTAGATGTTTTGTATTTGACTCTGAACTCTGCTCATGTCTGTTTTTGCAGGAGGAGTATGTGCAGGAGGGCATCAAGTGGACTCAGATTGACTACTTCAACAACAAGATTGTCTGTGATCTCATCGAGAGCAAAGTAAATAAAACATAAATAAATAGTAAAAAATCTAGTGAGCGGGCCTTAGTGGGGAGTGTGCAACTCCCGCCAAAGATTTAAAATCCTTAAAATGTTTTATTTTGATAGAACAAAATGTCCGTTTGGACATATTGGAGTGTGCGCCCCATGTACTAAGACTGTGTCTTGGGTTTGATTCCAACCTGGGGCCCTTTGCTGGATGTTTTCCCTTTTCTCTCTGTCCTTCCTGTCCTGTCATACTTCACTTGTTTTATTGAGTAAAGGCAAAAGGCCAAAATATAATCTTTAAAAAAACAACGAGACAAAAACATAGTTATAGAAGTAGCAGTTGTGGTAACAGACAATTATGGATAGAGCTGAAATGATAAGTCGATAAATCAATTAGGTGATCATCAGAAAATTAATCAGCAACTATTAGATAATCAATTAAAAGTTCTTTTTCAAGCTAAACATTTCAAATATTCTCGCGTTCCAGCTTCTCAGATGTGAGGATTTTCGTGTTTTCTGTGTATGATGTGATACTAAATTTATTACCTTCAGGTTTTTTACTGTTAGTTGAACAAAATAAGCAATTCAAGGAGGTCACCTAGGACTTCTGATAGGCATCCTTAACTTCTTCTTTTTTATTATTGTCTGTCATTTTATAGACCGAAAGATTATTGATAGTTAATAGTTCATGTCATACCCTTTACTCACCCGCCGTTTCCAATCTTTCTTAACTCTGTCAAATAAAATGCCAAAAAAAAATCTTTAAAAAAAGAAAAGAAAATGCAAAAAAAAAAATAGTTAAAATGTGGTTAAAATGTCATATTTTTGCAATTACAGCAAATTTAATTTCATCCAACTTGACTTTATTGCTATAAACAACACACCCAAAACACACTTGTGCAATTGCTTACAAAACAAAACCAGAACTGAAAATCAAAATACAAAATACACAGATTCAAGATTCAGATGTCAAAATAGAGGAGGGCTGAAAATACACTCTTCCTGACGGAGTTAAGAAACAAAATTTTATTGAGAGCAGAGTTGTTGGTATAAAAACACAATATTATTATGCCCTGGATCAATTTGCAGTCACAACAAACTCGGATGTTATTTTTTAATAATTAACATTTGTTCGTTTTATTGGCCTTGTATTGTAAACTGAGTTGCGAGCTCCGGCCAAGTTTCTGCTCTGTTGCCGTGACTCGCAGCTTAATATCCTCGAATGTGCCGACATGCCTCTTAATTTGATTTATCTGTCCCACTGAGAGCTCTAATCCATGAAATCTACAACAAGGGCTTTAAAACAAGCCTCCATCTGAGAGGAGCCGGGGATCTGTATCAGTGCCTGACACTCCAGACTCTTTACACTTTAGTTAAGCCAGTGACAACTTTACGTGTGTCCTTTAAACAGAGGCTTGTGTTCTCTGAGTTGGAGACACTGATAGCACTGTGCAAACTGCAGGCCACTGGTCAGCTCGGGACATAATGGAGCCAAACAGGGCAGCGTGTGAGAGAGGCCGTGCTAAAGCTACTCCACTGTTAAGATTTATAGCATATAAGATTTATAGCTTTGTGGCTTTTTAGCTTTTTTCATGATACTTGCTAATAATTAGAAACTTTTAATCTCACATATTAAGCCCAAGATGACGTCTTCAAATGTCTTCTTTTGTACAAACCCCTTTTATTTACTATAATAAAAGACAAAGAAAACCAGCAAGTAACAAATGTATAAGCTGAAACAGGGAATTTTTGGAAAGTTTTGCTTAATAATTGACTTTAAATGGTAGTTCAATCACCAAAAATGCTGCAGAATAATTTTCTGTTGATTAACTAAAACATCTATTGTTCCAGCTTCAGTGCCTACAATCCCTAAAGTATCTACTTCAACTGGATCTTTAATCAAGCAGAAAAAAAGGATTAAAAATAACAGTGTTAACCCAACAACTTCAAAATATGTATCAACCAAGCTTGTAACATCTTCAAGAGTTTTAGAGCCAGTGCTAATGTGAATGTGAATTGTTTCCCCCGTGATCCCAGAATCCTCCTGGCATCATGTGCATTCTGGATGATGTGTGTGCCACCATGCATGCAGTGGGCGAGGGAGCCGACCAGACCATGCTGCAGAAGCTCCGGGTCGCAATCAACACCCACGAACACTTCAACAGCTGGAACCAGGGCTTCATCATCCACCACTACGCTGGCAAGGTTAGTGTGAGCGTGCTCATTAAAAGCGCTGCATGTATTTTCAGATGGAGTTTGGGCCATTTGTCTGATCATCATCACAACTTACATCATCTTGTTTTTGACAAACACTGTCTGTACATTTAAAAACAACTGCAGTTGACCAAAGTGCTTAACAGGCTCAAAATACCAAAAGAAATTGACTCAAAACCAAACAACAAATGAGCACATAATGATAGTGAAGAAACTGCAGGACAGCAGAAGATGAAGTCAAGGTGTCAAGCTCAACTTAATTCGAATGCCAGAGAGAAAAAGCAGGTCTTCAGCAGCTTAAAGGTTTCTAGAGTCTAACAGTTTTGATACGTAAGGTGTTTCAGAGGTTAAGGGTGACCACCGCAAAGGTTCAGTCGGCACTGTTTTTGTGTCTAGATCTGGCAACATCCAGGAGCATCTGATCAATCGACCTCAGTGATCCAACTACTGTATGAAGATGCAAGAGTTCTGGTCAATGAGGCCCATTTAACACCTTAAAAACAAGCAATAAAATCTTAAAATCAATCCTGGAACGAACAGGAAGTCAGTGGAGGGAGGCAAATACTGGTGTGATGTTGTCACACTCTCTTTTTCCAGTTAGAAGCTGAGCGGCTGTATTTTGTGCTAACTGCAGACGACAAAGAATATAAAGTCCAGACATAAACATTTATGAATACTGGCATGCAGTGTGTCACAGTGTTTCTTACGGAAACACAAAGAAAACCGTATTCGTGTTTCTCAGTTCACATAACAGAGAGATTACAACGCTCAGTATGAGGTTTACAGCAGCCTCCATACACTTGTCTTTGCCATGGTATAAACTGTT
Organism: Epinephelus fuscoguttatus; assembly: GCF_011397635.1. Lineage (NCBI taxonomy): Eukaryota > Metazoa > Chordata > Actinopteri > Perciformes > Serranidae > Epinephelus > Epinephelus fuscoguttatus. The sequence goes on along the minus strand of NC_064753.1, from coordinate 26,657,246 downwards.
ATGTGCTTTGCATACAGTCCTCAGCAGGGAGCTGACAGCAACTTCTGGAAATAGAAAGTCATTAAAATGCCATTTTTTATGGTGTTGTATGATCTGTCATAAATACCAGTTATGCAGCTGGTACTTTAATTCTGGGGTCCGTGTCGTCATTGTCGCCCTTTTAAGTTTTCCCCATCTAAACTAACACCACCGTTCTCTCTCTCTTCTATTTATGGTCGCAGCCCCTCCCATTATGTAACAGTGTCTAACAGCGTCATACGTGTTAATCAGCCTTATTCAGTTCAAACATTACAGTTCGCCAGACGTCTCTTTTCTTGCAGTTATTTTTCATTCTGGTGGTCTGGACCGAGGTTGTCCTGTGTCATTCTCCAGATGTGTGGTGGCCTCAGCCTGGCACACATGCCGCAGGCTTAATGAGCCATGCCATAAAGACTTGAGGGGCTCCCATGACTGGGCTCAAAACATTCCTCCAGTCTCAGGCTACAGTATAGGAGAAATAACACGGTTTAATTTATACACTTTTAAACCGCTGCTGGATTTATACAAGACGTTAATCCTAGGGAGGTGTAACGCTTGAATCTGCAACCCTTTATTTTCTTTTCCCATAAAATTAAAGCCGTCGATTTAAAGCCAGAATATCGGTCACCATTTTTATTTTCACACAGGTGTCACCGTTCATTTTTGTTGGACATTTCAAACTCTTTGATAATTACGACTCTTTAGAAATCCCTCTGTGTGTCTCTCCTCCAGGTGTCCTATGATGCAGAGGGTTTCTGCGAGAGAAACCGAGACGTCCTCTTTACTGACCTCATTGAGCTGATGCAGAGCAGTGACATGTAAGTAACTCCCTTTTGCACATTGCACCGACATGTGGTGGGGATTTCTATGGTGCACACTTAAAAGGAGTCCTCTATTGTGATGCATATGGGTATAATTGAATACATCTGAATGAGAGTTTCAGACGTTGCAGTGCATAAGGAAACTAGGCGGGACGTAGCAGAAGCGTGCAGGGCCGGGTTATGTCGTGCCCTTCGCCCTGCACCGCGTCTGGCTGCTGCTCCCAGATATGCAGCTTTTGGGGTCTATCTAGTCTGGCCTTACAAGTGCAGTCTCCCTGTGGGGCTGCATTGTGGAGTCTGGTCCCCCCTGTGTTTTGGTTTCTTGGGCTTTCTTTATGTCAAAGTGGCCATCTGTGCAAACAGCTTGCATTGTCTGTGTAACCCCTGTGGGCCTCAGCTGCTGCTCGCCCCCTTTGTGTGGCACGAAACAAGGTTATATCAAAATCCCACTCGGACACGTGCTGGAAGATATATGCATGCACTTTACCTCACGTGCACACAAACATATACACACATATAGATAAAAGAGTTTGGCAGGGTCACACATACAGGAAGCCTGAGAAGGAAGGAAGCAGACTTCATTCCTGGGAGCAGCAGGTCTGAGCACATAAGAAAGGAGTGACCAGTATTGTCAGCTGGACAGTATTAGCAGATCTGGTCTATTTGTACACACAACCTGCTGATCCTTTCTTCTGCGTCCACAGCTTTGAGCCAAGACTTTAAAACCAAACAAATACCGATGTGGGAGAGAGCCAGAAAGGGGATGGAATTAAAAAAATACCAACATGAAAAAGCACTGAGAAAGTAATGAATTAATAACACCAAAAGCGGCAACACAAGCAAGTTTAAATAAGTTGAATGCTAAGCAGCAGATGTGTCAACTTTAGATCACTCCTGACAGTCGCCACATTTTTATGTGAGTTTTCAAAGCAAAAAAACAGCCATCAGAGTTCAAAAGGAGCCACATGCTCGGTGCCTGAATGACAGATGTGCTGATCACAAAAGAAGCAGTCTTGACGATCATAACTTTTACATTAATTTTCTTTTCATTCCTCAGGTAATCCAGGCAAGTTTTGTGAATTTAAGGCCTTTTCAATAAGTCATTAAAAAGTGTTGATTTTACAGCATAACTGTGAAGAAAAACTACAAGACATCGTCGTTAATTTCAATTTACTGCTCCAAGTGAAATGCTGGCGTCATGCAGTCTCAAGGGAGAGCTTCTACGCCGTATTAAAAAGTGGGTGTAGCACTTTTCAGTAACAGAGGAACTTGCAGAACACAAGCGTGTGAGACTTGAGTAAGAACTAAAAGTCAAAATTGATGAGATTCGAAATCACAGTTATGAATGGGAACAGTGTGGCTCGGTCCGCAACTGCAGATGGTTTTAAATGTACATTTGTCACAACTAAAACACCCACGTTCCTCTATTTTACTGCTATATATCAAGTCCTGTGAAAAAATTACAACTGAATTCCTAAAGATGTATCATGCAGGATTGTTGGTTATGTATGTAAACACGCTCACCAGGAAAAATTAAGGAAAAAGCCGACCCCAGATTCACTCTCACATACCCATAAATGTCCTGAAAACAGAAAATAAGAAGAAGATAAGAAAAAACAGGCAGAGTGCAGATTATCTACAGATAAATACACTAATACACACACTTCTAGTGGGTCATTAGTGAAGATTGAGCCTATACATTGTTTTTTTGGGAACATCTTGCATAGTGTATCATTAGAGTGTATATATCTGTAAACCAGAAGGAGCTCAAAAGCACAGATTAAGCTATGTTCTTCAACATATCCATGAAATGAGTGTGTGTCTGCAGCTGAGAAAAACTTCACATATGGAAACTTCACACATATCTGTTACATTCTGACCAGCAGCAAGACGTCATACTGTAGTCATGATGTTAAAGAACACCACATCTATAAATGTAACTTAAGGGTTAGACCAAAATGTTAGTCCCTAAAATCCAAGTGAACTGGGAACCACTAATCTAAGATTATCTTTCTGGAGGGAGTGTAGATCAGTACTGGTTGACCGAGCCCACTTATGTTGTTGTTGACTATATATTCAGCCTTTTGGGAGAAAAGTTCTTTTCTCTTTGCTTTTATAGTGCAAAAAAGGCCACATTTCAATAAGAAGTAATCAGGTATTTTATTTCACTAAGTGTCAGATAGTAGTATACATTCCTCTGCAGTGCAGTGGCCTTGGTGGTCGGGCTGTTTGTGCAAATACAGCACAGCGTGCACACACACACGTCTTCTTTTTCCCACCTCCCCCAGCTTAGACCTTCCCAAGTGATTCAGGAATTTAAACCAGTGACCTTAGTCAAAGGATTTTAATCATTAACTGCATTTTTGTTTTTTTTGGCTGCCAGGGAGTGCAACATTATTTCCAGCTCTACAGCACTTTGTTTTTGTTGATACCAGCCTTCCTGTGTCATCCCTAACTCCTCACCTTTGTCCTCTCACAGCGCCTTCATCAGAGCACTGTTTCCAGAAAACCTCAACGCTGAAAAGAAAGGTCGACCCACAACTGCAGGCAGCAAAATAAAGGTGTGTGTGTGTGTGTGTGTGTGTGTGTGTGTGTGTGTGTGTGTGTGTGTGTGTGTGTGTGTTCAGCAAAGTGTACAGTATGTACCAGTCTCTCCTCCTCATCAGGGTCACTGTGGGAAAAGACCATTTAAAAGTTAATGTTTGCTGTTCAGTGGACTGTCCGTCAGCAGTCCGTCAGTAATTCAGTCACAGCAGTTTAGATTTTCATGAGCTTTTAAATTATGATCATCAGTATTATCATTGTCTTTTTCTCCACCCTTTAGAAACAAGCCAACGATTTGGTGAGCACACTGATGAAATGCACTCCACACTACATCCGCTGCATCAAACCCAACGAAACCAAGAAGCCCAGAGACTGGGAAGAGAGCCGGTAAGTGATGAACTCACAGTCTCACATGGCTCCGACCATCCAGAGCCTGCAGGTATGCTGAAATAATGATATGTGGGCGGCTGTGGCTCAGAGGTATAGCGGGTAGTCCACTAATTGGAAGATCAGCGGTTTGATCCCCAGCTCCTTCAGTCTGCATGTCAAAGTATCCTTGAGCAAGATACTGAACCCCAAATTGCTCCTGGTGGCTGCTCCACCAGTGTGTGAGTGTTAAAAAGTAACAGGTGGCACCTTGTATGGTATCCTCAGTCACCAGTGTGTGTGTGAATGGGTGAATGTGACTTGTAGTATAGAAAAGCACTGGTTGAATGACTAGAAAGGCGCTATGCAAGTGCAGGTCCATTAGCAGGTCCATAAGAGACACGTTTATCAAGCAGTTTACTCCTACTCAGCAAAGAGTATCATTTAAGAGTGAACACATCGGACAATTAGAGACAAGGATTTACCCAACATTGGCCATGTTGTTCAGTCTTTTGAAATGGAAACAGACAACTTCTCAACTTGTCCCTCCTTGACGTTTCCAAGCTATGTTGGCGCTGCTGTCCAAAAGACAACCAAATTGCTTTCCATTTCCCTCAGAGCCTAGCAACTACCAACAACAGCTGCATCATGTTTTCAACGGTAACCTTGGTTGTTTCACTGACAATTCCTGCCATTCCCGCTACTGACGAAAGTAACTGCAAACTTTGGTAACTTGAGATAGCAACTGATCGCTACCAGGAAAAACTAAAGCACTATCTTCTTCCATGTTTTGGTTGTGCAGTAGATGAGACGCTACATTTGTTCCGTAAATCGATCCTTCATTTTTGTAAATCGATCCTTCATTTTTGTATTCGCTGACCGACAGAGTTGAATAATGAAAATGAGTAAACTATAAATGCCCTATAGTGTCATTATTCTATAGCCATTACACTGTGCAATCAACATTTAGTTCATAATGAAGGTAAAGCAAAAAACCTTTCTATTTTTACTTGAAAGCATTTATGAAAAAGTTGTTTTTATTTGTGTAAAATTCGTAAAAAATCTCCAGTAGCACTATACTTATGATAATCTAAAATATTAATGACATATAAATAAGAGTGTATTATTAGAAAACTGGCTGAAATAAAAACAAAATAAATCTAACTGGAGCAGGAAATCTATTCAGCTGCTGTTAGAGGAACTAGAACAGAGAAAATAGTTTAGTGCCACACTGAAACGTGCAGACAATAAATATGCATGCAGGAGACTAAAAACAAAATCAAAGCCACCTTTATTTTTCCTGTGGACCCCCAGGTGGCATAGTGGTGCAGTGGTTAGCATTGTTGCCTCATAGCAAGAGGGTTCCTGGTTTTAACCCAGGGTGGGGGAGCCCTTCTGTGCATGTTCTCCCCAGGTTTTCTCCGAGTGCCACAGTCCTAAGACATGCAGGTTAATTGGTGACTCTAAATTGGCCGTAGGTGCGAATGGTTGGCTGTCTCTATGTGTCAGCGCTGTGATAAGCAGTTATGGAAAATGAATGAATGAACTTAAGCCTTAATTTTCCCTTTTGGCAGTTTGATAAACACAGACTGGGGTCTCTAATGATTTGCACACAAAGGGTAAAAACTAGATTATTGTTCTGATCCGTTCTGCCTCAACCTATTTCATGTCTTTGTTCTTTTTTGGATATTTGTCTGTCCATCTGAAGTCATGTGATTCAGTTCACTTTATCCCTTTGTCTCAGTTTCCCCGCTCTTTCTTCCTCGCTCACAGGCTTTGGGTACTACATGTTCAGATGCAGAGTGCTGCTGTATTGTTCGGAGCCTATGACCTTCCTGTTGTGAGTCCGGCGCAGGGTGGCTCATTAATTAGCACCGGAACTGCTGTTTTCACAGGAAGTCTGAGTGTACTAAGCAGTTCTTTAGCTCTTTGTTTGGGGGAAAAGTTAGCTGTTTTCCACACAATGACTTGCAGTTATCCCTTCCGCTACTACAGCAGGAGCTTCATGTGCCGTAGACCTGGTTAAAGATGTTTGATTTAAAGCTGATGGCTCATAACTCAAACCACTGATAGTAGAATACAAGCTAGTTGTGTTTATTACATAAGGATGTTTTTTATGTCTTAGACTATTAACTGCTTTGTTCTCATCTTTCATAATTACATACAACACAAAATATCACAGTGTCAATAGAAGAGAACAAGACCTTATAAAATGAGGGTGGGAGGGAGGGAAGGGGAGAACCCAGGATGGGTAAACTTCCATCAATACGATATCACATTCAGATGACTCAGTAGCCAGTGTGTGTGAGCTTTTATTTTGTTTTACTCCGATTTACGATCCCCTCCACTCAAAAATGTGGTTTTCTTATGTTTCTGTCCGCTAAAATATCTGACCCTGACTAATGTATCCATCCAAAGTTTGTCACTAGAGAGGTGTTTTCACATTCTTCTACTGAATGGAGTGATGTCTGTGCACTTACCTTACATCCGAGATACGTATTATGGGCAAGCTAGATTAAGTACGTCATGTATTTTAAAGCCAATCACCGTCTAAAAAGCAAATACCGGCAATGAAACCTGAAATGTTCAGTGAAATGAGGACTTAATATGCATAATATAAAAATGTTAACCAGGTGAAATATGTCTTTCTGCAAACTAGCATATACTTACATAACAACAATGTAACAACACATTGCAACATCGTAGCCAATGTGTTTCACAACCACTAACCTAACCAAGCTAACAAGCTAACAAACAACATTAACAAATAAAAGATGCTAACTACACTTACCATTCTGATATGTCTGCTAGTTGCCGATTTTGGTGCACAGCAGAGTTTTCATCTGGATCTGACTGAGGCTGTCCCCTCTAAAGCTAACACTAGCCATCTTGATTCGCAGTGTTTTTTCACAAGTCAACCTAGCACAAGTATCGCATAGCCAGACCTATTGTCCCACATTGTTTAAGCGCTGTGACAGGAACCGCAATATAGCACAAGCAGTGGTGGTGAGTGGGGCAGAGGCCAGATCCAAAAGTTCTCACAATTTCTTATCTGAAAAAACCATGTTAAATGAAATATTCACCAGAGTATCTTTTACATTAAAATGTGTCTGGAGGGGAACTTTGGGCAACAATTTTGACAAGTGATTAATTAGAGAGCAAAAAGAAGTTTGTTAATGTTATCTGAATGTTGATCCTTTTATTTTTTTCTGTCTTAAGAGTGAAACACCAAGTGGAGTACCTGGGTCTGAAGGAAAACATCAGGGTACGGCGTGCTGGTTATGCCTACCGCAGAGTCTTCAGGAAGTTCCTCAACAGGTAAAATTAAGTAATATTTCTTTCTGCCTGTGATTTGGTTTAAAAAAAGGGGATGCTCTGTTTGGTATCTACTCCCATACAGACCTTAGTAAACAGATTGGGCATTAGCCATGTTGCAGCCGACACCCATTTATTCCAGTTTCTCTGTTAATGTCTTAATAAAATAGTTTCCATTTATATTCATTCAGTCACAGTGATGGTAAATACTTCGACTTTAGGTGTTAGAATCAGATTCTAGAGAGAAAATTAGAAGATTTGTGCAACATTAAAGTTATGTCGGTGTCATATTATGTAAATAACTCCATCCAAACACACTTTATCTCTGCTAAACCTCCTGGTTCTCAGGTACGCCATCCTGACCAAAGAGTCCTGGCCGACGTGGCGAGGAGACGAGAAACAAGGCGTCCTTCATCTCTTACGGTCTGTCAACATGGACCAGGATCAGTTCCAGCTTGGTCGCACCAAGATCTTCATTAAAGCCCCCGAGTCTGTACGTTTGACATCCGCTTAGCCCTCACACTGTCACATCCTGTTTTTTACTCAGTCTCTGCCCTTATAATACCACAGCTGTACGAGAAAGCAATCCAAGGAAATGTACTACAAAGCAAAAACTTGCAGCCCAGACTTTTCATGTTATCGTTGTACAGATGTAGAACTCAAATAACATGTCAGAGTGCCTGCTGGCATGCAGTAAGCCTTTTTGTTAGCAGGGAAAAACTGAACACACCATTTTTACCCTAAACACCATAAAAGGGCACCAGTATCCCAAATCATGGTTGAATCCCTGATGCAGGGGAGGAGATTGAACCCGACCCTTGTACCACGTCAGCACTGAGTCAACAGCGCTCTGGAACTAAAACACAAGCACAGGCTGTGGTAGCAGAGTTTGGGGGGACATCGTAAAGGCTTGTCTTTTTCCACCACAACTACTTTTTTCATGATTCCCATGAAAGCAGCATTTGTGCAAAGCCTGTGCTCTCACTTATTAACATTTGTACACATCGTGCATGAATGAGCATGCACGTGCACGTACACACAGATGTAGGTTTGGAAGTTAATACACAGACATCTTAGTTTTAATTCAGGCCTTACAGCTGATCCTGAATGCCTTTACTTATTCATTGCAGCCGTGCATGCCAAGAGTGCCCCATCCCCCATGCTGCCAGAGTCCAAGTCACTGAGGTGTGCTTGTGAAACGCAAATATCACACAGGGTGGACCGCTGAAATGAGCTGCCAGGCTTCTCAAAACAAGCCTCTCTGTCTGATAAGACGCTGACACCAGCTAATTAGTTGTATGACTGAAGCGATTTTTTCTGTTGGATGTAATAAGCAAAGTTTGTTTGACGCCACGCCAGGTGTTGGAGAAGAGTTTCTCCTTCAGAGTGGTGATGGATGAGCGGTGGCTAGCTGTCAGTCAGGTCTTATAGGTGCTGCGTTTTGAATTAATTTAGACAAGACTCATTAAAATTTGTCTTACTCTGAGGATACTTATTTGATTGTTTTCTATATGTTTTTCATAATATGATAATGATAAGGGCTAAAATCATTTTTCAGTTCGGAGATCATCAGAAAAAAATCTGTTCTGATTATCTCTATTATCATTTTTTTTTTCCAAGAAATATTTGCTAAACATTCATTCATTCGTTTATTCATCCATTTCGAGATTTTATTAACTAATATTAACCCTTAACTTTAGCTCCCTCTTGTTTAGCATTTATAGGCAGCACATAAACATTAAATTGTTTAAAACACACTAGAATATAGCTTTAAGCAGCTTAGTGGCTACATTTTTATATGTTTATTAATGTATTTGTATTTGTATGCAATTATAATGTTTTCTATGAAAACATGTTTTATATTATTACAACTACATTTTACTGTATTTCTCATTAATTCACTTCTTATATATCATCTTTCATTTATGGGTACATAAGTATATTAATAAACATGTGTATCTGCTCATAACATGACAGTGTGTTAGAAACCATTTATTATGCTTAAATTAAAGTGTTGCTGACTAACTAATCAATCAGTTAACTCCATTATTGTTTTAATTCATTCATAATAGAAACAACTGTTAGTTGCAGTCTGAAATTCATCACTGAGTAATATAACCCCAAACCCACCAGCTGTTTGTTCTTGGATTTGTCACCTGGGAACTTCAGTTACTCATCTGATGAAAAACGTCGAAGTCTTGGTGATTACGTGGTGTCAGTGTCTCTATCAATGACTCTGTGGTGCATGTTGTTGTTTGTGGTTCCTTCCTGTGCCGTCACACTGCAGCACTGCGGCCGGCCATGTCGATGCCAGGCCTGTTAGAGCAGTAGGCAGGATGTTTAGTCTGGCACAGGGAGAGGGCAGAGAGTGCGATTGCGTGTCTAGAGGCCCATCGGGAAATGACATGGAGTGGTGAGAGACTGGTGGTCTGTTGGCACAGGGTCAGCTCGCTCTGCAGGAAGTGGGGAAATAACTGAACAGCCAAAAAATATTTTTCTATGTGTATACGTTGTATTACTGTACTGTGTTAATCACACTGAACAATGAGTTGATAAATGCTAAACACATTTGAAATTGTCAACAAACATTTCACAGTATTCCAGTAAACTTAATGTCAGTGAGTTCTCCTGCGTTAAAGGATTGGTTCACTTTTTTTAAAAAAGAGAAAATCCCTTCCTAACACATCAGAGGGTCAGATACTGTAGATCTCCAGCTTTACAATGAAGTTTGATTAAACACAGACGGTAACCTCAGGAAAAAAAGGTAGGACTTGACAAGTACTCGCTTCTTCCTACTCTTTTTCGGACATGAAATACTTATATTGTTTACTGAATGTGTTTGCTGGGTGTTCTTGTTTTCTTTTTATACATATATATTTTTAATTTCTTTTTTTTAGCATGTTCAATAGAAAAAAAATCTAATAACAAAACATATGCCTGTATAATTAACAGACAGGAATCATTTGCTGTTCTGTGCACAAAAACACAGAATCAGTGTTGTAGCGTAGTTGATTTACTGAAGAAAGCTGTCCATAAAAGGACTGGGTGACATTTAATGTTAAAATAAGCTCATTTTTTTACACACTAATAGGGATGAGAATTGATAAGAAGTTATGGATAGCAATGCCATTATGGGTTCTGCTTACTGGCTGATTCTTTATAGAATCCATAATTGATTCCTGATTAATATTCTGTGCAGGAAAAAGGTAGGCCTACACAGGTTTTACCTTCAACGCGACTGTTATCTCTGAATCTGGACGCAGTGTTCAAACAGAGTAGAAAAAACCATGCATGTAAATCGGGTGTGCAGAAGCTTCATTGTTTAATTGTTTTATTGGTCAAAAAAAAATCGACTAAACCTGCCTGTGTGGCAGTAAAACAACAGATGATATTTACTCTCAGTAACAGACATGCTATTAGGAAGCAGTGGCACTCATGCATAGAGTGCGGAATACGTGGCATTCCTGGAACATGACTTGAAATAATCATTTTACAGACAGCACAAGTCAGCTCTCTTGTCATCTTTCTTTGTGAAATTAAGCCACGCTTTGGACTGCTTCTTCCTCTTTGCCATCACTCATTGTTTTGCAATGTGCAACTGTCAGGGAGAAACCTGCCAGCATTGATGAAAGAATTGATAAGCTCAGAGGCATAATATTCAGATGGATTGGATAATTTGGAGCCGGTTCTCAAATGGAACTGATTCTGGATTCCCGCCCCTACACACTGGTTTGTACTTTGTTGCTCTACAGCTCAGCAGAGCAGAGATTTGATTCCTCCCAACAATCAAACCAACCTGCTGCTCCTGTTGTCAGAAAATGGCTCTGCCTGTGCAGTAGTTAGGAGTAAAATCTTCCTTCTCGCACTGAAATGCCATAAAAATCTTAACGCTATCAGGGTCAGCAGAGATTTGGCTTTGTGCAGCTGCACACAGGCATGTTCAGTATGTATGTGCACTCATTCCTTCCATTCAATGTGTTTAGGTGTGTCTGTGTTTGGGTTTGTGCAGGTATGCCTGTCTCTCACTCTCTCTCTCTTACTCACAGCTCTTTCTGCTGGAGGAGACGAGGGAGCGCAAGTTTGACGGCTATGCCAGGACCATCCAAAAGGCCTGGAGGAAATACATGGCCCGCAAGAAGTATGTCCAGATGAGGGAAGAAGGTGAGTAGAGCGACGTCTTACAGCTTTGTCTCTCCAAGTTCATCTGTCTTCGTCTCTCACTCTCTGTCTCTGGGTTTATCCAGCCTCTGACCTGCTGCTGAACCGGAAGGAGAGGCGGCGACACAGCCTCAACAGAAACTTTGTCGGTGACTACCTGGGTATGGACGACAGGCCCGAGCTGCGGCAGTTCCTCGGCAAGAGAGAAAAGATTGACTTTGCAGACAAGGTCACAAAATTCGACCGCCGCTTCAAGGTTGGTCTCTGTCAGTTTGCAGCCTGTTTCTGCGACTAAACAACTGACAAAACAATCATGGAGTTCTGTTTTTTCCTTTTGTTTTCAGGGAATTAAGAGAGACTTGATCCTGACCCCGAAGTCTGTGTACCTGATTGGAAGAGAGAAGGTGAAACAGGGACCAGAGAAAGGGCAGGTGACAGAGGTGCTGAAGAGGAAGATTGACGTGGAGAAGATCTTGGCAGTGTCTTTCAGGTATGTTTCCCTCAAATCTGGGGCACACTGGGTGGTGATACTGCACGTATTATAACATCTGTATCAGATATCAACATCAACTCCCTGGCTGCAGTTGGAGAACAGACTCTTTTCACTTACTTTTCTCTAGACAGAATCATATTCGAATATTTTATTCCCTCAGGTGTTTTTAATGGAGGCTCAATATAGTTCAAGCAGGCACAAAGGACATTATCGGTCACATGTTCCCTACACTGTTCATGCTTTTATGACCTCAACATGTCCCAAACAAGACTTGTCCATATAAGCAAATTTGGTCTTGTTCTATTTACATAAGTCAACTTTAAGCACTGCATCCAACAGTAGCCAACGAAGGCAAACACTCTACCACTGCACAAAACATATTCATCAGGAGGATCATAAGGCAGCTTCAGACATTATGCCAATTCAAAAATTCGATTGAAAAACATACCAAGACTTGCATCACCTGGCAATATACTCTGGTGTAATTTGTTTTATTGATAAGTTAGCTTATGTGTGTTGTCTCTTGGACAGGGGGCCTTGGAAAAAAGATATAAATCTATGTTTTTTCAAGATTATTTTTGGAGGCTTTTTTTGCGTTAAATGAGAGGACAGTTTTGAAGCATGAAGGAGAGAGAGAGAGAGAGAGAGAGAGAGAGAGGCAGGCTGGAACTGAACTTGCGTTCACTGCAGCAAGGACACTGCCTTTGTACATGGCAGGGTTCAGCAGAGCCATTTTCAAACTAAAATAATTAAAAAAAAAAAAAACTGTGTGGAGGGCGGCACGGTGGTGTGGTGGTTAGCACTGTCGCCTCACAGCAAGAGGGTTCCCGGTTCGATCCCTGGTGTGTTCCCCGTGTCAGCGTGGGTTCTCTCCGGGCACTCCGGCTTCCTCCCACAGTCCAAAGACATGCAGATTGGGGACTAGGTTAATTGATAACTCTAAATTGTCTGTAGGTGTGAATGTGAGCGTGAATGGTTGTCTGTCTCTATGTGTCAGCCCTGCGATAGTCTGGCGACCTGTCCAGGGTGTACCCTGCCTCTCGCCCGATGTCAGCTGGGATAGGCTCCAGCCCCCCGACCCTCAAGAGGATGAAGCGGTTAGAAGATGAATGAATGAATGAATGAAATCTGTGTGTGCCTTATAACGAAGGTAACATAGCCTATTCAGTCTAAATTGGCGTATACATGTAGTTTAAATGAGCATTCATGAATATGTTTTACCACAAGGAGGCTACTGTGCAGCACACTATATATGATTACATGGCGCTTTAACTTTGCAGTGAAAGCAAACAGATCCACACACTACTAAATTCTCTATTTTATTCCAAAACTTTAACTTTTTGGATTTGGCATCCATATTTAACCAGCTAGGGAGACTCCAGATTAGCCACTGCTATCCAGGTTTGGTTTTTCAAGGAAAAGGTGCCAGGCAGTAGATGTATAATGCACATTTCAGTTGTTAAAATGTTAAAAAAAAAAAAAGAAAAAAAAAAGTGTATTTGGTATAAAGACTTCACATTTTTACAGGTGGAGAATGTAAGAATTTCTTTAGGCCTTGTCAAAGCCACAGGGAGCTACTGGAGAGGGGCCAAAGAGACACATGTAGCTCCAGAGACACATGTTGCCTAACCCTTGTATATGGGGTGCCTGCCCTATCTACTGAACTACTGGGCACCCCAATAAAAGTCTAAGTTAAATGCATTTCCAAACTTCATTCCTCCCAGCTGAACACAGTGAAACTTAGCCATGTTTTTATTCCAAAGCATTTGTCTTGATTCACACCAGTCCACACTCAGACCCAGAACTCTCCAGAGGCCATTATGTATGCTGATGACCAAACAGAAAAATCAACACAGTCACAGTTCAAGTTCTTTATTCTTATTATGTGTACAACAGTTACAGAGAAGCAGTCACTGGCAATGAAAATCTTATGCCTCAGGTACCCTCTAACAATGCTCAATGTATATCCTTTAAAAATGCAAGAAGAAGCATAATCTAAATCTAAGACATAAAAGAGTTGAATTATAGGGCAAAAATAACCAAGTTTTGTGTAAATATATTGTGAAACCACCAATACTTAAACTTACAATGTCACTGCAATTGTGATATCAAGACTTTGGTCAAAAATATGTATATGATATACATGATATATGATCACCTGACCTTACTTCTATGTTTCCTTTACATACACAGGTCACATGTTATTTTAAGGAATGTGCTGTTGTGATCAAAATATTAAGAGGAAAAAATCTATTCATACGCGTACAGGAAGACACCAGTAGGCCCTTAGTTGTTTCCACAACAAGACAATGGTTGCTCAACATGCAGCAGGGGGGCAATGTATCATCTGTACACACAAAGTCATGAATCTCCTTCAAAGCCACAGTCTGGATTTCCAATCACACAAGTTCCCGTGTTCCTGTAAATGTCACACAAGGGACACTGCAACCATGTGGAGTATATTAAAACTGCCCCTTGTGTATACTGTGTGTCTGTGTGTCTGTCCCTTTGTGTGCGCAGGCCTGACTGATGGCACACATCTCAGAAATGTTGTTGAAATAATCTGCAGTTTACTACAAAGAGAGAGAAAAAACAATAAAAGGAACAGAGAGACTTGTGGGGCCTTTGTTGTCGATGGGAACGCTGTATAACTGGTTTGAGAGATAGAAATCACAGAGCTGGTGGTGCGAGCATGTGGCTTTTGAGTCAGTGGGGTAATACGGACCAGGTGGCGCAATGAGCGAAAGCAGGAGTTGTAAAAAGCTCATCAGAGAAAAAACTCCACCTCGCTGGGAGCAACAAAGTGTCCTTGTGTGGGTTACGGGCACAAGCTGTCTTCCCTCTTCAGAAGTGAGCTGCTTTGTGAGCTCCCCTCTGTTTCTATGCAAATGTGAAAGATGATTCTGACTCTCCATCTTGATTTCCATCAAAGCAAAACGGTTATGGTGCAGAGTGTCTTTAAACATAAAAGCTATCTTCTGAATGCCTTTTTTTTCCTCAGAGATTTGCTTCACAGCTGATTCGAGGATTTAAAGTTTTGCATCTTATGTTGATGTTTTTCAGTACGATGCAGGATGACTTCATGATCCTGCACGAGCAGGAGTACGACAGCCTGCTGGAGTGCGTCTTTAAGACAGAGTTCATCAGCTTACTGGCCCGCAGGTTCGAGGAGAAAACCCAGAGGAAGCTACCACTCAAGTTTAGTAACACGTGAGTAAACACAATAAATCAATAAATCAGTACGACTTAAAATCAGGCTAAACCTTTACTGTTGAGTCAGCATTTTGAAACTTCTTGTTAAGCAGGGTTAGACTTCTCAAAATAATGTCCTCATGAAGTTACATGGAGCATTTTGGCTTGAGCTCTACAAACTTTACTCCCCCTCAGACTGGAGATGAAGTTGAAGAAGGAGAACTGGGGCTTTTTGAGTGGCGGTGGCTCCCGGCAGGTCTTGTTCGTTGGAGGTCAGGGAGACATGCCTGTACTGAAGCCTACGAGCAAATCTCTGCAGGTCAGCGTCGGCCCCGGGCTTCCTAAGAACACACGTGAGTATTAACAGACCCAGAGAAACAGAAATGACCTGTTCTCACTATGAGCTGTGATTTCATGTACCTGAGGGGTGTGGACTCGAGTCACGCGATGAGGTGGAGTCATGAATTTGATGATGTCAGACTTTATCTTACAAAAATTAAACTCCAATGACTCATCACTCAGAGTTGAGCTTTATCACTTAAAAGCAGTAGGTCTTGGCAGCGTATTCAAAGACAGCACAGACATCCCAGTGTTCAGAATATAAACCTATAGAATATATAACATATATGATCAGTGAATCTTATTCTGATATGCCTCTGAGCTACATTATGGACGAGAAAGAGAAACTGGAAGGAAAGATAAAGGAGTGACTGTGAGAGCCAATATTAACAAAGCTAGTGTAATATAAATAGATAGTGGTGTTTGCAGTGTTTGCAAGTTTATGAGGGGTGCAAGTAACACAAATTAATTGATAAAAACTGAGCTGATGAGGGGCGTCGGTACTAAGTGGGTAGAGCAGGCGCCCCCTGTACAAGGCTGTTGCTGCGGCAGCCCGGGTTTGAGTCCAGCCTGTGGCCCTTTGCTGCATGTCATCCCCCCTCTCTCTCTCTCCCCCTTTCACGCTTACCTGTCCTGTCCATTAAAGGCAAAATGCCCTATAAATATCTTAAAAAAAGTTAAGTAATGTGATAGCAGATTTGATTAAAGCATTGGTGATATGATGAAAACAGAGCCATGTTTCATCCATTTCCCCATCTTACATTCAACACGCACAACACAAAATATGATTTATCATTTAAAGTAAGTGGCTTCAAAGGTGGGAGTAACAAAAAAAAAATCATTGGTAAAAATGGAGGTGATAAAAAATGCTTGTTGATTTAAAGATGACTGACATTTTATTTGAAAGAGTGTTGCTCTAATAATCAGCTGGGCTACGTTACTGTCTACTGTCTACCATGCACAACACCCAACTGACATGTACAGTACTGTATCACTTACACAAAGCAATTTTTGTTACTCTCACCTAAGA
This sequence comes from Epinephelus fuscoguttatus, assembly GCF_011397635.1. Classification (NCBI taxonomy): domain Eukaryota; kingdom Metazoa; phylum Chordata; class Actinopteri; order Perciformes; family Serranidae; genus Epinephelus; species Epinephelus fuscoguttatus. The sequence goes on along the minus strand of NC_064753.1, from coordinate 26,640,970 downwards.
TGTCAATGAAAAAACGAGCCCACTGACTAACCTGGCCTGCATCTGAGCTTATATCTTGACATGGTGGCCAAAAACTCCATCAGTTAGTCAGTCACTCTATTTTTCATTTTGCATGCATTTTCATTACCTCCATTAATTTTTGTCAGTTAATTGTCTTTACTTTCACCTCTTATTGAAGTTAGTTAATTTAGTTTAGTCTTTAAAGGTCCAGTGTGTAGGATTTAGGGGCATCTGTTTGCAGAAATAGAATGTAATATTCATAACCATGTTTTCACAAGTTTATAATCACCTGAAACTAAGAATCATTGTGTTTTTGTTACCTTAGAATGAGCTGTTAATATCCACATACAGAGCTGGTCCTCCTCCATGGACTCACTGTGTTCTTTCTGCAGTAGCCCAGAACGGACAAATAAAACACTGACTCTTGGTAGAGCCATTCACGTTTTAACATCAGCCACCTTAGTTCCACAACAGAGGTGGCCAAACTTCTCTGACTGTGGGCCATATCCTGAAAAATATAAGGAGTTGTGTGCCGAACAAAAGCACAGTTTTCAAGCAGTTACAAAGCGAGAACATCAGTGTTTCTAAACCAGGGAAGCCCATTTGCTGTAGAAAATTAATGTTCTATCAAAATTACTATGCAACACTGTTAAACAGTATATCATTTGACATCACAGTAGTTTATTGGAGTGCCCACACATTACAAAGGATTTCTCTATCATCCATCTTTTTCCAAGTTTAGGACTAGTAACTAATCATTGTAAGTAAAGCAGCGACAACCAGTGTTGAAATTAAGAAGTGCAATGGCAGGGCTTGTTAGCGTAAGCCTGTTTGTTTAAGATGACAGCGTCATTGTGTTTAAACAAGACTGTGTAATGTACATACTGTGCAGTTTACTAGAAATATGCTCATGCCATATGCTAGTTCATTTTTGCCAAGTGCCATTTAAGAACAGGCAGCAAGCTGCAGTTGGTCCATGGGCTGTAGTTTGGGCACCCTTGTTCTACATGCTTGGCACATGGCAAAAGTTTCAGTTCTGTAACCTCACCACTGGATGCCTCTGAATTGTACACACTGGACCTTTAAAATCTCGTTTGATATATTTTATTTTTGCCTGTTTTTTTTTTTTTGTTTTGTTTTTTTTTATGAAATTTCATGCAACACAAACTTTATAAAGTCCTCATGATTCTCATTATCATGTTCAGTGTCAGGACTTATTTATATATGACTTTGACAGAAATTATTTGGCCCTATCTCTAAGGTATATACATCCATTTCAGATGTTATAAATATATTTATTACATGACTTCATCCTCAGGCCCCACCAGGAAGACCTTCTCTCAGGTTCGCTCCACTGCATCCAGAACTCACCAGAACATCCCCTCGAGGGTCGCACCAGGACCTCCAGGTGCAGTGTTTAACATCAACCATCTTACAGGATTTGAACAGCCTTCTCTTTCATCCACGTGAACTGTGTAAAACCTTCTCCTTTGTTTTGCAGTTGCTCACCAGAATGGTGGCCTTAAAAACACCAACCATGTAGCCAATCAGAGGAACTCCCAGCATCACAATCAGAGGCATTCCTCGTCCGGCAACGCAACACGCCCCTTCCTGCCCAGCAACGTCAGCCAGCTGAAGGAGCGGGGCAGCAGCCGGCCGCAGCCCAACCTGGACTGTCTGAAAGTGCCTGATCAAGGAGCCGCAGGGTGAGCGCTTGCACACACACAGGAAATTAAAACACTCACACCACACAGTACAAACAGGAGGAGACAAAGTAAACACACACACACAGATGACACATCAGGAAAAACAACTGTAATTTTACTGATACTGCACAAAGGTGGATCGTATTAAACTGAACACAGTCAGTATCAGTCAACCCTTCAGTTTCCTTTTGTGACAGTGCTTCTTAACTATCTTTGTCTGATGTACAATCATGATTTTGGATATCTCTATTTGACAAATGAAGTAGTTTTGCAGTTTTGTTATAATCCATGTGCAGGTAAAATGGCCTTGTTGGAGCTGTTTTTAATATCCTGTGTAAAAGAAACTCAACTGCAACTTTCATATTTACCCACCAGAATCACGTCTTAGTCTTTGTTGTCATCTCACAGCCGAGAAGTAGAAAATCTCAGCGTCACACTACGAAAGAAAACTAAAAGTGTGTGGTATGAGTGATAAAAATGTTGTGTTTCTGCCCCAGCACTGAGGTTGTTGGTTCTGTGGTGTTGCAATTTAAACTCTGGAGCATGTTGATTGTTGTTTTCCCTAAAGGTCACACCCTTTTTTCTATTTCCATTACGGGGAATTTGACAAGCGTGACTCACACGTTTATGTACTTAGACCACTTTAATTGCTGACGTATGCTGCTAATTATCATTCAGCCTGATATGACTCAACTCTGTAGCATTTAGTTCACATTTAAAGCCCTCTCCCATTAGGTACTGAGATTCCCATGTCTACTACACATATATTAATATGCCTGCAGGTGCCATAGACACACACTAATACACATGTGTTTTTGTAATTTGCCATAATTTGGATGATTTATTCTTTTGTAGCAACGGAGACAGACGACCAACTTCAAATGGAGTAATGTGAGTTGGAGTGTTTGCAGTGTTTTGGGTGGTGGTTCAGGACTAGAAAAGCTTTCAGCAGCAGGATATGTTGATGCTTCCTCTCTTTTACATCTGCATAGAAGGCAAAGTTTAGTCTAGACTCTCTAAAGAGCCGGCAGTAGTCCGCAACTAATGTTTCACTCTCTGCTGCTGCTCTAGTCTTTGATATCAAATGGGAATTCTTTTACAGTTCATCTTAATACGATAGATCTTTCATTAGTGTAATGAAAGATCCTTGAAAGAGTTTTCATAATGAAAGATTCCCTGCTGTGCCCCTCTTCTGATGCCTGATTTTAATCAGGGATCTGTTTTAATAAAGAGATGAACACTGAGGATGAAAGTTGCTTTCATATGCAGAGACCTCAGTAAATGCCTATATATTGCATATGTATGAGCTAACTATTGCCACCTCAGCTATTCTGAATTATTTGATCCTCAGTTAGTTACGTTGAACAATGGTGTTAAGGGAATACTTCACCCACAAAATGATCATTTGTACACAAAACACTAGTCCTGTGTTACTCTGAATTTGTGAAGAAAACTTTGTTTTTCTCATCTGCCACCATGATGATTGAAGATTCCAAAAATGACGAAAATTCTTGATGAACTGAAGTAAAAGGGGTCATTTTAAACAACAGCAAAACTATATCAAAACATCAAACAACTCTCACACAACTCATACAGTATAATCCAAGTCTCATTCATCCAGTTTTTTTGCTCAGTACCTCTTAAATACATGTGTTCTCACTAAAACCTTAACACTTCCACATATGACTAGCACCAAGCGGCAATGTGCAAGTGCCAAAAACGGCAGTTCCTCGAATGGCCACTTGAGGCTGGCTTCAAAAGCAAGTCAGTCCTTATAGGCCCCATATTAAAATGCTGAACTTTACAGCAGAAATAAACATATTTACATTCTGGTACATTAACAGTTTTGGTCTCTATAGCTAATTTCAACATTCATGACAACTGTACAGGGGATTCATTTTGATATAACTCACCCATTTAAATGTTATTAGTGCTTACAGTTATGCATGTTTAAGGGTGGGTCTGCTTGAATGACAGGCCATCTGAGAGGCGTGGCCACATTCTACGAGTCAGATCTCCAACTTCTCACTTCTGGTTCCAAAAGAACAAGATGGCAACAGCCGAAAGGCCTAAAAATGAGGCTTGAAAACAGGAGTCACTGGGTGATGTCACGGTAGCAACCCTATTATTTAATACAGCCGATTGTTCAAATGCATGCACTTGCCTAGGCGCGCTACTGGACCGTGCGTGAGACTGTGTCTGCTTAAGTGTTTTAAATAGTAAGATTTTAGCAAAAATACGTGTAATTGGGCACACGACTACACAAGCATACGACTACATAAATAAAATTCGGATTATAATGCACAACTTGTGTGAGAGTTTGTAAACAGATGTTTTGATGTAGTTTTGCTGTTGTCAAACACGGCCCCTATTTACTCCAATTCATCAAGAATTTCTCAGTTTTGGGATTCCGCGTTCACATGTGAGGTAGGTAACTGTAGGTAACTGATATATAAATGATCATAATGTGGGTGAAGTATTCCTTTAAGTTGTTCACTTTCTGTCTTGGGTATTATATTTGGCATTGTGTGAAAAACCACCTTAAAGCCTTCTGTATATACAACGTACAGACAGGGTTTATCAAGTAAATGAATACAGCCAGTATACAGAATAATTAACTGAGATTTAAAAGGTGTCACTGACTCTGGATCAACACTCTCTGCTCTGAAAGGCTTGTATGTTGATGTTTTTTAGTATCAGTTCTTCTGTGAAAGATAAAGTGTGTACTCAGTCACCATCCTGTGGCTGATTTATGAACAGCAGCAGCTTGTTCAAACAAAGCTGGAATCATTCTCCACACTGACACACTGTATTTATCAGAGAGAATTTACACTCACTGTCGGGTGGAAATAAAAAACACACCTTGTTTTTAGCGTGATCACAATGTGGCTCTGGAAATCTAAATGTCAAAAGGTTTTTACATAACAAGATGGTGATTGTGCACACTTTCAGTGTTGTTCAAGTGTAATATGCCATAAAAACACTTCACCTAAAAACAGCTTCTTCTGGCTTTACTTCACAGCCAACTGCAGCACAGTGAGCTGAATGTTTCATGTACTGTCCCTGCTGCAGATGTTAACAGTCATGTGGTTTCCCTCTTCTTCTCTTTTTTTCTTATGATGTCTCAGAGCTCACAGACCATCAGCCAGCAGGCCTCCGCCGGGAGGAGGACGACCCAAACCTGCACCGAAACCCAAACCCCAGGTGCCCCAGTGCAAAGCTTTGTACGCCTACGACGCTCAGGACACAGACGAGCTCAGTTTTAATGCTGACGACCTTATCGACATCATCAAAGAGGGTAAGACGGCTCGCTTTTAATCATTTTCATTCAGACGTCAGCCTGAAATGGGACTCTAATTCAGTCGTGTGTGTTGTTTAGATGCATCAGGGTGGTGGACAGGACGACTCCGTGGAAAGCAGGGACTCTTCCCCAACAACTACGTCACCAAGGTCTAGGAGCTGCCGGTTTATAGCTCGGGGAGGAGATCCTGCTGCGTCCCCGCTGACCCTCTCAGAGAATGGGATGGAGCTTACAGTCAGGGAGAGAAGCACTGCGAGACTCCTCGAGGGGAGAAACTTCCTCCACTGCTGCCTTGTCATAAATGAATGTAACTCTCAGTTACACCACCAGACCAAAAGACCGTCAGGCTTGAAATGAGGCTCTGCTTTAAAGACAAGAAGACTGTTTGACCCTGGGGTCTGTTTTCCTCCACAGTCCCTCTGAGTACTGAACAAAACTATTTATTGTATTTATAGCTTTCTGTGTTCTCTTTACTGTCATTTATATCTTGCTGAGGATTTTGAGCTCAAACATTTTTGAAGCGTTGGAATGAAGTATGCTTAATCTGTGGGACCAGGCTGTGATTTTTACTCTCATGAAGGTTTGATCGCTGCATCAAAGGCGATCGTCTCAGTGGCAAAACGGCAGCGCCTGCTGCTCTACCAGGAATATTTATTTTGGTGCAAAACTGTAACTTCTTAGAGGGAATGGCGTTTCAGTAAATCATCACACTGTGATTTTTTAATGATTTTAAATACCAAAGCGATAACCATTTTAATCTGTTCCACATGTACATGTAGAAGACGATGCAGTTGAGTGGTGAACACCTGGAAAACCATCTTCATCTTTATTTTTTTGTTGTTTTTGTTTTCTTATCACATCAATATATTCTAGACACAGAGTAAAGGCCATGTATACTGTAACCTGAGCATGCTGTCTGTGGTGTATTAGCACTTTATTGGTACAGGTACTACCTTGGACACAGACATCTTCACTCATTCACGCCACAGCCAGTAAGTCACGTTGATGAAGGACAGGTTGCAAAGCGAGCAATAAGCTGAGTCACTGAGAAGAATCATTTGTTTACATGAAATGGTAAAAACAGGCATTTTTAGATCTGAATCTGTATATGTGTTCATATTTTAGGAGTACGCCTGTCGTTGGTTAGGATTTAAATTAATTTTTTTTGTATTTTCTCTGAAGGATCTTCTGATTTTTCTCTGCTTTTGATACTCACAGGGCTGCTTCACTTCCAGTTCAGCTACACACAGATAATAATGGTTATCACAGATTAGGGTGAACGGATTTTTGTTTGTGCAAAAGGTGTTTTAGGTGAAAGAATTTTGTTGACATTTTTTCCATGGCACTACGAAGAATTCCTTTTGCTTCTGCTCGACTGTTTCTGCAGATCTTTTGCACTGCTGTTGCATTACTTACACATTCCTTAGTATTTTTTTTTTTTTTTTTTTTTAAATCAAATAACCACATTACGCTCTAGTCAGTAACAGAAACACTGCTGGGACTTCTGTCATAGATCTTCTGCATCATCAAATATAGTTTGATCTTGGATGGTTGAAAACATCCTTGTGCAATACAAAACAGTAGATGAGTCTTTTAATAAAGCATGTAATATTGTATATTTAACTGCTTTGTTTTGTTTTATTACCAGAAAACACATTAAATGAACAATGATCAATCAGATGTTTGTTTATTACCATATTCACATGCCATCAGGACTGCAGTCTAAATTTACTGAGATCATCAGTTGAGGTGTCCCCAAGAGATCAGACACTACTAAATCAGTTGTTTTTTGTGTGATTGTTTATTTAGAGGCAGTGCCATATAATTTCCCTGCATGATTGGTCTTGAGACCTTTTTCAAAGAATAAAGTTCCAGTGAGAAAATTACTGAAAGCACTGTATTGTATTTGAATGTGTTAGACCCCACCCTTGGGCGGCCCTATGGGGCAAACTAAACTCCAACACTGACCCAAAATAACCACATGAAATACCTTTAAAACACTCAAAGCTATGGGATTTATTAACAACAAAACAAGCAAACAAGACAAAAGTCCCAGGCTGACAGGCAGCAGGACCAGCAGTCTCTACATCAGAGGCCTCTCTCTGCTGCTGGCACAGGAGCTCTTAAGCACCTCCTCCATGCCAGGTTAAGTAATGCAGCACACCTGGGCAGATCTACAAAGGAGGGAAAAGGGACAGCAGCACAGAGCACATACAGCCGTAACAAATGATTTATGCATTTCTTTGGACTAAAATGGTCAAAGTTAAGTACACAACAGTGTAAAATGATAGTGTATGATGTGAACCACACGTCATGTCACTACATCCCAAAATTTAGAGTAAGAAAAACAGGGGACATGTTAACCATTTGACAATACTGGGGGCAAAAATCTGATAAAGGCATTTTATAGAGCCCTTTTTCATGAAATGCATTTTGACACGCCACAGAAGGACACATAGGTGTAAGTGATTAAATTAATTGATGACTGTCATGAGGGACTCCTGCTCTGAGGAGGGATCATTATTATTATTAGTAACACGTGTGCCTTTCCTGACTCTTTTTCTAGTTTTGCTTAACAGAATTCACAGAAGAACTTAGATTAAATTTCAATCAATACATTCCTTTCTGTTTCCTGATTATATGTCAGTGTGTTCAAATAAAATACATTTGACATTAATTTGTATTTCCTAATACTGGAGTCACCAAACAGTCTTCTTCTTCAACAGTCATCCAGTTTTATTCGTGCGTCATGATGTTAGTCCCCATTGTACCCATTTCATTGTATTGAGACCATTTTTTAAAAACTTGACATCACTGTATAAAATGACCTGTTGTGATCTTTGAAATAATCACAGTATTCATAAATCTTCACAGCTACAAACTAGAGATCTAAGGCATTCTGTGGATGTATGGTTTCCATGGTTATGTTGATAACATGGAGATTTCTCAGCAGTTTCCAGAACAGAAGTGCTCGCCATCAAATTGCCAAAAATTACAGCTCTTACAGAAATCTTAAAATGTCACAAATTTGACAAAGGTCTTGGTGTCTTAATGTAGTATTGTGGAGGGATTTTTGATGATTTTTTGAGTGGTAATAAATGCTTAAGTTTTGCACCAAATCTGTGTGTCAAATGATATCAACTCAAACTTGCTGCAACAACTCATGAGACATTATTAAACATGGGGATGGCCACCATATAATTCCATCATGAGATTCTGAGCCCCTGACTTTTAAAGTCTGAAGAGGTGTCTAGCCAAAACACAACATTTATTACATATTTATAACTAGGAACTAGGAAAAAACTTGACATACTGTCCTGAGCTGCATCTCAAATTAATCTTCAGGTTCCCAGCTTTCAGATGATGTACACCACTTCCATCAGGCATATACTGTTGACCTGCTGTCCCCCTCTAAAAAAGACAACGAGTCTATGGTTGGTCTCAGTGTCAGTGACCAGAAACTTGACATGTAATTTTGTGTACATGAAACTTTGTCAGGATAAAGAACACAGTATGCTCTGAAGGCTGATAACAGCACAACACAGGCTGTTTGTATCATGATCTGATAAACTATGACTCAAAGGCTTGATATGGTGAAGCTCATCTTGGTTATCAAAGCATCTTTTGTGCTCTGCTGAAAGATTCTTGGTGGTTGATGTCCATCCAGTGGCTGCAGCAGGTACTGCACTTCATCTTGTGTTGTCACCCCTCAATACTTTGAACTTCAGGTTTGGTTTTAATTCCTCAGTCAGGCTAAAACTCCTAAAAACTATTTCTATGTATTGTCTTTGAACATCACAGCCTGACTGTGACCCATTACCTTTATCTCACCTCAGTAAACTGACCTCACCACTCACTCATCTATGATCCAATCCCTGAATCACCACATATTAAATTCAACATTTGACAGGTTTTACCTGGACCACAGTTTTAGGTCATCATTCAGTTTGATGTAACGACTTATTGTATTTTATCAGCTAAAAGCTTTAAGCACAGGAGGTGAGTCTTTTTCTGTTGCCTCTTCTCTTTCCAATGATTGCCTCTTTTATAGGAAACCAAAAATAAAGGAATAAGTTCATTTCTTGAAAGATGATTTATACAGGTGCTCAAAATAACACAAGGACAGACAACTGGTTGGCCACATCTGGCGGATGTAGGCAGCCCTTTACTGGAGTTGCAGGTAGACTTTGTTTAAGTGGTCCTAAGCCAAAGATGCTGAAAACCACTGATCTAAGGCAGTGGTTCCCAACCTTTTCCCTCAAGGAACTCCTTACCTATCATGGAGAAGACTGACAACCGACTAAGTGATGTATTATATGGATATCACATATTATATTCAGTGCATAACAGTAACAATACAGAACAGCTGATAAACTCTTAAATTAACCTGAATGGTGAACACAATAACTGCAGGAAATTTATCAAGTGATTTGGATGAATTCTCAACAGATTATTTTCCTGTGAATACTGCACCAGAGATAGTTTTCTTATATTTTCAGAGGCTTTTTTATACTCTCTGCCTGTATTATGTATACTGTATAAATGTATTTTATTTTTATCAATCATACATACTTAGTAGGCTTCATTTTTGATGAATTAAGTGTTTTCTTCTCCCTGATGCTTGCCCATTGTCTCATGTGTTAGGTTGTTTTAACTGTTTGAAATCTATTAACTTTTCTAATGCAGGACAAGACTGTTTAGCAGAGAGCAAAGGCTCTGTGGCCCTGACCCTTAGTGAGGGTCAGGACCCCCAGGTTGGGAACCAGTGATCTAATGCATGGATGCTTAAAATGTTCCAAAAAATACATAACACCTAGAATAATAAAAATACCTAGAATTTTTAACAAATTATTAACAAAAAGAATTGACCATGGCAATGAAAATTTGCCCTAAAATAGTAATTTACCAACCTGTGTAACAATACTTGGATTGTTTTGTGAGTTTGTAGCAACAGCATATAAATGTTTAATCTTGCTGCCACACCAACACTCATTTAAAACTTAAGTAAAATACATATGAGCACATGACAGCTGGAACTGAAACTGTGTACACAACTCAGAAAAGAGAATATATTTTATAATCATCCATGTGAGAAGTATTTTCAATACAATATTCAAAATCTTATTACAGTTACTCGATGTAAATCTTTAACCCAACATCTGGATGTTCATCTTTGGTGTTCAGGGCGATGAAGATCACACTAACAAACACAAAAACATAACTGGTTCCTCAACCTTTTTTGCACATGGGAGAATGCTAATGGATTAGAAGTCGCCTCATCCAGAAAAATATTCTATGTGGTTGAGTAATCTAGTGTTTTCTCTAACACTGGAGAAAATCCAAGTTTTCGTTGTGGGGACTCTATTGATTGATTCATACAATGTGCTCAGTGACAGCTGTTTCATCAAGAACCCAACATTCACTCATACATGAGTTTCAAAGAGGACACTGAGGAAAAGACTCAAGAGTTATCCAAGTTTATTAATATTATTTTTTAAAACTAATATAAATCCCACAGAATATGATCCTGGTGCCTTTAAGTCAATGAATGCATGGATACCTGCTTTAAGTACTGCATTTCAACACTCCATTCAAAATATCTTTTTTTTTCTTCTTTTTTTCTAATGTTCATCAGAGTGGAAATACATGGCCTCAGTGCACTGTCATATTCACTACTACTCTCCTACCTTTTTCTCTCTTGTGCAAGTCTATGCGAGTGAGTTAGTCAACAGTATTAGTGTTTTTCTTTCCGCAGCAGCCAAAATGGACGCTGCTGCTCAACTACAGAGAGACAAAAGGGAGGGTGGATAAAATGGTTTTGAAGTGCGAGAACAAACAGTAAATATTCATCCCATATTGAGCTGTGTATTTCCCTCTGAACACACACGCGCACGCACACACACGGGAACTTAAAGTCAACGTCACTGCCGGTGTCAAACTGACAGAAATGATCCCAGGTTGCAGGCTCATGTGACATGTCTTACACACGTTGACCTGAGATCATCTGACAGAAACCTTAGCCGTCACAGACCCATCTGCAGGAGCGACCCCCCAAAAAATGAAGATTCATAGCAGGTCCCAACAATCGTTCAGTTTAGAAAGAACAGTCAAAGAGAGGGACGTAACATTCTTTTTCTGGTTCTCTAAAATACATCAGATGAAGGTGATAACGGTGTTTTTAGTCGAATGAAGGTGCTGGAGGGAAGTGTAATCGTAGCAAAGCATGTGCATATTCTGGGAGGTGAGGTGAACATTGGAGTTTATTTCCACTCTAGAAATACTGGGTGTGCACTAATACAGCAGCTGATCTGTTAACATATTTCCCTAGTTAGGAATGTCTGGATTTACTTAAAAAACATCTTTCACTAACAATCCACATCTTCTAAACATAAACTAATCAATACAATGATTGGTAAAAACGAATCCTGCAATGTTATTTTTTCAAAACTGGAGGGTGACATTCTATTCTAGTAAAGCAAGGCATTAGGTTTACAGAAATGCGTCTTTACTAGAGCAGCTATCCTCACCTGCAAGTTGTTAGGCCGTGTTAAAGCCCACGTTATATGTGCAAAGAAATGCATTGCAAGGAAACATGCAGAGAAACAAGAACAAAAAAATGACACTTGAGGAAACAATCAAAAGCTACATAAAAGCTTTATAAATACAATAAAATCTTAAACCCTTAATGGAGAATTCTAGCTGTTGTAGTAATATGTGATAGCTGGCACTCTAGGCTCAATGCTTTTTTGTCAGGTGTTCTTTTTTTGTTTGTTTTTCTCGTATTTTCTCGTAGTAGAGCTGCGCAGGTTGCCATCTTTGGTTGACTGCAGTACTGAAGAGAAAATTAATATGATCTCAAAATAAACTTTGAACAAAAAGGGGTTGTTAGAAAAACAGCATCAACTCTCAGCAGACAGCTGCGCCTCAATGTCCACTCTGCAGATGGGGCACTTCTTATTGGTGAGGAGCCACTGATCCACACACAGCTGATGGAAGAGGTGCATACATGGTAGGCGTCTGGAGGGGAAACAGAGGCAAAGATTAAAACCAACAATGACTTAATCCTACAGGTCTCTGTAGCCCGATACAGCTGATTCCTATGTGCCACGGAGCTCTATTAAAAACACATCAGTGAACCACATCATTACACTGCTGAAAATAGTCCCCAGTAAATACATTATTTGCCAGAGATGGGAACAAGTCATTGTTTTAATCATAAGTAAGTCTCAAGTCAAGTCCCAAGTCCTAAGCTTAGAGTTTTGAGTCCTAAACAAGTCATGATGTACACTTGACCAGACGTAATGCAATGGGTACAGTGAATAATATATTGAATACACAAAAAACATCAATACTTTTTAAAACTTGTATTTGTTTAAACAAGTCTGTTAAGACAAGTGTGACTGAGCTTAATCATAAAAAAATACTGATATTGTTTTTTTCATTTAGCTCTATTAATCACAACAGGATTAATTTTTTTTTTTCAGTCTTGTCTTGTGTTTACATCATCTTATCTCTTCCCAAATTAGCAAGACATTTTCTGTGAGGCTATTCTTCCTTTAAAGTGATTTTGAATGTTGCTGCATCTTTTTTGTCTAAAGGACATGGAAAGATAAATGTTAACATAAATTTATTTGGGAAGTTAAGTAGTTTGTACCCCTTTTTGAAATCACATACTTTTTAATCTTTTGGTTTGGGGGAAAGTATCAAGTATTTACAAGTCAAAAGGCTGAAGTCATTACATTCATGACTCAAGTATGAGTCAAGTCTGAGTCATGTGACTTGCGTCCACACCTCTGCTACTTGCTGTAAGGACAGACCGATACATCGGCCGGCCGATATATCGGGCCGATATTTGAGTTTTTTACTTGTATCGGCATCGGCCGATACGCGCGTGAGTTCGCGGATTTATTTTTCCCTGGCACTTTTTTTCATTTGAAAGTATGTGGTTAAGTTGAACAAAGCTGTTGAATCCTACTGTGTACAGTAGTTGTTGTGTTATTTATGCTTCAGCTTAAATATTTGTTTATTTTATAAAGACATTACTGGAAGATTTAAGAGCACTGAACTCTTTTTTTTATTTGAATGTATAATAATAATAATAATAATATTCTACCTGTTCTACCTCAACTTTCCATCTTGTTTTAGTATTTTTTACTGTTCAATAAATGTTTCTTATTTTAAACTTGAGACCTGTAATATTTGTTATCATTGTGTCATTTTTTTTATGTAAATTGAGGGAGCAAAAGCAGTATCAGCCCCAAATATCGGCTCAAGAAAATCAGCAGTCCATAATCGGTCATCGGCTAAGGGTGATGGAAAAAAAATCGGTATCGGCATCGGCCCTAAAAAATCCATATCGGTCTATCCCTAACTTGCTGTACCAAAAAACAAGGGATCCAGTTGTATAGTCAAAAAATGTATGACTATTGTTTTCTCCTAAACACATTTCCTTGCCCTCTATAAAATTAATGAAAGATGTGATGGATAATTCAGGAGGACTTGGGAAAGGACAGCCGCTTTAAATGCTGCTGCCACAAGAATTGTGGGATGGCATTATCTCCCCTCCTTTCATAAAGGATGGTCCAGTGTATCATACTGTATGTTAAAGGAGATAAGAAAGGACGCACTGAAGCCCCATTCCTCAGTATTCAGAGAATTCAAACAACTCTTTTCACCGCTGCTACTTAGATACATCTGCTTCATTTTATCTTTGTCAGCAACAAAGACTATTCGACCACAGCCGATATATTTGTGACCCAATTTTTAAGATTTTCATCTTTATTAGGAACAAATGGGCTTGGGGCTGTGCGTCAGTTAAACTGAAAGTACCGAGAGAGAGTCTAACACATTTTGGGTTTGGTCTTTTTATGAGATTTGCAGTCAATAAAATATAAAATATTTCCAATCTTATCCTATAAAAATGTCCTTGGAGAGCCTTCAAACATTTGAGTTATTTGTACAAAACATAAATAAGCAGGTTTATTCTTCAGAGACGGCTGCACTTTGACAAAGCTACTCAGTCAAGCACTGCTTTCACAGCCCGTCCCACAACTTTGTCCCGTTTTTTGCACTTTTATTTAGTAGAAATGGTAACACTAGTGAAGAGATACCATACTAGCTAGCTAAGTTTAAAGGTGCATTATGCGGGATTGTCAGTTACTGTTTGTAAACACACTCCCCAGCAAAAGTTAAGAGTAAAAGCCAATCCCAGATTCACTCTCACTTTGTTTTATTTGTCTCATTATATTTGTATTTCTTCTGTGTTGTGTCTCTTGGACGTCTGCTGCTTTAGTCTGGCACCTGCACTGTGGGATTTTGACACCCATAAACATCCCTGAACACAGTAAATATGAAAATAAGAAAATGCAGACAGAGGTCGGAGTTTCTGCAGAGAAATACATCACCACACACTTCTAGTCCAAATGATGACTGAGAGGGATTACTTCTGTATGAGGCTATACATTGTTTTTTTTTAGGAAATTCCTGCACAGTTTATCTTTAACATTAATAATTTATATTAGAGGTGTGAAGAACATCTGGTTATCAGAGATGTATAAAACCTTCTTTTTTTGCTGACAGAGGATTAATAAACCAGCAAAGTATTTTTACCTGAATATGACCATTTAAGAAATAAGTCCTATAATGTGTTATAGTTTGGAAATATATAATCAAAATTATTCAGAAGCTAAAAGTGGAGACTGTAAATAATTTAGAAAAAAATAAAATCCCTCCATTTGTTAAAAAAAATAAATAAATAAAAATAAAAATATTTTTTAAAAGGGTGTAAAAATGTGAAACTCATCACTTTTTTTTTTACACCAACAGAGGGCAGAAAATCCTCTTTTTAAAAAAACCTGAGTGAGTGCCAAAAAGCAGCTCCATGAGGCCGGTAATTTTGAGGCACTCTGGGGTTTTCTGTTGATTACTATACCTTTGGGTCTAAAAAATGTACATCTCTAGAGACGGTGGCAAAATGGAACAACTACACCTGCCATCCCACATGTCACGCCCCTGAAAGCATAATTGAACACACTTTAAACTGTGAACAGCGAACGGCACAAACACCCAGGAGGGGATCCATTTACCTGACGTCCTCCCCCTCCTCCAGTATTGACAGACAGATGGTGCATTTTTCTTCTGTGTCTTCATCTGCCCCCTCGTCTTCATCTTGCTTACCATGCAGCTTTCTCTGTTTGTGAGAAACATTTAGAAACGTAACTTTTGATATGCAGCGTCGATCAGTGGAGCTGCCTCAGCAGACTCATTACATATGGTTAATAATCCTAATATTCCACTGCTCAACTTAAACACTGTGGTAACATTACATATTACATTGGTATAAGAATATAATATAGTCTATAAAGAGGTAACTATGTTTACAACAAACACTTCAACAAAAAACATTAAATTCCTTTGGGGACAGAGAGAATGGTCATTTTGTCCTGAAAACAGAAAACACTTTCTATCTATTGTCTCTAAGCTAAACATATCAAAATTATCCAAATCAATGTTATTCTAGAGCCGAATTCCCTGGCCCCCAAGACTAATACTAACATCTACTGTACATGTGAGCAGAGACATGTTTCCAAATTGATTTGTTTATTATTTCTCACCGATTCTGGGGTTGCGTGCATATTTTTCCCAATAGATGCCCAAGCTTCAGGGGTTAACTCTTGGTCAATGTCTCTCTCCAACACCTTCTGTATTGGGTGGCAGGGTGTTAGATTGCTTGTTTAGATACATTTGGAAACCGCTAAGGAAACTTTTCCTCAACATTGTCTTCACAGCTGCATTCTACAACACACTACAGTATTTTGCTAAAACATCAGACGTTTGAAATGAGTACAAAAGACCACTGCGCACTCTGTCCCAGAGTAAACTGTAACAGACATGCATAACTACACACAGTATCTGCAAAATGCAATGAACAATATATACATAATTACACACACTCTCATAGGTCCTCACCTTTTTGTACTTGTGTGGGTAAGTGCACCTCTCTATGGTTCCCTGAGAGGCTCCTCGGTTCACAGTCCCCAATCTTTCCTCTAAATGCAGCAGGTCCTGAACGGATGCAGAATAAACAAACCACGAAGAAAGTGATGAACAAACGCACATTGGTTTTTGTAACTGCTAAATTTTCTCTTACAGAGCACACAACTGCAGCAAACCTGGCTGTCTTCGTTGTTGTTTTTTAAGCTCTTTTTTCTGTCTAAAGCTTGGCTTTTCATTTAATAATCTTAGCGTCAGATTTAGTGTTTAAACCAGGTGATGCAGTGAGTAAAACTTGCTAATAAAGAAGCATGCATTCACAATAGCTGAGACCATGTATGTGTACATGTTGCCCCTTTTTGACAATTAGCATTAACAGTTATTCAGCTGTCCTTTGGTTCGAGACCATTTCTGCAAAATCTAGCATAAGTCTGTGAATCCATTTGGAAGTTATATGTTTTTTGCATTAGGCTACTCATTTTGCCACTATGCTTGGGTAGCATTTACTTTTTTATTCCTTTATACCTTATCATCACATTTCACTGGGGTATACGGTATATGACGGTATTCGTGTAAAAATAAAAAAAGAAATGGAAAAAAGTAAAGGCTAAACTACTGGTGGATAGACGCATGTGTGTAATTGTCTTGTAATAACCTATAATGCTGTACTTCTAATATTAAACATAGTCTACTTAGTCAATTCTCGCAAGGTTTAAATAGTTATGGCCCATAGAATAATCAATAGACAGGAAATATGCACCCCTCTTCCACAGATCCTTGCTCGAGGACCTACTTGGAGGTACCTGTTGCTGTGGTGGATACAGACACATCAGTGGGCTGAACGGAGATCATGTGCGGATGGTGGTGGAGGACTTACAGCTGAATAAAGTCATGTGGCTAAATAGTGCACACAGCTTTGTCTGTGTTGGCTCGCTCATCTTCATCATCAGGACTAAATCCAAAATACTCCCAAACAGGGGCAGATGTATTTTTCTTTTTCACTAGTCCTGTAATGTTATCCCTAACACTCACCGTTGCCCTCTTCCTTAGCTAAGCTGCCTGTTCCACCAGTAGAGACTGGCCTCTGGTGGGGGATGCTGTGTACTACAACAGCTCAATACAGCATCTCTGTATCAGTTTAATATAGAGAGGAGCACCTGTATTTTTTACAGCACTGGAAATCATACCGTCGGGATTTTTTAAATACAGTCCTGGTCGCAGCTAAAACAAAGTTTGGAGTTCAGTGTCTTGCTCAAGAAAACATTCAACATGGATATCAAACTGCCAACATTATGATCAATGGCCGATCTGCTCTGCCATCTGAGAAACACCCGCCTCGAGCGAAACAACACATTAAACTGAGCAACCTCCATCCACTGACGACACTCTGGAAAAAAGCTAGTAGGTGGACCTTGAGTCAAGATTGTTGTTTTGTGAAGACATTAAATTTTTTCTTTGTGTACTCTTCTCCACTACATTATTACATCCTGCTTTCCCTGTGACAGCTACGCGCTGTGTATTTGTGTATTCTGAATACAAATTAACTCCAGTGTGTAAACTATTATAATGCGCCCTCATTAAAACAGTATGAAAATAGTGATCAGTCATGCATTGATGAGTTAAGCAATTATAACTTTAATATTGATGATGGTAGTGATGAATGAAACAGTAATACATTTATGCTTTTAATTGCCAGAGTTGTACTGGGACTGATGAAAAAACAAATCTAGCATAGCTGTAAAACAAAAACAGTCCTCACCTCATAGGTTCTTCCAAAGCCAGTCATTCTAGATGAGATGTACCGAATGTGCGGGTAGGTCACTTCAGATATGCCAGTGTGCTGTGGGACAAAAGAAAACACATGCACAACACATTTCGTTTAACTTTGGGAAAACATTTCAGCATGTCTGTCTCATAACGAATGCACTTAATCCTTCTGGATCAAAGGGCTTCTTAACCCTTTTTTCATTTCATAATTCCACAGACCTATTTTATTTGACAGGGTCTTAAGCTACTGGTGAGTGTTCAATATAATACATGCTATTAGGGGCTGAGTCATTTGACTTTAAGCCATGCCATGTTACTGTATTTGTACATGTATTTCAGTAACTGGCATTTTCTCAGAGAATAATATTAAACCTGCAATAAAAAAAGTCTGCTTGGGTTCATAACTTTAAGTTGATATAGCTACTGTTAGCAAACAGTTGCTTATTTACACATCCAGCAGTTATGGGGCAACTTAAGCAATTATTTGGCGTTGTGTTTGTGGCCACCTGATGAATTTACTCTAAGGGTAATACCTTGAGACTCCTCTAAGGGAAATATCTGTCTCTTCAGCTGGTAAATGCTCTACTATGTTCACCAGCTAGCTCTGCGTCTGTCTGCAGTGTAGTTTTGTCATGTGCATTTATTTGTCAAAATGTGTACCCACACCTGGCTAGTAAAACGAACTCTGCTTCTGTTTGAAGCTTGGGTTTGAAAACAGCAGGATGACTGTCGTAAATGTTAACAATAAGAGAGAGCGAGAAACCACAGCTCGTACTGGTGTATCAATATTGTGAAAAATGAGTATCAAAACCATTTCAAATGTTCAAAATCGACACGTATTGGTAACTTGATATTTCTAACAACACTATAAAAGCACGGAACGTGAGCTGAAACAGTTAACTTGTGAGACGGACAGCTAAAAAACCTCACTATAAAGCTATGTAAAGGTGAGAGGAGCTGCAGATTTGAATGCTAACTCTTTGTAGGTCCATCATAACAAACGACCCCTTTCGCATTATCACTTGATTCATTGTTATTATAGAAATATCAATCATGGACGCTCTCAGTTAAACTACACCTGATGTAAGCTCTAAGTGATAATGGCAGTTCTAAAATTAAAGTTGAGCTTTAACAAGATAATTTATTTCAAAACAAATTAGAGGGGCCTCTAAATGTGTTCACATGGCAAATATGTAATGATGAAGGTCCTAGATGTATACAGATTAGAACTAATGAACTCTGCCAAGACTCTTCATCAAAATTCACTTGCCTAACCACTGGTTCTACTTCTCTACCCCCTAATTCTGAGCATACACGCTGTGATGAACTGTGGATGTGCTCTAAGCATTTGTAAAACAGCAGCCTGACTTTATGTGCACTCACATCAATGCTACAGAGGAGAACTGATTGTAGAAGACAACTAATGTTCAAATGTTTGAGGGTGACCAAGTAAAAAAAGAAAAGAAGCAATAACATCAGGAAACTGTCGACTACATTTCCGCAGGATCTGTCTTGAGGCTTGTGGATTTGTTGAGTGTGCACTTGAAATGCCCGATGAGCTACTATTAATTGCTAATGCATTATTCATGTGGTTCACCAAACCATCCTTGAAATAACTGATGTTATAAATAAGGGGCCAGCACCATTAATCTAAGCCAGACTTCATATAAAAGTGATTCTTTCTCATTTATGCTAATGTATGCATGTGTGCTGAGGGTTTCTCTCACCATGAAGGGGATGGGGAAGTGGTGCAGTCTGGGGGGAGGGTGGTAGTGGGGCAGGTGGGAGTGCAGGTGCCCTGAAGGGTACGGTGCCACAGTCACTCCAGCCTCGATGCCAAGCTCCCTGATGACAAACACATAATAAGAGATCAGTTGTCATTTCATCAAAACTTTCTGTAGTCTGTCTGAAGATAACACCAAGGGATCATAGAGGCATATTTAAAATGTGTAATGTTTGATTAGCTGATATGAAACTGAAACCAGCCATCAGACAAACCTTATAGCCTCTGATACTGACCATGCTGTTCTCTGCTCAGGCTGGCGAGGGTGGGAAGACATAGTTTGTGGCACATGGATGTGGTGACCATGGCCGTAGTTGGGGTGCATTCTGTGAGGGTGTGGAGGCGGACGCTCATGTGCTCGTCTGCAAAGAAAGGAAAATACAGGTTTACAGCTGGAGTTTTATCTTTTACACGAATATGAACACTCAGAATGTGGGCAATGACAGTACTCACGTCGGGTGCTGCATCATCCTGCGCCTCTGAACCTCCATCCTCTGCAGCATCTCATGTTGATGGATCCTCTGCACCGAGGCCCCCAGCGGCGGCATATGGTGTGGCAGGGCCTGGTGGTCTGTAGGCAGGTGCTGGGCCAGCGGGGCACTTGAACTAGAAAGATGGTGGGTAGACAGAGGTGGAGGAGGGGCAGGGGGCACGGCGTGGCCTGAAGGGTGGGATGGCAGTGGCGGATGAAAGGTGACAGTGTGGGGAATGACATAATCGCCTTGTGGAGGGGGCTGAGGTGTAAGCTGGGGGTTCCCATGGGAATGAGGGCAGGCGGAGGAGGGCTGATGATGCAGTGAGCGTGCTAGAGAGCCATCTGGGTTTGAGGGAAAGAGAGAAGGAAAGAAATAAGTAAAACATCTTTAAACATTAAAGGATAAGATACTGTATACTTTTTTCTTGTTAACAAATCTCATGGACAGACCAAATTGAACAGTGCATGAGTTAAATAATTTTCCGCCTTTTACAGCTGGCTTGTGGCACTCAGCCCTAAGTCCAGTTATTATTACTGAAGGGTACATTTTTAAAAAAAAAAAGGTCATAAATAATACTTTTACTGGACAACAATGGGGCCCTACAGCACTGAGGATTAAGCTACATCAGGCTTTGGCTACACAGGAAATACTTGCTATTAAGGGTGCACCAGTCTGTAATGCAAGTCTCTATATATAGTATAGTACATATATATATATATATAGTATATATAGTGTGTGCATTTGTGTGTTTGTGTGTGTGTGTGTGTGTGTGTCAGTCTATGTTATGAGTGTCGGTTATATGCAGGGGGATCCAAACATGACATTGTAGCAAGAAGCCTAATAATTCAACCTGCGTTTTTCACCAGATAATGGTGAGTTAAAACCTTATGTGAAATAAGTTTTACAAAAATGACAAATTGTTTTTGTGTAAACTAGACTGACATTAGTGTTCAATATTAGAAAAAAACCCTAGGAAATTAACAGTTCTCATTGACTAAACTAGACTAAAATAATTAAGGTAATATGTGCCAATGATATGACTAAAATGTTGAATTTTCCTCAACTAAAACTTGACAAAACAAACAGAATAATAAACAGGGTGAATTTGTCTATTATGATAAAAACCAATAAGAATATTTGACGGAGGACTTAGACTATAAAAAAAGAATAACATTAGTTACATTAGTATAATTTTATTGTTCTACTTAAGTGTGTTGTGTACATTTAGCTTTTACTAACTTATATTTGTTTAAAAATATTTTATTGTATTGCACAGAAAAGCTAGATTAGTCTCTAAAAGACAAAGATTGGAACATGTTGCATATGTCGCATGTCAATAAACTAACTGTTGTCAATTCATGATACTTTCTCATACTTTCTCAAGTTTAGTACTTAATATACATTGTTGTTCAAAATAGTTAAATAAATAAATAAATAATGCTCAACGCCCACTGAATATATTTGTTTTTGATGTTGGTCATTTTATGGAATTTGTTATTAATGAAAAATTTCACCAGACTTATCCTTTGAGGAAATCACAAAAACCCGACAGCCATTGAAAGTCTGACCAAAACCACTGAGCCCTGCAGTGTAATGCGGTGCGCTGCACGGTGGTGCTTACGTGTAGGAATACAGAAGTTCTACAGATGAGAAAATGTTGTGCCAAAGGAAAGAGGCTATCTCATGTCAAGGTAAAGCAGTGCACATATTCTCAATACAAGGTCCACTTAAACTGATACTAATTTTTTAGGCAGCTAAAATACATTTTGCTGCTCCTGTCCACAGCAGTATATTGCTGAACTTCTGTGTTGGCACTGCTGTCTGCTTCTCCAAACCAGGAGTGCACCGATTGACATCTACTGTAGGTCAAGTACCTCACATAACCCACTTCAAAAAATCCAAACCATCCCTTTAAAGATGATGGCTCTGTAGCTTTGTTGTTATTGTTGAAACCTTCTCTGTTCTCTGGCAAAGACAAAAAGATCAGTTCACCACTGTGAGTCATCCACTTGATAAATATTAATTTATTCTTTTGTTTTCCGCTCTTCTTGGTGTAGACTTCCTTGCCACTTGTCCAAGCAGCAGTACAATGAGGAGGAAAGGCAGGCAAGAGAGAGGTGAGCGTGGGCACCAGCAGCAACTAACTCTCTTACTACATCCCCACCAGACAGCCTTGTCACAGCGCTTCACTCTCCATCCTAGCTATTCCAAGTAAAATGAGCAATTAACTACTTCTGGTACAGTTCCCACAGCACTTGGCACATTAACAACCAGGCTCTGTTAATTACTATTAGCATTAGGTTTGAGAAGTGTGGCTGGCTGCCAGTTTTCACAAGTGATATGGCACTGCAAATGAGTGAATTTTCCAAATGCAGTAGCTGAAACTTGAAAGTGCAACTGAAAATAAATTGAATTTTTTTTTGTCTCACATGTCTGCTCTGTAAATCACTTTCCTCTGTTCTCCTTTGAGGAAAAAAATCAGAAACCAAAATGGAGAAATTTATATTTTCTTACTTCAGGATGGCACTCTTCTAGTTATGCATAAATTCTACAGAATTTGGTTCTTCGTGTCTACATAGATGGAGACGTTATTTCAATACAGCCAATCAAATGTTTTGTAAAGCAGTTATGTCAGCACTCTATCACAGGCAAAGCAGATGGTTACACTGAACCAGACACTGCTTAGTAACACTGACACATTTAAAAAAAACATGTTGACATTATTTTTGACTACAACAAGAGATGACTAAATGGGATTTTAAAATTCACATTTGAAAAAACCGTGGTGAACGTCTGATTTCCTGCACTGCACGAAGGCGCTGTACTCACAGGAGGGGTGCATGTAATGTCTGCAGGGCTGGGGTTGTGTTTGTGGCTGGGGCTGAGCCACCATGGAGGAGCTGAATGAATCCACCACAGCTGGCTGGCTGGGCCCAGGGGTGGCCTGGGAAACGTAAGCAGGCGGCCGTGAGGTGGAGCCTGGGCAGCATGGGTCAAAGGCCGAGGTGCTGCCATGGAAACTAGCCCCGTTGTTTCCACCGCTCCGAACACTGCTGTTGCTCAGGTCCACTGGCAGAGTTTGCTGTGGAAGGAAGGCGAAGATTTATAGAAAGAGGAGGGCCAAATTTCTCCTGTGGAATGCTAAATGAGTCATACGAAATTCAGGTCATATACCATGTATTCTAAAATTGTATATTTTCACTGCTGCATTTTCCTTTTTGAGTAGAAAAATATGTATAGAGGGAAACTTAGTGTGTTCTGCCTGCTTTAGTCTCAAGCTAAATGCTGTTAGATAGATAGATAGATAGATAGATAGATAGAGAGATAGAGCATCCATGTTGATTAGTGACAAGTGCTGGACTATAACCTTCACTAACTGACAGGGAGGACAGTGGGATGATGCATAGTGAAGCTTTGACATAGTAATGGAGGAAGTTGGCAAAGTATGACATCACAGCAAGACTATTTTAAATGCTTTAACACTTATAACTTCATCCTATCTCCTCACACATAAAACAAATATATTTAAGTACTACTTATCATACATTAATTTGTATTATGTGCTGCTGATAGTGTACTGTTAATGAATGCATCAATACCATACCTGGTCATGGTAGTGGGCTGTATTGTTGCTACTACTACTGTTGCTGCTGCTGCTGACTCCAGCACAGGATGCGGGCAGAGCACTGGGTCGCTCCACAGGGCAGCTCGGCTCTTGAAAGGGCAGGGTGCCCGGTGGCTGTGGTGCTGGGTGATGGACATGGTGGACGAAGTGGTGAGCATTGCTGTGGCTATGACCGTGGCTGTGCTGGGAGCCACTGGTCTGCTGAGAGGACGACGCCTGCAAGCAGCCTGAATGAGAGTGGCCCAGGGACAGGTGACCAGGGGAGGGCCCTCCACACGGGGAGTGCTGCTGACAGCAGGATGGGAGTCTGGGCATGGCTGCACCTGCGTTTTCTCCTGCTGTACCTGACAAGCCTGGTCTGCTGTCATCTGATGGGAATAAGGGATATGGTTAGAAAAGTATAGGATCAGACAGCTGGTTAGTGTTTTCAAGGAAAAAAAGAACAATAATATATACTATTTCACACTTTAATTCATAAGCATTATAAGTAATACCAGCAGCTGAAATGGAGTTATTTTGGACCTAAGGGGCCCCAGAGCAAAAGTGTCAAAATGAAATGGTTCACAGCAGCTGGTTTCAACATACCATGTCCTGTCTTACCCTCTGTGGCTGTGCGCGTAGAGCCACTTGGCCTCTGTGTGTGCATACTTTCAGGTATTGAGCCTGGGCAGCTAGTGGAAGGGCCTGGGGCATCATTGAGCTCTGAGGTAGAGGCATGATGGGAAGATGATGAAGACGACGACCTGACTGTCTGAGGGTGAATGCTGCCAGAGGTTGTTGGCACAACTGAGAGATCTGTGGAGGGGAAAAAAAGGCAGGGGATAATTAAGAAAAGGAGGATAAGTGACACTTGTGCTCAGAGAGCGAACTAAAGGTGTTGCTTCACCAGTCTATGCATTCAAAGAGGAGAGAGAAAAGAACACATGGTTTCTTGACAAAACAATAGTTCTTGAGTTACTGACAGAAAAAAGAATGACTGATCCTAAATAAAATTTACTTGTAAATATTTCATAATAAAATCTAATCTCACTACAAGGGGAGGGGTCTTTATTTGGGGGTCTAGTTGGATTTCCATCCAAATAAAGTGCAAATTTGAACTGAATTTTCAGAAATCAGTAAAAGAAAATGCAACGTGCTTTTCAGTCCGCTACTGAGAAGCGAATACTTGGTGTTGGTAGATTGAGATAAGTGATGGGTGGTGCTGATTTTCCAGTCTGGTGCCACTAATGTGTTTCCATTGCAATTAGTTGCATTCAATTTTATTGATACACCAAAACAACTTTTTCTGTCTGTAGCGTTTAAACTTTTCTGCAGTACTTCAATATGCTTGCGTTTTTGATATGCAAATTGAGGTGGATGGAAGCCCACCTTGTGTGAGTTTTGTTCACTAAATCAACCCACTATTAATAAAATTTCTCTTATGCAACATCAGTTTTCAAATAAATTGACAAGAATAGTTATGAGTTTAATATGACAACATGTAGACAACCTAAAATCCAACTTGACACTTTGTCTGGAAAAAATAACCCTAGTGTGGACTGCAGCATGTGTGTACTTGTCTGCAGAGGCTTAGAAGCCGAGGAGAAGAACAGACCTTATTAGCATTCCACTGTGTGCACTACATCTGCTTTTCAGATTCAGAAATTAATTTCCCTTCTTTTCCCTAAGAAATACAAATACTCTAATACTTCGGCTCTCCATAATTTTACTATCCGTCATGGGTGTGAGCTCATAAAGAGAGTCACACAAATGCCAATGGTTACAGAGCAGCGCCCTTTTACAGAAAATATAGTAAAAGAGGGTTAATGTAGGACAACAAAATCGATTCTAACTGCTGAGTGGTTAATTGATGCACATTTGGGTTAATATGAAAGGCATAATAACAACCCTAGTAGTTTAGGATCTAAAATATTTGGATCTTAAATATCATTGGCACATTTGTGAAACTGTATTCTATGATCACTCTGTCTCAGACAAATGTTTAGTCACTGAATACATTTTATTCTTGTAGTAAACAGTTAGGATTAGGAGCACATTAATAACCTCCACCAAGGAGGTTATGTTTTCGTCGTCCGTTTGTCTGCAAAATAACTCGAAAAGTTCTGAAAGGATTTTGAAATTTTCAGGAAAGGCTGATGATGGGACAAGGAACAGATGATAAAATTTTGGTGGTGATCAGTTGAAGCGAAGTGGATAAAATAATAAAATGGCGGGAAATCCAAGCTGCTTGGCGGAGGTCTACGCTCTCCGAGTGCTCTAGTTACTCCTTGAGTCATCTATAAAGTGCCTATCTCATATCTAAATAAAGATTAATGAGAAGCTCTGCAGCATCTTAAAAATGTATCTACGACACACCCAGGGTGATACAGCCCAACACATAGCTGCATGTCAACCTATTATATTACAACATATTATTTCTCCACCTTGTCATGAATTTGACTGTAAAAATTCAGAGCTAATATCACAGATCACTTTAAGTTATAAAAGAATAATGTCTATGGCCTTCACATATATGATGCAAAAGATGTAGCAATATATCAAGGCATCACTGCCGACACACGGCAGATAACTTGAAAGGGGAGATGTCTAGTCAATCTATACCTAGTGATCCTTTAAACCAGGGGTCTCCAATGTTTTTAGGCTAAGGACCCCTTAGTTGAAAGATATGAAGCAGTGATGCCTTACTGCATATCTTGTCTAAAACTAACTTGCATTTAAGACAATTGTCTGAATATTTTTAGGTCTTCTTTCATTTACGCTTCCCTGTAGCTGCTAAGTCAGCATCAGCTGTAGCATGGCTAGGTGCGTTAGTTCGATTCATTTAAATATGTATTTTCAGACACAATTTGATTTAAAAAAAAACTTATATTATCAAGCAGTAATTTGGCACCCCCCTGCAGTAACTCTGAGGACCCCTAGGGTTCACAAGCCCCTTTTTGATGACCCAGGTTTTAAATGGACAAAGTTAAAATATACTTGGACAAAAGACATTTCCCTTGTTCTTACCATCTTCATCGACAGTGAGGTCCACCACCTCCCCAGCATTCTGACGCAGTGGTTGGATGACGGTGGAAAGTCTGTGACGTCCACGTGATTCCTGGAGACGATTCTGGGCGCAACTATTACCCCAAATCCTGCCAATACCCCCCACTGAGCGTGACCTGTAGACACACAAACATAAAAAAAACCTATTACAGCCAACAGCAGTAGAGGACCACTTATCTGACCAGGAGTATTCTCACAGCTCCCAGTGAAGCATTTGTTTTGCCAGAGCCAGACTCTCAGGCTCATTTCCAGGCCAGAGGCTGTTTTGACAAAAGCCTGCTGGGGCAAAGGTAAGCGAGGACATAACAGTGGACAAATCTGACAGAAGCTATTAGATCTGGTCTTACTACCTGATGAGTACAGTAGTTCTTACTGCAGTCTTTTAACCAACTGAGAACTGACCTTTCTTCACGGCAGACATCTTGACATGTTACAGCAGGAAAAGCACCGGTGTATGTACGGACATGAACAATGTCTCTGGCCTGTTTGGATGTGTGTTATATGTGTTACATCTTTGGTACATCTGTGTTTGACAGGACTCAATGACCACAGTAATGAAATGTTATAGTGCTTGATTTAGTGCAGCAGAGCACTCTGAGTGCAAAGTGTCAATATTACACCTGATGCAGTTTATTTCATTTTGGAAGCTAACATGGTGATCGATCCTTACATGATTACTTATAAAGCCCTTGTTCAGTGTACACAATTGTATTTGTAGCAAGACAACAGGCACAAACCAAGGAATCCATAACAAGAAACTCTTGTATTTTACTAACTTGATGGATGGTTTGTTACAAAGAACCATCTGAGAGGCTGTCATTGAAAACTATTTGAAAAAGGGCAGGCACTTTCAAAAAATACTCGGCAGGTGACTGAATGAACTATCTGTCTTTTTCCCCACAGACTAACATTGGGAAAGAGACATCTTAAAATCAGTGGATACATTTTTTGAGCGTAACAGCCCCTGCAAAATGACTCACTTCACTATCCGGATTTGTTCATTTCATTTTGTAAGTCTATCCCCATTCAAGTTGGCAGAGAGCTAAACTGGAAGTTAGCTGCTCAGCTAGCAGAAGTCTCTAGCGTGCTTGCTCTATGGTACCAACAATGCGGAAGATCCGATTAATTTAATAACCTGGAAGTCAAACGTTTTTGGTTTCATACTCCACTGAGCAACTTTTATAGTAATGAACAGGTGAATGGGGCTCCGCCTCCAATGCTGTATCCAGTTCGTTTTTACATCCATTGTTGTCGCACACACCTAAACCACGCCTGTAGCTGCCAGTAGCTCCTCACAGGATGTTGACTGACACAAACACATTACTTGAAGCCTGACAAAATAGATTTTTTTAGATTATTTTTGGGGGCTTTTTGCCTTTAATGACAAGACAGTTTTGATGCAGGATGAGACAGGATGCTGCCTTTGTACATGGTATGTCCGCCCTCCCTACTGAGCTGCTGGAAGCGCCGACAAGATGGATTTACATGTGATACCATGAGAATCCAGCTGCCATATGAGGTAAGTATTTCTAAATTTAAAACAGGACATATATATAATTTTAGCTCAAAAAAGAGTGCCAGTGAAGACTTACGATAGGTTTAGATGAACACAACACATTCACCTGAAACTGAAGTGGGTGCTTTGTGGATCACAGTGCATCATGTAACAAAACTGTTTGTGGTCTGTGGTCCAAAATGATTTTTCTGTTGAGTATCAAATCACTCTGGCAGGACTATGTGCCTATGCTGTATGGACGATGCCATTATGGAACTCTGCATCTACAACAACCATCTAAATCTTCCCATTCTTTCCACCCACCTTCCTTTTTCCTATATCTCGCTCGAATGCTCTGCACCTCTGCCCTGTCATTGGCCGTTCCTCTTTCCTTCCTTTTAATTTTCTCTCTCAAAGGCTCCTGTCGCTCTACCCCTTGCTCTCTGAGACTGGAGTGAGAGGCAAGGGAATAGCCGCATTTCCCCCCACAGTGCCGTAAAGCCAGGTGATCAGAGGGAGGAGGGATAAGCTCGAGGGACAAGAGACTAGAGACTATATGGGAGTGCCATAAAGCCTGATACCATGGAGCTTTGTGGCTGGGGGATTTCACTGCTGTTCCCTTAGAGTGTTTAAAAAAATGCACAGGAGCAGAGGGACAAGGCTGTGTACTGAGTGCCAAAAGCTCTGCACTGTAAACCACAACTGCATCGTAACTAAGGAGCTTTAGGTGTGTCAACCTGAACCATGGACTAGCTCTGTGACTCTTATTGATTAAATAATAAAACCATAAGGCCTAGTTGACACAGACAAGGCTATTTTTGTAAACAGGGTTTTCCCCTCCTTTGATCTAAAATAAAATCCCTGTCCACAGACTATTATGAAAAAAATCTTTGTCCAAATGAAAATGCAAAAACAAATCTGAAGTGCTGTAAATAGTATGCCAAACCCACAGGCAGCAATATAACTGTAACACTAAAGCCACACAAAAAGAAAGAAGATGATGTTGGCCAAACACAGGCCTGATAAAAAAGCGACCAGTGGCCTCAGTATAGGGGTGTTACAGTTCACAAAATTCACAGTTTGGTTTGATAGGATACAGGGGTGTCATGGCTCAGTATGTTTTCGATACAGCAAAAAAATAAAAATGCCTGAGAAATAGCCATGGTTTTTAATTTTTTTCTTTTATGTTATTTTAATTCATTTATTAATTTAAACTAACATAAAGTATGATCTCTTATCACTTATACACACAAGCTAAACAGCCATCACTAACGTAGTCTTTCTGACCAAATCGGCTACCCAAACCACCGGCAGTTGCTGCTCATTGCTGTCGATGTGTGCTTTGTGCTAACATTAGCTGTTGACCCAGAGGCTGCCACCGCACAGTGGCTCTCGTCCCCTGGTTTGAAGGATGTGGTCATTATTTGGCTTGGTGTGCACAGTTGTTGTTTATCCACCACTTCCTTGCCATTGCCATCATATTTCACAATGAAACCAAAGTGGCTCAATACACCAGATCTGTAGGCTATTGGAGGATGTTATGTTTCTGGTCTGGAGTTCTGGCGTTACTGACCATCTTGCAATGTGCTAGCTTAGCATAGCATGCATCCCGGTGTGGTCTCTCTTTTGCTGTCTACATGTTGACACTGAAAAGTTTCTGAAAATCTTTACCCTGGAGTTTTATAAAAGTTTTGTTTTTGGTCAGTTTCCATGTGGATGAAAGTCCCATATGTATTAAAAAGCTACATGTACAAATATACTTTTGTCTGTGTGGACTGGGCCTGTGAAAGTATCAAGTGATTCAATAAATCTTTATCAGAATGATTTTTTCTTCCTGTTTTAGCCCAAGTTTCCCGCAGACCAAAAACAGATAGGTTATGTGAACTGGAAACCTTAAACTGGCTCATATGTAACATAATGTGTCTCTTTGTCGTAGCCTTTGTGTTGCCCTGACCTTCCCCCAATAGATACAGGCTCCCTATCACTGTCAACAGGAAAAAGTGGGTACAAGGAATAGATGGGTGGGAATTATGTACTTGATATATTTTGCAATAAAATAACCAACTGAATTCATTTTTTTGTCCTGCCTGTAAGAAGTTATTAGCAAGAAATATATGTTGTTTTTTTTATGATTTTGTGTTTCAAAGGTATTTTAATGACGTAAATAACTGGAATGATGGAACAAAAAATATTTAGTATCTTAAGAGTTAGATGATCAAATGTGAATACATGAGTCCAAAGACTTTAAGAGTATACTGGGTAAAACATCATAAACAATATTATGTAATGCTATGAACTGGTTAAATTATTGATATTTTCCTCTTTATGCTGAAAGACGTTGGCTTTGATCACATTCCTCAGACATGTTTTAACGCAGGAAATGCCTTTTCACTGCTGTTTGTGATAAGGGGGATTCCCATCAGCTTATACTCTCTGCTTCCAATTCAATTTCCTGTGAGACATGCAGCACAATGCAAGTAGAGTAGAGGAGGAAGCTTATTAACTTTCATATTTCACAAATTGCTAAATCAAACTTGTGCCCATTCGCATGCAGACACATACACACAGTTGTGACAACCCACAAAACACACAGCAGCGAGGGTGGTATGCAGAGAGGGGCACATGGTTGTTGTGTTGGTGT
Organism: Epinephelus fuscoguttatus; assembly: GCF_011397635.1. Lineage (NCBI taxonomy): Eukaryota > Metazoa > Chordata > Actinopteri > Perciformes > Serranidae > Epinephelus > Epinephelus fuscoguttatus. Next base: position 26,610,139 of record NC_064753.1, on the reverse strand, counting down.
ATAATTGGCCAGGCTCCTCAGCTCTGGGTTGTTCCCAGGGAGCAGGACTAACCACCAGGGAGGAGCTCCTAATTAAGTAGACCTGGGATTATTTTGTAAATATCTGTTTACCACCATGATCTCCTGAGGGTAGGGGGCATAGAGGGGGGTAGCCAAGAGGAAAACAGTACATTGTAAACATGAACACTATGGGAATGGGTGGCTTAGCAAAATTGAGGTTTTGCCAAGCCTAGGTGATGTGAGCCACATGCCCCAGGGATCAGAGATGAGGCTGAGCACTGCAGTGATATAGAGTAAACTGGTAAGGCAGGAATAACATTGTGTAAGAGTGGTAAACAATTTCAGGAATCAAGCTTTGCAACGATGAAAGTATCATCACAATTCAGGTTACAATGACTTCACTTTCTAACTTACTGCACTGAGTAGAGAACTCGCTGTATACAAATGCGTATCCCTTTGTGTAATATAAAGACTAGAATTACCGCCTCATGGTTGTATGCCTCCGCGAACCAATCAAGTTGCACTTACAGTTCAAATCCATGTCTGTGAAAACACGGATGTTTCTCACACACACACACACACACACACACACACACCTTTCCCCCCAGCAGCACAGATCAGCACAGTTTTTAGATTAGTGTCACCAGTTCAGTATCTGACCAAATGTCTCCCCTGATGTTTCTGAGATATGACACTGAGTAATGGCCAGAAAAGTGTTTTTGCAGAACATTATGACGCTAAAGTTGACCTTTGGAATATAAATTGTCATCACATCATCATTTTATCCTATTAGACCTTTGTGTGAAATTTACTTAGTGAATGAATTATTGAGTTATGGCCAAAAACATGTTTTGTGAGGTCACAGTAACCCTTTTGAGACCTTCAATCACCTCATTGAGATCAGTTCAATGCTGAGTCCAAGTGAACATTTGTGCCAATTTGAAAAAATGTGATGGAGACAGACTAAATCAAATTGACCTTGACCTCTGATCTATGAAGACCAAAATTTAATCAATTCATCTTTGTGTCCAAGTGAACATCTGTGCCAAACTTGCAGAAATTCCCTAAAGGTGTTCTTGAGATATCGCGGTCATGAGAATGGGATGGACAGACGAACAGACAGACAGAAATATGTACTGACGGACGGACACCATGAAAACACAATGCCTCAGGGGCATCGGTGGCTTAGTGGTAGAGTAGACACCCCATATACAAGGCTGTTGCCACAGCGGCCCGGGTTCGAGTCCAGCCTGTGGCCCTTTGCTGCATGTCATCCCTCTTTCTCTCCCCCCTTCACACTTGGCTGTCCTATACATTAAAGGCAAAAATGCCCAAAAACATATCTTTAAAAAAAAGAAAAACGAAAACACAATGCCTCCAGCCACAACTACCGCCGGCGCAAAAACATAAAAATATTTCATCAGAAATACAGGGCCCTGTACATTTTGGGGACCATTCTTCTCAATGTATACACATGAGAAGAAATATAAATACAAAATATCTACATCATACCATCAGCTTTCTTTCATAAACAATTTTAACAACTGTCTCACAAATGTATTTTTAAACTCACCCTGTCTTTACAGCAGCAAACTGAACATCTGTCCTCTTCGACTTGAGTGGAATAAGTTAGTATTTTAGATGGATGTGATGTTTGGTGGATCAGTTGTAGTTGCAAGTGACTTTCATACCTGTTTGTTTGTAGCCATCTCAACTACAGACACAGCATTATTATTTTATATGTAGTTAGGATCTACACTGGCAATGACATTTAAAAAGTTTTGTGACCCTACCACTATGCATGTCCTGAGCTGATATGGATTTTAAAAAGCCTTCATCAGCCCCTGCACTGATTCTGCATATCAGCTACATAATCCTTGTTTGTTGTAACTCAGTGTGCTCTGGGTGAAACCGCTGCCAAACACACCCCACACTGCCCTGTTAAAACACTGGAATGTTCTCCTGGTGCACTGCAAGTGAACAACAGTTGAGCGACACGAACAAAAAAATAACAGCCAACAATTTAAATTAAACATATCCAAACTGACAGCGTGTCACTGAGCAATGTAAAAAGAGCAAGGTTGGGTTAAACATTATTTTGCTTTGCCCCAATTTCACTAATATTTGGCACCACATCCCTAACTTGCTGCTGTTGGTTGAAAACTGTGTTTGAACTTCCACATTTAGTTTGTACAAGCTGGAGATAAGGAGAGGAGACTGTCCAAATCCTGTCCTAAATAAGACACACACTCTTTTGTTCACACATATAAAAAAAACATACTACTAGACACCATACAAAACACTGAAGGACAGAATTTCTTTATCAGTCATGGCCAACTTGAGGCTATGTGTGCATTGTGCAGCTTAATTTTATAGGACAACATACACTTCACTGCCAATTTATTAGAAACATTTAGTTAATACTAATGCAGTCTAACACAACAGTCCTGCACTAAATCAAACCACCATAAAAGGTTATAATGTTAGTTTTCTGTTGAAACTGTGTTGTTATAACTCTACTGATTATTTTGAAGGATCTAGTTTGTAATGCTTTTTAACTGTTTTACGTGAGTATTATTTTGGACTTGGTATTTTGACATAGAAAAAAATTAATACATGGGATTAGAGGAAATTATCAACCAAGCAATCAAAAAAACAACAACCCATGAATATTTAATTGAGTTTTCCTCAACACAGTGTTGCACTATAAAAAACAGGGCTGTGACACATTCTGGGTGTGTCCTGTGCCTATATTGACATGGGGTGCACACAAACACACATTCAAAAACCGGACTGCTGGCGGTGTAAACAAAGCTTTCATTGCTCATTCTGTTGGCCTTTGGTTCCCCGCCCTCCTGCTCCCCTGCTGCCCATCCCCCCTTCAGGGAGGCTCATCCCTGCATTCTCTAGCGAGCCAGGACATCTTTGACAGTCAGGAAAACAGGAAGATTAGACAAGCCATAGCATTCCAAGCTTGGTGCAGTCACTTCTGGGAAGAACTGTCAGATGTTACTGATGCATTCATATAAAGTAGGGAAGAAAAAAAGATACTGTGTTGGAAAAGATTAAAAAGGGATGCAGATGGAGGTTAACACAAAGGGTTTATGAATTGAGATGCATTATTACCTACATGAGGAACAAGGGGAGTATTGAGACGGCAAGTTATATCATGAGAATGGGGAAATAAGATTTTCAGTGGAGTGAGGATAATGGAGAGGACTGCAGAGAACAACAGTGGGAGCTATCTATCTAATGTAATAATCTAACACTGTAAATATTTAGCAGTTCTCAGAAATAGAGTACTCTGTTCCAATTCTCAGATTGTCCACTTATTAATCTGCTGCTTATTTCTTAAATCCTTTTTAAAGACCTTTAAAGACGGACCATACCAGTTAGGTGTAAGCAGAATATACAATGTTGTGGTTGCCAAGATATAAAGTTGGCTGTGCAGTCTCTTCTGGTATCTCTTCAGAGGCCCCGACACACCAAGCTGACGGTCGGCTGTTGGTCAGTGTTGGGCTGTCAGTGAGTGTCTGTCGCCCTAGAAAACCTCTGACCTGTTGACTTCAGGCCTGCCTCTGCCCATTATGACGTTTTCAAGGTGTAGTGCAGGGAAATATGATCCGCCGTGAACACTATGTATTTTATTTTGAAAATTAACCGGATGTTTTAATGTGTTTCTGCGCACGACTTCCTGCCCCGCACGATCTGCTCTGTGCTGAATTGCTGCGTTGGGCTCCGGCGTCCGGCAAAAATAGAAGTCCTGCGTATCTGTTGCGGAGGGCTCCGGAGTGCCAGAGCTGAGACGGAGCCGGAACGCATCACAGCCGCAGCTGGTGGAAACACACAAATTGACTAGAATGGAATCCTATCGGCTCCGCTGCCGTGCCGGAGCGCAGACGCAACCAACACATATCTGGTGGAAATTGGCCTTTAAAGTTTCTCACATATAGTGACTGATGGAAATTAGCTCTGTACTGAGCTTGTGGTCAGAAATATCACGGTGAGCAACCTTTTTGTATCATAGAATTATTTGTGCATGCATAGTTATTACTGGTGTAAAACTCATACTGCTGTGTCTATTAAAAATCATGGTTGACATTTTTTGACAACCTTTACTTTAAAGGATAATCCATCTCATGCTTGTTTCGAGCAAGCGGAACCCTCTGGGGCTGAAGAACGAAGCCATGCAAAGTGTCAAAACTGCAGTTCCTTAAATGGCCACGTGAGGCTACCTCAAAAAGCAAGTCAATCCCCATAGACGCCCATGTTAAATGTTGACAAGCTGGTACAAACAAACAGTTCTGGTCTCTGAAGCTTATTTAAACATTCCTGACAGCTGTACTAGGGTGAATGTTTAAATAGCCCACACCTTTATTGTTATGGGCCTAAAGTTATACATAGTCAAGGGTGTGGCCACTGCTGAGTGACAGGTGGGTGTGGTATTGTTTAACCCCAGATTCACAGAGTATAGGCAGAGTAATTTGATGAATAATAGAACCCCTGACAGACAACGGAAATCCATCTGAATTTACAGGGTGTCACAGTTGGAGTATGCAGAGCATTGTTACTCTTTACATAACATTATTGTTTATCATTGTGGGTGCTCACATCGTTATCTTATAGTTATCATTGCTGGTGTGGATGACTTCAGATTTCACAATCAATGTTAACTTCAATATTTGAATTTTTTTTAAAAAACTAAAATAAAAAAAAATTGAGGGGGCATTTTTGCCTTCAATTGATAGGAAAGCTAAGCGTGAAGGGGGGAGAGAGGGAGAGAATGGCATGCAGCAAAGGGCCACAGGCTGGAGTTGTATATGGGCCGCTGCGGCAACAGCCTTGTACACGGGGCGCCTGCTCTACCCACTTAGCCACCAACACCCCTCCATGCAAACTTTTGACCGCTCTTGCATCACAATCCACTTCTCCACTGCACACCCAAATGCACCATTTCTTCCAAAGTCATTTGTTTGCCAGAATATTGCTTCATTCACTGCTTCCGTTTGTTGCTTGTTCGTGAGCCCATCACAAGTGTGAGAGACTTGTGAAAACACTAATCCCCTACACTGAAACTCTGTTATAGGATGAGTTATAGTAACTGAGAGTAGTCATACCATTGACTAACATCCAAGTTCACATACACAACCCCATAAAAAGCAGATTTTAATACTAGGCAAACATAATAAAACATGACAACTTGTTTTTCAAAAAGCAAAAGACAAAGACTACCCGAGTAAACAACACATAAACTGCATGACCAATAAAGCTTAGCAGCACATGGAAACGGGGTTCTTCATGTTCTACAGAAAGGGGAACAAAACCACATGATCAGTCATGCAAAAATACTGAGACGTCTGTCAGCCCCAGGCTCCAACGGTCCTTATTACTCACAAGAGAAAAATGCACTGAAAATTTCTGACAAACAATAACAATTCTGAAACTTTTCTATCTAGTTTAAGATTAATTTACAGTCCTTTAGGCCTACTGAAACCTAAAACTACATTGGGGGAACTGACTGTGGTGTACCCCAGGGTTCAATATTAGGTCCTAAACCTTTTTAGTCTGTAGATGTTCCCCACAGAAGGAAAAATCCTGTGCTTGGTCCATTGTTGAGCAGGATAGTCTCTCTTCATTTGTGTACAACTTGTTTACCACACAATCACAAAACATTTTGTACGTTGTTCCACAGATGTGCTATAAAGTTGTTATAAATACTTGACTTGTTTTCTTGTTATTAAGGTTGGCTTGCATGTCCACACTTAGAGCTCATAAATGTACTCAAACATGTTTATCTTGTCTGCTGACGTACTGTATATCTTGCTAAAAGTTTTACTAGGATTAATTTTCGAACCATCCTGCTGGCCTTGAGATCAAACAAACAAAAAAAAGACAGATACTATGTTGTCAGTATGTATAGAAAGTCCCATATCCTAAGGTTATCAAGGCCACATAGCTGACATTTAGTCTACTGGTTAACAAAACAAAGAAGGGGAAAAAAAGTTTACTTTTTTTTTTTTTCATTTAGGCACATCATGTCAATGCCTGCTGAAAAAGCTGCTGCGCCTACCTGAAACCATCCCCGACTGTGACAATTTCCACTTCACTGTCAGTTGAAGTGACGTTGATCTCCTCACTTGCAGGGACAGCAGGAGCTGGAGCTGGAGTTGCCTCAATCACCACCACATCCTCATCAAGGGCACCTGAGCACACCAGTTGAATTTAGTATAGTACTGATATACACCATAAATCTGACAAAGGCAAAGAAACTACAATAACTACAATAAAATAAACAGAAAATTTTAACGTGTAGCCTGACTACTCTTCATTGCACTGACACTTTTTTTAAACATTAATTTCAATATTATGATTGACAGCAATATGCTATAATTACAACTACATCTTTTCTTTTAAACAGTATTCATATTTTCCAATCAGATAGATATCTATATTTCCAAATTAAACTAACCACATGCAATTAATGGAGACCCCTGTCAATACTTTATCTCGAGAGATCCTGCATGCGTATTAATGCTGCCCACATCTCACACAAGGAGCACCACTGTTAAAACAAGTTTAAGTGACAACAAACTAATTTGAGACTAATTAATGTATTTTTTAATGGAGCTGCTGCCAAGACCATGGGAGGCCAATGGGGTCATTCGTTTCTTAAGCACAGTGTGTTTTGTTTTCTTTTATAACTGAACACACAGCTTTATCTACAGGTTTATTTTAAGGCTTTCAGCCCAGGTATACATACATTATTTTAGTCCCCACCAGTGATGAAGATCATATACAGCATATATTTGCAAACAATAGAAGTTTATCAGAGCTAACAGTCTCATGCCTGTTTCTAATTATTGTCACCATTTCTCAGTGTAAGTGAGAGATGCTGACTCATGCATCTGGTCTATGAGTCAAAGTTATAAATTCTCTCCCTCATTCTTTAGACTTCAATGTAAATCTTAAGTTAACCTTTCATGTCAGACAGTTTTCATCCTTATTGTTTTCGAACTAATGCATTAAAGGGCTGGGTACTGTTCAAGAAATTACAATACCAGTACCATTACGAGTGCCTTTAAAGCGATATCGATTCCGAGTACTTCATGTGATACTTTTTTTCTTTTCTTTTTTAAAGATGATTTTTATGGGCTTTTTGCCTTTATTGACACGACAGAGAGTGAAATGGGGAGACAGAGAGAGAGTGGGGACTGACATGCAGCAAAGGGCTGCGAGCCGGATTCGAACCCGCAGCCACTGCAACGAGGTGATGCCTCTGTACATGGGGCGCCGGCACTATCCACTACGTTACCGACACCCCTTGATACTTTTTTTCCTACTTCATTCAATGCCCATCATGTGACATCTGGTTACAAAATATAGTCATACTTAGGAAAGTTTTGGTGGCATCTCATATGTGGAACTGCCAACACCGTCAAATACACCACGCTCAACTTCACCACACAACAGATTGTAGGGGTTGTACATCTGCTGCTGTGGTTGTGGGCTGATCACACAGCGCATTAAATCTAAGAACATCTGCAGTGATTGGCTGCAAGCAAAAACATATAAACAGTCATTTATTTCTAGATCTGGATATGAAAATTATAGAGGTTTTAGTACTTTAATACTTTGTGAAATTTGATCAATGGCTGAAAATGCACAAGCTATGAACGCTGGTTAACAGTTTTAAGAGGCAAAAATATTTAAGGGCACTGCTACATTTCTCGTGTGTTTACTGAGTTTTCATGCACATCTCTCTAAGTGCCATAAACTCCCCAGTGTGATTTCTATTCCTAATCTCTCCTGAGAACTGCTGCTTAGCACCCTCTGCAAGACTAGCTGCCTGGCACTCTGGTGAAGCCTTCATGAGGTGACGCAAACAACACCCAACACCTTACTTACGACTTGCAGGGAGTTGTAACCAACCTGTGCATGATAGGTACAAAAAAAACCTCCTTCTCCTACTACTATACCTGACACGACTACAGTATATAACAAACCCTGGAACAAACATGTCAAATCCCAAGTGATGATTTTCTTAAGTCAACCAGCCACTTGATCAGTTGGTAGTAAGAGTACATGCAATATGCTTGAGGCTGAACAATCATCCTTTGAAACTGCTGATGATGATGATAACAATTCAGTGTAACCAATCATCAGATGTGTGCATAAGGGAATTTGTAGATTTTTATTGTATCTAAAATGACAACAATCCCGATGGGACCTGCATTTAAGGTGGATTTTGCTGAGATATTGTTTATTCACATTTAATATCTTCTGTTGTTCAGTTTAGAGGTGGGAATAAACTGTTCTTTGTCTACATCACACACCTGCTCCAACTCTGGACATTTACAAAGGCAGGTTTCATCACTTGCCTCCATGCTTCCTATGCTGTAAACAAATGCCTTGTTTTCCCTGAGAGACCTGCTGTTTCCATGCAAAGCCAGTCACTATACAGTGACTGAGTTTTCTCCCACCTGCCTCCCACCATGGAGGCACAACAACTAACTTTCCATTCTCCCCTAGGGCCACAGCAGCCAGAAAGTGCTGAGGCTAAATGGCTACACAAGGAAAACGATGAAGCAAGGTACAGGTGTTTTTTTTAAAGATAAACTGACTCCTGTTGTAAATGCTGAAAAATTTAAGATCAGAAAATAGCATGTGCCTTTCAGGTGCACAGACGATAGTGAGAACAAGCGCAGAAAGCTATGGTTTAGATTTAGGAGCTGTATAAACCTGTTGTTCCAACAGGTATAGAGGGCTGCAGTTTTCATTACTGCCTGCCAGGTGTGGGGCCATGAAAAGCAGAGAGGGGAGTAGCTATTCCTTTATCAGCTGTGCCAAAGCCATTACAAAGACATACAGACCATAGTCTTATGTATGTTGCTACATTTATCATGAGAGCCAAAAGCTTTATTACAATTTCTTACACTTTTCACCTTGTTTGTTTATGTGAAAGTGGGACACTACAACAGCAATATGCATCCATGTGCAGCTGAACAGCTGTTTGTAAGCATGTTGTCACCACAATCAAACACTACGCAAGGTGAGTCTTCCTTTACTTCCCCTTCTTTGGTTGAGAGCCAGAATGAAATCACCTGGCCCAGAATGAAAACCTGTAAACTCTTGATCCTATTTCAGTAAATAGACATTAATACCTTTTTCCCCCTCAAAAATCTGTATGTATATGCATCTTTTTTACTGTGGGAAAACCTGCTAAAAACAGGTGATACACTCCTTTCCCATTGCCAATAGAACATAGTGTTCACAGCTCTGCAGTAGATGAGTATGCCTTTCTGTTTGTTGTTTTTTATCACATTTGATGTCACAAATGTGCCAGAAAACAGGTAAGTAAACGTAGGAAAGCAGAATGGAGGTCAGTGAAAGTGTTACAATGGTTACTTCTTTTTTAAATGATCAACCTCTACATTAAAACCACTGACAGGTGAAAGGAGTGACATTGATCATCTAGTTACCAAACAATGTTCTGCTGGGAAATCATGGCTCCTGGCATTCATGTGGATGCCACTTGACACGCTCCACCCACCCAAACACCGTGAAAGCCCAAGCCCCTAACCCCCTCATTGCAATAGCACTCCCTAATGACAGGACAATGTGTCGTGCCAAACTGCAAAAACTGCACGGGAATGGGCCGAGGAATGTGAAAAAGAGCTCAAGGTGTCAACCTGACCCCCAAATTCCCTAGATCCCAACCTGACCAAGCATTCATGGGACATGCCGGTGCCAGTTTGGGGCTAGTCAACACCTTAAGGTCTTTGTCAGGTCCCTCGTGATGGCAGTGCCATGAGAGGGTGTACTTGGTCTGTCACAATGTTTGGTTGGCTGGAGCATGTCAAGTGGCTTCCACATATATGCCAGAACACAATATTACTCAGATGATCAATGTTATTCACTTCACCTATCAGTGGTTTTAATGTTGTGGCTGATTGGTGTATATCTGTTTCTATGCAGTCTTTCTTTCAAACTCGGTGTCAACTAATTTGGAACGACGTTTGAGCACTGCTTGGAAGGAGATGGTGAGAATTTGTGTCATTGCATTGCGCCTGAAAGGGGCCAGAAATTAGTGTCCACCTGGGTGTCATATTTCTATCACCACTGACTGGAGCCAATCAAAGCCGATCAGAGCTGATAAATAACCGTGACTACTGCAGAGTCATTTGTCCTGGGAGTGAATGCCAATTGTGACCTTTCCCACTGAAGACAAAAGGTATTAGTGGGTATTTTGTCCAGTGGAAAAGGGGCTTTAGCGAGATCACTTAACATTATCACACTCCTGTTACAAAAAATACTTATTCTGATTGTGCAGTGAAGGGAAATTTTGATAAATGACAATGTTTGCCTATTAAGGTTATTTAAAGAAGTACAACACTAACAACTTTTTTTGTGATTAAAAACCTCAGTCCAGCTCCTATTGCAGGTTGCACAACATGTTGACTAGAACTTCTCTGGCACCAGCCCTTTCTGTTTTTCTGTTCTGCTTTTCAGTGCATATTAATTCACAGTGCATCAATGTACTTCAATTAAAATGTTAATTCATGCTGGATTGTGCTTTTTTCTGCAGTGTTAGAGATCCTAGTGCTTGTGAGCTTTAGGAGACATAGTTTCCATTATAGTGTTAAAACTATGATGTTACCCCTCTTTGCCTATCTTTTTAACAAACAGCACAAAAAAAGAAATGAATATGTCAACACCGTGGTGTATTATTCTGCCTGTTGATATTTACTAAATCCATGCTGTGTAGCAACAGTTTAATAAGGCCCTAAAATACTGTATAAGCCATCTAAACTTTCTTTTACAGTTTACCATAAAAAGGATATATAAAATATTTAACTATTCTAACACAAACTTTGACACCCCTAAAAATACAAACACATAATGACTGATCCTGACTACCCTCTGTGGTTCACTGTGTTATGCTGATCACACTGCAATCACGCAGTAAAATCTATGTATGTATTCCCTGCTGCTTTGAACCATATGATATAGCCTACACAAACATAATGTATGCTGCAAAGCAAGATATGTTAGATACAATAAAGATATTACAATTCAACTGTAATAGAGCGGTGGTCTGTAATTACCTGTGGCTACAGTCGCACTGTTGGGCTGGCTGCTGGTGCTGCTAACATCTACATACAGCTCATCTTCGGCTTCGGTAGAAGAGGGGGAGGAAGAGTCACTACTCAGCTCCTCGCTGGAACTACTGGTGCTATGAAGTAGAGCATACTTCCTACGTGCAATCACTTCACGTTTCTTCCTCTGCAGTAGTAGTCGCTCCTTTTGCTTCTGAGTCCGCTGACCCCCTCCAGGAGCTGTTTTCACAAAGCGTTTCCTATGAAGAGGCCGCCGGCTGCTCAGACACGGCCGCTTCAGCAGCACTGGCTCAGCCTCAGACCGCACCCACTTATGAGAGCGATTCCCCCGAGTTCGACCCAGAACAGGGCGCAGGCCGACTCCGGCGGCTCCTCCTGTTGTCAGGGCAGGAGCCTTGTGTTGGCCCCCTGTTGCTCCACCTTCCCCCTCCTCCTCTGAGCTAAGAGTGTCCGAGTCCCCAAATCGCAGGCTAGAGGAAGGGGAGGAAGCACAGTCACTAAAAGAGGACTCGTGATTATGCTCATCCTCACTGGGGTGCTGTAAAAGTTCTACCCGGGCACGCTGAGTGGCCAGTGAACTCTCACTAATGTGGCCCTCCTTCAGTGAGCAGTCTGACGGCCCTGCCTGTTGGCCTTTTCTTTTTCTGCGCCCAGGAAGGGTGCGTTCTGAGTCTCTGTGTGTCCCTGTGTCCCTCAGGGTCCGATGCCTGGACTCACACAGGGTTTCAAATTCGCTCTTTCCAATCACCTCCATGTTGTTAGGGAAGCTCTTGGCTGCCTCCATGGGCTCTGGGTTCACCAGTGGCTCCTTCAGATGCTCCTGTCTGCTGGGGGCCTCAGATGGCACCTCACTCTTCATGGTGGCAGGTCCGTCCTCAAAGGGCAAACAGCAAATGCACTCGCATCAGTTCCTAGGCGTCTATCCGCTGCATCTCACAAAATCTGAAACAGAAGACGAAGGGAAAAGTGTTACAGTAGCACAAGTCACTGCGTGAATATGAAATGAAAGATCATTATGTCAGTGAAAAGATTAAGGTCTTTCAACAGCTCTGGAAAATCAAGACCAGTTTCAAAACATCACATCTAAATATAAGTCTGATCAATGCGCTAAAAGTTTTCTGTGTTCTCATTCATCCATGAAATGCAATGCTGAAATTAACTGTTAGGTAAATAAATAACGTCACCAATGACCAATTCGGATATCAGTGATAAAACAGCCAGCTTGTCGAGATCAACTTTGACTCCATATGTTAAATAATCAGACCAAATTTGTTTGATCAGAGGACAAAGCTAGTTAGCTGCTTCAGTGTGTTACAATTATGAATAAATATTAAAATTATGGACTCTATACATAAAATCATCATGGACAACAGTTAAATGACCATTACTAAATGTAACTATCTCAGTCTCTGCTAAACTGGAGACAAAACTTGTTTGACTTTTTTTTTTTTTAACATATACTATGCAGGACTTCCCCATAAAACAATGTTTGGACTCATGCAAGATTAAGCCGTCTAAATTATCACTTATGATTCACTATTTTTCTGCAGAGACTCTGCCCTCTGCCAATACTTTTCTATTTTCCTCTTGTTTTTGTGTTTGGGGTTTTTATGGGCGTGTACCCCCACAGCACTCAAGTGATGTCGGGCCTCTATAAAAAGGTAGCGACCAGGAGCCAGACCATAAGCAGCAGGCATCCAAGAGACACAGCTCTGAAAAACATAAATATAGTGAGGCAAAACACAAACAAGAGTGAATCTGAGGTTGGCTTTTACTTTCACTTTCGCTGGCAAGCATGTTTACAAACAGTGGACAAATCTGCATAGTATACCTTTAAGAAAAGACAACATTTTAAAATGACTATAAATGATAATACCTATCCCTACTTGTACCAATTACAAGTAAAATTAGGTGACAGGGGAATCTGAAAATAAATAAATAAATAAATACAGAGATAAGCAACTGCAAAAGCTACGGAAGAAATATAAAAAAAGAATTTAAGGAGCATAGATACAATACATTAATAATGATAAATAATAAAATAAATAAAATTACAATTATTAAATTTTCATCCAGGTCATTATAATTATTTTTTTTCCTACGATGCAGATCATGTGATGATCATAGTTCTCTTTATGCTGCTGAATTGTTCAACATCAGCCATTTAAAAAAACAGCCTACAGCAGAGCATATCAGACTTGCTTTTAACTAAAATTTTATTTAATATTATTTTCTTGCATGTCACGGGTCTAAAAACATAATTTTCATAATGACAACAACAGCGTGTTGTCGTGTATTCATGGTGTTCAACATGGGGCAATACGTTCATTCACTAACAGTCTTTCTGTTTTTTGGTACAAATAAAGACAGTGTGACCCAAAGCTGCCAATTAAAGGTAGAAAATAAATACCCAGAGGCTGAGTCAAAAGTCATGGCTGTGAGTCAATACTGATGTGCTTGCTTTATTGTTGATTCTTGGCAACGCATCAATCACACTAAATAAAGATGGGATTTTAATAAAGGGGATGTCCACCATGAAACTGATTCTCATATTTATGTCATGAGTTTTGGGACAGTTATATCTATATTTATGTGCACCAGGAGGAAGGGACTCTTTAGGCATGTTGCAATGGGAGAATTTTCACAGCAGTGTAAGGTCTCCCAGAGCAATGCCACATTCCAGCGTTGCTGAAATGTAGGCTACTTCGTAAATACAACAAAAGTCTGTGCCTCTGTTGAGCTTTATGCATATTTTCAGATGAGCACATGTCTCACCCTCTGCCAGCCAACAGTGGTGTTAGCACTGACAAAGATCACAATACTGGGGAACAGTATTCCCAGTAGCCCTAAGTGTCAATAAACCTGAAAAGCTCTTTTAATACAATGAATACATTCTGTATATTACTGATTGCTGCGTCTAAGAAAACTGTTATAGTTTACTGGTCTGTAGTCCTCTTCAGTTACACAGATATCCTATTGTAAAGCACTTTCTTGCAATGTATCACTTATCTAATACCGATCCCCAAAGTGTGATGCCATTGTTATCATAAGCAAGATTTTGCGATATTAGTGTGTAGAAAACAATTCCACTGTTTTAATAGAGTGAAATGCTTGTTTTTCAATGTTTAATATGTGGAGTGCTCGGATTGCCAAGGTGTATAATACACCAGGGATCTGTAATAGATCAGGCAACATACCTAATACTAATCTATTACTGCCTCGATACTGATCCAGTGAATCAGATCCTAGTTTTGTATTAATCAAAAACACAAACAGGGTTCAAGTGGTTGAGAAGACTAAATATAAATATATATATGATTTTAAAAAATCCAAAGCAGAAGCATAATATTTGACCGCTCCTACTTGCAGTGATCAAAATTTGTAGAGCTATCTCTATACACACTCACAAATGGTGTTGCATATCTGCAGTGATGTCCGTGAATGAACTGCGTTTTAAAAATGTTTGGGACTGTGTGAAGAAAAGTGCAGGCTTGTGCACTATATGCACGTGGTGATATCGCCCACAGCAACAAGACAACCACACTTCTTGATATGATGTAATCAGAAAACAAAATCATGGAGCTACTATTTCAGCAAGTGATTTAGGAACATATTGTACTGACCCTGTCTATGTGGCCATCTGGAAGCACAAGTGATGTAACACAACTCAAGAAAATAAAAAGCAATGCTTTGCTTGTACCATCCACATTGTTCGCTGAGACTACATCAAATGTGGATGTCTTGCATCTGTCAGCATCTTTATGTAATTTCATCTAAATCAAAATTCTTATACACAAAGTCTGACAAACATGGTCAACATATAAACATCCAACTACTGCATTTAAGACACTGTAAGATATTTTATTCCAATGTGGGTCATTAGCAAATTTAAGACTCATGTAGAGACAGCTACAAAACTTTGAGAGTTCACTCCCTCTCTCTGGCTCAGTCTCAGAAAAAAAATGCAACACATCAACATTCCTGGTCGTGTTTGCTGCAGGGTATTTGTATTAGACTGCATTAATTGTAAAGGTGTATGTGATGTTCCCCTGTTTAGTACTGCATTAGATATTTAAAGACTGAAAACGCACATAGCAATGTCATCTCATTATATATTCACAACTCATACTAACATGCTGGTTGTCCTGACAACACGCTGGCCTGAAGCTGCAACTTTTATGAAAGAGGGCTGATGTTGCTAAACCCAAGTCACATCTGCTTTTATATACTACTCACTGATAAGTGAGAGTCCTTCAGATGCCACAGAGAAAGCTGCGCAATGACATGCATGAATTCAGGGGCCTCAGAGGACAGCCCTGATAGAAAAAATCCCCATGCATCAAGGCTGAATAATACACATTCCTCATACAAAGGGCCAAATAACATGAGTAACAGATACTGCAGATACCACCAAGCGAAGCAGTCGCAGTTACTTAGATCAGAAGATGTGTGGTGTAACAGAAATGGCAACAGTAAACCAATTCAAGATGTACGACTGAGACAGGACTGCTGAGCTGCTGCTAACGATTCTCACTGTGCTTTCTGTCTGTGAAACGACTACCAATCCCCCTGGCTAGGCAATCGAAAAAAACACAGCTACATAGATTTATTTAGCTTCACAGCATCGAGCCTGAACGTGAGGGTAAGCATAGTTTCTACAACGCTGAACAATTCGCCTACAATGAGCTCGGCTGCTGTCTGTCTGTATCCCACATACGCTGCTGGAGGGACTGGGGCCACATAAACTCGTAGTTATGTAGAAGCACTTAAAATATCCAATTTAAGTAACTTATGTTGAGATTTATTATGAAAACGAATCGAGAGAAACCAAAGTGGACAGCTAGCCACCTAGCTTGACACATAGTTACTCCAGACAGAAGACAACAAAGACAACACGTACCTGGGTCTAAGTCCTTTTTCCAAATTGTGTCACCGTCCTTTTAGTAACATGGGAGGTTAAATCCTGTGGGGAATAATGACAAGCGCTGAAAACGAGCATTTATCTGAATGTTAACCCTGACTGCAACTAGACAGGCCTACATAGAAATCGCGATCCGAGGACGTTAGTGGCTGGGATTGTGAAACTGACAACACAGTCCCGAGCTGAGCCGAGCAGCAAAATCGAAGGCAATGGGCCCTGGACGGCTACGAGCTAAGCTAACGTAAAGGCTAGTTCCACTTCACTCAGCAAATACCCGATTATACTCAGCCATTTTGACTCGCAACGGACGCCTGTCGAATCTTAAAAGGTAGCACGACCTCTCTACTGTGTTTCTGTTTGACAAGATAGAAATGTCTCACTATTAGCCCTCGACGAACTTGCCATTCCTGCCGCTCGAAGCATCCACTCTTGTTTACCCAGCAGGTCGTCCGTTCGCTGGCTACAGATTCAACACAGCCGTTGGCCTCGCTGCCACGCGGGGGCGCCACATCGCAGCTAGCCGTCAGCCGTTTACGACACTTTGCGACAGCTCGACTTAATCCCTTTTACTTTTCAAAGCAGACCGTGTTGATAAAAATACGCAATGTCGAGTGGACACTCTCTCCTCAAACTGTTTCGTGTCGACAAACGAGCACGAGAAGCTCAGTGTAATTGTGAGAATGTACGTCTGTATACGGATTATAATATAAATCCTTGCATCATTGTTTTGCACCTTCCTTAATCCTCCATTCCAAATACCACAGCGCCCACTAGCGGATATAGGTCAGACGTGTGGAAAACCCTTCATGAAACCCCAGTACATGAACACCAAGAGTGCTTAATTGCACAAATTATTGTCATAGAAATGACGTTTTAATCCAGTGTACTCATACTAATAATCAGAGGGTAATGTGATACAGAGAATGACAGGCAGATCTATCAGAAAGCTTACATTATTACATCACATGTATCTAACCACAAAATTGCAAGAATCATGCAGGCTACATCACCTTCATCAAATATGATGACCAGTATGACTTGCTTAAAATGCTACATCCACAGACAGCAAGAGATGGAGATAGAGTTGTTTTTAATGGGCTAAGGTGTAGTCTAAACATACGAGTTTTCAATCTGTGACAACAGATATGTAGAGTGAAGTCAGGTAATATGTGTGACACTTTATGGTAGATTACCAAGAAAACCACCTAAAACTGAGGACTACTCTGAGTGTTACTTTTAGAGCTTAATCAAGCTCTCTGCTATTTTTCTACCAAGGAAATATGTTGCTAAGTAAAATAATTTAGAAACTTTGGACCCTCAAACACATCAAGGACATCTACTTCACTACAATAACATGTTCAGGTAAAATGAGAGAGTTGTGTTTGTTTAAGTTTTTAATGGTTGAATCCATTTATCAGTTCAGTCATTAATTCATTAAATTATTAATGCAATCTGTGGCTATTCATTAAAAAAGACTTTTCTGCCATGGTCTCACAGCATCATCTTAAATATTTTTCAGGTGACAAAAAAACAAAAGAAAAATCACATAGTTTCATAACTTGTGAGTTATGGCACAGAGTAGCCTAAAAACATGCTGGTTTCACTTAAAAAAAAAATCCATCCCATTTGAGCTTAATTTTGATTTTCCCATTTTACCTAAATGCATTAAGTACTCACTCAAAACCCTTATCCCATAAAAAGTTAAGTGTATTGTGATAATATTTTAATTTTAAGTCAAACATTTAATAAAATGCAACATCATACAGCCATTTTTGTTGTTATACCCTTATGTTAGCTGCAGCTTTCTTATCACCAAAATGTGAAATTTAACATGCCACACAGCTTCTCTTGGAAATTCTGGGACCAATGGATGTTTTAATTTTTGCTCTGCCCATCCTAGTTACCACAGACCAATAAAAATTATTGTTTCATGTAAAGAACATTTGTGCTTACAATGCAATAAAATGTTTGGTGACTGGCTGCTAATATGTAAATAGCTCAAGATGTAAAATCTTATTTGTCCCATTTTACCCTAGATAAAGAAAAGCAAATTCTGGCAGTGAGAATAATAAATAATCCTTATTATTCATAGCCTATATAACACAGCCATATTTGGTGTGACATTTATTGGGGTTGCAGCTCATATGTAAGAGTTAAATTATGGAATAAAATGGATTTGTGTCTCTGATAAGGCTTTACCGCAATACCAGGTTATTCTATATTGTCACCTTTAGTCCCTCGTGCATGATTCAAAATAAGTGAGGCATACGCTTTATGTTGCATTATATTATCCAAAGAGTAATGACATTTTATTATCTTAATAGCTTGCATATTGGAGATATTACTGAATTCATCATTGACCTAATGTGTGCCTCAATCTTGATCAGAGAACTGTAGTGCAGATTTCACAGCTGACATGGAGTTGAAGAAAATATTAGGAGCTTGCTTCCGTCTCATCAGAAGAGAAGAAAATATACTGCTGATCTGCTTTAATTAAAATGACAGCGAGAAAGAGGACAGCTAATCTGTCTAAAAGGTGTAGGTTTAACCAAATGTACAAGTATATATGTAGCTTGGAGATGGGTACAGAGTCAGGACAAGTAGTCTTTTATAAAACAAAAGATTGGCAAAGTACAGGTGCAGGGCATCATAAAGCAAGATTTGCATATACTGTAGTGTGGAACAGTAGATTTACACCCAACAAGTATCTGGGGCTGGTGAGACAAGTTTAGGATTGGGTCTGGATTAAATGGAGAGCCTAAAAGTCTTTTGAGACCAACAAGAAAAGCAGCTGAATATGGTCTTTGTAAAATCAACAGCTGGGTAGGCCTAAATGTGTGCAGTGACATGTGGGTGAATAAAAATGTACTTTGACCTGTACATTGTCAATACTTTGCTAAGGATTAGGCTTTATTCCACATCATAAATAACAATGCCCGCATCAGTGCTTTTTTTGCAATGGCAAATTTACTGTGCTCAATTAGGCTTCTTCTGCAAACTACTCAAATTAAATTAAAAACTCTGCAACTGTGTTGGATACAAGGTGCTGGATTTACCACTCTGTAATTTGGTTGAACGATTTTGTTCCTGAAATATGTTATGGGACACAGATTTGATTTCATTTACTAATCCACTGGCTCCCCCACCACAGTAGGTGGCGATGCATCATTTAGTGACGACAAATAAAGACAACGAAGAAGAAGCTGGGCAAAATTAGATCTGCGCGTGCGCTAAAATCTATAATCTTGAGGTAAAATGGCGACGGGTGCCATTTCCACGGAGTCGAAGAAAATATCCGAATTAAGAGTTGTTGATCTTAAATCCGAGCTCAAACGAAGGAATTTGGACACTTCTGGTGTAAAGAGCGTTCTTGTTGCAAGACTGAGACAGGTAACTTAAAAGGAAGCAAATACTTGCAAGGAGGGGTGACCGAGCTGGGAAATGCGTTGCCGAGTTGCTAATGCTAACGTCAGCTAGCGTTGTGACGGTTGTGTTTGCTGCTAGGTTATCTGTTAAATATCTGTGTGGTGTTTACTGTGGTCAGTTTAACTGTCGAAATACCCGCTGGTTGTATTTAGCTTTAATTAACTATACCCTGGGTCAACTGCTTACCCTGTACTCATAACGCTAACGTTACACCTGTTGGAAAAAGTGAAGTGTTAGCTACTCGAGCTAGTGTGATAAGCGAGAGAACATGATTCTGTAACGTTAAATGAACGGGAGCAAAACAGACATGGAAGGCCTCTGTAGGCTCCCTATGCCCCGAAACAACAGGGATGCTATGTCAAGTTAGTTCACAACTAAGATCAGATCTGTGTTTTGAAATTAGATTGGTTATATTTTGGGGTTAAAAATAGTTATAACATTATATTGGATCTTAAATATCAAATTTCATTTTATTGACTCTAAATCGATTAGTTCAGTTTTTCAACAATTTAAGGTTACATACATGATTGACTAAAACTAGACATCTGTAGTAGGACCACAAGATTATGGCCAATATGTTCATTTAATTTTGGGAAGACAAGAGTTAAAATGTATAATAATAATTCCACATCTAAGAATGATTGTATATGTAATAGCGATTTATATAGAGAATATTAGATTTTACACCATGCCTGTCTTTTTGATTTGAACCCACCTGAAACCTCAAAGTATTCCACGTTCCCGTTATGATATATAATCATGTTTTGCTGCGGCTGCCTCATGAGAAGACAGAAACAACACAGTTTTGAGTCAGAAATAATAAAAAATATTTCTGCTAATGTACTCTGGGTAGAGTAAAAAGAAGGCAAAGTAAGAGCCTTCATCTATAGTCTGTAAACCAGGACTATGCAGCCTTAATCACTGACAGTCTGGACCTGAATACTGTCCCACGAAGCATAAAACAACACACTCGGTCATCACTTCTCAAAAGTGATGTGATGAAACAACAAACAAGGCAAACATGGCCTAGGTTCACACTAATTGGATTTATTTTTTAATCTTTTATCATAACTAAGACACAGGTTATTCTGTTTTAACAGGTGCATGCGTTTTCATTTAACTAGACAACTGGTGATGGATGAAACTGGAACAACAAGGATATACTATGTGTTTGGTGAAAATATTTTAAACTGTTTTTATTAAATCTTTTTTAAGGCTCTTCAGGATGAAGATGGTGATGCAGAAAACATTCAAGTCCCACTTTCAGCTGACTCATCAGCTCGGAAAAGTGGGAAAGCCAAAGGTAATTTTGCTTTTGATTTAATCAGTGAGACGGGCAGGCAAAGTGAGTTCGTATGTTCTGTTCTATTTTTAGTTTTCATGTAGGTTTTTAATTTTTTCTATATTTCACCTTTCAGGGAAGAAAGTGGATTCAGATGCGGACACCACTGGGGAAGAGGATGTGTTTTCCAAGGTGACTGTGGCATACATTTCTGTTGCATAAATGTTGTTCATGAGTTAGTCCCTTTTTTTTTATCTTTGGCCCCCACAGTGATCATTAAAATGACATCTAATGTCATTTTGTCTAATGTCCTTTTTAGTGTTCTTGTGCATAAACTCTTAGCGCTAATTGTTTTGAACCAGAGTGTGAACCTGATCACCATAATGAAAACCTTTTTAAATGGTTTGTATTAAAGCCAAAATTGAATTTATTTAAAAGTTTGGAAGTCATCGTCTGAAAAATGCAAAAAGGATGTATGAACAAAGCAGTAAGATACTTGTTACACTTACCATGCTTGAAAATATTGTTTACGAAGTTGTTACAGGTTAGTTCAGCCCTTTCTCAGTCCCATTTAAGAACTGAATTCAAACCCACAAACTTTATTCACACTGGCTCAAACTTCTTAATTGCGATTGTGTAAAACTATTGTGAAAACTCATAGCCAGTGTATTTGTCTTCTTTTAGTTTTAAGCAACATCTTGTAGTTGTCTGATAGAAATTAGAACCTCTAAAAGCACTATCTCTTGTGAGATTTGATTGATGCTTCATGGATTCATATTATAGAAGCGTTTACTTAATAGGAAAAAAACTTAAATACGACAGTTATTTGTTATTTCTGTACAATTATAACAACTTTTTGTTGCTGCACCTATTGTTTTGAAATATTTGGCAGCTCATCTCACTGTTTTCTTTTTTAGGAAACTGAAGAGTATGAGTCAGAAAAAGGTATGTATGCTGGCGCACTAATGACCAATGCTAAAGCAAGGTTGTTTCTTCTTTACAGTTTAAATGTATGATGACAAGAAACTCCTGTTAGAATGCAAAACCACATCTAGTGGTGTTTCATGCTTCTGCACTATCTAGGTCACAATGTGCTAAAAAGAGCACCAAGGATGTGTTTAATGAAGACATTTCTGAAGACCTACTCGAGCTTTTTGTAATTGGTACACATGAATCATTGGATGTGGGTTGCCTTGACTCAGTCACCACATTTTCGTGGATTACTCAAAATATTTTACAGAGAAGTTCTCTTTGCGTCTGGATTTCTGTTGCTCTGGCATTCAACTTCCTACATTCCCCAGGGAAACAGAGTGAAGGCTCACAAACAAGCTGATATTTTATTATGTCCAGTGAATCGGATGAAGCAACAACTTGTAGCACTTGAGGATCGTTGCACTTACCTGTTGACATTTTGATCGACAACATTGGTGGACAGACAAGTGACCTGTGCAGGTCTGAATACTTTGCTGCCTTTGCCACATGAATAACACACCTTATTACAGGTTTTGTCAAGTGAGACAGCCTGTGGATGAGGATGAGATTTGGGTAGCTCAAGGAATGCTAGATCCCTCCAAACATTTAACAAAGATGCAGAGACCTCAATTCAGGAGGCAAGTGAATGATCAAGAGACTTCATACATTCTTTGCAGACGACATCCATCGAAACTGGCACATAATCCTTCCGGCCGATTGCAGCCCCAGCATGATGCGTGCACTGAAGAGATCTGACATACAGCATGGCCTGAGACTGGAAGGGCAGACTGTTGCCACCAAAAGGACACGCTTTTTGTACACGGATGTGTACAGTTGACTGGACACATTACAGCTGGTTGGACTCGCTGATGAAAAATAATTTTTCAGAGTGCTCTGAAATCTGCTGATAAGACATTGATGATATTGACTATTGAAGAAATATTGAGGGAATTGAAGATTTCCTATAATTAAGATGACGTTCCATGGACTGATCAGTTGGGGATGCATTTTGCATAATGGAAAAAGACTGACAGATGAACTGATGAGTTGTTCCTCCTCGTTTGAACTTTGCTACAAGATTCCCACCTGGAGATCTGCCACACTACAGGAAGCATCTGGGATTGCACGTTCAGTGTGAATCATGACTCAAATACTTTACATGTGTCAAGAAATGAAGAGCACTGAATCATCCCCCGTTTTCAGTGAAGAGTGTGTGTTTTGTGTCTTCCTGTGGTGTCTACGCCCTCGATGACCATTAACACTAAATGTGCTTTCTATTCTACTTTTTAGGTCAAGTAACATGCGACATGTCAATGTTAAAAGTTGTGTTTTGCCATGTTTATCCTTGTTAAATCCCTCAGATGTAACTGATACAGATGATGGTACTCGTGAAAATTCTAAGCCTGCACCCTGTGAGGACAGCCTCGCTGAGCCTGAGGCTGACGCCCTGGCTGAGGCTGAGCCAGAGTCAGAAGCTGTGGCGGCAGAGGCTGATTCAGAGCCTGAGCCAGAGGTGGATGCGGAGGCTGACCCTGAGGTGGATGCTGAGCCAGAGGTCGATGCAGACGCTGAGCCAGAGGTCGATGCAGACGCTGAGCCAGAGGTGGATGAGGACGCCGACCCAGAGATGGGTGGGGAGGCTGAGCCAGAGGGGGAGGCCGATCTGGCTGAGATGGAGGCTGAAGCCATGAATTCCCCCAAAGAAGCTGAGGACGATCACCTGTCGGTCTCAATCCAAAATGAAGACGCCATCACCCTAGATGTTGATGGTGATGATCTCTTGGAAACAGGTAAACATGTGAAACTTCCAGATCCAGAGGCCGAGAAGGGCACTGATGAGCCAGAGGCCTCTGCTGAGACGGGCCCAGATGATGACATGAAAGCGGAAGAGACCGAGGGCCACAAAGATGGTAAGAAAGATGATGGATCCAGGGGTGAGCCCACGAAGAAAGACGGCAGAGAGGCCCAGAAAAAAGCTGAAACAGGAGACAAAGACAAGGATTCTGGGAAGAAAGGCCCCTCCACTACTGGGGCATCAGGTCAAGCAAAGAGGTTTGTCTTTCTATGTCAGTTCTTTGATACTACTACCAAGTCCAGCTCACTAAGAACGCAACATTGTGGGTAGCCTCAAGATTTTTTTTTGCCATAAGGGAAATGTTCACTGATGTACCTAATCCTGCCATTTACTACTTTGATTTATTTTTTTTGAAGTTGGTTTAATTGTGACATTAACCAGGAGCTGAGAAAACATCTCTTATTTTGTTACTTTGATCTTTCCGGCAGTTTTAAAGCCATTTCCAGTTTCTGCACAAGGCATTCTAAAAGAGCATTAGTCCCCGTGATGGCAGTGGTTATTTTTTTTTTCCTTTTTGGTCAAATGATTCGCTGTGAAGTTGAACAAACCTCTGAAGATTTCATTGGTCCAGGGAATAAATTGGCTGACAACCTGACCCATCTCACCACTGGAAAAGCAATGAAGCCTTTGAGACATTGGTTCAGATCCACGCCTTGCCCACAGGATTTTTTTTTTTGTCCTGAGAAGTACAAAATGTGGTGTTTTATTCCACTAGATGAATGCGTATCACTTTACACTGGGTTTTATTTACCTTCACTCATTTCCCCTGTTTGTTGTTGCAACGTTTGCTTTGTAGCTCTTCAAGAGACAGAGATGGAAAAGCTACAAAAGATGAAAAGGGTAAGAATTATGTTAAATGCTCTTAGAAATTTGAAACCTAGGGATGCAGTATTTTCATACCCAATGACTGCCGACATCTTTATCAGGAGTCGTCAGCAGTAGCAGCAACAGCAGCTCTTCTCGTAACATATGGGTGAGCGGCCTGTCTTCGAACACAAAAGCAGCTGATCTGAAGAACCTGTTTGGCAAATATGGGAAGGTAAAAAACAAGTGCAGTTTATCTATTTTTAGAGATAGTTGTTGTTTATTTTGAATATTTCTGAAACTATCGCCATAACGTTGTTTAGTGTCGTAGAAAAATGTTGACAGAAATTTGTTGCCAACAGGTTCTAAGCGCCAAGGTGGTTACAAATGCTCGCAGTCCTGGTTCAAAGTGTTATGGCTTGGTGACAATGTCCTCCAGTACAGAGGTGACACGGTGCGTCTCCCATATCGACTGTACAGAGCTTCATGGACAGCAGATATATGTTGAAAGGGTAAGTTGGGAAGCAGATGTAGAGTCAAAATGGTTCTGGAAACCTTGATTGTTCTAATGCTGCCCTCTGTATTCATGGAAAAATTGTGAGCCTGTGTCATTCATATTTCACTGCTGCTGATTTTTAGGCCAAAAATGATCCCTTCAAAAAGGAGAGCTCAAAGAAGGAAGCAGAGGACAAAGCGAGTTCCAGCAAATCAAGTGACAAACGCACTTCCACCGGGATAAAACAGACTAACAAGTGGGTGACAGAAGAAGTTGAAAAGTTAATCCTCTGATTGAAAGCACATTTAATATTTTGTTCTCTTTGCATGTAGAGCACAGCCATCTTACAAAAAAGAGGACAAGAAGTCGGATAAACTGTCTGAAAAGGACAAAGATTTATCCAAGAAGCAGGAGGCCAGAAGCGGAAATTCAGAATCAGTTTCATCCAACTCGGGGCAAGATTCTGCAAAGAAAGATGACAGAAAGCATGGGAGTACGTTTTTATTCGTCTTTATGTCTTATTTAGATAATCTTATTGAGTTAATCAATAAGCATACATCTGTTCTCTCTGATTATTCCTATTGTCCTTTTTTTTTCTAGGGGCAAAGAGCCCAGGCAAAATGGCGGGGATACATCATCCCAAAGGAGATTCGAATTTTGGCAAAATGAGACCTTTCAGAAGGGGAAGGTATTTTGACAAAGTAAGACCTTTATTTCTATTTGATTAAGTTTAATCATAGATTTAAAGCTTATTTAAAGTTTGTCATCTGAGGATATATAATAAGATTCCTTTTGGTATTTTTTTTTTCCTCCCCCCAGCCCTTTGTCAACATGAATGTTCAAAGGCGGCCAAAATGGTTGATTCCTCCCGAAGAGGTATAAAGTTCTTGATGTTATGGACATACAGTTTTATATTTGCTTTTAACATGCATTATCTTTTGAGCTCGTTTTTAAACTTAAATTGTATTTTCCCCTTCAGTTAGAGATGATGAGAGACAGGCCGCGACCGTTTGCCAACAAGGGGGAAGTCAAAGACATCCTGCCTTTTGAGAAGATGAAGGAGCAGAGGATGCGTGAACGGGTGGCTCGTGTGGAGCGTGTCCGTAGAGCTGTGGAGTTGCGCAGGTAGGGTTGAATAATGCACAGTTCATACATTCGTACACATTTATTGAATTTCAAATTAATTACGGTTATTGTTGATTATTGTGTATTTATAGTCATAAAGTTCTAATACAAGTGATATTTTTTGTTTTAAGACGGCGTGAAATTGCTGAACAAGAACGTCGTGAACGTGAGCGTGTCCGCCTGTTACGGGAGCGTGAAGAACGGGAGAACCTGCTCCGGGAACGACAGAGACTTGAGATGGAAAGACAAAAACTGGAAAGGGAGCGTTTGGAGAGAGAGAGGCTTGAGAGAGAAAGAGCCCGTATAGAGCAGGTACAGTGAGCTTAAACAAATTCACCTTCCCGCAGTCACATCTTCAGACTTCTGGGAAAGCTGCTTACCTCAGGAATGAATGAATGATTATGTCAAACAGTTTCTGTCCAGGGGATAAACAGTTGTGTACATTAGCAGGAATTAGTTGGCATGTAATTTACCACTTATTTTTAAAAACTCCAAAATTTTCAAAAGTTGTTAAAGCTACTCAACACCTGGCTTTTCTTACTGTTTGTAATTGTATAAAATTATTTACATCTCTCCAGTATTAATTTTAATCTGCATTTTAATATTGCCTCTCTCAGGAACGACGTAAAGAGGCAGAACGCCTGGCACGTGAACGTGAGGAGCTGCGTAGACAGCAGGAGCAGCTCCGTTATGAGCAGGAGAAGAGAAACAACCTCAAGAGGGGCCGTGAAGTGGAACACGGGTAGATACACTATTTTAATTTTTGTCCATTAAGAGGTTCACCAACTTAGAAAGCATAGCATTTTATCTATTTGACAAATGTTGCCTGTGTAAAACAATAGTCATGGTTTCCATTCATTGCAGTCATATGGTTTTGTTTTGCTGCTTATAGTGGCTCTAAGAGAAGTTTGACATGGTGTAATTTAAATCATTTTATAACCATTTTTAAACAAACATAATGTTGTGTTTAAATAGAAAATGTTGCCACAGTATTGAATAAATCTTTAGCTATCCAAGCTCATTACTCACGAGGTATGGTTGTATTCAATGTTTCAGCCGGAGAGACGATTCCTACTGGAATGGCAACAAGAAGATGCAGTCTGAGTCTGATGTCCGTATGAACCAAGGCTCAAACTACAACCGGCAGCAGAACCGCTTTTCAAACTTCTCTCCCCGAGAGAGGGGCCGTTTTCCAGAGGCTGCTGCCGAGCAGCCCAACACCTATGACAGGTACAAGTGTTGAACTATAAGAGTTGAAGTAGTTCACTGTGGTAACATTATTAGTTGCAAGAAGCCTTTTTCACAGAAGGCATTTTGACATGTTTAAATAGGAAGACCAAATTTTGAAATAATGATGTCTGAATTTCATTCAGATGCTTCAGATTAGGCATCCTGATATTGCTCATGTTGAGTTGTGAATCTGTGCTATTGCTTGTGTTCTCCGTCAGTCCAGAGTACTTTAGGCTCTTTGTTCCTTCCCTAACAGATTCTGTTTTGTGCTGCTTTTTGCTAATTGAACTTTGTGTGATGTCACTAATCTCATTTTGGTCTTTGTTTTGTTGCAAGACGTAACCGGTTTGATGGTGAGCCCGAGCCAAAGAAGAGTCGCCCTGCTCCTCACCGAGAGAGCTCCGGCTTTGAGCGCTACCCCAAGAGCTTCGAAACAGTCCGCAGACCTGAGCCACCTCCTCCACCGCGCACCGAGCTCCGGGACACCGACCGCAGGGACAGAGATGAGAGGCGTCCCGTGCCCATGCATGACCGCCCTATGGGAGCCAGAGCCACAATGCCCGGCATGTCGCACAACCGCTCACCCAGGGATGGAGGGCATGGATGGAAGAACGATGGAGGCATGAACACCAATAAGGGAGATATGCGGTAAAAATGCAGTTTTTGAACTCAAAGCATCATCAGTTAACTGTTCTCCCCTCACAGTCAGTGAAAGATAATTTGTTTTTCTTTTTTAAATTTCTTGCTGGGTTGAGCAGAGGACCTATGCGCATGCGTGCAGAGCGATCAGGCAGAGATGGTCCAGGCCCATCTATGAGGGGAGGCGCCTCGGCCAGCCGTGGAAGGAGCAGCTTTAATGAGCGAGATGGGAGACCCATGGTGATGAGTGACCAGGTCAGCTTACCTTCTGACTGAAGGTCTTTTCACACCAAATGCAATTTATTTGTGCTAATAAATAGATTGTATAATAGATAAATAGATTATCTTAATGAGCCTATCCATACCAAATCCAAAACTTTTTTGATTTAGTTTAATCGTCAGTGAATATTTCCTATTTTAGTTTCCTTTATTGTTTGTTTTTTTTCTTTGGTCCCTGGTGTGAAAATACAACAACAACAAAACGTCTCAAGATTATCTTAAATCTTGAAATTAAATTAGGAAGCCAGCTCAAAATGTGCAATTGATTGTTTGATGTTAAGTTGATTTACGGAAATGCAGTTATCCTCAACTTTGATCTTTGTCATTTTTGTTTTGATAAAAGACAAATCCTGTCTCTCAAATGTGAGGAGCTGCTGCTTTTCTGTTTTTATCTAATTAACATAACTTGTAATAAAAATAATCCTCAGATCCCTACTCAGCTGTAGAAATTTAAAGTATTACTGTGCCAGTTTTACTAATGAAATGTTAGTCGAATCTTATGAACTATAAGCTGCAAGATCCTAGTTTTTCACTTGTAACTTTAGTCATGTTTTAGTACGACTGGTGTTTAAACAGTTTCAGTAAAAATGTGTAGCAAACACACACATTTAACAATTCATAGAAGACTGGCTCCTAACTTAACATCTCTTCTTTCTCTGCAGCCCTTCAGCTCTGGCCGCCAGGTTGTGGTGGAACGTCACAGCAGGGATCAGGGGATGAGGAAGGAGTGGCATGGTGGATCAAGCTCCCAGGCTGGGGGCTACCCTGACAATCGCAGAATGGGAGACAGCCGGGGCAGCATGATGGCTCCGTCCAGGTATACCAAACATACCAACAAATGTTGACTCAATAGAACAGCAGAGAAAATGAATCATGCTAAACTTTGTCTTTGTCTCTCTGTGTGCAGTCACTCTTCATCTGGAATGAACCGAATTGTACAGATCACCAACAACTCCATGTCCAGCGGTGGAAACGTGGGAGGATTCAAACCCTTCAAAGGAACGCCGCGGCAGTTCTAACTGCAACCAAATTCTGCCACAAAAAGGCACCTGAAAATTTGAAGACTTTTGTGAACTCTTTATTATTAGAAAATCAGCTGTTTCAGGTGGCACATTTGTAGCCATGAGGTTGACGACACTATTTTATTTTGTATAGACAAGTGTTTACCTCGGTGTGGGGTTTTCCCTGACAGTTCTGCTGTTACTGTTAAACAACCCCGTGCACACGTTTTACTTGTATTTAGGAAGATACTGTACAGCCCTAGGTCTTTGTAACAAGTTTTTAAGTGATGTTATGAGCTTCTGAGTGTCGTATGTACATTTTCAATAGCCTAGTGTCACACTCAGTTCTCCTGTGTAATGGGTCTTATTTTAGTGTACTATAGAGCTCATGGGTGTCACAGATGATTAACTCATTTGGATGTTTCTCTGAGAGGAAACACGTAACAGGAATTTTTTTTTTTTTTTTTGAGAAGTCATGCTCGTGTGGACGTCCTGTTTTGTAAAGAGTAGTTGGATTTGCTAAAACGATGTCAAATTGTAAACTAGCCTGCATTGTAGCAAAGTACCTCTCACAGGCCACACATACAGGCCTGTGTGTCTAAAATAAAAACTGACTTTCAAATCTGTTGCTGCAGAGCATTCAGTGGTGTCGCTGATAGGACGCATCGTTTTTATATTTGGTCATTGTTATTCTAAAAACACTGCAAATTCAATTACACGTGGCAGTGAAGTAATGGCTCTGACAGTGTGGTTTTCTCAGTCAGTCCACAGCCTGTAGTCTGAATTTGTAATGGATATGGTTTTGTACATCACATGATATTGGGACATGCTGTGTAAGTCATTAAGCCTGTGATAGAAGCAGGAAGTACTTTGATGACAGCTCATAAAAGAATCTGAAAAATGCAGTGACAGCATGAGATCTGCACATTGAGTAAAACTACAAAAGGTTAATACTTTAGTGAAGCAAACATGTCAGATTCGACTAAACAATCACCTTTAACCTTCATATTGCTTTTTCAGACATTTGAGTTTTATTTACTCATTAATATAACAACCGATAAGTTGTGTTTTTGTCCTTTATCGTTGGACCTGCACATGTCGGAAGTGGTCAACAAAGCTTGATTAAACTACACAAAACTCGAGCAGAATGACTCATGCTGTTGTAGCCTTATTGTCTCCCCTCACAATGAAAGTTTACTGATGTGATTTATTGACCCCACCCCAATTGTTGACACTTAAGTTTATGCTTAAAGGGTGACGTATTTTTTCAACATGGACCCTATTTTCACATGTTTTTGTGTCTAAGTGACTGATGGGAACAACCATTTTTTTTAAATTGACCCAGTATTTAGGAAGAGGACAGCAAGCAGGGAAACAGGCTGCAGTTTAAGTTAATGGGCAATTGTGCACTGTCAATTTACGTCCACTAAAAGTGCTTGTTTTGTCACTGACAGGCTCAGATTACTTTTCTTAGTGTCTGACAGCATTTTACAAAGGATCTCCACAGAGATAGAGCTTTTTGTTGTAGAATAAGATCCTTTTTATTTAACCAAAAACAGCCCCAAAATTGCTATCGTCAAACCCACCAGACTCCATTTAAAAAAGCAGTAATTTTATAAACGTAAATCACTTCTCCTTCCAAGTCAACAGAAGCGAAATAATGCTGACATAAAAACATGCTCGTCTGTCTTTCCACTGTTTTAACATTCACCAACTCTGCTTAAGTTGAAATAAAACTCTTGATCCACCCAGTTAGATGTGAAAATATGCTGACTATACATGCTAAAATTACTGTTTATCTAAATGGAGTCTGGTGTGTTCAGCGACTGATTTGGAGGCTGCTTGTGGTTAAACAAAAATGATGTTACTCTTTAACAAAACGGTATATTTCTGTGGGGATCCTAACCATAGTGTTGTCAGACACTCAGGGCGCTTTCACACCTGCCCTGTTTGGTTCTGTTCAATCGAACTCAAGTTCTTTTGCCCACTAAGTGCGGCTCATTTGGGCAGGTGTGAACACAGCAATCACACTCGGGTTTGCACTAAAACAACCAGACCGAGACCTTTCTGAAGAGGTGGTCTCAGTTCGGTTACAAATCAACTCTGGTGCGGTTCGTTTGTGGTGAGAACGTGTTCCGACTTCGATCCCAACCAACTGCAGTCACGACACATTGTTTGGGTTAAACATGAGCATGTTACAGTCCTGGAGGATTATTAATGTGCGCCTCCTCCTGTACTGCCTTAATATGCACATTCAGCACATCCAATGCATCAAAACATCGTTTTCTAGTTGGAGCCGCACTTCGTTTTCAAACTGTATGGTTTGACTCAAATGAACAATGACGGCAATATAGTACACGATGAGCAGTGCTAAAATCAACCTGCGTAGTTTGACATTAGAAAGTGTCGCATTTATCTTGCAAGTGTACTCCTCTTCGTTTTGTTTACTTTCTGAATTTTTCCCACATGGAAATTCTGACCAACGAAGAGCGGCTTTCTCGTGCAAGGCATCTGATCTGGTCCGCTTGTAAATGCTGCCGTGAGAACAGGAACAAACTCTAGGCAATTATGCAACTGTGTAACAAAATTAGTTCTGATTCAGACCAAAGAAACAACTCTAGGTCTGAAAGCATCCTGAGAATAACAATGTGAGCCTGTCAGTGACAAAACCAAGCACTTTAAATGGACAGAAATTGACAGTGGCCAGTTGCCTGAAGGGATTACATTGCAGCTGGGTTCTCTTTCAATACTAGACCCGTTTCAAAAATCACTGTTTTCATTAGTCTCTTTGACACTAAACATGGGAAATAGGATCCACATTGGAAAATACAGAATTTACCCTTTAATCCCATGCTCTTGTGAGACTCATATCAGGTTGTCATCAAAGTGATGAGGGCTTATTACAAATGACAGCAAGGCAACTATTGATCTTAGTCTTTTATTATCCTGGTACTTCTAATCAGGTTGAATGTCCCTCGTCTATAAGGCATTTTGTTATATATATATCACCATATACATTGTGTGACTGTGATGTGAAAGGCTACATACATTATTTGGTCATTTATGTAAATAGATGAACATTGAAATCAACACAAATGAGTAACCTCCCATATTCACAAACACCTTCCTTTTACTTGTATGCTTTTATGTGAAATATAAACACAATGGGCCGTACAGTGGAAGTAATGGTAGTTGGGGTAGTTGAAAATTTTACTCTGGCTTACTTCTCAATCCGCGCTATACATGCACCACAAAGTAAAATTCTGGAAGTTTGATATTGCATTAAAGAAAATGTCTCCCTTTAGATTGTTCAGCACTCTGGATGTGTGTCTCGTACGACAAGAATGAACATTTCCCTCTGCTACATAGATGACGACACTCGAACAGCCTTTTACGCTTTTTTTTTTTTGTTTGTCAAAGTTTGAGAATATTTGTGAAAAGTTGTGTGGGTCAATGAAGGACTGTGGACTGGAAAAATAATGACCTGAATTAGGGGTGCACCTACACCATTGTTTTTTGCTGATTGTGTCGAGTACCAGTGTCGTCTATGTATTATCTCCCATACTTTGTATAAAAACTGCTCCTGTTAGACCTTTAAAATGACATCCAGCTATGTGTCGTTGTAATTCACATCTTCCTCATCATCTATGAGCGGTGTGCTGGTACTCAGGCCTTTGTACTGGTAGCCTTTTGTCTGGTATAGGTGTACCGCTAACCTGAATATATCAAATTGCAGCAAGTGGTACTATTTGTTGACAAATGTACTCTTTCGTTTTAAGCCAAAAACAAACAAAAAAAATGAACAGCCCTTTCATACTTATTAATATTATTCAGCTGGTTTAATACACCGCTACCATGTTGAGATAATTCTTTTGGCCAGTTTTTTTAAAAGGTACCCAAAGGACAATAGCACTCTTGCACAATTTTATGTTCTGTATAAAATGAGGTATGTTTCTCTTCTGTTAGTGCATATCAATGTAACAGTGCAAAACCAATTACAACGACTATTTGTTCAACGACCACCTTGTCAAAACACCAATGTTACAGCATTTACCCCACCGTCACTTTTACAAGGCATACAATAAAAACCACTTGGAGACATTAAACACACAATATCCTTCAGATCAGTTTGTCTTAGGGAACTATAGGGTCAAACGAACACATTACAACAAAAATATCAATTTCTGGTAGTGATGACTAGGGGACAGGGAGCTAATGCACAGTAGTAAATCTGAAATGAAAATAAAAATGTGTGGCATGTGTCACTCTACGCTCTTATCACTCATCACTCAGCATCAAATTTTCCATATCGATTGAAACGGCCCGT
This sequence comes from Epinephelus fuscoguttatus, assembly GCF_011397635.1. Lineage (NCBI taxonomy): Eukaryota > Metazoa > Chordata > Actinopteri > Perciformes > Serranidae > Epinephelus > Epinephelus fuscoguttatus. Next base: position 26,576,665 of record NC_064753.1, on the reverse strand, counting down.
AGTGAAGTTACATTTTCTTAAACTTCCTCTGGAATGTTTAATCAGCATGTTCACTTGATGGGCCGAGACGTAAATGAGGCGAAACTCAGGCATAAAAAAAAGCAAAATATTGCCAAAAGCTTCCTTTCTGACTTCTTGGTTTCACTTAATGAAATTATTTATCTAAGCTGCATGGGGAAAAAAACTACTGAGGCATCAATGAAAGTGTACATAATTAACGTGTCTTAACCCTGTTCAAGGTTTTTATTTTTAATCAGGTAGTCCAAGTTAACACAACAGGAGCAGCTTTATTCATATTTTTTTAAGTGTGAACTTCAACAATGAGGATCTTAAATAATGAAGTGTTAAAGTCCTTCAACGTGTCAAAATAGTTGTGTGTGTACATGAGCAGATACTTAAAGTTGTGACTGAGAAAGTGACTACAGGCCTAGGAACTGTGCCGATACATAAAAGACACTGGAGGATATGTCCCTTCACAAAAGGCCTGAGAGTGTGTCCGATGTTTGTGTGTGGAAAAATGCATGGATTGTCTCGTTCTGGTAATACGCCTGTTTCCCTATGTCCTATAAAATATGTTGAAATGTTGTAAGGCGTTATATATATATACAAAACACAGCCTTGTTAGGGCCAAACGAACACGGAGCTCAAACTCCAGCCATCACATGAAGCCCATAAGAAAGGGTTCCCACACAGTAGGTAGCCTGCTGCCTCCATGTAATTGTCCTGTCCTGACAGTGAAATCTCACCGAACAAAATAACGGAGACCGCCTTACGAGCGCTGCGGCGACCTCCTACGACGACTGTCTCCCTCAGTCTGTAACAGAAGGCTTGAGTCAAGGCATCCACTTGGAATGTATAGATAGAAAAGTTTCTCAAGAGGCAGTCCCATGGTACAATAATGGCACAAACCACTAGCTAAATCCATTATAAGAACGCATTAGGTAAATATGTACATCATGTGTTTGCATGCTGCAGTGAAATGCACACCAGTTAAAAGGTGATACCACAGAATTCACAGCATGCATCCTACGAGCCCAGGACAACTCAGTGTGTGAACTTTAATTATAGTTTTCCACAAATAACAGATGAATTTACTCCTCTCTGAATCTGACATTTGCACATGTACATTTCTACTCGGTGGTGCAAACTTCTTCCCTAAGGGGCCCCTTTTCTATCACTGGGTAAACTGAAGACCCCTGACTAAAGGTTGTATTTTATATTAAATGCATAACAAAAACAGTACATAACAACTGTTTAACTGTACAATTAAACCAAATAGTGAACACAATAACTGTGAACAAGCAATTTGGATGAATTTTGCGCAGATTTTCCTGTGAATTTTGCTTCAGAGATTAGTTTTCCTGACATTTTTTGTAACTTTTCATACAATTCTCTGTCTGGATAATGTATATATTTTGTCATTTTTAACAGTAAGGGTCCTATTTTTGACAAATTCTGCATTTTCTTCTTCCTGACACTTGGCCATTGTTCTATTAGCTCTTTGGTTGTTTTAACTGCGTATTTTTCTATCGCAGGACAAAGCTGCAAATTTTTAAGTCTGCAGCTTTAATTTTAATCTAAATTTAAAAATAACAATTTGATTTATGCTAAGATATAGGCCTATAGTCAAAAGGCCTCATAACCCCCAATGAAGCCCCCAATTTGAGAACCAGTGCGCCAGAAAAAGCAAATGAGATGAACCTCGTAAGACTTGTGGAGAACGAGGAAGAAAATATCTACTCAACACAGCTGTGGCATGAAAAAGTCAGGTTCCCAACAACGTAACAGGGCTTACTGGGGTTGTATATCTTGGTGTCACAGATTTTGGGGCTTATATTTGTGGAAAACAATATTACATGTTCACTGTATTTAATGAACTTTCCCAGTTAAGAGGAAGTTACATGCCAATTACTGAATTCTGTGGTATTTCTTTTCAAAAACTGCAGTGGAACTTCTACATCCAGAAGCTAACAGAGGAGATCATGATAGTGCCTGCACACACACGCACACACGCACACACACACTCACTCACACACACTGCAGCTCTTCAGGAAGCTGCCAGAAGAGACTGTGAGAAAGAAAAGGGCCTTTCAGAACTACCATACACTCTAAACTGGGTTCACTCTAACACAAATCTAATCTGCCAAAACCCTAGTTGTGTCTCACACAGAAACAACTTCAGATTCACATAAAATGTCCTCTCCAACATGACTCTCAGTTTGACTATCCCAAATGTTTTTATGAAACTGAATTGCAAGATAAATGACACTAAATGTCCAAAGTTGTGGCTGAACTAAAACAGCGTAAAAAGATTTGGCTATTTCCAAATTGAGACTCGATGCTCTATGTAAATGAGACATGTATACCACACGTGTTCTGTACACACCATACACATGAAAACAAACACACGTTCACATTCAAACAGAGCAGAATACAACACTGCCATACTCTGGTAAGGCAAATCTGAACAGGGCAAGCTGTGATGAGTATTGTGCCGTAGCTACAGTGTCTGGCAGCTATCTGGCATTAATTAACCCTTGGGTACATAGTGTTTCGGAGGGGACACAAATAGTGTTACACTGATTTCCAACAGGCAATATTATGAGAAAATCACTCTTGGCTTACAGAAAAAAATTAAACCTCTCCCCACAGATACCTCTAACATAGACACATAAATAAAGTGTGGATCTTGGCATCAACTTAAAAACCGTAGGTTTGTCTAAATACATTTTGCAAATATTGATACGTACAAAAAAGCTTTGAAGCTGCAGTAATGAACAATGAATGAAATGATTGTTTTTTTAAAGAACATGGTGAGAGGGTGACATTTTGTTTCTTCAGATTATGTCTTTTGCTATAAAATATACCACCCCAAATAAACTTGACCCCACATCACAAATATAGTGCACTGTGCAACTTGTAACAAAGTTTGGCCGACTCTATGAAAGATAAGGGGTAGTTGTCGTTGTAGTGTCCCTTCCTCTGTTGTCCAGGTTCCACTGAGGATAGAGGATAGCAGGCACCAGTGGTTTAGGAACAGCAGATCCTCTGTTAGTCCTGTCGCGTCCCTTCCTCAAAATGTCTCCTTCCCTTGTTTGTTGTCAAGTTGGGGCCACGCGTTGTGTGTCCGGTCCATGGAGAAACAAATGCTGTCCCCTTTCTCACAGATAAGCAAATGCACAAAACACTCACACTCACACAGACACGCTGTATGTTACAAAATAACACATTTGTCTTTATCCTTCGATTCTTTCTTGGCTTTGCGCTCCCCGCCGGAGGACTGTTTTCCTGGGCTGGGTGTGGCTCCTGCTGCTGCCGCCGTCCCAGCGCTGGAAGCTGCTCCGCCTGCTCCTGCACCTCCTCTGTCTGCTTCGTCTCCCTCGGCGGGCTCCTGCTGGCCCTGCTGCACAAAAAAGACCAAGGGGCAAAAGAGCGTAAATTCATATGTCTGTGTATGTTACAAGCAAGGCTACTTGTTACTCTGAACTGGAATAAAGTGATAAACCATATATGAACATTAACAATAAAATAAACATTCAGCCAGATTGTAATTTGACAATATTTGGTTGCTCTGACAGGACAATCAAAAACAGACTCTTGAGGCAGGCACGATCGCAGCTAAAAAAAATATATTAGTAAACTGGAAGTCTCTGTCGACCCTGTGTGGCAGGAGGTGGCTCAATTAAATACTTTCTAGCACTAAGATGAAACATCATCCTCATCCTGTACTGGCTGATATTCTGGCAGCCCCCCACCAATGTGTTTTTTCCTTTTTTGTTTGATGCCTGTGGATATTCTCATTCATTCAGGTCATAGTTATCTCAAGGCAATTGAATTGAACGCAACTGGACTTGGTTTTGTCTTAGAAGACATTTCACCTCTTATCCAAGAGGCTTCTTCAGTTCATGCTTGTCTGACTAGGCTGGAACTAGTCTGACAAACTGGTGTGGAAGCACCCACGTATTTAACCTCTGGGGAGGTCTTCACAAGGCCAATGATGTCACTGGTTCGTTAGTGCTCCAATGGTGTGTCAACGACAGTCGTTGAAACTCCTGCTGCAACGCTGCACTTGGAGTCGTTAGAGTCACATCAGGCCATTTGTGAACGACCACAAATGTTTTTAGAGGTTAAGTTGTTAAACCTCCTGGGCAAGGATGAAAGGACAGCATTATAGGTGGGGGATAGGTGGTGTCGCAGACCTCCTCCTCTATTGAGAGATGGCTTTTCCAATTTCACATAGATGGCTTCTTTTACATCTCTTTCAAACCATCTGTCTTCCCTGTCCAAAATGTGCACATTGCTGTCTTCGAAGGAGTGTACTTTCTCCTTGAGGTGTAGATAGACAGCTGAGTCTTGCCCTGATGAGTTAGCCCTTCTGTGTTGGGCCTCTCAATAGAGGAGGAGGTCTGCGACACCACCTATCCCCCACCTATGATGCTGTCCTTTCATCCTTGCCCAGGAGGCTTAACAACTTAACCTCTAAAAACAATGGTCGTTCATAAATGGCCTGATGTGACTCTAACGACTCCAATTGCAGCGTTGCAGCAGGAGTTTCAACAACTGTCGTTGACACACCATTGGAGCACTAACGAACCAGTGACATCATTGGCCTTGTGAAGACCTCCCCAGAGGTTAAATACGTGGGTGCTTCCACACCAGGTTGTCAGACTAGTTCCAGCCTAGTCAGACAAGCATGAACTGAAGAAGCCTCTTGGATAAGAGGTGAAACGTCTTCTAAGACAAAACCAAGTCCAGTTGCGTTCAATTCAATTGCCTTGAGATCCTTTTTTGTTTGTTTTGTTTTTTCACCCTTGACCCTCGTGGTGAAAGGGACAGTCTCCTGTTTTGCCAATGCTGCTGTCGACTGACAGCTTTGGACCAGATTCTACAGATTCTAGATATGAATCCTTTTTCTTTCTCTCTGTTATTTTCTGTAAGTGGCACTGGATACTTCAGGTATTAGTGTTTGTTTTATTGTGCAAAAAGAAAGTCAAAAGTAGTTGTATGCCTCAGCAAACCACTAAAGTTGCAGTTAAAATTTACAGCCATGTCTATCCAGACTCATACGCAGCCACGACAGTTGTCAAAGCCTCAAATATGGATGGTGCTGCAAAGTCGGTACATATTCTAAAACACAGAAGCTTCACACACATCTTCAGCCCAGCAGCACAGAACATCAATCAGCACGGTTTCTCGGTGGACAGTTCCTGAGATACCATGTTGAATAATGGCCAGAGAAATGTTTTTGTGAGTATTACGATGTCACAGTGAAGCTGACCTTTGACCTTTTGGATATGAAATGTCATCCCCTCGTCATTTTATCCTCATTTATTAGTGTTTCAATGCTTGAGGTATGGCCAAAAACATGTCGTGTGAGGTCACAGTGACCTAATTATTTGACCTTTGACCAACAAAATCTAATCAGTTCATTTTTGAGTTCCAGTGGACACTTGTGCCAAATTTGAGGAAATTCCCTAAAGGCATTCTTGAGTTACCACGTTGACAAGAATTGGACAGACAACCCGAAAACATAATATTAAAACATAATAACAATAATAATAATAATTAATTAATGATGAATTACATATTGGGTGATGTTTAAATATAAATGTAATAGCATACCTTATAAGATATAACAAAATCTTATTCTAAGTCCTGACATGCAGGCGCTCTCATTTATATAGTCTTCTCTTTTACTTTAATTTTCAACCTTTTGATTATGTATATGTCAATAACATTACTGAGGTATTTGTAAAAAAGAGGTAAGAGGAAAGTGGGGGGGGAAACAGGAGGGAAGTTTTAGTTTCAGTTTTGTTTTGTTTTTAAAGTTCTGATTTTTATGTGCTGTTCAAAAACATATGATGGAAAAAGGCATGTATATTTGTTAGTAAAAAGATTATTTTCAGAAACAAAACTGAAGACAGACATCTTTCAGACAAAACCACATCTCTAATAAGATGCTCTAATAATGTCATATATAGAAATTATTTAAAGGGGACTTGTTAGCTTTTCTATATTTTGTTTCTTATACATGTGTTACAATGAAGGATGTTCATATTAATCATGCCCAAAGTTTCAAATAATAAAGTACATGTATGTAGAAGTAATCCCTGTGATCAAAAACCTCAGGCTTTAATCGGTCTAAACACTATGTTTCTAATGTTTTTTTCTTCTCTGGCTACAGTATGATGTCATAGTGCGACAAGCATCTTTAAATAGTCATTTGCTCCAGGCACACTACTGCAAAGTGTTTATATTACATAGCCTACACTGGCACAAATAACTCCATGCTATCGTCAGGGAAACATGTAAACTTGGTCCCCGATTTCCTGCTGAAACCTGCGTGGTGGTATTTAGAAGCTTTAATTGGTGATTTTTCACTGTAGAAAGTGTCGCTTATCTCCGTTACAGTCACTCCCCCCGCTGAAATGATGGTGCAGAGATGCAGAGAAACAGGACACCTGCAAATGGTGACCAATCAGAGCAGACTGGGCTTTTTCAGGAGACGGTCTTAAAGAGACGGGTGCCAAACGGAGCCTTTCAGACGAAGGGTGAATACAGGTGTCCCAGCATAAGGAAAAGAAAGTAATTTTTGAATGTTAAAACATGTACACATGTTCTGGCAGAAATCCAAAATACCAGTATGAACCTGAAAACGAGCAATAAAGGTTCTCTCACTATACTTCATATCTCACATACGTACAACAAGGTGTAACCACTGCCCCAAGCGCCTCTAAGGACAATGCCTGTGTCTTGATCTCACAGTTAAGGGAGGCATCATTACAAGAGAGAAGAATACCACTATCCCTTTTCATCTTTAATTCGTTCTTTACAGCTCAAACTCTCTGATGCATACATCCATCTGTCTCCAGAACGCAACATCTTACCTCTATGCTACATTAAATGCCCCACATTTGTTCAAAGTCCTACTTCTCCTCCTCCTTCCACCTGCTTCTGTCTCCCTCAGCCCCTCCCTCCCCACCTGTGCCTGTGCCGCTGCTGCTGCCGCCGCCGCCGCCTGCTCCTGCTCTTGCTCCTGGTAGTACTGGGAGGCTCGTCGGTCCTCCTCCTCCTGAAGCTTTTTCGCCAGCTCTAGGTCACTGATGCCCTCGGGGAGCTGCTCCCACTGCAGGTCCTGGCTTTGCTGCTCCTGCTGCAGCGACAGTGCCATCAGATAGTCCTGACACACATGAACATGCACAAAGAGAAAGAGAGAAAAAGAACTGATGACTTATGAGCAAAGTTGTCAGTATGATGTTTAAGTAGATATACTGTGCTTTGATTATGCAACAGCTGAACTTCCTCAGCCTATATTGCAAACAAGCACAGCCACAAGCCACAACCACAGCTCCTCACTTATTAACTGAGCCATTTGTGTCTGTCTTCATTAATTTTCACATGTTGTAATATCTTAATTTTGTTTTTGTTGTAATTAGTTGCAGTGCAGTTTACAAAATGCCTTTTATGCTGGTGCTACCCACTGTGATGTACTCGGTATCTTCTATTATGTCATGTACTTTGTCACTGGCAAAGACTTAATTTCCCCACTGGGATCATTACAAGTTTTCTCCAATCTAACTGAATTGATTATGAGTGCAGAACATTGCCTGAATGGATTTTTCTCACCAAACCCATCTTGGAGATAAGGAGGGGCTGTGTCTGACTAAGCAAGGGGAATAAAAAGTAATAGCCCCCATGCTCTTGTCTGGTCTGTGTGTGTGGGAGCAAAGGCAGACAATTTGTCAGTGAGCGCTGCGTTTGGACCACTCAGGCTGGCCAAAGAGCAGACAGCTGTGAAAACAGTAAAAGTACTCAGGAGACATGGACCCGATGCAACAGGGGTCTGAGTGGAGAGTGTATGGTACAGCATGGATGAGATTGTATATGGGCGCCATGCAACCCTGACATGTGTCTTTCAGCCTGTCGTGTGTGTGTTAAAAGGAGAATTACGCCTATGTTATTTATATGGTATAAGTGCCCTGACACATCAAGTTGACGGCTGTTTGTTGGTCAATGTCAGGTCACCGGTGAACGTCTGTCACCCTACATTTTGACTCATCTGGTTTTTTTTCCCAGCCAATTCAGCATGTTGAATCGGTGTCAGAGACAGCAAAGCCCACTGGTGAGTGAAGTCACTCTAAATGCCGATTAAGCTAAGTGCACGAGAGGAAAAACGGAAGTGAGGAAAGTAAACAAACGACTCAAGTCAAGAGGGTGTGAGATTGAAACAAACTTGTTATATTAGGCAAGATTATAATGCTAGCCGTTGAGCACTTCAGCAAAAATGATTATGTTATTGTTCGCTGGCACACATTAAATATAATTTGTTCTTTCAACATCTGGTTGTGTTGTTTATGTGCTAACTGGCTAACTAACATCTTGAATTTGTTCTGTCGGTCTTTAGGTTCCCCTTTTTGAACAACAAATACAGACTACTGCCGCCTGCCGAAATGGATATGGATATGTATATATATATATATATATATATATATATATATGTATTTTATATTTCCTCTCACGCAGATGCAGAACTCACGTGCTAGTTGGCCGTCTGGTGTACTCTTTATGGTGTATTCAAGTGCAAGTTTTTGTCTGAGACACAGGTGATGTGAGGCGAGTCAACAATCTGCCTTTGACGCCACTAGTTCTTTGGTGTGTCTGGGCTTTAAGTCAGTACAAATCCATTAGTAAACATGAATAAGTCTCCAAAATCTAGAGTGCTAAAACTCAAATTTGTGATGTTATCAAGTGTTAAGTCTGGAGCTGCTCCATAGACAATGGACTGTGAAAGACTTCATAGTTCTGAGTATAAGAGTACATTTTCTGTTTCAGAACTGAGAACACTAAGATAGAATAAAACTCATTTGGGTACAAAAAAAATGAGCAAACATTTTGTGGTCCACAAAATCAGACTCCCATTAACTGTCTTTGGAGCAGCTCTAGACGTTGTACCCTATGAGATAACAAGTTAAAGTATTACTTTGCTGGTTTCAGGCTTTCAGAAAGAGTAGCTCATGTTCACAAATATTGTTGAACCTTCTTAGGCCATGGAAACGACATATTTAAATTCTTAATTTGGGTGATGTTCCCCTTTAAAAGGCTGAAATAGGGAGCTATAACACATCTATTATTAAAGAACTGCCCTTATTTTCTCCTCTGTTTTAGTTTGGGATGATGCACAGTTGATTTTTTTTGTATCTTGTGTTTGCAGAGATTTGATGCCATATGTTTTGTTTCTTTTTGAATCTCCTTTCCTCCAGAGTTTCTCCTATTTCTGTAAAGTAGTACAATGAAGACCAGTAAGACCGGTAAGGTGTTCTGCCTGGGCCTTTGTGGTGCGCTAATGGTGTGGAACGCACATCATGATAAAACACAATCATGGTTTTGGAGTGGATAATTGCTGGTTCTGCTAGTCTTGCCTGCATCAGTGCTCAGACCTGGTCTATCTGATCCTGCTGGCCGCGGTAAACAGTCTCTGGATCCGAAGGAGGCCGCAACCGGAACTCGGAGTCACAGAAGTTGCCGTCTCCATCGACGTTGTGCAGACTCTCCCAGACGACCTTTTCCTCTGTCAGGAAGCCTTGGTCTGTGACCAGGAGGTACAGCTGGCCCTAGGAAACAATCACACACACATTACATACACACATCTACTCAGTGTCACACTATACGGAGACATACAGGGCTGAATGGTTTCTACAAGTCAATGCGATCTGTGTATGGTTGTTTATCATGTGTGACTGTGTGTAAAAGTGCAACAAGAGAACTTAGGCTGCCTTGGTGCTCTGTCTGAGGGTTATAGGTGATACACACAGCTTTGCTTACATTGGCGACGACAGAGTGCTATTCACATTGAAAGTGTGCAGTCACCACTTCCCCTCCTGCAGATAACAGGAAAGGTCTGTCCAAGCTGCAGTGATATGGCAAGCCAGCTGTGGGCAGGGGCTGTTAGAGATGGGATACAGACCTCTTAAAGGGTCATCATGATTGGTCTAATGTTGTACAATTGCTCAAAGCTTTCATCAGTTTGAAGAACACGTTACAGCAAGTCTGTGCGGTGAACATTACCAAAAACACTGAGAAGCTTTAGTGGAACGGGAAGAGAAACAGAGAGAAGAGGGTGCTTTCAATCAGGTAGATAGATGACAACACTTGATAGCAACTTATTTTTCTTAATCGACTGCAAATAATAATTGCAAATGTAAAAACTCAATTAAATATTACTCAAAGGCTTTCCTATAAAAAAATCAACTATCCATCAAAACAGAAGTACGCAACTGAGCTACTTCTTATTGAATAGCCTGCAGAGAAGCAATTAATTAAAGCAGGTTTATTATGTTTAGCCCACAGACAAAATATAGGGCAGTCTGTTTCAGATTGCAAAAGTAGTTTTGCTGATATCTGTATGGAAATCAGCAAAAGAAAAGAAAGAAATCTACCCTTACAAGGGTGTCAAATTAGGCCTTGAAATATTTCACAGAAAAAAAGTAATTATCCTGTACAAATAAAGCGCTTCAAGACGCTTGTCACGGACTGTAGGGACAGTTCATAACACATCCTGACCCATTTAGGTCGCTGCAATTTATGAAGTAAGCTCCACATGTGATTCTCAATCTGACTCATGCACTTACTGTGAAGGAGTTGTCAGAGGGCTGGGTATCATTTAAAAAAATACGATACCAGTACCAAAACCAGTATCCTTAAAATTATACTCATACAAAGAACTTCATTGAGTTAATTTTTTCTACTTAATTTGATAGCCATCATGTGAATGGAGGCATTCAGTTGGGGAAAATGCCACCAGACACGGGGCAAATTAATTTGCTGGTAGCCTATCTGTGTGTGTGTGTGTGTGTGTGTGTGTGTGTGTGTGTGTGTGTGTGAGTGAGAGAGAGAGAAAGACAGAAAGAGAGACAGAGAGTAAATGTGTGTGTTGGTGTTCCAAGTGTCAATAACATGCGGGGAGATGCCAACATGAAACTGTAGCAGGGCATCTTGGCATAGTGAACTGCCAACTCTGTCAAATACACTGCATTCAACTTCACCACACTACAGACTGTGTGTGCCTTAGCTGCTGCGGTAGTGGGCCAATCACATGTCACATTAATTTAAAGAATGCCTGCAGTGATTGGCTGCAAGCAACACCATACAGGTATGCGTTTTTTCTAGATCTGGGTACAAAACGGATCAAATGCATGTATCGTTTGACTGGAGAAGTTTCAGGACTACTTGGTTATATCAGTCCATTCCTGTAGCAGCCCTGGGTGTTTACCTTATATTTGATCATAGTGCTGAAGTGGTTGTTCCTGAAGAAGACACAGAGCTCTCCCTCTTGTACGGTGGATGTGAGCTCACACAAGCCATGGTACGTAAGCTGCGTGGCTGTGCTGCTCAGAAACTGCTCTGCCACGATGCCTGGGGGCGAGAGAAGGGGAGGAGGAAACAGTCAGGCAAACAAAGAAGGAGAGACTGAGTTTGTGATTAATTTTTTTTAGTCTGTTTTTTCTTTTGCAGAATTCACAGACAGATTTAAAACAGACAAAAAATTGAATGGTGTCCACGTATATTAGGATGCTTTTATTATTGATAAGCTTCATCTGTTGACCTGCGAGTCACTAAAGTAGTTCTGAAGACAATCCATTATTTAGCTCAGGAAGCAGCACAACTTCACATGTTTCTTATAAATGCAGTCTTTTTGATTTACGGATATTTTCATCATTAGACCACTGGATGAGTCATCCGCACTACAATCAAGCAATCGTTACTCATTCATAGGTCACTATTTGGAGAGCGTGTAGGAAACGCTGCTGTAATGTCTGCAGTAGCTGTTTGAACACTCTGACTCTGCTGTTGGAAGTGATCGCAATAACTATAGTGAACTCAATATAGGCTGGGAGGCAGATGGTGAGGGACATCTGTAAGATGGAGCGGCATTCAATTTGGAGCAAACACCCACAAAATCAGACCCAAACAGATGAGCAACAGTCAACCTTTAGAGGCTGGCAGGAAATCAGCTACCTATTGGATACTTGCTATTAAATATTTCAGCACATTAAAGCCAGACAACAAAAGCCAAAGATGTTTAGTCATATTAGTCATTTTTAAGTGGTTCTGAAGTCGTCTCTTGGAGCAGCATCAGCATCAAATCACTTAAATTAAGCCCTCATAGGAATTCCTACTCTCAAAATGCAGAAATACAATAAACAGAAGTGAATCTTCCATATCAATATCATCATCGGCTAAAGGCTTTGATGTGTTGACTTGGCAGCGGCCCAGCTGACAACCACTCAGGAAGCTCAGTGTTGAATGAGCAAATATTTTTAGTGGAGAAGTTAGTGACAGCTGGTGAGAAAAGTGTAAGCTGTGGAAGTAGGCCATTTGATGAGTGGCTACATGTATGTCCTGGTTTCAGCTGAGCTTGATCTGTGATGCCCTGGACAGTCCAGTGAACATATATACTTAATGTTACAGTGCACACTGTAATATCTTACAGTGAATAGATATTACACGGTAATATCTATTCACTCTGAAGCTCCAGTTTTCTAACTTTAACATTTCCTCCCAAGTGCATGACTCTGCTCCTTTTTCTCTATCTCTAACTACACCAGGGGGAGAGAGAAGAGATGAGGGGACACAGGAAGGGAGTCAGGCAGGTCAGAAAGTAGAGGGAGTGACGAGAAAGCATTCACCTTCCCCTGCCAGCTCGCTGTTGTCTGACTGTTTGCAGGATATTATCTTCTCCACCAGCTGGTTGTAGCTGCAGTTGCCCACTGCCTTGACAATGTCATGCATCTGCAAACAAAGATTGAAAAAACACTGTGGGAAAGAGCGTTCACCGAGCTTTGATGCCGTTTTCTTAAAAGCCGTAGCAGTAGATTTATTCAAAATTTATAACCCAGGAGAAACATTATGGTGACAAGGGGTTCATACTAAAACTACTACCGCTGTGTAAACCTGATCCCTTTTTTGGTGCAGTTCAACCGGTGCATTTACCCATTAATTATCTTTATTTTGCATGGTGTGAATGCTGTCATTTGAACTTGACAAAATGTCTGCACACAGACCACCTTAAAAGGAGATGGTGTGCTTCCAGGAGAACTGTGGAGCTGTTAGTTTGTGGCTGAAAAGCAAACCGGACCACAGGACTGTGTAGTAGCAGATATGACATTAATATGATTTCAAACTACTGAATGGATGCATCCCATCTGCTGATTCTGGGAACTGTCAAGGAGGTGATCGCCTGTATAATTATCTAAAGTAATTTGGTAACCATGATAACATGTATGCTTGGCAGTTAAGTGAGAAAAATGTAGAGACCACACTTATACAACTACTGTATCTAACTCATGTGGTGCAGGTTTTAATCCCGTTTCTAGTTTTATTTCTGAGCTCTTTGTTACACTAGAGAAGAGAAATTAGACACATTAAAGTACAGTAAAGCTCAGTCATGTGGGCTCAGGAAACACTGATGATTCAGGATGACACTTACCACAGATTTCTGAGAAAGAGTTTCCTGTCAGTGTGTATGACATCATCATAATAACCAGTTAGGGTTGATACAAAACACAAAAAGCTAGAGGGCAACAATGTGACAAATTGATCTTCAAAGAAACAGATTGACTTGTAAAAGGTAAGTAAATACAACTATTCATCATTAGTGGTTTACTTTACATCCAAGTGTTAAGTTTACTTAAAATGTAGTTGTATTTAATACATTTTAGAAGTTGTTGCAACTTAAAAATGACAAGTGAGATTAACTTGTTCATTCTAAGTATTAATTAACTTAAGTAAACCAAGTCAGTCTGACTAGACCTAACAGTTGTGTTTATTCAGTAGAATTTAGGAAAATGATTGCCTTAGATAAATAAAGTAAGCACAACAAAGAATGATTACTAAATTGGGTTATTTTTTATTTTAACACAATGCCATTCTTGGCATTGTAAGGGCCAGTGTTTGGTTTGTTTGTTCTGTGCTACAGCAGAACAACATGGCAGAGGATCTGTGCCATATGTAGATATAAAGGGCTCATTCTAAGGTAGCGAACAAATGATTCAGGTGATTATCAGTTAATGAAAACATAGTTATGAATATCAAGTTCCATTTCTGTCAATAGATCCCCCTAAATCCTACACACTGGACCTTCACAACAAGGCCAGTGTTTGTGGCAACCAACGAAATCATACCTTCAAAACAAATTCCCCTTTGAGCCTTAGAAAATAATCTTTAAAAAAATCTGAAAAACTCAGACCAAATATTTTCTCTCTTTCTCTAAAATACCAGTATTCAACAAAGCTTCAGTCAGCTCACAAGCTAAAATGAAACATTCAAATAAACTAGACATATTATGCGTATGCTTTGAAGTGTAATAAACACAACAACACTGTAGGTGTTAACATTGTGCTACTCTGTATATCTGTATCCTGCTTGTTGCAAACTTATCAATCACATTTGTATATCCGCATGTTAACAAAGCAGAACTTGCAGATATAATACATAAAACTGTTCAGCTAAGTCAGACTAACTTGGCCTACTTAAGTTGCTATTACCTAGAAAGAACAAGTTAACTTCACTTGTCATTTTTAAATTATAACAACTTCACAAAAAAAAAGTACATGCAAATACATTTTAAGTTAACATAATTTAAGACTAAAAGTAACATTTACTTAACTTTTTCCAGGCCATTGGTTTCCTAGATTGTTTAAAGTAACATCAACTTGTCAGATTTTAACAGTGAAACTACTAGAACTGGAAGGCAGAATATTTCTTACTCGTAGAGATGTGTCCAGGATAGGGAGCAGGGCAAGAAAAACCTGTTTGTTTCTGGGAGGTAAAGAGAAACAGCAGTGATGAGTAAGGTCAGTCTCACCTGGGGGTCAACCAGCCAGCCGTGGTAGAGAGGGATGTCGAGCAGATCAAACACAATGCATTCTGGGGTGTACTCGAAGACTCGCACCCCCGTGAACTTCACGTTCACATCCAGACCAGTCTGCAGCTTGTGCAACACTGCCATGGCATCACTCATGTTCTAGGACACAAGGAGAACAATGGTTCAGATTAATGTTATTAAATGTGTTATAATAATGCAGCAGAGGGATTACACAATGTGAAATTGAAGTTTGCACAAAATATTCTTTTTGCTTGTGCATAAGACATAATACAGAACCAAAAGCTGTGTCCCATCCAGTTGTTTCCATGTGCTGTAAGCCGTCTTTCTGTGTTACATTATTCCTGGTTGTCTGCACACAGTCAGCACATCTGAAGCTATCAGCGATTGATTTTTCTACCTTTACAAGAAGCCATTAGCTGCCATTCACTCCCGTACAATTAAAGAAACAGCTTCCCAACACTTGCGCCTTAATTTGGTTTTGTCAAATATTTTTTGCTTCATCGTGACTTCACTGTGACTAAGTTGAATTTTTTCATATTTACTGCACTTATTAGATTTTGCTCTGCTTACTGTCAATCAACCTACAACCACAGGAAGAAATGGAAGTCGCTGCCGGGAAACAATTTGATATTTCATTTCTGAGTAAGCTCTCAGGCTTATCATTGTGAGACTGTGACATGATATTTCCCTTGGATAATATTACCAAGGGGTGGACAAAATATCAGAAACACTTGACAATATAATGTTATCCATTAGGCCTGCAATAAACACAATCTTTATTTGATTTTTTGGGACATTTTGGCCTTTATTTCTGGTAGTGAACAGCAGAGACATGACAGGAAATGAGAGGAGAGAGAGGAGGGATGACATACCATTGTATTGATGGTTATAAATTACATCTTTAGTGGTAAAATAAGTAAAATATAAAGTGTTTAACATCTGCTGTGACCACACTGTCAGCGTCATAAAGCCCGAGCCCACCAGTTAACCCCTGAAATGTTTTATGTCAGACATTTGTGGCCATTTTAAGGATGTATTGTTTACTTAGATTATAATACACTGTAAATGGTTTCACAGAAATCAGTGCCCATTTTTTAACACTTTGTCAAGGCTCAAACATTAAGTTACAGAATGACTCCAAATGTAAACTACTACAGAGTTCATACTACAACTTAGATCTCATTGACATCTCTAGGGAAATCTCTCTCAGGAAACCTTTTCAAAAACTATATAAACTGAGGTAAAATTGATGGATAATGCATGTTATTCACTTCTTTTGTTAACAAACTATCAGATTTAAATGGCTTTAACTAAAGACATTGTTGTGTCTTTTTGTCTAAGTGATGGGAGATGACTCACTGTAGCAGAAGGTATGCATTGACGTCACTTTCACATGATACCAACCCCCCTCACTATGAGCAGACTGAGCCGTGATACCAGGAGGAAAACACACACAAAAAAGTGAAGGCCATCAGAGTCTACAGCGCCCCATGCTATGTACTGTACCAGACAGTCAATGGTCCGTGCACTGTGGACAGATATCAAGCTGATGTATAACCTTAATGTAGCGTCGCACCAGGGAAGTAATGTTACACAAAACAAAGTCTGGTGGCGTTAAGATGACTGGGTTTACTGTCCAGAACACAAAAGCTTTAAAAAAAGAAGCTGTTCTGGGTTTAATTCAGCAAAACCATCCTGCAAACAGACCTGTAGGCTATTTCTTTAACCAGACAGTTGACCTCGGAATAAAAAATACATATTTTGCCTCTTACCTGTAGTGCTATTTATCAGTCTAGGTTGTTTTGGTGCAAGTTGCCAAGTGTTGGAGATAGCAGCTGTAGAGATGTCTGCCTTCTCTCCAGTATAATGGAACTAGATGGCACTCATCTTGTGGTGCTCAAAGTGCCAAAAAAAAACATTAAGAAAACTCATCAACAACGATGTCCCTTTCCAGAAATCATGTCCCAGTTAGTCAAGATAATCCACAGACCTTGTTGTGAGCAGTTTCACGTAGGAACTATTTTCTCTCAACCGAGCTACACCTGCAAACCGTAACACTGGACAGAAGGAAGCAAGCATCTACTGCTAGCTCACCTAGCACCACTGAGTTAGCTGAGGAGGACGTCATTAATGTTTACATCCTGTGCTGTCACGAGCAAGAGCCTCTCGTCCATGAGTAGATGCACACTTCCTTTTTTTGGTATTTTCCTGGCACTTTGAGCACCACAAGCTGAGTGCCATCTAGTTCCATTATATCCGAGAGAAGGCAGACATCTCTACGGACGAATTCTCCAACACTCTGCAACTCACACCAAAACAATCTAGATTGATAAATAGCACTGCAGGTAAAAGGAGAAATATGTATTGATTTTGGGCTGAACTGTCTGGTCAAAATGGCTTACAGCTCCAAATGTTTGCTTGCTCTGTTAATGTTACACAGACGCAGGGAAAGCATTGCTTCACCTTGCTTCACTTCTCTTTGGCCTTCAGCAGTCTGTAAGAACTTCTGCCTGAATTCTTTCTAAATCTCCACAGCCAATTCAATAACAGCTTTTACCACCTTACCACTGTTTTCTACATTTTACACAAGTGAATGCACCATGGTGAATGTTAAATTTTACAGATAGGATTTCCCAATATACCATATCAGAAATATTCCATTTCAGGTTTCTCTTTTTTAAAGCAGTGTCTAAGCTCTCAAGAAGAAGAATGGCATCACCAATGTGCAGGGTGTTTACAAGTTGCATTTAAATTAAATCTACCACTCGGTTCCTGCAGGTTTTAATTGGATTTGTCTTCTCTGGTATTCATGTGGCCCAAACAGAGCTGAGAAAAATGCCTCTTCATGCTGCTATTTGTCTCTCGGGCTAATAGGAAAACATCAGAACTTTGTTTTGAGGTAGAAAAATCTGAACTAAATGGCTTGAGGCTGCCAAAAATATAAATGTGTGGAAAGAAATTCTTTTATTTCAGTGACTGAATGATTGAAGAGAATGAACTGTGTCTACTATGATTGGCATTAATCCCCTAATCATGAGTGACGAGGATGTTATCAGCAAAACAACTGTTCACTGCACTGTGTGAAAGTCTTTATATACACACACCACATCACATGTATGTCATATATGTCACACGTATGCATCCACGCACCTGTGAGCCCAACGAAACAGATCAATTCTAGCATCAAGCCTCAGAGCAATGTTTCCCAGCTGGCTTTAAACCTCTGCTGCCATTTAAGTCTTGGATCAAGATAAGCCTCGCAGCTGAGCCCTACAACTCTTTTATGAGTGTGCAGTTGTGAGCGATTTCTGTTTGATTTCTGCTTTTTCACAATAAACAACTAGAGATGGTAAAGACACAAGAAAAATGACCCCGAAGCAAATTACTTTACAGAACAATAAACTTGAGTCTACAAACTTAAAACAACAAAACAATAATTAAAAGAAAACTGTATATAAAACCTTACAAAATGAAATATTTCATAAGTGTGAAGAGTTTTGCGCAGTGCAAAATATAACAGTGGACAGTTTGATTCACTACACATAAATTAGACTATTTATACAAGACAACGTTATCATATTCTGATTAATGTCATTAGATTAATTTCAACTACAGTATCGACCAGCTTGTTTTGAAAAATTATTAGCAAAGAGGTATAAAAAATAAATTGGCAAAAGTTTTCGGCGCAGAACGCGGACTCTATATGTTCAGTTTACAGTAGAGATACTGTATGTCCCATTAACGGTGAGCTACTCCCGCTTTGATGCTCGGCGCGGCGAGCTAAGGTGAAAAGCCTTCAGCTGTCCCATCTGAGTGTGTGGATTAGGACGCTTACGAGCAGCAGTGATGGCAGGATTAGCAGGGCTGTGTAATGGACCACATCTCTTCACTTTAGGGCAGAGCGCTCCAACAGCAGATGAGCACTGATGATTAGTGAAGCATCGCTCGCATTCATCTGTGCTTGTTGGATGCACTTCCACAGTATAACACTAGCTCAGTGCTCTGCTTAGGCCTTTCTGTATTTTACTTTCACTCTCCTCAGCCCAGGTGTGTAAAGGAAGGCCTCTCTGCTTAACTAACTGATGACTTTCATCCAAAATTTACCTAAGAAAAAAACCCTGAGATGGTGTAATTAACTGCTAGTTGACAGCATATGGCATTTCAGTGCCAAGATGAGGGATCTGATTATGACAAAGCTTTCATCTCTTAACATAAGAGCCCCAGATGATAATGGATGTGTGGCCATTAAAGCATGTAGCCAAGAAATCAAACTATAATCTAGAGCTGCAGTGATTAGTTGGTTAAGAAAGTATTTTTAATAGTTTTTTAAGCAAAAAAGCCAAACATCTGCTGATTTTATTCTTCCTAAATTGCATAATTTGATGCATTTCTTTGTTATGCATGATAATAAATTGAATAGCTTTGGATTTTTAGGATGTTAGTCAGATAAAAATACCATTTGAACACATCACTTTGGGGTTTTGGAAGTTGGACAGGGCCTGTTTTACTATTTTACTGACAAAACAATTAATCAACAAAATAATGGGCAAATTAATCAATAGTGTGAATAATCATTAGTTGCAGCCTCACTGTATAAAAAACTGTAAGAAAGAATATTGAAGAATGAGCTCTTTTTCTCATGCTGCACTTTGAGTTTATAAACCAAAACCTTCCTGCCAAGCAACACAATTGAGCAACTGTTTTTGGCTGAGAAAAACATACTAAGGTTTATAGTGTCATCAAATGTAGTGCTATTGCTAAATAAATATCACTCTTAGGAAATTCAGCTGTCAGATATTTGTCCTGAGGGTGCAAAATTTACTAGTGTGTCTGCATTCATGTAAATCTATAAAAATACACACAACCAATCTATGAAGCGAAATAAAACAGTGTATCAATCACCGGAGGACAAAAGTAAACCATTACATAACGCCATGACCCGGCAGCAGGAGCTGTAAATAATGAACGGTTTACGAGACTGTGATGTCCCACAATGTGGGTCATACTTTTATGAATCCTGGCACACATCAGCAGCTGTCACTGCTCTACATTTCTGTTGGATGTATCGTCGAGCTAATGTGAACTTTCTAATGTTTAACAGCCCCTCATTTACACACATATGGAGGACTGAACACCTCTCAACATAGAATGATTATAAGCTCATATAGGTACATGCTTGTGCACTGGAGCTATTGTAATGGATTGCATTAAATAGTACACGCGTACCTAACAAACTGATAACCCTGTGTGTAGCTTAATCGCTGATCTTATAATTAGATTACTCCTGCTTGAATTAAATCAGTGTACAACACTACAACCTGTACATCTGATAGCTCTCCCTTTACCCTCGTTATGAACGTTTATGATTCAAAAACTATTTCTATATCTCTGACATCACCATCAGCAATTCTCCATCATGTTTTCATCTCATTTAATGTGTCTGCCTACTCGATTAGAGATAGATTCCTAATCAGAGGGACTTTAATTTGATTATCAGGGAGTCCACCGAACAGAAATGTATGGAGAAGTAGCATCTGTTTATCATCAAACAGGCTAGGTCTAAGACCATGTGCAAAATTGGAGATTAATGTCTTTAATCCCACATTGAGATTTCATCTGCTCTACTCAAAAGAATGAATCAGATGAAAAGGTTCAAGAAACATGTGTGAGGCAGGCCCATCACTGTGAATGACACCAAATTAAAACAAAAGAGGCTTCTTAAACACAAGAACCCATTTCCTCCAATGGCTGAACAGCCATCATGGATGAAATGCCTTGTAAGAGTGCTGTTGAGCTGCGTCCACTGAGACAAAAGCAGAGCAAAACTCCACTCTCACTTCCACAGCTCCTCCAAGTAAATATTTAACAATAGCTAAAGAGCAGCCGTGCAACTGCTATTTTAATCCTCATACACTCCTGTGGCAGATGATGTTTTTTAAGCTGAATTTATAAATAGATCCACTTCTGTTGTGAACTGCTTCAGCTCTTTTCAAAGTCAGAGTGGTTTCAGTTGTATTTTATAACAATCCAATAAGCAATGAAAGCACATCTCTCGCAGATATCGAGAGGAGGACACCTTTTGTTTGACATGCACATAAACACATTTCAGACTTGCTCTCTGTTAGATCCCAGAGCCCTGCCCACTGTAGTCTCCACATACTGTCAACCACAGCGAACGGACATGAGGACACCCACATACAAAGGAGCTCTCAGGCCAGTGTCTAGGATTAGACTGCCATAATAACTATGCTACACAAACTCTTACCACTCCCTTGCTTTAACTGTCCATGCTGAGGCCGCCACTGATTTATTTAAGAGGTTGTATTTCGGCTCAACTTAAATTTAGAAAGTTGCAGTGAGCTTCTACGAGGAGGCTACACATTATATTTTCTCCTCTTTGAATGAGGGACAAGTGTGGATTCAAATCATTCACAGATGTGCTGGTGCTCTGCCACGCAAGAGGAGGAGAGGCAGGGCCTCTCTCGCACCGTAGGCAGGCAGAGGAGATGGGAGGAAGCAGGGGAGCTGGAGCTCCATCTCCAAGTGCATCTCATGGAGAGTTACACATACACACACACAGCCTCAGTAATAGCCGGGAGCTGAACCCAGCCATGCGTCTCTAAGCATTCACAGCCATGTGAAACAACATAATCTGACACTCCTGACCCCTGTTGTTCCCTGGGCCTTGCAAGACACATCTTATGTAACCTATAGAGCAGTGGGGGAAAAAAGCTAAGCTGCAGTTTCATGTGGTTTGTAATCAACTCGATGCTTATTTCCATATCATGGAACACAGCTGACCTTCTCTGCTACCTCAATGCAAATGTACAAACCTGCTTTATTGTAAGCATGCAGCGACTGAATGGACATCAGAGCAGTGTGCACCTCACTTTGCACACTGTGGTAAAAAAAAAC
Source organism: Epinephelus fuscoguttatus (assembly GCF_011397635.1). NCBI lineage: Eukaryota > Metazoa > Chordata > Actinopteri > Perciformes > Serranidae > Epinephelus > Epinephelus fuscoguttatus. The sequence continues at coordinate 26,554,866 of NC_064753.1, read as the reverse complement.
CCATCAATAATGGCGTTGAGAACAGCTGAGATATTTTGAATGTGTCGATGAGACAAAGCGAGCGCTCACATTCAACTTGCACAATTACGGTTTCAACAAAGAGGGGGAGAGAGAGAGAGAGAGAGAGAGAGGAGAGAGTGAATTCATCCCAAAAGCCCTGCGCTCCTTAAGTACCATGAACAGTCAGCAGCTTGCTAATGCACACACATAAGCAAAAACACATGCCTGGTTAATAATAATATCCCGCAGTGATTAGACAGGCCTTACCTGCTCATAGTTTAGCCGCTGAGCCTCTGATATCTCTTTAGGTTTGGTTTCCAGGATGTAGTCTCCTGCAGAGTGACAGAGGGAGAGAGATGTTGACTTATATTGTATCAACAACAGAGCAAAACAATCACTACCATGATTGATTATCACAACAGCTTCATAGCTTTAACGTTTGTACAGAAGATGACAGATGCTTTGAGGTGTTTTAAAGAGCCATCGGGAGGGTTTAGCATTGGCCAGCTGTTTTCCAGAGAAAAGGCTGTGCCAAACATGTAGCATCAGTCGAGTCCCTGTCCACTGTGGTGTCACCTGAGAGCTCTGTCGACTCGGCTCTGTGGCAGAAAGTACAGCCTGGCAGCTGTCTAGCTCCAGCTCTGTGCAGCCTGATGAGCACTACAAACAGGCTGCTTTTTTATCATGAACACAGAAAACAAAAACTGAATTTCACATAGATTCAACAGCACAGGAGTCATGGAAATATATTCTTGTTATTGCTGGTAAAATGTTACAGCAGCCCTTACTTTAAAAACTCTTGTGTAAGTGTTTTTTTGAAATACTTTACGGAGAGTCATTAATTTATTAGGAACTGGCGAGAGCATCATGCTGCACTGTCAACACATACTTTTCCTGAGTAGTACTCAGAGGAATGCCATCGACCTCTTGTCATCAACAACAACATTAAGTAAAAACAGCTACACATGGAGAGAAAAACACTTCCAGAGAATGAATGGATGGAGTATATAAAAGAAAAAGTCTATTAAAGGGACAGTTTACCCTAAACTCAAAATAAAAAAGTTTTTCTCTCTAACCTCGAGTGCCGTTTATCATTCTACATCGTTTTGGTGTGAGTTGCTGAGTGCTGGAGATACCTGCAGTTCAGATGTCGACCTTCTCTTGAACATAATGGAACTAGATGGCACTCGACTGGTGGTGCTCAAACCACAAAAAGCATTTGGAAAACTCAACAGCAGTGTCACTTTCCAGAAATCATGACCCTGTTACTGAGGATAATCCACAGACCTTGTTGTGAGCAGTTTCATGTAGGAACTACTTTCTTTCTACCAAACTACACCCACCAACGGCATCATTACGCAGACAGAGGCGTGCATCTACTGCTAGCTCACCTAGCACAGCTGAGGAAGGAGGCCATTAATGTTTACGAGCACAAGCCTCTCGTCCATAAGTAGATGCACGCTCCCTTCTGTGCGGGGATATGGTTGGTGGGTGTAATTTGGTGGGAAGAAAATAGTTCCTACATGAAACTGCTTGCAACAAGATCTGTGGATTATATTGAGTAACTAGGAAAGAGACATTCCTGGAGAGTTTCTGATGTATTTTTGGCGCTTTGGGGACAACAAGCCGAGTGACATCTACTTCCGTTATATTCAAGAAAAGGCAGACATCTCCACAGCTCATATCTCCAATACTATGCAGCTCACACCAAAACAATATACATAAATAAACAGCACAACAGGTCAGAGGAAAGAAATGTATTTTTGATTTGGGGGCGAACTGTCCCTTTAAGCTTTTTTCTTGTTGTGCTTTATAATTGCAGTGACTGATGTAGAAAGGCATGGTGATGTCTTCATGTGCGTGCTGTGAGAAATAACTGCCCAATCCATTACCAGCCTATCTATGCACAGAGTACAGCTAATGTGACCAAAGTAAAGACGTGTTTGACCCTCTTAATGAGTGCACAAACCTATGCTTGATGACCTTAACTCAAACTAACGCATCAGTCAAGCTCAAAGACTCTTTGTTGCTGTCTTCTGCAACATGTGAACTTGTACTTTACGAGGTGTTTGCACCAAACAACAGACTAACTGCTGGCTGCAGTTTAAAAGACCACTTCAGATTTGATTTCCATGCTGTCACCCTAGCTGAAGATTTTATTGCAAGTCAAGATTTTTTCCAGCAGGGGGCCGGCCGGCCAGCTGAGTGGTTTTACTACAGCATGTCCACGACAGGGAAAACCCCTCACTGCTCTGTACTCCAGTGAACTGTGGACTCACTCGTCTCAGGTCCTCCCTGAATATCTGGAGCTGTCTGCCTCTGTGCCTCTGAATCACTGGCCATGCTATGTTGCGTGCTGCCGAGCGACAAACACCACCCACTGTCAACAGCACATCTGCACAACATCACCCTTGGTGTTTGTGTCTGTGTATTATGACACAGTGCTTAGTTGAGATGTTACACAGCAGCCCCTGAACATGATACAAGATTAATATTGTGTGCTGTAATTATCACACGCAGGCACAAGGTGAAGTCATTGTCCCAAATACCACACATATGGGCACTTTTGGACATAGTGAAACACTGCAAACTTACTTCACTGTTGGAGTGCTGTTTGAAGCATGGACGCAAACCATCTACCATTTAAGAGTTCACATATAGAGCTGTGACATGGACTACTTTTAGTCTACTTACGTCAATGAACACAGAAGGCCCTGAGCTGGGAGAAGACACAAGTGAGGACTGTCTCTACCTCTGAAGAACCCCTGCTGTAATCAGACTCTCTACTTTGATATTGTGGAGTAATTTTAGTTATGAAGGGCAGGAGACAGCCAGAGAGAAGAGATAGCTCATGTTTCCTTTGCAACAGCAGAAGATTTAATCATGGGGGATTCCCCCGTTCGGGTCTCTTCCTCTGTTGACACTGGAATATGTATATGTATATATATATATATATACATATATATATATATATATATATATACACGACCTTTAGTATGTAATCACGAAAATTTGAGAGGATGTGAAACACAAGAATGTTTACAAGGCTGTTGAAATGCAGCTTGATGGGTTGGTGTGTTTACAAGTGTGGACTAACACTCTGTAAAAGCAGTGCAACATTTTAGTATTAAGGTAAGTTACTTTATACTTCTGCAAGCTACAAACAGATTATATTGTAAATGTAAAACCAGGTGGAGTGCCATACTCACTGTTGTAACATGGATTAATATCATAATTATTACATCTCCCCCTCTGATCAATGATGTGGCATCGAATCGTTTCTGGTCTTGTAGGTTTAATAGCTTCAAACACTCACCGAGATATTCCATCAGTTGCTCAGCAGTTATAATTTCCATCATAGGTGGCATCTTTACCTGCAACAGAAACGCATCGTCATCATTCAGTATCCAGTTACCAAACATGGCACTGCAACTCAAGTTACCAGGACAAGACTATGTACTGAAGGGACCCATGTGTTTTAGTTAGTAAACACCACGCACATCACGTCAGCATGCATCATGTTCTGACGTGCTGGTACATCATGAGACCTAATGCTGAAATTGATAAACATGTCTTGACAGAAATACATTGTGTGACAGGAAGTGGAAGTGCTGAGACACAGAGACGCACTAGGACTGGGTGTGTATGTTAACCAATGGCAAATCTAAGTCTTACACAAACTTCCCATTATAATTATATAAATAAACTGCTGACAGAGCTTATAAATGTGCATATTGTGAAGTTACAATCAAGTTTCTATTGACCCATGCTGATCTCAGAGTCTTTACCTTCCATGCAAGCAGGAGGACATTCATAATAGCCAGTAATGGACATGGGCCGTTCTCGTTCTGGGTGATGATCGGCGTATTCTCCTCCCTCCACTTGATCCACTTAATGTGGTATATGGACTGGCCGGCGGCCCGGTCCTTAGCACACGAAGTCTTTGTCCCATCAGCCCCGTACTCGCCCTGCAGGGCCAGGGCCAGTCCTCTGTCCTCCAGCCCCTCGCTGTTCAGGTCGGAGCTGGGGCATGAGTTGAGGTTGGAGAAGGACTCGAGTGAATCTATGCTTCGAGACTCTCCACCAAGGCTGGGATCGGGGTCACTCCCACTCGGCAATCCCTCCGATAAGGTGTGATCACCGGACAGCGGTTTGACGGTTGCTGTGATTGCATTGTCCGGACACAGATGAGTCGGCTTGGCAAGTTTTGTCGGCTCACTTTCCTCACAAGGCAAAACCTCAGCCCGCACATCTGTGCCCTCCTTAGCGGAAGGTGAGGACGGGCCGTCGGTTTTGTTGTTTACTAACTTTGAGGCACCACCCTCGCTATCTTCTGCAGCCAGCACCGAGTCATGCCCCATCCCGTTACTGATCTGATCCCCGGACCCCGAGCCGCTCGTCGTCGTAGTGTCCTTCTTCGTATCCTCCAGCACCGGGAGGACTTCGATCACTTCTGGCACGTCCGACTTCCCGGCAGTGGAAATGACATTAACGGCGGTGGGAGCACCAACATTTGTGGTGCTGTTATTACAACTAACGTTAACCAAAGTACTGAGAGCAGCCTCACTATTCTTGCATTTCTCGGCTGTTCCTTTCACTCCGCCGACAGCCGTTACGTCGCCCATCTCTCCCGCGATCGTGGCACACAAAGCGCTCCCGTCAGTGTCTCGATGCAGGTTTGCATTTTTCTCCATTTCGATTTACAGACTGTCGACAGATTTTAGCTCAATTGCAGCAGCAGCTTCAGTCCCAAAGACGCCATGACAACTCTGCGAGTGACGTCATCAGAGTGAATTGCTTTCAGGCCGAGCAAGGGGGCGGTATAAAAGCAACGGGCAGGCGGTGATGCCTTCGCGTGGGCTCGTATTCTTCAGGTTCTCAACTCAAGTTAAAAATGTGTGACCCAAACAAGGTATTTATTTAACGAACCATATTCCTCAAACATGTTTTACTGACTAAAATAACTAGGTCGCACGTAAACCGTTAAATTTTAGCTGATAGTCATTGATGACGAGTTAAAAAAGCCGAATTTGTCAGTGTCCACCCCAAAACAAACGATGCTGACGACTCTTGGTTACACCGCATGTATAACTGCAAGTCTCTGAAGCAAAAGAACAGCTAAGATTGTTTTCCGTGTGTCCTGACTCCTCAGCAAGGTGCCAAAATACAGAATATACAAAACCGTTTAAAATATTGCCACCGGCCCGCACCTTTGTACTGTGTATGGCAGGCCCTGTCTTTTATACGGAGTGCTTCTGCCGTGATACAGCCTTTTACGAGGACTCCTGAACGTAGACTGAACGGAACCTGCCGTGGCCGTGACAGTCGTGCGTTAGGAGTGCTCGCGTATTTGTGAGACCATAATAATCTCGCGTTGCCAGACCTCCCATGCCATGCCTACTACTATCAAGATAAACGACACTTTAATTATGAGGCAGATGTGATGGTTGTGAGCTTGAACCACATTCATGGTTTGGGAACACACACGAAAACAAAAATATGTTTTTACTTCTTTAGTTGGGTGCAAAAACACACATATAAACCATCATATGAAGTGATCTATGTTATTTTAGCATCACCGCACTTTTATAGCCATTTAATTACCAATTTTCTAAAATGTCTTCAGTTATAGTACGCATAATAAATCATTATTTTGACAGGCTTGATCAATTCACATGCAGTAACTGTTTACGGTCGCTAGATGACAGCAAAACCCCGAGCAGCAGGGGAGCTCCATTGCTCATTCCCGACAGCGTAACAGGTTGATATTTCTATCAGACTGCATAAAAACGTTAAATCCACCCTTTTGAGAGAAATGTGACTTCAGGACGTTTTCATAGAAAGCCCTTTTCTTGATTAGGCGAAGGAAAAAGATCATGGTTTTGGTTAAATGAAACAATTCTGGAAGAAAGGGCCCTAAAGGCAAACTTCCTCTATGTGCAACCCAAACACAGCCCTATGGCCCAACAACCCATGACCTAGAGCATTTGATTGGGAGGCATGTTTATACTGTGCCGCAGTGACAATGCAGAGGACAGTGCAACTCATGGCTCTCAATGCCACTTTTCAAGACAGGCTAGATATCATCTTAACAAGGATCTGGTTTGTTCTGACTGCGCAGTGTAATATGTAAAACCTCTTCAGTTAAAATGCCTTTATGAAAAACTTTCACACAATTAGCTATGATTAATTTGAGCTCTACGTGAATGTGATGATTAGTACAACATAGTTAAAGACCTACTATTATTTTAAAAATATTTTAGTACGTTCAGTACAAAATTTGCTTTCAGATAGGCCAACACCTGTAAGCAGGTCATCAGGGCACCAGACACAAGTGTAGACATAAAGCACCTGACCTGCTGTGGGTGTAGTAACAGCAGCAGTAGCCTACAACATTTGCAAGTGCTTAAGAGGACCATAACCACATGTGATACCTTAAGATTTACCAATGTCCAACCACATACAAAACCACTGTTAACTGCACGCCAGTCAGTACTGCAACCTTTAGTTGTTTATACTGAGAGTCTACTAAGATCTAAATTCATATATATTTTATCTGCTGGTGTCATAGTTTAGCACATAAAGACAACAGAGACGTCCATAATAGTAGCCTAGTGTTTGTGCAAATATTATTTGGGTGAAACGGAAAGACTCGCTGTAACTTTGTGGCGAACAAAGGAAACCAAACCACCACTCTCACTCTATTTTAACATGTGTGGTTTTGTTGTGTGTGTGTGTGTGTGTGTGTGTGTTTCCAGGAAGGTGTCATTATGCTAAAACTTTTTTCATTTTTGAATTCTTCGTTATCATTAACGGGAAGTCCACATACAGATTTGAACTGTGCATTGTTTGTATTTTCTCGACAGTTAATTGCACTGCATGTCTGTTGTCTGTATACAGTAGTGTAAGCTTTCATACAGAATTGCTCTTAATAGTGGAAAAAAATAGCATTTAATTGGAATGTAAAGTCTTAAATTCATGTAATATGTAAACATATCCAAAAATACTATCATCTTATAACTAGAGTTAGTGAAAAAGAAAGGTGACACAACCTATGTAGTGTTCCTCAGGTGGTTTTGGTGGCATCATCATGACAAACATATGCTGTGTGGCTGATTTTTTTTTTTTTTACTTCATTTATTAACTTGGTATAATTCATTCAGACAAAAAGCCTAAAAAATTATAATCTTTAAGTGAATCAGTACGCACTCTCTAGAAAGATAACCTCTATAAAGATCCAGGCCCATTCTGTTTCTCATAAGAAGTTAGCTGATTTTGATGTGAAAGGATTAATGTAATCTGCATATGACCAAACACTTAAGCAAAAAACAATAAATAAATAAATAAATAAATAAACATGCATGCACATTTTAAGGCTAATCTTGCAGCAGTTAATATTGCAATTTTTTTAGATGTATATGTTTAAATATAAATATGTATAACATTGTATACTTGTATTTCAAACTGTTGTTGCCATTTCTATTTTATAATAAAGTTTATATTTTCTCATAAGAGCTTTTTGTCCTCCATATAACCTCACCACTATGAAGAGCCCTCCAATAACAGGGTAAACCCGGAAGTCATGATGTGCGGAAGTAAACAACCTGCAGAGTATTGAATGCAAACAGCTCCTAAACAGCAGCTTGGTGTCTGTTTTCAGTCTGCTAGCTTTGACATTAGCAGCGCATTGTTGTGTTGTCCTTGTGTCACACTGAATGGTGGCGCAGAGGTGATTTGTAGCTGCGCTTTACAGCGCCTCGACCTATGACCACAATAATAGAGGAATGGGTGTGTCCTGGCTCTCTTGGCAAAACACGCCGGAAGGGAGGAGGGCCTGTCTGTCGGTCTATCTGTCTGTCTGACGTCGGGGCTGCGGGAGACAGGCAGAGCCGGTGTTTGTGATGGGAGCTGGCTAACTAGGAAGGGCGATATACCTTTAAGTGAAACAAAACGAAACAAGAAGCAATCAGCGGTATCGCTGGGTCGCTTAGCTAGTTTACTGGGCTCACAGGGAATTTCGCTATGATATTTGTCAAACTAATTCTCATGCTTTGCTGCCTTCACGACATTACAGGTAAGTTTACCGTTGATTCACACGGAAAGGAAAGTGTTCAGTGATCGTAAGTGGAGCTCGCGCTAATCGGATCAGGCAGTTGTACTCTGGCTATCTAACTTGCTAGCTCGCTGGCTAGCGTTAACGTTAACTGTTGTGTTTATGGCTGCTAACCTGTGTTTACCCGTTAAAGAGTGTTTAAGTCACCCAGGCTAAGTTAACCAGCATTTTTTGGTTGGTTTAGGTATCAAGTTAATTTCGTCTGGGTGATTCAGGTAGAGACTCTCACAGGAAAACAGCCTGGTTGACAGTTGCTGGCTGGTAAACTAACGTTAACATTGCTAACGTCTACAACTGACAAACTGAATGGCGAGGACGCAGCCAGTACACTTGGAAGTTACAGAAATGTTTACAACTTAAAACAACTAAAGCTGGCTTAATTTTAATTTTAGCTACGCTGGAAAATACATAAAAACTCGCCAGCACTCTGAAGTGGCAGTTTAGTTAATGCAGATATATGATATGCTGCTATGCCGCAACGTTTGACAGCTATTACATCTGCCAGAGGCAACTCCAGAAGCTCAGTCTCGTTATTCCACTATTGACCTTTAATGACCCTAACTGAAAAGTTGATTTGGTCCACGGGAGTTGTTCACATCATCTTAGTGTCTGTTTCCTGTTCTTACCAGGGATGACAAGATAAAGGTTGTGAGGGGAAAAAACACATCGCTTTTGTTAAATCAGTTGGTGCTTGTCACAACTGTTTACTCAAATGCTTACCCAAGATATTCTCCAATGACAGTATTATAATATCCAAGAAGTGTCACATGTAATATTTTTGAGGACAGGTTTGAATAAGGCTCTGGTGTAATTTCACTATAGATGCAGTCAGTTTCCCGGTCTCAGTGAGTCACCCTGAGTCAAACAAATCTTCCGCTATGGTTAAAATGACTAAATGAAAACACAAGTAATTTCTGTTAACTTGAGGATTAGTGTCCCTCCACCCATATGATTAAAATAAAATGCTTATTTCTGAGGAATGTTTACTTTTTTTAAATACAGTTATACAACTCAAACTGCTTCACAAACAATATGATAAACATCAAAATGGAAACATCAAAAAGACTGTATACAGAAATGGCTACTGGGAAGTACAAGTAAACAATATATGGTCATAGGAGCCTGATTAAATGCAGCAGTTTATAACCTTTATACGTTAATATTTCTGAGGTGTTTAAAAGGATGCTGCTCAGATTCAGATCCCAACAGCACAAGCTGCTTTAAAGTGTAGGTTGAGCTGTGGCAACATGCAAAACCAATTAGAGAATTTTTTTCGTTATGCATGTACTTCATCATGCCTTCTGTTGCACTTATATAGAGCTGAATGCCTTATTTCATAAACCATGAGCTAACAGGACATCTGTCACACTTCTATTTATGCATTAATAATCAAGCATCACTTTATAGTGTTTATTGAACACTGCTGAATGTACGCTTGATCTCTTTTCACAACATGGTTCTGAGACGTCATAGTTGAGTGTTGCAAAGAGTGTAGTTCTTTAAGTTATGTTTACAAAAGCCTACATTTATGATGGGTTTCAGATATGTTTCATCGTCTGTTCATGCATTAACGTACTGTGGGTTTAAGACGTTCACTGTACAAGACACGATTGATGCACAGTGCTGCTACATCATTTTTGCATCCTGACTGGCACATTAGCAACCATAGCAGGTTTTTTTGCAGTAGTTGAAGTGTGAACTTTAGGTGAGAAAGCCTGCCCTTTTCTCTCCACGTTTGCCTTTTACATCTTTCCATTTATTGGCCGGTCAGAAATTTATCAGTGCTTCAGCTGCAGTGAGAGGCAGTGTACACCAAAACAAATAGAGAACAAATTAATATACTACTAAGAGATAGAAAGGGACAAGATATATCCTGGTCTGACCTTAAATGGCTACAAACACCCAGCAGTTTGCGTCGTTCCAGTAAACCACCCACTGCCCTAAAATGCACGATCAATATGACTGGGACATTAGAAAAGCTGTGTGGTTAAATGTGGATCGTGAATGTTGTGAAAATTTCTGAGGAAGTCTGTTTCTGAGAAACTGCGTTATCTCTCTTTTGACACAGCTGCTGTTACTTGGTCTGCTTACAGTGATGGGACATTGCAGAGAATTTTCTCCAGTGATACATGTACAGTAGAATAGAATTTTGTTATGGGCAATCTTGGTCAGAGTTGATGCTTGCAGGTTGCAGCAAACCCTCTCACTGTTATTTTTCCAGTACTGTATGACACACAAGTTGAGGACATTGAGATGTTTTCGTTGCCGTGAGCTGTGGGGTGTCTGATGTGTCGTGTTAGCCAGCCTGCCATCACCCAGCATGCATGGTAATGCGAGGCTCAGATCAGTTGTGATGCATGCTGTGACCACCTCCTCTGTTCCTGTCAGCGGTTTCCTCTCTGTCAAGAACTGCACTTCACTGGAGCTCTCAAGGCTGAAACAGATTGCACTGAAATCATGATGACGTAGCCCTTACAGTAAAACTGACTGCCAGATTTTTTCTCAGCTTTTGTTGCTGTCTGTGCAGATATTTCAGCCACCACCTCTTCGTGTGGTAATCTGTTAAGCTCCACAGAAAGCAGGATAGTTTCGTCAGGTCATTTATTCAGTGTATTTTTTTTTTCAATACAGAAATTACATTTCACAAATCATTAAAAACAGCCAAGTGGAATTTACCCTAAAACAAAAGGCGCCATTTATAAATTGCAATTTTTATGGAATATAACTTATCAAATAAATTATTGTAGACATAACTAATGGGTTCTGTATGGAACGATAACATGTTTACACTCATATCTTGGAAAATGCTTCAAGCAGGTTGACTTTTATATATGATTGTAATATTCAAAGATCCATTTAATTTAATCTTGATCATGTAATAATAACAGGCATTCATAACCCTGATACTGGCAGATGAGGTCAAATTATTATGACAAAAAAATTGGGGATTTAAGGAAGCCCATGGCCATGTTACGTTTAGGGGCTGTGGGGAAAGCCCTTTAAAGTGATTTTGGTGGGAATTTTGTAATACTAGTTGAGCCCTGTGGTTGAGACTAGGTAAGAGTTCAAGAAATGTCCTGGTACCACCATCACAGCCAGGGAAAACTCCAGTTTCCCTGAGTTTTGACTTAATTGTTGTGGTTAACTTGATAATAATCGAATAACATAATAACATACAGTTTTGTTGTTGTAAAGTGTTAGTCTCTGGATTTAAAGTAGAAAAATACATGTTTTTCTGTGTGACAACAGGTTCAGATTCTTGGTAATTGTAAAAATATGTGTGGTTTGTTTGTTTGTTTGTTTGTTTGTTTTTTCATTTCAAGCACAGCTGTTGAGGAGCTGCTTGTCTTAACAAGAAATTTTGCATGCCCAAAAGCATCCTAGTTTTGATGATGTCCAGCATGAGAGTAACATGATTAGTCACACAGATGCCTGTATAAATGATCATTATCCAGGTTTCTGATTGTTTGCCTCTGTCCAGGTGTGTCTTGGACTCCTTGATATCTTATATCTGTCTCTGTCTTTGCAATGAGGGCTTATTTAGGTGCCTGAAACCAGGATAGAATCTTTACATGCTCAAACAAATAGGTTACTCCAGTAGACCTGATAATAACCAGGATGCTAGCGTGCATGTAAAAGTACTTACAAATTATGCTTTAGCTGCTACATTATCTTTTATGATATATTCTGTATTCTTTTAATGTCAGTAGAAATGTTCTAATATCCCATAAATGTCAGACTTACTTATTATGCAAGCAACCGTCTGTTCATAAATCAGCTTTGTGCTGACACATTATTACATATTAATGGAGTTGTCAGATCCTACTGAGAAGGCAGATCTGGGCAATCTGAGCTGGCAGTGTTTGTTTTTGTACAAAATCAACATATTCCCTGATTAATTACAGCCTCGCTCTCATCTCAAAGCCCATCTTGTTGATTTTCAGACTGGCGTTTGGTTCAGTCTAGTCTGCTGTCTGCTTATTTTCAGTGTTAAAGAGGAGCTAAAGAAGAAGTTGAGGGTGGGAGTATGTTTTTGCTCAATTCTTGGGCAAGTTGGTTCTAGCCTGGTACAGCCACTCCCTTTTTGGGGAGTGGTGACTCCCACTACACAGAGGCCCTACAGTAATGACACATAGTAGTGTACAAATACAGGAAGGATGGAGCACATGCCATATCCCTTTTAGCCTCTTAGTAATTTGTATTTTACTACTATTTATCTTGAAATACAGAAGCTCAGAGCTGAGTGTCACTACAAGCAATTTAAATGGAGCTCTTGCCAATGAACTTATTTCCAAAGGCTGCTGTAGGAGGCCACAAGAGAGCATCTCGTATTTTGACTCAGAACTTGAGATATTTAGTTAATAGCACTCTGTGTTGCCTTAGGAATGTAGATTAGCATTTGAATGGCCAGCAGCCAGTTCAGTCACTGTTCTCGCACAATGACATACAGTAGTACTGAAACAGAGCCTCTGTCACCTGATGTGCATCATGTGCTCCTCATTTGCGCTTTAAACCGACTTTCTTTGTCTTTGTGAAAAGAACAAAGAAATGGTCAGTATGAAAGCGGGCAGGATTACCTTGGTGGGGTCACACCAATAAGCTGAAAAAGCCTGTTAAGCATGTCTGGTGAGTGACAGCTTGTATGATAGCTGGCAGCTGTGGTCGAGGTTCATCCTTGTTTTACCAATCTTGCTCCATTGGCTTTTTTTATGAAAGACATGTTGATGAATCACAGTAGGAAAGGCACAGGTAAATAACAAGATTAATAATTGGCTGAATTCCATTTAGCTGCTTCAGTTTAAGGGTCCTGGTGTTGCATATGCTGGCTCCCTGCTACAGCTTACTGCGACACTTGAATAGAACAGAGCCATTATTAATAATCTCAGTAAAACCTGTGCTTTTTCCTACTATGACAAGTTAAAATGTCTGTAAAATGCACAGACAGATATGCAGTACCTTGTGGTTCCTGTTTCAGTTGTACAGGTGCAGTCGTTCTGCTGTTGATTGCATACTGTGTCCTTCACTAAAAGAGCTCATCGCTGTCATCTGATAAGCACTTAGTCCATTTGCTGTAAACAGGATTCACCAAAACTATAACAACATGTAGTGATTCAGTCACAAAGCAGTATGCATGGGGTGCTGCTCAGGTGTGAGAAGGCGTACCTCTGGTGCTCCTCAGTGTGGGGATCTAACTAGTTTAGAATTGCTGCCCAGAGGCAACCATTTTGTACTTGCCCTGACTGAAATGTGTGGGCATGTTTTTAACTGCTACTATGACTAAATCGCCATGACTTTGTGAAGGCTTTTCAAATAATTACCTGTTTAAGTGCCTCAGCTCTCATTAAAAAATTCAAAACATGAAGTTATCATTTACAATTTTGTTCTCAATGGAATGCTAACTTAAAAAAAATGTGTTTAGTGGAAACAAAGATATTGCAAGTTGTAGTATCTGTCTGATGTGTCAGTGAAATTCTAGATGAATAGGCAGATTAATAACTGGGCCAGGAACAATAGGAAAATATGAAAGCATAATGTTGCCTTTTAAGCAGATGTTTGTTTCAGTTTCTCTAAATTAACTCTAAATAGTCATTTTAAAATAAGGTATCCTAGCATCAGTGCTGACATTGTTGGTTGTTGATGAATGCTGATGAGCCTCTGAACTCTCTTTCAGGTCAGTTTGGGAACCGCTTGAACAACTATATTACCCATTATGAGGGTTTATCATATGACACAGAAGCCCTGCACAGCAGTCACCAGAGAGCCAAGAGGGCACTCTCTCCTCAAGACAGGATGGTGCACCTGGACTTCCATGCACATGGAAGGTCAGTCTAATTACACACACTGTCCTCTTCACCTCTTCACACTTTCTTTCTGTTCTCTGACTTCACCAATGCTGCTTGAATTTTTGATGTTTCTCAGTGCACTCAAGTTGTGTGCACATGCTGTAATTATTTTACTGAATAGACTTAAAAATAATATGTTTTTACTTAAGAATATTTACAACAATATTAAGTATCTTAACATTCTTATGGACTTTTTTTTTTTGATTGGTTGATTTTACCTTGACCTGTGAATGTGAAACTGATGTATTAATGTTTATCCAGTTCCCCTCAGTGCCATTAAATGTGGCATATCATATTATTTATATTATGGTTTTACTACCTCATAATTGAACCATCTGGTCGTTGAAAGTAATGTACCCAAAGACAAAATAAATGTTACCATGATACTGGGTGCGGTGGCATCAGATCTTAAAAAATCCTCACATAGAGAAAGTACCTGCTGTTTTCTTTGCACTAGACGAGAAATATGAAAATTTAATTAACCCCAGACATTTGAGGGAACATCACTGATCTTGTGATAAGTAGGTTTTATACCTGGTATAAGTGATACCTGCCAGGCTTCTGTGAGAGCACCAGCGGTCACATTGCAGTTATTTAAATCCCTGAAAAGACCCGACTAACCACATTATTGCAAGCCGTAATCAAATCCTTCCCTTTCTACCTCTGACAGTGGAGACCCCGTCTTTTCTTTTCACCTCTTTCTGATTCTGTTTTAAATGATATGTAATTTGAGATGAGCCCTTGTCAAGGCCAGGTAGTCTGAATACAGTGGTGCCACTGCTGTTTTGGAAACAGATTATTTCAGGCATTAACACTGTTTAAATGTTCTCAGATTTGTATCAGCTGAGTTCTTGTCACTGGGTATAAAGTGACAGCGGGCTGCAGCAGATTGTGTGTGAGTAAAGCATTTGGAAACAAATGGCTTGCAGTAGTGAACAAGACTTTGAACAAGAAGTGGCTTAAAATATTCACAGAGACCTAGCTGATGATTTTGTACTTAAGGTGTTACTTTATGAGACTGGTGGTTCAGTTTCTACCAAATAAAGACAACAAAGAATGTTGTAACTCACATTTCTTTGTCAAAAAGCATAGCTACTACTCAGTCCCGATGACATGACTCAACGTTTTGCTAAGGTTTTTCTGACGGCAACTATATGCTACAGCTCCAAGGGAACCTGGAATCCTGTCTGCCTTTGTCCTCAACACATGTTATAGAAAATGTGGACGAGCTGGCTTACCTTGACTCTCTAACAAAGGTGTTTGTGTTCTGCTCCTGGTAATTTGTATGTAAATATCAGCCCTTCAGTGTCCACACACACTCACACACAGTCAAGCATATTTTATAGTCCCCCACCAGACACATTTTAAAGCATGTAAGAATATTTATTGCCTTCTAATGCTTTTATTTTTATTTAACATGGTTTTCTTGCATAATAGTTTAAAAAAATCCTGAAAATGCACCAGGTTGACCAGTGACAGAGCAGTGTGCATCAAGATGGCTAGTGTTGGTATTAGAAGGAACATCTGAGATTTTATTTAGCCATACATGCTTGAGCCTCAGTCAAAGATGAGGAGTCGCCGTTGCACCAAAATCGACTAGCAGACATGTTAGAATGATACTTAGCCCCCTTTTTTCTCTTGTTAATGTTGTTTGTTAGCTTGTAGGCTAACTAGCAGTGGCTGTGTTAGTGGTTGTGAGACAGTCCGGTTACCATCCAAAAACTGCACACTCTGCCACTCTGCTTGCTTCTAAAAAACTTTCACAATGCTAATTCAGACTCTGCTCACTGTACTGACAAGTCTGCTCTGTGTTGGAGGTTTCATGTTTCCTTTCCGGTGTTGTGCTGAAGTCTGTTCCCCCGTCAATGTGTGTTTCCCGTATCAGACTGCAACTGGCATTTGTGTTAGTGATGAACCTATTCTAGCGCACCTGGTGTACATTTGTATCTCAGACTTTAGGGAAGTACGCAGCATCGCCCTCTTTAGTAGAGGAATGTGAAAACACCTCTATAACTTGCACAGATATAAGTCATCATAGTCAAGGTCAGACATTTTAGGAGACATAAACTCTCATCTCTCTCATCTGCTTTTTCCCTCTTACTCTTTTTCATTTTTTGCCATGTTGAAGAGCAGAACAATAATTCACCTCAGCAGCACTGTGTGTGTTTTTTTTTTTTTTTTTTGCAAGCTCCCCCTGCTTTCCTCTTCAGCAACCCTGTCTGTTGTGGGTTATCAAGGCCCTGTCAAACAGATCCCTTTCCTGTGTTTTTGCTCTTTCCTGCCTTTGGTAGCCTGAGAGAAACAGCTTGCGTGTATTGGTGACGTGACGACAGAGTCATACGGCATGATTGTTGTTGACGTCTCGTTGTAGTGTCGAAAGAGGACATACACAACATTTGGTAGAGGGAGGTGAACTGGAGATGTTTGATGCAGAGTCTTGGTCAAGTGGACTTGCTGTGTATTTACTGTCAACAAACAAGGGTTGGATTATATGTTAAGTTTTATGACATTTTCTGGCAAATATTTTGAATTTTCATTGATGCATGCTGATGTTGTATCAGTTCCTTGGAGCATCACAGGGTTGGACTCAATACTCTCGCACAATTGAATGCAAGAAATGAAAGAAATATCACCTGTGTGATGCCTACAATATTAGGTTTTTATTGTTTTGTAATGTGTCAGAGAGGTTTTGATTGAACTCAGTGGTGTTTAGGCTTTCATCTGTTGTGTTGACTGACATCACATCGTACACAAGCACTTGTGCACTTTGCCATAAAAATGATAAAGTTGGCTTCAAGACAGACAGAATGAAGCCAGTGGTCATAAATCTAGTATCATATTCTGTATATCCTCACTGAATTCATTAGGTTTACAAATGTGTGCAGCATGTGCAAACACAGACACACACTCTCCCCTCTGTGAAAACCCAAGGCAGGGCTGTGTGGCACAATGGAGGTTCGTTGTAACAAGAGAAAAGCTTTCTTGTGTATGCCCACTCACATGAGTGTGGCTGGATCAGGTGACGGAACAAGGCAGGGCAGACAGTTGTCTCTGTGGAGGGTTTCTTTACAAGGAGTGGTGCCAAAAAAGTAGTTGGCTATAATACAATGCGGGGGGAAGTGACACAATTCATAGTTCAGCAGAGTAGTGTCCTGCTTTCCAGGAATGAGACTCATTTGTGAGATGTATTTTCCCCCCTTTGTAATACATCAAGATAATAAAAGATTTGCAATAAGAAGAGATCTGTGTTTAGGGGCCCAGGCTCATATACTGTAGCAGGCTTCATAATATCCCTACAGATTTTGAAGTCTGATTATAACTTACATAGGGAGCGATCACACACAGAGGAAGAACTGTCATCTGCTCTCGTATTGTGATCATAGTTCAGTTCTGTGGTATTCAAACACAGCTAATTCTAATCAGGGTAAACATGTGTGCTTACTTAAGTTGTGAAAGTTCAGTGACAGTGTGGTTAGCAGACCAGAAAGCACCAACACAGATATAAGGATGAGGTATAGTTGATTGTTTATAGATATAATAACTTTATATATATATATATACTGTAGATATTGGCCTGTTTGTAGGCATACCATCTCTGTAGACATGGCTTGAGGGCATTCGATTTCTTAGAGCCGAGCAAAATGTATGACTGTCAAATGCTTGAGTCAGGATGTTCAGCATTTGGCATATATCTGAATAATTTATTAGTCAGCTGCTTCTGTGAGATGAGTAGCACTGACTTGATCCACAGCCTCTCCTCTTCCTGTCTGTTGCAAGCCGTGTTTATTTGTCTGCAGTTGTTTTTTGTCTGGAACACAATGCAGTGATTTGTTTCCTTTTTATTTTGATAATTTGGAGTGACTTTAATAGATTTTTTTTATGTGAATTTATTAATGTTAACTCCTTCCTTTTTTCATACTCTCCAACATGAATCCACTCTCCCTTGTTCTTACTTGCTTGGTTAGTTCATGCAGTTTTTTCCTGGAATTCTTTTGTTACCTCACAATATGCACAATACAATTTTGCATTCACTCTGATCCATGGAGAAAGGCTGAGCTGGATTAGGGTATTGCATTATGTATTGTGTAGCGGACCTCCGCTAGCTGTGACTGCTGTGTAGCTGTGATTATGACTACAGCCGTGGGATGATATAGCTTTGGCCAATGCTGCTGCTGTGATTGTGGCTGTTGCCATGGCTGTGCTTTGGCTGTTATAATATGACTGTGATACATTAGATAATAATGAGAGTAACACTAACTACAGCAGTAGCCATATCCACATAGCATCATAGATTCAATCACAAATGCATCTGCAGTCTGAGCATTAACGATAACCACAGACACAGCTTCACCTGCCAAGGGCCACTGACGAGGCTGCAGTATTTGATGCTGAGGGAATTAGAACAGGATGCCACCACAGCCAGGTAGAGGAGCTGCAGCTGTGCTCACAGCCAGT
This sequence comes from Epinephelus fuscoguttatus, assembly GCF_011397635.1. Classification (NCBI taxonomy): domain Eukaryota; kingdom Metazoa; phylum Chordata; class Actinopteri; order Perciformes; family Serranidae; genus Epinephelus; species Epinephelus fuscoguttatus. The sequence goes on along the minus strand of NC_064753.1, from coordinate 26,536,455 downwards.
GGATGTACACTGCTGGAGCTCAGCCTTTTGAAAGGAGTAATGAACAATAAATGCATAATGTAAAGTGTCACATCATCTCTCCTTGATGTAGAAACTGGAAAAAACTGTTTGCATTTAAGAGATTGTACATTTATTCACTGGTAATCACACAGCCTTGAACACAAAATAAAGATTTTTTTTCTTTGTGCTTTAGCCTTGTTATGTGTCAGGGGATATGCAGGGCGCTTACTGTGGTTTGATTCAAAAAGTTGAATACAGACTGGGGGCAACCTGAATCAGCCTGAAGTATTCAGTATTCATATGATACTGTAGGAGTCCATTCGTAAGACAGCTCTGGACGAGGACCTTTGATTCTGATGTAAGACAGGCTTGGTGTTCAGGTTTGAAACATGGTCTAAAGATGTGGGGGTTGTGGACATTTTCTTGGGTGTTGTTTAGTAATTTTATAACCAAGAGCAACAAAATCTCAAGTGTGTGATAGTAAATCACAGAATAACCATTACTCATAGGTGTTATTTGGAAAATGTCATGTGGGAGGATGTGAGTGATCCAATGTGCAAAAAGTTGCACAATGCAGTTTTAAAGCAACTAGGTTGCATTTGTGTGTCATTGAATGCTTCTTGTTCAGTGATGCTTTTATTTCAAAGCTATTTTGTGAAAAATGCCTGACACTTTACATTCAAAATGCCTGTGCAGATCCCTGATAATACAGATTATTTTGCTCACTGAATAATCTACTTAAGGATTCATCTGTGTCTGTGACCAGCGTGCCATGGTGGTATCATGGGCTGAGCTTTTGACTGGGCATAGATGAAGTCACGAGGTCATATTGACTTTTGTAGTGCCCATTAATAAGGTGGGGAGAGGCCAAGAACTGTAATGGGTGTGCCAGGATGAATAAAAAGCAGAGGAATTTACGAAATCTATTGCCAAATGATCTCTTGTGTCACAATGCTGACTTCAAAGAATAGCTCATAATGCAGTCCTTGAGTCTTTGTACCACATGTTCTGCAGTTTCCTCTCTCTATCTCTCTCTCTCTCTCTCTCTCTCTCTCTCTCTCTCTCTCTCTGTCTTTCTTTCTTTTGTTCAAATTCTCTTCCTCTCTTCTTTCTTTCTCTGTTACCCTTCTCTTGGCTTCAATTAAAATGATCCTCTGACAGAATACTTCCAGTTCAGAAAACAGATCCCATCATTTTAGACTGCTTTAAGTAACAGGGTTCCCACAGTCATCAAATTACTGGGAAAGTTATGAAATTAGAAAAACAGTTTTCAGGGCCTGGAAATGGTTTGGAATTAACAGAATGTTTTTGATGTTGGCTGTTGTTTAGAATATGGTTATAAAAAACCAAGAAAAAGGCAGGCTCAACTCATGCTGGATGGAGGCTCTGCATCAAAACGTTTGACGTTGGAGACATGAGGAAAGCTGCTCTGGTCAGCAATGCTAAAGAGAAAAAGCAACAAGATAACTAAAAGTCCGTTCAACACACTGTTATTGTCAGCACGTTTCACGGCTGCCATAGCGACGCCTGATATGGCCAGTTGCTACTTTGTGTCTTCTGTATGTGGACCATACCATTAGCCATCTCCTTAATCATTAGTTCGAGATCCCACAGTGTAATACATTCAGCGTCATACTTGCGTTTGGCCATATTGTCGAGCTAGTTTTCTGTCTCTGTTAAGTAGCTGTCCATTAGTCACTCACTCATAGCAGGAAATGGCACTTCAAAATAAAAGCTCTGTGTTGGAAATTCACTGTACTTAAAAACAAAGTGTATTTTTTTTCGTTTCCAAGTCACTTTTGCTGTAATTCCTGTTTTAGGGCACAACACATGGGAGTAAGAGTCTCATTATCACACCCTATGATTCCTATATAGGCGTAATGTTACTCATTTCAAACTATGTAGATAAATTCATGGATGTGGGGTGAAATATTATGGAAAAGTTTTGAGAATTCATTGGTAAAGATGTGTGGTAACCCATCAATAAGGACAAATCCACAGATCCAGGCCTAGATCACATGCTACTTCACCATTACCAAATTGAACGAAAGTAAGGCAACAAAATTAACTCCAGAAACAGAGACATTGGGCTTCTTTATGAATTATGACCGTTGTCGTTGTGTAAGAAGGTAAAGTGAACCACTGGATGAAGGATATCATAACTGTGAAATGAGAACAGGAGTGATGAAGGAAAGACTGAATGTTTTGGCAAGTCAATAAATCATCCTGTACAGGGATATCCTGCACTGTGTCTGACCTTTTCTGCTGTCTCTTCCTCCCCTAAATATTTTCTGCTACACTTCTCACCACACTCTACTATCTGTCATTTGTGCTCAGTTTCTCTTGGTTTTGCGCTATTAATGGTATATATACTCATATACTCATTCCTGCAGTGTAGTAAGTTTGCTGTTTAAGTTCTCACCTTACCTTTTCTCCTCCTGAACACACCTGCTCCCGCAAAACATCTGGCTTAAGCAGACGTTAATGGTGTGCCATGTCCTAGAGCTGCTCAGATGGAAATAACCCTCTACTCCATCTCCCACACAGACCATTAAGGGGCACTGATTTTACTCATAACGGCCAATTGTCTATTATTGTGAGCCTTTGAAAACGGTACTATAATGTCCTCTGTGGCTTTGGAGGGTGTTCTCCAAAGCCGTAAAAACCTTGTTGATGACACCACATTATCTCAGCTAGGCCATGGAGACAAAAAATTCCAGTTGATAGCCTGTGTTACAAAAGTTTGAATGTCATGGGCCTTTACTAGCCAGGGATTTCTGTTTTAGTGGAGCTTGACCCTGTCATATGATCTAAAAATTACAAATAAATAATCAAAACAGTGACTACACTTGTATACTTTTTAAAAAAATGTATACCTGCCTGACAAATACCTAATCTTAAATTGACATGTGATTTTAAAGAAGGGGCAAGCTGCAGACCGCTTATGAAATCATTTAGACAGCTGACAGTTAAAGCTATAGTAACTTTTTTTTAAAATAACCTGTGTCATATTTGCTGAAATGGACTCTTCTGAAAAAAGTACAGATATTAAAGAAACATCCTCCTCTTCCTACTGCCTCAAATGGCATTTTCTAGAATCTACTGCAGCGCACAAAAAATAATCAGTCCGAGCCGAGGAGTCTCTAACACTGCTTGTGAACTGTGGTCAAACTATCAAACTCAACAGCTATTTCTCACCTCAATTTTTTTTTCAAAAACATATTTCAGTGTACTGTTTAGCTGTAAAATGAGACTTTGTGACCTGGCCACAATGTTGGAAATGGTCAACCGAAGTACCAAGCACCGCCCACTGGCTGAAGCAACGTTTTTATTTTACAACTAAACAGTACACTTAAATAAGTTTCTGAAAACTTGACAGTTTGACCGCAGTTTCTGAGCAGTGATTGACATTATTGACAACTACGTTAAGAGACTCCTCGGCTCTGATTGGTTGTTTTTGTTCATGTACAGTAAGGCTATTAGAAATGCTACAGAGCAATAGAGGAAGCAGAGGAATATGATTTTTATATGTCTCATTTAGTGCTGTGTACATATAGTGACATTTTCAGCTTAAAGTATTTTTTAATAAAAGTTACCAACTACAGCTTTAATCTTAATTTTTCCTGAAGCATCTTTTGCTTTGGTGTGAACTGCACTAATGTAAGAAAACCAAAATGTTACAATGGATAAAGGTTTCAGCATGAGCTAGCAATGTGAGAATCATTTGCATCTCACACCTTGAGATCAGTCCATGTGATCTCTATTGAGAGTCTTGGTTGGGAGGTTTCTGGGAAGCTAGTGGCTCATGTGCACCTCATGTGATGCTTGCCTTTTTTCTCTGACATTATGGTTATGCTAACGAGAGGATTACAAAAAAGCACTGTGGTTGTGCACAAATGTTCACATGCTTTTCCTCATGACATAAGTCTTCTTCTAAGTCACTGAGCACAGCAGCATTGTAAAGCTCAGTAGAAATGTGTGAATGATGGTGCTTTTTTAGTGTTATCTCAGCCGTCTCTTGGGTCTCGTCCTGTATACTAAAATTATGGTGAAAGCATGACATTAACATTGCCAAGGTTGAGGGTGTGTATTGTGTTACTGACATGTCAGCGTGTCAGTTTAACCTCGCATTTGGTGTTTATTACTTACTGATGCTAATTACGCATTTTTACCCATTCCTTCTTTTAGACATTTTAACCTGCGAATGAAGAGAGAAACAACTATATTTTCTCCAGATCTCATCATTGAGGTATCAGGAGATGAGACACCTGTTGATACATCACATATTTACAGTGGAGAAATATTTGGTAAGTGCCGCTGTTTTCACACACTACATTCTTGAGGGAAGTGCAGTTTCTTCAAAGGAAATGTCTCTAATGCAATTATGATGCTTTTATTTTTCAATTAAATTGAAAGTCTGAGTCATCACCTCTTACTGTATCATCTCTGCATTTCCCCTTACATCATCTCTGAAGTGGCTTCACAAACATTTCAGCAGTGTTTCCATCTACAGCATCATATCAAATTGAATGTGTGTATGTGTGAGAGGGATATTTAAAGGTAGTTTTTGTCCAGTGTTTATCACATCACAACCCAACACACATTTTACCTTTCATCCAGTTTTTCCTTCCACTCTTAAATCCCTTCCCTTCCTGGACGACTTCCCGCTGCCTGTCTCCTGCGGAGTTCAAATGAACAAGAGAAAAACAAAACAAGTTTGTTTGTCCTGTTGTGATGAGTGTTTGGGAAACAAAGAGAAAGGGGACCTAAAAACATGAGATTTATATTTTTCATCCTGAGGAAGGCGCCTTCACAATAAGTGACCTTAATCTCAGCACAGAATTTTCTGAAATAATAAAATAAATATATTGAATCTAAAAATAAGGCTGTGGAAATCCATACAAATGTCTTACCCTTAAACAAATTGAACATGATTTTAAGTTCATATGATTTTAAGAATGTTATTTTATAATGTCACAAATGCTTACAATCATAAATGCTTTGTTTATTTTTAATTGACCAATTTCCCTCACATTTAAGAATGCTACAGATTATAGTTTGCTGCAAGAAACTGGGTTTTTAATTTACCAAACAAGTTAAGGTGTGGTCAGGTTGAGCACTAAGCTAAATTTCACCTTGCTATATTAATGCATACATGACCACTGTTCTTCTTGTGCAGTCTGTGTGACAACAATTTGGATTAAATGGATGTTTTTCACGCATGTCCCATTGTGTGCGTATTAAACAGCTAGTTCCTACCCTTAAACTGCTCTAATATTTAGATCAGATGTGTCATTGTGTATTGGGTACGGAAGGATATTATACTGATCTTCAGTTTTACAAAGACTGTGTTACATCTGCCTCTGCTCATCCTCACTCTTTTATGTGTTTCAGGTGAAAAGGGCACACTGACTCATGGCTCTGTAGTTGACGGGCGCTTTGAGGGCTTCATTAAAACCCACCAAGGAACATACTATGTTGAGCCCTCGGAAAGGTACCTAAAAGACAAGGATGTACCCTTCCACTCCGTCATCTACCATGAGGATGACATCAGTAAGTATCTCCCACTGCACTTGTTTTACTGAAAGGCTCTGTGTGGTCTAGAGCTACTTCATGTCCACATACTAGGTGCACCTGTGGGGAAAGGTTGTGACATCCTTGCCTTTAGATATGAGCATTGCAGCTTATTAGTTTAAGTACAAGTACTTTTAATAGGAGCTTCTTTGGATTGCGTCTATGTAGGAATGAGTTGGATAAAGGCTTTTGCCTGAATCCTTTTATGTTGTTAAAAATCGAGATAGTATATTGGAAGCTACAAAGGAAAAGAACTGATATTTGGTAAGGATAAAATTGAGAAAAACATTGCTTTTGTACGGTTATGAATAGGATTGTGATGTGTTGCTTTGGACTCCAACTTATTATTTTCATTACTGATTCATCTGACAAAGACTTTCATGATTATTTGATTTGTCAGTTATTCTATAAAATGTCAAAAAAAAAATTGAAAAATGCTCACCACAGTTTCCCAGACCTCAAAGACCTCTTCTTTTTGTCCAACTAACAGTCCAAAACTCAAAGAATGTCATACATTTACTACATCATACATCATATACTATCATAAATGGCATAGAAAAGCAGCAAATTCTCACATGTAAGACGATACAACTAGCAAAAGTTCAACATTTTTCACTTAAAAAGTGATTGAAACGACTGCAACTCTAGAGTTGGTGTGGCAAGTGTTGTGAAGTAAGGGGCTAATGGTTAAGCAGTTCATACACTAGCCTGACAACCCTGGAGAGTAGGTTGTGTTTGACAGACTGGAAGCAGCAGGGTTTGGCTTTGGGCCCTAGGACACAAACAAGGTGGTCAGTATTTATACTGGAAGCAGTATCGGAGCACGACACAGCAAAGGTATGACTCATATCCACTGCTAAGGTCAGGCTACAACCAACTGATGGATGCTCAGTTAGGAAACAGTGAGACTTCCCTGAAAATAGTTGGATGTTATGAGTAGTTTTGAGAGATGTGAAGGTGTGGTTGTGGGTGAACACAATGTAGCGAACTCTGTATGAGGAGAAACACAATCCAGCGACTTGAGACTCATGATTCCAGCCAGAAGAACTACATTTAACAGACAGGCAGAGTCTGATAGGAACTCCTCCCTGGCTTTGGGCTGGCTGACTCACTGCACTCTTTCCTGTTGATTACTTCTCTGGAAAACACACACACACACACACACACACACACACACACACACAAATGCATAAACACAGACATAGGGAGATTCTTTGAACTACAGAAGGAAATTTAAAGGGCCAGTGTGTAATATTTGGCATGGTTTATTGTCAATCTGAATCTGAATCTGAATATTCTACCCATTAATATGTTTATACAAGTGTATAATCACTATAAAATAAAATTCGTTTGGTTTTTGTAGCCTTATAATTATGCTTTTATATATATATATAGCAAGGGCCTTGCTTTAGAGAGGTTGCCATCTTGCGCTGCCATGTATGTAAGGCAGCCCGAGCGGACAATCCAGCCAGCCAGAGAACGCGTTTTGTGTGTATAAATGAACCAAAGAAGACAGTGGAAGGAAGGAAGAAGGAGGAGGAAACAGCAGAGAGTGTTAGTAGTTCGTTGATAGAGAGTAGTGAAAAGTTTTTTTAGTTATAAAGTTTGCGAATGGACCACACTTACCACGCAACCAGAGAGAATGAACCCGAACCGTCATCTGCGAGGAAAAGAAGACGCAACTTCACTCCTTGTGATGCACTCTCTGCGACACTTTTCCTCCTGATGATATATCTCCCCAACGATGGTAGCAGTAGCACCGAATCCCATTCTGTGCATTCAGCCTCTCTTCTCGCCTGCTCAGCACCCAAGTTCCTCATCTGTATGCTCCGGCTCAAACAGGTATGGCTCTGGGTCTGTGTCCGCTACAAGAAACTCTTCAAAATCGTGTTCAAAGTCGTCCATTGCAGCTACTATAGTCCGAAGATATTGCTAGGCTAAATAAACAGCTGAGCTCTGTTTACCGGCTACACTGTCAGTCGGTGTGCGGGCTGGAGGTTGGTGGAGCAGAGAGGGGAGGGGGGTCCCCACTCGGTATGGTAAACGAGTATATGTGTAAAGTTATGAAGTGTGTCTGTTACGCTAGAAGAGTCAGAGTTTGGGACGGAGTCTTTTACCCCCTGGAGTGTTACCGGAGTTTCTGGAGTGCTCAAATAAACTGGCCTTTTTCCTGAATGCTCCTCTGGTCTCCTGCTCGTGAGGGATACATTACAATATCGTAACATGGTTTACATTTCTGAATAAACATTTACCTCGTCGCTAGATAGACCTACTCCTGAAAAACTCGTGCGCAAGGCTTTTTGTCCCTACGAGGCCACCGTCATTTACCTGACGGGAGGGGGGAGCGAGTGAGCCCTGCAATCTAGAATTTGACCACTGATGTCACTGTTTTCAACCCATTTTACACACTGGCCCTTTAAGCAAATGAATTCGCAGCCAAGTTTCAAATTTGTTTTAGATAACAGAGCCTATTTAGTTGCACTTAGTGGTTTATTATATGGTGAACTTGTTCCCCCACAGCGTGTCATTCTGTCAGTAGTGACAGAGAGGAACCTGGACGGAGGGAACCAAAGGTTGCAGGTGAAAATGAGGACAAGTGAAACCCAGTAGATAAAGAAAAGTGCTGTTTTTGTTTTGTAAGTTGGGGATGGCTTCATTCCTGCCTTTTATTCCCAGTCAGTTATGATTTGGCAAGACTTGTCTGCCTATCATTTATGAGTAGTGGTGGAATGTGGTGTGCCTATCTAAACTTGTGTGGATGTGTTTGAAAGTGTATGGTTCATTAGTAGTAGTAACATAAGTGAAAGACAATAGCTGAAAACTGCATTCATTAACATAAAGACCTCTAACACTTCTCTAAGACTCTCCTTTAAAGATTATTCAGGTGTTTACTGTAGTTGAAATACGCCCTAACTTTAGACTATTGAAGATGTTTAGTTGACTGTTCACACTGTACTTGTAAAGGTTGATCACTGTCTGGGCAGTGTGAGCTGTACTCAGATAGTCCTCTCACGGAATAAAACCACATTTCAAGATTCAACTCATGTCGGCCATTCGTAATATTTCAGACCAACTGTGAAATCTTGTTTTTTAGAAGTCTCTCTGCGGTTTTTGATGTTGCTATCAGTGAAAAAAGATGGACGAATGATGGTAACAAAATCGCAAAGCCTTCACTTCTGACTCTTGACTCTTTTTTTTAAGTTCTGTCTAAATTGCAAGGGCCTTTTGATTAGCATTTGAATGAGACGACATTCACTGAAGGGACAAAGAGGGCTTTCTCTGAAAAAATTGAAAACACATTGTCAGAGGTTGAATGCGTTGTTTCAGTGTGTGTCCAGTCAGTTCAGTCACAGGACTGCTCTCTTTTACTGAATGACCAGCATTAGTTGTGAGACATTCAGTCTCATGTCCTGCACCAGTATTAATGGGATTGTAAGTTCTGCGATACAAGGTGCTCAGAGGCAAGTGAGCCAGTTAGTTTACAAAAGTTTGATTGACATCACACTTAAAATGAGAATTTTTTCAAACCCATTTTGTGTATGAATGCTTTAAAATAATATAAAACATCAGCATGCTGTCAGCATTGATCGTTATCTTTCAAGTCATTTTAGCTGATGACCCTCATTAGGCGTAAAAGACATAGTACTGCATGACAGTTGAAAGTTTGCTATTTACATTCACTATGAGTGACAACTCTTGCTGTTAACTTTTATAATTTTATTACAGGACTTTGCACTGGCTGCTTCATTCAAACAACTGGTGTTATATTGCTTTTTTTTATTTCAAGTGTGTAATATTTTTACAGTAGATAAGCTCAAAGCAAACATGATAAATTCCTTGTCATCGGCCTGTTTGTTCATACTTCCTCTATCTGAAATAGCTTTTTCAGAGCTGTTTTGGAAACTCTGAATCACACTGATGTGAGATTGCTGTTTGTGTGGCCAGTGTTGAACTGTGATGTGACTATCAGCAGAGGTGGTGATTGTACATTGAAAGACTGATCCCATCTTTTGTGAGCCAGTAAAAACAGCTGCTGAAGTCAAACGGCCGTGATGCAGTGGGATATAGATTCATACGTTGTTGCTGAAATATGTATTGCTTAAATGAAAAAAGAAGAATACAGTCACTTAATACGCAAGACAGGGAAGTTAACTGGGGAGATGTGTTGCTCAGTATTATGAGAATAAGGAAAAAATATTCAGTTAAATTGTCTTTTCTGGCTATAAAATTTGTGGTTTTGGGCTGATGACCTCATGTTGGTGTGTCTGGTCGGGCTGTGGAGCTAACTGGTCATATGTGTCATGCCTGATTTAAGCGTCTCTCATATTCCAGCTGGTGCAGAAGATAGAGCCGACACAAAGTCAATAGTCAGAGGATTAAAATGTTAAAACATTAAATTAAATGATTTTTATTCTCATTTTTAAAAAATATATTTATCATCCGACACCCATAGTACAACATCCATGTTCTTTTTTTTTTGACCCATAACCGAACCTGGAAATGAAATTAAGACAAATACCACCCAGGAGTCTGCTTTTTTTTTTTTTTGTGGGTCAGCTGCCAGATACCTGACCTGGACTCTGGACTCTGGCCTAGATATGAACACAGTGGAGACTGAAAACACTGTGAGAATTCCCTGAGTAGTCTATATCTGTAACATTTCTTGATCCAAAGTAGTTAAACCCAAAGAATGAAAATTCAGTTTGTTTGAAGCCCCACCCCATTTGACCTTTAAAATTCAATGCAGGCAACTGTAAGGGTTAGTGTAGTGTGTGTACCAGCTTTGAGGGAACAACTGTTACACAGCAGCTGTAAATTGGAAAAGGACTGTGTGGAACAGAGAAGCAATGTTTTCAATTGGAAGAGGCAGATCATTGGTAATACCTCTTTCTGCTTGGGGAGGAAGAAGAGAGAAAGATAACACTGATTTGTCAGTTAGGATTTGGAGAGAGAAAAGCCACATCGCTCAAGATTTTTATTTAATGCAGCTGCTCTCACCCCCGACTCACCCTGTTCACCTTCTCCTGCCGAGCACACATGATTCTAAAGAGGTTCATGATGCAATGTAAGCTCTTCACAACCATTCCCTTATCTCCTTCCTATCCGCCAGATTATCCTCATAAGTATGGCTCAGCAGGTGGCTGCGCTGACCACACGGTATATGAAAGGATGAGGAAGTATCAGGCATCTGTGGTGGAGGAGCCGGTCAAAGTAAGTGCCAGCATCACAACAAAGCCCCTCCCTCGTCCTCCCAGCTCATAATTAAACACACAGATGGACAAGGCTCATGGGATTAAAAGGATCTTATCTCATATCCAGCCGAACTTACACTAACAATAAGAGCAAGAGTGTATTTTTAGCACGGGCGCTTTAAAGTTAACACCTGATCATCAGCAATGTAGCCAAGCTCAACTTTTTAACTCCATCTTCCTTCCGTTTGATCCTGATGGTTGTTTGTTGTGCAGGGGGGGAACGGTGTGTCAGAGGAGGAGAGCTCCCATGGTCCTGTTATTCTGAGGAGAAAGAGGGCGGCGGCGAGAGAGAAAAACACTTGCCAGCTCTTCATCCAGACAGATCACCTCTTCTTCAGATACTACGGCACAAGAGAGGCTGTCATTGCCCAGGTATACACACACTTTATAAACATGATTTAAATCACAGAATTACTTAAAGGTCTGATTAGCAGACATGTGGAAATGTATGAGAAGCATCCTTTTTTTCAGAAATGGCAGCCTGTGGGAACGTGACAAAGCTTAGTGTCTTTAGTGCAGCAGAAATAACAGAGACTAGCTATCATGACATGCTGCTTTTTCAGCCTTACAAATGATCACTCTCTCTACAGATCTCCAGCCATGTAAAGGCTATTGACTCCATTTACCAGGCCACAGACTTCCTGGGCATCCGAAACATCAGCTTCATGGTCAAAAGGATCAGGGTGAGTTGAATGTCAATGCTGCAGAATCACTTTATATAACAACTGACCTGAAAGGAAACAAGCTGCTGATATGAGTGGAAAAGTCTGTCGACCTGTCTTCCTAGCAGTGAACAGTAGCCACGTGAACATGCACACTGATATTCCACTGTCATTAATATTACTCTGAATGTAACAATTTCTGATTTAGACATGTGGGCTATGCCAGTATTATTTGGGCTTTAGGAGCATTCTTCGGTCATGTATACAGCGCATTCAGAATGTACATCTCAAGCGGGGTTTTTACAGCAGTTTGCGACACATGACCTCTTGTCTGTTTAGGGACAGAACTTCCTTCAGCTGAATGAGGGCAAGTCAGAAGTTGTCCTCTTTGGCCCCCTCTGACTCCATCAAAGGGATTTCTGACCAGCTTGGCTGCGCTTTATAAATAAACTTGAGTTGAGTTGAATACGATCAGCTCTGTGCGTCGTCATGTATACGTTGTGCACAAACCAATTAGCCAACAGTTTGCAAGGCTGGAGTTGAAATGCATGGCCAAACAGGCCCACATTTCTGGTTGGAAGAAAAGCACACTCACTTTTAAACATTATGAAAGGGTTGGATATTAACAGGTTTTTGGATTTGTGCAGATATCACAGTCATAGGATATACGTCATGGGGGCATCTTACGTAAATCTGAGTATGCACATGCATGTAAACTGGAATATTAGTGGAATATTCATTTGATTAGCCATGTAAACAGCCTAGAAGGCATTCTCTCTTTCAGAATAAGGGCAAAAAAACAAAATATTTTGTGAACATAATCGCAGTCACGGTGGTGCAGATCTGTTCATGTATGTGTAGTGTATGTTAGTGTCTCTCTTCTCGCTCCTCCTGTGTAATTGCTCAACTCTCCTTCATTCAGATAAATGGTACCAATGATGAAAAAGACAGAACCAATCCTTTCCGCTTCGCCAATATCGGAGTGGAGAAGTTTTTGGAGCTTAACTCTGAGCAGAACCACGACGACTACTGCCTAGCCTACGTCTTCTCTGACAGGGACTTTGATGATGGAGTTCTTGGCTTGGCTTGGGTTGGGGCTCCTTCAGGTTGGTACTCACAAACACACACACACACACACACTTGCAAGTAACTCAAAGTAAAACCAACTGAATACATTTGAAGATTAAAGTAGGGCCTTTCTTAAAAAAGGCTTGAACTGAAGGCCTTTTGTCACTGAGGATGTTTTTTTTTTGTTTTTGTTTTTCATGCGATAAATTCTCAGTGTATTTTTTCGAACTATTGTTTTTGCCATGAGCATAAACGAGAATCATTTTTCTGATATGTGGCACTGCAAAGAAAACTATCAACCAGTCATGTTGCACCTGTTCTTACGACGATTATCAAACAACACAATGGAGACTAGTCCAAACCAAGATTGCAAACTATATTACTCCCTTCAACCTTGACAAAGGCAACGCAGACCAGATCCATTCTTTGCATTCTTACCTTTCACAATAAAAGCCCTCGACATGCACACTGCATAATGGTTTAACAGTGAGAGCTCAAATTGACTCAGAGGATTTCACTAAGAGGAAACTCAACAAAATAGCTTACAGAAGCTTGAACTGTGCAACAACTTACCTCAGACATACAGACGTCATTCTGGGGCAATCCTGATGTGTTGAAAATTTGCATCTCTGATGTTTGGATGCAAAATATTCTAGCATTTTTGTGTCGTGCATTTGTCACGCCCCAGTGTGTAAATGCCGTCAGAATCAAACCCTACTGAAAGTTGAAAGTTATAAAGAATTTATCTTCACACCAAAATGAACCAGTTATATTGGTTTCCTTTTTTTTCATACCAACATCATTAATGAAATATACTAATTATCTGCATTAACCAAATGTATGGACCTAAATATAACTTAAATTTCACAAAGAGGTTTCCAGAGTCATTTGTGTAGCAGCACAAATATTAGAGAAGAAGAAGCAAATACATTGGCACACTGGTTAGAAATCATTTATATTTTAGGCGTTAATAAGCTGCTTATTTTTTTAAGATTTTGGTGCAGGGTTAGAACGAGAGCTTTAATGGCCTTTGAGCAAAAGACAGCCTAGACTGGCCACGTGCTGCTGCAACACTTGGCTTAAGTGCATGAAAGTGGCTCAAATTTGAAAACACATTATCTCACATTGACCATCACTCAGTTGGTCATTAAATGTGTTTGTCTCCTAACGTCAAAGACGGTGGAAAAGGGGCATGGAGGAAATTGCATTATAGGAGTTACACGCTCTACCCTGAAGTTTACAGTGTTTTAACTTGTCAGTATGCGAGTTTAACTTACCCTATTCTGGTACTTTATATTATGAACAATACTAGGACATTCTATAAGATACAATAGATGTAATATTATTATATCTATGTATGTATACCAAAGGGAAAGCTTCCTCCTCCTTTCTCAGGATTCATAATGTGTTTTTCCCACACGTCTTATATAAACCAGTTCTTCCCTCATAGGCACAACATGTATGAATGATAGTTATAGGGAGTTCTCCTGCCTACTCCTTTTGAATAAGTTCAGACACCTCCATCTCAACATGAGGAATACAGCAGAAAACACAGACAATCAATACGGGCAAATTGGCAATGCTGTAGGCTGAAGGAATCGATTGAGGATAAGAGATGGAGAGGAGAATGGGCTGCAGTGAGCTGCGGTGTGATTGTTTGAACAAAGGGAGGCTAGAACGAACAGCCATCAGAGACACTAGTCGAGCATAACTAACGTGTGTCTTATTTGATGTGATCAGCTATGCCGTTGCTTCAGGAGGAGCTTGGGCTTAAACACTTACATACAGTGCATGCAATAGATCAACACATAATGTGCAGCCATGTTCCTGCACACTTAGACATAATGGACACATTGTTTATTGCTTTAAGTGCTTTGGTCTTTTGTGTCTGTGCAGCCACAGTAGAAGCTGAAGTTGCCTCCTTATGACAGGGTTTATGGATTATGGGAAAAACAGAAGCACTGCAGGCATGCTTATGCTCTGCGAGTCTGTGTGAGTGTGTGTTTGTCATCACGACAGAATGTGCTCCTGGAGGCACCTACTGTAGCAGGAACTACCACAGAAGTGTTTGTGAGTATTTTGTCAGGTGTCTGTCTGTTGTCTGTGTACAGATTTTATCGACGCAATAGCATCACGTATGAGCAGGATGCAGTCACAAAACATAACCAGCTTGTAGGTGAGATTATAACGAGGTTGAAAATGGGTGTGGTCTGAACGAGGACACCAGAGGTAGGGGATAGGAAGTAAGAAAGCTGCCATTTGTCGCTCAGTTTTACCCCCCTGGGCCACAATCATTTTACAGTTGTGAATCAGTGTCACTGCTGCTGTGATTCTATCGCAAGATGGTCTCTAGTTGTTGACCATGACTGAAATGTTTTTTCAAGCTGATCTTGTTTTTGGCATTTTAATTTTAGGTAATTTAGGGGGCATGCAGCAAAGGGCCACTGTCAAGGACTCAGCCTTAAGTACATGCAGCACTCACTCTACCAGGGGAGCTATTGGAACACCCGACACATGTTAAAAACAATATATGGTACACCTTTGTGTAAACTATCTTGTAAAATCCACTTTCTAGTAAACTATCACTACAAACTAAACTGTGCGTGAAGTACAGGAGGTTGTTCGTACATGTTGAACCAAGACTTGGTGAGCGTATACACTGGGCAGTTATAACAGGCACTACAGGTTTTAACTTTTACTTTTCTCTTTTCAAATCATTGGTGTAGTCACTTGGGTTATGTTTCACTTCTTTTGTTAACGTTTGGTAGTTTATATATGTGACAACACAGACTTGTAGGTGTATGATCTGTACATCAATGGTTATGCTTTACTTGTAAAACCTAAGTCATGATCCTAAAAGTAATGACTAGTTATTTCAGAATATCAACATAGAATATGTTGATGTAACTTATTATTATATATATATATATATATACTGCAGAGACTTGGCTAATTTGATATGCAAGAGTAACTTGCACCATCTGTGAAAGTTACTGAAGTTAATGGTTCAGTAATTTTCTCTTGAGTACAGAAATACATGAGAAGTGTTTTTTGTCAACTGTGGAGCAGCGACTGCTGTGGCCAAGCTGTTGCCCTCCTCAGAAGCAACTACTACCAGTAGACTGCTCTCCCTGCTGCGAGTGTGTGTGTTTGTTTGTGTGTGTGTGTTTAACCTTCTGGGGTACTTGGCTGCAGGATTCAGATGATCACTTTCCCTAACTCTTAACATCTTTCCCCACAGGATGGATGATTGAAGCTCATTGAATCTATTTGATGGTTGTTTAACTTCAATCTGCGACAGTGAATAACTTTCTCTGTGACCTCTTGTGTGTATTAAAATAGTATGATAATGCATTCTGCTCTTAATTGTTTTATTCTGCTGTCACAGGAAGCTCTGGGGGCATCTGTGAGAAGAGCAAATTGTACTCTGATGGGAAGAGGAAGTCTCTTAACACTGGTATCATCACTGTGCAGAACTACGCCTCCCACGTCCCTCCCAAGGTGTCACACATTACCTTCGCTCATGAGGTTGGGCACAACTTTGGCTCTCCTGTAAGTGCTATGACTTAAAACAACTGCCTTTAACAGTACACTTCTTTCTCTTGTCAAGCTGTGCAACAGATCATACACAGCTCTCTCTCTAATCTTTCTGCCCTCTGTCCTTTAATTGCCAACTTTTTACAGCATGATTCTGGGATTGAATGCACCCCTGGAGAGTCTAAGTTGCAGGACAAAAAGGAGCAGGGCAACTACATCATGTACGCCAGAGCCACATCAGGGGACAAGCTCAACAATAACAAGTTCTCTATCTGCAGCATCCGCAATATAAGTGCTGTTCTGACGAAGAAGAGAGACGACTGTTTTGTTGGTAAATTCCCTCTTATGAACAAATCTGTTCCTGTCTGAATGTCTGTGAGAGAGATTCTGTCCTCATGCTGTTGTGTCTCTGTACAGAGTCTGGCCAGCCAATCTGTGGTAATGGACTAGTGGAAGAAGGAGAAGAGTGTGACTGCGGCTACAGTGATCAGTGTAAAGACCCCTGCTGCTATAGTGCCAATGAAGGAGAGGGCAAAAAGTGCAAACTCCAACCTGGCAAAATCTGCAGGTCAGATGTGATCAGCATGTCTTTGTATAATCCTGTAATGTGTGAAAGAGTTATTAAGCACAAAACGTTGTTAACAGCGCATTTGTTTGACTTTTCATCCCATATTTGTAATTTTTATCCCACAGTCCGAGCCAAGGCCCATGCTGCACAGCAGAGTGTACTTTCAAGGGCTCAAATGAACAGTGCAGAAAGGAGTCCGACTGCGCCCAAGTGGGCTCATGCAACGGAGCCACTGCTCTGTGTCCTGCCTCAGAACCAAAGGCAAACTTCACCTCTTGCCATAAAGATACACAAGTCTGCCTCAACGGGGTATGTTAGTATTAGCTGCATTCTTGCTGTTTAATGTCTGGTATGTGCAGTTTGTGAGCATGTGTTTATACATAAGTAAGGTTTTAAAAGATTGTTTTTTCTGCTGCTTGCTTGTTTGGACCAGGTATGCTCTGGATCCATTTGTGCAAAGTATGGTCTGGAGGTCTGCACCTGTGCCAGCCAAGACGACAAGGATGAGGCGGCTGAGCTTTGCCACGTGTGCTGCATGGAGAAAAGTGAGTGACGGGCTGCAGAACTGTTCATGGATCAACATACACAATCACAGTAGTAATGTTAAGTTTGAATGATGTGGTGACATTAATGACCTCAACTAGTTTTTGTCTTCGTTTGGTCTTCTTCAGTCTGAAGCATTGATTGCATATAAAGATTGACAATGCATTTCCACTTCCCTACACTGTACTAAATTGAAGCCAAAATATTCTGGATATTGCTGCAGCCATCTTGCGCTTGTTATGTAATTTGAAACCAGAGTCTGCTCAGTAGCAATCTCTGTGGTATTGAGTTCCTGCGCATACACCCCTCTGACCAATCACTTGATTGCAAGCTCACCAATTGGCGCACACAGCTGTCAATCATGATGTCAACCCCCTTTTTTGTAAGCGAATACTTGAACATACATCAGTGTCATGTAACAGAAACCCCAAATTTTTTTTGCCATGTCTTTTAGTTTGGCCCATGACCCATCTGTTAACATGGAGGGGGCAGGGGCTTATGTGATCTTTCCTGCAGCCAGCCACCAGGGGGCAATCAAAATGTTTTAGCTATACTTTTGAAGAGTTGCCATGTCTTCCATCTTTTTAAACAGTCTATGCTATGAAGCACAGACTTATTGTCAGTATCTCAGAGGTCACTCTCTCTCCTTCTGCCCGCAGTGAAGCCCAACACCTGCAGCAGCACCGGCTCAGATAAGTGGGTCCAGTTCTTCAACAAGAAGGTCACAACACTGCAGCCCGGCTCACCCTGCAATGACTTTAAGGGCTACTGTGATGTCTTTATGAGGTGTCGTCTAGTGGACGCCGATGGGCCACTGGCAAGACTGAAGAAAGCCATCTTCAATGCAGAGCTCTACGAGAATATTGCAGAGTGGATAGTGGTGAGTGTGTCAGAATAGTGTCAAACTATTTCTGCAGTGTTTTTTGCCTGTATTTATGTATCCTTTAATCTATCCTCTGTTATGCAGGCTCATTGGTGGGCAGTGCTGTTGATGGGCATTGCTCTCATTATGCTAATGGCTGGCTTCATCAAGATCTGCAGTGTCCACACCCCCAGCAGCAATCCCAAACTGCCTCCACCAAAGCCACTGCCAGGTACTGTACATCATATATTTACATGTATGTCCATGTGCAACCACAGTAGGTAGATGAGATCAGAACATGCGTCAGGCATGCAAAACTCTGTGTGAGGAGGACGTAAGGCACCATCCCTGGGTGAAAATAAGTTTTTAGGCAGTCCTGTTGTGGGGTTTTGAAATGTGACTATAGCTATTCTGTCTTAAAATGTATATGTTATTGCTATGACTGCCTCATCTTCAGCTTTTCTGACAATGTAGGAAAGGAGCAGCCTTAGTTTCTAGCGTTCATTGTCCTTTTATGACTCTCACCGAGATGTTGATGTCCTGCAGGTACACTGAGGAGAAGGCAGCAGCACGCAAACCAACACGCACAGGGCCCACGCCAACACCGTCACAGAGAGAACTATCAGATGGGACAGATGAGACGCTGAGACTCTACTGCTCTTTGCCTTGGTTCTTCCTAGTGCCTACAATGGGAGCACTTCACTCCAAAGAGTTACCTTTACCACCTATTGCAAAATTCAAAGAACTTGCAACTGGACTGATTTCACTGGACAAAGCCCAAAGTGTTGTTTTGGGCCTTACAAACTCACTCAGCACCTCTGGTCTGAGAGCCAGATTAGCAGTGGTTCACTCAGCTTTTATAGGAAATGAATAACTTTTCCAAGGAAAGACAGGAGGAGAAATTCACCGATCTCTTGTTGTGTGGTCTTAATCTTTGAATGCTTTTTGTTTGTTTGTTTTTACCAGAATGGAGGAGAGATAGCAGCTTTGTGTTAGAGTCGCCCTCTTCTGTCTTTCATCTGTGCTACCTTTTCCTTTTTCCTGTTATTCCTCTCTGAAGTGCTGCCACCATCAGCACGATGGCAGGACTGCAAGTCACATGGGTATTTACTGCCAATCAGAAACAGCATTCAGTGGGCAGAGAATTCTTGTTTCTGCCAGTGTAATTAGTTTAAAAATCAAAGCACCATTGAAAACAGAAGCTTTTTCTTCCTAAAGCATACATGTTCTCTCAGCGTGCAATTGTACAGATGTTGCAGTAGGTTCTTTTGTTTCTGTTTCAAATGAAATTGATTTTCTTTATGATGAAGATTATTTACTGTTTTAATTCACTTTCTCAGGATTAATAAAACAACAGCAAACAGGTGTACTGAGTGGGAAAGATGGCTGCATGTGTATTTCAGGGTCAACTCCCTCCTGGCTGAAGCCTGTGTAGAAGGGTTAGCTGCCATGGGATGTAGAGATGTAGAGGACGGACTGTATGGAAAGAATGTAGATAAACGAGCTTAATAAGATTATTGTGCCGTCTGATATCAGATAGAGGAGCTGCGGAGGGGGAGATTGATATGTATATTTTTTGTTGTCATATGGCTTTGCAGCTGTGTTTACATAAAGATATAGTCTGGGGCTGAAATGAATGGTGAGAGAATAGCTTTTTATCAACCTCATTATATCACACTTATTCTGTCATAGCTGTTTTTCCCTCGACTCGTTGCTTTGACACTGATTTGTGACACATTTGTGAAATGACCACTTTGCGCCACAGTGTGCGTCTTTTCATTCAGAGTGTAGACAGTGGAAGCAAAAAGGAGAATGTAAGAAGTTATTATAGAATATAAGGGTCCCATTACCATCGTCTTGCCCATGTTTGTTGTTTTCTGTCCACCTTTTGAATATTACACACTGGCAGTTGTTCAAGAAATGACAAAAACCTGTTAAAACCACTCAGAAGCAGTTAGATCCTTCCTCTAGCCTGGATAAGGAACCTTTCTGTCTTAAATGTGATTTCGCTTTTATTGATTTTTACTTGCAGTTCAGATTATTTGTATATGTGCAGGAATTGAATCAGTTGAGGAAAACTAGAGTTTCTAATTTTATTGTTGCTTTGCTGCTGCTGTTAACAGACATTTACCAGAGTGAACAATCACTATGTGTCAGCCATCCGACACGGTTCTGTCCTTTCATTTCCTACTGATCAGGATTTTCTCAAGGAACCTTTGTCACCCTTGTTCTACCCCCTTGGTTTGTGTAATTGCATTGAAATGTGCCTACTCAGAGCAGGGAGACTGAAGTTGGAGTCAGTTATCTTCACCCAGACTGAAACTTTTCAAGATTCAATACTTCATTGCTGTATCACCATGGTTAATTTGAATTTGTCTCAGTGAGCTCACTTAAACAAAGACAAAGAAAGACAAAATAGTAAAACCATGCATCAGCAAGCACTGTTTTCAGTCTGGGATGCTGAAATTTAAAAAAGAAATGTGCTGGGAATGATGTGAGTTAGAGCTTGGCAAGTGATGATTGACATTTATCTCCCAATACATAAAAATTAAATGTTATAATCACAAATTTGCATTAGTTTATGATTTTTTGGAGACATTATAATTAGTATTGTATCACTGCCCAACTCTAATTTGGCTCAATTTAAGTTTCCAGTCGTCCCCAACCAGATGAATCTTGGGTCAACTTCACTGACAGATGGATGAGGGTGCAGAATACTCTGTGTCGAGTTACTGGCAGATTATACAAATATATATATTTATAGTTTCTTAGGATTACTTTAGGAGAGAACGACTCAATGGAGCGAAGACTTACCCTTGCAGAAGAGTTGCGTGGAGCACAGCTGCAGCTCAGCATTGTCTTCAGGATGTTGTGACATCGATCAGATCGATTCTATGCAGAGTATCACAGAGCTCAACAGCAAACAAGTTAGCCTCTTCACAGAGAAATGCCTTTAATGTTTTCTCCTAAATGGGTGCATGGAATATTCAATTGTGTTTTCATAACTAAATAGTTACTCATGTCTATGTGCTGCAGCAAAGTTTCTGAAAATGCAATCGTCTGTTGCTTCTCTTACTGATTTCGTTTGTTTTCCGGTGCTACTGGTAGTGCTTTTCTCTTGGGTCGGAGCTTAAAGTATATTTTTAATTTTCAAAGCTGTGTGTGTGTGTGTGTGTGTGTGTGTGTGTGTGAGTGTGTGAGTGTGTGTGTGAGAGAGAGAGAGAGAGAGAGAGAGAGATGCTTTGCTGAACCATCCTTATCTTTTTTTGTTGATATGGTAAGATGTGGACATTACTGGGTGTCGGGGGATAATACTCTGGGAAAAATTTTCTGTCTTTCACATGTGTTGCTGTGATGTTGAGAAAATGTGCACTGAAGTGTAAGTGATGTAAACAGAGAATCCAAAATGGTATAGATTCAGTACTACTGTCTGATTTTAATGTCTCCTGTGTTTTATACAGTGTCTTCAATGGTCTTTATTTTTTTTTTAAATTTCCTTTTTCCCTTTTTGTTCTGTTTCCCATTCTGCTTACTTTGAAAATTTTACTAA
The DNA here is from genome assembly GCF_011397635.1 of Epinephelus fuscoguttatus. Lineage (NCBI taxonomy): Eukaryota > Metazoa > Chordata > Actinopteri > Perciformes > Serranidae > Epinephelus > Epinephelus fuscoguttatus. The sequence continues at coordinate 26,514,839 of NC_064753.1, read as the reverse complement.
ATTTGCAAAGTTATTGTGCAAAACTATAATTTCTTTTGAACTACTTGAAATGCATTAATAAACCAGAGTTGATCAAATGTTTGTTTTGCTGTTTGTACGTAGTTGCAAAAGGTAGTATTATGATTGTACGCTCTGTTTGTGCAAGTTAGACATACAATTTAGACATTCAGGACAGGATAGCCTGACATGAGCTTGTATTTAATGTTCCAGCTTTACTGGCAGCTGATTTAACCTGCCCCTGAGTTTACAGCTGTAAAAAAAAAAAAATCAAACACCACAAAACAGAATAGAAAAGAAAAAGTGTATATTTATGGCTTTGGTTTGAGTTTGATTAACATGTATTTATATTATGTTATTGGTAAGACTTAATGTAGGTTTTTAAATGATGTACAAGTAAGACACACACAGAAAAAAATACATTAACATGCTTTGGAATTAACGTCATCAAAAGGTCGTTGAACGCCTGACTGTTCACTGTTCACTTAGTGTTTAAACTGGCAAATTTCCATCTCTTTGTACACTTGAAAAACATTTGTATGAAGACAGAAATGTCAATATGGGCTGGTTCTTAAAAATGCACTGTGCAATACTTAACTCATTAATAGCTTTATCACGAAATCAAACTTGAACAGGGATCTGTGAATTGTAAACACAGTTTACATCAGTTGCACAGTTACAAAAAATCTCCTATTACATTTCAGCACTTATTTGTACTGTGCCACATCTTCAGATAATTAATGATTTCTAATTTACTTCCCAAATCTGCCCAGCCTCACTTTGAGGAGTTTTCCGAGTTGCATCCAGTTGTGAACCTCCAGCCCCTCCATCAGAGATCTTCAGTCTGTTCATGAGTGCATCAGTGCTGCTTCCTTCTGCGGTGTCTTGGTTTGTCTTCTTTACAGCGTACAAACACTTTATCCTCCAGCTCTTCCATGTGCTGTCCATTATCATTCATGGCACAAAAAGATGTCCTGAAAAACAGAAAGGATGTCATTGACATGCTGTTGTTGAACAGAGGAGTGAAGCAGAAAGCAGTCATGATGATGAATGACCTAAACTCTGTGTATGGGAAGAATCCACTAGGTGGCATTAAAACACTGTAATGGTGTAGATGTAGAAGGTTTAACTGCTGTAAGTGGTGGGACTCTGCAAGATGTGATTTGTGTCTGAAAATAAGTATATTTATTATTTATTGAATGTTTTTATGTGTATTTGATGTATTTTGTAGGATTTATAATTTGGCGCAGTTTACTTAAATAGTACATGATATGTGACAGCTATTTTAAATATCTATATTTAATAGTAATGCTCAAGTAGTAATAGTCCTCTAATACTAACTACTACTACCCTTAGTAAAACATATGAACAGCGCATTTACTTGTCTACTGTCCTTAAGTTTACTTGACTAATTTATGTCATGGTATTCTATACTTCTTCTCTACTACATCTCACAGCAGTCACACAGTCCTTTTTCCTACACTACTAAACAACCACCTCTTCAAAGCAGTTTCTAGCTGTAAATAAAAGAACATTTGAAAAGATAGTTGTGATGTTGCCTACATTTGGTCTTTGTAGCATTTATAAGTCACATAACTCACTGATGGATGGATGAAAATACACTATAAACACCCTGAGAGACCGTCATAATTAGGACAAACAGACAACATTTAGGGGATAAGGTGTGGTGTGGTGTGTTGTAGAAGAGTTGTGTGATGTGTTTAATTTGGATGTGTCTAAGCTCCCACTGCTCTGCTCTTTGCTGTGTGTGTATTCTCAAAAATGAAAAGAAACTACCAGCAGAGGTGGGACCGAGTCATTGTTTTGCATGTAAAAGTGTGTCTCAAGTCTTTGTACTGAAGTGCAAAGTCAAGTCCCAAGTCAAGAAAAGCAAATCCTGAGTAAAGTCCTGAGTCAAGACTGTCAAGTCCTGAGTCCTAAACTTTGAGTTTTGACTTCTAAACAAGTCATTATGTGCTCTCACATAATGTAATGCCATTTAAACAACAGAGTAATAATATAATAATAATATCATTCATTCATCTTCTAACCGCTGCATCCTCTTGAGGGTCGCGGGGGGGCTGGAGCCTATCCCAGCTGACATCGGGCGAGAGGCAGGGTACACCCTGGACAGGTCGCCAGACTATCGCAGGGCTGACACATAGAGACAAACAACCATTCACACTCACATTCACACCTATGGACAATTTAGAGTTACCAATTAACCTAGTCCCCAATCTGCATGTCTTTGGACTGTGGGAGGAAGCCGGAGTGCCCGGAGAGAACCCACGCTGACACGGGGAGAACATGCAAACAGAAGGACTCCCACGCCCGGGATCGAACTGGCAACCCTCTTGCTGTGAGGCGAGAGTGCTAACCACCACACCACCGTGCCGCCCGTAATAATATATCAAAATTACAAAACAAAGCAAGTTTAAAAAACAAGTTTGTTGAAAGTTGTTGCATCTTGTCTGTAAATATCGACTGCATTTTCAATTTTCATACTGCAATTCATTTTTGTTGACCACCATGTAATTGTTGTATGCAAAAGAAATTATCTTTGGTATCATTTTTTCCAACTGGTGCTCAGTAACGCAGCATTAGTTGCTCATTGCTGCCTACTGCAAGTTGACTGGATGCTGTTGAATTAGTTCAAACAGAGTAGATCTTGGGAATTTAATTTTCTACTGGCTGGAAGAAAAAAACGTTTCAGTAAATTAACAGATTTGTGGCACACTTTTTAAATAACATACTTTTCAGACTTTGGGCATGGGAAGGTAACAAGTATATTCAAGTCAAAAGGTTCAAGTCCAAGTCGAGTTGCAAGTTGTCTTTGATGTTGTCAAGTTGAGTCTAATGTCATCAAATCTGTGATTTGAGTGACTCCAGTTCAAGTTATACAACTCAACTCCATATGTCTGACTGCCAACAGTATGTTTGTTAAAATTAGCTCCACTTCTCCCACCTACAATGTTAAAATGCTGCTTACATTCTAATGCAACAGTAATAATTATTAATTATCTATTAATTTTCTATATAGATAAACAATAAACAGCAAAAATCTGTGTTAAAGGTACTTTTACGATTATACTTCTAAAAGTGTACAGTTTTTTCTTTGTAATTGAGTATTTTTACTTTAAAGTATTGTAACTTTAAAACTTCTGACTACTTCTGCAGCTGTACCTCTCCTGTGTTTCGCCTGCTTTGATGCTGATCCTGCCCACTGTCAGCTGTGGGTTACTTTGCTGGCTGCCCCAGCCAAAGATGCTCTGCATCTTGTTCCACACGTTCTTCCACACATCTGATCTCTCCCACTGCAAGGTGAGGAACATCAGATCCCCTAAGTCTCTGTCCAGCGTGATCAGGAAGGTGTAGGTCTTATTATCCAAAATCTTTTCAGTGCTGTTGGAGTTTAAAGAGATAGACACAAAAACAAGACAGACAGAGTGAGATTATAACAGCGGGGAACATCTTGCAACAGGCTGTCACATTTATTTATAAGTGATGGTCTGCAACTAAAGCAGGACAGCACATGAGATTTCCTCTTCTCATTCTGGTGTGCCCACGGCTCTCTGATACGCAGAACACGAGGGATCACACAGTCAGGGAATTGTGGCTTGAGTAAATTATTTACTCCATCATCCCCCATTTATAGTTCTCTTTCATGCAGCAGCTCCAGTTGTTTCCATGTGTGTCAGCTGCGCTCCTTAACTTGCCGTCTTTCTTTATAGAGCTGAGAGCACAGCTGCATATTGCATGTGTCAAAGACCGAGTACATCAGCATCTAGATGTGACGGGAGGTGGTGCAGTACTCACATGGTAATGGGGAGGTCTTCACTCTCCTCCTTTGTTCCAGTGAGGGAGATGGTGAGGGTGGGCTCCATTGCTTCCGTCTGGTTAACAAACTGGATCCTGAACTGGTAATGAAAGACTGCGAAGAAGAAACCAGAGGAAGAAGAGATGAAGACAGAAAAGTGTTTGTTTTCTCTGTTGAGAGTTTTGGTCTTTTCATGGGGTTTGTTGACAAGAAGAAAAATTACAAGAATTAATTGAATATTAAAAGTAATTGATTTGCTTAAATATATTTATAAAATATGTCATCACCTTGCAAATCCATCCCAGATGATCAGTCTAGCCTGTATGATCTATACAGTATGTAAAGTATATTGTAGAAGTACTGAGTTACTAATGAAAGACATGCAGCACTGTTGGTCTGCAAACTGAGTATATATTGACTAGAGGTATATAAATGTATCTTAAAGGGACAGTTCACCCCAAATCAAAACTACACATGTTCCCCTTACCTGTAGCTCTGTTTATCAGTCTTGGATAAAAGCGCTGGAGATATTGGCCGTAGAGTTGTCTGCCATCTTTTGAATATAAAGGACCCAAATGGCACTCAGCTTGTGGTGTGCAATCATTTAAAAAACTTAACTGCAGGCTCTTTTTCCCAGTGCTCTCTCATGCCTAAACAACAGAATAAGTCTATTTCCACTGACTTCTGCAATTACTTATATGACTATTGTAACGGTCGCACTTTTCAACATGTCCTCAATGTCATGCAACAGTCACAGTTCCGCTCCAAAACTACTTGGTTAGGGTCCAGAAAAACATAACGGTTTGGCATTAACTAACCTCACATGACACAACTCAATTATGACACGCCGCATACGTCACTGGCATAGCATGCTACACATACTTGCATATTAGGCTATGTTGTTATCAAAAAAAGTCAACTTTACTTTGGGACGAAACACTGGTCTCCAAGGGGAAAGTCCTGTGTTTGTTTGACCCATCCACCCATTGTGCTACGTCACATTACTTCCTCCTCTGTTTCTGTGATAATTAATAGCTGGCATCTCCTTACAATAAACTGAATTATGGGTTGTAACAAGCTGCTTGCACGTCAACCTATTTGGTTGTTTTGTCGGTGAGAAATCATGACCGAGTTACTCAAGATGATTCACAGACCTTGTTTTGAGCAGTTTCACTGGGGAAAAAATGTTTTTTTGTCGTTCAAACTATACCAGCCAACTGTATCACCGTGCAGAAGGAAGCATTCATCTATTCATGGATGAGAGGCTCGTGCTCATGACAGCATGAAATGTAAATATTAATGGTGTCCTCCCCTGCTGAGCTGTAACGTTAGCTAGCTCAGTGGTGCTAGGTGAGCTGGCAGTAGATGCACGCTTCCTTCTACGCAGTGATAGGGTTGACGGGTGTAGTTCTGTAGAAAGAAAATAGTTCCCAGGTGAAACTGCTCATAACAAGGTCTGTGGATTATCTACAATTTCTGGAAAGAGACATTGCTGATTTTCAAATGTTTTTTTGTTTGTTTTTGTTTTCTGTTTTGGCACTTTGAGCACCACAATGCGAGTGCCATCTACTTTCATTATATTCGAGAAAAGACAGATATCTCTACGAACAATATCTCCAACACTCGGCAACTCACACCAAAACAATCTAAACTGATAAATAGCACCACAGGTGAGAGGAAAAATATGTTTTTGCTTTTGTGGTGAACTGTCCCTTTAAAGCTGTTTGGTTTAAATGAAGACCACATACGTTTGTAGGGCATCCGAGGGCGTGTGTTCAGGTAGAGCCTCTTGCTGTTGCTACTGCGAACCCTCTTGATATCGTAGCCCAGCGTGTTGCAGCGATTCTTCCGACAGTCCAGACACACACCTTTGTTAAAAGCCCTCTTGTCAGTGCACCTGTAGGCCCTGCTCTGCTTGTCTTTATTCAGCACAGAGTCAATGAAGAGATGGACGGACCGCTCATGAGCACATTTCACTGTCTGATCCAAACCTGTGGGAAGAAAATAAAAACAAATATGGTGGACATTTAAATGTGAGACATTGATTTATTTCTTTTAACAGACAAAATATTCTCCTGTGGATTGAGAGGCTGCGGGCTACCTTAATCATAGTGTCTGACCATTATTTGAGGATTGACTTCATTATCATTAAAGCCTGACGTCTATCAGATTGTCCTTCTGTCACATCTCCTTAAAGCGTCTCATTATGTCTGATACTAGGCAGCTCTGAAGGCCTTTTCTTTGAGTCGACTCTTGTAGCCTCGAGGCAGCTCAGCTCAGAGGGGTGGACAGAGCGGAGGAAGGCACATGTTGCTAATTAAATCCTGAGGATGACAGATGCTTTAATGTGGCTCTGACTGTCATATTATGCGGATGTGTTTTGGATTGAGAGGCACCATAAATCCCACAGCCACTTGTGTTGAGACTGGAGGGAATTAAACTCATCTGCCTGAACACAGTACGAGAAACTGTCAACAAGCAAGAGATGAATTGGTGCCCAAGATATTCCTTCTGAACCACTGTTTTGAGGTGGCAAGACCAATTAAGAAAAAAAAAATGTTATGATAGAGCAGAGGAAGAGGCAAACCAGTAAGCGGTTAGGCAGCAGAACACACTGCTCTGATTGGAGTTTTACATCTTCTCTTCAGATGCAGGGTTGTAAATGGCACATAGGGGTACCAGAACGCTGAATGGCATCTGTTCAGGCCTAAATCAAAGCACCCTTACATCTTACAAAGAATCATCCAGACCTCAAAGGGACAGCTCATCCCATAATCAAAAATACATATGTTTCCTCTTACCTGAAGTGCTAATTATCAGTCTAGATTATTTTGGTGTGAGTTGCTGAGTGATGGAGATATCAGCCGTAGAGATGTCTGCCTTCTCTAGAATATAATGGAACTAGATGGCACTCAGCTTGTGGTGCTTAAAATGCCAAAAAAACCATTTGATTAACTCAACAGCATTATCTCTTTCCAGAAATACTGACCTGGTCACTCAAGATAATCCAGAGACCTTGTTTCATGTAGGAACTATTTTCTTTCTACTGATCTACACCCACCATTGCAGAAAGAAGCGTGAATTGCATGATTTCTGGAAAGAGACATTGCTGAGTGCCAGTTCCATTATATTCAAGAGAAAGCAGACATCTCTATGGCTGATATCTCCAACACTCAGCAACTCACACCAACACAATCTAGATTGATAAATAGCACTTCAGGTAAGAGCTTGACTGTCACTTAAAAAAACATGAAATTGTGTCCCTGAGAACTCACTCTAATGGTCTTTGGCCTGGATTTGTTTCAGACTGTTTATTTCAGGAGAGTCGCAGAAAGGTAAAAATACTTTGGTTATGTCTTATCACAACGTTATTTTTAAGGTGGCATGCTGAAATCACTGAAACCTGAATGCCTTTCTTGAAGCACTTAAATCTTTAAATATTCCACTCCTGTGCTGTAGATATTTGTAAAGCCAAAATGTAACAGTGTTTTAATCATTGCATCTATTGGCTTGATCGCCAGGAAATGTTCATATAGCTCCTAGAGGCTGAATCCTGATGTTTTCGGTGGAACTTTCTTACAACACCATCAGCCTAAAATTTCTACTTTTACACAAGAAAATCCAACAGGCAGAATTTTCTGTGTACATTCACCCTCCACAGACCCTGTTCATTTCTAGAGAGTTGCTCAGTGGCGCTTGAAGCTGAAATGGTTCAACTGCAACATATAAAATCATATGAATGATCAGTGCTGTTTCCACAGTGTGCAGTCCAATGAGCAAGAGCTCTACATACTTCAGTGGCCAAGCGTGGCCAGTGTGGCTGAGTGGCTGGCTCTGCTGGCAGAGCCAGCTACTTCTGGTTTATCGCTTTGTTAACTTGAATGGGAATAAAATGATTCAATCATTCAATTGTGTGGCTCTCCTACACTTTCCAAATGTTATCAGACCGAATGGATCAAATTCTGATAGTGAAATGGATAATTTTGCTTGGGTACTGACACTCCCAAAAATGTATTCACTGATTTACAGATGTCTCTTTCATAATGTAAGTCAATGGGAAAAAGTCTTTTTGGGTTGCATGGCATTACATAATGGACCCAGCAGTTGTGATTCCACTGTTTGGCCACTATAAAAATTGTCTTTAAAGCCCAATGCACTTCTTGGAGGCCTGGTTTTGAAGCCTCAACTTTGGCATTTTGCCCGTTGCCTTCTTGTTTTTGTTTTTTTTTTTTTTAGCTAGGAGGTACTACATTTGGACAAGAAGGTGGAGCTGTGAAGGGGCGAAGGGTGGATCTGACTCTTTGGACCAGACTATGGGGTACAAGTCTATGGGGACTAGTCTCGCTCACCAGACCTTTCTCAAGAAAAGAAAGGTCTGGCTGGGCCGACTCTCACTTTAAGATTGGAGAAAAAAAAGCCCCGGCTGCTTGTATTTCTTTCAACCAATCACAATCATTCTTGGCGGTGCCACAGCAACGGTGCGCTTGCTAAAATATTGCCAGGGGGAAACAGGTTTTGGTGTAACACGCCAACAAAATTATTGCCTACAGGACGCGAACCATGGCAGAAAAATGGCTACATCTCCACAAGATCAAACACCACAAAAGTTAGTAAAGGACGTGTTGAAAACTGCAACCGGAGGTGGTAGGGCGGGACTTCAGCGGGCTTGTTCTGCCCAATGAGAGGCTGATCTTTGCAGCGAACTTCCACCCACTCAGACTAATGGGGACAGACTGCCTTCTGAAGCCAGCCTCAAGTGGCCATTTGAGGAAGTGCAGTTTTTGGCACTTCCACATTGGCTTTATTTTTCAGCCCCACCATGATATTTTAGGGTGTAATATACATTTCAGCCTCTAGGGGCTCTAGAGGACCACATTATTTTAAGTTCATATATGTATTTTTTTTTTGTTTGTTTGTTTTGTTTTGTTTTTTAAAATAAATTCATTTTCTAAGATGTTGTAATGTATTCTTTATCGTACCAAGGATACCATACTGGGTTACGTGCTCGTAAATGTTGTGCAGGTCACATCCTGGTTGGAAGTCTCCTCCATTTGGGTAAAAGTCATAATGTGCCACAGCTTGCTTGATGCCCACACTGAGGCCCAAACGCTCCTGGGTGAAGGTGTGAATGGCATCTACAAATTCAGCATCATCAGGAGACAGTCTGTCTGTGGGAGACATGCCTTCAAACAGTGGCCCTGCTGGATCAAGACCTGGACAGATACAAAACACAATCAAGAACAGCTTTGTTACAAAACACAGAATAGATAAATTCACTATACAAAATATACTGTTGCTAATTATATTTGTCTGGGTTGATGGATTTAGAAAGCACAATTATTCCCGTAACCAGGTAGAAAAACTCACCAGTGATTCTTCCAATCTTCTCCGAACCCTCCAGATAGCTTCCAGCAAACCCAGAGATGTGAGCGCCAAGACTGTAGCCAATCAAATGAACCTTTTTAACTGGGTACTGGTAATGTGCCTGTTGGGGTTTATGATGACATTATTATGGTAAATACGTTGAATCTGGTACCTGCACGGTGTTTTAAACTGCCTCTTCAGTATTAATATACCAGCTGCTGATTTTACTTTATTGTATACATGATATTGACCCTGAAAATTAAGTTTTTAATTTTCTGACCTGAAGCGACTGCAGCAGGTGAGCTATATCTTTGCCAATGGTGCGGGTTGCGTGTGCAGCTTTAGGGTAGTGCTGGTGAGCCAGGGACAGCCAGTCAGTAATCACCACATTGACGTCTATGAGATTTGTCTTCAGGGCTGTGGCCATCCGGGGCACCCAGCTCTCCATCATACCATCCACCTCAGGAAACACAAGAAACAGTATAAATCTTAATTCTAATGGTCTAAACCGTAATCAGTCAAACTAACTGGACCAAATGATGTGAAAGAAAGATGTATAACTTGAATGACCCCAGTTTTAAATGAGCCTCTGCAGAGTCTGTAAGGGTCTCGAAAGGTAGTCCTCTTTCATAGGAGAGGTTTTCAACCACCATCACTTGTTATTCTGTGTCTAGGGGCAAGGTGGCACTCAAAGATGAGAAGTACGGGTAAAATTATGAAACTAAATCGTCTCTTTCTCCTGTCTCTGAGCTCATTGTTTTGTCACTCCTTGTTGGTACAAATAGCACAAAATGTTGTCAGAATTTGTTTGAGAAGTTCAATTTCTATTTTGTTATTGTCTCATGTTCATTAAGGAAAATCTTTTCTAGGAGTCCCCAGAGACCAGGAGGGCCCAAAGCAGCTGCTTGTATGGCTGAATGGTTAAGGTCGGCTCTGTTCAGTATATCACAGGGATTTTTATGCAACATTTACATCTGAAACTATGCCAGCTGCTGTTCCTTCACACTGGCCCGAGTTCCATGTTTTGTATGCAGTGGCTCAAGTCAGTGAAGTGGAATAAAAGTTGACCTTACCGACCACCCGTGAGTGATGATGATGAGGGGATTACTGCTGTTGAAGCCACAGGAGGTGAGAGTGTGCAGCTGCAGAGGGTCCAGTATGCAGTTGTCCTCACCTTCTGAAAACATCTTGAAGACAGAACTGATGACATACGGCTTTTTCTCCTTTAGGACAACCCTCTGTTCTGCGTCCACTGCACCTCGGAAATCAAACAGCACAAGAGTTATCTGTTTGTTCTTTGTGGTTACTCTGCACATCAGAACATGCTGCAGTGTGTTTACTTTGAGGTCAATGATTACAAATAACGCAGAAAATTCACCTTATTTGTCCACTCGAGAGAAGAGGATATGTTTTAATGTCTTGATACAAATATCTGAGAGTAAACAAGGGGACACTTCCTGTTGAACACTGCAGGCTGACTAATGCCCTTTCAGAAGCACTTTGCTGTGTTTCCAGGTCATACAGATCTCTTTGGCAGATGCATACAGATAACACTTAATAAAAAGTCCCATCAAGTGAGTCTCTGCCAGACTCTTCTCATAATTTCTTATATAAACTCCTCCTCCCTTAACATGTCTAAAACCACAGCCCACAGTCACTCACAAACGTCACAGATCCTTCTCCAAAGAAATCTATCATTACATTTCCTTTATGATTCGTCATTGATTCATGTCCAGCATATTTATTATTCTAATTTTAATGTTAATAATGCCAGAAACCCAGGCGCCTGAGTGTTCGGCGATGCAGTTGCCATCCGATGAGCTCTGGATGCTGATATGATAAAAACACGTCCACAGTGAAAGTAATGAAAAGTAATTATCCACCCATCATCCTCCCCTCTGCTCGTTAAATCCCACATTTTCCTTGGTGTGTCTCTTCACTGTTATGACTGTTTATCTATGAGAACACAGAGAGCACTTAAAAACAGTGTGACTCATTGGTAACAGAGCACAAGAGTGTACTTTACAAATCTCACACTGTAATTAGTTTAATACGGTTTCTGCAATAATGTTGAAGGATAAAAACAAACTGCAGCAGTGTTTGCATGCGTTGCACTCTGACTGATACTTTCCATGTGGCTTGAAGACTCATTTTTACTCTCTACTATGTGTGAATTCACCAAATGAAATGATTAAGAGAAAATGTATTTTACAATTATCACAAACAAGCTCAGCAACAAACAGGTTTAAGCAGATTTAAAAAAGGCAAATATTTAGGAAAAAACCCTTTAAATAAAACAGCTAATATCCAGCAATATTTCCTAAATGTTTGGTTATTGTATCCCCTATATTTTCAGCAACAACCGCCGTAATGTGTAGTGACGTAACAATTTATTCACCATTGAAAAACATTTTCAATAGATAATACAACAGCAAGTGCCGTAAAATGTCCTTTGAATTTTTATTTGGGTTGTTTAACAGATTTTATTTTTAAATTATCACTTGACACTGATGAGTTGTCAGTGGAGTTTATCCTGACTCAAATAATATTCTATCAGGAGTACAAGAAAAAAGGTTTCAAAACATTTTACAATCTAAAATACTACTACTACTAATAATAATGATGGTGACAATTATTTTATTTACAGACTTACAAAAAATCTGAAACCCAGGTAAGTCCAACAGCACTGAGCCCACACATGGAAATATTGAGATGCAAGTGGAAGATTAAATAAATACCTAAAATAAACAAATAATATATGCATAAATAAGTAATACGCTCATACAAAGCAGGTACAGATTAAATGAAGGAAACAACTATGTATACAGACAGAGAAGATGCAAATATAAGAGATGATCCCAGACTGCCAATAAGAGAACAACCCTTGAATTGAAAACATAGAAGTGTAAAATATATGGACTTGTACAGACTTTGAATTGATAGTTTTCAAATAAACAATAAAACAAGATGGAAAAGGAGAACTGCTGAACTGTGCCCACTGAAGGTTTCAACTTTACACACACATGTTGTGCAGCTGAACTTTGTGCAAACACAGATATTTACTGTTCTAGAGGAACAAAGATCCAAAATTTTCCAACATCTTCACAGGAAATCTATTCTCAATAAACCTTGATATTTCTGTGTGAAGTCATGATTAAGCCATAAAACACTAACGTCTTATATAAATACTTCACTCAGCATCATATAGTTTCAGATAAAGAATATTGCAAATTGTAAATTTAAATAAACTTTCGAGGAAATCTGAGAGGAAAATAAAGTTTAAGAGGCTCAAGGCTCAGTGTTTAACCCTTGTGTTCCCCTTCAAAAAAGTTACATCCATGACCCTTCAAGTGGACAAAAATGTCCACTTTCTAGAAACTTTTGTAGTGACCTAGAAAAGGTCACAGGGGGGTGATTTTTTGCATGGGGGTGTCATTCTGGGTGAAATTTCAAAATCCCAACTTTCAGCATGAAAATCCATTATTTGACCCTGTAATGCATTTTTATCCCATCCATGACCCTTCAAGTGGACAAAAATGTCCATTTTCTAGAAAGTGTCCAACAAAAGGTCACAAGGGGGGTGATTTTTGTCAAGGGGGGATCATTTTGGGTTAAATCTGAAAATCCCAACTTTCAGCATGAAAATCCATTATTTGACCCTGTAATGCATTTTTATCCCATCCATGACCCTTCAAGTGGACAAAAATGTCCATTTTCTAGAAAGTGTCCAACAAAAGGTCACAAGGGGGGTGATTTTGGGTTAAATTTGAAAATCCCAACTATCAGCATGAAAATCCATTATTTGAACCTGTAATGCATTTTTATCCCATCCATGACCCTTCAAGTGGACAAAAATGTCCACCTGTCATTTAGCCATTTGTATTGTTGCCGGGATAAAAATGCGTTACAGGCTCAAATAATGGATTTTCACGCTGAAAGTTGGGATTTTGAAATTTAACCCAGAATGACACCCCCATGCAAAAAATCACCCCCCTGTGACCTTTTGTTGGACACTTCCTAGAAAGTGGACATTTTTGTCCACTTGAAGGGTCATGGACAGGATAAAAATGCATTACAGGGTCAAATAATGGATTTTCATGCTGAAAGTTGAGAATTTGAAATTTCACCCAGAATGACACCCCCATGCAAAAAATCACCCCCCTGTGACCTTTAATCTCTCTGTGAGGGAGTTTTGAATTTTGGAAATGGACAAAAATGTCCAGGGGTCACACGAGGGTTAAACTGCAGTTTGGTGCCCCCTGTTTGAAAACTGTCACCAGGAGCTTGGTAATGATTACATAATGAACCCACAGTACACAACATGACTAAGGGTGTACAATGAGATATAGGGTGTCCATTAATAAAGGCTGGTAGACCAATGTTACAAATGTCTTTTATAACACTTTCTGGAATCTTTTGAACGTGAAATATCACTCACCTGCTCTGTGTCCCTTGATTTTCTTCCCCTCACTGAGGTGAAATGTTAACAGCAAACAGCACAGGATTTTGACCACAGACATGATGTCGCACAGACACTTTGGGAATGCCTTTGAACCAAAACTTCTCCCACAGGGGATGCTTAAAATATTTAGTGAGGGGAAATGCAGGTACTGTAGAGTCTACAGGTGAGATCCTTCTGTCTGTGACTTAAGTTAATTTGTTAAAGAACCCTCATTACTGTCACTGTGGGAAACACACAGTGCTGTCCTGAACAAAAAGAGAGGGGACACCAGGAGTAATGGTTTATGGATAAGGACAGATTAGGTCCTATCCTGATTGGCTGGGGGTCAGGCCATGAACATCGAACGTGTTGCGAAAGGTATGAACAGGGAGGGGGTATGAATGTGGTGATAGTGACTCACAGGTCAATATGACCTCAGGTCCTCTCTGTGTCCCACCTGTAGCTGCAAGAACAGTCCTTCTTTATGTAGTTTTTACTGAACCACCAGTGTCAACCAAAATGTTTTATATAGACAAAAACTCATGTTTTCTTATCTTACCTCAATACCTGTTTGAAAAGTGAAAAGCAGCACTCGATGAATCCGGTGTGCTCAGTCTAACAGCAGAGGTTATCTTTTTTTTGTTTAATGATCCAACAAAACAAACTATTATCTAGATAATATTTTAGCATGCCCAATCCTCATTTCTGTTTGTAATGTCGGCTGTGTTCTTACACCAGGGAGTTAAATGTCACAGGATACATCGTGTACTCTCACATTTTCACTGGACTGTTTCAAAGTATCACTCAGTCTGAGGTAAATGATGTGTGGAAACACAGTACTTATATGGACTGGACTTGATGGGATCATGGAGACCCTCGTGTACTGTGGCAAGTCTGGAACTTACACACTTTTTCTTTTTCAAAGGAGCATTTAGTAGCATCTAGCAGTGTGGATAAAAGATTGTAACCAGCTGAAACTTCTCCCGTGTGCTAAGCGTGAACTCCTGGCTGGTATTCCTTCAGTGTTCATTGTTCAGGAGGTAGGCTATTTACTGGGAGCTGAATTATCCACAGTGGTCTCTTTCTTTCCAAAAAAAAAAACAAAAAAAAAACAGACCAGGTGATTACAACCAGTAAAAACATTGAATAAAGCAGTTTCACATTACAAATCAGTGTTTCTCCAATGCTGTTTTCTTAATTGTAGGTGGCTGTGTGCTTACCTGTTTTCTCTTATAACTTAAGATCCAGATGTTCAGGAGGTTTTTACCAGGAGCCGAATTATCTTCATAGGTGTCTTCCTCTCCAAGACAAACAGACCCCTCCATTTTAACAGGTAAAATCACTGAATAAAGCAGTTTCACCTTAAAAATCAATGTTTTTCCATTGCTGTTCAGCTTGTCGCGGAGGGGGATGCTAACTATGGTGGCTGACATGAAAACACAAATGGCCCTCTCTGGACCCAGTGTTTGGTTTGTCTGTTCTGGGCTACTGAAAGATGGCAGTTTAAACCATTTAAACTTTAATCAATATCTTTGATGTTAACACTGAATCAAATAATTATAACAGAAAGGGGGGAAGAAGGCTCCAAATGAATGCTAATGTAGCTCAGTGTGAGGATGTTTAAGTAGCCCGTTTTCCCCCAGGGTGCCATATCAAACTTTATAGACCTATTGGATTCTCATTTATGTGTATCAGTCTGCTAGTTTTGATGACTGATTAAGTTATTAATCTATCAATCAATTTATTTGTCACATGAAATCTAACAAGGTATAACTCAAGTGAAATGCAATCCCATCCGCTCCTTCAATTTCAAGCTTCCAGTTTAGTCCCTTTTAGCCTCCTTTACTGCTCTTCTTATATTGTAGGCTGCTGCTGTGGTCTGTTAACTTTCCCGTATTGCTCTATATTTAAGCAATATCACACGAGAGGGAGTGATGTTGTACTGCGGCCTTGTGCCTACGACCGAATCACAGCCGTGACGATATCACAGTACAACATCACGAGCTCGAGTGTGATATTGCTTTTATACAACAGTTCAACAGTTAAATAAGCAAGGCTGTGAAAAATCAGGACAAAACAGATAATTTAAGCATTTTATTTGTCTTCCGCCAACAAAAATAGTTCCCTCAGGATTCCGCTGTCACTGTTGCTATGTAACGCAAACATGGTGCACCAGGCACTTACTTTTTATACACATTTATCTGCACGTTTCCATTAATTGTGCAGCCGGTGAAATAAGTCTCTGGTGACTGCATGGTGGACTGTCGCTTCACAGGCACAGCTGACTCTGCCTTCTGATCTGACAGTATGTTGCTTTTCTCCAAG
This sequence comes from Epinephelus fuscoguttatus, assembly GCF_011397635.1. Taxonomy (NCBI): domain Eukaryota; kingdom Metazoa; phylum Chordata; class Actinopteri; order Perciformes; family Serranidae; genus Epinephelus; species Epinephelus fuscoguttatus. The sequence continues at coordinate 26,498,895 of NC_064753.1, read as the reverse complement.
TCACTGAGCTCCGCTGATGAAACACTGACAAACCTGGATGTGTGCTTAGATGGATTCAGCTTCTCCTCTCCCTCATCTTCCTCTGATGACCATTCATAGTTCAATTCAAAACTTATTTTAGGAAATAAATCCATATTTTTGGCTGTTTGACAGTGGATGAATTAATTAGCCTACAACGCAACTGCTGACCTAACTGACACTAACCGTCAGTTTTGATTTGATTGTTGATTGCAATCAGCTGTGAGGCGGAGTGATGCATACACAGTGAAATAACCGTGATATTGTACTCCAATATCATCACGGTTTTACTGTCTCTCGACCAATCAGATTGCAGGGCCGAAACTAACTGCTGTATAATGTGTGATGTCACATCTGCAAAGCAACTTTTTGGAAGCGCAAACACGATGAACCTTTGCTTTTCCAAGTACTGCGTGTGTATGTTTGCTTCTGTGTCTGGACATGCCAATTTTGCAGCCAGTCAATGACTTTATGAGCAAAAATACACAAATACAAACGTTTATCGACATAATGTTCCCGGATTAAGCCCAGGGGATGAGGGGAGGAAAAATAAAATCAGACTGTGGAAAAGACAATCAAGAGGAAAGAATTTTATTAACAGTAAAGAAATAAAATATTTCAAACCGAAATCTTAAAAGGCAAGAACTGAAAACTAATTTCTCACAAAATGAGAACGCTGCACTGATATGTAAACAAGTTGACTGTTTATATAAATTAAATCAAACTAATCAAGCTGACTGTTAAATCAGAACACAGCACTCCAAAACACACTCCTCCTGGAAGAGAGTAAAGTGTACCAATCTTGGTACACCAACAGAGAGGTTTCACAACCAAACACACACACAGCCTGCAAGCTGCCAACTGACCCACTGGCCACTGGTCTCCTCTCCAGTCCTCTTAACTGGCCGTCCCTGATGAGCAGATTAAGCACAGGTGTACTTATCCACTCTCTGCGTGGTGAAGGTGAGGAGAGGGCAGCACCTGGAGAGACACACCAGAGAGAGCAGAACAGAACACAAAACACAACTCTGCGACATGTAACAACCCAGCTCAGACAGAAACAGACTATAAATACTATAATTACTACTACTGATAATGAATCAACGCTGCCATAAGGGTACAAATACACAATTCATTTTCAGATTAAGGACAGAAAACTGAAGGAATACTTCATGCTCATGCTCATGTGTGGTCTATTATTATGTGAAGCTGTTATTATTCAAGTCAAAGAGAGGACACACTCTGGGGAAGAGCTCTGAAACCACTGAACTGTAAAAATACACTCTTCATCAATTCTCCATGAAGTTATATAAGCTTTACCAGTTGTCTTCTGTTAACTTTTAATGTGTTTCTGCTGTACTTAGTGCTCATATTGATCACTGATTGTGCATAGATTCACTGGGGTGACTGAGTGCTCTGGAACCAGAGTAATGACTGCAACATTGCAGTGGACATTGCATGCAGAACATGTGCATTTGTTACCCCCCATAAAAACATTATAGTAGTAAAGGACCTTTGGTTTTACAAACTTAAAGACATTTCCATCATACATTTGTGCATAAAAATTCCCCAATGCAGGAAATGTGTTTGACACTCAAAATATCCCGTTGGAGGACCCCCAGAGCCTTCATATGTGTCTCCTCCAGTGTTAAAATGAAACTTATGCCCTTAACAGTGAGTCAGCGTGATTACTCAGGACCTAAAACTAAGGCAGCTCAATGGAATTAAGCTATCATCCACTGTGTTATTTAAACCTCTGTATTTTGTGCTGTGACGTAAATGTTCTCTGTGAAAAGGTCTTTTTTTCCCTGTTGGATTGTAACAATGCTGGCTGACAGTATTTTCATTACACTACGGAGCAAATGTCTGAATCGACAACTACTGTCCCCACAAGCACCAACTATCTAAGGCATATGTTATTTGTTTATTTTAAGAAAATCATTCATTCATTCATTCATTCATTCATCTTCTAACCGCTTCATCCTCATGAGGGTCGCGGGGGGGCTGGAGCCTATCCCAGCTAATATCAGGCGAGAGGCAGGGTACACCCTGGACAGGTCGCCAGACTATCACAGGGCTGACACATAGAGACAGACAACCACTCATGCTAACATTCACACCTACGGACAATTTAGAGTTATCAATTAACCTAGTCCCCAATCTGCATGTCTTTGGACACCACCACACCACCGTGCCGCCCTTAAGAAAATCAGCATGCAATAATTTTTTCTACCATGGGCCATTTTTTCTTAAACATGGGTGTAGAGTTGCAAGGGGGGGTGAGAAGGTTTATCATATCATTTGTTTTGTTTGCAGTGATTTGTGTGCTTCTATGTATTGTTTGTTGTTTCCATCGAGGACAACTTTGGAAATAAATGTTTTCAGTGATGCTTTTAAGTGCTGTCCTCTGGGATTTCTGTGTCATGATTCTCCTTTGTGTCATTGCACTTGTAAATTCCCAATAAAAATCAAATCAAATCAAGTAGGAAAAAAACTCACTGTTCGCAGTAGTAGTCGTTTTAATTCAATTCATTTTCTAAATGAAAACAGTGGGTACCTTTTGAGAGGTGTCATAGTTGCACATCATCACATTTATGTATCACAAAATATCGTGCCATCATTAAGTGTTACACTCCTAAGTTCTTCAACAAATTTTATTCAACATTGAGATACACTGAATAAGAAAAACAGCTGATACAGACAGATAAAATCATGTTAGGAAACTAACTTAGAAAAAGCAACTCAACAAAAAAAAAAAAAAATTACAAACAGAGACAAAAAGATGAAAATGCTAATACCTGGCAGGCTGCGACTCCGAAGCACTGACATCAAAGTGGACAGGGAGACACAGAATATTCATCATCTCACACAACAGCTGAACAGATTCAGTGAAACAAATTCCTTCAGCTGCTTTTCAAACTGTGATTACTGAGATTCAAACGTAGGCCACATACAAGGTTCTCTGCATGAGTTCTGGTGAAAGCAGGACCAAATGATGAACTGCGTGTATAATTCACCTCACAAAAATATCCCTTTTTAATGTTTGTGCCTACGATGTTCTTCACATTTTTTCTGTTTCACAAAAGTAAAGGAAACAAATGAATAAGAAAAACTATTAATTTGAGATATTGTCATGTTGTCAAACAGGTGTCTTGTGTTGAGAAATAATATTCAGTGCGGTACAGTAAAATCTCACAGTTAGTTTATGTACAAATGTTCATGTTCATGTTGCATGTTCAACTAACTTGGCCTGTTGACATTTGGTTTGTCTTTGCAAATTCATGTCTGTGCTCACAGGATACAAGCATCATAAAACATAAAAGCACAATTAATAAACACAGTATTGTTCTTTTTGTAAAACCACCTCAAAAATGTGAGCTTTTTCACCTTAGCTCAGAATCATTTTTAATGTAAACACTTCAATTCAGTGACATTTGCAAAAGCTTCTGCTGGAAACTAAACATTTTTTGGTGCAGAAAGCACATTTACATGTCTCATGTTAATTTATGGCTTTTCAGTATCAAGGGCGTCTGTAACAAGTAACATAAATCTGTAATCCAGCAATATAACACAAGTTTGTGTGCCACAAACTTGTGGAGATGAGTGAAAAAGTAAGCAATGCCAGTGTAATCATTTAAGGCTGGATTTTCTACATAAACATGTTGTAAAAACTACAACGCTGTAGAGCAATCATTCACAGTTTTAAACACACATGCAAAGAATGAAGTGAAACAGAATAAGGACGTTACTCCATCAAACACATCATTACTGTAACACATTGGCTAAAAGTAATATAAATTACGACATTTACACATTAAATCAACAGTTTCTAAGTGCTACATGTGTTTAATGACCCTGTTTGTTGAGTGAAAATAAAAATGCTGTACAGAATCTTGGCAAATATTTCTAACAAGAAGGACATGATCCCAGTTAGGAAATAAAGAATACTGCATAGCTACAATGCAGAGGAAACTCTGCAGTAGATTATGATTCATGGAATTAAAAGAGAAGCTTGATGTCTAAAGAGCAAGTTTAACATTTTGATATATGAAAGAGCCCAGGCAGGTAAAACCTCGAACCTACAAACAGACCAGATTTTATCCAAAAATAGATTTTAAAGGCTTCGTAAAAGGTTCATGCATATTTTATAAATGACTATGAAATTGTGTAGTCAGATGCTTTGATGCATGCTTTGTATTAAACCATTAACTGTAAATTTTCACTGAACTTTGATCATAAAAATGTATAAAATGCTTCATCTAGACAAACATTTTTGCCATCTGAGGGTGAAAATCAGCTTCAACCCTCATTCTAAATTTTTACTCATAGTAATCATTTCATATTTGTCCTGGACATTGTTCTCCTCCTGTTTTTCAGGCTCTTGCTGGTGCAACTCAATGAAGAGGAAGTAAATGCCGGCTCCAACTACTCCGCCCACCATGGGCCCCGCCACAGGAATCCACCACCAGCAACCTCCAGCTCTGCAGAGAGGACCCAAACACATTAATAACTATGACAAAATACAATTTAACAGAGTATTTCCTGTCATTTACACAGGATCCTGCATGAACTAAACCTTTAAAGTCTTACACCTTTGCCACAGGGCTAACCTGAGTACCATTTTGGGGGCTCCGAAGATTCAGTGGTAATAACATGAAGCTTTGATGAGAAACAACAGAAACTTTTTTTTTAGTTATAACTGACCGTGAACACCGCGGGCTGTGCCTACTCACTAGATGCAAATCAAGTGTTTCACTATAGTTGACAGCCATGGATAACCATACGCAATTCGTTTTACCTGCCTCATCAGACTGCCTATTTTTTGCTTGAAGTAAGGGTTGCTGACTGCATTGAGAACACTGGCCTCATTTGTGTTTAACACATCTTACCACTTCCTTTCAATTTCGAGCCTGAGGTTCAAACGAGTAGTTTGACATTTTGTGAAATATGCTTTTTGCAGCACGTTAGATGAGAAGATCACTCTCATGTCTGCACATTAAATATAAGGCCACAGCACAAAGACCGGAGACAGAGGGAAACAGATAGTCTGGCACTGTCTACAGGTGATGAAACCCACCTAACCCCTCTAAAGCTCACCAATGATATATCTTGTTAGTTAAATAAAAACTGAAGCATAAAAATGACACATTTACAAGTTGTTATGTGGACAAGTCATGGATGCATAAAGAGACCTGGATACAGCGTTGGAGGCAGGACCAGGTTCATTCCATTGAAAATTGCTCACCTGTGCATGGGGCCAAAAAGTTCAATTTTCCAGACAGAAAATGGCACAGATCCTCCGCATCCATGGGCGTATTGAATAAGCACATTAGTGCAAACCAAGCCCTGGACTGGAAAGTTAGATCCAGAAGTGACCATATATGGGTGAGAGGCTGGCGCTATGGAGGATCTGACTGAGAAGCCGAGGACACTATCGGCAGACAGCCTGTCACTCAAAGCAGCCCTTAATTATGTGTAACTTGAAGGCTTAATAACATGTTAATGAGTGAGTCTTATAAAAATTCACCCCTCTACAGTTGTCGTGAATCTTGAGATTAGCTATAGAAACTAAAACCATTTTTTGTACCAGGCTATCAACATGTTTATTTCTGCTACAAAGCTAGATATTTTAACTTGGGTGTCAATAGAGTGTGCCAGTAAACCCAGAACTCCGTTAGCACTTTTAGCACTTCCGGTTCTCTCGTCTAAAAGTCAATACGTTTTTTTGAATGGGATTTTGGTAAAATGCCTCAAATAAGGTCTGTGGTTAACAAAAGCTTTGAGTGTTTCAGGTTTTGTTCTACAACATAAAACACGTCAGTAAATATCCTACTTGTGAATTTTGAAGCTTTTACATGTCGTAAAAAAGGTGGTTGCTAACAAGTTGCTCAATACGACTACAAATCCTGTCGGGGACATTAAACGTCATCACCCCCAAACAGGCGAGAGCGCTGGCAGTCCGCCAGTCCGAACAGTCCGATTTCCCCATTATACAATGTTTTTAAAATAAAGCAGCCAAAATCAGTTGAAAGCTTAGTGGCGGTGACGTCAAGAGTCATGCGACTGTGGAGTAGTCATGTAGTCCGTTAAAGCCTAACGTTAGCTTTTTACTTCTGGCTCGCATTTAAGCTTCAAATGCGGTATGAAAGGTGTTCATATGTGAAGATTATCTCACTGAACAAAACCTGCAAGTATCATAAACTTGAGTTAGCCACAGAGCTTATTTTCTGACATAATCCAAAACGCAATGCAAAAATCACATTCACTTTCTCTTCCGGGAACCAGCACAATGCTATACTTCCGGGTTTTGACGTCAGCCCTGGCACACTCAATGGGGATCGACTGGCTTCTGGTGCCAGCCTCAAGAGGCCATTCGAGGAACTGCAGTTTTTGGCACTTCTGTGTTAGCTTCAGTTTTCATTCCTGGAGGTTGCCACTTGAGCCCAGCACTGTTCCCATAGATGTATAATAATACATACATACATACCAAATGCCAAGATGTCACCTATGGCATATGCATAATGTTTCCTAGCCCCCGATTCTCCCACTGGCCCAGCCCGTAAGGTCCCACTCAGCTATTAGACTTTACGTCAAAGGGTGGACATGGATTAAAAATGTATATTAGAAAAAGTCATAATTGACCTTGCTTGAAGTTCGAGGTGTCCTGTCAACAGTTTTACCATCATCTCGTTTACAGTGGTGGTCTATGAGGAAAATGTTTTTACAGCCGCAGGGGACCTTTTTCGCTGCAATACCACAAGTGTCCACTGGGAAAAATTGAAGGCTGAGCTGAGCTGCTTTCCTGGGTGCTTGGGCGGACTACTTTTTGGCTCATCGCAGTAACTTCCTGGAGTATGCGCTGGAGTCACTGCTTTTTGTGGTAAGCTAACCTAAGCTAAGCTAACAGGCTGCTGTCCTTAGCTTTATATTTGCCATATGATATGAAATATTCACACTCTGATCATACTCTCAGCAAGAACTGTTTTCCAGATGTCAGACTATTCTTTTAATTACTTTGAATGGCAGACTTTGGCTGAAATGAGGCATCTGTGTTGTTTTTTTAGACACTTGAGCTGACACATTTCATTAAGCACAAAATCAAATTCAAAGATTTCACAAAAAAATTCTGATCATTATTTCGACTTGGGTGTAAAACTTATAATTATGGTTTCTGAGATATGACATAATGACAGACACAAGTTGCATTATTTAAAGGATAGGATCCAGTTTGACTTTAGACACTAAATCTTAGGCTATCTTGACCTCTGCGTGACTTGACCATTCCTTTATTAGACTGTCCCAGAAATACTGCTGTTTTTCTGTTTTAACTGAAATAAATTACACACTGCCTCTTCGATCTGAATGTTTACGTTAGTATCATTCCACCAGAGGTGAGTTATACGCAGTTATCCCAGATTACAGTAAAGTCTTAAGGAGCTCTGTGTGTTAGATCTACTGAACGTGTCCTCATTCTCATTCTGGCTGACCTCAGATGGAGCCGGAGGGAGATTAGAGTCCTGCTGGTCAATGTGGCTGTTATGAGCCTTTACTGCAGGTGAAAGGGCTTCACTTAAGAGCACTGATGAATAGGCCTGGAGGTAAACAAGTGTCTGCGTGGGGTCATCTTTTCCTTTTGTATGCATTCAGGAAGTAGACCAGAGAAGGGAGGCGGCTGGATTACTGACTTTAATCTATGGCTACAGCTAAGATGATCAGGCCAGGAGACAGTGGGTCACATTGACGCCATGTGGACCAAGTGGGGCCAAATGTTTCTCCCTATGCATCTGACTGCATGTGAACCTGCTGTATATATATATCGCAAATGTAAAAGATTATGTCAGATTTAGCACATACTTTATGCATGACATGAACATGATACTACCAAGGGCTTTTATGTGCATTAGAGCAATCTTGCTTTATATGTATAAATTTATATGAGCCATCTGGTGATCGTTACATCTGCAACATGGAGACCGAGAGAAACAGTATCTGTTCCAAAGCAAGCCTTTAGACTGCTTTCAGCTCTTATTTATGTTATGATGTTAAGTCAAGAAAAGTAAATCAAGAACTACTTTTTTAAAACACCCAGCTGTATTAAACAGCGTTTTCACTCAGGTCAGCCTTAATGTTGCATTTTAAAATATACTATATATCATATTTATGAAGCAGTATTTTGTTGTTAGTTTGACAGCCACAAAATCCCCTCCTCTTAAGGCCCAGACACACCAAACCAACATCAGAGATTTAGTGGTGACGAAGGCTGACTGTTCAATCATCTCATGTTGCCTGCGTCTCGGCCAAAATGTTGCACTTGAACACACCGCAAAGACTACAGCCAGTGGCCGACTAGCACATACAGTCTCTGCCTGCGTGAAAGAAAATACTTCTCCATACTAGCAGGTAGCGGTAGGCTGTATTCGTCATTCAAAAAGGGAAACCGGAAGACCTACAGGACTGATTCAAGATGCTAATAAGTTAGCCAGTTAGCATATTAACAGCACAACCCAATGCTGTAAGAGTAATTAAGCAAACCCTTACATAATAATTTATGCTGAAGTGCTCAGTGGCCAAAATCATAATCTTGCCTAGTATAAAAAAATTGTTTTGATCTCACGTCCTCTTGACTTTAGCTGCTTGTTTGCTTTCCTTACTTCAGTTTCTCTTCACACGGACTGAGCTTTTGCCAGTCATAGTGATTTTCCCCATCAATGCCAATTCAGCATGTTGAACTGGCCAAAGAAAAAAGCCAGCAAGGGCTGTTTAGTGCCAACGGTATGGGACACACTGCAAAAACTAGGGCAGCAGACACTGACCAATGGCTGACCGTTGGCTTGGTGTGTCAGGGCCCTTAATGCATGCCAGCAGTGTCACGGACATGTGAGTGTATGAAACTATTTGTATTTTCTTGTTTAAATGGTCAATAATGGCAGTGAAGGCTTTAGAGAGCCAGCATCAAGCTAGAAAGGTTTTGAGAGGCAAAAGAGAGCATCTTTTTAGCACGTCAAAGACATTCTGGCAAACTCTTCATCATCACAGCAAAAAAAAGGACATTGTTGTCAGCAAGCACAGCACTGAAGTGAGAAAAGCGAGGGAAACACTTTGACCTGGGAGGATCGAGGAGCTCAAAGCCTACAGTATCTCACTGGCAGAGTTTGTTGGTTAGTTAGAAAGCTCCCCTGTGGAAAGGTGCCAGGGGTGGATGGATGAGATCAACCCCTGAGATGCCAGCAGCTTTGGATGTTTAAGGGTGCAACTGTGCAACATGCCTCATCAGTATCACAGAGATTGTGGAAAAGAGCCTCAGACCTGGCACAAAAGTCCGACCGACTGACCGAGTCACCAACAAACCAACATTGTCATCCTCAAGGCCTGGAAAAGGCAACCAGAGGAATACGTTCCAACTTTCCAAGGGATTACACTACTTTGTCTTGGCGATAATTAAAGCTTGAATCACGATACTGGAAAGAAGACTTGACAAAGAACTTATTATGTCCATGTCACAGAACGGTGGACCGACATTTCAGCTTTGCACAGACATTCGAGAGGTCATTCAACGGTGCTTATCCTGCCTATACATGTATGTTTATAGATTTTGGAAATGTTCCAGGAAGTATCCTGCAGGAGCACATAAACAAAGTCTGCTGTTGTCGTGTGCCATTTAGTTTGTATACATGTAGCATGACAGCTTTGTTTGCTTTCTTGACAAAGTCCAAAGTGAAAGTGAGACAGGGATGCATCTTGTCCCCTGTTTCTGAAATGAACAACACGGTGACATTACGGTGGCACCTTCAGTGTGATGTTGTTGCTTTTTGTTCTATTAAATTGTGGTCACACTTTGCAGTGGTTGAACTGATGTGTATGTGGTTGTCTCTTAACAAAATATGACGCTATATATACACAAACTAAATACTTTGGTCTAGTTAGATGAATATAACTCAGTGAGCATGTGCACTAAAGTGAGAAGAAAGGGAAGAAAGTCAGTGAGGAACAAGCAATTGTGCCACTTCAATGATGCAGCATTGAATATTTTATATTCATGTGCATGGAATCTCTCCCTGTTCACTAAAATCCCAGAACTCTTTTTCTTGATGCTGAAACACACGAATGGACTTTGAAATATTAATTCAGACAGTAAAGAGGGCAGCGATGGAGCTACAAACACTGCTCTTCATGCTGAATAGAAAAGAGCTTATTACATAACACTACTACTATATCTCAGGCACTGGTGGGAGTGAGAGCAGCAGTGAATAATGGACTTCTCTCTCAGGCAGGTGATAAAAATGTCTTCCATGTTTCTGATAACCCAACAAAGCCCTGGATATAACAGACACCTTTTTGTTTCTTTATCAGTAAAATTACCTGAATACGTCCATCCCCCACCCGGCCACAGCTGTGAAGAACCGTGGGCCAAGGTCTCGTGCCGGGTTGATTGGATAGCCGCAGTTCAGACCCATGGACACTCCGATGGCCAGGATGATCAGGCCGATGCACAGTGGCTCCATGCCCTTTGGAGCACCGATATTCTTCCTGTCAGTGATGGCCAGGATACACAGGATGAGCGAGGCAGTTGCAATTACCTTGAAAATAAAAGCATCAGGCAATTAGTTAGTTACATTCAGTTACAGTTACATTCACAACATTCAAGACTACAACAATAAATTCAGTTTAAATAAAATGTGCAACCCAAAAATATGTAAATAAAATAACATCATTTACTATTGTTTGGTGTCTTTTGTTTTTGTTTACATCCTGAGGTGACCTCTCCCCTCTGTTATTTTGTCTAAGCTTATTATGGGGCTTCCCCTTTCCCCTGGTTTCAGTGTGTAGAAAGCAGCTTTACTATACAGACCCATATGGCTGTATATTTTACATTATAAACATATTATCTAAAATCTAAAGTTGTCTAATTTTACAAATTCTAATTTGACTAGTGAGAGGCACACAGTCCATGATCCAAATACCAAATATCACCATTCACTATAACTCTCAAATTCATCAGCAGGTCTCGTCATAACTCTACATAACAGCTGAAAGTGAATTATTAGTGTTTCTGATGGTGTAGTTGCTTTGTTCACATCAGTAAAGCTTTTAAACGTTGGCGTAAATCACAGCTTTATTTTAAAGTTTTCAGTTATGAAACATAATGTTAAGTTTTCATCTAAAACACAGCCACTTAAGAATGTTAATGCACCTCAAATTTATATGATCAAAGGAAAACAAGGTAGTGGATTGGATGTTTAATGTCCTCACAAATACATAAACTACCATGTGCATCTGCCTCGCACACATCCAGAACAGATGGGAGCTATTCTCAGCATCATTGTTCATACATCAGCAAACAACTCACATGTCCATTTATGCTTACAATCATCCATGACTGCACTAAATGCACGCTCACATGCATCTCTGTATGCTCTGTTGGCTTCCAAATACACTGCATCCCAGTGGAAAATTTCACTGACATCAATAATTCGATATATATATATATATAGAAAAGGGGCAAAGGCCCTCCATGGTGAATAGCTGATATGAGAAAAACCTCTTTTACTGTCATCCTTTCAGGCAGCTTGTATAAAGTGGTTACCGTATTTTATCATGGTATATTTTCAGGGGACATTACTTATAAATAAAGTCACAAGTTAAGCCTCACCTGATCAACAAACCCATTCAGGACTGAGAGATGTTTTGCAGGATATGATGCAAATATATTGGCTGTGGCGTTTGCACCAGTAACAGCAAATTCTCCATCGGTAAATTCCATTAAAGCATCTGTGAAAAGGAAATACAACAATGATAAGCAACTGTAGTAGTTTTTGTGTTTTGTTTTCAGTAAGTCAAACATTAAAACACTTTAATAAAACAGGGACTCCTTGCAGAACCATCTTGTCTCCACTTTATTTATTTTTTTCATCTTAAACAGGGGCTGCCTCTTGAAGCAGGATTACTATATTACCCAGATAATCTCACTTCAGTTAATGTGTCAGAGTTGATATGGTTCTGGGTGTCCAGATAAACTAGTGTTCATCTCTGGAATAGTTTTTCACACACATTTACACCCACCATAATACAATGCATAGACAGCACAGGATCCAGCAAAAGCCCCCAGGAACTGTGCCACCACATACACAGGGAACTTCTTCAGTGGAAGCTTCCCCAGGATCACCATGGCCAGAGACACCGCAGGGTTCACATGGGCTCCTGGAACAATGAGACAACAAAGATGAGCACAAATTAGGAACAATATCAACAAATGGAAGAGACAAAAAGTGCCATTAACATTTCAGAAAACGGTGACAAATGCCAATCACAAGTTTCCAAAGACCTGTCTGATCAACTGCTTAAGCCTTAAAGACATTAAATTTGCTGTAAGATAAGATAAAGGATGGCAGCACATTCTCACATTTGAGAAGTTGAAACAAGCAAATGTTTCATATCACTGCCTAAAAATGATGTAAGACAGACTGCCACAACACCCATGTTGAAAAACAACCAAATTTGATGCAGCAGAACCAGAGATATCATCTTTTTTATTTCACACATTTATCTTCCTTCTCAGAATCTCACACCTACTTTACCCACAATCCAAATCTACTGCGGACAGTTTGGTGAGAGTCACTCATTCGCTACTTCCTACTCACTAGGGAGCTCAGTGTAGAGGTCTATACATATACTTTCCAAAACTATACAGTTCATTTTCTCTGCATCAGTAATTAGGTCGTTGCTGTCGCATAATCAAAATGTGCCAAATCAATAGTGGACCATCGTCATGGGTCCCTGAAGAGATTAAAATAAATTGACAACCCATATTTTTCTAGTGCTCATGTGACACTCTAATGTAATTTCGCTACTCATTCTAAACATTTGCCTATTCACACTATTTGCCAATGGCAAATATTGTACAAAGTTATGTAATTTAGGTTAAGGAAAAGAAATGTGGTGACAGTGTACCTTAAAATAACTCAAAGTTCACTTGGGTTCACACAGGACACAAACACTGGTCTCCTGGGGGAGAGTCCTGTGTTTGTTTGACCCATCCCAACCTGCCTCATCAGGCAGATTTTCACAGTTTAAACTACTTTCTTTACTTCTGTCAGCTCATTGGTCACATGGTTGCAGCCCTCCTGATTACGTGGGTTATATGTAAGAACGTATGACAGAGAACATGAGAACAGCCTGCACTACAAATGGCAGACTCATTAAACAGTTGATTATATAGGGAGTAGTGAGTGATTTTGGACACTGCTGTAGTGGGCACTGACTGATTGACAAGTGACCTCACTTGAGGCAGTTTATCAGATTTCACGCCACTTTTTGTCACATATTTTGCAGTAAAACTCCCCAATATCTTTGAAAAAAAATTGGTCAAGTTCCAATAAAAATGGTGATTGATTATAAAAATGGTTGCCAATTATTTTTCTGTGAGTTGACCAGTTGATTAATTCACTAACCATTTCAGTTCTAAATTAAGTGTCGAACATCTGGGACCAAGCTGAGAGGGGGGATTTCTCTTACGAGACAAAGTGATCTCAGTGGTTTCAAACACAGGCTGCCTGATCATTAGTGTTTGTGTTCAAACCCTCTGGTGCTCATTCATTCAGAACTTTCAGGATATTTTCAAACAAAGAGCACCGGATTTGTGTGCTGTCAGAGTGTTTTCCTATCTCCTGCATTGTCCTTAAGAGGCGTGTTTGAACACATTCCAGCCAAATGTTACTGGGCTGTGATGACAGTGTGGGGTCATTTATTTAACACTCTGGGATCTTGGCTTTGACCTCGCTGTGGTAACACCACTGGGGGTATCAGCCATGCGCCCATTGTTAATCTCCCCATCCTGTTCACAAACACTGACCACGACAACCAGCCAGACCGGCCTGTCTGAATTGCATCTGACATAATCTGCCTGAATCTGCTTAAGGCACACGTAGACTGCAGGTCATTAGAGTGACCATGATGTGTCACACTTACGGTACACTGTCATTTAAAATCTGAGACTACAAAGTGAAAACAATTGTGTTTTCTTCTCGTATGGGGCCGCCCTGCCAGGGAAGCCTCGTAAGCCAGGCTTGTCACACCTTACCCCCCTCCTCTCCAGAGACCCATGCCCCAGTAAAGCTCATTAGTCCAATACCTATGATCATCTTCAGAGATGTCGTTGGACAGAAGCTTCCCACTGAGCTGTGGACCCCGGGGCTGAATGGCCCAGTCATGCAGCAAAAGCTCTCCATATATTAACCTCCCTGTCCTCAGGCTTTTCTGCTATTCCTCTGAAGCCTTACAACTCCTCTCATTAAACATGTAGCACAAGTAACACTGTGACACTGGTCAGAGCGACCAACAACATCCATCCTAAACCAGATAGAGACGTAAAGCCTGTTTCATTCAGCTTTTTTCCATTTTCTATCAAAGTTAAATTTCCCACTGAATAATTTTAAAACTCAAATAAATACTTTAGAGAGTCAAACGAGCGAATTGATATCACTCACTTGCCTTATAACAGACAAAATTGTCAACTTGTTAAACTCCATTCATCCGCTCTAACCAGTTTCGGTGGTGGGGGAGACTCGATTTTCCCTGACCAATCACTAGAGACCAGTGTATCTGCCAGTATCTAACGTCACTTTTAGGTCCACACTGATGCCATGCCAACATACATACAGGTTTTAGGAGTGGAGCAAAACGAAGTCAAACTCTATGTTGATTTAGACCAGTCTCGTAAACAGCGTCTATGTTATTTATAGCCCTTGTTGTTGTTGTTGTTGTTGTTAATTCTCTTCATTGGTTCTGGCACACTGCTTGACAACAGCTTGACAACAGTGTTAGTCCTGCCTGTGGTGCTGATTGGATCCGTTATTTTTTTTAATTTTAACTGAGAAACAGTTGTTTCAAGTCAAGATGACAGATTAATTGGTTGACTTGTAGAAGTGACATATTTACTGGACACACGGAAACAGCTAGCCTGGCTCTGTAACGTATCACAAAAGTGTAAAAATGTTTCTTTGCTGGGATCAGTAACTTCTGGAGTCTCTCCTGGTTGCCTGGCAACTGCTCACACCAAGAAATAGTCTGACACATAACCCCTGTAACTGTGAATTGTTGTTTTTACACTTCTGCTTTGTATGGATTAAAGAAACAAAACATAAAATATTTAACTAATAGATAGATGGTAGTGGCTGGTAGCCAAGATAAGATGATCTAACTGTCTGCTGGATGCTGAGAGAATAAGTGTATTTCCTAAAATGTCACACTGTCTAACTCTGTTTTGATGATGATTCTTTGCTTCCCAGCAGTGATGGAAATGACCACACAACAGTCTGTGAAGCCTGCGCAACACCACCTCCAACATAATGAATCCCTTGATTGCTGATTAATGGACACTCACAGTTTTGGCTCAGTGAGCCCACGAGAAGCACTGTGACATTTAAGAACCATGCTATCCTATCCCTATCATTGCTGGCAAAAGACAGAGAGCTCCTTTTGCTGTAATCCTAGAGGAATGTACCCGAAAATGTCCCACTTGGACACATTTTAGGCACACTAACAAAGCTCTTACGTTAAAAATCAGCCCATCAGTGACAATAATTACAACATACTCTACAAAAATTGTTGCCTTGTAGACCAGAAAAAGAGTTTACTACGTGTTGCATAATGTCCATTATGCAACACTACAAGTCCACAATAAAGGTTCATACTGGTCTTCATAGGTCATTACTTTATCTAGATGAGTAGGCGGTGATATCAATCGGTTTGCTCAAAGAGCAAAGAGGCTGCCAGACATCCACGACCAAAGATCGTACCACCACCACCACAGATAAAGACAGAGTGACGACCTTTGTTACCAGCCTGAGTTTGTCGCGTTTTACAGGCCGAAATATCAAATAATCATGATTTCTCTGTTTTTCTTTTAGTGACATGTCCAGAGACCTGAGAAAACAACGGAGCTGATGAGAAACAGGGCTGCCACTAGTGATTATTTTCATTGTCAGTTAATCTGTTGGTCACCTTCTCAATTAATTAGTTGTTTAGTCTATAAAATGTTAGAGCAGTGTTTCCCGAAGCCCAACATGATGTCCACAAATGTCTTTTTCTGTCAAACACCCAAAGATATTTAATATACTGTCATAGAGGAGTAAAAAAACTGAAAATATGAAACTGGAATCAGAGAATTTGGACTTTTTTTGTCTTAAAAATGACTCAAATCAGTTAATCGATGACCAAATTAGTTGACGATTAATTTGATATTTGACAAGTAATCATTTATTAAGCGCTGCTCTAATGAGAAACAATCTCTGAGATTAATGTCAACATGCTTGCAGGTGGATCTGCAACAATTAGTCACTCAAATAATTTCCAACTCTTATCTTAATTATCGTATAGTTTTGGGGGTTGTTTTCAAGCAAATTTGCCACGCGTCCATTGGCTCTATCTTCATAATTGTGAGAATGTGTGCTTTGCTCTGTTTCATAATACTGTAAACTCAATATCTCTGGACTTCAGACTGTTAATCAAACAAAAAAAGCAACATAAAAATGTCACCCTGGGCTTTTGAAAAGTGGCATTTTCACCATTTTCTGACATTTTTGTGACAAATAAATTGATTTATCTGTAGAATAATTGATAATGGATGCAGTCATTAGTTTCAAGAGTTGATAAGTGCAAGAATAAGTACTGTAATGAACGTGAGCTGTGTATAAAATGTGGGCCACTTTTACCTGACACGCCCCCTGCCATGTAGACGGCCATCATGACTCCCAGAGTGAAACCAACATGGATGGTCAAAGGCTCCCCGAGAGCCCCTTTACTCAGCACCGTCTGGGCCACTGAACCACATCCAAAGAGCTGGGACACAGACAAGAGCAAAAAAACAAAGGGTGGAGGTAGAAAGACTCATTGTTTTTAATTATTCCAATTATACCCACCATTAACACTAGCCCTCTTGTCCACCAACAGCCTCCGACTGCCACAGGCAATTTGTCCTACTTGGAGCCCCGAAAAAAAATAATGAACCCCCCATTTATTAGGTAAATGGCAGAAGTAAAAAAAAAAAAAAAAAAAAAAAAAAAGTTATGGGAGGAGAGCAATAAAAAGGGCTGTTGTGGAGGCTGCATCTCTCCTCCGAGTTGACATCACAGGCATTAAAGTGGCCTCAGAGAGGTGACAGGTGGAGCTCAGGGATGACAGGTGGAGGCGAGGACAGTCCTGACACATAAGGACTGAAAAAGCAGGACACTCTTTCAAGGAATCATCAGGGAACAGAAAAACAATGATGTTTACTGCAAAGTGAGATGATCATGTCCTATAATTAAACTCTTTTCATAACCTCATCACTGAGAGACAATGACTTATTACAGCTATAATGATTCACATTTGATGTCACACTGCACTTCTGGAGGAGTCATGAGGAAGGAAAACAGTCCCACATCACTCACATCTTGTTCTGATTGTCAGGAGCAAATTACAGCTGAGCACATCAAAGACAAAGTCTGTTACTCCCAGAATATACTATCTGTTAATAGAGACATATGAGAGACAGCAGTCAGAGTCCCGGGAGACCCAGTTTGACACATTATTAGCATACTAGTTCAAAGCTTAAAGCGGCTGTTTAAGCTGGATGACAGGTGCAGAGGGAGGTACTCACTATCAGGACAAATATCCCCAGAAATTCCGCCAGGAACTCCTTAAAGATGTCCCGCCTCAGGCCAAATCTCTCCTTCATCTTCCTCTTGCTTTCATTTTCCATGTTTTTTTTCCTCCTGCGGCTCCTTGATGTCTTCCTCCGAGCAGAACAAACAGCTAACAACTATGAGGGAGTCTCTGTGTGATTGTCAGTGCAGGTTGCCGCCTCCCACTCGGTGCGCTCGGGCCGTGCAGGCTGACAGGCACGTTAAGCTTTCTGCATCTATTTCCCTTTATAACCACAAGGGGTCTACTTTTATTGGAAATATAGGCTCCAGAGCATTGCACTGACATCCATACCAGATGCTTAGAGAAATGTAGTAGCCTTTATTTTGTTTGCATTCAGACTACTTTTGAAAGTTTTTTTTAGATATACAAATTACAGTGCATTGGGCTGCACATTGAATTAGGATATTATACGACTTTAAAATGTCTTTATATGTATTTTCTTAAACGAGAGGCTGCTTTAGCAATAAAACCATGAAAGATAAGATAAGATAAGATAAGATAAGATAAGATGGATCCTATTTTTCCCAAGACATATCTTATATTTTAATAGATGCCTAAACTCACAGCCATGAGACTCAGACACACTGATGTCCAAAATGAAATGTGAATAATTTAGAAAGATAGAAAACCAACTCTCAACTGGGACTGGTGGATTTAAAGTCTCAAATGTACCATTTATCACCAACAATTAGGTATGTTAAATTCAAAAGTATAAACGAGCAGCCACTAATCACAAAATATTATTTAGTTTAAAGCTGTGTGAGTAGCAGCTACTGCCCAGTGAAAATATTACATATAAAGGTTATTTATTTATGTATTTATTGTTCATTCGGAGGTTTGACACACAATTTAGGATGTTGATGAAGTTTTAAAACAATACTTTGAATCCGTGCAAATCTAAAAAAAAAATGTGGGCAAACTAAAAAAGGTCAATTAATTAATTTTTTTTAAAGTCTTTATATTTCTAGCAGAATGTAACGTGGATAATATCCAGTTTACAAGATTGAGCCCTTCTAGTTTTCAATATGCAACTATTGTTGTCTTAATTCAGACGATTATTTTAAGCTATTTGACAGTTTTAGCTGTTAATACATTTATCAATTTCAAATTATATGTTTGCGTCATGTTGGCATTTAAAACACTTTTAAAAAAAGCACTTTTAAAATCACCTTTGGGAAAATAAAAAGCTTCCAATTCGCCTGCATGAATCGGCCGGCATGTGTCTGTTTAAAAGTCCCACGAGAATTTTAAAAATAATGATGGTCAAATTTATTGCTAAATGCCAAAACACAAATTCGCCAGAGTGATGTATAAAAAATATAAAGAGAGATTTATATTTTTGACTTTATGTGAGCGAGTGCCAGTTTTCACACGCTTTGTGTCCCTTTAGGGTACATTTCCACCCGTGGAGTGCTGTACATATAATGGACTATTATATGTTAGATTATAAAACTGATCGTGTAGCGTGTGTGTGAGAAAATGTGGCAGAAAGTAACTGAGCATTACATTAAAGATGACTTCATATCTGCGTGTTTTCCTATAGAATTATAGTTTTAAAAAATGTGGGAAATTAAAAATCTAAAAACCTCCATATTCCTCTATATTCAATTATTTATTTTTGAAACTTGTAGGGGAAACAGCTTCCCAGAGCTCGTTGCATTTTTGTCAATTTTCCTTTTCCCACATCAGAAAGTTTGTAAAGTTTCCTCACTCACCTTTCTCCATGTAGCTCCTGCTGTTTCCTCTCATCAGTCAAATTCCCATTTATCTTGTCAGTCTCCTTCCTTGCTGTTACAATTACCTTCCCATTTACCTGATTAATCCGCTCGGTGTAAACACTGTTAAAACTATGAATAATATGTGAGTGTGACTGTGGAGTGTCCGAGGCCCGGTCCATCCAACAGAGGGAGCTCCATGAATACATTTGAAGTGCAGCGGGCTCTGAAGTTTGTCACACCGGCATGTCTTATCTTCCGTTCACTGGGCTCTGTGAAAAGGTGAGGCGACAGGCTGAGGATGGGATGTTTTCAATGCATTAATCACTGTCACCGTTTGCAGGCACCGTTTCCTCTTTGATGTGAAACAGACACTTGGAGAGTGTTGCCCATGCTGTGAAAAAAGGATGATGTGCTGATGGAGAAACAGCATCCTCCGGGGGTTTGCAAATGATGGGCCTACATCTGTCTCTCCACACTCCTTTGTCCTGTCAAGAGGCGCAGGTTATGAAATCTGAAAATTTAAAGGCCCTGTTGCTGCTGATTGGGGAAATTATCCTGAGCTTGCTTGTAAACTACATCGTCATCCCACTGAGCACAGATACACTTCTCTCCCTCTCTCTTTATCTCTGACCACAGTCTAAAACCACTAATAAACTCCTGGTCTGTTACCTAAGTGTCGTCATGAATGTATGAGGATATACAGCTGTAGATGTGCTAATACATGTGTGGCTTGCTTTAATACCTTTAGCTTTCTGAGACGCTCGCAGCTGATTGATGGATGTTTATTGGGAGGTTTAAAGGAGGCGCTGGAAGGAATTATCACCTGCAGGACAAATCTCTGCCAACAACACCCCAGCAAGTAGCAGCAATCCCTCTAGTCCACATTTACATAACATCTTAGAGCGTGGGGAGGTTGTGTTAGGCAAATAAAGGCCACAGGGTGAGAGTGAGCCGAGGAAAGTAGTTTAACACCTTTATGCCACGAAGGAAATGGTTAATGATGATGTAAGAATGTAAGTTTATATATTCAGTGAAGATGCATTTATAGGTATTTGTGGACAAGGGTGCAGTTTTTTTTAAATTGGGGGGGCACACGTGAACCAGGGGGGTTTGAGGGTCCTCTGCCATTAATTTCATGCATTTTAGGAAGTTTTTACGCACCAATTTGTGCATTTTCTGTATCAGTTTATGGTGTAAATGTCTTTAATTTTGCCAAAATAAAAGTTCTCCATGTGCAAATGCATATGTTCTTAATATTGAGGGGAAATCTGCACTTATGTTTGTGGAGACTTGTTTTTTATAGGGTCAAAAGTGAAGCTTCTGGAGGTTGCATATCTATGGTTGTGTAACAACTGATGAAGTTGACTGATGACTGATGACTTTTTTATGAATTCATTCATACCTGTGTCTATAAAGCTTTTAATAAATGGCAGATAAAGCCAGATCTGGCATTGGATTAAGAAGGTTTGCTGATTTTGTAGGGATATTTTTAGCATATGATGTTATTTATTTATTTATCTTTGTGTTTCCTGTTGCTAACCTGGGTATAATGTCAATTTGTCAATGTACTTTGTTGTATGTTGTATTTTTTGTGTGGCTGTAGTACGGGTGAAGGGCCCAAGACACATTCCCCCCCACCCCTTTTTTTATAGGACAAAATTTACTCTTGAATTTTAAGGAAGATGGCACTTAAAGTCAATAGCTCCTAAATGCACCCTTTGGAAATTATAGTCACCAAAGGGGCCAAACTGTTTAAAAAAAAGTAGTCCAATGCCATTTAAAACTTGCAGCTTTATCACTGGCTTCAGATAACATCATACCTGTGATCAACATAATGATCAGTTCCACTCTTGATAAGTCATGTCGAAGTGTTTTAATATGTGTTAAACTACAGCAAACCGTCGTGTGTTGGTGAAAGCAGTGGAGACGGAGTGTACCGGGAGTGTGAGGTGGGTGGGGTGGATGTTTCTCCTCCTTAACACGCATGGTTGAGGTCGTTTATGTAAATGCGTGAATTTAATTTTCAAAAGGACGGCCCTTTTCTTTGCCCAATGAAAATGAACCGCGGCTGACACCTGGCTATAAACCCAGGAAGAAACCCAAAGTCCTAATCAGAAATCTGTTGTAAAAAACCCCGAGAGGCGCAGCAGGCACACGAGTGGAGAGAGACGGCCGCGATGACTTCCAGTAAGATCGAGATCCCCGGAGAGGTGAAGAGCGACCCCGCTGCTCTCATGGCATCCCTCCAGCTGATGCCCTCACCGGTGCCCAACCCGGAGATCAAGTACACCAAGGTCTGTTTCTCTACACACTTCTCTCCGACTCGCTTTGCGCGTAAAACCACTCCGCTTCTGCTCCTAGATCATGTTTGCGTCTTTAGACCAAAACTTTCCCCCAAACTTTTCATGTGTGTCAGCGGCTGGAGCTCGAGTATCAGCCCGTGCAGCTCACTCAGGGCTGGAGCTGATAAACTTCTTCGCGCTAAACTCTTTAACTTTCAACACAGACCTGATAAAGTGACGATTGAAGGCTTTAAAGTCCCGATGAGTCTCTTCTGCGTCCACGTGCTCAGTGTAGCTCTGGATTTAATAATCAATAACCATAGACAACACTAAAGACTAGATAATAAGACATTTAATACACTATACGGATATCTGTGTGCGTGTTTTCTTGCTCTCCTTTTACTTAATTACAAGAAAAGAAAAAAGTTAAAGTAGTTTTTTAAATCTTCAGATTTTAGTCAGTGGATTTTGCTAAAATCTGGTAATTGATTTTGGCTTTAATTTTAGCCACTTATAATTGCCACAATATGGGGCGCAATAAAGTATTGATAAGGGTGTGTCATAGTTTAAGCTTGTTTAGGAAAGTGCCTTAAAATTTATATAAGACTGAGTCACAAGGACATTTTTTTTATTACTTTTATTATATATATGTATTTTTTAAAATTTGTTTGGTGTTGCACTTGAAGACACAGACCAACAACCTTTCAGTTTCCTGCATTAGAATCCAATAGATGAAATATATTTTTCAATTAAAGTCGCCTACTAAAGGGATATTAAACAAGTAATCAAAGGGAAGGTTATAAAATTTAGAATATTACTACATTTAATTTTTTGCACTATGATTATAATGCTATACCACATTGTGTTTGTGGTGTCCAGCTTGTCCTTAAGTTCTTCATAAATCTTTGACGGTGAAAAATAATTTTAAGTATTAGTAGCAAAGATTTGTGTATAGACAAAACAGCCCTCATTTTTATCTGCCTGTTCTTGAAGTCTTTTCCTACAATAACACTACACATACACTTTGGTCACGTCCAAAGATTTGGCAGTAATTTGAGGCATTATCTCGTGGTTATATGACAGCAAGTTGGTTAAGCGAATAAATGGTTTGATTTAAAATACACATAGTCGAAGAATAAATGTGTTATCAGAGCAGGTTTTGGATCGTCCTGCAGTCAGAAATGTGTGGGTGGGAGGAAAGGGGTGCAGAAACAGCTGGAAAAGAGAGCTTGAGTCATGACAAAAATCAAGTTGCAGATATGACTAAAAAAATGCTTTCACAGAGATTTTGATCAAACATCTGGTGAGGATAAGTCCTGTATTAGAAGGTGAAGTGCTTTGTCACCATAATAAATAAATAGCAGTCATTTTACTATTGCACAACAGAGGCAATAAATAACCAGTGAATCTCATTCTCTGATTTTCTCATTAAAGTTTTTGAGCGTTCGTGCTTTGAATGTGAGTCCTGACCCACCGCAAGTCTTGAGCCAGTTACACAAATGTTGAAAATAGCCTGTTTGGCAACATCTCTGCAACGTCTTGATAGTTTTGTCCTTTTTTTATACGCACACATTGAAACACTTTGAAGTAAATTGAAGTCATTAGTTAAAGATCCTGAGAGATTCTTGTACTGTTTACTGTGATTTTTGGGGGCTTGAGGTCTCATCGTGAGCCATAGCAGCCAGGATGTAGCCTTGCTGCTACTGAGAGCCTCTCTTAGCTGCAGAGCAAGTGTTTGTATGAGATTAAAGGGCACGTCTCACAGAGGTCAGATCCCTGATAGCATGTTGTAAGTTCAGCCAGGGCTGTAATTGTTTAATTTTTATACATACCTCTGTGTTTTAAGTTCAAAGGGCACTCTGCTGCTGTTGCTGTTACCGCACCGTAACGAGGACGGTAGTGTTGTATCGGCTCATGTTGTGTTGTAAGCTTTACATTCCCTCACAGTGCAGAGTGTTAGTTAAAATGCATGGACACAACAGTGTACAGGAGGAAATTTAGGGAGCGACTTGGTGAATTAACCCCCAGGAATTTGGATCATCCAGTCCCTGTTGGTTTGGTGGACATAGGGGGCAGAAGGGCCCTGATTTATGGGAACCCCTGGCGTGGGCTCTCCTCACACCCTGTTCCTGTTCTCCTCCCTGCAAGGGAAACAACCAGCACTGTTCACTGGCCTATGGGGCGTGTGGATGGAGCTGCAAGCTTTCAGACACAGATTCTTTCCTCACATATTGATTTTACACAGATGCATTCAAGTTCTCTGCAACATGAAGGCAAAATTAAGCTTTTCTTAGCTTACATAAAAATAAAAATCTTTTGTTTTGTAATGCAACGATTACATGTGAGCGACCCCAAAGACAGAGATATGGCTGATACAGTATCATTACTTAACAGGTTGGCTTCTATAGCATGAGCATGTGATAAAAAAGAGCTAAATTGCAGTCAGGGTTTGCCCCTTGTCCTTTTCACTGAGTCATGAACTTCTCACCGTCAATGACACGTTGATCCTATCAGTAAAGCTTTCTTCCTTCATGTGTGCATCTATATAAGATTAGAGTTCTGTTATCAATACCCACAAAAGCAGATTTTCTCATGCACTCTCTGTCTTGTAGCTAAAAGCTTGAAGAGGAAAGCTGTCTCTCGGTTCTTCTGTCCCCTACCCCCACATTTCTATCGCTGGAAGGCTCCAACAGCTGGGTTACAAGACAGAAACAGTTTAAAGGTTGATAGGACCACGAAGGAAGCCATAAATAAGAGAGCCAAGATAGCTGTTTATTGATGTTTTCCACTTGTGGTAGATGTGAAGAGGAGCGACTCTGTTTTATGAATAATTAAAGCAAACAGAGAAACTTTTTCGGCTCTTTTTTAGTGGATGATTCTTCTGGCCTTTGTGGTTTTTCACACCGTTCAGTGATAATGAGTTGTTAAACCAGACACTTAGTGGGACAAATTTAACAGGAATGGAAATAACTCTGTTGCTGCTTTTACTCTGAATGAGCAGTCTGTAAAATGTTTGTGTGTGTGTGTGTGTGTGTAGTAAAAAGTCAACATGTTATTTTGCTCTCCACAAAAGTTTATGTTAAGCTTTAGCAAATGATAAGAATTCTTAAAGTGGTTTCCGTGTGGTTTTATTGTTGCCTAATTTGTTAATAGAGTAATAACACAGCAAATAGTGTCACAACAATAAAGAACTAACAAGGACCAGATTGAGGGATCCAATTCAGTGGCCTTGTTCATTGTCTGAGTTACAGATCTCTTAAACTAATCAACAGCTGTAAATTTTCTTTGTTGCTTTGCTCATGGTGGCATTAGTGCACTTTCACCATAGGAACCTTTGCAGAACTTGCCTGCTGAAGACCCGTGTATTTGTAGAGCGGCCTATGCAGAGACATCCACTCACTTTGGATGAATAAGAGGCTCCATCAATCTGTCACTGATTGAGATAGCACAGATGGAGGCTTGGGGCTCCCCGATGCTAGGTGCTGTCCACCGGGGTGTAAATTATGGCCCTGTCTCACTGTGTGGGTTAGTGGCCCTGCCTCGCCAGAGCCTGACCTGCAGTTCTGGAGTTTTTCACTTCAAAACCACCATCTTACTGCGATCAAGATCAAACAGAGCCAAAGTTAGGGGATACTGTGCAACTAAATGATTTATCACAACGAGCACAGCGAGAACTCTCCCCCCTCCTCCTCGGCCTTTGCTTACACAATCTCCCTGTTCGCACACACATGGCCACATACTCTCTAAAACACATCTCTTTGATTGTGACAGGGTAAGTGTGCACCGCCATTAATATGTCCATTGGTGTGAAATGCCTACTTGTGCAGTGAGTGTAAATTATCATCTTAGCAGACACGTCAACATCACGTCCCCTGTCTCTTAATCACTGTTTAAGGAAGAGCAGTGACAGCGAGGTTACCCTGTTAACTTCCCATACCTTCAGTCTGCAGCCCTCCTGACAAGGAACGTGTAAATCCTTACGGTGTCATTATGAAAAACACTTGGCTTCATAAATCTGTTGCAGTTTGGGCTCTTTCTCTGGCGAGCACGAGATATGGCCGAGACAGAAGTGCTCCTCTAGATGTTTATTTGTCTGTGGAAAAGCTTCACATTTCTTTAAAAAATACTTCCTCTTTGTCCACAGATCCCACGAGTAAAACTACTGTCCTTTAAACATTTCCTTGACCTGAGATTTAGAGAACGGTTAAGTACACAGGAAACCCATCAAATCTCAGATGTTCCAAGGCAAAAAACCCAGCAGTGCTAGGAGAGGTCAGATTTATTGTTGATTCATGAAAATCTAACTGCATGTAGCCTTTGTCATAGCAATGTGGACATTTCATCAAGACTGTAGAGTAAGCTCTGATATATTTTGTGCAGTTAATAGTATTTACTGTATTAAACCTCAAAGGTGTCTGTTGAGTGGTGACACATTTTCTGGCATTTTGCTCTTTGCAGATATTTGAAAATGGAAGTTTTTGGGATTCAGGGATGCCAACTGGTTAAGTTACTGACTTATATGCATTTATTGGCAATGTTATGGAAGCTGCTTTGGAAGAATAGCTCTGCAAGCTACCTGTTACATCACACTGGAGGACGCTTAACTACAGCAAAGCTACTCTCAGGAGAAATCTAGTTTGGTTTACTAAAGCTACCAAGAAAAAGTAGTTCATACTGCTTTCTAAACGAAATGATTGAATTGACTATGTACATGTCATACAAAATTATAACAAAATGTAATACAAAAGTCGCATGCCAGCAAAAAATGCAAGTCAGTGGAGTTTATTGCATAAAGTGTCCACTTGTTTAGTACATAAACCAAATAAATAAAATACCCCCTTACTCATGATAAAGTGCAGGAGTTTTGGTTTTGTATGAAATTACTATCAGTCAGACACCTGCCTTCAGAAAGAAGCGTCCAGGTGCACTAAGCAGGAGTTAGCCAGGTAACTTCTAAAACAGCATGAAACCACTTCTCTGAATATTTCTTAATAAATAGCAATAATCAATATGATGATTATGATTATTATTGTCAAAGGGGGTTTAATTACAGTAGAGAAGCAATGGTAAAATAAGAATTTTTAAAAATAATTTCTTTCATTTTATGGTCCAAACTTGTTTGTAGTTTTAGTAGTTACCTGCACAAAAATAGCCAAAAAGTAATTTAACTACTATGCAAATATGAGTGTGGTTGAATTACCAGCAAGCTACTATACTACTATATGTAGTTCACTCCTCCCCAACACAGTTTATTGGAGAAGAATTCCCCTAGAAACACTTTCAACCAGTTGTATTCAGCTGTAAAAAGCAAAACGTAATATCCCTTTTAAGGTGTAAAGAAACTAGCATGATATAATCCCTGAAAAAGGCTTTATTTTAAACTGTCTGGTGCTCCAGGGATGTTCCCAGTCTTTCCGACTACTGGAAGAAGCACACTAATTCAGTGAATCAACAGAAAAAGTGAATAACACATTGTTTGTAATTACAGCCTTATGTCAAATTAGTGTTTCTCACATAACTTCTGAGTCAGAATGAACAACTTTAACCACTTGCCCACACACACCGACGAGACAAAGACGTTTGCCAGTCAGTGACAGCGAGGTCGCCCTCGCCAAACCCAGGATCGCAGGGTGGCATTGTCTGTGGGTGTGTGAATGAAAAACATGAAGGCTCCATGGTGTCAGACATGTGGAGAGGAGTAGGAGAAAAAACACCAGCTGGTCTCCACTTTCACATGCTCTCCACTCACTTGTAACAGTAGTAATTATAAGACTTTTGAAACCCATCCAGAACCAGAGAGGAAATAGAGGTCCTGTGATAGGGGAGGATATGAAACTTCCTGCACAGACGAGAGTTGCAGGTGCCCGGGTAGGGTTCGTCTGGCTGTGGAATCTTGGCGTGTTGTGTATAAACACGCACATATATACAGTATAAACCCCTAAAACCCCCCTTCTTAGCCCCCCCCCACCCCCCACCCCCACCCCCACCCCACCTCTCGTCCTCCCCCTTTGAAAAAAAGAACAGAGTAGCATTACATATTCCTTCAGCCGTTAGCATCTGAGCTGTGAGAAGAAGCAAAGAGCCAAACAGATGTTTGTTGGCTGCAGAAAATATTTTGGCATTTCTTACTTCCCATTACACTTCACTCTGAAAATGAATTATCACAAAAAATCACGCAAAGTTGTGTTAACATAAAAAACTTAAAGACATGGACATTTTGCTCGGTGTATCGTGAAAAAAATCTCGATTTTTACATCGAGTGACTGAAACTTTTTGTGACGGATGGCGATTATTAAGACACCTGCATCAAATGGCCAAATTAGCAAACTAACAAAAAAAGCTTTGAAATGTGTTTGTGCACATCATATGTCATCTTTTCATTATCCCCATGGCCAGGCTCTCTCCAGATGATGTGATTGACAACTTTTGCAGAAAAGCTTGGGAGTTGCTAAATGTTTGCAGCTGCCCTGTGGCCCATGCAGAAAGTCTTGACCTATATGCTTACTGCTTAGCTCTAATCCACATCAGGCCTCCTTGTTATGCGTCAGGCATCACAGATCACAGCTTTTTGTCTGCTTTAATGCATTTCTGAATTAATGCAGCAGCACAAAATGTTCAAAACTTTATCATTTAAAAGTTGAACTTAAATGCCTTCATTGCGTGAGCAGAAAGTAGTTTATTCTGAACATGTTGTCATCTCTGCTCTTAATTCTAAGCACTCGTTGGCAGTGCGGGTTGTTATGAACATGAAACCATCATGTGAAGTGATAGTAACAACCCGGCAGGGAATGGGAAAGAAAACACAATTTGTCATTTGAAAATGTGCACCCTTGCACTAGCTTTTTCATTCTTGTGTTCTTTGCCCCTCGTCCAAATGATCCTAAAAGCAATTTTAAGAAACCTCGAGAGTTGATTTACGACTCGGCCCTGTCATCTTAATCAAGTCTCTCAATGGAACGAGACAAAAGTCTAACACCAGTCCGAGCCCAGAGAGAGGGCCGAGCCAAACGGCGGCTGACAGTTGTCCTTTTCTGGCCGTGATTTAGGTGGCGGCCTGCTCCACTGTTCTCGTGCTTCATCCGTTCTCCTTTAGCAGCGTCTTGTGAGAGGGGTTACGCCATGCATAAAGCTACCCATGGTCTGCATTCTTGCTCAGACTGTTGAGGCTGTCAGGGGGCTCCTCTGATTTAGGGCGCCCCACTTCAGTGGCCCCTATAAATTTAAAAACTAATTCAGTGCTCTACAGGACTTTCTGTTTTTGTAGCTGGCCCTCTGCTCCTTATCGTTACTGACAATTTTATGAAGTGCTCTTAATGAGCGTCAGATTAAAGGTGGCCTCTGATGGAAGGCGCCTGAGAACCCTGGGCGGGGAGAAAGAAGCCACTTCAGCCTTGTCTATCTCTGTGTGTGTGTGTGTGTGTGTGTGTGTGTGTGTGTGTGTGCGTGTTAAGGTGTGTGGGGGATGGTGTGTGTGACCAGTACAAAGGAAACGTCAAGGAATGAGTCTGTAACGTATGGTTCTGAGGGGTGGTACACACAGATACTGAACATCTTAAACGTCTGAATGTGAGTTATTCATACGCAGAGAGCACATTATGAGCCTGTGAGCCGTGGGAATGAAGAGGAGGAGGGGGGCAGAGTGATGTGTTTGCTGTGACTCCAACAGTTTTCAGACTCCCTGGCATTTTATACCAACCCGAAAGTAAACACGGGTAACAGTTTACAGCCAATTAAATAGTGCTTAAAGCCCAGCGTTTATGGAGGTAAACATGTTGGAGAGTTTAGGGAGGCTCAGGCCAGTGGGATACTTGAACCCTGCTCTCAGTTTTGCTCTCAGTGCATCTGAACTCCTCTAAAGTAGAAGGACGGTAAGAGCATATGTATACACAGAGGGATTTGTGCCAGCAGATGTTCTCCTTGCACTCTATCTATCAGGCAGACTGACAGCCATTAAAAACAGTGTGTGAGTAGTCTGCCTAATGGATCTAAACATGTCAGCGAGGAAGGAGCATTCTCTTATGACTTAACTTGCATAAGAAATGCAAGTTAAATTTTCAAATTTTCAAATCACACCTTGCCTTGTGTTCCCCTTTTCATCAGCTTATGAGGCATTCACTTGTGTTTTTTGTGGCATAATTCCCAGCTTTGTGCCTCTGTAAACATTTGTTTTTCTTCTGGTCTTAATAGATGTTGAATATGTCCTGTTTGGAATCCCAGGCGGTTGTTTAACGGAAGACTTGCTTTAACGCATCACAGAAAACCAAGCACGGCACGTGTTTTATGATCTCGTAAACGAGCAGCGATGTTGTGAAACGTGTGTCTGTGTGCTTGGGGGTGGGTTGGTGGGGCTCTGGTGTCTGATAGGGATTTATCTACCCCCCCCACAACCCCCCACCCCTTTGTCTGGATGGTGGAGCACTCCCCAGAGAGCAATGCAGGACAGGCAGGAATCTCTGTCCAGATTTCCAGAGATTCTCCCATATCCCTTACACAACCGCCTGGAAGAGCTGGGACTGTTGGTCTTTCACAGCCTCGGCTACAAGCATGTGATGAAATGATTACTTAACATAACAAATATTTAAAAATAAAAAAAAAAGTCACGATCTCTCACTCAAGCTCGGTTGGTTTGCAAGTTGCATTTAAATTGAATTCATACAAAGGAAACATCCATAACCTCACATTCAGATCCGTTATTGCATCTGCTCACTGAAATACTGATAACTACATTTTCCCCCTGCAGATCTTCATCAACAATGAGTGGCATGACTCTGTTAGTGGAAAGGTCTTTCCTACCTACAACCCGGCTACTGGAGAGCAGATCTGTGAAGTCCAGGAAGCAGAGAAGGTAAATGTTCTGCAGCATGGCATCTTCCATCTGTCTTTTTCATTGATCTTTGGTCCTGCATTCAAAATTTTACTCAAATAAAGTAAATATTAGCAACAAAATGTAATTGAAGTATCAAAACTAAAAGTACTCATTATGCAGAATTACCCCTGTCCATGTTATAATGTTATATTTTTGGATCATTATTATTAATGTATTAACATGTAAGCAGCAGTGCTTTACTGTTGTAGTTGTTAAGATGAAGCAAATTTTAACTTCTCTATATACTGCTTAGTGGTCTAATCAATAACAATGCATCATATTTTGTAAACTGAGCATATGTTCTGTGTTTAAAGAGTATAAACTACAATATTTCCCTCTGAAATGTAGTGGAATAGAAACTGAAAAATACAGTTTGGGGTTTTCTTCTCATGACAGCCTTAAATCTCACCTTTTATTATGTTATACACGTGTTAGGCAGTTGCTTAAATTTTGCAGAGCTGCCAGTTGTTCTATTCCAGTACTTATTTCAGTGACGAGTGAAAAAAAAAAAAAAAAGTATGTTTCAAAGTATGCTTCTTGTCTGATAGGCTGATGTTGATAAGGCGGTCCAGGCGGCTCGCCTCGCCTTTTCTTTGGGCTCTGTATGGCGAAGGATGGATGCATCTGAGAGGGGTCGTCTGCTGTCCAAACTGGCTGACCTGGTGGAGAGAGACAGCATCTATCTAGCTGTAAGTCAACCGGATATTGGTATTATACTGAATCAATTACTGTGAATAACCCTTAGTTGTTTTTTAAGTTAGGCTAAGGTATGGGTAAGGTAAGGTAAGGTAAGGTATTTCCAACATGGATATACCTCTGAAAATCAATTAAGGCCTCTTATCCACTTGATTATTACCCTATTTATGTAACTGTTAACAGTATAACATTTATTCTCATGTTTATTTCATTTTATACCATCTGCAAAGCACTTTGAGTGCCGCTGTGTTTAACAACACTTACAAACTTGCTTTGCCTTACAGAGAGCATATAGCTGTAACCAAGAGCTATACTTATAGCGTAGTGTTATCTTAGTGTCGCATTTCACCCATGGGACAGTGTAAAGACTGGAACAGTATGAAATTATGTGAGGATCACAAGGTTATATCACATATTTCTCAAACGTCTCCCCCGTCTCTCTTCAGACTATTGAGTCACTGAACAGTGGGAAGCCTTTCCTGCCCACCCTGTTTGTGGACCTCCAAGGAACAATAAAGACACTGAGATACTTTGCTGGATATGCAGACAAGATCCACGGCACTTCCATTCCAATGGGTAAGATCCCTCTTTGAGCATGATAGCAGAGCTGTAATGACATGGACAAAAGGCCAAGTGTTTGTTTGAGACTGTAGGTAAAAGAAAGGAATTGCAGGGTTACACTCTAAAGAGACATTTTTTACATGAACACAGTTGATGGTAAGATGAAATCCCTGGCTTGTTATTGTTAGGGTTGGGTATCGAACCAAACTTTTATGCGTATCAATTTCACTAAGTATTACAGTAAAAACTACTGAACAAAAGTTTGTTTCTTGGTCAGATTATAATGTGTTTTTCAGGCAAAGTTTTTGTACAACAGTTTGTATAAAGACATGAAACACGGACACATTTCAAACATAGACTGTATAGAATAATGGATGTGACCACTGTGACGTCACCCATTGATTTGTGAAGTCCTGTTTTGAAGCCTTGACCGTCATCATCTTTGATTTTTAGAGCCACAAATGACCATATTTGGACAAGATGCTGGAATTAACCATAACGCTAGCTGCTAACTCGGTTAGCATGGTGCATTTACTTAATTTTCATCTGCAACAAACAGGCTTAAAATCATTAAAACAAAATGTTCGTACCAGTAAAAAATATGCATCTGACTCTGTAGAGATTTGAGTACAACTCAACACGTAAGACTTTTTTAGGCTACCAAAATGTCATAATTAAGCTTTTATGACTTCAAAAGACACTGAAATAGCGACAGCTATGGCTACGCCTACACTCTGTGAAAGTGAGGTTATGTCTTGGTTAAGTTGTCGAGCAGCGTCGTTGTAGCAACTTGTCAACAGACGGCACCTACTTGTCACTTAAAGCGACCACACCCTTAATTATTCTTATCTTTAAGCCTTTAAACATTATAAACACATATCTCTGGGGCGTCGGTAGCGTAGTGGATAGTGCTGGCGCCCCATGTACAGAGGTGATGCCTCGCTGCAGCGGTCGCAGGTTCAACTCCGGGTTGCAGCCATTTCTGCATGTCACACCCCACTCTCTCTCTCTCTCTCTCTCTCATCCCCCTTCACTCTGTCCTATACAATAAAGGCAAAAAAGCCCAAAAAATAATCTTTAAAAAACCCCACATATCTTTAAACATTTAAACATGTGACTTACACAAAAAATCATCCCCATACAGTTGTCTTGAAAAAGGATTTTAACTACATGCCAAAACTGTTTTTAGTACAGGGCTGTAAACATGTTCACTTCTGCTGTAAAGTTGGGCATGTTAACATGGATGTCTATGGGGACTGACCGGCTTCTGGGGCCAGCCTCAAGTGGCCTTCAGAGAAACTGCAGTTTTTGGCACTTCCGTACTGGCTTCATTTGTCAGCCCAGGAGGTTACCGCTCGATTTTAAACCTGCAATAAATTATATTTGGGGGGCTTCTTGGGGGTATTTGAAACATGATGCAAACTCAACACTGACAGATGATCATCTTTGATATGCCATGTTGCTATGTTGATAACAGTGGTTCATTTACACATCCAGTAGTTATGGAACATCATTAGTATTTGGAGTGATGTTTCTGTCCACCTGATACATGTAAGCCCAATACTCTCCTTTAGCTCTGTTTTCTGTCTCCACCAGCCTCTGAGGGGAAATATCTGGCTCTTTAGCTGCTAAATGCTCCTTGTTCCCCTTCAAAAAAGTTACATCCATGACCCTTCAAGTGGACAAAAATGTCCATTTTCTAGAAACTTTTGTAGTGTCCAACAAAAAGTCACAGGGGGGTGATTTTTTTGCATGGGGGTGTAATTTTGGGTTAAATTTGAAAATCCCAACTTTCTGCATGAAAATCCATTATTTGAACCTGTAATGCATTTTTATTTCTATCCATGACCCTTCAAGTGGACAAAAATGTCCACTTGTCATTTAGCCATTTGAGGGTAAAAATGCATTACAGGGTCAAATAATGGATTTTTGTGCTGAAAGTTGAGATTTTGAAATTTCACCCAGAATGACACCCCCATACAAAAAAATCATCCCCCTGTGACCTTTTAATTTGTCTGTGAGGGAGTTTTGAATTTTGGAAATGGACAAAAATGTCCGGGGGTAACACAAGGGTTAAGTTCACCAGCTAGTCACTAACTGTGTCTGTCTCCTAGGCATATTTAAGTTAGAAATTTTTAAGTTATTAATTTTTTATTTAAGTAAGAAAGTTTTTGTAGAAAAAACACTTTCAATAAGCAACGTAAGGTATCAAATTGGTGATCAATCCCAACACTAGCATTACTCGTCCTGATGAGACTGTCACCAGTGTCGCCTCTCTAAGGCAGTTGAATTTGGGGGGGTAGAGGGGAAAGTTGGCTGTCTGTTTCGACAGGAAGCACGAAAGAGGAAAATAGAATAAGAGAGAGGACATGAGAAACCTCCTGATACCGCCGTATTGTCCCTCTCAAAGCTTCTCTTGTACACTGCTGCCAAACCAACCGCGGTGAGCATTTTGCCAGAGCTTTGGTTTAAAGCTTTATTGCTCTAGTAGACATCCAGAGGAAATAAACAAGGCAGCCTGTAGCCTGTGTGATGTAAGGCTGTCAGTGATCGAGTTTGTTCACCTGTCAGGATGAAGTCGAGGACATCTTTCATCAACAACCCTTCAGCATCAATCTGTCTTGCACGTTATGCTGAGATGATTGTGTTAAATCTGTATCACAGACAAAGTGAAATGAATGGGGAGTGACATTGTGTGGAGCACCTTTGGCTACACACTTTGGTATAGTTTACACTGCTTGTTCCAAATTGAAATATAATTCATCTTGTAGGAGATGTACTTTCAAACAAACTTCGCAGATACTTGAGCTCCTCCTGAAAGTCTCACATCTAATAGGTTTAAAGTTTCATTCTCCAAACAATAACAGTTTGGAAAGACCCAACATCCACTTTGAAATTAAGGAAAGAGGTTGACATATGAGAATCTGTACTGCAGGTCTTTGTCCATTGTCATACTTCCACTGCATCCCATTGAAAATGATTATCTGGCTTGTTATCTAGCATCGGTCATTGCAGTCCAACTCCAATATGAGGCAATGTTTCGTCAGCTGACGACTGTTGTAACAAATTTATACACACATTTCTCAATATCAATTGTTTTTGTGGAGAATGAACAAGCATGGCACACCCTCAGTAAGTACCTCCTTTTACTTAAGTAATGCAAGAGGAATGAGCAAACATTTCCAGCATAACACCCATCTCTATGACCTAAAACAGTTACACACATGCCTGTGCTGTAGGAGGCTCGAAACGAAATGTAATCTCTCACCGGGGTAAAGCAACCAGGAATGTTGCGTGTGGATTCATTTACAAATTAACATGTTGAGTCAGCAACACCGGGGGTATCAGGTGGTGACATATTTCATCTGTTTCAGGCATTTTACAAGCTTTAATCTACTGAAGCATGAAATAAATAACCCTGTTTCTCATTTGTGTGTGTGTGTGTGTGTGTGTGTGTGTGTGTGTGTGTGTGTGTGTGTGCGCTGCACGTGTGTTCCTCCACAGATGGAGAGTATCTGACATTTACCAGATATGAGCCCATTGGAGTTTGTGGACAAATTATCCCTGTGAGTATAACCCTTCCTACAAGTGACATGCATGATGGATATGGACGGATGGGGGAAAAAGGGGGAAAAACACAGATAACAATGAACTGGCAAAGTTTAAAAGACATGTCGTTGGTTGTTAGTCTGTCCTGTTTGTTGAATTACATTCTGCATTTTCCAGTAATTCCCTGACAGTCACTGTTTATGTGTGTAAGTCCTGCTGGTAAGCCCCGAGATGGCTGGTGCCAGTGAGTTTGACTAATAGAGAACGAGAAGTGAGAGGCAAAAAGAGCGAGCTGAGGGATTTCACAGAGTGGGTTTGAGGAAAAGAGAATGGTGAGAAAGGAGGAAAAAGATCAAGGAGAAAGAGACACTGTTGATTGTGCAAGAGTGCAGAAAGCGTGTGGTTCTGCGTTGAGCCCCAT
The DNA here is from genome assembly GCF_011397635.1 of Epinephelus fuscoguttatus. Classification (NCBI taxonomy): domain Eukaryota; kingdom Metazoa; phylum Chordata; class Actinopteri; order Perciformes; family Serranidae; genus Epinephelus; species Epinephelus fuscoguttatus. Next base: position 26,463,102 of record NC_064753.1, on the reverse strand, counting down.
GGGCTCCTGTGTAAAGCAGAAATAACACAGGCCTGTGTTTTGTGCAGTGATATGGGTCTATTGCACATGTGTTGCAATTTCCCGGCTTTCTCAGAATACTGTGGGAAGAGAAAATACTGTACAAGTGCCGAGAACATTTTCTCACTTGACTATGTTTAGACAGAGTGAAAATGAGAGTAAGTGACTTAAGAGCGATGAGTTATTGAGCTTGACTTGTGACCACCCAGTGTGTCAGTCAGATGCATGATGTCTTTTTCCGGTGTGTGTGTGTCTGTCTGTGTGTGTGTGTGTGTGTGTGTGTGTGTGCGTGCGTACGTGTGTGTGTGTGTGTGTGTGTGTGTGTGTGTGTTTGTCATGCACAGTGGAACTTCCCCCTCATGATGACAGCATGGAAGCTGGGTCCAGCAATCGCATGTGGAAACACTGTTGTCCTCAAACCTGCTGAGCAGACGCCGCTCACCTGCCTCTACATGGCGGCTCTTGTCAAGGAGGTAAATGACAGAAATTCGTTGCCAACCGCGCATATGTTCACGAGGCAGTTTGCCAACATTTTATTCAGGCAGTCCAGCATTAATACTCCCAATAACTGAATCCGAATCACTTACAGGCTTCAGTTTGCCAAGAACACAGTGTTCACTATGAATCTGGCCAACACTTTATTTGGATAATCCAATATTAACGTAACCACAAGGCGACAAAGAACAGATGTTTAACAAAGTGTCACTTGTCTATCTGGCACATCTTTTCAGAGTCTGTAATCCTAATTCCCACCCTGAGATTAACACCACACAACATGTTTGCGAGAGTTAAAGGGTCAGTTCACCTAAATCACAAAAAAAAACAAATATATTTTGACACTCACTCACAGTGATATGTAACCACTCAGATAGTTTTGATTTTATCATCTTAAGTGTTGAGATTTTACTCTGCTGCTACCCCAGTTTTAGTGGAGGTTAATGGAATTTTTTTGTGGTCTTAAAGCATTGAGAAATTCCACTTTAAAAACTCAACAGCAACATGCCTTGATGAAACAATTCTCTGGTTTTATTGGGACAGAGATGAAAAAAAAGATTTTAAGTACATATACGAACAAATCTTGTTAAAAGCATATTAAATGACTGTGAAAGCCACAGAAACAATCATAATGTTATTACTGTTGCAAATAGTTGCTGACTGAGATATTATGCTGCTTTCACATCATGTTGATTCAACCAAAATTACAAGCAGCTGAGTGGGAAAAATATGTTTTCACCAGTCTTTGACTTGTATTGGGAATTTCTGACACTGACGATATGTCCTACTTGGAGGAAAGAACTGCAGACATGTCAACAAATGGTTGGCTGCAAACTATTGAAATAAAATCCAATATTATCATTGATTCAATTGATTCAGCTGATTTTATTGGGACTGTACAGTGTTTGTTTATATCTAGTTTCACTTGGAAATAAACTGTGACAAATACGTAACACAAAAAGTAGCTAAAGGTTAGCACTTTGGCTAACACCTTGGAATAAAGCTTAATCCTGTAGGATTATATAGGTAAAGTTTAGCACCAAATTGAAGTCTGAATTAGTGTCGAATGTAGCGACCGTATACAAAGGCGTCACTTAATGATGTACGTCCTGAAGTACATTTGAATGGTGATGTGATAAAAAAGCTGCTTGAGCCTCAGTTACGCCTTCCGTACTGACATAAGCAGACACGGAATTATGATAAGAAAGCATTTTGGATTGTTTAAACTCCTTGTGGCAAACCAGTATTCTCCCAAACTGTAGGGGGCAGCATATTGAAAAGTCATGTCCGCAGCATGACTTTCCATTTTCTTAACCCATCTGCATAGTTATAAAATGTCTGATGTGCACAGACAGACGAAAACCTGTGGTGTATCCCCTAGAAGGGGCGTGTCTAATGGTGTGACCTCACTTCGGGTCACACCATCAGACATAAGTCAAGCATTAGTTGGTAACTTTGAACTGAACAAAACATTTGGAATCAGCAAAGTTTAATGTCAACAGGAAGTTTAATGTCAGTGCTGACACATTACAAAAGAGCACTGACACACAAAGCAGGATAAAACATAATAGAGCTTTATATACACTGCAGCAAAGACAGTCAACACAAAATGAGACTAATTCAAGTATTTAGTAAATCCAGATCCAAAATGTGGTGTACCAGTGCATTGTATTGTCTTAGTCAGTAGCAACAGGGTAAGCACGTTGTGTACAATAGAGGTAAACACATGAGTAAGTTAAACAAGATAGGAACAATGCAGCGTTATGTTAATGTAGAAAAACTTAATCATCTGTACAGATCTCAGTGTCCACATCCTCCCTGTCTCCCCCCTGCCCTCTCTGGCCTCGCCTCTTTCTGGAGACTATCTGTCTGTCGCCTTCTTCTTTTTGATGTTCTCTCCATTCTCTGCTGGTAGGGAGGTTGGGTTGGGTCCGGATTCCCCCACACTGCCTGTGGTTTTGCTTGGCTCTGCTGTCATCTCCGCTAAAGCTTGTTTCCTCTCATATTGTTTTGACAGGCCGGGTTTCCACCGGGAGTCATCAATATTTTGCCAGGATTCGGGCCAACAGCAGGAGCTGCGATTGCTTCGCACATGGGCATAGACAAAGTGGCTTTCACAGGATCAACCGAGGTACTTTTCTTTAATAATGTGACTCAGATCAACAGCTGCCTACTGCTTGCTTTTGTCAGTGAACACAAGTGACACAGTGACCAACATGTGCAGAGCAGAAGAGCAGGCTGGGTAATTAGGGGACGTTGTGTGCCTGTATTGAAGTCTAAATGACAAACAAATGGGGTCTTATATAAGCTGTGTGCCCTGTCATTACTACTCATGACAGGGGGCTCCGATTTTATCTGGCACACATGCACATATTTGCGCTGTTGAGAGTATACAAACACATCTCTGTGAAAACACTGCCTCTCTTCTGTTTTCCCTCTGCTGTCTCTGCTGTATTAACGCACCTCCACAGCGCCTGTCATTGAACTTACTATCAGGATAAACCCTGTAACTCTGCAGAACAGGATAGCAGTTAATGGAAAGCTAAATCATCAAGGACATACCATGTTAGGTGTTGAGTGCTAGGAGGTGTTGCGGTCAGAACACATTCCTCAAGCCAGAGGGAAAAGCCAGAGCGACAGGAGATTATTTTACTGTAAATCATTTATAAACATCTGTTATTTCTAACTGCAAGCTAACCCAACTGGTGAAACTGTTTACAGCAGTCCTCATGTAGAATTTATGTTTTGATGTGACCAGCCTGTATTTCATATGTGTTGTTGGTAAATGAGCCAGGTTTATCTAATGTTCAGATTAGCCTTGTGATTTATGCTAGCCTGTTTTTATTCCCAGTGCATCAAATATGGCAGCTTCAGGGGTCAGGGGTCATCAGTGTGTGAGTCTGACACGTATTAAACTCCAGTGTAACCTATCAGTGGCAATGATGTAGCATAAAGAATGAGAAAATCTGAGTAGGAAAAGAGGGGTGGTGGATGGGTCAAACAGACACAGGACTTTCATCCAGGAGACCACTGTTTGTGTCTTGTGTGAAACTAAAGCCCTGTTTCTACTGAGCAGTACTGTACAGTTCAGTATGATACGTTTCTTTCCGTTTCCACTGCGAAAAGTTGTGGATGGCACCAATGGAACTGTTCTGTACCGTCCCCATTTTTGGTCACCCTTCTTTTGGGGTACCTAGAACACAGATCTGGTACTAAAAGGTGGAGCTGTGAACACTGCAGTCCGTCAGTTGGTCAATAGCAGATGGTCACTCTGCTCAGGGCTGAGTTGTGGCTGGTTTTGAGGCTCATGTAACCATTGTTCATATTGTGGAGAGTTTTACTGGTAGTCTCTAACTACTACTCATCTATAAGATGAAAGGATGTTTTGCTGCCTCTTGCAGCAAAATAACTTGATTCACTGGGCCGACTGCTGGCAACCTTTAAGGTGGAACGTTAACTTGTAATGTTACTCAATGCATGAAATGACGGTGTGAATCAATGGACACACCTTAAATTTCACTGTGACGACTTTAACTATTACACTAGGGTCTAGGTACCATGTCTGAAGGGTTACTTTTGGTTCCAAAGGTACCATACTGAATGTGTTTGGTGGAAACGGTGCTTAAGTTGCTATAATGATTGATCGCCACTGCACAGCATACATTTAGAGGTGCGGTGCCTTGCTCAAGGGCACCTTGGTAGTGCCCAGGAGGTGAGCTGACACCTCGCCAGCTACCAGTTCACACTCTGATATGAATCAGCAACCCTCCAGTTCACAAGCCAAGTCCCAACAGACCAAAATATGCCCATTATGTAGATAACTTCACGTGTATACGTTACATATGTCACGTGACACAGTTCTTAACCCATATATGTTATGTAACAAACATACTAATTTTAACCCAAACCATGATCTGTTTTCTAAAGTAGTTTTGTTGCCTTAACCCAACTTAGTTTTGGTGATGAAACGTACATTTCCTGTGGGCATGAGAGTTTATTTTTAAAAGGCACTGCATGTAATGAGGCCTGTCACGATAATTATATAATCGACATTTCAAGGTCAGAAAAATGATTGTGGTCATGCCCATATATTGTACAATATTGCCCTTGTGTTTACATGCATATTTGTTTACATCAGAATGTCACCATAATTTAAGCCAGCATGATTCCAGAATAGGGCGGCACGGTGGTGTGGTGGTTAGCACTCTCACCTCACAGCAAGAGGGTTGCCAGTTCGATCCCGGGCGTGGGAGCCCTTCTGTGCGGAGTTTGCATGTTCTCCCCGTGTCAGCGTGGGTTCTCTCCGGGCACTCCGGCTTCCTCCCACAGTCCAAAGACATGCAGATTGGGGACCAGGTTAACTGATAACTCTAAATTGTCCGTAGGTGTGAATGTGAGCGTGAATGGTTGTTTGTCTCTATGTGTCAGCCCTGCGATAGTCTGGCGACCTGTCCAGGGTGTACCCTGCCTCTCGCCCGATGTCAGCTGGGATAGGCTCCAGCCCCCCCGCGACCCTCAAGAGGATGAAGTGGTTAGAAGATGAAGATGATTCCAGAATAAACAGTAGGGTTATTCTGACCATTAAAAGACTTGTTGTGAGAAACCTCCGATAAACCCACACAGGTATAGAAGTCATAGATTACTGTTCCTGATGAGCTAAACGCACACAGTGATGAAAGCAGAATTGGACAGCATAATGATATACATATATTTATCTGGTGTATGAATGGCTTTAACATTGTGTCTTTATGATTTTCCAGCACAGTGTAACATAAAACATACATTTTCCTATTCTAATCTCTCACACACACAGACACACCCAATCAGTGTGTGCACGCGAGCTTGCATAAATGTACCTTCTAACACAAACATCTTCTTTGTTTTATCATCCCGTCTTGATTGAACATTTCCTTTGTAAGTGGCCCAGTTTTTTTTTTACTAGTTTTCCTGTTGTTTCATGTGATCTGGAGTCAATTACTGAGAGAATGAGCCAGTGCTGTAAGAGACTGCTGATGCCCAGACAGTGAGTCACCACGCTGTAGTAGCAGCAGTGGAGGGGGGATACTAGCCACCACAGCATCTTCACACATGATGGAAGGTGGTGGTGTAGCTACAGGTGGATTTTAGGACCACAACTCATCCTTGTTCTGACTCACATGTGGCTGTGACTCCACATGGAGGAGTCTCGCAGCCCAGAGTATTTCCTTTACCCCTGAATAAACACACGCAAACCTCCCCTTAGTCAGCCGCTTTGTGTTTTTCATCAAAGACAGACAAAACACATCAGAAACATTGAAGCCGAGCCAAGTATTGTGTTGTATTTATACAGCTTCGGTACCAGCCACAGCACAGCAGTTGATTCTCCTCTTTTCTATTATGTCTTAGTATCTTAAAGCAACCCATACACAAGAGAACCCAGAGAGAGAATATGAATCTTTTCCATGTTGGAGGTGGGGTTTTTTCAGTTGCACACTGAGAGGGTATTTTTCCACTTTATCTTGTCAGTTCTCTTGGAAAATAAAACAGGCTGTATGAGTAACAGGAAGATGAATACTTGTTTAGGGTGTAGGGTTGTGAGAGAGGTGTGTGGGGTTTCTCAGGACTGTTATCTTTTGAGTTGGTGCAATATTTTACAACATTAAAAAAATACACGTGAAAGCAGCTGATTCAGTCTACTGTTGAGACAAAGTAGAGACTCCTGAGAACATGTTTGACAGCAGAGAAAATATCTTGCATGGAGGCAAATCACTCACAATGTCAAATCACATGATTATAAAAAAAATTCTCACTCATATGACGTATGAAAGCGGACTTATAATGACCACATCATTACTATGACTACTATCTTCTGTCATATAGGAATAGTTTAACATTTTGAGAAGTATGGACTTTTGCTGTCTTCTCGAGAGTTAGATGAGAAGATTGATACCACTCTTCTGGCATAGAGTGATATCAATCTTCTCATCTAACTCTGGGCAAAAAAGCAATTTTCCAGAATGTCAAACTGTTGCCTTAAAGAACAATACTGGTGGTTTCACATATTTTAGCCTACAGTATCTGCTACAAATTACTCATACTTTATATGGTAACTAACTAACAAGTTTGAAAACTGGTTAGGGGAATTTTGTCTACTGTTTTAGGCATCCATAAGTTCCATTAATTTCCTTTTGTCTTTAAAATCTATCAGCAGACTCCTGAAACTTTGTTGAGTTGTATTATCAGGAACAGTGAATCTCATATCTACATTATTTTTTGTTTATCTACTGTAACACACTTCTTCCTAACATACAGTGAGAAAGCAAACTCTGGTAGATGGAGCGCAACAACATTATTCAGGGAGCCTATCAAGCCCTGACTGAACCTAAGTGGCAACTTGTTGTTGCCCTGAAAACAGGTTGGAGGTGCTTGCTCGCATCACAGCCAGTTATCATTAACATTGTGAGTAGGCTTGGGCGGTATCTACTTTTCCATACTTAATTTCATACCTTCCTGACATTTTCCTGGGGAAATTTTTCTTTTTTACTAGTGTAACATTATCCCCACCACTCTCAGTCACCATCTTTCTCAGCTCAGCTTCCCTTCCACCTGTAGAGACTGACCTCTGGTGGCAGGTGCCTTGCACTACATCACCTCAATACAGCATCTTCGTATCAGTTTAATAGGAAGAGGAGTGTCTGACTTTTTGACAGTATTGAAAATCATACCTTCAGGATTTGAAAATACCGCAGTTTTCCCTAATAACTTGATACCACCCAAGCCTAATTGTGAGGAAACAAAAAACATACTTTTCTGCTCTTAAACTGCCTCATTATGATGACGATGATAATGTCATTACATTGTAATGTAACATAAATGAATGCAGCTCTGGTATTCGCTGTGATCGACATTTCAGATTCAGCTTATTTATTTTTCATACCACAGGGAAAAGAATGAAAATCAATGGCTGTCAGGAACAGTAGAAAAACATTTTAAAAAATCTGAAAGTATACATGATTTACAGAAGTTTAAACCTGCAAAAAGCACTGGTATAGTCCCTGAAGATGAGTCACACATAAGATTCCCTTTAGTGACCTTACCTTATTGTTTCAGTTTTTATTTTGTTTGCATCATATTAAGTAGAAATAAGTATGTAGGAGGATAAAGAAAAACCACAGAAAATCCCCTTGTCATCTTCTATATTGACAGGCCAGACCCATTTCATACCAACCTCAGATAGTTACGTCACCACCCACACACCTTGTGGTTGCTTCTTCCTGCCCTTCATTAAAAATCAGATGCTGTTCCCGGCTGAAACATCATTTTATTTTCCCGTTGCTGTCTCCAAAATCCTGTAATAGATATTCATTCTGTCTGTTTGCAGAACTCATGTTTCAGCTGGACTACCGGTGCATTCCCTGTTCGGAGCTAACCAACCTCTTTAAGCTATTTAATGGCTCCAGCTGATTTACTGATCTGGCCATGGGCCTGCATTTCTGTGAGTAAACCCCAGATCTGTTTCCTTCGCTAGGTCGGCAAGCTGATCCAAGAAGCAGCTGGGAAGAGTAACCTGAAGAGAGTGACGCTGGAGCTGGGAGGAAAGAACCCCAACATCATCTTTGCAGATGCTGATTGTAAGTTTTCAAGTAATGTTTTATTCAGTGCTCCATTTGCCCGTCACCCTCACTAGGTGGTCCGTCACTATCACTGTTTTGTTTGGTCATGTGTCCCTCTCTCAGGACCTCCAGTCTGTGGATAAGCACACACGGACAGAGATTCTTAAAATGCTCAGAAGCTTTGTAGTGCTATGAAAACCTGTGGATGGATGGGTTTCATATAAATTCTAAGTGGCTCACCAAACTGGGGGTGCAGAGGCTTTCAAATGCTTTCAGCAGCCGTGAGAGGGGCTCCCTAAGGTCTGTAAATCAGGAGAATGGACCCTGACTCAGTCGGGTGCTTCAGCCGAGACCCATAAATCACAGGGGTCCGTTAACCCTTCGTATGCAACAGCAGGGTCCTGTCTCTCAGGTGTCAGGTATCAGATTTGCACAGGATAGCTCCAATAAATATTGGGCCAAATTTTGTAACAATATACTACACACATTCGTTTAATCCAAATGAAGTTTGTGTGTGTAGATGTAATGATAGTTTCTGTTAACGATACATTCTGACTCATTTAACTTTCAAGCAAGATTTAATTTATTATATAATAATTGACCTTTAAAGGATATTCCCATGGTGTGCTTTTCTTTGATGAACAAAGAAGTTTTATCCAGCACTGATTAAATAAAATCCCTCTTTTCCCCCCAGTGGATCTGGCTGTAGAACAGGCCCATCAGGGCGTGTTTTTCAACGCAGGCCAGTGCTGCACGGCAGGCTCTCGCATTTATGTGGAAGAGCCCATATATGATGAGTTTGTTCGGAGAAGCGTGGAGCGAGCCAAGAGGAGGATAGTCGGCAGCCCCTTTGATCCCACCACTGAGCAGGGTCCACAGGTGAGGTCAACAGATTATAACTCCCCTTTTTTTCCACCTTCAAAATGTTTGTTTTTCCAACGTTTTTTTGATTTGTCTTCTCTGTCATGGCCTCTCATATTATCTCTGCCCTCTGCCTCCACAGATCAGTCGGGAGCAGCAGAATCGTGTGTTGGAGTTTATCCAGAGCGGCATCAGTGAAGGAGCCAAGATGGAGTGTGGAGGCAAAGCTCTGGGCTTGAAAGGGTTCTTCATTGAGCCCACTGTTTTCTCTAACGTGAGGGATGACATGCGCATCGCCAGAGAGGAGGTACAAAGATAACAGATTTTCATAACTCCAGCACAACTAATGCATGTATACCTGTATAATACCACAAAATGAAAAACACTTCATTCAAGTCAATGTCCTGCATTCAAAACTTTACATGAGTCAAAGTATGATTTAAGTTTCAAACGTAAAAGAAGTAATTATGCAGAATAACCCTTTTCAGCGTGTTATATTATCATGTATATTATAGTATTTAAATTCTATTATTAATGTATTAATATTTAATGTTATATCTGGTTGACACAGAGCCACTATATACGCAGTAGGGTCATTGAATAATCTATAAAAATGCATTACAATTTATTTGTTGTTCTTATATTTTGTATGTAAAGGAACAGTGTGAAAGATTTAGGAAGATTTAGTGACATTGTCTGCAGAGGTCTCTTCCTCTCAAAATCAAACAGACCTGCTGGTTTAAACCAGTAAAAACAATGATTAAAGCCATGTCACATTAAAAAAATCTGTGTTTTTCTGACATTGCTTATCACGGAGGGGCTGCTAACTATGATGACCAATAAACAAAAGCAAAAGCATGAAATTCAAATGGCTCTTTCTAGAGCCAATGTTTGGTTTGTCCATTCTGGGCTACTGTAGTCACATAGCGGTGCAACAAGGCGATCTCCATGGATGAGAACCCACTCCTTATTTGGATAAAAATCGGCTCATTTTAAGATTAGGAAAACACAACAATTCTTATTTTCAAGTGATTATACACCAAAGAAAACATACTTATTATATTATAAACCATTTCTGCTAATATATCCCCCTAAATCCTCCACACCATTCCTTTAAAATGTGGACCTGCAGAGTCAGAAGTAGCTAAAGTTGTCCAAAAAAATGTTAATATGTGCAGTAATTCTCTTTGAAATGTGGATGAAGTTTAAAGTATAATGAAATTGAAATACTCAAGCAGAGTATAGGTACTTCAAAATTGTACATAACTATAGCACTTGAGTAAATGTACTTATGTTACTTTCCACCAGTAGTGAAAATACATACTGGATAAAATTTCAGTCCAAGGTAATTGGTGGTAACCCTATCCTTAACTTCTTTATATGTGACCGGTAATATATAAATCTAATGTATATGAATAAAGAAGGTGAACAAGTGAGCAGATGTTAAAAACCTTTATATTCTCATCTGTTTCCAGATTTTTGGCCCTGTCCAGCAGATCATGAAGTTCAAAACTATCGAGGAAGTGATAGAAAGAGCCAACAACACAGATTACGGTTTGGCTGCGGCTGTATTCACCAACGACATCAACAAAGCCATGACCGTATCCACAGCCATGCAGGCTGGCACTGTCTGGTAAGCTTAATCTGCTGTGTTTCTTCAGCTGCAATCAGTAATATTTTTCATGTGGGAAGTATCAACCATCTCAGACTCTGGCATCCAGAAACTGTAAACTGGCAATGTGCCACTTCACTATCATTACACAAGCCACAAAGAAATGTTTTCCTTCCCTTTTTTTCACTTCTTTCCCTCAGCTCAGACATTTGAGATATAAAAATACCAAAAGCAACGTGCCAGCGCAAGACAACAACGCAGAATGTAAATTGTAAATGTAAACTGACACCCTAATTTTATAATTTGTATAAATGAAATGGTCGTAAAATGTTACTTCTTGAGTCCACCTAAACTTGTTTTGTTTCTTTCGTAATTACCTGCAGATGGCTATGAGCAGGGGTAGAATTATAGCTAACATACAGTGTTTGCCAAGAAATTTTCAGCACTTGTCATACAATCCTCTGCTCGCTGAGGAAACATTTCTCTACCTTGTCCTTCACTCTTGATGCCGCCCAATCACCATCCCACTTCTCTTCCTCTGTTGAGGGTTTTGTTCGGTACTTAAAGAAGGACCAAACCTCTTTTCATACCAACTTTTTTTTCCTCAAAAAAGTACCGTCTATTCCAAACATTATCCCCTCACAGCTGATAACAACCACAGTGACCACTTCTTATATTATAAAGACATTTGGCACTGACCGCAGATAACTAGAAGTTGTCTCCTGATTTTACAGATATGACTTTTGCACTCTCTTTTGATGATAACTTCAGGAAGTCAGTGGTCATAACTTCCCATAACACAGCAACATACCGTTTTCACACTTCGTTTTCCATTAACAGATTACATATAACATGTTAATTATTGAGCTTTGTTACCTTTGGACAGAGCTCCTGTTTGCTGTTTGCCCCTGCTCTCAGCCTTTGTGCTATGCTGACTGGCTGCTGGCAGTAGTGTCATATTTATTAGGCCTAAGAGAAAGACAAGGAAGAGAATAAGCATATTTTCAAAATAATGCTGAATTCCTTTAATCCATCAATGAGAAAAAAATGTTGACTGTCAATTTTTCAATACAAAGCAACAGATTAACTCCCTGTGTCTCTTGAACAGCCACATTTACTCAGTTTGAATCTTTGTTGCTCTGTGTTTGGGTTTGCAGCAGACAATGAGATGCTGAGTGACTGTTTGAGCGTCCAATCAGGACACCCTGTTATGGCTCAAAAATAGCTCCATGTCACCCTGGCTGTCAGCTGGGCTTCCTTCCTGCATCATAGCAACCTCGAAATAGGACGTCAAGTCAACCAAACAATAAACTAATGCACAAAGGACTTGAACGCCAGTCTCCTGGGTGAAAGTCCTGTGCTTTACCCAGTCAGCCACCACAACTTTCTGTCAGAATGGACTTTGAAACTTTGTAAAGTACATCACCTGACTTTCTGGCATAAAGTCCTGAAGGCTAGTTCTTCCATGCGTGATCAAAGATGGCTCGATTTAAGACTTTTGGCTCTTAGGAACACCACAAACTTAAAAGAAAAATGAGACAGGAATATAATTTACATATACATATTGGCTTCATAAATGACATAAATGTCTTTTTTATATTTAAAAATTGGGCATCAAGTTAGTCTTTGGAGGGGAATTGGACATCGCAGTGTGGACGTCTGATCGCAACCATTTCACAACCAAACAAATAAACTGTCAATAAAATGTTGTTGTATACAAAAAAAAAAAAAAAAAATCATCAATCATTAGCTTTTTTTCTTTTCCTAATTTGTAAGAGAGGGTCTTACTGGCCAATTACTAGACGTGGAAACATTACCATCTCGCCGTCTGCCTCATTACCGCATTGCAATCTTTGGCGTCCATCAGGGACCATTTTTGGCCAGGGACACGACGTCACCGTCTGAGCAATGTTTGCTGGGTTACTGTCAGGAAATGCTTTGAAATAAAGTGGCCATTGTTCTATACACCACTGAATCCTTCTCCTCCTCAGGATCTTCTCAGTCAGTTTCAGTTTCTCAGACTGAAAATTCTTTGTCTTCAGGCTGCTCCTTTCCCCAACTCCCACAGTACCAAAGTTTTCCCTTCCACCCTTCCTCATCTTCATTCTTCTTAGCATCCATTCACTCCTTTCTTCCCAGGCTGCTGCAGCTAGTAAAGTCACAAATACACAACCTGACAACTTTCAGCTGTGTTTACTAAACAATAATGGAATTAGGTTGATAAATCCGGAGGGTTTCAAGAATAGCAGTGATGATGACGACAGTAAATCAGCCTTACTAAATGCAGCTTTAATACTTTGGGACAGAATTATGCCCCATTTTACAAAAGCAAACCACAGGAGTCAAAAGCACAAGAGTGATCAATGTTTTGTATATTTCTCAGGATAAACTGCTTCAATGCTCTGAGCACACAGTGTCCATTTGGAGGATATAAAATGTCTGGGAATGGACGTGAATTGTGAGTATGACTTGACTGCCTGCCCACTGAATATACACAAATTAACCACAATATTACTAATACTGACTTCATGTTTTGAAAGCCTACTTTCTAAAATTGCTTAACATCCCATAAATCTTAATCTAAGAGGATACTGCAATATTTCTGCCTCCAGCAATGTATACACTATATTTCAGTTTATTTTGTTTAAACAAAATGAGCTGCATTTTTGTTGTTTCCTGTTTTATATTTTCAGGGGAGAGTGCGGCTTGAAGGAGTACTCAGAAGTGAAGACCATCACAATGAAGATGGTCAGCAAGAACTCTTAAGGCAGCAACACTTTTTTGGGAGGAGGTAGCGTCTTCCTCATCACTGACCCGCCTCTTGTTGGTCCGTCCACGGTGGCAAACCACATTAACCATCAAAACTAGTTATCTCCAGGGTAACTACAGGCTGTGACCACTCGCTGCCCTCCCAGTTTCTCCATCAACTCTGCATTGCTCGCCACGGACAGTCAGCCAATCCCTGTCCAGCTATCTCCACCCAGCTTGAGTTTGTGGACTGTCTCCAGTCTAACCGACAACCACTGAACTACCCCCATAATGTATACCTCCTCCACTAACTACACTAAAGCACTCACAGAGACGATGGGGGAGGCTGCTCTGACTGCAAACCCCAATAACAACCCCCTCCCAGCCACTACACCCCGATCCTCAAACCCCCACCCGATGCTGGATGCTCAGAGACTCAGTCGCCGCTCTTGCAATCAACCCTTTACTAGCAACTTTACATGTGTTGGGAGGCAGTTTTTCTTTGTACTGTGCGGTATGATCGTCAAAAAACCTCATGTGTCATTGTCTTGGTAGAATTTATGCAAGCATGTCAGCTCATTCAAGACCACTGATGTTGGCCGCCTCAGATATGAATGGATGAAATGTTAATTCAGAATTAAAATGGATTTCTAATTGTCTTTGTTTATATTTTAGCTTGTATGACTTTAACACTGTATGTCAAACCTTTGACTGATGTAAACGTGAAGATTTTAACCTCTTAAAAAGCATTTTACTCTCACCTGCTAAAAGAGGAGTAGATGTATTTTAAACATTATGTAACTGATTTTCATTGTTGTCCATCTATGTTTATGTTTATACAATCATATGCTATAAAATTATAAAATGACCATAGTTTTTTTCAGTAAAATCTTTTTTTTTTCTTTACTGGAAAACTCTTTTTCCCTGAGTGTTCACTACATTATTAGGACTCAGTGTCCACAGTCACGTCCCAGCCTCCTTTGCTGCTCAGTAGTTCACACAGTTTACAGTTTTTGATTCAGGATTGAGATCTTTGTGGACACATTTTATGTTCAACAAATGGGAGATAGTCTGGTCAGTATTATTTGTATAGTCCTATATCATTCATTACTCCATTTTCTGTAACCGTTTTTCCTGTTAGGGGTCGCAGGGGGGCTGGAGCCTATAATAATTGACATTAGGCAAGAGGCGGGGGTCACAATGTCAACATTCACACTTATGGGCAATTTAAAGTTACCAATTAACCTAGCCTGCATGTCTTTGGATTGTGGGTGGAAGCCAGAGTACCCGGAGAAAACCCACATTGACAAACAAACTCCGCACAGAGGGGCTCCCCTGTCCTGGGGTACAGGAACCCTCTTGCAGGAACCCAATGCTAACCACTGCGCCACCGTGCTGCCAGTCCCGCATATCACAAAATTATCATCAAGACGCTTTGCAATTTGTAGGCATATGACACCCTTTGTCTCTTTATTCTCACTTCAAATGAGGAAAAATTCCCCCAAGAAAACCCTTTAACGGAGGAAAAAATGGTAGAAACCATTAGGAAGAGGAGCTGAGGAAGGATCCTTCTCCTAGGACAGACACTTTTGTCTGTGCAGAATAACCACAAGAGTAAAATGACAGTAAAGACAGTCCACATAACAATTCTACATAGAATGTAAACATATATGAATAAAATGGTAAAAAACAGACCTGGGTCAAACACATTTATTATTTAATTCGTCCTACTTGAAAATACTAGTTGATGCATCTTATTTGGAAATAAACAGGGCTGAAGAGAGGACTTAATTGAAATGTTAACACTGAACACATGTATTTTAATTGCTGTAGAAGTACTGAAATACATATGTAATTAGCTACATCGTTATAAATTCTCAGACAACCTATCGTGCAGGTTAACTAATGACACGAAGGTAGTATGCGGTAGTAGGACAACAGCAGGACAAGCATAGATGACAATAATAAAATAAATGATGGCTGAATTCCATTTAGCTTCTTCAGGTCCAGGGTCCTGGTGTTATCAGTTTTACTAGTAACTCATATGCTTGTTTTACTGTGAAATGCTACAGTAGATACAATTACAAACTACCGAGAGGTTGATAAAAAAAGAAATGACGAGGAAATTGAAATTGAAAAAATAAACATATTTAGAGGATCTACAACAAATAAATTCAGATCTAAACATGCAGCAGATCAGATACTTTCACAAACATGCCTGCTTTTGTGTCTACATCAGATAGACAGCTCATCAAAATGACTGACATTATGTGGAGGGTTATGACCAACAGAAGGGAGGAGGGCAGGATGAGCAACTTCCAAGGCCACACATTGCTTAATGACAACTTCTGACATTTACAAGCATGACGTAAAACCTGGTTACATAACTGCACCAGTGTCTCAATTTAGACTATGTCATAGCCACCGAGTAAAGTCAACAACTACTGTAAAATGAAAGAGTGGGGGAACAGGTACAATGAACATTGTTAGAAGGTGTAGAGACACAGATTTACTGTCTCCTTAAAATGCAGTTTGAAATTGAAATTGAAAGGCCAAACAAACCAACATTACAACATTACAGGATAAGCACAGGGGTTGCTTAAAACATTACAGAGAAATTCTGATATTTTTGAACCTTTACCCTATTTTCCCATGTTTTTGTGTGTAAGTGAATAATGGAGAAAACAATTTTTCTAACAGTAGTCCAGTATTGTGAAAGAGAGACCACTGTGGGCATGGTGGCAAAAAAAACCTGCACTGCGGTCTATGGTCAATTGCGCACCCTCAATTTACGTCTGTTAAAAGTGCTTTTTTGCCGCTGACAGGCTCAGATTGCTATTAGACGTGTCTGACAACATTACAGAAGAGGCCCTACAGAGTGTTTGTTATTGTGACCAAGTGTTGCTCAAAGACAATCTCGCTCTGAAATCTTGCCAGGGATGACTTGTTACAGGAAAAACAATGGTGGAAATGTTGGTGAGAGTTGGAGAGAGGAGTACTGGGAAGATTTTGTTGTACTGGAGCTCAGAATGCATAGCTTTATGTTATCTAAAAGATTTTTCCTGTCATGGCTGAATATGTAGCTGATCTTGACAATGTTAAAAAGTCTGCAAGACTTCTCATTGAGCAAGAAAGGTAAAGAAAAACGTTTGGTTTCTTAGTAGGGTCTTTTCTGTAATATTCACTTTTGAATTGACATAAATTAACAGTGCAGTTTTGTCGCTACAGCAGTAAGGGCTCGCTCCATACTGGACCACTTTCAAAATGTGTCCATTAGAGACTTAGACACAGAAATATGGGAAAATAGTGTCCAGGTTGAAAAATTATGAAATTTCCCTTTAATGATGGCTCTGTTCTGTTGAATTGCTCCAGTAAGCCACTACAGTGTGACAGTGAGCCAGCATACACATCACCAGGATTTTGAAACTGCAGCTAAAAGGAATTAAGCCATCATTCATTTTATTATTTACACCTGTGCTTTCCCTACTGTGTCAAAATGCCAGCTGTGGAAAAAGTCCTATGGAGAAAAACAGTTTGCTTTTTTTAATCTGCTGATTGCTCTGATTAATTTGCTGCATGTGCTGATTTCATGTGTAGAAATGTAAGCATGGTTTCTGCTGTTGAAATTAAACTAAAGAGACAACAAACTGTTAAAGACAGAGGAAATTACATCAGTTTAAAGTGATATCACTTTTCTACAGTATATTGTATAAACGATTATGATTAGGGGCTCCTCCACATGCATGTTAGCTTATATTGACACACACACACACACACACACACACACACACACACACACACACACAGTTACATTAATCGACTGCCCTCTCTGACATATTAAGAGAGAGAAGTGTGGACATGTGCCCATTGAGAGGGGCTAAAACAACAGAAACATGAGTCAGCCTGGTGTTGGTGTTCTTGTTGGAGATGAACAGATATGAAGACACTGCACTGGAGCCTGTCTTTAGCAATCAGCTTTTAAATTATCAGGGTACATTTTCCCACAATTCCCTTCCCAGTTGGTATCTGCATTCTTTCCACAGAGATGAAAAAGTGATCTCCTTATTGCAGCACTCTGTTAACACAACAGGGAATGTCAGCGCAGACTATGAACACACACTCTCAAGTTTAAAGTGCAGCCATGAACCTTAATGTGTCTTGTAGCAAGAGAACTAATGAAATAAGGCGGCACTGGGTCCCACACCAGAAAGGCCACAATAAAACTAACTGTCCTATAGTTTTATATCTATTTTAGGTGCCCCATGCTGCTTTGACTCTTCAGCTCCTTTGGGTATTTCACTGCTGTAAAATCGCTCTTTTCATAAAACTAGGCTGTCTATGCTGTAGAAGGATGCAAATACTTTTGAAATTGGTGTTTCATGACCAGAGAAAACTGAGGAACAGCTTCATGGCATTAGCTTTTGTTCATAAGGAGGAAAACCTACAACTACCAGAATGCACTTCCCCACACAGGATCAAAGCTAAAAGCCCCCGCTAGTGGGTGATGTAATGTGAGCTGCCAGTCTGAAAACAATATGGCAGTGGATTTTAACAAATCATCTCTTGATCTTAATTGCCTTGTTTCACCATTTGTTTGGAATTTGGTCTGAATTTGAAAGAGAAAGAGAGAGAGATAGCTCTTTCTCGCTCTCAATCCACTTCAATAATCTTTGTGTCCTTAGGCGCCTGTGGCTCAAAAGTTAGGGTGGTCCGTCTAGCCTGGTTCCAGACGATAGACCCCGCCCACTCCACTGAGTAGGCTTGCATCTCTGGTCTGGCATACTGCAATGAATTTGCGATTTATCTCGTCCAAACGATGGACGGAACAATGAACGCCGGGGGTGGGGGCGGGTCTAGCAATTAGCCAATCAGCGCCACGCTAATGGCAACTGCTGCAGATCCTACAGACCACATTAACGATGCTATCGAGGTATTTTGCCACTACTCGCGTTAATGGAGGACCAAATTAAGGAAGTTGCTAAACTGGATTTAACGGCGATGCAGCTGGGCGTGCACGACGACGGAGACATTTTAAACGGGCAATGCTCGCTTGTTTTTGGCACCCCCGAGGCATGGATGCTAATGATGTCAGGTTCTGGGTGAGTCGTTGATCTCTACTGATTGGTTAGGGAAAAATCAAATTCCCTCCCCCTTGTAAATCGCCTTCAATGGAGGCGATGTCAGACTGAAGGTTCTGAGAGCTTCAGTCTGACACTCAGGCTACAGTCTGTCAGCATGTGGAAGTTTCCATGGGCAATATACTGAACCCCAAGTTGCTCCCAATGGCTGTTCCATTTGTGTGTGACTGTCTGTGAATGGTTTCTGAGTAGCAGGTGGCACCAGGTATGGCGCCAACAAACACACTTCACCTGGGAGAGCAGTGTTTACATCCCATAAGATTCTAAAGCAAAACCCTGTTCTTTTTTCCTTAACCTAACCATGTGCTTTTGTTGCCTAAACCCAACCATGTGTGTTTGTTGTTGAAGGGGGAAAAAAAGCCAATTTGTGGTGTTGTACCAACGTAATGCATTTATTTTGAAAGAGACTGTATGCAAACATTAAATTTCCTGTGAAAATGGAAGTGTATCTTGAAAGAAGACAATGCATGTAACAGGCAGAGCTAGACATGGTGTCCAAGAACGTCAGCAACCAACGCACCCAGGGTACCTTTCACGTCTTTCACGTCTGGACGTGGAAAGTCCATGACCAAACGTCAAAATGTAACCAGGTTGGAGTAAGAATTTGTTGAAAAATTACTATACTAGCACAGTCCATTTACTATTTACGAATAATCTTTGTGTCACACAAAATGGGGAAGGACAATCTGTAGATCGAGCAACAGCCCCATAGCAGGGAGCTCTATGTGCTATGTATCCCTTAAATCTTTGTTTTTACTAGTGCAGTGCAGGACAATGTGGCATGGAGGTCTGTAGCTGATGCACAGAGGTGTTTATGCTTATTGTGTTGTTCAATGCAATATTCTCTGAAACGCCAGGTAAAAAAAAATCAACAAATGTTACTGAAAGAGCGATACTCGAAAAGTAGGCTGCCTGAACACTGACCATGTGATATCACCAAGTATTATATTTGTGTACTATTACAACTGTCCTTACCCCAAAGTCAAAATTATGTTATACTGCACTCTTTTCCCGGGTTGGCCACTCTTTCCATGAGGCCGTCTGTTAGCCTGTGCTATCGCTCATGTTCTTCAATACCCAAAGTCTCGTCTGACTGCAGCCAGACGAGACTGGGTTATTTCTTTTCAATAATTTAGGGCCATTTGACTGAGTCGTTATTAGAGATCATTAGAGATGTCTGTACAGGGGAACCTGCCAGTCTTCCCTGTTGAGCTGAAAAGCATAGAATGTGCAGTGGGAACCTTGTGACAGCAACTGAGAGGTGCATGACCAAGCAGCACAGCAACTTTCAGAGCCTTTGTGCTTGATGGAAAATGGGTGATTACATGATTTCCTGATGCTTGGGGCACTGCAGAAAGATAAACCATGCATTAATCTCCAGTAAGTGACAGCTTTCTTCAGAAGCCCTGAGAGGCAAGTGAGAAAAAAACTGTTTTCTCTCTTGTGTTTATGACTGAAGAACAGCTGAAGCAAAGGTTTGACCAATATGACTGTTTTTTCCACTTGTTTTCAGAGATGAAAAGAAAAGTAATAAGTAAAAATGATCTTGGCAAAACTTTTTTCCCCCATCTGTTTCACAGATGAAAAAAAAATCAAGGAATTTATAAAGATTATCCCGGGGGAACTTTTCACCTGTTCTTAAATCACAAACACAGGAGAGAGCTCAGTTTAGATCAGATAAATGAATTGCACAATTTTTTCTCATTTGCCTCTCATGGCTTCCGTAGATCTTAACTTTTTTCCACAATCTATTATAAACATATCATAGAGACTGCAACATTACACATTAGAAATAATTGAAATTTAAAAACTGATTATCAGAACATATAATTTAACCTTACTGGATTAATGTTTCAGTACTGAATTGAAAAGTGCTGTCAAACTCTTCTTTAAATCTACATTCTAAAAGGGCAAAAAAAATCAGTCCAATCAAGTCCACATCTTCTTAGTGAGAACCCTTTTAGAAAGCCTTATTTTCTGAGTGTGTACAAGCATAACCCCGCAGTTGAGGACATCAGCTTGGAAACAGACCACACACTGACAGGGACATTCACCCTTTGTCCAGATGCACCCTTATCCTTCAAAAGCTGTGTTTATAGCTTTAGATAATGTTCTAGTTATATGGCATTGTTATTCTTATTATCTGTTCTTTCATTATATTTTCTCATATGAGTTAACTGACCAGCAAACAGACATGTCCCCTCTGTGTTTGTTGGATCATGTGTGATGTTGTCTGGTCCTCTTCATTTGTCACTAAAAGGGCATTTGCTCTTTAGTTTGTGTTTGTTTTCTGAGACATTTTACAGACATGTATTGTGCTGTAGCACCGTGTGTGTGTGTGTGTGTGTGTGTGTGTGTGTGTGTGTGTGTGTGTGTGTGTGTGTGTGCTTGCAGGAGAGGTCTGACTCTTTTCACTGAAATGTTGTGCAAGCGTCTCTTTACATGCTTCTCATTCCAGTGTAGTGTGAGTCAGGAAGCTCTGGGTGAACAGATCTGGAGAGCAGAGACTCCTCCACACAGTGATGCTGTGACAGCTAATATCTGCATTGGAGCTGACATTACAGGAAATAAAAAATGTCTAAATCAGTAGATCTACAGCCCCTTTTTAGTGCGAACCAGGGTAGTCCTCATTCTGTGGTTAAGTATATTACAAGTTTGGCAAAAGCTAAACAAGACAATAAGTGCCAAATAAGTGCAACTTCCATAGCTTCAGTCTTTTTAGCCACACTAACAACAAGACTCTATGGATGACAATGCTGGTCTGATGGTCAATCAGTCAGTCCTGCACTTTGGTCCAGACTGAAATATCGCAATAATTTTGTACAGTGCCCCCCAGAGGACGTCGTCTCCAGACTTTCAGAACTTTTACTTTAACATTACCAAGGTTCATATTTGTGGTTTTTACTTAAATATTTAGACAACTATTAGGGGCCATACACATGCCCAGCACATTCTCACTCCGACCTCATCACATACTGATGTTTGGTTTCCACGTCTACATATGATGCGCAAGGTACTCTTGGTGTGTTGGTTGTCGACATTCTGGGACACCGTGTCAAGTTCTTCCTCTTACATGCATTGTCTTCTTTCAAGGTACACTTTGGTTTTCATAGGAAATTTAACATTTACATACAGTCTCGTTCAAACTAAACACACTATGTTGGTACAAGGCAACAAAAGCAAGTGGCTAGGTTTAGGCAAGAAGAACAGGGTCTGGCTATGGAATCTTGCGGTGCGCGAACACCACTCTCTCAGGTAAAAGTCGTGGTTTGTTGGACCCATCCACCACTTTCCCCCAATAACACCAAATGCTATTTATCTATGACGGCAACTGGCAGCGTATCATGCCAACATTAAAGGATGCCTTTTATTGTTGGTTTCTGGCACTGCAGGTCACTGCCCAAGTGCCGACTTCAACAACTTCAGAGTGAGATAGGGCTTACATGCCACATTTTTGGCGCCCTCAAATTCATTGTTTTTCATGTAGACATGCGGCAGACACACACATTCTGGAGCGCCCTGAGATAAACTGAGTTCATCATTTGGAACGCAGCAACAATCACAGTATGTCATTTGACGAGGACCAACCAATCACAGCTGACAGATACCTTTCCTTCTTCCATAAATATCAGTCTGTTTTAAATATAGAGGAGAAGTTGATCATCACTCAGGATTTCAGGTAAAACGGCTATGATACAGTGCTTGTTAAGGTTGCTTAGCAACCTCAGACATAACCTGCCACTGTGCTCTTGAAAGCTGGCACAGAAAAGGCACAAAAGTAACACCCAGCGCCCGATCTTGCAATTTCCAGGTGGTTAAAGACGCGGCATGTGTCTGGCCACTAAGACGAATTTTATTGAGATTTGGTACAGACAGTCATGATGCCAATTGTAACTTCTTCAGTGACCTCTCAACTTTTTACATAACTTCATTATTGGGTCAAAATCCTTATTGTTTGGAGCTTTATTAGCCAATCAGATCCACAGACGGGATGAACGCAGCTGATAAGATGTTGTCAAACAACTTGCTCGATTCAATGAGGAGTAATAACGATAATGGCGAGCACTATAGACAAGATAGATGCTGCTATCAAGGCTGTTCTAAATCACCGTATCTTCCTCCAAAACCCCCGCAGAACAGACATGTTGGCATGGCTACACATAAGTGTGGACTTAAAATGATGTTAGATTTAGGTGGATATGTTGGTCTCTTGTGATTGGTTTGGGAAAAACAAATACTCTTCACCCATGGAAGCCACTTAACGTGGACGCAGTGTCAGACTGAAGATGAAAGTGGAGCTTAAACTGACAATTGTCTTTCATATCTGGCAAATGCTTACATAATGTATGTTAGCATTGTCATTATAAGCATGATGACATATGAGCCTGTTAACATGCTGATGTTATCACGCACTACTGTGGCTAAGTTCAGCCTCACAGAGCAGACGTAGTCATGTGTTCACAATATTCCCTCTTTGTGTTTCCATGGACAGTGTTTCCTCACTGAAGCTCCAGTCGAGACGGATACGGAGGGATGTAGTGACAAAAATTTCCAAGGAGGAAATTTAGTGCTAATGAGACGGAAACTATTAGATTCAGCTGGATGTGAGAAAGTGTTTCTGCACAAAATGAGGACTGTGATTTTTTTTCCCTGACTAACAGCAGATTTATGGGAATGGGTTTCTCCATGGTTCATATGGAGAGGAGGAATGATTACAGCAGCCATTAACTCTCTCAGTGTACAAATGAGCATGAGAATATTGTATTAAGAAACCATTGTACATACAAAAAAATACCTTAAGTCAATGATTGTGTGATTGACTATCAAAGTAAGAATATCGATGTTCAAATAGAAAGACATTGTGTTTCTGAGGGATCATGTGTGAGACTGAACTTTTTTACACAGTGTTTTGTAATGAAACCCTTCAAATATAATTGTAGCAGACAGGGTCAGGGCCAAGTGTGGGTTTGGAAATGAGAGCCAGGTCTCCGACAAGAGGCACATGATGATAATCAACCTTCATATATTAGTGTCCTGCTTTGTTAGTAGGCAGAATCAAACCTACTGAACCTGAAGAAGGTTTGAGAAGCTGGTTCTGAGAATTGTTAAATTCATCCTGAACAGACAACATAAAGTTTTTTTGTTGTCTCATATCCTGTGTGTCAGCCACCAAAGGTCAAATTAATAATAATCATGAGCGGTACATACACTGCCAACCTTTTGAAAATAAAAGGATAGTGATGCCCTGTCACGTGTACATCTATGTGATTAATAGGTCACTAACACCTCCAGTTTAATTTATCACATAAAACACATTTTGCATTAAGAAGTGATATCCTTAAGGACTGGTCAAGCCGTTATGGGATACATAATGTATTGAATGATTTAAGCGGTGTCTTGGAATTACTCCAAGGTTAAGTGGTAATCCCATATCCATCAACACTTGAATCCCAATACAAATGACCTGGACTATGTATTTATTGGAAGGAGCACTTATGGAGCTTGATAAGTATCATTCACCAGCCATTACCCTATGCTCAGAAAGATGATCTATGAGAGCCATTTGCATGCTAATCTCTCCATCTGCTCAATAGCCTCAAAGGTTCAATTTTGCAGCACAGATTCTCAGACTCGACCACGGAGACATAACTTCCTTAAGAACAGAATTACTGAAGTGATCAATTGGTTTTCCATGGTGTGCCAAATTCATTCTGGGACTAATGAAATGACTCATTTGTACCTTAAGGACTTAAATGAGATGGTGACATTGCGGCTTTGAATGTCATCATAAAATTTGTGCTTGACATGTCTATGGCCACGCTTGAGTAGTGCTTCCTTCAACACAATGGGGGCAGAGAGGTAGAAGATGACGCCTATCAGACTGACCCAGAGGGAGGTTTCAATACTTCCCTACTAAAGGCGGAGACACCTAACTGTGTAGGCTTAGCTGGCTTAGGAAATAAAAGTGCAGCAGCAAAACAGCATATACATCATATTTTAAATCACCAGGAACTATTTCTGAAAGTTGGGAGGGGTGTCAATTTGTTCACAAAGAATATCCAAAAATAACTGCGAGACTACGTTCAGAGTGATGTCAGTGTAATGATCATAATGCTCACAGTCACTAATGATGTCGAAATAGTTTCCATCTGTCTATATGATCAACTGTGAGAAAGAAGAAGAAAGAAGGACGTCTGAATGTGATGTCAGCTACTCCTTTTTTCTTTCTCTTTCTCTAATGCTTTTGATTGCAGAACCCGTGGGTACATGGAAACAAGTACAATACTGACGTTTTGTTCCCAGGAAACGTGCAAAACATTGATAAGTAATGTGATGATACCATGACTTATTCCATTGCAATATCAGCACTGAAACCAATTTACCAGTTTATCTGTCTGCTACTCTGTGACAGTACCAGTGTATCCAGTCATTGTTAAAGATACACAATGCAGGATCTTTGATTACTGTTTGTAAACTCTCTTACCAGCCAATCCCTGGTCGCCACCTTTTCATAAAGCCCTGACCTCACCTGAGCACTGGCCACATTCATAAACATCCCAAACACAGACAGCAAGAACAAAATAAGAAAATACAGGCAGAAGTCTCTCAGGAGTCTCTGCAGAAAAATACACCATGACACACTTCTAGTGAGTCATAAGTGATGACTGAGGGGGGTTACTGCTGTATGAGTCTACATTCTTTCTAAGGAAAATCCTGCCTTTAAATGTAGTACCCCAAATAACTGTGCTGTAATTTGTTGGACGTGATCTAAAGCATTGCTTCCTCTCTCAATTTTCACTTCCAATTTCAATTTCAATATTCTTTATTGGCTTGAATAACAGGTGAATAATACTGCCACAGTGTCGAGAATCATACAATTCAATAATGGCATGAGACAAAAAAGTGTATATAGGCTACTGTATACAATTCATTAGAATGAACAAAATAGGTAGATATATAAAGGATATAAAATATATAAAAGTTGTTCTTTTGGTAGAAAAAAATAACACTCCTTTTGCGTTTGTATGCGTGTGTGTATGAATGCATGCGTGTGCTGTGCTGTGCTGTGCTGTGCGTGTGTGTATGTGTGTGTGTGTGTGTGTGTGTGTGTACGTCTTGGTCATTCGCTGTACATAGACTACCTCAGTTTGTGGCATGCGTATACATATCAGGCAACAAGATGTGCTCTTCAGCCTACTCCTAGGAGTATTTTTTAATTTTGAGTGGTCATTATACTCTTTGGAATATGAAATCACAGACCTTGCTAAAAATGAATGCTCCTTATTTCAGTAAATGTTTTACATTGTAGGTGGAAGTTCATCTCCATCCCTCACCTGTCAAACAGTGACCACATATTCAGTTTTCTTTTAGTTACCATGATTTTTTTGTATCGTCCTTTTTCAAGTGCCAGTGTGTGGTTACTGAGCCTGTTGTTTTCAAAGGTGTTACCGATGTATCAATGTAAAGTTTATTTCTATTACCAATGCAAGAAGAAAATTAAGTCCAAAGCTTCCAACGACACGTATAATGCACACACTTTTGTCAAGTACAGCAGCATCAGTCCTGGAATTTGACACAGTCAGGCTTAAACAACATCTGTTTATATATCCTGTTGTCTCACTCAGCGAATCTATTTTGTGAATACTTTCTCTTCCAGCTTCATTATTATGGGAACAACATGTGCTGCAATATTTCAAAACTGTATAAGAAAATATTTATGGATGTTTTCGACAAGCTCAGAAAAAGCAAACTGAGTAGAAATACATTTTTCTCTAAACCTAGAAAAATAATCAAAGTGTACAAACCCTACAGAAACTTCGAAATGTTTACAACAAATAAGTGTTGTTTACATGCCTGGATGTTGCAACAGGCAGCATGTGGGAGCTAAGCTCCAGTGGAGATTTTCTGTACGCAGAGCTATTTGTTTCTATTCATAATAAAGTGCTACTGGAGTGTATTATAAAACCAGGACTGGTTTTACAAATAGAATAACAGAAACCATTTGGAAGTTCAACTGATGCTGATTTGCACTATTTGCTCCACTTAAGTTGGTTCTGGGAAGGAGGGATGGTCGATGTGCTGCCAGTGGTTTTTACACAATTTTATTGCAGTCTGGTTTTTAGTTTCAGTTCAGTATCTGTTCCTCTTGTACTTGTTTTCATGACAGATTAATGACCAAACACATTTATCCTAAACTTTATGTCATAAACAATCTGCTAAATCATGTCTTTCTCCTAAATTCAGTTTGATATTTTTTCTGGTGTGGTGATGCACCCTCTGCTCAGTAAAGATAAAGAAAATGTTGAATTCTGTAAGATCTCTCAGCAGCAGCCTCTGTGTTAAATACAGCTCAATACAACAGCACAATAAAGTTATTTTTTCTTTTACATCCCCTCTCCCTCTGCAGACAGGACAGCAAAAGCTGTGAGCCATCAAAATTAAATAAGGGAAGTCCAGTTGGCTGCAGAGCAGACATCCATCAACATTATCTGCTTACCTTTGAAACCAGCAAAACAAAGCAGCAGTTTTCACACAGTATGTGCTTCATTAAAATGTCCTTTTAATGACATAAGTTTACAGCATTGAGACAAGGTATTTGCAGGAAGTCATTAAAATCTATGGTATCGAGCCTCTGCAGGGCCTGAAGAAAGTTAAAGTACATAATAACTGCAACAGCGCTCCCATTACTCCCTCCTCTCCACCACTACTGCTCTCTGCTGCTCTTTACACTGTGCATGCACTTAATCACAACTTGTTTGCACGGCATCTGAGGCCTTTTATGGTACAAGACTCAGATAAGAACATGCCCAAATTACAGTATATTCTGCCTGCAGGTCGCCAGAAACCAAACATTAGGCCTCTGCCAGAATATTACTGCTGGAAGGCTCCTAGCATTTCAGTTGATATTGCAGTTTCCAAACAAATTAGCATTTAATCAAATTACCAGGTCTGACAGAGACTTGGACAACCTGGGGCCATCTGGACAGTAATACGGGCTAGTGTATCTCCAATGCTATACAGGTGTACTTCCTCTGAGTCAATGGGTTACTTGGCTGAAAACATTTTATTACCTAATAATAGAATCTCACTTTATGGCCTCAATTTAGCATTTTATTTCTTATGCTGACACATTTCAATAAACAATCCTATCTGTATATCTGTCGCTATTATACATTGAGGCCCAGACACATCAAACATGTGTCTCAGCCAAAAAGTTGCATTTGAACACAATGCAAAGGTTACAGCCAATGACCAGCTAGAACGTATGTTCTGTGCCTGCATGAGAGGATATAACTCTCAATACCAGCAGGCTGCAGTAGTCTGTGGTTTGCATTAAATGGATTCAAGAAGCTAGTTAGCCAGTTAGCACATTAACAACACAACATGATGTTAAAAGAATAAATGATATTCACCATTAGTTGACAATAACACAAATGATTATGAATGGTTGCTGCTGAAGAGCTCAGTGGCTAAAAATGTTACCTCATATAACAAGTTTGTTTTGATCTCATGCCCTCTTGACTTTAGCTGTTTGTTTACTTTCCTCACTTCAGTTTCTCGTTTCATGCGCTGAGCTAATGCACCAGTCAGAGTGATTTCACTCACTGACGGACTCCACCATCTCCAATGCTGATTTAACATGCTGAATCAGCCAAAATAAATAGCCAACTAGTGCCTACACTGTGGGACACACAACAAAAACTAGGGTGACAGGCGCTCATCAACGGCCCAATATGGCCCTTATTGTTCATAACGGTCATAGAAGTAGTACCGCCAGTAGTGTAAGGTAGTCACGATGAGTCCCAGTGCAAGATATCAAGATGGGCCCTAGTGTGCTCTAGTTACTAGTTATGAAGCACGCGCGCACACACACACACACACACACACACCACACAGTTTTAGGCATACATATATTTTACCAACAGTATGTCTTCCTGTCGCTTTTATGGTATATCCGCTTGCAGATGTGCCCATCTTGTCAGTCTTGAGAGATTTTGCACCTAAACTAGCTGCTGTAAATCGCATCGTCTCTTTGCATGATTAAGCAGAGACTTGATATTAGACAACATCAACGTACATTTTAACCAGCAACCATCATTACATATCTGTATGTGACAAAAACTACAAGAGAAAATAGGAAATTATTAGTTAAACCAAATAGTTTTTCATAGTTAAATTATAGTTTTTATAGTTTATGTAGAATAAGCATATATTTTGTTATAGATTGATTCTACTTTACAAGAACAGAAAACCATGATAGGGATGGGTTTGCCTTTTTGAGGGCAAATATAGAAAATCACACCATTTTTGATTTCACACAAGTTCTTCTTTGAACACCGCGTATTTCCAGGTGGTAATCGGGCCCCTCCACCCCAGGGGCCCCAGTGCAACCGCATTGCCTGCACTGTCTATATTTACGCCCCTGAGTACCACCCCTTCACACCTGGCAATGATTGCTTAATCTCATTAAAATAAGATAAATACCAATCTCATAGTGCTCTGATTAAGGTGTGTTTGCCAAAAAATTGTCAGTATAAGAAATAAAATGCTGAACTGAAGCAATCATGATTTCTTTGTGTTTTTGGAATGCTGTTATCACAGTTCCTGAGAGTCAGTGTACATTTTATAAACCTCAGTGGATATTTGTTGAACCTCAAAGGAGGGAACTGTGGATTCTGATGTGTGATGCAACACTGATCGTACAGATACTGCCGTCTGGAAGTCACTACTGGCACAGATGAGGTTAGAAACTCCTTCCTACACACACTCACACTCTTGGAATCACTAAAATGTCTCTTCTCGTAAGACCATTACTTCATATTCCCATAAAAAGTGCTGCTCTGAACTTACAGAGCAGGTGTGCCAAAAAATGTATTCCAACATAAATGGTTATCTGTCACCGTTGAGGAGCAGGGCTGAGTCATCATACTGCCACAATATAGCGACTAAATAATGAAGCTGCTAAATGGAAAAAAATGCATAGTTTGACACATCATGCCTAGTTTTTCCAGCGATCAAAGAGTAGCTGTTGCAAGCTCCACTGTGATATATGACACATTTTATTATAGCAAACTCTTTCCTTTCGTCCTCGAGACGGAGAATTGAGTTTCTAAAAAAGTCTGCTTTGATCCCTCCCTCCAGAGGAGCGATACAATATGCACATCCGAAGGACACAAAACGATCTTTCACATAATAGGTTAGCTGGTGTTGATTTTTCATTACAGATGATGAAAAGCTCGCATTAATGTAGCGAATGGATTAGTTTGTCCATCCATCCATTTGTCTCGGTTTCATCCATTTACAACAGTGTATTCCATCAATGCAGAGCCATCTCACAGGATGTTCCATTTAAAAAAGCTGTTATCTTTAACCCCAAAACGACAACTATTACTCCATTATGATAAATCACAGCTCATAACCAGATATGCCAAAGGAAGCAGCATCCTGTCCACGCAAGCCATTTGGACCAAGTGACTATGCTTTTAAGGAAAGCAAAAAGGAAAGAGAATAAGGAAAGTCTTTAAGCCAATCTGGGTCTCTGCCAACCTGCCTCTAACCTTTGCTCTTTTGGTTTGGGAGTTAGCTAGTTTCCTTTTTCCTCTGACATCACTCTCCGGGATTCACACAATGATAACATGGCCCCGATTGCATGACATTACTGCTTCCTTGAATGCACATGGGAGAATTGTGTTAAAAATCCCTCTTGACTACAGGCTAACTGCAGTTTCCAGCGAGCACCAGCTGCACAGCTGGTGTCTATGGGAGAGACAGAACGGATACACAAATTCCAGACTGTTATGAGGCAGGGAAATACATTTCCTTGGGCAAGATTTCTCTTACAGTACACTGTGGTGTGTGTCCTTTATGGTATCATATGGCAAATGTTACCCTTTCATAAACCACAGACATGCAACCATATGAGACCATCAAAATGTGAAGCTGAGTATATAAATTCAGCTACATGTTTTGATGGTCTTATATATGTTTATGTCTATTTAACAGTGGATCAAAAGACTCTAGCATTCCCACAGTGTTACTTACAATGCATTTTTGCTTCCTAAATAAATATATTGGGCCCACTATTTGACGTAAAGGTCTACCTTCAAATGAGACACACACTGGAAGGGATTCCAAGTTATTTACAAGTCAGTGGATTTAACTACAAACAAATTGGAGTTGTTCCTTGCCAGCTTTGAGAACTGAACCCGCTGTTATCTTTGTAAACTAGCTTTACATTGCAATAAACCTTACACAGTGCTTTAACTCCTGCGTTTAATATGTCCAGAGCCCCAGGGAGTCTGGTTCTGAAATTTAAAGTAAATTGCTGTTCAATATAAGTGTTTTTTTCCTCTGTGTCTCAGATCTTAATTTGTTGTTGTAGCCTATTTCAGAAATATAAGCCAAATACTAAAGTAAAGCACACACAAAGAGGGAAGAAAAAATGCACCTTGTGTGATTTTTTTTTTCTTTTTTTTTTCTGTAATGCAAGCCAGATGTGACCGGGACCATGGAAACAGGTGATGATAGCATTACACTGGGATTGCAAACAGATGGAGAAGGGCTTGAACCTATTCTTGTGTCATTGTCGGGGTCATAAATAAAGATTTTTTTTTCTGCTCTGATGAAACGATTTCTGTATAAATAACTCTACAGCAACTTTATGTGTTGTGTAAACAAGAAGGGGCCTCTCTCAGGGGTCAAATCTTTTTGTAAGACCCAAAAAGTGATTTCAATCCTAATGAAAAATAGGGTTATATCTGCTTGGCTGGTAGCCGTGATTGTAGTACTTCACAGTGACAAAGCTGAGGATCAGCTCAACAAGACTTGTGTGCCACCATGGTTTGGTGTATCTGTAAGTTCATAGTGTGTCCTGTGTAATAGTGGCTGCAAATGTGTAGTTATCAGTCGTTGTCAAACTCTCTCGACATGGTGTTTCGCCAAATTGGACCCTCCAGTTCCCACAGCAGGGAGACTCCTCTTGTTTCCCTGCTTCAGTGAGTGTTCAGGACACAGGCCTGCTTCACATCAGGTGAATATATCGCTGGGAGAGGAATGTCTCCGGCAATCAGCCTTGATGAAGCGGCTGGTGGGGCTGTCCTGGGAGACAGGGGAAAGCCACTGTACGTGTTGGAGTGGCCTCAGAGCAGGAGAGGACACTGTGCAGGCCTGGGCTGAATGGCAGGCTGGCCACCCCTGAGAGATGGTTATTTAGTGAGCAATTACATCTCGCAGCACTGAGCAAAGCAATGAGCCCCACCCCCCCAAAAAAATACTGGCTGGAGTGTTCATCTTGTGACCTCATCTCAAGAAGTAAAGTTTTGCATGATAAGTGCGAGCGCCCAAAACTGATCGAACATCTGTGGTTACATAAAAAAAGTCCAAATGCAGCTAAATCAGGACCACTGAGTCACAACAACATGTGTGTTTCAGAAGTTGTAAAGTGTTTTTTATATCAGTTTAGAGAATTATGAACAGATAGAGAGGCTTTTGTGGCTTATAGGAGAGGGATTTTACATTTGACGTTTTCCAGGCTATCCCTGGAGCTACCACAAGAGAGCACAGCTGGCCGACTCTCCCACTCACTGCTGAACCTCCCCTGTGTCACACACAGGTGTAAAAGCCCAGGGCTTAAGCACAGATTCATGCTGTCACAGCTTCAACCAGCCACCCCAAATGGGGCCTCCCATTCTGCCATTTGGGAGAGTGGACTTTCACAGTAATGGACACTTAAGAAAGCGACACCTCCACCCAGCGTGGTGCCACTATGTGACAAATAGTGAGCTCCTAAATCATTACATTACAGACTGAAATGATTTATTGGCCCCTGTAGCAGACAGCGTTATCCAGGGAGTGTTAAAGATGCACTCTGTTTTAGATTTCACACATTCTGTAACATGTTTATGCAGCTGGATTGTTTTATTGGAGCAATTGAATTAAGCTGTGATAAGTGAGCTAAAGTACCATGCTCAAGAGTACACTAGAAATGCCACACCTGTCAATGTTGTGTGGATGGGTTTGGCTCCATGTTATGAAAGCTTTCCCTCCACATCAAGTCAAATATGTTAACAAAACACAAAATTCGGCCTGTGAGATTCATATTTCAGTTTCCAGAATTTACTTTACTTTGCAAAAGCTTGGGGATTTCCTTATTAGTCTTTATTAAAGACTATTACCACAGTCTGCTTGGATCTTACAAGGCCTGTTACACAAATTCATTTTGTTCCCGAATTTTCCCTCCTCCTGGAGCTGTGGATTAAGTGCTACTACGGTTTTAAAAAAAAGGCAAAGCTTAGTTGCGGTCTGCTCGAGAGGATCAGCTCATTTCCCTTACCACACAACACAGTGTGCTGAGAGCAGAGCTTGTCTTGGAAGATCAATGTCTCCTCTTTTGTCGCATCAGTCATGCAGCTTCTGCGTCGCACAATGGCATCAGGGTGGTTGGTGGGGTGGTGGGACGCTTGACTGGAGAGCACAGAGGGACCACCTGACCGCCTACTGGTGCCCGGGGAACACATACACACACATACACACACACACACACACACTGCTGATTGTGTCTTTATCTGTTTTGTGACAGCAGATTGTTTGAATGTTTCTTTATTTCTCCGCCCCCTCCTATAGAGTGAGTTAACATGCTTTATTCTACTTTGACATACCAAACCACATACACTATGGTGTGTAATGGGCTGCTGCTTGCTCAGAGGATTATTTTAAACACTAAAGTGCAGACTTCTTTCTCAGTCTTGTTGAAATGATAAAGTTGTTTTTACCATTATTAGAGGTCCAGTGTGTAAGATTTAGGGGGATATATTGGCAGAAATGGAATATAATATAATAAGTGTGTTTTCTTTAGTTAAAATCACCTGAAAACAAGAATCATTGTGTTTTCGTTGCCTTGGAATGAGCCGTTTATATAATAGGGAGTAGGTCCTCAGCTATGGAGATGTTGCACCTCCATGTTTCTACAGTAGCCCAGAACAGACAAACCAAACACTTGCCCTTTTTAAATAGGAATTGCGCAAATTTGCAGGAAAGCCCAATCAGCCTTTTTTCAGCACTGGCAGTATAAAAACAAAATTGGGGAGTGCGGCAAAATACCACCTATCTACTGTTGTTCATACAGAATGTGCCTTTTTCGGGGCAATGGGAGCGAGAGCAAGTACAAGTAACACAACGTGTAGCTCAGCATGTGCTCTGAGGGATGCCGCGGCTGGTCAGTCCGTCGGCGATTCTCTCATAAGTTGGCCCATCCTTCACCATTCCAGTCATTTGACGGTTAATGGCCTCTTCGTTTGCGAGGGCAAGGAGGGCGCGCAATTCCTTGTCTCCCCAGGTGCTCATCTTTACAGTGTCCTTCAGGTTTGCGTTTCCCTCTTGCTACTAGCTGCTCGCTAATTCCTGCTATCAGCTGTTTCTGTTTGTCCACCTCAAGTGGATCGCACATGCAGCGTCATCAACAGCTCCTCCCACGAATCATCAACAACCCCTCCTCGTTCTTTTTAAACCAAAAAGGGTTCCGCCAATATGACTACCTTACGAGGCGGAAAATTGGGAACCTCAGATCAACTCGCCAATCCGGCTCTGTGTGTCTAAACGCTCGCAGCTTGTTGGCAAAATGGCCCAACATTCGCCAAAAATCTGGCAGTGTAAAAGGGGCGACTGACTCCAGATAGGGCCATTCTTGCTTTCATGTTTTTGGCTACCATAGTTAGCAATCCCTCCGCAATGTGCAGCATCAGAAACACACTAATTTAGTTTCTCCTTTTTTAACATGAAACTGCTTTATACAGTGTTTTTACCAGTTTAAATCACCGGGTCAATTTGGTTTGGAGAAGAGACCTCTGCAGATAATTCACTTCCCGGTGAAAACCTCCTGAACATCCGGATCTTAAGTTATCAGAGAAAAAAGGTGAGCACACATTAGCAGTTGTTGGGCTAGTGTCCTGTCTGTGACGAGCCAAACAGCACAGGAAAAACACTAATTTGTAACATGAAACTGCTTTATTCAGTGTTTCTACTGCTTTAAATCACCTGGTCTGTTTGTTTTGGAGAGGGAGAGACCACTGTGGATGATTTGGCTCCTGGTAAAAACCTCCTGAACATTTAAAACTGAAGGAATTCTAACCAGGAGAAGTTTCAGCTGGTTGCAATCTGCAATCCTCAGTGCTAGAAGCCACTAAATCCTACACACTGCTCCGTTAAGTTCATTATCACACCTCTTTTTTTCATTCATAAGACTATCCACCCTTACATTTTCATCCACCTCATCTGGTATGTTATTATAATCTGTAAATGTTTTGTCTGTTCATAATACGTGTCAGATATGAGGTTTGTGGGTGTAGATGGTTCACGTTGATTTGTGTACTCATGGGATACTCATGACTCATGTTATCGCTGCAGTTCTGAAGAAAACTTTTAAAAAAGATTTTCAAATGAATTTCCAAAGTAAAGACATTTGGACTGGATAAACAACTAAATAATTTTAATTAAGTGTTTTAAGTGTATTTTTGTTTGTGTGTGTGTGTGTGTGAGATTCCCAGCTTTCCACACTTCCAGAGTATTTGCTATGTTTATCTTTCTTTTAAAAAGCAGTTAACAAGAAAGGAAGGGAGACCAGAGCCTGACGTGCAACTGCACATTCTCATTAAAGAGAAGTTGCTAAGACAAGATAGAGAAACAAAATAAACAATCACCAGTCGCACCATTCTTCACCCAGAGCAAGAATGTAGAAGCTGTCGGGCCGCTGGGATCCAGGGGCCTGTTAGTGATGACACTTTGGATCTATTATTTTCTGCAGCCTCTCAGCCTTGACAAAGTCCAGCATCTCTCTCTTTCTCTCTCTCAGACACACACACACACACACACACACACACACACACACACACACACAGGCCATTTGTTTTGTTAAGTGCTTGCTAAATGCTACAAGGTGATTATCAGGAAAGGTGGTGATCTTCCCCATTTTCTGCAGGAGCCAAAGAGGTTTAATGACTCTGGTAGGAAACACCTCGGCTCGGGGAGTTCTCAGGCCTCCTTGAACTTCACAGAAGTGGTTTCAGTGTTAATGAGCCCACCAGTGAGTCAAAAATGCTTTAAGATAACATCAGATAGGACAGAACTTTATTTATCCTGAAGGAAATTGCTGTGCAGCCACGGTAATATAAGTCAGAGGAGTGCAGTGTAAAGAGTGCAACATACAAGGGACTAAAATAACAAAGCAGAATATAAAAGCAAACAACAACAAGATGACAGTAAAGTTCAAGATATAAAAACTAGAGCTATTGGTCGCAAAGAATTTTGAATAAAAATGATTAATAAAAACAT
Organism: Epinephelus fuscoguttatus; assembly: GCF_011397635.1. Classification (NCBI taxonomy): domain Eukaryota; kingdom Metazoa; phylum Chordata; class Actinopteri; order Perciformes; family Serranidae; genus Epinephelus; species Epinephelus fuscoguttatus. The sequence continues at coordinate 26,427,313 of NC_064753.1, read as the reverse complement.
GAACACACTTTAAAAATCACTGCCTCTAAGAAAACTACACTTTATCTTTTTGAGATTTTTCTGTTTAATAGTTTCACCTGATGAGATTACATAACATTTAAGACTTCAAAACACTGTTACAAAGACAAGGACATTGTAATGGTTGCTGTCATGGTAAATTTGGAAATGATGTACCTTCCAGAAAATGCAATGCTTCTTTCATTCTGCGAATTGCAATGTTTAATAGTGCCAACTTTACAAGGTTCATTTTCGTAAAAACATTCCAAGAAAAGCGATCATTAAATTTCCTGAGCTTTATCCTTTCTGTTTGTTTGTTTGTTTGTTTTTTCACTTCTGAAAACTGTACAAGCCAAATTTCACCGGATGAATCTTTGAATAAACTGGTGGGAATTGAAAGTTAGATAGATTAGAGTTACTTCTATTGCCCGAGATGTTTAAAGACATTAGTAGTGCATGGGAGTCCAGTGCATGAGGCTGCAGCTAAAACAAGGCTCCCAAAGAACTTTTTTTTCCTCCGTTTTTTCAAAGTGCATTTATTCAGAATTGCCAGCGTTGCTCTTTCTACAGGTCTCCAAAAGACTGGTTTTACACTGTCTACACGCATTACTCCCATAGTCTGTTGAAGGCTGATCCTGTCACCCACATCTTTCCTGCAGCCGGGCCACCCAGCCTGGATGTGCCTCCAACATGTCATCCCTCTGTGTGGTCCTTAACAAAAGAGAAACAGAGAGACAGAGGGAAGCACAGCAGTGCCAACCAAGAGAGAGATGTTTCAAAATATGACAGTGTCATCTCTGGGAAGGGAGTACAGAGGAAAGAAAAGGGAAACAGAGTGAGGAAAAAAGTGTGTGGAGAAAGGCAATAAACTGAGCGGAGCCTGAGGTAAGTTTAGTGTGATGTGAGGTGAAGTTCAACCTTTTAATTGATGAAAATATTAAGCACATAAACGTTGAGATATGTTGACTTTCATGTGTTTTATTTATCACTTTTAACCAAATATAGTATTTGGTCTTTATTGTTTTTATTATGTTCATTCGCACAATGAAACATAGAAATGCAAAGTGGGGAAAAAAACAATGAAAATCAAAAAAGAAAAGCAACACAAATGCCAACAAATACATGAAACATGACTTGTTGTTAATGCCAAGAAAATGTTTTGTAACCAGTTTTGCTCATGCAGTTTTTATTTATGATGAATTCACTATGATTTTAAGCCAAAGAACAACAAAGAATCCTCTTAAAGTTTACAACTAATACTAAAATCATATTACAACAGATTTACAATCACAAATTGTCTCAAAAAGAAAAAAACAAAGTGACTACAGCGACGTGAGCCAAAACTGTCATGTACTATGTTAAATTTGTGGTGCTCTGTTGCACACTTTTGCATTTTTGTAGTGATTCCAGTGTATTTTGTGGTCCTTTGTGGTTGTTTCTGCTTGATTTATTTGTCAGTTGATGGATATTAGATAACCTCCACTGCCATCAGGCTCATTTGTAATTTGCAAGATAAAAATCTCCAGGTCACAAGATGGATATCCAATGTCCTGAACGTGTTTTGTGTTAGGGAAACCATTTTTGGAGGCTGATTGATACCAGCCCACTTCTGTGATTTACGTAACACTACATTATAGCATGGAAAGATAAGAGTGGTGGAAACAAATGATCTGCAGGGCATGTAGATCGTCCAACTCACCATCTGAGTTCCAGTGCTGCATCGAAAAGTTATTCTCTCATTATTACTGTCTGTAGCTGAGGTACTGTAAGTCTGCAGAGCAAAGTATACACATGACACTCATGGTGATTACCAGTCCTCAGAGCCTCATCTGGCTTTCTGCTTGGGAGAACATTTGTTTTCAGCCATACTATCACTGTATTAATCTAAATTAGTACTTTAATTACTATTGATTGACTTTAAAACCTGGAAAATAAGTGGTTTGATTTAAGTCAAGTGTTTGTTAACACTTCCATGCAGCATATGAGTGTTTTATAAGATAGCTACAGACTTTGATGAATTTTGTGGTTATTGAGGATGTGCACAATTAGTCGGCAGTCAGTGTTCACCCAATAAAAATGCTCTTGTAATAATCAGACATGTTTCCTTAAGATTTATTTTCCTAAGCTCCTTCAATATGGTTTGAAGCAAGAAAATATGAGTCTGGTAAGAGAATATTGAGTATTTCCTTTTTTTATTGGATTAATCACGCATTAGCCCTTGCAAGGACATTTGTGGAAACACAATCGTAAAGATTTGGTTTGGGTTAAAAAAGAAGTCATATTTTTCATCACTAATTTCTTGTAGTATTTAGCCATGCACTGTTGTGGTTTAATCTATCCAAGTTTTAAGATTCAGTTTAATTTAGTTCAATTCACCAGAACTTTCTTTATCCCAAAGGAGATTCTTATGCCAGAGAACGCTTCAAATTACAGTAACACTAAGTACAGTAACCACAATTTTAACGATTCACAACCAGTACCAACCAGACAACCAGTGGGTTCCCCAGATCAGGGTCACTCACTGGGCCCAGTTTTAAAACAATATTTGACAAAATATGCAACTGTACAAGTAAAACCAGTGCCTAGTAACAATATAGAGAAAGAGGGGAAAAAGTTAGCTAAGTAACAGCAGTATTTCAAGTTATCTGTCTCTGGGGTTTTTCTTTCCATGCCAATAGAGGTCAACTATATTTAATTTGTGCGGCTCAAAAAGCAGCAGAATAAAATGCTGGCATGGTACGTTTCTAACCAATATGTTTCATTTTTATATTTCATACGTATCATATCAACATTTCTGAAGTGACGTTGTTCGAGTTTCATGTATCTGAGCTGAGTTTCTCATCAGGTGAAGGGGGTCAAGGATGGGTTGACATCTCTGCGAGACAGCTGCCAAGCCTCAGACAGCAGACCATTGTTTGAGACCAACAGAAGTGGGTATTTTTTTAAGGAGAGTTCAGGACATTTCTATTTGTGTTTGTATCGACCAAACTGGATATGTTTTATGATAGTTCAGGACATTTCCAGTCATGATTATAGTGATAAAAGAGTATTTTTTAACAAAACTTCGGGACATTTCCAGTTATGTTTGTAGCAACCAACCCATATGTCTCTCAATTATAGCTCGGGACATTTCATGGCGTGATTGTAGTGACAAAAGGGATTATTTTTTAATGAGAGTTTGGGACATTCACTGCCATGTTTGTAGAAACAAATTTTTAAGATAAAACACTTTTTTCCAAATCCTAACCAAGTGGATTTTGTGCTTAGACCAAACCACAAGTTAACCACAACAATGACAACATAAAGAAATGTAAAGTTGGGGCGCCCAGTGGCTTAGTGGGTAGAGTAGGCGTCCCATATGCGGAAAGGAAATGTCCCAGCCACAGCAGCCACGGGCTTGACTCCAGCCTGCAACCAAGCCCCTTAATGCATGTCAGCCCCTATCTCTCCCCCTTTCACGCTTAGATTGTCCAATCTAACAAAAAAAAAAAAAAAAAAACGAAATGTAAAGTGTTAACATATCCGGCTATGTCTGAAACGTACAACTGTAAAATATTTGTGGTTTGCATAAACATACAATGCCAACATTTATCCTGGCGACATGGTTGCAAAAAGTGCACTGCTCAGGAGGTAGGTGGTTACTGGAGCAGCTAGGACTGAAGGAGCTGGCATGATGTAGGACACACAATGAGCTGTGCGCACTCCACAGGTAGCGATGCCACTGGAGCCAGAGGATCTCACTTTCAGCTCATTCTTTCCCCCCTCACCTCCCGGCTTCGAGTGAGCCGAGTGGCAAATAAAAGATTCTGCACATGATGTGTTTTTCTGGGCAGACTCGGAGGGGTCAATGTAACGGTTGGGGATTACTATTAAATGGCACTCTGCTGAGAGAGGAAAGCTCTTAATTCAGTTCCTTAGTGTGTTTTTGTTTGCCTTATTGTTGACTTTTTTCAGATTTAGTGGGCAGAGAGGCTGAAACCTGGGAGAAAATATCTGTATGAAAAAATGCAATTAAAAAAGTACACTCAACAATAAATAACAACGTAGTGATGTTTTCATGATATTTGTAACAGGGCAGAAAACAATAATGTTAGCCTAGTAACTGCAGCATTTGAAGACAATGATGAACAGTAATCATGTGCGTTGATGTCAGCTCAGTTCCACAAAAAAATGAATTCCTCGCAGTCTTGGGGAATAACTGTGTTTGTAATGTGCAGACACAAACTCCAAAATGTGTTTAGATAGGACAACTCAGCTAAATCCTTCCACCACATGTGAACAGTGTTTGTCACAGATAATTACTGCTGCTACATTACACAATACAACACATTCAATATGTCCAAAATTAAAGTAATTCAGCATGTGGCAAACTCACACACAAGTAACTACATGAGAAAATGAATGGATGTAAACAATACCATAATACGCAGACATTATGGGTGAGCAGCTGGGCGACTTTTTAGCCACTAAACGGTGCTGCTCTGGTCTGCAGAGATCCTGCTAATGATCATTCATGTGAGCTCCATATCCTGTCCCAAAACCTCCAGCCTATTTATCTTTGCTCGGCTTGACTTGCTCTCTCTTTCACACACACATATTCATTCATTCAGTCACACTCTCCTCCACTCTCCTGTCTCTTCACTCAAACATGAAGCAGTAAGCCCATACATAAATACAACAAGCATTCATACAGTCTCCTGAGAAGCCCATTTTCTGTCAGTGCTTTCATTGTCAGATTAAGCGATCCATATGTTTGTGAACAACAAACTACAAATGCCTGGAATTGCAAGAAAAAACAGTGTGTTCCTCATCATTTGTTGTGAAAACAGTCCCTCTGGTGGCCTCCCTGCCCCCAGCCTGCATTTTCCCCACTGTAAATCATGATGAAATGGCTTGCAGGTGTCAGGATTAAAGAATACTCTCAGAGGAGTTTGGGCCACAGACACAGTCACAGCTGCTTCTCTCCTTTTGCCAGGTCCTTTATTGCCATTTGTTTTCTGTTTAGTGTGATGGTCTTGTAGTACCAGTGCCGGGGTGGACGAATAGCCCACCTCCAGAGAGTTGAGACCACAATACATGGAGCTCTGCCATAACTGCTCTGACGAATAGACCTTCAAGCTAATGAATGAAAAAGTGTCCAGCCATCCCAGGGTGTTTTTCATATCTGCCTCCTGTCAGAAAACTGTATGTAGCTGTAATTTTCATGAGAACCAGCTCTGCCCTGTGCCAGTGCCTCTGGAAGCAGTAAATACCTGCCACTTCTCAGCAGAGAGACAATTCATCATTGCTGTCCTTGTGTGATTGTGGTGCCCCATGTACTGACTGGCATCACTGAGAATCAACCAAAATGCATCAAAATGTATCATTATGTCTCCCTTAAGAATCCCCCCTGTCTGCATGACATCAACGACAGCAAGAAAAGCTCTGTTGTTTCTTTAAATGCCCATTTATAGAGACCAAACTATGGTTTATTAAAACTTGGGTTTTGTTTTTGTAGCTTCTCAGCTATGATAATACTGTACTTACCAATATTTATTTGGAAGAGAAAACAAAGAAGCAGAGAAAACAAAGAAGCAGAGAAAACAAAGAAGCAGTTCTTTGTAAACATCGGTCACAGTTTACTTCCTGCTTCAACTTTGACCTGCCTCACTTGCCATAGTGCACACTGATGGTTTTCCTCATGCCATGCTGTCATGCAGATGTCATCTTGACGTAGAATAACAACATTAAGTTGTAAGGTATGGTTAGCAAAACGTCATCATGCCAACACACTCTCACGCCAACCTTGTCACATATCCATGTTGAGACGTGACGCGCTAGGTACCCAGGGTGCGCTGGTTGTCGACGTCTTGCGACAGCATGTCAACTTCAGCCTGTTGCATGCATTGTCTGTTTTCAAAATACACTTCCATTTTCACAGGAAATTTACAGCTTGCATTCTTCCAAAATTAACAACTACATCAGTACAACACCGCAAAGTTTTTTTCCTTCAGCAACAAATGCATATGGTTACGTTTGGCCAACACACATACAGGGTTGGGTTGAGGAAAAAAGAACTGGGTTTGGCTTTACATTCATGCAGGAGGTGAACCCCAAGTCGGTGGTTGCTGGACCCATCCACCACCCCTCTCCCCTGTCATAGACTTTTGCACCCTGAACTACATTGTTGTCCAGCTGCGTTTCCCCCATGATGCCGCCTGGTGCCATCACAGAATAATGGCAACCAGCCGTGTATCATGCTGACGTAAAAGGACAGTTTTTGTTAGGGTTTGACACCGGAAGTCACTGACTAAGCGATGCAATGACTTCGTAATGAGACCGTGATCATGCTAATGTCCATACCATTTGAAATTCTAATGTAGTTATTAAAATATTGTCAACACAATTTTCATTCCACCCAAAATTTAACATCTGACGAGTCATCCAACAACATCATATTGACTTCCGGTACCATGTGGTAATTCAACAGAAAGTTCCAGCTGCAGCCATCTTGGTTGTTTTTGAAATTGCCTTAACAACACTCCCCTGTACTAAGATAACTTAACACACAAGCGAAAAATGATATCATCACATATTTTGCATGAAGCTCAAAGGCTCCTCAAGTTGTCGGTAATTGTCTGAATCCCGCACAGTATAAGTTGTAATTGGCTCGGCATGGGCCAGGTCGGCTGGAAATCTGTCTGAACGTGAGGAGGGCCTGAAGTATCTACCAGAGCAAATAAAACATGAGCTCGCAGGTTTCTCTGGTTCCCTGACTGAACTCTTTTTGCTCTCCACCAACTCCAGTGGGAAAAATTGACTCTCACTCTTTATCTGTTAAATGTTGTTGTTAACTGTGTCTGTCTCTGGTACAGTATAGTCTGTTTTTAGAGGGTTTTTTAAACTTTAAAACAAAGCTCTGTAAAGCTGAGGGAAAATGCAGAGCCACTTAATGATTCTCTGAGGAGTTCATCACTGCAAGCAACTCTTTTCATGTGTTTATAATGATATGATCTATGAATGATACAGAAACAGTGATTATAGACTCTCTTTTTTTTTTTTTTTTTGTGGTAAGTCAGTTTACAGAAACACATAATCCAGGCTGCTTATGAAGTAAATTTTACCTGATCACACCTTTCTCACAGTCACTTGTCAGGTGTCGGTATCATTAACGATGGCTCTTTTCCATTAAGGTGCCCCAGTCATGCCAGTGAGCCAACATGTACAATAACAGGACTTTGGCACTGAAGCAGCTAAATGGAACACAGCCAGCGTTTATGTTATTAACCATTCCTGCGTTTGACAAGTTGAAGTGCCGTGAGAAACATCCAATAAAAAAAGATTAGTGAGCATAATTACATACGTACATAACACACTGTGCACAACACGATGTGTATTATCATACACTGTAATCTTTAACGCCATTTACCTGTCAAAACACAGAATTAACTTTGATTACATTATGAGATCTCTAAAGAATATAGTGAAAACAAAATCACCCTCAATCAATGAGACTTGAAGAAACATTTCCTTCAAAATCTCACTGACACCAAAGCCAGGAGGAAATATAATAATTTGTTGAGGGAGTGTGTGTTAGTGTGTCGATGTGCCAGTGAAATGAAACTGTGCAGATCAGGCTGCTGAGTGCAGCTTGTTGGACTGCTTGTATATAGTGTAAAGTTGTTCCAAGCACGTACCAGGCACACTTCACATGCAAGTTTGACGCAAAACCAGTGTTTAGAGTGCCTGCCCTAGTTTTATCACACTTGGGCAACATAGCATGATTACGATTACCTTGCACCTTGAGTCCAAAACCGCTATGAGGTATTATATGAGGCTGCTGAGCTGTGATGAGCACCACTGCTGCAAGGCCAAAGAGAAACTGGATACCCAATGGGATTAGATAGGGTGAGTCTGAGGTTTCCTTCAGTATACATTCCTCGCTGCTCTCTGGACAAAGTGTTCTTTATTTATTTAAGTGTCAATTGTCTTTTTTTTTTTAGTTATTGTAATATATTTTTTCCTTTCTGTACTGTCTAACTTACTGAGAGTTACCACCCGACTCTGCAGCTCAACACTGGTTTTATTGCCTTTTAGTTCTGTTTTTTTGTTGTTGTTGTTTCTTTGTTTGTCTTTGGTCCAGCTAATTGGTCAGCTGATAATCTGAACCCATGATCTTTATTCAACAGAAGAGGAATGGAGGATTTCACATTTCACAACACATGCACGGGACTGGGACAGGACAAGTTGTGTGTGTGTGTGTGTGTGTGTGTGTGTTTTTTTTTTTTTTGTGGGAGTGGGATGAGAGTGATGAAATCTGTTTATGGGAAATGCGTGTTCTATGTGAATATTACACCATATCCTATCAGCAAGCACTGCTCTCTGTCCACACTGTTATGTCATGTAAACCATGTAGGCTACCTATCAGCTGTGTGCTCGATTGGAGACATAACCACCCAAAAAATGGGCGAGTACTTTCCATCTCTCTACAAGGCTGCCACCTTATTTATGTTTTTGTGGTGAAATAAGGAGGTATTGTTTCGACAACCCCTCATTTCAACTGCATCAATCGTTCTTCGTCCATTGTGGCGCTGTCGAAGAAAGTGACAGCAATAAATACAGCAATAAATACAATGAGGGCATCCAACAATAGTTTAGCTCCTTTAGTTTAGCACTGCGTCCCTCACAGCCAGTTCGAACATTCCAATAAAAAAACAATTCAATCAAATTGATGCATGGTCATGTTGCATTCAGTTAGGACACAGTGTCAGAGCAAATAAAACAAAACCAAGTAATCTCTTTAAGTAATTTATTTTGACATGAACTATATCTAAATACCACCAAATTAAACTGTAACTAACTGAATCCAGTTACTTGTATTTTGTTACTCCCCAACCCTGTTAATTAGTGTGTAACATTTCCTGATACAAATCTCCAGGTTACAGTTAATGGAGAATGAGGCTTGGCCGTACTTTAACTCCGACAGTGAAGGATCAGACAGTGTTTTGGAAAGACTGTTCTCCACGTCGTCTTCTGTCTCACCAGATGGGGATGGGCTAAGCTCTGACACCGATCATCATCTGCAGTGAGCAGCATTTAGGATTCTTTCCAGCTGTATGAAGAAGTTGTCTCTACATCTTCCTCCAGTTTGTCTGCTGACTCAGGTGGTGCAGACAGAGAGATAATGAATGCAGACGATACAAACAATTTACAGGATGGAGATACAGAATCTGCATCATTATCTTTATGAAAATAGTTTATTTTAGGAGAGGCTGTCAGTTAACAACCATTATCAAATGGCAGAGAATTGGAGGATTTCACATGTCTAACATCCAATGGTGTGACTTTCATAGCATCAGTGTTTGGTAACAAATAATACATAGTGTTTCCCACACTTGAAATAGTCTCTGTTCTTCATATTTTCTTCTACGTCTCTATCTTCCAACGTCAGAATTTAGTGATGACAAAGGGCAAAAATGCCCCCAGAAATCTCTGCCAGTTTAGGCCAAAATCTTAATCCTACATTAAGAAAGGATGTGGCTTATCCTATAATAATAATGATAATAATAATACCAACAAAACTTTTATTATGATAACACTTAACTCAAATCGTGATAATGGTTATAATCCAACTTGTTGAGTTAATGACGTCACACCATTACACACAGTAACAACAAGCATGGCTAAAGGTAAAACTGCTACTGGCTCCATGATGTGGGGGTTAGTGGTAGAGACAGAGGGTCATTTTTGTATTTGGCGGCTGTTTGGATGTGTGGGCTACTTTAGAGTTTTGTTTGATTCTATTTTGTCGTACTAATTATTTTTTTTATTCAAGATCCGATTCTCACCCTGAGTAGCTGTTGCTGTTGTTTACAAACAACAACAAAAGAAATGAGAGAAAGTTTTGTTTAGATTTATTGAATAGTGGAAGACAAACTGTTACATCTATGCTGACACTTATTCTGTTGCAGTTGCATGATCTTTCTGTATTTTGTCATGCCATCAGGCAGGGTTTCCCACATATTCATTTATTTGTGGTGGCCTGCCATAATGTTAGCATTAGCTGCACCATAGTTTGTATCTTTAGACCTGAGGCAGTCATATGGAACTTCATATAAGGGATGAACAGCATAATGAAAAAACCACATGAAATAGGACTTTGAAGCAGCGACATCAAAATTACAAAGGTGATTACACAGCTGAGTCATGTTACATTCACTGTGTATTCCCAGCATGTGTCAGACCTGACAGTCATCACCTCGAGACCTTCATGTCCAAAAACACAGATAAACTGCTCCGTCACAGCAGAGCACCTGTTGTGAGATGAAGCTCGTAAAAACAAAGGCCTTTAGAATTACCGTGATATTGACTCAATGCAGCAATAAGAGACTTGATTAAAGCAGTTTGTCATGACCTGGAATTTATGGCTGGGATTTTAAAAACCTCATGTACCCAACAGGACAAAGAACAAAACCATGAGCACTACATTAAGCACAAAACCAGAGTTATTAAAGACCACCCAACACGCTAAACATATTCTATACTTGTAGTTATACCCTTAATTAGGCACACCTGTAATGTGAGGCCTCTCTGTGAGGCATCTCTGCCTTTCCTAGGCCTACACAGAAAGCCTCTTCCAAGCTCCTACATGGAAAGCCTGAGGTAAAGAGAGCAAACCTTCCTGCCCTTCCATGCGCCTGCATAGAAAGCCTTAAGGCAGAGAGAGCATACCTGTCTACCCTTTCACATGCAAACAAGGAAAGCCTGAGGCAGAGAGCAAACCTTCCTGCCCTTCCATGCACCTACATGGAAAGCCTAAGGCAGGGAGAGCAGCAGCAAAGACCTCTCGGGAACAGAACAGAGCAGCACCAATGACAAACAGAAATGACATTAATAAGTCAGACACAACATGGAAAGGAGGAGCTGGGGTGGAGGTGGGTTGCAAAGCAGCTTGCAGAGGAAGCAGCAACAGTAGGCAGACCAGAGCAGTTTCAATAGGGCGCCCTGAATGAGATTTGCTGATTGGTTGCATAGACAGGAATCATGTGATCTATCAGCTGACTCCCTGCCATCAATCAGCTGCTCCATCAGTTGACTGGGCTGTTTGAGATTAGCTGATGTGGCTGGGATGTGAGCTGAGTTTGACATTATGTCCTGCCTGAACTAACTATGCTCAATTTTTACAAAGCCTATACATTCTCAGAATATTAGAAACATCTTTTATAATGCGCTTCAGTACAACACCACGACCCACTACTACCTCAAAAATGAACACACTGCTGTCTGTACTGAATGGCATTAAATTGATCAGGTGTACCTAAAGTGGGCAGGGAGTGTAAATGAATACAATGCTTTTCCATATCCAACTCACCAGATTTCATCACCATTGTTACCTAATGGGAGAAAGATTTCCTGATGTGGCGTCAAATATCTGACTAAAACAACTTGTATGACCACATCCAAAAAAAGGACTGAAGCTGAAGGATGGTGGGATTGATCATGGACAAAAGAATGAACCTGTCATAATGGAAGAACTAAATGAACTATGTGTTTCTCTGTAGTTGATTTTAACTAACATCACTTTAGGTTGCAAAAAATTTCCATGTAATTAGCAGGCATGAAGCAAACAGAAGTTTTTGGCCTTGTTTGGATACTATAATTGAAGGGTGACAGAAAACGAGGGAGAGAGAGGGGGGACAATTTGCAGCAAATAGCTTCAGGTTGGAATTGAACCGAGGCCGCTGCAGTGAGGACAGATGTTGCCTTCAAATGGGATTGTGTTTACCATGTTCATGAGATGAGTCCATATGAACGGCCTGCTGTTGTGGTATTCATGACTTTGTAATTGGACAGTTTCTGAGGCCACTGAAATCACAAGTTTGTGACTTTCCCTTGTCCTAAACACAAGCTCATGAGTTTCATTTGAATACAGCAACAGCTCAGGTACATGGGGAACATGCTCTACGAGGTGAGCTACTGGGATGCCCCAGGAACTATTTCTTTCTATTTACTATTGCTGTCTGCCGAACATACGTCAACTATATCACCATGCAGAGGGAGGTGAGTATCTACTAATGAAGCTCTAGCAAAAGTTGAGTCAGGAAGACAATATTTTTCATGCTCAGGCTGTGAGTTTTCTTTCTCACCCTGCCATTCACTCCTTGCACACATGCTCACCCACTATCTCTAGGTGTCAACCAATACCACGGCGACACACCTTCTCATCTTACTCCTTCTCATTTTGAATATGGTTCTTTCTCTGCCGTAGTTGTTTCTTGCTGCAGTCGTGCAAGCCCTCCACCCAGTCTTCACAGATTCATCAGCCTCATCCGCCTCAGCAGTCAGCAGCCTCAGAGTCAGCAGCCACCACCAACAGTGTCTGGACTCCATTGGGGGTAATTATGTTGCTGCAGGTCAGACGTCTCTAGATCACAAAGTGTCTCCCTCTGGTGTCCAAGTGCCAAAGACTTCTGTTATATCATCTGTTAATTTGTACACTCATATTCAGTACTTAACATTATCCTTACTTCATTCTTCTGTCTCTCCTGATTGAAATGGATGAAAGGATCATGCTCATGACAGCACGAAATGCAAACAACAATGGCATCCCCCTCAGCTGAGCTGTGACATTAGCTAGCTTGGTGATGCTAGCAGCATTAAACTAAGATGACCATTTCCATCCTCACAGTGATAAGACTGATGGGTGTAGTTTCGTGGAAAGAAAATAGTACATGAAACTGCTTACAACAAGGTCTGTGGATTATCTTGAGTGACAAGATCATAATTTCTGTAAAGAGACACTGCGGTTGAGTTCTTCAAATGTGTTTTTTTGGCACTTTGAGCATCACAAGATCACCGAGTGCCATCAAGTTCAATCATGTTTGAGAGAAGGCAGACATCTCTACGGCTGATTTCTCCAACAGTGTGCAACTCACACCAAAACAATTTACAAAGAGGAAAAATATATATACTTTTTCATTTTGGGTTGAGCTGTCCCTTTAAGAAAGCATGGCTGTTAAATCTACAGCCTGACCAGCAGCACCTGTCTGAAGAAGCATGCCACGCAGCATGTAAAACATGTCACAGAGGAGCGCAGCCTTGTTCTCTCCTCCACCTCTTCCTGCACCCACAGCTCCTCCACACTCTGCTTTTTATTACCCAGTGCTGTGGCACCTGTAGGGGCTGAGACAGGGATGTATACACAAGTCAACCAGGACCATCTGCAGCCTGTAAATGTTTGCCAGAGTGTGATACATTCTTCATTGGTCATGGCCCTCTTTGTAATGTTGTTATGTTTTATGCTGACAGAAAAGAAAGAGCAACAGGAAGACAAACAGCCTTTATGAATTTAGTTAAGTGACTGTGTAGATGACACTGTACCCTCAACACAAATGGATAATCTTCTGCCTGCTATCACACTGATGTTATTATTGTTATGTCAGAGGAAATGTAAATGGGGTCTGGTTGTTTTGAATTCCAGTATTTGATTGATAACTTGGTGGGACATTTGTAATGTAAAGAGATTTTTTTCTTTTATCTAAAAGACTATAACTACATGGATCACACCCTTTGCTCTGCACTGTCATTGCTTTGGATGTGTAATGGTAGTATCACTGGCATCAAAGTGCCTGTCAGTTATAATTTAAGTTTACTTTTAGCTGTAAAGGATGAAGAGTTAAAGAAATATGAACCTTATACATCTCCACTTCCCCTAGTGCAGAAGGCCAAAATTAATTTAGACAAATTTAAAAATACATTTTCATTATACAGTTTATGCATAGCATACATTATAATGACTGACAAAACTGAAAAAGGGAATCATTTTGTGGCTATTTTCCATGTCCAAAACCAGTCTGAATCTCCTCTGTTGTATTCAGCAACAACAAATACATAAGAGCAACTGCAGAATTTGATAAACTGATTAATCAGGATTTCATTTTAAACTTCTAAAAGTAGCATAAATTCACATGTCATGTGTAGCTTGGTAGTTTATGGATAGTTCTTATTTATTTACCAATGAATATATGATATTATGTATGAAGCACCAACAGAAAACCATCCAACTGACTGTACAACAAAATGCTGAAAACATACCAATGGCTGTAAAGTGCGGACTGTGTCAAGCTCCTGTGCAATGTTTATGGAAAGCTGTGTCAGCCACTTCGAGCTGCAGCCGTTTGATTCTTTGGCAAAGTGCTGCCAAACTACAGTAAATGTTGGTAAAGGTTTAACTTTTGGTGGCGAATTGCAGCCAGTGAATACCTGCAGCCAATCACTGAACAAAATCCTGTGAGTCCTTGGACATGGTAACCTAAGTTACAAAGAATGTCTTCCTGCCTGAAACACATAAACACGTCTCTCTGTGAGTTGCACTTTGCCACTGCATGATGTGTTTTCAGCCTAATGGAGCTTTTTAGCCTCTTTTGGCTGATTGTTTTGGTCTAACTGCTCTTTTGCCTGTGTCTTTTGGGGCCGAACTTTGTACATTGATAGTAATGCATGAGAAGGTAATGACAAATATTCAGATGTGCTGACTTTTGGTTTTAAAGTCTAAATCAGTGGTTTGGATGGAATTTTAAAAAACTGGGGACCTGTGCATTTGTCTGATCATTTGTGCTATTGATCTCTATTGGACTTTGTTCAAACTGTGGCATTGCATCCCTGCAGAGCCTATAATGTCCTAAAAGATCCTTTTTTTTTTAATCCTGTGGAAAGAAGTTATTATCTTGTGTGCACGAGACAATTCACTTGTGTGCACAAAGTAAAATATATCCCCTTTCAGGACTTTAGGGGCTCCGTACATCCTTACAACTCTGCGAAACTTGGTAGTAAAATGTTAATAAAATCTTTAGGAATGTAGAAACGTTGGCTAAAACTATGAAAACAAGTTTATTCTTTTATATTAATATGTTGTATGAGGTACGTCTCTTAATGAAATTAAAGGGAGCATTTAAAGGGGCCCTGATTAAGAGATGGGACCACTAGAGGGTGACACTATCACGTTGTCTCCCCACAGATAACACTAACTTTTAACTATTCACTGGATCTTTTTATTTTTACATGTTGTTCAGAGGACTATTTTCAGAGCAGGTTGTTGATTGTGTGTAACGATTGTAGTAACATCTAAGATATTTACAGAAAACAGCAACCAGGATGGGACGAGGAAGAAGGATGTTGGACATCCACTGGGAAGGAAATTCAAAGTTGTTGGTATGCAAACCAAATCATCCAGAGAAAATTTACAGATTGTTTTTAATAGGGTGAAAGTGAAGTCATTGCTGTGTCTAGTCTGTTATGTTTTTGCCCCTGAAACAGATTTTTGTGCTATAAAATCCAATGTTGTCCTCGTCTGTAGTTTATCCAAAACACTTTGCACACTGAAATGTTACATCTCAGCTGGAATATATTTACACAGTGAAGGAAGTCATCTAATAGGAGGGTGTAGCTGCCTGTCTGTCTGACAGCTTCTCTCGGAGAAAACAAAACATTAATAAATAAATAAATAAGGAAAACAGTCTGGGCCTCCCACTCCCACTCAGTCTCCTCTGGTTTATCAAACTCGTATCCAACCATCCTGTGGGGCCAGAGCCGTGCTGCAGAGTCTGCGCTCCAACGTGCTGTACTGCAATCAAAAACACCTGGCTTCGGGGCTTGGAATGGTCACAACATTACAGCATATAAACGAGCCAACTACTCCATATAGAGGCCCCATAATTGTTGGACTGAAGAGGATTTCTGCTTTTTTTTTACTGCACAGTTTTACTATTGTTATAAGACACAAGACCCAGGGCCAAATTTAACCATCCAATACTGACTTTATGAACATAATTTTACAAACAAATAGGGATTACCCAGAAAGCTATACTGCGCTGACTCACCAGAGCTGTGAGACTCTGCCTGGCATGAGAAATAAAGTGAGCTGTCCTTCAGCGTTAAGTGATTCCCAACACCCACACATATCTGTTTCACACCTGCAACACACAAAAAAAGATTTTGGCATCAACACTTTTCTTTATATTTTAGATGTTACTTTTCCAGATACTCATAGTGGAATTTGTAAGATCTGGCAGGGCTCCAAATGGCTGAATTTACACTCCTGGTGCTTGTTAGTTGGGATGTTCTCAAATCAAGGGGCATGATTTCACTCAAGCAGTAATGAAAAACAATATTATGTTGTTTTGGTCCGCCCTTGTTTCTGGACAGCTTTAGATTGATGTCACAAACAATGCTGGCCAAGAAATTATACCTTAACACACTGGTACTCTGCTTGATTGCCACAACTGACATTACCCAGAGTTT
Organism: Epinephelus fuscoguttatus; assembly: GCF_011397635.1. Taxonomy (NCBI): domain Eukaryota; kingdom Metazoa; phylum Chordata; class Actinopteri; order Perciformes; family Serranidae; genus Epinephelus; species Epinephelus fuscoguttatus. Next base: position 26,411,038 of record NC_064753.1, on the reverse strand, counting down.
TATAATCCCTCCACCAGGCCATTACTGAACACAATACACTGAGATAATCAACAGTGTTTTCCACTGGTTTGAGAAATGTGCATCAGATTAATGGAAAAGGATGGCTCAGACATTAAGTAAAGAGTTCACTGAGAACAAGCAGATTCATGTATCAAGATGTATAACTTTAATTAGTACAAGAGGTACTTCTATCACAGTGTGGAAGCTTATGACATAATTTAACTATAAAGGAATATTCAGGGCTCAGATTTCACCAAATGCGAGTTGAGGGGCATAAACAAAGATAACGTGTAGTATAAAAATGCTTGAGGAGAGAGGAAAAAAGTTGGACAAAAGTGCATTGTTGTTGTAACATTAATGGGGATGCAAGAATAAGAATTTTCCTCCTCATTATGACCAAGCTGCCGGGCAGGGTCTCTGGTTTCTCCCCCCTGCCGTGCCCTGGCACCCCCGTAGCATCCCCACAGAGACGGCTTCCTTGCCGTGATGAGCTTTTGACAGGCCCCAAAACAGCCTGCTTAATGCTGTGCCAGGCCAGACATGGAGCGGCTGGGATGCTGGCAGCTTCTTGGCCCACACCATGCATCACGGGCCTCAACCCATTTTACCCCTAGTTTTTCTCCCCCTCTCTCTCTCTCTCTCTCTCTCTGTCCCTCTCTCTCTCTCTCCGCCCTTTCTTTCTAGTGCCTCAGGATTGTTATGCAAAGCTTTCCAAGCAGGGATGTGGGAGTTCTTGCGAGCACAGATGTATCCAAATCATATTTGTACAATCTCCTGTCATGGCGAGAGATGTACTGTAGCGTCCCGGATGAGAGCTGGGTTATCTGTGGCTGAGCGGCCAGGTGCAAGGCCGTGGCCTCACCTGGGACACACACCACACGTTTAAAACACAGAGACTCACTATCTGGAATCAAACAGTAATTTTAGCTCTTTGTCGCAAATAACTGCTGACAGCTGCTGATCCTACAGATTCCCTCGGACATGGTGCCTCCAATCCATAACAATCTTTAGGTTAACACAAGCTCCTTATAGTTGCACTGCTTTTGAAAACATGCACAATGACATATAAGAAACATCCACAAATTTACAATCTCATGTCAGTCAAATAACAGTTTTGTAAAGGAAAACTTGACATGAGAATAAAACCTCAGGCTGCAGAGATAAAGAACAAAGATACACTACTGCCATCCAGTGTTGAAACATGACCACTACCTGTAGAGGGTTCAAATAAACATGCAGTCCATCTGCTATGAGACGTGACTACACAAGGATAACTCATTACAGCTATACCATGCCTTTTCCATTTGTGGTCAGTTTTATGGCTTTTGAACTGTAAACATTGTTCCAAGGAAAAGGAAACACATAACGCTTGTGTTGTGACATTCTTATCTAACTAAAACTCTCAGGGCTGCTTTATTGCGCTCACATTAAACCTGGTAGTCACCTAACTGTTGGAGGGCAAAATGTGTTGGTGGAAAAATAAGCACAAAACTCTTTCTTATAATCAAAACAGCTGTGTGTGCAATAAAATAACAGTGCATGTGCAATTTATTGTGCTCTACAGGTTATTGGAAACACATGTTCAGAAGCCCTGTGCACTCATTTCTTATTGATTACACCTATTTATCCAAATTCATGGAGATGAAGGAGACTCTTTGAGGAGGGTGTTAGACTGTTGTTATAAGGAACAGATAAATGGATCTTTACTATTTGAAAGTGTGAAATGAAGCAGGGCCACTGAGATTCTCACACTCAGCAGTTTACCATGTGTAAAAACAAAAACATGCATTGGATACGGTTGCCAGTGACCACACAGACTTCCACTGCGTTCACAGATAATCAATGGTTGAAAGCTCTGCATGTGTCGAATGAATCCTGGTACGAGCAGGAAATGGAAAACTATTAACCTCATGCTTGTGTCAATTTATAGAAATAGTTTAGAATAAACTGCAGATGAGGCGTAAATGTGATATGTTCAACTCTTCCTTATCCAGATGTGGAAGATGACAAAGTACACAGATTTCCATTGTCTGACACCTGAAGCTCTTTATGGGGAAATACTGCACACATTACTACATTAGTACCACAAAGCAATAAGTAACATGAATTGGTAACAATCATGGAAGGAATAGTATATGGAGATAGCAACAGGTATTTGTGTGCAGCAGGAAGGGGGCTGTAGGGAACAGGGGGACTGAGCAGCTCATGCTCTTTTTTTGTGTGAATACAAGGCAGTAATTAAAATCTAAATTTGAGAGGCACATCAGCCCCAATGACAGGAAACCACGCACCAATGCCCAAACTGATCGATTAATGATGACCAAATGTAATTATTCATTAAAATTAGCAAATTGCCTTTACTGTTACTTCTAGTTTAAGTATAATTGTGTACTGTAGTTTTGTGTGTGGTTCGTCCAGAAGCCGTTGCTCAGCTCCTGTGGGTACAATTAGTGTCAGTCACTGTACTGTCTCTATTTCATTACTTTCAGGTGTATTTAAAAGTGGAAAACAAGAATGTAATGTAAGTGTTACATAGGCTGTGTCACTGCTGATTGTGATAGTTTTTGTAAAGTGATATGAAAATGATAACTTCATGAACTGTTATCTTCTCACAATGTTATGCTAAAATCCTGTCAGTATGTTAGTTAGCGAACATACATTTTTTGGATTAGCCAGCTAACAGCTGATCAGCATAAATTCTGAGCCTATTTCACCTGCTAGCTTTGCATAAAATTGAGTCTGTTCAGGTTTGCATCAGTTGTTGATAAAAAAAAAACAAAACGTATTATTGTTAACACCGTACCAATAATTGATTTTAATTATTTAAAATAACGCTTCACTTCAGTCACAACACGCTCATGCTGGCACTGTAATTGTGAAAATAAGCTTACAAGTGTCCCCCTGTCATCAGCACATTTGTGCTCCACAGTGTTACACAAAGCTACAGCCCTGGGTGAATATCTGCCCTCTGCTTCTTGAGGTCCATTTACACTGTTAGCAAATTTCTGTAGAAAAGCTTTCACATTGTCAACCCTGTGAAGAGAGGTGGGACCAAGTCATTGTTTTTTTTTTTTTTGTAAGTCACAAATATGTCTCAAGTCTTTGCACTCAAGTCCCAGGTCAAGACTGACAAGTCCTGAGTCCTAAACTTTGAGTTTTGAGTCCTAAACAAGTCATAATGCACTCTTTACCAAATGTAATGCCATTTTAACTACAGAGTAATAACAAATTAATATATGAAGATCATGAATGTTTTTAAAAAGTTGCTTTTGAAATTTTCAACCTGCATGTTTTGCATATTGTAGTTAGTTTTTTGTTGTCCACCCCATTGTTTTTTACACAAAAAAAATTATCTTAAGCATCATTTTTTTCCAACTGGCACTCTGTAACGTAACAACAGATCTTCATGGTTCTCTCCTGCTAATTGGCTGGACATTGTCAGATTGGTTCAAACAAAGTGGATCTAGGAAATTATGTGTCAGCTTGCTGGGAAAGAATACCATTTATTTGGATGATTCAGGATATGAAGGGAAAGATATGTATTTGTGGCACACTTTTTAAATGACATACTTTTTAATCTTTGGGCTTGGGGGAAAGGTATTAAGTATTTTCAAGTCGAAGGCTCAAGTCCAATTGAAGTCATGAGTCATTGGTGTTGAAGTTCAAGTCGAGTTGCCAGTCTCTTTTGAATTTGTGAAGTCAAAAATGATCAAGTCAAGTCAAGTCTGACTCGAGTCACAATTTGAAAATTTTGATGAAATTAAATTAATCCCATCTGCAAATCTGATTAAATTAGGTTGAGCATCCACCAACATGTACCAAATCTCTGTAAAACACCTGGTGCAGCTCAGGCCACAGTGAACAGAACATGGTCCGATTCTAACATCCTGTAATGCCAGCGTCTGAGTTTAGTATTTAACAGACAAACAGGTTCTGACCACGTTCATGTGCAGTAACCTAGCAATGTCTGGTGAATGTAAAGCAAAAGGAATAAGAAAGCTTCATCTTAAGAATGAAAAAATGCAATAAATCATCCCCAGAACTGTTTTACAACCTGCACTCAGCTCAAGACAGATTCATCCACCAGTCTGGGAGCATTCTCCTATCGGCACTGCTGGTGAGACAGCTGCAGGACTCTCATGAATGTTGCAGCCACATATCATGCTTCCTCTGGCAGTCAACAGTCATGACATGAACTATGTGCGAGCTTCCTCTCACACACACGTTTCACGGTGAGATAAGTGGAGAGCTCAGCACAGTCCTGTCAGGAAAGTATTTACTTTCCTCGTCGCCTCGTCAAGAGAAGACACCCACACATGCGCTGAAGTCACACACGTGCAAAGGTTTGTTTCTCATTCACAGCTCGTAGCATTTACATATGAAACATTTGTTCAGCTTTCACCTTTGAGACAAACACAAAGGTGCTGCATTGTTTTCATCTGACCTGCTGTGAGCTTTGTCTTCCACATGTTAGGATTAGTAAAGACATCTTAACATATCAGTGAATGAAATGTTTAAAAATAATTTTCACTTGACTCAGTTCTCATCAGTGCAGGAAAGTGCATTTCTCAAGTACTGTGCTTAATCCATTTTTTTTAGTAGTTTTTCCATTTTATGCTACTTTGTTCTTCTACTCCACACTTGCACTAAATACAAAATACAAACCACTGGTTTCCAACCTTTCCAGCTTGTGACCCCACATGTGAAACTGGTGTCCAATTGGTTCTCTAGTTTCAGATGTTATGAGCTGTTAGCAGTTTCACAGAGATATTTTTCCTTGAACTTTTCCAGGTGATTTCCTAAACAATTGGCAAGTGGCAACCGCCAGGGCTTAAAAATGGAAGCCAATACAGAAGTGCCAAAAACTGCAGTTCCTTGAATGACCACTTGAGGTGAGCTCCAGAAGAGGGTCAGTCCTCATAGACCCCGTGTTAAAATGTCCAGCGTTACAGCATACATAAACATGTTTACAAAGTCCCTTCCTCAGACCGCCTTTGCTTTTTTATGCAGAACCAAACAATGTCGGCATACAGCTTCCCCAGTGCATGATTTTTAGATAGCATGATGTAGGTCAGAAGGCAAAAAAAAAAGGTGTGTTGGGTGTGATGTGTAACACAATGGGGTTAGCTTCTAACGTGACAAATGCATGTATGGCAGTGCAGTCTTAATAATAGCAATGGCATAACATGAGAGTAAAATTTACCTGTTTCTGATATATGGAGGCTGATCTCGTCCTCTGCTTGGAGGGTCGGGAGTTCCCAGACCTCATTGCATACCCATTTCACAAACATTTTTTAGCTTCAGTTCTTCATCTTTAAGTTAGCTGCTAACTGCTAGTAGCTGCTTAAAAAAATCTCCTGGTGATGTCACACTCTATTCACAGTCCCGTCCTAACAGCTGTCCCTTTACACAGACATCTATTCTGCGCTTTTATTACCTGTGCTGCCAGCTTAAAGGCGAGATGACTCTATACCCCGATTCTACATTGGTAGCTTTTATAAAGAAGGTTGAGGTGAAATATCGGCACAACAATCCTGCCTCAAACAGGATAAAAATAAGGAATTATAAAGAATAAAGGGCATACAAGTCAGATCCATCCCTCGCTCCTCCACAGCTCCATGCTCTCACTCAAATATGGTTCTTCTTCTATACTTCTGGCTCCAAAAAACAAGATGTCGTGGCCAAAATGCCAAACTCGAGGCTTCACAGCAGGAGTCCACAAACCAGCGGGCAATATCACTGTAGCTACAGCCATTTTTTATACAGTCTGTGATTGAAGCCCAAAGAGATAAAATTACCCAATAATTTACGCAAAAAATAGAAAAAAAAGTCCCATAAATTAATCGAACTTTGTTTTTCCCCTTTCTTCTCCCATGATCATCTTCTGACAACCCCTCAGATTTATCTTGTGACCTTTTAGGGGCCAGACCCTCAGGTTGGGAACCACTGGACTAAATCCAGCTCCTCATTTACCAGTTACAACAGTAAAATGCTGCTTACACAGTAATGTCAGATATAACAATACTGTCACAGGGGATATTTTACTGCAGACCAAGTACTTTCAGATGATTTCCTGCACCTTCCTGCATGTAGAGTTTTGAATGCAAACCTTTAAGTTGTAACAGGTTATTTTTTTGACATTGTTGTATTGGTACTTTTACTGAAGTAAAGGATGTGAAGTACTCCCTCCATCACTGGTTCCAGTGCAGTAAGAGGAGGGAGAGCTGGTTCTAATTGGGATGAGGAGAGATAGGCTGTAACCTTATCTGCAGAAAGCTGCTGTGTGCTGCATTATTTCATCTCCTCATGTGCCCTGAAAAAAAATATGACAGAAACATCAGAGAATGGAAAAAGCATGACCTCAGACTTTGTAACCTGGCAGGTATAATCCAATCATTCTGCTGAGGGCCTAACTCGTGTTTAACGCCAGTCTATACATCATACTGTATATCTAATTTAAGGCTGAGCTGACTGGTCTTTGAAGAGGCAGTTTTGAAATCACATTCCAGTTTCCCCTCCCAAACAGCAAATTATTTCTACTCCCACGAGACGTGTGATTTCGGACTCAGAGTTGGAGCAAATCACTTGCAGACTACTTCACGAGGAGCTTATTAATCTGAGACAAGGGGTCTGGGATTCAAGTTGAAGTATCAACAACCTCATCATCAATGGACAACGTGAAAAAAGAAAAGCTTCAGCTAGAGAGAGTGTGCTTGGTTTCACCTCAACAACATCAACATACGTTCAGAGTTAGGTTTGACGCCAGATACCACAGAGAAAAGCTACAGCAAAAATGTGCCCCATAATTGGTAACAGTCTCTGAATTTATGTAAGCAAGGTAGGCTGTAATTAATCCCAGCACAATGAGGATCCTCTGCGGAGCGTGCTCATGTATTTGTTATTGGACATCACCACAGGGCCACTCTGGAGCCCATCAGATACAGTGTCTAAATACACAGCAATCAGATGGGTTTTTTCCCTCTGAAACTACTCCAACCAATGCCTCGGCAAATATAACCAAAGGTTATCAAGGGGCATCTCCCACCAGACTCTGACCTACATGAACCCACCCTCATTTCCCCCAAAACGTGCCTCATTTCTCCCTCATTAAAATCCCTGAATCAGGCTGTTTAAATTAAGATGGCCTGCAGTCTTCTGCGAGAGTTGGAAGAGAGACGTTGGGAAAGGCAGTTTGGAAATATGCTGAACGTAGCTGGCACTTCTTATCTACCACATATTAGCAAAGTTGAGAAATGGTATTTGCCATGTTGCATTAGCCTGCTGCCGTCCCATCATCGCCTGCCATTCCCAGCAACAACATGATCCAAATGCGGTCCAGATGTCTCAGCCATCAAGCTTCAATATTTCACTACCCCTGCATTAATCTTATCAAGTGTGTCACAGATCCCAGCCTGATAACATCTAGCAGGATTTTAGAAAATCAGTGCCTGCAGCTGACCACGGCTTCATTAGAAACTGATATCACCTTGCAGATTTATGTTGCACATAAATGAGCTAAATAAGCTGGAAGTCTAACAATAGAATAGTTTGCAACTATTTAATACTCAGAAAATAGTGAAACTTAAATGCTCTGCAGAGAAAGAGAGAACCTGGGTCTTTTGTTTTATCTGAATGTACAGACAAAGACCTCCAAATATCAGCACTGATTACAAATATTCAGTTTACAGAGAGAACAGATAATATATGAGAACTGTTCATGTAAAATTACCTCACATTTCCTTATCAAGATTTGGAGAGTAACAAAAACATAACTCATGTACTTTGGCACAATTTTCTCCTGACACTCTTACTGGATATCAGTGGGAAATACTGCTCACAATGTTAGATTTCAGGGGTATGTTAAGCCTACTAAATACAACACAGTATAACACACTGCAATGAACATTATTACAAAAAACCCTTTTTCATGGTTTCTCTTCTTACTATTAAAACTAATGTACAGATGGTGGCAAATGTTTTAATTAAAGGTCTAGTGTGAAGGATTTAGTGGCATCTAGTGGTGAGGTTGCAGAACTGAAACTTCTCCCATGTTCCAAGCGGGTAGAACTGCAGTGGCCAACACCGAAACACAAATGGCCCTATCTAGATCCAGTGTTTGATTTGTCTGTTCTGGGCTGCTGTAGAACAGCAAGCATGACGGACTTTGTGGAAGAGGACCAGGGGTCTCTTTTATAAAACAGTGCGTAGGATCTACACTAAAAATGTACATACAGACAAAAGCCAAAATTTGCGTGCACCAAAAAATATTCAACAATTTCTACAATCAGGCTTCCACCTCACCATCTGCATCACCTATTTCCTGTCTCCATAATGTTTGCAAGCATGGGTCAAAGATTTTTCCATCAAGTCGGTTTTAACAGATCACAACTTCTGCATGGGAAGTGGCATACATCTCTTTCAGGCCTTTTTGTTTTGTGCGTACGCAGTGTTTATAAATGAGACTCCAGACCCCCAGAAAGTGAAGCCAATTTGACATACTAGCCTTACTACAACTTTCAGGTCCATCACGGGCTGCCGTTGGACCCAAAAAGACTATTTCCCACAGACTTACATTGTGTCATCAGTGAATACATTTTTTTTTGCATCAAAACCTGAGCAAAATGACTCGTTTCGCTATCAGAATTTCATTTATTCAGTCCGATATCTATTTGAAAGTCCAGAAAAGCAGAACATATAAATTGCTTTACTCCCTTTCAAATTAGCAAAACACTAAACCAGAAGTTAGCCGCTTGGCAAGCCGAAGTCTCAAGTGCACTTGCTCTATGGGCCCCACAATGCAGAAGATCTGGGTAATTTTACATCTACGAAGTCAAGCTTTTTTGGCTTTATGCGCCAGAGTGACTTTCATATGTGAACGGGGCACACCTCAAACTCTGTATCCATGTCTCTTAACACATCCGTGAAAGAGGACCCACTCCGTATGTAGATATAAAAAGCTCAATCTAAGGTAACAAAAACACAATTCTTATTTTCAGGTGATTATAAAATAATTCATATGATATTCCGTTTATGCAAATACATGTCCCTAAATCCTACACACTGGACCTTCATATAAATACTTACAGATTAAGGGAGCGATCACACCGAGGTGAAACACTAGAAACGTGATGCCAGTAAAACCATTGTTTTCCTATGATACGGCGCATCTGACCGGCGTTCAAACGTCTTTTTAGACACGTGTTTTTGTAGACGCTTCTTTTTAGACGCGTGTAGACACTGAAAAGTTAAAATATTTTCAACTTTTTTGAGCGTCAGACACCAGCAGCTAGCGCACATCGAATAAGCGCTTCCAGCGTTCAAGCGTCTTTGAAGCGTCCGCGTCTCATTTCGGTATGATCACCCCCTAAGACCCCTATTTCAGAGACTGCGAGGTTTTGAGCTGTTTTTATAGAGTTAGAGTTCAGCCCTCAGACTCCACTCAAGCCTTCGGCAGAACAAGCTTTTTCTTGATGACAGGTCTCCAAGACATCACTAGAAATAACAGCACACTTGTTACAGCCAAGAGAAAACAGTTTGTGAGATTGTGAGAAGCACAGTGACCTGAGGCTTCAACAGAAAATCTTACAGGTGTTAAAGGCCGTACTGCTACTTCCACGTGTCAGAAAAAAAATCATTATTGTTATATAATTATTAACTTTGTACTAATAAAACTAAAATGTCACGTAAATTAAACACACAGGTAAGGAAACAGTTTTCCTGATCCCCTCATCAACGAGCAGTTTGACTCTAAGGAAGAGAAATAAAAGACCATCCCTTACAGATCAATTTTCAACCGCACTGAAAAAGCTAAACTACACAGTACCTGGAATGTGGGAAAAAATGAATTGTAACGTGAATTTACACAAATACAACCATTTAGGAAATCAGATGCATTTATTGAACTCTGTCACACATTCTGCAATAATTAAAATTTGATAAACCACTGCAGGCTCATGTTTATTTTTTTTTAAACAAAGGTGTAAACAATCACCTTTGTGCCAAAACAGTCTGCTCCGCCTGCTGATGGGCTTTAAGTGCATATAATTTTTAATATAATAAAATCTCAACATATAATACTCTCAGGTTAAAACAGTCCTGACAGCATCAGTCTCAGTATTGTGACGAGTAACATTCCCCTACATGCTTTAAATTTAGCATTTCAGACTCCTGCTCAGCAGCAGGTATTATTATTCCTGCAGGACACTGAAACAACTGAACCCAATACGAGCTGAATGACTGAATGCCAGCCATTCAATTTCCTGAGCTGAGTCTGGATAGCAACTCTGCCTTCACATGCTGCAAAGACTCTTTTCCTCTCTTAAGAATTCTTGTCCTTGGAGCTAAAATCCTGTTTGATGGGTCCTGATTGCGAGGTCCAAAGCTTGTTTCCCTCAGGGCCAAGGTCACACCGGTTTCCCCAGCTCCAGCCTTCCAGGATCAGTCCTCCTCTGAGGAGAGCTGGGCTCCTTCATCGTGAACCTCTCTGTAGGCAGCCATGGGGCCACTGTCAGGAGTGTAGCTCCCCATAGAGATCTTCAATCCCTCAGACAGTTTCTGGGCTGCCAGCTTGGCCTGCAACTCCTGAAATTAAACACAGAGAGAAAGTTGACATGAATAGGCTGGTAAACAGAAAACAAGAACATTATTATAAAGCAGCAGAGCCATAGCTATTAAACCCTCAACAAAAGTAGGACTGGTAATGAGCTTAACAGGCCTCCTTAAGTTGACAACAGCACACTGTTTGACGTTTGGCTCTGAAGTCATTACTTTAGATGTGAAAGGATACACGATGCCTTCAGTGCCTGAACGCTGCCCTCTAGAGATGACGAAGGGAAATATAAATAAATTAGTTTGTTGTAGTAACATTTCCATAGAAAATGAGAGTTGTTTTTTTAAAATTTCACTTTTATTTTTTTTTTTTATTTGTGGTTGATAAAACAACAAATACAAAAAATAAAGAAAAAAAAATCTTGCTTCTCGCTCACTTTACAGGGTAGTTGCATTTCTTTTTCAATCAGTTTTCTTAGTGTTTTTGTTAACAGGAAAAAAAATACTATGCCCATATACACCACGCTCACATACTTCAGGGTTGCTATTTTAATCTATTACTCTGCATATTATGATTGTATTTAAGATGTTTTGTTTTTTAGCGTTTAAAATCAGATTAAAATAATCAGAATAAAGTTTATTACCAAGTAGGTTTTCACCTACAAAGAGTTTGCTTTGCTGTTTGGTGCATACAATAAACCTATTAAGAGAAAAAGAAATGTATAGTAATGCAACAGTCAAGAACATAAACAGAACAGAAATATTACAATAAAAACACGAAAAAGATATTTTAAAAAATACTGTAACATAACAAAGCCAGTTGTTTCAGAATGAGAAAGCTGTGGAGTTTTGTGCAGAATGTACAAAAATATTTATCAGAGGATGTGGAAGATTTCACAGTACAGATAAGACGTGTGTTGATGTAGCGTACAGGGATAGGGTGATAAAAGTCTGTGTCAGTGGGGCCTTTTTGATGAGGCCATCTGCAGATGGAAAGAAACCGTTTTTGAGGCGTAAGGTTTTGGTCCTGATAGACCGCAGCCTCCAAAACGACTTTGGTACTGTGTGAAAAAACGCAGCACTCCCATTCATTTGAACGGGGCGGTCCAGACGTGTTTACACACAGAGGGCTCCAGAAAATAAAGTGGGGTCCAGAAAAATAGTTGAACATGCACAACTTTTGTTTGACCACAACACTATGACATCCAGTAAGGCGCTGTGGTGGCGAATCAAATATGTGCAAGTGCACATCTCCGGTAATTACTTTTTCATGCAAATGTCACATTTCTATTATTTACACGTATAGATAAAATTAAGCTGATTAAACCACAGTGAGTAACATCCCTTCTCATAATATAAACCAAGGGGTTCTGCAGGCACTTAAATTCAGTGCTTTTTAAAGACTTTTTTATGTAAGAAGACAAGATTTTCAAGATATAAGACAGATTCTTTGGGAAAATCATCTTTTTCTTATTCAAGTACTGCAGGTAAGAATAAAGGTCAGTTGTGTAAATGTTATCAGAAGTATTATTTCATGTAGGGAATATGGTTATTAGAGTGAGTTAGACGATCTATTTTTACCAACAGGTAAGTGCAGGGGTAGGTTTTGGATTTTTAACATCAGAGATGTGAACCTTCAGGCAGAAGAGCTTGACTCATTTTGACAAAAAGAAATTAAAAGATGGATACATTAAAGTGTCTGTGGCAATTAAGACCTCACAAATTCAAATTTCTAATATTAATAAAATTTAATTTAAGACACTGTAAGATATTTTAAGGACCTGCAAACACACTGTATAAAACATTGTTCAGTATTTTGCAGACTGATATGTCCCCAGAACAAGTATTTTTTACCTAAACTGGATTTTCTGGATCACAATTTTATGCATTTCTTAACACAGGGCTGTTTTTGGTCTGAGCTCCCACAGAATGTTTATTATTTTGCCATGACTGATTGTAACTAAGTCATTCAAATACCTTTACCTCAACATGCGGCCACCCAGCAGCGTGACTAGTCTTATTTTAGTCTGCCAAATGTACACACTGGATGTATAAGTGTGTGGAGGACTCAGCTGCACTAACCTGCTGCTTTTTGGTTTGTTCCCTCAGGAGAATGGCCGACTCATCCAAAGACAGAAGCTGGGCCGGACTGTGGTGGAGAGGAGGGAGTTTGGCTGCAGTGATGTCATCCAGGTGTTTTCTGTCCCGCTCCCTCCTGGTCTGAGCAGAGAGCGGTGATGAGCCTTCAGAAGACCGGCTGGGTGACGAGGATCCTGATGGAGAGATGTCACTTCTGTTGGGTAGCCTGAAAACACATTTGAGAAAAAGTTATTTACAATAAGAACTTTGGGAGAAAGCAAAATGACGCACAATGTGAATGAATGAAATTGGCACAAAGTATTTTTTGTATTTATATTTACACAAGTAATCATCACATCATGAAACAAAGTCTACTCACTGATTTGGTTTGAATTTTTGCTTCCTGGTAGCTGGTGTCTTCTCTGTTTTTTCCAGGACAGTTACATAGTGAGGCTTCTTTGGTGTTTGCTTTCGGAGGAAGTAATTGTCTCTTCCCGTGCTGTTTAATGCGTCTTTGGACTCGCTACTGAAACCAGTACTAGTTTCAGACACTCTGACCCTTTCCAAGGCCTCCACAAGGTCATTCTCTTTTGTCCCGTCAGAGTTCAGAGAGGCCCCAGCAGCAGCCGTCTCCATGGTTTCACCAGCAGCTGCTCTGGAGACAAACCGGTCCTGTTGCTCATTCAAAGTGTTATTTTCTAGCACATGAGCTGAGACAGGTAATGTCTCCCTGTCCTGTACCGCATCGCTTGCAGCAGCCTCAATTTGCCTGTTGAGGTGTGAGTCTGCTGGTGTGTTGGGGATATCACGCCGTTGCAAAGTGAAAGCTTGCTGATACTTGGACTGTAACTCCGTCCTGGCAGCGGACACCAAGCCCTGTCTCCTCTCCTCTTCATCATGATGTTCAATGGCAAGGCGCAGTTTCTCTGCGAAGTCCTTTATTTTTTTCCCTTTGTCAGGAAGATTCTGTACAAACCTCCTAAGAAGAACACAAACACGTCATTTCATGCTGGATTCAAAACAGTCACACCAAGATACAGACAGGAGACAAACAAAAGAGATAGATACTACAAGTCTCTCAAAGTCTAATGAATGAACACCTTCTTCAAAAAGTTTTTTTTTCAGTATGTTGCTTTGATGATGGGGATGGAGTCACACCAAACTCATAGGCGTTCAGATGGGTTGAGACAGCATTTCATTCACATCATTTTCTTTTTCATGAAACCATTCGCTGGCCCTGTATGAAATGATCTGCACTTCTGTTTTTTAAGATTATTTTGGGGGCTTTTTTTATGCCTTCATTGGGCAGGACAGATTAAGGGTGAAAGGAGAATAGAGAGGGATGGTATGCAGCAAAGGGCCATGGGATAGAATTGAACCTGTGGCCGCTGTCGCAAGGACATTGCCTTTTTTACATGAGACACCAGCACTAGCTACTGAGCTACTGGGCACCCCATGATCTGCATTTCTCAAGTTTATCTGTTCTTTATTGAGTTTTTTCTTTTTCACTCATCTGTGTTCTCACAGCCAACACTCAAATCGTTGTATAATCATACTAGTATTGCAATATTGTATATTCTATAGGACTTAACACTGCTGTAGAACAATAATAGATGTGCTGGGCTGTTTTGACCATAGTCTGTTCCTTCCTTGACATGCTTGACATAGTCACATTTGAAACTGTTCAATTTTAGGGAATAAATAATCAAAAGTGTATAACACACAGACACAACTGTGTTCAAAACTACAGCCAGAGAGAAATAAAAAATCAACTTTTGCACATCTATGTATGCATGGTCATAAAGGCATCATAAACATAATAAAGCTTTGAGCTACTTCCTCCCAGAAACACTTTTGTCCACCAATCATTTCATTTAAATGTGACAGAGTCTTATGCTTGCTTACAACACAGTTTAAATTTATGTTATTGAGTACAGAGACGATTAGTGAACCTGTAGATCTACATTTTGTAGTGGAGACCAACATCTGTGCTTTACTGATGGGCAACAACACAACAGTGTAGTAGCTCTGTCACAGTAGATCTATAATAACTTCATAACCAGCTCTCATTACAGCTAATAAAGCTTATTAGTGTGGCTAGTGTCTCTTCTGTCACACTGTTACAACAGTTTCAAACTACGCCAAAAAGTGCCACCCTGAACTTAGCCCTCAGTTTTCGCCTTCTCAGGTGTCACACACTGGTGGCACAACCGCTTCCTCTACATGTATTTGTATATTTGTGTCTAGTAGTGTGAACTTACTTGTTAGAGAGTATTTTTTCCTGTCGCAGGAGCAGTTCTTGGAGCTCCTCTTTGCTTTGGTGTCTCAGGTCTCCCACCTGTCCCTGGCGCTCCGTCCAAGACGAGGACATCATCATCACTGTTAGCTAGTGAGTTAGCTAACGGTCACAAACAACATGAGCTAGCGTCTCTGTTCAGTTTGCGACATTGAAACTTTAGTCATACGTTAACAAGCTCAAACCTCCGTCTGTTAACCGTGTGTGTCATAGTTAGTGAGTTTTAGAGATGTCTAATAGCGGCACGTTCACTTCTTCAACGACATGAGACAACAACATTTCAAAGTGGGTTTCTTCCTCTTCTTCGTAGGCGGAAGTGAAACGTGTGAGGTGTAGCTCTACCGCCCCCTCTGTAAGGACAGTGTACTGCACCTCTGCGCCATGTCACAGCCAGTGAAGGCGATTTGCTGCCCTCTGCAGGTCAAATGTAGTCACAAGCCGCAAGTTTAGATTTCAAATAGTTGTCTGTGAACTTGTGACAGTTTCTTATGTGAGATATTTCTGTCGTCTCTGTGGAGTCACTTTTAACAGGCGTCACGTCTCAGATTTTCCACAGCTGCATTCACCAGTCCGGATGTTTTCCACCCACTGTGACAACCCATTTCTCACTGAGCACAACAAACAATGACCCTACTTCAACCAAGAGGTTACAGCTGTGTCCTTTCTGTCTCCTCTCCGAGTTCAAAGTCAGTTCAGTGTTTGGCTGCACGCAGCTGCACAGTTTGAATAAAATCTCGGTAGACTTTATCTCACTAGTTCTTTTCAAAAAAATATATTTGTATTTGCTTTATTCACCTTTATTATCTCCTCTACAATGTAATGCATGTATTAGGCATTTATGTCTTACGTACCATGTCTAATCACACCAGATAACAGTGGTGGACCTTGCAATAGAGGACATGGACGATTAATCTGTTCATCAGTGAGGGATCATCACAGTCAGTATGCTAGAGGAGGGCTGCCCAAACTTTTTCCCATAGAGGGCCGGGAGTAAAAATTGATGGTGGGCCAGACACCTAAAGTTAACACCTACCATATCATAGTGTAATATTTTGTATCGTATCGTATTGTATTGCACTGCATCGTATCATATCGCATCATATTGCATCATATCGCATCGTATCCTATTGTATTGTATTGTATCACACTGTATCAAATGGCAGCATATTGTATCATATCATATTGTATTGTATCATATCTCAACACATTGTAGCATATAGTATTGTAACATATCATGCCGTATCGTTTCTCAAAGATGTTTCGTCACTCTGCTGGCTGTGCTCAGATTATGGAAAATATTAATAATAATTCAGGATTCTAGATACATAAAGAAATGAAAACAGCATAAACATATATAATTTTTTTAAAATTAATTTTTTTTTTTTAAAGAATCATCTGGTGGGCCAAATCAAGGCTTATACTGGTAGGAAGCTTGCCTAGAATGCCGAATGTGTTAGGTACGGCACTGCCAGACGATGTTAAACATTGATGGCTTTGTTATATATTTTTTGTTTTCTTGACATGTACCCTCATCCCCTCTTCTAATCAAAATCCCACAAACTAATGGAAACAAGTGCATTATGTGTGCTTCATGGTTATCAAAATCTGAAGCCCAGAATTGGATGTACTTTACTGATAATATCACTGAGTGCACACTTTAGATTTTGTTCTTTTAATCCTGATCCTACTTCTGCCAAATGTCTATTTCTACCTTTTTGTTTTCATGGACTACACACGGCTTTGGAGAACCTAAACATCTTCTGCAACATTATTGACATAAACAAATGCTCCAACACCATGTCTTACCTCATTTTGAAATAGTGTATCGTCATTGCACAATAAATGTATATTACAATAACGAATAATATTTTGTTGAGTGAAATAGCAGAGGTAGTTTACAGATGTCTACAGATAGAAGACACTGAGCTTTTCAATTTTTAAATAAAGCTTGTGGAGTAGAGTTCAGTGTGAATGCATGACATGTAAGTGTGAAAGTGAATCATCAGAAATGGAGGGAACAGAAGACATTTATAAAGCTCCTTTTGTGTTTCTTACCAGCTACGATAAACTCAAACAATGAAGTAGTCACAGGCTTCAGGCTTTCAAGTGCTGACACAATCACGATGTCTGTGTGCTTATATAGTAAAGTCTTTATTATCCAAACATACACTGACCTCTTACCATTAGTTGCAGTATGATATGTATCGTTAAGGAAAAGGCACATCATAAAGCTTTTTCAAATACAGTCGTGGCAGTGCAGATAACAGCTGGATAATACTTGTGCCTGTGGCTCAGGAATGGCAGTCACCTCAATAAGGTCAGTATCTTTAAAGTGATTGAACAGTTTCATCAATAACTGAGAAATTTACTTCTATTACTATATTACCCTGTTGCCAATTCAAAGCGATTCACTCCCACCACCAGTATCAGACAGTAGGCTGTATACAAAGGCACAAAGCATGTTAATAAATATTTTGTACATATTGTGACAGTAACAAAATAATATTCATTTAATTTGTACAGAGCCGATAAAAAACGATGGGAACATACATACAGTAACTGTAACACCCTTCATGTAGGACTGAATGCTCATAGCTCTGTGAGCAACATAAGTAGGCTACATTCACTGTAAACAAAACAAATATAATCCTTCGGTACATTACTTACAAAATATTTTACAGAGATTATTTACACCCTATAGCAAGCAACATTTTATCATCATAGTGCTAAGCTGAAAAGCTACATAAGACTTTTTACATCAATCAGTTTCATAATGTTCAACACGTGACAAAGGAAGGACTCATATACATCTGTGTCATGGATGGTTAGTTTAATAAAGATAACCAGCAGTCCAAAAGAAGACAAAGAGAACTGGGTTTTAA
Source organism: Epinephelus fuscoguttatus (assembly GCF_011397635.1). NCBI lineage: Eukaryota > Metazoa > Chordata > Actinopteri > Perciformes > Serranidae > Epinephelus > Epinephelus fuscoguttatus. Next base: position 26,393,233 of record NC_064753.1, on the reverse strand, counting down.
AGGAACTGTTCAACATTTTGGGAATTACATGTATATGATTTCTTGCTCAGAGTTAGAAGAGAGGATAAATACCACTGACTGTTTGCTAAATATGTAACTGCAGTTAGGTTGCTTTGAACGCAGCAACACACTTACAGATTAGCTTTATGCTAAGCTTACTGCAGCTACATGTAGTTTAGCTTAGCATAAAGTGTATAAAGATTGGAAACGGGAAATTAGTGGGCTGTTCCAATCCAAGAGTATCAAAATTGGCCTACCAGCACCAAAGCTCACTAATTTCTTTTTTAGTTTTGTATTTTTTAAAAAAACTTAAGTCTAAAAACATCAATTTGCCGTTTAGTGGGGGGTTCAGGACAGCACTTTTTGGGATCAGTGACTCATGTCTCCACATTTGCTCCCTGTGGTGTAGTGGAGGATATATGCAGGTATATGGGGTATACCCACCTCTTTTTCTGGCCATTTATAGTAAACCCATCTATCAGAAAAATAGCCATCAGAATATACAGGACGGTTTACCCACTCTCTCTTAGGTCACCTACCAGTCTACCCTAGTAGTACACACGCCTCGTCAACTCCCATCACACCACTGGTTGCTCCCATATTCTCGTAGAATGGGAAACAGGTGAATTTCCTTTCAGTTATATTTCTCCTTTTGACTTTTTGCGTTGCTTGTAGGAAGTACACCTGCCAACTTTTTCAGAAAGTCAATTTCAGAATAATTAAATCTACCACATAAGTAGTCTGACATATTTCAAACGCAGCTATATATTGTATTGCATCCCCACTATGTGTCTTGAAATTGTGGTGAGACTTGAAACTAATGTGCGAAGAGGTACATTTTAACTGTCAATTGGTTAACTTTGTGGATTGACAAATAAAGGAAAAGGAAAAACAACTCCTGCTCTGTCAGTATAATAAAAAAAAAATCTTAACCCCAAACAGTACCAATGGGCCGTAAATCCTTGCATGTAAATCTTGCTGTTTTATCAGTGCCAGCCTTTTTACAAGCTCCTGGGTAGGGCCCTGAGCATGTGTGGTGAAAGCAGGCAGTCAGCCGAGGTTGAACAGCAGATGTTGCTCCAATCGTTTCTGGTGCCTCCACTGCCACTTGGGTTGCAGCTAGCAAGTGAGTCCGCAGATATGTTGTAATTGCAGAACAGGCTTTAAAAATGTTTGTAAACACTTCCTGGTAATTTTGCCAATTATGGTGCAGAACCCAAAATATGTCAACAAGCTGCTTTTTAGGTAGTTAGGTGCTGTGATTATCTGGTCAGCATGGCTTTGCTCACCAGTGTCCTCCATTTTTACCTCAACCAAGGGGATTATGTTTTCAGTTCGGTTTGTTTGTCTTGGTGGAGGGGTGTAGCATGAGTTAAGGAAGAACCCATTCAATTTTGGAGAGGATCCTAATCAAGGTGCAGCTACACAAATTATTTTTTACTTCTGTTTATATTGTGAGATAGGGCATTTGGCCTTGGTGTAGGTCTGCATGCTGAGTGCCCTTCTTGTTATCTCTTGGCTGTTTATTGATAGGTTAATGAGCTGATAGTGAATTGCAAGAGTACGCCTTTGCTCTGCAAATGGTCGGTTGTGCTTATATAATGTATATTTGAATTTGAACAGGTCACTAAAACTGTTGTGTTTTTTATTCCAGTTTGAACTCAATTACAAATAAAAAAACACACACTTTTAATTTCGGACAAGCCTGCAGGTTAGCTCTTTCCCCCTGTTTTCAGTCTTCATGCTAAGCTAAGCTACCCAGCTGCTAGCTTCATAGTTACCCCCCACAACTAGCGTGGTATCAACCTTCCCATTTCTCATGTCTCAACAAGAAAGCAAATAAATATATTCCCCAAAATGTATAGCTTTAATTTCATAGTCACTCTATGTTTATGTTTGCTGTTATTTCCATAAGTTTCATGAACGGCGTATAAACCTGAGGTACTCTTGATCTTGGTCGCAGAGAGGACAGGGAAGACGTGGATTCCTCAGAACTTGATCGTGTGTCTGTGTTTGTTTCCGCGTCCACCTCATCTGTCCCTGACTGGACTGGATTTGCAGGAGGCGAGTCAGACGGGCGGGTGTAGGGAAACATCCCACTTGATACTGAGGGGTTGGACTGCAGGAAGCGGCTGTATTGGACAGGAGTGTACCTCAGTAAACTGGACTCCAGCCTGCTGGGTGGAGGGTTGTTAGACTTGAACGTCCTTGGTTGCGTGGGCATTGTTAGATAGTGGAATGGACTTTGAGTGGGAGATGTAGGGGGTGAAGGTTGTGTGGGAGATGAAGGTTGTATTGGGAATGCAGGTTGTATTGGGAATGCAGGTTGTATTGGGGAGGATGGTTGTACTGGGAATGCAGGTTGTATTGGGGATGAAGGTTGAATAGGAGATAGAGGTTGGGTGGGAGATAGAGGTGGTGGGGGAGATAGAGGTGGTGGGGGAGATAGTGGTGGTGGGGGAGATAGAGGTGGTGTGGGGGGTGTAGGTTGTGAGGGGGGTGGAGGTTGTGTGGAGGATGGAGGTAGAGTGGATGGTGAAGGTTTCACTGGTGGTGGTGGAGGTGGAGCAGGTGGTAGTTCTTGTATGGTATGGAGATGAGTTGATTCATGACAGGGAGGCTCAACATCGTGCCTTTTAGCTTCTTGGCTGCAGATTAACAGTCAGACTCAGAGTGAGAAATCACCTCCAAATGAGGCACCAAAAATAACCTGATGCTGCTAAATATGTTTCTCTAACTTTGCTTCTTACCTGAGGAGCAGATTGCAGCCTACTCCTACCTCCCTGGTTTCCTCGTGGGGCCTATTCTGTGTGGACATAAAATACTTGAGCTTGTCTTCTAATTCATTATTCTAGGAAAAAGGAAAAGAGGAAACAACACTGTCAGGTCAGCGACATGCAAAGGACTGCAGTCCCTTAACATGTGAAAGTGACAGAAAGGTGCAGTGACATGAAGAAACCATGCAGACATTGGTGACAGCTCAGGATATTGAGTGCTCAGCAGCAGCCCAGATGATCATCTGTAATGTAGTCATGCAGTAGATCACCACACCACACCAAAATCAAAACACACAGTGAACACACAGCCGAGCATTTTTTTTCTTACCTCACACTCCACTATCGCGATTCTGTCCAGGAGCTCTGAGATGAACATGTCCTTCTGAGCAACTTGAGCTCGCAGTGATTGAACCTTCACAGAAGGTTGAAAATAATTAGCATGTGTTCTCAGTCGGATCCTTTATCTGTTTAGTTTATTCAATCCATTATTGTGATCTTCCTGGATTGTTCGCATAATTTACTCATATTTTTTTCGGAAGTTTCCTGGAAATAACGATATGATTTGGTGATATTTATATATATAAAAAAAACATGAATGAAAAGGGAGGCTACACTGAAAACACCAAATATTAATAACATCTTAGTCACTGATCGAAGAAGTGATCCAAAATACATATTAAATGGACATGCACTTGTACAGCGCCTTTCTAGTCATCCAACTATTCAAGGCACTTTTTACACTACGAGTGATATTCACCCATTCACACACTGGTGGCCGAGGCTACCATACAAGGTGCCACCTGCTACTCAGTTTTTAACACTCTCACACCCATGGAACAGGCATCAGGATCAATCTGGGGTTCAGTATCTTGCTCAAGGACACTTCGACATGCAGACTGGAACCGGGGATTACACCGCTGATCCTCCAATTGGTAGAGAGGCTCAGAGGTAGAGCGGGTCGTCCACACTCTGAGCCATAGCCGCCCAATTTAGTATATCAAATGGTTTTATCACTACTGAGTTTAAAGGTAAACTGCTTACAGTCTGTGCAAGAACGTGCATACTTCTGAATTGGATATCAGACAGAATTCCAACTAAAACACAGTGGCATAAGGTCATACTTGTATATATTTCGATTAGATTATGTGACATGTATCCTGCACTTGAAGGATGATGCGCTCCATAGAACATGGGAGCTTTTTATGTCCTATATCGGAATGGATATTTCAGCTATTCTTACAAGAGGGTTTATGTAGTGGGGGACTAACATGACTTGTCATTTGTTTGTCTTGCTTTTAGTTTTAGTGTGTAATTCATTTATAGATGTTTGATCTGTGAGCCAAGTTGAGTTGTTTGGATTGCATATTCTGATGAATGTTATATGTATTGTTTTGCCCTAAAAACATCAATAAACATATTGAAAAAGAGAGCACCAAATATGCATTCATTATTCATCTATTATTGAAAATTTGTATGTTTGCCTGTAGACAAATTTAAAGGTCTACCATGCAGGATTGTTAATGTTTTTAAACAAGTATGCCATCGAAGGTTTGGTGTTTTGCCTCGCTATAGTTGTGTTTTTTCAGCGCTGTGTCTCTTGGATGCCTGCTGCACACAGTCTGGCATCTGGCTGCTACCTTTTAATAAGGCCTTAAGCTCACCTGAATGCTGTGGGGGTACACAACTTTAAACATCTCAAACACAGGAAATTAGAAAATCCAGGCAGAGTCTCTGCTGAAAAATACACCACCACACACTGCCAGTGGGTCATAATGATGACTGAGAGGGATCACTTCTGTGTGAGGCTGTACATTGTTTTGGGTTTTTTTTTTTGTTTGTTTTTTTAGGCAAATGTTGCACAGTATATCCTTAACATGTTTGGTTAACCTGCTGTGCACTGACTATAAGACTTTCTTTTACACTAGTGACTCTAGTGTTAGAATGTATTGAGAAGTGTATGAATTGGACACTGTCTCTATTTTCTGCAAAACTTACTTCCAGGAATGTTCTTGGAAATTATTCAGAAATTACACACCAATAAAACAGAGCATTACCAGAAAAGAAAACAGCCAATGCAACATGAGAACAGACCAGTTTAAGAACAGTGATACATTACTATGGACACTGAATATAAGGAATAACTTCCTGGAAAACCAAACTGTACTATGAGCTCAAGAGGGAACAGTTAGAACACTAATAATGCCTTCTAATCACTTCACCATTTATCTTTAGCTCATGAGTATGTATCTTAACCACTAGACCAATGCAGTGCCCCACCCATTGTTGACTCTGGGTCAGATCATGTTTTATACTCCCTGTGTGCGTTGATCTCATCCGCATTCTGGACGGTAAACAAACTTCTACTACTTCGGCTGACGTATGCCTCTCATCCACACCCTTTATCAAAACACCGGTAGATCAGAAGACCTGATCGGATTTCAGACACGGATAAATAAACTCTCCTCACCTCCTCAATCATTCCTTTGACTTTCCTCTGTTGGCAGAACACCATGTCGTTCAAGTGTTTGATTCTCTCACGGAGATCCACAGATTCAGCTTGCAGCTCTTTGGACCTAAATAGAGTTAAACCCAGAATTAAATCCAGGTGAAAAGGTGTTTAATCTTTTCCAAAAATGTGCAGCCAGGCCACATGCTTCTCAGATCAAGAATAACAAACTTTGAAAGGGAAAAAAATGACTGCTGTACTGCTGTTAAAAATGCACCTCCACCAAAACAAAACTGTATTACTTGAAGCGTGAATGTGTCTTTTTAACCTTAGAAATGATCAGTCTAGACTCAAGGTCCTCTTATTAGCTTTTATACGTCAGTTGGCATAGAACCTGAAAATCTATGAGACCAAACTCAATGACAACATAATAAACTCCAGCTGCTGATAAAGACTGTGTGATGCAGTTAAAAGCTCATAAAAAGCTTGTAGGTGACCCTTGAGTTTAGCTTGTTTCATCACACTGGTGAGTGTATTTATTTGGACTCTCTTTTCATACTTTTTGACTACACTTGCATCGGTCTGGTCTGTCAGCTCCAGCAAGCGTAGACGCTGTTCACATTCCTGCAGCTTCTTGCAGAGCTGACTTTTTTCCTGTAAAAATATTTATTTCATTTATGAGGTTTATCATCTGCTAAAAGTGTAGAGCGATTTTTGTTACGTTAATATTTTTGTTTTACCTTTCCCATACAGTCCAGCAGACGATCCAGTTCAATAATCCTCTGGTCCCTCTCCTCAATCTTGGCCTCTGCAATCTTGATGTTTCTCTCCGCTTCCTCCAGTCGCCTGATGTACTCATCGAGTTGGGCCTGTGTGAGCAGAAATACATTTCAGTTTAGATGATGGACTGCTTTTGAAATGGCTTGTCAAATGTTCAAAAACCAGACACGTTTAATGACATCTTGAGGGCTCAACTCATGACACTGGTTTCTATTGGCAGTGAAACTGTATGTGATGAGCAAATGAATAAGGAGTAAAGAATGCAGACCTGTAGCTTTTCAATCTCCTCCCTGTGTTTCCGTTGTTCCTCCTGCAGCTTCTCGTCGTACTCCCGCTGTAGCTTTTCTGAGAGCTTCTGCATCGCCTGATTGTGAGCCTCCTGTGCAGACTCCACCTGGACAATTCACAGCACAGAAAAAATTAAGCTGATTATTCCATATTGACACTAGAATAAAAGATTCAGGTGCAGCTGATGTGTTGCACTACTGAGGTGAGATGATCTGTCATCAAACCTACAGGATCAAAGCATGCTGCTGGATCTGCTATTCATCATATCACTGTTATTAAGTCATCAAACTGTTTTGTATCAGGACGTTCGAGCGTCACAACAGCTGGGTGAGCAGTATCTCCATGAATGTGCCAGAGCAGGTACTTCCACTGTAATGTTTTGTGGATGCATTAGGGTTTGTGTGAATGAGTGAGTGTGAGCTTGCACACAAAGAGATATGTGATTACCTGCAGTTTCAAAGACTGGTTTTCAACCTGCGCTGCTGCCAGCTCCTTCTCCTTTTCTCTGAGTTCTTCTTGTGTTTTCTCACAGGTGCTCCGCAAACTCCTCACCTCATCTTTCATGCCGACCCTTCTCTGACAGTTCTCCAGAAGGGATTTCTGCAAAAGGAACATTTCTTATCAAGTCAGCCTTTTCTGTGACGGCATGCAGCTGTCGCAGATTCAGTGACATTGATTTGTTACCTGCAGGCTGATGTTGGAAGATATGAGGGAGCTGTTCATCTGATCGAAGCTCTCCATGGCTGCCGTCCGGACCCTCACCTCTGACTCCAGACTCCTGCGATGTGAATTGGCAGCCTGCAGACGCACATGGCAAACTATTCAGATTTATTCACAGCTTCACAGACTGGAGGTTTGATGAGGGAGTTTGGAGCAGTCACACAGTGTTACATAATTCATTACCTTGATTTCCTGCGAAAGCTTCTGCATTGATTGCTGCATTCCTCCGAACTGCCCGTACATCCGCTCTCTCACCTTCTCCAAAGAATCTCTCACCTGTATACACAACGTAGAGATATTATCTACATAACATCCCATACAGCTTTGAACAGGATGATGCGTTGACCTGAAGGCTTGACTTCGTGTTGTGTTAGTTTCCACTCACCTCCCTGATGTACTTCATCTCATCCTGAAGGTGACTGGCCGCCCACTCGCGTGCCATCACCTCCTGCTGTCTGTCCGAACCCATCCGCTGCACTACGCCATACACTTTGGGCCCATGATGCTGCAGCGAGGTCTCTGGCACCCCATTGGTCATATCTCCGAGGTGCTGAGGGAGACAGGATCGCACCGGTCAGGTTTCTGTAGCCACCCTCCACCGAGGCTGACTTCTACTGTCTTTGTGTTTGTGTATTTGTGTGCTCACTTATGTGCATACATGCACACTTTCAAGTGCATCTCATGTTTGTGTGTTTGTGTGTGGATGCACATGCCTGCATATGTACACTTGTTCAGGTATTTCCAGCACTACTGCTGCTGAGCACTGGAAACAGGAGGCTGGGAACAAGTGGCTAAAAAAGTGCAGGGTGTATTGAGGGTGTCATGTTTCTGCAACCCAGTACATGAGCTGCTGCTGCTGCCGTGTCTGCCTATTGTACCTGCAGCAGCCGGGCAACCGATGAAAACAGATGCACACCAGCAGAGAAGAAGTGCAGCATTTTAAACAATGCAATAACTAAATAACAAAAGACAGTTATATCATGGCTGCAGATACATTACAGTACTAAAGCTTAGAGATTCAGTTTCTATAAATATTTCAATACAGTAGTGGAAGGGACAAATATTTTCTCTGGAAATTAGAAAGAACTTAATTTGGGGCTGAAACTAATCTGTGTATATAGATAACCAGATAGATAGATAGACTTGAGACATCGAATTTGTTACAGTCATCTACAAGCACCTGTTCATGTTGAATATCCATGAATACATTATTAATGACAGCCTGAAGGTGCACGCACGGAAACGTGCTTTTACAGAGGGATGACGGTGACACACGTGCTGAAGCAGTGGCAGTGTCATGCCTATTATTCATGTGTTGGATGTGGCTGTCTACCTGCTGAGGTGACTCCCTGCCAGCTGGCCTCTCTCTTTGGATCAGCCCATTCTTCTTCTTCCATGCCCCATTGACAGCCTTCTCTTTCTCAGCCTACAGGAACAAAAAGTAACAACAAATATTCAATATTGCTGTTGTGGATAATTCAAGACACTCCAGGTGTGGACCCTGGAAAGTAAAAAATACATGTATTATTATTTTTGTATTGTGTGCGAACATTCCACAGCACTGACACCTTCTAACTAGCAAAGTTTCTGTTGCAATAAGATACGTCATTGCAATCTGTCAACAAGAGCAAGAATGCAAGCAAATTCTTTTGCAAGTTTTTGCTATTTTATTATCATTTTCTACCTCATTCTGTCCTTATTTAAATATGTTGCATATTTTTCTCATTGCATGTGAATACTCTATTTTGTATCTACTACATGGAGTTGAAGCTAAGTTTGTTTGTTTATGTCACTACAACAATGTTGACTAAGTTGTAGTGGGTATGGGTAGGGTTTCACAGGTTTCAACTGTTAAATAAGCAATAATTTGGGGGGTGGCGTGTACCAAAAAAAACAATTGAATTTAATCAGATAGATAGATAGATAGACAGACAGACAGACCTATTACCCTGTAAAAGAGGCACCAGTCTTCACAGCTCTCAGAGATAAGAATGAGGAGGAACTGGAACAAAGACGCCATTGTTGTGTGGTGGACACAGCCGAACCTCACATTTCTCCACCACTTAATCTACAGAGGACGCGCTGTTGAGAAATGTTGAAGGCCGGCAAATAGGCGGATGTGAATTCCAGCAGATGGGAGGGAAGAACAGCCATCTTTATGTTTTAACAACAGAGCAGCCTCCCTCTCTGAGAGAGAGCCCAGAATAACAATGCACTGTGTGCTGTCACTTCAGCTTTGAATTTTACAATTTCAGTATTTGACTACACTGGTGACAATGTTTACCTGCTTCTTGTGACTGAAACTACTGCCGTCATGTAACATCAGTGGAAGAAACAGACAGGGTTTCTGTTGTTTTGTTGCTTTAAGAAGGATGAGCTCCTCATAGAAGTCACAGTCTGGATCACGTTAACACGTAAAAACTGCATAGAAATGCCCCCTTAAAGGAATTACGTGTTAACTGATTGTTTTATCATATGACTACATTGTAAAGGACTTGGTTGATGAAAACAAGGAAGAAAAGCTGAATCTGAAGTCTCAACATGCTGTTCACCCGCTCGTGTATCTCATCAGGCTGAATGATGTCCGCTTTAAAGAGGCTTTCAGCCACTGTGGAAATGAAATCCAATGATGTAGGTGTAGAAACTTATATATGTAGCAAGTGTGTCTAAGCCCTGTGTGTCTGTTTGTCTGTGTGTCTGTGTGTGTCTGTGTGTCATCATGGTGCATATGTATTACATCTCATCTAGGCCATAGTCATTGGTTGGATTGTGTCGACGATGTGTCAGGTTGCAGGATACACCCGTTCTAATTTTATGGGGAATAACCACTTTAACCAGCTTCCCTGCTGAAACATAATATCTCTGGATTCCTCTGACAGAGCATGTTTCTGTCACTTCCTTCCTCCTCGATTAACCTCACATCTTCCCTTTTTCTTTTTTTTCCCACAGTCACACGCTCAAAAATATGCAGCTGACCTTTATTTGACCTTCCCTCCCGATTACATTTAAAATCACAGATTGAGTAGAAATTTGTTTAAGCAAACGGGCCATGTCTAAATAAATGAAATAAGAAATTGAAGCCTGCTCAACACTGTGTCACTTTTGAACACTGTGCTGGTATTTTAACTAAATGCTGTTGCAACAACAACAAAGTTATGTGTCACAGCAGCAGCAGCTGCACAGAACACTAAGTTCAGCTCTGAATGCATAATGAGCACATGAAGAGGACACAGAGAGATGAGTTTTTAACCGCTTGAATCCTGATTTTCCTCTTAATTTCCTCTAGAGTGGCTTCAAAGTTATGTTTTTCCACACTGCAGATTCATATGCAAATTATGTGTAAGCTCGTTTTAGCACTTCAGTGAATTTAGCTTAGTTATTTGGACATACATGTGTAAAAAAGAAAGACCTTTCTTAAGACAAGTTTGAACATTGTGCGGGAGAGGTTACAAGCAAAAAATGGCTTATGAAGGTACCTCAACTACTAAAAAACAATAATCAAAAACATAAGAAATTAAATTAAAGGTTTTAAGACTAAGCAGCAACACAGAAATAAATTACAAAAAGCAGTCATGAAGTGTTACAAATCTTTCCAAATTAGAGTCCTTTTCAGATGTTTTTGTTTTTAATAACGAGACTGTAGAAGTTGATTGTATAGGATGGAAGTATGTTGTTCCAAAAATATCATCTTCTGCATTTCAATGAACAATGATTAAGTGAAGCATTTGTACAATAAATATGAAGCTACTGTGAGAACCTGGTTAGCTTAGCTTAGCATGAAAACTGGAAATGGGCTAAAATAGTTTAGCCTGGCTCTGTCCAAAGGGGAAAAAAATCTGCCTAGGAGCACCTCTGACGCTCAATAATTGCACACTCTCCTTGCCTTAAAACAACAAATGATCATTTTAATGAGTCTTTGTGAGTATAAAACAATCAAGATCAATCATATCATTATATTTGGAGGTTTAGAGGTACTGGCTAGGCGTTTCCACCTGTTTCCAGTCTTTGTGCTAACTCTAAGCAAAAAAGTGAAAATATGGATTTCCCATAATGCTAATATTCCTCCAGGGCCACGTCTTACTATTGTGTTTTTACTCTCTACATTTCCTCCAGCCATTGTTATTGCACCTTGGGCTTCAGTCAATTGTCTGTAAAAATGTGCCGCTGTGCTGTTGGAGCTGCTGATGTGTGTTCAGGCAAAACGAGCTGCACAGTTGAATGGGTGCAGAGTTTACGTCCTTACTAAACACACACTGAAGCACACGTCATCACCGAAAGCACATGTGTGTTACCCTCCACTCCATGTTCACTCTTGACCACACTGTCCTCTGCCATCAGTTCCAATAGTCATTATCACACCCACTAAAAGGGAAGTGCATTCAGAGATTGCTGCAGCGTGCTATCAGTGGAGAGCGTGGAGGTGTGGTAACTAGGCGAACACCATACTCCCTGGCCAAGGTTCATACAAAACAAACCACCATGTTGCTGTAAAGATTCTGCACTTGAAGGACCAAAAAACCCTCTCAGTGCCAACAATAGTCAAGTTTCAGTTCTCACACTCTCACTGTCAAATTCTGGCATCAGTCTGTGGACCACAGATCCTGTACACAAACAAAGGCAGGGGCAGAACCACCTACAGCAAACACCTTCACAGCCTGCAGCACATACTTATAATCATAATCCTCACAGTCACAATGTGCACTAACAGACTCGGAGAGTGTGTAATTATGCAATTCTTTAAGAACATTGAAATTGATGTTTGTGTAGTTAGTAGTGTTTGATTTTGTACTGTGCCGCAGGTGCCTAAGGTGTGATGTCAGAAAAAGTCTGTTCAGTAAAAGTGTTTTAAATATTTTCTATTGTATGGAATAGATTTATAACACAGAGTCAGAGGTGAGCTTTGAAGTCAATGTGAAACAGCTGTGTGTGCATTATCACATGCACACACCCTCCTGCCATGATTGTGTAACTGGTCCAGATGATAAAACACACATAAATCTCAGTGGTTCTTTATTTGTATTATATGATGAATTAATGTTGTATCTTCAGCGCTTATCATTCTTCCACATCACCACTTTTTTAGAGTGCCTTTGTGTGTGCAGTTTGAGTTAACTCCATTCATTAAACCTTTACCTATCTAAACAGGGCTGTCAAGCAATACTTATAGGCAGGAAGTAGCATGCTTAATTGTAGAATTTCCACGAGGGAGATATACACACAGACTTACTGTGTCTGAGTTTGAGGTTTTGGGCTCCTTGTTTCCATTATCTCCAGCGTGTAGAGTTAACCGGAGGCGTCTGATCCTCCTCTGAGAAAAACAAACAGACAAAAAGCAAATGAATAATGTTCTGCACGCAAATTAATGTTTGCGTTAAATCATCATGAGAAAATATAGAACAGATGACCCTGAAACATCCCTGAAACCAGGGCTGGGAATAAGCTCCAGCTACAAGCTAAGTGCTGGTAAAATATGCAAGTGGCTGCTTCATTCACCAGCCAAAAAACAATAGTAATCTAATGAGTTGCTGGTAGGTTTTGGAAGTGGCAGGTGGATAAAAAAAAAGTGAAGCTAAGAAATAGAACAGGTGACGAATCTCACAGACCTTAACACTCCTCTGTGGGTTTATTTATAGTGAGTGACAACAGAGCTTCAAGCAAAGTTCATGTAAATGCTGTGTAACTGCTTACAGATACATCATAATATTTAGACCACAGTCAGTTCTTTGTTTGTTTATGTAACAGACAAAAAAAGTAAAACTAGATATCTTAAAAGATTTTATTTTAAGATATTTTTCCAAAACACATTACTGCAGTCATGAACCTGTATCATACTCAGCTGACTAAGGCTCTTTATTCATTAGAAAACAATGGGAATAAGTTTAAAGGCCTGTTTAGTACAAAGGCCTGTTTTATCAGAGAGCTGTTCAAATAAACATGACAGCCTTGCCTCCTGCACACTCAGCTCCCATTACATGCTCCTGTTAGTGAACACATCCTATCACAAACATGAACTTTCAGATCATCAGGGAGCAGAAAATGTTAGCTGGGACACAGGACATTTATCCTACTGTAAACAGACAAGAAACAAGTGGCTGCAAAGTTAAAGACAATGGGGGACAAACAGAGAAGGGTGGGAGAGGTAATACAAAACTGTTTGCAAAACACAGAGGAAGAAAAGGGGGAGACAGAGGGAGAGTTTCAATGTCCTGACTTCTCTGGGACTTCTTACCTCACTTGTAGACTCTGGAGAGTCCTCTGTTGTGGTGGTGGTGGTGGAAACAGTTCGTCCTGAAGCGTACCGATGCATGTCTCCTCTTCTGTCCACTCCTCGTTTCTCTTCCTCTCCCTCTCTGGACCTCCTCCCACCCTTCCTCTTGCTGCTCCTTCCTGAGTTCTGCTCAAACTCTCAGAGCGACCATCTGCCCCCGGCTCCAGCCAGGGAAGAGGAGGGAAATTCCACTTTGTCAAGTCTGGTCCTAGTGGTGGTCGTGGGGAGTCCACAGGGCCCTAAGGTTGCCTCTCCTCCTGTGAAAAGATCAGGTGCAATCCAGTTCCACACTTGGTAACACAAACACAGCTATGTCATTGTGATAATTCCTGCCAGACTGCTACTAACTCCACCTGGTTGACAGGCTTGTCAGTCACTCAGCAACCTTCCCTGCCCTCTGTCTCTCTCTGCCTCTCTCTCTCTCTCTCTCTCTCTGTCTTTGCATTCCCATCAGACCTGTCTGGCCACATTTCAGCTGCCTCTCTGGTCTGTGCCTCCTGCCCTGAAAGAGTACTTTCACAGGGAGGGGCCTCGTACTCGGGCTGGGACAGGTGGAGCCCTTCTTATCAACAGGAGTGGCTAATAGGAGGAGTTGTGTACTGCTCACTCCACAGTTTGGCAATATCCTCATGTTACAGCTATGCATGCAAAGCTTTCTTAGAAATGCTCTACTAACTGTAAAATATTTATCCACATTATCTATGATATTGGTCTGTTTCACAGTTAAACACAATGTATTTTGTTCTTTTCAGTTACTAAGTACATTTACTCAAGTACTGTACTCCATTTTATCTTATGTAATACTTCTAGTCCACATATCAGAGGTGATTATTGTTCTTTTATCAAAAGCTTGATCACTTACTGTGCAGCTGTGGAAAGTAACTAAATACATTTACTCAAGAGCTGTACTTAAGTGCAAATTTAAGGTACTTCTACATTACTTGAGTGTCTCCTTTTCATCCTACATAATACTTCTAGTCCAAATATCAGAGGTAATTATTGGTCTTTTTACTTCACTACATTTATTTAACAGCAGTTCACTTTTCAGATTGTTGTGAGATTGTTCACACAAATCACATGATCATCTACATATAATGTAATAATACAGGTTAAATATCTAACACCATATGAAGTAGTTAAAGTTAGCTCCACCTCTAACAATTACAACATTTACAGTATGGTAACCCACGAGCGATTTCCACTTGCCAAGGTGATATTCGCGCTGAATGTGGGCTGTGTGGCGTGTGACGCTTACAGAGGGCTAGCTTGCTACCTAATGTTAGCTAGCCCACTGATAAATACGGCTAAATATGATGTATTGGTACATTAACCATTTTCTTACGTTCCATACCTGTCTCCTGACTCACTGCCAGCCAGGCAGCTCCTATCATGTGGGGCACTTTGTAGTTAGTTTCATACGATATCAGCTGGTCAGACACAACAAAAATCAATGTCTCCTCCACACAAACTCTGTTACTGTTTCTTAAGGCTGTGACTTGGCCGGTCAAAGTTGACTTTAGTTTAACACTACATGATGCAAAGATGCAAATTTGCTCTGCCACTAGAAGAGAATGTATTATTCATCCCTGTGCTTGCACTGAAAAGTGGACGGGAGACATATATTCACCGATGTGAATTTTGCTCACATGAACTGCCCTTAATGGTCCAGTGTTCAGGAGTTAGTGGCATCCAATGGTGAGGCTGCAGAGGTGAAACTTGTTCCGTGTGCCAAGTGTGTAGGAGATGCGAATATGCAAAAACATGAATGGCCCTATCTAGAGCCAGTGTTTGGTTTGTCCATTCCGGGCGACTGTAGAACAACATAGTAGACCCTGTGGGAGAGGATCCGCTCTGTATGTAGATATTAACATCTCATTCTAAGGTAATGAAAACACGATTCTTATTTTGGGTTCATTATAAAGTAACGAAAATATAGTTGTGAATATTATATAACCATAGGTGACACTAAATCCTACACACTGGAGCTTTAAGTACTACTCACATATGAATACACCCAAATACTCCATTATACTAAAAGTCTTGCACTGAAAATTTTACTAAGTAAAATAAGTATTAGAAACAAAATGGACTGCAAGCATCCTAAGTTTAAGTACTCATTATGCAATAATTATTCCTAAGTTTTATATTATTATATAACTGGATCATTATTGGTGTTGCTAGTTTAGTTAGTTAACTTCAGTAAATGATTTGAAACTGGTTTATACTGAAGGTACAGGAGGTGTTTTGTGGTGCAGGAGCTGCTTCAGCCTATACATTATTGATACTGTTGATAGTGGATCGTGATGAAAAGGAAGGCAGCATTATTTTTTAATGGTCTTCCTTCTTCCTCACAGCTACACTGTTGTTTGGTTTTAAACAATGAATTTAAGCTCATCAGTTTAAACTCACTCATCCTGTCAGATATCTTTAAGGGACAGACAGACAGTCATCCTGACAGACGGATCACATTCCTGTTATGAATGGCCTGCAGTCACTCCCTTTTAATAGAAACTACAGACAAATTAGAGTCACTAAGCAGAGTAAAGTTTTAAAGGTATAGAAGTTGCCAAGCAAGAGCTTGTTCAGCTGGACGTTATTCTTCAACAAGATCAGATGTTAGCTGATGTCAAAATATGTCAGTAAATATGAAAAGAAAAATTTCCAGAACAAATGTAAGACGTATTTCTACGGGTCTGAGGAGTTAATCAGTAACCAGACATCAAACAAACAGTGTTTCTTTACTCCTGCAATCAGTGAGCCGGTCACTCGGCCAGGCCTCCGTCCAAGTCCAGTGTCAAGCAGTAATCCTCTGCCATAAACATATCAGATTTACTTCCTGTTGTGATTGTGCTCTCACTGTTTTGATATCAGATCTTGATTTAAGGCAGGTCTTACAAGAACCACCAGATGTATGTGTCACTGAAAAGAACAAATGCTTGTCAACTTAATTCATGCCAGTGTGCAGAAAGCAACATGTAGACTGCAGTTACACAAGGTAACTAAGTACATCTACTCAAGGACTGTTATCTGAGGTAATTATACTTAAAAGAGTATATCCATTTCATGGCATTTTATACTGTTACTCAACTACAGTTCAGGGGGAAATACTGTAGTGTTTTTACTCCACTACAATTATTTGACAGGTGTCGTTACTTTTCAGATTAAGATTCTACATACAAAATATTTGATGAGTTAATAAAATATGTTGCTTTGTCATAGATCAAACTGTTAAAGTCCCAAGAGTTGAAACAATTAGCCCATTAATCATAATTCCTGCTTCTTAAATGAGATGATGAGCAGGGTTTTTTTTACTAAATTATAGTAAACTGAGTAATCTAGGCGTTTGGAGTATGTGTTTCACAGAACAAGTAATTTGAAGGTGTCACTTTAGGCAAGGAGAAATCTTGAAGGACACTTCACACTGGCGATGATTAATTGATTGTTCATCCATTCATTATCTGGATGAATCAATGGGCTTGATAGAATGACAGGCTTTGGAGCCCATCCCAGCTGACACTATAGGCGAGAGGCTGGATACACCCTGGACAGGTCACAGAACTGTCACAGGGCTGTCATTGCTAACGTAGGTAAAACTCTCCATGGTATGAACAGTGGTTACATAACCCTAAAATCCAGCCACAACTCAGCCCTGAGCAGTGTGACCGTCCACTATTGACCAATCAACGGACTGCAGTGTTCACAGCTCCACCTTTTAGTACTAGAACTGTGTGTTAGGTACCCCAACAGAGGGGTAACCAAAAATGGGGACAGTGTGGAACAGTTTCATTGGTACCATCCACAGCTTCTCACAGTGGAAAGCGTACTGAGCTGAACTGCTCAGTGGAAACAGGGTTATAGAGACAGGCAACCATTCGCACTCATATTCACACCGACAGGCAATTTAGAGTCACCAGCTAACCTCATGTCATTGATTGTTTTAGCCTTGTAAGAATTGTTAAAAATTAGCTCTACCTTGAAGAACTACTACAGTGAAATGCTGCTAACACATTAATGCATCAGTAGAAAAAAATCTGATGATGCCATAGTACATTTACAGCGGAAATTTGAGATACTTTAAGTACATTTAGTATTTTTGCTCAAGTAACATTTTTGATGCAAGACTTTTACTTCAATATTTTTTCTTGGAGGGATTGCTACTACGTACTATCTGCCCCACTGACAGACAGGGATAATTAGAAGCTTGTTTTTTCTCAGTAATAACTTGCATGTATTGTTTGTTGCTGCATGCAGGTTACAGTCGAGGTGTTTGATCTCCTGTGTGGGAGCGGTTGCTTGTGGAGGATTTCACTGTTGAAACCAACAACAATAGCTGTTGTCTGTTTAGCGTCTCTGCAGCTGTGGTATTTAGGTTAACTTGTGTTTTAGTGATTGCTTGATCCCAAAGCAACATTACCACTGCTGACAGACAAATGTGCTGTCTGTGATTACACAGCCTCACAAGGCTGACCTGCTTTAGAAAAATGTGTGGTAATCAACTCAAACTTACTTGCACTGATTTTAGGGTTGTTCAAAATGGCTGAGTTCTTTTCCTATACAGCCAGAGAGATAAGTTTTGAGGCTGAATATTTTCAAGTAAAGAAGGAAATTTTTCTCACATACTGTAGGTCGAAGCTGCTGTACACAAACGTGTACTCTTTAAAGGATAGGTCAGAGTTTATTCAAGTCAGTCTTTAAACAAAATTAACATGTCAAATATGTACATTCAGTGAGTCACTGGTTCTTGGCTTAAAGCAGTTTACAGTTTCATGTAAACAATAGGGGACTTCACTGTCCTAATTCTGTGTGAAAATTACCTCTAAAGTTTAACAGAAGCTAATATGAAGCTTTAGCAGGTGGGATCCTTTAAAGTTCCAGTCTTTCCTTCTTTGTGTATCCACAAACTGAGTTTCCTCGCTGAGCAAGGTGGAGGGACAGTAACACTAAGGGAGAATTTGTTACTAAAAACACAGAAAATCTAGAAGATCTCAACTTGAGCTGTGCAATTTCTGGAGTCTAATTATTATAATTAACTGTTTTTTATGAACAAATGTAAACCCATCACTGAAAAACATCACAATCACCAGAAAAAAAAAAGTTTGCATTGTATGTTTCTATAAACCATGGATATGTTACATTTACATCAATATGTAGCACAGTGGTTCTTAAACTTTTTACACAGTGTATCATCTCAGAAAATATTAGGCCAGTGGTTCCCAACTGGTCCAGCCACTGGGTCCAGATTCCTCCTTAGTCAAGTTATTAGTTCAAGGTCCACACAGTTTAACACTTTCAGCGGCATATCTGTGTTTAGACATGTCACCAAGCTAGTTTGCTGACTCTGTCAAGTAGCCACTCACTCTACAGCAGGAACTACACGTAAAAAATAAAAGCTCTGTGCCAGAAATTCACTGCACTTAAAGATACAGTGTGTTCTTTACAAACTTGAAACATTTGCAAGTCACTTCAGTCCATTCAGAATGGACCCACAATCCAATTTTGGACTGCGACCCACCAGTTGGAAACCACTGTATTAGGATGTTAAAGTACCACCACTACAACCAACATTAAAATACAGTAGCGTAGGCCTACCCTGTTTAGCTACAGACAATTCACACAGAAGGCAGGTTTATTCTAAATCAGATGACTAGGAGCAGCCACCCTCCACAAAGGGGCAGCAGAACTACAACTGGCACTTACAGTCTTCCATACGGCTCTGGTACACTGCAAAGGCCAACCACTCATCAGGTGCTGTGGAAACTTCACAGGCACTGCTTTAGAAGCCACTAGCACTTGCACTCTGTTGGTTGATGTCCACTTCAGTTTCAACAGGGCTGCTCAAAATATTCACCTCCTGGTCCACACTTTTCCTTAATAGTTAATAGTTCCTGTTTGGAGCCACAATTTCAGTGTCCTTACAACTTTCATTTTACCTCGGCTTATTATCTTGCTATCACAGTTTAGCTCAGAACTATGGATATATGCGTGCATTACGTTCATGAACATGATTCGTGGCTGATATTGAACAAAATTATTACAAAAAGGGCAAAATCTTTTTTAGATTACATGTCATGGATCTCATAGTTTATGTATGTTCATTCTAAATGCTATAGGCCATTATTTAAATGATCAATATAGGTTTAAAAAAAAGTTTTGTGGAGATTCCTCAACATACCACCAGAGGGAGTATCATAGTTTGAGAACCAAGGATGTCACAGATGCGTTGAAACTTTATGTTTCAGCAATGCTGTGACACAAAAACCATTTGGTTATGCTTAGGAAAAGACCTATGTCGCTTCCCAGCCAACATTTTTTTTTTTTTTTTTTTAAGATATTTTTTGGGCAGTTTAGCCTTTAATTGATAGGACAGCTTAAGCATGAAGGGGGAGAGAGAGAGGGAAGGACATACAGCAAAGGGCCACAGGCTGGAAACGAACCCGGGCTGCTGCGGCAACAGCCTTATACATAGGGCGCCTGCTCTACCACTAAGCCACCGACGCCCCGCCAGCCAACATTTGTATGTGGGGTTCATGTGGGTAGTAAACAGGCTGAAAAATGGGGCATATATGGGATTGTTCATGGGTTACATACTGGCCCCTTGCCAATTGGCAACATGGGTGGGTTTACCCTAGTGGGCCCCAGATAAGATGTCCATTTTGGGCCCATATACATTTGGTACCCAGGTAGCCCGAGCATAACCAAGTGGGGCCCACTTGGGTAAGGCAAACATGTGGGCAATTGGCATGGGGCCGGTATGGAACCCATGGACGGTCCCATACAGGGCCCATTTGTCAACCCATTTACTACCCATGTGGGTCCCACAATGCTGGCTGAGTTATAGGAAGATCTGCCACAGGGAGAAAATCATGTTTTGGTTTAAAATACCTGGTTTGGGGGCACAATCTCCATTGGAAAGGCAGCCATGTCTCAGTAAAACACAGCAACTTCTCATGCCTTTAGAGCTGCTGGAAACACAGACACTGACAAAACACCCATGTTTGGTGTCTAAAAAGATGGCGAAAAAACAGCAATGACTCATTAAATCACAAGTGATTTTGTTGTTTGTTGGTCTCAAACAGTAGACTGCAGTGGACTGAAGCTGGGCAGGCATCTCACCAAGGAATCCCCTCCACCTCCAGATGACAAAGTCAGCTTTCAAGTCATCACTTATAAATGTTGATATGATACAAATGAAACGTACAAATGTAATGTATGTGAGGTGACTGGGCTGTGGAATAAGTTTTTTTTCCAATAGGGGAGCTTCATATATTTAAAGTCACTGATTTATAAATCACCTGTTCTGTGATCTAACTGACTAAATCCAAAAGGAGAAGAGCACAGTGGACCTTCAGGTTGTTGACATTTCAATGTAATGCAGGACAAACGTGTAAACAGTAATAGTTGAGGGATAGTACCTTTTAAAAATCATCACAGTGTAAAGGATCAGGTATTAATCTCTTACAGCTCAGGCCTGAAGATTAATGCTGTGATAACACTGTGTTGAACACTGCAATGAGAATATATAGCCATAAAAATGCAAAACTAACCTGACACTGATCTGATAAACTGTCAGGTTATTCAGTCTGAATCTATGGATCAGTTTTCTCGGCTGGAAGAATGTACTGAACTTTATGATGCCAGCACAATTAAAAAAAACCCTCACATAATGAACTGCACATCTGAACAAAGCGTCCTTTGTTATGTTGCAGAAAAGGACTCAGCTGTGTTAAGTACATACGCGTTAAATGATAAAACTATGTGTTGATTGTAAAAGAGATAAAGTGACTCCAGACGCACAAGCCCTGAAAGCAGGTTTGTCCTGCTGCACTGAGGTATTCAGTGCCTAAAGGCCTGAACCAAATATTTACCTTGGCGTTACTGTACAGAACCTGAGCAGTGTTACTACAGTTACTATAGTATTACTCAACACAAAAACACAATAAAACTTTGTGGGTGTTGATCTAAAAATAAGATTTTAAAGTACAAGGTCAGAGCATGTAAAGAAGGCTAAAGTTACATAAAGGTAATTTACCTTTCATCCACTGGCTATATTCAGTAAACCAGCCAGTGTTAATTGGGAGCTATTCATCGTCAAGATGGAAGTATCTGGGGGTTACGTAGGTTGTTTGTGTCCCTGTGGGTCTGCAGAGGCCTGACAGCTCGGCTCGGTGATATAAACCAGCTCACTTACAAACCATTTACTGCTCACCACTTCATTACTGATGCTCATACTTTTACAAAAGTAATGGAGCACAGAGACAGGCATGCCTCTCCATTGATAGTGACCATTTCTCTCACTTCACTAGCAAAACTCCAATGCACAAAGTCCCCACAGTTTACTAACAAAATAATATCAGCTCTCTGTTTTGTTAATATAATTTAAATATTTATTTTCGATCCTCTATCATGGGGGTTTTAAACATACGGCTCGTGGGCCAGAACTGTCCAATCCTGCCCACTGGATGACATCACACACCTAATGTTGATGCACTTGTGAGGGCTAAGAGGTGCCAGGTTTCATAAGCAACTTAAACAGTTATTAGCCTCCTCAGCTGCTCTTCTCGATGTTTCTACCTTTTTTTGGGGGGGGGCCATTAAAAGGTTTTTTGGGAGGGAGTTTTTCCTTATCTGCCGTGAGGATCCAAAGGACAGAGGGATACTGTATGCTGCAAAGCCCTCTGAGGCAAATTGTGATTTGTGATATTGGGCATTATAAATGAAACTGAAGTTGAATTAAATGTAAAATGTTGCTTCAGAGACTTCTCTACCCCGACAAGAATACAGTTCTCTGAAAAAAGAATAATTAATTATTGTGGTCACATTTAAAGATACTAAACATTGTGCAAAATATTGTCAATCAGCAGCTTCAGTAGCTTCCACTTTAGCTTGGTGTGTTGATGCTTGCATTTCTGCACAGGGGTGGAAATATATGTAGAAATGCACATGTAATGACAGTGAAAAGATGACTGACTGAGTGTGGAAAAACTGAGACAATTTTGAAATTACACCTATATTTTTTAAAGACTTATCAAGCTGATAATCATCTGTTATGCGATCTATGGAGTAAAATGAGTTTGACACCCCTGCTCTATCACCTCTTAGTTTTCAGGAAATCTCACACAGAGAATCTAAACCATCAAACCAGGTCCCATTGTTACAGCTAGGGGGCAGCATGGTACTGTGACATTTTATCAGTGACGCTCACAAGCTGTTTTTATTTTTTTTGTCCTCCTACACTAACCCGCCAGAGTTGTTTCTAGATCCCTGTAAGACTTGTTAAACTTGTATGTTTCCTGTTAAGGGCTGTGAAATAGAGAGCTCCGTGTGAAAAACTGGAGCTTTTTAAACCCCATACATTACAAAACTCTCACAGTTCCCTCTGAGACAACTCTTTCAGCTGTCTACCTCTTTATTCCTCAGCAGTCACTCTGGTTGAAGTCACTCAAGCACATAAAAGAATCCCAGGAATGATCACCTTGTTAAGCATACACAACTTTCCCCTCTTAAGCCGCCGGCCTGCAGCCCCTATTAGTTTACTGCTTGGCTTGCCACAAAGGAGGGAGAGATAATGCTGTGGCACTTGAACGGTTGATTTGTTTGTTCCACACAGAATAGCAACAAATGAAGGTCATGCCCTGCCAACAATAGCCAGTCAGCCAGTGTGAATAAGAAAGCTCAGTCTATTCACCTCCTTGTCCTGCTGTAGGTACAAGTGTGAAGAAAGTTTTCAGAGTGGGAAGTCTACACTCTCAGTTTCTCAACGTTAAACCATGACATAGAAGTAGCTTCAATGTTTTTCTTTTAATCTTTAATATTAAATTGAAACCAGATCTCTACAATGTGATCTAAATAAATTACAAATACATCTGTGAGCTTGAAGCCCTGCACCACGAATACTTTTTTTTCTTTGCCCAAGAGGCTGAAGGAGGTCAAAGCTCGGGCTGAAAGGTGATCAGGCCCAAACACAGGATTCATGTGCTTCATATGTTCCAGCGGGAAAAAACACTGACCCACTGAGCACGAAATTAAAGATAAAGAGCCGCTATTGACACAGCTGCGTCAACCCCACAGAGATTTCATCTGAGGATGAATGAAGTCAGTGTACAACCATCACTGGGCCGATCAAATCATCTCAGTTAGTATGTCACACTTTCACACCACTAGATTTGAAAGAGAAATATTGTACTTTGTACTCCACTACATGTTTTCTGTTTGAGTTACTTTGTAGATTTCACATTTTGTATCATACAAACACTGCAAAAATCTATCAAGTAATTTGTGCTGTATATTAAGATTAAGATTTCATTTCAATATCACAGGGAGATCTGAAATTGCTCTGTGTACCAGGACATCAACTGTTTTACATAAATACAATACAAAACATCATGTAACCAAGCAACAAAAACCATACTACTACAAACACTACTAATCACATCAGGCATTACAGTGCAATAAATTAAACATTTCTATTACATTTAGTGAACACTGAGGCTACTTAGAAGCCATACTCTGATTTAATAGGTTTACACACTGAGGAACAAAAGAGATGCTGAACGTGTTCAGTTGAGTCTGTGGGACTCTAAATGGCAAAAGCTCATTTTCTTCAAAAAAGTGTGAGAAGGATTAGGCTAGACGTAAAACTATTGAGTCCTGAAAGTTTTATTTGGGCAGATTTTAACTTCTTATAATGAGAGAAAAACAGTATGATCATCTTATAGTTCAATTCAGCTCCCTGTGGATCAGATAACATTAAAATGCTGCATCATGTTAATACACAGGAAATAAAGGTTCACTAACATGTTATATATTAAAGCACTCTGTAAGGAGCTGTTCTGTATAATGAGCACTTTTACTGTTGATACTTTGCTTACATTTTGCTGATAATACTTTTACTAGTAGTAAAAAATAGTTAGTATAAGATAACATGAAGGATATTTACTTGTCATGGCATATTGTCACACTTTGGTTTTGATGCTTTTACTTTTGTAAAGGATCTAAATACGTCTTCCAACCACTAGCCAAAACTAATTAGAACTTATTGTATTTGTCTTTCATTTTATACGAAAAGATGTATGAATATTTAATATGTTGCTGGGTTTTATCACCCCTCCCTGGCCATTTTATCAGTGTTTTAATTTTATTTTGTTCCCCAGTGTTTTTATGATCCCTCTGTTAGTATTTTATTGTAATGTTGTTTTATTGTTGATTTTGGTTTTTATCTACTATTTTTTTGAAGCATTTTGAAACCTTGTTATCACAAGTGCTATATAAACAAAGTTCAGCAGCACTGAGATCCAGATCGGTCTTGGTCAACTGACCGGTCTCAGTCACTTATTGAAGGTCCTGGTCTAGTCTTGGTCTCAGACAAAGAGGGCTTTACAGTACACTTAATTTCAAGACCGGTGAGGACCACATCTGTGGGGATATCACTAAACTGCCTGAGTAAAAAAGGAGTGCTAAATTAAGATGGTTAAGTTGATTTCAGCTCCTGGGAAATTCCCAAACATAAATCATATCTACAATACCTTTATTTTTATCAAAATGTTGTTCATGTTGCACTCACATAGATACATACACACATTCAGTGCAACAGTAAAACAGATGCATGAAGAGGAATCTTTATTTGCTTTCTGTGGGTGTTTTTATGGGAATATGGATGCTGAGGATCAATTTAAGGGGTGCCTATAGTGTGTGATGCAGCGTGGGACTCACACTGATTTGGTCTTGACTCAGTCTCAACTCCTCAAAGTTCTGATCGTGTCTCTGTCCTGAGGCACTCTGATCTTGGTCATTACTTGGTCTCAGTTTAGATGGTCTTGACTACAATACGTACAAGTAATCAATAAATAAATAAACATAGATTTTTAACTAGGTATTTTAACTTTTTGTGGAAAAACCTTATGAGATGCAAATTATTATTCAAAGCAAGTATTTTTATACATCTTAAAACATGTCTACAACCGATCTGTAAATGTTAAAATCATGAATTGTTCAACAAAGAAAAAAAAACGTGAGTAACTGGAAGTAACTTTATTTTAGTCTCAGCAGGATTTATGATTATACAAATGTGTACAGAGAGGTAGTGGCAGCAATTTGTCTCAATCCACTCCCCCTCCACAGGCGTCAGATGAGGACATATTCAGCGTAGAGCCAACAGAGAGTGCAAATCATCACAGTGTAGCAAAACATCGAATGTCAGTTTTGCTCATCAGAAGAAACACGTACAAGGCTTTCAACACACAAGTATGACGTTAAACAAAAAGACGTAGGCTGTGTTCAGTATCCACACTGCCCCATTCATAAGAGAAATCCCCAGAGATGAAGTTAAATCAAAGTGTTTCCAGTAAAAAGAGATGTAATGGTTTTGATATGTGTGACTTAGTCCAGTGCTGACTACAGAAATTTAATTTAGGTTTTGTCTTGATTGCATGAAGCAGCCCTTCCCAGTTGATGTAAAAACAATACTGTGTTGTCTCTAATATTTGGAGTAACCTTTGTAATAAAATTACAACAAATGCCTGTTAATAATATTTTTCATGATCTATTTTTTGTATAAAAACTGTATAAAAATGGATGTGTACAAAGTCCCTCATTTACTGGTCCCTAAAACCTTCACTGAGCCAGGATTTTGTGTATTCAACCATGAATAAATAAAAAAAAAACCATCCTGGCACTCCTCACTTCATATACTTGGATTTGATCTTCATTCATTAAAAAAGGTAAATATATTTTATTTGACGAAATGATATACAAATTAATATTCAGATACTGTATGAAAATTTAAAATATTTGATAGGCATAAAAAAGTGAGGGTTAATAACCTCATATTGTTCACAAAAGGCAGTACTGGTTGCGTTGTTTTACAGTGCATTAAAGAGTGCGTTTTCAAGTTTACTAACGCTAAGATAATTACGTGTAATTCATTTGTTAATAAAGTAAAATCCACTCAGAATAGAACGGACAAATTTACATAAGACTTAAAGTGGGAATATAAAAATTAAACAGTATGTACATTTAATTTCTACAGGATGCTCTAATACAAAGACTGTTCTGATTTCATCCATCAGAGCTGCTCAAATAATACTGAGTGAATTACATTGAGATCGTGCCCAGGATTCACCGCACAGATGTTTTGGTGTAATATCTACAGTTTTGGCACAGATCTCCAGCTGTTTGGTCCAGCAGTGATGCATTTAAAGCAGCTTCATCCTCCACCTCAGGGTTCGTTCACAAAGTGAAGGTGGACAAGATGTTGTCCTGACTTGAGGAGCGCTTGTATCCCAGAGACGAGCTGAAGTACGTCTCCCCGTCGGTGCTGATGTCATCGTCGTCGTCGTCGTCATCCAGCGTGTTGAGCAGTGGAGCGGAGTTGCCCTTACGCCTGGATGAGACAGAATAATATCAGTACAGGGACAGTAAGAATGTCTGTGTTTCCTTACTTTAGTGTGTTCCAGATAACAAACTTGCAAATGGACAGTTGTGTATTGTTTTTAGCCGTTTACCTGATCTCACTCCGCAGAGTTTTGAGCTGGCTCTGCAGCTGCTCGTTGGCCTCCACCTGCTCATCCAGATCCCTCTGCAGCTTCTTCTTGCCATGTTCCAGCCGGTCGATCTCTTCTTCGGCCTCGTCCATCTGCCGCTTCAAGGCTTTTAGACGCAGGTTCAACTACAAGAAGAGCCAACATGCATGGCGTTAAAAGGGTTCAACAAATAGTTTCACTATATGGCTATTAATGTAATTTAAAGTCTCTAGTATATTGCATTTAATGAGAGTATTACGTACTTGGTCCTTTTGATCTTGCAATGAGTTGTGTTCTTCTTCACCTTGCATCATCATCTCTTTCACCTTCCTCTCTAGCCTGCGGTTCGCCAGCTGCAGGTTGGCACGCTCCCTGAAACACATGCAATGAGAGGCATCATCATACTGTACATGTAGTAAGTCCAGCACATTGTTCTGACTTACTACATCTTTGAACTGAAAGAACTGAGAGCTGATCAGATTCTATCAGGTTTGACTGCACCGTAGTTGGATTAAAAAATCACTACTAAGTACCACTTCAGTTTAAATCAATATTCTGGTCGTGATCTTTATAGGCTTCAACGTTGTAACTCACATTTATTAGTGTTCCAGTATAAACTCTAACTTTCACCTGCAGCCTAGAGGTTATTGTGGTACCAACCTAATGAACCTTTACAGTCAACTTTCCCCTCTAATCCTTTGCTCCTCCATCACCTTCACCACAGCACACCTCATTTCTATTCCCAGTTGGGAGCCTTCATCTCACCTTTCCTCTCCCTCCAGCCTCTCCTCCAGCTCCTGTATGCGACCCTCCAGCTGGGCTACCAGGCCCTCTTTGTTGGACTTGTGGGAACCCTCTAAATGAGCCACTCTGCTCTTCAGGTCTTTGGACTACAGAGGTCACAGAGAGAAAGAGGTAGTGAGGTACAGATCTGGGCGAATGTTTGTTCATATCTTAATATCATTGTTTCAAACGTATAATTGGAAATTGAGAATGGGTACTATCAAATGAAAATGATGAAAAGACATATGGATGAAATGAGTTGGTGCTTTTGTTGTGAGACTGTAGAGTAACACTGTGTGTAGTTTTCCTCCAGACAGGAGAGTGTGTACCTGTCTCTCCAGAGCCATCTTGTCACACTCCAGGTCCTGTCTGCTAGCCCTCTCCTGCAGGAGTTCATTCCTCATCTGCTCCACCTGTCAAGCCGAGCCCAGACACTGTCATCACTACGGTCCCACACAGTCTGATGACAATTATTATCAGACGCTGCCTGAGTCTCACTCACAACAGAAACTACTGCAGCGCTGAGTGACTCAAAACGCTAAACAATAGAGGAGTTAATGCTGAAAGAGCCTCAGTTAATTGGGGAGCTCGATTTTCTTGTTTGGCTGCATTCCACTTTTTGTTGAAATCTTCCTGTCAACTCTCAGTGACACGGGGTTGTAGTAAAAAAAAAAAATAATGACAGTAGTTTCTGTAAGGAAAATATAGCTGTAGGCGTTGAGACTACAGGTAGAAGGTATATGTTTTTAAACCTAGCAACAATTTTGTGTAAGGTGTGTGGGATTATACAAGATTGAAAGAATCGCTCATTATTTTGGTTAATACAGTTACTCAGTTTCATGAGGGAGCTGAGATCAATATTGAGAAAAAAAAAATGAAACAAAATTCTGTGAATATAATAAGATTTTTTTTGTTATCAGGTTAGCTGTTTCCACCTGTTTCCAGTCTTTATGTTAAGCTAAGCTAACTGGCTACTGGCCCTTATATTTAAAAGATAGATATCAGAGTGGTATAGATCTTTAACAATGGGGAATCGAGAACCAGTTCCACATTGTCCGATTCACTGGTATTGTATTCCTCTAAGCTTTCTGATTCCTTTCATCAATGCCAGCACATATTTACTAACAGTTGCACATTGCAACACAGTAATGTCAAACTCACGGGTCTACGCTGCTGGATGTTACAACTGAAAGGAGTGATGACAGAGACGGGAACGCTCCAAGAAGAAAGATGAAAACAGCTGATTGTTATGTCTGCACTGTAAAATGATAATTGAGTGTTCAGGTTCAAAGATAACAAAACAGTTGTGGTGAAAACCTGCGTAGCCCTACTTTTTTTTCCATACAGAAAATATATCAGGAATCAATAAGGGAATCGATAAAGAATCAGGGGCCAGTTGCACAAAGCCCCCTAAGTTTGCTCCTTAAGTAAGACACTTCAGGCTTCCATGAAAAAAACTCGCCAATAAGTGACTGAAAAGATCCTATTGCTTGAAACCACAGAGCAATCATTAATTGTAAATGGGCTGGAAGAGCACAGCCTTGAAGAAATTAAGTGATCCAACCCCCGACGGTCACAATAATAAACTGACTTCTGGTGAAATTTAAAGTGCAAGATCAGTTACTTATCATTTAGCATTTCTCATTTACTTCCATAAACTCAACCATGTAGCAGTTAAGACAGAGTCAAAGGTATTTCATGTTTTTGCTCTTACGTTGGTTACTACGGTTCTTTGTGCAACGGTTTAACAGATTTTATGCAATTCAACCGGCTCCAGACTAATGAGCAGAATTGATAATGGCAATAGTATCAATAAAATCAATTCCCATCCCTGTGGATCTTCTCATCTAACTCTCCGCAAGAGAGTGAATACCGTATACTGTAAGTGTATTTCCCAAATGTCGAACTACTCCTTTAAAACTAATCTGGTGTCATCGTATATCCACTCACTGAACACAAAATGAACTCAGAGAGGCCTTACTGCATGAACATGACTGCTCAGTGATAGTCTGCTTCAAAAGAAAGGGGGATGAAAAGTAATCGATAGAGCGGTGATGGTTTTTTCTTTGTGAAGAGAGCTTAGAATTGGTGATATTTTATGCCAATTAGTGGGTGACAGTGGGCTGCTCTGATGAACGATGGCCCCTATAACTGGTGCACCCAGCACAGTGCTTGAGGGAGCTGAATCAGCAGACTGGAACATACAGCGAAGCTAATCTGCTTTGTGAAAGACGGCAGGAGAGGAGAGGGGAGATTACTCTCATTTAGACAGGAGAGGAGCACCTGGTGCCAGGAGAGACGCAGGTGTTCTTCCTGCTGCCTCTGCTGCAACCCCACCACCCCTCCATCCCATAGCCATACATCGCCCCTCTCCTCCCCACAGACATTAGAGCACACACACCAGCACATACCCGCATGTGTGTGTGTGTGTGTGTGTGTGTGTGTGTCTCGGTGTGCGCTGACAAACACACACCACCAGCACTCAACCTACTCCACTCTGACTGCACAAAGCTCAAGTGTTGCCTTGACAACCGACCTCAGCCTCATGCTGAACTATTGCCACTTTGTCACAACACCACTATTTTCTCCCTGCCAAGAATTTTTTAGAAGGGAAACCATTTAAGGAGATTTTAAATACTCTACTCAACCACACTAAGTCTCTCTTGATGTCGCCACGCACATTAATTCAAAATTTTGGTCACAACCTTTGTGTCAGTTCCAGACTGAGAGGAACCTGTAGCTAGGCCCGTCTCTGGATCTCAGTTTTACATTTAATGTTTAAGAGATGCAAAGGTCCCGTAAAACTCCGACCACAAGACGCACACCTTTACATAAAATCAGCAGGGTTGCAATAAAGCAGTTTTATTTCAAAAACTCCAGAACCAACATCCTCCCTGTGATTAGTAAGCACTCTCCCACGAACAAACAACAATCCTAAAAGCACACGTACTTTGTCTAAATCTTACTTCACAGTGCCTCCGTCAGCAGCTTTATCAGGGAGGAATAAAAACTGGAGCATTTGCTAGCGAGGGTATAAAAACTGACTTCAAGCACAAGAACTGGATTTGTTCCTCGAGATGAAGTTACTGAGCGTAATTTCCAAGTGAACTCTGCAACCTGCAAACTTGAGACATTTGGCAGCTCGCATATTTTGGCTTGAGCGGCGCATTAAGAGGGGTCTTTTGTGACTGATGCATGAAAATTGGATAGACGCTCTTAGAGCATGCTGGCAGGCCGCCAACCTGAATGATTATGCAAGATCATCTTACAAAGCAATAACCCGTCCACTTTATCCAGACCAGGAATAAACTGGGCATGTAGTGTGGATATTTAATGTTAAGACACACACATCTGAGAGTGTGCACATGCACTGAAGCATCATCAACCTACATATAAATCACGTAACCTGATTCTTTCAGGACTATATTTGAGACCCGAAATATTTTTGTGGAGATGACTTTTGTTTCAGTCAGAGATTAGTGATTGTGGTCATGATGTTAGAGGTGGAAGACAAAGCAACAGGAGATCTGGATATCATTTACAGGTTGAGATGGAACAGAGACATGTCTGTGGGAACTAAAGTGAACATGGACACAGGTCACCTACACAGGTGAGCACTGATAATGAGAAAGTGTTGAGAGTGTGTGTGTGTGTGTGTGTGTGTGTGTGTGTGTGTGTGTGTGTGTGGTACCTGTACTCTTCCTCGGTCTATCCTGTCCATCAGCTGGTCTCCACTCTGACGCTCCTCCTCCAGGTCTAACTCCAGCTGAGCGATTCTGTCCTGCACAATGAAGCGGTTACATCCATACAGTCAGTGAGTGTTGCTATCTGAATCTGTCATATATCAAATGATTGATAACTGATGTTTACTGAGGTGTATGAGTATCCGTACTTATCATCATAAGGCCTTTTGCAATGATTTGATGTCATCATGTCTACTATTAATAAAACCTTTATTAGAAGCTTTATCTGACATCATCATTTACCTCCATGAGTTTGACATGTCGAGCTTTGTCATCTTTAGCGTTGGCTTTTGTCTCAGCCTCCTCCTCCAGTTCATGAACCTTGTCATTTAGCGTCTTCTCCCTGAGCAGGGCCTCGTCTCGCTCCCTCTGACACTGCCGCAAGTCCTCCTCACGTAGTGACAACTAAAACGACATGCAACAAATGACGACTATTGGTCGACTAGGGAAATTCAATTCAATCCATTTATGGTGAACTGTGGGAATGGAAATGAGGCTTGTGCACCCTGCTCCACAATAATCTAAGATTTAGAAAACAAAATCAGGTTTATGTGTGAAAGAATGCATATGC
The DNA here is from genome assembly GCF_011397635.1 of Epinephelus fuscoguttatus. NCBI lineage: Eukaryota > Metazoa > Chordata > Actinopteri > Perciformes > Serranidae > Epinephelus > Epinephelus fuscoguttatus. The sequence continues at coordinate 26,361,340 of NC_064753.1, read as the reverse complement.
ACATTTCAGTGAAACTTGTCTTTAATCAGTGTCTAATTAAATGACCCTCAGTGCAGCAATAAATACTTCTGGAAAGACCATCTCCTTGTTCAGTAAGTCATATTACTTCTCATCTTAAGTAGCTTAAGTATCACAGCTGAAGCAATGACCAACAATTTAGCTGCTGCTTAAGGAAAATTATTATATGGTTCCCCTGAGTGACTAATGAATCCAGTGCAGCTAGAGCTTCCCCCTGTGTTCATTCAGCAGCAGTGCCCCCCACAGCTGGAAAATTGCCCCCATTGCTTAATGCTAAGACAATGAAAATACATCAACTGCCCTTACATCTCACCAGGAACAAATATTTGGCCATTAGTGCAGAATTATTCCATATTTCATCATGTAAATACTTAAGACCTAATTCAAGCCGTCGAGCTAAAGCTGAGCACACAAAGACTTAATAATAAGTGTAATGGGATAATGGTGCATCCTCTCTCAGGGCCTGAAGAGCAATAAAGAGGTTAGGAGGTGAATAAATTACTGTATACTTGGATTAATAGGGCAGATCTAGGGAGTGAAACCTGCTATGACTTATTGCTGCTTTTACGCCGCCTTCCTGGACAGATCGCTCTTGAAAATAGAGACTGTTAAAGAAAAAGCATGAATGTAGCCTACATTTGTAATTTTAGTGATAGTCTGCCAAGTTCACATGGGTGGAGATGGACGAGGCGTTCAAGAGCAGCTGGAAAAGTGGACTCACTAGGCCCAGTCGAGAGCAATCAGTTTCTCAGGAGAGGTGGAGGAGGAGGATGTGAATGCTGCCGCTGCAGCTTTCAAAACAATGATATCACAACACTGACATCCTCCTCTTCCTGTGCACCAGCTGGACAGAGATAGATCAGCATGAATGTAGACAGGAAAAAAAGGATGCTGACCATGTCCTTACATACACACTTTGCCCACAAGCACATGTACAGCTGAAAGCCCATATCAGGAAGATCCAGATCAGTAAATCAGTAAAATTGAGCGGCAGCATGTTATGCATGTCAAATAAAGGCTGAAAGTAATGACTACAGTTTCCAGAGAGGGAAATGTCACTGCTCTTCTTTTCTCTTTGCTTGGGAGCCTCTTGAGCTTAAAAGGGCAGAGCATGCCAAAGCCTCTATTAAAAGGTACCCAGTGGAGTTTTCATTATAAACAGACACGGTTTTGTTTACAGGGTTAGAGTTAGGCTACATTGTGTGCATCGTAAAGGCCTAACAAACACGATGAATGCATTTCCTACTTCAGAAAACATTTTCAAACCCCTTTTTGATGTTTTAAAATCTGTCGTGTTTACAGTCAATGTCCTTTACAGGCATGTTGTCTCATTTTGGGGCACATGACCTCAAACAACTGTGCTACCAGCAGTGCTTCATTACATGACTGTTGACTGCAGATTAATGCAACATTACATTACTTCAAAGCACAACTAGTGGTCAAGAACTCTTTTGTTTTTGGTTCGTACTCTTCTTTTTTACAGGACCACAACTAATCTCCCACTTGTAACTCACTAATACAGAAAGTGGCAGGTTTATATTTGGTGTGCAGCTCTGGAAAACAGCAATATATTCTTGCGAAAAAAAATCAGTCACATGGGGTCACCAGACACATCAAAAACACCTCCAAAGAAAATCATCCGTCTACATTTGCTGCCCCTGGGTCTGAAATGAGCAAAAAAATTAACTGACATACAATGGGACAATCAATTATATCTCATTCACAGACCCTATAATTTACTTGGTCCCGGAACACTGGAGATGGTTACTAACCCAGAGGCAGTCATCTATTGTACACTGTTATCTGTATTACTCCTTCGTTGCTATGGTCCTTTCCTCCCTAAACTACATTATATCTCACAATGTCCTGAAGCATTTCTGCTTTCATAAACTATAAAACCATTTCTGTGCGGTCACTCTAAGTACAGTCTTAACTGCCCTGCCCTGTTAAATCAATGTTTCATAAATACATAAAACCACATAAGCCACCCTCTTCTCTAAGATAAATTATTCACATTCATCTGTTCCCACTTTCAACAAAAACATTCCTCACATACCAAAGTGCTGACGAGGATAAATTGCTCAAATGCAAACAATGCAGAGTGGTCACAAGTTGTTCAGTTTCACCGTTATGGTGCTGTGGCCACACATCAGAGGAGTTCTCCACATTTGCCCTTTTAATTCTGACTCTTGAGAGTAAACATTAATTTTAATAAAGAGCAGAGATTTTCTAGGGCTTTACTCGGCTCAACTACTTCACTTTAATGCTATGTTTTGGGTTTAGGAGGGCAGCAGGGAGTAGAAATACCTAAGTGATGACATCACGCTCTGAGAGGAGAGGATGATGTTGGCGGGAGGGGTCAAACTGGTTGAGTGAGAACAATGGCTCATCATCTGCTGTCCTGCATGGGAGTGCTGGATCAGGCTGACTAATAATGGCCTTGATCTGACCATTCGCACCACGGAAGCGGTGTCAGCGTTCAAATCTGTAACTCCCCTCTGACAGCATGTTACCCTAGATGAGTCTGACGTAGCCCACTGTACCTCGTCTTGTAGGGTTTGGGTAGCCAGTAGGCACTGCTCCAGCTCCTGTCCTCGCTCCTTCAGAAGCCTCTGCAGATCTGTCAGCTCCCGACGGTTGTTCTCTTTGTAAATATTAATCTGCTCTTGGAGCTCCAGAGTGGACGACTGGGACGCCTCCACAATATCATTCATCTACAGGCACAGTGAGGTGAAGTACAGGGAGAGAGGCAGAAAGAAATGTGAGAAAAAAAACCTTTAAATCCACATAATCAACCTGAATCCTGTCAAATCCCTTAATTTTAGAAAACAAAAGAAATTATGGATTGTTCACTACAGACACTCACCTCCTTCTGTAGTTTCTCCACTGTACGGTCCAGCAGCTTCCTCTCATCCTCCATGTCGTTCTTCATGCGCTTGAACTGGTCCTTCTGAATCTTCTCCTCTTGTAACCTCTCCTCTAGGTCCTTGTGTTCAGTGCTCAGTTTGGAAAAGTTCCTCTACGGAAGGACACAACATGAAAGATATCAAACCGTCCTTGTGACAGACATGTCTCCACATACTGTGTAGCTCAGTGATATCGATCTCACCTGCACGTCCTCTAACCGAATGGTCAACGCTCGATTGGCACGCGACATCTCTTCTTCTTGCTCCTTAATTTCAGCCAAAGATTCCTCCAACTGCTTTTTCTCTCTCTGTTAAGGAGACATTGTGGCATATAAGACTTTCATATAACAAAATATGATACAAAATATAACTAGCAGTAACAGCAGTTCTGTGATTGACTCATCTTGACCTCTCACCTCCAGTCGGCCGGCTCTGTCCCCCTGCCTGCTCTCCTGTAGCTTGGCCTCATCGATGATGCGGTTGAGTTTGGCCACCTCATTTTCCAGCTCCTGTGCCCGCCTGCGCAGCCGCTCGGTCTCTAGGGTCAGCCGTCCTGCTTGGCCCTCGGCTGCACCCTTGGCTGCCTCCACTTCAGCCTTCTCACGGACCACTGCTGCGCTGCTCTGTAGATCAGAACAAGACACGAGGCCTCAGCACAAAGGAAGCAGGAGTCTGTGACACTCGGCGGAAAGTGGAACAACGATGCATGATGGAACATTTGAGACTCTCCCAAATGCCTCATGCAACAAAAAGCTATTTGAAGTGCTCAGTTTCTTGCTGAACATTTGTTGCTGTGGAGACACAGAATAACAGTGTCCTCCTGTGATTCTCTCACACCTCATAATAAAGCACAAATGAAGGCAACTAAATCTGAGCTTTCATCAGCCTCTGATGATTGAGGGCCACATAAAATCAGCAGCCTAACGAGGCAGATCTGTCAGTCTCCTGTGTCACTAGATTTAAAGTTTTCCACCTGACATACTGCTGTCAGACAGCTTTTTAGACAAGTCTTAAGTCCAGTGCCAGCAGCAGCAGCAGGGACAGAGTTAATGGGGAGTCCTGTGAGTTCTCGCCATGCCCAAATTTCTGAATGAAGAGTGTGCTTTGGCTCTGACATTTGAGGGTGGAGTGCTATGCAGGAGAGAAAGAGCGGGAGACAGGCGGAAATACATGTCTGTGTGAAAGGAGACAAAGAAAACTGACAACAACCACGCGACTCAGTCAGTATGACAGACAACAGGTTTTCAGTTGTGATAACACCCTTTCGATGAACTACAGCGTCACAACAGAGTCACAAATGTTCGTTTGGAAACAAGATTTTTTTGGAACGGAGATGGAATGTTAGGAAACTGGTTTGGCAATTTCCTGTTTATGTCAGTAAATTGAGGTTCAACACGACAGAGGACATCTGTAAAATCTATAGCGTCAGTTTATCTGTATAACAGAGCCGGAAAACTGAAGCTAAAAGTTATTAAATAAACGCTCCAGGTGTGAAAATGTGTCAAAGAGTCAATAAAGTTCAATGTTCTCTTTCTGCACAGGCAGGTTACTCTCCATCACAGCATGTGTGTGTGTGTGTGTGTGTGTGCACAAAAGCATGACAGCACATACACACACACCTTTCTGTCTTCAAGAACCAACTGACTGCGTTGTGCTCTAGCTGGTGACGCACTGATGAAAGACGGCACAGAAAAATGCACCAATACAAACAGTGAAACTAAAAACAACTGTAGTTGTTTATTCTTGAGCAGTACCTGTTTGTAGCGTAGTAAAAAACACACCTTCCCTCCACACCATCAGGAAAACCTTCATGTTTTTCCTGTTGTATCAGTGACGTAAAAAGCACAAAGACACAAGTTATCACAGTGGGCTTTTCAATGTAGAGGGAGTGTGTGGCGGGCGAAAAGTGTGAAGCTTTGTGAGTTGCAGCATGCAGTGAGCGTTACTGGGAATTTGAACGAGGTTTCGAAGGTGGTAACTTATTTACAAATGCAAAATTTAGTTTCTCCTGGAATCCAAAGTCTACCTCTCTTCACCCCTTAATGCCCGTTGTGACTAAACTGAAAGGTGTTCGTTGATCGGCTCGTCTTGTTGTCACCGTGCATGACTATAGGCACCTCCTGTACTAGAAAGGTGATGGTGCCTCCCTGCTTCAGAGACAGCGGGCCAGTCAGACCTGTTTCTCCTGTCTCCACAGAGCCGCCCTCATCTCTGCCTGACTGGGTCATTTAGTTTGGTCACAAGAGCGAGGAGATCTGTACAGACTGTGCTGCTTAATGCACGGGTAACACTGTTTCACCTGTCAGATTAGCCTGACAAAGGAGAATTCATGTTAGACAACATGTAAGACTTTGTTGTAAATAAAAAGGCTACTGTAAATATTAGAAACAACCACTTAGTATAATGCGGTACAATACCTCAGCACCAAAAGCTACAGTCGCCGCAAGTACCATTATCATCACATTTAATTCATGATGTCTAATTATATATATTTTCCCTTTCTCTGTATTTCTTTGTATTTATTGATTTGTTGTCTACTGATTTGTTAGTTTTTCTGCTCATTTTGTCTGCTTCTTGTTGTCATTTCTCTTTTAATGTATGTTTCTAAATTACCTTAGAAGTCTACTTTTCTGTAATTGTTTGTTTTTCTCCTTAAAAGTTGAGGTGAGGGCTGTTGTATAAGCCTGTGGTTTCTTTTCCTCACTTGACACACTTCTACTTTTTTCATTATCTGGATTTTATGCAGTTTTATCTGTGTGCAAATACATAAAAATAAAATAAAATAAAATAAAATAAAATAAATTAAATTAAATTAAATTAAATTAAATTAAAAATAAGAATACAAATAAAAATACAAATAAAAAATTAAAAATAAAAGTAAAAATAAAAATCACACAGAAATATTAATTAAAAAAACTCAATTAAGGCTTTAGCTTGGACCTTATAAACTAGCAACTGACTAAAGAAATACATTTGCAGTTTTCTGGACCGATGTATCTGCAGTTTAGGTCCAGACAACCGGGCGGTCTCTTGTGTTATTTTGGGTTACAGTAGCTTCCTCATGTTGGTTTAAAAAAAAACAAAAAAAAACTTGAATATCAAAGTGTTGATTGTCAAAGGGGTTGGGTGGGATGTGGGTCTAAACACAGCTTTCACTACAATAATAAAGCATTGACAGTGTGTGTCAGTGCTCCATTTTAACAACACACACAACAAGTTCAGCCCTCACACTTCTCTGCCTGTCCCACTTCCCACACTGGGTCATACCAGTTAAAAACCCGGGCAAAGCCACCCAGCCACAAAGAGGGACACCCTGACGCTGCCTGTGAGAGGGAACAGGAGGGGATGACGTTAGACTCTTTTTCCATTAGACTTTCCCATCTGCAACTCTCATTTATTTGGAGGGATTCTAACAGACCAGCATCATGACCTGACATGGTATCTGATATATGTGGAAAGATCAACTTTTCTTACATTGTAAGACAAAGACAGAAATGCCACCTCTCTTATAAGCCTTCACAAACCAGATCATTTTCTTGTACACTACTACAAAAAGTTAATCATTCATTTAAAGTGTTAAAGCCTTATTAAAGATTACCTAACAACCACTGAAGGATTAGTGCAAACAAAACAAATACTTTATCAGCTATTAGACAATGATCTGTTTAATCTGTGCATTTAATACGATCCTTTATCACCTCTTTAAATATAAATTTAACAAAGACACTGACAACACAAGCTGACTTCAATGTAGCACAATATCACAGACGAATATGTGGTAATATCGTACCGTGAGTCCTTTTTTCTCTCCTTTACACTAACTCAAAGTTTGACTTGGGTCCTCGTGTGTACTCAAACTGTTTGTATAAAGTTGCACATTAACTAACTTTGTGCAGTCTTTGAAGCACACCACGAGTGCTGGAGTGAGGTATGTGTCCCAGGTCGTGTGCTCTGGTGAAATCTTGGCTCTCCCAGTTATTTCCATTAAATAAGCCTCCAGTGCAACAAAAGAGCTGATGGTCCAAAGATATATACAGCTGCAAGAAAGCTGTGGCAGAAATCTGCAAGCATGAACAGTGCAGATTGTTTTCCTGCCCTGAATTTAATATTTCTCTGAAGTTTTCTATTAATGTCAGCAAGATTAATCCCTTCATCAGTTGTAGAGGTAACACCATAAAAACTCACAATACTGCACATGAACTTTCATACAAACATTTGAGCTACAAGTAACCAAGTTCAAATGCATCTCAAAATTAATGTAAACAGACAGTTTCCCCAAATTATAACACTTTCCAAGACGCCAGCTGCTGACTCATTTTGTCACTACCCACCCCCCTTCCCCACTCCTGATGTCACTCTGCCTGTGCTTTGTTTTCTTTTTTGTAGACAAAGAAAATGTTGGAGGTATTTTTCCACATGTTTCCCCCCTGTCCACCACCTGGCAACCTATGACAATATTTGTTCCACAAAACCCAACAGAATGGCACACAACATAACATGCGGTGCAATAACACCTTCAAAGGTTACAACAGCTGGAAAAACTGTGATTTCACTTAAAACAAAGGCACAACAACACAGAATTTGATTGGCTGATACCAACAGGATCAGCCAATCAGTCAACAGTAGTGTGTTTTATCTCACGTTTTCTCTTTCTGTTTAACTTCTGGTGAATTCCCTCTCTCTTCCCTGCTTCTCCTATTGTCTATCGTCACTCACATGTTTGTTCACAAACTTAATATATAACCGATATCTGTTCATTTAACTGTCCGTCTGCGCACTACAAACCAATCTGTACTGTGTGATCCCTTCTTTTTAGACCAGGATCTGCAAAACAATAACTTCTACCTGACTATCACTGCCATCAGATTGCACCACCGGTTCAGCTTCAACATCCACCTGCTGTCTCTGCACGACCACAAGCATCTATAGTCTCCAATATAAATAACACTTTAACTTATGGGCCAACATGCTGTGAAGATGTTGCTAATTATTGTTTTAAGGGGTTGGACTTAAGTATTCACCAGTGCTTTTTTTGATTCACTGTTTCTATTTGTCTTCTCATTCAAATGAATGTTATTGCATCATAGTTGCCAGACTATCACAGGGCTGACACAGAGACAGACAACCATTCACACTCATATTCACACCTTCATTTTTTTTTTTTTTTTTTTAAGAGTTATCAATTAACTTGCATGTCTTCGGATTGTGGGAGGAAGCTGGAGTACCCGGAGGAAATCCATGCTGACACGGGGAGAACATGCAAACTCTGCACAGAAGGGCCACACAAATATGTGTCAGGCTACAATAAGCTTTTTAACTCTTGGACCAGCAGCAGTGTGAGTGTTGTAGACATGTATTTCATGTTTATTGGCAGCTGCTTACTGTTTCTGTGGTTGGAGATGAAATGTAACCGAACCTGTTTTAACTTGTCATGGGTTTGAGCTTTTTGACAGATGAAGTGATGTAGTCTTGTTGTGTAAAACAAAAAATGTCTTTGTTGTGTTTGACTCAAAGAGGCTACAAAAAATCCAAACAAGATATAGTAAAATAAAACTATCCAAGGTCATTCAGAGTACAGGTCATTTCGTGTATGGTATCACATTATCTGAGCGTAACCCTCGTATCAGGAGAACAAATAAAAAAAACTTCTTTGGGAGTGTGGAAGCCTTGATTTGCTTTGCCAGCACGAGGTGTGTGTTACAAATACAACAGCATTCCTCATTAAAGAAGGTCCCCAGACCTGAGGGAACAGAAGGCCTGTCACGGACTGAAAGGAAGGATTGAAGTCGAAATTAAAACGCGACAGCTGAGAAGCACTGGCATCTCTTTGGTCAAAGGAGAACGGTAATCAAATCTTGTCTTGTCCTCAGAGAAATGGAAACAGATACCAGCTTTTAAAGGAGTCTCTGTGTGGAGCCAAAGTTGGCATGGATGCTGTGTTGGCTTATGTGTGGTGACAGTTGTATTTGTCTGGTTTTGTCGGTTGGGTTCAATGTTGTGACAAAGTTTATGCTGCCTTCTTGGCCAGGTCGCTCGTGAAAAAGAGACCCTTAATGTCAAGGAGACTTTTTACAAGGATATAGATGTAGATAAAGATAAAGATAAAGATATAGATATAGATATAGATACAGATAGCAAGCTTGCAGGGGTGGTTGGATATAACAGGACATTGTAGAAACTGGATATACAGAGACAGTGATGTTTCTGTTTAAAACTAGAAAGAGAATTTAGGGAGATTAATTTTCTTTCTTTTTTATTGGCCAAAAGTCCTAAGTCCTCCCTCACGTGTCACATTTGACTCTTTAGGATTCAGCTGTTGACACCATAAACACTGTTTGCTGGCAACTACACCCACAACTGCAATCACATATAAACAAGCATGACTGTAAGACATGAAACTGTTTTGATGTGCCTCCATCACAGTGCACCTACATGTAACTTGCAAGACTAAACAACTTATCAATCAGAAAAACGTAAACTAGCTTTCTGAAGTGATGTGGAGCTGAGATTCTCTATCATTTCTGCTAGTTTTCACTCCCTAACCATCAGCACAGTCACTCAGGGAATATCCTAGATATTAAAACATTTAGGATCATCTAATCTACACTCTTTTATTTTTGTAAAATACTCTGCAAACATCTGTAAATCCATTCATTTCTCCAATGTAAGACTGGATCACCCAATGTGACGGCAGAAAATACTATGCGAAGCACTGCACCAGACGCACCACTTCAAGAATTACATGTCTTACAGACTATCTAATCAAAATTAACATGTTAGATGAGTGTGACTCAAGACTTTGACTTTCAGGCTTCACAGTGCCAATTACATCTCACACTACCATCCTGGCTACAACTCAGTCAAAGGCTTGGTAAAGTCTCAGCAGTGAAACAAAGAGGGGAGAAAACTCCTGCAACAGTTTTCCAGGCCAAAGGCCAAAAAAGACAAGGATTGGATAAACTTGTGAGCAAGAGAAGGAACACCCAAAATCCACATCCCACACAACAGTTCAAGTGTGGAGACTAACAACTCAAACATGGAGATCTCGGCCCACGCTTTACACACTTGATGTTCTGAACTGGCAAAGTTACAAATACAAAGATCAAAATGTAATTTAAAATGTGACCAGACTGCTTCATTACTTAATGGTCATGATGAGGAGTACAGGGGGCAAGAATATTAAAACTATGTGAACTCATGTGAGAAATGAACAATCGCCTTCAACTTCACATAAAAACAAACTGATTGCTTTTAAAAGTGCTGCTTGATGAATGCAAACTCTCAGTTTTTAACCACTAGTCTCACAAGTTGTTGGTCATCTCTATGGTAGATCAGAATCAGAATATCGGCCAAGTAAGTGCGCACACATACAAGGAATATGACTCTGTTTTCTGTTGCTCTCAATGTACAAACACAGAGATAGCCATGCAGTTAAAAACGAGCAACAAAGCTTAACAGGTAAACATAAGGACTGGACTAATATAAACACAGTAAACTTGACTCCTTCAAGTTGTTTTGGCAGATTAGGCCCCCTCCACATCAGCGCTCACAGGCAGCGAGGTAAAGGAACAACAAACACTATAATCCAGCCGCCGCCTGGTTTCACACGGATGTGACCCTCATGTGTCCATGCAGCAACATTTTCCGAACTGAATATTTTCTGACTGAGCTGCTGCTGTATTTAGTTCCCGTTTTTTAAACTGTTTAATGTCATCAATCTGTAAAGTTATCATTAAAGCTATTTGAAGACCAACAAGGATAAATGGCTAGTTCCTTCCCGTCTCTGTCGAGATCCAGAATCTCTCTCCATCATTTCCTTCCTCACTTCCCTGCCCTGCGTCTGCTTCCTCCTCTTCACCTGTTAAATCAGCTCCTAAAGCTACGCTGGGAAATATAGTGCTATCATCAAACACACAGACTCATGCGGGAGTCTTTACTTTCAAAACAAGCCCGAGGGGGAACTCTTCTCTGGGCCACGTAAGTTTGATGATCAGACAGTGAGACTTCAGTTCACACACTGGCAGAGATTACTCGAGAGGCAGGTGGAGATACGGGTGAGAATGGCACAGGCCAGAAAATGGGCTGCGTTTAGGTGAGCGGGAGATCACTGCGGAGTCTTGTGTGGAAACTGTGGAGTTAGGAAATGAAAAAATACGGCATTTTTGGATTGAGGTTACAGATGAGAGCGTGATAACAATGTGGCCGTGTTACACACTGTGGCTCGGGGGCTGAAGGTGAAACATAACAAGAGCTGGAAATGGTGTGATAAGCACAAGGCTCTGTCTTTACAGTGAGGACGGGAGAGTACAGCTGAGACCTATTAAAGCCTCTAACACTGAGGATCCGGAGGGCCGTGGAGATGGAGATGCAACTGCAGCACCCTGAAGAGGTATAAATGAAAAGATCCAGCGCCTCTCCAGCAGGTCGGGAGCGGGTGCACTGTAACAGAGCTGGAGCTGAGTGAAGAAGGAGGTCTGCAGGGTGCACATTCTCCACTTTGACCCCAACATTCCTGGAAACAGACCGTTTTCTCTGCTCACCACACCTCATCTGTCCACATTTTCTGCATACCAGCACATGCTGGCATGAGAGATCAAATCCACTTCTTTTGTTACAGGGCATTAAGAACTTAAAATAAGTAGATTCATATCTTCTCAAGAAAGTGCAACCAAGATTTTTCAACCTTGATGAAATTCCACAGATTTCGGTTCATTGAAAACACAATGCAGCTTTCAATTTAAGACACAAAACAGGCCCCCCGCTCTTTTCAGGGGGTCAGCCACGCATCCCCTTTTCTACAGCACACTGACCCACTTATTCAGCCTGTCCCAACCCCCGCTGCTATTATTGTGTGAAACAAACTCATCATTCATCTTCGACTGAGGTTCGCAATTACCCCCACTCTTTCAGGGCACAGAGGGAAGAGGGGACACGACGCAACTCAGGAACGGCAGCTCATTAGATTAGTGATGGCTTGCCACTGCAATTAACTAGTATACAGAGCAACTCAGTGCTCCAGTTTCCAGCATTCTTCCTCGCATGGGCTGCTCCGGTCAACGCAAACGTCAGGTCTGCTCAGTGGGGGGAAGCAGCACTTTAGTCGGAGATGGGGCTGAATAATAAAAAGATGCACAGTTCACTCCGGCTCTCTCTTCCCTCTGTCTGACACCCTCATACAAAGTGGAAGCGCACATGAGATAATAAGCAGTTTTCCCTTTTAATGTCAGGCTTTCACATAACTTGTAGCTCAGACTGCTGTGGCTGCTTGAACTTTAAAAAGCAGTGGGTGTCATGCTAAAATTTAGCTTACATTTTTTTTGTTTTGGTGTGTCTGTCTATCACACTGTATTTTCATCACACAGAAAACCATAATGTCCAGAATAATGGTCTAGTTTTAATTACTGACACACTAGCAATACGCTTATTTTGTAAACATGACTACGATTACGACTACTATGATTTATGTGTCTTGTGCTGACTTGTCTGAGCTTATCACCTGTCTGCACATTGCCCCGACATAAACAGCACATATAAACAGGTGAACCATTAATGTGCCACTGTGTAGATGAATTTGAGTTGATATTTCTATATAATAATTGACAGGCACAGTCTTCTAACCTACAAAGGCCTCACAACATTTGATCTGAGGACAGCACGTTATTTCAAGGACGTGAATTAAATGCTCTTTTGTATCTTAAAAGAGAAACAAACAATGACTTCATCTTGCCAAGTGTTTACAAAGCACTGAGGGTAAACCCCTGACGACACACTCCCTCGGGGGAGCAGTACCTCTGTTTGACAAGCGGAAATGTTCTCATAGACTGTTGCTGCAGAGCGCTGCTGCGGACCCCCAACGGGCCTGCAGGAAGCTGAGAACAAGGACAACTTCCAGTCTTTGAGACAAACAGGACACACGTGAGTCACACAGCAACCTACTGAAAACAATGTGTCTTCAGTCCTTGTGCTGTCTCCTGCCATGCACTGCTGCTCGTCTTAACTTACCTTCCCTCACTTGTGGAACAACAGTTGACAAACCCTCTCTACTCTGAAGGAAATTTTCGTCTTATCTTTCGTTCTTAAATAACAGCGAGTTCATCGCTGGTTCAAGGAGGTTTATAACTTTTAATGTGAGGTTTTCAGAAGTTCAATTCTTGCCAGTGTAGTAAAACCAGAACTTTGTCCATGTCTGTGTCGCAGTAAATCAGGGCTTTTAATTGAGACTTGCTGCTGAGCTACATCAGTGACCTTGCCAGTAAGGCAACTCCTAAATATGTCAAACACAGATAAATGTCTCTAAATGTTATTATCGAACATCATTCTTCCTGTAAATCGTTCCTCCCCAGAGGAAAAACTGAGATAAGGACACACTTGTACACTTGACTGGCGAGACAGACTTCCCATGAAAAATGATGACGAGCTAGATCTAAATTTTACACAGTGTTTCATTTTCATTTTATCAGTCTGCTCTGTTGACCCAGCTCAATAGTGTGAACTCAAGCTGAGCTTAATTTCCACATGCGTCATTTAAAAAAAATGTACAACTTCTCACTGCAGCAGGTGAACATCCTATCCTGTGGTGATCAGTGAGTTTAAATGACTTTGTTTATGCAGTGCGATAACATCGCTGCTCTTTATCATCAGCATTTCTCTGGAGCTGATAAAACCAAATCATCAAATCACAAATGTATGACTAACACAGCAGATATGCACCAAACCAACCAACCCATGTGCAGCTGGAGTTTACAGGGTTAAGAGAAGTCTGTAAATATTGAAAAGTCAACTGCTAACTTGACTTTCAGCATGAATGTGAGGCTGCAGTAGTACGCTGAGTACAAGTCTGTGAAATTATGCTAATATAAAAATAGGATTTTACTCATGACTTTTATTTGCCCTCCAATCATGTGTCGAAATCACGACTTTAAGATTTCAGGCAATGGAGACAATGAGACAAGGCCTCCTCACCACCATTATCTCTCAAAGTTACACCCCAAAAATCTACTTAATAAAGTGTCAGTGTTTGAAAGAAAGTAACTGGCACCACACAGAAAACTTTGCAGGATCTTTACCAACAAACAGTTATATAAGAAAGCTGAATCCATCCTGTCTGATTGTTCCCGTCCTTTACATCAGCAGTTTCAGTTTCAGCCATCTGGAACCCTCTTCAGACTTCAACAAGCTAATGCCAACAGACGCAAGCCCTCCTTTGCACCCTCTGCCACGTCCCTCCTAAACTCTAGGAGTAAAACATAGTTATTTATCTTTAATCTATTGTTTTGTTCTTTTATCTTTTTAGTTGTCTGAGTATTTTCACTGTTGTATTGTTTCAGTGTTGTATTATGTGCCCTGAGTGTTGTGTTTGCTAAATGTACTCATCCCACTGCCCCACTGGGGACAAATATTGATTCATTTCCTGCTCTTTTTGCAAATAATTTCCACAGAAATACAGTGATACTTATTTAAAGTGCCAGTGTAACTGGATATTGTGTATCTTGCCTGTTCTGGCAGTGTCTCAGTACTCTGACACTCAGTGCCACAGATGTAAGGTGTAAATACCGTCAATTCAAAGCAGCAGCCCAACCTCTAATGACAAACACATGGCATAACTTGTGATGCAAAGCACACACACGCTCACAGCTCCCCTGATGCTTATCTCCACACTCCTCTGTGACAGGGTGTCTCTGGAGCGGGGGAGGTCGAGAGCGAAGGAAATGAGGAGGAGGTGAACACAGGGAGTCAAACTGGAGGAGAGGGGAGGGAAAACAAACGGGGGGCTGATTACCTGCTTGGCCTCCGCCAGAGACGTCTGCAGCTTGCTTATTTCCTTCTCGTACTGCTCCTTCATTTTGTCCACCTCCTGATCGTGAGCGGCCACTTCCTCCTTCAGGGCTCCTTTCAGAGCTGTCAGCTCCCTCTCTCGCCTCCTCAACACTTCCTCTTGGTCCTCCTTGGCCAGGAGAACTTCCTGCATCTCTACCTTCAGTTGCATCATGTCCTGCAGTAAATAAAGACGGTCGGGTTACTCTTTATCACTTCGGAATTTGAAGAATCAGATTGAGGAGTGCTGAGTTTGACCATGATCCTTAAGTTTGCTCTTCATCTTGGTTACACAGACATTTCTCATTGCAGCCACATTTATGCAGCTGTTTATAGATCAAACATGAAGAGCAAAAGACACGACAGAATGTGGACCTTCTGGAAATAATCAATAACAGCGATGAAGTCATTTTAGACACACAGTTCCAATATTATATTCCTGTATATTTAGTTTATTCTGTGGTGAGAAATCTTTCAGATGAAGCCATCACCACGTGAGGCTGCAATGGTTTGATGGAAACAAATCACTGAGCTCCTTACAGACAGGCTGGTATACAAGCGTACACAAAAAAAAACTTTCCTCTTCTCCAGAACAATGAACACTGCATTACCGCCATAATGATGTCTTTCTCTCCATCTGTGGCAGCCCTCTTGGCCGAGTCAAGCTCGTCATGCATCTCTGACAGCTGGTCCTGCAGGTCTCTGATCTCTGTCTGGTACTGCTCCCTCTCCATCTTCACCTGGAACAGCCTGACAAACCACATGACATGTCACAACACAGTACAGTCATTCTACATACCTACTGTGTATCTGCGCACATACACACCCGCACACCTGCCCCTTAATTCGCACATACAAAGGGCAGCACCTGTGCTGGGGCTTCATGTGAGGCCTACAGAGCACCAGGGTGCAAACGAATACCTGAACGATGGCAAACCAATAATGTTTAAACTGCCTCCGCATGACAACACAGAGGGGGGAGGGTGATAAGTGATGTGAGGCACCTAAAACAAATCACCACACAGTGATGTAGGCTGAAGCGGCACATTGATTCCTGCTGTAAAAACACACCAAATGATGTTCGTCCTGAGAAAGACAACTACGGATTCGTATGTTAAAGGGCAGAAATGGAGCTGGACAGTTAGTGCTGTCAGAGTGAATAGTAAATCAGTCACCAAGCACACATTAATATGTTGGATGAAAGATAAACCTAACAAACCAGAGGAGGCACAAAGGGCTGTATATCAAGACAGAGGAGCTGACATGGTAACCACTTCAGTAACTATCAACAGTCTGAGTGGTTTCATCCTACACTGCTTCCAGCGTGACAGTGCATGGAAATATGTCAGTGCAAAGCAACAGCTGATAAATAACACATCCAGCTAATTATTATCATTATTTATTATTATATGATCTGGGGAAAGTGTCAACAGCAGCATGGTTCATCTGATACACAGCATCCTTATTTCACCTGCCAACAAGGAGCTTCGCCAGCATCGCATAGAAAGCAGGAGGGTCATGCTATCCCTCCCTGTTCCCACCTCCCTCTGTGCAAAACTTCAACAAAGAGGGATCAATACAACATTAAAAAAATCAGGATCCCTCACCAGCTTCCCACCGCAAACACTCGTGTTTACTGGAGCATACTGGAGCATTGGAAAAGTCTTTCTTTCTTCTTAGCTTTCTTTGTATTTGTTTTTTTTCTCTGGCTAATTATTAATCTGTACGTTCTAAAATATTTATTTTATATTTATTTTATTGCTTTACATTTACATATTTTCATTTCATGTTCTTATTCTTACTTCTTACACTTCTCTATTCTTTACATCGGAGCAACTGTAATGACTCATAATTTCCCTTAGGGGATCAATAAAATATTTCTGATTCTGATTCATACACTCAAGATGGAGATACCAGTGAAGTGAGCTGAACTTTGCTGGTTTGCCTCCGAACCACACACTTCTGGCCAAGTTTTATAAAAGTTAAAAAGATCCTGGCACTGACATATCAAACAGTCAACACAACAATGCGACACTAGTTGAATAACATACTCTGATCATTATTGACTTCTCCAAAATGGTCACTTACTCTTCCACTGTGGTCTGGAGCTCGACCTCTGTTTTGGCTAGTTTTTCCCTCAGACGCTTGCACTCCTCTGCACTCCGCTCCAGCTCCTGCTGCAGCTCCTTCAAACCTGCAACTGCCCTCTTGTCAGCCTGATTCTTCTATAGGTGACACACAGAAATATTAATGTTGACAATATCAGCTTCAGTTCAGACAAATGTCTGGTCTTTTACATTTCCTGCACCAAGCTTTTGGCATTTAATCCTGACAACTTATTGTTTGGTAGAAACATAAAGATATGATCAGTTTCAGTGTTATTTTTGTTAATGGGATTTGTTTTAAATGTTGCGAAGAAGAAGAAGAAGCATATAAGATGTCTGTTGTGAAAAAAATGAGTTTTCAAGAGAGTAGCCTGTTTGTTCTTTCATTCTGTCCATGTAAATGTGCCTTTGTGCTGGGCTTATCCAACTCTAACATCTAACCAGTACACCCAAAATATCTCTTTCATTCAACAAGTTGACGAGTAATCCCTTAAACCCTCAATAAAAGGATATTCTCAAACTGCAACAACAGGTTTAGCAATAAGCTGACATGCCAATATAAACAAGCTGGTGTCAGAGGCACAGAGACACTTACCATGGTTTGTTCCTCAAGTTTTCTCTTCAGGTCGTTTATTTCTTTCCCCAGTTCATCATTTTGCTCCTGCAGAGCTTTGGTCTGTGCAGAGAAGTCAAGGGACTGACAGAAGAAGACAGTTATGTTGTTAGGATCCATTTTGAAATGAAATGCAAATGGAATATTAGGACTCCAGCATTAGTACTCAGTTATGTAGTAAAGCGTGAATATTTAATAGCTGACAGTGTCTGCCTCAGAAAGATAATTTGCACACAGTTTTTAAGGGTCCATTAAACCGCTCTGAGATCACAGTTTTCCTCAGTGGTTTATATCAAACAGGATGTTAAGGAAGAATTTTATTTGGAAATATACATTAGCACAAAAAATGTTTGTTGCGTGTATCAATGTATCAACCAGCTGGGCTTCACTTTGGGAAGCTGAACCCCAAACACACAACTATTCTATATACTGACAGACAGCTAAAGCATGAGGGTAAAACTGAAGCTTTATAATCCCAGGTTTATGATTTCAATATAAAACTACATTAAGATTGCAAATGAGATGTTTTATGGGTTCTTCAGCTGTTAATGGAGCACAGTTACAATGATCTAACAATGTCTCACTTTGTTATCACTTTGTGCACTCGCCGTGGCCCGAGACTTCAACGTCTGTATCTTCTCAAAGACAAGGTTGACCTTTCGCTTCGTCGTTTCATCATTATCGTTGCTTCTGCAGACACACACATATACACACAGACACACACACACAAAGTATGTTAACACACTCGGGTTATTAAAAGCTAAAAAAAAAAACAACTTTTCTCGGTGTTTGGGGGGGATCAGGAATTAATTCCAGACTGTTCTAGGAACAGAGTAAGTCATTCCCAGCTTAGAAAGGGTCAGGGAGGATCATGCTGCTTTGATGTGTCACCTCACAGCACAAACAGCTTCATTACACCCGTCCAATAAACCATGCGGCACATGAGCAGAGGAATCAAACGTATGGGCAGTATAATGGAATTGCTGCAGAGTTTAATGTCATCGCCTGGTAATTTTGTAGTAAACAGAGCTAAAAATGTCGCAGCAACCATGCTAGGGTCAAGAAAAATCACCATTTCTAATGCCCTCAAATGCCTTCAGATAACATTATCAAGAGTTAACATACAGTCAAGTAGTAGTTTTGTTCATTTACATAATTACTGAAACAAAAACAGAACTTTTAAGGAGCCTTGATTCACAGCATTTGGACACAAAACCAGCCACACACACATTTTTCTACCTTGGGTCCATTCTCTCTGAGAGTAATTTACATCCTAATTAAAAAGATAGCAAAGGAGCAACAATTTGCAGCGCTGTTCTGCCAGCTTAAGTGTTCCTAAACGTAAACAGCAACTTCTTGTAGCTTTTAAAAAAAAAAAAAAAAAAAAAAAAAAAAAAAGCGGCAGCATTTCTGAGTTTATCACCAGACGTAAGCCCAAAGATGGGAGGATTTTCTCACTCCACAGAAAAACTATTAATCCTTCAGTTAAAGTGAAAACATCAGAATCCATAAAAATGGAGTTACAACACTTTCACATGACATCAGTGATATATTAGTTCAATAAATTAGGCGGCTGTCACAAACAGCCAAACCCCCTAAAACTCTCTTCTCTTCATACATATGATTTTCATTAAATCTCTATAACCCCTGTTGGTGAATGTTTGTCTTCTGAGGCCTTGGGAATGTAGCTCAGTTTCAGCCCCAGCACTTCCATCTGTGTTTCCTTTCCTTTGTCCTGTGACTCCTGACCTGTGGCCCGACACACCCAAGCAGTTTCCTGCTCTCTTTCTACATTATCACAAGCCTTTAGCAAGAACCGCAGAAACCTGCAAACTGTTTCTAACTGTGACATCATGAACAACAGTGCAGGCTGACTGGCGTTTGTCCATCGTTCTCAAAAAACAATTCTTGACAGTGACTTGTAAGACTGTAGAGAATGCACAAGACATCATATCTGGCTCCTTCAAACCTGAACTACATTTAACCTTTTAACCCAACGTGCCTTTCCTTGACGGGCAAAAAGTGTCTGATTACAGAAGTAAACAGAACACTTTCACACTGCAGCATGGAGAAAGCCGAGAAAGAAAGTGGGATTCAGCGAGATAACAAACAGCTGAATCTCTCACAGGCTGGATGGGAGGGTAAGAAGAGCACATTCCTTCACTTTTATCACAAACAGTCCAACTCTGATAAAAAACACAGAACAGTCTCTTCCTTCATGATGCATTGCCTTATGGTGCAGCGTGTGGGATTTGGGCTTTAGAGTGAACAATATGCTCAATTCATGATTCAGCTAACATCAAAGGATTAAGATGAGAACTGTTTCACAACATTTGGTCCCATTTTATTTTATTAATATGAGCAAATAAAGCTGGAATAATAAAAGAACTCACCCGTCCTTAAGGTAATTAAACAAGATTTGTTTTGCTGTCTCTTCATGTGTTTGTTGTGAAAGCTCTTGCTGACCTCTCAAGAGATCAGGTGTCGTCTGGAAATGGCAGGAAAAGAGACGGAAATCTTAGCAAAGCAAAAAAGGTGACTCACAGATCCTCATTTTGATGACTTAATGTACTGTTGGACAATGTGCTTATATTTGAAAGACAATGAGACAAGTTTCTGCATAGATCCCTTTTACCTGAACGTCGGCCTCTGAGCTGAGCTTTTTGTCCGCAGTGGTAGACGGTTTGGACAGCGATGTTGACAGCGATGTTGTCGAAACCTTTCCAGCTAAAGAGGCACTGTCCTCATTCTCTCTAGTCTTGAATGGCTGTGAAGAAGTGCGAGTCTCTGGCTTTCTGTAACCCTGAATGGCGCCGACACCTTTAGAGATGGTGCTCTGGGGGGAGCCGGGTGCGCTGGCAACACGAGATGAAGCCCTGGAATCACCCTTACCATCCACAGACGTGACCCAGGAGTCCTGACTGCCAGCTGTTTTCTGCAGCCGTAGCTGTGAGGGCCGCAAGACATGCTCCATTGATGTGCCTCGCTGGCGGCTAAACCCGTCTGAATAGCTAGAGCCATCTCGCAGGCCGAAGGCACTATCCACACTGCGTGAGCGCTTCCTGTCCTCGAGATTGATCCTGTTCCTGCGCCCTGCCCTGCCCCTGCGCTGGTGGCTGCCATCTTTGCCATCAAACTTCTCAATGAGCTCATCGACACCAGGGATGGAGCCTGTGTCAATGTCTCTGCCTGAACCTGGGTGGAAAGGGATGTAGCGGCGGTTCTCGTGGCGGTTGATGGAGTCTGAGTACAGGGCATCCATCTGTTCATCCAACAGAGTCTTAGAAATGGAAGACCCGGAGGAGTGGCGGGAACGGGAGGAGGAGGACTGAAGAACTGGACCACTGGAGTCAGTCCTGCGGAGAGGAAGGACATCAGGCTCGCGGCGGGTGCGCTCAAGGCTTGAGTTGGTGCTACTCATAGAAGTGGGGGATCTGGATGATGTCTTGCTCTGCTCACTCGTGGGACTTGACACGGTGGAGGGCTGAAGCTGGGCTGGAGGCGCTGTTTGCCGCTGCGTTTTAGAGCCTGGCTTGGACTGAGGTGGATTCAGGTTAGTGAGACGAGGTTTGGACTGCGGCTGAGCGACTTGTGTTTGCGACCTCGACTGAGGCTGAGCGATCTGGGATGGGGGCAGAGCCTGGGGCTGTGACCTCGGCTTAGTGAGGGCCGTCTCACTCTTGCTCTGGGATGGAAGTTGCCTTTTCTCTTGCTGCGCAGGAGCTTTATTCCGGTCCAGACTTGATGCCCTGGCACTGGACGGTGCAACGACAGCAGGTTTGGAGGAGTAACTCTGGTGCTGGCTCCCACTCTCAGCCAAAGATCTTGAAGGCAAGCTGTGGAAACCGTCAATGTTCAGGGAGTTGTTCTCTGGATCATATGGCTGCAGTATCTCAGGGTGCTTCTGAAAGTTCAAAAGGGTCTTTCCCTGTGAATCTGTGATGCCATTTTGAGGCCCAGAGTATTGTGTCATCTTCTGAGACCTGTACTCCACGAAGGGGCTGATGGATCCAGC
Organism: Epinephelus fuscoguttatus; assembly: GCF_011397635.1. Lineage (NCBI taxonomy): Eukaryota > Metazoa > Chordata > Actinopteri > Perciformes > Serranidae > Epinephelus > Epinephelus fuscoguttatus. The sequence goes on along the minus strand of NC_064753.1, from coordinate 26,339,869 downwards.
CTCCTTGCCTCCCCTGAAATCATACTCCTGGTAGTTCTCAATAAAAGAGCCCTCTGTGTCGATGTACCCATTATTGTCAGGGTCGATGAGGGATTGAGGGCCTCTGTCTTGGTTGTTGAGAACTACGTAAGGGTGTCCATCGATACCCTGGACACGGATGCTGAGACCGTATGTTCCAGCTCCATTACTGTTGGGCCTGGAGGGGCGGGACGGCTGAATGTGGCCCCGCTGTGGTCCGCTGCTAGGAATGCCAGTCACTCTGTACGACTCCATCAGGAATGCAAAAGGAAAATAAATCCCTCTCCCTGGATCAGGTGGCCCACCTCTGCAAGCAAAGATTCAGACAGGCTCTATTAGTTAGAGATGAGACACTACGTAATTCAGTAATATCAACAAATGTTTCCCAGTTCCACACTCAGCCACTAATGAAACATTAAATCCTCGCTGCATTTAATTACGTCGCCTGCTTTCATTTGCTTTTTTTATTTTGCATTCTTAATGTTGTGCTTTCTCTCCACGGAGATGTTTTCTGTCAAACTGCTCAGCTAATGTGCTCTGACCAAATGAAGAATGAGACAACAAGCTGCCTGTGTCGCCTCTCAGAACCCATAATATCGCCAAAAATATGAGTCAACATCGGCCACATTCTTTGTAAAAATGACTGGGTGCTGTTTAGAAAAGCCAGTGACTAACAGGTATGGCACAACAAAATGACTGTTTGCCATGCATGACAAAGAATTGGTTCAACAGGTTAAGAGAAAGGTATGGGGAGAAAGATAACACTTCAGCATGAGTCAGTCAGACCTGGGAGAAATGTGAGAGCTCTGCTATCTCGACACAACTTTGGAGGGCGTTAGGTTTAGAGGGAATGTGTAGTGTGTGTGTATATACCAATGTAATTGATCCTTGTAAATGACATTGTAATTTGCAGCCCACGCTCATGTGATATGCCATGAAAAGAGAGCAACAAAATCTTATCCGGCTCACTTTTGTCACATTTATAATAATTGCGGGGTTGTCGAGGGTTGACAGATTTGCAGCAGGATTGTGAGAACACAGCTGGCAATAAATATCAAACTGTGTACAAATATCAAAGTAAGCTGCTGAGTGTTCTTCAGACACATTTATGCCTGGGAAGCCGGTGGAGACAAAGCCATCAGCGGCCACCATGTGTTTCACCGGACAATGGGCTTTTAGCAGGTTCCTGTTTGCCCTGCTGATAGTGTCCCATTCTACCTGATGTTACAATACAAAGACGGACGGAGATGGGCCTGGAACAAAGACACTGATAAGAGTGGAAACAAAGGCAGAAGCAGGATATGTCACATTAGCGTTAAATAGGTAAAGACTGACAACTCATAGCCCATTAAGAAGAATAAAGGGCCATCTAGAGTTTAAAGATATGATTATATGTACCATGAGAAGATGTACATTTGTTAACAAAGACTTTCCAGACTGTTGGTCCCTGGTTGCATTAGACCAGTGGCTCCCAACTGGTGCAGCCACAGAGTCCAGATTTCTCTTTAGTCATTAAGGTCCTCACAGTTAAACACATTCAGCTTCATTCTTGCGCTTGGCCATGTCTTTGAGCTAGTTTGCTGTCTCTGTTAAGTAGCTGTCATCTGTTGCTCATTCTAGAGCAGGAAACAGCACTTCAAAAATAAAAGCTTTGTGTTGGAATTTCACTGCTCTTAGAAATAAAGGGTAATTTTTTGTGTTTGTTTTGTTTTTCGACATGTTTGCGTGTCACTTGTGGTCCTTTCAGAATGGACCCGCGACCCACCAGCTGGGAACCACTGTATTAGACCATTGTGGGCAAAGCTGCAGAACACAAATCAATGCGCAAGATATCTTTATTGCAATATTGGATGTTTTGCTTTATTGTTTTTGCATCAATATGATGAGGATTTGTTGCATATTGAATTTGCTGGATTAGCCAAAAACAGACGTTCCTGTCCGATTCCCTTATCTATAACAGCTTTAAACTGATTCCCCCAAAAATCTACTATATTAGGGAATCAATATCAGAAAATATATCAAAATTATAAGCACTGATTGAAGATTTCAGCGTTTGCAAGGAAATTGGTTAGCGGAGGTGGTAAGCCACCTGACACATCTTATTAAGTGTAAAGCATTTGCTCCACGACACAGCACCTCTGCCGTTTTCCCCCCAAGGGTAACATTTTATTAAGTGTATTTACCCAAATTTATAGGATATTAGCAGAGGCTGTGTCTGTTTCAGGTGAGGTGGCCTACCTCTGCCGTAACACACGACTAGAAACAATTAAAAAATATGTACATAATTCACCTCAGCTTGATTTTGACAGGTCAACTGGTTGATCTGTGTGCCTCAGTAAGTCATAAGTACTCAGTTTCCCACTCTTTTGTCTGCACAGTAGGGAAGAAGGAGGCCTGCAAGGTAAAGTGTCCCTTCCAGGAGGAAGAGGACAGATTAAAGCGAAAGAAGACACACAATAGATTCTTTCATCCTCAGTGTCACATGTATGCCTCGACAAGTGTGCAACTGTCTTCCTGCCATTGTATTTCTCACTGCACAAGGAGGAAACCCTCACTGAGCCTGTCTGTCCTTCATATGGAGGCAGTGTTGCCTTCACTGACCCCTGTGCTGCAGAACAGGGAGGTCAGCACTGAGCCCAGGTTGGATGTCAAGGCCCTGGCTTTGATCTGTGCGGTGGGGAGACTCTGCAAAGATTTAACAAAGCAGATTTTTATCTCCTCATGTGAACTCATTAGTTTTCTGTGTCACAGAGAGTCCAGACACCGTGTCTGCAGCTGCATTCACTCACATGACTGCATCAAGAAAACACATCAGTTAAGAGGGGCCGACCTTGAGAGACTGAATGTAAATTATGGACGAAGTCAGTGAAAGCAGCGAGGATTTACACTGTGGGAAAATATTATAAAGTTACGTAACATGAATGGGAGTTCACTAATCTGGGGCGTCAGGTAACCGTAAACATGAGCGACTGTAAACACAATTAGAACACCACTAATGTGTAAGTGACACACAGAGATTGAGAGTAAAATCTGTGAGCAACCAGGTGACTGAAACTGCGATAAATTGAGTTGACGCAGTTTGTGGACATTTTCCATCGCTGCTCAGTGCAACAGGTGGCATGAATCACACCACCGGCCTCACATACACTGTAAAACTCATTTATCTTTTCTGAGTCACTCATTAGTTTCAGTTTATAGCAGGTTAATTCTCCCTTTTGCTGTTAAATGTTGAGTTTTGTGCCTCTTGTTGAGCTGTTAACGCTCCCATAGCGGACATGTACAATGAACACTGGTAGCTGGTTACTCACCGGCGTCGTTTCCCTCTCTGGTTCAGTTACCGCAGATTATAAACGAGAGTTAAACATAAGTTTTTTAAAGATAAAAAGTGCCCACGCTGCTGCCTGCTAACTTATTTAGTTGTGTGTTGCTTCCAGGAGGAGAGAGCAGGAGAGTTACAGAAGGACGTCCGACCCTCGGGGCCGCTCCGCCTCCTGAAACAAGCGCACAAACCCGCCCACCCACCCAAACGCCAGGCGGCTGGTCCAGGATCAGATCTCACAGCAGGAACCCTCCCTGACGCCCCGGCACCACTTCACCCAGGTCAGGTTCAGTTTGGACCGGCCAGGCTCGGCTCGGGTCAGCTCAGCAGGGTCCTTAGAGTCTGAAACCACAAGCTGTACTTGAGACCTCACACTCCTTTAATGCACGTCATATGAATACATCAAAACATCTTTGAAATAAAGAAAAAAAATAATTGAATTGAATCAAATTAAATCAACAAATAGATAAATAAATAAATAAATAAATAAATAAATGTTGAACTTTACGGCGGCAGAAAGTGATAAAGTGTGTTTGCTTGTGTTTGGAAGAAGCTGTGCCAAAACAAAAATACAAATGCAAATACAAAATGACTGAGCTCAAGTTTTGGGGTGAGTCACTTTTTTGCTATGTGAAAAAACACATGGGTGGACCCAGCAGATATAATATATCTTTCTGAGAATTACTCAACAAATAAGCCAAACACACCCCACTGAAGTATTTTAGAAATTCTGGCAGATATTTCACACTATTTTTTGTCTACTTGCACTGTTATGTCTCAGATCCTCATTGTGCTTTTGCACTTTTTTCTTTTCTGTTTTTAAAAAACATATTTGATGAGCTTTTTTCAAGTCCAAGATTTCTTTTGCCAACGGCTTCTTCCTGAAATTGTAGTGCACATAATAAAATAAAGAAATTTGAGGTTGAAGTTACACACTTTAGCTTCATAAATTGGTATTCATTTTGAATACAAACCGATTTATTAATTATTTTATGAACCTGGGAGAATTAAGCACGTGTGTACTCTCCCTAAACTCCCTGTCAAGTTAAATTATTTGCACTCTGCATAAATGCAATTTGCAGCTGCATGTCTTTAAAAACCGAGAGCGTCATCTAGTGGAGAGTGAGCTGACCTGAATGCGGTTAGTTAATGAGAACCTGTACTGGTGGTGGTGGTGGTGGTGGTGGTGATACTAATGCTTGCATGCATGGGACTCACAGACAGTGCAGTGAACGCATCACCATAGATGTACTCAGTGAGCAGATAGTGCGATGCAGCAGGATGGTGGGAGTGCAGCATTACAATGTAAAAGCATGGCATGAGGAGGCATTATGCTGAGTGGGATGAAGAAATGTTGATAAATGTTCCTGGTGTAGTGGAGAGTGAGTATTGTTGCAAAAATAAAGTGTCTGTGTGTGTATGTGTGCTTCAAGAGGAAGTGCAGGACTAAGCAAACAACACTGAGCAGTGATAAATAGTATCCTGGATGGCTTAAAGTAGGGAGTCACAGGAGCAGGAGTACAGTCAGCTTCAGTGATACTGTAGGTGCACTGAGAGATGTATACATACTGTTTATTTTGTTTTTACTGCATATAAATACCTTCATAGACAACAATATGTGATGATATTTACAGCATGTTTAAAGGCACAAACCTCCTTACTGGATAGGAAAAAAAACTGATTTGATATTAATAATAATAACATTTGCTTCTGCTGGTATCTAGTTTTTTATGTTGCAATAAAAGACTTCCAAGGTGCCATTAATGTTTTACCTTTGACAGAGAAGTATGAAACTCCATTTCATTTGGTATGGTTGTGGCAAGGAAACTTAATCTACTTGTGTGTCAGATTGTACACCAGCATATGATGTGTAGACAGGAGAGTTGATACATGTATTGTACTTTAAGAGGTAAAGGTTCTTTAGTTTGTCAGAATTTGTCCTAGCCCCTGTCCTAGAGTACCTCAAGGGTAGAGGGTTGTAATGGACTGTCAGGGTAACAGTATACCCTCTATTGCTGTGTATATGTATTATACTTTACTGGTAATGTTGAAGTCTGAGGGCTTGTTTATAGTTTTTTTTCTACTTGTAAAGATATTTGTGGCTGAGTGTTTTATACTGAAAATCCTAAAAACCCTTTCTCTGAGGTCTAGAGGAGCAATATTCCTTGGAAAATGTGAGGTTGACAAAATATTAGAAACACACTTGATAGGATATTTAATTTCAGTACTTCTTGTAAGTTCTTGAATGACCACCTGTGCTTAGACAACAACACCTGACCATACTCAGAACATTTTGGCAACAAAAAGTATTCATTTTTCTGGTCATTCAGTTTATGTTACTTTACACTTATGATGACATGCTTGACCACACTGTTTTTTATTTATTTTGCTTGGAGTTTATTTTGTTGTTTGTGCAATGCAATTTTTGTATTATGATTTTAATGAGATATTGTATGCTTTTATCAACTTTATTCTATACTCTTGTTTCTGGCTTTTTTAAAAAATTATTCCTGTGTTTTAAGTGATCATGCCCCTCCGTTGTTTTCAGATGTGCTCTATAAATAAACCTGACTTCACTTAAACTGGATAAAATTACTCATTACATGTACCTTTTATTTCACAAATAATATTTCTGATAGATTCCCTACTTTCACAATCTCAGACTGGACAGTCTGAACTCCACATTCTCAGACAAAGTCCACAGAAAAGTGCTTAGATTCTTTGCTTGGGTAAAAAAGCAATAATACTATGCAAAGATACTTTGTTTCAATTATGTTTTATCAAGTAAAAGTCATAAGTAAATCATTATGCACACAAACAGCCCTGTTCAGGGTTGTACATACATTTAAATTGTATACTGTAGGTAGCATGGTGATGCAGTGGTTAGCATTGTGGCCTCACAGCAAGAGGGTTCCTGGTTCGTACCCTGGGGTTGGGGAGCCCTTCTGTGCGGAGTTTGCATGTTCTCAGTGTGGGCTTTTTTTCTTCTCGGGGTACTCCGGCTTCCTCCCACAGTCCAAAGACCTGCAGGTTAACTGGTGACTCTAAATTGCCCGTAGATACGGTTGTCTGTCTCTATGTATCAGCCCTGTGATAGTCTGGCAACCTGTCTAGGGTGTACCCTGCCTCTCGCCCAGTGTCAGCTGGGATAGGCTCCAGCCCCCCTGTGACCCCTAATAGGACAAGCAGTTATGGAAAATGAATGAATGTACTATACTGTATTTATATCATAGGTTATGCTGGTTGAGATGGTGCAAATTGGAACTACTTTCCACACTGTTGAGTAGATATATCTGCAATGATGCATTGTATTTTATACTGTAAATTGGTCGTATGTTTAAATTAAAAGTGTAAATTTTCAAAGTAACTGTAACTTTAGTTTTTAAATCAGTGTTTTGCAGTAAGTGCAGTATTACCCTCTGACATGTAGCAAAATATAAGTATAAAGTAGCATAACATCAAAAAATACTCAAGTAGTCAATGTACTTAATTACTTTCCAGCACAGAGAGTGACAGAAACACTAAATTTGTAATGCCCACTCTGACTCACACTGAGACTCTGAAGAAATGATCAACTCAGAGTAGTTTTAATAAACCAGCATAAACTGCATGAAACTGGAGGCCCAGCTGCCCCTGTGCCTGTGTAGTGGCCCACTGTTTATATTTGTGTCCGTAGAGAGACAGCGCAGCACCGCAGTCTTTAATCTGAGCTCTGTGCCACTGTGCTGGGTTACAGCAGCACACAATGAGAGCTCTGTTCTCCGCTGAGGTACCACAGCTGGGACCTCTGGGCATGCTCAGTGCACAGCTCAGTCTTATCCTGATTATAAGACGGACTGCAGGCTTTCCAGCGGCAAATCAACCTAACTGACATGCATGGGAGATGTTATAGAGGCACGCCTTAGCTCAATTTAATTTACTCTTTTCTGCTGATTTATAACAGAACAAATGTTGATTTAACTGGCTCTGCACCAATGTGATAGACAAAGGCCACCGTTGAAGACACTGGTGGAAAAATGACTGTATATCCCACTCACAGCCTGTTAAATTGTTTTAAGTTCATCGATGAGATTGAATTAATGGGCCTGATTTCTAACACTGATGCACCTCACAGAAATGAGGTTTCATCCCTGGTGGACTGATGTGCTGCAGACAGCTGGGAGCTGAATGAAAGTTGTCATGGACCTGTGTAAGGACCTCTGTAAACAGGTGGAGAACTTCAAATTTTTGGGTGTAACCATCACCCCTTCTTTTGTCTTCTTCTCAGCAAATACTTTTTCTTCTAGGATAGCCTGAAAAGTTTTACATATTGCAGTTAGGTATGATCCAATTCTAATATGCTGGTATTGAGAGCATCCTCACCTCCGGATTAACTGTGTATGTGTGCAACACCTCAACACAAGACAGGAAGCGCCTGTACAAAGTGACGCTCTAAAAAATCATCTTGGAGCTACCCTCCCCTGGAAAAAATGGACACAAGATTCTTGAAGGCTCCCCTCAACCCAATAACCATCCTTTGTAAGCTCCTCCTCTTTTAAAAGACTGAAAAATATCAGAAATGGGTTCAGCAATGGCACGTTACCTGGAGCAGTGATTTTCAAACTTTTGTGTCCAAGCCAAAATCTCAAGGCACACCTGTATTTATATCTGTGCACTATAGCTTCTATGATGTTTGTTAGCACTTTTATCACAACATAAGACAATAAACATAAGAAAAGATAAGACAGGTAGCTTTCGTCACACTTTCTACTGACAGTTTTTTTTCTCTTCCAGTGGTAGGTCGTCTTCGCTGGTGCTTTGATGTAATTTGCTCAGTGCAATAAAGTGATCCATTTTCCCAGTTGGTGAATCGGTGCACACAACATACTGACACAGCCAATTAAAAATTCATTAATGCATTTTTTAGGCCCAGTTGAATATTCCAATAAAAAATGTGTGGTCATCACAAAATCCCACAGCACACCTGGATTTGCATCGCGGCACACTATTTGAGAAACACCGACCTAGAGGACATTTAAGATAAGACACGGCAAGACAAGACAATCCTTTATTAGTCCCACAGTGGCGAAATTTCATTGGTTGCAGCAGCAAGGGAGACTCAACACAAGAAACAGCAGCAGGAAACTCAAAGCAATGTAAAAAGTAAACAGTAGGAAAAGGTATTATAAAAAAAAAAGTAGTATAATAAATGGACAGATAACATGGCTGAATTTACATTATTGCATGTAGGAGGTATAGATATTGCACCTGAGCGATGATTGATGATTGCCAGTTTTGGTATATGTGGATGACTGGGAGCAGCATTGGTTGAAAAGCTCAAAAGTAGCATGAAGGAGGGTTGGACAAAGATCTTAACTTTAAAGTTACCAATGGATTGATATTAATCTTCCAAATGACACTATTGAACAAGACATCCAGACTCAAATAGATGTGCCTTTTTGAGTACATTCAGTGGCATTTCGCAGGTGAACCAGAACTCGCAGGTACCTCTGTTAGTATTTGGGGGCCAGGAGAGGCTGTGTGTCTCCTGCACAGGATATTACACCAAATGCAACAGCAAAGTGAACAAACTGTTACAAGAAACCAGCAAAGAAAGCCCGAGATGCAGGCTCTGTTTTTTTCATAGCAGAGCTGATCTTGATGTTCTGATTTAAATTGCTGTACTAATTTGACAGTATCTTAATGAAATGTGACTGTGGCCTCAGCATGCCGTGCAGCTGCAGTATGAAGGAAAACAAAAACACCAAATCACTTAACTTTCTGTAATTTTCTAATAATTTTGTGGTAATTTTTGAGAGGTCCCCTGGAAAGACTGTTGTAATTTGGGCTCGATTAGGGAAAATAAAAATGTCCATGCCATGTGATAATTTATCCAAATAACTGAAAGAGCAAAGTGGAGAGAAGAAAAGCAGCACATTAAGTGCAGCGTGCATCCTGAAAGTAGCAGAGAGGCGGATGATCTTACTGTTGGGAGCAGGAGGAGCAGCAGCCTCTACGGTCGGGCTTCAAGGATGTGAGCCAAGGACTCTCTGTCAGCTGGCCCAGCAGCCATGACAGGAAGTCAGCCTTCTGACATGGTGGTCCCACTCCTACACAAAACACTCACATGCACACCCACCAGCACCACCTCCACCCCAACATGCTCACACGCTCTGTTCCTCCCTGCAGAGAATATTGAAAAATGACATGTCATGATTTATATTGCATCACTGAGCTCACCACAGGCTGAACAGCAGTCAGCACTTTTTCCTCCGGGTGTCACCTCTGTCAGAGAACTGAACTGGGATCAGACCTCTCAGGACGTGATGAGCACTCTCATGCTCGCATCTGCACAAGGATAATTCTGTGCAGATGTACGGGGGTCTGAGATTTACAGCACGACAGTCCTCCAGGTTTGGAGCAGCAGTTTCACAACACTTTTGGGATTCATTAACTTCAGTCACAGCACAAGTAGCAGATTGAGAAGTGCGTTGTACAAAAATGAATATTAGAAAACACAGTTTAGGTTTGTTCTTTTCATAATGCCTGCATTAACTTCACTCCTGCACTAGTTTCAGCTCACTGTTTCATTATTTCTTGCCTCTACATTTACATGATGCATGCTGACACTCAGTATAAGAAACATTAACAATATTACTTGTGATATAAAGTCACACTGAATAAATAAGCAAAGATAAAATATAAGTGCTCTAAATGTTCATTTATTTTCCCTGTTCATACATTCCCTTTTTGCTGAACTGACTTTCACACAGGACCTGTCTATAGCTCTTCTTCATCCTGCTGACATCTTAATGTAAAAAAAAGTAGAAGCACAGCACAAGAACAGTACGCTGCTATCACACTTTATTAAAAATAGAAACATATATCCATAGTACTTTTCATACAGACTACAATGGTCCACTGGTATTATTTTCAAAAATGAGTTACATACTATAAAACACTCATTTGGCCTAAATCCACTGTAGAAATGTCTTAAAAAAACAAAAAAACAATAAGGAAGTCTAAATTAACCACCGTGTTTCTGAGCTCGTCCTATTTCATCCTTCCTGTGCCTTTTCATAAAATAAAACTTTATGGAGAGCAGAAAATGCAAATGTGGAGCAGAAACAGAAACAGATGTGTTTGCTGGGTGAGAGAAATAAATGCACATACAATTGATTTTAAAAAAAGATGGCACATTTATTGCAACATAAATGTTATATACATTGTGTTTTTCTGTTGAAAAAGACAGAAAATTCAAATGCTCGTTGCCGCAGTCGTTTTTTTTGTTTGTTTCTTTTTTGATGTGCATCGACAATACCTTTTCGTTTGACACAAGAACAAATTGTTTATCAATCAACAACGAGAGACTGGAGAATAAGATGGAGGTCAAAGTTTTAGGAATCTGGAGCTCGTACGAAGCCTTTTGAAGTACTAGCGCTACGAGCAACAATTCAGCTATGTTCTTGAGATGCCATTTTTAAATTTATTGTAATAATGGACAGGCTATTGTAAATAACCGTACGTTTTACTATCTAATATAGTAAAATAAAGTAAGAAACTTTTTACTCAAAACTTTTGCTTTCAAAAATCTAGAAAGAGTAATATTTAGAATTCAAGAAATATTCTTACAGTATTATTGTATAAAAGACTAACTACAGTGAAAAATAAGCCAAATGTTTTTTTTTCCTTTTGATTTTCTTTTTTTTTCTCATATATTATACAAGGGAAAGCATCTGGGATTACAGCAAAGTCTAACTTGGCAAACAGAGGAGCAAAGAAATATAGGAAGAACAGGAAAAATAAAATAAAAAAGAGCAGGAAGTGACATACATTATACCCTCAATCAAAGTCTGCCAACATGAATACAAACTCATGAATACTGAAATAAAGAACAAGGCCACATTCAGTCAGAGAATACACAGAAATGCTCAAGGTTTTTTTTCCCCCCACAAAAACAAAGTTTTTAAATCAAAAAACTTCAATGTAAACTCTTGGTGTGGCATCATGTCTTGTAATTTAAGTCCCTTTTTGTACAGAATAGTTATTCTGAATGTGGCAGCCTTGTTTAAGGTGTAGATAATGACAGAAGACAATATACAAAGAAATAAATGGAATATAAAGCAAGTCTTAAGACCAAAGACAAACGTAAAGCATGCACACTGATAGGGAAAACAAAATAAAGCCATGAACAATGTCTCGAAACATAAAAGAAAATCCTGTTAACTGCTTTTGTTCATTATTGTGCTACAGTTCTATGATATTCAACAAAATTCATGACATATCTACTCTGGCTTATTGTATTGAGTATATCACGGCTTGGATTGAAAACATTATTGAAAAATAACTTAGAGGTTCCTCTCCGCTGACTGTAACTGGACATTATAATGCTGGAAGCCTAAAGAAAATTACCTGTTATAACACAAATAAGCATAACTAAAAAATTTTACTCAGAATAACTGCGTTTGAAATTTCACGTCTTGAGATATTAACAGAAAAGAAAATGAAGTGATGTGTTCATCAGGCCAGGAGAAAGTGTGGTCATCGTCGTCGTCTTTAAACTATGTCTTAATCAAGCGATCTCTGATTAGCTGGTGGCGGGAAAAAGGACCATAAAATAAAACCAAAACAAGCCACTTCTGTGCTGACGTCAGGAGCGTGTAACTGTCAGGAGGCTAAACAAAGACAGGAATCTGCAAAAATATGTCACTGCTTACATTTAACACTATATGGCAAAGGGAAGGGCAATGAAGTCCCCTGTTCCTTCAGTTAAGACACTAAAAATATGCAGGGAATGCTAAGGTTTGCAAATAGTTTGCTCTCTGTATTTTCACTGCTCACTACTGAGGAAAAAAAAAAAACACAACTACATCTGAGCTTTCAGTAAACCTAGAGTTTGCCGTTCGTCTGTCACCTCTGCAGACAATATCTTTGACGCTAATGTAGTCGGGCCGACAGTATTATTCTGCTCGTCAGAAGCACAGATCTAAACTACACAGAAACAAACACATAGGTAGTTTTGGTTACACGTGGTCAGTGGCTGAATTAAATATAAATATAAATAATATATCCTCTTTTTCATTTTTAAATGGGGCACTCGCATCTTCATTTCTAACAGCTAATGATCATTTTCAGTTGGGTATAAATATCACTCTACACTGGCCAATAAATTAATCTTCTCCCCTCCATCTCGGACTCAGCGAAGAATTACCAGGGAGTTCTCAGTTTTAACGGTGACACTGGCAAACTATAGATCGACTGAAAAGCTGCATACTTCTCTTTGAATTTACTCAACTTTCCCTTTAGACATACACTTTATAGCTCAATAACATAATAAATAGGAAAAAAAGAAACAGACAAGAAAACAAAACAATTGCTGTTACAATGCATTCGTCAATTCAGTTTAGGCACAAGGCAATTTCCACGTACGGTTGGAGGAGATTGCGAAGTCTCTGATTGTTCAGAAGCAACAACACTTCTTGCAGACAGTGATATGTGCTGAAGATTTTTTTTTCATTGTGGGGAGTAATTTGCAGATGGAAACTGGTCACAGGGAGCTGGACACTTTGCTCCTCTTCAATCTTTTAGGATTGGATTGTGTTAGTCTCGTAGTTTTGCTTCAAGTGGTCTGTCTCCTCCGATTGGTGTCACAAACTGTGAGTCCTGTCTGTCACTGGGAAGCAAGGTCACCGACTCAAACGGGACAGAAATGATGTGGATCATTTTGATCTGCGGAGAGGAAGGACGAAATATGCTGATCAGAGGTGCTCATTAATAATCACACGAGGTACAAACAACTTCTACTCATATCTGAGGATCAAGACTATAAGAAATGGTTGATTTTAAAGTGCCATTATCACTACTTATGTGTTTATAGAAAAGTCTCTTCATTACAGTGAGGTAAGTAGAGATAAAACAAACAGCCAATAATCCTTCTTTTTTGCAACATCAGTGGATCTGCAACTTATTGATTATTAACTAATATGGCTTTTCAAATGGCACTTTTGGCCACGCAGAGACAAACTATGCTGCCTCCATTTGTGTTTCCATCAACAGTTTAGGTGCGCCATCTTGTGCCAAGTTGAAAATAAACTTTTAAAATAAGAACAAAGTGCATTATGCCAAATCATGCAAACTACAAATATTAAATTCCCTCATTTGGTGGAAAAAAAGTGGCAGAGCGTTGTTCCAGTGTGCTCTGACAGCACCTATACTTCTGAGACACTGCAAGCAAGCAATCCAGTATCCAGTGGACAGTAATGCATCACTGAGCAATAATTGAAAAACTCCTCCACTGAAGTGGACTCAGCGGTTGAGGGAAGTGATGCAACACCTCAAACTTGAGAAACTAAGATTCACATTAAATGGCTCTTCTGATAAATTTATGAGAATCTGGAATCCATTCATGGAATATATAAAAGCTTGACTCCCACACTTTATTGATAACTCCACATGTGGTGGATGTTGCACTAAATGTGCTTACATCTTTATCCTTTAAATGTTTGATATGTATGTAGGTATCTGTTTATGTGTGTTCTTGTGCATACGTTTACATGGGTATGTGTTTTTTACTTGACTGTTTTTTCTTTTGTAATGCCTCCAACAACATTACAAGAAAAATGTTAACCACAACAACACCAGCAGGATGGACAGGAAAGCTTTCTGTTCACAAACACAAGCGTGTCATCAGTTAAAGACACACCTTCAAGCAGGTAGACCTGCTGTATGGAGATGCAAATCCCTGCTGTGCTGGGCTGAGTCAAAGCTAGTCAAGAAAAGCTGGCACGTGTCAATGTAAAATGTCTATAAAGTGGTTTATCACGCAATGATGCCAGACGTTACATATTTGTAACTCCTTTTATCTGTTTTATTTTTTTATTGGTCATAAACAGAATATTTCTGAGTTTTAGGAAACTGTGAGGGACATTTTTTTTTACCAGTTTATAGACGTAGAAGTAAAAATTTATAAAAAAAAATAAAAAGTAAAAAAAACAAACAAACAAAAAAAAAAAAAACAATTAAAAACCACTGAAACAAGCAATTAAGTATCAATCATCTTAGGACCTCAGCAAAGTCAATAGTTTTTATTTTATCGGTTTCTCTTAACTGATGGTATTTGAGACACTAATCATCAGATTAATCAATATGTAAAACCATTGTTAGCTGCAGCCCTGGAGGTGAGAGTACAAACCTACTACTCAGAGATGGCCCATGGGGTTAGATGTGTCAGTCAGGCCTGGATGGACCCCCGTGTGGGCTTGTTGGGCGTCACCGGAGCCCCCAGACACTTTCTCCTCCTCCCTCCTCTTAAGGCAGGCTGCTTTGGGGTTCAGATTCCGCTCTGTGAGATCAGAGAGACAGAAATTAAACTTTTCTGTGAATGAATGAAGCATTGAGAGGCATTATTGGGATACATTCTTTGATTTACTAGCTTTAATATCTGTAAGTGTAATACTACAGCAAACTAGAAGGTCATCAGTATAGTGTAATCAGGATTTGTAGCATACGATGTATTGCTGCTCCCATGCTTTATTCGCGTTGCTTATAGCAACGTTTCGCCTCACGTAGGAGGCTTCATGTAGGAGGCTTCATCAGGCTACGTGAGGCGAAACGTTGCTTATTTGTTTGGTGTGGGAATAAAGCACGGGAGCAGCAATACATCGTATGCGACAAATCCTGATTTCTCAAGTTTTCCCTTTGATGTCAGCACCGACTGAAATAAGTTGATTCGGAGGATGTGCATTCTTTATATTTGTTTCACATCAGTATAGTGTACTCTAACACTTGAATGGCTTCCCAGCAGTTTCTCTGCTGGTGTTATGATCTTTTGGCTGAGTATCCATATTTGGCAGCTCTGTCAGTGAATTAGCTCCCCATAAATCAGACTGCAGCTCTGTTTACTGCAGTTCTGCTTTTTATAACTCCACATTTACAGTCTTCTCTCTGGATGTGACACTAAACTGAAATTACTGCCAGCAGGAATATGATGTGAAGCATTTTCAAGGATCAGTATTGATTAGATGTGATGTAGCGCTGACAGTTTAGTCATTTGCTACAATTCTAGGGTAAAGCTTTCATCAGCTGGACACTGACCTCTGACTTGCTGCTCCAGGTTGAGTATGACGGCCACAGCCTGATGGAGGATGAGCAGTTTAGTCTGGGGCTTCTCGCTTTTCAGGTGCAGCTGGCACATGCGACCAAGCTCCTTGAAGGCCTCGTTGATGTCTCGCACCCTTAGGCGTTCACGGGCGTTGTTAGCCATCCTCCTTTCACGCTCACGCTCAGCCTTCTGCTCTGGGTTCAGGTCCTCGTCTTCAGTGATACTGTGGGAGAAAGAACTGTTTTTACAGTTCAACAACAAATGATGAAACTGAGAAGAATATACGTCTCCCTGCCTCACTAAAATATCTTTAAAAAAATCACAACAGTCACTTTCACCAGCTATAATACACCTCAGTAATGAAATTCACTTTTAATGCATTCATGATGATTTCACGGCTCATGTTCGCTGCCTTAAACCACCAGGCCACCAGTGTGCCACAGCCTAACAAAATAATCCTCACTGAAACAATCTCACGGTCGCATGCACGCGTGCAGGCGCAGCTCATAATTAGCAACCGATTTGTAATAATGTGAACTCATTACGCTGAAAGACCAAGCGGCAAGCTACGTTAAGTATTACACAGTTTGTAAAAACAACATTAAATGTGTCAACTTAATTAACCAAAATTAATGACACGCACACTTGTTAGTGACAGTTTATCAATATAATGTAACACAGATTTATATTTTGACCTGAGGCTACATGTAATTCAGTTTCAATGTTTGCTTTCCTACTTATTGCTACTGCTGCAAGATTAATAACAAGAACAGGAGGGTGGCTGTCCACACTCAACTTGTCAGCATCGGTATGATTGCTTTAAGGTATTTCCTTTTCACTGTGTTCCTTGTTAAAAGGAAGATTATTGATTTTTGTTTTTGTGACGCTGAAAGGGAATTCAGCATTTTAACCCTAAACATTTTAATGCGATTCTGCCCTGACCTCACAGAAAGCAGTCTTTGAGGTGTGTACAGTGAAATCTGTTTCAAAATTATGTAATGTACTACCTGCCCAGATTAATGTCCCTGACTAAATTTACATGCACACTAATATTCCACTATTATTGACATGACAATATTATGAATGTGATACAGATCATGTAAACATCATATTATATTTGGATATTACGAAATCAGGCCTTCTTCAAATGAAGCATTTTCCAATTAAGACGTGGGATATATCGATATTCAGATTTTAGGAGCATTCTTTGGACATGTATACGGTGCATTTGGAATATGCGTCTCAAATGGGGTTTGTACGGCAGTTTGAGACACTTAGGCTCTCGCCTGTTCATGGCCAGCTCTGTGCATTGTCATGGATACCTTGTGCACAAACCAACTCGCAAACAGTTTGCAAGGCTAAGTAGAGATGGATTCCCAAAATTCCCAAAATTTATGAAAGACTTGGATATCAATAGATTTTTGGATATGCACAAATAACTCAACAACTTTCTTTTCAAGAGGATGGTTGAAGAAATAAAAGGGGGAGTCTGTGTTTGCACAATTTAACAAGTCCGCCACTGGTGGAAAATGGCAAAAGCGGCTCCGGCTGTTCCACTTATGTTTTGATATGATAAATTACATGTTAGGATGCGTTAATTGTAGAACACTCGTTTGCAGGTAGATAGGGACATTAGTGGAAGAGGAATACTGTTTTCAGAAATAAGGGAAAAACATGGAATATTAGAGATTTGAGGTGGTTTAAACACTTTTAAATTCAAATTATTATTAGCTAAACACTAAATTTCTTTCATCTTTGGAAAATGAATGTCTGTCTGTGTTCTGTTGTTACCTTGTGCGTGTGCCTGCTCTGGGTGTTCTCATATCTCTTCTGTCGCTCTCGTCATCTGACTTGTCATCATTGGAGAGGTTGTCATTCATTTCATCCTTGTCTTGTTTCTCCACCTTCAGCTCCAGTGTGGCGGGCACCTGGCCAGCCAGGGCTGAAGCAAGACCTGAAAGAGACAATGTAAATGTAAGGCATTATACATAAACTGAGCTATGCCCATGTCATGTTATGTGAGCCATATAATGAGTTGATAAGGCTGAGGGGGTGGGTCGGACCTCTGAACGTTTCCACCTGGTGGTTGAGTTCTGTGCTGGACGTGGAGCCGGCACTGGGCAGGCCTCCGTGGTTATTGTTCAGGCTGGCAGCATCGTCAGTGTGGGCACCACCCTGCTGCAACACAGACAGGAAGGACATTGTCAAGAAAGGAAGCAGACATTCTCTGAAGACATTTCATGAAACTATATTTTTGAGCAAGAGAAGAGAGATTAATAGAAGCCTGAAGATGAAGATCTCGGATGTTAGCTGCCGCTGTGTTGGCTTCTGCTAACCAGGCAGACATTTAACTGACTGTTCTGTGTAATGGCAGCAACAGAAAGTTTGCTGAACCTTTTCCACCAGTGAGGAGGATTGGTATCTAGTGAGAGAATGAGGGACGAATGTCTCTCATATAGGTGTCCACCCCACCTGTGTCTCAAGGTCACTGGCTTGGTGAGGGGTGCTGTGGCTGTCTCCCAGGAGCAACATGATGGCATTGCCCTGGTGGTGGCCAACAACTGTAACCTTGGCAGAAGACTCTGCTGTCTCATCATCTCCCCCTGTAGCACTAGTATATTATATTTAATATATATTTTTAACGGTTTAACTGGCAGTATTGATCCGTCAAAGTTCTACTTGTTGATTAACAGTTAAACAGTTAATTATTAACATTCTTTGATGCTGTTTGACAGCCTTTATGTATTCAAAGATTTAAGTATTCACATAAAAGGCTTTTTTGGGAAAACAATGTGTTCATGGTTCAAAAACTCATTCATGTCAGTCATGTCAAACACGGGGGTGCTTTAGTGCTTTGGTGATCACAGTAGTATGTTGTGGAGGGCATAACCAACAGTGAAATACACAGAATAAGTGCTACCTGTGTAATCATATTTCAAAAGAAGACCATCTTCATGATACATTATGAAAACATCTCTGCTGCTGACATTCTTAGACTTTGTTGTTTGTAACCACAACTAAAACGACGTCTGTTTCTCATGTCTAAAATGAGACAAATCCTCCTGTGTTCTGTTTCAAAAGATGTCAAGCCGAACCCACTCCACAGTGTGGCCATTTCCGTCTTATTTTGTCCACATTCATAACATTAAAATGGTCAACTCCCACCGTGTTGCACCACAGAGTCCCTCCTTCCTGAGGTTTACCACATGTTCTTCAGCTATTTGATATCCCCTCTGAGAACCAGGGGAAAGGCGGGGAAATCGTCACTGAGGGTGAAGGCTGTCCCCTCCTTTTCTTAAAGGAATGTGATCCCCAGTCACTGTTGGCCTCTGTTAACCCCGCCACCCCGAGACCCTCCCCTTCCTCAGCGCTACGCTAATCTTTGCTGTGCTCTCAACAGGTGTCCAAACAACTCTTTGTCTGGAGGAGGAGGAGGAGGGAAGCTGGGGCTCTGGCAAGAAAAGAACGCTGCCATTTTCATGGCTGGGCCTGATTACCATACAGCTGAGGACCTCTATTTGGGTGGAGGCCGCGGGTTCAGACACACGTTTCCAACGATTCAGATTTCCTGGGTTGTTAAAAAGAAGTGATGAAAAGGGGTGGAAGGGGGTAGAGGGCGGGGTGTCAGCCTGAGTAAAAAGCCTGTGGCTGTGCCGTGCCGAGGCTGGTGAGCTCTGTCTGAGGGGACCTCTTCCCACACAGGAAGTGCTGTGTTAGTGCAGACACAGTATGTTCTATCTCACAGTCGCAGTCGGTCAACATCACTGCCACAACCAAGCTCTCTGTAACAAATACATCAAACTGAGCTCTTCTGACAACCACAAGAAAATTCTTGTTAGGGGACAAAACAAGCTCAAAAGATCCAACTTCAGCACCAGAGTGAAAACAGCCAGTAACAGAAAACACAGAGCCTCACAACAAACAAGAAACTTTAACTGTATTCAAAATAAATTAATGTTGACAAAGGAGATTTGAGACCACAGACCAGAGAGGGACAGAAGAAATCCTGATTAGAAGTTGGACCAGAAAATACAGCACAGCTTTGATGTTCATGCCAACAAAACACAAGTGAAATCTTTTTTGAAAAATAAACATAAAAATGTCTGACTAAATGAAAACATGGCTCATTCTTCTTTTTATTCGCACTAAATTTCAAATTAGCATCAGGAGAAAATATTAAATATGTGTTTCATGTCAGCTGGATGCCTGGGGCTGGGTTAACAGGAAAAATGTAACAGCGCTACAGCTGAAAGGAAAAGTTGATTGGCTGATCAACAGAATCATAATTGGCAGCTATTTTGATGATTAATTAATCATTTAAGTCACTTTACAAAACAAGCAATATATAGAAATTATGTTAGGCTTTAGGAAACTGTAAGGGGCATTTTTCACTCATTTCTGACATTTTAGAGACAAAGCACTTGATTATCTCCAGATCATACGGTTAGTTGTGTGTGTGTGTGTGTGTGTGTGTGTGTGTGTGTGTGTGTGCGTGTACACAGCTAATCTCACAAACTACTGGACCAATCAGCCTAATAGTTTGTGTGCACATTTATAACTGTAAGCTCTCGTGGTTGTGGTGATTCCCAATTGTTGAAAAACCTGTTCTATTGACTGTTTTATACCATAATTGACTGCCGACTCCTCATTCCTCCTAACTGGCTGGTAGAGGCGGCAAATTTTCCACAAAGGGTTAAGTTAAAAACATCAAGCCTTACCTTCTGTTGCAAGCAGCATTTTGGCTTTCGTCATGGCTCAAAAGCTGAAATTTTGTCTGAAGTTTTGTCTCATTTTGAATTGGAGCATCTGCACCCGATATGTTATGATCCACTAATGTTAGGCATCATACAAGATGAATAAATCCACATTTCTGGTTTCCTGGAGGAGATGTGCACTCTGATGCGTACACTTTAAGTTAATAATGAAAGTAGTGCACATGTATGGCTTTGCTCTGGTCTCGTCTGACCGCTGACATCTGACTAACTTAATATTACTCATGGGAGCATTTAATTTCCATCAGAAGACCATGTCTTTAAGAGAGTGAAAAAATAATAATATAAAAAATACAGGTCATGAAACATATTGTGTTTTCTGTTCAATTGTCTAAGACTTTTCCTTCCATCATTTACATTCAGTACCTTTATAAATAATCTAATCTACTCTACTTTAATACTCTAATCTAAGTAATCTGAACTCTTTAAACCAATACAGCATTGTTTTTGTTGTTTTTTATTGTGTGTGAAAATGATTATTCCTAATCACCTCTGGATTGCAGTTGGACGAGCTGCCGTATCTATTTTCCACTGCAGATGTGTTCAAATCTCTTGGCTCTGTAGCATGAAATACCTCGGATGGAGGATGGGTGAACACATCATGATTTATACAGAGACCTGCATTCTCCTGTTTCTCAAGAGGTTTAGTGCAACACACAAATACTTCCTACACCAAAGCGCAACTTCACTCCACTACGTCTGTTTTTCTCATTTCTCTTTCACCCTTGTGTATGCAGCCGCTCTCCAGAGGAGGGTGAGCCCTAGGCCAGCCGTGACACTTATGGAAAATATGTCAGGATAAATTCAACTGTTCATGTGTGGAAAATGTCTAGTTTTTACACATGGCAGCGGACCTGTATGAACAGGTGGCCAAGGCCTTTTGCATTGGGAAGTTTGACAAATAACACACATCCACCACAGAAATCAGTTTTCTCCTTCACTTTATCCTGAATCCATATACAATTAAAGATCTAAACACTTATGTGAAATACTCTTACCATCGCTGCTGTCCGACTTGGGACCAATGCAGAGGCGGGGAAGTTTGCTCCAAGGGCTGCTATTGGCCCATTTTGTGCCTGTCCCAGCAGAGTGTGTATGTCGCTGGGCAGACTGGCGGTGGAGCCCACTGCATGGTTCCTCAGAACAAGGATTGCATCATCCAGTCTGTCCAGACGATCCTCCATTCGCGACTGGGAGGACCAGAGGGATTGAAGAGTGAAGGGTTAGGGAGAGGGAGAGGAGAGGAAAAGAAGGACAGAGCAGCTTAGTATAAGCACATTAGGACAAAAATTGAAAACACTGATTGTATGGTGTGGACTTGAAAAGAAAAAGAACAAACATCTGAAACACAAGATAAAGAAGGCAATTCAAATGCAAGATCAATAAAGCTGTTTCAGCTTGAGTTGTAAGAGTCAGCAAATGCCATTATTTCTGTGAAACTGCACAATGGAC
Organism: Epinephelus fuscoguttatus; assembly: GCF_011397635.1. Lineage (NCBI taxonomy): Eukaryota > Metazoa > Chordata > Actinopteri > Perciformes > Serranidae > Epinephelus > Epinephelus fuscoguttatus. The sequence goes on along the minus strand of NC_064753.1, from coordinate 26,318,229 downwards.
AGATGTACATCAGGAGTGCTTCAACAATTAATTCAATATCTAACATTTAAGCAAAACTTAAGCTGATTACTGCAAGCTGGAACGGCTAAAACATAACATGACAATATGGCAACAAAGGCAATAAAGATGAAAGTGTATTTCACTGTGAGGTGTGTGAACTGCAAGTCAAAAACAAAATGAGAAATGCAAAGACGTATGGAACATGTAATGAGGAAAGACTCTGTCTGAAGAGTACCTCGCAGACATCCTTTAAGAAAGACATGGCATCCTGGAGATGCTCATGTAACTGCTGATGAACTCTGTTTTTCTGGCAAAGTCAAATAAGAATAAGACAGGATTATGAAAAAAGATCAGTATCTATAAATACTAGAAACACACTGTGGATAAAGATTGTTTTTGTAAAGACACACAGACAAGACGGGCAGGATTTGGAGGGAAGCACACAGATGCTGACTATTCATTTTGTAAGGATGTTTGCACATTTAATAACCCCTTCTACAGTATTGGACTTTTCTTCTTTTCTTTGGGTTTGTAGGGGGTGTTACAAAAAGTTCACATCCTCCACATTATATTAAACACAATGCACACAAGTTTCTTTACACAGTTGGCCCTCAAGTTTAATTTCTCTCTTGAAACAAATCATTTGTAAAAGCTGCCTTCTCCATTGTCCCATATCACCCTTGAGTGATATAATTATGATGCATGATATTACTTTGCATTGTTTTAGTCATCATATCCAGCTGTGCCTTTACTATACTCAAGTGATATGACGCAACAGATCACTTTACACGAGTGTTTCTTATTAAAAGCGGCTAATTCACAGAAATTGATACTGATAATTCCCATCTTAACATACACATATTCACTTAGGAGATCCGTCATTTTGAGTGTAATCTAATCCTCAGCTCACATGTTTAGACAGTTGTTCATCACTGTTTCCTAGAAGCGATGGGGCTTTCCAAATTTCCAAGTAGTTTTTGACTCAGCCACAAGGGAACTGTGATCTATGCTTTATCTCTACACACTCTTGAGCGAATCCTGAGATTATGTCATCACTCCCCTCCACCGCCTGCCAGTGGAATATTTCATTCATTAAAAACTGTAAGAGAATCTTTTTAAATAATATTTAACCAGTCATTGGGCATAAAGACTAAGCATTCTTAAAGGTATACTAATGACCAACTAGAAGTGTGTAGCAGTGGATTTATCGGCAGAAATTCTGCCATTTGCCTATATTTTCTTATTCTCTGGGATGATCCTGTGCACAGCGTGCAGGTGAGGGGTGGACTTAATAAAAAGGTAGTGACAAGGTACCAGACTAAGCAGTATGCATTGAAGAGAAAGCTGTAAAAAAGGAGGACACTAGTGCCTAAAAAACAGCGGTTGGCTTTCACTTTCACTTGGCGATACTGTCTACAATCAGTAGCTGACAATTCTTGCATTGTGTTTCTTTAAGGCTCAATGTTTTGTATATTTAGAGCTTAGATTTGAAAAATGTGCAGTGATGAATGATTTTCACAGATTTTATGGCCGCACGCATCCAAAAGTTTCTCCACCAGCAAGAAGATGATGCTCACCACAGTTTACATGTGATAAACAGGACCCTCTGGTAACCAGGAGTATGCTGGTCAGTAAATGGCAGACTAACAGAAAGTAAAATGGTTAACCGAAAAGTACAAAGAAATGCAGATAATTTCACTTTTTCCAGTCATTCCCTTGTCCAGAAATTTGGTGTCAGTGAACATTTGCATCATGGACCCTAGGTGTTTTTAAACAGCTTCAAATATCTCCTTATTTTTTCTCATCACTACTTAAAAATCTTTATCTATTAATGTTGCCACTTGCAAAAGCTACTACCTTTGACTCTACTGCAGGTCTGCCCTCCCTCCTACAAGTCAAAGAAACCCATTCTAACAACTATAAGATACAACATTAAATATTCAAAAATATATAAGCCACCTCTTGTAGTGCTGCATTTCTGTTCTAAATCATGTCAAGCAGTACGGTAATCAATTTTTGTTTCCACATTAGTTTTATCAGCAGCTAACTTTACGGGAATCTGATTTCATTCACTTGCATTGTTAGCGTCACTTGTGTAGTCTTACTTATCTTTGGTGGCCATGAAGAGATAAAACAATGCCGGAGGAAGAGTGGAAGGAACCGTTTACAAGGTGACGTTCAATATCCTCTTCACATGCAATCTGCTGTTTGAATGGGACTATGTGATAAGACTGCAACTGGAATTAGTGTGGCCTTTTAAAGTCCTGTTCTGAGCTATTTTATTTATTTATCTAGTCGATGTGAAAAGCAAGTTAGAGTGTCTTTAGCATCTGTGCTGTTATGCATTTCCTGGTAAAACAGACTATTTGAGCTTTGTACAGTCACAAGTGGGATTTAAATTAAATAATTTGATTGGACCGCTAAAAAGTGGGCAGGTGGGGCGTCGGTGGCTTAGTGGTAGAGCAGGCGCCCCATGTACAAGGCTGTTGTTGCAGCGGCCCAAGTTCGAATCCAGCCTGTGGCCCTTTGCTGCATGTCTCTCCCTCTCTCTCTCCCCCCTTCACACCTCACTATCCTATCAATTAAAGGGAAAAAATGCCCTAAAAATATCTTTAAAAAAAAAAGTGAGCAGGCGTAGAGTTTGGTGCGACACAGAGCTACAGCAGACACAGACCTCCCTTGCCGTTTGATCAGTAGGAGGGCGAGGGAGAGATAAATTAACTAGATCACACTGTTTTGAAATTGAAAACAAAGTTTTTGCTGACTGATATCCATATAAATGATGGGTAGCTAGCTAGTCGCTCAAAGTCTTAGCTGATTAACATTTGTAAACGTCAGTGTAGGATGAGTCATCAAACATTTGAAACTAAAATACCTGTTTAAAGAGGAGGAGAAAAGACAGGGAATTTATGTGAAAAAACTCTGATGCTGATTTTGTGACATATATTGTGAATATAACAAGATAAATGATCAATTAACACAGGGACATAGGATTACAACTGGACAAATCTATCTTTCATTTTATGGAGACTTGAAACAATAAATGTGTTTAACATGTGGACTATGCAGCAGCATGCATTTGAAAAGTCTATTGATTATGAAAAGTGACAGCAAAGGCCTGTGGGTTTCAAGATGTTTGGCTTCCTCTGACAGTAAGTAGCTTTATACTGTGGCAAACACATCTGTGAGTTAATAACTTAAATAGACACTAATGTCAATAAGAAAATGCTTTTGAAAACTTTTTTTGAGTCTTGCTTTGATATAGACTGTTTTGTGTTATCTGTGTTTATAGTTACATTTCTATTTAGGGCTCCATAATTCAGTACTTTCACCTGTAATAAACCTCCTCGCAGAAAATATAAATGCATAACATGTGCATCAGGTAAAAGGCTGGATGAAAGGTGAGCTGTCGCTCTGGTCGCATGGCAGCGAAGGAATCCTGGAGAAGTTGTTCAGCAAACAGCTGCCACCCCCACACCCGCCCCCTGAACGAAACCCATCCCCCAACTGTCATCCCCGTCCTGGCCCACGGAGTGGAGGACAGATGGCAAGCCCCAAGGGACAGGTATTGTTCAGTTTGGTTATCCCTCTACCCCCACCTTCCTCAGCAAAACATTTGTCAGACAGGAATCTCTCTGTAATGCTAGCTCAGTCTTTCACGGGTAACATATCCAAAGTGAACATCCATCATAGAAGACGGAGGCAGACAGGGAGCTTACCAGTGAGTGAAGGGAGTTCTCATAATTTGGAGAGGAGGGGGTCTGTCCACCAGCGCGGGGCCACTGGTTGGTACCTGATGAAGAGAGGGAGAGATGTAGTGGAGGTCAATCCTCTGATTCACTTTCATATCAACATGGCTGATAGCTGTATCCTGCTCCAATACAAAATCTAACTGACACACACAATAACACGCAGCCATAACACACTGACATCCTGATTTTCTGGTTTCTTGTTGTTCCATGTGGGATATTTTTATCTCTTAGGACTCGGTTGCATCATTTCCTGATGGCTGGACTGCATCCTGACACATGAGCCAGCGGAGGGTTCGTCTAATACCCACTTCCACCCTGAAATGTACGCTGCATCTGCACATTAATGTGCAAAGCTATGAGAGGCTGGAGGACAATATGGGAGATCTGACTTCAGACATTAGTCTTCCCTCACACTTACTCTTTCATGGAAACTTTGAATCTCTAGAAACACATCGAAGTGATTTAAAAAATGCGGCCTGGCTGAATAGTATTCGGCTCATGGCCTTCATCAGGGCTTTTGATGAAAGAAATATGCCAAGCATCTGGGTTCAGTCAAGTTCATACTCTTCCACTACAGTGTTATCTTTCTCTTTAGTTTTTCTGTTAGTTTATTCGGCTGGTGATGTAGTGGCAATCAGGGCTGTCCAGAATACAAGTTTTTGGGCATTGTAGCTTCAGTGAGAAATATCTATGAGTAATCAAAGCTTTAGCGAGGGGGCTCTGGGTCAGGTAATGACAGATGACGACGTAAGTCAGACTTTTTTGCACCTGAAATAATGTGACAATTGGCCCCTTTGTTAGCTTGCAAGTCACAGAGACATTAGCAATAATAGCTAGATAGCTAAATTTCTTTGGCGAATCTGGCACTTGACTTTTTGGGAGGCATCTTCACAAATTTTGAAACTATTCCAGACGCCTGACTTGGATAACACCGTGCTAGCGCATCTGTAAACTGTCACGTGTGGTCAGAGAGTCTCAGTTTCAGTAGTGCTGGACTGCTGGTGACTGATGTTAGATGAGAGTGAGTCGGAGTCACAAAATAATCAACAGGTTTAAATGTCCTTGTCAGAGAATAACTTAATAATAAATATACGTATAAACGGAGCATTCAAATACTGATTTGGTCAACAATTACCATGGCAACAATTGAAGCTTCGAAGCATTTGGGTCAGCCCAAGTGGCAGCACAATCAGTTTGCCTTCAGTTTGTCTTTTACGGTGTACACATCTGGAAACATCTAACTTCCATTGTTTCATTTCTACTAATACGGTACGTCCCGTGAAGCCAGATCTACTGCTGCACTTTTCTTCTTTTCAATCCAAATGAAACATCATGCATTTCAATCATGTAATCTTAATATGGGGAAACTTTAGATACTCTGCACTAGAGATTACAATTTACCTTTGGCTGGAAGAAGTTCACAGTGGATGTTGTACATTTATACGAGCCAAAAAGTAAATCTACGGGCCAGTACAGGAAAGCAAATCAAGCTGGATTGATCTGGTGTAAATTAGTGCAAAGGAAAAGGAATCCACATCTGCTCATCACATTTCCAGGACAACATTTCTTTCTTTCTCCTTTCCTAAAACACAATCATCCAAATAACCTGCCTGCCATGTGCAACAGGAGGCAAAGCATTATACAATCAAATAACCCTAATGGACTCTGACAATAATGAACCTTTCCAGGTTATTCACAGGATAGGATGTCTTTGGGCCTTTCCAGCTCAGGGCTCTCTGTGCTATACTGGTGCCTATTATGGTGGATGGATGCCAAACCCAGCCTACATCCTGGTATATAGAGTCCATAGTCAGCAGCACACTCTGCAGATTGAGACTTTGTTTGGGTTATTTATCCTATAGGGTGAATCTATAAACTCATTCTTCTTACTGAAGCACGGCAATTCAACATGCAGACTTGGATGAGGGGACAAAGTTATAGTGGAGGGGGCTGGCTGAGATAAAATGTTATCCTTTCTTATTTCAAAGAGTAATTAAAAAGTTGCAAGGGGATGGATTCACGACGCTAGTTAGCCAGTTAGGACATTAACAACACAACCCGATTTTAAAGAAACATTTACAAACAGTAACACAAACATTTCCGAACTGTTTCTATTCAAGAGTGTAATGGCTAAAAGAATAATTTTACTTCATATAACATGTTTGTTTCGATCTCATGCCCTCTTGACTTGAGCCATTTGTTTACTTTCCTCACTTCCATTTCTCTTCTTGTGCTCTAACTGAATTGACAATCAGTGATTTCATTCATCGACAGGTTCTGCCATCTGTGACACCCATTCAACATGCTGAATTATCGGGGGAAAAAAGACAAGGGCCAAATAGTGCTGACGGTGCGGGACACACTGCAAAAGCTAGGGCGACAGACGCTCACGAACGGCCCGACATTGACCAATGGCCAACTGTCAGCTCGGTGGGTCAGGGTCCTGATTGTTAACCGTTTGATTTTACAAATCAAGGCCTATGTGGTCAGAGACATAATCGACCACTGAATTCAGCACAGTGGTTTTCAAACGCAGCACAATTACAGTGACAGAAAAAGAAACAAAAAAAAACACCTCATGTATATTTTTGACAAACACAAGAAAAATGACTCCCTAAATCTCAGGAAGCTGTTTTTCCATTAATTCATTCCAATGAAATGTCTCGCTAAACTTCAGTACTGGAGTTTTCGTGTTCTTTATTCTCACAGCCTTGGATATATCAGACTTTAATTAACAGACTATTAAAAGTGACTTTGGAGGAGGAAATGAAAAAGCCTCTGTTCTGCCTCAGCTTTCTCCCAGGTGAGTGAGACAGGAACTCCACATGAGCCTCTGCTGGCTGGCGGCTGTGAAAAATTAGCCCGGGGCTCTGGTTCCCACGTGCACCGGAGAGGGCTAATTGAACAAACCAGTCTTGAGTAATGTGCTGTATATTGGTGTAATCGTAATGATGAATGGATTTTCAACAGCGAGCCAAATTTCGTGCCAATTTCAAAGTAGCGCTCTTTTTCTAATCCCAGAAGCGTAATAAGGGTGAATAATTAGCGAAACGATATCCATTTCCAAAAATCTCACGTCTATTCATTTTGCAGTATGTTTTTTATTTCTAATATGAATTCCATTAATAAAAATAAACACTGAACTTTTATCACTTTTTAAATTTCATTTTTTTTCCATAATAACTTAAAACACTGATAAGAACATCCTGTAACAACACATAATGTTAAGGCTGGGCGATATATCAATATTATATCAGTATCGTTATGAGGCTAGATATCATCTTAGATTTTAGATATCATACTATTGTAAGGACTGTTCTAGCTGCTCTATTCCTTATTTTTACCCTACCCACCCTTACCTTAGTCATTATATCCATATTACTGATGATATTTTAATAGAAATATCATTGTGTACATATTTTGTGAAAGCACCAAAAGTCAACCCTACAATATCTTTATATGTCGAAAAAGGTATTTGGCCAAAAAATATCCTTGTATTTGATTGTCCCTACACTGCCCAGCCCTACATGATGTCGTAACATAACAGCATTTGGAAAAACTTCAGAACACATTGCATGATAAACTGGACTTTACTTCTATTGTTATGCAGCCAGGTGTGGCATGCTGTACTGTAAATAGGTCAAGAGGGGGGATCTCCCCAAGTGAGTCTGTCATAGACCTCATCATCAGCTGAGTCACAGCAGCCCTCCTTCACCCACTGGCAGATAAACAAGGCCTTTTGCAGCCTGGTCTGTGTGTTTGTGTGTGTGTGTGTGTTGGGGGAACAGCTGTCCATGGGGCAGGGCAACAGCTGAGGATGAGGGGGGCATACGTAGAGACAGCTGTCGCCACTCCATTACCACACATGACACAACTGCCCGCTAAAACAACACACCGGGCTTTCCCTTACTGTTTCCCCTCATTCACTTTCCATTACTCTCGGGCCTCTGTCAACACGTCTGACAATCCATATTCTTATTACGCACGTCTCTTTTTACTGTAAAATCCCAATATATTAAAAACAGGAACCTTTTTGTATGGGGTTGGAGTACGGGCTGTGCACTGTTTCTTTAAACTACGTTCCTGGTTTTGTTCTCTGCATTTGTTCCAAAATAAAAATTCAATTCAGAGGGAGTCTTGTTTGCCCATCCTCAAAAATCAAGCTGACATAAAAACATAAACTGCCAAGCACTTGTGTGGAACAACACGATTACGTAACAATAAATCTACTCCCAAAAAGTGTGTCTTATTACAAAGTAGGATGAGTGCAATGAGCCGCTGTTATAAGCCATAAAAACTTGGATAACAGTTCTACAAAAAACAAAACAAAAAAAAGACCCACTTCAAACATTTTCATTACAAGATTTTCAAATCCTTAAGCACCCAAAAAGCCACAGCCCCAATCTTTTTCATTTACATTGTCATTCCAGGGTTTGTCATTAAAGCTTCATTCCCATCACTTAAAAACAAATTCCTGTCCTGTTACTCCAAAATCACTTGTCAGCTAGATCTAAATTTATGAACATGAACAAAGACCCTCATAAAAAGCTCAGAGCCAAAACCAGTCTGTGATGTCATCGGGAGTCTATGCAGAGCAGCTCTCTTGGCCATGAAAGTAAAGCCCATGTTGTGAACACTGGACCAGCACGTCAGACACTGTTTTAACGTGCAGGTGGAACTTACAACACTGATTTCATGCTTTCAGTACAACTCACATCACTCCGTGTGCTCAGGGACTGCAGAGGAACTACGGATGTTAATCAGTATTCTTGCTAACTCCGGCATGTTTACGTTACATATTCTTACGCTTACTATCAAATAAAAAGTTAAATAAATAGATAGAAATACATTTAATGAAATTTAAGAAGTGAGGCCTTTTGTACGATTTCAAATACTTGAATACTTGATTTTTTTTTTTTTTATTTATTTATTTTTTTTTACAATGGATTAATGTAACAACGGCATTAACTGCCCTGGCATAGATAAGCATGGAGAATGAGTAGAGAATGATTAGAGCTCCTTCACAGCTAAAAGTGATATTAAATTAAGCTTTAGGGAAACTTCACACTTCGCTCTGCTTAGGCTTTAATTAATCCAACGAATGCAACACATAGTAACAGTAATAAAATTACGGAAAGGCATATTCATGAAAGCCTTGGCTATTTCAGTTCAAGGCCTAATTCTAACACAACCTGATGCGTGTCTGTCACAGGCAAGCCTTTATGAAGAAGTTCACTAAAGATCTGTTTAACTTTTAATCTCTGGTGTAGATGCATTGGAGGTGTGTATGAGATGAAAATCCAACAGTGCTGCTCTACCTGGCCTTCCAGACGGGGTACCGGCAGCAGTCACCACGGTACCTGCTGAGGCAGCACCTGCTGTGGCTGTCAGAGGTGAAGGAGAACCCACAGGTGTCGATGGGTTGGATGGAAAACTACTGCTAGTGTGGTCAGGTGAGTAAATCTGTGGGAGCAGAGAGGAAGAGAAAAAATTTAAGATTCATCATTGATGCACCATCAGCAGCCCGAAATTTAAAAAAAAAAAAAAAAAAAAATGTATGTATGTATGTATACACACACACACACACACACACACACACACACATATATATATATATATATATATATATATACATATATATCACTGGTCGCTGTTTCTTCAGATCTTTAACAGCTGTTACTATCTTCAAGCCAAAAATGTATCATCAATTATGGTGACTTGACCGCCAGGGATGTCATAAAAATGCTAAGTGCATACATGTGAGTCGTTAACAGTCATCTGTGCTCAAGGCACGGCCTTAACAAAATGAACCATAAACAGGATTCACTTGGATGTCTTTCACCTGGGTCTTGCTCCTGTATCCTTCTGCAGAGCCTCTTTCCCACTGGCCAAAAATCCACTAACACCCACTAAAATCTGACTTTTGTATTTTATGGGAAAGGTTACAATAGACATTCATTCCCGGTACAAATGACTCTGCAGTAGTCACGGGTATTAATCAGCTCCAGCTCCGACTGGCTCCTATCTGCAGTGATGGAAATATGACATCCAGGTGGGCAAGCTAATGTTACTCCCTTTTACAACGCGATACAATGACGTGTATTTAGTCAGCACCAAGTTTAAGAGAGAGACTGAATGAGTAAGACATATAAAAAGTAACATTTTCGCTGGCCTCCAAGCTGATTTCTACTGTTTTCTAACCTGTTTTCTGTTCTGTCTATGACATCGAACTTGACACACAGAAACACTCGTCCACTGCAGAGCTGGTTTACTGGCAATGAAAAGGAGTTTATCGCCTATTTTAACATGTTATACTGTGTTTAAAAAATCTACACATGCTCTTATTTTGCTGGAAAAAGGGGTATTAGTCAGATAATGGCAGGTGAAGATCAACACTATACTGTATATCTGGACAGCACCTTTAATTCTTTTAATTTAAGGGGAATTAATTTCAACCAGCTCTGTGTCATCACAGTGTGGGCAGATGAACAGTGTTTGACATGCGATGAAACAGTGTTGGTTAAAAAGTTTCCTTTTAATGTCGCTGTATGAGGGCATTTGAATTTAAAACTTAAAACTGGACTTTTCTTTTCTTATATGTAATGTATCTAAACTGAACTTAGTGTTTAAATAAGCATGCAAATAAAAAAGTGTAACAGGTTGAATTAAGGTCACTCCTGCAGTCAAGAGGTTGGTGTTGAATTGGCTCCAACTAAAATACAACAAGAGTAAAAAGTGAGAGTTTCTTGTTTTTGAAATGACTCATATCCTCATAGTAACTTATTAAACTTGTAGTTTTTCAGGGGAAAGTTAGTTTTTTCTCACTTGTATAGAAAGTCATTCTGGTTATTATTCCTCTGTGGCTTCAAAAAGTGCAGACGCCCAACCTGGAAACCCCGTTAAGCCAACAACAGTAAATCTCAAAGGGCTGCATTTCAGCCTGCACCAGATATTGTACTGTGAACCATATATCAAAATCTGGTATGATTCAAAAACTGTTTATTTTTGTACGTTTCTTAACTCTTTGAAGAGGACAACTGGGGCAAATGCCTTGGATTTCTGCCACAAGTTACTTCAGGTTCATTTCTACACTGACAGACTATTCACAGTAGCTTCATTGTGTCAGTGCATCCTCCGTTAGGTTACGCTGAGGTCACTGAGTTTTAGGATGATGTCAATCACTAGGGAACGAGGAGATTACGTCTTCAGAACTTCCACAGGGATTTCATTTGTTTAAACAAATGCTGGATTAAAGCACAAACACATCCCTGATTTTTTTTCCTCCTGTAATAAGAGGATATTATGCCATAATGGAACATGTCTCGGAGAACTCAGGGTATTACTGGTGGATCCTGACTAATTAGCAGAGGAAAAAAACAGCAGGTCCACAGAGATTTCTCCTCCAAGTTAAGATCAAATTGAGCTTGCAGGAAAACGTTTGACTTCTGTGGGGGATGATAGAATGCACTCATTATTAATAATCTCCTTATTCAATCTTGATCTCTGAGCTTTAGTTTTTCAATCAAGTTGGAGTATCAGGATGGAGGTTTCACTGAAGTGTGGAGGAGGAGGGATTGGCTGTTGTCTGAGGGGAGGACTGTCTATTTATGCTTCTCTACGCTCTGAGAGCACAAATATACCCAAATATTTCTCAGTTTCTCAAAAGCAAGCTGTTTATAACCGTGACTTCTGACCCGACAATATATGACTTTCTATTCTTTTCACTCACCGGCTACTAACGCTGCATTCAAAGTGAAACATGGCTCATTTTACTGGAATAAATGAAAGCTCCGCCTCATCATCAGTTACGCTCCCGCAGGCGGCATGGGGCCAATAAGCACGGCCAATTTAAAAGGGCGGAGAACAAAAGCTCTACAAAGGGCGGCCCGTGGAGTTGAGCCACAGCAGTTATAAACTCCCCTGTGCCCCCTGCTCCATCCACCCACCCCCACCCCAGTCCAACCGTGTCCATTTCACTCCAGCTTTGTCATGCTAATAGAATTGAGTCTGCAAATATAAAGGACTTAATTTGTTATTACCATCCCTAAACTCTCATATTTTGGCTTTATACTAGTGAGAAATATTCCTCCTGAACATACAGCTTGTGCCAAGGGGGTGTGAAATTAAAATTGTCTATACAACATGTTTAACAATATCTGTGGACATTTTTGTAAAACTGTAAGGTTTAGACTTTTTAAATCAAAAGCAGCTTGTAGCGTCCCTACTTTCAACACTTGATTGAATGATTTTGTTCAGCTCAAAAAGTCACTCCCTGTATTTCAGCTCTGTATTTTTTTTGTCACATCTGCCCATTCACTTCATGTTTAAGTTCAAGGTTATCCCTGTGGATTGTTTCTCTTAAATGTCCTTTTTCATTTAATGGGGATATCACCCTCTTAGGTGAATACTGAAGACTTTCTCTTATACTGTAACTATAATATGACGGAGCTTTAAGGCACAGAAAACAAAGAATAGAGACTGAATCGAACTAAAAACAAGTAGTCTATCCATCACCTGATGTGTGCACAACTGTATGCAAGACATTTTCCTTCCATTATGTGACCTACAACGAATTAAACACTTACTATGATACATTACAGGATGTCACAAATATCCAGAGCTGGTTTTCCAAAGTGAAGTGTAATCCACTGGCTTTAGGAGTATTTTCAATGTACAATTCTCTTTCTTGAATGCTCTTAGTTTAAGCCCACAATTATCCAGGCTTAGGCCAAAAACAACTACAAACATGTCCTCTGGGCTTTTTTTTTTTTAATCAGCAGTCAGTATAGCACTTAATTCCCTGCATGATTACTGAGGTCACCTTCTTTAGAGACGGAAACAGACATTTATTTTATTTTGCAGAGAAATCCAAAAATGATTTAAGAGTATGGGTGCAATGGAGTTAGACTTGAGCTTCACACCCCAAGAGAAGGTCAGATTTGGGGGGTGTGCGCAGAGACTTCTGTGCAGTTGACAGCAAAAGCTTAAGCCAGATTGAGTGTGTTTACATGTGTACGGGCATCTTGGTTATGATCAGGTTTTTGGAGTATGTGTTGTGCATGTAAACCGCATATCCTGAAGCCAGGCCACCATGGCATGTAAACACCTTATCCAGGCTTCTGAATGTTCTTTGTTGGTACAGAGCAAAGACACTAAGATGATAAGAAATTAAATGCACAAATATTGGCGAGAACTTGGAAAACGTTGGAATAATGTATACAGGGATATAAAAAACAGTGTGTCATGTACCATGTAAACATCACATGCTGAACCAGGATAAGACCCAAAACTAGGATACTTGTGTGCTTGGAAACACATTCATTGATGCTATGAATGAGGAGTAAAATGAACTGGGGCAATAACTCACCGAGGCTAAAGCCTTGCCCAGTGCATCTCCAGTCTGTGAGCTTCCAGTGGCGTTCCCCCGATTTGCAGCAGCTAAGAAAACACAGAGGGAGGCTTTATAACAGCAAACTCAGACAAATGACGAGTGGTCACGGTATACAAAGCAGCTGTCCAACTGCCTGACTCACTACTTTTACAGAATAGATGCTCAGTGATGATTACACCAGGGGCCATTGAATTAGTCATTCTGAGCAGGTAGCTGGACTGTTAACATGAGAACGTACCCATGACCCCATCGGCCGTGTTGACAGACGGGGTGTGCGCTGCAGTGACGAATGGCGAAGTGCTGGTGTTGCTTCGGTGGAAGCTGGACATGGGAGGAAGACTGGCATTGATGTCTGGAGAGACTGAGTGTGCGGGGTAATTCTGGAAGATAAAGAAACAGAAATGCTCTATTTTCAGTCACAAATGTGTGTGTGTGTGTGTGTGTGTGTGTGTGTGTGTGTGTGTGTGTGTGTGAGAGAGAGAGAGAGAGAGAGAAAGAAAGAGCTTATTTATTCTCTGAATTTTATTTTCTCCTTTGACATCTCCCAGGCTGCGATGAAGCTAAAGTTACTGGGGGGAGGGACGGAGATAAAGAGAGGGCAGGCAGCATCTGCAGACTCCCTGTGATGCCCAGCCAGCTGAGGCAGGCAGGCAGAGATCAAACACTGACAAAAAGGGTCAGCAGTGTCTTCACTGATAATAACCAGACAACAATTTAAGACGTACACGCCCACTCTAACAGTGAGGGCAAAGAAAAAAGAAAAAAAAAAAAAATCACATCTTGCATGTGCTTAACAACACACATTAGACATCTTACATAAATCTGATGCAAAATAAAGCAACCAACAATTATTTATCAGCTGTTCATATGCTTAGGGATCACCAGCTGAGAGGTGCTCCTTACCAAACGGTCGTGTGAGTGCAGGCTGCTGTAGTTTCCTGACTGTGGCATGTGAGATGAAGATCCAGCGAGCATTCCCCCGTAGCCTGGCTGACTCATCCCATTGGACGAGTTCCAAGGGTCAGACGAACTGTGGGTACCATCTGAAGATAATAAATGCATCATTTCAGTGCATTATTGTATACAACGTGCATTTTAGTTTTGACAAAGTGCCAGACAGCGGCTACCCCCCCGACCCTTAAAAGTTGGGGTCCATTTACTCTTGGAACTGAAACATGATCCTCGTCCTGAACACAGCTGAGATAACACAAAGAAAAAACCAACGAAGAAGTCCTCTCTTCTGTCAGTCACAGTGGAATAAACACTGAGCACAGGCTTAATAATAAATAAATTAATACTGCAAAAAAGCAAAGGCAAGAACAATTTAAATATAAAAACACTACTTCAAATTATTCATACACAAGACCAGAAAATATTAGAACATAAGAATATAGTAATGGTAATATAATTCTGAAACCTTGTAGCGTAGCAATCGCACAGATCTCTTATACCCCTTTTCCGCCAACATAGAACAGGCTTCGTTCTGGTTCCCGCACCTTATTTTTTAAATGTTTAGAGCATTTACATCAAAAATAAATTGGCTAAAACCCAAAAAGCTGGTTCACAGCTGAAACCAGAATATAGCAGGTTTTTCTTAACCTGAAGTGCGAACTGTGATGACATCAGTGGGGATGTCATATTTTACAGGTTTGGAAGAAAGGATGGAGAAGGCAACGATGGAGAAGTCAAATATGAAATGGACAGACAAAAAAACAGCATGCCGTGGTCTCATTATTAGTTAGTTCATGCTTGATTTTTGAGTAAAAACAAATGTCTGTAATAACAGAACAAAATTTTGCAACATAATCCGCCATTTTGCTACTACTGTTGACTTCCATTGTGTAACGTGCACCGCCCTCTGATGATAACACATTTCAATGGTTCTGCTCAACACGGGTGGAAACACAGGTTGCTTTGCCAACCAGCACCAAGGTTTCAAGAATTCCTGGAGGGAAACGGTTCAAAAACCAGAGCTAATTTGATGAAAAAGGTGTATTAGTATCCAATACTCCCATAATCCAATAGTGCAGAGAACTTACCAAAGAAAGTGCTTGCAAACATACTGCTGGAGGGTTTAGGAGACGAGTAAGAAGGTGAATCTCTGTTGAAGTCTTCTGAGTTTGGTGATGGTGCGTACACCTGCAGTGAGAACATAAATAGTATTAGTTAGATAACCTTCAGTCTACAATTGTCAGCTATAATGATGCTGAAACCTATAAATCAGCTTTCAAATCTCAATTCTTGTACAGTATCACAATTAAAATTTGGGGTACATAAAAATATGTGATCTCACACGCACATGTACTACAGATATGACCCTGAAACCACAAACACACTTTAATGACTAGCGAGCAATCAAGCTCACGAGGGGAGGAGTGGATTATCAGGGGTATTTGCATTTCAGATCAACTCAACCTCTAATGGAAGTATAATGATACCCGTTTACATGCATAGTCTAAATGCCTGGCAAATTACAGCATTCCCAGAGAGGCAGAAATCAAATAAGTGGTACAAAAACAGCCTGCTTTGCTTTCGTTATATTTGTACCTGCAAGCTGGTGGTGGTACAGTGAAAGGAGAGGCACAATGGGCATGCTGTTGTACAGCTGTGTGTGTGCCAAGCTAGGCGGGAGGATCAAAGAGACTGAAGGCCAAACACCAGTGATGTGGTCCGTGACTTCATCCACTCCAGATGGAGGGAGAAAGGGTGAGGCAGAAAGAGAGAGCACGAGGGAGGGAAGGAGGGAGAGAAGGTTTGAACAAATCCTCCCTCCCACAGACAGGACTGGATGACCCCACCATGGTGTAACACTAATCAGAGCCAGACCTGCCAGCTCGATTCCACCTGCACATTTCCAGCCTGTGTCCCGAGCTCCGCGAGATGAATCCGTCTTTTAATGGCCTCACATCGCTCTCAGATGTTGGCATTATGACAGCTCCCTCCTCAAAGGTTGGTTTCTAACGCCTGCGGATGTGATGACGGCCGCAAAGGTTGTTTACTCACTAAAGTTGTTTTATGATACAGCGCTGATGGAAAATATGCCATACGACCAAAGTATATAAATTTAATCACTCGCTCGCACTCGCAGCACACATGTGAACATAATATCAATGCAGAGAGCAGCCGAAGTGAGACTCCGGGCTGTTGGGCTTTGCTGAGTGAGCTGGACTCCTGCGTGTTGTTGTCTGGGTGTGTAATTAAAGTGCTCTGGGAGGGGTGGAGCTCTCATGGGTCTTCTGGTTTACACATGTGCCCAGGGTTGATAGTAGTTCCATGGAGATCTCAGGTTAGCCTCGCACAGGAGCCCGGGCTTTTGTCTATTGCCTCTGTCTCAATGGGCAGCATATGGCAGCGGATAATGCTAATTGTCCTTTTTACCCTGGGCTAACCAGTCAAAGCATTAATAAACCATCCCAAACACTGGGTGCCTCATTCCGCTGGCCTATGGAAGAGAGGGCCCACCTGGGTTTCCCTTTACAAGGCCATTAATTAAAAGCCGTCACTCACACGGATCAGCACACCAACACAGACCTTCACCAGTTGTTTGAGCATCAGCGGGTATTTTATATTAAAAAATAAATTCCCGTCTGTACCCTGTCCTTCCCCAGTGTTCACATACCCTGAACTGAGGCACACTAGCCTAAAAAGTGTCCTTGTACTACACAACACCAAATGTCCAGCAATAAAATCCATCCACACCAAAACTGCATTAAGATAGCACACACACGACCTGACAACTATTTATAATCAGCTATAAATAAGGCCAACAATGATGTAATCATTTTACCTCCTGATAGGTGAATGATAAGCTATGAAGACTTCATAGTGATGGTAAAACAGTTTGAGCTGTTGGTGGATAATACCCTGCTTCAGATTAAAGATGCTGTATTGAGTTATTGGTTCAGTTCCTGGCTGTGCCTTTCAACAGGACTCAACTGAGAAGTGAATACATTCTGCACCCCACCCCCCCCATGTCTCCAAACCTACCTGCCTTTGAAGTTCATGCCACACCAAACAAAATATTAAATGTTAAAACACAAGCTGTCAGCTAGCACTAAGGATGCAACGTAATAACAGGAAAGGAAGGAAAATTAAAAAAATAAATATAACTGAGGGAAAATCAGGCTAATGGCCAAGAAGCTCAAAGAGAGGAGTTCAAACGCACTCTTAATGGCGTGTCCTGTTTTTGTACTGTATGTCATTACTTGGAATCGAACCATATCTCTGGGGCATTTTGTTTCAAGTCCAAATCTAACACACTTACGAGGCTTAGTATGCACGACAGACACAATGCCTCTTCAAACAACTGCTCCACTCAGCCTGCTTGGAGGGGCGTTGTTCAACATTTGTGCATGATACCTGCCAGTGCTTTCTGGAAAATAAAGAGCTCGGTATCTTTATGCATTAAACTGTGACATTAAAACTGAAGTCTGGAAGAAGACCAACTCTTACTGGTGAGACATTTTGATCGATGAAGTTGGTTTGACTTCAGGAATGTGATAATCAAGTTGCAGACGTTGCCAACGTTATGAGCTCGACAAGAACATTTCACACTTATTTGGCTGAGTTTGAAAAAAACTTCTTGTATAAAAATCTTATTGTCCTAAAATGAGATTAGCAAGGAAAGGCAATAACTCACACTATGATAGAGAGCTGCTGTATTTAGTATGTAGTTATTAAAAATTAGGAAAGCCTGTTTAATCTACTGACATAGAACTTTAATATCAATGAAATGCTCTCACACTAAGCAATTAAATAATTTAGATATAATACAAGTTAACATTGGGAGGAAAACAGCTCACAAGCATAAATAGAACAGAATAAAGCTTAACCACTTATAATATAAAAAATATAAAGACATAATTCATCTTACTAACCAAAGTCAAAGCACATAAATATGCATATGGAGGCATTATTTTAGTTGTCTTATAATTAGGGATGTTTCTAATGACTAATGTTTGAGTATAAACCGAACTTTAAACTTAAGAATAGTTGGGTAGTCATTAACTACGAAAACACTAAAAAACACTCTGAAAACTGAGCGCGACTTAACTGATAAGGATGAATACTGTTTGAAAAAATATTGCGTATATTATAAGAACTATTTGGAACTGTCAATCTGATTTTTCAGTGACCAAATCATCTTTGAAATATTACTGAAATGTGTTGTGCTTTGTCCTGTGCATTATAAAAATGGCAAATTATCCTAAAAACATAAAAAAAAAAAGTACTAAATAGAAACTAACAAATAATATTTATTGAAAACAATATCCTTAAGGAAAATAAATCTTGATTAATACAACAGCATTTTCATTACATGATAGCAACTGCATATAAAAATAATACTGTAATTTTAATAAGTTCAACCTGCTAGTATTTTTGGTGCAGACTAGCGCAGGTACCAAAGTTTAATCAACCAATCGACTAATCATGCACATCCCTACTTAATGGAGATGCAGCAGGTTTGTTTCTCTTCTTGTTTAGCAAAGCAGTAAAATCTTTTATCCATGTGCACAGTCTGACGGCAGAGCAGCTTGCTGGGACTCAGGTTCTCTAAAAATAGAGCAACCACACTGCAGAATAACATCTTCCAGTCGTTAATACCACAAACATTTGGTTTTGGCATCAATGCAACCTCATTAACTGCACACAACGTGTGTGACGTGTACATTCAGTATATATGATACGTCAACACACACACAAACACACCACCCCCACTCTGACTTTCTGTTGCACATAAGCATGCATGCTTCGGTACATGTGCAACACGTGTATGGATAAGCTTCTGATGATGAGAGCTAACCTCCATAAAGCATGACATAACCTGTTGCACTACAAAACAACAACAACAGGCATCTTAAAGACACATGTTGTCACTTTGGAGTTTTTAACTATTTTTATGACATTCCACTTGTGAAGAGGAAGCTTTCTGTTTGGTAACACAAGTGGAAAAAGGCTCTAACAATCACTGCAGGGCTTTCACTTCAATTTTTTCTTTTTCACTAATGGGCAACGGAAGAAAGATCAGTGAGCTGCTCCATCTGTATTGGTTCCGTGCCACCAGCTCACAAGCCAATGGCCCACTGCGAATTCTCCCAGTGCTCCAGATGGTGAGCCTGCTATGCAACTCTGCATTATAACAAATTAATGTGGATCAAGTTGATGCAAAGAATGAGCACCACTTTTCTTTTTTCCCTTGCAAGGAACACAGAAAAAAAGAGTTATTAACAAGTGCTTTTGATCAGAAATTTTGCCCGTTATGTGCACATGCTATCAATTTTCTCCGCATCACCAACTATAACACAAGCCTGTTAATACTTAATATGAAAAAGATCAAAGTCATCGTTTGTGCAGAGGGAACAAAGAGGAAATGCTGTAACAGGTTAGGAGGAAAAGTTGAAACACAGGCTGGAGTAAGATGACCTTTTCAAGACAGTATCATAAAAAGGCTGGCCCTCTTCATTTTTCCTTCATGTGCCCTTTATATAACAGCAAAAATAGCACAGGCAATGACAGGTGGAAATCTGCCTGTGTAATTTGCTTATGACAGGATCATCACTTAAGGATTACTGAGATGCACCACAGAGCTCATTCAGCCATTGTCACAACTGTGTCCTTGAGCAGATTCATAAGCCCACTGTTTTTTACATTACATTACACCTTCTATAAAAACAGGACAATTTATTCCAAATGAACACCTTCTCAAACTTTCTGCATCACACAAACAGCCCATCTTTATATCAGTAACTTAAGCTAAGACTCAGCTCCATCAAGTCCAAGTGCAGCACACACACAAACACATGCACGCACACACACATTCAATGATTCATAAAGTACTCACACAGAAAACGTTTTCAGGGTAACAAAAATCAAAGAGGTCATTACAGAGAAGTTCAGAAATCACATTAGGCTCCCTGTGGCGTCAAGAATGCCAATGTGATTAAAAACAGATGGAATAACAGCAACACTGGTGCTTAGAGCTCAATCTGCAAACAGGAAAGTCTAACCTCAACAGGCAGCCTCTTTCCCTTAATCATTCCCAGACTCCCACTTGTTATTATTTCAACCCAGTCTCGGAGCTGAAGCAACCAGCCAGTAAAAATAAATTCAAGGCTGCAAAAAACTTTTTTTTTCGGCCAAAACCGTTTCATTTTCTGTGGATGAGAAAAAGTTTTTAAAATGGCTTAACTTCTTTTAAATGTGTTGCCGAGAATATTAACTTATTTGTCGACAGCTGGGTATAAAAGTGTGCTGAAATAAGTTTAACACACAGTTAAGACACTTGAATTATTAAAGAGTACTGTCACACAGCTTTAACTGATGTAATGGAAAATCAGAGAGACGAGCCCTCAGGCACATGCGTTCACACACACACACACACACACACACACACACACACACACACAGTAACACAGTGCTTTTATGTTACAATAAATATACAAACATGCTAAAATTATAGACACAAGGACAGTCAGGTGGATAAGAAGACTGAGGCCGGCAGTCACACACACACACACACACACACACACACACACACGTACACACACCTCTTGTCTCACTGATACACACACATTCCCAAAGAGACTACTCACCGATTTCCCGTTGTAGTAATACATTAAAGAGTTACTGCCCATTCCAGGGACAGGGTAGGCGCAATACATTATAGCTTCAACAGTTTAAGTGATACAGAGACACTGCAGCAACACACTAGCTTTCTCTCTGGACATACATCCAAGCCGCTCAAAAGGGTCTAATAATTCTTCCAGTACTGGCCTCCACACACGACCCACTCAGAGGAAACTTATGCAAAGCAGGATCGTACCATTCCACACTGTGGGAAGGGGTGGCTGTCAGAAGGGAGTGGCTCATGTGGTACATCCCTCTCTTAAGCCTCTAAGTGCTGAGGCATAGAGGAAAAGGACAGGGGGGAGGGGAGGGCGATGGGGAGGTGGGTGTAGAAAAGATAAAGGGAAGTGGGCGGGACAGAAAACAAATGTGTGAGCGGATTTAGAAAGAAGAAGAGAAAAAAATTAATTCCAAGCATAAAAAAAAATAAAAATGCAGATTTCCTGCAGGGGAACCCCGGCAAACTGGAGCTAAGATAATTTTACGCAGGATTTTATTAATGTGTGGAATTAAATGCTGAACAAATGAGCACATGAATAAGTGTTATCTCCCACACGTTTTAATCCAGAGTGTCTAATCTTTTTGTTTTGGTGATGATTAAAAGAGTCCACAGGCAGGGAGGTAAAATAGGGCTTTTTGAAAGAACACAAGCATCTGGCAACACAATTTACCTGTTCCCACACATGGCTCACACACCAATTAGGAGTCATTAGTGAGAGAAAGTAAAGACTCAACATGTGCAGGAGAAAAAAATCCATGAATCCAAATCCAGGTAATGAGAGAAAGAGAAAGAGATGGACAAACTGTGTTGATGAAATGTGAAATATGAGAGTTTTGGTGTTGGCAGAGTGAGACCTTTAGCTGAGAAGTGCCTGTAAACACAGAGTTGTAAAGCATGCAACAGCTGCAAAGGGGGGCTGGCTCGTGACGTCAGAACATGAAAATAATGCTCCATTTCCTAAACCCTGGGGGCCTCGGACGGGGGGGAAGCACCGGGGGGGCAGAACATCGACAGCCATTTTACTATGGTTTACTGTCACTGCAAGCCACACAGCTCCCCATTACCTTTATCGTGTGGGAGGAGGGGAGAGCAAAGGAGAGGAGAAGAAAGGAGAGGAGGAGAGGATAGATACCATATTCCAGTGAGAGCCCGATCTGTACAGTCTGACTGGAGCCTTTCATGTCTGCCACTCGAAGCTTCCTGGACTAAACACAGGCCTGTAGACTCATTGAGAACATTATTGTTATAGAGAGATGAAAGCTTCCACTTCCCTAAGAAAACTAGGCCTTTATTATGCTTTTCCTTTTAGTACTGTTATTATTTATCCCCCTTTCTTCTTCGGGACTCTTTTAAACTCGTCCAAAACACTGGCTCTACATGCGGTTACCACTTTATATCTGGCGCTGTTTCAAGTTGATGCTTTAAGGAAAATGGTCATGATAGAAGTGTTTGAAGGGCTCTAAAACAAGTCCAGACACACACGCACAGTGTTGCAAGGAAAAACACATGAAAGCAGGAGGAGATGGGCATTCATTTGGGAAATAATGCGCACATGTCATACCAGTGGTGGCTGAGTCAGGACACTGCCAGCCTTTTTCTTTTAATACTGACTATGTGGGAGACACATTGAGCATGTCTTTGCATTTTAAGTAGTGGAAAGGTTTGATCTTATTAAAGCGAAGGAATAACACAGGTCACAGACTTGATATTGCAGAGAAGAGTCTGAGAGAGTTGAAGGGGGCAGTGGAGGGCAAGACGTGAGGCAAAAATAGTGCACGAGGTGAAAGGCACAGGTGCATGCCAGTGTTGTAGAAACAAGAACAGCAAGTTAGTTATTGTAGTTTGGCCCACTGACTTTGGACGGTTTACCAACAAGGTCAGCAGTTGGAGCTGCAGCAGTGGCTGCGACACACAGCTCATAGAGGTAAGTGCTTAAAAACCCTCAGTGCACAACTGGCACAATTTGCGCCTAAATTGCACCTGAGTCTTAACTCAGTCGACTCTGCCCACACAGACCTTTATTTATAGAGAATTCTCTGGTACAGGATATAAACCCTTCACAACAGATTCTGCAACTACAACAAACAAACCATACAACAAAACAATGCCACAATAAACTTGTTTAATATAACTATAATTACACAAATAATCACAAATTATACAAAATATACTTTGTTAACCAGAATTAATTCAGTCAATTTTTAAAGAGTTTATTAAACGAGTTTGAATGCTTTTACTTCACCAAGTGTGAAGAAGATTTTATCTCCTAAGAGAAACACTCAAGTGCAGGATCTCCCCACTTATTATGTGAAAACACCGGGGGCCAGCTGCTTCTCGCATCAAATGGGTTATTAAAAAAAGTCACAAACAAGTATTTAATATTTCAGTGAAAACGATTTCAACACTCCACTGCTCCAAAAAGCAGCGGCCCTCACTGTCAACTTAATGCGTCTTTGCTGTGGCCGTGTCCGCTGCCGAGCAGGAAACGGCTGTTGTTAGGTAACCATTCCCTTTGCTTGTTTACTGTCTGTTTTTGAAAACATATTACTTCCACCTGCGTAGTTGCACGTCTACAAACTCTGTGACAGTCCTGCCATTGTGAGGTGAAGGCAATAAATGCAAGTGACCTTGCTTGATGAACCAATATTGTGTGGTAGGCCACATATAGTATATTTTGCCGTTTAAAATCTGTCCTCTGGCCACGATTGGCACCTGAGCTGGACACTGACATGCCTGATTTAGTGGGAATAATTTCAAGAAGTTGCCACTAGAATGATCGCTATTATTCCAAAAGTGGACGACAGGCTCAGCTGTAATATTATATATCTCTATTTAAATTTATATATCATCATTATTAAACATCGTGAAGTTTTTGAGTTTTCCCTCAGTATCAAATTTATCCAGTGAGAGTTGTTTGTGTCAAACAGGAACTTATTTGTCGACTGAACTCAGTGTCGAACTTATTGTGTCATTTTGTCGGAGGGTGAGCTCACAGGGTCAGACTTTGAAAACCCCCTCATCTAGGAGATGAAGGCTCGGCTCCACCCACCTGTTCACACCACCCTCTCCAAAGACACTCGAGTCATCACAAGGTGCTTTTCTTGGGATTTGTTTGGGTGTTGAAAAACACTGAGTAAATCCACAGGCTGAGGTCACCCCCATCTCACGCATGGATTTAGCGATGATGTCATCAGACAGGAAGATTGTTTCCTGTAAGAAGCTCTGGTTCTAATTAGGGAGGGCTGACTGGGAGAGTGGAGGGGGGTACATGGAGCAGTCAGACCCCCAGCCTCACAAACCTCCTGGCTGTATTGTGAATGGACTGATTTTAAGTCAGTGATTTTTTGGGATTTCTGCAACGTTCATTGGTTAAATTATGACTTTTTCCAGACTTTATTAATACCACACACAATTAATGCCTGTTTCACTGTCAAACACTCAAAGTATACAAGTATGCTGAAAATGTGTGGGTGCAGTATGGCCTAGAATTATTCTGCCGCTTTTTGTCAGTATGCCTCAATAAGCAGCAAAAAAATAGACTAACCAATTAAAAACAAATTATTTATCTAAGTTCATTTAAGTTTTGCAATGTGTAATTTTGTGTGTGTTTTCATAAATGTCTCATCTTAAATGATTTCTTACTGTGTCTTGAAGCTTTTAAATTACGCCACTTTTTAACAATATTTTGTTACAAAGCGCTGACCCAAAACAATGTTCAAATGTGCCTCACATGGTTTACACAAATTATTAAAAAGCTTATCATAAAAGTCAATAATCAATGAAAAGGTTCAGGATTTTGATTTCTTTGCTAATATTTACAATCAAAGTGATGCAGCTGAGTCATCTATATTTGTTAGAGTGCGTACCTGATCTTCAGAGTTCAATAGAACAAGAAAGAGTTGTGCTGTTGTTGTGCTGCAAATTAAATTAAAAAGAGCCACTGCAGAAACTGGATCACTGCAAACATGCACAAGCAATGCGAGGTGAACTGAGCACACTGGCATTGTTTTTATCCCCAAAAAGTATTCATCTGCATTTTTAAGCCTTTATATAAGACAGTTAAGTGAAGAGAGGAAACGTGTGATCTGGAGATGCAACAAAGCAGACTCAAAAGCGGAACGTTAATGTTAATGGTTGCTGTCTTAACCCCTCAGTTACAGGGGTGCACTGGACTGTCTCACCACTGTCGAGCTCCCCTGCATTACAGCAGGCCCTGAGTACAACTTACATACAGTGACATCTTTTAATTCACTTCCTAAAACTTATCTGTTCAAAAAAGCCTTTTATCAGTTTTAGCATACTGCTTATTTTATATATGTCTCATTTGATAATTTTTATTGTTTTTACCTTGTGTTGTCAGTGATTTTGAATTCTTTTATTTTGTATTACTCTAATTGTTTGATTTGCTGTACCTCAGCACAATCTATAGAGAAATTAGTTGCCAATCTTTGCTCATCTGCTTCAGTGACGGTATTTTATCTTCATTTTATTTTTTGTTCTTTGTATTTTCTTAAATTGCCTCATTTTATTTGCTTGAATTCCACATTGGTTTAAATCTGGGATCAATCATTTAAAGCACTTTGTAACTTTGTTTTGAAAAGCGCTTTATAAATAAAGTTTGTTACTATTATTTATCATAAAACATAAAGATGTCATGAACATAATCTCTAAAACTATGAACTGTATTCATGCAAAAAATACTCTAACAGAAGAAAAGCATGAGCAAAACTAACCCTGTTGACTGGCACATGCTGCATCGCAGGGCCTCTGAGTTTACACACAACTTCTGTAGAAGAGCACAGCGGTGTCACAACTGTATACATTAAAGTCGTTGCTGCTAAACTCTCGACTGATGGTGTTTGTAGTCGAGTTCCCTGTCAGGTGGAAAACTCCTCCCCATATCAGATGCCATTCAAAGAGAACGCTGAGCTGGTTGTATCCACATACAATAAGTGGAGAGACATAATGAACTTTAATAAAGCTCAAATTTAAGTGAACTACACTGACTGCCACCTACTTGAGATTCTAAGACTGTCGACCACAGCTGTTTAAAACAACATCCTCTTTAAATTCCACAGCTCTCATAAAGCAGACCCAGCCCATTAGTTCATCCACCCACAAAGTGAAGACATTAAACAGGAAAACAGAATATTCTGCTAAGTGAAGCCTATGTTTGAAATTGCAATTTAAACTCAATACAGGCGAAACTTGAAACTGAATGTTTTGAAATAGATTGGTTCTCCATGCACTTAATTCACTTTCTATTATTTTATTATAAACATTCAGCAGTGACTTTATTTCTCAAATGTCATGTCAATGAGAAACACAGGTTTCCAATGTACATGTGTTTCACTTCTACAAATAACTTTTCGGTACATGAAAACTGAATTTATTTTTTGTGGTTGTGACAGACACACTCAAAGTTTGTATTTAAAATTGGGGTTTCAAATCACAATGGACAAGATTTGGTACAAATGTTGTGGACAATAATGTGATATAAATTACATTACAGTCCAGACGGTGGTATTCATTAGGCAACAAAGTTATACCATTCCTGCCCATTATAATTTTGCTTTGGTGTATATGTTGCATGCATTTATGTTTTCAGCCATGCTTACAAGGCCACAAAAAAGCTAAACACAGATTAATAATTGGGAGCAGTGGCCTTCAAACAATGATTTAATTTCCTCTAAAGGTCTGATGGCAGAAAATGTATGAAGCAAAGCTACAAACTACATCCATTCCCCAAGTTATAGCAGAAATAAAACTTAGCACATCTGTTGGACATCTGTCTTAAACCATTTGTTGGAAAAACTAAAAACAATGAGATTTGAAAATATTAGTTTTCCTGACAAACAGCTCATTTTGTTTTCATTTTCATGTTCACACAAACAGATTTGCATTTTTTTAATACTGCTGAATAAACGTGGCAATGAAAGTTATAACGCTGTGGTGCAGTGCAGCTCTACACAATAATTAAATTTTTCTACGGTCTGGAGCCGTGTTCATTTGTTTTCGGTGGGAGGAAATTCTTTGTAACACAGGTTAACATTTCATCGGAGCCATCGGACTTTACTTTTACTACTTTTTTTTAAAACTTTTGCTGATGTGGGTATTCTCTGGCTACAACTCGCCGTTTAAAGCTAAACTATCCCCAGCGTTTAGTTTGGCCACACATTGTCGCAGAATCTGACGACCACAGCTCGGAGCGCCTGACAGAGCTTTCCATAGACACTGCACAGCAGGCCACACATCACCACTACTATTTTTTGGCATTAGAGAGATGTAAAGAGAGATAAAGAGATGGATATTGCAACTAATGATTATTTTCATTGTCAATGAATCCGTCAGTTATTTCCTCAATTACTGGACGAGTTGTTTGGTCTACAAAATGTTAAAAAACATTCTTTTCTTCTTTTAACTCATATATTATTTCAACAAATTCCCAAATTTATTTACAACTAATATACAACTGTCCCCTGTGTATTTACCACCCAGTTAAATAAATAAGTATAAACCCAGTTTATTTACAGTCCAAGTACCACCCAGTGTAACAAAATAAATATGCACTCTTCCAACGCATCCTTTCCTCATCTATATATCTGCCAAAAATATCTTTTTAAATTGATGATTGAAAAATGTTGATCATTGTTCCCCTGAGTCCAAGATGAGGGCCTCAACTGTCTTGATTTGTCCACAACCCAATGATATTCAGTTTGCTGTGACAGAGGGGTAAAGAAACCAGACAATATTTACATTTAAGAACCAGGAATTTTTTCTTGAAAAAATTAAAACTGATTAACTGATTATAAAAGTAGTTGGGGGCTGATTTAATAATTGCCAAATGAATTGATTAACTGATTCATCTTTACAGCTCTGATGGAGATTAAGTTGAGGGAAAGTGAGGATGTATTTCTTTAACGGCTTAATTTCAGCTGATTTCAAATGATGACAAGTGACAGTTCTGTTCTGGCAAACCAGGACGGTCACGGCATCACTCGTGAGCCAGAGATGACGAGACTGAGGAAGACCGAATGACAATATCACAGTATTAAAATTAATATGATCAAGTCATGTATTGTTTGAGCCTGTTTATTTGCCAACCGCCTACTATTTTAACAATCTTCTTTGTCGGTGAAACTACTGAATCTTTCTATCCAGCAAAACCTTTAACAAAACTACCAATGTACTATTCAGGGTTATCACAACTCTGTAACAATGTTAGGCTTATGTGTACTGTACTTACGAACACAGTGAAACAAAAACATAATTTTTTTTTTATTTTAGAAATAACTGCATAGTTTATTTATGAATTATAAATGCCTCAATTTTTGAACATATCAGGGACAAAATATTTTTATGAAAATATTTAGAAACAGACACTTTTATTAGTTCACTGATGCTGACAAACGATATTAAAAATGAGGCACTAGGCAACAGCAAAACAAGGGGAACAAATAACTGACACATCCTGCACTAAGTGGGACGATGACCCGCTATCACCATTACATTAGACCGTTGGGATTTATGCCTGACACACAACACATTACACGTAACCTTCCCGGAGTTAAGAACCTCAGCGACTACGTGAGCCTCATGTCGTTCAATGATGTACTCTCCAGGTCACAGCAGCCTGGTTTAGATGGTCTCTAAATAACAAACACTCTACCTTAGTGATTGTTGACAGGCTGTGTTCTTGAGCCTGCCAGCGATCTGAAATCAAGGTTTGCATTAATGCTGTAAACTCACGCAAGCCCTACATGAATAATTTACAACAGGCCAGAATGTGAGTAATGACTTTAATCTGTGCATTATTTTCCTACTTTGTCCTTTAACTCCTTGTTCTCCTCACAGATGAAAGGGGTCAGGCCTCTGGCTTGTTTGCCTGCTCCATTATCTGCAGGCTCTTATGTCAGTGGTAAATTTCAGCAGCCCAAACAAAGATAAACACAAGGCACAGGGTCCCAGAGGTGGCCGCAACTGTTCAGCATCATCCCTGTCAAACCAAGGGTGTCTATCTTATCAGCCATCTGATGAGGCCATCTCTGGGGAACTCACTAACTGGGGTCAGTCAGAGCCTAAAATATATTGTCCCCTGCCAGCTGCACAGGCTGGACAAAAAATACTGACATAAAGAATATGCATTATACACACCATTATACAAACTCAAGTCATGCTTCTATTGCAAAACAAACCCATTGAGGAAAAGTACATTTGGATAAATAACCTATTTATATAGATATAAATCACCCGCAACAATTCTGAAGTTCCACACACACACCCAAAATAAATTACAGATAATTTACAGCAGCATTACAGAAGGTAAAGTTTCAATACAATAGAAAAACACTGACTCACTCAGTCTGCAAAACGGCCGTCATGTAAAAGCACTGAACTGTGTGAAAGCTTATGTACACTACACGGGACCTTTCTGCCTACTTACACATGACGATGGTTATCCCAGTGAAATTACTGATTGATGACAGCAAACTTAACTCACACTAACAGGTCTGGTGTGTCATCTTGCCCAGGTAACATATATTTGGCCTGTCTGGACTTGTTTGCTTGAAACGTCTTCGTATGTTGGGCTCCATATAAACAGCGAGATTCAAACATACAATTTATGTGTGGAACAGAACAACAATCTAAAGGCATGAGAAAGCCGCTAAGAGCTGCGGAGACTGCAGCATTTAATAGCATGAGTAACGGTATCACAGTTTATTTTTTATAATGTTAGTATTGGGTTACTCTGGCACTGCCACTGGCAGGCAAACTAACACTAGATGTCCAAATGTCATTTGTAGAAAGAACATTCTTCTCATTTTCAATTTAAAAGATTAAACAGATTTGCAGTTTCATCTGTATGTTTAGATCAAATTCACCACTTACTGCATTAGCAAATAAACTTAACAAAACAAGTCATCTGCACCGATATGTATTATAAAAATGTTGCACATCTACAGAAGATATTTTAGGTTAAGTCTAATACTAAAATAATTCAGATTCATTAGCTAGAAAATACCAGTTAGATTTGTGTAAAATGCCTTCATGCTACAAATGTGGATGAACTGATTTATCTAAAAATGTCCACATTAGCTGTACTTATTTACTAAATTAAATAATTCTACATTTAAATCTCAATTGATGGACAAGAGTTGTGATTTTTATAACTAACACAGGCCGATTACAACCTGCACTGAGACTACTGCAGTCACTACCACAGACTTTAATTTCTTGCATTATGAAACCAACCACTGATATAAACTAATAGTCGAGTTTGCCAGGCACTTATGATGACATATAACCAGAGTAATTGCAGCTTTCCCCGAGCATAAAAACTGTGAACAATCATTCTGCTGGCTCAACTGTTGACACGCAGAACAGAACATACGCTGCTATTTCAAAACAGTTTGGAAAGTTTGACCTCCGTGGAAGCAGAAAAACTTGATCCCTTAATGTTTTCCTCCCCTAACCTGCCTTGCTTCATCATATTTTGGAACTGGCTGCACCACGAAATAATGGCACTGGACTGGGGTAAATGGCTCTGCTGCTTAGTGACTCATTAAGAATTATAAATACACTCTTTTGGAAAATTAGTGTATTGGAAAATGCCTGCATGCACTTTTTTTTCGTAGCCATCCCCATGTCGATGTTAAATGTATTTGTAGTGCATGTGCAGCTTTACACCATTCAGCTGGGTGGCCCTAAAATCAAATTCAGCCTCAGGACTTATAAAGGCCTGGGGTGATCCTGGCTGTTTACATCAGGCTTCTTCACTGATGCATTTTATCCCCACTCTTTTCACCAAGCCCTGATACTGTAACCTGGTTCAGAGGCAAGCAACAAAAAGGAGCTGCTCTCTCAGCAACAGGAACATTAGGTTACTGTTGTAGTACAATATTATGATCCCTTGTCTTTGAGCTGTTAAAGACAGATGGATAGAGAGAGAGGGTAGAGAAAATATATCTTTTGAATGTCATGCACCAGACAGCACTGCGAGGAACATCTCTGGTTCTTAAGACTCGGAGCCTGGAGCAGACTTCCTTTCTTACAGCTCACACAGTACAAATCTCTCAGAGACAAGGGTGTCTGAGTGATCTGTCAAAAGCAAATGTCAATCTATTTTGTCATCCACACTCAGGGTTCTCGCTTGCAAAAGTCCCCGAGGGGAGCTGAATCTCAGCCCACCACTTTCTTTCTCTCATCCTGCAGCCATATCGTCACCAAAGCCAGGGAAGAAGTGTCACATCAAGCCACTGTGCCTCTGACAAGGGTTCGTGGGGGGGGGGGGACCAACACTATTTACACAAACAAGCTGACACACACATGTACACACCATGCCCTTGCAGCTTCCCATAAATATCCTAGAAGATGCAACATTTCCCCACAAGCCACAAAACCCTCTCTCTCTCTCTCTCTCTCTCTCTCTCTCTCGCTCTCTCTGCATCTTCAGTGCTCCTGTCAGACAGGTGCCCACGCAGCTGCCCATCAGCATCCCTCACCATAGCAGCATGTCTGTCCAATGACAACATGCTCTGTCCTTCGCTCTCAGCCCTCAGTTTATACAGTCAAATAATGCAGGGAGCCAATTTTAGCCATATTTACTGTAACAAAAATAAAAAGTAAAGCTTTCATGCTTGAGCAATCCTAAGATGTTTATCCGTCACGCAAGATGGTAACCTATATTTCAAATTTGTTAGCAAAGATTTTATTAATGTTCCACTAGTGCATTTGATAAGGTGGAAAAAACTAGGTACAACAATCCTTAGAATAATGAGAGTTAGTAAGGACTCGGTAGCCACAGACATGCACCGATCCTATACTGACAGCTGGGGTAGAGGTGACAATGGGGCTGATCTATTTGATTTAATTTTATGTTTAACGTTTTTATATTGGAATTTAAATTCCTATTTGTACTAAATGTTCACAAAGAATTTTGATTCCTGTTTACTTTGAATGTTTAATATTTATCGAGTTTGTTCGCAGTGTTCCTGATGTAACTGTGATTTCACGTTTACATTTGGTCTAATTTTATGCAGGTGAACTGTTTGATACTGGAATTTTAATTCCTGTTCAGGTTTTGTTGCTGCATTTACAGGGTTTACACTTTAATTCCCGATCATTTTAAAGTTTTTTTTTTTACGTGGTTGCTTTTGCACGATTTATCACATTAATAAATAACAATTCAATCAATTTACATCTACGTATGTATTTGTTATATTTAGTTTTACAAAGTTACAATGTTTAAATTAAGCCTGATGTTGCCTTAAACATGAAAGGATGATCCACGTCACTTCAGCACAGTCAGGCATACAGCTTAGTGCCGTCAACAATATCAATTTAGCAAACAATTCTGAACATTTGAAATGGTTTTAATAATTATTTTCCGCAGTAGTGAAACACCGGTACCAGCTGTGCTTTCTCACTCACTCTTATTATTGATGCTAAACACTGTGTT
Organism: Epinephelus fuscoguttatus; assembly: GCF_011397635.1. NCBI lineage: Eukaryota > Metazoa > Chordata > Actinopteri > Perciformes > Serranidae > Epinephelus > Epinephelus fuscoguttatus. The sequence goes on along the minus strand of NC_064753.1, from coordinate 26,286,001 downwards.
CTGCTGTTCTCTGCCACTAACCAGGAAAAGAAAGGATGTTTTTGTCAAGGCACAGTTTATTAGTTCATTTATCCTTTCATGAAATTTTCAAATAGTATGCCTTCAATGTCAATTTTTCTCCATGGTATTGACAATATATTACAAGATAATGTATCAAAGTTATAAATTCCAGTATTGTGACAACACTAATACAGCCTAATAATTAAACACTGGTACTGGATTGGTGCTACATATCGGTCAATACCCAAAGCCCAGTTATCAGAATCAGTCTTGAAAAACTCAGATCAATGCATCCTTAGGCATACGTATCACACAACTGCAACCACATCTGCAGTATCCCATGTCTGCAGGCACACATCCAGCGGACTGCAGAGGAAAGTATGCCTGTGGCCGAGGGAGGAGGGTGTCTGTATATAAGATGAAGAAACATTTAAATGTTTGCAATCAGCCAGCTGGCCTGTCTAGATAGCCTTCACATCCTGGTGCACTGCAGTGTCAAAGCCTAAATGCACAGAGGATGTGCTCCCGTAAATATTTTGATTCACCTCCATCATGTAGTGTACACACACACAGACATCATGCTTGGGCTTGCAACTTGCATTGCCAATCAGATTCAAAACTCCGAAATGTATTTTTAGACTGGGGTGCGAGAATACAAGCTGGAGGAAAAAGGGGATTTGAGAATGAAATAAATAAATAAATAAGAACATTCCCAGCAGTAGACATAATGATAGGAAGCACTGTGTTGAATTTTTTTTTTTTTTTTTTTTTTTAAATCAAGCAGCTATTCAGGTCTCTGGTGAGGCTCTCACGCTTGCTTACACAAGCAAAAGCTTTCAGTGGCATCTGCAGCTGCATTCATGCTTTACAGGTAGGCTGCAGGCTCTTCACACAGCTGCCTCTGGCAAAGTAGCTCTGATCCAGGTGCGCCGTCCCCTCGACACTTTCTCAACACCACCCTCACCGCTCCCAGTGTCGGTGCCAGAGACACAAACATGGGTCTGGGCTGATAATTATCCTTACGCATACCGCAAGCTGCAAGTCACTTTACACATTTTTAAGGGTCACAAGTAGCTCTTACACCTTCCAACAGTTCACACCACTATACCTAACCTATGCCTCCAATACCAATATCCCAACACCTCCTAAAAGCTGCCAGACAACCTCCCACTCAAACATTTTCCACATATACCAACTATAAAAAAAACAGTTTTATGTTTTCATTTCTCTTTCAGCAGGTTATAAGAGACCTATAGCCCTTTTTTCAACACTACCATCTTTATTCTTTCAAATGGGATCAAAGACTAACTGGGATAATTCCTCCGAGCTCCAGGCTTTATCATCTGAGCAGCACTGAGTGACAAGAAGAAGCTGTATTTTATCCCATGCTCTGTCACTGTTTTTCTCCATCTAGCATTGTACTGCTTGATTGTACTCTTATGAGTCACAGAACCGCACCTGCGCCCATGTGTTAAGTACTGACAAATAAAAGCCCAGCGTCCATTTACACAACAAAGAGATGTAACCCGCGAGGCAACCATTCTTTCCCTACCTCCCTCCGTCTGACAAGACCGCAAATATATCACTTACTTAAGAGGAAGGCAGCACGCGTTCCTGCTGCTGTCAGAGACTGCTTCTCTCCCTCATGCTCTCTGACAAACTTCTTTTCAAATACAAATCCAGAAACAAAACACATGCCAGCCTTTTATGTTGCACGGCCTGTTCCATATTTGATTTTTTGAGAGTAACAGCAGCAGAGGTGACGATTATCAAAGCTCTGAAAGGCAAATCCAGTCTCAGACTCCCTCACCAAGAAAAAAAAAAAAGGGAAAAGAAAACCCTTTCATTGTTTAAGGAAAGCAAAGGGTGGGATTTTAGTAAACCGGTTGCTTCTTATTAAAAAGAGAAGAAAAAAAATCATTGTCTTGTACCAGTTCTAGGAATTTAAAGCAAGGCTTAATAAAACCTTTGCCAATCCACCAGGGTTTTAACAATGAACATCTGACTTACTGATTTATGCATATTAATGAACTCCAACACCCCCTGTCTAAGCGAATGCAAGCTGAGCTCCACACTTCTCTGCATCCTAATGGTTTCTGCTCCACCGGGATCATTACCAATAGAAATTTCAGATATTCTGTGCTATTAATCTCTGTCTGTCCTCCTGTTCGGCTACGTAATGACTAATTAAACATCAAAAGAGCAGAGCTGGGGATCCGCTCTGACAGCCTCTCTTTCTCCCAGGAGAGGCTGTGAGGAGGCTAGACTGTGACAGGGCAGCACTGAAAATCAATCACCTCGAGGTGCACATGTGTATGCGTGCACACACATTCATACATGTACACACACACAACCGCAAAATATTTACAGAGAGACGTGCCCTATAGAGACATGTACATACTAATATTAAACAACAAGCATGTAAACAACAAACACAAAAATGTTAGAACTAAAATTAACAGGCGCCACTGGTGTCACTGCTGAGCCGCAAAAACAACTGAATTCCCATCCAAGAAGTGTGGCAGTGATGTCAAGAGCACTCTTTGTGTGCAAGTGTTGAGAGGGAGGGCGTGTGAGTTGCGTAGATGTGTGTGTGTGCGTGTGTGCATGTGTGTGTGCTTAAGTACGCTCACTGTGAAATCTATTTATATGAGAGGTAGATGATCTTCCACTCACAGATGAAGGCAGGCCAGGAGGGACCTTGCGAACCTTTTTTGTTTGTAGAGGATCTGTGGAGAGATGAAAGCACATCTAGTCATTCGAAAAAAGGCGACTATGAATCTGCTGCAAACAAGCTATAACTCACCAACAAAATATACTCTGTGGTGTAGTTCTGTATGAAGTATTATTTGTGACTAAATCAGGCTTTCACATAAACAACCTTAAAAACTGAGAACTCTGTAATGGAGTGCTGAAATGAATCTTTTTTTACAAACTTTCATTTCTAAATGTGTCCAGTCTAATTCAACTTTGACTATACCTCTGTTACACCGTGTCCTTTGAACAGGGGCATTGACCAACAATGTTAAAGTCAGTGTTAGGTCGTTCAGTCAAAAAAAGTAATGCATTACACATTACTTTTATGAGCTTCTCGCTAAAGAGTATTTTCATTAAACTACTCATTACATTACTTTTGCGTTACTTTGCAACATCACCTGAGACGCAGTGTTTAATAATTGCAGGTTATAATAATAACATTAAAACATTACTGTACATATGCCCACATATCAACACAAAACAAGGATCAGGAGAATCAAGACGGCACTACAGTGGGAGATTACTGCCTCAAAATGAAACTACATCATTAAATAAAACGATATAACAAAGCCTGGCCTTCCCTACAAAACATGGTACAAATGTTAACTGCCTCAACATATTATTTCAATAGGCCTAAATACAATTAATCAAGAGACTAGCCTTCCATCTTTACAAAAGCCTGACCATGATTGCGGTTATCAATGCTGCTTCAGCAGCGCTTCAATAAATGCATCTCTGCGAACTTTAAACACCACAGTAGACTTACTCCACAATGGCATTGGATAAAAAGGCAACATAGCAAAATTAGAGAAATTAGCAATGAAAGAACTGTATTACTGTCGCCCTTTTTAAGTAATATTAAACAATAAAATCGATAACTGTCATCCTTTTTTGAAATTTAAGACTTGAGTGAAAATGTGTTACCAAAAATAAGTATTCCATTGGATTCTTGTATTAATTTTTTGTGAGGTTCTGTTTTAAATGTTCCATCAGCTACATTTGTCCCTGACGAGAAATGTAAAACATAAATTTCAGGTCATTTTTCTGATGATCATGGAGACAGCACTGACCGACAGATGGAGGATCTTGCAGAGGACGTCTTCTAGGATTGGCTGCAGTGAAGGAGTAGAAAGGAGCAGCTGACTTCCCTGATGGAGTCACTGGACTAGGACTCGCCAACGCGACGTCCGATCTTACAGAAGAAGACTGAAAGAGAAAACAAACACACAAATGCTCACAATTAAAGGATAATATCAGCTTTCATTTTCAGAAATGAGTCTGATTACTTCAGTTGTTTCTGTTGTAAAAATACTTTGAAGTCAGTGAGTAATTTCAAGCCCCATCAGGTACATTTTTTAAGTCGTTTGTATTTATATTGTGCAATCTACATTTCACTTTGGAGCAGTTTTGACCTAAACAATACGACAGTAAAAAGAATCCAAGCATCAACAGCGTGTTTACTGTAAATAGCAAATATTGTAATATTAAATCACAAAGATGAAACAAAGAAATGTTGTGATAGATCCACAGATTGTTTTCAGAGTGTGACACATTTATTCTGTGTCACAGAACAGACCTTGAACAACCTTTGAAAGCTCACCACATCATCCTATCATCAATATCTATTTAACCTCTATAACCCCAACAAACTGGGCTAAGAGCTCAATTAAGAGCCTGGTCTAATTAGTGTAATCGGCTGCAGACCAGTAGAGCAGGGATCATGTGAGCGAGTACAACTCAGAGCGATGTGTAGTAGTTGGCTTGTGAACTCGCCTCACGTGGCCCCCTTGGTATCAGCAGGCTGGGGATTGACACAGTGACCACAGAGACCTTTCCAACAGCTCTGATCATTCGACTGACAAATCCAGAGCTTACAAATTTGAAACAATTCAAATGGATTTAACTTAGTGTAAAAGAAACATAAATGCTATGAAAAGAAAATGTTTATCTGACCTAAAATGTAGGTCATGAAAAACTGTCAGAGGCGTGTGCTTGAAACAGAGGAAGGATACAAAGCTGCTGCAGGCCCTTTTGGCTGCTAGTAAAAAATCAATCACCAGAAAATGGCTAAATACAATACCACCTACAGTGGAAGATTGGCAGGATGTAATTTTAGAAATATTTAAGATGGAAAAATTGACTTATTCCTTGAGAGCTCAAAAAGACAAATTCTTCCAAACGTGGCACAAATGGATTGAATTTATAACCCCAATGAGAGCAGACTTTGTATAACTCCATTAATGTTTCAAACCCCTTTTCTTCCCGTTGTTGTGAAAAATGTAAAAATGTAAGCTCCCTTCAGTTCGGTTGTACATAGTTAGTATTTCCTGGAATGAGAGTTGGGCATATGTGTGAAAATGGAACACCTAATGGCGGACAGAGTAAGGTAGAAATTCGTTGGATTTATGGCTAATTGATGTTTTGTGGGAGAACACAGATGAGCACGCTCAGTGTTATAAAGATGAATGGTTAATGAGATTTCCTTGAATTCTCATCCATGGGAGTGAAGGACTGAAAGGTCTGTATGGACTGAATTTCTGCATAAGAGGACTGTGATTTTTAGTTTCTTTCTTGTACATATGCAGAGAACGGCAAAATGGAAAACTGGAAAAGTGTGCTACAGTATGAAAAATTGTAGAAAATCTGTATGCTAAATTGTTGACTTTTCCAAATAAAAAAGATAATTGCAAAAAAAAAGAAAAACTGTCAGAGGCAACATAACACAAACGTAATGGAAAAAATAAAACTGGTTCTGTAAAATGACAATGTGTCAGTGGTGCTACAGCATTTACACGATACAACAGACCCATTTCTGCTGTTGCCTTTGTTCAGTGATATTGAATCCCTGCAGCAACACTGGCTCTGGCCTCGTTTACACTATTGTAGCTATTCAGGGAGGAGCCACTGAAGAGTCGTGCAGATTTGAATGACTGTAACTCTCTCTGTGAACATCTCTGAATTAGTTTCATTTGCCCAATAATCAATTGATGAGGGCTTTTGCACCTCACTCACAGAAAGGAGCAGGGAGTCATGTAAGAATCAGAGAATCAAACTCCTGCAGCTCAAATACTTTGTCATTATCATTTTTAAACTGCTGTATCAGTCGGAGACTTTGTAACACCAAGATTCAGAAATATATCAGACCATTTGAGGGTAATTATGTAAAATACTTGACACATGGTTACTTACAATGTGAGTCGTCTTATTTGGTTATTTGACCAGTTCACAAAACACACACTGAAAGTTTAGATATAGAGCATGAATCAATAGGCCTACTGGAGCAATAACAAGATAAAAATGTAAAAAATGTTGTACTAGGTAACTCCTCTAGTTGCTTTTATCTTACATTCTTGTCGTGGCTGTTCCCAGCATACTTTATCTGTAGATTCTCCTTGGAAAGACATTTTTTTAGTCTTCCTGTTTGTGTATTTCAACCAGAGAATATTTATTAATCTCAGATCTCTGCAGCTGCAGATCTGTACACATTCCCCAAAACCTAATCAAAATATCTTCTGTGGTATTCCCTCTAAAAATGCTTTCATCATTTAGAAGCATCATTTTTTAAATTGCCACTGTATCCTATCAGAAGTGTCTACCCATGTGTGGTGTAATTTCGTAAGAGTCTTTCACACTGAACCACAAAAAAAGCATTTTCTTCACAAGAAAATCAGAAATTGAAACCAAAGGAGATTTTAAATGACAAACCCTCCTTTACTCTACTTGAGGCAGATTGTTCTGAAGAACTCTGACTGCAGAATCCCAGTCACCCTTAGTTGAATAGAAGATATATGGATACCTGAAGTGCTAAAGGTTTCACGATGTGTTCAGTTTCTCGTGGCTCAAAATTTCAAGTGACTTGGGGTTACATCTTGTTACGCTTTAGAAACTCTTACAAAGAGCAAGATCTTGAAATCAATTCTAAAAAGAACAGGAGGGAACAAAAGAAGTAGAGTTATGTTAATAAGTTTTGAACTCCCAATCCCGACAAAAGCCTGACTGCTTTGTTTGTGGTAGTTATGATGAAGGGAGCTCTTATTTAGACAGGAATAGAGGGATTTACAGTAATCCAACCTTCCCTGCTTGAAATCAGTGGAAGAGAGGCAAGGTCTAATTTTAGCAACATTTAAAAGGAGTCAAACCACAGGCGTGAAGTAATGTTCTGCACATCGATCTATCTGGAACAAAAGGTTAACATATAAATGCTTAAGACTACATACTTTGTATAGCAATGTTGAATGATTTGTTTTTAAGTCAACCAGTTGTATTGGTATTGGGGGAATACAGAAGCTGATTGATGGTACCAAAATTGCACATATCTCTGCTTTGAATTTACCTGGCAGCTAGGTGCTCCAGCATTCCTCCCATAGCTGGGAAACGGAGCCCTCTCCGATTTACCTGTAAAAACACACAAAGATCACTTTATTTACCACTGGTAAAACTAAGAGGTGTTGCTTTTTTTGAGGTCAGCAACTGAGTTTTGTTTGTTTTCTTTATTCATTATCATCTGATGGTGGCTGGAACCAAACAGGAGAAATGGGACTCCCTCAGGTGCTGTAACAATAAAGTATGTGCTAAATGTACTCTCAAATAAACATATGGTTGTTTAGACAAGTTGGATGTTAAGCAAAGCCAAAGAAAAAATCTGCACTTTTGTAAAACAGTATTATGTGTCACAGAGTTTTCAGTATGCAAAAAATAAAAATAAATATCAATTACTGATAGAGTGATAATTGTCAGTGAGTCTTTCTTTCAGCATCACATTTGGCGTGCACACCTCAAAGGAAGGCTCCCAAACAGCCATCAGGGGAAAACTAAAACTTACAGCACACAACACACATGAATCATATGCATCACAATATCCAAAATCAGCAGTTTCACTCCCCTGGAAAAACAAACAAACAAACAAACGAGAGCTCCTAGGGGAGAATGATGAATAACTTTAACAGCGTCGTACATTATTTTTGTCAGACTTCCAAATATTACACACACAGACACAAGCGTTGGAACTAAATTCTGTTTACTCTGGGGAAAAGGTAAATATTTTTTTGTGCGTTAAAAACTTGCATAGCCTGGATCTTTTGTTACACAATGACTGATCTGAACATTGCTTTTACAAGCACAGGTGAACAGAGGCACATCTGAGAGAATTCACTTGTGCTTATCTGCGCAGTCCTGCAGGAGACAGTTGTTCTGCATCTGTGCAGACTGTCTCAAGAGACGGAGGAGGCTGAGGAAATCGGGGAAGATGGTTAAACTAAGAGCTCTTCTAGGGAGTAGCATCCACCATAAACACTATGATACTTGCACTGGATAGCTGTTTTCAGTTTGTCTATATTGTATCTGTAAGCCAGATAAAAAAAACCTGGCAAAGCTGCTTGTCTTCTAACAATAATGTGATACAGTTCTGAGCCATCGCTCTTGCAAAAGGAAATAGGATTAAGTTGTCGGCTACCACCAACGTTCACTATTGTGGCAGCATGATGAAACATCTCCTTTGACAGAGAATTTTGTTTTCTTTATTTTTTTGTTTAATATCTAAAGGTGCTTTGGTAGAATTCATTTTCATTCCTCAAACGTCTTCTGAGGAAAAGGAGTTAAATATTCATTGGCAGCATATGTTTTGTCACACACACTGTGTCTTTTGTGAATAATTGATGGTCACTGTTGTAGTTCCAGGGCCCACCGGGGCAGACAGATGTGTTTGTGAAAACAATGTCTCAGTCCACACTATGATGCAGAGACGCAGCCGCACAGTGCCCCCAAAACACTGTGGAGACTGACAAAAGAAAGACTACAAAGATGCTCAATCAACAGTGAAGCTTAAACTTAGAATACACAGGAATACACAGCACGCATAAACATTTACTGCATTTGTAAGCAATGAGATACTCACACTTCCTTCAAAGACACTACTTGCTGTAATAGGAAAATGCTCATATAAAATGAGCAAGGAAGACAGTTTCAAATTATTATTTGATTTTTTGATTTTTTTTCTTCAGACTTTATGTTGCAGCCATTAAATTCTGTCTTTTATGCAATTTTTAAAAGCATATATATACTTATTACACAAAACATAATGTGACAATATGACAAATGACAGTTCTAAACATACCAAGTGTATCTGGGCATCACTGTGCAAATGGATGCAATGTCCTAGCTTTCAATCGGTCTGTCACATGCCCTTCCTTTCTGTCTCCCACCATGCATAAATCTCTCCAAGAACACATAATAGACTTGAAATGTAATAAAACAAAGTCATTTTCCTTGAAAGTACAGAACAAACCGTGTTCTTCTACTGGGCATTGGTCTGGATTTGCTAAATCCGTGTATTCTAAATTTGACAGACAGAACTGGTTCAGGAGGCAGAAATGCACATTGTAAAATCATAATTGTAAGGAGCTAACGCGACTATTGTCCATTCCGTGTATTTAGAGGAATAGATCAACACCACTGTATTACTACAAATTGAAAGTGGCTGTCTTTCTTTGCCTGCTATTTAGCGCTGAACGTCTCCCCATCCTCTTGAAAGGAAAGGATGATGTTCTTGGGCTATTTGATGCACCAATTTCATGTACAGTGTCTCTCAAAGATAATTAGTCACTCTTATTTACTTAAAGGCCCAGTGTGTAGTATTTCGTGGGGTATATTGGCAGGAATGGAATATAATAAGTATGTTTTCTTTAGTGTACAATCGCCTGAAAATAAGGATTGTCGTATTTTCGTTACCTTAGAATGAGCTGTTAATATCTACATATGGAGTGGGTCCTTGTCCACTGAATCTGCCCATAGACTGTATGAGAAAGATGGACGACATGTGAGGTACCATAAAGTAAAGCCAAAACACCTGTATCGCCCCCTGGTGGCTGGCTGCAGGGTAACCCCACCCCCTTCATGTTAGCAGATGGAATATAAGCCAAGCAGACATTTCATACATTTTCCCTAAATTTGGTTTCTGTCATTTTAGGTAGTTCTTATTACGCTGATGTATGTCCAAGTGTTCCGTTTTTCTGATAAGTGTGGTTCTGATTGATCATCTAATAGTATCTGACGTCATGATTGACAGCTGTGTGTGTCAGTCATTGTGCCTGCGATCAACGGGGCTGCTTGCGATTGGTTGGACAGTGTTTGGGCAGGAACTGAACACCATGGATATCGCTACTGCCCAGAATCTGGCTCCAAATGATGTCGCCAATGCAAGATGGCAGCGGCTATATCTGGAATACTTTGGCTTCATTTTTGTACGGAAGGGGTAGGTGGAGACATGTTGTTCATCTTTATATACTGTCTATGAGTTTGCCATGTTTCTTCATTGGCCCAGAATGGACAAACAAAACACTGGCTCTAGATAGGGCCATTTGAGTTTTGGCGTCAGACACCAAAATTAGCGGCCCCTCTGCGATGAGCAACATCAGAAAAACACTGATTTGTAGCATGAAACTGCTTCATTCAGTGTTACAACTGGTTTAAATCACTGGGTCCGTTTGACTTGGAGAGGAAGAGACCTCTGCTGATGACACAGCTCCCAGTAAACCTTCTGAACAATGAACACTAAATGAATCCTAACCAGGAGTTCACACTTTAAACATATGAGACGTTTCAGCTGGTTGCAATCTGTAATGCACACTGCTAGATGCCACTAAATCCTACACACTGCTCCTTAAAAATTCAGCTTTACTTATGATCTTGATTTTTTGTAGATTACAAGGAGATGAAACTATAACCAAGTTCATTACATGAGTAGCAATATCAGAGTATCCAATCACAGATAAAAGTCTGTCAAAAATGCCATCTCCTGTCACTGCAAGCCGATACTGAGAAACTAAAGCCAGAACACTGTTCCCGCCCCCAACTCTCATGACCTGAATCATCCAGCAAGAGGAGAAGGATGCAGCAGTGCTCAGAGGACCAGCCACGTGGCTCGAGGATTAACTTCAGTATCTTGTACACAGGTCATGGATGAACAGGTCTCTTAGTTTGTGTAGACTGTCCTACTGAAGACGCAGCAGCTCGGACAACTTTATCTGATCATGTATCTCATCACTGCCCTGAACAGTGCTAGAGTAGTAACTAGTTTCCTCCATCTTCTTCTCCTGCTGGAAACAACCAGCACATATTATTCTTTGTAAGTCAATGACACAGATACCAAAGAAACAATCTGACAAGAGTTGATCATCACTTTTGAAGCCAATCCCTTATGTCTGTATGACAGTTTAAATCCCTGTATAGCCTCTTAAACTTTAAAGCAACGACCTGAGAACAACCTCTGCTTATAAAAGACTCGGTTAAATTTACAGTTTGCAACTACGTGGCTGAAATGCTTTTCAAATTTCAGGAGAATGCATATTTATGATGCTGAAGTAAAGTAGAACAAAGTGATATATCAAGTGGAGCATATTGCTGGGTTGGCCGGTTCTAAAGCCAGGAGCCTAAATTAGCTGAATAAAATATACCCTTATCATGCCGTGACACAATCTCCTGTCTGACGCACATGGACTGTAACTCATTGTGAGGAAAATAGGTCACTGTAATAATCTCTTTTCCCAATAAAAACAACAACAACAAAAAAAACAAGTTGTTAAATCTTAAATTCCCTGATTGAAGTATTTAAGTTTGAAACACAAGCTCACAAATCAAAGACTATTCCTACCGTGAGGGAAGGAGAAACAAATAAAAGGAGAATTAATTTTATTAGTTACAGGCTTGTTATTACCAATGCTTTGTTCCCCGTCCTTTGAGCAGGACCATGTGATCACAGCATCACAAGACCAACACTATTATTGTTATCATTATTTCTTGAGTAGGCCCATTTGTTCTGCGCAGGGCTATGCGGGTGCTTTCTTTTTGTGTCACAGTCCTACTAATGAGTCTAAAGGGAAGTGATTGATAGGAGGCAAAAGTCATTATCTGCCTTAAAACAGCAAAGCATGCAAAAGATGCTAAACGCAAAAAAGCAACATGAGTAAAGTGGCTTAATTACTGCAATCACCATCAATAATATCTATTTAAGTATGCAGACACAGTATATCTATGTATGCAATAGAAAATCAGTCCCATGAGAGAAAAAAATTCCATCAAGTCTGATGAAAATATTCTGTGAAGCTGCTTATTAGCATAGCGCTCTGAGGTGTGAAGGTGTAACTATGATTGTGAAACATATCACTGCAAGTTTCTATATTTAACAGAATGTGTACTGGTGGATAGATTACATTAGTTGCTGAATTTTCCACAGAGACAAACAATTTGTGGCAAAAACCATGTCCATGTTTTATTCTTTTCGTCCCCTGAAAAGGGGATAGGCAACATGTGGCTCTGGAACTGCATGTGGCTCTTGAGCTCCTCTCCCTCTGACAAAAAAATCACATGTAAATAAATAAAAGTTATTTTTTAAACAATTTAATTTTCATTTATCATTGTTGTAGGCCTATGGTGATTCTTACATTCTGCATTTATGAAAATGTGTAGCCTATACACTGAAAAACAGACAAAAAAATACATTTAATCAACTATAACATGCCTCATATTTACGGCCCTAAATTTTGCTGACCTTCAATAATGGTGACTAGTCTTGAGTCACCGTAGCTCAGCTAGCCACACATCCCAAATCCAAAAACAAAAGGTCTTAGAGGAAAATAGAGAATATAATAGCGCATGGACATCTTGCTTTCAACGCCAACACTGCAAAGTTAAAATGGTAACACTTTACTAGAAGGTATCTACATAAAGGTGACATGACACTGTCATAACTATGACATGACACGGTCATGAAACTGTCATAAACATTATGTATATTATTATGTAACATTATAAACAACTTAACAAGAAATGCATCTCTTTTTGTGTTTATGACAAGATGACATAATGATTATTATTGTTATGACAAAGACATCTTCTGGTAATGTCATCCTGATTAATGTCAAGTTGTCATTATAAGGACATCCCAAACAAATTTAATGTCAACTTGTCATGACAAAGACAACTTCTGGTAATGTTACTTTGATTAATGTCAAGTTGTCATAATCAAGACAACCCAAACAATGTCACTTGTCATTACAAAAACCAAATGACACTTAGTGACACATAACACGTACATGTCATAAACATTTATGACATGTACATAATGTTTATGACAAGTTCATGACAGTGTCATGTCATAGTTATGACAGTGTCATGTCACCTTTATGTAGATACCTTCAAGTAAAGTGTTACCGTTAAAACACCAAATTATCGTTAACAGCTCACTGCAGAGTAGCCACCTTGTGATAAACATATAAATTAATACTCATTTAGACCTATTGGTAATGTTGATAGCTTAATTTAGACTCAATAGGCAGCGATATCTTGATTGTAAGGCTCACATATGTTTTTGTGGTGAAGCTGAATAGGGGGCATGTGTGAATGCCTATCGTATAGTCACTCCACATATTTTAAAGGCATATAAGCATTGCTATAATTGCACCAATAAAGGACATTCACATACAAGTTTTGAAGCCACTCCAGTGCTGATTTAGCTGAAAGCTTAGGATGTGTGAGGGCAAGGGTTTGTCAGCACAGAAATCATCGTTCCAATGTAAGGCACTCTGAAGCAGGATATCCTTAACAATGTGCCTGTATCTGGCAAATTATTTGGCACAACACATTCTGATGACAACTGAGTGACTCTGCCCAGTGTCTGCTAAATATAGCACTTTGTATTGGACATCAGCTATTGCTTAGCCAGAGCCCAAAATCTCATGTTCACTGTTTTTTTCCATACTCCAGGCTGCTGTCATGTGCCTTTTATCAGGAGAGGCTTGTTTTTACCCATCCTGCCCATACAGCTCAAATTTTACAAGTGTTACATTGATATCTTATTCTAATGCTAAGCTTTTTCATGGCACCCAAGGAAGTGAATATTTCTGCCAGTTATTCTTTCCGTTCTCAGTCTCCTTGCCTGGCTGCTCAGTTCGGTTGGGATGAGCAGCTCCAGGTCTATCGTTCCACTTTTTCTTATTTCCTACTGATGAAACCTGCTGAGCTCTTGCAACACCAGACATTTAAGTGACATTCAGTACCGTCCCAGACACAGCCACACCACATGGGATGGGGGTTAACTTCTTTGCTCAATAACTTCTACAGATTTAACTGAAAGAGGTACTCTTTCACTTTCCATAAACAGACATTCTCTACCATTGCACAAGTTTAAATCAGCAACCTTCAGACATGAGCTTTCTTCTTGAACTGGATTCCACATGCTCTGTTCTGCAGTAACCACAGTATATGAACGATGTCAGACCAGAGCAACATTTTATCTATTGATCATCTTATGAAAAACACTGTGCAACCAACACACTTTGGTGATCATGTGAACTTAATAGTGAGATTGTTAACTCGTGCCAAAAATACAAAACACCCCATACACCCCTTTACCCGGCACCTAGAAATCACCAGTGCACCTGTTCAGTTTCAACAGTTAATGGCCACTTATTTTCCATGTAAACATAGTGTCTACAAAATAGTATGGTTGATGCACAGACTTTTCAAGAATTCACGAGTTAAAAAGTGACATGTATTTGACTAGTTCTCAGTTAAAGGGCAAGTTTTGTATTTTTCAGTCTTGACCCTATTTTCTGTTTTTATGTCTGATACGAAGAACGATTCTTAAAGTGGTCCAGTATTTAGCGAGACTACTGCAGACACCAGCAGTTAAACATGCTGTGATGTAACTACTCGGGGATGGCTGCATGTCAATTAACCTCAACTTCAAGTGCTTTTTTTGCCACTGACAGGCTCTTAATATTAGTGTACAAGTCTGACAACATTATGGAAAGGATCACTATAGATATAGACCTTTTTTTGAGGAATAACATCCTTTTCATTTACCAAAAAACACCCGTAAAATCACTCTTGCCAAACCGACCGGATTCCATTTAAATAAACAGTAATTTTATCATGTATAGAGCCAAGATATTGTCACAGATGAATTACTAGATGAATTAAGGGTTTATTTCAACCAAACCAGAGATGTTGGTCGTTGGAAGAGTGGAAAGACGAACCAAGAAAGCCTTTGTGACTTTTATTTTGTTTCTGTTGATTCTGATGATTCTGTATTCATGAAGTGTATTTTATGATGATACAATTATTATTTATTTAAACAGAGTCTAATGGGTTTGGCGATGGGGATTTCAGGGCTATTTCTGGTTAAACCAAAAGGATCTTAGTCTTTAACAAAAAGGATAAACCTCTGTAGTGATTAAGTGGTCTCACTCAAGGTTGTAACCATTTTAAAAATTGTTGTCTTCATTAGTCGCCTAAATAGAAAACATAGGAAAATAGGGGGCATGTTAAAAAATACCAGATTTACTCTTTAATATGTGAACAAGAATGCAAGCTTCATCATTCAGCCAAAAACATTTGTTAGTCTATTGGCTGTTTTTGTACATTAAGTGGAGTTAGTAAAAAATAGAATTCTTAACTGCATTGGCCTAGCCATTCAATTAAAATAACATAAGACTTATTTGTAGAAACATCCAGGTCCTCAGTTTAATTTTAGTTGTAGATCATTACAAAATTTAGCTTATGTTGTATAAAATAAAAATTTAAATCAATATTCCAATCCAGCTCAACCTCAGCCACCAACATGCTTAGGTAGTGAAGTAAACAACATTAAGTGCTAAAATCCCACTGAAGGAAAAAGCAAGCTGGCCAGTCATTCATAGTGTGCCTCCTTATTGATCGCAGGGCTGCAGTACAGCCCCTTATCCTGATAATGTGAGAGGTAGTGACCTAAGCGTCTCCAGGGATCAATTCAAAACCCTCGCCACAAAAACAGCCAATTAGTGAGCGTGCTCCACCGCCTCTCAGATGCATTCCAAGGGCCTCTTTTTTTTCCATCCAGAAAACAAGTCCATTTTCCTCGCTCCAAGGAAAGCAAAGACCATGAAAACAAACACATAATACAGGATGAGGAAATGTTGTTAATGTAGAGAGCAAATGAATTTTTCACACGCCAGCTCAGTGGGTTTGCTTTTGTCTCTGAGCACATGTGTGTGCTGTTGGTGTACGTGTGTCTGTGCTCATGTTCCTGTGTGATGACTTCCATTGCACCTAACCACAAAACATTAATCCTCTCAAGTTAATAGCCCATTTCTTAATGTCGGACCCCCATCAGGACTAATTTATGGGAAAAAGAAACATTTTAATGAATCTCTATTGGTAGCTCCAAGACCTTAATACTGTTGTACAGCTTAGTGTTGTTTTTCTGTTGATTTTCATGAAAAGGAGTGGAGTACGAGGACCTGATTCTGTGATGATTAAATCATGGGAATACTCTACTCTATAAAAGGTCACATTTTAGCCTCTCTGGACGTCTTGGAAGTAAAGCTAGACAGACTCCATGGTTACTAATACATTCCTCTGGCAACAGGAGACGGCATAAGGACAAATCAGATGTACACCCACTCACTTTTTCCCAATACTTTTTTAAAATGCCTTTTCTCAGAAGTTTGTGTACATCCAACCTGTCAAAGCCGTTTGATGCTTCCACTAGGTTCTGACTGACGGGGAGTAAAAGCCGACTGGGTTAGAGGTTAAGTCAGCCTGGATGAGGAAACAGGGAAGGGAGGGAGGTAGTGTACCACATCAGCTTCCTCCCTGGCTGGGGGGGTGAATGTCGATAGCCCAGCATCGAGAAAAACAGAAAGACAGAGGAACATGATAGCGGCACAAACACTGAGGAAACATGTCTCCCCTGCCCTGAGCTCAACATTAATTTCTGCATACAGCCTTGTCAGCAGTGACATTATTCAAAACAGCAAGAGCAAATGTTAATGAGTTCTTATTTGCATATTTATTTTTTTCTTTGTTGAAATGTCACTGATTATTACGTACTATGATGATAAATGCATCTGCTCATGCAGCCTGATGTGTAATTAGCCATTAGGTGGAATGAATAGATCAATTAAAGGAGAGAGACCAGGATTAAGAGAAATCAAACCAGGAGGAATGCAGGAGTGAGACACAAAATAACACATCAGGCTCACGGGGGGAAAAAAAGCTCACCTCCACTGCTTTTAGATTAGACAAGAAATCTGGATCCTAATCAAGGAGAGGTGTCTTAATTCTCATATAGATCAAAGATATCAAAGGTTTTATTGCACATTCTTTAGCTCTGAAGTATGACTTTCAGAATCAGGAGCTCTTGCCCTTCGCACTAGCTAAACAGTTTATTTTCTCCTAAAATCCATCTCTGTGTGAGAGAGGAGATGTGGATTTCCTGATTGTATTTATCCCCTCCCGGGATAATCAGGTGCCATGGCTCGGTCTATTTGGATTTTTTCTAACGCGGTAAAAAGGAAAGAAGGGGAGGGGTAAAGGGGAAAATGTTTTCGCTTGGCCTTTGCCTTTTTCCGAGCCCAACTATTCTCCTGCCAGCGCTTGTTATTCACGAATGAGGAAAAAAAATGCATTACTGCGGACCAGATGGGAACATTCCACATGACCAAACCAATCAATCACCTTGGTGGGACGCAGGTGTGACACAGCCGTGCAGCAACACACCATTTCACAGTCTATCAGGCACAAACACATGGTCACCAATCAATGGCACCCTGAGGACCCATGAGGAGGGGTGCTCCTCCGCAGCCTCCCTGGTTCATGGCTGATGACTTCATAATCACACATCCATTCTCTCAGAGGAGGAACGCGATGAGCTCCCTAATAACATCTCCCACCATGTGAACACCAACACTGTAATGGATGCTGCTTCTGTGGGGACGCTAACATGCTCCCTCTGCATTACACATTCACATGTGAGCTCACGAGAGAGGGCTATCCAGGGAAACAGAGCACAGTTAACAAGCTGAAGAAATGTCCCCCAGTCGGATATTAGAATCAAGTCAGTGTGTAACATCAAAGTGTGTGTCGATGTTTGGTATTAGATGCCAAACAACTGTTGAACAGTGAAACAACAGAGAGCCGAGGTGAAGGACAAGGAAGGATACACACATGGGTTAGGAATGCTGATCCAGCTCCAAGCACTCTGGGCATATTTCCTTACACAGAAAACCCCTGCAAACCCTTTAAGAACACAAGCCTGCACTAAATAAAACACCAAACAGCCTGAAGGGGATAAATCTTTTGATGAGCGCTCTCTGTGGGGATGGCATTGTATGGTGGGCAAAACCCGCAGCAGCCATTTAAAAGAGTTTGGTTGGTTTTAAGTTGACAAAAAGAAATGTACCTTCCCACCCCCATATTCCTGGCTGTAAAGAAAAAGTCTCACAGAGCCGTGCTTCTCTCTACACTTCCCACACCTCACACTCTCAGGGCTGTGCCAGGCATTGTCAAGTGGGAGTAAAGGCGAAACAAATGTTTGCATTTTATTAACCAATCGCAATCCACTACAGTCCAACAAGAGGGGAGTGTAACATTATCTAGTGTTTTGTTTGCCAGCACACCCAGCATGGACACAGGACGCCTGGGAGAGCAGTTGTGACTGTGGAAAAAATGGAGGCGGGGGTTAGGAGCGGTGGGCATGAGAATTAACCAGCAACTGTGGGCCAGGTTTTCTGTGGCTCGTCTCAACAAAGGACTCAACCTTTGATATATTTTCAAATTAAATGCTCTGGGTGAAGGAAGCATTACAGAGTTTACCTAAAACCTGACTTGTCTATGTTTCAGTGATTGAAACATCCTCCCATGAGAACCAATAAGGTGCCTCCTTTTCGAAAATACAAGGTACACAGTGGGCGGTGTGATTTTTCAATGACAATTTTCTGCATCACACTCCTATCCTTTTTTTTTTTCATTTGCACTAGCCCAACAAAATTTTCATCCAAAAAGAAAAACCGACCTATGAATGCCCAACATACAGGATCAGCTAAAGACAACAGGTGTGAACAGTAACACAGTGTTAAGTAAGATTATGGAGACAGAGGTATTTATTCAGTTTGGTCTCAATTGAAAACAAATGTAGCTTAGCTTTAATGCTCTCAAGACAACATCTGTAAATTCCAGAAGTACTAAAGTCGGTGCCAAAAGTGTATAATGCATCAAAGTTGCTATGTATAGAGACCATGTGAATAATGTGTCCAGCCTTCCACATACATTGGCATGGCTTGTGTTTACAGTTGGATACAGTACGTACGGCTTTCTGCAAAGAAGATACAAGATGAAAAATATTAAGACTCGATGGTCACTGGCTTTTTTTGGTGTGTGTCGTACTACATGGTGATAACGTATCCAATGCTGTCAGCAATGGCAACGCCGAGCGCTGAAGTCAGCAGACTTTAATTGTTCCACTAACTGTAACTCTTCTGAATGAATCATTTCCCTTTTAGCTTTGGGCTTGTATTAAATAATCTCTAACATTCTTCTTGGCATCAGCTGCAGGCAACATGAGGCGAGAGAAATGAGAGAAAGGGGGGGAGGGGAGAAGGAAGAGTAGAGAGGAGAGCGAGATGTGGAATATATAAGGAGGCCAACAAGCACATTGCGTCTCATAAACAGAATTTGGATTTATCTTAAGTTCTTTTACTCACTTTGTATTTTCAGCTGGAAAAAAAAAAGTTTTAAAGACATAATTTTAGTGATGCGAACACAATTACGCACAAGTATCCTGGGCTCTTATAACCAACTGCTCTCGCCTCACCAATCTACATACATAACTCTCATATAAAATGCAGTCAAACAAGCTACATGAAGACACTTTTCCGCTGATTATAAATCATTGCGGTGCTTCCAAAAGACTTGTGTCATCATACCTCAGCTATGCCCGAGCTCTTCCCTCCTCTTTAGAGAGACAGCCCTCCAAGCCTACTGAGACTACAGCTGATCCTCTGCAGCTGGGCAGCCTCGCCAATTGCATGCTGGGGGCCAGGGCCCAGGGAAGGCAGGGTCAGGGCTGGGTAGGGCCGAGATGGGCTAAGAGAAGCACAAGGTCAGGGGAGGCTGGGATGTGTGGGGAGATCTGGGCGGCATGTGGATGGAGAAAAGGGATTTGCACCCTTTCAGCCTGTCTTCAGCTCTTCATGCTCCACTGACCGCAGTAATAGATAAGCACACCCTGCAGCTCTGCATAATGACCGGCTACATCTACTAAACTGTACTGCACTGCATCTCCTCGTCTTCCCTTCTGTGCTCCCTGTTCTGGTCATATATACAGCACATATGTACATTTTGCAGTTACGATAAAGTAAATGTGCAAAAAACTGTTTACCATGAATTAATATTGTATAAAGCTCTTCCTGTGAAAGACTACAGTTTGTGTGTGTGTTTATGTGTGTGTGTGTGTGTGTGTGTGTGTGTGTGTGTGTGTGTGTGTACGGGTGTGAATGACAGAGGGAGGAGAGGGAGCAGCATTGGCAACACCTGTGACCCACACTGCAGTGGAAACTGAGTGCACACCTGAACAGCACCTGGCCACAATCACAGCCTGGGTCTGAGGAGGGTCTCCCATGAGATGGAGCATTAGCACATGACACCTGCCCCAGTAAAAACACACTGGGGATGCCAGTGTGATGTGGGATTTGACACTTCACCAAAAGCCTTGAGGAACAGTTAGAAATGAAAAGGGAAAAGACTGAAAGAGATTAATTCTGTTCTAGTGCAAAAGGCTACCCAGTGGGGCATGGCTGTATAATGCCTTTTTCTGAATAAAAAAAAAAAAAAAAAAAAGCAATGTCTCCGAAACAACTCCATAAATTCATTCTTTCCTTTTAAAAGAAACAAAACTGAAAAAAGGCAAGATGGAAGCTTTTTGTTTACAGTTTGTCGACGAGGAGAGGAAACAACTGCACCATCAACACTTACTGAATGCTAATATGATGCAAATTTTAGGTTCCAGAAGTGTATTATTATTTTCTCTTTACCAGCTTGAAACTTCCTAAAGAGCACAGACAAATACACAGCATATAAACACCATACTATGACCTCCATGATGTCAATCCAGGCCAATAATACAGATTTCATGTATTTGCATCGTTTTACAAATTACACATTTGCCAGGAGTAACTGTTTGTCACATGACAAGTCTGCAGACTAAAAATCTGCTATGAAAGCAATGTGTAAACGATCAAGTTACTGGAGGTTACTTATTTTTTAAACTGCAAAAAACATACTCCAACAGGCTCCTAAAATGCTGCAAGTCATGTTAACATTTGCTCAGTACAAATTTCTTATTGTACTGAGCAAAAAGATTGTTTTAGAAAAACATTTTATTTTTCACAGAGGTGCTTTACATTAACATGACATGTCTGGGATACATGACAATACAATAAAGGGAGCTTGTCTGTAATATATTATTACTGCAACATCAGTACTGTACTGTCTAGACATTTTCTTATTGAATAATTAACTATGTGGGAACAGATAACTCAACCTGACTGATGGAAATAGAGAGCAAGGCAATGCAGCAATTATTTAACAATAAAAAACAACAGTTCATTGTGACTTTTAATGTTCTGTTTAACTAACACAAGGATTTTTTAAAGCTGGTGATTCAGAGGTTGTCTCTACCGGCAGCTAAGGGTCACAGGCACCTTCAACACCCTCTCAAATTCTGCACTAAGGCAATGTGCGGCGGATGGGGCAGAACGACAGGTAGTCACATTAGGGTCACATGTGTATGTGTACGGGCTGGGAGCAGGATGCATGTGGCTGCATGTGTGTGTTGATGACAGAGTTAAACTGATTAGTTTTCATGCCGGGCTAAAGCTGTATGAGTAATATATATGGAGCACACCACAAAAACGTGAGGAAGAAGGTGCGACTCAGCAGCTGTGATATCACGCCCTCAGGCACATGGCTGGAAAGAACTGATGCACAAGCAGTCATGACCACAGCTATGCAGTAGGAGGAAAACATCAAAGGAGAAAGTCAGCTGTTTGTAGGCTTGTCACAATAATTACATTAGCGATTTATCATATGATACATAGACATGACCTCGATCATTTTGCTGAAATCAATTGTTTGTGTGTTTGTTTACACAAGAATGTCACCAACATTTTAGCCGACATGATCAGAATTAACAGCAGGATTTTCCCAACCATTAAAAGACTTGGGCTCAGCAATTCTCCCTTTTTTTGCTCTCCATCCCCGGCCTACTTGTGTGAGTCCGAAGAAAAATAAAACAACACCTCGAAGACGACACAGTGTAGTTGACCAGTAGCCTACAGCTGCACTTTTGGAGAGGAAGACGCACAGTCCTGATGGTCATTAGCTTGCAAACTTCTGGTAAAAGGTCTGTTGTTTGTAGTTGTACCCTCCAACAACTTCATCCTCCACTCCGTAAAACCACCAGCAAAGTGTCCAGTTCCCAGGCTGTCCATCTCCGGCAGCACGTCAGGGGTATTATGGAAGTAACGGCAGCTGAGTAATTTTGGGCTACTGCTATGGGTACTAAAATTTTATATATACTTTCTTATATATATTAACTGGCATAAATTACTTATTTAGAAATACATTAAATATTTTTTTCAATTCTAATGTCTTAATATTCTTAAGAATGAACAGTTCACTGCTCTTTGAAAAGGTATACTTTCATTATTATGCTATTATATTGTCATTATATCAGTGGAATAAAATGGTCCCAAAATGACAATAATATAATTTATCCCAATTATTGCTGGTACAATATATCGTCAACCAAAAGTAGTTACCATGACAGGCCTAACTGTTTATATTCATTAAAACCATTTCCTGAATGTTATGTAGGACAATACAATAAATTTATCACAGTAAACATGGGCATAACACTACGCGTGATACAGACAGGAGATGGAGACTTGCTTCTGGACTTTTTGAGGACTATGAAAATGTGTTTGTGTTTCACAAATGCAGACAGAAATCCTGACAATGGCTTTTCTACATCTGGCTAATTTTATTGTTATAACCATGATGTTCTCATGGTCCATGCCTTTCTAGCCAGGCCAAATTTCTAACAAATACAAGACAGAGAGTCAGACTGTGATGAAAGGTTGTCTTAAAACATGTAAGAATTAAAATATATATGTAGTAATTTTAGCCTATAAAATTTAAAACAAATAAAACTAATGGATTGCACGGGTCTTTTGATGACCCATAAGACTTTTCACTACTTATTCCAATAAAGGGCCACAAACTGTGACTAATGACGGCTGTGAAAAGCTACATCAACCCTGTCTCGCTAATTAGCACAGGAACTTTAACGCATCATCCGAGGTTAGGCCTGAGAATCAAAAGGCTTTCTATACTTGGTGGAAAACAATATCAGTCCATTAAGTAAATAATGGCAAAAAGGCAAACATTAAGCAGCATACACACACACACACACACACACACACACACACACACACACACACACACACACGTCCAATCAGGATACAGCGTGAAGTAAAAGAGCAGAGAGCAGCTCTTTCAGCTCATCGCCTGTGGTAATTGCCCAGATTGCTTGAAATCAACCTCCCCCACTGGCTCCCCGTCATCAAGCTAACACCACAAGAAAAAATCTTAGCAGGTAATTAGATCTAACTATTCCTTGTCAGGGCTATGAACTGTTGGCTATCCCTGTGGCTATACAATTAGAGCAACTGAATGAGAAACAACCCTCCACTACAAGACCTGCAGAAGACTTCAAGTCAAGCGTTGCTACATACAGAGAGGGAAGAGGGGCTCAGTGAATTATATCATTGAACTCATCAGCTGCACAGGAACATGAGACAATCGGGAATAACAACTGTGTAAATTTAAAAGATGAATGTGTAATCCTGGAACAGCTGGAGGATAAAACACTTATCTTTTGTCTTAAAGTCTGGCCAATCATGGTTTCAAGTCATTAGTGAATGTCACTTCATTAGAAACAATATAATGAGAATTTAAATTGCCAGATAATCAGCGATGTACAACTATTAAACAGAGATGCTTCAGTGTTTGGCTGTACTGAATGTCTTTTTTTACATTAGAAGCCTCTATTGAGGTTTTTTAAATGACGCTTTGAATGTCTTGCATCATATTTAATGACGTCATCACCCTAAAAAAAAAAAAATCCCTAATTAGAAAGCTTCCATTTGGCTTTTTCTTCAATATCTTTCTACAGTTGTTGTTGATATAAAAGGGATGACGTCTCGATCAAGCACCGAGCGAATACAGATAAATAATATGATCTTTTTTTGTAGGTTATTTATGGTGCTGTTAGACTGCTGCTACACTGTCCTGTTAATACAGGTGCTGCCTCCCATTGTGTGCGGCAAGCAGGAGAGCAAACAGTGTTTGGACCGCAGTGAAAATGTTGGTTTTGAATGGCTGAATGCCAGCGGATATGGACTAAAGCAGAATACTGAGTTGGATAAAAATGTGTTGTGATTTTTGGAAATGATTAGATCTATCTCTATTCTAATAAATTTCAAATTTTGGCTTTACAACGTTGTTGAGTTACTGGAAGGTTTGCATCACAGGAGTCAGAAACAATCCTACGCAGCCACCACTAGAATTGAACTCTACAAGTACTATAATATTAATAATAGTGGTGCCGCCTTACCTTTATCTGCAACTGTGCAGAAACAGTTTAAACAGAATGAACAGACCTGAAAATGCGGCACAGGTTTCCAATGTCCAACGGCCCAACAGTACTTCAGTGAAATGATGCTCTTTCATCACAACAGGCTGAAATACGGGTAGACAATACGGCCTTGAAATAATATCAAAATATCACCAGGTACTTCTGTGAAAGGGACATTTTTCACAATGTACTGTATACATAAGAACTACAATGTAAATATGATTACAATGTGACTGTAATATATCATTTCAGCTTGTGCGTCTCTCTGTTGTGATTCAAAATGCCTCTCTGATCAAAGACACTTTTCCCAGTTTACCACCTATTGCATCTCATAAGACTGTGCATATGTGTGACACTCTAATCTAAAAGTGGGAAAAGTTTTTGTCCATCTGTAAGGCCGCAATCACTGATATGTCAGTAAAGACTGTCCAAGCGTAGCCTCTTTCAACACATGTGACCAGCGGTTGAGTCAAACTGACTCACATGGCTGAGATTGAAAAAGTTTGTCTATAGTGACCTATAATAAGCAGGAACAATGTGGCTGCCACCTGTCCGGCAGCATGCAGTGGATGACGTTGGGGTTAGTAAGAGGATTGTAGCACAACAGGGTGGGGCTACAATGCACGTGAGGGCCAGACCAGATGATCCATGCTAACATGGGAGTCGGCCCCCGGAGAGAACAGTGTCACCGTTAAGCAGTCAGTGACCCCCCCGGTACTTACCCCAAACCCCATTCTTCATCTTCAACACACACCCCTCTCCTTGTCAACCATCCAACACCCACTATGACTTTATAACCTCACTCTCTACTAAATCCATAGAACCGAAGCTGGATTTTTCTAATCAAAATGTTTATATCGTGATGTTTACTGTAGCTACATACACATTGACATGATTAATGTTTTTCATTGTCCCAGTGTGTACAAGGGATTCCTAGTCACTGTGAGTCACGCCACTCTGAGCACATTTAAAAATATGTATAATACTTTACTACACTCAGTACACTGTAATACCAAAAGAGATAATCAGTTGCACATTACCACAAGACTACACACAGAGTATCGATGTTGTGATCAGGTATTATCACGCGCTATATTTAGCAGGATAGAGCTTCACTGTTGGTCCAGTGTTTCCACAGTACACCAAATTTCTACCACATGTAAATCATAATATACAAGATCAGAACACTATATTAATAAATCATTAGTTAATGTTTGTCTCTGGTTTCTTTGATCTACATTATAAGTCTTGTTTTGACATTTGGTGGGCACATGTTAGAGGATCACAGAGGGTGCAGAGGAGCAGACATTCACAGTGGTCCGTGTTTTAAATTGAATCTTAAGAATTGTTTTTTCCTCTAGACTGCTGCTCTCTATTATGTTTAAACTCTAGAGATCTGTATATAAAAGTAAATTAAATCTCGGAGCTGTTTGGCCAAGCAACAGTGTTATTTGATAAACAGGAGAGAAATGACGTAACTGAAATTATATTTCTCGCAACAGCAAAATAAAAGAGAGAAGTATTTTTTCCAAAGGAAATTTGTAATCAGTGTTGCATTTTATAACACAAAGCATGGTTTAGATCTACTGTACTGATAAAGTAATGCATGTAAACATGGAAAGTTTGTCATCAGGGTTATGAAATGGGCACTTCCTTTAAGGAACAATACACTGAAAACAGGCAGGAAACATGGAAAGGTCATCGGGGTAGTGACACATCAGGCTGACCGCTGGCCACTTCATTACCAGTTTTATATTTTCAACATACTGGTTTTCAGTGCTTAAATCTAAACAAATATACAGTTGCAAAATGGGTAGGCTAGTTATGTTTGTTAGTCTGTTAGTCTTCTGCTTTTCTTTTTCAACTTAGGACTACAAACTAATAACCAGTTATTTCATCTCACACAGGTGGAGCACCTCTTTGCTAAGTTTCCAAGTCCAACTTATAACAGCAGACATAAGGTTCAAAGAATTTAATCAGGTTGCTTTGTCAGCAGTCCTGTTGTTGAAGTTGACTTTATATGTAAGAGCCATATAGTAAATTTCAGTATCCAGAGCCTTCGACCAACTGGGAGCATCTTCACTCACCGACATTCGACAAGCACTCAGCTTCACAGGTGTAAGAGAGGCCACTGAATGAGAAGGCAGGACTGTTTTTTGTTCTTTGGCTCTGACTGGTTGTTTTATTTATTCATAATTAAATGCTTTTAGTGTTATTATCCACCACAATTCCCGTTTATGCTATTTATGAAAGCCATGATAGCCATGATCATTTGCAGTGTTTTATAATTTGAGTCATGGCACTTTGGCTGTTAAGTTAATTTAGTAACAAAGGGATATAATGAGAATTTCTTCAATAATATGTGTAAAAGCCTACTGTTGTACTGTGGTTCAATATGCTTTGTATTTCCTCCATATATGTTTCAAAATCACACCCACCTACTATCCTTACACACCTTCGCTGTATAGCAACAGTAAAGAAACAATTCAAGTGGAAGTGACCAAGTATGTGATTCAAGCCTATAACTAAGACACAGTGACTGTGCCCGTATGAATCGGACGCCCTGTAGAGACTCAACTTTCCCCATCAGCATGCCTCAAGCGTGAACAGGGAATCCAAAAAAGGTCAACTTCCTTCATGTATTGAAATAAACAGGGATTGTGTTTAACAAGCAAAATTTTATCAAAACATCAGTTTACAAACTCTAAAACAAATCCTGCAGTATCATCTATGTCTCATTTATCCAGTCGTATGGTCAGTACTTCCTAAACACAAGCATTTGCACTAAAACCTTAGGATTTAAAACACGAACAGTCTCGTGCACAGTCGAGAAGCACGCCTGGGCACGTGTTTGCGTTTGGTCTCTGCTCAAGCAGAGCTCACACATACGCGCATACTCAGGCACTACTCATAGTCCAAAGTGGTTTATACTTACTCATTTTAGTGAGATGCATGTGTTTAGGAAGTGCTGAGTATAAAACTGGATTAATAAGACTTGGATTATACTGCACAAGTGTTTTTTAAAGCATGCTTTCATATAGTTTTGCTGTTGTTAAACACAGTCCCTGTTTACTTCAATTCATAAAGAATGTTGGACACATGCTAGAAAAGTTTTCTTCACGAATTCAACATAGCACGCAATGAAGTTTTCTTTTAACAACGTGTTGGTACATATGGGGTGCCGTTTGTAAAGTGGCTCACGCTGAAAATAACATCAACATTTTGCCACATTTAGCTTCAAACAATGTTTAAAAAAGTGTTGTGAATTTTTTACCATCACATTTACAGCAATATTTGTTAACTTAGAAATATATTAAATAGTTAAATCTAAATATTAAATGTGGCACCTAAATGTTAAATGTTAAATCTAAATATTAAATCTAAATCTAAATCTAAATCTAAATGTTAAATCTAAATATTAAATATAAATATAAATATAAATGTTAAATCTAAATGCTAAATATAAATATAAATATAAACATAAATGTTAAATCTAAATCTAAATCTAAATGCTAAACATAAATCTAAATGTTAAATGTTAAATCTAAATGTTCTGGGTGAAACTAAATATTTAGCTAATATGCAAATTCACACTGCCGGTCACCGGAAGTACCAAAATAAAAGCTCGAGATGGTCAGACTGTTTATAGAATCAAATAACGAATTAAAACCAACTTATCGGGGGAAATGGACACTTGAACATACATTAGCGTGATAATAACTACCCAAAATAACAAGAAACATGTTTGGAGAAATTTTATTTGATGTGTACTTGGAGTTGTTAGTGTCCCTTCGGAGGGAATCACCTTGTTGTTCACAAATACTTCCGGGTAGAAAACCAGCGGAGTTTAGCTACATATATATATATGCATACCTCACATTTTTCATGTCACTATATCACCATTTAGACTAATCTGGTGTTTGTAAAGTCTATAAACACAATGATCGAACAAACATTACTATCACGTTCTGAAATTAATAACATGGTTATCGTAGATTAGCGGGTCTAACCGTTAGCTGTTAGCCCCGTTAGCGGTGTCTGTAATGACTCATTGACTCTAAACAGTCCGTGAAAAAAAATATTTTTTTCCAGCGGATGTCTTAGTTACAACATGATTGAGCTAACTGGAGTAGTTTCATGTCGTATCCAACAACGGGAGGCTTTTAACAGATGACGTCCTGATGTTAGCTTTGCTGCCGCCACTGATGCTTTCTAGACATCGTGATTTCCCAAAACTGAATAAATACCACACATCACAACACAAAACTGCTTTGCTGACTGATTAGCTCAATCATGTTGTAACTAAGACATTCATTCATTCATTCATTCATTCATCTTCTAACCGCTTCATCCTCTTGAGGGTCGCGGGGGGGGGCTGGAGCCTATCCCAGCTGACATCGGGCGAGAGGCAGGGTACACCCTGGACAGGTCGCCAGACTATCGCAGGGCTGACACATAGAGACAAACAACCATTCACGCTCACATTCACACCTACGGACAATTTAGAGTTACCAATTAACCTAGTCCCCAATCTGCATGTCTTTGGACTGTGGGAGGAAGCCGGAGTGCCCGGAGAGAACCCACGCTGACACAGGAAGAACATGCAAACTCCACACAGAAGGGCTCCCACGCCCGGGATCGAACCGGCAACCCTCTTGCTGTGAGGCGAGAGTGCTAACCAACACACCACCGTGCCGCCCTAACTAAGACATCCGCTGGAAAAAAATATTTTTTTCACGGACCGTTTAAGAGTTAATGAGTCATTATAGACACTGCTAACGGTGCTAAGAGCTAACGGTTGTTAGCTTAGCTTAGGTTGTTAGTCCCTCCGAAGGGACACTAACAACTCAAAGTACACGTCAAATAAAATTTCTCCAAACATGTTTCTTGTTATTTTGGGTAGTTATTATCACGCTAATGTATGTTCAAGTGTTCATTTCCCCCGATAAGTTGGTTTTAATTCGTTATTTGATTCTATAAACACAGTCTGACCATCTCAAGCTTTTATTTTGGTACTTCCGGTGACCGGCAGTGTGAATTTGCATATTAGCTAAATATTTAGTTTCACCCAGAACATTTAGATTTAACATTTAACATTTAGATTTAGATTTAACATTTATATTTAATACTTATATTTAGCATTTAGATTTATATTTAGCATTTAGATTTAACATTTAGATTTAGATTTAATATTTAGATTTAACATTTAACATTTAGGTGCCACATTTAATATTTAGATTTAACTATTTAATATATTTCTAAGTCAACAAATATTGCTGTAAATGTGGTAAAAGGTGACGGTAAAAAATTCACAGCACTTTTTTAAACATTGTTTGAAGCTAAATGCGGCAAAATGTTGATGTTATTTTCAGCGTGAGCCACTTTACAAACGGCACCCCATAGGTACAGGGGGCGGTGAGAGGATGAACTGCAAAGAAGTCCTACTATGACAACAGCTGTTTTATCTTGCAGTGATTGTGTAGTAAGCAACAGAATTACAGTATTCAAGTTACGAAGTAATCTACCAGTACACTTGCAAGTATTTTATTGTTGCACACAGACTCAGGCAAACCATTTGCTTTACATCTCGCCCAAGATTTTCACACACCCAATGGAACGACGGACTATGTGGCCAGCTCACAAGTTCAGAAATGACTCTGTGTGCTGTGAACAAGAACCTAAGATGTTAAGATGCTTCCTGAGTGGAAACAACCTGTTCAGCAGTTCAGAAACTGTCCTGACTGACTGGATTTAACCATTAATATCAATACTGCATGAGAAATCATAGTATAACTGTATACTTTACTGTTGTGTGGTTGTTCTACCCTGTTCATCGATGAGGAATAACCCCTCACACATGATTGAATGATATGTAAATCCCAGATATTACTGTGGAAAAACAATTTAATAAGACCACACTCATCTTGAATGCCTAGCCTGAGATAAGCACAGGCAATTCCAAGTTTACAATCACCCTGTCTAAATCTGACATATCACTGCAACAGATCACATCCATATTCTGCAGCTCGTAAGCATAATTACAGACGCAGTTGAAAAGGGGGAGGGTTACGCAGTGTGTGTGTGTGTGTGTGTGTGTGTGTGTGTGTGTGTGTGTGTGTGAGAAACAGTCATGTGATCAATTACAAGAAAGATAAGATTTTGTTTCAATTCAGCGGCACCCATTTGCGAACTAATGGCTTTTCTTGGAAACCAGTCTCCAGGGTCATTACATAATGAGCTGAGATGTAGTTAGCCATAAAACTGTCAAGTGGTTACACATCACAACGATGCCAGGCCAAAGAGCCGGATAACACACAGCTTTTAATTGTTATAATATGAGAACTTACTCAGACACGTAGGTGGTTGCAAAAGGGGGGATTTTTTATAATCATTATCAAACTACAAATTAGGGCTGACCTGAATGCTTCAAAGCTTCAAAGATTCTATCGTTGCCTATCCATGTCTGAATCAGTATTCCAATGCTCTGTTTTTTCTACACCATCACCCCAAAGTTCTCAAGCAGCCCATAATCTAGGAAATAGTAATCCAACATAATCAATTATACATCAGCATTATTATTATTATTATTAGTTATTCTCAGGCATGGACTTTAAACTTAGTGTTAGGCCGCCTTTTTTGACTACAATAGTTTGACCACCCGTGACAGGCTTACAGAAACGTTAGCATGATGTTGAAAAAAATCAGGCATCTGGAATAGTTTCAAAATTTACAAAGAGTGACCGCCTAAAAGTCAAGAGACAGATATGCCAAAGGAAACCGGCATATCACAAATCTACAACGAGCTCAGCAAACCACCTGGAAATTGAAAGTGACTTTAGCCGTCCTGCAATGTATTTATTTTCTAGCTATTATTACTAATGTTACTGTGACCTGCATTCTAACAAAAGGACTAATTGTCACAACCACACATCAGCCTCTATGCCTGAAAACTGGTATTCGGGACAGCCCTAATACAAATCTTAGAAATTAAAAAAATCATCCACACAATTGTGCTTAGCAGGAAAGTCAACAAATAGGCCGATCTTTAGTATATTTATTCTAATAAAAGCCAATAAACTACCAGCTACCACACCTCCACCAACCTGAGTCAGTTGTTACACCTGAACACCACATGTGATTGAGTGTGTGAAAACTAGTTCCCAAATGAGAAGAGAAGTCAAAATAAATCTCCATAATAGTAACAGATAAATGGCAGAGATGTAAAGCTTCTGCAACTTCATATGGCAGAAACATTTAACCTACACCTACAGAACTGAGAAGAGAGAGAGCCTGAACATTAACAACTGCAGAAGCATTACGTCATTATTTTCACTTTTATTTAATTAATAGTATTATATAACATCCAGTTTAAAATCTATTAAAACGAGCATACTGTGAACATGACGGATGGTGTCGATAAAAGGGTGCTTGGGCTAATCTGATAGGGCTGTGTGGGTACATCGGATCTAACAAACACTCATAAAAGGCGATCCCCAAATGCTTTGCTCTTAAAATTAAATATTAAATGCAGATATACAATACCTCATTTTTATATCAGGACCCAAGCAGTGGTTCAACCAAGCAAACAATGGGGACAAACATGATTTGACAAACCTAAAGGTGAAGACAGCCAGAAATACTGAACCCTGTTAAATAACCTATAATAAAATTCTACATGTCTAAGATGTGCATGTGTGAGAAGGTCTTTGCTACAAGTTTGTTTAACCTCACACCCAAAAAATCACTCCTGCCGATAGAAGTCGCTGAGGGCAGTTTTGATGTCTAGGAGACGGCTTCTTATGACAGAAAGCTATACTGATGGCGTGACTTCTAGCCTGGGGGAGGGTCATCACAGGAGGAGGAAGAGGGAGATACAGAGAGACGAGAGAGGGGGATTAAGGGAGGAAATAAAGACAGCAGGAGATGGAAGAGAAAAAAAAATAGCCCCTGCAGCCTGGCAAGCCTTTCAGTACTGCTACCTTGAGATGCATGATGTGCCTTAACCTCAATCAGGCAATTTTTCTAACAGGATGTCTTCCCACTACCAAAGGGCATGTGAGGGGTGAGTTGAAGAGAATCACTTACTTACCCATTATGTTCGAGTTCATGAAAGGTGTTGGGGACAATCCTTCATGGGACACTAATCTACTGTCACTCAAATGATCGCCGTAATGAGGGCTGTCAGCGAAACCCTGGGGGGAAGAGATCAGAATATTAAGCACATTATTGGGCAACTTCACTAATTGAGTGATATGGCATACCACTAATTAGGAAGAGGAGAGCACAACTGGTCGGTTATGCTAATGAACTGTCCCCTTTATTGTGCATTACGAGTACAAACAAATAAAAGAGAATCTAACATCTCTGCTACTGACATTTCTACTGTTGTTTCACATTCATAATATGTTTACATTATAACACAATGATGTGCCATGAAGATACAAGTATTCAGTGGACCTATTTGTGCAGAAGAAACAACAACGGTATGTTTTACTTTTTTTTTTTTTTTTTACGTTATCAAAGATCAGTCATGCCTGGTGGATATGAAAGCTACCTGCCTGCAGTGCCTCCCTTTATGTTTTATCTGAATCTGTGGACAGCGACATCAATTGAGGCTTTTAAGTGACTCACCTTTTCAGCCTTACGTTCACCTAGAATCTGTTATTAATGCTCCACCGCTATTTTTTATTACGCGCAATCTTTATAGATTACAATTAAGATAATGATGGTGGACGTGGTTATGATACTTGCTGCTGTTACTGTTTTATATCATTTATTTAACCTTTGTTCTGTTTATTATATCATTATTCAACTGTTTATTACTCTTACTTCCCTCCTCTTATTAAATGTAATACTTTAACTGCTATGTACACTGGGTGAGCCTCATGACAGGTGCTTCTGGATGTCATACCCTCATATAGACTGAAGTGTGCCTAAACCATATTGACTCAGTGAAATAAATTGCTTTATAAGCTATTCGTGTAAAAGTATA
The DNA here is from genome assembly GCF_011397635.1 of Epinephelus fuscoguttatus. Taxonomy (NCBI): domain Eukaryota; kingdom Metazoa; phylum Chordata; class Actinopteri; order Perciformes; family Serranidae; genus Epinephelus; species Epinephelus fuscoguttatus. Next base: position 26,252,741 of record NC_064753.1, on the reverse strand, counting down.
CTGTGCAGAATTGCTGGTTACTGTTCGCAAAAACGCTCGCCAATGAAAGTGAAAGTAAAGGCCAATCCCAAATTCACTCTCATTTGGCATTTTGGTTCAGTATATTTGCATTTTTTCCCTGCTGTGTCTCTTGGATGCCTGCTGCTTATGGTCTGGCGCCTAGTGGCTACGTTTTCATTAAGCTCCAACCTCACCTGAGTGCTGTGTGGATACACAGGCAGGCAGAGGGCCGAGTCTCTGCAGAGGGATTAATTCTATGGGTCTATACATTGTTTTTAGGGGAAATCCTGCATAGTATATCTTAAAAAAAAAAAACAACCCAATTTATTTCCACAACACTGTGAGACCATTTTGGGGGCCGGTTTTGTAATGAAAATACTTCTGATTCAGTGCTCTCCTAAAGGTTGTAATTAAATGGAAAATCTAAATCCTTGCCAAAGTCTTAAAAAGCAGGGTGAAATGTCATTATTGTTAAGGAGCATTTGTGCTATAAACACATAAATAAATAACTTGGCTTATGAGCTTCTTAATGTCAACTTATCATCACCAACAAAGCAGGTGATGCTTTAGAAAGCTGGACCCTAAAACACTTTGCTTTATCTTTATTGCAATACATCTATAAACAACATAAAAACATGATATATTTGTTTATCTTAAAGTTTCCTTTTAAATTCTCCCATTTTATCTATAATGATAACAGGGTTATATATCTGCCCACTGTTCATAAGAATGTGTTGTTACACAGAAGAGGAAGAAACAGAGAGATGCAATCCTACATCATTCCCAGGTACCTGCAGCTTAAAAAAATTGCCTTTTCTCCTGCAGCTTGACAGTGCCTTTTCATGACAGTTATCAGCTTCGGGGGCTTAGGTCTAAATATCGGTCACAGTATGGTTTTTGAAACTCGGGTTCGGGTCCCATGTAATAAAAGATACTCTGTTACAGTGCTAATCCCAAGCCCTGTGAAAATCCTCCTATGCTCCAGTCAAATACATCTCCCCAAACTACATTAACTCCAGCAGTGGGCTTGCATTTCTATGGAGCTATTTTCACCAACTCATACCCTTTGCATTCAACATACAGTAAAAAAAAAAAAAGTAAATCTTATTATCCATCTTTTTTTGTGAGTGAATGGTGATGGAGTAATTTCAAAGGCAGTGGAGTGTTGTGCTGTGTCGAGGGAATCCTCAGAGATTCCCTATTGTGCTCCTGCCAGGCCGCACATACTGTTAATCACACCATGAACAGACTCAATAACAACAACAGCCCCGTGAGAGAGGCTCGAGCAAACTAACACACACAGACTTACACATACACAGCTAACCTAAGCAGGCACAAAACATCTCCTCTCTTCTGCAGCAAAACAAGGAAAATATTTCAAACTACAGACTTAAAGGAATTCCTGGCAGTGAGTTAGATGATTTACTGATACTACTCTGATATTTGTCCATTAAGGCTATAGACAGCAGCCAGTTAGCTTAGCTGAGCATAAAGACTGGAAATTGGGGGAAACAGCTAGCCTGGCTTAAAAAAAACACTTATCAGCACCTCTAATAATAGAATTTATGACCAATTTTGCATTGACCAAAACTGAAGAAAAAAGACATGAACCAACATTGATTGCTTAGGGTTAGGGACATTTTTGCCCAAATGTTCACTGTTACATTAAACATTAATTTTGTGGAAAAATACCTGGCATTTGTTGGCAAAGGGATTTTTTTTTTCTGTCAATTTGTGACTCACTCTGCATATGGAATTCCACTCTTTTGATTCCCATCATGCCAAGTTTGAAAAAACTTTTTGCATAGAATACACCGAGCTAGTATGTATTGCCTTGTACCTGATTCATCTTGGTTAAATAGCCAATTTTCATTGAATCTGCACTTCCGTATGTTGTCCAGAGTACAGCGACAGCTAGCTAGCAGACAGTGAATCCTCTGCGCTGAACATCATGGCTGGAAACAAAGCATGAGTGTTGTTGGCTCCACTATCCTGATCTACGTGACATTATTATGGCATTTGGGAATTAACTTAAAAAATAGGGGGTTCCACTCATTTTGAGATTTTACAATGCAGCGCCAGAAAAAAACTATTCCTAAAATCCTATATCCCATTTCTTAGCATTTTTAAGACCTTTGATAGATTGATTTAAGATATTTTAATACCCATTAAAGCCTCATTTTTAGATTAATGAACTGAACGCCTTTTAAGACTTCTTTAGGGTCTGGGGAAACCCTGTCCTGGCAACTACTTTCAACCAAGACACAAACCGGTGAATTGTCATTTGTATGTTTCGTCTTTTTTCCAGATTAGACCAACAACATATCATGTGTTAATGAGGGAGCTTTAATGCAAGGTGTTCCCCCCCGGTTTCAATCTTAGCCCTGGCTGCCCTGCCTACATTTAACGGACAGATATGGGGATGGTATTGATCTAATCATCTCAGCTCTTTGCCAGAAAGCGAATTAACAAATTTCACAAATAGTCAAACTATTCCTTGAACTAAATATTAGAAAGCACTTGGTGGTGATGAGCAGTTCGTTCATTCACCAACAAGTCTTCTTTGATTGTTATGACTGCCAGTGTCAATCCAGGCTCGGTGTGTAAGTGTTTGTGTGTGTTTGTGTGCGTGTGTTCAAATGTGTTTGTTCCTCTGGGACTGTTAGATCATCAATCACAGATCCCTCATCATTCCCAAACACTGGTGGCCTACATCTATCTGAGACACTAACACACGCTGTCATCGCTGCCACGGGGCTGCGTTGGCACTATTGGCTAAATAACTGTCAGATCACTGTGGCAGTGTGCAGGCCGAAGATCACGCCTAGTCCCCCAATCACTCGCTGCAACATTTAAAAAGTCATCTCTTCCCCACTCTGTGCTGCATCCCAGGTGAACGTGTGGCTGCATGTGGCAGCTTGGGAAGTAATGATATGGTCATGATGGATGCGTGTGGGGTCAAGTATCAAGTCGGAGCAGGGCACTGGGGAAGTGGGGGTTGTCGTGCGGCAGTGGTGGGCACAGCCCCGACTGTCAGACCGCCAGCCTACAGCCACAGCTGCCCAGGATACAGCGGCTGGCTGCGAGCCAAGGTCAGCACGGCAGGGCTCGGGACTGTTCACAGTTGACTGATCACACACTCATAGCTCACCAGCTCAAACAAGCTCAGGGACAAGACTGAATTCCCTTTGTAACAGACTGAAAGATGAAGCACTGAGGATGTCTTCAGAGAGCCTTGGACAGATATTGTGAATAGAGCATAATCTGAGAAATAGCTCTCATTTTTAATCAATTATTTGATTCTCAGTTAACAAAGTAATAAAACTAGGCATTCCTAGAAACACCTAACGGCCAAGGCTATTATTTTCACCACGGAAAACAACAATAACCAAGATGTTCTACAACACAATGCTGCTGCTAACACTGACTTTCAAAATCAAGCAGAAGTAGAGAATGACAAGAAGACATCTTAAAATCTAAGAGACATAATCATCTCTGCAAATGCGCAGAAACATACAATTGACGCTTTTCAACCCACAATGTTTAATTTTTGATGCTAGGGGTCTCTCTATCCAAACAACAAAAGACAGCCTTTGAGGACATCATGAAATAGCGTGGGATCATGGGAGTTGTTGTCTTCATAGTTGAACAAACATCACTGCCAATGAAAATCTACGTGAATGTCTCAGGCAAAAATCATGTCCATGAATGAAGTAATATATTTTCATTTTATTAACGTTTATTCATGTTATGATTACTATTTCAAATATTATTATTACTACTGTTTCAGTAATGCTTTGATACTAATAATAATATATTAAATGATAATGCAAATGAAACACACTGTTACCTTGAAAAAAATTACAGATTCCTCTGGGTTTGAACATTGTGGGAAACATTTTGTATAATAATATATTAAGTACACAACTATACAAAATATATAACAAATGTTTAGACAGTTTTAGACATTTTAACGTGAAAATGTTGCATTTTATAACTTTCATTGGGTGTGAACACTAGTATTATTATTCCCCAATGTTTTTTGGCACGTAACATTACGTTACTATATTACCCAATATTATATTACTTTTATCATTCATACCTTTCATACATCAAGAAATATACCACATTTTTAAGGGGAAAATGAATGGATGAAATGCTCTGAATTAAAACCATTTCACGCTTCAACTCATATACACACAATGAACTTACTGTTTTAATTTTTTTGTCCTTACATATTCATAATTTCAGCTAGAAATGCCATAACCTTACAGTGTTTCACATCTTTCATATATCATGGCTATCATTCAACTTTCAAAGACAGCAATTCAGTTTAGCTTCAGCTTTTCAGCATTCAGCATTAACACCACAGTTTCGTGAGATACTGATTTTTTTAGATTTAATTGTTTCTTTAAGATTTATCTGAGTAAAATGGTGACTTAAGATTGCCAGTACTCGTAGTTGTAAATGTGAGCCACTTGCCTAAAGTGTGCATCAATAAGCTCAGCCCCCCTCTTTTAAAAAAAAAAGGAGGGAAAACATGTAGGAAGTAGTCTTAGATGGTTTATATTTAGCCAGCCTGCCCACTTATGTTACACATCATTATTTTTGTCAGTTAACTGCAGGTGCCTTCCTCATACTGTGTGATTTTCATTTCAGTACTGAAATTCTGGCACATGTATGTATGATGACAAAAACAGTCAAACTGCTTCAGCAGCAATAGTCAAGTGTTACTGCATTCCTCATTGATTAGATAGGCGACCAAATAGGGCGCCAAAAAAGTACATATTGGATTTAAATAAAAATCTTTATTTTATTTTTTAAATAAAAATTAAGAGGAACTGTATCATTTGGGTTGGTCTGACACCTCTCCGATACAGTGCCCTCAAGAGCATTATGCTACTACTATATACAGAATTTGTCAATTTTATCAGCTTATCTCACTTTTAGAAAATAATAATGGCTTGCTGCAGCACTGGCTGTTAAATGCTATACTGATACTCCATTTTTAGTCACCTGACTACAAATTAGTGCTGCAACAACTCAGAGCACTATCAGTTATTATATTCTTAACCGTGATTTAATGGTCATATATTAATAACTGACAACCATTATAGCTTCTTTTGCCACGTTTCTCTGCATTGACTTTTGCCACCACGTGTTTAAATATATCTGGTAAAGCACTGTCATAACTGTGATAGAGAACAATCCTAAAACACATTTTTAAATGAAAACATTCAATCATGCAAACAGATTATTGTAGACTACTCAGTTTCACAAGATATGCTGCTTACTTCTTTAAGAATTCATCTATAATTTAATCCATAGGCTATATAAATCAAGTCTGTATCAATATGAGGTGTGTATGCAGCTGTGTGTGTGAGTGTGAAGAGTGTGGCATGTGCTTGTTTGCGTGAACGCCTTATGGTGGTGCAAACAGCTGTCTGCTGGCTGATGCTGTGCCTTGCAATGTCAGAAACACTCATTTATATGCACCTGGAGCACAGATATCTCAAGCGTCTCTGTCTTATAATTCAAATCAAGCTGCCTATGTTACCATAGCCTGTAGATGTTCATTCGGGAAGGGCACAGAGAAATAAACAAGGTAACGCAGCCCGAGTGGCTCTGACATTTAACTGAAATCTAATGGAAAGTGACAGGAGATTGACATTAAATGAAATTCATACAGGGCATCTAGAACAACCAACGTGTGAGGGACAAACAAACAGGGGGAGAGCTGTTCACACTTGCTCACACACACAGTGAGATGTTCTCGCTTTGACTGAATAATAGAGATGCAGTTTAATATGCACACTTATTATTATTATTATTATTATTATTATTACTGTTATTATCATTATTTCAATGCAATACACATTCATAGCATTTTTTGGTGCGATAAGTGTGCATTGTCACTAAGCAACATTACTGTATACTTAAAGAAAAAAGATGAGGATATTCTCGTCCTTTGTGTAGATCTGTGATCACTAACAATGTATCATAATATAATCTGAAGAAAAACTGGAAGGAATAATTAAAAACCTCTGATTGTAGCAGCTCAATCATTCAAAGAACCAACATATCTCGACCTCTGTAGGTCTTCATCTGGGCTTAAAGCCACAACAATGAAGGCTTGTCCTTCCTTGTTGATATATATTTCTTGTTTTTTTTTCTTGTTTTTTTTTCTGCAGTGCCTGGATTGCCTTCCTGCACAGAAGACACGCCCTCTCCTCACATAGTCAAACAAATTGTGGCCCAACACTGCAACAACACTGAAAGACAAAACCTTAATTTTTGCTTCAAACCAGCTGCATATGAGTCATGGACAAAGAAGTGTTTGGATGTGCTACAGAAAACTATTATCTAATTTATGTGTCAGTGCAGCCCCCCCCCCTTCTCAGCACTGCTCAAACTTGAAACAGTGACTGTCTGCCTGATATTTTCATGTTGTTTTTTATTTGTTTTCTTTTACATATGACGAATAAGTTGAACTGACTGCATAAGTTTTCTTATTACCACTACAGAGGATGGAACTGTGTTACCCCAAATCTAATAAAGCCAACAAATAGTATCTGGGTGCCATTTGCAGTGGAAAAAAAACCCAAACAATTTACTGTAAATACTCTACTGCAATATCTCCAATGATACTGAGTATGTGTAAACCCGTTGTGAGTGCAGGATTACAAGTTGAACACAGAGCTATCAGCCATCATGTCTTCACAGTTTATGACAGTTTACTCGTGCTGGCGTTTACAGAATATGAGTGGCCAGTGGAGGAACAAACCAGTGGCCTTGGAGATGTGCCAACTGGATGTCAGTGAATCTCATTAAAACCAAGCTTAAACACATGAATCACCTGCACTGGCTTGATTTACCACAGTTAACAGTTAGCTGCCTGGTTAAAAGATGCATTCCTAATTACAGGTGTAACTAATAATGGATAAGGTGATTGACAGAAAATTAACTAGCAACTAAGTTGATATCTTATTAAGTGTTTCCACAGTTTTTCAAGCACAAAGAAAGAGGTCCTGGTTCCAGATTCTCAAATGCGCTGCTTCTGTTTTACGTCTCGTAACTTTAATATCTTTGTGGACGGCTGGTCGTACAAAATAAGACATCTGAGGATGTGTGTGCATTCTGTCACTATTTCACATTTGTAAACCAATAATTTGATTAATTGGTTCATCGAGAAAATAACTGTCAGATAAATCTATATAATGAAAATAACCTTAGTGAATATCCCCTTATAATATTCTCTCCACAATTATTGTTGATGTTATGAAATTGAAGACACCCTCAGTCAAGAGATTCTTTTAGTTGAGTTTAGTTGCTTAGAAGTGGTGAATTTACAGCTCACAGCAACTTAACACAATATAGTCAATTGCTTTTGTTTTATATCTAATGTTGCTAAGAAATGTTGCACATCTTCAGTTCGTTGTTAGTGTAGCTAGCACCTATTAGCTCGCAGGGCTAACTTGGCTTTTTTACTATATTACGAGAATGTCGCTGTCACCCTGCAAGTCCTGCCGACCCCCCATTCAAATTCTCACTCTACATTGAAAAAGTAACAAATAGACAAATATTCGTATTAAGAAGCCAAATCTGATTTGAGAGTCATTATTCTGAGACAGGTACAGCCCTGCTTTTTTTTTCAGTGAAATACCAACAGAGAGCTGGGCTTAAATTTGGAGTTTAGGGGGTTAAGGAGTAGACGACACTTAAAGTAAGTTTTATTATTATTTATTAGTCTTCCTCTTTTAGACACTGAATCCTTGTTAAAATGATCAGCAGCAAAGTTTTCCCCTCAATGGCACCACAACTGATCACATACTAACTGCTAAAAAAAACATTTAACATATACATCTACAACCAAAAAGATGCTTTATCCCACAAAAATATCAGATTCCAGTTACTGGTTTTCCTGCCAACTACATCACGTTTGGTGACATATAAACAAATCCCCTGCACCTCCTATGAGGACATTAACCCCTTCACAAACCCTTTCACAGAGAAATGTGTCTATTACTGGTCATACAACTTGACTGGTGGCCTGGATAAGGTGAGACTGAAACACGGTGAATGTGCCGGTTTGATGTAATGAGTGTTAAATGATGTGCTGTGGAGCAGAAAGGCCACTCAGAGGCATTAAGGTGGGGGTCATCTTACCCGGGAGGACTCATAGGAGGGACTGGACTCGCCACCTGGGGCCCAAGACGCTTGGTTGGTCCGCTCATCCATACCTGTCAGAGAGAGAGATGCACGACTCAGTCAGCAAGTCAAGGTTACTCACACAGTTCAATGTACATAAGGTTTATCTACATTCTCTGTATCTGTCCCACACAGAGGAACCATGAAGAAGTACAGAACAACTGAATCACATTGGCAAAAACAATACTGGTCATTAAGTTCACATGTTTATGCAGTGACCCTGTGAGAGGTGTAACACCATGTTTTCAACTAATGCATCTTTCCTCTTTTATTTCCCTGTATTATAAATCAAATGTAAACATAGATGTGTTTTCCACAGGATCCCTGAGTATTACTTTACAAAAGATAAGGACTGGAAAATGTTTTTTTCCATGTTCAATCTTTTAAAATAATGGCAATAGAGGTTAAAATATTATAGCTGCTGCGCAGCAATGGGTCGGGTCCAGGCCTTTTTAGGAAAATCAGATTTGAAACCACTGTAAAAAATTCAATTATTAAGACAAAAATCTGAAAATACACATATTGCATCTAGACAGCATGGAGATGTTGGTAATTTGTTTGTAAGAATGATTGATTGGCTCCATAAGTGAAAAACTGATGTTTAAAATGGCCATTTTTACTTTGACTCCAATTGTTCACATTAGAACAAAATTCAAAATGCTGTCAAAAATTCAGTTTTTGAGATAAAATTCTGAAATTTGCCACACATCATCTACCATGACTCTAGAATTTTGTCCTTTTTTTTTCATGAACACTGACGATTTATTTAGCAAGAATTTGCATGTATATGTTTACAGTACCGTTTACAGTCAAACATTTTGATGCACTGTAGGCTGTAGTTTTTGTAGGACAGTCTGAAGATGCTCTGTAGCAAGTTTGGTGTCAATTGAGCAAAAATTGTGGGAGGAGATAGGTTTAAGAACTTTTACAGTTTTTGAAAAAAACAGAGTGATGAACTTCATAATTTTTAATAGGTTCAAATGTGCAAAAGTTTCTTCAGTATTGGGGCTACAGTTTGATGAAGGTTGTGAAGTTCTACACGTATGGTTGATTTGATATTAATTTTCAAAGTTTTGAACTTTAGGTGCTTCCTGTAGCGCCACCATCAGGACTACTGGCTTGAGTTTACAGCTGAGCATATCTGGCATGAGACTGAACCTTTGTGCAAAGTTTGGTGAGTTTTCACCCATGGGAAGTATGATTTCCTCGGAAGAAGAAAGAAGAAAGAAAAAAGAAGAAGAATACCTAGGATTACAATAGTGTCCTGGCAGCTTAGCTGCCCGCACCCTAATTAGTCGATTTAACTGAGTGAAATTCCCTTGAGTCACTTTTCAAGCATAACTACCAAACATTTGTTACTGTTTTAAGTAACCGGATATGAATCATCTTTGGGGCTCGAACTGTTGGAGCAAAAAAAAAGAAGACGAACATTTTATTTTTAAAAAAGATTAATCATGAAAAGAATTGTCTGATTAATTGATGAAGTAGTCCATGAAAATAATTATTAGCTGTAACCCTAATTAGCAGCCAAATCAAATCCTGAAAACCACTTGTACTCTTCAGAGGTGATCTATAACCCCTATTAAAAACACATTTTAATATATGTGTTTTCACAGGGCTTGTGGCCAAAACTCACTTTTATCTGTAAGTTACTTCTTAAAACCTTTTTATATACAAAGCCATTTCTTCATTTTAATTTTATTGGTTGTATTCTTTTTATTTTGCTTTATCTTACTCTCTCATATGTAGCGCCTTGTCACAAAACTTTTAAACTGTTTTTAATTTTGTTAGCATTTTTTAATTTTGTAAAGCACTTCGGAACTTTGTTTCTTAAATTTTTTAACTATTATCTGCATACAAGTTTGCGATGCTACCGATAATCAAAAGGGCAGGCTTATGTAATATCTTATGTCTAATTAACATCTCAAATACAAACTGTAACAGCTGAATGATGACATATCATCTCACAACAAGGTGAGATTTTACAACGCAACTATGCTTTTTCCCATCTGGAAATTACTTAGAAAAGTGACTAATCGCTTCACAGGTTTAACTTCATGACACACACACAAAAACATTTTCCACGGTGTCTTTTAGTTTGCTTTACATAAATCATGGCCCAAAATAGACCCAGTTTCATGAGCGTCAACGCAGCCAAAAACAGTTTCAACTTCATGATTTGGCATTGATGCATGCCAGGCTACTTCAAGACAGCTGAGCACTAAAACTTGACAAAATTCATTTTTAAATTAAAGAAAACCTCTATGCTTCAAAATTCAAACAGATAAACAAATAAAATCAATAACTCCGACCAACTGCATGGCAAGACCATCTGGCATATATTGAAAAATATAATATCTGATCTTTAGAATCTAATTTATGAGATATAGTCTGCGAAAAATATTTGATGCCTCAATTGTTGTTGCTGTTTGAAACAATATTGTGTTGCAGTAAAAGCCAAAGTTATTGATTGTCCCTGTTGTAATCTCATCTGTCTCGGTAAAATGCAATACCCTTTGTTCATTTTTAACCCCAAATATAAGAAATATCAGATTTTATGAAATTGTGTATGCTCAGAAAAATAATAATACGGCAAGCAACAAACAAGCCTTTTCAATATCGAGCATATTTTTTACCTTAAAATTTGACAAATGATATGCACTGAGGTGCCTCCTCGCAGCAGGGTGAGGAATACCATCCAAGAAACAGAATTTACATGACTGAAACAAACAACTCCAATAAAAGCAGAAGTAGAATCTGCGCAGCAAAGCCTGTAATTACAGATCAAAACACGTGGACTAGTTCTCTGATTCAAGTCAGAGTAGAGCTCAACAAGCAGCTTAACAGAAAGACTATAGCTATTGATTCCCCTTAACCAGGTTCAATGCAGCTTTACAAGCGCTTCTCATGCGTCACTAAGGCTATTCATTTCAAACTGAGCACTTCACTATCAAAGACAATGATGAAAAGGCAGTATGATGTGGTTTTCAGGTTCCTATCTGTGAAGGTAAAACAATACCCAATCTGAGATGTGATAAATTACATATTTTGTAGACAGCCCAGGTGATAATTACAGATATATTATAGCACTATTGTAAATTCATTTTCAAGTGTCAGGCTGCCAATCAATTCTTAGTCAGAATTCTAATTATATACTTAACCAGAGGTTCTGTGGCATCTCTCTAACCAGAAATCACGCTCCAGTGAGCAGATGTATAGATAAGTTTCATCCTGACAAACATGTTTTGCTGTTAGCACATTGCAGATTCATTTCCTCTTTAAAAGTCTTTGTAATTACTCTCAGTGAGTGGCTTAAAATATATACAGTCACTTTCATGACTTACTAGGATAAAGAAACCTGTGTTAGTTATTTAACTTCTACTTGTGATAGTAGCAGCACATGGGTCTGAATTTTGGCGCTGTGACAACACTGATGTGACATATTGTAGACCAACTGAGGCCTTTTTACACACTGAGTGCAACAATGGTCAGTGTTTGCTCTTTGGGCCAGTGGCTGTCATCTCGTCTGATTACCATCTCCTAACACGGCTCAAGGGTCCCCTCTCTTCTCCGAACACAGACGGGCTGCACAATAGTATTATTCACTGACACAAGAGGCAAACGGAAAAAAAGAAACAATACAAATGCACTGGCTGTAATTTAGGTCTAATGAATTGGGGGAACCAGTGCTGCACTGCTGTCTGTGGCAAACATGTACAATATCCTACAACTGGAAACAGGACATCCATCCCTTCTTACTCAGTATGCTCAAAGCTATAATCACTATGTTAAATAATGACTGTGTGTGGACTCTTACAAAAACCCACAAAGAACTGTCTCCCAGCTCTGCAGCTCCACTGAGCTTTTTAGCCTCTTTTAGCTCACGGTTTTGGTTTACAGCCACAAATACAGTAAACAGAGTGTATAATCATTCTCAACAACCACATTTTCAGCTGGAAGCTGCAAAGCACATTGAAAAAAGAATTAAACAACCCAAAAGTACCACACCTGCCCAGCATCACACTGCTGGTAGATAAAGATGCTGAATATCTGATGAACATAAGATAATGCTTACCATGCACTGGGGACTTTGAAAATAATTTAAAAGACTAAAATCTGACACCCTGTCACATCTAAAGACAATGTGAGCTTTTAGTCACTCACTATGAGATTTAGCACAGACTGGGGATCTTGCAGGGTCACTATGTGCAAGACTACAACTAGATTCCTTTTTGGGTGATTTACAGTCCTGGTCCTGGTCAAAAATAACATGCCAAACTCTCTTTCAGAGATACAACATATTAACAACAACTCTAGAAACAAAAGATAAAGGTGTCAGATGTCGACAGTATTCTAATCAATTTGGTATTAGTTTATTCCATAAAGATAAAATGTATTTGCATATAAACTTTAGATTTTGGATCATGTCGGCTCAACTCACTGCCAGCCTCTACTGATTAGCTACACTATTTTACTAAGAGGAGACCATGGGAATGGTCACGGAAGTACAGTGGGTAGCGCTGACAGCTCACAACAAGAGGGTGCCAGGTTTGAATGCACCAGCTGGTCAGGGCCCTTCTGCGTGGGTTTCTCCAACAATCCCAAAGACACACAGGTGAGGTTAATAAGTGACTGTAAATTGCTCATAGGTGCAAATGTGAGTGTGAATGGTTGTCTGTCTCCGTGTGTCAGCCCTGTGACAGTCTAGTCCAGGGTGTACCCCGCCTCTCGCTAAATGTCAGCTGGGATAGACTCCAGCACCCCCGCGACTCTGTACCTGGATAAGCGCTTACAGGAAATGATTGAATGCGGCCATGGGAATAAGAGGAAAACCATTTCACAAATTAGGATTCCTGACTAAAGTAACTGTTGGTTAATGGATCAGATACATGTTAAATCAAACACAGACTCTTGTTCACTTCACAACTCCACCAGTTTCTCCTCTTTTTCCACATACGGGAGAATCAAGACTTATTCGAATTCTTGCAACTCCCTAGAGTCCCAGATGTTTACTGTCTACCTGGTTTGCTGCTGGAGAGAGCGCACCTATTGGTTGTTGATATTGTTCACTATGTTCATGTCATTAAATTTCACTACTTGCATCATGAGCCAGGACTAGAAACATGTCAACAAGATGAGAGAAAGGCTGACGTCAGACAGCTCGGACTTAGTTTTATGACCACCCTACACCAAACTATAGAGATCACAGGGTGTGCCACAACTGAGGTGAAAGTTTTTCTTTTTTATTCCAACATTGGAAATTTGCCTGCAAGTTACATCACTTTAAAAGTCATTTGGTGTAAGGCTGGCATTAACTGCCAGTTCATTATGTACACCTCTCCAAAACAAATGTAGTATTATACAACTGTACTACAGTAAATCTTATGTCATGGTTATAATGTTCTGTTTTTATTCAAAGTGATTTAGAGAGGTGCTGATTGAACTTTGTGGTGATTTCAAATCATTGAGACTAAAAATCAGAAACACCTTTTAGTTGTTGTTCTTCCGTAACATTTAAGAGATTTACAAGAAATATAAAAATGTTAAGTTCTTGAACATCTGATGGGTTTTTAATAAAACAAATAACAGTGAACTATTGTGGATTTTCATAATTGAAGGACAGAATTTCACTGTTCACTGTCCAGTGTTTGGCCACATTTTTGGTCCCTTCCAAAGGAAAAAGGATGAACTACTGAACGTAACAAAGCCTCACATGAAAGACGGCTGCACTAGAGGGAGACACCTGAGGGAAATTTCCTTGCTTGGTCCCAGTCACTACTCCCAACACTGCTTGAAGATTCAATATTATGCATTTACTCGACTTGTCCGGTCATGCAACCAAGTTCGTGATGGAACTTAAAACTGGACTTGCAGAGTGAATACTCAACTTGGAAAATTAGGCTGTATTCAGCCATTTTATAACAGGCCATATGGTGGATACATTTTGTATCCTTGAATGTCCTGGAAGTGTTGTGACCTCAAGAATTTCTCTATCCAGCATAAATTATAGGTGCACCAACAGTATTTGTACTGCTGGGATGTCAGAATTCTGCACATGCAAGTCTGATTAATTAAATCTGTAACTCCTATGTATCTGTGTCTCCTAATATGTACCTATATATAAGTTCACATGCACAGGCGAGGTGAAACATCACACAGTGTTCTCCACTTACTATATGTATGACAAGGAAGGGAACTATGTCTGGGAGATTATGCCACAGTTGTACATGTCCTGTAAACCTGTGGTGATGGTTTGATGGACAGAGCAAGCACAGAGCTTTGCTATCATAACTGATCCTTCCTTTCTCACTGTCTCTGCTGGGTCATTCATAAACAGCTGCACGCTCCCCAAGCTCCCAATTTAGCAAAACATCATCCAAAAGAAAGACTGAGGTCTTCTCTTTATAAATGACAAGTCTTGTTTCAGTGAGCCTGATGAAATACTCCTGATCATGAAAGGTCATGCAACGTGGCAGAAGCACTGCAAAACTTCATCTTACTGATATCTGACAAAAAAAGGTCAAATATCTGGTTGTTTGTTCAAATTTTCACCACAAGTGATACTGCCTGATGTCAGTGTACAATCTATGAGAGAGCGCACATGATACCACACTAACAAGACAATCTATTTTCTCCATTTACAGTAGAGTGCTTTTACACCTAACCCTTTAAACTGTTACCTGTAACCACAAAATTAAAGCACAAAACATCTCTTTAGCCCTGTCACTACAGTTTGTCAGTGTTCATAACATGCACCTGATTTGAAGTCTTGTTACACTAATAAGGCTCATGATAAGTTACTTTTTTGTGAACTTTTTGTGTCACCAGAGAATAATTACAATACCAATGAGGAGCATTAAAGTACAGCATGACCTACTGTCAGTCATTAGGATTTGATTTCCCCACGTGGGTCCATGTAGCACTGATTACTGTATGCAGGATGACATGAATAAAACTGTTCAATCAATCAGTCTGTATCACTGTGTGAACACAATCCTGGCCACAAGTAAATGCATTTTTTAAAAGCACTCTTAAAGGGACAGTTCACCTCAAAATAAAAATTAAAAAAAATTCTTTTACCTGTACTGCTGTTTATCAGTCATGATTGTTTTGGTTGAGTTTCCACGTGTTGGAGATATCAGCCGTAGAGATGTCTACCAGAGATGGCACTCTGCTCGTGGTGCTCAGAGTACCAAAAAAATACATTTGAAAAACTCGGTAGCAAACCTTGTTGTTGTTATTTCACATGGGAAATATTTTCCTTCTAATGAAATACACCCAACCATATCACCATGCAGAAGGAAGTGTGCATCTACTCACGGATGAGAGCCTTGTGCTCGTGGCATCCCCCTCATCTGAGCTGAAATGTTAGGTAGCTCAGTGGTGTTAGGTGAGCTAGCAGTGGATGCACGCTTCATTCTGCGCAGTGATGCGGTTGGCTGGTGTAGTTCGGTCTAAAGAAAACTAGTTTCTACATGAAACTGCTCACAACAAGGTCTGTAGATTATCTTAAGTAACTGGGTCATGATTTCTGAAAAGAGACATTGCTTATTTGTCGCATTGAGCACCACAAGCTGAGCAACATCTAGTTCCATTATATCCAAGAGAAGGCAGACATCTCTACAGGCCAATATCTCAAAACACTCGGCAACTCACACTAAAACAATCTAGACTAAAAAAGCACATCAGATAAAAGGAAAAATCAAATTTGTGGCTGAACTGTCCCTTAAACACATCACCATAGCACACACTGTGCATTAAATGATTAATTTACCAATGTCTTCATCTTAACTGATGTTGATATCACTTAATACACACATAGGAAGTAGAGTGATGATTTTTTTTTACTCAATCTGATGTGTTTATGATTTGGTCACAAAATATCTAAGAATAAAAGTTGAATTGTATGTTTTATATTAAGAAAAGACAAAGATATTACAGATGAAACCAACTCAGCCCTGTAAAGTACAGAAACTCATAGTGAAACATAAAAAGTTATGACATAGTCAAAAACCCCAAAAAGATCAAAAGGAAGGCATTACATAATGACAGAATATCTGGGGTTACATCAATATTTAACAGAGACAAACAATTTTATTCAGGGAAGATAGTTAAATAGAAGAAAAAAAGGAACCATCTAAACACAGGAGCCCTGCTGGTGTTTTCGCATGCTTTGAATGAACTCATTAACTTCATCAAATACACTCAGACGTAAGGATCAACTTCAGTTTGACTGTGGAATCTATAAAACCCCTTTCCTTCTGAGATCACACACCCGTCACTCAAAAAGAGTTGGCAGCAAAACTATCAAGAGGGGTGACGAAAAAGAAAAAAGATTCAGGTCTGGACAGCATCTTGAATGAAATGAAAATGAGAAATGAGAAATGTCAAACATTTAGAAACCAGTAAACCTGATTTGCGGCACAAATATGTTTCCTATGACCCAAAATAAATGTAAAAACCTACTGCAGTGTGATTACTTTAGGACCTGCCTCCAAAAAGAACATTATGTGTTACACCTAAATCGTGTCAGCTTTATGCCACCCTGTCACACAACACACCACATTCACTGTCAGGCAGGTTTAGATGTCCATGTTAATGTAAACAAATCCAACATGCACTGCTGCTTTGTTGACTTACAGCGCGCTTTTGACCTAATTGGGTTTCCTGTATAAATCAACTAAGAGCAGCACTAGTGGTAAAACCAATGACTGCATAAAACATATGTGAAGTCAAACCCAAACTGAGAAGCACCAAACCGGTTTCACAGAGACACACAGGACTGATTTATCAGCCTATTAGCTACTACTTGTCCTCACAGTCCTAAATTTCTGAATAAAGAGTTGACATTCAGACAGAGAAAGCTCATTAATTCAGTTGGTGACTATCTAACTGCATGTCACGTTAGCTAAAAAACAAATATGACTATTATGAGCTATAATAATCAACGACAGTGAGTAAATAATCAACAACAGTGAGTAAAAACGATGGTCAATATAAGGTACGGGCAAATGTCAACACTGTTATTACACTTCATTCAACTTTTTGAACAATCGCCAAGAAATGAGACACAAAAAAACACAGGCAGAGACAAAATAAAAAGGTGTTACTAGAATGAATACAGGTAAATATCCATGCACTGTATCTCCAGTATTCATAGTCGTCATATAAATGTTCATTACAGTCTGATATTGGTCATTCACATGTGCAGGGATGGTCCAGGGACATCCATTGAGTGTGTTTTAGTTCTTTAGGCTGCATTCACATTACAATGCTTAATGCTCAAATTTCAATTATTTGTCCTGAGCAAATCCTTCTGACACGACTGTTCACATTCATGTCTGAAGTGACTCATATCTGACATCACTGTCAAGGGACCTTTGCTCTGAAACACCTCACATCCGACCAATAACGTCACACGTGTGCATTATAACAACAACAAAAAACATCACATTTGAAAAATTCATGACGTAGCGGTGCAAGCTTCATCTCCCAGATGATCGCCATAGTAGGAAGGTCCTATGACATCACTCTGCATAATAATTAGCCATGTTATTCTGTTTGGGAGATTGTGTAGCGTATTTCTGGAGACACGGCCTGTCGGTGCAATGGCCGTTTGTTGTCGGGATATTGGTCTGTCGTACAAAAGGGCTTTCAGTCCACTTGCTCTATTAGCAACTAACGCTGGTAGTTCTGTGAAGAGAGGTGTGGGAGTCGCCAGGAGAGACGTAGGAATGGTTCTTCCAAACCTACAATGTCCAGGGCTACATTCCTGTATTTCTGTCTGCGCCTCATGACAACGCTGTCGCGGCATGTAGGCAAGATGTCCCAGTCAGAAAGCGTCTGGCGACTGGGGTATATCAGATTTAGGGACCACATATGAAAGTGGCCCAGATATTCATCTTCTAACCGCTTCATCCTCTTGAGGGTCGCGGGGGGGCTGGAGCCTATCCCAGCTACATCGGGCGAGAGGCAGGGTACACCCAGGACAGGTCGCCAGACTATCGCAGGGCTGACACATAGAGACAAACAACCATTCACGCTCACATTCACACCTACGGACAATTTAGAGTCACCAATCTGCATGTCTTTGGACTGTGGGAGGAAGCCGGAGTACCCGGAGAGAACCCACGCTGACACGGGGAGAACATGCAAACTCCGCACAGAAGGGCTCCCACGCCCGGGATCGAACCGGCAACCCTCTTGCTGTGAGGCGAGAGTGCTAACCACCACACCACCGTGCCGCCCCTGGCCCAGATCTGATTGGAAAAATTAAGATTTCTGTGTTACATGAGAGCCAAAAAAAAATTGGATTTGGGCCACATTTGCTTGGACATAGCCTCAAGCAGTTCAAATAAACTGTACAGTCATCCACAGAGTAGGCTGTGGACAACACAAATCAACGTGCTCAGCAATTTGCTTTCTGATATCATCAGCAAATCCCACAAGTTCAATAATCAATTTACAATAAGAGTTGTCACTTCTATTTTTTCCGCTAAGTTATAGACTTAATAATGATGCTTCATGTGCTGGAGAACAATGTTAACAATCTCATCTCACATGTATCTACCCTGTAAAAGATTTAATGACTTGTTCAATTAAAGCAATCTTTATCAACACAAACAACAGAACAAAATATGAATGTCAAATAAGAGAGAATTGATTCCCATCACGCAGAAGTGCAGCCGTGGCCCTCTGTTGTGACCTTTGATGAACCAAACAAGCTGAGCTCAAACAGAGGCAGCAGCGAGACTCTTTGTAGCTGTGCTTTTTAATTCTGGTATCCAGCTGTCTGAGACACCAGCCTACACTAGCTGCTGGTCACAGCTAACAAATGTACCACTACATACCACTAAATGAAAATTACCCATTCAACAGCAGCCATCCACTGCCCCACTACACTGTAACAGTCAATGGCCTCATCAAATTTGCATCATCAACACAGCTGGAGGGGAGAAATGATGAATCTCTGTTAGAGCCACTTTGGATATTTTTTCCAATCCATCTTTTTCTGGCACACGTTTGAAGGGTCTTGCCAGTCCCACTCTGCCTCAATTATCTGGCTATGCCCAGCTGAGATGCAATAATCCAAACTCTCATTCCCTGCAATTTCCACACTTCTGTCTGCACACTCACTTGCCTTATGTTCACAATCACTTATGTAGGTGCTTCTTGCCTTTCCTTGAGGATCAGAGACACTGGAGCACATACTGTGGGCTGAGGGAAGGAGGGATTTTACCCGCTATAGGCTCGACACACTGCCGAGGTAAAGCAGTTCATTTTAACCTCATTATTTCTCATGCGATATAGGTTTAGTTTTGCATAATTCCGTTATATAACATTTTCAGGAGGACATAAAAAAGATAATGATTACCAACTACCTGAGGTGTTGATGTGACTTTTTAACAGTAGAACTCCTATATTAATCTATACCTGCAGATGTAGACAACATTTAAAACCTGTGAACTAGAGGGAGACAGCTGATATAATATTAGTTAACAGCCGATATATCGGTATATGTTGGCCAATAAGCACCAAGAAATTGCAGTAAAGTAAAGGCAAACTATGCTTGAGGTTGTGACTATCTTTGTCACATTTCTTTTTAAATCTAAGGAATCTGCATAAAAATTGTTAATATGATTGTCTGTCGAAAACAAAATGACTAGCAGCCAATACACTGATCGTACACATATCGTTATCAGCTTCAAATACCCACTACTTGTCGAGCTAAAAAAAATATTGTATATTCCATATCTGTAGGTCGTTTGAGTTATTAGCATCTTGGATTAAGATCTGCCACAAAACACTTAAAAGTTAAACTAATGAATACAGTTCCTTTCTTTTGACGTCTGGCACATAGTTATTTTCCGACCACTGGCACAGACACAATTACCCAATCCACAAAATACTGAACTAACTCATAAATGATACATTTAAGATTTGGGGTTTCATTATGTCAGGGTAATACTAAAGTTCTGAGTTGCCATTTAACCATGCATTCAGATATTTTAGGCTGAACCACAAGTCAGTGCATTCAACTGTCATTGCCTGTGGCTTAAATCACAGTAACAGCATTTCATTTTATTCTACATAGAGAAAACAAGTAGGACACTGATCTAAAAATTAGAAGTTATGCAGATATGGTTTCCCTTATAACAAAATATATCCATCATCATGTTGACCAGCACAGTAGAGGCTTGAAAATCGGAGGGTCGCAATTAATGTCCCCTGTACGGACCAAGTATGGAGTGTGAACATGCTATTTGCTGGAGAGATACCAATTTGAGCACGCTGACCCCTCTGAAATGCATGTGTGTGTGGTGTGTGTAAAGAACAGGGATATGCAGAGAGATACATTTCAGCGGCCTTGTTTGAATTTGCCTTGTGTAAAATTGCTTTGTGTCGACTGACTGATGAAGCTTTTTCTTTCTTTTTTCATATGCGGATGCAATATGGGGTCACCAAAAATAATCTGGTTACTATGGCTGCCTAATTACTAAATTAGTTACTAATCAGTTACCAATGAAGTGTAAGTTGCTGACAATCCACTTGAACCTGGCAAGTTCTGTAGTTGTTTTTCTGACCCTTGTAGATGGTTGAGATTTGGAAAAAATAAATAATATAAAGGATGATATTTGATTTTTTTCAGAAAAAAAGGTAAAGATTAACACTGTTTTTTTCACAAATATCTTAATAGGAAATTGAAATATTATAAATATAATGTGTAAATAAAACCGTTTACTTGACTGAAGTCTCTTTTTTCTAGTCATGTCCAATTTATTTTTTTTTAACATTTTTTGTTGGAAGTGGTGCAAAACAACAGCCCACATTCAGACTTTGTTACGTTTCTAAAGGACAAAGCTGGTCACCAGACAACACACAGTCCTGACAATGAGCTTTGGCCGTGACACACAATTCTCCTGACGGTCTCCAATTCTTTTCTGTCCCGGACAAAAAGCACCATGCTGATGGGGTCTGTTTTAAAGGTCACAGAGTGCAAGGCTCAGCCTAAAGGTGGCTGTCCACATGATGTCCACATCTTACTATATTCAATAATAAAGCACACAGATGTTTGAGAATGCACATGTGGCGGTCGTTCAAGTGTACAGTCAGTGCATGTGGTTATCAAGGTATGGTTATCTGCAGACCAATCAACCTTCAAGTATCGAAAGTTTCATTATGAATCATCAGTGTGTTTCAGAGAAGACTAACAACCTGGCTTTTGAAAACATTTCATTATAAATGATTAGCAAATACACAGTGAGGTACCAGTTTATTTGGTACATCTGCATGATCTGACGCAAACAAGTAAAAAACAAAACTGCAATAAACCTTATCTTTCACACTTTTTGTTGACACGGTTTTGAGTGTTGAGTTGATTTCCTAAATATCTGAGGCTGCGGTAAGTGGTTTAGGTGTACTGGACTGCGTTATATAAAAAGGTTAACAAAAACACCTTTAATGTGATTCTAAAAAACAGACAGAATATTGATAGTCGGAAATCTTTGTGTCATTCACACATACAACTGACGTCGTTGTGGGAACCGCACCAGGCAGGTGTGACTTCACAGTAGAGTTTCCTTGTTTTACTAAAGAGAGCACACACACACACACACACACACACACACACACACACACACCCCCTCCTCACTTGAATGATCAGGTATACTAAAATGAATCCCCACAACTCCACAGTTCATGTGAGACAGCTCTGCTCTTGTGTCTTTGCCTTTTCCTTCACTACGTGTGTGTCTTTCGTTACACAGATAACTGACTACAACGAGGCTTTGTGGATGCACACAAAACATGCTTTCAGAAAACATAATGCCTGATTGTTGACTTTCTCTAGTAGCACATCAGACAATAGATGTGCTTCGGATTAATGTCCTGTAGCATTTATAGCTGGGAAGCAATCCAAGAGCAGGGAATCTGACCTCTTGTTGTTGCAAGCAAACCACCCATCAAGACGCTCATAGATAAACAAGAAACAGCAGTAATTTGTGGAAAAGACAGTGTGACAATGCGTGTATATCAGAAGGACTGGCCATTTACCAATTCTGCTACTTGCACGAAGAAAAAAGTACTACAGAATAACTCTATGAGAGGATGTCTCACAATTCTCAATTCTCAAGCAGCTCCACTTTTGATTGCCTCTCACTCAGACATGTAAAATACTCCTGATTTAAAATTTGCCTCCAACACACCGCACAGTGAATCCTGATAAGAGAACATCCTGTATTGATTCCATGAACACTTGCTGCACTTAACACCTCACAACACACCTTGATCAAAGCAGCACTTTACACCTTACTAATGCATCTGACAGTACGGGAAAACATGATTCACTGCATCTCACCATCTTGCTAATTGGATCATTTTCATTTACATATGTGGCCCAAACCTTGCTTTGTTCTACATCTTTACTCCACTGTGATTCCAGGTGGAGAACCCACCAGCGCAGACAGAGGAAGGAACACCATCACATGCAATGCAAAGATCACATCAGAGGGTGTAATGAAATGGGTTTGAGGGCTCCTACCTGACGCAGTGAACTGACTGCTTCCAAGTGTGGTGGGCCTGTTCTTCGCTCCACTTACAGGTGGAGAGAACATCTGGAAGGAAGAATATGGACCCACAATTAGAGCAAAGCAACCACAGCAACCACACACATGATCTGCTGCAGTTTTCCAGAAAGCAGCTCAAGATTTTAAACAAACAAAGGATGGTTTGTCAAATCACATTTGCCAACACTAATATGAACTGATCAATTAGTCATGCTTTAGCTTATTTGGTCCTCACACCTCTACAAAAAAAACCCTCATGAGCTGCATGGCACCAAGAGGTTTAAAAAAAGAAAAAGCAAAGAGCCATCATACCGCACTGAAATCCAGCAGGTCACTTAATTCCTTGTCTGTTCCGAGAGCGGCAATCCGCTGCTGAGGATTCATCCTGGCGATCTAGAAACCTGAAGAAAACACAGTCCATCAGGTCACAGCGTGGCTGGTGCCACAGGAAATGACTGCCACGAGAGGCAATTGTTATGGATGCAGAATAAAAGACCATCACTGAGAAGTAAAGTTGGCTCTGCCATTGCAGCAAATGGAGACACAGACAGTCCAGCTGCATTACAATACATTAAAATAGTGCAAACATTTTGTGCACACCTTTAGTTTATTATCCCTATTGGTTAAACAGAGAGGTGGGTGTCTGGCACAGCTTGTTCAAGACCTGCAGCATTATTGCAGTAACAATGTCTCTCTGTAGTAACACTGATATTTATGAGACTCACTGATGAGGCTTTCACCGGCGGTGTTAGTGTCAGTCCGACATAACGATGGTTAACGTTTGCCGAGCACATAACGTCCCCTTAGCTAGCAGGCTAACGCTAGCTGCAGTTACTGGTTCATTTGCATTGAGAGCAGCTAGCGACCAGCTGCAGCGGCTGTAGACATTAGCTACTACAGAGCGGACCTCTCTCTGTGACGGGTCGAGAAAAACACAGATAATACACTGATTCAAAATAAGTAACTCAGCCAGGGAGATATTTAAAATAACAGCCTTAATCTCCATCTCGAGGATACAAAACGCAGTGATGGTCTTTCTCAACTCCCAACTTCTTTCACTGGTCCGAGAGCTTTTGGTAAACTCCCACTGATATTTTACCTTTTTTCCGATTAAAATCCCGACTAGGGTGATCTGGTGAAGACCCGCTTTCTTGCAACACGCCTCGGAAGAGCGAAATGTGGGTTTAAACGGCAATACCTGGGTGAAATATCCTCTATATATATCAGTTACGAGTTTCCCTTAGGCAGACATTTTTGGTTTGCAAAAGCCTCAGCACCACGATGACACTGGTTATTGTATCCCTCCGCCGAGCACAGTGACATGATGGTCCCACACAGCGGGAGATGCTGCAGGAGTCAGCAGCAGCACACTGTCTCGGGTCACACTGATGCACCACATGTCGCTCTCTGCTTTAATAAAGCTGCGTTTAATGGATTCAAGAGGACTGCGGCATCCCAAAAGCCTTCACATTTGTATGCATGAAAAAAAGCAATGCAACGTATTCATTTTTAAGATACTAGATTCAAAACTTGCATTGATCGTTGTGTTGTGAAAGCATTGTCTACAGCCTTTTTCACAAAGCTGTCATTCTTCATACTGGCAGAACAAATATTTATACATTTCCTGCAGGAAAGGGGCTGGATCAGCACCCAGGCAGAGTGGCAACAGCCTCAAGAGGCCCCAGAAGCCCCTCATTTCAATTTGATTAATTGTAAATGTGCAAAGCAATTTGCACCAGTTAGTAAAGTAAATATCAGCTAGGTCCTGCATTATCAGGAGATTTTGCTATGCCCAAACTACTACCAATTTATTAAAGGTTTACTATGCAGGCATTGTGGTGTTTGTAAACAGTATCTCCAGTGAAAGTGAAAGTGAAAGCTAACCCCAACTTTGTCCATTTGACCTTTCACTTTGGTTTATTTGCATATTTTTGTACCTTCCTCTTCGAGTCTGCTGCTCAGAGTCTGGCACCTTGTTGCTACCTGTTTATAAAGACCTCACCTGTGTGCTGAACATCCCGATCATGACAAAATGAAAAGAAAATAAGAAAACACAGGCAGACAGCAGGGTTTCTGCAGAGAAATTGACAGCCTCACACTTCTACCGGGTCATAAGTGTTAATTGAGAGGGATTACATGCAGTTTATAATAATGTTAAGGAGTTCTTTTGTTGGTGTTTGGTTTTCTGGTGCTGTTATTGGTGGTGGTGTTTTTATAGTTGTGTATTTATTTATAAGATAAGATAATCCTTTGCTCATCCCACAGTAGGGAAATTTGCAACATTACAGCAGCAAGGGGATAGTGCAAACAGGAAGCATCAGTGGTAAAAATTTAAATACAAAGTAATATATAAATATGTAAAGTAAGTAAACTACAAAAACAAAGAGGAGAACAATAAGAAAACAGATATAGTAGGCCTACCTACTCCTGTACAGGCAGAACTGCAGAAGGATCTAAACTTATTCTCAGAATATTGTTGACATCATTCAGTGTATAATAATAATCATGTTTTGTTTCGCTGTGTCAAGGATGTGTATTGTTATGACTGTTAATTTTCACTATATTAGCTGTATTGGATTTTTTTTTTTACTTTCCTTTGTTATTAGTCAGTCAGCGTATAGCATGAAGTTTCTTGAATGTAGTTAGATATATGCTTTAATGGCTGGCTTTTTTAACAGCCATTCAGTGTGTTCACATCCTGCCCTTCCTGCACAAATTCACAAAGTACCAGTTTACAGGAAATGATGCACATGATGCAGAAGCCAGTGTCTGCTAAATTTGATTTGGATTCTCTCTCTAAATAATAGCTTCTTTTTTTTAATTAAAAATCCTGTGTGTAACCAAGCCAGAGAAGTAGGTTAAAAAATTCTGCAATTTTTTTTCTCATCTTTATGCTTTAAAGAAACAGATAAATTAGCAAAGTTGTACATTTTTGTTGTACAGTTTTGGCAGAATCTTGAACTATTGCATTGAAAAACATAATTCCACTTTTATTACACAAGATCTGTTTTTAGTAAAACTTTTTATGAGAAGCACATAATGATGTAAATCCTCTTTTCTCTCTGAAATACTGTGGCATTTTTCATATGAAGAACCACAAAAACTCCCATTACTGTTTTAGTACACAGCACTAACTCAAACCCTTCATCTTCAGTCTTTTAGTACATTTTATTTAATTGTGCTTCTTAAACTTTATTTTATAGTTTATCTTTGCCAGAACCGTTCACCTTTAAGGCCTACATTGTCTAAATTTTTTGAAATTGTATGCACTGAAACTGATTCGTTTTTTTTCCATAATATTTTGAATTATAAACTATTTATGATAAGATTTAAAGATTTGCTTTGGTGTTTTGGTGCATAGACAAGTAACATAAACAAAAAATAGAAAAAAAATACAATAAAAATATTTCAACAATATTCAAAGTTATGTTAATGTTCAAGATGAAAGAGCTCGGCAGGAATGTGCAAAAATATATTTAAGGGGATGTGCAAAAGTTCATTAAGAATAAAAGGGAGCATTTGTACATAAGTTTGTGCAACTTTGCCAAATTTAAATGTGTTGTGAGGGTTTTTAAATAAGTGTTGAATTCTGTACTCTTACTGAAACAGAGTGTTTGATCAGTAACATCCTCTGCTGTGCAGTAAACAAATACAGGAGGTCCCCTCTGTGTGAACGCAACTCTGGCAAAAGAGCTTGGACTGACGATGGTGCAACAGGTAACCATTCGAGGTCGATGCCTAACCCCAAACATCTTTTCATATGTAAAACAAATGGAGATTCTGGTACAAATCAGGCAGTGACACTGCTGAGGAAAAGAAAGAACAAAAGAAAGGTGACAGGAAAAAGAAGACAAGAGTCATGCAAACCTGCATGTACATCGTTGTGCCTTTTGATCACTGGAAAAACCTTAAAGTTTTGAGGGGGTTGAAAATGGATGCAGGGCTGGCCTTACTGCCTCTGGACAGGTAAACTAAATTTTTCTTTGTGCCAGGTATTGGATGTTAGTTTATAACTGCCTAAACGCTCATCATTTACTGTGGATTAACTCAGTAATGCTACCTAACTTTACAACCAACTGGATGACACTACAAGAGAAAGACTGCTCCACACAGACACCTGTCAAGCCCAGAGGAAAGTGCAAGCGACCCCTGCCTCTGGTTTCTAGTTCACCTATCAAGCTCATTTGAATATATGGCAGCAATGTTTGCTTTTTAAACATCAAATATTCAGCTAAATTGTTTCTTTTTGTCAGGGCTGATGCTAATTTCACACATGTGCAGCAGCTGGAGGAAGAAAGCTCTCATGAGGAAACAGTTCTTCATCAGTTTGTGAGACTTGTGTCCAGTTACTTTCTTCTTCTTTTTAATGGCAGTTGTCATTCAAAACACTTTATTACCGCCAATTAGATTTAAACTACAACTCACCATCTAGCATACTAAATAAAGTTAAATAAGATAATACTAATCCTCTCTCATCCACTTCCCACTCTGTTGTAAATCCTCTATTTGCTGGGGGTTTGAAAGAGCCAAAGTAAGTGATATTATATTTGTGTTAATATAAGTCTTAAATAGTTCTATCTTCCCACAGCAATCACTTAGAGTGTTTGGTCCATAACACAGGTCTGTCAGTCACTCTGCTCTGCAATAAGCCGAGGAGAAAATTTTGCTTGTATCCTACAACCTTTATCCAATGAGGAGAGAGAAGACATAAAGGGGTGGTCCTCTCTGCGTGTGCACGTGCATACACCAAACCCAACATGGCGGAGATAGGAAAGCTACCGATTCCAGCTCTGTCGCAGATGGCATACACAATGAAACACGCTAAACGCAAAAAAACAGAGGAAGAAAAACAAGCTGACAAGAAGAAAAGGAGTGACATGATGAAGACCCGCATTTATATCGGCGACGCTTTCAACCGGTGGAGAAATCTTAAAGAATCCAAGGGTGTAAAAAGCGATGCGCAGCTAGCTTTTCTGCTACTGGACAGGTAAGCTACATTTTACTCAGTAGTAGCATGAGTAGTAGTTATACATTTTTCGTGTTTCGTGTGTGTTATGATAGCAGCAGGGCCGTCTCAACCGGACAGGCAAACTAGGCAATTGCTTAGGGCCCCAAGCTGGAAGGGGGCCCCCAGAGACGGCTGACATTGGTCCATATCAATGACAATATGATGGAACTCTTATAGAAACTGCAACAACGACAACACGTTGGAACCCCCCCTAATGGGGCCCCCTACTAGCTGCTGCTTGCCAGTGACTAAGTAGGGTGACCAGACGTCTGGCACTGTGCGGGACTGCACAGCATTTCTGTCTCTTTTCACATGTCACGCAAATTGAGACCATGTCCCACATGATTGGTTGCCACCCGCACTAGCACTGTTGGAGTACCATAGTACTACGGTCCCTCACGGTACCACTACTGTGGGATAAGTTCAAAGTCCAATCGCAAGAGGGTGAGTGTCACTCACTAGCAAAACCCTCTTGCGAGCAAAACCACCCTCTTGCAAGTAAAACAAATCATTCAGCACACTATGCAAGTACAGATTTCAACCAGCAGCAGAAACGAAAGGCGAATCCTGCCAGTTGTGGGTTGAATGGGGGTCACAGAAGTCGTATTCCTGTCAAATACGCCGCAAGATAAGGCTTACCGGCGACGGGGAAGTCCGGCTCCAGGTCCAATAATTTCCTCTTTGTAGATTTCATGACTGCCCAGAAATACCTGAACAGCCGAGCCGTGGCAGCACACGGGTATGTGATGTGTCAGAGGAGAAACGAGCTGTTCACATTACTCTTTGTGGCAGGTAACGGTCCACAAACCTCACTGCACTTTAGGGACTGTTCTTTACTTGTCAGGGGAGGAGGGTGGCTGGTTGATTTTTATTTTATTTTATTTATTTACGTGCCTCTTGCCTAGGGCCCCCAGAGTGTCTTGAAACAGCCCTGGATAGCAGCAAAGGTTGTAACGTTACGGTAGCCACTATTAGGCATGTTGAAATGCGTTCCGTTTTGTAGTGATAATTGTTAATTTATCATTACCTAGCTATAAGAGAGACCACACAACATCCACGCCTCTCAAGCCCCGCAGAAAGCGTCCCCCGCCCCCATTATCACTGTCCAGGGTCACCAGGAGTTCCCCTGAGAGGTAGCTGGCTAACTAGTTTGTTTTGAATATGTGGCTGCTACAGTCACTTCTGATCTATCAGAATATTCAACTGAATGGTTTGTTTTCACCAGGGATGATGGTGATTTCGCTGATGTACAGCAGCTGGAGGAAGAAATCCCCACTGAGGAAGTTCTTCATCTTCTCTGTGGGCAATGCTCAAACATCCAGACTTGTTACTTATAAAATGTTATCTGTGTTTGCTGGTAAGAAAGTGTGTTGCTTGCACTATATATCTCGGTGTACATTTTATTCTGCAATGACTAAGTCCCACTTCCCTCTGAATCCATCTTTCTGACAAAGCTTCATGCCCAGCCCTGGATCTTCATTCCCATAATGCGAGTTTCTGTCTTCTGTTCACTCTCACTATGACAATAAATCTAACGTTATTTTCTTTTTCTTCTCTGAGAGTCCCCCGTTTTTAAAGTCTAAACTCTTATCGTCCATTTGTCTTGTTTCTCACTCCTCCATTTCGCTCCTCCGTCTGCAGCCCCTTTTTTTTTAAATAATGACGTCGTGCTTTTATTATGAAAGGCTCACACCGGAAGTCGTGTTGCTGTTTACGGAAATCAGGCGCGCATTTGAAAACAAGCTAACTAGCTGCTGTTTTTAGTATGAATATCGGCTCGTTTTAAAGGAATAAAGAAACAAGCGGCAGTTTCTCCATGGCTAAACAGCAGGAGAAGACAGCGCAACCCTCTGACATTAACCAGCCTTCAGCTCCTGTGGCGAAAAAATCAAAACCAGTCCGTCGGTCAGAGGAAGGTCTGAGAGCCAGGAAGGAGAGCGACCGTCTGCGGGTGAAAACACGGATAAACATATCGTACAGCTTCGTCAGGTGGAGAAAGTTTAAAGAGGAGAAGAAGCTAAGAACTGATGGAGACGTCGCTAACTATCTCTTAAACTTGTAAGTATTTGGTGAAAGCCGTGTTATAAAACCCTTACTTCCTCTCGTTTTATTACAAAAATGCACAGTGAAATGTAAATGCACACCTAAACTTTGAATAAACATTGAATAATTAAAGTAGCTTCCTGTTTCACATGACAACTCAGTGCATCCACAGGTGTATTCAGCTGCTCACTACTGACAGCTCGGCTTTGTGCCTAAATGTGCAGGTGCCGACAAACTGTAAACTCATACAGCATAAAGAAATATGTAAAAACACAGCAACATTGTGTACTTAAACACTCTTTCGTTAAATGCTCATCGAGACAACCGTGAAACCCCGTACAGCGCAGTCCTTACACTATGAGGGAACTACTTTTTCCTCCGCGCTGGCGAGAAACCAGACAAGAGGACTGCTGTTGATGTACCGTTGGTTCACATTGGCTGTCGCTGCTGTGGCTTGGTGATGTGTGTTAATGAAGATATCGACGTCTTTTATAAGTCTGTGACAAATTTAACTTGTCTTTATCTCCAGCAGCTGTTTTGTGGGTTTGTTGTTTTTGTTTTAAAATGCATTTTGGAGGTTTGATAATCGAAGTAGCATTGTAGAGAGGCTAAAGAGCATTAGTTGGCTGTGGTAAATCAAACATGTAGACCCCTCCCCAAATATTTAATACAATTATAAACCTGTTTAATATGGATTTAAAGGTTCTCTAAGTCTTCTTAAGCTTGAAAAGTTTTTGTCACACACACAGCAAACATCTCCTCACGATCCGCTAGCTACATGTCCTCTGAATATGCTGTGAAAAAGTCTCTGTAGGCTGCCCAGGCTCTGCAAACGGCAACAACACTAACATTGTGGTCCAGGCTGCACCAACCAGCCAATCACCAATTGAGGGGTGGGGTTTGGGGATTAGGGCACATGAAGGGGGGTGGGGAGTCTAGTAGATGAGAGGACCATGAAGAAGAAAGTTAGCCAGAGACAGTGTCACATCCATTAGTGTTTTATTGAGATATACTGAGATTTGATATGGCCACACGTGACCAAAAAGGAGACGTTCGGATGATCATCTGGCCAAGAAGAGGGAACAGGAGAAGGAACGAGCAAAGTCCCGTATTTATATCGGTAAAGAAGCAGTTGAAAGGTGGTGAGATCTCCCCAAACAGATGCTGAGGTGGCTCTGTTTCTGCTGAACAGGTGTGTAGATCCAGCTTGATTGTTGTAAACGGATGTTCATGTTCGCCTTATTACCAACATTTGGTTGGAATTGGCCAGAACTATCAAAGTTATGTTGCCCTGGGTGGATACCAAATGGTACCAAATGGTTTAACACCGTAGTGACGTTAGTTTGACATTGGATATTCGATGGATATATTCATTTTGGGTTCAACAGTGATTTCCACCTCCCTCTCATAGGCAGAAAACAATGAGCAACACAGAAAGGTGTAATACCCCCATCCACCCACACACGCTCCATTTCCTGATTTTCAGTGAAAACGTCAATCGCTTTTACGTTCAACAATGTTATCAAAAACAACCCCCCCATCCTCCGTGACTCTGTCATGAATGAGTGCTAGCTGCTAGTTACCCTGGATTTACACACCTGTTCAAGGGACAGTCCAAGTGTCCTGAAGCCCCAACTCTGTTTTTAGCCTCATTGTAGCCTGTAGCTCGAACTGCCTCTCTGTGCACTGCGTTAACGTGTGTGCGCTTGCGTGAGACCGTGAGACATGGGCACCGCCTTCATGTGTGTGCTTGCTTTCGTTGGTCTCGGGCTGGCTGGTTGGTGCAGCCTGGACCAAAATATTTTTGTTGCCATTTGCGGAGCCTGGGCTGCCTACAGAGACCGGACTTTTTCACAGCATATTCAGAGGACATGTAGCTAGCGGATCGTGAGGAGATGTTTGCTGTGTGTGACAAAAACCTTTCAAGCTTAGGAAGACTTAGAGAACCTTGAAATAGCAGCCAATGGATAATTTCAAAAAAATATTATTTTAAGGATGCTTGCTGTTACATAGGTAGATACAGATGTTGAATGAAGACACTCAGCCTACATTTTATTTCTCAGTGAGAGGATGAGTTTGGGCCTGGCTGTCTTAAAGTTAAGTGTGGGTGTTTAACAGTGGCAGAGGAGGCAAACTTTGACTGAAACCTTTATGACTGAGAAAGAAAGAGAACTTGAAACTGAAACTGCAGAGAACATAAGGGTGTGGAGATGCTATGGGTGGTGGATGAGCGTGTGAACCCCTACTCCTAAAAAGTTTCTCTGCTGTGAGATGAATTTGTCTTACTCAGCTAAGACTAAAAAATACATGTAACATATTTTTTTAATTGTCTTACATTAACCTTAATCCTAACATAGTGATAATAATGATTTCAACTTGTTTTGTGACTCTAATTCTGTATGAAAATAAACAGAAACACTGAAAGCCAGAGCAAAAAGACCAAATTGTGAATCCTTTGAGTAGAAAGTGGGTTGTTGGTGCATCACTAGGGGTTGCCCCTCCTATATTTTGCAAATGTTTTATTGTTTTAAGCCTGATACTCCTCCAGCAGCTCCAGTACACTCAGTCCCAGAACCACCAACACTTTTGGCACTGTCCAGACCTTCATTCATCTAGACTTAGTGCCTGCAGCCAAAGTATATCAGTACAGTCAGTGAAGTGGGTAAAGATTATACACTTTATCCTTGGCTTTAGTGCTTTATGTCACCCTATAGTAAGCATTGAAGTGTGTGGAGTTCTGAGTTGTTGGCAGCATGCCATAGATTGCTTAGTAAACGTTAGTTTAAAAAAGGATAAGGTATGTGGTACAGTGTCTTGATTGTAGGGATGCACCGAATATTCGGTAACCGAATATATTCGGCCGTATATTGCAAAAAAACCACACATTCGGTATTTGGTGGAATAAGTTAAAAGCAAGGCCGAATAATAGCGGCGCGGTTTTGATAACGCAATCAAACAGCGTGCCGTGACGGGCGGATTAAAATGTCGGCAGTGTGGCGATCCGTCCGTAACCGCACTCGCATTTGCGACTAAAAATAGTTTTGAGTGAGCAAAATAGACTTAAATCATTCAGCACGCTGTGTGAGCAGCCTACAGATTTCAACCACCAGCAGTAACGAAAGGCGAATCCCATCGGTTGTGGGTTGAACGGGGGTCACAGACACAGACAGTAACGTTAATGTATTCCTGTCAAATACGGCGGCCATCGGCTTACCGGCGCGGAGAAGTCGACTCCAATAATATCCTCTTCTTGGCGTCATGACTGCCCAAAAGTACCTGAACAGCCGAGCCAGCCGAACACAGGTATGTGACGTGTCAGAGGAGAAACGAGCCGTTCACGGCCCACAAACCTCACCGCACTTTAGGGACTGTTCTTTACTTATGAAGGGACTTGTCAGGGCAGGAGGGTGGCTGTTTGATTCATATTTTATTGATTTATTTCTTTTATTTTGATCCCCCCTATGTTCATCACTCATTGATGCTGTTTTTGAAGTATGAATAAGTCAATAAGTAATTTATTCCATTGAAATATCATTGATGTATTATAGAAAAGTGATTTATCTTTTTATAAATGACAAAAGGCACATCTGCCTCATTTTAGCTGTGATACCATGATACTACTCAGAACCATGATATTTTCATTGGTATCGTACAGTGGGATCCAATTTTGGTACCGTGACAACACTAATCTGGAGGGGGTTCATCTGCAAAAACTAATGAAAAACTAAACAACGATATTCGGTATTTGGTACTCAGTATTCGGCCAAGCATTTAATATTATTCGGCTTCGGCCACAAATTTTCATTTCAGTGCATCCCTACTTGATTGAATAAAATAAAGGTTCCACATTCTTCACACAGTTTTTATTATGAAAACATATTGTTAACAGTATGCAGGATTTCAGCTTGAATGCATTTAGCTCCACAGTACGTCATAGTAAAGCCTGTTCGGAAACACTTTTTAAAATAGCAAATGACCTGACCTTTAAACATGGCAATATGGTCATTACTACTCATGTTTATTATAGATGCTTGATACTTATTAGTTACATAACAAACTGTGTCCTATCATGTCATATAAATCACACATTACTGTTCTGGACAATGAATTTTCTGTGCAGTATCCTCACTTGTACAAAGCAGTTAAAGTGTTTTCAGACAAGTTTTGCACACACTTAAAGAAAGCGAAAAGTCAGTGGACACTTCACTAAAACCATGGGGAGTTTAATGAAAATGTGTGATTCCATGTCCTGTAACTCAATGTCATACAAAATATATTAAAAGTAAAAACACCACAGCACATAATTTCTACAAGAGAAACTGCAGAACTTGACAGTGATGTGCTCATATTGAGTTTATAGTTAACTTTGATGCTAGCCTATTTAGAAAACAAAAATGTTTTAACTTTTAGATCAAAACCTAAAAACCATGCAGGAGGAAGTAATTTGCCACAGAAAGCAAGTTTTCTGATGCACTGTCACATGGATCCATGAGAGGCACCTCTGCCCTGTATTATTAATTGCAGGCTGCCACCTGTTGGACAAACTCAGATCACACAAATGTCATCAGATGTTCTTCACTCATGAAAATATCCAGACAAACAAATTGTTTTTACATTGTTTAATGTTTAATTATCTCACATATATTGGAAATGAACAAATTAGTAAACAAGAGACAAACCACAATTTTAGAATTTACTGTAAATGGTTGTTTCCAAATTATGCAGTAATTTTGGAGACCATTTTAATGTACATGTAGTTAATGTGAAGGAAAACATGCTCCCATGGCATATTTGGACCCTCTTGAAAATGTAGGTGCCCTTTTATTTTTCTACTTTACAGTGAAAATGGTGAACATTTTTGCCATCTTGGCTGTATTGTGGACTTCTGCCTATTTGGAGTAAAAATGAATAAATAAATACATTTGAATTTGTCCTCAAACCCTGGTGGAAAATCACAGCAAATGTGTTCTGCTCTGGCTTGCCAGTGCTGTCCTGCTATACACTATAAATAATGGTGCTGTTCTAGTGCATGAGGTGTGAAACCAGAGTGCACATGGGCATAGAAAAAAAATGAAAATTGAAGCAACAGAGGCAGAGTTATCCAGGCTCTTGATATTCAGGCTGCAGAATCACAGGATCCAAAAAATAACCTCTTTTTGTTGGACCCTTCCCGCCCAGTAAAGGCTGACACCTTTCAAACCCCATGGCCCCAGTTAGTGACTTTTTATTACAAAAATGTGTAGTCTCCAAGTCCAGGATGAGATAACCCTGATGACATCACTATGACTTGACTTCATCAGAGTTATTTTCTCTGATTTGATAAAGCTTCTTTGGAGCCTCAGAAGACATTATACAGCTGTTTTCACAGGCTGAGTGGTGTAACCCTTTACAATTCCTTTATCTGCTCCATAGGTTCACTATAGAACATATGTAAAACAAACATCAGGATGGATGAAAATTAAACTGTTAACCAACACTTAGAAATAAATGTAAAGCACCAAAACTCAACATTAAATATAGAGTATCTTTTCCTGACTGTCAACTTTCCAGTGAGCTAACTGGTGACAACTTGTCAGTCTGGTTTGCTGGTAGTTGCTGAGAGATTTGGAGATTGTGATTGGCTGAAAAATGTGTGTAGGAAGATAACCCTGTCATGAAAACTGATATGAAATGAAAGCATCACTGGGAAAATTGCTAATACCAATAAATTAAAAAGACTTGCTTTAAAATAAATACAATATCTATAATGAAATATAAATTAACTCCAGTAAGATAGTTTTGGAAATATGAAAGATTATATAACATTTCATAATGATGAGTTGTATTTTTTTAAAATATTTATTCAAATCATTATGTATTCCAAAATGTGTAATTTGTTTATTTAATATTAACCTTAAACTGGCTGTTAGTTTGAGGGTCATCTTCAGGATTTACACCAAAAATAGGGTAAAGTGTTTTTATTGTCTTGAGAGGTCGCCATCTTGCGCCGCAATGTATGTACGGCAGGCCGAGCGGACAATCCAGCCAGCCAGAGAACGCGTTTCGCGTGTATAAATAAACCAACGAAGAAGACAGCGGAAGGAAGGAAGAAGGAGGAGGAAACAGCAGAGTGTTAGTGGTTCGTCGATAGAGAGTAGTGAAAAGTTTTTTTTTTAGTTATAAAGTTTGCGAATGGACCACATTTACCACGCAACAGGAGAGAATGAACCCGAGCTGTCATCTGCGAGGAAAAGAAGACGCCAAGAGGGGCAAAGAAAACGGGACAAGCGGCGGCAGAGAATAAACATCGGTGATGTTTTTCAGCGATGGAGGGGGTTCATGAAGGACAAAGGGCTTCAATCCGACGCTGAAGTGGCATGTTTTCTGCTGGACAGGTAAACTACTAAAATAAATGCTACTCTTTGTCAGCGCGTAGTATAATAGCGTTACGTGTCAGACTCGACAAGTAGGGAGTGAGGAGTAGAGTTCGTAACGTCACATCATCTTCAGATAGAGCAATTACTGTAAAACACTTGCGAAAATTTTAGTCTTATGTCAAAGGCATAACAGGCATAACATCCTCCCCTTCTCCTCTTCCCTCTCCATGGCTGAGGCACGTCGCCTGCCCCTTCCTGCACCTCTTCATCTCCCTGGTCTTCCTCCTCTCCTCCCCCTACTCTCCCCGTCTCCTGTGCAAAATCACTGCAAACGCATATTATAATATATAACGTTAAGGGTTATCCTACCAACCTAACGATTATTTGCCGCACTGTGCCCTGACTTTATTTAGCATTACTGCGCTAATGTTTGCTCGTGTTACCAAAACAAGTAGGAATAAAACACTCCTAACCTCTCACTGTTAACCTATAACATATCGTAATATGGTTTAGATCTTCACCTCACTGCTCGTTGCTTCGGATATGTTACCGGCAGAGACGCTGCTCTCTGTCGTGGACGACGCCATTTTTACAAAGTGTTTTGGTCCTCGGACGCCACCGTAACTTTGCCAACGGGAGGGGTGAGCACAGGCGAGCGAGTGAGCGCTGCAATCTAGAATCTAAACGCTTCATGTCACTGTTTTCAACCCATTTTACACACTGACCCTTTAACATACATTTAACATTGTTATATTTTTAATTTGGAGCATAAAGGTTCATTTTTGACCTCAGAAAAAGGGGACTTGACAAAATATCTTGGCAACAGTAACTATGGACACAGCCTTTATGGGTGGATGGAGTCAGATGTCATGGAGACGGGTTCTGTTGTCATCACGTGACCAAAGTTTGTGCGAATGTGTGTTAGGAAAATGGGACAGCCTGTTTATTTTGTATTTTCCAGTAGTGGAAATAGACGAGTTTTTATTTTAATTTATTCATTTATTTATTTACTTTGACTTATCACTATGAAGTAAATGTTGTAAATATTGGCTACAGAACGCAAGTCTGTCTGTCACCGGATACGAACTGATCTCCTGGGAAAATGAAAGCTCGCACAAGTGCTTCAACCTATGGCTTCAACCATTGCACAACTCAAAGCAGGAAGAGGCTTTTGTTTTCCCGCGAGCCAACTTCTGACCCGCCCCGTTCTGCCTCTGATTGTCTGGTTGTCGTTGCCTTCGTTGGTTTGATTGGTTCGGTTTGGGCAAGAGGAGTGAGACTGGTTGTGGGCAGTGCCGTAGAATATTATCTATCTATCTATTCAAGGGCTCTGGTTGTGGGTTTTAGGTTGAGAACATCAAGATAGACCATTCAGAGGGAGAAAGGCAGAGTAGGGCGGGTTGTGTTTCTACCATGGTTTCTACCATCCCAGGAAAATAACATGCTCCCAGCTAGCTATCATTAGCTTCCCCCAAAGTTCTTAGCAGTTACTGTTATAGACGTACAAAAATGGCGGACGGTGGAACGACCGAAGTAACTGTGAAAACTGCACCCCGCAGAAGAAAAAGAGCCCCGATGACGGAGGAGGCAAAACAGGCGAAGAGGGAGGGTGATAAAAACAGAGGTAGAACCAGAGTGAACCTCGGACTGGCATTCAACCGGTGGAGAGAGCTCCGCAACTTGAGAGGGTTCAAAAGCGATATTCATCTGGCTTTCTTCCTGCTGGATCAGTAAGTAATCAGACGTGCCTTCTTATTAACAGTAATGTGTTGTTGGCAGTTGCTAGGCTCCGTGGATAACGGAAAACGATCCGGTTGTCTTTGCGACAGCTGCGCCAACATGAAACACCTTTTGGAAAGGGGTCAAAGTTGGAAAGCTGTCTGTTTCCACTTTCATATACAATTTACAAAGCAGAGCTAGCTAGCTGTAACTGTCGCCAAGGCTGCTGTATCTCTGTACAGTATTTTGACATTTGAGTACTACGCTT
Source organism: Epinephelus fuscoguttatus (assembly GCF_011397635.1). Classification (NCBI taxonomy): domain Eukaryota; kingdom Metazoa; phylum Chordata; class Actinopteri; order Perciformes; family Serranidae; genus Epinephelus; species Epinephelus fuscoguttatus. Next base: position 26,214,575 of record NC_064753.1, on the reverse strand, counting down.
CCCAGAATGCAAACGTCTTTACAGTTTACGCCCAGTCGTCACGTTCACCAATAGCTTGAGCGGTCACTGTACCAAATTCAGAAATGGTGTCAGTCGTTCAGCTATAATTCCCTTATTTCTTTTACTCTGTGGTTACTTTTCATTTCTGTAACGATGCCGGGGATGTGCTCAGTGCCGGGCTGTAAGGGCTACAAGAAGGCCAGGTCCCGGGGAGTCGTCTTCCACTCTCTGCCCACCAGAGACCCGGAGCGATGCAGAAAGTGGTTAAAGGCCATACAGAGCCCCAAATTTGACGAAAACACACCAGTGAGTAAATACGGCAATATACGAGTCTGCAGCCAACATTTTAAACCGGAAGACTACGAGCCGGACATACAGGCAGAACTTATGAAAACAACTCCCCGAAAAATCCTCAAGTCCAACGTCATTCCGACTGTATTCTCTGGAAGACAGCAAGAGGACCTCTGCACATACCTGCCAGCTGATGACAGGAGCCCAACACAGGTAAATAGTTTGTTCTACATGTAAGAGACATGGTTTTGTAGGTAACTGTTCAACTATGGCGAGAGCAGAGAGATGCTGTTGATAGATGTAGATGAAGTGAACAACTAAATGCAAACCGTGTGGAGAAAGTTGGCCACAGTTTATTAGACGGTCACTTCACAACACATACTGCTGTTTCTAGAAAGGTAATACTCCAAGACTTTCTTAATCATCTGATAGTAAATATTCCAACCACTGCATGATAAAAGAAATATATCTTAATCACTAACATGAGAAAATAACAAATTCTTGCTCATTTTGCATGACACAAGAAAAAAATAACGTGAATTTGTTAGAATGTAAAATCAATACAGTTTCACAATATATCTGATGATAAAACAATTCAATATTGTTTCAGTTTCCACAAATTTAGCATGGATATCTGTCCTTCGAGGCAGGCAGTGCGATTGCACTGGGGTCTGTAAGGTTGGGGGCTCATAAGAATAATGGGCTGTCCAGCAATGTGTTGGGCAGAGAATGGGCCCTTATGACTGATTGCTACCTTAAAAATATGCTTATGTTCAAAGAGGAACTCTCATTAAATTCAAAAACGTTCCAGTTGCTGTATATGCCTTTGAAAAAGGCAAACCCATTAACAAAATGATATGCTTATTCTACATAAAGTGTAAATAAACTATAAGAGGATTAAACTAAATTAATATTTTCTTATCTTCTTTGGTATTTTTTTGTCATACAGAGTGCACTAGAGCCCATCACTAGCGTGCACTAGGGCCCATCATAATAGCGTGCACTGGGGCCTTGATGATTTTTACAGCCTTTACACGATTCTTCAATATCTTTAGACTAACTAGGATAGTTAAATGATCTTCTGGGTTTTTCACTTTGACCAGGGATTAATTTTTGTGGAAATACATGAGAAGAACAAACTTGAAATTGGGTGAAAGCTGTCAGGTGGAAAATGACTGAATAACCAGTGGGCTCATGTCAAAACTTTTTCTTTTTTTTTTTTTTCATAAATAAGGTTAAGGTTCCCAGTACAGCTGCTCAAGACTCTACATCAGTGGTTTCAGTTTGCACTGTGAACAGTATGTTTCGATGGGCCTCTGTGTCAGCTTCAGTAAGTATGATGTAGGAAAGGTACGCTTCTAGCATTCAGCATTTTGTTCTCATGTGTTAGCGTGTGGTTAACTTATGTTAGGAGAGGTGTGTGTATTACACAGCTACCCTTTTTTTCAGAATGACGCACATGTTTGATTTTTTTGGTTTTTATTCAAGGGTCCAATAACATCTTCACAAACTTCTTCCTTGGGTGTCCAAAGTACTGTTGTGGATACTGCATCACCTTCTCCCTCCCTGCCAATTCTTGTAAGTACAACATATGACATTGGTAGCCCTATGCAAGATTATTAGTTACTGATTGTAAAAGCAAAAGCAGAAGTTAAAGTAAAAGCCAACCCCAGATTTACTCTTGTATTTCCCTCACTATATTTGCGTTTTTCGGGGCTGTGTCTCTTGGATGCCCACTGTTTACAGTCTGGCAGCTGGTTGCTATCTCTTTACAAAGCCCTGACCTCACATGAGCGCTGTGGAGGTACACGCCCATAAATGTCCTGAGCACAGACAATATGAAAATGCATGAAGAGGGCAAAGCCATCCATAAAAATACACCACCACACACTTCTAGTGGCTTACATTGTATTTTAGAAAAACCCTGCATAGTATATATGTAGATGGGTATTACATGTTGTCAAAAGTAATGTATGCACATATTGTTAACCCTCTTTAGAAATGTTGCACACACAGTTACTTGTAGCTAATTTTGAATTTGAATCTGTCTTTTATCCCAGATTGCCTCAGGAGCACCAAGCACCTCATCCCAGCCCCCTTCCCCAGCTGAACTCAGTGAAAGCTCGTGCAGTATGGCATCTGCAGGTCGTCTGAATGAGAGCTTCCACAAAGAGGCCGAGTTAAGCTCGACAGCGCCATCACAATCAGGCAGAAGCACAGAAAAAGACTTGAGTCAATCAAAGACTATTGTAAACGACAGCTGTTTGATGGAGCTGTTTAAGAAGTGTCAGACGTGTGGACAGCCCATAACCAAAAAGAAGGTGTCTCACTGCGGGGCACAGAAGAAGGTGAGGTGGAGCTGCCTCAGCGGACACAGGGGCATATGGATGTCATCACCTCACCTTAGGGAGGCGTTTCCCGAAATCCATCTCCTAACAACTCTTTCTGTTCTTTTTTCTGGAGCCACTTTTACACACTTTAAAAAATGGGCCAAACACCTACACCTGAATTTTATGGGACATAAAACCTTTTTTGAAATCCAAAAGGCATACCTCAACCCAGAAATGAAGGAGATGAACAGGACTGAGCAGGAAGGGATCTTTGTGAAGGACATACACCAACAGCCTGAAGGCACTCTTCCTCACATCTCAGGTGATAATCGCTGTGATTGTCTTGGTTTCAGTATCAAGAACTAAAGTGTCAGACTTCAACTCTGTCTGATTCTTGTTTTAGGAGATAGATACATAAAACTCTGCAGATTCACGACTAAAAGTTTGTGTAAGCACAAAGACAGAAATATGCATATACTGTTAAACTTAGTGAATCTGTGATTTTGCCATTCATGTGTGGTTTCTCCTCATTTTTCATGTCACCCTTTTCTTCTTTTCCTCCACAAGCAAATGACCACAGAACACAATACCTTATGGTCCTCTTTGCAATTTTTAATTTTTTTTCCTAATGGCTATTTGATGGGAGGCCTGTTGAGTTTTGTTTTCCCATGGAGTAGCGTACAGAGTGGTTACCTCCCCTCAGCGTGTATGCATACTGACGGTTAGCTGATATCTTTGCTGTGTCATGTGTGGCCCTTTAGATTACTGTATAGTTGCACATATTTATTCTTTCACTCTAGTTATTACCTAAAATTATTGAGAAATTTGGTTAGTAACAGTATGAAAAAGACCATGACATTAATAAGCCAAAAATCTCAGTACTTGTCACTGAATGTTTTCTTGTTTTTACTTTGAAGATCCTCTGAAGAAAATAAAGGCCAAGTTGAGGAGAAGAGAGAAGGGAGCTCTGTCATCAAGGTCAAGGTGAGGCAGCATGTACAGGCTATATTACAAAGAGGAACTAAATATACTCAATGAAATCTATTAACCTCTAATGGAAAGTTCTTATCAGCATGTCAAACTGTTGTATAAAATCTGTGGATCAGAGGGAAACTATGGAAAACCAATAAAATGACTCGATTGACATCCAGCAGGTAATCTGATGTTGGTTGGGGGACTAGAATTTTGAAAGGGAAAGTGCACCTTAAATTGGCTGTGTGGATCTTCAAGAAAGTGGGCAGTGCCGCACTAATAACTAGCAATTCATTTGTAAAGAAAAATGTAGATTAGCTAAGCTTGAAATGTAAACCAGTGGGATATCAGTTATAGAGAGACAGACTACAAAAAATGAATAATTTGTTTTACTGGATTAACGTCTTACTCACACCAAGTAATGGAGTATGAGGTCACAGTTTTTCAGGAGTAGTAACTTCCCATGGGAGCATTCACACATAAATTAACCAAAAAAAAAAGAAAGCAGAAAAGAAAAAGGATGATGTCAGAGCTGCGGTGGACAAGCACCCATCAGAGAGTAACTTTATTGTACTCCCCCTCCCATGATAAAATTGATCTTGTACATCTTTGTGTGTTTGTTAGAAATGTTAAATGCAGACAGTTAATATCTGTAATGCTTGTTATTGCATGGCTGTGTCTTGTTTTTTTTTCAAATGCCCAATCATGTATTCTCATCTGTTAGCACAAAATAAAGTGAAAAAAATATCAATAAAGGCATATTAGGTTTCTTATCTACACAACAAAACAGTGTGCCGTGATTTTCTTGAAACTCCGTGACTTTTATTTGTTGTCATATCATTGAATAATATTGTGATACTGGGGATGTGAGTATTTTTTACAACTATTGACCACAAATAACTCATTTATCATAAGAAAGACTTATGGTAGACAACTTATTACAAACTTATTTAAATTGTTTAAACTTACTTAAATTGGTAAGGTTTTATCTAAGAAAACCTTACTAATTGATTAGTCGATTGATTGAATATGAGCAGCACACTTCAGGGTACATCAGGAAATTTAAGATATTTAAAAAGTCCAAAGCTTTTTTTAAATTGTTGAATTCTGACCAAAACTCTGAAGAATTTCTGCTGCATGGTACTGCTTAACTCGGTTTGATTTTGGTACAAGGTTCTTTCCTCAAATATGTTTTCCACTGCGGATAGCCATGATATCATTTTCAACGTGACAGTAACAAAGCATGTCATGCCACTGGATCCTCTCGTCAGCCACCAAACAAGCGAATGTCTGCAAGCGAATGCCTGCGTGTTTTTGCAGGCGGCCATTTTGGGGGAAAAAAAATCTTGGTTGGGTGATTAAAAAATTTGGTTGTTATTGATGAAAGCTTGGTTATTTAAAAATAGCAGGTTTGTGCAGGATGTCCTGTGCTGTTCCAGTAACGACTCTCAGACCAATCAGTAGCCTGCAGTGTTTTAACTCCACCCTCTTTTATTAGCTCAGCTCGCTTAAAAGCAAACCAAGGTAGTACCAAAAAATAAGCAGATCCTGTCTGCAACTTTTGCAAATAGAAAACCAGAAAAAGATCCTTCTTGTCAAGGTGAATCAAGCCATACCATGCAGTGAATATGTGGCATATAAAATTTTTAGAGACTCCATGTTAATTGAGAGCCACGTTTCCCCATTGTGTGGTCATGAGGTGTATATGAGCTTGTAATTGGCTAACGTATGATAATATAGCTTTATACTCTAGATGAAGAACAGCTAGGTTTTCAAATAACCACAGATCTTTTCTATTTTTAAATTTGAAGACACAAACACTTATGATGTTGCTCAGTGTTTAAGGGTTGATTTAATCAAATAGAGATAGCTGTCCAAAAAAAACCAAGATCTTCTTGTAGACAAAGTCTTCCAGGTAAACATGAGGATGACCTGTATCTCAGGTGTTAAGCCAGGGGTAAATTTGCATGCTTAACATGTTTACATGACATTTTTCTAATGGCAAGATTTCTTTTTGCAGTTATGAGATGAGATCCTCGACACTGATGAATTCTACCGGAACATCAACGCAAGTGCCAACTGCACCGTCAAAACTTGTACATCTATCAGCCTCTGAAAGGTAAGCAGTCACAACCTTGCCTTGTTTTTTACACATCACTTATAGGAACAGAACACCCTCCTATGGTATGGTATTGATTTGCATGCACTGACTTACTCTGGCTTCTGCATCAGATCACACAATATATTTTACAGGTTTTAACGTTGTGTTAATCTCACGGGTGTAACACTGGGTTCACACTGGATATATAATTGTGACACAGCTGCCCATCAGCAGTCACTTGGCTGTTCACACCAGAGGCGCATTTCTCTGCACTGGTCAGCTAGCCATTCTGCTCTCTGCTTTGTTCTAATCACATGTAGAGCTCTGTCTCTGCTCGTCTCTCTTGCTCTCTGTTTAGACACAACTGACAAACATGTAAGCATGGGATGTATATTGATCATGTAACATAGTCAGATCATTAATGTCATATTTAATACACACTTTATATTGTTGACAATACTTTTTTTTTTTTTCTTTCTTTTTTTTAAAGATTATTTTTTGGGCTTTTGCCTTTAAGGTATAGGACAGAGTGAAATGGGGTGAGGGAGAGAGCGGGGGGGGTGACATGCAGCAAATGGTTGCAAGCCGGAGTCAAACCTGCGACCGCTGCAGCGAGGCATCGCCTCTGTACATGGGGCGCCGGCACTATCCACTACACTACCGACGCCCCTTAAGTATGTTTTCTTGCCAGGTTCACTGGCGGGAAAACCTAGACCAGATGCTGAAACTCTTGCTGCAGACAGTGAGACGGCCTGGGTGCTCACTGCCACGTCCAATGTGAACCCGGTATAAGACAACTAATGTCCACAGTCTGGAACAACTTTTGAATTGTTAATGACTTTCAACATGTGTCTGCAGCGGTAAACGGCACCAGCAAGAGGATGTTGAACATCAGAGTGAAACCAGACATTTGGCGTCAGAGGTGGACGGGCTTCAGGACAGGTTAGTATTGATCTTTTTGATCATTTACATTTCAGTAAGTTTATGTCTGTCAGTCCTATATCAACTTTCCTAACATACATTTTCACCCTCTTATCTTACTCGGTGTCCTCTCTGTAATTTGTCATTTTCAGTTTTGAGGAGATGGAGGTCACCATTGACGACGATGAATGCAACAGTGTGAAGAACAGACTGTAATTTTATTCTTTATTCTTTATTATACAGGAAATATGTTGTATCTTAATTTTTTCTTTTGTGGCTCATTTGATTCTAGTATTTATTTTAATTTTTTTCAAACAGATCTGACTTTGACAGTGATTCGGAAAACGTTGTCGACAGAACTGAGCTGAGTGCTCCAGGAGCTGACAACAGCTGTGATGAAGACATCTACGTACCAGTAATTCCTCAGAGGTACATGTTTTGTTAGATGACATCTGTATATCACTTATTTTTCTGAAATCCTTTTGTGGAAGTTAAAACTGGATTAACAGCAATACACTCAACACAGATTAATTTTAGGGTTACTTTCCAAAGCAGCCTGTCCAGTAAGACCACGCCTTTGACAAGTTCAGGCAGGGGTAGGGATGGGTATCGTTAAGATTTTAACGGTACTACTACTACTCTTATCTATACTGCTTATCGATCTGGTATTTTAACGGTACTCTTATCGATACTTTTTGAGGAAGAAAAAAACAAATTAAGATCATAAATTGCTTTATTTTCTCAATTCTCATGATGCAACAAAATAGTTTTTGAACAAAACATTTTACTTTTTACAACTTGAAATGTAAATACATAAAATAATAGTGTTGTCATTGGGACCCACGGTACGATACCAGTGAAAGTATCATGGTTCTGAGTAGTATTACAATACCACAGCAAAAATGAGGCAGATGTGCCTTTTGTCATTTATAAAAAGATAAATCACTTTTCTATAATACATCAATGATATTTCAATGGAATAAATTACTGATTGACTTATTCATACTTCAAAAACAGCATCAATGAGTGATGAACATGGGGAGGATCAAAATAAAATAAATAAATAAAATAAAAATCAACCAGCCACCCTCCTCCCCTGACAAGTAAAGAACAGTCCCTAAAGTGCGCTGAGGTTTGTGGACCGTTACCTGCCACAAAGAGAAATGTGAACTCCTCGTTTCCACTCTGACACGTCACATACCTGTGTGCCGCCATGGCTCGGCTGTTCAGGTACTTCTGGACAGTCATGACACCAACAAAGAGGAAAATATTGGACCTGGAGGCAGGCTTCTCCGTCGCCGGTTAGCCGTTATCTTGCACCGGAAACCCTATTTAGTAAATAGGGTCGCAAAATAGCTAATGGTTATTAACTCCACGTGTTGGCTGCTAGCATAATGTTACAAACCTGGACTGGACATAAATGAACTAGCTGTGCTAGGGCACTCAAACCCTGTACATCTTTCTGTCTGAATATGATGCACATTCGCAAGGTGTTTTGACAAATTACTAGTGTTGCCGCCCTTACACGCAAAACATTTGTGGCACTTGTGACAACTCTTGTAATGTAAAGCCACACTTTTGACCGTTTGGCTCTCTCCACCATCGTTATCTATCTAAAGGTAGGCTACGAGCTTGAGTTGGTGTATGCGCTGTCGTGTGTGTGTGTGTGTGTGTGTGTGTGTGTGTGTCACTGGAACAACAGCCCCGCCCCCCTGCTCTCCTCGTACACACAGCAGGCAGCCAGGGTGAGCGACACAGATCTCTGTCTTCAGGGAGAACAGCGAAAATTATGATACAATGACGGATAATTGACGGAGTTGGTGAGATAAATGTGCAAGATAACGTTTATCTTGTAAAAAAAAACAAACAAAAAAAAACCGCGACTGCTCCAGTACCGATAGCAGAACCGTAAAGGTCAGAGCTTATCAATACTGCAGTCTTGAAGAATGTAGCCGCGGGGCTCGTTCAGTACCCATCCCTAGGCAGGGGTAATGTCAGTTGAGCCCTCTTGAAATGCAACACTGTGCTAAACACTGTGCTAAAGGTAACATGAAAAGATGCAGTGATATTAGAGTTACTGAAATAAGATGAATCATAAATAGCCCATATAAAGGGATAGTTTGTGCTGTTTGAAGTGGGTTGAATAAGGTACTGATAGCCAGTGTGTCACCTGCAGTAGGTGCTGGTTGGCATGCCCCCAGTTTGGAGAAGCAGGCAGGAGCACTGTTCACTCACACATACACACACACTTAGATTGTTTGGAAGAACTACAATGTTAAAATGCTGAAAGACTTTGTATATTACATAAAGCAGATGTGTCAGTCTGTTGTCTTCTATTACAGTTACAAAACGTCTGAACTTAAACTGGAGTGTGAAGAAGAGGAGCTGGAGCCATGGCAGAAACACACTTTACATGTTCGCTTGAAAGAAGAGCATGATGTTGGAGAGTTGAGTATGTCACACCCAATTATTACTAAAGAACATGGTGGTGTTGAGATTTTTAAACATCGGAGTACTGTACTGCTCTAAAACTGCTCAGTTGAAACATGTCATTGTGTCTGCATATCTAAATAACCTGCAACTGTGGGTTGAATAGTGATGTATGTATGTGTATGTAACATTGATATTTGAGTGATATTTAGAATGACGAGATGTTTTTGAGGGGTTGAGCTAGATGACTTGATTGTTGGGGTGCTCTTACACATATTTTCACCCAAAATGGTCATTTGTAAAAGTCCTGTTGTAATGTGTGATTTGGTTTTGTTGTATGTTCTTACAGATGATAACCAAACAGATTGTAAACCAGATCCTTCATCTCTTCAGAGCTGGGCAGCTGGTCAGTACACTCTGACACCTGAGACTTGTGGCGCTGTCCACACTTCTGAAGGACATCAAATCAGCAACAACCCCGTGTCCTTATCCAGTGTCCAGAGTCCTGAAGTATATGCAACATCATCTAACAAACTGCAGTCAGACCAGTCCAACTCACAGACCCTCTCTGTACCTTTTCCTCCACTGTGCCTTACTGCGATTAAACTTGAACCAACTGAAACATGAAACAATAAATAATGAACTTTAATATACCAACAGTAATAATTGGTAATTCACACGTTATAATTACACACAATTTGTTGTCAACCCTAAATGTGTCATATCTAATATTCCAATCCAGTATGTTATTCAAAACTAATGACGCGTTATGTATAACATGCAGATTATTTGCACTCTGTTGGCTCCTCCGACATGACAACAGTCTGGGGAACCCTGCACGCACCTGTTACCTCATTCACCAAGTACACATAAAAAAAAAACTCCATTTAGTTAAATCTTTGGTAGCAGCCAGTTACATTCAACATCAAATGTACAGGTTTTATTGTAATATAATGTACAGTGAAATAAATTCTTTAATCCTGTTTCGAGTGCTTCATTAGTCAGTGAATAAATGCTGCTCACATGTGGCCTACGTGTAAATTGATCAATTAATACTCAATACATATTCATGTATGATGATTACAACACTTGAAATTAGGTCACTATGCATGATGAGTACTTGTAAAGCTATAGCTGGTAATCCTGTTCAGAAACACTTCTTGTTGTATTGGTCGAAATGTCTCCATCCTAAGAGTAGTCCATACATACTGTGTTCAGAAAAAGGAAAGAAAAAATCAGACCTCTGTGGCAGCTGCAGGCCTGTAAAAACTCTGACCAATCCCTGCCTCTTAGTGCGAATGGAAAGAACCAATCAGATGCTTTCATGTCTCGTCTTGCCCACGCCCCCCTCCGTCCTTCCATCCTCCCTGCGTGCACTCATCACGTGTCACCGTTGCCGGAAATATTCAGCACACTAAGCAGAGATACCGAGTTAGCAGGAGTTTGCTGAACAATGGCAGAGCAAATGCAGCCAAAACTACCACTTCCAGCGTTACTTGTAACGGCTCGCCCCGCTAAACAGGCTAAGAAAAGAAAGTCGTGGGCGGAAAAGGCTGCAACGAAAAAGGCTTTGGATAAAGCGAGAGGACAAACCAGAGTTGCCATCGGTGCAGCTTTTGAACGGTGGAGACAACTGAAGAAGCTGAAGGGCCTGAAAAGTGATGTAGAAGTTGCTATCTTTCTGTTGGATAGGTAATTATTTGTTTGCGTCGGGGGGATTTGTTATTTTACTCGGCCCTCTGCCCTGCTAACTGACCTACTGCAGGATGCGCGTTCAAGTTTGCGGGGCAGTGGCTTTGGACGGAGCACTGACGGGAGGGGGAGGAGGGGTGGAGCGTAGAGGAGGTGCCACTTTCAAATCTTGCTAGCTAGTCCTTAGGCACGCAAGGGGCATTGCTGAACACAACAGTTTTACCAGAGATGTATCTATAAGGACTTGGTTGTACTTTTGATGTCATGGCGGATAATAAAGGAGCACCATCTAAAAGAAAAAGAAACAGAACAGAAGAACAGGAGAAGGCTAAACGGGACAGTGATAGGGCTCGAGCCAAAACGCGTGTAAACCTCGGTCAGGCATTCACCAAGTGGAGAGAGCTGAGAGAATTGATAGGTTTTAAAACTGATCCCGAGTTGGCCCTTTTCCTAATCGACAGGTATGTAATTTTTGTTTTTATTTAGAGAATATACCGCAACTTGTTAGACGTTGTTTCACTTCAATATATGAGGACATGGAAGTTATAAGCAAGCTAAATGTAGCCGATGTGAACCGCTTTTGTCTAGTACAACAAACGCCACAAAATTATCTGTGACTGTGACCAAAGATATAGATTAATGATCAAAAGCCAGCTGCCGGGAAAGGTTTTATAAGACATGTTTTGGCTATTTATATATTTTTGTATGCCAGTGATATATGTTGAAACGTTAAAAACATACGTATTAATTTCTTATAATGACAATAGAAAGGTATAATATGTAGTTTTTCCACAAAAATGTCTAAAAACGACAAAACCAATATTATATATTTTGCTTAGTTGTGTACTTTGATTATCAAAAATGTTTTCAACAATATTTCAAACCCAGATAAATATAAAATATTAATAAAAGTTACGGACCGTGTCATTAGGTCGCATGTCTGGCGACGTAACTCCAGTTACAATAGCCATTAAATGAAGGACAAGAAGAAGAAGCAGACCGGATGAGTCGTCAGAGAATGAACGTTACTGTTGCTAGGCTAAGCTAACTCGTTATGGATCATGAGTATGCATTGACTGTTGCTGTCCCGGTAAACAAGCCAGTAAAACGGAAACGTACGGGTCAACCAAGCGATCCCAGAAGAATTTGGGATAAGAAGAGAGCTAAATCAAGGATAAATATTGGTGTGGCCTTTCCGAGATGGAGAGAGCTTCGTGAAAATCTAGGACTACAATTCGACGCCGACCTCGCGTGTGTTCTACTAGATAGGTAAGCAAACATCTGGCTGATGTTATCGAAATATTAATCATTTCCACCAGTGTATTGCAAGCACTGCTGCCCGCCGGGACACCAGCGCTCCGGCCAGCGGCCTCCGCTGCGGAGCGGTGGCTGGCTAACCAAAAAAAATCTAACGATAGGTTTCTATAATGCTGACCTGATGCAGAGCTGTATCAGTTATATGACTACAACTCCCATGATCCCACGCTACTTCGTGACGTCATCTTATGTTATTGTTTTTGTTTGAGGCCCCTAGCGGCAGAAAATTACATATTGCACGACGCAGGACTGGGCTGTGTTTTATACAAAATGCATGTATACAACACAGTACAACAGCCAAGGCAGCAGAGGTGGTGACATCATCAAGTTAGCTGCTGTTCCATAAACAGAAATGACTGTCCTCCCGTTATTGGGAAGTCCGGACTATCGCTTGAACTTGCCAAGTCCGAACTGCTGAACTTCAGTATTGAGAAACGCCTCATCATCCAGTATCTCATGCCACCGGTGCCGAAATTTCGCCGAAAACATCTGCTTTACGGCAGGAAACGCGTAATGTATTGCGAAACTGGTCGGTCAGCCAGTCAGGGACTGGAGCTGGTGTTTAGGCGTATGAAGAGTTGGGCATGAGATAGTAGAGTCACGAGCACAATGGCAGACAGACAAAGTATGGAGACAAGTGAAAAACGGCCTAGCAAAAGGAAACGAGTTCCTCTGTCCGAGGAGGCAAAGAAGAACAAAAAGGAGAGTGATAAAAGAAGAGGAAAAACAAGAGTAAACCTCAGTTGGGCGTTCAAGAGATGGAGGGAGCTCCGTGACCAAAGAGGCTTCAAAACCGATGTGCAGCTAGCTCTCTTTCTAATGAATCAGTAAGTAACACGCTAAATGCTAGCTAGACGAGAGAGGACTGTACTGTACTGGCTGCTAGTTAACTCTTAGCTGGCCAGCATCGCAAATCGCAGCAACCAGGGACCGGTGTAATGCCGAGCTCTGCATGCCTGCCGAGAATTGCATACACCTCGGGGGAGCGCACGCACAGCTGAAAGGAAAGCTACCGTCTTGATTTTCAAGGAAACGTAGGCTACTGTGCATCAGTGATGACCACTGATCTGAAGGCTAGTTTTTTTTTTTTAACATAATCAATGTTTTATTAGAATCGGTAAAGTAGCGTTTCCTCGATTGGTCTGAATAGTTTGCTTGACCAATGTCCGTTACATTACAGCCACTGCCAAACGAGTTATTAGGATGATCATTGAACGCATCTCCACCACACAAGTCTCTGGTTTGCTTAGAAGCGCTATTAGGTTCGTTCGAGATGAGCCAGACCTGCGCAGATTCGATCACCGGCGATCGGCGCACAATGCATGCCGGTTAGTTTTGTGTCCGACTTCATCCCGACTTGCTCTGATAAAACCGCGAGAGCGAGGCAGCCGCAGTTTTCAGAGCCAGGCGCTGCAGCTGTTCTTCACCGAGTGCACCGCCTGGCTCTCACCTGATCTAACAGCTGATTGGTTTAGAGGGTGACTCAACAAGATGACGTTTTAGATACACTTATCATTTTTTGTTGAATTTTAGAGATTTAAATTGTATTTGTCTGATTTGAAGGTTTATTCTGTGAACAGAAAACATGTTGTGTGACTGATGGTGAAGTTTAGTCATCAGAGACAAAATACATTCATCATAAACTATACAGAGTCTACTGTATATTACACTGTATATATATTATACTGTGGGCGGCACGGTGGTGTGGTGGTTAGCACTCTCGCCTAACAGCAAGAGGGTTGCCGGTTCGATCCCGGGCATGGGAGCCCTTCTGTGCATGTTCTCCGGGTACTCCTCCCACAGTCCAAAGACATGCAGATTGGGGACTAGGTTAATTGATGACTCTAAATTGTCCGTAGGTGTGAATGTGAGTGTGAAAGGTTGTCTGTCTCTATGTGTCAGCCCTGCGATAGTCTGGCGACCTGTCCAGGGTGTTCCCTGCCTCTCACCTGATGTCAGCTGGGATAGGCTCCAGCCCCCCCGCGAATATATTATACTGTATATAACACTGGACTGTTTTGGGGCGTCGGTAGCGTAGTGGATAGTGCCGGCGCCCCATGTACAGAGGCGATGCCTCGCTGCAGCAGCTGCAGGTTCGACTCCAGCTTGCAACCCTTTGCTGCATGTCAACCCCCACTCTCTCACCCCATTTCAATCTGTCCTCTGAAAATATGAACTTTATAGTCAAGCACAATTTATACAGCCTCTGTAGTTGAGGGGACAGGTCAAACTGATATGATGCTGATTTACAGGAGAATTTGTGTCAAATGGAGAATAAACCATGAACATAAACTACAGATCACCTGTAAAGCATTTTAAAAAATTAATCTGTCATAATTAAAACAACTGGAGACTGAAAACAAACTGATATATGGGTCTGATCACTTTTGTAATGAATTGATATCATTCCAGACAGGATGTAAGTGTGTCTGTGACTTCCTGTACAGACTGAAGGCTGCTAGAAACTGTAGGGAAACTGTCCGACTTACACTATAACACCCCCCCCCCACACACACACACACACACGCACACACATACACACACACACTCACACTCACACATAAAGCAAAACAAAAACAAAAAATGAATGAACCGCATCTTTAAACCGGCTCTTAAAAGTGAACGAAAATCCCTTTACTACATTCTACAGCAGCCCTACTATGAGATCTACTCATAGTCTTGGTTTAATAAACCTGCTTTCTCCACTGTCACATTCAGACAGAATCTACCAGGTAAACTTGAAGTTGACCTGTACCTCAGGCATTTGTTAAGCCAGGGGTAAGTTTGCATGTTTAACATTTCCATGTGAGGTTTTGTGACTAATGGCGGGGTTTCTTTTACAGTTATGCCAAGTATAGCATGATGATGGCCTCTACTGGAACATGTAGACAAAAGCTAGCGGCACCATCAAGACCTGGACGTGTAGCAGCTGCAAGGTGAGCAGTCACAACCTTTCCCTTTTTTTTCCACACACAAACAAAACACCTTTGTGTGGCATCGTTCTGCATGACTCTGGCTTCTACATTGGATCACATTATATTTTACAGGTTTTCATGTTGTGTTAACCTCATAGGTGTAAGATAGTTAATATTCACAACTTCTGAATTGTCAGGAAATTAATTTCAGCATGTGTCTGCAGAGGTAAACAGCACCAGCAAAATGATGATAAACATGAATTTACATTTCAGTAGCTTTATATGTCTGTCAGTACTATATCGACTTCCCTGAGATACATTTTCACCCTCTTATCTTAATCAATGTCTTCTTTGTAATTTGTCATTTTCAGTTTTGTGGAGATGGAGGTTACCATTGAGGAAGAGGTGGAGGAGGAAAGCAACAGTGTGAAGAGCAGACTGTAATTTTATTATTAATTATACAGGATATACGCCGTATCGTAATTTCTGCTTCTGCGACTCATATGATTCTAATATGTGTGTTTCTTTTAAATGTAACAGATCTGACTTGGAGAGTGATATGGAAAGCACCACAGAATCGACTGAGCTGAGTGCTCCAGGAGCTGATAACAGCTGTGACGTTTACCTACCAGTAATGCCTCAGAGGTACCTGTTTGTCTTTGATGAAGCCTCATTTTTAAGAGTAAAGATCTTGAAGTGAATTGTGTGTACTCTGAATATAATGAATTGAAAAAGCTTTTTCCCCTTTTAGATGACACCTTTATATTAGAGTCACAGCCAATCCACCTTATTTTTCACGGAAACACGGAGGCAAAACAGAACGCAGCCAGCTTCCGTTTTTTTGTGCGACACTTCAGGTCCAGCACTCTTGACCACTGTGTAAATGGGAATCGCCTTGTTGTTTACCTTGTTGAGTTTATATATATATATATATATATATATATATATATATATATATATATATATCACATTTTTCACGTCACTATATCACCGTTTAGACTAATTTGATGTTTGTAAAGTCTATCAACACAATGATCGAACAAACGTTAATATTTCTGTGTGCATGTTTTGTTTGTAATTAATAACATGCTTATCGTAGATTAGCTGGGCTAACCTACAATAACCATGTTATCATAGATTAGCTGGGCTAACCGTTAGCTGTTAGCCGTTAGCCATTAGCGGTGTCTGTAACTCAATAACTCAATAAACGGTCCGTGAAAAAAATATTTTTTCCAGCGGATGTCTTAGTTACAACATGATTGAGCTAACTGGAGTAGTTTCATGTCGTATCCGACAACGGGAGGCTTTTAACGGATGATGTCCTGATGTTAGCTTTGCTGCTAGTGTTAACGTTAGCTGTCCCTGTCAGCTGCAGTCACTGATGCTTTCTAGACATCGTGATTTCCCAAAACTGAATAAATACCACACACAGCAACACAAAACTGCTTTGCTAGCTCAATCATGTTGTAACAGCTGGATGCTGATTCGGGTGCTATCAGAGCCGATCCGCGCATCACTATGGCTTAATAATCAACTCAGTCAATAAAAACAACCCGCCCTATGTTAGGAGTGTATGTCACTGACAGAAAGAAAGAAAGAAAGAAAGAAAAGGGGAAAAAAGATAGCAAAGCAGCGTACACCTTATTTCTCACAGTTGCGCACACGTTTGGCTGGCATGCAGAAGCACCGTCTATGTGTCTGTGTGTCGAGGGTGCGAGCCGCAGCTTCAGCTGCTCAGGTAGAGAGGCTCTTTAGCCCGGTGTGTTTTTTCGCTGATTCGGGTCTGCAGGTTCTCTGCTGGTACACTGGAGACGGGGATCAAGCAGTTTGTGTCACTCGGGATAGATTGTGCTATATAAAATACACAGACTAACTAACTAACTAACTAACTAACTAACCAACTAACTGATTGACTAACATAAACAATTGAAAATTGAAAAAAATTAGCTTGCACCGTTAGCTCCAGTAAGGGAAAGCATGAGGGAAAGCAGCTGACCGGAAGTCACGCACAAAAAAATGGAAGTTGATCACTATTTACTTCTGTGTTTGAAATTAAGGTGGATAGCATGAAGTTTTTGTGTCCATGTGTTTTGTGTGAATGGAAACAGAGATATGCATGCTGGCATATATTGTACCATAAGCCCCTTTTAAACTACCAGATTTTCGGCGAATGTTGGGCTGTTTTGCCGGCACGCTGTGAGCGTTTAGACACACAGAGCCGGATTGGCGAGTTGATGCGAGGTGCCAAATTTTCCGCCTCGTAGAGTAGTCATTGGCAGAACCCTTTTAGTTGAAAAAGACTGAGGCGGCTTTCAGCAACAGGAGGGGCTGTTGATGACTTGTGGGAGGGGCTGTTGAAAGCGCTGCACGTGCGAGCCACTGGCGGTGGTGGCAGCAAGAGGGAAACGCAAACCTGACAGACACTGTAAAGATGAGCAACTGGGGAGACAATAACTTGCGCGCCCTCCTTGCCCTCGCAAAAGAAGAGGCCATCAACCGTTAAATGACGGGAACGGTGAAGGACGGGCAAACTTATGAGAGAATCACCGAAGGACTGAGCAGTGGCAGCATCCCTTGGAGTACATCACTGTTTACGTCACACGCTGAGCTACACATTTTGTTACTTGCTCATGTGCCCCATTGCCCTGAAAAAGGCGCATTCTGTATGAACAAAAGTAGGTAGGCGGCATTTCGCTGCACTCAGTGATTTTATTTATATACTGCCAATGCTGAAAGATGACTGGTTGGACTTTCCTGCAAATTTGGACAATTCCTATTTTAAAAGGGCTTTTATTTCTGCCTCTACAGCTCATATGATTCAAATTTATATATATATTTTTTTTATTTAACAGATCTGACTTGGAGAGTGATATGGAAAACGCCACAGAAACGACTGAGCTGAGTGCTCCAGGAGCTGATAACAGCTGTGACGGAGACGTCTACGTACCAGTAATGCCTCAGAGGTACCTGTTTGTCTTTGATGAAGCCTCATTTTTAAGAGTCAAGTGAATTGTATGTACTCTGAATATATTGAATAGAACAAACTTTTCTCCCTTTAGATGACACCTTTATATTAGAGTTATTAAGACTTATATGTGGCCCACAGTTCTGACATGCAGAATCTACTTATGTTTCCTGTATTTCATCCCATCTGTCACTTAGTTTTGCTCAAATCTCATAGTGGAAGTATTAGTAGAGTGGAAAATTGGAGCAGCAGTACACTGAAAACCTTACAGAGACACATGGATTAACTTGCACTGTCCAGAGCAACTTGTTTAGTAAAGCTACGCCTACGGGTTCAGGCAGGGGTGATACCAATTCAGCCCTCTTGAAATGTACCACTGTGCTAAAAATAACCCACAAGCCTACGTAGAAAAACTGAAAATGATTCTGAACAAGAAAATTTTTTACTTTTTGATTCTAAAACCGCCTTTTAAACTGATTTCGGTAGTCCAGTGGGACTCTTCATTAGGGATGGGAATTAATAGGATTTTATTGATATCAGTGCCATTATCAATTCTGCTTATCAATTCCCTTATTGATTCCTTCTGTGAATTTTCTGTGTAGAAAAAGTATACTTTACAGGTTTTTGGTGTCAACAACACAATTTTTATTGAGTTTCTATTCTAAACAAGAGATAAGTACTTGTGTAAGTAAACAAATATGAAATTGGTCCACTGCTATCATCTAAAATGGAACAAATGAAAGAATATTTGTACGGCATTTGTTTTCATCTACGTCAAATAACGTTACCGTATCTGTCATTGAATGCATTGTGCTATCGTTAACATGGGACAGGACATACGTGCTGTCACTGGCACTGCTCATCTGAGACTTTGTAGCAGCTGCACTTAATGCCATGTGACGACAAATGCTTCAGCATGTTGGTGGTAGGGCTGCACGATATTGGGAAAAATTGCCCCTAGCCCAAAATATAACGATTTGTTTTTTTGTTTTTTTTAAATGGATGCATTGTTTTCCACCAGATGACTTCAGTAGCTCTACTCTACAGGTGAGAATTAATCATTCTGGAATTATTAGGCTAATATTGCTTTGAATGCAGCAGCATAAAATGTGCTGCAAATAGGCACTTGTTCAGTGAAACCACCATCTCTTTCAGTGTTTGGCGCTACAGATGCTTCATATCCAGGTCAATTCACACACTTGTCAATAAAGCATATAAAAGGAGAGGAGAGGGCTAAACTAAAGTTACTTAGTTATTTTGTGCGATGGTCACTTCATATGATAACATAACATTAGACTATTTATCGTGTTATACACTGAAACATTTCACCTTGTAACATGATGACATATTGTTTACACAACGGCATGTCATTTCTGTCTCTACATGGTCACGCCTTACAATCCTCCTCTGCTCTCTGTATCGCGCATGGCGGAGTTCAGCCCCAATGCGCACGCGTGCACGCACGCACGCACACACGCACGCAGACACAGACACAGGTGAGCACACTAGAGTGCGGCTCAGGCTGCATTTTCCTTCCTTCGACACATTTATAACCAAGCCAGGCCTGAACCCACAGCACGGCACTGTACACACAATCTATGGAGCGGAGCCTGCCTTGCATTCAGACGTTGTCACATAAATAAAAAATTCCAGCACTTGAATAGGCCGTTTATTCTTTATTCCACTAAATTAAACATCTTTGTTGGCCAGTCATTAAAACGGAAGCGAGTTTTACGCACATCACCCGGCAATTTAAACGTGCATGCTTAATTTAATTAGGGAAAGCCACATGTCGCAAGCCCCGCGATGTAAATATTGCACACATGTGCATCGTGATGCCGATGCTTAAAAGATATATCGTTCAGGCCTAGTTGGTGGTGTTTCCGCCCTTGCATGTAATCACGGTGCTGCATAAATTGCACGTCGCTCTGTTAGTCTTGGTGAAGTGAAGCCTCACTTTCGACCGCTTCTGTCTCTCCGCCATTACATCTTCTTTGTTGTTGAATGTGCTGCTTACTGACGAGCGTGACGTGCATCATCGATGTAAAGATTTGGTGTAATGAAAATCAATAAGGGAATCGTTAAGCTAAAGGCTAATGATGACGATTAATTGAACCAGTTGGAAGTGGTTCTTAACAGGAACCGGTTCTTGATTCTCATCCCTGGCTATAATTTTGTTCCAGAATGTTCCACCACTCAAACACTACACGAAACATGACATAAAACATTAAGTAAAGTACAAATTGATGATAAAAAAAAAATTCAAACGCCAACTTGCTGGGTCTTGCCTGAGTTATTCATTTGGTATTCCAACTTAAATACCTGTCCCATTGCACTTATCCATGTTGGAGGGTTTTTTTCCAAGTTACAAGAGCAATGGATTGCAGGGTCATTCTGTTGTTTTCTATTACAGTCAAAAAGCATCTGAACTTAAACTGGAGTGTGAAGAAGAGGAACTGGAGCCATGGCAGAAACACACTTTACATGTTCGCTTGAAAGAAGAGCATGATGTTGGAGAGTTGAGTATGTCACACCAAATTACTGAAGAGGTTTTCAAACATCTCAGTACTGTAAAGTCTACTAGTTCTTAATATAAAAATTCTGTGTTGTTACAGTAATTATCTTCATCCGTTTCTTAAACTTTACCCTGTTGGGTCCTAAAATTAAATTGCATGTAATGTTTAATTTGGTCTTTTTGTATGTTCTTACAGGTGATGACAAAACAGATTGTAAACCAGATCCTTCGTCTCTTCAGAGCTGGGCAGCTGGTCAACACACTGTGACACCTGAGGCCTGTGGCGCTGTCCACACTTCTGAGGGACATCAAATCAGCAACAACCCCGTGTCCTTATCCAGTGTCCAGAGTCCTGAAGTATATGCAGCATCATCTAACAAACTGCAGTCAGACCAGTCCAACTCACAGACCCTCTCTGTACCTTTTCCTCCACCGTGCCTTACTGAGATTAAACTTGAACCAACTGAAACATGAAACAATAAATAATAACCTGAAACATAAGGGGAAGTTCACAAGTTACAATTACACACAATTTGTTGTTGAACATAAATGTGTCATATCTCATGCACAAATTGATAAATTGCAGATTATTTGCACATCTAAGTGTTGTCTCCTCTGACATCATGACAGTCTGGGGAACCCTGTTTACAACACCTGTCACCTCATTTACCAAGTCCACATAAAACAAATCCATTTAGTGAAAACTTTGGTACCAGCCTTTTGGTTATATGCTACCTCATATGTACAGGTTTGTAATATAGTGTATAGTGAAATAAATTCTTTAATTAAAACTCATTTCATTTCATTTGATTTATTGCTTAATTCAAATGAATGGTGTTGGGAATTGAAAGGTCAGTTAGCTCCTATATTAGGAAGTGGTTGGGCGCTCCTAGGTGCCTAAATAGTGTTGCACTGTATGGAAAAGGGATACTTCAGCTGCCAGTATCTAGTTTAACAGAGGAATTTAAATGTACCAAGGTCAGGACGGAGCTGTTGTTATCTGGGAGTAAGGACGTGGTAGGAGTGTGGTTCCAAATCCAACCAAGGGGAGTAAGTGGAACCCAAGATCGGCAGTTCAGGAGGCAGAGGCAGCTCTTAGGCATGCAGAGATTGTAGGTAATGTTCAATTTGCCCAGGGAGGCCTGGGGCTTGGCTCAGGCGAACCGGTATGGAATAAAGTAGGTCCCAAAGATAAAAGAAAGCTGGTCGTGGAACAGATATGTAGACAGGAGGAGATATTAAGGGGTGCAAAGGTAGTGGACCTGAAGAAGAGCGGCAGCTCGAAACGTTGTCATTTTATTCTGTGAATAAATTGCACTGAAGAGGAGCCCTGCAGTGTGCGAGCCTTTTCTTTACCTGCTCTGCAAAGGTAGTGGCCCAGGCTAAACAGGGACAGTGGTTGAATTGGGAAAGTGTAGAGAAGAGGAAGCTCAGTTGGAGGGACCTGTGGAGTATGGAGGAGAATCGTATTAGATTCCTGGTAGGGGCTACATACGATGTGTTACCAACCCCCCAGAACCTAAAACTGGGGGTAAATGAGGACCCATCAGGCCCATTGTATTCAGGTACTGCAACCTCAAAGTATATTTTGTCGGGCTGTAAAGTTAGCTTGTTACAAGGCCAATATACATGGCGACATAACCAGGTGTTAAAATGTTTAGCTGCAGTTATCAAAGGGAAACGAAGACAGGTGAATTCAGAAGGTGTTAAGGATAGGAGTTTAACAGTTCAGTTTGTCCATGAGGGGGAGAAATACAGAAATGGTAAGTTAGTAAGGACGCAAGGGTGTGACCGCCTAGAAGGTGCTTGTGATTGGGAAATGCAAGTAGATTTAGGGGGCAAGCTTGTTGTTCCCCAGGAAATAGTTTGTACCAAGCAGAGGCCTGACAGTGTTGTGGTCAGTGAGTCAACGAATAGTTTATTTCATTGAGCTGACCGTTCCTTGGGAAGACTCAGTGGAAGCAGCCCATGAAAGAAAGCAGAAGCTGAGCAGCGAGGATGGAAAACTAGGATTTGTCCAGTGGAAGTGGGGTGTAGGGGATTCATAGCAAGATCAGCTGTCTCGCTCCTCGAGGAACTCAGAGTGCGGGGACAGAGTTTGAGGAAGACAGTGAAGGAAATGTCAGATGAAGCAGCCAGAGCCAGCCAGTTTATCTATAAGAGACGAAATAATGTCAGTTGGGGGCCAGCAGGGTGAACTACTAAGCGGGGTACATAACTCCTTGAGATCAGGTGGAGAGATCCACTTCCTCTCAGGAGGAAATCCAGGAAGAGGAAGGTTATTTAAGTGTGTTGAATCCCTTTTGTTTAAGACCATGTTGCAAGGTGAGTGTGTTTGCTGATCCTGTGAGTTTATTTATCTCCTTTAGCTTATATTGTAGTTATGCTATGTAGCGTGTGAAATATGGTGAATGTGCTAGGAAAGGTAGTATCAGCACTGTCGCTACCTGGAGCTCACATGTACGGAGCCTGGGTCTGGTTGAAGGTGGCAGTGCTGTTTGGGCTGAGAAAGCCATGTAAGGTAAAGGAGATTATTGGGTTGGTGCAGGGAGCAGTGAGAGCTGGCATTAGGGGAGTGTCTCTGGGATGCCAGAGATCACTGTCTAGCCTCCTGGAGGTGTTGTGGGACCAACTAGACGAAACACTGGTGAAAGGAGGTTCCCACCCGATGACCCCAAAGACATGTTAGTTATCACTGCTCACTGGTCTGTATAGTTAAGCCTTGCCATAATAACTTATCATAGGGCTTAGGAGGTTATTCACCGAGAGCTGATCCTTTTCTAGAGCACAAACTTCTTGTGTTTATTTGATTGATTAATGATGTCTTTGATAAAGTTCAGAAAGGAATAGGGAAATCATTATATGCCGATGATGGGGCATTATGGATGAAGGGCCGAAATTTGAAATATATACAGGAGAAACTCCAGGGTGCAATTGAAAGGGTGGAGCAGTGGTCCAATGAATGGGGTTTTAAACAATCAGTGGCAAAAACTCAAGTTATATGCAGTGCTTAATTTGAGCCGGAACGCACTGGAACGCATACCAGGATCTTTTCAGAAAAGGCCCTGGTGCGTTCCAGAACTAATTTTCATGGGTCTAGAACTTTTCACATCTAAAAACTACATACAGTATTGGCTGATGTCCCTAGTGTTGCAGGGTGGAGTACCATAGTACTAGGGTGCCTCATGTACCACTACTGTGGGATAAGTTCAAAATCCACTTGCAAGAGGGTGAGTGTCCATGCACCGTCCAATAACGGCACTCACCTGGCATTCAATATGCTGCTGTAGTGGTTTGTTTTCCAGGCATGTGAGTATCTTTGAGCAGTGAAAGTTATTATTTCTTTCTTTTTACTTGTCGGCAGTGATTTGTTTTCCACAGAGCTCTACGTCTGAGCATTTTACTCGCATTTGGGACTAAAAATAGTTTTGTGCGAGCAAAATAAATCATTCAGCACGCTGTGCGGGTACAGATTTTAATCAGCAGCAGAAACGAAAGGCGAATCCTGCAGGTTGTGGGTTGAACGGGGGTCACAGACAGGAATACGGTGGTCAAATATCCTACGCCGGCTCCGCGGCGCAAGATAACGGCTTACCGGCGACAGAGAAGTCAGACTCCAGCTCCAGTAGCCTAATTTCCTCTTTCGCTGGCGTCATGACTGCCCAGTAGTACCTGGACAACCGAGCCGTGGCTGCACACGGGTATGTGGTGTGTCAGAGGAGAAACGAGCCGTTCATATTTCTCTCTTTGTGGCAGGTAACGGTCCACAAACCTCACCGCACTTTAGGGACTGTTCTTTACTTATGAAGGGACTGTTCTTTACTTGTCAGGGGAGGAGGGTAGCTGGTTGATTTTTATTTTATTTATTTATTTTATTTCAATCCCCGCTATGTTAATCACTTATTGATGCTGTGATTTATCTTTTTATAAATAACAAAAGGCACATCTGCCTCATTTTCGCTGTGGTATCGTGATACTACTCAGAACCGTGATACTTTCATTGGTATCGTACTGTGGGTCGCAATTTTGGTACCGTGACAACAGGGACGGGTAGAACAGGAGCAGATGTTTATATACCGCAATTCAAGACAACAATCAAGGAAAGAACTTCAGATCATTTGTCAGTAAATACAGTGGAACTTTCTGCTATTCTGATAGCCCTGGAGTGGCTAGAGAGTAACAGCGAAGGAGAGGCATTGATTGCATCTGACAGTTGGGCAGGGGAGCGTATCTATGTTTCCTGGGTTCTATGTTTCCCAGGTTCTATGTTCCCCACTTAACCCTGCAAAAAAGGTTCTATGTTTCCCGGGTTCTATGTTCCCTGCTAGGATATAATTGCCCAGATTGCCCACCATAGATCGCCCAAAGGGTAAGTTTTTCATTGTCATGTCTCCCCATTATGTTCTGTTGTGTGTGTTTAGAGATGTTAAAACAACATATTAATGCAACTGCGATGTTTCCTGCCTTTTTTGGATAAGCAGGGAACATAGAACCTTTTTTTTAGTAAGCGGGAAACATAGAACCTTTTTGGATGGTAAGCGGGGAACACAGAACCCGGGAAACATAGGGCACTCACAAGCATCAAATCTTTGAAATCTTGCAGACAAGATGTCATCTTCAGAATACATCATATAATATACAAACTGTGCAATAAGGGTGTAACTGTATGCTTTATTTGGGTTTCTGCCCATTTGTTTTTGTTTATTTTGTTTTGTTTTACTAATCGACTGATCCACACTCCAGTCCGGTAGGTGGCGGTATTGCACCTTTAAGTTGGTTGCCAGCCGCCAATCAAATCAGAAGAAGAAGAAGCAATGGCGACGCGTAATTTCGAAGCGAAATGGCGGAGAGGGGAACGAAACGTTCACGCGAGGATCCGACATTACCTCAAAGGAAACAACGGTCGTTGGCGAAGAAGTTGTCGGATAAAGAAAGAGACAGAACCCGGATTAACATTGGCCGTGTATTTCCAAGGTGGAGAGCACTGCGAGAGCGAAAGGGGCTAGAATTTGACTCGGACCTAGCTTCTCTTCTCCTGGACAGGTAGGCTAAGTAACAACATAAAGTCAAATGTCTGTTTAAATTCGTGTTGCAGTAACGTTAGGCATATGTCGCTATGTCAATTCAATTAAGTTAAATTTAATGTTACAACTGAGTTATTAGCGGCTCGGTCCCAGCAATGGGTCAGGCGTTATGGTTGTGTAACGTTAGGTGAGTAACGTTAGTTCGGCAGCCCAGCTAACATTTGCAGTTAGCATTGTAAAATGTAGCCTGGCTAAAACATCGCTCTCACTCACGGAGAAGAGGAGAAACGTTAGCGTTAGCTCCCGGTGTTAGCACTAACCGGGATCCGGGGCGAGTCGGCTGCCACCGGCTACTGGAGTAACGTTAGCTATGGAGCGCTTCTACCAGCTCTTCTAGTCACTGAGCCTTGCCTCCATCGCAGCAAATATATTACATTTATTACAGGTACCATCATCATTGAAGTACGCCGGGGAATAGCTAAACACAGCAGAAATCGAGAGTGAGTGAAAGACATCGCTAACTGCTAAACTAAGTTTAGACGAGGCGAGTGGGGTTGGAGAGCAGAGGTAGAGGGAGGTGTGGCTCATGACACACTTTGTTTTGGTCTACAGGCAGTGCACAACAGCAAACCTAGCGGTGAAACGATTTCGCTTTTTGCTCCTTAAACTATTTCTCAGTTTGAAGTCATAGTTGGAGGGTTGGTTCACCAAAATAATGATAGTAGTCCACAAAAATGAGATCTACTCATAGTCTTGGTTTAATAACCCTGCTTTCTTCACTGTCACATTCAGACAGAATCTACCTGGTAAAATTGAAGTTGACCTGTACCTCAGACATTTGTAAAGCAGGGGTAAGTTTGCATGTTTAACATTTACAGGTGAGGTTTTGTGTCTAATGGCAGGGTTTCTTTTACAGTTATGACAAGTTATGCGCCATACTGTTGCCCTCTACTGGAACATGTAGACAAAAGCCAGCGGCACCATCAAGACCTGGACGTGTAGCAGCTGCAAGGCGAGCAGTCACAACCTTTCCCTTTTTTTTTTCTCACACACAAACAAAACACCTTTGTGTGGCATCGTTCTGCATGACTCTGGCTTCTACATTGGATCACATTATATTTTACAAGTTTTCATGTTGTATTAACTTCATAGGTGTAAGATAGTTAATATTCACAACTTCTGAATTGTCAGGAAATTAATTTCAGCATGTGTCTGCAGAGGTAAACAGCACCAGCAAAATGATGATAAACATGAATTTACATTTCAGTAGCTTTATATGTCTGTCAGTACTATATCGACTTCCCTGAGGTACATTTTCACCCTCTTATCTTATTCAATGTCCCCTTTGTAATTTGTCATTTTCAGTTTTGTGGAGATGCAGGTCACCATTGAGGAGGAGGAGGAGGAAAGCAACAGTGTGAAGAACAGACTGTAATTTTATTCTTTATTATACAGGATATACATTGTATCGTAATTTCTGCTTCTGCGGCTCATATGATTCAAATTTATACATATATTTATTTTTTTATTTTTTTTATTGAACAGATCTGACTTGGATAGTGATACAGAAACCGCGTCAGAAACAACTGAGCTGAGCGCTCCAGGAGCTGATAACAGCTGTGATGGAGATGTCTACATACCAGTAATGCCTCAGAGGTACCTGTTTGTCTTTGATGAAGCCTCATTTTTAAGAGTAAAGATCTTGAAGTGAATTGTGTGTACTCTTAAAATAACATACTAGCGTACTAGCATGATAGTTGAACAATCACAGCCAATAGTGTAAAGTTTTTGTGTCCGTGTGTTTTGTGTGAACGGAAACGGAGATATGCATGCTGGCATATATTGTACCATAAGCCCCTTTTAAACTACCAGATTTTCAGCGAATGTTGGGCTGTTTTGCCGGCAAGCTGTGAGCGTTTAGACGCACAGATCCGGATTGGCGAGTTGATGCGAGGTGCCCAATTTTCCGCCTCGAAGGGTAGTCATTGGCGGAACCCTTTTAGTTTAAAAAGACCAAGGCGGGTCGGTAGAGTAGTGGATAGTGCCGGAGCCACATGTACAGAGGATGCCTCGCTGCAGCGGTCACAGGTTCGACTCTGGCTTGTAACCCTTTGCTGCATGTCAACCCCCACTCTCTCTCTCTTTCTCTTTCTCTCTCTCCCCCCATTTCAATCTGTCCTGTCCATTAAAGGCAAAAACCCCCAAAAAATAATCTTAAAAAAAAAAAGAAAAGAAAAGACAGAGGCGATTTTGTTTATATACTGCCAATGCTGAAAGATGACTGCTTGGACTTTCCTGCAAATTTGGACAATTCCTATTTAAAAAGGGCTTTTATTTCTGCCTCAACGACTCATATGATTCAAATTTCTATTTTTTTCTATTTAACAGATCTGACTTGGAGAGCGATATGGAAAACGCCACAGAAACAACTGAGCTGTGTGCTCCAGGAGCTAATAACAGCTGTGATGGAGACGTCTACATACCAGTAATGTGTCAGAGGTACCTGTTTGTCTTTGATGAAGCCTCATTTTTAAGAGTCAAGATCTTGAAATGAATTGTGTGTACTCTGAATATAATGAATAGAACAAACTTTTTCCCCTACTTGTTCAGGCAGGAGTGATACCAATTCAGCCCTCTTGAAATGTACCACCATCTCTTTCAGTGTTTCCCCTATATGCAACAATTTTTTCTTTTTTTTCTTTTTCGTCTTAGCTCTTTAGAAACTACCGTTATATTATTTGGCGCTACAGAGGCTTCATATCCAGGTCAATTCACGCTCTTGTGAGTAAAGCATAAAAGAGGAGAGGAGAGAGCCCCGTCTTATCTCTTCATAAACTAAAGCTACATTATTTTGCGCAACAGACACTTCATATAATAACATAACTATTTATCTCTATTTATACTATTTATCGTGTTATATGGTGAAACATTTCACCTTGTAACATGATGACTTATATTATTTACACAATGGCACATCATTTCTGTCTCTACATGGTCACGCCTTACAATCCTCCTCCGCTCTCTGTATCGTCCACAGTGGAGTTCAGCCCCGATGCGCGTACACACAGACACGTACGCACACAGACACAGGTGAGCACACCAGAGCGTGGCTCGGGCCGCATTTTCCTTCCTCTGAGACATTTATAACCAAGCCAGGCCTGAACCCACAGCATGGCACTGCACACACAGTCTATGGAGCGGAGCCTGCCTTGCGTTCAGATGTTGTCACATAAATAAAAAATTCCAGCACTTGAATAGGCCGTTTATTCTTTATTCCACTAAATTAGACATCTTTGTTGGCCAGTCATCAAAACGGAAGCGAGTTTTATGCACATCACTCAGCAATTTAAACGTGCATGCTTAATTTAATTAGGGCAAGCCACATGTCACAAGCCCTGTGATGTAAATATTACATAGGTGTGCATGGCGATGCTTAAAAGATATATCATTCTGGCCTAGTTGGTGGTGTTTCCGCCCTTTTGGTATAGTGAAGCCTCGCTTTCGACCGCTTCTGTCTCTCCGCCATAACGTCGTCTTTGTTGTTGAACGTGCTGCTGACTGACGAGCGTGAAGTTCGTCATCGATGTAAAGATTTGGCGTCATGAAAAGAATTGATAAGGGAATCGTTAAGCTAAAGGCTAATGATGACGATTAATTGAACCAGTTGGAAGCGGTTCTTAACAGGAACCGGTTCTCGATTCTCATCCCTGGCTATAACTTTGTTCCAGAATGTTTCACCACTCAAACACTACACGAAACATGACATAAAACACTCAGTAAAGTACAAATTGATGATAAAAAAAATTCAAACTCCAACTTGCTGGGTCTTGCCTGAGTTATTAATTTGGTACTCCAACTTGAATAGCCTACCTGTCCCATTGCACTTATCCATGTTGGAGGGTTTTTTTTTCCAAGTTACAAGAACAATGGATTGCAGGGTCATTCTGTTGTTTTCTATTACAGTCAAAAAGCATCTGAACTTAAACTGGAGTGTGAAGAAGAGGAACTGGAGCCATGGCAGAAACACACTTTACATGTTCGCTTGAAAGAAGAGCATGATGTTGGAGAGTTGAGTATGTCACACCAAATTACTGAAGAGGTTTTCAAACATCTGAGTACTGTGAAGTCTGCTAGCTCTTATTGTAAAAATTCTGTGTTGTTACCTTAATTAACCTTCATCCATGTCTTAAATTATACCCTGTTGGGTCCTAAAAGTAAATTGCATGTAATGTATTTTTTGGTCTTTTTGTATGTTCTTACAGGTGATGACAAAACAGATTGTAAACCAGATCCTTCGTCTCTTCAGAGCTGGGCAGCTGGTCAACACACTGTGACACCTGAGGCCTGTGGCGCTGTCCACACTTCTGAGGGACATCAAATCAGCAACAACCCCGTGTCCTTATCCAGTGTCCAGAGTCCTGAAGTATATGCGACATCATCTAACGAACTGCAGTCAGACCAGTCCAACTCACAGACCCTCTCTGTACCTTTTCCTCCACCATGCCTTACTGAGATTAAACTTGAACCAACTGAAACATGAAACATAAAATAATAACCTGAAACATAAGGGAAAGTTCACAAGTTACAATTACACACAATTTGTTGTTGAACATAAATGTGTCATATCTCATGCACAAATTGATAAATTGCAGATTATTTGCACATCTAAGTGTTGTCTCCTCTGACATGACAACAGTCTGGGGAACCCTGTTCACAACACCTGTCACCTCATTTACCAAGTCCACATAAAACGAATCCATTTAGTGAAAACTTTGGTACCAGCCTTTTGGTTATATGCTACCTCATATGTACAGGTTTGTAATATAGTGTATAGTGAAATAAATTCTTTAATTAAAACTCATTTCCAAGTGATTTATTAATTCTTTCAAATGAATGGTGTTGGTTCACAGTTGATCTCTATTATAGAGTTAATAATAATAATAATAATAATAATACATTTTATTTATATAGGGCTTTTACGGCTCTCAAAGACGCTTTACATTAAAACCAAAAGGAAAGAAGTACATATAAGTGCAAAGAGATAAACAGAAGACAAGGACGATATACAACAAGGTGCAAAACAAAGAAAAGGAGGGTACATGAAAAACAGAATGGAAAGCTTATGTTAAAGGTTAAAAGCGGATTTGAAAAGGTGGGTTTTGAGGAGTGACTTGAAGGTGGATGGATTTGGACAGTCACAGATGTGTATAGGGAGGGTGTTCCAGAGGGAGGGGGCGGCTATGGAGAAGGCTCTGTTGCCCCAGGTTCAGTGCTTGGTCCTGTGTGGAGGCGAGGAGGGTTTTGTCGGATGATCGGAGGTTGCGGGAGGGAGTGTGGTGGTGGAGCATGTCCGTGAGGTAGGAGGGGGCCTGACTGTGGAGGGCTTTGTGGGTGAGGAGGAGGATCTTAAAGTTGATTCTGTACAGAACAGGGAGTCAGTGTAGGTATTGCAGGACAGGGGTTATATGTTGGTGGGTGTGGGTGAGGAGGCGGGCACCAGAGTTCTGGATGTACTGGAGTTTGTTGAGGACTTTGGATGATCAGCAGTAGAGGATGCTGTTGCAGTAGTCGAGTCTTGAGGTGATGAAAGCATGGATGAGAGCTTCAGCAGCAGAGAAGGAGAGTAATGGATGAAGTCAGGCAATATTTCTGAGGTGAAAGAAGGCAGTTTGGGCGAGGCGACTAATGTGATGTTCAAAGGAGAGGTTATTGTCAAAGATACCAAGGTTGCGGATGAGTGGGGAGGGAGAGAGGGTGGTGTTGTCGATGCAACCTGGACTCTATTTTCCCATGCTCCTCCACCTTGTTCAGACCAAAGCAGCAGCCCTGGGAGGAAATGCATGTTTACTTTGGATTTTATGAGTCACACCACCCATGTGACCTGGATGTGGTCAGAAGCAGTGCAGGTGATTTGGGTCACTCTGTAGTGTGCCTGATCTGATTCTGGGGATTGAGCCGACCTAATTATGGCAGCACTCTCTGATGTTAGCCTTTTTATTGCTTCAGTGGCTTTTGTTGGACTGAAACATCCAATAACTTTAAACCTTGGATCCGGTAATGTGGCTCGTATCATTATACTCATGGACTGGAGGGTGTGGAGCCTCTCCCTCAGCTGCCTGATCAGGTGGTCTCCCGTGTCCCTCACCACTGCAACGGCCGTATTTGTGCCATCTTCTTGAAGCGCCTGCTCCAGCATCTTCAGCAGTGGCACAACCTTGGAACCAGAAACATTATCCTCTGCTGAGAGCTCCACAGTGGCATCATGAAAGGGAGACAGCAAAGACAGGCACTCATCAACAATGCTGAACTTGTCCACGGTCAGTAAGGGGATGTCAGTTTGTAGACCGGCCAAAGTGGCCCCCACTGGCTCTCTGAGCTCCATCAAAAGATGAAGCATTTGATAGGTGCTATTCCAGCGTGTCTCCACTTCTTAAAATAGCTTCAGTTTCGGCCTCCCCAAATGTTCTTGAACCTGTGCAAGCTTCTCCTTTAAAAAAATACAGATGAGCAGTTAATTCAATCACCGCAGCAATAACACAAACAAAATATTAGCATCATCAAACATTGGAATAAAGTCAAAGAACGTACCTTAGCAGTGGTGCTGCTTCTAAACTATCCAACCAGCTTCCTGGCCTTGGCTCGCATGTCACACAGCACAGGGGTTTGATCAAGAGCCTTCTTCACCATCAGATTAAGTGTGTGTGCTATGCAGATACTGTGGTGATGCCTCTGTTCTTTGTCACAGGCAAGCATGTTGGCAGCACCATCAGTAACCAGGCATATCACCGGATTAGTTATTCCCCATTCCTCCATTAGAGAGGCTTTCACACGGGCTAAATTTTCAGCAGTGTGAGAATGGGGGAGTTTCAGTACTCCTAACAGTACTGAATTTAGCCTGGCGTTATCATCAACAAAATGGCAGGTAACAGCCAGGTAGTTATCCATGTTAATGAATGTCTACGTGTCAGATGTAAGGCTAAATGCAGCCACCTTCTGCACTTAAGCCTTAGCCTTCTCCTTAGCCACGTCATATTTGGCCTCCACCATGGCCTTTACAGCCTAAAGGAAGAAAAAAAAACAGTGCTCAATTGTCAGATGCACAATGAAATTACTCGTCTGCTTTATGCATGCACCCATACGCACCTGCCTTGTGGAGAGAACACAGGTAGGATCCAGTTTGGACACAAATGCCCTAAATCCCACGTGCGCCACAATACTGAAGGGCTGTGTGTCCTTCACTATCATGGAGTCTAAGGCCTCTTCCAGCTCTTGCTTTCTGGTGGCTAGGTGAAAGAGAATATATGTAAATACAGTTTCTGTTACTTGTCTTTCATTCATTCATTCATTCATTCATCTTCTAACCGCTTCATCCTCTTGAGGGTCGCGGGGGGGCTGGAGCCTATCCCAGCTGACAGCGGGCGAGAGGCAGGGTACACCCTGGACAGGTCGCCAGACTATCGCAGGGCTGACACATAGAGACAGACAACCTTCCACGCTCACATTCACACCTACGGACAATTTAGAGTCATCAATTAACCTAGTCCCCAATTTGCATGTCTTTGGACTGTGGGAGGAAGCCGGAGTGCCCGGAGTTCTCCCACGCTGACACGGGGAGAACATGCAAACTCCGCACAGAAGGGCTCCCATGCCCGGGATCGAACCGGCAACCCTCTTGCTGTGAGGCTACTTGTCTTTCATTTGCACAATAAATAAAAGTCAACGTAGTAAAATTGTGACAGTATATTTATAATATTTTAATGACTTACCTTGGCTGGGTGCAACTCCAGTTCCCTCCTTATTCTCATGCAAGGCATGGAAATGCCTTAGCATGGATGAAGTGATGTTATTATATCCCAATTCCTTGGAACACAACCTTGCCTCTAAAGGACGGTGATAAAACCGCGAGAGCGAGGCGGCCGCAGTTTTTAGAGCCAGGCACTGCAGCTGTTCTCCACTGACTGCACGCCTGGCTCTCACCTGATCTAACAGCTGATTGGTTTAGATGTCGACTCAACAAGATGATGTTTTAGATAAACTTCATTTTTGTTGAATTTTGGAGATTAAGACTGTATTTCTCTGATTTGAAGGTTTATACTGTGAACAGAAAACATGTTGTGTGACTGATGGTGAAGTTTAGTTGTCAGAGACCAAATACGTTTATCATAAACTATACAGAGTCTACTGTATATTAACACTGGACTTTTGTAATTATTGAAGTATTTAACAACACAGAGACTGGTGGTCAGTGGGATTTGAGGATTCTTAAAATAACACCTGTACAGTTAGGTGACCATATTTTGATTTCCAAAAAAGAGGACACTCGGCCCGGCCACAAATGATACTTGCAGTTTACTCAAAGATTTTTTTTAAAGATTATTTTTATGGGCTTTTTTTTGCCTTTATTGACAGGACAGAGAGTGAAATGGGGAGACAGAGAGAGAGTGGGGACTGACATGCAGCAAGGGGCTGCGAGCCAGATTTGAGCCCACGGCCACTGCGGCGAGGCGATGCCTCTGTACATGGGGCGCCGGCACTATCCACTACGCTACTGACGCCCCGATGCCTTATAATTTTAATAAATTTAAAGTTTATATGTATGGATAGAATATTCAATTATATTACAAAATAATATCTCTCGAAGACAGAAATTCAAATAGGCCCCTATTGATAGGGGACACACACACACACACTAGAGTGCGGCTACCCGATCCGAGCCCGATGGGTCCCGACGGGTGCCGATGAAGGCAAATCCAGGTTTAAATGGCCAAGTCTGGCTGAGTTCTGTTCCATCAAAGCGGCTAAGATTAGCCTGACATCGGTAACCATGGAAACCATGGTTCTGGCTAAGTCTGATACATCAAGCTAAACTCCGATTTCCGTTCCATCAAACTGAGCCACAACTCCGTTCCATCAAGGTGGTTAACCTGAATCCCAGCCTTGTAACCATGGTAACTTGTGCTGCCGGGCAATCCTGGTCTGTAGCAGGATTAAGGTGAGGATTAGCTCCATCTATGATCAAAAAATGTTAAATAGACAAGAACAGACACCTAAAAGACAGTTCTGCCAGTGCTTTTACACACTCACAACTGTCATGTAATGATAAAAGAATATGTAGATCATAAAATATATAACATAATTAATTTAAAAAAATTAACTATTAAAAAACAAATTAAAATGTAATAAAAATAAGATAATTTTAACAAAAACAAAACACTTACAACAGTAAAGCCAAAATCAATTTAATAAAAACAAAACTATAATAAAATTAAACTGAGGCATTAAAAAAAGATTGTACATGAATATGTGATTGCCCTCCCATCCCCACCCCACTCTGTTTCCAATTGGCTAGCAAATTCACAGCCAATTAAGGTCAACTGACAATGGCCAGAGAAGGAGAGGGACACACCCAGAGAGACACAGAGAGAATAAATTAGGAAATAACGGCATGCCCCTTCATCAAGGATCCTGTTGATGAGGAGGCCCACATTGTTCAGTGGGCCTTCCAACCACCACCAGCCCCAAGGGTCTTCCAGAACAGGACCAACCCATTGATACAGACAGACTCCTGTCTGTGGGAGAGGTACCAGTTCGGCAGGCAGAGCATTGTATCTATGCAGTTTGCTGGAAACACACATTATAAAGGCCACATGCTGCAGCCAGTCTCTGACCACTGTGCAGTCAGTCTGTATTGCACTGAGGTTCTTTGCTAGCGGTACATTCCTGTGCAGTGTTGGTGATGCTGAGAGACTAAGTAAAGCAACTGTTTGCAGAGAGGTAAAAAGGGTGTATTTTCTATTCATTTTGATTATTTCTAGCATCACCTACATCATGCATAGCGCTTGATTTGTTCACATTAACATAGGTTATCTTTTATATTTATGAATTAACCATGACACAATGCAACCACATTAAAATGGGACACACACCATTGTGGTTTGTCTGTTCCTCATCCTGTAGCACATTCCAGACATTTAAGGGGATTTTACTTATTTTGATATAATAAAGGATAGAGCTTACAATTGACTCCCAAATGATGAGAAACAGATAATTGATTCACTATCACCTGCATTCACTTAATAGTTTTCCTCATTTCCACTGAATTGATGGATTTGCTAAATGGAATTTTCTACAATCAATCGATAAATGTTGTGATTATTTCCTATAAACTGATCATTTCGGAAATGTCATAATCTACAATCAATTATGTGATAAATGCGATGATTGACATAAAATAGTTTGATTAAATGCGTCATCTGAAATGTACATAGGAATCAGTAGATAAATGTGATACATAGTCTATCACTAATATTAATTTACATATTTGGTGAATTTCATGAGGCATACTTGAATTGTTAGATTTAATAGGTGTTCTTATCTACATATATTTTGTACCTTTGATGCGGTATTCATAGAACATGATATTATGCTGAAATGCTGAATTTTCTTTGTCACTTGCGCATTAAGCTTGTTGGCAATATTCCGCCACGCCACCTCCCTTGCTTTATTAATTGCTGCAGTATTGCCTTTTTCTTAATTATGTCCTTATAGTCCTCATACATTTCCATAAGGAGCGCTTGCGTCGAGCGTAGAAAAAGCCTCTGCTCACTCCTCTCCTTTGCTTTTTGACATTTTCGGCACGCGACTAGTTTGGGCTTTTTATTTTACCTGGGTGCGTGCATGAGCTATAGTGCGTAACTTCTACATGTCCATAAATGTCCGTTTCACCCAAGCCACTACTAGAGGAGATGACACAATGCTGATTAAGCCGATCGGCTCCTCTAATTTTAGTTTGCGTCAAAGAGTATGGATACCAAGAGGCAAAGCTCAATAGAACCAAAGAGCATGGATACCAAGAAGCGAAGCTCCGTTGAATTTTTGACAACAGCCACTAGGGGCGCTGCGGTAGCGCTGCCGCCACTTTGGACTGTTGAGCTTGGACTGTTGCGCCCAGACAACATGCAAGATGTCAAGGAGAGAGGATGGAGAAAAGTAAAAGAAAACAGTGTAGTGCAATTAACTGCAACAACTATCAGTGGAACACCCCGCACCTGGCCTTCCACCGTTTCCCGAAGATTCCCGACAGGTAAGAACTCCTGAGGTCTAAGTTTTAAAGTGTTTTAATATCAATTTAATATGTAGCCTATATATATATATATATATATATATATATATATATATATATATATATATATATATATATATATACATACATATATATATATATATATATATATATAGGCCTCTCAGAATCAGAACTGATTTCTGCTTTAGCATTAAAATATATTAAAATAGCCTATATATTATTATTATTATTATTACTGTACACACTGTAAATAAATCTTTATTCCTGACTGTGACGTTGCCAGTAATGTGTTTCTAGTTAAAATATTGATATTTTTTTTTGGATTTTTTTTTTTTAATTTTTTGGTAGATTGGCTTATGGGGTGATTTTGAAGGAGTTATTAAGTTAATCTTCTCATAAGTGGATGTAATATGTAGAGATGCCATCTAAGCCGTTTTTCTTCGTTTTTTTTTAAGCCTATATTTTGCTTTACAAAAACATGAAAAAGCAGCTGTGACCAAGCTATCACGAGGTGAGTAGCACTGTAAGCATAATTAATAGCAATATACTAAAGTTTGTCTTTGTGTTTTTGTATGCAAGCGGGTCTGCTGCGGTCTGCTGACAGTCCAAAATGGCGGCGGTAGGACGAAGCCATGGGCGAGTCTGTTGCTACGGGGCGTTCTATTGAGCTTCGCCTCTTAGTATCCATAACTCTTTGTTTGTGTGTCGACCGGCTACATTCCCGCGCTGGCCCACAGGAAATGCCGCGTTTTACCTCACAACAAGAAGGGAGGGGGATAGGAAGAGTTGGAGCGCAGGTAGAAAGAGAAAGCAACATGGCGGAGAACCCCAGGAAGCGGCTGAGACACGGTTCAGAAGTGGATCCTACCACAAAGAGAAAGCCTAGACGTTCGGCTGAAGGTCTATTAGCAAAGAAGGAAAGTGACCGAAGGAGAAGGCAAACAAGGATTTGTATTGGCGTAGCTTTTCCTCGGTGGAGAGCCCTGAAGGAAGAAATTGGGCTGAGGGCAGACACGGATGTTGCCTTGCTGCTGTTGGATAAGTAAGTGATTTAGTTTATATTATATTATGAGTAGTATGTGTTGCTGTTACATGTATCGGACCTAGTACTTAATTATTGTCTTGGAAATGGTGCTATGAACGTAATGTAATGTTAGCAGCCTGGTGTTCATCACCTTGTGTAGCATTGTGTACACGGTGTGTGGCGAGTGTTCTGGGTCCCTCCCAAGTCTCTTAAATTACTGCTAGTTATCTTACCTAGCCGACTTTGCTAGCTGTTTAGCCCCTCCCGTCTAGGAAAAAATGCGAGGAGCTAGCGCTAGGAGCGATGAGCCAGCATTGTTGGTTTAAGAGACATGAGACGTCCTTTCCACTGAAGCGTCACGTGAAGCGACGGCCATTCCTGATGACAGCAGCACAGCTGGATCTGCTGCATAATGGACCCAGCGTTTGGCGTAAAGTGACATCCCAAGTCACATTATATTCGCTGATCAAAGCAGTAACCCCCCCCCCGCCGCCGTCATGACTTTGGTCACACAGTTTTGCATGCATTACCATTGTTATTGAGTCATTTGCCGAAGTTTGTGGCAATTAAAGAACTGTCTGTAGCCCTGCGATTCCACTGTCACTGTGATGAGCATCATTATTATTATCATTATCATTATTATTATTATTATCACTATTATTAAATCCACTCGCCATCATTCAACAAGTCAGCTGCTGAGTGAATAAGACATCAGACCTGTCAGTCTTCCTCAATCAATTCAATTTTATTTATAAAGCCCAGTATCACAAACCACAATTTGCCTCACAGGGCTTTACAGCATACGGCATCCCTCTGTCCTTATGACCCTCACAGCGGATAAGGAAAAACTCCACAAAAAAGCCCTTTAAAGGGCCAGTGTGTAATATTTGGCATGGTTTATTGTCAAATCTGAATCTGAATCTGAATATTCTACCCATTGATATGTT
This sequence comes from Epinephelus fuscoguttatus, assembly GCF_011397635.1. Lineage (NCBI taxonomy): Eukaryota > Metazoa > Chordata > Actinopteri > Perciformes > Serranidae > Epinephelus > Epinephelus fuscoguttatus. Next base: position 26,176,048 of record NC_064753.1, on the reverse strand, counting down.
TATAATCGCCATCTTGCGCCGCCATGTATGTAAGGCGGCCCGAGCGGACTATCCAGCCAGCCAGAGAAGTGTATAAATAAACCAACAAAGACAGCAGAAGGAAGGAAGAAGGAGGAGGAAACAGCAGAGAGTGTTAGTAGTTTGTTGATAGAGAGTAGTGAAAAGTTTTTTTAGTTATAAAGTTTGCAAATGGACCACACTTACCACGCAACAGGAGAGAATGAACCCAAACTGTCATCTGCGAGGAAAAGAAGACGCAACTTCACTCCTTGTGATGCACTCTCTGCGACGCTTTTCCTCCTGATGATATATCTCCCCAACAATGGTAGCACCGAATCCTATTCTGTGCAGCAAAATGGGAGCGGAGGATTCAGCCTCTCTTCTCACCCTCTCAGCATCCAAGTTCCTCATCTGTATGCTCTGGCTCAAACAGGTATGGCTCTGGATCTGTGTCCGCTACAAGAAACTTTTCAAAATCGTGTTCAAAGTCGTCCATTGCAGCTACTATAGTCTGGAGATATTGCTAGGCTAAATAAACAGCTGAGCTCTGTTTACAGGCTACGCTGTCAGTCAGTGTGCGGGCTGGAGATTGGTGGAGCAGAGATGGGAGGGGGTGCCTGCTAGGTATTGTAAACGAGTATGTGTGTATGAACTGTGTGTGTTACGCTAGAAGAGTCAGAGTTTGGGACGGAGTCTTTTACCCCCTGGAGTGTTGCCGGAGTTTTTGGAGTGCTCAAATAAACTGGCCTTTTTCCCGAACGCTCCTCTGGTCTTCTGCTCGTGAGGGATTCATTACAAAATTGTAACATGGTTTAGATTTCTAAATAAACATTTACCTCGTCGCTAGATAGACCTACTCCTGAAAAACTCGTGTCTGTGCAAGGCTTTTTGTCCCTACGAGGCCACCGTCATTTACCCAACAGGAGGGGTGAGCGAGTGAGCCCTGCAATCTAGAATTTGACCGCTGATGTCACTGTTTTCAATGGTTTTCAACCCATTTTACACACTGGCCCTTTAACGGGGAAAAAACGGTAGAAACCTCAGGAAGACCAACTGAGGAGGGATCCCTCTTCCAGGACGGACAGACATGCAATAGATGTTGTACAGAAGAGATCAACATGATAAATTAACAGTAATCCGTATGACACAATGGGGGGGAGATGCAGGGCAGACGGTGACAGGAGCTTACAACAACATTAATGAAAGTTATAATATTAATTAATATTAATATTAATATTAATAGGCTAATATTACCTACAAGCTATTAAACATTCCACTCACATGACATGCAGGATTAATTAATGATGGGCAAATGTATTTGTGTGTGTGTTCCTGTGTGTGTGTGTGCGTGGTGTTTATATCAACACGTGTGGTTCTGGACACGAGCAGCTGCACATTTAACAGCCACACATCACCGACAGTCCGCTGAACAACACAACGGGTTGTGAATGAAATTAACTTAATGACAACATGACAGTCTTGCACTAAATATCATTAACGTTACTCTTTGTAGTCACGTAGGCATGTGAATTACCGCGTTTCATTGCAAAGAATGCATGTAACGCGTGCACTTGCGCTGTTTCTCCGCCATCTCGTTCAAATGAGCCACATGTAGGGGCAGGTATTTATACGTCATGGTGTTCAGCTGAAAAACACTTCCGGATAGGAAGCTCTCGACCATTCTAGCTTGTAGCTGCTTAAAGTTTGCTGCTAGTTCCTAGCGCTAGCTCCTTGCTGCACAAATAAGAGACTTGGGTCAGCCTAGAAGATAGCGGACCTCGAACGACTTCCGGTTCAAGTGAGGAGCTAGCAGTAGCACTATAAAAATAAGAGACTTGGGATGGACCCTCTGTGTACACGGTGTGTGGCAAGTCTGTACATTATTTGTTGTAATAACGCATTATCCACTGGGGGGGCGACAGAAGTTACGCTCTATAGCTTTAACAGGTGAGGCTTGAATTAGCGTCAGTTGGAGCCAGCTGATTTCACTTGACGGAACGGGTTGGAGCTAGTTTGGGAGTTGGCGTTTAGTCAAACTTTAAGATTACACTTTAGTCTAGATATTCTTAGCTACGTTGATGGAATACCCCCCTGAACAGAACACACACACATATTGGCTGTTTGTTTCTACCACTCCCCTCGCTGGAAGCCTCGGACCTTCCGCCGCCAGCCTCCGCCTTGAGACAGGTTTTTCCTATTTTATCTTATTTTATTATATTTCTCCCTCTCCCCTCACTGGAAGCCTCGGACCTCCCGTCACCTGCTCCCGTCTCAAACACAGAGGTCTCCATCTCAAACACGGAGGTCTCCCTCTCCGCGGAGCACCCACGGTGAACGCCCAGCCTGTTAAATAGCTTGTAACCATAACAACTGTGTGACACAAACTCAGTGCTTTAGTCATTAAATAATGTCGGCCTCGGTTCGGTTTCAGACATAACAAAACAGAATGAATGTTGAGTTCAGCCAGAAATATGCAGCAAGGAAAACCAGAAATTATCATCAATTTATAAACACCCAACGGACGCCCCGGACAGGACGTCAAAAGTGGACATGTCCGGGCAAATGAGGACGTTTGGTCAGTCTAGTACAGCTAGAATATTCGCATTTAAAAGAAAATTTATATGGTCCGCAAATCATGTTTATGTTTTTGAATTTGTGTTTTGGCCTGTTGCGCCACCCACCGCCGTCTACCAGTCACACAGTCAGTAGAGTCTCAGCATCCGGGTTGCCAGTAGTTATGACTAAGCTACAATGGCTGACGGTGCGACTAAACCCAAACGACCTCGTTATGATTCCCAAAAACAAAGCCAAGACAAAACTCGAGGCAAAGCGAGGGTCTATATAGGAGATGCTTTTAAACGGTGGAGACGGTTTAAAGCGGAGAAGAATTTGAAATCGGATGTTGAAGTGGCTACTCTTCTCCTCAACAGGTAAGCTTTAGCCAAAGTTGGCTAACTAGCATCATAGCTAGACGGGGATGGACATTTCGAATACTTTCAACTGTTATTCATTTTCGATCATACATTGTAGCCCATGTGCAGGTGGGTCCCGGTACATAGCATTAGCAACTGGCTCCTCCTCCGCTGTATCCTGGCAGCAGCGAAGCCGGTGTCGGGCAGACATGACTCGCGGCAGTATTTTGAATTTGAGTGCAGTAACCGTTATGTACCGAAAATGAAAACACGCAACTTACGAGCTCTATGGCAGCGCATATTTTCGAAGCGAAATGGCAGAGAGGGGAACGAAACGTTCACCTGAAGACGACCAGGATCCGACATTACCTCTAAAGATACAACGGTCGTTGTTGAAGAAGTTGTCGGATAAAGAAAGGGACAGAACCCAGATTAACATTTCTAAGGTGGAGAGCACTGCAAGAGCTAAAGGGGCTACAATTTGTCTCAGAGCTAGCTCTTCTTCTCCCGGACAGGTAACGTTAAGTAACAACATGAAGTCAAATGTCATTAAATTGACATTTAACAAACAATGCAGCCTTTCCTTTTCAGTTATTTTTGTAGTGTCAGTGCCAGCCTGGTGCTGCTTTTCCTGTGTGTCTGCATGCTGGCCTGGTGGACTGATAGTAAGTGTTGGAGCGGATCACTGGAATGGACTGCTTGAATCACAGAGCCCGGGCCAGTAGTTCAGAGTTTTACTGCAGGGTTCAACGCTAAGTTTTTTTTTTTCACTTACCCGGCCGGGCAAGTTGGTCAGAGATCTACTTGCCCGAAGTCAGTTTTTACTTGCCCTATAAAAATTGTTTAATTTAAGCGGCTATCAAATAACAAAGACTGCAGTTATTTTTATGTTATGTAATCTTTATTCACATTGTATTTATTAATTAAAACAACATATGTCATGTATTGTAGCTTAATTCCTACACAAAAATGACAGTGTCAGGGCTTAAAGTGAAAAATTTGTCAATCGTTCTCCATCTATAATTTTGCGCCCTACTTGAGCCATGCCCACCTCTATTTATTGTTCACCCCTCTCTCCAGTTCTGCTGTATTAACACCGGGTTTAATATATTTTGCTTCCATCTCTCTGCCCCGCTCTACTCTACTTCAACGCTACTTAGCTCTCTCTCTACGCTACCATTAGACTACCACATCCACCTGTTGCACAAAACGCACAGCAGTGTTTCCCCTAGGATGGAGTTGTAGCAGCAGAGGTGAAGCACATGTATGAAAAATAATTTCACATGCGTGAAACTTTTTTGTATGCTTGCAAAGCACAGCCTGCTGGGATGTTTTTATGTATCTACTGGCACCAGAAGGGCTCTTTCGGACTAAGTACACACAGTACATGTGTGCACAGTAATGAGCAGGTGAAATGTCTGTCTAGCTTACATATGAGGTGTCTCAAGATTTAGGAACATACAATTTTATTCAATATAATAAAAGTAAAAAGTCACATGACATGCTGCTGTTTTGTGCTATGACCTATTTAAGTGTTGGAAGTTGTTATTTACGTGACAACGCCTGAAAGCAACACAAGCTCAGCATGAGTGCCGTGCTGCGTTGCTGTGCGAGCAGCTGTTTGTCTGTGCGTAACAGCAGTCTCTTGATGGTTATTTACACAGTGTCCATAACAATAACTTTGTCAGCTGACAAACTGCACCGGGCTCGGGGTCAGGTTTGGTCAGGAAAATGCAGCCCAAGCTGCTCTAGCGTGCTCACCTGTGTATGTGGCGGAACTCCGCCGTGCACAATACAAAGAGCAGAGGAGAATTGTTAACGCGTGACCATGTAGAGACAGAAATGACACGAAGACATAACTTCTTAGATGACCTCACAACAGGTTTACAGAACTTTAACTTCTGCCTCTATGAGGAAATCAGGTGGACGGTGTTGTGGTCAGAGTGGCCCAGTGCAGCGCAGGGGAAAGGGTGATAGGCTTTGTTAACAGTTGTGTAACAGTGATCCAGAATATTCTTCTCTCTGGTCGGACATTTTATAAACTGTTTGTATTTGGGGAGTTCATGTGTGAGGTTACCTTTGTTAAAGTCGCCAAGGATAGTAACTAAGGAGACTGGGTAAAGTCCGCTCCACACACAGCAGCTATCTGGTTGGCGAGCATGCACTGTAGCCTACCTTCTGCACGTTGGCCTGCAGTGGGATGTAAACACCGACCAGAATGAATGAAACAAACTCAAGGGGGGAGTAAAAAGGTTTGCAGTTGATGAAAAAAGATTCCAGATCAGGAGAACAGTGCTGCTGGATCACTGTCACGTCATTACACCAGCCACTGTTAGTGTAAAAACAGATACCTCCACCTTTAGTTTTGTTACCTGTCAATCAACTTGCCCGACATACTGTTTTATTGGCCCGGGCCATCGGGCCATGGGTTATGTCAAACCCTGCAGTGGAAATCAGTTTTAGTTTTAGTCTCATTTTAGTCTTTGACATAATTTGACAGTTTTGTTATACTGTAATAGATTTTGCAAAAGGATGTTTGTCATGGTAGTAAAAACTCCATTGTAAGCATACCTTTAACTGTGTGTTTAGTCATTTAAACTAAGAATGTACCATGTTACTCTTGTATAATAAAAATGAATGTCTAAGGTTTGTTAGAAAAAGTGCAATACATAATCATGTCCTTCACAGGTTCTTGCAACAAATGACTTACAACCTGCAAGAATTAAGCTCCAATCCTCCTCTCCGATCATAACAGCTTAACTGTTGTGCCCATTTTAATTTACTATTTTCTTACAAGGGCATCAAAACCTAGCCAACACATTTAATCATATGCCCATTTTAATTCAGTGTCTGTTAACAGTAGGACCACCAGGATTACAGCGCCCCTCCAAGGGCTGCAACGGTCAGACTATAGAATGGGACTGACAACCTCTCCAATGCCTCATGTCAATTAATTAACACTATTTGTCGGCTTTTTATAATGCCGTTTTTTTTTTTTGTTTGTTTTGTTTTTTGCATGCTGCGCCGTGTCTCCAGTGAAAGTTGTGATTTGATTAGATTAACTTTTGGTCTATAATATTGTTGGCTAAATTACACATTTTAATAAAAAAAAAAAAACAACTTAAGAATAAAAGAAATAAACACCGAAATAATTAGTGGAAACTTTTTTTATTGATACTCCTCCTCTCTGACATACTAACGCACACACACACACACACACACTGAACACACGATTGAATGAATGAATAAACATTGGGTGCGGTTCAGCCGCAGTCCCACCGGCTGGCGCGGTCACTGTTGAGATTACATACGTTTTTTATTATTAACAAAATGTTTTTTTATTGATCGTATGAATGGTTTCATTTTCAAATAAATATTTGGAAACAAAAATGTATGCTTTGGTCTACTTTTACAGAGTTTTACAGGCGTTGTTGTTCCCGGCTTCCCGTTGTGGAGGCAAGGCTTCTGTGTGGCAAAACTGGACGTGCACCGCCACCGCGCAGAGGGCGGGGGGAGGTCATCCAATCAGAAAGATAAACTGAGAGTTTGAATTTGAGTTAAGATAATTAATTGGTTAAAAAGGACAACAATCAAGGCATTAAGGATGGTTGTAATCCAGATTGTCCAGCCGGCCAGTGTCAGCTTTTTTTTTCATGTTTTTACTCGTCACTTCATAATGAACAGAGATTTCGTTTTAGTTTTTGTTGTCAATACTTATTAAATTTACGTTCTCATCACAAATTAGTCACAGAATAAAGGGTTGTCAATAAAAAGTTTTTGTTTAAGTTTTAGTTGACAAAATTAACACTGGTTGCTAATGGCTAAGGTTAGCCTACAGTAGCGTAGCCTCTGAAACACGAACAGTATCTTCCTTGTGTGTTTCTACTTACCAGTAACGTTAACGCTACTATCTAACGTTACCACTGTAACCTTATTCTAAAACTCATCAGTCATCACTGACTCTGGTTGAGTTTTAAAATTCCGGGGTTGTGTTTGACTGTGTTGGTTGTAATCTTAACGCTCTCCTCCTCCGTGTGAAGCAAATTTATACTTCTGTTGAATCAACGCCATAGCTACGGCGTAGGCTCCACATCGACGTAGAGCCTGTGCGGTAGCCTGACATGCGCCTCCCCAGAATTGTAACTACACGTCGCAGTGACGCAGACCTCCTTTCTGTTTATGTATACTGACACCTTTTTCCTCAGTGGAAACGATCGAAGCTTGTGTTTACTTGTATTTCACAGATAAGAAACAATAAATTGTGAAGACAGTAAAGCCTCCACTAAAATAACATTAGAAGTCTTGTGTGTGATTTATCATTGAGGGATTTATACTACGGGATTGATCCTGGCTTCATATGAACAGAGAAAATCTCCACTTGTCACTAGGCTAATTTATACAATGTAAAATGCCATAGGCTTGTGTTAATAACGTTAGCATGTTATATTTGTTTGGAAAGCATGTTTAGTGTGACAGTTGTTTTGTCGGTGAATATTGTGAGTTGTAATGGAGCCAAATTGAGTGCCGTCACCATTGTTAAATGTTGCTGTTGTCCCTGGTTTCAAATGAGAAAATGAAAGATCGCTAGCTGCTAGGCTAATTTATACAACGTAAAATGCCATAGGCTTGTGCTAATAATGTTAGCATGTTGTATTTGTGGGGAAAATGTGTCCAGATAAAGACAAGTGTTTGTCTGCCAATGCTGCGATTTATAGTGAAGCTGATTTGCATACTTGTGTTTTCAGATTGTCTCTATTAAGCCACATTTAATGTGTTTAATGTGTGTTTTGAATCAACTAAACTTTACAGAACTTAACAGAAACCTCCTCTGCCATCCAGCATTTTGGAGGAGTAACTGCAGAGTGACACAGACACACCACCGCAGAAGTAAAAATGCTCACAACAGCGGAGGCGACGTGGGTAGGGTCTACGCACAACCATAAGTCCCCTAACGTTGCCTTGCCAAAACCTACATCTGTATTGAGGACGTAATGGAGGAGGGGGAGTAGGCCTTTGGAGGGAGGTGGAGTTGCAGGAGGAGGAGGGGGATGGGACTTTGGAGGGAGGCGCGAGTTGTGGATGTTCAGATTTTTTCTAAGTGCTGTGTGAAATGTAAGAAAGGTGAGAGTTGCTTTAATGTTTTGGGCTGATCACTTTATATTTTTATCTTAGCTATTTCTCAGTTTGAAGTCATAGTTGGAGGGTTGGTTCACCAAAATAGTGATAGTAGTCCACAAAAAATGAGATCTACTCATAGTCTTGGTTTAATAAACCTGCTTTCTCCACTGTCACATTCAGACAGAATCTACCAGGTAAACTTGAAGTTGACCTGTACCTCAGGCATTTGTTAAGCCAGGGGTAAGTTTGCATGTTTAACATTTACAGGTGGGGTTTTGTGACTAAGGGCAGGGTTTCTTTTACAGTTATGCCAAGTATAGCATGATGATGGCTTCTACTGGAACATGTAGACAAAAGCCAGCGGCACCATCAAGACCTGGACGTGTAGCAGCTGCAAGGTGAGCAGTCACAACCTTTCCCTTTTTTTTTTCTCACACACAAACAAAACACCTTTGTGTGGCATCGTTCTGCATGACTCTGGCTTCTAAATTGGATCACATTATATTTTACAGGTTTTCATGTTGTGTTAACCTCATAGGTGTAAGATAGTTAATATTCACAACTTCTGAATTGTCAGGAAATTAATTTCAGCATGTGTCTGCAGAGGTAAACAGCACCAGCAAAATGATGATAAACATGAATTTACATTTCAGTAGCTTTATATGTCTGTCAGTACTATATCGACTTCCCTGAGATACATTTTCACCCTCTTACCTTAATCAATGTCCTCTTTGTAATTTGTCATTTTCAGTTTTGTGGAGATGGAGGTCACCATGGAGGAGGAGGAGGAGGAGGAAAGCAACAGTGTGAAGAACAGACTGTAATTTTATTATTAATTATACAGGATATACTCCGTATCTGAATTTCTGCTTCTGCGGCTCATGTGATTCTAATATGTGTGTTTCTTTTAAATGTAACAGATCTGACTTGGAGAGCGATATGGAAAGCACCACAGAATCGACTGAGCTGAGTGCTCCAGGAGCTAATAACAGCTGTGATGGAGACGTTTACGTACCAGTAATGCCTCAGAGGTACCTGTTTGTCTTTGATGAAGCCTCATTTTTAAGAGTCAAGATCTTGAAGTGAATTGTGTGTACTCTGAATATAATGAATAGAACAAGCTTTTTCCCCTTTTAGATGACACCTTTATATTAGAGTCACAGCCAATAGCATGAAGTTTTTGTGTCCATGTGTTTTGTGTGAATGGAAACGGAGATATGCATGCTGGCATATATTGTACCATAAGCCCCTTTTTGAACTACCAGATTTTCGACGAATGTTGGGCTGTTTTTCCAGCAAGCTGTGAGCGTTTAGACGCACAGATCCGGATTGGCGAGTTGATGCGAGGTGCCAAATTTTCCGCCTCGTAGGGTAGTCACATTGGCAGAACCCTTTTAGTTTAAAAAGACTGAGGCAGCTTTCAGCAACAGGAGGGGCTGTTGATGACTTGTGGGAGGGGCTGTTGAAAGCGCTGCACGTGCGAGCCACTAGCGGTGGTGGTAGCAAGAGGGAAACGCAAACCTGACAGACACTGTAAAGATGAGCAACTGGGGAGACAATAACTTGCGCGCCCTCCTTGCCCTCGCAAACAAAGAGGCCATCAACCGTTAAATGACGGGAACGGTGAAGGACGGGCAAAGGACTGAGCAGCAGCAGCATCCCTTGGAGTACATCACTGTTTACGTTACATGCTGAGCTACACATTTTGTTACTTGCTCACGTGCCCCATTGCCCTGAAAAAGGCGCATTCTGTATGAACAAAAGTAGGTAGGCGGCATTTCGCTGCACTCAGTGATTTTATTTATGTACTGCCAATGCTGAAAGATGACTGCTTGGGCTTTCCTGCAAATTTGGACAATTCCTATTTTAAAAGGGCTTTTATTTCTGCCTCTACAGCTCATATGATTCAAATTTATATATTTTTTTTATTTAACAGATCTGACTTGGAGAGTGATATGGAAAACGCCACAGAAACAACTGAGCTGAGTGCTCCAGGAGCTGATAACAGCTGTGACGGAGACGTTTACGTACCAGTAATGCCTCAGAGGTACCTGTTTGTCTTTGATGAAGCCTCATTTTTAAGAGTAAAGATCTTGAAGTGAATTGTGTATACTCTGAATATCCTGAATAGAACAAACTTTTTCCCCTTTATAACTCTAATATAAAGGTGTCATCTAAAGACTTACATGTGGCCCACAGTTCTGACATGCAGAATCTAGTTATGTTTCCTGTATTTCATCCCATCTGTCACTTAGTTTTGCTCAAATCTCATAGTGGAAGTATTAGTAGAGTGGAAAATTGGAGCAGCAGTACACTGAAAACGTTACAGATACACATGGATCTATTTTAGGTTGCACTGTCCAGAGCAACTTGTTTAGTAAAGCTACGCCTATGGGTTCAGGCAGGGGTGATACCAGTTCAGCCCTCTTGAAATGTACCACCATCTCTGTCAGTGTTTCCCCTATATGCAACTATTTTTTTTTTTTTTTTTAATTCATCTTAGCGCTTTGGAAACTACTAGGGATGCATTGAATATTCAGTAACTGAATATATTTGGCCGAATATTGCAAAAAAACCCACACATTCGGTATTCGGTGGAATAAGTGAAAAGCAAGACCAAATAAAAGCGACATGTTTTGATAACGCAATCAAACAGCTTGCAGTGACGGATGGAGTAAAATGTCGGCAGTGTGGCGATATTTTACTCTGTCCGTCACCACACTCACACTTGCGACTAAAAATAGTTCTGTGCGAGCAAAATAAATCATTCAGCACGCTGTACAGATTTCAACCAGCAGCAGAAATGAAAGGCAAATCCCACCGGTTGTGGGTTGAACGGGGGGTCACAGACAAAGACAAGAATACGTATTCCTGTCAAATACGGCGCAAGATAACGGCTTACTGGCGACGGAGAAGCCCGACTCTAATAATGTCCTCTTCTTGGCGTCATGACTGCCCAAAAGGACCTGGACAACCAAGCCGTGGTGGCACACAGGTATGTCAGAGGAGAAACGAGCCGTTCACATTTCTCTCTTTGTGGCAGGTAACGGTCCACAAACCTCACCGCACTTTAGGAACTGTTCTTTACTTGTCAGGGGAGGAGGGTGGCTGGTTGATTTTTATTTTATTTATTTATTTTATTTTGATCCCCCCTATGTTAATCACTTATTGATGCTGTTTTTGAAGTATGAATAAGTCAATAAGTAATTTATTCCATTGAAATATCACTGATGTATTATAGAAAAGTGATTTTTTTTTTTTTTTTTTTATAAATGACAAAAGGCACATCTGCCTCATTTTTGCTGTGATATCGTAATACTACTCAGAACCATATTTTCACTGGTATCGTACCGTGGGTCCCAATTTTGGTACCGTGACAACACTAATCTGGAGGGGGTTCGCTTGCAAAACTAATGAAAAACTAAACAACGGTATTCGTTACTCGGTATTCGGCCAAGTGTTTAATTTTATTCGGCTTCGGCCACAAATTTTCATTTCGATGCATCCCTAGAAACTACCTTTTATATTATTTGGCGCTACAGACGTTTCATATCCAGTTCAATACACACACACTTGTCAATAAAGCATATAAAAGGAGAGGAGAGGGCTCCGTCTTATCTCTTCATAAACTAAAGTTATATTATTTTGAGCGACGGACACTTCATATAACATAACATTAGACTATTTATTGTGTTATACGGTGAAACATTTCACCTTATAACATGATGACTTATATTGTTTACACAACGGCATGTCATTTCTGTCTCCTTACAATCCTCCTCCGCTCTCTGTATCGTGCACGTCAGAGTTCGGCCCTGATTCCTGCCCTGCTTCTGTCTCTCCGCCATTACGTCTTCTTTGTTGTTGAACGTGCTGCTGACTGACGAGTGTGACGTGCGTCATCGATGAAAAGATTCGGCGTAATGAAAAGAATCGATAAGGGAATTGTTAAGCTAAAGGCTAATGATATCAATGAATTGAACCAGTTGGAAGCGGTTCTTAACAGGATCTGGTTCTCGATTCCCATCCATAGCTATAACTTTGTTCCAGAATGTTCCACCACTCAAACACTACAGAAGTTTCCCCAAGTTACAAGAACAATGGATTGCAGGGTCATTCTGTTGTTTTCTATTACAGTCAAAAAGCATCTGAACTTAAACTGGAGTGTGAAGAAGAGGAGCTGGAGCCATGGCAGAAACACACTTTACATGTTCGCTTGAAAGAAGAGCATGATGTTGGAGAGTTGAGTATGTCACACCAAATTACTGAAGAGGTTTTCAAACATCTGAGTACTGTGAAGTCTGCTAGTTCTTATTGTAAAAATTCTGTGTTGTTACAGTAATTATCTTCATCCGTTTCTTAAACTTTACCCTGTTGGGTCCTAAAAGTAAATTGCATGTAATGTATTTTTTGGTCTTTTTGTATGTTCTTACAGGTGATGACAAAACAGATTGTAAACCAGATCCTTCGTCTCTTCAGAGCTGGGCAGCTGGTCAGTACATTGTGACACCTGAGGCCTGTGGCGCTGTCCACACTTTTGAGGGACATCAAATCAGCAACAACCCCGTGTCCTTATCCAGTGTCCAGAGTCCTGAAGTATATGCGACATCATCTAACAAACTGCAGTCAGACCAGTCCAACTCACAGACCCTCTCTGTACCTTTTCCTCCACCGTACCTTACTGAGATTAAACTTGAACCAACTGAAACATGAAACATAAAATAATAACCTGAAACATAAGGGGAAGTTCACAAGTTACAATTACACACAATTTGTTGTCGAACATAAATGTGTCATATCTGATGCACAAATTGATAAATTGCAGATTATTTGCACATCTAAGTGTTGTCTCCTCTGACATGACAACAGTCTGGGGAACCCTGTTCACAACACCTGTCACCTCATTTACCAAGTCCACATAAAACAAATCAGTTTTGTAAAACTTTGGTACCAGTCTTTCGGTCATATGCTACCTCATATGTACAGGTTTGTAATATAGTGTATAGTGAAATAAATTCTTAAATTAAAACCCATTTCCATGTGATTTATTGTTTCAATCAAATGAATGGTGTTGGTTCACAGTTTATCTCTAATATATTACAGAGTTGAACCTGGACTCTATTTTCCCATGCTCCTCCACCTTGTTCAGACCAAAGCAGCAGCCCTGAGAGGAAATGCATGTTTACTTTTGGATTTTATGAGTCACACCACCCATGTGACCTGGATGTGGTCAGAGGCAGTGCAGGTGAACTTGGGTCACTCTGTAGTGTACTGTATGCATCAATTACGGAGGGCAAACTCAACATGTTTTCTAGCCCTCACACCCGTAACTTCTGATCCTGTCTGTCACAAACATGCTTGAAGACCATTGTAGTTAAAGTGGACACATTAACTTATCACAGATTACATCATTTAAAAACATTTGACATCAAGGATCTGTGCTACCAATATTGTCAATGCTGTTCTCAAAGTTGTAACTCACTGAAGCCATACTGTACTTAACTACAGTTGTAGAGCCCAGTCTTGTTTGACCCAGTATCCAGTACATCCTGCCCCTGATAATCAGGTATGAACAACATGACTTGGGTGGGGAAAAATACATGGACTATGTACACTATGTCACTTTTTGCTTTGGATGGGGAACTTTATCATAATGCTTTATCTGAGTTTTACTTTTGTCAGGAAGTGCTCAGCCTTCATATCCTTGAGATGATGGATCTCTGTACACAGAGCGCAGATAAGGCCTAGATAAACCCTGAAGATAAATGTGATAAAAACTGAAAAGTGAGTATGGTGTTTCAAAAAGCATCTCGCTGATTCATAAATTAACAATTACATCAAAATAAAGAACAATATGGAAACCCTCTAGATTGAGTATTCCTATTTTAGCAAAAATAAGTAGATAGGCTATGATAATCAAACAGCTACAGTTATAGGTACTGTCTCTTACAAGGGCCTTTGTGTGAGGTTTAAAGGTCCAGTGTGTAGGATTTAGTGGCAGTTAGTGGTGAGGTCTCAGAACTGAAACGTCTCCCATGAGCCAAGCGTGCGGGGTAGGATGCAATGCACTGAACCCCCAACTGCCCAGAGTGTCTGTCCATGGGCGGCCCCCTCACTCTGATATCTCTCCATTTAATACATGTATAGGTCCTGTTTGTGCATGTGCGTATTTCAGGCCTGTGTGTATATGACAACAGAGTGAAAACAATTGAATTTCTCCTCAGGGATTGATAAAGTATGTCTTCTTCTAAATGTTTTTGTCTCTTTTCTTATTTTGGTCTCCACTTTTACAAAGTATTTGCCTGTATTTTTTTGTGTTGTATTATTGTTGTGTATTACTACATCTCAGTAATCCTTCACCTCTTGTTTAATTTCTAAAAGCCTAATAACCAAGGACATGGGCTGCAAATTAGCCACGGCTAGAGACTTGTATGCATTGCATCTACTTTGCATTTTATTTTGTATTTTATATATGAATCAGTGGTTTATGCATTTGTCGCTGTCAAATAAACAACAAATAAATAAATAGATAAATTTAATAATTAGTTTAATAAACTTTTTTTGGAGGTGAATTAAATGTCAAAATCTAAGACTTCATAACATTTTCAGTCTTTCAACAGAATCAGTTTTACATGATTAATGAATTAATAGATTAAGTCATTAAACTCAAATTGACAGCACATCTCATTAGCCTGTAATCGACATCATTGACTTTAATAATGTCATAATGAAAAAAGACTGCATAGGATAAAAGCTGTCTGTTAATATGCTGCAGACTGAAGTGCACATCATTCAGTGTGATTGTACTTTTTATTGTATTATCAGTGCATATAATGTGTTACTGAAAAGGCAGTGACACCGTGGTATTTAACTGTAAAGAAAAAAAAAACAGTTTCTCTAAAGCAAATCTATTAGGAGAGACCAGGAAGTACTACAAATACACAAAGGAAGTGATGGAGAGACATGATTGGTCCAGACAGTCCGACCACTTCCGCCGCTTTGGGCTAGCGATACACTTATCTCCCCGTCCTGTATCAAGTAAACCTGGACTGTGTGAACTCTGTCTCCCTCAGATCAGCGACCAGACCCGGATCTGCCTAGAGACCCAAAGGCTGAGAGGTAGGCTGAGACAGAGACCCTGAACACCACACTGTGAGGACGCCCAGATAATGTGGACATGCTAACAGAGCCTCACAGAGCTGTGCATGAAAGCAGGTGTTGTGTCGATTTGTGCCGAGATTTACATGCAGCCCGCGGGAGCGCGCACAGCGGGACACCAAAACTACCGGACATTATAATGATTTGTACAGCAAATGAATGTTTAAAATAATATAATCCTCTTTTGTTGTTTGTTTGGTTGTGATAAATAATCTGAAAGCTATAGTGTACAAACGTTTGGAGTCATTAGTGTTTTATCAGACTCAGTAGAAGAAGCATTTCCTTGATTATTGGTCTGAAGTGTGCAATATTTCCTTGATTAATGTCTCGTATTTCTGAGGGTGAAAACTTTGGTGTTCCTTTTCGGCACGTATTTAAGCATTTCATACACTTATACTATTAAACTAAACTGTTCAGCCAAAATGGACCCATACATGTACTGATAGACTCATTTGATTCATAGATCTCCAGATATAAAGTTACAATGCACATTAATTATTCGGCAGATGTATTATTTATTACCTGCTGACATTTACATCCCCACCTTTCTCAGCTCAGGTGAGTGCTCTATGTAAATCACACTGTCTGTATGCCCGTGAAAAAGGCATTCCCGTCTCTGTCATGTTTATTTTACAGATGACCAATGTCGAGAAGGGGCCAATGAAAAGATCTATGGTTGACCCTTAAATGGGATCAAGTACAACAATTAACTTGCTAACAGTACAAGTTATATGTATTTACATGATAAACAATTTCATAATTAAAACACATTTCAGTGTGCCATCTGATGGAAGTGAACTCCTGACCTTTTGATTGACACCTCACCTCACTTTTTTTTTTAAAGCACCAGGACAAAACCTTGAAAATGTGTTAAATGTTTATTTTTCTGTGATATTATTATCTACTTTGAATTTGGACTAGGTGAGGCTTCATGATATGGACCCATTGTGTTTTCAAGGCAAATCTTCAGGCAAAGATTAAAAACAATCCCTACTCTTTAAGCTACCTTAAACTTAAATAACTCAATGACAGAAGCACTTACAGTGATTCCGACTGTTGGGGGAAAAACCCAGCATTACCTGTCAAATGAGACCATGCATGTACATGTACTAAAAATGAAACAAGAACAGCTTATTATTTACTATGAATATACCCTTTATAGGTGTTTGAGGTGAATGTAGGTGACTCTTAAAGGACCACAAAGAGATTTTAAAATAGCTACATTGATCAAAATCTGAGGAACTATAAAAAGACATTGCTCCATAATTCCAGACAATGACTGATGCATTTGAGTTTGAGGAGTTTAGGACATCTCTGACTGCAAACATACTGAAAATCAAACATGTTTATTGTATGTCTCGACAATAATTTTGTACACATTTCCAGGGAATGCAGCCAGTGGTGTTTGGTATATTTGGAAAACTTAAAAAATAAAGAAGTTCAGTTAAAGTACAGGTCTGCCTTCATACTATCTGTTTACCTGACTTATTTTTGTCTCCCTTTACAGCTCCAATGCCCAGTTGTGTCCCGGTCAGTCCCAGGACGTCTGTGGTAATGCACTATGTCTAGGCTGAACACTTCAAAATTAGGTTTTGGACCAAGCTGCATACAGCGACTGGACCCTTTCTCAAATATGTCAAGTCTCTCTCTCTTTATGTTTCAGGGTGGAGATGGCTCATAGAGGTAAGCCTCAGAGTTGCTAATCTAGAAGCATCAGCCTGGTGTGTATGAGAAAGATGGTATGGCACGCAAAATCCACACTCCCCTCTTTTTTATTACTGACTTGCTCTTTATTTGTTTGTTGTCACTCAACAAGAGAGAACAGAGATTCGAACGGAGCAAAGGGAAACTTTGAAATCGTTTTTTAAGGAGGGAATGACACGTGTTGGTTCACCCTTAATACCAAGAGCCGCATCAGCTACTGGTTTGGAAACCTGTGTCATAGAGGTGAGGTTGACTCTCATGCTACATGTCAAAGATTCTTACATCATTTTGCTGATTATAAATTTGTTAAAATGCACTTTAATTGATGTAAAACCATTTAAATATTTTTGTTTTCTCTTCCAGAACTGGATTGGAAACTACAGAAGGTCCTTTAAAGCTCCTTCTGAGCCGCGGCCCTCAAAGCCGAAGCTTCACACACGAGAGCTGTCGCCATACAATCTTTTTTGTAGGGACCTCCTCAGAAACAAAGGTAAGAGACAGAATTTAACAGATGCTTTTAAGTCTTATATTGAAAGGTTTGTTGTTGTACATACTGGCCATGTTTACATTAGGGCTTACAGGAGTCGTGAGAAAGATTTTCAGGATATTGTTATTCACTCCCATGCATTCTGCTTAGAGTAATGGTAGTCTCTGGCTCTTCCACCAACAGCACAGGGTTTCTCCCTCTTCTCTTGTCCTGTGTTTATTGATATATTATGTATTTATCTCATTTTTACAGTTATTTTGTATGTGTTTTTAGTTGAAATATATTGTGTTTAAAAAAATCCACTGTAAAAAGTTCAGTCAATGCATGGGGTTTTCCAAAGTCAGCGAGTAATCCTGTAAAAAAATGGAGATTGATCAAAATAGTCGTGATTATTAGTTTTACCATAATCGAGCATCCCCAGTGTGAATGTTCTCTAAAGTGTTAAGCTTTCTCTCTCTCCCTCCTCTCCTTTTTCCTCAGGCACATTAAACGATATTAAGGGCAGGTGGTCGACATTAGGGGAAGACGAGAAGCAGAAATACTATCGAGAAGCAGCAGCACTGAGGTCACAAGGCCTGGCAGAGGACCTCAGCCCCGAGATGAGGGAGCTCAAAATTAAAAAGCACCTGAAGCAGCTGAAGTTTGAGGTTTGGAAAGAAGCGTCATTTGTCATCATAGTATTAGATGTAAAGATGATTAAACTGTGATGTGAGCAGAGCACTGTGACAGACAAGTGTTTGAGTGTTTATATTTAGATTCTTTTATAATTTCAAATTATGTCATCCCAAACACATAGGGTTTTAACACATAGGGTTTACTTAATTATAGTCATCCACTGATCTGCATACTCAAAGCATGTAATCCACATGTATGTAAGGAGCAATTACACGTGAGAAGACAAGCATAAGAGGTGCATAATTTCAACATCAACCCCACATGAAAAAAGTAGTTGGTTCAAGTTAGGGCTGGGCAATATATTGATATCGTATTGATATTGTGATATGAGATTAGATATCGTCTGTAAACACAGCTAAGGTTTAGTTAATATAATCTCCCTCAGCAACTGTTTCTCATAATATTTTCACCTGTGACATCACTGATTTCACAGAGACTACCTAGAACTGTAATGAGTTGTTTCTTCAGTGTGTGTGTTGAAAGTCTAAATGTTGTTTTTGTCTATTTTGTGTATAATCCCTTATTTACTATTTTTGTGGTCATCTTGTTTGACTAAATATTGTGAAGGTGTCCAAACTTGAGGCTTTGGGTGTGGAAACGGCCATTTTGTCATTTGACCGCCATAAATCCGGTTTAGAGGTGTATCAACTGAGCAGCAAAGGAGCAAAGGACACAGTCAACAACTTTGCACTCTACTTTAAAGGTGACTGTAGTTACATTAAAATCCACAGACATCTGTAGTAGTGCAAAGATACATAATACAGTTTTAGGAAATGAATTGTTGCCTGTTGTTTAATTTGCAGCCAGCTTCTCAGCCCCAACAGCTCCTCAGCCACAACGCCAACACCAAAGATCAAGCCGCAAAACCAAAGATCAAGTAGATGTGCTGGTTAAAAAAGTGCAGGATGTGTTCAACCAAAAATATAGTAAGCATGTTTTCTTTTTATAACAGTGTAAAGAAACTGCCTAGACTTATGTCTTGATAAGTTAATACGCCTCCATGAATCAGTGGCCTTACTGTCAAACTAATAAATGATTCATCTCATGTGTCCAACGACCATAAGATTATGACACTTTAACAAAATGACAGGTCTACGGCCTGTGCACTGGATATCAACAGGAGGGGAAAGTCAGTTCTTTACATGCATGTGTGTGCCCATGTCTTTCAGAGGAGGCTGGAGGTATTGGGAGGCTCCCCTATCAGTCCTTGATGAATCAAAGCTTGAACATAAAAGTTGCTGGACTGCCCAACGGCCTCACGCTCAAGAAGCCATCCTTTTATGGAAGGAACCAATTGGAAGCCATTTTGAAAGATGCTAAGCAGATTTCATTCAAAATATGTAAGTGAACAGTGTCTCATGTTTGTGTGTGTCTTTTGACTTGATGCAAAGTGGGTTAAATCAAAAACTAAAAATCAATACAGGCATACATGTGAGACCTTGTATGCTGCTGGGCCACTGCAAACATTTAGAACAGCTTTATTGCATTTTGTCATAGAGTCTGTATGTGTATCTGTATATTGTTAGGGGTGTGACATTCAGTTGGACTTTTCATGATTATAGTGGAGCACATTTTCTAAAGTCAGGCTCAGTCTACAGGAGTTTTAAAATCCTAACTGATTTTGAAGTGACACAAGGAAAAACTTCACAGATGTTCTCTCTAGTCCCAAACATGCACTCACTACAAGATTTGGAAATAATGGCTCAGCACACTGCAGGATATTATTAACATCATCCTTCCAGAGGGAGCATAAATGCACTGCCTCACATGATCTCATGAGGAAGCAGATGCAAACAAAATAGAGACTAATGTGGTGCGACAACTTGCTGTAATGTTAACAATGCTTTGGAGCGAGAAAAAACAAAAGCAGAAGGCTAAATGAGTCCAGATGACAAAAGGGTCAACACTGGTTGTTTATTCTTCAGCAAGATGGAGGTGAGATTTAGGAATGGATCTGTAAACCTATCATTTTATTAGATAATCTGGGCTGAACATCATTAATGACCAAGGTCCCAGACCAGATTTCTCCTCAGATTGTCAGGAGGGGCTAGGAGACCTCTTAAGACCATCCTATAATTGTTGAGTTGAATGTAACTGTAGTGACTAGGGGTGTAAGAAAATATTGATACACTTGAGTATTGCAATATTATGTTTTATAATACTTTGCTGATTCTCCAAAACACTGCACTGATTTTTAAATCTTGCATTTTTTTTAAATTTCTTTAACTAAACAATCCTGCAAGCCCATATATTATTTTCATTTTTTACTGATATAGTCAAATGTTAATTTCTTTGCTCAGTTTGCACAAAAAATAGTGCTATGATGTTGAATGTAAGTGACTGTGATAAATACAAAAGCAGATCCCACTGTTCTGACTGCATAAAAAAGGTAAACTTGTAATGCATACAATTTTATGTTATTTATGCAATGACAGTTTTCCTAAAATGAGATAAAATGATTACAATATAGTGCCTTGCTTTCATTACCACAATATATCGCAATGTATTTTATCTTAACTCCTGTATCATGATACTTATTGTATCACTAGGTTCTTGCAGATCACAGCCTCAGGAGTCACTGTGATGGCCTGTGGCAATGGCTTTCATTGATATGACTGTGTGATTATTTTTTCCCCAGCAATGCAGGAATAGACTCACAAGTCAGTCTTTAGACGCTTTGCTTAACTAAAGATCAGAAGGCGGAGATCTCTGATTGTCTGGTGGCGAGACTAATGCAGGAATAATACCAGTTATTTTTTATGCTCAACTATAACTGTTCCTTTTTTGCCTCAACATATGAACCAGATGCAACACGATGCCACTGCACTGACACAGCAGAGGAGCTTTCAGAGGACATGGACGCAGAAGGTGTGCTGAGTTGTTTTTATTTTATCTCTAAATAAATATTTAACATTACACATTATTCTTTTCTAGATATGTGACTGTGGTAATTCGACCTTATTACACAACACATTTGACCACAGTACACATTATTGTATGATGCAAATAAATAATAATAAATAATGTGACCATATCGTCACCTCTGTGTCACAGTTTAATGTCTTCATATCAACAGACACAGCAGACGGCATCCAGACGAAGTCGTTGGAGAAGATATTAAAGGCCATGTGTAGAAATGGTATTTCTTTTTGTAAATTTAACACATTTTGAATATCTGTCACTGTTACAGTTTTTTGGTTTATTGCTTAAAGGAGCCATATGTAACATTCAAAGCATCATACAATTTTAAGTCTGAGCCAGGATTGTCTGCACACAGTTCTCAACATGATGTTGGCTGAGCCAGCAGCGAGCAGCTATGCTAACTCAATAAACAGTGCTAACAGAAACTGAAATCTCATTACCTGTTACTGAATGTTTTCTTGTTTTTACTTCCTCTGAAAAAAATTAAGGCCAAGTCGAAGAGAAGAGAGAAGGGAGTTCAGTCGCCAAGGTCAAGGTGAGGCATCATGTACAGGCTATATTACAAAGAGGAATTAAATATATATTTAATATATACTTTTAATAGAAAATTTTAATCAGCATGTCAGACTCTTGGATGGAGTCATCTGTGGATCAAGGAAAATATGGAAACCAATGAAATTACTCAAGTGAGATCATACAAATTTGAAATGGAAAACTCACCTTGAACGGGCGTGTGGAGCTTAAAAGAAGTGGGCAGTGCGGCCCTAATTACCAGCAATTCACTTTTAATGAAAAATATAGATTAGTTTAGCTTTAAATGTAAACCAGTTGGATATCAGTTATAGAGAAACAGGTTTGATTTGATGAAATTGACATAAAACCAATATTGTTGAAGAATAAATAATTGGTTTACTGGATTAACCTCTTACTCACACCTAGTGATGGAGTATGAGGTCACAGTTTTCCAGGAAGTGTAACTCCCCATGTGAGCATTTATAAATGAATAAATTAACAAAAACAAGATGATGTCACACCTGCGCTGAGATGACTCAGTTTGGGGAAAAAAAGCAAACATTAAGTTGTTTCAGTTTTCCCAATGAAGATGTCCCAACCTGCTCCATGTGTCAGTGAACAGGCTCCACCTTCAACCTATTTTCATTCATCAACCCTTAAGTCCTCAATGTTTCAGCAGTCAACATCGATGAAGAGAGACTCATTTATGAGGTTGAGAAGTGGCATGTCTATGATCCACATTGTATAGATCACAAAATGAACCATTCTAGCAGAGAAAACAATAAAAACTTCATTTAATATTAGTTATGAATACATAAGTTAGACACTTGTGCATTTGCAGAGGGAGAATTTGCAATGGTGCCAAAAAAAAATCTCACCCCCTCAAAGATTAAAGGGAAAATAATAAAAAAAAAATAACCAACAATTATTTAATTTCATCTACTAAAATGAAGGACATCTCTGATCCAAACCCCTGGGATGAGGAGAGGATGGCTTCTAGTGAAGCCACAAAGTCTGCTTTAACTTTTGACAAGACCCCTATATCTGGTATTACTCCAAACAGTGCTGTTGATGCAACCAGAACAAAGAGCACCTGAAGTGTCCCTTATAACATTTTAGAAATATTGAACAATAGTTATAAAGAGATGGGGAGGACTATAACATAAAAGGATGAAGATGTGAATGTAAATAGGATGGTAAATTTAGGTTAGAATAGCTTAAAATTAGAATATACATTTATCCAAATTAATTCGACCAGCCAGGGATAAAGGGATTTAGTATTGACCTTTTTGAGAATTTAGATTTCAGTAGGTTTATACAATGCCTGGCCAAAAAAAAAGTCACCACCAAAAAAAAAGGTCATACACTCTAATATTTCGTTGGACCGCCTTTAGCTTTGATTACGGCACGCATTCGCTTTGGCATTGTTTCGATAAGCTTCTGCAATGTCACAAGATTTATTTCCATCCAGTGTTGCATTAATTTTTCACCAAGATCTTGCATTGATGATGGTAGAGTCTGACCGCTGCGCAAGGCCTTCTCCAGCACATCCCAAAGATTCTCAATGGGGTTAAGGTCTGGACTCTGTGGTGGCCAATCCATGTGTGAAAATGATGTCTCATGCTCCCTGAACCAGTCTTTCACAATTTGAGCCCGATGAATCCTGGCATTGTCATCTTGGAATATGCCCGTGCCATCAGGGAAGAAAAAATCCATTGATGGAATAACCTGGTCATTCAGTATATTCAGGTAGTCAGCTGACCTCATTCTTTGAGCACATACTGTTGCTGAACCTAGACCTGACCAACTGCAGCAACCCCAGATCATAACACTGCCCCACAGGCTTGTACAGTAGGCACTAGGCATGATGGGTGCATCACTTCATCTGCCTCTCTTCTTACCCTGATGCGCCCATCACTCTGGAACAGGGTAAATCTGGACTCATCAGACCACATGACCTTCTTCCATTGCTCCAGAGTCCAATCTTTATGCTCCCTAGCAAATTGAAGCCTTTTTTTCCGGTTAGCCTCACTGATTAGTGGTTTTCTTAAGGCTACACAGCTGTTCAGTCCCAATCCCTTGAGTTCCCTTCGCATTGTGCATGTGGAAATGCTCTTACTTTCACTATTAAACATAGCCCTGAGTTCTACTGTTGTTTTTCTTCGATTTGATCTCACCAAACGTTTAAGTGATCGCCAATCACGATCATTGAGGATTTTTTTCCGGCCACATTTCTTCCTTGAAGACGATGGGTCCCCACTATCCTTCCAGTTTTTAATAATGCGTTGGACAGTTCTTAACCCAATTTTAGTAGTTTCTGCAATCTCCTTAGATGTTTTCTCTGCTTGATGCATGCCAATGATTTGACCCTTCTCAAACAGACTAACATCTTTTCCACGACCACGGGATGTGTTTTTCGACATGGTTGTTTAGGAAATGAGAAGCAACTCATTGCACCAGTTGGGGTTAAATAACTTGTTGCCAGCTGAAAGATAATCGCCCATGCAGTAATTATCCAATAGGAGGCTCGTACCTATTTGCTTAGTTAAATCCAGGTGGCGACTTTTTTTTTGCCCAGGCAGTGTATGTCTGTCAGTACTTTATCGACTCTTTGTCTTATTCAGTGCCCTCTCTGTAATTTCAGTTTTGAGGAGATGGAGGTCACCATTGAGGACGATGATGAATGCAACAGTGTGAAGAACAGACTGTAATTTTATTCTTTATTATATTTCGATATATGTTGTATCTTTATATGTGCTTCTTTGGCACATTCGATTCAAGTGTCTTTTCTAACAGATCTGACTTGGAGAGTGATATGGAAAACGCCACAGAAACAGCTGAGCTGAGTGCTCCAGGAGCTGATAACAACTGTGATGGAGACGTCTACATACCAGTAATTCCTCAGAGGTACCTGTTTGTCTTTGATGAAGCCTCATTTTCAACAGTCTAGATCTTTGAATTAGTCCTGCATACTGTGAATAAATTGAATATAACAAACTTTTTTTTCATCTTTCTTTGATGATATCTTTATATTAAAGTTATAAAAACATTTTACTTGGTCCACAATTTTGGCCTGCAGAATTTATGTATGTTTCCAGTATTTCCTCCCATCTTTCGTTCATTTTTGCAGAAACCTTATTGTAGAGAGGAAAATTAGAGCAGCAGTGCAGAGGAAACTTTACAGATACACTCCTTATAGTGGAGATACAGGTTCATTTTGGGCTATGCTGTTCAGAGCAACCTGTCTAATTAGGCCACACCTACATTAATGTTTTTTTTTTTCATTATTTAATGATAAAAGCACCTTTTTAAACCAGTGGTTCCAAACTGGCGGGTCGCAATCCAAAAGTACGTTGCGGGTCCATTCTGAATGGACCACGAGTGACTCACATATATGTCAAGTTTGTTGTAGAGTGGGTGACTAACGGACAGCCACTTAACAGAGACAGCATGGCCAAATGCAGGACGCTGAATATATTAAACTGTGTGGACCATGAACTAATGACGAAGGAGAAATCTGGACCCTGTGTCTTGACTAGTTGGGAACCACTATTTTAAACAGAATTGGGTGGTCTAGTCGGTCTTTTGGGCAGAAACTTGAGCCATCCTTGTTGAAACCACAAAAATCACACATAATGTGCTGTACCTTTGTTCCTTCACCCTCCATTACTTGTCTTTAATGTACACATATACTTAAACTGATTGGAATAACTGTGATGCAAAAATGCTGAAGGTTACAAAGAGTACAAACTGGATTTTGTATATTACATAAACCAGATGTGTCAGTCGGTTGTCTTCTGTTACAGTTACAAAACATCTGAACTTAAACTGGAGTGTGAAGAAGAGGAGCTGGAGCCATGGCAGAAACATACTTTACATGTTCGCTTGAAAGAAGAGCATGATGTTGGAGAGTTGAGTATGTCACACCAAATTACTATGAGCATGCTGGCGTTGAGGTTTTTAAACATCCGAGGACTGTACTCCTGTGAGACTGCTCAGCTGAAACATGTCATTGTGTACGCATTTCAAAAAAACCTGCAATTGTTGGTTGAATAGTGATAGTTTATCATAATATTGATATTTGAGTGATATTTATTAATATAAGAGATATTTAATTGATGGATTGAGCAAGACTACTTGACTGTCTGCATGCTGTTACACGTTCTCTCACCCAAAATGTTCATTTGTAAAAACAAGCTCACATCCTGTTGAAATGTGTGATGTGTCATTTTTGTATGTTCTTACAGGTGATGACAAAACAGATTGTAAACCAGATCCTTCGTCTCTTCAGAGCTGGGTAGCTGGTCAGTACACTGTGACACCTGAAGCCTGTGGCGCTGTCCACACTTCTGAGGGACATCAAATCAGCAACAACCCCGTGTCCTTATCCAGTGTCCAGAGTCCTGAAGTATATGCAGCATCATCTGACAAACTGCAGTCAGACCAGTCCAATTCACAGACCCTCTGTGTACCTTTTCCTCCACCGTCCTTTACTGTAATTAAACTGGAACCAAATGGAACATGAAACAATAAATAATAAACGTTAATATACCAAAAGCTGTAATGGATAAGTTCACAACTTGTTATAAGATCACACAATTTGTTGTCAAACAGAATTGTGTAATATCCAATGCACAGACTCTGGTAGCTCCTTCCACATGACGACAGCCTGGGAAACCCTGGTCACAACACCTGTTACCTCATTTTCCAAGTCCAAATAAAAAACTCCATTAACTTAAATCTTTGGTAGCAGCCAGTCACTTCCATTCCACGTCAAATGTACAGGTTTTGTAATATATTGTACAGTGAAATAAATTATTTAATCAAAACCCATCTTCAAGTGCTTCATTGTTTCATTATTTAAGTGAATACTGTTGCTTCACAGTTTATCAATAATATATTAAGATGTGGTAGGATCAAGTGTTTAATCTGGTAAAAAGTTTCAGGTCTCACTGTGAAGCAGCACAGAATGTGTGTGTACTGAGGGTTAACCACACTGTTCTACAAACTATTGGCTGAAGTAGTGATTCCCAAATTTTCATTTCCCCCTTTGGATGCCCTGGCCCAACATTGTGTAACCCAATAACAATTTTTATGAACCTGTAACAATACTCTAGACTAGTAATAAAATGAGCCAGATTTAAAAATAATAATAATAATAATAATGATAATCACACCTCAGCCACCCCCTCCTGTGATAATTTAAGAACAGTCCCTAATGTAATGATAGGAAAGTTCAGGCTGAAGTGCATGTACCACTCAGTGTCATTGTGCTGTATGTTGTCTTCTCAGTGCATATACTGAAGATAAATGAAATATGAAATCTGTTTCTTTGCAAATGAAAATAGATAATCTAGAGAAAACATGTGGGAGAGACCGGGAAGTACTAAAAGTACATAAAGGAAGTGATGGAGAGAAATGCGCCCTGGACTCTGATTGGTCCAGACAGTGTGAGCATTTCCGCTGCCTCGGGCTAGCTATGCACTCTTCCCCCCCGTCCTGTGTGAAGTAGACCCGCACTACCTGAACTCTATCGTGTCCAGACCACGGACTAGTGCTGAAGTTGGTATCTAAACACGGTTCTGCCCTGAGACCAGAGGCTACGTGTAAGAGAGGTAGGCTCAAACACAAACCCCGTGCGCCAAACTCTGGGTGCAGTCTTTGTCCCAGCATCCACCTCCCAGATAATGTGGACATGCTAACAGAGCCTAGCTAATGTTGTGGTGCGGTGATCGATAATCGATAACGATTGCAGTGTGCACTGTGATACATTGGTGATAGAAATGCGTTGACATTTTACAAATTCGATTTTTTTACTTAACACTTTGACCATGTCGCAGGCTGCATCAGTCAGTAGCACTGGGAATCCTAAATGTTAGCTAGTTAGCATTAGCTTCCAGGCTGTTGAAAAGGACCGAGATGCTAACAGCATTATACATCGCAGGTAAACGTGAGCTAGCTAAGCTAACATAACATCTGCTAATGCTAGCTTGTTGTAAATAGCAACGTTATTACGTTTATTTCAATTTTAATAAAGGTAGAGATTTATTTGGAAGGCAAAAATGTCAGCACAAAACTAAAACAGCATCTTTCACATTGACGCTACATTCTCGCATCATTTCCCCAAATTTTTCTTCACTGCTAGAAAACGGCTCATGCTTAAGTTTATATCCTGTCACACATTTGCAAAAAATATAAGTAAATAATCATAGCATATGCAATTTTAAGGTGTTTTACAATTGATCTTGTGTCCTCATTTTCTGGCTTTTTTAAAATCCACCAAATCTGACGCCATCTTGGTAGGAAAAGCTTTTTTCCCCAATAAATGGACCCAATTATTTCTGATCTAACTTAGTCAGAATAACCACCATACATCCCCCAGCTTCCCTTCACCTTTCAGCACATTGTTTTGGTTTCACAGCCACACCTTTACTGCTCTACTCTCAACATTTTTTTCAGTCGCAGCAGACAGCTGTTTTCAAGGAAAATACACTGACTGTACACTACTTGCCCACCACCAAATGACAGACAGACAAAGTCAGTGATTAGCTGGTGAACACAGTGGTGTATTTAGCAGCTAAAGAGCCAGGTGTTTGCCTCAGAAATGGATTTTGGACTTGAAACAAGTGCCAGATTGACAGAAACATGACTGAATGGAAATAGTGCTCTGTGTCTGCTTGAGGTGTACATAGGCAACTGTTTGCTAAAACTTTGGCTGTAACAGCTCTATAAAGTGGTGTTGTCATGACAGTGTTATGTTTGTAGCTTGATGCATTGCTCCTAGGTGGTTAAAAAGTCAACTTTGACAGGGCGAAATGTCCACTATATTTCTTTTATTGACATTGGAGATGAATGAGAACATGTGATGTGAAAGTTGTTGCTTGTCATGATAAAAACACAGAGATCACCCAACTGTGCAGTGTTCCTCAGCTCTTTGGAGCATTTTGTGTCTTTCAGCTCATTGTTTTGGTAGTTTCGTTCTCAAATACCAGCAATTGGTAGCTTCTTTCAGAAAGTGCTGACAAACTCACTACCTGGTTAGCACCAAACAATGGAGAATTAAGATAAGTCTATGATATTTGTGTCTTGAGTTGTTCAGGACCAAAGCAGAGCTGGAATGGGATTGAAAATAGGACTGACCTTTATCAGGTGGCCAGAAACAACACTATGGACGAATGCTGATATAACTGTGTTTTGTGGATGTGTCAGAATCATATTTTATTGGCCAAGTATATGTTTGTCTACAGGGAGTTAACTACAGTTTTTTGTTGCTCTCAGTGTACTTACAGGGTTACACAAAACATACATGTTGTGTATCAGTACTGTGGGAAGTGAGCATTGAAACGGTTTCAAATAATCACAATAGATATGTATCAATAAATCGATATTTCCAACACTCATTGATACCCCGGTACCAGCTGCTATTTCTTGCTCTCTCGTATTGTTAATGTTTAACATACATATATGTAAACACTGTGAATATACTGTGTATTTTGTAATATTTATATATATCAAACTATTTCTGTAAATTGAAAGCTAGAATAGAGCAAGGAGTGCTGGTGGAATAAAAATAGGATGTATACATGTCTATATACAATGCATACAGTGTGTTGTTTTTTGACAGTGATGACATGTACATGTTAAAAGACAGTACATTGAAACTTTAAAATATATAATGTGTCATTTTTAGGTACAATGGATTATTTTTTTCCAGTAGTTTTCTGATAACTTTGATTATGTGCCAGTGTGCCAGCATCCTGAAACCAACACAACTATATTTAATTCAAACATTATTGATTTCATTATTTACACCTGTGTTTACCTGCTGTGACATGTCAAAATGTTTAAAATCTGTTGTGTCTCTTTGCCATGTGTAGTGCTTAGGCCTACGATGTTGAAGCTTAAAGTGTCGAGTAAGATGGTAAAAACATTGCATTTTCTGATTGTAAATGTATAAAAAAAATTATATGAAAAAGATCATTGCTACTGTTTCATTCTAGAGTCAGTTAAATAGTCAGGCCTACTTTTTTAACCTGCTTGAGTTTTTTGGTTTAGTTTTTTTTGCTGTATTAGTAAAAGATGCTGCATCAAGTAGCGCTCAGGTTGGCTGAATATTATGTTTTTCTGTTGTAGGTCCACGATGTCTGAACTTTTTATGGAGTGTGTCGAGGAGGAGCTGGAGCCGTGGCAGAAACAAGCTCCTGAAGTTCATTTGATAGATGATGATGATGATGACGATGAACCCATCTTCGTAGGAGTGCTCTGTATGTCGTAGCACATTTTAAATATATTAATGTGAAGCTTGTCAACACTTAATTTTGTTGATGTCTTCGCTCCACGAGCAAAAATCATTGTGTTATTATAATATGATGTATATGTAGTTCAGAATCACTCTCTGATATTTAGAAATACACAACATAATATTGGCTCAGTATTGATAGTCTATAATGAAATTAACATTCATTTGAATGAATATTTAATCTTTTTTTGTTTGCCCGTCCTCCAGCTTGTTGCATATTTTCTCTGTTAAGGCCCAGACACATCAAACCAACACCAAAGAACTAGGGCAGATGAAGGCCAACTGTTGCGTTCCCTTACGTTGCCTGTCTCTCAGCCAAAAAGTTGCACTTGAATACACTGCAAAGGCTACATTCCAGCCTTTAATGGATAGGACAGACAAGCATGAAGGGGGGAGAGAGAGGGGGAGTGACCTGTAGCAAAGGGCCACAGGCTGGAGTCGAACCCGGGCCGCTGCGGCAACAGCCTTGTACATGGGCCACCTGCTCTACCACTAAGCCACCGACACCCCACTTGACTTTAGTTTTGTTTGCTTTTCTCACTTCTATTTCTCCACTAGTGCGCTAAGCTGAACTTCTAATTAGGGTGCTTTCTTTCACCAACGGGCTCCGCCGATTCAACATATTGAATCAGCTGACAAAGAGCTGTACGGGGCCCCACTAGTACCAACAGTGTGGGACACACTCTCACCAACGTTCCGACATTGACCGATAGCTGAGTGTTAGCTCGGTGTGTCAGGGCAGTTTGTTTTAGGTGTACTCACATATAAACACAAAATATCCTGTTAAAATCCTTTTTTGTCCCTTTTGTATTTCCTTACAGCTAATAACCAGAAAGATGCCAAGCCTAAACCTTCACCTCCTCAGAGTGCAGAGAAACAAGACGTAAAGCGTCCTGCTCCCAAGTCTGCCATTGGTGCCTCACCAATAATGCTGCCCTTGAGTGTGGCTGGAAATGCAGTGAATACTGTGGTGCCCAATCTGACAACAGTGACCCCCCAGCCTGTTATTGTCAATAACCAGGTGTTTATGGTGTTAAAGTTATTTTTGCAAATAATGTGCAATAAGAACATATACCTGTTAAATGTGGATTTATTCCTTTTTTGCAGGGCTTCATAGTCGCCTCTCCGCAATTGGCAAACAGCAGTGAGTTTATTGCCTCTCTTGGGAGCCAGTACCCACCTGGGACTTCATTTACAATTGTACCAGGTAAACCTGCATATAATATACCTCTGAGGAGTAAACCTTCTTTCCCCTCTCAGTGGTGTTTTAATTATGTAATAGAAAAGCATCTATCTGAAGAGTTTGTCTGTTCTGTCTGTCAGCTGGTCAACAGCAGCTTTTTCAGCAGGTCTCCCCAGCCACGGTAATACCTGGTGTTGTCCACCGGCCTCAGGTGCAACAAATCAGCAACAACGTTGTGACGTTGTCTAACGTCCAAAGCCCTGCTGTGTATTCAGCACAATCTCACCAGCTGCAGCTCAACCGTTCCAATCCACAACCTCTTCAGACCTTCTCTGCGCCTGCAAAGGCCAATAACAATAACAAAGGTAATTATCTTTCCTGATGTAATATTTTAGGCTTACTTCACCACACAGATCAATCAGCTGGAAAAAAATTATCGTATTGTCTTTGATTTCATCCAGATCCAGTCCTAGTCAAACGAGGATTACCACCACAGCCAGTAGACAACGCAGCAAAAAGAGCCAAGCTTGATATCGGTACGTTTCTATTACTAGAGTAAGTTAATGATGAAGTTTTGTAATCCTATTACTTTAAGCAAAGCGTAAACCTAATCTTAGTTCCTCTTGTGTTTTAATGGCTTGTCAGTCATAACATCCAATTGTTTTTTTGTAGTGCCAACAAAAGTAATTCTCCCTTTGGATAATGGGTATATGAAGAAAAAGTGCCCAAAGTGTCAAGAAGAATTCCTTACACAGGAGGCCCTGAAATTTCATGTTGTGGTGAGTAAAAATGCCTGGGGAGTAATGTGTTAGAGGGGAAATTAACATTAAGATTTGAAAGATTAGTATCCACAAAAAAACACACAATGGCATATCACACTGTTTGATCATGAACATTGTCAAAATTATTTAGTCAGGTTTGTTTGTTTGCTTTCCACAAGCCTGTAATGACATCAGATCTTCAGTTTAGTGCCAAGCACTCAGGCATCTGTTCTTTTTGCTGTGTTTGCCCCACATCAAACATTAACATGGCTTATTTATGTAATATATCTCTTAATTTCAGAGCTGCTGCGCAGTCGTGGAATGTACATCTCCATCAGCCCTGAACGCTGCAAACAAGCGCATCATGCTGGTCTCAGATTTCTACTACGGCCGGTTTATGGGAGATGGGATGAAAAAGGAACAGAAGACCAACACCACGTTCAAGTGCCAGAGCTGTTTAAAAGTTCTCAAGAACAATATCAGGTATGAATGATCATGTGTTTTCTTTCATTTATTAATTTTTTCCGTAACCACTTATCCTGTTAGGGGTCACAGTGGGGCTGGAGCCTATCCCAGCTGACATTGGGCGAATGGCAGGGTACACCCTGGACAGGTCACCAGACTATCACAGGGCTGACACATAGAGACAGACAACCATTCACACTCACATTCACACTTACGGTCAATTTAGAGTCACCAGTTAACCTGCATGTCTTTGGACTGTGGGAGGAAGCCGGAGTACCCGAAGAAAACCCACTTTTATTTGCTTGTTAGACACAGCACTGGACCAGTTTTCATAAAGTAGGTTGGAAAACGATAGACAACACTACAACTATATAGATTTTAAAAATGGTGAAGTTTCACTTTTACAGCGCTTGGCACTCTGCTGCTCCATCTGTGCTCAGAGTACGCTCTGGCACAAGAGAGGGAGAGAGAAAACGCAGCTCCAAAAAAATCTAAATGTTGCAGCGAATGCTGATATTGGGGCAGTGCGCCATAAATAAATAAATGTGTGGAAAACTGTGCTGTTGAAACCTCTTTGAGACCGAGCTTGTCTGAAACTACATACAGTCGTTAATATGCTCTCAAAACACAGACTGGGACTTGAAGGACTTGCTGAAGAGAGATCTGTCCAGTGCCAGTAAAGACAGCACGGACGTCTTCCTTGACCCTCAGTGCAGTTTTCCTCTTAGATGGATGACAGTATCGGACCGTTTTCCCTCATGGGCCTAAAGATGAAAAATGACTGCTAGTTTAGGTGGCGTAACAACTGCTCCTTTGATTAAATAACTTTGGCTCAGAACATTGCAAAAAAAGCTTCTGTAAGCTGCTTTTAATAGGGAAACACATTTGTACTGCAGCCGCACTCTCACAGTGGAGGTCATAGTTCATCCACATAAAAATTTCTATTAGGGGAGCTGAGACAGCAGAATGTGCCGGCTGAAAAATGGGCTGTGCCTCGTCAGGGCAGCAGTGGCAGATAGCTGTGGAGGTGCTAGGTGCAGACGTGGAGCACTACATCATTAGGCAAAACAAAAATCTGTGTGTAATTGCTGATATTATAACGGCCATTATACATGCTTAGAAAGTGAGGTACAAGGAGAATACTTCATTTATCTTTAAAACCTTTGGGACCTGGACCATAACCACTGCATGCACACATGAATATTAATTTCTCCCCCACTGCTTGACATTGGTTTTGTTTTAATGCTTCTATTTTCTCTTTTAAAAATGGAAATATCCCTCAAAATACTGTAGCCTCCTGCATAAATAGATAATGCGCTCACCTTTGTTGAGGGTGTGTGTGTGTGTTCAAGGATAATGTTACAATCTGTTAATGAGGTTTTGTGATTTTAGACATGCAGTGTTTGTTCGCTGCTAAATTTCTCAATTAATTGGCAATTGTTTTGTCTATGAAATTTAAAAAAAAAAAAAAAAAAGTGCTGAAAGAATGGCCATTACAAGTCTAGACAGCCTAATGTGACCTCTTCATATTGCTTGCTTTGTCTGACAGTCCAAAACCCAAAGACATACAATTCTCGATCTTACATGATAAAGAAAAGCAGAAAATAATAAGATTTTAGTCACTGAAGCCAGCAAATGTTGTTGATTTTTACATTAAAAATGATTGAAATGAGTAATAAAACATCCACATTTTTGCAGATTAATTTTATGTTGATTGACTTGATTGTTTTTGCTTTATTTGAATTAATCCTGTTAATGACATCACTATTTAATATCTTCAATGTACAGGAACAGCTTTTTGGAAGGTGTTGGCACCGATTCCATGACAATTCAGATTAGAAGTGAGCGATATATTGATTATAGTCAATGTGTCGCTTTCTGTTTCATGTGGGATGTATAGAATGACCATATAGCAAATGTCAAGTATAAATTGTCTTGTCACTTTTTTAAACTACTGGCGTGAAACTGGATGTTTCAGTTCTCTCGCTGTCTCCTATGGCTCTCTCCTTCTGACCAGGACAAAAAGAAAACAAAAAGACTCTTAAACATGATGTGTCACACGTATTCCCCAACCAGACAGACCACTCTGTCTTAGGCAACAGTGTGTGAGCAGGCAGTATGTAGTTCAGAGGAGGTTTCAAAATCTTGAGATATATCATGTATCTCGACATGGTCTTCAGATATCACAACATTATTTGTAGGCCATATCATCCGTCCCTAACATTCAAATAAAAATCACTACAGTAACAAACAGGCTCAATCATGAGTTCCTTATTTAACATTTAAGTGACTTTTCTGTGCCCTGTGTGTGTCTGTGTGTTATATCTTGCAGGTTCATGAATCATATGAAGCACCACCTGGAGCTTGAAAAGCAGAACAGCGAGAGCTGGGAAAGCCACACAACTTGCCAGCACTGCTACCGACAGTACCTGACTCCGTTCCAGCTGCAGTGCCACATCGAGAGCGCCCACAGCCCGATCGAATCCTCAAGTATAACATAATTGTCTATACGGCTCAATTTCACATGACAGTTTCCTCAAACACTGAGTGGCCATTTGTAATTTTTTGTCTTTCCTTTTTAAGCCAACTGCAAGATATGTGAGCTGGCGTTTGAGTCAGAGCAAGTTCTTCTGGAACACATGAAGGACAATCATAAGCCCGGGGAAATGCCCTACGTCTGCCAGGTCTGTCACCTAAAGTTGAGCTGTGTTGTGGTTTTAATGTTGGAAAACATTCACTCACACTGACATTCTGTTTTAATGATTCCACAGGTCTGCAACTACCGGTCCTCCTTCTTCTCAGATGTGGAGACACATTTCCGAAGTGTCCATGAAAACACGAAAGACCTGCTCTGTCCCTTCTGTCTCAAAGTTCTCAGAAGTAGTCATATGTACATGCAACACTACATGAAACATCAGGTACAACACTGCATCTTATCAAGTCTATGTAAAGCTGTTACAGTGTCGTTTAGAAAAAAACGTAGATGAGGAGTCATGGCTGACACAGAGCAATGTGTGTTTGACAGTTTACCGTAAATTCTTCTGATTGTAAGAAATGTCTTTTCAAGAGATTGAACTCACTGTTAGTTTGCACCATTACTCTAACTCTAAGGTTGGATTGATTTGGTTGTCTGCCCTGCACCTCACTGTAATACATAAAAGGCTGACAATAAAACCAGCTTCTCTTCACATGCCCTGAAGGAGCAATAAATACGGTGGAGTTAGAACCAAACAAAATTAATTGCTGCTCTATTAATAGTAATGAAAGTATTTTCTTTCACACCAGTTAAATTCTTTCAGTGATTTCAAATGAAACATTTCAGCAATTAGCCTCTGGTCGCATCACTTATTAATCACGTTTTTGTGTTTCTACACTGCAATGTTTTTTCTTTTTCAGAAAAAAGGGATCCATCGCTGTGGAAAATGCCGACTGAACTTTCTCACCTACAAGGAGAAACTGGAGCACAAGACTCACGTCCACAAGACTTTCAGAAAGCCTCAAGCCCTGGAAGGCCTTCCTCCAGGAACAAAGGTCTGACCTGGTCATAGCAAGATCTGGACGACATTTGTTTTAGACCTTTTTAACGATTCTTAGATTGATACGAGTTTAATTCAGTGCATATTGTGTTTTCTTGCCAGGTGACCATTCGAGCATCCCTCACGGGAAAGACACCCTCATTGCCGACCTCCCCTGATCGTCCGAGCTTTACTGTCACTCCAGAAAGTTTCAACCAGCAAACCAAACCTCCAGTCAGTGCGTCCAAGTCTAAGTCAAACTACTCTGCAGCAGGAAAAGCCAAGGCGACTCAGAGCAGCAAGAAGCAGAATTGCCGGACCAGCAAGCACAACCTGGCACTCAGGAATCTCAGGTTGTAATCTGAGCATTTTCACACTGTCAAAGACTCTACAGCAATAACTTGATTGATTTTTATAAAACCACAGAATTATTTGCTAATGACCAAATTAGGGTAACGTTGTGCTGACAGCAGATATGAAAAATGGGCAAACTTGTTGTTGTCATTTTCAGCCGTACGTCTGCTCAGCGCTGTTTGATTTTGATGTACAGTATGTGACGCTAAGGCAAGGATTTTCTACCTGCAGGTTATTGTAAATAAACACTGTGACTCATTATACAGGCGTTTAGTACGTATTAGTGTGTATAGGTTGGTAACTACTTTCTGTGTGGTAAATGACCTCAAGTGATGTCACTTGAGTCAGCGTTGGTTTGGTCTGAGGATTACAAATTTGGAGATGGAAAAAAAGGATGGAGAGCGTGGAGCGGGGAAGAAGTGAGCTTATCAGACCTCTGTATCCTGCTCCTCGTGTTGAGACTTTATGATGATTTAAATGGAATGAAACAGAATAAGAGTAGAGCAGACATTCCCATTCAGATCAACATAGCAGGATTGTCATAGCAGCAGCCATTTTTATATGTACTGTTGCCATTGCAATGGTTGTAGCGGGCTAACTTCTGTATAAACAAACCAACTTGCTGCAAGTCTTGAACTCCCTGAGGTGAGGTTTAGCAGCAAAAACTAAGCAATCCCTTATTTTGAAAAAATCACTGTGACTGTTATTTCCCTGTTTATTTTGTTGCAATTAATTGCATGTTTGTTAGAACGTGATGTTACTGTAGCTGCCTCCGAAGAATGAGTGCCACTGCTCAGAGGCACAGATAGAAGCAATAAAAAGCGTGTAGATCAGCATGTTTTCACTACTCAAACTTAGTGAATTAAGGATTTGTTTTGACCAAACTGGGGTTGGTGATTGTGGGAACAGTGGACTAGCAAACTAGACAACAAACGAGACTAACTAAGACAGTGTTGGTGAGTTTTATCTTGTTTCTGTCGAGGTTGAATGAATTGTTTATCACGAGTTATCAATGCAATTGAGCTGAAGATAGCCTTCATCCAGTAAAGGAGAGAAACTTGTATTGGTGTACTTTTTTTTTTATGATTTTTTTGGGGGGGCATTTTTTAAGCTTTTAATCGATAGGACAGACAAGTGTGAAAGGGAGGGAGAGAGGGAGTGACATGCAGCAAAGGGCTGCTGCGGCAACAGCCTTGTACATGGGGCGCCTGCTCTACCACTAAGCCACCGACGCCCCGTATTGGTGTACTCTATTGTATTCTTCTGTTTGATAAGGAAAACAGGTGAAAGAATAGGCCTTAACACAGCTCTCAAACTAGTGAATGTGACTTAACGGTCCCAGTAACATGTGTTGTCACCATAACGATTAATAACAATCACAGTTTTCTTTTGTACTACTCAAATTACCTTTTTATTTATTCTGTTTCTATGTCTCAAAAAATTGTTTGGACTCTTGAACATGCATGTGGCTCAAAAAACTTGGATCTTCCCCCCTTCAAAAAATAAATAATCTATAATCTCTAGCCTGTCCAGCTTTGGGCCCCCTGAATCATTCAGGGCCCCATCCCACCCCCACCACTAATGTCGAGCCCCACCCCCTGGGTATTTATGACAGGGTGGGATCAGATTAATAGACGTTATTAAAGCCTCGCAGGACACAAAGTAGCTAATTGCATTTTCAATTAATTTTCCAGACAGTCCTCATTAGGCTGGCTAAAAATAATATGGTGTAGAGCAGATAGAGAGGGATTTCTTTCTTTAACAAACTAATGAGTGTGATATTTGGTTAATTGGGCTCAGCAATCAAAAACAATATGCTGGAGTCAGTCACGAGATACGAGCCTTTAGGAAGATAATACAGTGGTGTAATAGAAGATTTCGGACTAGTGAGGAACCTGCTGGCCTGTCATTGCACAATTAAGAAAAGTAATTATATACAGTTAAAATAAATGACAACAAATTTCTAATAATTCTTTCTTTTCAATGTCTTAAAATCTGACTTGAGCCATGAAAAGAAATGATTTTCAATGTTTAAATATCTTTGTGTTTTGTGCTGTGTTTTATTTCCAAATATCAGAGTCAACGGAGGGCGGTACACGTGCATCGAGTGCAACGGACAAGTTGATGACTTCTTTTCTCATTTCCCAATGGCTTCAAATTGTGGTGCGTGCAGATATCGGACAAGTTGCAAAGTTTCCATTGGTAACCACATGATCAAGTGAGTACAAATTTGAATTGAATTAACATTTGTGGCACTTTATTTTAGGCCCAGTGTATTTATCTAATTAATCTTTCTTTGGTCTTCGTTAGGTTTCATAGCACCATAACCAAAAACAGATTTTTGAAAATGGATTACAAGAGGAATTCATCTGCATTAAAGTAAGTGTGCTTCATAAAGTCTATCAAACATTCAGCCTTAAATACAAAGTGTTTCCTGTTTGAAATTGGACATGGCAGACAATTTTGTTTTTCCCCAGATTGACGCTGGTCTGTCTCAACTGTGACCTCCTTGTGGATGCATCAGGCGGTGACCTGATGACCAAACACTTAACTGATAGACCCCATCACATATGCAAAGTCATTCAGGAGAGAGGTATGTTTTTTCTTAGTACGACCACCTGATTAATAGCTGGTATTTAGTGTGACAAGTTTCTTGAAAAGGTTTGTCTCTTGTTTTTAATCCAGCAGATATCAAAGCCAAAGATCGATTGTGAGTAGAAACTACTTGTCCTGATTTATCAGACAATCTTTAATCTGTAGGAAATGCTTGACAGTGTCAAAGACCACAGAACATTTACCGAATTAAAGTCCACCTGAAATTAAATTGCATGTTTTATTCTGCTTCAGCATACAAATCAGGTCTGTAAATCCCATTTCCTGTGTTCTCCTTTAAGAAAAAACTCTAAAAGAAAAGGGGTTGGTTTCACAGTGGCGCCCCCTGTCCATGCATTAACCAGTTGGGCCCCATCTACATCCTTACCTATGTAGGTGAAGAACTTGTTTTCATACAGCCAGTCAAACTGTTTCATTCTGACCATATATGCAGAGAGCGTTAATGTTGATGCTCTAGCAGTCGTCACATTGACAAACAGCCAGGCAGCTGTGTGCACAAATTTCTGCAACAACACAAAGTTTCAGGAACAAATGTCAAGGACTGCTATTTAATATTGATAATAGCTTATTGCTAAAGGCTGCATGTAAATCTAAAGGATGTTTTTGTTTCATGCAGGAGTCTCCTGTCCAGGCAGCCAGCAAAAGTCATGTTTGTCTTGACGCCACCGTCCGATCAAAAACCAAAGGAAATGGACTTAAAACCAGCTGAAAGCATCACATCTGAAAGCGTCATATCTGAAAGCGCCACATCTGAAAGTGTTACTCCCGCCGCCGTTGAGCCACCAGAACCAGAGCCGATGTTGCCAGCAGATGATAAGGAAAAGGAAAAGGAATCCGCAGAGATGAGTGTCAGTGAAGGTACCTCTGAAGGAGAAAAGCAAGCGTCACTTCCCGCTTTGTCATCTTCCTGTACATCAGAGGACGTTTTAGACCCCTGTGAAGAGTCAGTGGGTAACTCAGAGAGCGCAGTTGTCAAAGAGGAGCTCCCTGAACCCGAGGCTGAGGAACAACAAACTAAAACAGAATGAACCTGTACATTGACTGAACAATGCATATGACACATGAGAAGACTGCGCAGTTATAGATTTAAGAACAACTGTTTCATCTGTCATACCTCAGCATTGTTTCTTTGTCTTTGTTTGGCGAGTCCATTTTAAAAACCATGAAAAATATTTTATCAGATTTTTTTTTACTCTTCTGTCAAACTTTATTGCCTGAATAGATTAAAAGTATCTTTGTATTTATGAACAAAACTACGTCACCTAAAGTCGTCATAGCTGCCCTATAACCTATATAGTGAAAGAATTTGCATAGTCATACTTTTAAACATCAGAAATTAAACTTAAATGACTGTGGCTCATTTTATATTTCTTAAAGATTTCACAAAGTGGTTGATGTTGTCTGTAAGGAAACTCCATCTGCCATAAAGAGGACAGTTTTTGGCTTCCTGATTGTCGATGTCAGCTCAGATCATGTTTGATTTGCTTAACTGAGAAAGATGAACCCGTTTTTGAATTTAAAAAATCAACACGGTGGCACAGCAAATAAATGCTCATGTTCTCTGGTGATTTATTGATGCAATTTAAAGGGTAACTTCAGTGCTTTAACCTGGACCCTGTTTTATCAGATCTTTGTGTACAAGTGACTAATGGAGACAACAGCTTCTTTAAACTGGTCCAGTATTTAGCAAGAGTGTTGCAGCCAGCAGCGCCGAAACAGGCTGCAGTGTAACCACTCGGGTCGCTTGGCATAGTCAGTTTACATCCACTAAAGGTGGTTGTTTCTGCCACTTACATGCTCAGATTATTATTTTAAATGTCTGATAATATCATGTAAAGAATCCTACAGAGATAGACATTTTTGTTAAAGAATAAGATCATTTTTGTTCATCCAGAAACAGCGCCCAAATCCCTATCAGCAAACTCCCCAGACTCCATTTAAATAAACAGTAATTTAGTGTGTGTAGAGCCGGCATATTTTCACATCTAACTCAGTTAATTTGGGGTTTATTTAAACCAAACCAGAGCTGGTGATTGTTGGAATAGTGGAAAGTCAACCCAAGATGGTTTTTATGAATTTTATTTTGTTTTTGTCAACTTTGAATGAAGTGTGTTGTACAATGATAAAATGACTGTTTATGTAAATGGAGTCTGGTGGGTTCTGGTGATAGCGATATTGGGGCTGTTTCTAGTTAAAGAAAAAGGATGGAGCAAGGGCCCGTTGATGTTACATTGCAGCTTATTTTCAGTGGTCTAGCTCAATCCTGGACCTGTTTCATTGGAAAAGAGGGGTCCAGATTGAAAGATGACGAAGTTACTGTTTAAATTCTCTTTGCAGTCCGTTTAAAAGTCAAAATACAGAAACACACTTCCTACTTCCATCAGATTAAATTCACATTGGTATCTTGATTTAAGATGTTTTTAAGTCATCATCAGGTCCTCGGTTTTTACCTTCCCTTAATCTGTGGTTTGCTGTCATTCTATAACCTTTAAATTATGTTTTATATGCTCTGTTATATTGGATTGAGGTTGCTATAGCAACAACATATATTATCACTGAGATGTTTACGTTGCTAGTAGAAAATTCCTGGTTTGTGGCAGAAATAATGATCTGTAATTGATGTGGTGCAGGTACATTATATTGTTACCAGCTGCCTTTGAACATCCCAGAGTAACGTGTATCTCAACACTCAGAAAGTTCCTTTGAACTGTTAAGAAATATATAGTGCATGTAAAGAAAATGCTAGCATAAAAAAGAGAAAAATTAAGCAGTGATGGGATATTAGGTGGAAAATAACCACAACTACTTGAGGAGTGAGCAGAATAATATACCGTTGTACTCAAATAGATTTTATTGTTTAAATTTTGTTGTATGTGCCAGCTTGTAAAAGAAATGTATACGGTTCTGGTGGAGGTACTCAGCACGACATGATAAAATAACTTGATAAATCTGTCCACCGTTTTTTTACATCCCAGCTGCAGGTTGATAAAGTTGCCTTTTATTTTGCATCTATGGTTTGAAAAAAAAAAAAAGGCTAATTCCCTGTAGCTCTGTGAATATTTTATACTGTATGATTTGTTTACTTTGTGTGACTTAATATCTCAAAAGTCATTCTTTTTTTAAAAAAAGGGTTTTCACTTGTATATACAGTATCTGTAGAGCAAGTCTGTAAATGCACCTATGTCTGTGATGGCACCGTACATGTAACCCCGAGTCTGTTTTGAATACATTCCTCTTCAGATATTGTGCTCTCCTTCGGACACATTTTCCTCAGAGATCTATAAACTGGGTTTGGGTCAGTGTTTTCCTGTAGTTTGTTATGTAAATAAATCTTTAATACAAGAGGTTTGAGTCTTTGGGTGTTGTTTTTCTG
The DNA here is from genome assembly GCF_011397635.1 of Epinephelus fuscoguttatus. NCBI lineage: Eukaryota > Metazoa > Chordata > Actinopteri > Perciformes > Serranidae > Epinephelus > Epinephelus fuscoguttatus. The sequence goes on along the minus strand of NC_064753.1, from coordinate 26,133,996 downwards.
AATGTTGCTTTAAACTGTAGGGTCCTGTTTGTCAATGTTTCCAGAGAGTGCAGATGTTTGGATGTTATTTTTATTTATACGTAAGACATGTGTGACCTGTATTGTAAGCCTTTTTACCATGCACGTGAACAAATGCATTGTAGTTCAGCAGAGCAGGGAAATTATGTGTTATATAACAGAGATTTTTCTTTTTAGAATTTCTGGATTTCATTATTTCAAATTTTATGATACCATTACCATAGACTATAAAACATAAGCCACTGTACGAAAGACCAGTTCAACATTAACTACACTTGCAACTAAACAAGGAAAGGAGAAACTAAAAGGTATCTTTCATAAGTCAGTTTCATAGCGCACTGCTATACAAGTAAGCCTCATTAAAGTTTAAATAATCAACAATGAAACATACATATAAAATTATTTTTTAAATAATAATGGTAAAATATATAACTAACAACACGTTTAAAAAGAAAACTAACATTTCTGATCTATTTGTCAATTTATTAATCTATGTTTGTACATCAAAATGTCCTGAGGTTTAGCTCAATATTATCCTTATATTTAATTATTTTTTGTGTGAGTGTATTTGTTTGTTTTTGTAGTTGTTTTTGCCTCTCATGTTATTGGATAAGTATCTTTGTCCTTTTTATTTTACTTTCTTTTTAAAATAATATTTTCAAATGCTCCAATGGGAAGCTGACAGTTTTGGAACTTCTGCACTGTAATTTGAGCATCTGTTTATAAAGACAAATATTTACAAAAAAATAATAATAATTAAAAAATAATAATTTAAAAAAATAGAAGAAAAGAAAACAAAATATATAAACTAAAAAAGGGGGAAAAAAGAGGAAAAGGCAGTTAAACAATTTAGGTGCTGTGGTTAGTCCTACGGAAAACTTGAGTTGAAACGCTCTTATTATTTATTTTTACTTGTATTTTTAATTTACAAACAGCCACAAAAACGGGCAGATAGATAGATAGACAAACTCGTTTTGATTTTCCCGGACCTGACGTCAGTATCAACGCTCCTTTTTATTGGTTGAGCGTAGGGAGACGCGGCGTTTCCAGGACAACGATGAGCCAAACAACCGAGGAGACCCAGCGACACTTTAGTTTACCAACGGCTCATTGATCTCTCATGACGCTAACACACCGAAACTCGTTTAAGGTTAAATAATTCAAACGCGTTTACGAATCAAAGAAACAAGAGGATATAAGTTAAGAGGCGGGAATCGACAAAAAACGCCACAAACATGGTAAATATGGTAAATCCTCATTGCCAAACCGAGGTTAGAGTTAACATTAGCTTGAGTGCTACAAACTGCTAAGTTACCACACTGCTGACACAGCACCTGTTAGTGTTTTTCAGTGTTTTCTTATGTGTCTTATTTAACAACTTTTTCAGAGTCGTAACTGGGCGTCCAACCAGCAGCAGAGGTTAATGTTTCAGCGGCAGAAGCAGGAGCAGCACAGGCAGCAGGAGGCTCAGCGTGTATCCAGAGACAGGCAGCTGCAGGCCTGTCTGCAGGACGAGGAGAGCTTTGAGAGGAAGAGATACCTGAGGCAGGTGCAGGAGGAGATCAGGGAGAGGCAAATGGAGAGCGCTATGCTGAAGGTATGGGATTATGTTGTGCATTTAATGTTTGACAAGTTGCCAGGGTTAAATGAACATGAACTTTATGGTCCAAGGATTGGCCTTGTTGTGATTATACAGAGCTGAAGAGTGAAGTTTAGTTGTGGCTCACTTCATGCTACACACATAGAAATTGTATGAATAAGACAAAAATAAATTAGATTATGATACAAAATAAGTACAATAACATGAGTTAACAAATGTATATTTAAAAAAAAACACCCAATAGTATTATTAAAGAAAAATGTATACAGATATTTATGTTTAGAAACACACACACAATTTTGTACAATATGACCAAATAATTGTTGTGCAGAGAAATAGGATAGTGATTGAAATGGTGTCAGGTTTTCTTTGAATGTTCTACTTTGGTGTGATGACCAAATTAAAGGGGTCATACAAATATTATTTAAGAGAAAATTAAATTTAATTGTTAAAAAGACTTATGTGCACTTATATTTAAGGTTCGATCCTAGGATATTACTTTTTACTGAACTTTTTATTAGTGCGAATGTGTTTTGATTAGGGATGCACGATAATATCGCCGTGTCATCGGTATCGGCCAGTATACTATCAGAACCATCACAGGAAGAGTATTTATGCATAAAATTAAGTGGGGGGGGAAAGTGTCTATATCGGTATGGGTTATCAACCAAATTAGTTGTTACATATCGGATATCTGCAAAAAAATCCAATATTGTGCGTCCTTAATTTTGATTTGATTTGATTTTATTTGACTTTATAGCCAGAATAGAAATTCTAAATGTTTGTCTTACATCCCAGGACTGTTTCACCTAAATTCACATACATACAAAAATACAAAACAACATTTAACCATACAACAGAGGCTACAGATCACAACAGACATTATGAAAAGTGGATGCAGTGCAACATATTACTCATTACTTTTTACATTCAGCGTTTGACCCAGGCTACTTAGAAGCCACACTTTGATTTAATGTACTACAGAGATTAATCGTTTACTGGTGATATTGAATGTTTCTTTCACATATACTAGAACTTTTGAATTCTGATAATCAGACTGAAATGGCCCTTCTTTGTTTTTCGCTGGAAAAAATAAATAAACCACAAAATGAAATGTGAAATAAGGGGGAGATGTAAATTAATGTTTTTTCAGGAGGCTTATTTTGTGGGTAACAGGGAGGGATTGTGAGCAATAGTCTAGATTTACCAGTAGCTGGTTGATTTAAGTTTTATTGGTAACTGCCATTATTAAAACAGGTTTTTACCTGAAATCCAAACACGTTGCTTTATCATCATCAAGATATTAACTGTCATTTATCCTAACTCAGATGTAGATAATCATAATAAAATCTGACTTGCAGGCAGAGGAGGAGAGAACAAATAGAGAGAAGCAACTTGAACAAGAGGAGAGAATTGCTAAGGAGCTGGCCCGCATCAACTATGAGACACAGAGAGAAGAGAAAATGAGGCAGTACATTAAAGAGAACAGGTATGAACATTTAAGTCATTACCTTGACTTACTGTATATCTGGGCAGGGCCGTCAACCGGACAGGCAAACTAGGCAATTGCCTAGGGCCCCAAGCTGGAAGGGGACCCCCAGAGACAGCAGACATTGGTCCATATTACTAACAATATGATGGAACCCCTATAGACACTGCAACAACGACAACACGTTGGGATCCCCCCTAATGGGGCCCCCTACTAGCTACTGCTTGTGAGTGGGAGTGGAAGTAGGGTGACCAGACGTCCCGCATCGTGCGGGACTGCACAGCATTTCTGTCTCTTTTCACGCGTCACAGAAATTGAGACCATGTCCCGCATGATTGGTTGCCACCTGCGCTAGCATTGTTGGAGTACTGTAGTACTACGGTACCTCACGGTACCACTACTGTGGGATAAGTTCAAAGTCCAATTGCGTGTCCATGCACCATCCAATAACGGCGCACGCTGGCCACCTGGCACTCAATATGCTGCTGCGGTGGTTTGTATCCAGTGACATTTCAGGTATTATCTGAGCTATTGAGTATCTTTAAGCAGTCAAAGTTATTATTTATTTCTTTTTACTTGTAGGTTAGATGTGTTTATATATGCTACAGTGATTTGTTTTCCACGGAGCTCTATGGTGCGAGCGTTTTACTCGCATTTGCAACTAAAACTAGTTTTGTGCAAGCAAAACAAATCATTCAGGAGCACGCTGTGCGAGTACGGATTTCAACCAGCAGCAGAAACTAAAGGCGAATCCTGCCGGTTGTGGGTTGAATAGGGGTCACAGACACCGTATTCCTGTCAAATATGGCGCAAGATAAGGGCTTGCCGGCAACTGAGAAGTCCAGTGTCTCTCCAAGGTGCCTCTTGCCTGGGCCCCCCAGAGTGTCCTGAAACAGCCCTGTATCTGGGTCAACATACAAATGCAACATTTTGCTTTTGTGTGCTTTTCTCTACTTTGGTCTCTTCATACTGTTGATTTTCAAATACTCTTCAGCATGGAGCTTCGAGAGCTGGAGTCAAAGCTGAAGTCTGCATATCTGAATAAGGAACGAGCTGCACAGATTGCTGAGCAGGAGGCTACAAGGCTTGGGACAATGGTGAGCACCAACCTCATTGAAGTGCTGGTTGCAAAAGGTGGATTTTATTTTTCAAAATATCTTCCTTTTAATAAGTCCAGATGCTTTTCTTTGTGTAATAGCCACTGGGCAGTGATCCAGTGATATTAAATTCAGAAAATGTTGTTAAAGACTATTTTATGCACCAAGGCTCATTATCAAAGTTCTTGGAAAAATAATTCAGGAGTGAAAAATGGTCATATTCCTCCTGATAAGCAGCTTTTAACTTTATGAAACTTTGATTTCAAGTGGAAATTTGAAATACAGAATATTTTTTACACTGTATATGTCTTCTCTCTGACATTAGCGTGAGGAGACAGACTTTGCTCGCAGGATGAAGAGTGAACATGAGCGAGCAGCCGCTGAGAAGCAGAAGCTGGAGCAGAAGCGCCAAGAGGAGCTGGCGCAGTATCAGAGAGAGCTGGAGCAGCAGCTCATGGAGAGGGAGCGCAAGAGACAAGAGGCGTATGAGGAGTTCCTCAAAGAGAAGCTCATGGTTGATGAGATTGTCAGGAAGATTTATGAGGAGGATCAGATGTAAGTACTTAATTGCCAAGTCTTACAGTCTGTATCATGAGTGCACAATGCAACAGTAAGATATAAGATATTCGTGTGAGAAAAAACTTGAATTCCATGGATTTAATTTGGACTTGCTTATACTGGTCTGTTGAATCCAAGAAAGTAGACATGTTAAGTCAAATCATATAATATCCAGCGCACAAGGACCATTGCATTCAATTAAAACTTAAAAACTTAAAGGTCCAGTGTGTAGGATTTAGGGGGATATATTGGCAGAAATGATAAACAATATAGTGAGTAACTATCCATGCAGATAAATACCATACATATTTTCTATTCATTGGTTCAGTATGAGTATACCTTCCAAATTAAGTGTCCACTAGCATCTGTCTTCTTCCAGAGAAAATGTCAAGTTTTCCGTAGAATGATGGATTTTTTTTAAAAAAAAATTCTTGAAGGGAGAGACAGCTGAAACTGGAGAAGGTCAGAGCCACTCAGCAGCACATTGAGGAATTCAAGAGACAGCAGGCCGAATGGAGACGCATGGAGCAAGAGAAAATGGAGGCTGAGAACAGACGCATCATGGAACTTGCAAGCCAACAGCAGCAGATGGAAGAGAGCAGAATAGCTAAGATCAAAGAGAGAGAAGAAGCAAAGGAGCAGCTTCATAAAATGGTTGAGACATATTTTTTATTTAATGTTGACACTTTTATTCATTCATCAGTGACACCTGTGTTTGGCACCAAACATAACTCCTTTATTTCCTCCTCTAGCTGTCTGAGAAGATTGAAGAGGAGAGGCAGCAGCGTGAAGAGATGGAGCGAGTCCGTGAGGAACTTTATTTAGAAGAACAAGAGGAGGCTAACAGGCAGAGAGACATTGTAAGTATCACATTACTGTCTCACTTTATAAGCATCCATGCTCAACAGTTCGTACTGTAATGAAGTTGACAGTTGAGACAAATTTATGACCAATATATTGGATACTAGGGATGCATGCAATGATTACAACTAGTTGATTATTGATTAATGATTAATGTGTCAGCCTTTTTTTTTTTAATTGTTTGGCTTATAAAGTATCTTTAAACAAGGAAAAATGGCCGCTATGAGATGAGAGACATGCAGACTCCTGTGTGCGCCTGTGAATTATCTTAATGTTTTTTAAAACTTTCCTCCAACAGGAAGAGATGGAGAAGAAAATCAGACAGAGGCTGATGATGCAGCAGACCTGCCAGGAGCAGATGGCTTTCAAAGAGATGCGGAGGCAGGCGGAGAAAGAGGAGGAGGAGGCCTTCAAGAAAATGATGATGGCTAAGTTTGCAGAGGACGATCGGCTGGAGCAGATGAACGCTCAGAAACGACGCATGAAACAACTCGAGCACAAACGCGAAGTGGAGAAACTGATAGAAGACAGAAGACAGCAGCGTGAGGCCTACATGGTACGCACCAAGCTCTCTGTGTGCATGATCAAACCAAGAATAAGGTCTGATTCTTGATAGTTTTGTTGTCAGAGGTTATGCTGCTAGCATTACACCCTGGAAGGAACAGTTAGCAGCAACCTCAATGATATTTGATATTGAGCACTTGCAAAGTCTTAAGATGTATTAAGCTGCAGCGTATCATCTTTGACTCTAATGTCAGTTTTAAATGACCTGCTGTGACACTGCAATTGATCTCTCCCTTAAAGGAACATGAGGCTAAAGAAAGAGCACTTGAGCAAGAGAGGGAGGCACTGCGCAGACAGATCATTGAAGAAGAGAGGCAGCGACTTCTTAAACGTCACGCAACTAAACTCCTTGGATACCTACCAAAGGTATGATGCAGTGTATGAATCATAAATAAAATTACACATGTTCATATCACTCATGTATGACCATGAGTTAAACATTTTCAGGGTTTGCTCCGTGAAGAAGACCTGGAGCACTTTGATGAAGACTTCAGAAGAAACTTTAGAACACGTCAGGCAGATATCTTCTCTGACGATGGCTGGGAAGACGACGAGTGAACTCTGTCCCTGTCATTGCATACTCAGCCACTAGATGGCAGTTTAAGGTTACAGTTAACTGAGTAGCACTTTATCAGTGACCACAAAAATTAATTTCTCAGTTTATATGATAGAACTTGTTTAGTATTCAGTAACAACAACATGATTTAGTGACATGTTTTTATTAGGTTTGTGCAGACAAGGTCAGACAAACCTCTGAATCTAAATTTCTTAAATCTCTTCTATATGTCTGAAGCTCTGAGTGTTTACGACTTCCCCCAGTCCAGAGCTTTCATGAACTCATCCTCTGTGAATGACAGCAGCTTGGCAGCTTCAAAATGCATCTGAACAGAAAAAGAAAACAAAAAGATAGTCCGTGAAAATTTTGATTGGATTATGAGCAGGGTGTGTATTAACAGGGTGAATGAGATAGAGACACGTACCTTTTGTCTTTTGAGAATGTCAATCAGCTTGAGCTGCTTCTTAAAACCCACGATGAGTTCTGCTTTCTGCTTCTTTAGCATTTTGTTTTCAGCAAGTAGATTTTCTTTACTCTGATGTTCCTCACTTATCTTGTCCTATTTAAAATAGTTTGAAAGACTGAAGTTAGTAGAAGTTAAGCAGATTCAAACATGTGCAAAACCTGAGGTTACAACTATTAAAACATGTTGAAATTCAGTTATAGCTGCTGCTTTATGAAGCTCTAAAGGGTTAAATGAACTCTGTCCATCTTTAAATATCGTATTCCATGTTGTCCACTGTGCAACTTAATATTCAGCTACTATTCATGAACGATTCCTGATTTCTCTGCATGCTTCAGTTTAATTCTTTGTTTATGCAGTTTTTCACTGTGTGAAGTTACAGAGCTCCCTGTTTTCAGTGTCATTTGTAGGGGATCTTTAATCTACTGAAATGATGCATTATCTTTTTGACCTTACTTCACTTTTTAAAACTACAACAATACTAAAACATTCAACAAATATATGAAATAAACCCTGTAACAGGACATTTTGGTGATATGCCCTCTACAAATGGAATACATTTTTTAATATATTGAAATAAAGATTCAATTATTTGTGATTGTTATAAATAGGCTCTTTTTTTAGTTTTAATGTTTCAATCATTCCATGTTTGACTGATGTTTTTATTTCTCTCTGTATCATTCCATACTATTTTAAAAGCACACAGGATTCTATATAAATGGCAGAGTTATTCCTGAAATAAAAGTCTGCTCATTAAATAGTACATTAAAAATTGTTAATGTCAAACGCAAAATATAAAACCATGTTGAAAGGAAAATTCTGGTCCCATCTCTAAGTGAAGTCAAGCACCAAAGAATGAAATCTTAACCAAAAAATAAACAGTTTGCTGGTTAGGCTCAGTTAATTTACAGATTTCCTGTTTAACACACATTTCTACAGCATGTTATGGTTATGATGAAATAACAAATCATTTATCAAACCAAAAGTGTTTCTAAAACAAAACACACATTAAGATGAATATGACCATCTGTAAATAACCATTAATTTAGAACAAATAGTTCAGTTTAACACTATTTGCCTGTGCATGAAAAATCTGAAAACCTAAACATTTGAATAATCAGATTATGTTTTTATCAGCACTGTAATTAGCCTACCTTGTTCATCTGTTTCATCTTGTTGAGTTGAGTCTTTAACCTCTCCACCTCCTCCAAGGCTCTGTTCAGACGCACCTCAACAGTGCTGTGGACAGCCGCTGCTTGTTTGTGGGATCTGTTCATATTTTCTATTTCCTGCAGAACCAGGACGTGATAAAACATGAGTATTGGAAGGCAGTGTCATATTTTACAGGTTATTAAGAGTCCATTGATATAATGTCAGTCTCTTACAGACCTTGTGTAAAGCAGACACTTGCAGCTGAAGACCATCACATTTTTTGTCGGACTCCTCTGCCAAAGCTCTGTGCTTCTCGATCTGCGTCTGCTGGATGTTTGTTGTTTTCTGCAGTCTGGCTCGATCCTCCTCCAGCTCTTTAATTTTTGCACTAAGTTTAGCGTTTTCATCATCCTGCAACAGCAGAAACTCTATGTTATCTACAAACAATGTCAGTATTTGAGTTTCCATCATCCAATGGTTCAGAGCTGTTGCTCTGGTGATGCTCTGCCCCCCTCTGCTGATTAGTAGGAGCAATAACAGCTCTTGTTGAATCACTATCAAAAAAATGTTATACCTTCTTATAATATTCACATGACAGCTGATCCAGTTCCTCTTGCATGATCCGCAGTTTTGCCTTCAGAACTCGTATCTGAGCATCTGAAACACCTTAAAACAAAACAGAACTCAATCAGCCCATAAAAATGGCTTTCACTCCCTCCCCCCAAAAATACATAAAAAATGTATGAAAAGTATCACAGGCTCTGACAAACTTCAGGCTACTATTCAATGGTAAAGCTCCATTTTTATATTTATTTAAGATTCCTAAAGGTCCAGTGTGTAGGATTGAGAGGGATATTTTGGCAGAAATTTAATATAATAAGTATATCTACATAGGGAGCGGGTCCTCGTCAGTCTCTACAATAGCCCAGAACCTTAATGATCTTAATCAGAGACAAACGATGAGCACATATTCACAGGTGCTGGGCTAGTGGCCAACCTGCGACATGTCAAAAAGCTTCAGAGAAACATTGATTTGTAGCATGAAACTGCTTTATTCAGAATTTTTTACAGATTGTATTACCTGGTTCATGTGTTTTGGAAAGGAAGAGACCTCTGCAGATAATTTGGGTCCTGACTCCTGAACAATAAACACTAGAGGAATCCTGAAGTTTCAGGTGGTTGCAGTCCTCACAGCTAGATGCCATTAAATCCCCCTAAATCTTGCACACTGTTTCTTTAAGTGGCAAGATTTTCTCATGGTAGGAAATTTCTCAGTAACTCTCAGATCCTTCATGGACCCCAAAACACAGGTAATCTTTGTTATAAATGTAAGAAATAATGTGAATGTGTCATTTATTGTTGTAAAATAAAATTACAGCTCACATATAAGTATTTACAAAAAGAGGTAACACAGACTAAGACAGAGGAATAAAACTTCTTATGTGGAGTTTTTTGGTAATTCTCATACAAATTTAAAAAACATTTTTAAATAAATATTTGCATACATAATTCATCACTATATATAAATAAAACTGTGGTTTACATTTCACAAAGTGACATAAATACCTGATCCTAGATTTTCTCCAGCATCAGCCCCATCATCCAAACCATTTTCATGAATCACAGTGTTGTTGTTCATCTTCTCCTCCATGCTACGTATCGTCTTTGCCAGAAAACAATCAGCTGAGTCTTCTACAGCTGCTAAATCATCCACCTGAGACACACTTGGGGTTCTGAAATAAAGCAAACAATGTGAAAACATTTCATGGCCTTATGAAAAATGTTCAAGTATAATGTGTTTAACAAGATGTATGACATACTGTGATAAAAAATGTTATTTAAAGTTATTTACAATCAAACTCACGCTGTTTTATGGTGAGGCCCTTTCCCTTGTTTTTCAGGACACATGTGTGATGTTGATGTGGCTCTTTTTTTGGTCACCGCCTAAGAAAACAGATGGCGAACAGAAGCAGTGTAATGTCGTGTATGCCTACAGCGTTAATAAACTTGTAGACTGTAAACTCATGTCTTTTGAGGAAAGCGTCTGCAGGTTTCTGAAATACAGACACCTTACTATATAATCTGAACTCATACCTTCACACCAGGCTCCTGCACGGCAGCCTGTTGATGCTTCATTATCCTGTAGGTGAATAGATAGATATAAACAGAGACAGGTAGTAAGATACGTACACACACTTACATAAATAAAGAAACTGATGATTTTGCTGATCAAAGCTGGGGTAGGCTGTTTAATGTTGGTGTCATAGGGCCAAAATCCCATAATACATTTTGACCATACTAATGTACAAATGGTCTGAGCACCAGACTTCTCTCTTAGCTCTGTTTTCAGGCTTTAGAAAATCTGGGCCATGACGGAAGACTTTGGACAATACCAGGTCATTTCAGAGGGAGGGAGTTCCTATTGGCTGTTCTACAACTACAGATACATGTTCACGTCCCCTCAGATGGTGACAGTCTGATTCAATGGCGGAGAATCCTGCAGAAAAGTTGTTATTCCAGGAAGTTTTATTTTCAAATTCTGCTGTTTTTTTGCTTTTCTATAATGTCGGCCTACCCCAGCTTTAAGTTGTTTCTCTTACACTGCGGCTTTAATTAACTTGAATATTTGAATGGTCTGTGTGGAGGCTGGAGTGGTACACTGAAATAAATGTAGACTTTTAGAGAAAATGAGCAACAAAAATGTCAATGGTGACTCTTGTGGCATGAGCCTCAAATATTTATTACCTTGATTCGTCTTCATCATCGATGTCCATGAGCAGGAGGGTGGAAAAGGGTTTTGACAGAACTTCACTCTGTTCTCTCTAAGATTCGATAAACACCAAGAGCCAGATTCACATTTTAATTTTACAGCAAGTCTTTACTCAACAATACAAAACAGAAAAGGAGCACAAATAATTGATGTGAACATATTGATAACTTACCATAAGTTGTTCTGCCTGTCTTACAATATCTGCAGTTTTGGCTTCCAGCTCTGCATTTAAGAGTCTGAAGGAAATAAAATGGAGGATGATGACAACATATGGCTAATTTTATACAGTTTTACAGGACTGTAAGAAATGCAATACAATAATATAAACACAGCTTGTTGCCTTGTGGCGTCTGTGATGGAGAGAAATTTTTTTGTGTTCATTTTAGCATAATGACTCTCGTACTTGTGGTAGGCTACTTAGGTGATGACAGGCTTTTATTAAAAAGCTAAGGTAAAGTCAGTCATGGTTATTAATGTACTTTAACACAAGGGGGATTTCTCTTCAGGTTTGATGAAGGAATGAAGTGAAGCTAAAGGAATCTTAAAGAGTCCAACCAGAGTGAAGAGGAATTGCCCCAAAAATGAACTAACCTTCTACATTAAAATAAATCAGAAGGGTCCACCTGAAGACGTTTTACATAGTTCATTCAAACTGAATCAAAACAAAGCCAGCAGATATTGTAATGGGTAGTCTTACTTGTATTGTTCTTCCTTGAATAAAAGATCATCTGTGTGCTTCTTTGTTGGAGCAGAGGCAGATTTGGCCTGAGGTCTCACCTCAGCCCTCTTGGACTTCTCAGTGTTACTGCTGGAGGACGGACGTTTCTTGGGCTAGACAAGACAAAGCAGCAGACTTAGTAAAATTATCTCACAGAAGTAAAATTTTACGTCATGAGATTGGATTATAATATAAATCAATTTACATTTTACCTTGTTTTTTATCTAAACCTGACTGATGAATTGGCAAACATGGCTGATAAGTAACAAGAAACTGCAGCACAGAAATGGCATGTAGTTTGTCCACAGGGAGCCCTGACAAGTTTCTTTTACAACCATGAAATGTCCTGCTCAGGACGAGTATTGGTCACAATTCTTTATAAATCAAATTTAAGGGATGTCTGTTTATGATACAAAAAATTATATCATAATCTGATTATTTTTACTCTAATAATGTAATTCTTACTGGCCTTTAAGACCCAGAATCAGTCAGGCAGTACACACTTTTCAGGTAAGCAGTCAAACACTGAGTAGGGGTTTGAACAGATCTTTCTGATTGACTGAAAGGCTTATAAACCCTTTTATAGAGGATCCTTCAATAGAAGAATACCACATTGTGACATGTTAGTACACTCCAGCTGAAGTGATCTGGTGACTGATGGTGTCTATTGATGAACTGAATAAAAATACTATATAGTATCACCTGTCAGATTAGAGGATATGATTATGGTTTTGCACTTTCTATATAATAGGCAAAGCGTTTTAAATTTAAAGGTAAAATAAGCAAGGCAGTTTGTTTTTAGCATTGTGAAAACTGAATGAAAGCAAATTGTGACAGATGTTTGTGGACAAAATCACAACTGCATGGGATTAGTTTGGCGTTCCGCGTATTCTTCAACCACCCACACACTTTAGCACTGTTATACCTTATAATATAAATATTCATAACGCTGCGTGGGCTATTTTGTCATCCTCTGGCAGCATTAGTGTCCATTTATTTCGAAAGAGACAACACTAATGAGCCGTATATTAAGCGTCATGTCCACCATACGGTTACAGGAAGTAGTTAACGTTAGCTTGTGTTTGTTGACTTCACCTGTTGTAAACTAATTATAAGCTTTAACCCTTTATTGTTGGCCCACAAACTATTTTGTTAAACCTTTGACGGGTAAACGTGAAAAAAAAACTACGCTACAAACCTGAGAGACGACGGACCGAGACGGAGGAGGCTTTTTATCACAACTTCTTTCGGCCATTGTAACAGAGGGATTCGATGCAGTCCTGGTTGCATAGCAACTACAGGTTCAGTGAGCGCGCTGTACGGTAGCTCATTATGGACATTTAAAAATGAAATTTCAACAGCCTACACAAAAGAGTTGTATTTCAGCAGGTTGTGCTAACAGCTGAAACAAAAATGGGAATCTATTTTCTTAAGGTTTTTAAAGCAAAATACTATTACATAGTTACAAAAGTTAACAATAAAGTTCAGCATAAAAACATATTTGTGTAGGCTAATTAAATGTTGACTTTTGCCCAATAAGCTAATCAAAACGGTACTCCAGCAGTTCGACTTTTAATTTAGTTAATTCAAAAGTATCTTCCATTAGCCCTCCCCCGACTGATAAAACACACACGTCTTTCAAACTTCACACCTTCATTTTAAAGTTAAAAAATGTAATTCTCTAATCCGAGCTGTGGACAACATCAGGGTTATTTTTAAATATTATATTAGGATTTTATGTAGAAATAATCATACAGAAATCTGTGTGGGGAAGGTTACTTTTGAAATGATATAAGTCATAGATTAGAAATTACATTATTTTTATTACTAAATCAAAGTAATGTACCTTATTACATTTGATCACTTTTCTGAAAGATATCCAGATATAAACTATGATAAAAGAAGCTGTGCATTCCTGCATGGTTAAAAGATGTGGCTAATAACAGGTAAAAGTAGCACGCACATCCCAAAAAACTTAATGCTGGGTGCTGGACCAAAAGGTAAGTATGGAATAAAAGATAAAGTCCGCACACCAGAAGCTGCTCCTTGAACAATTTATTCATGTGTTACGTTTCGGGCCCCTGCCCCTCAGACAACTGAAGGGCAGGGGCCCAAAACGTAAAAGATGTGGCTACACATTTTGACAAATAAAGGCCTGCCTCGATTAAATGCCTGACCTGGTTGCCAAGCAGTTCCTTTTTTTCTTTATAGAAGTTCTTCAGATGTATAAAACTGGGTTTTTGGCTATCTTAAAATTAAGTTTTCATTGCTGGATGACCCTTTAAGTTAGCCTACTCATATTCCTTAAGTCCGTAAGTGTCCTCAGATCAAAAGAATCAAAAGGGTTTTTCTTAAAAAAATAATCCAAGTTGGGAGTATTGTTTTAACACGATAAAGTGTTGTGTTGGTATGCCGGGTGCTGTAATCATCAAGTACCATTTCACATCTCTGATGTGCTGTCTGTCGGAGCTAGATCAAATGAATGATTCATGATTAATATATTATCTGAAGCCTAATTTTTAAACAAGTAATATACATAATAGTTTAAATAAACTTTGCATTGTATTTCCCATCTTTGCTGAGCAAAAGTTTTGTGTGAAAGGAATTAAAGGCCTGTCCCAAATATAGGCCTGCTGATTTCATTGATTTAAGCAATTAATAGCCTAGGCTACTAATTGAAGTTTTATGGTAAGTGTTGCATACTCCCAAATGAAGTTATATCTTACCAAACCACCCTCAAATTGTCAAACCTACATTGTGCTGATGGTCATACAGCCAACAGGTAATCATTAAAAATGCACATAATAATAATCATGATAATAATCTATGTTTATTTTATTGCTGGGTCAAAGTTAACACCGTAAATAAATTAATAGTATCCAAATTTACATTGATGGACATTCATAGTAACGTGCTCAGTAACGTCTTCAGCTTACATGTTGTTTTTAATTCTGGGGGTCTCAGTGCGCATGCGTCTGCCCAACAGCTACTACTCACCATGCACATGCAGAGAAAACCCATAACGTGAGAGGCACAGCACACCGGAGGGACCAGCTAGTTGTTTTGCAGCTGTCCGTGTACTGTTTACACCCCGCCTGTATTTATATCGATGCACCAGGTCGCGTTGGACAGCGACGCGTAGTTTTGCTGCACGGCGTCTTTAATTCACCAAGTGTGGGGACTTGGAGCGAGCGATGTCGGAGGAGGACTGGGTGGCAACGACAACAACAACAACAGGGCGCGCTGCTGTCCCGTTAGCATCGCAACGTCCTTCGGTCCATGTTGTTTAACCCGAGTGCACCTGTCCACGCCTCCTGTCCAGTCCATTCCAGTCCAGACTCATCCCGACGCCCATCGCCATGGCCGAGGAGGACCCCCAGCAGCAGGCGGACCGCGGGGCGAGGAGCATGCCCGGCCTGCTCACCGGGCTGCAGGGTGCCGAGGCCAGTGCTCTGCAGCTCAGGATCAAGAACTCCATCTGGTGAGGAGGTGCTCACACACGGGGCACACTTTGATGCATGAAGGGAAAATAATCAAATATAAAACTCATACTGAGTCCCTTTTATTAGTTGTGGTCATGAAGTCAGTACATCTACATATAAGTACTCCTGCATGCAAAATGTTACCTCAGTAAAACTACATCAGCAAAATGTACTACCATAACAACTAAACAGTACTTACTGTGCAGCTTGAGAGTATACAATTATTATATATTATTTTACTGGATTACTGTTGCATTAACATGTAAGTTGCATACTGTTATAGGTCCTCAAGGTGGAGCCAAGTTTAGCTGTATACCCTTATTAATCCACAACTGTGCATCATATTCTATGAGCTGTGTTATATGTAAAATATTAGTGCAGTATTTCCCTCTGAAATCAACTAATAAACTATCAAACTATCGGAAAATACTGAGTAAATGAATCACATTACACCACTTAGTTTACTTAAGCAAAAATAGCAGTACCTAAGAGTAAAAACACGTCCTGCATATTAAATGTTAAATTACTCATGCAGGGCTTAATGGTTTATCATAGCTATAAGTGCATTATTATTACTCATCTAGCAGATTAGAACTTTTCTCGTGCTGTTAAATAGTTCAATCAGTAACAGTGTTATGTATTTTATTCACCAATGATATGTTTTTTTATGTAAAATATGAATCTGTAAGTGTCTGTAGCTGTCAGAGAAGTGTAGTTGGGTAAAACGTACAATATTTTCCTCTGAAATGCAGTGAAGTATCAGCAGCATTAAACTGAACAACTCCAGTAAAGTTCAAATACTATGTACTTTGGGAAAGTACTAAAGTAAATGCACTCTTCAAGTTCCACTGCTGTCAGTGACTGACTCTGTGGGCGTGTTAAGGGTTTTTGCTCAAAACTGAGCTACAGTGTTATGAAAGTATGTCTGATGAAGTCTGCAAACGGCTTCTGTTCCACGAGTGATAAATAATAATACATTTTATTTATAGGCAACTCTCACGACACTCAAGGTCACCTTATAGTCAAAGACTGAGAAAATGATAGCAGATTAAAAAAGTCAATGAGATAAGGAATGAAGTAACATGAAATAAATAAATGACATAATGATAATAACATAGCAACAAATAAATATTCAGCAGAACAAGTTTGCAGTGAATGCTGGATGGATGTTAATACTGACAGACTTAACTATGAATATTGTCTTGGAATCAATAAGTACCCTTATTCATTAGGGTCAGGTGTTAACATGGACAGTGGTGGAATGTAACCAAGTGCATAAATGTACTCAGGTGCATTACACTGTTGAAGCACCTGTACTTAAACTCCACTACACCTTACCAGAAAATATTGTATTTTCTGCTCCTCTGCATCTCTGTAATCATACGTTATTCTGCAGATTAATAACGAAAAAACATATGGCCGCTTATAAAACATGATGACACATTGCTATATATAAACTACCAGACAGTATAACATATAGTAGCTTAAATTAGCTCCACCTCCACAAACAGCTGCGACATTAAAATGTTGCATACACTTAAATGCACCTGTAGTAATAATCTTATGTTGTAATACATGATAATATAAATCTGACATGGTCACTCCGTTTGTATAATTCTCTGTCATTTTAACCAGTGAACATTTTGACTGCAGGACTTTGTGAAGCATTGACACATTTAATCTGGTGCTAGTTTACCCCTTCCTTCACTTCACTCCCGCCTCCTCATCTCTTGCCTGTATACTGATTTGTTGAAGGTGTTGTCACAGTAGTAGCCATCGACAGTCTCTCAGTTCCCTCTGTTTCCATCATCAAAGTCCTCACGTGCTGAAACCAACACCTCCAGTATGTAGTTCCTATTGCAGTGGGTGAATTGACTTAACATAACTCAGTTTCACATTATGCAGCACAAATATAACGGCATGTGTTTATTTCCAAGACCTGTTTTGGAAAGCTGCTCAAACACATACCAGACGTGGCCATGATATTATCCAAATTATTTTTACACCGGTTTATATAAAAGAGCTCTCCAAACTCAGACGTCTTTGCCTGGTTTAAGCTACAAATACAGTAACTGTTTCCCCTCCCAAAAAAACCTAAACCACACAGAATCACATGAGTATTAGTCATAGTGAAGTATTAAATTACCAGCTTTAAATAAAGAAAACTGACGCCTATGTTTGTTCACATAACAAAATCAGAAACGCCGAAGCAGAGCCTCATGTAAAGTAAAACGTTTTAACACAAAATCAGTTCAAGGTTTCAAGGAGCTGCCAATCAGTTTAAAGACTGTTGGAGACATAGTCTTGAATAAAACTGGGCTGGGCTGTGTTAGTGCAGTAGAAAGATGCTAATATGTTTTGAAATTGGTGCTACATGACTAGAGAAAATAGGAAAAAAGAGCTGTGGCATTTTGTCTTGTCAAGAGGTGGAAAAACTACAACTACCAGAATGCACTGTGCCACGCCAGACCAATAAACGCCCCCACTGGTGGTGATGTGAGCTTTGACATTTTGACACAGGAAACAATATGTTTCTGATGACATTTAGGGTGAGAAATTGGCAATACAGTTAAGGAATCTTGGTTCAAATTTGATCAGCTCTGCCTAGTTTTACCATTTGGTCTGAGTATGAGACAGAAAGAGGGGCAAGGCTTTCTCTCAATCCACTTCTGCACTCTTTCTGTATCTGTTACGGCGAGCATACATAAACACGGAAGTACAATATGCAGTTTGAGCAACAGCCCTGCAGCAGATCCCTAGGAAGTGCACCGGGCTTTAAAGCCAATTTTCGTAGTGGCCAATCAGTGGAATTACAACTTCTGATTCTGTCATGTCTTACATTTTTTTAGCATCTCAGCCTTAGTAAAATGACTTGTTTTACCATCAGAAATTGATCAGTTTGGTCTGATAACATTTGGAAAGTCTAGAGGAGTTGCACACTAGTATTATTTTGTCCCCATTCCGTTAAGTGGAGTGCTAAACAGGAAGTAGCCAGCTCAGGCGTTGAATGTCTCTAGTGTGCCTGCTCAATGGGCACAATGACGCAGAGGTAGTGCCAATCATACAGGTAATTTAATACATGGCAGTTGAAACATGTTGGCTTCATGCGCTCCTTAGCAATGTTTATAGGATCCAGCATCCAGTTCTCTTTATACATCCATACCCTAGAGCCAGGGAAAATCTGCTTTTGTGTCATCCTGAGGATTTGAGCTGACAGATGAGCAGGGAGATCTGGGCGCTGGTAAAATGGAGGGAGGTCTGCCATAGTTCATTTACACACACTACTCATATTGTTATGAAACAAAGCTGGTGGAAAATCAGCAAAGTATCCTTTTAAAAACTGATGGTGTATACTGTCTGTGGTTGGTGTTATTTAAGGCCGTGTTCTGACTGGAACACCATTTTATTCTTGAAGGTGAATGAACTAAAGTAGGCCTATTATCGTTTAAATGTCAAACAGCCATAAAATGTCAAAAGGCTGAACGACCATTAAGCACGACAGTTCAGAGGTGAAACGTCTGCAGGAAAACCTCAACAGGAACACGTCACTGCTTACATATTGGGATATTGAATATTTGTCCTGCTCCTTAAATCTTTAACCCTAAAATGAACTGAAGATCTGACCCTAAAAGGATTAGAGCATAAATATTGATGTTCACTTGAGCAGCTGAGTGGTTCATGGTAGAGTGAGACCATCTAAGCTGAGGTCAGCAAGTTCATTTACAACTATGCCATCACTCTGTCCTCATGTAGAGCGACAGTCCACAGTGAAGAGCTTCTGTCATTCACTCTAGCCACCTACCTGGATGTTATACACACCGTGATCCGAACAATCTCTTGCATCAGTTTAGTGTCTCAGGTGTCATTCAGCATGTCTGCCAAATCTGCCTAACAATCACCTCAACGACGGCTATTCAGCACAGAGAAATCCTCGGCTCCCTAGTAACAGTGAATTAAAGTGAACTGTTCTTGTCATGGCTTAGAGCGTCTCCTTATTCTGACCTGCCTGGTGTTGCCGGGTCTTTAAGTGACACCTGCCTTCTGTCTCACAGTCAACAACAACCTGACCTGTCTGCAGATTAAGCACTAGAACAGAAGAAGTTGTACACATGCATCTGGTTTGACTCTGAGCAGTGTTTCACTTGTGTAAATCTGTCTTCTAATGCTGGCTTTTGGCGTAGTAAGAGCTCTTGCATAAGGCCATGCAGTTTATTTTGTCAATTTTTGCTATTTCTTGCTCCCAAAAAAAGTAAATGGCAAAAGTTCATTTGCTCCACATCATTTGTCTGAGCGTTGTATGTGTACAGTATGGAGGTAGCTGGCCTCCATGTATTTAGAATATACAGTATATACAGTCTATGTACGATATCAGGAATCACAGTACAACATTTGAGAACTCTCTTCGCTTTTCCCTGACATATGATTTAATATAATAGCTAAATATTCAAAGTCCCCCTCCACTCAAAATGTGTTTTTCTTATTATGTTTGTCACTGCAGAGGTGTTTTCACAACCCTTTGCTGTCTGTGCACTACCCTAAAGTCTGAGATTCATACGTATGCTAGACTCACAAGTCAGTCTTTAGATGCTTTGCTTAACTAAAGACTGATGACTTTCTCCCTGATTTTGTGTTTAGATGGGCGGATACAATTTCAGAGTTTAAAAAAACTCTGGTTGCAGAACCAATAGTAAATCCGCAGGGCGGTCCTTCGGTGGCTCGCTGAACTCTTGTGCTCGTAAACATTGTCCGACTAGAAATGTGTGTAGTGGTACAAAATGGCTCAAGTCGCTGTAAGTCCTTCATTTCCACAATCTTGTGGACTGAGCACACGTTTGATAAAACGTAGTTAAATCTCTCAGCATCCATTTTCAAGCTCTCTGTGTGTTTGTTTCCTTGCGGATGAGAAAAGGGCGAGCGCACATTTCCGGGAGAGCGTGTCCTTTTCAAAAATGCAAGAGGTGTTGCTTTGTTGCCGGCCGTTTTTGCCTGTGTGTTAAACACACTTTAGAAAGGAGTGTCCCCAGACTATCGGAAGGCGGAGATCTCTGATTGTCTGGTGGCGAGACAATACGTATGCTGGACCAGTTATATTTGGTACGTCACTAATACGGAAGACCTTTGCTGTCTAATACGAGGAACAGATATCAGCAGGGAACAGACTTTAACGCAACAACGGCAAAGAAACCTGAAATCTGCAGCACAGAGAGGACTTAAAGAAAGTTCGCATTAACATAGTTAAAGATTTGACGGCAAACTTTGTAGAATGGGCAGTTTTTGAATGTAAACCAGATGCACATCACCTAGGAAAGGGAAGGCACGAGCGACCTTACTCTGCCTCAGAGTGGCTGACCCTGACATTCCTACCCTAACCATAACCAGTGTGACGACTCTTACTTGAACCTAACCAATCCAACCAACGAAGTCAACGAGAACTAGCCAGTCAGAGGCAGAGTAGAGCAGATTGTGCCTTTTCAAATTGGCAAACCGAACCCCTCAGATTCCTTTCACCATCTACCAAACCTGTAGTAGCAGATATTATTGCATGTTTCACATATACTAACACAGTGTAAGCCACTGCCAGTTAGCCTACAAACAAACATAAATAAAAAATGCTAACTACACTTACCATCCTGACGTGTGCTGGTCGCTGGTTTGGTGCACAACATACTCCTCTGAGGCTCAAGCATGTGTGGCTGAATCTGTCAGATGTGTCATCTAACGCTGGCTATCTTGATGGGCGTTGATCTTTCACCAGTCAACCTAGCACAAGCAGCGCTGGAGAAGGGGGAAAGAGGAGTGCAAAGAAACTTTTCTTAAGCAATCTTAAGTGCTATATTGTAGGCAACTGGACTTGCTTGAGTTTCTTGAAGACATTTCACCTTTCCTCCAAGAGGCTTTTTCAATAAGAAGTTTCTTGGATGAGAAGTGAAATGTCTTCAAGAAACTCAAGCAAATCCAGTTGCCTATGATATAGCACTTAAGATTGCCATGACCTGGATGACTGAGAACCTTCACCGATATCTTTTCATAAGCAAATTTCTTAATTAGGGATAAAGACTAGATGTGCTGTCAGCCCCTTGTCAGAATTTACCATTAAGCATTATGTGGGAAAACCATGTTAAACAATATATTAGTATCATTAAAAGTATTTTTTTTGTACATACTTTAAAATGTGTCTGGAGAGGACCTTTAAACTCATTATAGGGTGAAAGTGTTTATTTATATCAAATTCCTCCTTCAAGATTAAATCAAACAGGATAAAACAGACGTATAGTACATTTTGTCAGTGACTGAAAATGAATTACAGTGTATAAAAAGCTTTCTGTCAGAGACAATGTTACCACGAGTCTGTCTCTTTTTACATATGACAACATATGTTCCTGGTGGTGGGATACATGACCTGAGAGATGCTGAAGGGAGGGTCGTCTCATACCAATCATTCCTCTGCTTTATAAATAAATACACTTTAGACACAAGTGGTCATGTTACACAAGCTTCATACTAATTTATACTTTGTCTCTGTTTTGCAGCAAATCTGTTCAATCAAAAGTGGAAAACATCCTGGTGAGTATCTCTGATGTGTTTTTAACCTACAAATTACATTTTAAATTAAACCTCATTATTTAACTGTTAAAATATTCATTGTCACTTATTTGTGGTTTTAACACAGAGCTGAAACACTGTGGCTTCCTGATGGATTTATCGACCTCAGGCATAAATAAAACAAAAGAACAACAGCAGATCTGTCCGCAAAACGGGAAAATATTGGACAGAATATATTATTACAGACTAATTCTGTTCCTGGGGTCTTACTCTTCCTGAGTTGAAGGTGGCGCTAGTGCCAACAAACAGGAAAAGTCCAGCTCTGGGAGGAAACACTGAGCTCTAGAGCTCCGACAAACAGTTGTCATTTCAGATTAACCTGCGGATTATTTTCTTGATTAATCGATTTATCCCTGTAGTCCATAAAACATCAAAGAGAAGTGAAAAACACCTTTATGACTCCACAGGGCTCAAAGTGATGTCAATTTCTCATTTTATCCAACCAAATAAATGTACACTGGTTATCATATATGAGAAAACAACCAACAAATCGTCACAATAGGAGAAGCTTTTGATCGACGACAGGGTGGTTGCAGGTCCTTAAAAAGTCTTAAAATGTCTCAAATACACACAAATTTACCAATAAGAGGCCTTAAAAAGTATTTACTTGTCTAAAATTCAGGTTGGACGAGTATTAAATGTTCATAGTCATAGCACTGTGAGAATATCCACTGTAGGGGCTGCAGGAAACATAATTTAAACAAAAGGAATCACTTTTTGATGGGTTTACCTGTGCAGAGAAGTAAGCACAGAGTGTCATCAGTGTCATTAGGTGTGCATTTTCATAGCAAGTTCAGTCTTTAATTCGATGTGAAGTGGTATTAAAAAGGTCTTAAAAAGTCCTTAAATTTAACTTGATTAAACCTGTAGACACTCTAGAGACTAATCAATGAATCAAATAAGCATCGCAGATTTACTGAGCTCTATCACTAGCTTTTTGATGAGGGAACCAGTGCGATGCTAACTTTAGTGTTGGCCTACAGGAAAACATCATCCCTGGAGCACTCTATTGTGCAGCTGTCAGTACATTTAACTTATAGAATATTCCAGAATAACATTCAGCTTTTAAAGGACCAATGTACAAACATCTATGACTCAGAGTATGAGCAGGGATGGTCTGGATATGGCTCCTAACATGGAGGTGGCTGATCTAGCAGCTAGCAGCTAACAGCGCAAACAGCATGAATAGAGCTGAAGACAGAATCAGTGGTAACAGAGCTAACGGTGTTAACTTGGGGGGAACTGGAGGGTGGGCGCTGCACTTCCATGATAGCACTGTCACAATATCAGCGGTAACTGCTGTATGAGCGTATTGTGGTGGCGATTAGCTAGGCAGCAGGACACTCACATCAGCACTCACATGCACGTGCAGCCAGACCAGCTACCACACACAGAGGAAGCGTTAGCTCTGTGTGTCTCTGTCCGTTACTCCACTATATATTTGAAAGCAAATAGTTTTCTGCTGCTGTATTAATGCTCTGAATGTCGTATATTGCCCCTTTAATAAAAGAAACCCTCAATGCAAAGAATTCATTGTGAAGTCAAGGCTAGTAGAAGTTGGCTGGGACTTTGGTTGTCCTTATATAATCGCCTACTCTATATATACTGTGTGATGTCATGTAGCTGTTAATACAGATTGGTTCATCTACCCTCATCCCTGTCATGCCTTTCAAAAAAAGAAAGACAAAAATCTCTTTTAACCTTGTGTAACCCTGTGTTGTCACTCTCACTCTTCCTCCTGATCTCTCCTTGCTCTTGCATTAGATGACAGACCCACAGCATCTTGTGTTGGGCATTTCTGATTTATCATGTACAAAGCTGCACAAAATAAGTGTGAACAGCACAAATTAACTATCAACTCCTAAAATACACACTGCACATGTGTTTGTTCTTTGTTTCAAGTTAAAGGGAGAAAGGAGTTCACTGGGCAGATCAGATGACACAGTAACATACAGACACTGACAGTCCAAGTCAGCAGAGCAGGAACTGAGTCACACTTAAAAAGCCAAAGATGTCCTGATACACAAGGTTTTAGCAGGATTGCATCTGAAATGCAGCTCACAGATAAACTGCTCAGCGCTTATGCCTAGTTTAAAAATGACAGTGATTTTTTAAGAGGAATATGTGCATTTATTCCAAGTGGCTGCTCAGTGTTTTTTTACCCTCAGCCATGGGAGAGCTGTGGTTCCCTAACTACTAAGAAGTTAATCAGAAGAGACAGAGGAGCCAGTTAGGGGGGTGAATGAGTGTGTTGGCAGTGTGTGAATGTGTGTCTGTACGCTCAACCATGCAGCGAGCTGTCCAGTCAAGGGTTAACAGCAGAGGATTCAAGTTCACCTCACAAGCTCCCCTGCTCTGCAGAAGCCAGTCTGTCTCTGTGTGTCTGTCTGCAGCCATTTAGACCGTCTGTGCGCACATGCCTGCGTGTGTCAACTGTGCAGCTGTACAACTGTAGCGTATTTATGCCGTGTGTCTCAACAATGCTGGGTTTAAAGTCAGAGTAAACTTCATGATTTGCAGTGTTTGACTTACACCAAACATTGCATTTAGTCTGATGGACAAAAAGCTTAATTTTGGTTTCATCAGAGGTTCTGTCCACCTGACCGACACTTGTATGCACCGTCTCTCCAATCTCCAATCTCCAATAAAGGCATTTTATGCCTTTATTTGATAGGGGTGAGAGACAGGAAAGACATGCAACAAATGGTATGGCCAACAAGGAATTGAGCCAGTGACCTGCGGCTCAGGGCATTTGCGCTCATGTGGTATGTGCCCTCACCTTTTGGCTATCGGGTCACCCAATCTCTGATACTTTGAACTCCCTCAAAGGTCTTTTGGTGTCCTCCCTATAAACTGAATAATAATGGACACAGATACAATGATGTCACCCATTTGGACTGCCATTTTAAAGCCTCGAGTTCAGCATTTTGGCTGTCGCCATCTTGATTTTTGGAACCAGAAGTGACCATATTCAAGCAAGAGGGTGGAGCTATGGAGTTGCAAGGGGTGGATCTGACTCATAGGCAGTGGTGTCACTCCACAGACAGTCTGTCACTCAATTGTCCACACCCTTAGATATGCAAACCTTTGGGCCTTGATAAGATATAAATGTGTGAGTTACAACAGAAATTCACCCCCTGTACAGTTGTCACAAATGTTGAAATTAACTATAGAGACCGAAACCTTTTTGTTATGTTTATTTCTGCTGTAAAGTTGAGCATTTTAAAATGGGTGTATATGGGGATTTACTCTGTTTTGGAGCCAGCCTCAAGTGGCCATTCAAGGAACTGCAGTTTTTGGCACTTTGGCATTGGCTTCATTTTTCAGCCTCGCAGGTTGCAGCTTGGTTTTCAATTTCCCCTTTAACATTGTTAAACTTAAGATGGACATTAAAAAAAAATCAAAATCACACTCTCTCCTTCCTTCTCATAACCTGAGCCTACATTACCCACAGTGCAATGTGTCTGCCACACTTTAGTCAGAGATTTAGGTGTGTTAGGCTAGTATGGCAGCTAATGTAGCCTCTAGCAGTAAGAGCTCTTCATTCGACATCCACACTGCCAGATTTTTGTCACATGTCTTGTAGCTCCAGCTGACGCTGACTCAGGTGACATCACTTGATGCAAATCATCTGATTTCACACTGCTCCCTCTGGAGCCAAGAACAGCTTTATACAACTTTATTCACACATGAAGTAGCACTTCTCATTCACCTTTAATTAAGTTGCTTGGTGTGTTCCTTGTCTTCGCGATGAAGGTTTTGTCCATTGAAGTAGAATAAATAGAAGGGACATTGAACAGTTTGCCATGGTCAAAAGAAAATGCTGATTGTTTTTAGTTGCGATGGTGACAACACATGTCAGTGTAAAACCATAAAACTGAATAATTACAAGGGGGTGAATAATTTTTATAGTTCTTGAAATACTCCCACAGTTAGAGTATTGCTTGGTGTTCAACTCTGTTGTCCGCTGCCATTTAAACAGCAGAATTCAAACAGCGCCTTCTTCACTCTCTCATGTTTCATCCTCCCTTTGAAGAACGTAGTTAGAAGTGTTGAAGAGTGTTTGAAGCTGCGGGCCGTGCTGAGGAGGTTCAGTTAGCACACATCTTAGATTCCGAGGCTAACAGGACACCCAATATGCTTTCTTAAAGCTGATAATTAATTTTAGTTTGTAGAGGGAAGGCTGATCTGAAGAGCAGCATCCAAGATGCCAACAAAGGAAATGAAAATGGTTCCTCTGTGCTGCTGAAGGTCAACAAAACAAGATGTTGCCCACTTTATTCATAAATTATATTTACAGCAGAGTGCAGTATATTATAAAAGAGCCGGGCTTTGATTGATGATGATTGATATCCATCCCCCAAAGCACCTTGACGAAGGCAGTGGGCCAGAATATCGTGTGTGCATTAAAAGTTGATCCATTGACTGTGCTCTTTTTAAATTAATTATTTGTCTGTATTTTAACAGCCTCTTTTTCTGTTGCTTCAAAGTTAAGTTCACTGTGTTGGATGAGCCTGTGTATTTGTTACTACTGTCATATTGGACATGGGGGCTAATGGGGGCACCCACTAGCTCACCTGGTAGAGCAGGCACCCTGTGCACAAAGGCTTTGTCCTTGCTGCAGGTTTGATTCTAAGCGACGGTCATTTGCTGCATGTCATCCACTCTCTCTGCTCTCCTCAATTAAAGGCAAAAAGCCCTAAAAATATCTTTAAAAAAGAATAGACCAGGATAAAAGTTTATTCTTTTCATGTCATAAAGGCAGGTGCACTGCTGAGCTGTATCGCCGAGAACAAATTATTAAACAAGACTAACAGTCCACAGCCTGTAAGCTAAATGCCAACATCACCATGCTAACATGCTCGAAATGACAACATTAACATGCAGAAATTTAGCAGGTTAAATGTTCACCATCTTAGTTTGACTAAACACAAAGTACAGCTGAGCTAAAACCACAGTTATTGCTGTTCATCTGGAGGGTATGATGAATGTGTGTGCCAGGTCTCATGGTAATCTATCAAATAGCTGTTGAGACTTTTTGAGGTTTACTATGCAGGATTGTCGGTTACTGTTTGTGAAATGCTCACCAGCAAAAGTGAAAGTATAAAGCCACCAGAAATTATCTACAGAAAAATGCACCCCCACACACCTCCAGTGGGTCATAAGTGATGATTGAGTGGAATAACTTCTGTATGAGTCTATAACAATGTTTTTTGGGAGGATCCTGCATTGTATACTTTTTAAACCACAAATGTGAACCTGCTGGTGGAGCTATAGGGAAAATAATAGACCCACAAAAATCAGTAGGGTTCATCCTCTGGACATCATGAATATCTGTCCAAACTCTCTTGGCAATCCATCAAATATTGGTTGACTTTTTAAAGTCAGGACTAAAGTGATGGACTGAACGAACTGTCTGCTCTGCAGGTGTAACAGGACTACCCATTAAAACTATTGTTTTGTCCCCTTTTTATTTCTACAGCAAGATGTGGAGAAGTTCTCAGACATCGAAAAACTCTACCTCTACCTTAAGTTGCCTTCTGGTCCGAGCAGCAGCACTGATAAAAGGTAAGAATACACCTGCGGTCTGACTGTATGTATGATAATAAAGGAAGCCGATGAAGTATTTACGAGACAGGAGACAAGTAATCATTGAGAGTGGCATTTCTGTTTATTATTCTCTTAAAAAGTTTTATTATGTGAATGATTCGGAATGGTAAAATTACAATGAACCTAGTGTCATTCTTTTGCTTTGTCATTTGTGAATCAATCAATCAATCATCCACATCTTTCTCAGTGACCAGAGTGCCCTGTCATCAAGCCGCACACAGCAGATGCATGCGTTCAACTGGATCCGCCATCATTTAGAGGAATACCCAGAGACGTCTCTTCCCAAACAGGAGGTCTATGATGAATACAAGTAGGTACAAACAGACAGTGGAGCCTTAACATTAAACACATAAGAATATAAGTCACTGACACACTTATAACTCACTTTACTTCACTGTGTATTTGAACGTGTATCATTGGTGGTCACCTTTTGAATAGATAACAGCTACTAATGTTCGAGATTCTTTCTCCTCTAAATTACTGGCGGCTGAAGCGACAGTATAAATAGCCTCAGCAGGCATGGGAATCACAGAGAGCAGCATGTGTTGGTAATATTAGAATGGAAAGTCTGAGACAGCCATTGAAATGCTCTGGCAGTGTTATGTAACTGTCTTTTTAACTCTACTAGATCAGAAATACAGTGCCCTCCAGAAATATTGGCGCCTTTAGGATAGACAGGTGAAAAGGCTTTAAAGAGACACTATGTGCTCGTGTTGAAACGCAATAAAAGCATTTTGTTTTGTACAATGAAACAACAAACAGCAACACACAAGTCTTTCTTAGGAGAGATGTTTCATTTGCATTCATTAGCTGATATGCACATATTTTCCAAGACTCTTGATTAAATTAAAAACATCCAGCTTTTGGGTTTAAACAGCAAAGAAGACATTCAAAGGTGACGCTGTGAAGGATTTACTGGCATCTAGCAGTGAGGATTGCTGATTGCAACAACCTGAAACTTCTCCCATGTGCCAAGTGCAATTTCCCGGTTAGGATTCATGTGTTCATTGTTCAGGAGGTTTTAAGCGGGAGCCAAATTATCCACAGAGGTCTCTCCAAAACAAACAGACCAGGTTCCACTCGTTGCAGAGGGGCTGCTAACTACGATGACAGACACAAAAACTTGAATGGCCCTATCTCTGAGCCAGTGTTTGATTTGTCTGTTCTGGGCTACTGTAGAAAAGAGGCAGTGCAACATTGCAGATGCTGTAAAAGAGGACCCACTCCCTTTGTAGATATAAACGGCTCGTTCTAAGGTTACAAAGATACGATGATTCTTATTTTCAGGTGATTATACACTTAAGAAATCATACTTATTATGGTATATTCAATTTCTGCCAATATATACCCCTGTAAGTCCTACACACTGGACCTTTACAGATTATCAGGACTTCAGTTAACTCTGCAATGAATGGACTACATGTATGATACACACATACATGTATCGGTATGGTACTGTATAACTATATATAAGTAATAAGGGACCTTTATGTTAAATGGGAATGGGGGTAAAGCAGAATCAACCACCGTTCTGAGAATATCAGAACTGGACGTCACATTGAGTTTAGTCTGCGTGGTTCTCATTTTACTAATGTGGCTAACTGAGTCACTATTATAACTCTTCTGATGCAGCTCTACACACCTAACTTATGCAGTACTTTAAAACCTGGGAAGCCAGGGAAACACACTTCCTTTGTGCCGTGAGTCCAGCCTGCTTTTTCCCATGAGATCAGATCGTACCCGGTGACAGACAGAATTGCTTAGTGAAAGTTAGGTTTAGGGAACCAACCATAAATGCTGATGGTGTCATTATACTCCAGCCATTACATTGTGCAATCAATCAAAATTTACTTTGTAATAATAAACTGGAACAAAAAATGTGTCTATTTGCTCTTTAAGTTTTAAAATAGAAAAAGAGTTTTAACTTTTTAGACTTTAATCACCTCACATTCACAGGTATGTAAACATGAGAACAAGGCTCAGAAAATCATCTGCTGCGTCGACAGGATTGCAATTTATGATTCAAGGTCATGTTGTCGCAATATTGATTTATGGACACGTATTGATTCTGAACATCTGAAACAGTCATTTTCCCCAGTATCGATACTATCGATATTGTCTCGCTATCTCTTCTTTCCAACAGCAAGTTGACACAAACACACCGCTGCAGTGCCCCGCCTCCTCTCACTCACTCACAGTGCTGACTTCTCATCATTCCTCTCATTCTGTCCAGTTACATAGCGGCGTTCGCAGCACTTTATTGTATTTTAAATGTGTGACAGTCTCAGAGGCTTTTGGACTACTGCAAAAATACTGTTTTAATTAATGTAAAGAAGTGTTTGTTTTTAGTGTTTACTACAGTCCAGTTGTTGTTGTCATGTTAGAGCCTTGTTATATATTTATCTTTTATTAAAAATTTCACATTGCATGCCCTCAATGGCAACTTTTCGATGGTATCTAATATCAGTAATTTTTTAGGTATTGTACTGAGGTACAGGTGATGGTTTAGTTCAAAGCTGACATGGATTGTTTTGTGAATCATATTTTCTTAATTACATTTATTCCTGTCTTTTGTGTCTTCCAGGAGCTTCTGTGACAACCTGAACTACCACCCACTGAGTGCTGCCGACTTTGGAAAAATGATGAAAAATGTCTTCCCGAACATGAAGGCGCGTCGGCTTGGCATGAGAGGAAAATCAAAATATCCTTGACTGGAATGGATTGTAACAGTCTGGCCTCTGTCTCTGGTCACAGACCATCTGCTGTCGCAGTTCATAAGCTCTCTAAATATAGATGTGAAATAAAATAAAGTCCCCCTCTGCCTCGGAAGCAGAAGCATAATACAGAGCCCCTCGGGGGAGTTACCGTGATCTTGACCTTCATGACGCAATTGCGATTTTTTTCTGTTTTACAGACGACCTCAAATTGCAAAACTTGATTTATACTCATGGCCTTCAGTCACTCAGGTTAATGGAATTAAGTTTGTGTAAGGTGAGATCACAAGTCATTAATTTAATGGGTTTGGATGTGGAAAAACTTTTGGCTGATGAAGGGAGTTTGCTTTAAGCTCATGTTAGCGAACAGCTGGTGTCCAAGGATTTCTTTTTCGGTAATAATATGTTTCCACTATGAGCACCAATTAAAATAATCTGTAAAAGAACAGGCTCTATATGAACACCGTTAAACACATTTTAAATCAGAGTAGTTTAAGTCAAAAAAGTGACATTAGTCTAAACCCTTGAAGTTCAAGTTTGATTATTGTAATTTTCAGATATATATTTTGTCAATCCAACAGGTCTCGCAAAGAAAATTAATTAATTTCTAAAATCTTAATCATACATTGATCTGACAAATGAACAAATGAAAATTACAGTTTTGAAAACTTAAATTTATTTTCCATAATAGATAGTTCACTGTATATTGCCAGTGTATTTTTACTCTCT
The DNA here is from genome assembly GCF_011397635.1 of Epinephelus fuscoguttatus. Classification (NCBI taxonomy): domain Eukaryota; kingdom Metazoa; phylum Chordata; class Actinopteri; order Perciformes; family Serranidae; genus Epinephelus; species Epinephelus fuscoguttatus. The sequence continues at coordinate 26,103,012 of NC_064753.1, read as the reverse complement.
GGAATCATGTGTTTTGGTCTTAACATCAGTGTACATACTGCTACAGTGGGCTGAGGAAGAGGCCCTTTGTTCACATGCCATCTTTACCCACTCTGGATCTCCATAAATCAGGGGATGGAGTAAGCACATTTACATTTTCCCTATGAATATTTCACAGTTTCTGTCACTGTCCTGTCATGCAGTGTGCCACACACATACATATATATAACCATATATCTGTTGTGTGTAGCTCCAGTGTGACGCCCTGGAGTCACCGGGCCAGCTGAGCAGCATAAAGGAGGACGTGCGATTTGCAGCCTGTGATCTGGTGTGTGAGTGGGCCCAAAAGGTGCTGAAACGCCAGTTCGATACCGTGGAAGACCTGGCTCGCTTCCTAATCGACAGCCATTACATCAGCAACAAGTCTCTGGCAGCTCTCACCATAATGACCGGCACAACAACAGGTCAGACGCAGTGAACATCGGCTTTATGCCCCCTGTTGAAAAACTGGTCAACAGTGGCATCTGGTGGCAGCTGCCTGTTACTGCGCCTTTACTCCAGTCTGCTGGGTTTTATTTGTTTGATTATTTTTTTATGAGGACAGCTGTATTTTTAAATTACATGACACTTTTACAGCTTTATTGGAGCAGTCTGGTCAAACACATACATATAAAGCAGTGTTATTCCTGGAACCAGTCTTCATCTTTTAAAACCTCTAGTTAATGTTTAAAAAAGGCTTCAGTGTAAGAGAATCAACAAGTGCTCACACATTTAAGAAACAAATGCATTTGCACCTAAGTCAGATGTTGAGACTGAATTTTATTTATAGATATGAATGTTCCTGTTTGGTGTCACAGCATTAAATTCATGAATCTAAAAGTAAGGCTTGAATTGGCATTAAATTAGTCTTAAATCAATCTTCTGAAAGACAAAGAAAGTAGGATGTCCTGTTTTTTTCTGATGTTGCTTTGTAAAATCTCAAAATAACTGACAACATCCATTTTTCTAAAATAATTTACAGGATGCTTCTCGCAATAACATCACAAAGATCAGGATGGTAGAACCAACACAACCAATGCTTGTTTGTCGCACCCTTTTTCTTTGTTTCTTATATGTGGTCATTTGAAATAACTATTGATATGACAAACAAGTGTGCATTGTCATTAATTTGGTAGTGTTGTATCAGGATCAGCTGAGTTTTTAATCTAATTTTTTTTTTTTAATCTACTTTACTTTTGAACATTGTGTTCATTATTGTATAAATGTTTAACTTGGACATTTTTAAATGTGTGGACCCTCAGTTAAAGCCACTGCAGAAGCTAGGGAATCAAGTTAAAAAAAAAAGTGAAGGTGTTGTTTGATGAAGTATTATCTTAGTATTATTGTCTTATACATTTATATATTCATATAGTATGATGAGGTTATTATTTTATACTACTAACAGTAGCATGTAGGGTGTCTGCAGATCCTTAAAACATCTTAAAATTTCTTAAATTCAATTTTTTTTTAAATATCTTGCCTTAAAGGTCAGTCAAATTGAGTCAAGCTTCTGCATGAAATTCAAAATTTCTGTTGTTACAAATCTTTAAACATACCACTAAACCTAATACTTTACTTTATACTTATCTATTGCAGCAGCAAGTGTAGATTAACCTAACTCACCCCAGTAACCATATTTCTATATAAAAGCTACCAGTGCACAAGACCACAAATGTATACAACTTACTTTTGTACTTACCTGCAGTGCTTGAATAAGAAAAAGACAATAAGCCCAAAAATCTGTCTTTAATTTGGTTAAAAAATGATCCTGGAAAAGGTCTTAAAAAGCATTAAATTTAAGTGTCTGATACCTGTAACCACACTGGTAGCATGTATCTAATTCCCCTTGTTTTCTTTTTATAGAGGTCAAGCCTCCACAGACAGTCTCAGCGTTCATCCCCACAACTGAGGCTCACTCCTTCCAGCCTCAGGTGACAACCCTGTCCTCTCCGTCTGTCGATGCAAAGCAGCAGCTCCAGAGGAAGATCCAGAGGAAACAGCAGGAACAGAAGCTGCACTCTCCTTCACCTGGAGAGGCACAAACCAAGAGGGCAGATGACAGTGTGCCTTGTGCCAGCCCCGCCCCTCCATCACCTCAGCCAACCATAGGCATCATGGTCGCTGCTGTCCCAAGCCCCATCACGGTGAGAAAGCACAACTCAATGCACAGACGTATGGAAAAAATAAAATATAGAGTCATTGGAAATTTGTCTTAAAATGGTAAAATCTGGTGAACACAGTTTGTGTCCAAAATCCTCAGTTTTTTAGTCTGCCTACACAGTGAATTTATTAATTAGTAAAGACGAGCGCTGTCTGACCGCACGGGATTCCTTCGATGTTAAATCAGAGAGTGCTCAGGCTGGGTCAGGATCAAACTGGGTTTTAAATATCTCACTAAAAGCTTAAAGATATTAATCCAGAAGGTGGAGAGATTTGGACATAACCAGAACATATGCATTAAGTCTGCTGACTGGCCTCTCCATCGAGGGCATAATGGCTCAACATTCACACAAATCTTTGCCACTCAGCATGAGTAAAATGAGCTCTGTGTAACACCTTAAGTTGTATTAGCTATGTTTAGTGGACATGGACAACTACTTCAAGAGCAGAGTCCAAGGCCATTTTTAAATTATCACAGCAGTGTGGCTTACTGCTTAGAAACTTTGATGTAGTTTAAATCTCAGATTTTTTCCAAGTTAGTTGCATCCTATATGTGTAGTACCTGTCATATGACGAGGATGATATTCCTAAGTAGCCATGCCTGTCTTGAAAATAATACATGGCCCGCCTCGCTGATGGCCTGTTGACAGTTTTATGAGCCTGATACTAAAAGGCTTTAGTTTCACAGTTTTATTTATGGCAACAAATCTGCGTAACAGCAAACAGTACGCTCCATGTAGGTAATGAGAGTTCAAGTTAGATGCAACTCTTGGGATTATCATCTAGACTTCAGTTGTTCCACTTTCTGACTGAGTTTTGCTCTCTGCAGGTTCAGAGAAGCCGGCAGCTGATGTCCCCAAGTCCAATGGGAACAGTAGAGAGCAAAATGCTGCCCATCAACTTCCAAATGTTGACCCAGCCAGTTCAAGCAGTGAAACAGAGCCAGAAGACCCCGCAAAATATCCTAGCCAGCCCTCTGGGGGAACGCACTGCTCGGCAGCGTTATGCGCAAATCCTGCCCAAGCCTGTGGCCACCACTTCTATCACTTTGCGCTCACCATCCACCATGATCATCGGCAACAGCCCTGTTAAGACCATGATGACTACATGTCACGTCAGCCCGGTCAGTTTGGTCAAGATGACAGCCATATCGCTTGCACCCAACAGCAGCAATACCACCACTTCTCTCTCAAACGCCACTCTGCGGCCGGCATCTGCAGGCATTAGTAGCTCTGCAGGTGCAGAAGACATCAGCTCTTGTCAAAGCACGAGGAGTACCTCTGCAGTCCCCATTCTGGCCCCGGTGGTCAGACCCAGCGACACTACTAACACTCATACCATCGATGTTGAAATGGAAGTTGAAGCTATACATAAAAACAGCCAAATGCAAAATCCTGGTGGTCAAGTATTGACTCAAGAAGCAACGGCAAATAGGGCTGGAGGGGCTTCACAGAGGGCTGCCAGTGTGCCCATACCCCAGTCTAAAGGCTTCCTGGGTCTGGAGGACACATCCAGCGCTGACTGTAACGAGAAGTCCTCCTTAAGCACTAACACTGTGGCAGCAGTCGACGGCAGCAATAATGGCGTTAATAACACCAGCACTTTGCACTTAACTCTCTCAACTCAGAATACCAGTGCTGCGTCTTTACTGAACACCAGCAGACCACCTTCGTTTGGGGAAAGCAGCAATGCAACATCAGCAAAAGAAGGTTTCTTATCCACTAAGGGCCTCAGGAAACGTTCAGGCCTCAGCCCTGACCTTTCTCCAGTCAAAAGGGTTTTTATGCCCCAGCAGCCGGAGCTAGAGGGCGCTGCTTGTCTTGGATATGGGATTAGAAATGTGACCGGTAACATCCTCAGGCCAGGACCTCCAACTAGACCTGAGAGCGCACCTGCTACCAGAGAGGTAGAGACGAAAATGAACTCTGTCCCATCCAGTCAAGTACACGCACTCTGCACTTCCTCTTTCAGAGCCAGTGGCTTTTACTCTGTTGCCAAAACACAGAGCTCAATGCAGAGGAAAAACACTCCCACTGTTATGGAAACTAGCACCTCAGTCAGTCACGCATTAATACAGCAACAGTCGGGGCACACAGTGGCCAACGTGCATGCCATACCTAATAACCCTGGTCTCCAAACACAGTCAGGTGTGAGTGATGTTAACAGTTCAGCCACAGGGAGCATGGAAGGAGCTCAACAACACACTTACGCTCAGGCCAACCCTGCTGACTGTTTGCATCAAGGTTCATCATCGAGCCAGCTTCCTATGCAGACAGATATGGACTACTTTCCCTTTGATGATGATGTGACTCAGGACAGCATTGTGGAGGAGCTGGTGCAGATGGAGGAGCAGATGAAACTTAACAACCTGCAGGAGTTTAGAGACTGTGTCACGCTGCAGGGCCAACAGGCTGTGATGCAGGACAACACAATGTCTACCAATCAAACCATGACTGCTTTCTATCATTCTGCTAACAGTCGCAGTAACCCCATCCAAACTCCAACACCCACACCCACACCCACACCCACGTCAGAAATGATGGGAGGAGCCCAAGGCCTCACCGGAGAGAGCCCCTTCTCCCGCATCGCCTCTACAACCCCAGTGGACAGCGCACTGGGAAGCAGCCGTCACACCCCAGTTGGTACTCCACACTCCAACTGCAGCAGCACTGTGCCTCCCAGCCCAGTGGAGTGCAGGAACCCGTTTGCATTCACACCCATCAACTCCAGCATCACTGGTTTCCATGAAGGCAGCACAGTCTCCAGCAGCCCTGTTAAGCCTATGCAGAGACCGATGGCCACCCACCCAGACAAGACCAGACTGGAGTGGATGAATAACAGTTACAACAGCAGCAGCGGGAGCTTAAACAAGTCAAACAGTGGAATGGGAATCCTCCCCAGCTACCAAGGCCTGATAGGTGACCAGTTTCAAAAACCTCATGCCTTCGCCGTCCCTCATGCACGGCACCATGACAGCCATTTTGGCCGCCTGACTCCCATCTCGCCAGTGCAGCAGCAGGTAGCCAACATGGCCAAGCAGGAGGGCTTTGCTGTGCCTGCCCCTCTGGACAACAAAACCACCAACTCACCTGCTACAACTTTTCGATGTCGCAGTGTGAGCCCAGCTGTGCATCAGAGGAACATGAGTGGAAACACAGGAAACCTTCCACATGTCCCTCGTTCAGTAGTATCCCCTTATAACTCTCCTGTGATGCCTGAGATGTTGAACATCTTTGCAAACAGCCAGACAAATCTTGGGGTGAGCAGCATGGCTCAGAGGAGCCATTCTGTGCCGCTTAACATCATGATGCAAACCGAGGTCCTGCCCACGCCGGGCCAACAATGCAACAGCAAAAACATCACCAATGTCCTTCTAAACAAGCTGGATGGGGACCATGACGATACAGTCCGGGGTCTGGGCATCAATAATTTACCCTCCAGCTACACTGCACGCATGAACCTCACTCAGCTCCTCGAGTCCGACCCCAACCTCACTGGCAGTGACAACCACCTCAGCCTGATGACCTCTGACTCCACCAGCACATGCAAGTTGCAGAGGCCCAATTACATCATCGAAAATGCTATTAATGAACAAATGAGTCTCTCAGCAGGTGACAGCCGAGGACAATCAGCCTCTGGAGAGCAGCGTCGACAACAGGCCCAGTCTATGTTGTTAACTTTGAGCTCACAGCAGCAGCAGCAGCAGCAGCAGCAGCGGCGGCATCAAGACGATCTGCAGCAGCAGTTGGATTTCGGCAGCACTGTGAAAGACCTCCTGACAGACAGCAGCCTTACTGCTGGCAGTCAGCTCATGGAGCAGGTGTCAGAGCTAACTACAGGCACGGCAGATTTCCCTTGTGAAATCAGAATGACATCGGAGCTCTCCAGCAGCATCAATGACCTTAACTCGTTGGACACGGACCTTCTGTTTGACCCCAACCAGCAGCAAGGGCAATATCAAAATGCTGCTATGGAGGAGGAGTTGGTGAATGATGCGCTGTTTCAGCAAATAACCAGCGAGGCGACGCATTCAAGTGGACTTGACTGGCTCGAGAGCAAAGATCATCCCACTGTCGGGCTGATGGGTTGATGGGTTGAGCTTTAACGTGTTGAACATGTTAACCTGTGTTTGCTGTTTGTTTTATTTATTTTTAGGCATTTACACTTTATGATGCAACACTGGACATGTTGAGGTTTGTCCAGTTTAAGTGCCAGGCTGAACTGCAACGATGCTGCAACACTCTGATTAAAATGCTGGTCATTTCTCTTTATTCAGAGGACATCGCCTCATGTTGTTTGATCAAGAGCATTTCCAACAAGTAAACAGAAGTTACTGTACAAAAAAAATGTTTTTAATGATGTGTGTCATGTTTCACTGAACAGTCAGTGAAGAAATGATAACAGAGTCATGCATTTCTTAGTGTAAAGGAAGTAGAAATGAATGAAACAAGATTAGCATTAACAAGCCTTTTCCAAAATTATTTCTATATATCATTGTGTCTAAATCTATGAAGTGCAGGCATTATCTAACTAAAGCATAAGGTACAGGATGACTGAATATACTTACTGCTGAACTAATAACGTGTCATAACTGAAGCCTATTTGTGTGATGAAATGAAAAAAAAAATGGAAGTATCCCAGACACCTGTTATCCCTGTAGGAGCTTTAGGTGTCATTCTGCTTTAAATGCATTTTCTTTAACTGAAAAAGATACTAACAAGATAACAAGTGTGCAATCTGTTTATAGAAAAATAATTCAATGACAGGAACACAGAACCAAATTCATCCATCGAATATATTTTATGATCTGCTAGAATGGAGCATATAACAGGATGTGTATGAATTTAAGATAAGAAATGTACTTGCTAATCATATAATCACGAGCGCAGTAGTGTTAACTCCTTTACTAATGGTTGACTTGGATGGAATACATAAAGAATATCTGTTAATATTTAAGTCAGAGTTTCTGAAATGGGGGTACATGTACACCTAGGGGTACTTTGGAGAACTGCAAGGGTATATGAAATATTTAAAAAATGTTATGCTGCATTCATGTGCTCCTCAGATGGTCCCACTTCCAGAGTAAAGAAGTTGTTCTTCTGACTTTAGTGTGTTCACGAGATTTAAGTCGTAATGTGGAAACAACATGAACACTACAAAGATGATGTGTTGTACTTCATTGCTCAGAGCCTTTAAAAAACGTGTTGATAACAGTTTGAAGCTTTATATTACAAAGTGATGCTGTCCCTGACTGGTTGCTGCACCAGTTAAACCAGTTATTATAATATTGCTTTACCTGACTAATGCTTATTAGTAACTTTTTTAACTAATTTAGGTCACTCTATGTGGACAGTTACTAACAGTTACAGCATAATACCACATTACAAATTACATGTGACAAGTTACAAAATTGACACACAACATGTGAATTGACAAAAAGTCTAATCGTCAACCAAATATTTTATCTGTCTGCCATGTTTCTGGATATATGACATCAACTCAGCAACTCATACACTAAAATCTTCACTAACTTTCTAAGTTGTTGTACTTCAAGGGGCGTACATGTGAATTTTCCCAGTCAAAAACTTTCCAATAATTCCCACATCACATGAACGCAGGGTTAATTTGAGCTGGGTCCATGCCACTGAGAATGACAAAGATCCTGACGCACAAGCCCGTGTCTCACAAAACTGAAAGCGCAAATTGATTTGCTATGAATTTAGTAGTAATGGATTCTTCATATTTTAAATGTAGCGTTTCAGTACTCTTCAGTTACAAGGTTGTAGTTTAGTAAATCAGACAATGATGTACCTCTTTATCTAGGCGCGTCTTATACCAAAAATGTTTTGCACTGGTCAGAGGGCACTGAAAAAATATTTTAAAGGGGCTACTCTACTGAAAAGAGTTGAGAACCACTGCTTTAAGTTTACCAAAACCATAAAAGAATGTGATAAATGTCTACACTGTCAAATCATCTGGTTTTCATATTCACATTTTCAAGCTTTTGTAAAAGGCCTTCCTGACAATCATCACTGACTTTGTGCCTCTCAGAATGAGCCAGTCAATTTAAAGATTTAAAGAGCCAAGTCAACCTCTCATCTCTCGATCATCACCAGAATCAAACATCTGCTCAATGTAGAGCTTTGAGAACTTGAAGATGATGATATCAGCACTGGATTGAGGCCTCTTTTGTACTTAATTTGTTTTTCAAGCCACATTTTGCGAAAGTTTGAAACAATTAATATTCTTGCTCCAGTAAAGCCTTTTAATTTACATGCACAGTATTTATTTGTCCATTGTTAAACCCACAGATATATTAAGAAAACAAGCAGTGAAAGATAAGACTACAACTCCTAACCATGTGTAGGTAAAAAGGGAAATTATTTATAACAGTAACCATTTATGTAAGAATTAAATAACCCTCATGAATGTGGGTTTTTGCACTTTTAAAGTATGATTCTTGTATGAAAGAAAAATTATGGGACATAACGCCATTATCCTTAGCACTCAGAAAATGCATTATCTGCATAGTGTGCACATTACTTCGAAGGTGAAGGTTCTCGTCTGAAAATGACAAAATGGACTAAGTGGATGAAATCGAGCAGAAATGAACACTTTATTTCTAAAGAACTGGAACGAGTCCGGTGCCTAATGTAGCACTCGTCATACTGCACTGACAATCTCTTGTGCTTCTTTACGTAAATGCACTGTGTTTGGTTTGGATGATGGTTGAACACTGCATGGCCTGAGGATTTCAATCAAAAAGTCTAACCGCTAATCACTGATCAAACTGTGGAAGTTTTGTTTTGCACTGATTATGAACTGCGTGCAAAGACGTCAAGCAACCACACGTGAGATAAGATTCACAGGGCTCCCTGAGGGGTTTGGTTTCTGAGCCTTATGTCCGAACCAAAGAGTAACTTTTAAATATAACCTGCAATAACATGCACAGAGCTCATGGGTGATATACTAAGATAACAGCCATAACTGATATATTCTGTAATGAGAAGGGTAAAATGGGAAACATTTGCAGCACTGGAAAACATGTCTTTATAAAAAACAATCTGTACAATGTTCGGGATTTCTTTGTTTACTGTTGTTGATGCTTTTGTAAACCCAACAGGTCAATCTCTTTCTGGAGGCAAAAACCACTGTAATTTATTGTGTTTCTGTGTATTAGCAGTAGATCTGTGAGTGTGTTGGTACCGTTGGTCACACTGACTGTATTGTGGTACAGACAGGAGGTGTGCCCGTCAATCTGTGTGCTTTTGTTGTCACTATTTATTTAGAGTGTGATGTTTGTACAGAACTTTGCAAACCATATAATCTTGTGAACTCACAGTAATATGACTTGCACCGTTATGATGTTTTGTAGCATATGTTTTTATGTGTCATAACATATTACCACCAGGTATCATATACAGTGTTCTGTTTGTTTTTGTTTTTTTAGTCCGCTGTGGTGAATGATGAAAAAATTTACCAAAACTCTCAGATTCAAAACCTGTCAGAACTGGATTTGGGCAGAAAATTATCCCGTAAAATGTTTGCACACTTTTTAAAATGTGGAAATGAGGCTATCCATAATTATATGGTAAAATACTAACATCCTGATCGACTGCAAATGCAACACGTTGAATCTGTGTCAGTTGTTTTATACGTGTTAGCAAACCTTTCATTTCTGTTAAAGATTACATCATTGTAATATATGATCTCATTTAAAGTCTAATTTGATTTTGAGCAAGTTAGACAAACTTTTCTTTTTTATGTTTTAGTTTCTCTTTACTGTGTCTGTGAAAACAAAACATTTATTTGGTTAGCACTGATGTTTGTGTTTTAAGAAGACGTGACCCTTCCTCTTGTTCAAAGTGGTTCAGAGCTGTAGAACTGCCATCTACTGTTTCGTTGCTGTGGTCAGTGTACTGGGAATTTTCTTTTTTTTTTTGCAATTTAGCAAGAGCTTTTATAAGGGGAAGTGCTTGTTGATACTGGTTTATAAAGACTTTTTAAAACTAATAAACATTTTTAAGTACATCGGTACACTGGAGTGAGTGTTTCTTTGATGCAGTATCTGCAAAGGTGAGGTGGAAAAGAGACTGTGGAGCTGCCTGTAAAGGGAACCATAGGTGTCGATTTCATGTCCCCCTTAAAATTTAGAGCATGCACATTTGGCCCCCCTCCAAAACAATATGTAAATAGTGGAGGACTTTTATTTTGACAAAATTAGAGATATTCATTAATTTATTTTCTGTAACTGCTTATTCTGTTGGGTGTCGCGGGGGGCTGGAGCCCATCCCAGCTGACACTGGCCGAGAGGCGGGGTACACCCTGGACAGGTCACCAGACTGTCACAGGGCTGACACATAGAGACAGACAACCATTCACACTCACATTCACACCTACGGACAATTTAGAGTCACCAATTAAACTGCATTTCTTTGAATTGTTGGAGGAAGCTGGAGTACCTGGAGAAAACCTATGCAGACACAGGGAGAACATGCAAACTTTGCACAGAAGGGCTCTCGCACCCTGGGTTAGAACACCCCACCCTGGGCTCTCTTGCTGTGAGGCGACAGTGCTAACCACTGCATCACTGTGCCACCGAGATATTTCAATATCAAATTGATGCTGAAAAGGCACAAGTTGATGCATAAAAATTTCCTAAAATGTAGGAGTATTTGGCCCTCAAAATATCCTGAGGGAGGACCCCAAACACCCTGTTTCATATGTGCCCCCCCAATGTTGAAACATGACCTACGCCTCTGCAGGGAGCACATGCTTCACCTTTGAAATTTCACACAAAACGTCACCTCAGTGAGTAGAAGTTTTGTTTGCAATAGACTACAACATTTAATGAAGGGAAAAGCACACTTAATTTTGTATGCACTGATATTTTTGAGTGTTTGCCTTGTACTTTGTACAAAACCTCTTCCCTATCCATTCATTCACTTACACACTGCACTTCTTCAAGAAGCTCTGTTATCCAGAAATGTTTACACTGTACAGCTGGTCCTTGTTTTAACCACCGCTCCTTTACTCTGGACTTATATTGTTGTCCTTTAAGCAAAGATGTCTGTAACTGAATTAAACTTTAAATTCCTGCTCAGTGAGCCACTTTCACTCCTCTCTGACCTTTATTATGCAGTTTGTTGGTTCATTCCTCCCTTCCCCCAGCTCACAGGCATGTCTAATTATCTCCTCTCACTCTCCACCGTATTCTCCTGTCAGGATTGGAAAGGGCTGTTCTGTCCTTTTTCTTTGCGATTTCAGTATATAATATAATGTAGATAGTGTGCTTCTTTCCGCTCAAATCTCAGTTTAATGCTTTGTAAACTCAATTTACTCCATAAAAAGTTTACTGTAGTAGTTTGTAGGGAATAGTGTAACAGAAATGGGGTGGATGCTGCATTTCTTTTCCCATGGTAGGATTTTTTATGGCATTATATTGAGCATAATTTTCCCACTGAGAATTTCAGCACTCAAGTTAAAATGTGTAAAATAAAAAATAATGCACTGAGTAACAAGCAATTTGGACATGGCATCAGTGTTCTGTTCTCTGCTCACAAATATATTTTAGACTAGTCTGTAGTGTTCGGTCCATCTTAATTATGCTCTTAAGTAAGTCTAATGTAAGGTAGCAGTGTCACAAAAATACAGACTGACTTATTAAAAGCCTAAAAAGTTAGCCACCCTGCCCTGAGGCGGAGAGCCACATTTCCATGGCAACCATTAGTGGCACCCATTGTCCCGTGGTATCAACTGACAGAGAGAAATATAGCTTTTAGAGAAAGAGGGGAAAGAGTTTTTAGAGGACTTTTTTTCCTGTTTCTCAGAGAAAATTGTTTCTGAGCTTCACTGGCGAGTTCACAGACGTGCCGAGACCTGTCACATTAGGGAGCCACAGGGTCTCAGCAATGATGGCTACATGTCTGCTCTAGCTGTGTTGAGATTTTTCGCAGCTGGACATTGTTGTCTCTCTTGAGTTTAGACAGGAAAATGAAAATAAAAAACATTAAAGTAGCAGAGGGCTTTTATTGTGATAAATTTTTTAGACTTTTCCCCCAATAATTGATGCAGAAAAGGAACAAAGTGGTGCATAGAAATTCACCAGAATGCAGAAAATTAACTGTTTGTCACATTGAATCTAAACCAGTGGTGTAATGGTAGTTGATGAGGTGGGTTTACAACTAGATGGGTAGCTTACCCAGGTGGAAGTGGATATATGCTCCTATGTATACCTGCATATACCCTCTACCACACCACTGTCCCCAGCCCCAAACCTGTGCCTGTGTCAGTCAACAATGTTTTTTGTTTTAAAAGAGGGTCTTCTTTATCCAGAAATCATAGTATCTTAGTGCAACTGCTCTAAACAGTGAAGACCTGGGCTGCTTTGAAATTACTTGTCTGTATGGTGTCTGACAAAAATAGTCAAAGTCTATATTTATGAAATTGGCCTATGACTTGAGTAGTCACGGGTCTGATATCAAATGTTTCCTTACACAATCAATGACGTGTAACTTTATTACTGATTACTATCAGTATGCTGAACTCTTTCACTCAGTGACACCTCAGAAGCACGTGCTCAGATAATGGTGACTTACTCACGTCCTGGTTCATTTTCTTACTTCTGGTTCATGGAAAGGTGCCAGCATTCATTAACTCTTATGCCACTGTCCCCCTAATTATACCCATTTAAACAGATAAAACTAAGATGGATATTACTGCCTACACAGGTGTTTTCACAGACCATGCGTGATTGACTTATACTGACTTTTGCAGCTCTTTGTTGCAGCTGTAAGAGCTAGATGACCTTTGTCACTCTCATTAGTTTATGGAGTCTGGTGACTGAACGTAATAAACTGTTTTCCTATGTCATAGCAGGAAAAGACAGCGAGAAATAAATAACAGTAACTTTCCATTTAGGTGTACAACGTCCTTGTGTTTTGTGTGCTTGTTGACAGTCTTACTGAAACACTTTGATATAACAGAGCCATCATTAATGTTATCAGTTACACATGTGATTCTCCTGCTATGACATGACAAAATGTCTGCTGTGGAAAAAAAAGGTCTATTCCCAGCAGTGCTCCACCCAACTGCAACCTGTGCAGGAGTTTAATTAGCCGGAATAATTTAAAACACCTGCGTGGTTGTGTAAGATCTTTAGAGATCACATGCTATTTCAAAGAAGTCTCCATTTATGTTCATATCAAAAAGCAACATTTAAACTTGTTCTGCAAACCACCTCCAGCCTCTATATGTGACACTTACAGTAACTGAAACTCTCTTGTTGTTCGTGCACCAGTACAAAACAGCAGTGCCCTGCTCTGGCTGAGCAAAACTGACTGTTTGACTGATGACAGCCCAAAGCGACTCTGCCTTCTCTCTAAGCATCCACTGTTTATATTCCTCCAGACCTCCTGTGTTTGAGCCAGAAGTATGGCTGCACATGATTAGTTACAGTAGCAGTTTGCCAGACATGGTGGGACCATTAGTGAGACTCATTTTTATTCCAAGATTTCCTAACTTTCAGGAAACCAATGCTTGTAGTTTCACTTCAGTAAATCTAGTTACAGTGATGAATCAACTTTTTAGGAACAAGCATTTTAATATTTTATTAATTTGGAGTCAGTCACTGTATTGTATCCGTTAACTATGTTTCCAGGGAATATAACCTGTGATACAAACACTAAGCAAACACTGAAGCAGGGGAAAGTATAATCTATATTTGGTAGCTTCTTGGATCTTCTTGATATGTCATTTAAAGTCCTTTAAAAAAAAAAAAAAAAAACTTAGCTCCTAAAATTTGATGTTTGTATCAGCCTACAAGAATCCTGTCATTGAGCTATAGTTGTCATATGACACATGCAATGTTTAACATTCAGACTGAAACTTCACCTCAAAAATTAGTTCAAATTTAGAGCACACAATTGTATTTGATGACATGTATTGTTTATGATACAAAGAATCCTTGAATTCAAAACTAGATGATGTCACAACTCTTACACTATACTTAGCTGCAGTCTGATACAGTCAGCATCACTGGTGAAATTTAACTAACACATTTTCTTGTATTTAAGTACAATTTTGAGGTACTTTAAATGTGTATTTTAATTTTGCGCTACTTAATATTTCTACCTCGCTACATTTCAGAGGAAAGTCTTGTACTTTTTAATTGTATGACAGATATAGTTACCTTACAGGTTTTTGTTTTCTGCTCATCACAATCTGTATCATCATCTCATAGGCTGAACAACAGAATACAAACTAATAACTAATGATAATAAAATATAATGATATGTATCAATGTTACTGATGGGTACGGAAAATTCTTTAACTATTTGCCAATGGTGGAAGAAGTACTGAGATGTTTTTAAAAGTGCCAAATTCTTAAAATACAAGTATTGGCAGAAATAAATTCTTAATTGTTTTCATGAAAAATGGCACTCAGTCTCTAGGTGTGATAGCAGTTGATGTTTGTGGATGTTGGAACACTGGGCCAGGAGTTGTTTATCTGCTTTAGTCCATCTATGTCTTGGTCCAGTAGCCCATTTCTTATCAGGTCACCCTGGTCCCCTTAATACCTGACAACCTGTCTGGTATTTTAAGAATGAATTTGGGAATTAAATTTAAGGAAATTGCTGAACAACGTTGGTAAAGTAAAAGGTCAGAACATAAACACGTATATCTGATAAATATTAATATCATATACTGAAAGAATGTTCAGGTTCAATTACTAATCAAAGAGTTAGTGATAACGGGGCATCGGTGGCTTAGTGGATAGAGCAGGCGCCCCATATACAAGGCTGTTGCGCAGTGGCCCGGGCTTGAGTCCAGTGCCCTCTGTGGCCCTCTGCTGCATGTCATCCCTCTCTCTCTCTCTCTCTCTCCCCCCCTTTCACAACTGGCTGTCCTATCCATTAAAGGCAAAATGCCCAAAAACATATCTTAAAAAAAAAAGAAAAAAGTTAGTGATAACAAAGGGGTCACATCCAAATATATTCTTTTCAGTAAAAGTTTATACTTAGAATTGGGGCTGCTACGATTAGTAGACTAATTAATGACTAATCGACTATTAAAATAATCGGTGACTATTTTAGTAGTCAGCTAATGGGTTTGAGTCATTTTTCATAGAAAAGTACTATAAAAGTACTGCAAAATACTCTTATTGCAGCTTCTTAAATTCAAATATTGGCAGCTTTACACACTCTCCCATGATGGTGAACAAAAACCCTTTGGTTAGACAAGTAATAAAAAAGTAATCAAATGTAAAAGTTATATTACTTTTAAGTAGATAAAATAGTTTCATTACTCATTACCTTTTTTCAAGGGTAACTAGAAATCTATTATCTGTTACATTTCCAGTGTAGCCTTTCCAATACTGAGTATAAGGTACAAAATCTATAGAGTCAAGGAAAGCAAAGTTATCTAAAATATGTAGGCCTACTGAAGTACAGCATTTGAATTAACGTTAAATTCCACTGCCTTTTGTAGATCTTTTGTTATGTGACAAGTTTTAAATATACAACTTTTACTTGTAATTGAGTTTGTGTTTTAATTGTGGTACTTTTCCTCCAGAAAATGATCTGAATACTTCTCCCACTTCTCTGGGCATTTAGTGAGAAACTGATGATGCGTTCACGTGTCCTCTCGGATGTTTTCTCCTGGGTTTTCTCAAGCTGTGGCTGTGACAGGAAGAGGGAAACAAGAGGAGGAGGAGGAAGGAGGAAGAAACAGAGGAGGAGGAGGAAAAGGAGGAGGAGGAGGATGGATACAGCGAGTGACGACGGTGTCACAGCTAGCCACTAGGTCAGGTTCACGATATCTACCAGCGTAAACACACAGAGGGCATAATAGAGGCGTAGAGTAGTAACTGAACACCACTTGAGTCTAACGCACTGTTGAGCGGGACCACTGTCTGCTTTTCTTCTGCTTGTCGTCGCTCTCTGGGAGGAAGAAGGGCGAGGATAGTATGGCTGCACTTTCTCCACAGATCCGAGGACTTCAGACAGATGAGGTAAACTAACGTTTGCCAGCCGTTAATGAGGCTATTCATGTGATCACGTCGTTAGCCAACTAGCTAACTAGTTAGTTAGCGCTAACTCAACACTGGGGTTTAATTAGCGAGCTAACTAAACTCACGAGCGGGTTAACTTGATAGATAAGGAGTTTTGTGTTCACCTAAATGTGTTACTTAGTGGTAGAAAAATCGATGTAATTGATCAGCTACACTTCCCAGCTAATGCTAATCAAATTAAAGCTGTAGCTGTTCACTTTTTCAGCCAGGAAACACAACAGACTCCCCGGGCTGGTAACGCCTCTCTGCTGGCCAGCGGCTGCTTCCCGTCCTTAACACACACACACACACACACACACACACACACACACACACACACACACACCGACCAAACTTTGACTTATTTTGCCTTAAAACCTTATTGTCAGAGCTCTAACTCCAGCTAACAATGTAAGGGCCCTATACGTGTGTCTTGAAGCCAGTGTGATTGATTGCGAAATCTGATGATGATTCACTAACTTGACAGTAACTGCATTTTGAGGGTTGTGTTAGATTATGATGGGAAATGTGCAGCAGTGCCAAGTATTGTCAGGATGTTACATCATCTCACAGTATAAACCCTGATTGTACTGGGGGGATGTGAGCTGCATGCATGTGATAGTGAGTTATATCAACATAAGTTGTGCGTACTGTTATCATGATCCAATACATTGCTATAGATTCATATTGTAAACTTGCCTGTATGTTGGATACCTGTGGGTATATACACCTTGTCACACTAACACAAGACAATATACAGTAAATACTGGACCAGCATATGTACACAATGTTACCAGCCACTTAGATTTAGTTGGAGTTAGAGTGGTCCCACTTTTTAGTTTCAGTTCGGCTTTGCGAAGGGAGTATTTTACACACGAAATGACCATTTGTACATGTGGTTGCTGCTTGTGAGTGGAATTTGTGTTTATAAAAGTGTTGGGGGGAAATCTTATGTGTCTTGTAAGTGTTTGGAGGTGCAAAGAATGTGTAAGAGAAAATGGTTGAATGTGTTTTACTCAGCAGGCCTTCTTATTCCTCATACTGGAGCTTATTTGAAGATATTTACACAAATTGAATTCATATTTTGCTTTAAATGTATCGATATATCGTACATAATAGGTATATCACCCAGCCGTAATTTCTGCTAACCTTGCCTTGATTTAGTGAAGAAAATCTCAAATACCTCCATGGAAAATGGCAAACAAATCGATTTGTTGATTGATTGGGTATCAAATTTAACTGCAAATTACATCAAAACATCAGTTTACAATCTCTCAAACAACTCATGCAGTATAATCCAAGTCTCATTTATACAGTTGCAGCAGTTCTTCCCAAACAAAGAAAAAAGTCCTTAGTATTGGAGTCTGGCTTTAAAGAGAGCAAAGATATGTATATAAAATACTTGTGAAGTACCGATAGGACCGGATGAATGAGACTTGGATAATGCTGCAACAAATTGTGTGAGTTTGTTAATGCATGTTTTGATATAGTTTTGCTGTTGTTAAATGTGTTCCCCAATCAATCAAGAAATCAATATGTTGGCTGTTTTCTGTGGATGCATGCGAGTAAAACAAAGTTTTTATCACTAAATCAAGATAACACAGTATCATTATTTGATTTACAAATGGTAATTTTATAAGTGAAATATACCTTTAAGATACTAATTTATGTTTTTGATATTTTCTTATCTTCCTCTTTGAGTGTCCTTGCATACTCCAAGTACTCTACCTCATCTCTGTTTTTATGTCATTAACGTATTTATATATAGTAAACTCATTAGTATATCTTTTTAATTTCAGGATGATTCCAGAATCCTAAAGGTGAAAGTCGTTGCTGGAATTGGCCTGGCCAAAAAAGATATACTTGGGGCAAGGTAAGCTGTAGACAGGTAACACTTATATATGCTGATGGTTGCAACTAACGTTCTAGTGTTTGGTTGATGATTAAACCGCCAGTTATTTTCTTGATTAGGCAATTCTGATATCATCAGATATCTATTTTTTTTTATAGTCAGCAGTCCTAAAATCAAAGATAGTCTGTTTACTGTCACACAAGACATAAAAAGCAGCAAATTTTCACAATTGAGAAGCTAGAGCCATCAAATGTATCACTAAATTACTAATTATTTTGGTCCTACATGAATTTTAAGTTATTTTTGAATTAATGGATAAATAGTTTTCTTTTGAAATTACCAGAGAATAGTGAAAAAAATATCTGTCAGAATTTCCCAGACCCCAAGATGACGTCTCATAATAGCTTCTTTTATTCGACCAACTTGTGTTTGATTTTCTGTAGAATCAAAGTCGTCATCTTCCTGTGTATCTGTATTGTCCATTTCCTGTCAGTGTCCCCAAATTATTATCAGTAAAGCTGGACATTATGAGGAACTTGCTGAAATTGCATCCTCTAAACTGTTGTGTTGACTGACAGGAAGGTGATGACATTATCTTTTCCATGGACAAACTGTACGTCAGAGCCATCTGTTCGTGAACCATGAATCATCTTGCGTTTCATGATTCTGATTGAGTCTGCTATTCTCTCCAAAATCCTATTCAGACCCAAAGTAATGTGTTGTATATTTTTAGCAAGCAAGATTCAATTCAGCTTCAGGTTATGATGATTTGGCAAAGGGGGGGGGGGGGGTGAAGAATGACATTCTTGTTGTTTTCACATCTGATATAAAAAAAAAGAGAGAGAAAATCCTTAACTTATAGAAAAAAGAGTATTTAAAGCATTCAGATAAAAAAAAGTTGTCTTGTATTATCTGTGCAAAGAGCCCTGAGTTTTGCAATGCTGGTACTCTCTAATCATGTGTGTCATAACCAAAGTTGCTGTATTAACATCACTCTGATGTAAAACCAGTCACTTGATACATTACTAATAACACAGAGTTGCTGCAGGCCTAAAGTTGCATAAAGATTGGGTCATAGATAATGTGATTAATGGATGTCACAGTGCCCTAAACCATCATAAAACAACAATTACAGCCAATTTTGCGTCAAGCATGGAGAAGCTGGAACCATTATTTTAATGTTTTCTAAGATTGGATCAGACAATGCCAGAAAATGTTTTCCTTTAGAAAGAAAGTAGAGACTCATGAGCCGCACAAAGCACTAACAGCATAGGAGCAGAACGTAGATCATAACTGTTTAAATCTTTCTGGATGGATGCTTATATGAATCTGAATGTGTCTTCCTTTGTCCTGCAGCGATCCTTATACAAGACTGTCCCTCTACGACCCCGTCAATGGAGAGATCACAAGTCTTCAGACTAAAACAATAAAAAAGGTAAGTACGGTAGACGTTCACTGTTGCAGTTACACTTGTTTTGTTTGTCGACACCTATTTTATTTTGATTCTATATTTTCTTCCTATCTCATGTTACATGAAGACACTGGACCCAAAATGGAACGAGGAATTCTTTTTCAGAGTAAGTTAAACTTAAGATAAATTAAATATTTAAAATGAAGCTCATGTGCTGCATTTTATGACAGGAAACTGGATTACTTTACTATGTATTTTATCATATAAGGCTAAAAGTCATGCTGTTGCTTTTGTCGACCAAGGCTGATTATTGAACCCAGACTTCACAGTCTATATTATGTTTCAGGTTAATCCCAGGAAGCATCGTCTGCTGTTAGAGGTGTTTGATGAGAACCGTCTGGTAAGTTTTTTTTAAGCTGTGTTCAACATTTCTGTGGATAACTTTGATTGTGCAAAACAAGTTACATCATGACTTGCTATGTTAGACACATTTTTCTTTTGAA
The DNA here is from genome assembly GCF_011397635.1 of Epinephelus fuscoguttatus. Lineage (NCBI taxonomy): Eukaryota > Metazoa > Chordata > Actinopteri > Perciformes > Serranidae > Epinephelus > Epinephelus fuscoguttatus. The sequence goes on along the minus strand of NC_064753.1, from coordinate 26,083,018 downwards.
TTGCTCAGTTCTGGGGGGTTTTCTCTACAAAGTATATTTAATGATTTACTACCCAAGAATTTCCTTTTAAAAAAAAATGTGTCAACTCATACAGAAATAATCCCTCTCAGTTATCACTTATGACCCACTTGAAGTGTGTGGAGATGTGTTTATCTGCAGACACTCTGCTTTTATTCTTCTTATTTTCTGTGTTTGGGACGTTTATGGGCGTCTACCCCCACAGTGCTCAAGTGAGGTCGGGCCTTTATAAAGAGGTAGTGACCAGATGCCAGACTATAAGCAACAGGCAACAAGAGATGCAATGGTGAAAAAATTGAAAATATAGCCAGGTGAAATGCTAAACGAGTGATTCAGGGATTGGTCTTTACCTTTACTTTTATAGGTGAGCGCATTTACAATCAGTAACTGACAAATCTTGCATAGTATACCTTTAAGTACATCTCTATGTTCACTGAAAGAAAGATAAAGAAGTGTGGAAGGCTTGGATCACTAAAGGGCTGCAACTAATGCTAATTTTCCTTATGAATTAATCTGCTTACTATTTTTTTTTTTTTTTTTTTTTTAAATCACTAGTGGTGTGTCTCAAATCACATACTTCCGTAAGTATACTTCTATGTACTATACTATGTGCACTATGTACTCATTGGCGTAGTGCGCAAATTTCAACAGGGTAGCGTTGTCTCAAACCAAACACGGCCGTTGTGCACTCACTGGAAATGACGACCGCAAATCAGCTCGTTAGCAAACTAGCATTAGCATTCGCGTTATCGTTCGCGGTACCAAATCATTACAGACTGCTAAATTAACCCAAGAAACATACTGCTGCCTTATATCCGACAACAGTATAGTGGTGCTTAGTGCAAAAAACACATGTATTTGTACAACGCAGCAACGTTCACGGTCGCACAGTCCTCGGCCACCATTTTCAGTTTGAAAAGCGGTCCCTCCCCTTCTGCTACATAGCCAAGATGGCGACCATTGAGTGCGAGAAGTGTCCATAGTTCCACACTCAACTTCTTGACTGTTTTGAGTGCACCATCCAGGTACTCATGGTGCACTGCATTTTTCCATACTTCTCAGTGTCAACGCACTTCTTATGCACTCAAAATATTAAGTGTAAGTACAGAAGTACACGATTTGAGACACAGCATTGGTCTATAAAATGTCAGAAAAGAGAATGAATGAATGAATGAATGAATGCCTGTAAGCCTAAGAAAATGGCTTTAAATTGTTGGCATTGTGTAACCAATTGCATAAGACATAAAAACACTGCAGATCTTTACATTTGCGGATAAAAGTACAAGGGGATATTGTTTTAATCAACTACCAAAATAGTTGCCAATTAATTTTATGTATTGAGTAACTGTCGCAGCTCTAGTTCACCTACAAATAGTGTTCATGTCTGTTTCCTGATGTGACAAACAAAATATATGTTGTAACCTTCTGCCAAAGTTTACTCTTAATGCTCATCGCTTTTGTACTTTTAGCACAGAGTACACAGAAAAAAAGACATGCTGTCCAACCTGCTGTACATGACAGGTGTCAGTTTGTTATGGGGCCAACTTCATTGTGTCTAAAAGCCTTGGGCAGGCTCTCCATTGAAAGGATGACTGGCTGTGTAAACTGACCTGAAAAAATCTTAGATAAATTTAAACCCAATAGCTTTGCAAAAGAGCTAGGGTTGGTTAGGGTTGTAAACAAATACTTCTCGTAACCGACTACGTGTATAAAGCGCTGTGAATGCCAAACACAACATTGTGTCATATTTCTGTGGATGAGGGTATCCTCCAGCAAGTGCAAGGTTAACTTTGGTGTGTTTGCCTGATACAGCCGCCCTTGTTTTGCCACGACACGTGAGATATTGTCAGACAACTTGCATCCCTTATTATTCAGTGATGTAAATATGGGTAAATCTGGCTGCCTTAAGGGCATCCTAACACCTGTCCCTTACAAGTGTGGATGGAGATTCAAAGAGTCGGATATCAGGTTGAGTGTTGATTATCACGTAGATGGTGAAGACATTATGTTTAGTGGTTCTTATGTGCAGCAGCAGCAGCTTGGTAACATCTGAGGTTTGGGTTGTTGTGTGATTGAGTTTTGAGTTAGAATGCTGCAGTGAATGTACTGGATCACAGTGTCCAGTGTTCTTGTATTGATTACACAGTAACTACCTCATATCATGCTACAACCTGGACGGGAATTCCAGGTTGTAGCATGATATGAGGCGCTGACCTTTCATGCTGGTCAGATGCACAGCAGGTAAATAACACACTGGAGTACAGGGTTCCTACACAGTATGGAAATGTATGGAATTTGATTTGATGTTAATACTACATACTATTGCCCCTATTCTGTTTTCTAAGTTATAAAATTCTGAATTTCTAAAAATTTATTGATCGTACAATCCGACTGTTTTTCATGTTGTTTGGAGCAGGCAGCCAGCGCTACCAAATTGTTTACCACTGTGTGAAAGACTGCAGGCCAGTGCGAGCTTGATGTCGTCGAAAGCAAGGCAACGTATGGTATGGCATGAGGACTGTTTAGGACAGTCCTAAACAGAATAAGCATAAAAGCTCTGCCCCAGGTGTCTTATAACTTTACCGAATCTGCTCATCTGCGACCAAATTAACAAATTTATTCACAATACCAGACAAAGAAAAAGTACATGTACAATTGATAAGAAATAATGGAGATGTGAAAGGGAAGCAAATTGTATTTTAAAATGTGTTTATGAACACATCTAGATACCAGAAACAAATTAGTGTGAAAGAAAATGCAAATCTTTGAATTGTATAGCATCACAAATAACCAAATATTAAGCTTATTTAAATGTTTATGAGTAATGCAGTGATGTAGTTATCAGAAAAGAAAACTGACTTTCTTTTCTGCGTATGGAGAGCAAACCTTTGTGGCTGCGTTTATCTCGTTTCCATGGACACAGTGAATGAACAAGGCTGCACAGACGCCATGAAAATGAAATCATTTAACTATTTACAACTGATTGATTCTAGCGATTTGTACTCAGATGTTAAACATGGTCTGAAAAATCTACCAAGAAATTTCAGTCTGGAAATTTTGAAATGGAAAACGTGTAGGAACCCTTGGTGTCGTCTATCCTTACACTCAGTATAGTTTTTGATTGATTGATTTGTGGCTGCATATCCGCACATGCTGTATAAAGGCATACAGAAACCCTTTTTTGGAGATTATAAAAACTACCTGACTTGCATTTTACCCCTACTCTAAGCTGTTTTTCACCGCTCTGTAGCAAACATTGAGAGTTATAGTGCTTAATTATATCTTGCAGTTTTCTTTCTTATTTGCAGTTCTCATGAGTTTGGACATATCTCTACCTGCCCTGTCCTCCCCACCGCTTCATCAACTTGTCCAAACTGGTACAGTCTACTGTGTGAGAAGCAGCACATTAGATTGACAGAAGAATCGAGTGTCTAAGAGGCTTTACAAAGAGCTAACATTGCTGTGCTGTGAAAATGAAATCACGTGATTGTTTTCTCCCACTCGACTCTCTTGTGGTGCTTTGTTTCCTTTCTTTGTGATTCTGTATCCTTGTTGGTTGTTTATAAAGGAGCCCGTACAACATGGAACAGTTGTTTCAGTTTGATGTGTTGCACAAGATTTGGCTTAGATTAGTTTTTTTTAATCTACAGCCCCTCAGCAGCGCACAATAAGCACACAGTCCACACATACTTCAACACATGCACATGCACATGCACATGAATGTTTCTACATAAACTCAGCTCCATTTTCACGCGGTTATTTTGTTTGGAGTTTGACTGAATGTTTCGAGAACGTGTCATTATGTCAAACAAACCTGGGCGTGACTGGTTGAAGGCTGCCTTGTCATGCTGCAGGTAGATCTAGAACAAATTTGGAGGGTGTGTCAGTGCTGTGAATTTGTATCTGTGTGTGTGTCTGTGTGTGTGTGTGTGTGTGTGTGTGTGTGTGTGTGTGTGTGTGTGTGTGTGTGTGTGTGTGTGTGTGTGCTGCTGCTGCTGCTGCTCTGACACACAGAGGAACAGGCAGGAAATGTGGGAAACTTTTTCATTTTTGTCTTGCTAGCAGCAAATTCTGGGAATGAAACTGGGAGTGTTGGCCTGTCCCTTACAAAATATGAAATGTGGTGTTCGTTGTGTAATACCTCAGTGATGGAGCCGAATAATTTTCGTGACCCACAGTTTGAACTCTCACCTAGTGACATTATTATTAGTCAGAAAACATATCACAGAAATCTAATGGGTAGATTGCCATTAGAGGCTGAAATAACACAATGTGACACTGGTAGTTCACACAGGAGTGTGATGAACATTGCAGCTTTGGATCAGTCATTTTGTAAATGCTAGAAGTCAAATTTGTACATTTCATTCATGCTGAGCTCAGCTCTTCTGCAGCCTGCTGAGCAGGTTAAGCAGTTTTGTGAAGGAGGAAAGTGACGGTGTGCTTCAGACCCCAACAGTGTAGTCCTTCATGGAGACACTCACACACTCACACACAACATATTCAGCATCAGACATGTACAAATCTAAATAGGATACGTCCTAATGTTTTGTTTCTGGCATCTCTTGCTGGCTTGGAGATGTCCATGTTGCTGGCCTTGTCTCACTTCCAGAGACAGCATGAATAGAGGGTATGCACACGACAACACAGTATGCAGAAGTTGCCATGGTTACTTCCCTTTGAATGAATGGCCATCATGAATTCACATGGAAAACATTGATAAAATGGTAAAGAGCCGTTGTGCAACCAACTGCACAAACAGATTCAGGAGGAAGTTTTTACAGACAGCTGAAGGCTAAAGAGAAGAGAAGAAACCATACATTTCAAACACAGTTTTCTGAAGAAAAAAAAAAACTGGTCCAGACCTGTCCTGGTGCTGAGATCTGTCCACAGAAAACCAGAATATCCTCTGAAGTCCAGGTGATTTTAACTGTCAGGTCCTGCTTTAAGGCATCTACATGTCTGCAGGCTTTGTTCAGTGTAATTACACTTGGGGGTATTCATCTGCCCTCACTGTGTGCATAGCAGCAAGCTAAACACACTTCAAATAAAGGCTGAAGATTGCACTGAAATGCATTGGAAGTTTTTACTGGAAGAAAACTTATTTTTTATTTTATTAACGTGTGCACACAAGAATGAAAATGTGAAAAGTCTTTGGCGATTAGACCCCATCGAGATGGTATTATTTAAGGAGGGTGATGGATCCATTGTCGAATAGGTAACACCCCCCCACCCCCCGCGGTCTTGATGCTGGTGGTGGTAGAGGTGGTGAAGATGAGATGAGAGGGAGGTGGAGAAGTGCTGATGATCTGGATGAGTAGAAGAATGAGCCTTTGTTAAACTTGTCCTGAACTCTGGATATGATGGCTGGACGAGAACGGGGTGGAGGAGGGAGCGACAATTCTGCCTAACATGACGGCTGACAGCAGCAGAGGAGAGAGCAGATTTAAAATTTTGTAGTGGCAACCTGATTGGCTGATAGAGATCGTGGCGAAGTTTGATTGGATAACTAGAATTGTGAACAGCCGTAGTCAGCTGATTGGAGGAAGCAGTGGGAGGGAGAGAGCTGTGAATGGATTACCAGAAAGAAAGTCTTCCTGACTGAACTTTCGCTGAGCTTCATAACAATAGCTGTGGTTACATGGACAATATTTCTTCAATTGAAATCATTCTGATAAGACGCTCCAACTTTACTGTTGACACAGACGCTAAAGTGAGCTTTTATGATGTGCGTTCACATGCCTCAAAGCATTCAGTCAGAACATAACTTTTCGACTTGTGCAGAGTGGTTCCACTTGCTGTAAACCATCTAATTTGATGGAAATATAATTTTTTTTCCAAGTTCAAAGAGAGAAAATTCAATTCATTCAGTACACAGAGTATAAAAAGAGAAGCGGTTTGACCAGGTGATACAATTTAGTAGTAAATAACGCAGTGTAACCGAGGTTTATTTTTGTAGCTACACATTACAGATGTGCCCTAAACACCTCACACAGCCTATCAGTAGACACTACAATTTACCCATATACCCATCTCCTCATATGCAGATACTGCTACTGGTAGTGGTTAGGGGTGGGGGAAAAAATCGATACATCATAGTATCGCATTATTTTTGTGTGGCATTATCGTATTGTCACACACACACACTACCTAGTATTGATTTTTTTAATATACAAACTATTAATATTACAAATTAAATTTAAGGGAGACTACTAGAATTACGTATATAATCATGTGCTTTTTCAGTCCGTTAGATACGTTTTGCTGCCAAAAAAATGAGATGATTAGACTGGAAACTTTATCTTATTAGAGAAAACAGATGTTGACAAAGTTTTCCTTTGGGGACATAATTTAAAGTTGAAAAAAGACAATACATTGCAATATATTATATTGCAATATATTATATTGTAATACTCAGCATATCACAACATTTTTAACATCGCAATTATATTGTATCGAAGCAACTCCACAATCGGCCTGTAGCAACAACGCTACATAAAGCTACTGTTTCAAAATTAAAGAATAGTGATATTTATTAACCAGAGCACACACATATGGATGTAGCAAAGCACTAAATATTTTTTGAATTTATGAACGACTCTGTGTCAAAATCAGTGGAGAGAAGTGTGAAGAAAATTATTTTATTATTATTTAACAGGTTATCAAAGGTTTACACCACCTCTCTCAACCCATTTGAAAATTCCTTTCGATCGGGCTGGATTGGGCCAGTTTTTACTGATTTAAGGTGGTTACATGAGATATTTTTATTCTGGTTGAGTTATTTATATTAGGAATAAACGTGTAAAGAAAAAAACACATATATTGTGGCTACGTACCGCACACAAGACAGGACTAAGAAAGAGGATTGAGAATTTAATAGAGCAACGCTCTGTATTAGGCTTCATGTAAATCCACCTATTGTGCCTCATACTAAGAAGAAATTAAGTATTACCAGCAGATTACCATTACTTGTAAGCCCCCATAGGGAGCACAACACATAATTAATCCAGTGAACATACACATAGAGTAAACAAGTGAAAGTAAAAAGGAGCAGATGGCTGTTTACTTTTTCAAGATGTTTTTTTGTTTTCCTCCAGACATCGTGAACCGCCCCACTCACAGCAGACAGAGCAGATTTGCCACTCAGTGGTGGTGAAGAAGGGTTGGAGAACGCCATGTTAACACACACAGTTTAGCAACTCGTTAGCCTAACTCATTACAGCAGCACCTGCTGATTGACAGAACTCTTCCCTGTCTGTCATGTCCGGCCTCTACTGTAACCACACCCTACTGACACAGTGTGTGATGACACTCAGACACGTTCTCCAAAGAGTTTATTAAATATAGCCTGTCCTTCAGTGTTTCTTTGAGGCACAATGTCTTTATGGAGCCACATTCACTTTGTGTGGTACAGCTTTGCTTTATTATTGGTCTATTACACCATACTGTATGACTTGGCAGAAATAGTGTAGTGGGTGTCGACAGTCTTATCTTATGGCTTACACACCGCTATCAATTAAATCTGTTTTTGGCTGGATGAGTGATTGATAGTCGATCACATGATTTCCTGGTAGTTTGTCACGTCGGTTAAAAAAAAAAAAAGAAAAGACAGGCAGCTGCAGCAGTGAAGTGTCCTCTGATGAATCATGTCTTTATCCTGGCTGTGGCTCTTACTATTACACCTTATACTGAAACTGATTTGGATGCAGGGTAATGCTCTGAAATAGGTCAGCCTGGCTCACAATAGGCTGCCATTAATAAATAGTACTGTCAACAGCCATGGAGAGGAAATCAGACCAGCACTGACTGTTACATGAGGTGTCATATAACAGGTGTCGTGTCGCAGTCAAAGCACGTCCTTATCTTCTTGTGTTTTCCGTAGGCAGGCAGATAATATGTCACAGCTTACTTTATCTCTGCGTGTCTGTTAAAAACATTTTCTGTTGCTCTTCAAGCAAAAAACATGTTCTGAAATATATGTCTTCTTTAGTTTAACCTTTGTATGACATACATTTGATGGATTTGCAGTTTAAAATCACCTCCCTACATATTCTCACAGGCTATGATGGTTTTGTTGTGTGCTATGTGAATTTGTAACCCAGTCCTCAGTTTGATGCAGAATTATGTTGAAAGCCATTCCCTTTTGATTTCCTGTAATTCAATAGCAGTGGGTAAAAATATTTGTTGGGGCACAGAGCAGCAGAAACATTAGAAGCATAGCTGCAGCAGGAAGTAGAGTCTTGAGTGGGTGGCCTGAGGCAGTAAGACAGTTTACCAGAGCTTCAGTCTAAGATGCAACGTAGAGGGCTACCATGTTGTTGTTTTCTCCAGAGGGGTGAACAGGAGTGAGGCGACTGGAGCAGACACGGGGTGTTAGGTATTAATCTGGCTGGAACTCAGGAGGTGCAGTAAACTAGCAGCTAAGCTAAGCTAAGGTTATAAAGCAGGTCAGTGGCAGAAGCTCTGTCCTTTAAGTTTTAGAGTAACTTTGTTTTCTCTACAGAGTTTAATCCTCCTAAAGGGGCTAACCTCTGGGATTGCTCTTGTTTCAAAGGTCGTATGTTTGGGTCATGTCTCCAAACAGAACCACTGACCTCCTCTGACTAAAAGCTGAGATCAGCCTGGACAGGAATGTAGGTTGTCACCAGAGCTATTTTGGCAATGTACAGCCGCTAATGATTGTGATCACAGAGCAGAGCTTGGAGCAGTTGCTTTGCTTTCCTTTTTTCCTTCCAGCAAGTTTGATCATGCAGCTCTCACCGACGCAGCAGGGATTAGAGAGTTAAACGGATGGCACGTCGGCTGCGCTTGCATTTTGCGTCAAGGAGAAGCAACACGGACCCTCTGTCAGAAAGCCTCAGCAGCCATGGTGAGGAGAGTGGAGTCAGTGTGTCAGCTCGTAGCCCCGCAGAGAGTCTGGCGCACAGTTCTGTCCACTTGAAGGTGACTCCTCTGTCACCAGACTATGCTAATTTACAGCGGTACTCTTCAGTATTCATACCCAGGGTTAACACTGGAGGATTTAATAAGAAGAGCATTCTCCAGATCGCACTGCAGCCCTGTGGAAAGCTCAGTGGAGAGCTGGATGGCAGTATAGACGATGGAGACCCGGGGGCCAGTGAAGGAGGAGCAGGCAGTGGCTCTGACGGGGGCTCGTGCAGCAGCAGCATGGCCAGCGATGCCGGGTACTGTAGCAGCAACAGCATCTTTGAGCCAGAGGCTTCCGAAAAACACAGGACCACCCAGGAGAGGAGCCAACTCTGCTGCAAGTCCAAGGTCCCGCTGAGACGGTGCTCCTCCTTGGTTATATTCCCAAAGAGCCCCTGCAACACCCCGCCTGCTTCCCCAGTCAGTCCAGTGGCTCTACCTGTTCTTCCACCAGCGCGGGGGTCTCATCAGTCATCTCTTCAGATGTCTTCCGGTGAATTCTCACAAGATGATGAGGAAGTGACTTGCAAAGGGTCCACCAACACGGCAGTAAGCGGCCATCGCGTCCCAAAAGGAAACTGTTCAGCCGAGTTGAGGGACACCAAACACATGGTGCAATTTAATATTCCTTTACAGGACGAACCAAAAGGCAAAATGGAGGACAGGAGTAAAATAAGGGAACTGTCATCAACTCTAGACAGATCGAATCGTCACTCGAGCAGCGTTTTGCTGCACTTTGCCCACCAGAGACCAATGATATCCGGGAAGGGAGCTACAACCACTGCTACTGTCAATTTGGAATATCCTGAGGCTCCTAACCCAGCCGCACACCCTGAGGGTGAACACAACCCTCACAAAAAACTGTATCGTAGTACCTCTGCTTGTTTATTCTCCTCAACTAAAGCGTCAGATAAAAACCATAAGGTCTGTTCCTCAGGAACAGGCCAGGAAAGGCCTGAGGAAAAACACTGTCACCGCGCCATACAAAGGAGCTTTTCCCTGGAGGTGCCCTACGCTAACACTGGGATTTCATGTCACGTTTCAAATCCAAAACTCAGTAGCCCTCACTGTCCGCATGTGCACATTCATTTGTCTCCTTTCTGCCCAGCTAAGATGCCTAGCTCTGATGTAAACACAAGCCACAAAGGGAATAATACACCAAAGAGCCCGGTTCAAAACACCAAGGTGAGTGTTACGTTTCTTCATTGGACCCAGCTGATGTCTGAAACTTAACAGTGACGTGTTGAGCAAACAGCTCCCAAAAAAGCATTTACATGACACATAAATGCCTTCTGGAGGGACAATGTGGAGTCGCCTATAATGTTGTTTAACTGGTTGAAGTAGATTCCATAGTGCTTTGCTTTGACTGCTCAGGTGACGCCACTTTGACGTCTGCTTTCATGGACAGAGTGAAATTAAAGTTGGACTGTCCTGAATGCGGCAGATAACCAAATACATTAGCATGCTGGCTTTATGTTAAATCTTTGGCTTATGGTCACTGAAGAAAAGTTTAAAGTTCAAGAGATCACTTTTCTGACACTAGATATTTTTCAATATGGAATATATATACTGTGATAATGGCACTCTCCTTCGCTGCTATCGCCATTCAAATCCTTAAAACTCTGTTTACTCAGGGTCAGCCATTAGGCTCACCACAAGCTAGGGCGACATTCAGTAACTGAGAAGATCGCTACAGCTAAGTCACGCAATTAACAAGCCCAATGTGGACAAACATTCAGAGGCATTCAGTTACATTACAGTAAATCCATTTTCATATTGGTTTCTAAGAAAAGTGTGAATAAGAAGGAAAAGTTGCCCATCTTTCATCATGTGAGTCTGTCCGCCTGTTGGTGTGTGTGTGTGTGAGGACATTTTAGAATAGTTCTCCATTTTTACAATTCTGTTAGCGCTGTGAGTAATCGACTTAAGTATTTACCCGGGCTAATTTTAGTAGTGGGAAAAGCAGTGCCCCTTGCTGATATAAATAAAGTGCCTCTGAAATATTCCCCCTGACTCCAGATAGTCTGGTGGTCTGTAGCACTGCCCAGTCCCGTGGATTCAAATTTAACAGCATGATACTAGAGCAGCGCACAGTCATGCCAGCCATCTGTGGACATGGTGTGTGTGCGTGTGTGTGTGGTGGTGGTGGGGGTAATGTAATGTAGGCAGGATGGGAGCGTGAGCCTTTCCCAGTAAAAGGTTGGTGCGTTCCCTTCCCTATGGGTCCCCCTGCCAGGCAGTGTTTGTGAAGTATCAGGTGTCACCCCCACCACCTCCTCACTCTTCTCCCCCTCACCCCCCTTGCATTTAGCAGGTTGTCAAGTACGAAGGTCTCCTCTTTACCTAATTAACCAGAGCATTTACTTTTAACGGTCTAAATTTGCCTTTGTAAATCCAGATTTTATTTTCTCACTTTAAAATACCTGCATCAAGTATCTTAATTTCACTTGAGCTTTGATATTCTTTGTCCTTCATGGATATTTAGTCAAGTATGACACATCTCCTCCTTATAAGTCTGCGTCAACTACTGCACACCTTTTGTTTACAGTCTGACTGTGTGTGCCCACAATGTAGCTGCAACAATGTCATTCACACTCAGGAAGTATAGCATGCTTCATATAACAAGGAAGCACACGTAGAAATATTTAAACATAAATGTAATGATCCTGAAAGTTCCTGTAATTCCAGAATTATTTTTCAAAGTGGTTCTGTGATTTTCCTGACTGAATATGGCTTAATGAGCTTTGTACTCACAAAAGACCTCCTTTTACTGCAGCAGTAAAAAGGATCACCTCTTGCCTACAAACAGTCCAACAACAGTGTTCAAAGGAAAACTTCACCCACAAAAATACTTTTTGTGTATCAGTCATGCCGTGTTTCTTTGAATTTGTGAAGAAATCTTTGTTTCTCTGGCATGCCTCATTGAAAAACAGTGAACACACTGATTTATTTATTTATTGAGGACTGCAACAGCAACACTTTATCCAAACATCCATTTTCAAGCTCTCACACAACTCCTGCAGCATTACCCAAATCTCATTTATCCAGTTGTGTGATCAGTACTTCCCAAACACATGCATTTTCTCCATAACCTTATGGTGTAAAACTGAGCTGAAAGTGAAACTTATCTATGGTCTCTTCAAAACCTGATCCCAGTACTGAAGTTTCTCAGTGGTCCCCAACAGATCAATAAATCAATATGTTCACTATTTTCTGTGGAGGCATGCGAGAAAAACAAAGTTTTCTTTATAAATTCAAGATATTGCAGCATCAATAATTGATTTTGTGTGTGAAGTATTCCTTTAATATATCTCAGGGTGTCTACAGGTCCTTAAAAGTCTTTAAATGTCTTAAATGCAATGTTAAAACAATAAGGCCTTAAAAGTCATTAGATAGTCTTAAATTTGAATTTGTGAAGTCTTAACTACTACAAACATTTGATCTAATTAAATTTATCCATTTTTTATTTATTCTTGTGAAAATGAGAGTAGCCTTTCTACGTAAAAGTCCACAATTCTAATGTTAGAAATATTTTTTTAAAAATATAATACTATAATTTTACTCTATACTTGAACTTAACTGTTGGCAAATTGTCGATTGACTTAACTCTAATAACCATATTCCTACATAACACTTACCTCTGCATAAGTAAAACATGATTTGTCCAAAAATTTGTCCTAAATTTGGTTAAAAGTACCTGTAGACACCCTGTATCTTTTACAAAAAAAACAAGAGAAAACTAAATGGCTAGAATTTTTGCAATTTAATAATTTAGTGTATGTGCCAATACAAAATATTACAAAACCGAAATCTATCAGTCCCCAGACCCACAGAGATAAAATGTGACATAATTAGTGGCATAACTAGCCTGACCTAGTTTTAGTTATTTTTTCAAATACTGCTACAGAAACAAGGAAGGATCGCTAAATTATGTAGTTGATGTGTCAGTTGTGATCCAACTGGGTGTGGCTATAAAAAAATTCCACTATGGAAATTTTTTATGAAAATTCAGCTCTGCCGCTCTTATCTGCAGTGCCCTCATAACCCTGTAATGCCTCATCTCACGAGTTAATGAACAACCAGTATTGACCACATTACACAAGGAAGCTGATAAACATAAATCAGGAATCTCTCTGCTGTATTTTGATCAGCTTTAAGAACAAAGATGTCATACAAATGGCCTAAATTTACCTGTACTTTGATTTTCAGGGGTATCAAGTTTAACATTATCCACATGTCATTATTCACCGAGCAGATTTAAAAGTCTCAGCTTGTTTTGTGCAGCTGCCACAGTGTTTGTAGTGGGGGGTTACATTCTTGGTTCAAGCTGGATCTCTTTTGGATTCCTTCAGAAGTGATAACATGTGGTTTAGATAAGTCACTCACCCATTAAGAAAAAATCCCAGCAACAACTTTTAGGCTTTGCACTGTTTAAAAACTGAAATATATGACACAGCCAGGAGAAATGTGACCTTATTTGTCCTTTAGGAGTTCAAATAAATAGTTTTTTGTTTTATTCTCCGTATCAACGTAAGACATGAACATGCAGGCCATCAGACTTGGTGTTGCTGCCTCCTGCTGTGACAGCAAATGGTTTCAGGTGTGGAGAACATGGGCTCATTTTACAGCATTTACTTAACTTTGTCGTGATGCTCTAACATAGTCTCTGCAGCTCAAAACGTCTCATGAGTCAGCCTTTCATTTCCTCCCATTGTCTTCAACACAATCTAACTTTTTACGACTTATTTTTTGGAATAGTTTCTCAGAATTATACCAAAGTTCCTGATCAGGATGGATCCTCGTGAGACACTTTGTTTGCAGGCTCCAATAGCTGCCGAAGTTTAGGTTTCACGAGCTGCCGTCCACCTGTTAAAAGTAGTTTGTCGTTGCGGAGCTAAGATGGATATCACTGAGCTTGCTCCACAGATGCCCAAACATGTGTCTGGAGCTGTTTGCCACAACCTCATACAGTACGTGGTCAGCACTGCTTAATGCCACATGCTAAACTGAGTTGCATTTCGTGTCACATGAACCTTCAGGGATGCTCTGAACAGACATTCATCTGCAGCTATCTTTTTATCTCAGGCAGTCTTGTCATGTGTCCAAAGCATACACTTCCTCTTTGTTGAGCTTGGCCTCACCTCACCCTTCATCCACAAAGCTTGATAGAAAACTCTGGTACTGATATAGAAGTGACCTACTTGACTTTTAAAACCAACAGGGACAGTCATTGCCATTAGCCTGCGATTGTTTATACATTTCTGTTTATGAATTACTGGCTTTTAAAAGTTTGACAGAGGGATCAGTTGTCCAATTAGTCTGTGTAGTTTCTCATCGTCCAGGCAGACTGTTAACAGCTATGAAGGGCACGGAGTATTGATAAATATTGTTGTTAAGATTTCTTAGAGCTACATTAGTAGTGGGTGACTGTTACATGGGCTCTGAGGTTAAGTGTAGGATCAAATATACTGTGGTTTAAGTGAAAGTGGAGTTCAGATGACGGGGGATCTGCTGATCAGTGCCGACAACTGATGTGAATGTGACACTAGAATGTTATCATTCTAGATTCTCTACTTGATCTAATGACATAAGTGGGATCTGGAACAATGCTATAACACGAGATTTACTCACACAGACATAGTGTGGCACAGGACACTGAAGTTTAGACATTTTTCAGTCAGTAAACATGAGGCTTTTTCATTTCCTTTTACATTTCAGAAACTCTTCATTTTCCTCTCTACTCACCCTAACATAAACAGTGCATGACAATGTTCTATATGAAACCACACTATTGTGTTTCCTGTATACACTCATACTATTCCAGTAAATTTCCAGTACACTGGCTGTTCGTAAATATGAACAAGAAACAAAAAGACAAAACAATTTCTGACTTTATTAAAGGAGCAGTGTGTAGGATTTACTGGCTTTGCTGCAAGCCCTGCTTGTTGCAGAGGGGCGTCTATAACTATGGTGGCCGATATGAAAAAGAGAAAGGCTCTTTCTAGAGCCAGTGTCTGGTTTGTCTGTTCTGGGCAACTAGAAACCTGGTAGTGCAACATGGCGGGATCCTTGGATGAGGACCGGCTCCCTATAAAGACAGCTAATTTTAAAGAAATTCTTATTTTCAGGTGATTATACACTAAAAAAAACTTACTTATTATAGTATATTCCATTTATTTCAATATATCCTCTAAATCGTACACACTGGGCCTCTGATATCCTGTGGTGTGTCAATAAATATAAGCAAAATGAATGCCACAAATACTGAGACCTCCTCAATGTCAGTATTTTAGAAGACCTCATTGTTAAGGAAACCGTGCAAAGTGCTTTCTCAAAATGCACTGCTACCAAAAAAGAAGCTGCTTACTAAAAATGGAAAGCAGCTTGCAGAATAGTCATGATGACAAATGCAGTCGGCTTACCTGAGCATTTTTCAAGCACAATTCTTTAATTCCGGTCTCTCAGTTGAAAGGATTTGCTGCCTTACTTGATGATAAACTGGATATTTTTTTAGCTTATTTGTACTGTTGTTCAGACACAATAAGAGATATAATTACATGACCAGATGTTTTTTTGTAATTTTTCACTATTTTCTGACACTGTATAGATCAAATGATTAATTGATTAGTTAAGAAATAAATCTCCACATTAATCAATAAGGAAAAAAACTTGTGATTTCCATTTTAGCTGGCAGGTTATGTTACGGTAAATGCTGCCACTGAGTTCCTGTAGCAATCTGCAAGCAATCTGTAGTGAGACATCAGCGTCTTTACTTGTTAACTTGTGTCTTTTCATGCGTTCATTTGAGCTATACTATGCAAGAGTGTCAGTCACTGTGTGGAAACACGCTCACGAGCCATAGTGAAAGTAAAAACCAACCCCAGATTCATTCTTGTTTGGTGTTTTGCATCGCTGTATTTGCATTTTTTCCTCTGTGTATCTTGTACTGTACTTATGGTCTGGCAACTGGTCACTACCTTTTTATAGAGCCCCGACCTCACCTGAGGGCTCTGGGGATACACATCCATAACTGTTGCAAAAACAAAAAATAAGAGGAAAATAAGAAACTACAGGCAGGGTCTGTGTCGAAAAATGCACTGCCACACAATTCTAGTGGGTCATAAGTGAGGATTGAGAGGGACAACATTGCACATAATGTAAAAGAGTTACCCAGAAAGTGCCAGAATCAGCAAATGTAGCATGTATCTTCTAACCTGGACTTAACTGCTCCTCTGGGCTGCACCATTACGTGCAACGGCAGGATGAAAGAGGCCTCCATCTATATTTGTTCACGTAAACACTCTATACTGCTGTCAGACAGTTTGACCCACAGCGGGTGTTAATTTGGTCTCAAAGCTGACTCCTTCACTGCAGCGTGTGCTCGCCTTCAGCCCTCTGCCTCCGAGACTGTAGCGGCTGCGATAGAGGCATGCAGTAAATGTGTCAAAGGAAAAGTTTATCTGACAAATGGTACATTATTTTGGTCCCGGTCTTGCCAGCAGTAACACAGAGCAGCCATTCATTGTGGACTGATAAACACATTCCTATCAAGGCTGCTTACTAAGAACACAGATCAGGTCAAATGACTGTTTAATCTTATGATTAAAGATAGTTAAGAGAGGAACTGATTTGTGGGGAAATAAATGTGGCAGAAAGGAAAAGGTTGATGAAGATATGATAGGAGATAGAATGCCACTAATAATGTATGTGAGTGACAGATGCAGTGCATGATCTTACAGGGATATTACAGTGGTTCCCATTACTGCAAAGATGGCTGAGTAACTCAACATGTCTAGCCCAGTCCTCTGTGTGTGTGTGTGTGTGTGTGTGTGTGTGTGTGTGTGTCTGTCTGTCTGTCTGTCTGTGTGTCTGTGTGTGTGTCTGTGTGTGTGTGGTGTGGGGTGGGGCTGGGTAATATTGTTGTTATCCTGACATCTGTGTGACTCCCTCTCTCTCTCTCTCTCCCTGTCAGACACGTGATGACTTTCTGGGACAGGTGGATGTCCCTTTAAATCAGATACCGGTGAGTCCTTGGTTGCAGGAAATCCTTCTTCTTTGTATACTGATATCTGTGACTTGTTTAAGTTCATGAAAGTTAGAATTTATGCTGTTTAACTGTGGCTTTAGCTGCACAAGCTCTCGACCTCAGTCTCACCCATGTCACCATGTAAATATAAACACGCGTGCCCTCATTCTAGTGTCTGTTCCACATCGTTGTCCATAGTTTTGGAAACACAGTCCGTCATGTTTATGTTACGTTCCTGCTTTTGTTTCATTATAAATACAACGCCCACAAATTAGCCCTCATGGTTCACTGTCACCATCGTCATTAATATCTTTAATTATACTGTCTTGTGTTTATTTACACGACTGTAAAAATGTTTTGAGAATTAAAGATTTCCTTTTTATTTTATTTTTTCTCAGACAGAAAATCCTAACACAGAAAGGCCATACACATTCAAGGATTTTCTGCTTCACCCAAGAAGGTTGGCATGATTTCATGGTTGTTTAATCTTTTGTCTTTTCTTGTTTTACATTCCATGTTTACACGTATTTATTGGCAGAAGAAATTACAGGCCTCACTTCATACTTTCTTTTGAAACATTCCTGATCGTGTTTATTTCTTCCTCGTTCAAAAAATGAATGTGTCTGTTTGTCACGCAGCCACAAGTCCAGAGTCAAAGGTCACCTGCGTCTCAAAATGACCTACCTGCCAAAGAATACAGGTTCGGAGGAGGAAACAGCAGAACAGACTGAGGACATGGATGTAAGTGTGCGTAGTGTTTATACAGGAAGAATATATCCCATAATCTTCCAAAAATATCACAGAGCCTCTTGTGTTTACTGTTTATTCTTCTTACCTGGTCATAACAAATCAGCTGCAGCTTCACATTAACTTCTTAGAGCATTGATTAAAATAGTTAAAATAGTAATAGTTCTTACAAGCCAAAAAAGTCCCCCAGATTCTTCCCAATATAAAATTGAAGGTGAATTTGTGTAAAAGCCACTTAAGCACATATTAATATTTTGAAAGAATTTGATGATGATGTTGATATGGCATGTAATTTAGGTTCTGACGATATTTGAGTTTGCACAACAGTTTCTGTATATTTTGAAGAGTGTATGGTAGTGGGCTATCCTGAGGTTATGTTTATATTAGGCACAAGTTATTTACGCCAGGTGGGGTGATGTAAGGCAGTCTAGTGCACATGATACAAGGAACGTGTGGACAATGTCAACTGTGTTATGTAGTGTTTAAGCATAATAACGGGAATACGATGAGAATATATAGAAATCAGACATCGAGTCAGTAGTGGACCGTACAAGATGTAATTTTGGAAGGACTTAGCCTGTTTTGCTTAAATTGTATTCTCATTAGATCTTGTTAAACTTTTTTCCTGCCTCATGCGATTACTGTCGACCTCCAGAAAAGGAACAGAAACGCAAGTCAAAACCGAGACACCTCACAAACTAAGTGGCCGAGAAATTGTGATGTGTTGAAACAGCCACTACAATCTGCGAAATCAGTTACAGCAGTTAAAATGATCATGTGTCATCACAGATGGAAATCAGTGTTACTGGACATTTAGATTTTAGTTTGTTGTATGTGAAAATAAAAAATAAAATAAATATAAAAACATAGATAAAGACAATATATGAGGAAGAAAACAAAACAGAAAAACCCAGCAAACATATTCAGTAAACAACTTAAGTATTGCATGTCAGATATGGAGTAGGAAGAATAGTAGTCATAGGGTACAAGATATGTAGTTTGTTTTTATTGTGTTTGTTTGTTTGTTTGTTTGTATGTTTTATTTACTCAACATTGAATATTACCACAAATCATAAAGAACAGAAATTAATCTTATCCTAATTCATTTTAAAAAGTGAAATCTTAAGGAGCTTTGTACAGAAGCATTTCTTTCATGCTTATTAAACTGTGACCTCTGGTTATTTGGATAACGAATGTCACACTGAAAAGCAAATATTATCTTAGTATTGTTTCCACCATAGACAACAGTTTAAACAAAGGTCATATAAGTAATAGGAATCCTCACAAACACTTCTCCTTAATGTAAGCCTTGTCTTTGAGTCCATCTTATATTTGTCCCACTGTGTGTCCATGATTTCTTCA
The DNA here is from genome assembly GCF_011397635.1 of Epinephelus fuscoguttatus. Classification (NCBI taxonomy): domain Eukaryota; kingdom Metazoa; phylum Chordata; class Actinopteri; order Perciformes; family Serranidae; genus Epinephelus; species Epinephelus fuscoguttatus. Next base: position 26,063,940 of record NC_064753.1, on the reverse strand, counting down.
ACTTTAAGCAAACATAGAGCTCCAGCCTTCATCCTAGCCACTGAATTTTCTCCTTGTAGCCAACTAGTCTTACTTGGCTTGTGGAGTTAATCAGATCATTGGGGGTTTTGTCTCCTTCCTGCTTGTGCCGCCCTTTAAAACTTTCTGTTTATGTCGTGCAGCCGAGTTGGGAGTTTCTGGAGGCTCAGGACATGTCAGGACCCAGACAGAGCCAGCTGCTGCCTGCTCTGCCCCCTGGCTGGGAGGAGCGGCAGGACAACCTGGGAAGAACCTACTTTGTCAATCATGAGTGCAGAACCACACAGTGGCAACGACCCACTCTCCAGTAAGGCTGCTCCCCTCTCCTCAGCAGAGTTACATCACTTTCCTCGTAGGTGCAGTACTGACAGTGTGTGTGTGTGTGTGTGTCCTAAACAGGGACGGTGATGTGGAGATACAAAGACAGAACAATAACATGGACGCAGAACATGCTTTTATTACACGCAGGCAGATCTCAGACCCCGTTGAGAACACCACACGAGAGTCTCCTGAGGTAATTTTAACACCATTTTTCAAAATGCTTTTTAGGTGAATGGGGGAATTATTTTCTGACAGCAATGCAGATGCCATGTTGAATCCAGGTGTTGCTGTGGTGGTAGCGCTGTTGTTCTTGTTTGTCCTCTGAGGACTTTAAAATGAACACTTTCATAACTATGAACAAGGTTTAGTTTGGGGTTTAACGTAAAACAGAACTGAGTCTCTTCTGTCTCACCTTCTAGAGCTGGGAGATCATTACAGAGGATGAGTCCACCTTGTACCACAGCAACAACCAGGTCACATCACCTCCACCGCCACACTCAGCCGCAGAGTCCCACCCTTTCCGCGACGAGCTGAGAAACACTGTCTCTGGGGCCACAGCTGGCGAATTGCGCACCTCCCAGACGGTGAGCCATTTTCTGTGCAGCATACGGTTTTGGTTACCGGAAAGTCAGAGGAAGAGAAAACCATAATGAGATTAATATAAACCACACTCTCTCAGTGAGAGAGGGGGAGAGGTGGAGAGTATATAGCACATTAATGGCTGAGTGATTATTGTTATCTTTGACCTCCTTCCTCTGTCCTGCAGGATCATGCTAGTAATTCAAGCCATTCCAGTCTCAGAGGAAGTGCCCAGACCTCATCAGGGGAGGAACATCCTGCTAATCCTGTGGTGAGTATTTCACTCCCTGTCAAAATCGCTCCTTCCCACTTTTTACTCAACCAGTCATGCATCAGCATGCTGCTGTTTGAGTGGAGAGACATCAGCACTAAGGATTCACAGGTGTTTTCTTTAATCCATCAGTTTTTTGTGGTGTGGAAGTTAGGAAATAGTCTCAGTGAGGTTATATGTTTCTTTGCTGCTATCATGTTACTCAGTGAGCTTGAGGTTTTCAGTATTGATCAGTGTATTTAATTTTTCTGTAATTCAATAGCTGCTTCCAACCTCAGCTGGGCTTCCTGCAGGCTGGGAGGAGAAGCGAGACACTAAAGGAAGACGCTACTATGTCAACCACAACACTCGAACCACTTCATGGACACGACCCCTCGTTCAGGTACAAAGCAGGCTTTCATATCGATATTGATAGGGGAAAACATATCTACACTTTAAATTTCTTAAAATTGACAACAGAAGTTAGAGTATCCTTATCTTGTGTACTCGGACATATTTCTAAGTAATACTGAATATTTGAGCAGTTTAGAGATTTAAATCAAATTCTTCACATTTGATTGGACTGCTAAAGAGTAGGCATAGAGTTTAGCACAATATGAAGCTACAACCCTGCTAAGCGGTCTGATGGCTACACTCACACCTCCCTCTGCGTTATATTCAGAGGAGGACAAGGGAGAGATGAATGAATTAGACCGTAGTCACATTTTTTTAAAATGAAAACCAAAGTTTTGCCCACTGGTACCCAAGCACACATCTCTTCCTATCTCCCTCCATGTTGCTCTGTCAGCTACTGTGACCCAAAGATGGCAGAATACTTTGTGTGTAGCTATCTAGTCGCCCAAAGTCTCATTCGATTGGATGAACTTTTGTCAAGTCAAGTCAACTTTCTTTATATAGCACTTAACACACAAACACAGTTGATCCAAAGTGCTCTGTAGCTCACACAGTGAAAAACAAAAACAAAAGGAAGAAAACAAACACAAACATTTGAGTGATAATAGTAGCAATAATCCTTAGTTTTGCACCTATAACCAGCAAAATCTGTATCCTTGTTTTTATGATGTCAACACTTTGTGACAGTAACAGCAACAGTGACAATCACATTATGTTATACACAGTAACAACTAGTGAGAAGTGTGTTTTAAGATGACTCTTGAAAATCTGGGGCAGGATCGGATGGTGGGAGGAGGAGAATTCCAGAGTTTTTGGGCAGCAATACCGAAGGCCCTGTCCCCATAACACTTAGTCCTGGATCTCGGGACAGACGTCAGAAATCTGGTCAGACCGTCTAACTTCTCTCACAGTGTGATATTGGAGAGGAGTTCTGTGGTGTAAGAGGGGGCAAGGCCAGTTTAGTAAACGCTCCTGAGTGCAGCAAGAGTCATCAAACATTTGAAACTCTTGCCTGGATTTGCAGAAAGAGAGAAGACCTGGATTTTAATTTAAAAAGTACTCTGATAATGATTGTTGTTGTTGTTGTTGTTTTTGTTGTTTTTTTTTAACATATATTTGGCATACAACAAGAGATAAATGATCAGTTAACACCAGTTAACACAGGGACACAGGATTAAAACTGGGACAATTTATTTTTAAATTCAAATTTAAATAGATGCTGTCTGTAGGCTGGCACGTTTCTATTCAAGTGTTAAGAAACAAGATCAAAAACAAGTGAAATGTATTTATTATTATTTATTCATCTATGTGTTAACACCATACCTCTTCATATAATGTTTTTTGTTGGACAGAAAACCCCAGAGGCCTCAGCACCAGCGGCACCAGCAGCACCAGCACCTGCAGCACCTGCAGCAGCAGCATCACAAAGGGGTGCAGGTGTTCCCCAGAGCCTGACTCCACCCTTGCCAGCCATGTCCCCCGAGGAGTCTCCTCAGCATACCCCGAGCCCAGAGGCCACACATGACTCTGGGTTCCTACCGGCTGGTTGGGAGGTTCGCTGCGCTCCCAGTGGAAGACCCTTTTTCATAGACCACAACACAAAGACTACTACCTGGGTGAGAAAGCAGCAGACTTGAGATATTCTTCACCTCTAATTATAAGTGGTGATGATTGGGCACTACTGGCTGGCTCCAAGAAAGCTTATAGAAGTAGAAATACCAGCAAGACAACAACAAGGAAGGGTTTCAAGTGCTAAGTTAACTTTTTTCTAAATGTGTGTCAAGGGCACAACTTTGTGAATATTATCTCCTAACACAATTTCTTGTGTTTCCTGTTTGACTGAAACACATCCTGTTTGTTTTCCTCTGAACAGGAAGATCCCAGGCTCAAGATTCCTGTGCAAATGAGGAGGAGACCCTCACTAGACCCGTCTGATCTTGGCCCTCTGCCGGTAAGTTCATCACTTACAGTGATCAGTAACAAATTAGTTGAAAGGCATTTATCAGCAAGATCTCAGGCAAAACTCTATATGGTGCATTAACTGCTCTGTGTTGTAACATTTAATCAGAGCTGATGCTGTAGTAAAGACTGTGATATTTTCTTAATCCTAGCCTGGCTGGGAGGAGAGGGTCCACACTGATGGGAGGATATTCTACATAGATCACAGTACGTATGACCTTTTATTCTAAAAATACATCTCGGACTGAATGACGAATAGGTTGATGAATGGCCTCTGATGTATTACATTTCACAGACACCAGGACCACACAATGGGATGACCCCAGACTACAGAACTCAGCCATAACTGGACCAGTGAGTATATATAGATTATATTTGAAAGATTATTCTTCAGTGACATCATACTAGGACACAATGCAAACAGTTATCTATTTATAACTTACAGGTTTCCTGTAAGTATGTGTTACTGACCACTGTGCGTAGGTCACATAGTTAAGATAGATTCATAATCACTGAACATTGTTCTTTGTTTATTTTAGGCAGTGCCTTATTCCAGAGATTATAAACAGAAGTATGACTACTTCCGGAAGAAACTGAAGAAACCGGTGAGTGTCCTTACATTACAGCTGTGACCTCTACCTTGATAAAACTACGCTAAAAAAGACTGGTGTTGCATATACCTTTGTTATCAATTCTTCACATATGGTGTATTTATTCACCCTGCACGTGATCATAAACATTCTTCTTAATGAGCTCATTACATTCTTCATAGGCTGACATCCCTAACCGTTTCGAGATGAAGATGAGAAGAAATGCAGTGCTGGAGGACTCATACCGTCGCATCCTGTCAGTGAAGAGGGCAGACCTGCTGAAGGCACGACTGTGGGTGGAGTTTGAGGGAGAAAAAGGCCTGGACTACGGTGGCTTGGCCAGGGAGTGGTTCTTCCTCATGTCCAGGGAGATGTTCAACCCGTACTATGGACTGTTCGAGTACTCTGCCACGTGAGTCCAAACACTATCTCTTTGTAAATCTTTTCTAATGGTCATATGCATCATTGTGGTGTTTTAAAGGCTATCTATTGTGCTTTTTCATACTTTGTGTCTTATATATAGTGTTACAATGAAGGACGTTCATATTAAACATGGCAAAAATTTCAAACAATGATGTTAACATATGTAGAACTAATCCCTTTGACCAAAAGCCTCAGGTTTTGCTGTACACTGTTTTTACTACTCTGGCTGCATTATGACATCATAGTGTGCCAGATTTCTGCTTCAGGCATACTACTGCAAGTGTTTACATGACATAACCTACACTGCTACATAAATCTACAAGCTCACATCAGGGAAAGCAGCTTTTATTGGTGATTTTTCACAGTAGAAAGCTGCTAATCTCCGTTACAGCCATCCCCCAAGGTGCAGTGACGTGTAGAGACACAGAGATACAAAAGACCTGTAAACACTGACCAATCAGAGCATACTGGGCTTTATCAGGTGCGGGCTTAAAGAGACAGGCACTGAAATGAAGTATCTCAGACAGCACACAGCACAGACAGTGTGAGGAAAATGAAGTTGTTGGTTTTTTTTACTATTAAAGTATGTAAATCTGTTCTAGTAGAAACCTTAAATATAAGTACAAACACGAAAATGAGCATAACAGGTCCTCTTAAGACAAGCACAGACATCCAGAACAGTCTCATCTTGCACAGCCTGTTTACATTTTGAGGGACCTGGAATGATGTTCTGACTTATATGAAGGAACAGTAAATGAAAGACATCCATGACAGATGTTCTGCTTCTGGGTTTGAAAACTCTAAAGGAATACATGAAAATACGGACTCAAAGACATACACGTAATGTCAGGGTCTTTAGCAGCAGCTCTACAACCCCTAGGGAGACCTCAGAGTTGTTGCAGGGGGAGCAGCAAATCACCTCTTGGTTATTTGCGTTAAGCTTTAATTTAAATGTTTTTTTTCCTTTTTGAAATCACACATTAACATGGATCTAACATATAATTAGCAATGACAAACTGGCCTTTACATAAAAACTATTTATTTTAGTTTACACAATATTAATGATAGTCGAACTGTTAGCCATGAATTATTGTGCAATCATGTGAGCTAGCTGATGCTAAATCACCATTCAGCACCTTGTGACACCTTGCGGACGTTCTTGTGAGCCACAGTGAATCGTTCTGTAACTTTTTTAAGCAAGAGACTGACACACCGTCTATCTCAGAGACCACTGCCAAAAGTGCAGAGGTGGTGGCTAACACACCTAGCCATGCTCAAATTGCTGCTGACTTAGCAGCTACAGACAAGTCCAAACGAGAGAAAATATTGAGAGAATTATCTCTAGTTCAACAGCAAAGAGGTGTTTGGCCTGAAAAACATTAAGGACCTCTGACATAATGTATCACTGCTTATTTTATACAGTCATCAGCTCTATGTGTGTGGTTTTTGTTGTTGGGAAGATGCACTTTTGTTTGCACAGTGTCAGGATACTACAAGATTGAAATTGCTCGTCTTGTGTCACTGTCAAAATCTACAAAATGTGGTCTGGAAAACTGAAATGGAAAAAGAGTTAGGGGCATGAAGCAGTTAGTTCTGTTTAGACAATTTAGGATGAGCATCAGTGAAAGTACAAACTTTCCCAATTCCCATACAGTCACAGGATTATATTTCTTATAATAGTGGCAACATAAAAATACACATACAGGAGCTGTAATTATCTGTGGGCAGGAACCAGGAGAGCTGATTTAGGAAAATATTTGACATTTAAAGTCCCCCTGCCATGTGTTTTTTCTTATGTTTATGTGCCCTAAAATGTCTGACCTTAGCTGTACTGACTTGTAAGTTTGCAAAGTTTGTCACTGGAGAGGTGTTTTCACATTTGTATACTGAAGGGAGCAACGTCTGTGCACTTCCCTCAAATGTACACCTGCAAAAAAAACTGAAACCTCCAGTACAGAGCAGACTTGACAGTACAGAAAGTTTTGACAGCAAACATGGCAGAATGTGCCGTTTTTGGATGTAAACCCTGGAGCTTCCTTCTACTATCTACCAAAAACTTCATCATAGCAGATATTATTGTGTGATTCGCAACCACTTAAAGCTGTGTCAGCCACTGCCAGTTAACCTACAAGGTAACAAACTACATAAGAAAGATGCTATCACGCTTACTGTTCTGATATGCTCTCTAGTTGCTGATTTTGGTGCACAACAGACTCCTCATCTGAGTTTGGGTCTGACTAAGTCTCAAACATGTATGGCTGAATCTCGCCCATGTTTCCTCTAACACTATCACTACCTATTTTGATGTGCACTTCTCTTTCACTGGCCAACCTAAAGCAAGCAGCACTGGAAGTGAAACTTACACCGCAAGCAAATTCCTCAATGAAGGAGAAAGAGTAGATGTGCTTCCAGCCCCTTTTTATGTAGAAAGACCAATTTGAATAAAATTTTAAATTATTTACTTTAGTAAAGTAAATTAGTTCCTATTTTGTGATTTGTGTTCCAGGGACAACTACACACTGCAGATTAACCCCAACTCAGGTTTATGTAATGAGGACCACCTGTCCTACTTCAAGTTCATCGGCCGTGTGGCAGGCATGGCTGTGTATCACGGCAAACTGCTCGATGGTGAGTCCTGCCTGAGTGTCTCAAGGTTGTTTTAACATTATCAAAGAGCAGAGGGAATATCAAATTTAGTGATTTTCTTTTTAAGATCCTGACATTTTTGTTTGTTTCCTCCAAAGCTTTCTTCATTCGGCCCTTCTACAAGATGATGCTGCAGAAGCCGATCACTCTGCAGGACATGGAGTCTGTTGTGAGTGTCACATTTTCCATTGCACATTGTTAACTTAGCACCTTATTTCAGCACATCAGGATCTTTTAATTACAATCTGGAAGACTTTAATTTTGTTTGTTTTTGTTTCTAGGACAGTGAATATTTCAACTCCTTGATGTGGATTTTGGAGAACGACCCAACAGACTTGGATCTGAGGTTCACCATTGACGAGGAGCTTTTTGGACAGGTGTGTTCAAGCATGCCATCTTTTGTCTCTAAGACCCTGATCACACAGGTTGCAGAATGCTGTCTGTGTGATCAGGGTCTAAATCTTGCTTATGTGATAAGATGTTTTTGTGTAATTTACATGATGTGTCTCTTTCTTCCTCTTAAGACTCACCAGCATGAACTGAAGCCGGGTGGCTCAGACATTGTCATCACCAATGACAACAAGAAGGAATACATCCAGTAAGCATAAAGCACTTTTCATCCTCTTTAAAGTGTTGAAACTTTGGTTTTATGTTAACCTGCTGTTTTGTGTTTGACAGTCTGGTGATGCAGTTTAGGTTTGTGAACAGGATACAGAAGCAGATGACTGCCTTCAAAGATGTAATGCTTTATTTTATACATATTATGTAACATAGTAAACATCATTCAACAGTATAAAGTAGAATTAAAGTCACATTTCTGTGTTTCAGGGGTTCTTTGAGTTGATACCACAGGATCTGATCAAGATCTTTGATGAGAACGAGCTGGAGGTGAGTTTTCAGTCCGCCCGCTGTGCTGAAATGAACCAGATTTATTCCAGAAAGATGAATAACGGTGTGTGTACCTGCTTTCTTGTCCCCCACAGCTGCTCATGTGTGGTCTTGGAGACGTGGATGTGAATGACTGGAGAGAGAACACCAAGTACAAGAATAACTACTGTGCCAACCATGTCGTTATCCAGTGGTTTTGGAAAGTAAGACAACTTTCCATGCCTGGAGCCATCATGCAGAGCTGTGGACCTTTTTCTCCTTGTGCAAAGAGCTGTGTTTAAGGTATTTATTTATGTATCTGTTTGTGTTGCTACAGACGGTGCTGCTGATGGATGCAGAAAAGCGAATCAGGCTCCTACAGTTTGTGACAGGAACATCGAGGGTCCCAATGAATGGCTTTGCTGAACTCTACGGTGAGAGATGAGTTTTTATTACTGCATACTGCATTGTTGTTAGAAAGTGAGTCTTTTTTTTAAGTATGGATTTAAATTAAATCCAGTTAAAATCAAGTTGTACATTGCCTGATGTTTGATGGTTTTATTTTCCAGGGTCTAACGGACCACAGCTGTTCACCATCGAGCAGTGGGGAACACGTGATAAACTCCCCCGAGCCCACACATGGTGAGCACTTTACTCAGATTTTTTCGTTAATAATTTTTCCGACATTTAAAAAGGCTGAAGCAAGCTGTGCCAAAAAACAAAATTGCTTACATAGCTTTCTGCTCTCCTTGATAGTAATTTGTTGGTTATGTTTAGCAGTGATGTTTATAGACAGGGCAGAGTTCAGCTGTGAGGAACACTGACAAATAATCTCATTTTACTAGAATATGACCAGACTGTGTCTCTGAATATGACAGTTTTCTATCTTCTGTGCACAAGATCCATTCTTGCAAGATCTAAAAAGATATTTTTGGGCTTTAGGGGCTCCACAAGGGTGTCCTATTGGGCTCAGAATGATAATATGGCATCATTACATTACAGTTGTACATAAGCCCTGATTGACACACGACAGTGTACATTATGATTTCTTCTTCACATCTTACACTGAGCTTTTGTGCGGCTGTGATAATGAGTAAATGAATGAATGAATGAATGAATGAATAAATAATAAAAAGAGACTATTACAAAATGATATGTAACAGGGCATGTAGTGGGTCAAAGCCCTCTAGTGGCTGGATACAGTCATAGCTCTCACTCTGCAGCTTGAAAACTGAATGCAGTCATGTAACTCAGTGAGACGCCTCAGAATGTGAAGGAACAGTTCACCACAAAATCAGAATTACATATATTTTCCTTCTTACTTGTACTATTTATCAGTGTAGATTATTTTGGTATCAGTTGCTGAGTGTTGGAGTTATCAGCCATAGAGGTGTCAGCCTTCTCTCCAGTACAATAGAACTAGACAACACTTGTCTTGTGGCGCTCAAAGTACCAAAAAATACATTTGGAAAAACTCAACATCAGTGTCTCTTTACAGAAGTTATTACCCATTACCCCTTACTGAAGATAATCCACAGACTCTGTTGTGAGCAGTTTCATGTAAGAACTATTTTCTTTCTACCCAACTACACCTGCCAACTGTATCACTGGGTAGAAGGAAGCGTGTATCTACTGCTAGCTCACCTAGCACCACTGAGCTAGCTAACCTTACAGCTCAGCCTACGAGGACACCATTAATGCTTAGATCTCAGGCTGTCACAAGCCTCTTGTCAGTGAGTAGATGCATGCTTCCTTCTGCGTAGGGATATATTTGGCGGGTGTAGTTTGGTAAAAAGAAAATAGTTCCTACATGAAACTGCTCACAACAATGTCTTGAGTAATCAAGTCATGATTTCTATTTGAGAGAAGGTAGACATCTCTACAGCCAATATCTCCAACACTCACCAACTCACACCAAAACAAACTAAACTAATATATATCTCATCAGCTAAGAGGAATTTTGTACCTTTGATTTTGAGGTGAACTGTCCCTTTAAGAGAGAACTCCACTGATGTTACCCGTCAAAGAAAATATTCTAGTCACAGAGAATGCAAACGTTGAGATTGAGTTGCATTGTAGGAAGTGTTGGATGCAGGGTTTTTGGAGCTTGGCTCATACCAGGGACTTAAAGTCAGGTTATTTTTGCCTCTGCTGGACCACATTTGACCATTCCCTTGTTAATCTGTGGAAAGTCCCTCAGATTTTATGGAGGTACTGAATCGCTTGTCTGTTCCTTAAGAATTACAAATGACCCAACAGCAGCTGAAATTGGTTCCTGCAAATGTTTATTTTTTATTTCCCCTCTTTGTCTTTTCCCTTTCGCCTCGTAAAGCTTCAATCGACTGGACCTGCCTCCGTATGAGTCTTTTGATGAGCTGAGGGAGAAACTTCACATCGCCATCGAGAATGCACAAGGCTTCGACGGGGTTGATTAGAGCTTGTGCTGTAACTGAGCTGTACTGATTATTACTGCATGATGTGGTCAAGAAGTTGATGAGAGACACAAGCCGTGCGTCAGATTCGGGTGTTAACCTGCCAGCTGTGTGACAGATGAAGGACAGTCACACAGCCCTCACTTTGGTCCTCTGTTGAGGCACACATGGAGAAAGGACTTTAAATCTGGAGTGACAGAGGTATTTAATCACTCGACGTGTTCTAAAGTTTACAAAGCAAAAATGCAAAGCTGTATACTGTATAACAAAAACATCTAACCTTAAAAAAAACATTAGTTTCATTTGGGCTGCATTGCCTCGGATAAACTTTATGCTCAGATTCTCACATCAGGTACTTGTGAGATTTTGTCTTCACATTGTTGTTGATGGGTAATTAGTTTAGTTATGCTTTTTTTTTTTTCTTCGGCAATTGCTTAACTTGTCCCTTCATCACATGTTAGTGCTGGAAAGAGTGGACCATGGGTCAGAATACTCACTAGGTTATGTTATACACAAGGATAGCATCAACTCTTGACATTTAAATGAAAAAAGTACAGCTCGCTCAACCACGTTTCCTGTCCCATACAATTCAACGCTTAAAGTAAAGTGAACATGAAATTCCTGTAAACATGACATTGGCCCAACTGGAACAATATTACAAAGAAAATGTTGTCCAAAAGATTTAGGCAGCAAAGTGCCAGAGGTTATCAACATCAAAACCTTAAATATAAATTGGCAGTTCAACCTAAATAGAACAGATGTGAAGATATTTTTTTCTATCATTTAAATTCTATACATTATAATTACACATTTTTCATTCCATCACACTAGAATCACTGATGCAAATCCCAAACACATGCACCTCAGAAGCACTGGTAGCAGAAAATGTACAAGTTATATTCAAGTCTGAGCGACTACACTTAGAAAAGTGTATCATTTAATCATTTTAGTAGCGATGTACCAATACCAGGACCAGTAACAGGCTAAACTAATTATACAGTAGTTTGTATCCGACTACATGCAGTGTTAGATTGTGCTGAAATACTATGCATAATTGTACATATTGCATTACATTAATATACTGTACATGTAAAATCAACTTCTTCAACACGATGAACCATTTATTGTTTAAACTGTTCACTTAAAGTTGTGAAATTAGCAGATAATGGTCATTGGTGCACCTCTACATTAAAGGTCCAGTGTGTAAGATTTAGGGGGACATAGTGGCAGAGATGGACTATAGAATAATAAGTTTGTTTTCACTAGTTTAAAATCACCTGAAAAAAAAGGTGAGCACATATGAGGTGCTAGGCTAGCAGCCCATCTCTGATATGCCAAACAGTGTTGGAAAAACACTGATTTTTGATGTGAAACTGTTATTCAGTGTTTTTTACTGGTTTAAATCACCCAGTCTGTTTGTTTTAGGGAGGAAGAGACCTCTGTGGATATTTCAGCTCAATGTAAAAACCTCCCAAACAATGAACACTGAAGGAAGTTCAGATGGGAGTTCAAGCTCGGCACAAGGGAGACATTTCAGCAAGTTGCAATTTGCAATCATCACCACTAGATGCCACTAAATCCTACACACAATTCCTTTAATACATGATTTTCTTTGATTATCAGTACCCGCTCATACTGAAGTTCAACACTGACAGTTTGTATAAGAGGAATAAACAAACGTGCGCGCTAATATCTCCCGGGCCAGTAGCTTACAGAAACATTATCCAACAGACTGACCGTATCACACACTTTGCATAAAGTATGTTAGAAATCATGTTTCGTTGCCTTATGTCAATGAGTGATATCATTTTGTTTTCCTCAACTCATCATGGGTGTCTAATTGCAGCACGGTGCTCGATTTTTAAGAGTACAAATATAAAAAATTGTTTTCTTGGTTGTCAAAAATGTGTACAGTTTATTGTCTGTTTTCAAAATGAGTAATCACTTGTTTATACCTTTGTAGGAAAGTAACTGTACTTCAGCAGTAGATTTATCGTTTTCTGAATGGTAAAACATGTGTTTACACTACCTGCCATGTTTACAGGTCTATGATAAAAGAAGATATCGTGGTCGGTTCTTGTCTCTGACAACACAATTTTATACTTTATGCTTTTATAAAGTGAAGCACTTTGTTAATATCGATGAGTCTTACTTCTGAACTGTCTTTGCCAATCTGTCACCTGCAGACTGCTTAAATCGCTCTTTAAGAAAATGATCCTATGCTTCAAGTGCACGTGTTTAAATGTTTACATGTGAACATTGCTGAAAATAAGCACATTCTCTTCTTTCACTTATATTTAAAGTTCAATACAGAGGCCTTTGTTTGTAATGTATTGTAGAATCTGATTGTTTATTAATGTTTTAATCTCTAAATGGAAGTACTGTTATATATCTATTGTCTATTGAATAATAATGAATAGATCAATACTTAATTTCTTATATATCAAATGTTCTTATTATACAATTTGATTATAACACCTGTAAGTGCATTACAACAACAAGGACATACATGCAACATATATACAGCAGTTTAAAGGGTGGAATGAACTGTAGCTGTTAATTCCCAATTTGATGACCTATAGCACACCAAATTAAATATAAATATATTTGAGAAATAAAAAAATATAAAAACAATTATCTGGTGTCTTTGTGTCTGACTTTACCACTTGTGCTTTTTTAGTCTTACTGCAGTTTCTCTCTACTGATTTGACAAACTTCAGCCGACTGTATGCAGTGATATCAACTTAAAATGTGTTCATGTAACTTTTAATGAGTTCTGCTTCTTTTTGCACAGAATGTTTTAACTCTGTGTATTCATTATTTATTAGCTGTATACACATTTTAAATGCATACAGTGGTTCCCAACTGGTGGATTGCAGGCACATTCTGAATGGACCGTAAGTGACTTGTCAAGTTTGTAAGAAAAACACACTTTATTTTTAAGTACAGTAAATTTCAAGCAGAGCTTTTATCATGAAGTGTCAGTTTCTGCTGTAGAGTGAGTGACTGACTAACGGACAGCTACTTGACAGACAGAAAAACTAGCTCAAGGACATGGCCGAACACAAGTATGACACTGACTGTATCAAACTGTGTGGACCTCCAAGTGTGCATTTTCTGATGTTATTGTGGGTTTAATAACCGTCTGTCAAGTTATTCTAAGACACTGGAAGACAACAAAGGCCCCGGAGTTGAAAGAATGGGTTAATGCAATGGTGGAAATAGCATCTTATGAGTGCATGTGCAGTAGGAAAAAAATGGTTGTCAAGAAAAAGGAGTATCTCCATGGGACCAGTTATGAACTCATATCAAAATGGAAGATAAGTCTACATAATTATGAGCTTGCTCTGTGATTATGTGATCCTGTAGAGACATGTATGAGGACATACATATGTGTGACGTGTTTTCATTTGTCAGTTTGTTTTCTTCTCTTTCCTCCTAGAGTTATTTGTTAATTTTTCTATATGTATTGGAGTCTACCTCCATATTATAAAAAATGTGTGCCTTTTATTCTTGTATGCCCAGAAAATAATATATGTATGCCATATACCGAAACTTTCAAACCAGTATAATCTTGAATTATAAAAAACAAAACAAAAAAACAACTGTGGAATGTCAAACTAATGACTTACCAATATCCACTGGTTTATAACATGCAATAATGTAGTTGTAACCAGGTATAAATGTTTATGTATTTATCAATAGTATAACTCCTCCTGTGGCACCCATAAGTGGAAGCTATTATAAACAGTTTTAATACAGCTATGCCTCAACATGTGATGTTTTAATTGTTGGCTAATACTGTGCATTAATAAACACTTAAAAATGTACTTATCCCTGGGTACAACTAATGAAATTAATGAAATAACTGTTCATTAAATGTTGATGAATCCTTATACATGCTAAGTAATGTTGCCCGGTTTACTTTTTCTTTACTTTACTTTTGCTTTCTACTTTTCACACAGCTATCACATAGAAAACCTGATCTACAGAACATTTAACTCAAGCACTCACAATTCACTTAAGTCATCCCACAATCTTACTTCTAACAGAAGATGTCTCTTTCTGTTGTGTTCGCCAATTTAAAGCATGAGAATATATTAAGGTGCAAAACATGTGACTCTCATCAGTTTGAAGCAACGTGTAAAAAAAACACACCACACTGGTAACTTGCAAAGAGCGGAGGAGAAGCAGTTGCAATATATGAATATTACATTGATACATTGCTGGCCATCACTCCACCCACAAACTGTGCCGTATTGGCAGGTGCCGAAACTGAATTCTTGATTAATTAAACACCCTGGGGAGAGCATCGCTGACCATGATTGAGGCCAGGTTCTCACTTTCTCACGTTACGTAAGAGGAGCTCATGATCTGCACCAAGGCTGAGGACTGTTATTGGTTACATAACACAGTACAAGTGCTTTACAGAGAAGTTAAAGCATGAGAATATATAAAGGTGCAAAACATGTGACTCTCATCAGTTTGAAGCAACATGTAAAAAAACACACCACACTGGTCAACTGCAAAGAGCGGAGAAGCAGCAGTTGCGATGTCTGAATGTGAATGTTATGTGAGAGAATCAGTGGAGGGACAACAGTTTTCCAACTTTGCAGTATCATATAATGGATGAGATTGGATGTTAGAAAAGTTGCCACACAGGACACACCTGTATTTTCTATTCTAATTTCTATGGAAAATATAAAATGACTTCTTTGTCCAGTAATGCATCCTATTTTAAATTTCAGAATCTAAAGACATCATAGAAAGTCTTTCACATTGCATTAGGTGGGAAATTCCTACTTTAATGATTCCCATACATAGGCACACTCCAACACATATATATAGCTTACTTTTTAGGCACCGGTATGTTGTATAAAGACTTTTGAGGACATCTCTTGGAGTGGGTATTTACTTTTTTCAAACTGAATTTAATTCTTTTACCCTTAAATCATTTAATTTTTATCCTTTAAGTTCTTAGTTTGAAGAAAGATCACACATCCAACTGTCTCAGATACAGGCGCATTGGAAAATATTACTTGAGTCTGAGACAGAAAATCCCACACACTGCTCTTGCTGAGCTTCACAATTTATTAGTAACACTGACATTTCCTTTTAACCCTTTAAATTCTTAAATTCATTCCAGAGATGTTAGTTTGGGTGGAATTGTGTTGTACAGATGTAGGTGTTTGTAGTACTGATTTATTCCAGCTGGGGGTGATAAAGCACAATTTTATTCTCACTGAATGGCATCACCCAATTTCAAAACATTTAAACTTACATCCATCAAACAAAATTGGTTTGTTTAAAATCATATTGCAAATGGTGACATTGAATTGTCTCTTTTTATTCTGCTTTATTATGTCCAACTGGTGTCTCCTACAGTATGGGGCTCTGATTCAGAGGCGGTGTTTAACAGGAGCATGTTTTAACTAGTTTATAATCACCTGAAAATAAGAATGGCTATGATTTCACTAAGTCAGAATGAGCCGTTCATATCTACTTAGGGAGTAGGACCTCATGTACAGAGATCACCATTTGCTCTGCCACGTTTCTACAGCAGCTCAGAATGGACAAATAACTGGCTCTAGATAGGACCATTTGTGTTCTCCCGTCGGCCACTGTAGTTAGCAGCCCTCTAAACCACTTGGAGGACAGTCTGACTGTTTATCCCAAGTTAATTTAGCTACAGTCAGATATGAGTGTGTGATCTTTCCTGTGTGCTTGTTGACCTACAGTACGGGGCACTGATTCAGAAGTGGCGTTTAACAGGAGCAGGGTCTGTGGAGAGGACTCATCAATATCTCTGTGGTCAGAGCCTTTTGTGTGACTCAGCTCAAAAGCTGCAGTTCTATGTTTTCCACAACCCCCCTGCTGTGGCACTAAAAGTCCCCTCCCCTCCACAGGGGTCAGTGGAAAGGTCGCACACCATTCAAGCTGGCCTTTTGGACACTTCTGGGAGTCAGTGGGGATGGTCATGTGTGGCAGCAGGAAGACACAGGCCTCGGCCAATGGCAGCAGGCCCTGGGAAATCTGGCTCCCCTCTACCCACAGCCTCACCAACATTCATAAGCTGATAATGACTTTTTCGTCCATTGATCCGGCCGCAGAGCTTGACCTGAGTTCACATGCAGGCTGGCCATCACTCCACCCACAAACTGTGCCGCATTGGCAAAACTGAATTCTTGATTAATTAAACACCCTGGGGAGAGCATCGCTGACCATGAATGAGGCCAGGTTCTCACTTTCTCACGTTATGTAAGAGGAGCTCATGATCTGCACCAAGGCTGAGGACTGTTATTGGTTACATAACACAGTACAAGTGCTTCACAGAGAAATGTAACGAGCTAATAGATTATTAAGTGTGTGTAAGAAGTTATTGTGGCAGATATCATCTTAATGTGCTGGAAGAGGGCTTTTTTTATTAACTGGATAATATCTTGAAGCTATTCCTGGAATTAATGTGGATTTTTTTTAACCTGTAACTATTAGATTTACATTTATATTAATATCTTTTACACATATAAAAAAACATGGAGGACACTTGGAACAGTATTGTTTTTTTAGCACTATTTTTTTAAATTCAAATTTTACATATTTTCCACACATACAAATTCACATACTTCATGTGTTAAATAAAATAAAATACATTAAAATAAAACAAAGGACACCTCAAATAAGAAAAGCTATGCAAAACAAAACAGCAACATCATAGAAACACTCAGCAACACACAGCAATTTCAAAGTGACTGTGTCTGTCCCATTCTCCTGCCCTTCATCTGGTTGCATAACTGTCCACAGTACAGTACAAGATGCTTTCACCTTCACCTATACATGTAATGATGTTACATCCATTTTTCTCCCTAGATTAAGCTACTACAGTGGTGTAATGGTACTTCATGAAGTGGGTGTACTGCTACGTAGAGTGGGAGGTTACCAAGGAGGAAGTGGGTACACTCTTCTTTATAGTCCAGTAGCTTTTTGTTGATGGGTGGATATACTGTAAACACGTCGAAAAAAAGGTGGGTATACCCCGTACACCTGTATATACCCCCTATTGCACCTCTGTCCGCTCTCATCCTCCTGCCTGCAGAAGTCTAAATTCAATTAACTATTCTGAGTTAACAGTAAAGTTATTTGGATAAATACCCAGTATATACATATCTTTGCTACTCCAACAATCTCAGATAACAGATCTGTTTTCAGGTAACTTGTCATCTAACTAAAGTTACACCTGAGTTAGTAGATCAATTTCTGCCTCTGTTGAAATTCAGGAAAAAGCCGTCATGCCAGTTGAGAAGAAAGTGAAGAAATTGCAATGGTGGCAATGATTTCTTTCTCCCTTTCAATACTTTACCGTTTAAAGAAGCACAGGAATACAACAAACATAATTTTATAAGCACTTGTTCAACTATGCACCCATACAAATATTATACTGATAGACACACATGGTAGTTCCCTCAATAAAGGATCATTACTCATCTCATGAGTTTACAAGTGCAATATATTTCCAGAATTGCTTGAATTGATCAACCCGTGGATTGAGTGAAAGAGTCTCCATACTTTAAACATTTATCACAATAGCTACTCACTCAGTCTTTGTTTGAAATTCAGTCTGTAACCATTCTTGTGTTACAGCTGTCTTGCAATTTCTGCCCATTTTTATTTCCTGTTTACTGACTTTGTTTTGGGTAAACAAACACCTGACTATAATTTACTTCATTGCAGCAGTTCAACCCTTTAAACATGGGAGCCTTCATATTTTGAAATGTCTTTCTCCAGCACACAAAGAGCATTTTAATGTACTGTGAACATATATTGTAAAAGCCTTTGCAGCAGTGACCCATTTAATCAGCAGCAGTAATATTTCTGTTGCATTTATGAGCATAAGTCTTCACTGAAGTGCAGTTTTCTGGACTGAATCAGCACTGAGTGTGTTTTTCTGACTGACCGGTCATCACAGCTGGGCTGCGGTCCTGCTGCTGAATAAAGGTTCACAGAGGGAGGAGGAGAGGACCGTGGGAGGACCGTGGGAGGAAGGGGGTTTGATCTCTCTGCACAATAAGTGATGGACATTGGATCAATATTGACATTGACACAGCAGCTGTCCTGCTCCTATCAATGCTTCCTCTTAATTGCAGGGACCCAGTTTTAAAGGACAAACTCATTTCCATTAACATTTTTTTTCCAGTCTGCAGAGACCATTTGGTGTGCAGTTGGTCTCTGATACTGAGCGATCTGCTCTCATCAATACAGCTTGTATTGATAAGGGGGAGGGAAAAGGTGCTGGTGGAGCAAGTGAAACCACAATATCAGTGCTGAAGTCCCATTGTTACAAAATATACAAAACATTCATCATGAGTCAGTCAGTTTTTTTTGGTCATGTCCACACTACACAGAAAAGCAGTGACCTGATCTTAAAGTTACTGATACAAAACATGTAGTATTAATGTATGTTTCCTATGAATGAAAGAAGGCTCAAATCAATGTATTACATAAAATACATCATCAAAAAATCAACTTCAATCAAAGGTAATGATAGTCCAGCAGCTCCCATGTTCAGCAAGCTAAAATTACCTTCTCTCAATGGAGTCTGGTGGCTTTGACGAGAGCATAGATGGGGAACTGAAGCTGTTAACAGCTTCTCTGTTGAAACAGGATGTCTGACAGAAAGGAAATGTGGTGAAAATGCTCTCAATATAGTGTACATTTAAACTGATATTAACTGTCTAGGGCTCTGAAATACATTTTGTTGCTGACTCCTCCACAGCATTACATTGCTTGGCTTCCATGTTGGACTCCAGCCTGCTTCTCCAAACTTGGGGCATGCCAGCTGACATCTACTCTAAGTGATACGCTGACTATGGATAAAAACCCCGCTTCAAAACACCTGAACTATCCCTTCATCTACATTTGATTAGATTATTTCACAGTATTTGGATCGAAGTTAACTACATCTAAATTTCAGTAGCTGTTCCAGCAGTTAACTACTTTGGGTAATGTAATTTATAGAATTAATCACAAACTATATATTTGAAGTATTCTCATGACATTTTTTGCCAGACAATATGACACAACACCACAGCTCATTTAATGACAATCACCTGCTAACTAACTAAAACCACCCCAACATTTGCTCCCTATCCTCTCGTTGATACACACCCTCAGGCTGCCTTAGTGAGGACAGGCTTGCCCTGGCCCCTAAACCAAACACACCTACAGTTTACTCAGTGACAGTTCAGTTGTACCTCCAAGTAACAATATGAGATTCCAGACTCAGATTGTGATCATTTCCTGTGATGTAGTTTGGATGTTGCTGAACTACTTTTTGAAACTAGATTTACTAAAGCTAAGCTAAAATGTTTTGACAGTTAAGATGTAGTTTATTTGCATTGTGAAGCAGCTGGTAGGATGGTAATCTACAGTTTGCAGATTCTCCAACACTGTAAACAGGTAACCCCATTACAGTTGAATCATGTGTGGCTGCAGAGGTGGATCCACAGAGTTTCAGAGGTCTGATGTGAACTGTGCCCTCTGTGACCTACACCTAACGCTAGGTGGCGCTGGACTAAAAGCTTCACCCACACCCACAGACTTGATTAATTGACTGATGTCCATCCCAGAGGAGGGAAACTCCACTCCTGCAGCTCCTAGCGCGGGCCCTCCTCCTCAGTAGCAGCTCAGTTCATGTGGAGGAAACAACTATGAGAGAGGAGCTAGCATGCACAGACAATTAATGTAAATGGCGCCTGTCAAAGGGAAATTATATCAGCGGCTGCTGTTCTGTGTGGTTTTTCTTCCAATCTCAGGTAAGGAGCGTTTTCATTTATGTTCTGTGAGCGCGTTTAAACTTAAGGAGGCTGTGATGAAGTATTTAGTTACGGTGTGTGAAGCAGGATCATCCGATTACAGAGCTGAAATGAGAGATCAGCAGTGTCAGTCCAACAGACAACTATCTGCTTATACAAAATCAATCATCTCAAACTAAGAGCTGGTGTTGGTGATATATGGCGCAGCAAAGGCGCATACTGGAGCCATGCGTTATGAATGAATGTGATCTGAGAGATTCTGCAGGTTGTGTTATTGCTTTGAATGGGAGGTAAACAACCCGTAATGAGGAACTATAACATTTAAGGAAAGACTCATTGTCTCTGTTTAGTCCACTAAGGTCACATAGATAAAACAGTACTGTAAGGTCATACTGAGAGTTCAGTAATGGGTTTCTGTGTAAACTAAAGGGACATATGGATCGACTGTCTCACCTTCAGCTGGTGACTTGGAGAGATACGATGTGATCACTGAACACAGGGGCGTAGGTTAAGTTTCAACATTGTGGGGACACATGTGAAAGGAGGTTTGGGGGTCCTCAGCCAGGAAATTTTGAGCATCTCACACGTAATTTCATGCATTCTGGTGATGTTTCTGCACCAAGCTGAGCTTTTTCGTGTTAATTTATGGTGTAAAGGTCTTTAATCTTGTCAAAATAAAAGTCCTCTGCTACTTTTATGTTTTTATAGGGAAGGACAAATGCACATGTCCTAAACCCAGCTGGCCACCAGTGTTATAGACCTTGATGTTTGGTTTAATTTGGTTTGTGATGTCGGGTGACTAAATTCAAAGTCTAATGCCGATGTAAATTTGATGTAGAATACTGACGACAGATGATGTTTATATTTTGTTGGTTTTAAATTGTGTTGCTAAGTAACCAAAATCCAGCGTCTTCCAGTTGTCTCATGCCAACGTCATCCTGATGTAGAATAATGACATTTAGTCATAAGATAATGGAGATCAAAACCCATAATCATAATGTTAACGTCTACGCAAACCTCATCCATCATTCGGCATTTAAAATAACCCAATTTTCATTACAACCAAAATTTGACATCTGTCCTAGATAAGAGTCCAACATCTTTATGACATCATATTGATATTGGTGCTGGGAAATATTGAGGGGGACATGTCCCGAGCATCCCCCCTCATAATCTAGACCTGTGCCTCCAAGCCTTTCAAACATGATATTTCATCTTGATAGGCATTTTAATAAGTGTCACACTTGTATCTATCTGAGAATATAATCAATGATACCCATTCAGAGGATACTGAGCAGCAGCCTCCAGTAATCATGGTCGCTGACTCCAGAGGCCAGTGGTTAGATCACAGCGTAAATGCTTTAAATGTTCTACTGGACGTCTGTTAGTGCCCTGACAGAAGGCCCCGTGCTGATCACCACCTTCACTCCTCACATGCTTTTCTTTTCTCTTCTCTTCTTGCAGGTGTTTTATGTTTTAGTGAGTTATTTTTCATCAAGGAGCCCCATGATGTCACTGTCATGCGGAAAGAAGCCGTTATTTTGGACTGTCAGGCACATGGAGAGTCACCCATTGACGTCCGATGGCTCAAGAACGGAGTAAAAGTGGTGGAGAACGAGCGGGTGTACCTGCTCTCCAATGGATCCCTTTATATTTCAGAGGTGGAGAGCAGAAGAGGAGACAAATCAGATGAAGGGCTCTATCAGTGCCTTGCTCAGAACAAGTATGGCGCAATCCTGAGCCAAAAAGCCCGTCTTACAATCGCAAGTGAGTATCATGCTGCAGTCACATTGGAAACATGATGGTGTTGAGAACTTGAGATGGGATGTAGGTGATGGAAAACTCTTATCATGTTGTATTCTGGCTGTTTGCCAACAGCAATCAGTGGTTGAGATTCAGATATCCCTGCATGAATCATTCAAGAAGATTTGTTACCGTTTATTTTATTTATTTGTTTCTTTGCTGCTTGGTGTTGCATTCAAGGCAGCTTTGGTAGTAGAGGTGCAGGAAGAGGGACAAAGTCTTCAAAGTTAGAGCCCAAAAAAGATTCTGATTGGAAGGAAAATATGCCCCATTGGTGTGTTAATGAAGGAGCAGCAGATCTGAAAGGTTAGGAGCTATCCAGGATACCGGCTCTCCAATGCTAAAGAGCAGATGACCCCTATTCACAGGCTGTGGCTTTCATGTTATTGCACCCTGATTGCTCGAGGAATTGTTCTTTTGGAATGCTTTCTCCTCCAGCGCTGCGCGAGTTGGCCTCGTATTTTAAGGGGGGAGTAGAGAAGCTTCAGGCAGAGTTGGTCTTTTGGGACCTTATATCCCCTCCTCCCACACCACAGGCCATGCATCTTGCTGACCACTTTTGCACAATGTGTGTTAACCCTTTTACCCCACCTGCAATGCGTTCCCATCTGTACTAAAATATGCATTTTTAACAATGCTGAAATTGTATTATTTTATTGACTTTAATGAGGGAGAAAAAAAGCTGTTCTGCATGTCCTGTCCTGGGATTGTTTCCATGTAATTTCCTAATGGAAGATTGTTTTATATTGAAGTTTATTCGTCCTCCAATGTGATCCTGATTTGTAGAAAATCCAAGTAGTGTGGAAACATTATTGTTGAGTAGGCAAAGATTAACTTTGATGATTTTCTTAAACAAATAAAAAAGTAATAGAAAAGTCTGTGGTCATGTAAAAAAGGTTTCCTCCAGGATCAGTTTAGATCACCTCTGGATGGAAATTAATAGGAGCTTGATAACATTGCCACATTACCAGCACTTTTGGAATAATCGTTAAAGAGCTCTGGTTTAAAGGTCTAGTGTGTAGGATTTAGTGGCATCTAGCGGTGAAGTTGCAGATTGCAAGCAACTGAAATGTCTCTTGTGTGCCAATCGTATAGGAGAACTATAGTGGGTGAAGCAAAAATGTGGATGGCTACAGCAAGTGTTTGGTTTGTCTGTTCTGGGCTACTTTACTGGCGGTGCAACATGGCTGCCTCGGGTCCTGAGGAACACTGTTTAGCCTTGCTTTCAGTTTTTCCCAGTGGCCACTCGCGGTATTGCAGTGGAAGATATCTCCTGTGGCCCAAAAAGCATTTTCCCAATACACAAAACTGTTGACACCTCAAACTGCAAACAAGATGAGTTATGGCTCCTTCCATTATGCATTTTTTATCTATGAAGGTTTCACATTTGTTAAGCTTTCCTCAAGTTGGGTAAAGTGATTTAAAATCCATGACGTCATCACAATGTTAAGTCTATGAGCTGAGCGGGAACTTGTAGGTCAGGCCAGCAGGAGAAACACTACTGCGCAATGTGCACATACTGCGGAAGTAAAAAAAATTCTGCCATATGCACCAGTTGAGCAATTCCAAGAAACTATATATAGTTCATTAATTAATTGAGTGTTTTGCCTGCTTTATAGTCTGAAGTTAAGAGGTGATAAAAGCTGCCTGTTAGCTTCACCAGTTTGTTTTAAACTGGGACTTAGACCTGCTCGAGGGTCTATCTGGAAGCTCATAAAATTTGCACATACCTGAGAAATGCTCAGTTGAAGGACAGAAAGGTAGCAGTGGGGGTTGTTGCAAGTGGTGTGCCCACACACATACGCACACACACACAAATGTGAATTGCCGTTTCCCAGTACCACAGCCTTACCCTGAGTGTCTAAATGACCAAACTTTATTGCAGGTCTCACCAGGTCAGTGTGGGCTGGAGGCTTTGCTCACAATTGTTTTCTGCCTCACTACTCTGGTGAAAGAGTGAAAAGCTTTTCACTCTGACCGTTTTTGTCCACATTGCCCCCCTGCGCTCGCAAAAGAAAAAGGTTTCTCTGGGGGCCATTGTTTGTCCTGATATCAGTGGACGGAACAGCTGGACCTGTCCACCACTGAAAGGCTAATTACATTAATTGTAAAAGTTTAAACATCACAGATTGAGTTTTAGTTACATATTGATTGAAAAGTCAGCGTGGCAGTTCTCATTAAACAGCATGACTCTCTTCTATGACCTGCCTGTTGCATTAGACGTGTGCTCAGAGATTTTATGGTCATTTGTAAAATGACATGTGTATTATAAACATTTTGATCCAAGCGTCCTGAGGTCTTTTTACATGCTTAAAGATGGATAGTGTAACATGTGGGGAGCCTTCTCTCTCTCTCAGATATCTCTATGTATCAGTCATGCTACATTTCCTTTCCTATAACTCACATCCTCATAAGATGTGGTGAGACTGGCAATGTTTTATGTGAAGGGATGACACCTCTGTTGATCTTTTTAATCCCACGCTCATATGTGGAAGCTGTGGACCTGCCAGTTGTTCTTGAAGGAATGTAATGATAATGGAGGGTAACTTTAAACACTGGGCTTGCTAAAGCACAAAGGTGAGAAGGGATTTGGGCTTGATGAAAAGGAATGTGACACATGAGCCTCACCATGTGACTTTTGTCAATAGGCTTCAGATTGATGGGGATTTTAGAAGAGAGATTGCCTCCTGAGATAGCTCCTTTTTTTGGCTTCTTGTGCCATGTGGTCGCAAGTAAATAAGGCATGAAAAAGAAAGGCCTCTCATCAACTGTTACAGGTCAAATTTTTCTGGATAGTTTCAGACATGTTGATAGTTTCGGAAATTATTTACCAGTCTGTAATGATCATTGATGCCAGCATACGACAGAGCCTAAGCATGACGATACAAACTGGGTAAAAACCAGGCCTGTTACCATGACTACCTATGGTGGATGATATATTGTCCCAGAAATAATTGCGAGAAACATAATATTGTCATTTTGAGACCATTTTATGCCACTGACATCATGATAACACCGTCCCAATCACCCCTATTTCCCTACTCACACTGCTATTTGATACATACAGACATGTACAAATACACAACCATACACACATAACAAAACAAAATCTTGCTGTTTCTTACAATGGTAGGCAAAACCCTGCTGTTTATTCTGGCATCATTTTAAGGGCCATATCGTACAGTATATACATGACCTCGGGGATTTTTGCTAACCTCCACTAGCTGATAACGCAATTATTGTGACAGGCCTGCACAAAACACCACTTCCAGGAATATTTGAAACTGAGCATGTCAGGTCAACCTTTGTTGGAGGATAGCCCGCTGATGGCTTTATTTACAGCCCAGCTGTTACATAACGTGCTGCATTCCTACTGATGGAGTGTATTTATTTATATTACTGTGCTGACCTTGCTGCATCCGTTGCAAACATGAAATAACATTAAGCTGAGGGTGTGTGTTGTTGCTGGTTGATGAATGAAAGTAGTTCATAAACAGATACTGTGGAGGATTGTCGGTTACTGTGTGTTACTGTGTTTGTCAGAGAGAGTGAAAGTAAAAGCCAGCCCTGTTGTTTCACCACACTATATTTGCATTTTTTCAGAGCTGAGTCTCTTGGATGCCTGATGCCTGATGCTTATGCTCTGGCACCTGGTCTCTACCTTTTTAGAAAGCCCCGACTTCACCTGAGCGCTGTGGGTTACATGCCCATAAACATGCCAAACACAGAAAATAAGATGGAAATGCAGAAAAATACACTGCCACACACCTCTAGTTCGTCATAAGTGATGATTGAGAGGGATTACTTCTGTATGCGTGTTGTTTTTTAGGAAAATCCTGCAAAGTATGTCTTTAAGGTACACATTATTGCTGCTTGATGAATGAAAAGTAATTAACTTAAGTGGTTGTTTTGTGGTGACCACTTAATTTACAACTGTTATCCAGCGCATCTGTTTCAGGGATGCACCGATCCAACCGTTTCTCTCAAGCAGAATGAGTGTCAGTGCATTGTAACGGCATCCAAGATTAAACTTTTGGTGTGATTGTAGCTCTGGTTGGGAGTTAAGTGTGAGATGTCTTGGACGGAGTATTATTTGCTTTATTCTTGTTTAAAGCTGAGATCTGAGTTGTTATTTGAAGGAGCTGCTGCTATTCATGCACAAAGTTTATTTTAGCAGCCAGGCCAGGACCACAGCTTTACTTTAAGTTGCTAAGAAATACATCTGCGTGGCAATGGCTCGGTACAATTAGAAACTCCAATAAGACGAAAGCAAACCTTTCCCAGTGTGAGCTGCGCTGTGAATGAATGAAATGGCCTGAAGTGAGACAGCTCAGATCCTGGAATCTTGTTTTTCTCCTCTGCTGGACACGAAAGGTTACCATGGTTCCCCTGAACGGCAGGCCCAGAGGTCAAAGGTTTCTTTAAATTGTTCAGTAGACAGAGGGCAGTGAGACAGAGCACAGGACTTAAATCTTTCCTACAATAATGGGGGATGCTCATCTAGTTTTATCAGTTGCTGCAGGAGTCATCATCAGAGGGTCTGTGTTTGTTTTCTGCCTACTCTCTGTCTTATTGTAACTTTTATTTTGTGATCTGCCATCAACTTATTTTTCTAATCCGCCATAAGAAAGAACAAACCTGTTGTTGTAAATAGAGTGTAGCTATATACAGACTGACTTCTTCAGCTCCATGTTATGATTCGGAGATTAAAGACAATGAAGCCTCTGTGTGCGGTGAGTGGAGGGTTGCTGTTGAGTGATTGGAAAACTTTGCAGCAGAGATAAGGGGTTGGAGGAGGGGATGAATGCTCCTTCCAACACTGCTCCCCCACCGTCCGCTCGGTGTTTTCAGAGGTCACGCTGCTCATGGGAATAGGTCTTTGTTTAGCCAGGCCAGTGGTCACTTGACTGTCCTGCAGCCTGTGTGTAGCAGCGGCACATCTGCCAGCCTGCTAGTGATTGATTCGTGAGCTTTGCATTCTTCTCCTTCTTACTTATCAGCCCTCTTTTTTTTTCCAAGAGCCTTTTATTAAAGTTTAGTGGGGTCACTGAACATCGTAAAGGACTCATCACTCAGTTAGCTAACTGTTTTTTTCAGTAGGAGTTGTTAAATGAATGTAGGATAAACTTATTTTGGTGTAACCATGTGGTGCACTCCAGTTCTCAGGAATAAGAAGAATAAATGTAAAACTTTTCAGGGTTGTTTCAGTGATTCATTGACGGTTTTTCATGGGCCTCCTGATGCTGAAAGCCATTAATTTAACATGCAGCCGGTAGGATCAGGAGAAGATGATCAATTTTAATGTCTCCCCTAAAAGATTGGACCCTGGGGGTTGGGATGGGGATGGTTGGAAGCCATCAAAGCCATCCACATCTGAACCCGCTGACCATAACTGAACCTAAACTGCTTCTGTAATCTGCAGTGTTAAAACCAGATTGAGGTTGATGACAACTTTTCCATTTATTATAAAGTTGAAGAATGACTTTGGATGTGGCTGTTTTTTCAGTGGGAAATAATTTGGTTTGTTGCAAAGTAATTTCTGCATTTGGATTTATCCAAACAGCACTCCCCTTGCTTGACAATTACATGATGACATCATGTCACTGCATTTGAAACAGAGTGTGTTCCCGTACCTGAAAGAGAACTATATGGATATAGAGAGTGCATTGTTTAATATGAGATGTGTAAAATGTGCTTTGGTGTTTATCACTGTGACAGTGCTGTCAGTGTTTGAAGATGGAGCTGATGTGTGTTTAAGTGTGTTGTTGGTGACCCCCTTTGAGTTGGAAATGAATAAATGTGCATACATTTTGGTTAAGATGAAAAGCTAAACGGACTTTCAAGATTAATAAGTAAATCTAAAAATATTACGCAGATAATTTGTCGAGTAGTCAATTAAACACTTCTACCCTCGCTGGTGAGCACCAGAGATATTAGTCAGTTTAACTTATTATTAAAATTGTTATTATATGCGATTTTTATCACCCAATAAAAATGCTGTTGTAATTATCAGGCGTGTTTCCTAAAGATTTATTTTCCTAAAGAATACTTTTTTTTCAATAAATACCATTTGTTAACTTTTATTTAGTGAGTCATTGCCATGTTTTGTCTGATAATGTGCCACACATGTCAATTTGGTAATTGAAAATGTGATTAACAATTAGATTGTGCTTAATTTTGATTGTTTTCTGACTTTTTTCTTGCTTTAAGATGAGTTGACCAGTCTAAGTTTAAACTTCTGTTTAAACATCAGGGAAATGAGTCACTAGGAACGTCCCTAATTTATATCAAAAGCAGGAGATCACAGCTCACATGCAGGTCAACTATGCTATGTTCTGCCCTTGCTGAGAAACTGACCATAGTAACCAGAGGAGAGAGGGCTGAACTAATTCCTGGTATTTGTGAGGGAACCTTTGTTTGGGCCTGACCTGTCCACTGACCTTCAGTTTGTTGAGCTGCTGGCTTCAGCAGGCCCATCTGTTGCAGGCTGAAGTGAAGCAAATGCATCTTCAGGTTTGGACTGTAGGGAGAGCAGACTGTAACACACAGTGAAGGCATGCTGTAAATCTTTTGCTTTGAATTTTTGAACTCTGGACGTTGCTGCCCCTTTACATCAAGTATGCAGAAAGTTTTGGCATTATGATTCAACATGCAACAGCTGGACCGCATGTATTATTTCTTGTTGTAGCTGCAACTAGCAGATGTCATCGATACAGCAGGAAAGGATATTATTACAAAACAGTGAGTGATTAGTAGACAGTTTGCAGGGCAGCAGTAGTGTTGGTTTGGGTGGTCATGTTTGGCTCTGAGTTTGGTGCTACCCAGGATTTGTTGAGGTCAAAGGTGAGAGGTGGGATGGATGTGAAGTCAACTGTTTCTTCATGCTTTTGGGTAAAAGGCTGAGGAATTTACTCTGTCTTCTAATTAACTAAAATGTTACAACAAACAAGACCAAAGGTTTTATTTTAATTTTTTGAGATGGAATAAAGGAAACGATGCACACAAACTCACAGTAAAACTAAAACACTTTAGTCTTTAGTGACATACAAACAATAGATGGCTGAATGCACATAGTTAATCACAAACAGCTTGACATGTTTGCTTTGATAATTTCATCTGCACATTAGACGCCCCTCGGCAAACATCATTGCTCAAAGCAGAAGGTCAGCCTCCTGTTTTCAGACGAGAGTGCTCTGGCCAATGCTCGACAAACCCTAGCAGTTATAGATTTTCCTCCTTGTCTTAGTACTTTATCAATAATCAATGATCATCCCGCTGTTTGTCAATCCAGCATCATTTGACTGAATGGAAAGGCAAAGTAGTGAGGCAGAGGATCAGAGCAGCTCATCTCTCATGCCCTGCAGTAATACCACTTCAGCACATTAATGGTATTTTTGTAAGAGCCTGCGTTAACACTGGGGGGTGGGAGAGAGTGTGCGTGTGAAGGAGGGGGGGAGTTTGAATGCCTCTCCGTGCTTCTGTCCTCACATCAAACAACCGCAGTGGAGTTAAGAGGGGCAGCAGCTCAGGACTAATTTGATTAAATGTGTCCAAAGCGAAAGGATCTGATTGTGACGACAGTTTTCCTGTTGTCTGACAAGAGTGAAACCAGGCGTGTACTCCGCATGTTCCCACACAGAACTGCATTCATTTAATAAACAGACTCATTCTGATTCTTACGTTTATCAAATATCAGGTGCGATGACGGCACTGTGACATTGGAAAAAATAGACCCAGCAGCCATCATAAATACATCTCTGCAGCTAACTAATCATTAAATTAATGTAATGGTAATCTAGTAATCAGAAATACAAATTATTCTTCATAATTTTACCTCAGCAACCCAAACTATCACTCGTCCTTTGGCCTAAGCGAGGTGCTCTTTCCTCCACAAATGTCAGTGTGATTTAAAGGGAAGGCGCTGTCAGTTGTGTAAAAGTCATAACTCACTGAATGTTTTTTTTGGCAGTCAGAGCTCTCCTGCTGTTTAGCACCACAACACCTGGCAGCACCGCTTACACGCAGCCATCCATCATGGCCCTCATGGACACTACAGCGAGTTTATGGCAGCGGAGGGATTCCCTGTAGACTTTTCTCGAATGTACAGGTTACCTCGGCCATGTGCTGCATGTCTCTGTAGGAAAATATACTGATAAGAAAGACGTTGGATATCAAGCTCAGTACAGAGAATTATTGCTGGTGATGTGTGAGTCAGACGTTTATGTATTTTCACTGTTTATGATGTTTTCCCCTTTGGTTTCAAGAGGTTTTTTAGGGGTGGTAATCATCAGAGGCCAGGGGTGGGGGATTAAACTTAAGGTAGCCTACTTGAATTATAAAATCAATTGCTTTCTCAGTTTACTACATACATCTAAAATGGTTGAAGTGAGATGAACAGCCTGAAGACTTTATCTTATTAGACAGAAGATGTTGACAGAGTTTTCCTTCAGGGACATAATTTACAGTTAAAAAAAGGTTATGAATCACAATATATCACAATATATTTTATCGCAATACTCAGCATATCACATGTTTAAAACCCCAGTAATATTGAATCGTGACTTAAGTATTGTGATAATATCGTACTATGCCTCTTACCAGAGGCACCATGATATGATATCATCCCAGCAGTTAAGTCATGATACAGTATCATTAGGATTTTAACATTATGTGATATACTGAGTATGCAAAAACACAAAACACAAAATGTGATATCTTTGTGATTTGTTTTTTTGTTGATCTTTTTCAGCTGCAAAATGTCCCCAAAGGAAACCTTTGTCAACATCTGTTTTTAAAAAAATAAGTTTTCAGTCCATTCATCTCACTTCAGTCGTTTTTATTGCAGAAAAACTTTTCTGGTCAATCAAGCAACTGATTTTATTATTTTCATAAGATACCAAAAGTTGAATGTGTATTTGCAATATTAATAATATCTAAAATGAAAAAAGATACTTGTCGATGTATTGATACAATATTGCGGTGCAAAATATCAGGATGTGCTGTATTGATTTTTTCCTTCACCCATAGTTTTCTTTAAATATTTCATTTAGTTACACCATTGTTGGATATTATGTGAAACAAAGCGTTTTGCTTGTTTCATGTTCAGTCACTAACCTAGGAAATATTTAACTAGCTTGACATTCATGCATATTAAGGTTATCCATATATTTGTATCAGGGCTGCACAATACATATTTTTTTATCGTCATCGCAATGTCAAGTTGCACAATAGACACATCGTGAAACAAGTAGTAGTTGTAATGTCAACTGTTTGTAGGTGCTTTTCTGTCTGATATGTGCCATGCTGTTAACTCTCTGGCCAATCAGAGAGACCTTTAGTAGTGCTGCCATACTAATCTAGGTGGTTAAGGGAGGAAAGCGTGAATGGTGCAGAGGAAAGTGTGAACGCCAGAAAAGAACTGGTGCCTAAAAAAATAGCACGTCAGCCATCTGGCAGTATTTTGGATCACATATCCTCACGCAACGATTTGTATGACATTCAACAAATTAATGCCCCACAAATGACTTTACCTACATACTGTGAAGTTACATTAGTTAAGTTTAGGAAAAGAAACACGATGACGACGTACCTTAAAATAATTCAAAGTTCACTTTGTTTCTCATGGGCTTGGACACTGTTCTCCTGGGGGAAAGTCCTGTGTTTGCTTGACTCATCCACCTCCCCCACCTGCCTCCTCACACAGACTTTTGGTCTTTATACTACTTCCTTCTTTACTCCTGTCAGCCCACTGGTCACATGGTCACAACCTTCCCAATTACATGGGTTATATGCAAATAACTGGCTTACGATTACGTTTGTTATGTATGAATTGTGGTGCATTACTTTTCATAGGTTTACATACAAACAGTGCATGAGATCAGTCTGTTTGGATACAGAACAGTCACAAGCACAGGTACAGTGCAAGTCTGAGTCAAGAACTGAGAACACGTTAAAATCTGTGTATTTATCACAAGTAATATCTTTATTATTATATTCAACAACGATATTGCATGTCATAACTTCCTCGTATAGTTTCTGTGTGTATCTGTGGGCTCCATTTAGCATCTTCAAAAGGTTACAGCACAATAAAACCATGTTGTATATCTTTTTGGGTTGTTTTTGGCAGTGAATACCTGACAGGTGTGTTTTTCTATGCTCCCTGCTCCTCTCTGTTTCTTCTTTGCTGAGTGCTGATCACTCACTGCGGCAGAAGAAGCTTTGGATGTGTGCACGGAGGCCACAGAGCACCACAGTGTGTTTGTTTATCTGTTACTTGAGAGGTGATAGTTTCATCCTGAACGCAGGCAGCAGTTTTGCATCTTGAAACGGACCCTGTGATATTATGAATCATGCAATTTGGAGCTTTATTTTGGTCTGGTCTGTTGTAAAAATCTTTTACAGTCTATTGATTTGTCCGTCTTTAGTCTGTACCATAGATTATTTGATGTATACCTACATGCTCTCTATCACAAACAGCAGTGCAATTGATTCCTTTTAACAAATGATTGACCTCAGGCTTCTGCTGCTTTTCGAGCACAGAGGGGGACAGTACAGCAGTGGGTGACCTTAATGGCTTTTAGGACTTTTATGGCCCAGGAGGATCTACTGTCAAAGAGAGCATTCATTAACAAAAAAGACTAAAACAACTTAAATCATTATATGTTGGCCGTTCGGTTCACCATAAAAGGCCTTATTGTAATTCGTGTTGGGCCTCATTTGCTCTCTGCTCAGCTGGTGGCTGACAACAGCTCAGTTTCAGGGAAACCCTATCCACGCAGGATGTAGCTGTTCCACTCCAGTCATCACCTTCCTGCAGCTCTCAGCAGCTCTGTAGCTTTAGGTAATGGGCATCTCTGTTTTCTGACGTCCACTGGATCTGACAGAGACATCTGAAATACAGCTATAAGTTTGGAAGGGGAAGAAAAAAATAATAAGATAATCATCCTTTGGACTGATCTGAACTTTGAAGGTGTATTAATAGTGATTTAACTTCCCCTTGTATCATGTTTCTCCTCTGATTGGTGAGTTTATCTCTCACACTGTGTAGGGCCTTTGACTGATTTCATGTCTCGATTTAGGCTTCTTATGTGCTTTAGTTTTATGTCAAAGCAAGGTTTGTGGCAATGCAAGGAGTGAAACACAACACCAGCTTTTACAACAAAGAAACACCTCAAGGGAAGGAGTTTCCTTTGACTTTTCCTAAAAAGACCACATGTAAGAGATAAAAACATGAATGCTCTCTTGGTTTCACCGTCCGAGATTACAGTGAGTTTAGTGTGTTAGTAGAAACTGTACATCTGTGCCACTTCTCTCCTTATTGCCTTTTGGCAAATGTTCAACCTCAATATGTGGCTCAAGAGAAGCTCATAAATGTAGCTGTGTTATATTACAGGAGATAGTGTAGAGATGCCCTGATACCCTTTTCCTAAACAGAGTCTGATACCTGAACTTGTGAATCGACTGATGAAGAATACTGATTTGATCCATTAAGCAGTTAAATTCCATGGTTTGTTTTTTAACTGAATTTTTATTTAGTTTTCATCAACAATACAGTGTATACATTTCCATTTTCCAGCTGTATAAAAAAACACATTATCCTCGAGAATGACCTTAACATAAAAAGAAAACAGCATAGACATCCACTCTGAAGCGTACATAGTCAAACCCATTGGTTAGAAAAAGCAAAAGCCTTTTTACTGGTGGGATTTTCCTGTGTTACGTATTGCCTCGTTGCTTACATTTTGTCGAAGGCTAACGCTTCACAATTTACTTGAAATTAATTCTCCCTGCCCACTCAAGAACAATAGTTGCCGGTGGCTGCACAGTGCAACTTGCTGTGGTGACGAAGAACTGATTTCCAGGAAACTGCTGTTTTATCTGGGTGTGAAACTACTTTAAAGTTTCTGAATAAATTACACAATATTGGATCAGTGCATAGACGTTTGTACTCACTGATACCTGATCCAACATTTCATGCAGTATGGGAGACATTTCTAATACTGGTATTGGTATCAGAACAATTCAAAGATAGAGTATGTACTATCTCATTCTGACACACTATAAGATAAAGGGAAACAAACATTTGATCTGTCTCTTGTTGTGTTTTGCCGCAGGTATCTCTACTTTTGCAATGCAGCCGACATCCATAGTGGTGACTGAGGGCTCAGTCGCCAGGTTTTCCTGCAAAATCACTGCACACCCTCCTCCCATCATCACTTGGGAGTTCAATCGGGTCACATTACCCCTTGCCACTGAAAGGTATGCACTGTTTTCAGTTCAACGTCATTGTCAGTTTTCACATATTTACTGGGCATGAGATATTTTTGAAACAGGATATAAAATATAATCTGTGACCACTGTTGTCCATTATCAGTTATAAATATTCAATATGTAATTGTTCCATGTGCTTTAAGTGATAAATGCTGTGTCATACCTCTGTCATACAGAATCACAGTCCTGCCCAGTGGTGTTCTCCAGATCTACGGGGTGCAGCGGGCAGATGCTGGAAATTACCGCTGCATCGCCACCAACATTGCCAGCCGCCGCCGAAGCATAGAGGCCACCCTCACCGTCACCCCAGGTGTGTAAGCCAGATTTCTTTCAGAGATATGTACTGTGAAAAAGGCATCGATACACAGTTTACACAGCACAAACACATCACACACATTCTGTTACCCATCCAGACCAGTCTCTCCTGGGCCACAGTACTGTATTGTAACAGTACTAACACTACTTAATTTAACTTTATTATAACAATACTTTATTCAATTTTATTATAGCCGCACTTTAACTTTATTAAAACGGTACTTTAACTTTATAACTGTACTTTATTTAATTTTATTATAACAGTGCTTTATTGAACTTTATTGTTTTAAGTTTATAACTCTAGTATGTTAGCAGTCTACAGTTGTTTAAAGAAGATCTCAAAATATTGAGATATAAATCGTGTGTCACAATATAGCCTAAAAATATTGCAATATTATGTGAAGGTCATATCCCCCAGCCCTGTGTGATGGATGTTTATAATTTATTTTCATGAGAGAAACTGTCAAAAGTATTAACATATTAAAACCAATACTGCAGTATCACAGCAGGGTAACTGGTTTGTGTCTCTCAAACAGGTATAAACTTGTCAATAGTTTGTGAAATGGCTTGTTCATTCACTAAAGTGACAAAGATAACACTTCCACTTGAATCTACAATGTCCATCACATCACACCACATGTACTAAAGCTGTCTTCATCCCTGCAGCTCCCAGGCCCCAGCTCCCCCAGAGGCCGCGCATCATCGCCGGGCCACAGAACATCTCAGTGTCGCTGCACCAGAATGCCATCCTTGAGTGCATGGCCACAGGCAACCCACGACCCATCATCTCCTGGAGCCGAGCAGACAGCAAGTCCATTGATGTTTACAACACCAAAGTGTTGGGAAATGGCAACCTCCTCATCACAGACATCAAGCCCCAGCATGGAGGAGTCTACATGTGCCGAGCCACCACCCCCGGCACGCGAAACTACACAGTCACTGCAGCCAACATCACGGTGTTAGGTACAGATATGCTGTAGTGTGGCTGAACGTGTCTAGATTTTTTATTTATAAGTCACAATTCAAACTTTGTTATTGATGTTCTTTTTTTTAAAGCACCACCTTCCTTGGTCGAGTGGCCGGAGAGTCTGACCCGTCCACGTGCAGGCACCGCCCGCTTTGTGTGTCAAGCTGAAGGAGTTCCAATGCCTCAAATCACCTGGCTCAAAAATGGAGAGAAAGTTCACTCCAACGGTCGAATCAAGATGTACAACAGGTATGTTCCTCCCTCCATGTAAGGGATAATTCCTGAGATCCATAAATCCCTTTTCTGACCAGTCACATGTATTTGCATCTGTATGCACAGAGAAGACGAAAACAGGAACCCTAACTCCTTTAACTGAACCATGAAACACTCGTTTAACAGTCTTTGTTTGCCAATTTAAAACAAGCTAAATAAATAATTCACTGATGTCCCTACAGTCGAAAGGAAACTGAATAATTTACAGCATTGCAAATGGGGTTTTAGTTGGTTTCCCTATAATTTGCTCCCGCTTCTTACTCAAACGCCCTTGTTAAAGGTAATTATAGAATGATTACACCCTGCTAAACGAGTCTCAGGATGAAGCCGTCTGTGTGTGCACAATCTGACTCCATCTGTATGTGTCTGTGTCACATAGCAAACTGGTCATCAACCAGATCATCCCCGAGGACGATGCCATCTATCAGTGCCAGGCGGAAAACGAGCAGGGTTCGGTCCTCTCCATGGCGAGGCTCATCGTAGTGATGTCTGAGGATCGGCCGAGTGCTCCCAGGAATATCCGAGCTGACACCGTGTCGAGCTCCGCCATCCTTCTGGCTTGGGAGAGGCCTCAGTTCAACTCTGATAAAGTTATTGCTTACTCAGTGCACTACATGAAGGCTGAAGGTGAGTGGTGTGTAAACAAACAAGAGAGAACAGGGTTCAGATTTTCGGTATTGTCTCTAGTGGAAAGTTACTGTTAATATATTTGGATATTTCATGTTAATGGCCTTTATAAGTGAACTGTAGCACTTGAGCACTGTACTCCTCACAGTGTTGGATGTATGATGGACAGCTTAAAACAACAGGGATCAAAACTGATGCAGCAGAACCAGAGTTATCATCTTTTTTATTCCATGTTGTCCATGATGCTGCTTTTCACTTACCTCAGATGTCAGAGGTCAGAGACAGGAATGGCATCACACGTCAAGATGCTGTTAGCAGTACCAGTTCTAGCCAGGTTAGTCGTTGTAAGCAGTACCACTTGATAGTAAATAAAAACACAACATGTCCACAGAAAGAAGTTGGTCAGTGTTGTGTGTACAACTATTTTAATGAGACACAAATTAGACAGAAGTACTAATAAACTGTAAATGACTACAGCTTTGACTACTGCTAATATGCAGGGCAGCCATCTTGGATTTTAAAGTTGGCGTTTGTGAGGTTCTACTGACTTTGCAAGTCGGAAATCCAACTTCAAAGGCTGTTCCCACTGGGAACTTGGAAATTCTGACTTTCTACTGCAAATAGAACGCATCATTATTACTCTTTAGCAAAACCTGGTGCCTACATTATCCACAATGCAACAAGACTGCTCAGTCTGCTCAGAGATTCAGCTGTGATTTGTTAGTAGCTGCAAATATAACTCCAAGCCATTAGCCTCAAGCAGAGATGCAGATGCAGAGTGGGAAACAGTCTTCAGTTCTCTTCTCCAGATGTTTTTTAAATTTTCAAACTTGTTGTCTTTAATCTGTCAGATTTCACACAGCTCCATCTGGAGCAACAAAAAGCTTCATACAACTCTTTTTCATATATGCAGTAGTATTCCCCTGTAAACAGACTTTGATGCATAAATTGGGTGGAGTACCCCCTTTACATCTTGTTTCCACATAGTTCTGTGTACGTTTGTGAGTCAACCAGAAGCATATGAAAACCTCCGTGATCTCCGATGTGTTTGCAGAACACCTTCTGTTGTTTTTCAGAATTGAAAAATTGAACTTTTGTGGCAGATTTGAGACAACCCGAGTGCACTGTGCCACAGGAAGTGTGGATTAAAACGAATCAGCTACCAAATTATACATATTTTCTCAGAGAAAAGTTCAATGGCATGTTAAGTGAGGTACCATTGGTAGCGTGCTTGCTGCGTAACATTAGAGAACATGCATAGCGGATCATATGTCTTTTGATATAATATTTCACAAACTGTTTCAGACCTGACAGGTCGACCTCCTTATGTATTTTACCATGAATCGTCGGTCTTATTTTGTAGTGCTCATTGTGCATGTTCAACAAGACTGGATGGCAAAAAACTCTCAAATTTAACTTTTTTTTGCCATTTATATGGAGGCATTTTTATTCATTTGTAGAGAGAGGCATTTCTTTGCCTTGGAAATGCCTAGGGGCATACTTTAAACACTATATGGAAATACCAGGCCTCCAGGAACTACGCCTAGCCTTGCTGACTATTTTTCCCAGTGGCCACTCGTGGTATTGCAGTAAAAAAAAATCCCCTGCGGCCCAAAAAAACGTTTTCCCCATAGACCACCATTATAAAAGAGACGTCTGTAACACTGTTGATGGGACACCTCGAACTGCAAACAAGGCCAATTATGACTCTTTCTATTATGAATATTTGATCCATGGAGGTTTTATGATTTTAAGACTTTTCTTGAGCTGAGAATCCGTGACGTCATCACTATGTAATGTCGAGGTGAGCAGGAACACTGCTGTGCATTTCAAGTGGGCTGCATATCATAAAAGTAAAGCAAGCTAGAATTTTTTTTTGTTTTTTTTTTTGGTGCATGCACTAGGCGAGCAACTCCATTTTAAAAAGGTGCCCTCTTAGGGTCTGGTGTCTAGGTATTATTATACATCAATGGGAAATACAGACACAAAATAAAACCGTGGAAATGAGACATTAAAGCTTCAGAAAATAGAAGTTTAGGAACTTAAATTCTGCCACATCCTGTCCAAAAAGTATGTTGTAGGAGCTGACCATGTTTTGTTAACGCCATGTTGGTGGGCAGAGGTCAAGGGAAGAAGAAGAAATGCCTCTCCAAAATAAAGAACAACAGCTTTCCCATGACAAACAGGAATAGTCTTCTAAAGACCTGTGGAATTTAAAGATGCAGGGTTCCTTCCTTTTGACTGATAAAATGCAGGATACACACCAAACCATTCACATGAAGCACAACGGCTGTAGTGTGGCAGCAGAAAAGCCTCAAAGCCTTTCAGCCTTCCTGGGAACTCTTGCTGTTGACAACAAGAGTCACATTCAGACAATGCAACATTCGAGAAAAAAATTCAGCTTGTTCATTCAAGCACTGCACTTAATCATAATGCCACTGACTTCCATTGTGGAGGTGAAATGTACAGAATTCAACCAGAGAGAAAGGAACACCTGCTGGATTTCATTTGGGATAAGGAGGTCAACATAAAAAGAACAAGTTGAACAAATTCTCTGTTTTGTTCTTGAATAACTGGCATCTGTCAGGGATTTTCTGCACTTGATTTAGATTTAGTGACACAATCTCCTCGGTCCCAGTCACAGAGAATGGCTGTTCTTTGACATTGACAGAGCATCGGACAGTACGCTCTGCACCTGAGGTTGCAGAGAGGGAAGCTCGCCACTAAATGGAGCCTCTAATGAAAGGAGAAACTAATTAGCCTGTGTGATGGAGTGTCCGAAAGTGTGTACTCCGTGAGGGCGGGAGGGAGACTGTGAATTGGACAGGAAGGCAGACTTTGTTGCACATTTTTCAGAGGCTTACCGAGGCATTCAGACGACAGAGAAAGCTTTTTTTGTTTACTCCTCAAGTACCTTGTTTACCAAGTCAGAAATCAGACCAGGTATTTTTATTCTGCCAGGACACAAATACATTGTGTGTCTTTACTAATCTGCTCCATAAAATGACTGTTACACAATTGAGTGGTGCAGCGATTATGTTATTTGGAGGTCAACTTGGAAGTTAGCATCGGGATTTTTCCATTGGGTTTTGGATTATTGCAGTAAATAACTTCTGTGGCAAACAAAAGTTTATACATTTTGGGATTATCTCCACAAATGAACACCACTCAAATGATTTTTGAAGCATAAATGCAATCACCAGAGGTACAAAGCTCATGCTATAAATAAGCTACACCACGGTCGCATGACTTAACTGTCGCCACCACTCATCAACTGAACTGCCATTGGAAAATATTATAAGGACTATAAGTATAAGTTGGAGAGTTTGAGTCAGGATAGTTTGCAAGAGTGTGAGTATGAATACTGCAAGGCTGTAAAGGCCATGGTAGAAGCAGACTGCTGATGAGTTTCCATGTTTGGCATGATGTTGTTTAATGTCCCCAAAAACCTCTGTAGTCTCATTTAGCCACTTTTTAGCAACCAGCTTTTTTGAGACATGCAAAAGCTTCAAAATTCACAAGTGGGGTATTTACTAACATATTTTATGTGGTAAAACAAAATGGGTCTCTTAAGCTTGTGTTAACCACAGACCTTATTTCAAGCATCTAACCAAAAACCCATTCAAAAAACCCACTAATTTCCAGACGAGGTAAACCGGTGTGCAAACATGCAAACTCATTCCCAAGTTGTAGGACTCATTCCTGCAGCAATCCATAGGACATAAAAAAAACTAGTGTAAGTGACATTGAAATGAATGTTATAAAACCTGCTTCAGGAAGTGAAGAATATTTTGTAATGACATGATGCATGACAAAAGTTGGGACTCTCGGCAAAATTGTACTTGACCAGTGGTGGTTGTGTGGAGTTTTATCACAAAATACTCATGTCATATTTAGTTTTCCAGCTTGGTGAGAATGTCAGGTGATTAAACCATGCACATATTCAATTATGAAGACATACACACATAAGGTGTTATAAGGTTTTGTTCGATAGCAACAACATAGAATTTTACCATACTTTTATACCTTTAATGGACAGGATAATGGCTAGGATTTTGATTTCCTGTTTTGAATATATGCTATATCTTAAAATCTTAAGTATATTATCCAAACAAATCAACAAATGTGAGAACAGAAGTAGATAAAAAAAAGAGTTTCTTTGTCACAAGACAGGGCAGATATCTTCCAGAAAAATAAGAACTTCTTATGCAGATATTGATTTGGTTTATTGTGGTATAAAAATCTGTTTTGCGATGTTGTCATTTGTTCAGGATTAAACAACGAGGAATATCAAGTTGTCATTGGAAACGACACAACCCGCTACATTATTGATGACCTGGAGCCGGCTCGAAACTACACCTTCTACGTGGTGGCCTACATGCCCATGGGAGCCAGTCGAATGTCTGACAACGTATTCCAGCACACGCTCGAGGACGGTGAGGCACACGCTTAGTGAAGGTCACAAACAACATAATCCTTCCCACAGTTGATACAAAATCAGAAGTGAGTCATATGTAAGAGTGAGACGAGCAGATAAGGGACAGACTGCTTGGATTGATTTTTAAAGAGACTCTGATATTCCAGCAGGAGCTCAGAGGATGTTTGTTTACAGAATATTTTAACTGCAGTGAGCTTTGTTGCTGATGTCAGAGACAATCAATTTATTTGTACACACTGTGCATGTATGTGTGTCCCTCGTGAACACAAGCTCATGTGTTTCTGTGTTTCTGTCCCATGCCCTGTGAGTATTTTTGAATTCTAGTCAAACCTTATTTGCTCATGGCCCGAGGGTCAGAGGCTGCTGTGTGTCTGTTCTGTATGACCGGAGTTATTAAATGATATTACACATAGCTTGCAGGGCAAGCTTGAGGTCATCTTAAATAGGTGCTCTGGTAAAGACAGTTTAAGCAACTTCTAGCTATACATAAATACAATGTCTTTTGATTAGTATTGAACACACAAGAGTTGTGTCAGAATTTCATCCGAAAATATTACTTAAAAGCAGAACATGTAGCTTTATCATGTACTGAGTTATTTGATCACAATCTGTAGCCACCATGATTTGCCTCCAATTTTAGGGTTAGTATATATTAGGGTGCTCAATATGGATAGAACACTATATTGTTGTATGTATTTAAGTCACTAATTATTGTCATATGGTCCATTTTTGGAAAAATGTTTTGGTAAAAAATAAAATTTTAACAGCCCTTGACTTGCAACATTGCCCACAGTGGCCTGATACAACTAGATAATAACTGGATCACTATGATATAAATGGTAGACAACATTATGTTGTCCCAAGGTATATACAGTATCTTGTTTGTGACTAAACTCTTGTCCCCTGGGCTGGTGCAGAAGGTTACCAATTTAAACACAGATGATATTTTTTATGTCAAGGACCAGATTAATCAAAGAGCTACTGGCGACAAAGGATGCTGTTGAGTCGCCTCACATTGTCTCTGTCTCGGCCAAAAAGTTGCACATGAACACACCACAAAGACTACAGC
Organism: Epinephelus fuscoguttatus; assembly: GCF_011397635.1. Lineage (NCBI taxonomy): Eukaryota > Metazoa > Chordata > Actinopteri > Perciformes > Serranidae > Epinephelus > Epinephelus fuscoguttatus. The sequence continues at coordinate 26,021,870 of NC_064753.1, read as the reverse complement.
CAACTGACAACTAGAATGTACGTTCTGCCCCTGCATGAGAGGAAATATCTCCTGATACCAGCAGGCAGCAGTAGCATAAATATATGTATGCCGTGTTTCATTTACCTCGGAAGTCGGAGATCAGATGATGCCACAGTGGAGTCGACTGCATTCCAGTCTGAAAACCAAGATATTGTTAGCAATACCAGTTGATAACAACGGATTACGCTGTATTTTGCACATATAAACACCATAGCAGCATGTCCACAGATAGAAGTTGGACAGGACTGTTTGAGGTTGACAGGATTTTTGAGATTGAGGTTGGTCAGGGTACCCCGACTTTCTGAGTCAGGAATCTGACTTCAGGGGGCGTTCCAGACGAAATTTCCCACTGGGAACTCAGAAATTCCAACTTTTTGGACTACATGAGAAAAAGAAGCCAACAAGGGCTGACTAGTGCCAACAGTGCGCTACACACTGCAAAAACTAGGGTGACGGAAGCTCACCAGCGGCCCGACATTGATTGAAGGCCATTGGTGTGTCAGGGCCCTTAATATGGAGCTTTTTTCGTTTAGAAATCAAGTTTCAATTTCAGCTCTTAATGTACCAAATGACTCAGCTCATTGGGAGCTATTTAGAAAAACCCCATTAAACCACATTATGAGGAGTTCCCTTATTCCTTTTTAGGAAAGGCAAACCTTCAGAAGAAACAGCTATTCAAAGCTTAAGGGTTGACTCTTCTGTTTTTGGCTCTCAGGATTTCTTTTGGTCTTAACCTTCCTCTCTTGTTGGTCCACAGTTCCCCTCCGTGCCCCAGAGCTCAGCCTCACCAGCCGCAGCCCCATGGACATCCAGGTATCTTGGCAGCCCCTTCCAGATAAGCTGAGTCGTGGCAGAGTCTCCGCCTACCGTTTGTCCTATCGCACCAGTGCTGAGAATACAGTCTCACAGATAGAGCTACCTGGAGAGAAGACCCAGCATCTCCTGGAAAACCTGCAGCCTGACACCATCTACCTCCTGCGCATTGCTGCTGCCACCAGCATTGGGTGGGGGGAGCAGTCTGCCTGGACATCCCACCGCACACCGAAGGCATCCAGTGCTCAAGGTACAACATTTGGGCCAATTGTCCTTATAATTTATTATAGATGAATTAAAGATTTTGTAAACATGCAGTCACAAAATACTAACATCTCGACATAGAGGACCTAAAAAGTTGAATTATCACAGAACTCTTATCTTCTTCTTAAACCATGGGAGTCGAGAGAGGAGCTTGCTCTTATAATCTTGTTAAGGCATTGCGTTTGTTACTCTGCGACCCTTGCCCTGCGCTGTCAGTAACATTGGAGGGGTTTCAGTCATGGGTCATAAAGGCAGCGACTCAGGCCTCTGGGTGGGAAGAGTATATGGCTGTTTAGAGCCACATCTGAAGCTTTGAGGTGGGGGAGGGGAGGATTTGTTTTTCCTGCCCATCTCTATTGCCCTCTGTCTCCAGTTTAAACTCAGGCAGGAGTCTTCTATCGCTAAACTTCATTCCCCTCATTCCTAAAATAAAAATGTGTGAAATGGCTCCCCTGGCTGCTCGCGTGGTTGCCTCTGGTCTGCATTGAGTGTGAAACAGCTGGTAAAGCATCAGATGGTAGTTTCACTTTTCAAAGAGCAGGCACCTCCTCTGTCCCTCACATAAACACTGGAAACACCTTTCAGTTTTCCAAGAACAAATTCCTCTTTTCTGGAAAGTCATAGATACACACAGCAGGAGTATTTTGGTTACCACGAACCTGAAAAAACTGTTTATGAGCACTTCCTTGTGTTAGTGTACGATTGTAATCCATCTGGGAATATCATCACCTACATATAAATGTTTTCCTGACTCCTCTCCCTGTAGTTCCTATGGCCCCCGAGCTGCATTTGGAGCCTTTGAACTGCACCACTATCTTGGCGCGCTGGCAGCTGGCACCCAGGAATTCCGCCGGTGTTCAAGGCTTCAGACTCTTCTACCACGAGGAGAGCCAGTCAGAGAGGGCCCCGGTTCAGCTGCGTGCCTCGGATTATAAGTACACCATCGGAGGCCTTGGTGAGTTTTGTTTCACATCATTTGCTGCCACTGTGTTACCCGATATGAAGGACGTCATGCGGTGTCTTCATGGTTCTCTCGTAAACGAGAACACTCAACAACATGACAGAGACTTCATTTTAGTATCTTAAGTTTATGCATAAGATCTGATAAAATTTTAAAGCATCTTGCTGAAAAAAGTATTTTTCTTAAAACTTTTTTGGCTTGTTAGTGCTTTTAAAGGTTCAGGTTGTAATATGAAAAACAAAAGGTGTGTTTTTGTTATCTATTCACTAAATTAGCATAATCATTGGCCTTATTCATCACATTTAATATGTGTAAGTGATTATGGTGGGTCATTAATAGAAATGGGCACTCAATACCTTTGAGGTATTGACCAAAATAACTCAGTACCAAACAGTACTGGCACGTCTCCAGTCAAATGATACCTGTATTTGACCCTTTTTGCCCTGGGATCTGATGCCAGACCATCCTGATCCCCTGCATGATCAGCAAACTTTCTGTTGCTGCCGTCACTGGACTCAGAGCTGCTCTCTTCCCTGTAAACAGTTCTAAAATCCAATACCAAGGCATGAAATGGTCCCAACTTGCTAACGGTTAGTGCTGTCACTGTGTATGTGCGGGCGGACTCTTGCCAATTGTCCCTGGTGCAGAGCTCACACTCCTGCAGCAGCAGCTATGACCCACACAGTCTGTGTTGTGGTGAAGTAGAGCGTAGTGCTCTGTTGGTATTGGTATCACCTCAAGGGTTCTGATGTCATAATTTTTTTTAAAGGATACCCAGCCCTAGTCATTAAGCAGCTCAAGTATGGTTGTTAACATATTAGAGTATATGAAGCCAAGCCAAAAAAGAAACATGAGCCTGCACCCACATATTTCTACAAATGGATGTAAGACTCTCCCATCGATTAAAATTAAAAAACTTGCATATCTTAACAGTTAATTGAAGCTCACAGAAGTTTTTGTGAAATAGTTTGTGGTGGTTCAAACCAGCAGCATCTATTGACAGCAAAGCTTATGAGTGATTAATTAGCTTAAGCCTCGTCATGTGTCGAGCAGAGCCGTGAAACAGAACAGCGCCACATCCCACTTCCATGACCTCCCAACCTCTGTGCAGTGTGTGTGTCTTTGCAGCAGCTGCCGGATGGCGTTTGGGACATATCGCAGCTCTTCTAGCCTTTAGGTCAGATTCATTTTGGCCTTTTTTTGTTTGAGAGAGGAGAGGTGGCTCAGGCCACTGCAGTGGACAACTGACCATCTGTGGCCAGAGGGGGTCAACCAGGTGGCCAGCAGCTGACTTGTAAATCAGGAAGCTTGGTGCTTGGATGGGATAAGAAAGAAAGGAAGATGAGGAGGCACTATAAATTACTATAGGTGTTAACTTCAACTGCTGCAGGCATTGAGTTAGTTAGATATTTAGTTCAGTGGGTTAAACAGCATTTACCATTCATGCTACAATACATCCACTGTGAAACTAACAGCAACTGCTCCTGCCGGTGACGAAAATCAGTTTAATTTGTGTTTTATTAATTAAATGTCTTCCATATTACTTTATGTTTTTGTGCACATGTTATTGTGTAGTAATATGCAGAGTATCTCCCGAGTGCTCTGTATATAGTATTAATGTTCTGCGAGGAAGAGGACGCTGTAGTCACATAAAAATTAAGTTTAAGCCAATCACAAAAAATTAGCAGCATCCAAAACAGAGCCACATCCGAATAAATAGAATCATCTTTTTGTTCCTCTTTGATAAAGGAGCTTTGCAGGGCTGTGTTTTGAAGAGAGGGAAGCTGTTGTGTGGAGGCTGATTTATTATGTGTTTTATGACTGCTTTGAGCAGCATTGCTGGAAGAGCATTGACATCAAAGACTCTCATTGTGTTTGGCTTGGAGAGCCACAAAGATAGTTTATTAGCCAGGACTTTAAGGAAATGCAGCCTCTCACCAACTGAGCTGCAGGCCAAACAATGAGCGTGTCTTGTGAGCTCACTATCTTGCAATCCGGAGATTTCTTTCTCATGAAGGAGGGAGGTGTAAAATGCAGCATCTGACCTCCTGTGTGGCAAAACATCCTGCATCATAGGGAACCCTGCTGAGCTCAGAGGAATCTGACTAAATGACTTATTACTTATTAAAACTTCATTCTTCAAGACATTACTTTTTGCTATTATTTTAGCTGCACCATTAATTAAACACAACTGATCAGAGATGGGACCGAGACATTGTTTTGCAAGTCTTTGCATTTTAGTCTCAAATCAGGTCCCAAGTCCTACATGTGCTCTTCAACAAATGTAATGCCATTTTAATAACAGCTTAATAGTAGATTAATTTTTTAAAACTGCTTCGTAAAAAGATTTGTTGTTGCATGTCCGTCAGTAAATTTTAACCTGCATGTTTTGCATACTGCATTTTGTTTTTTGTTGGCCACCACATTGTTTTGTACTCGAAGAAAAGTATTTGTAGTATGATTTTTTTCTAATTGGTGCTCACTTATGTAACGTTAGTTTGTCCTAGTTCTCCCCTGCAACTTGACTGGAAGCTGTCAGGTTGGTTCAAACAAACTGGATCATCTGGGGACTTAAGTGGCAACTTGCTGGGAATTTAGAGTTCTAAGATCAGTAGGTTCAGGACATAAAGGAAAATGAATTGATTTGTGGCACACTTTTTAAATAACATATTTTATTCTTCGGGCTCAGGGGGAGGTATCAAGAATTTTCAAGTTAAAAGACTCAAGTCCCAGTGAAGTCACGAGTCATTGGTATAAACATCAAAGTCGAGTCAAAAGCCTTTTATTATTTTTTCAAGTCGAGTCAAAAGTCATCAAATTTGTGACTCTAGTCTGACTCAAGTTGAAGTCATGTGTCTCGAGTCCACGTCTCTGCTATTGATAGAGCATAACTCAAACAACAGCTTTGAAAGCAAACTTTAATAAACCTAACACAAGAAAATGTTAACAGGTGAAAACCTCTAAATGCTGAAATCTTGTTTGACAATAGCACGAATGAAGAAAAGTCAGTCATGTCAGATATAAAGCATCACAAACTGTGTCTAAAGTTTGCCAATATTACCCACCATAAGCTGCTGGTCCTACCAGTCAAAGTCAGGCTGTGGAAGGAAAACCTCTGAGTGTAATGAACTGAACCAGACTTCATTTTATGGCTAATGAGTTTAACTTTTCATGTGCAAGAGGAAGCTTATGTTATTTTGTTACCTCTGTTATTTATTTATGTCATTAGTTGGGGTCACACATTAGATCTTGTGCTGCACAAGGGTTAAGCACTGTAATGATTCTGTATCCATACTGACAACACATACGGGAATATTCATTTCAGGAGGTGTTAGATTGATTATTGGACCACTTAAATATGAATACTGTGACTCTGCTACATGTTACTTACAGTAAGCTGGTCACATCAAATAAAGTATTGATCTCATGTTAATAATTCACTTCACATTCAAAGTAATCCAGCACCTCTTAAATGATTTCCATTTCTTTCCGTTCTCATGTTGTCTCCCTTTCCACCTCCCTCCACATTTATTTTGAGTGTGATTCAAGAGACCAAAAACACAATACAAAGCTAAACAAAGCTAAAGCTGAATTTGATTGATAACATTATTATTACTATTACTTAGAATTTTCTACAGCTATAGTGATAGCTATAGTGCTGTTGGTCACGAAAATTGTGAAGTGAAAATCTGGTACCGTGTCAACCCCTGTTGATGTTTACTGACAACTCACCTGAATGGAGATAGAGCGGACATGAATGATCAGGAACTAGTTCATCATGCTGTTATTAACGTGCATGTTACTGAAGTAATCTCTAAAGGTTTAAGGCTACAGATGCTCCACATTTAGTGTCCTGGAGACTACTAAAGGCTGACTGTAGGGTTTCCTCAGCAGGTGATTTGTTTTGCAAATTAAATCTGCTTGTACTGTAAATGGTATTTTCTATAATCCAGCAGCAGCCATCTCTCTCTCTTTTATGCCAATAATATGGATTTCTGAACTGTCAGCTGTGGCAAAACTGGGTGCTGCTGATTCAGCTCTGTGTGCGGCTGCAGAAGGACATGCTCTGAGCTGACTGTTAAATTATCACTTATGACCGATCCAGATGATTGAAAGCGCACCCTGAGAGACAGGAATGTGTTTGAGAGGCTCCAGTTGGGTATAAATGACACAGTGATGTGACCTTTCCTCGCATGTGTATTCTCTGCTCGGCCCATGAGCAGAACATGTAGCCGTAGTCGAGGCTTAAATACCTCTCATACCTGTTGGCACCAGGCAGTGCTGTGTGCACAACGGTAGATTTATCTCATAGCTGCGGGCCATCTATCTTCTCTGCTCCTTTTATTAAACACAAGGCAGAGTGTGCTCAGTGTGAAAACTGGGTTTGTGCTCTGACCATCATTTAAAAGGTCATTTTGTGCTTAACTTGTGTGAGTGTGTCAGTATGTGTCCATGTGTTGATTTGTGAGGATAAGGGCAAAAGAGAGCGGGGGAGGAGAGAGGGAGAGAGATGATAGATGCTGGTGTGAGGGTTCATGCGGGAGTTGACATTTATGGCCCCTGTTCAGGCCTGGCTTGCTGCGGCCTGGGGGGCCTTTCACAGGGCAGAACAAAAACCTTGGGGGCCAACAGGATCTGCATTTTGGCTGTAAAAAAAGGAGGGGTGACCACAAATGGCTCAAATATGCCCTTTAATACAAACAGCATAATTTATGGGTGTAAGGCCATGTGAGATTTATCCCAGTGGAAAGGACAGGAACAAGCTCATGGAATGGCATCTCGAGCAGCATTCTAAGAATATAATGTGGAGTAATGCAGCCGCCTTTGGAACTCTATTTCTGCATCCACTGGAAGTGCTGGAGCAATTTGCAGATTAATTGAAAATCACTGAAGAGTAAATATTGATGGTGGCTTATTATTTCAGTTTTTTGATTAAGCAAAAAAAAAAAAAAAAAAACTGTTTTAAAATGTGACAATTTTCTGCTTCTCTGTGTTTCTTGTCACTGTAAACTGATTATCATTAGGTTTGGGACTGTTGGTTGGATAGCACAAGACTTTTTAAAACATTAGATTTGGCTCTGATACACACTTTTTAAACCAAACCAATTTAGGGGGGACACCCCAGGTGTAGTGTGTAAAATTTTTAACCTGTAGATACCAGGGGTGGGAATCATCAGAGGCTCCACGACATGATATCATCACGATATATAAGTTACGATACAGTGTTACTGCGATTTTAAATATGTTGCAATATGCTCAGTATTGCTATAAAATATATTTTGATATATTGCAATTCATTATCTTTTTTCAATTGTAAATTGTGATTTCACAAGAAAACTTTGTCAACATCACTGCATCCATTTTTGTTTTTGCAGCAAAATCTGTGTAGTGGACTGAAAAAGCAATTGATTATATTATTCTAATAGGCTACCTAAAGTTTAACTTGTATTTGTAATATTAATAATTTATATGATAACAAAATCGATACTACTACACTACTGTGTGATGATTCGATATTGCCACACAAAAATATTGTGATACTGTCCTGTATCGATTCCCCACACCCCAATAGATACCACCATGAAACTTCCCCATTGATTACTTAGATCAAGAGAGTTACTTTCTGTGTTACAGGTTTTCTGAAATTTTATGTTTAAATGTGCAAATATGGCATTATCTAGTTTAATATATGCCTTTTGCATAAACTTCCAGAACTGAAATCTGAACTAAAACAAACTAAAACGAACTCTAGTCTGAAAGAAGACATGCAAAATAGCCCCAAATCTCACTGAACATTAGTTGCAGGTTTAATATGAGCATTTTGTAGAAAAGCAGATGAATAGTGACAGCTATTTTGTTATCTGTGGCAGAGGGCAGATTTCTTGGGTTGGTGCATGGTTACATAATGAGCCTCAGGTGTCAGGTCCACTGTGAGTAAAGAACAAACCTGTCCTCTGAGTTGTCTCTTATCAGGATGCTGTGTCATCACCTATTAAGTGGCATTTTATTTTGACTCTTCCCTGTTTTTCCACTCACTTCCCCTGCTTGACCCTCCCCCCCTCAGAGAGAGCCCTATCACCCCTCCTTTTGCAGGATTTAGCCTGCCTAGATTCCATGTCAAAGGTCGTGGCCCAGATGTCACAGCTTCCCCCCTCGCAGAGCTGCTCTCTCGCATAATTACGGCAGGCCCATTGTATTGTGGGGCTGGGTGGAGGTGCAGATATGTGCCTGCTCCTCTTTAGTGGTGGACACTGAGGCAAAACAAACTGGGCAGAAACTCTTGACAACAAGGTGGACTTTGTGCAAGAAGTACAGGCCTGCTGGTTATATTTACCTCGTGCAGCAAGTAAAAGAAATATATCCAGAGAACTTATTTTCCTTCAGATCAGTCTTGGCATGAGAGATGTTTATCTTTCCTGTGCTGAGAGTTCATAAGTTTATATTGGTGATTTGTACGTTCCTACTTTTCTCTTACCCCTAATTGTCATGACACATACCCATATAATTTCCTGCAAGGAGAATCTCCAAACAGGAGAAAAAAAACAGGCTCATCTCATATTCCACACCCGTGACCTCAGATTCTTTCAGAGTTTAATCTCGGCCTGACCTGCTGGCCCTGGTCTGGCTCCAGTGAAACTCCTCAGGGCTGCAGGGGGGTGCAAGAAGCTTGACTCCACCCCTCCTAAACTTCTCCAACCTCCATGGACACAAATTCATCTCCAGTGGTTGTGGCTATTTTCAAGAGCCCCTGAATGTCTCATATACGTAGCATTAGAGGTTTGTTTTCTGCAGGACAGACGGGGACAGTAATAGAGTCAAAATTGTTTTAGTGTCAAGTTGAGCAAAATCTGCATGTTCATTTTTTAGTTATACATTTCTTTATGTGCTTCTGTAACCAACCTGTCTGCAAGCATTTATTTTTATAGAGTGCCATCTATTTCAGCATACTTAACAGTCAATATTTAGTGACTAGTGAGCACAAGCAGTTTAGAGGTAGCACTCATTGAAATGTGAATTTCTAATGAACAAAACATACCATGATGTGTCACAACATAACATTAAAAATAAATCACTGTGGTGCTACAGAGATGCCACCTACCTACAAATCATAATCCAGATGTAAGGGGACGTGCTTGTTGGTACCGACCCCAGCAAAAACCACATAGTCATCATTTTTACATACTTTTAAAGTAAACATTAAATGCAAAAATTACCATTCTCATTAAAATCACAATGGCAATATTTGTTACAATTGCAACAGGATTTTTTTTTGCATATTGTGCAGCCCTACAACAACTTCAACTTCAGTTTTATTTTTGGCAGGAGGCACGAGTGAACACCCAGGAATATACATACGTAACAATTGGGGGGAGGTGGCGGGAGCCAAATACAGTGAGCTGAAACACAGTGGACATTGAATGATTAGCAGCAACTGAAGTGAATAAGGGTAAAGTGCAAAGTGACCCTGCAAGATTAAGATAGATTACAAGATCAACATTTCTCAATCATGACACTGTTTCTAACATGAAACAATTTAGGTATCTATAGACATCTATAAAAACATAATTCTTATAACACGGTGTCAACATTGATATGTGGTCCCACTCTATTTAAAACTTCCTAACACACATCAAAGATCTCAGATTAGAAAAAGCTTTGATCGTATTTTGTCAAGCGTAAATAGTATTATAGAAGTGATATTCATTTTCCCACCAAACCATGACCAAGCATTTCAGAAACATTAATGAAGGAAGAGTTGGCAGATCCGTCTCATAGTATCGATATTGTATGCAACATTCAAATTAGACCCTCATTGTTATTCTCTTTGGGGTAAAAGGGACATTTGGTCAGATGGCTTTTGTTCAGCGCAGGGTCTTCAGGGTCACTGAGGCCTGCAACTGATGTTGACCGGCAGCAATGTCCTTCCCAGGGGATTGTGTCCGTCGATTTAACCCCCAGATTCTGAACCTGAATAGGAGTGGCCACTGACCACTGACCAGCAGGCCTGACCCAGGCCGGAGAAAGGGCCATCTTATTTTATCAAAAGACACAGGATGACAGGGTGATGGATAGTGGAGCTCCTCTGTCCTGCTGCACTGAGTGCTGCAGAAACTGACCAAGGGACTTACGGCACGTAGCATCTGTCGCTCTGCCTCACCTCTGGTTCCCACCACACCTCACTGACCCAACACCAACTGACCCCAACACCCACTCACTCCTCGTCCCTTTTATGTTTCACCCCTGCTTCCTGCTGGCTGTAGGAATCACGTTGTCATCTGTCTTGGTGTTGTGGTGAATAATTGAGTGTTGAGGAGAATAAATCTGTGGATGTTAATCTGAGACTGCACACAGACCTTTGCAGCAAGAAATTTGGGTCTTTTGACATTTTGTTTCTTTCTTTTTCCAGACCCAAGGAAGAAGTACCACGTTAAGCTTCTGGCTTATAATTTTATCGGAGATGGCTACCAAGCAGACCAGACTATCAGCACCCCTGGATGTGTCTGTAAGTCCCACAGTGTACTTGAAAAAACAGTTCAAGTGTGTCTGAAGCATGATGTGTCCCTTGTATTTGGGCATTAAACAACATTACTCTTAATGTGTCTCTCAGCTGTTAGAGATCGCCTGGTGCCTCCTCCACCTCCTCCACACAATGTGTACGCCAAGACCAACAGTTCAAACACCGTGTTTCTGCATTGGGGTCGACCAGCCTTCACCTCCAGCCATGCAGTCAACTACACTGTCCGCTGCAACCCAGTGGGCTTGCAGAACGCCTCCTTGGTGCTCTACCTGCAGACGTAAGAAATCATTATGATGCAGCTTTTCATTGACGGCAGTTTTAATCATTACATTTCTTGTCCCTCAACAAACTGCAACATTGATTAGTGCAGCTTTAATAAAGCTGTGGGGACTGCGCTATGATGCTTTCCAGTTTGGAGAGGCGGGTTTCATTAACTGTAAGCCAGATGTAAAATACGTCTTATGTCACAGTTCAGCTTTTGTCTTAGTACCATGTTATGTTACTGACAATAATTTGACATATCACAACCTCAGCTGCTACTTTACAAAACTCTACACTTAACAACATAAATAGTTTCCTCACACTTGTTGGGGAAAGTTTACTGGTCACCAGAAGGTCTCAGTTGTTCCCCCCAACTGCCAGCACAGCTCCATATCACCCTCTGCTGGGCAAGACTCTTTATTAAAGGAGCAGTTCTCAAACACAAAAACACTTGATAAAATGTATGTGGATCAATATGGCCAACTGCATCATGTAAAAAACATATCTGTTCAAGTTATTAAATGTTTTTTTTCATTCTGTGGCACACAAATATCATTTAATCAAGTCAACTAAAATCTCCAAACCTCAGCTATATACACTTGGTCAGATTTACCGAAGTGTTTTTTCTTAAGATTGTTCTTAAGAAAACTCAACGTAAGATTCACAACATGTTCTTAAAGCACAGAATAGTTTGCATATATGTTCTTGTAACGGTGAATCCCATCAATCATGTAAGTTGAAAGCGCATGACAGTTGAGGCTGATTAGCATAGATAAACACCCCTCAAAACCCCACAAAAGGCACACGACTGCAGGGCCAGGTGCACACACAGAAACTGAAGAAGAAAAGGAAGAAAAGTTGAGAGAATTAAGTGAAGAATGCCAAAATGAAAGTCTAAAGAGGAGGGAGCATCGGACTCCAGACCTTAAAAAAAGACTAAAGTAGTTCTGAAGTGGACGTACTTCTGCAGGAAGTGAATGCCAGAGAAGCTTACATATGGAGTAGTGTTAGTAGTGGATATAAAATAACACAAAAAGATGAATGGGATGCCAAAAATATGCGTTAATAAGCCACTTGGCCCGAATTAAAGCAGCACAATTATCAGGACTGAGGATAGAGACAACACAGTGCTCTCCTAGGTGAGAGTGTGTTTGTGTTTGCAAGACAGAGACAGAGACAGAGAGGGGGACAGAGAAGGTGGAAGGTGGACTATTTCGCACAGTGTTTCTTTAAGTAATTACTACATAACTCTGAACTCTACTTTGGCACAATTTGTGCCGCCCACCTGAACCACATGTGATATTTTCTAGCATGATCTGTCAGTAATCATCAGACTGCATCATACCTATAAACATTACTGTTGTGAATTGAAGTGTAAGTGTAGTGTTTATTGTAAAAGACAATAATGCCTTTTGTAAACTAATGAAGATAGTTATGAAAAAAATATTCTACATAATAAATATATTATTGTAGTTTTAAATCCTATTTTATCAAACAGCTGGAGATTTAGAGAAAATGCAATGCAGGAAAATGAAAAAAAGAAATAAAGGAGATGTGTTATGTTTTCAGTGAACTTGCCCTTTAAAAGACTGTCATGTCTCTCTTTTGTAGGAATGAGCAGAGTCTACTGGTGCGAGATCTTGAGCCCAACACTAAGTATGAATTTGCCATTCGCCTCCACATTGACCAGCTGTCCAGCCCCTGGAGCCCTGTGGTCTATCAGACCACTTTACCTGATGGTGAGTGCAAAATTATCAAACATTTTAATCTTATTAATTATATATATGTCAAGTGTACCAGAAGTTTGTTATTGCTGCTGCATGGCATTTTTATTTGACCTTTCTTTTTATCTGCCCCCATACAGCTCCCACTCTGCCCCCCTCCAGTGTGAAAGTGACTCTGATCGAAGAGGACACAGCACTGGTTTCATGGAAACCCCCAGATGAACCTAACGTAGCTGTGACACATTACACCATCCTGTACGCCTCCAGGAAAGCCTGGATCGCTGGGGAATGGCAAGTGCTGCAAAGAGAAGGTAAGGAGGAGTGTGGAAAGAGGGTGTGTATACAGGTGTGCAGGGAGGGAGAAACCACAATGACTTCCTCCTGTCCCACATAAATGGCCAATTGGAAATCAGTAACTAATTTAATCCTGTAATCTATGACTCTTCATTGTGATCCCTGAATGGTCCCAGGACAGGTTGAGCTCACTACTTTGTTTTACTGATAACAGACCAGTTTGGAGGTTTAATGTGGTTATAACAAAGACTTTAATTTACCGTCTTATTGACCTTCTCACACAAAGGCTATTTTGAACCAGTATAGACCATATCTGTCCCAGTGAGTCACAGTTTCCTATGAAGACGCATTGCAATGGCTCAGAAACTATCTGGGACAGGCTGTTCACAAACATTTTTCATATGTACACCTACAAAAACACCAGAATTCGTATACAACATATGTAATTGGGAAGGCTGCAATCACGTGACCAGTACACTGACAGGAGTGAAGAAGGAAGTAGTTTAAAGATTAAAACTCTGTGAACGGAGGTAGGTTGGGGTGGTGGATGGGTCAAACAAACACAGGACTTTCCCCCAAGGAGTGCGGTGTTTGTGTCCTGTGAGAAACTGTAAGGAAAATGCTCAACTTCAGCAAACACTGAAATGAAGAGACTCAGAGGACCACGGAGAAAAGTTACAGCCAATGGGATCACATTAATTGCAGAACTCAGTATACAAGTTGTAGGTACAACAGTACACCAGTAGAAACAGCAACACAGCGAAACAGCCCTGATCACCCTTCAAATGCTTTTATAATGGGTGTCTGCTCGTTCGTGTGCGGGTGTGTGTGTGTGTGTGTGTGTGTGTGTGTGTGTGTGTGTGTGTGTGTGAACACGCTTGGGTCGTATTCCTGGAAATCTAAAGTTCTCCTGGTTTCCTACTTATTCCTAGAGCTGGACTTATTGTGACGATATTTCCTGTCTTCTTCGTCTCTCTGGCAAAAACAACCGTTCCTATTGCGAAACTTGGTACATCTGTTCCAACGGTCAGGTCACCCTAACCCAGAACGTTCTACTTCATTTGACCTCCCAAGGCTTGACTTACGCACAAACTACTCAAATTATCAAAACACCTCTTATGGGTCCTTTTTGCTGCCAAATCTGATATTTGACCAGCTGCTTCCTAAACCTTGTGTAACTGGCCTTATTTTTCACCTTTGGTATAAAATGATACATTATCTGCCTCTACAAAACCAAGTGAACTTTGAGTTATTTTATGATATGTCATCACCATGTTTCTTTTCCTAACCCTAACCTACGTAACTTTCCTTTCCTTAACCTAACCTACGTAACTTTACTTTCTTTGACCTAACCAAAGTGAATTTTCGTTAAGGCCATAACTTTATCTCTGGTACTTAATGTGAAAATGCCCAACCATGGGTCTTTTCTAAATTCTAACCAACATAACTTTGCTTTCCTAAATCTAACCAAGGTAACTTTATGTTCAGTAATGAGAGTTAACGAGACAATGCCTAATGTGGGGTGCTTATTAGTTAGCTATGTTACGAACCGATGTACGTGCATTTTCGCAAGATATCATATAAACCGTGACACTGTATAAAGATATATTGTTTAAGAGCCACTGTTTCCTGAGACTTATACAGTTTGTGTTATCAGTGGGAACTGTGTCAAACACAAAGTGTTTCTTAAGTGGACAGGCTCACAGAGATATAAATTTTAGAGAGGTGTTGTCTCTTTATAGAAAATTATTTATGTCCAGATTAAGATTAAGGCAGAAAGAAATAAAGTGAATGTGGCGCGTTTAGAAAATCAACACAAATACTAAATTATTCATACAATATTTTTGCCCCTCAAAGTGAGAAATCATTGCAAAGGAACAATTTCCACTCAGTCACAGTTATCATGTTGTTGTGTCTTGTTTGTGAGGCTGCGTAGGTGTTTTTCAGAGCAGATGACCTCAGGAAACGCACAAAAAGGACACACACAATTCCCCTTTGGCCATGGTGAAGGGGTCAAAAGTGAAGCCATTTACAAAGCCCCTCCAGCTCAGCCCAGCCCCCCCTCCATCACCTCAAACAGAACACCCACCCCCCTTCAGTCCCTGATGGGAGCCTGGTGGTGTGTAGACTGGGTGGTATTGGATAAGGGAATGTGTATGGCCCTGATCCCCTGACCCTCTGCTCTGCTCTCACATAGCACCTCTTTATAGTGATAAGGATTGTTTGTGTCTTTGTCTTTCACTGCATCACAAAGTCCTTTTCTTTAAGGGTCAGCTGACTGAAAAAGTCAGAGGTGTACATGCATCTCAACAGTGACAGATAATGCTCAAGTCATGAACATGTGTTTATTCAAGATGTGGACATTAAAGGAAGAATTGGACATGTTGAGAAACTCTAAACTTTTCTGCAGTTAAACAAACAAACAAACAAACAAGTGTTATTTAATGTGCTTGAAGCTCCTTTCCCACCGCACAGAAAAACACTAACACTGGCTAACATCTGACTTTTGTATTTAATGAGAATCAACATTCACTTCTGGGAAAAATTACTCTGCATTCATCCCCTCTGATCGGTAGTAATGGAAATAAGACACCTGAGTGGACGTGCAAATATTCGCCCCTTTTCTGGCGTCATACAGTGCTGCGCTCTGCACAAAATACCATCACCATCTCTGTCCAAGCAGCGCTTAGACATTGTTCAAAATTAGTCAGCACAGAGTTTAAGAGAGACTGAATAAGTAAGAGAAATAAAAAGTAGCAACCATCGTAACATTTTCACTGGCCTCTATGCACTTTCTGGTGTTTATGAAACTGTTTTTTGGCACGTCTGTGACGTCTTATCTAACTCTTGGTAAGAGTTAAATAAGAAGATTGGCAATTAAGTTTTCCCAAATTTCTGGACTGTTCCTTCAAAGTTTACCACAAAATACATTTTAACACCAAACTGTAGTTTTTAATGAAAAACTCCATGATCTTATTTAAATTTGTTTTTTCATCCCAACTATACACTTCACTTCCTCAGAGTGGAGCCACGAAATATCTGAACATGAATAATCATTCAAAGTATTTTTGGTTGTTACTGTTTGTAAACGTGTTCACCAGCGAAAGTGAAAGTAAAAGCCAACCACAGATTAACTGTCATTTGGTGTTCGGCCTTGCTATGTGTTGTTTTTGGCACAGTGTCTCTTTGATGCCTGCTGCTTATGGCCTGGCGTCTGGTCACTACCTTTTTGTACAGCCCTGACCTCACCTGAGGGCTGTGGAGGTTCACGCCCATAAACTTCCTGAACACAAAAAAATGAGAAGAAAATAAGAAAATACAGGCAGAGAGCAGAATCTCTGTGGATAAATAAAATGCCAAACACCTCCAGTGGGTTATAAGTGATGACTGAAAGGGATTACTTCTGTATTTTTAGGAAAACCCTGCATAGTGTATCTTTTAACATCAGTGAATAAGGTTAAAAAGACTAAAACCCTTTTTCAACAGTGTACTTGTGTACATATTTTCACAGTTTAAATCTCATCAACAGGAACCATCACCATGGCACTGCTGGAGAACCTGAAGCCTGGCCAGGTCTACATAGTGAAAGTTTCTGCATCCAACAGCATGGGTGATGGGCCATTTTCTCATATAGTGGAGCTGACAGTCAGAGCAGATCCCTCCTCTGGTCATGACCCCCGACTCTCTCATGGCTCCACACACTCCACAAGTCAGTAACATCAACATCATCCTGACAAAATAACTTCATATCTCATGATTGGGGTCTGAAGCTTTTTTCAGACTGCACTGTGGTAAATGTTAAAAAATCTGATGTTGTCTTCACCCTTCACAGCCTTTTCTGATGGCTTCTACCACCTGGACCAAAAGTCAATGACGGGGATCACTGTGGGAGTCTGCATCGCTCTCATCTGCATCATCATCTGTGCTTTCATCATCGTCTGCAGGGGAAAAAACAGGTACTTCATATGTCTGAACACTTACAAACACATCCAGTACATAGATTCAACAAGAAAGCCCAGTTTCCTTCAGTATCCTCTGTTTGTAATGACATCATCATGTTTGTTCCCCTCCAGGAAATTTTCAGCTGTGAAAGTGTACAGAGAAGGAGTGCCCACATCTGCATCGGCTGCAGGACATCTGAGCTCTGAGGGGCAGGCTGAGAACGCTGACGTGAGCGTGCCAATGATGAATCAAAACCATTTCATTGATGCCAAGGTACCCAGCACTTAGTGCAGCTTTTAGCATGATCACTACAGTACAGGAAAGATGTAGGAATGAAAAATGTTTAGGACTTTTGTTGAATATCACTACATTTTTGAAAAACATTAAATTGTATGTAAGGAAACTGTAGAGTGAGGACCCCACATAATTACTTTCAACCAGATTCTTTTTACAGTACAATATGAATATGGCTCTAACCTTTTAATAATTTAAAAATATAATATATATGTTTTTCTCCTGTAGGGTGGAACAGATCTCATGATCAACTGTCTTGGCCCTATTCAGCCCAGTACTGAGAAGAAAGAGAAATGGTTTTCCTTCAGCAGTAATGTGAAAAAGGACAGTAAAGCAGCGCAGGTAAGATTGAGAAAGTCCTGTTTGTTAAACTGTCATCAACAGCTTATAAACAGACAGGTAAAAAAATCCCAACAATTTATTGCGCTCTCTTGTCTTGAGTTGAGCCTCAGACTGCAGGTAAATGTAGCTTAACAGAACAAAACAGACATAAAAATTGCAGACCTAAACCTCAGCCTAAAAATTAAACAGACCTATCTGATTGGTGGTGTTTGTTGGAGGCATGGGTGGATCACTGAATGGTATGGAATGAAAAGAGCTGTATGTAAGCTCTTTGTCATTTGGATTCATTCAAAAGCAAAATAAAAACTGCTCCTGCAGGTTTGTTTTTGACAGGTTGCAGCTATCTGCAACTACACAGCCGAGTCAAAACTAACTGAAGCAACATTTTCTCTGTGCTACAGAATATGAAACACAGCACCACCTCCTACGAGCCCTGCACCACAGTGTTGACCTATGAAGAAGAGCTATCTCCAGACCACCCCACCGCCCTGCAGGCTCTGCTCTGGCGTCCCGGTGACTCAGAGGGCTCCTCCAACAGCGAGGGCAGCCACGCGACCGGTGATTCAGGGCGTTATTCTCATGATGAGACAGAGATGACCAACCTGTCGTCTGGTAACAGTAGCCGCCCTCCGTCTCTGACAGCAGAGGACAGTGGAGGCTCGGAGGACAGCGGACCCCCTGAAGAGTCAGGCGAGCTGATGGAGGAAAGTCAGACTGACCTGAAGTTAACAGAGTCTGTTGAGAACGGCTGCTGTAATCATGAAGCGCAGAGCAGTTCTCAGTCTGCACTTTCTCTCCAAGCGTGTGTGCCTGAGTGTGTGTGAGACTGAGGGTGTGTGTGTGCACGTGTGTGTGTTTGAAGGCAGTGGTACACTTGCAAAAAGTCAAACTGCAGTGAAGTAGGAAAACAGCCGAGTAGATCACATCATAGAAATGTCTGAGTACTCACTGCAACTTCATCTTTGTTGTTAAATTACACTCACTTATTCATCTCCTGGTGCAGAGTGAAATGATGATGATGATGCTACAGCCCACAGCTGATTAGCTTAGCTTAGCACAAAGACTGGAAACAAGGGGACACAACTAGCCTGACTCTCTATACAGTGAACAAAATCCACCTTCCAGCACCTCTAAATATCTAATTAACACTTTACATCTTGTTTGTTTAATCCGTACAAATCATAAGTGTAAAAAAAAATCAAGTTTTGGTTTAATGGGAGCTTGTGTGCTGGACTGTTTCTTGGATGGCACCAGTAACTTCCTGCAGTGCCTGCTGGTTACCTGTGGTCTCATTTATAAAACAATACTTAAGATCCATACTAAAAATGTACATATGGACAAAAGCCAAAAAATATTCAACAATTTCTACAATCAGGCTTCCACCTCACCATCTGTGTCGCCAATTTCCCATCTCCAAAGTGTTCATGTTCTTTTAACACCTCTGTTTTTGCAAAGATTAAACAAACAAGCTATCATGTGTTTAGTAGTGAGCTTTAGAGGTGCTGGTAGATGGATTTTGTGAGCTTTGAGCTGGGCTAGCTGTTTCTACTGTTTGCAGTCTTCGTGCTAAGCTAAGCTAACTGGATGCAGGCTGTAACTTTAATTGCAACAGAGGAGGGGAAATATTTCTACCCTCAGACTCAATAACTGACTAAAAGTCATCCACATAACCCTCCTGCAGTTATTTTCCATTGCAAGTGTACAGCAGGCCTGAATGTAAGTGTGAAAGAGAGGTGAAAAGAAACAAGGAGAGAGACCTTTTTTCAACCTTTATTCTCTTTTGGTCCAACACATAATGAACAGAAAGCCGACACATGCCTTTTACAGTACAACATGTTGGCAAGGAGGGGTCGTTTGGTTTCCTTTACTTATTTCTTTTTTATTCAATGAATGTCTTTTTTTTTCCTTATTATTTTTGTGTGTGTATGTGTTCGAAAAAGAAAATCTCACCCACCATGAATGTTTAAAAAGACTGTCAAAAATGTGACAAAAGGGACATTTCTGACATTATTTAAGAGTTTATCACTGGAGCGAAAGGGAAGCGTGAGTCCTTTTCACTGATTATCTACCTTGGTTTACCTCCGGGTAAATCTCCACTGTATATTTAATAACTACTTATACCTATGTTATGTGATGGGCTGCTTCAGTTACATTACATTTGATACTTCCTGATGACCTTCCCTCTGATCGTCATCCCGTTTTGTCTTTTCCTCTTACTTTGTTCTAATTTTACTGGATGGTAAGGGCGCTGCAGCTCTTTCCTCTCGCTCCACCTGTCACGTGGACTGAAGGATGGAAAACACATATACAGTTTATTTATCTCCTCAGATGTTGCTGCGGCACTGAGCCAGTATTAATAGTATTTTTGTGTTTGTTTCATTTTGTCCATTATTGACTAATGGTATGAAAAGATAATGAATGTGCTGTTTTTTTTATGTCAGTGTGCAGCTGCCCTTGCTATTCCTGTTTTATACTACCTCGATTAAGACTTTATTTTATACTTATTGTTTTCCTAAACTCAGGGAACAAAGTTTAGTACATTTGAAAAGTCATGTAGTGTTACATGCTGAACTGACAGGGTATCTTCTCAGTACTAAACTGTTGTAGTGTGTAATAATAGAATATGCTATGAATGTATCTCCGACATTGTGTGCCAGTAGCTCAGGTGTTTGTGCTGCCCTCCCCACAGATGGAAACTCCCTCTGTAGTTTCTCCTCAGGTCCTGTGACGTCTGTTTTCTTTTACAACAGAACAGACTCTTTTGTTTATTGACTTCTTCCTTTTTATTAGTGTAAAGATTCGCACCAGAAGTGCTTGCAGCGGTGTGTCGGTACAGAAAAGCTTTATAATTGGCCTTAACGTGGGGAAGCGTCCCTCAGATGCTGAAACCAAAGCCTAATCTCTCTGAGGGAGAAGCCCCACTTGAGGATGCAACACGTGAAGAATGATTGTAGTAAAAAGCAATGGAAGTGTCTAATCAGAGATGAAAGTGAAGAATTGAATGAACACCATGAAACTATATTTTTGTTAGAATATAATGTACTACTGAGTACACATTGTAGTTACTTTTGTCCCAGGTAGTTTTTTTTGTTTTGCCATAGAGTAGATAAAGATTAGCACTTGTCTGCCAAGTAGTTTTGTATTATCGGCCAATGTGCAGCGGTGACTGTGACACTATGACCCAAAGAAATGTTTGCTACCTGAGTTTATTTTAGTCTCTCAACTAATCTCTGGCAGAAGGTTACTGGGGAATGAGAAATAATCGTAACAGACCAAAGATTAAACGCGGCCTTTGAGATCAGTTGAGCTCCTCAAACGAAGCCTTGCACATGAGTGGCCTTGACACGCGACAAAAAGAGTGAAGAGAGTTGCGGGTTAAAACTCTGAAGAGGTGCCAGCAGGATACGCAGGCACTCACAGATGATAGAGTGACAATTAATAATCAATTATATGCACACCAAATTATCCTGTCGCAGAGGTTCTTGTTGCTTGCAGCTGTCTGTACATTGTAGGTGAAAATTATTAAATACAGTATATTATATTGAGTAGTGTGTGATGCAACAGTGCAGTCGTGTGTGAATGTGCGCCCACTGATTTGAAATTTTACAAAGTGATTTAAAAGTTTGTATTTGGGAGATTTTCTCATGTAGGACATATATAAAGTACTTTGTAAAGGATTGTTTCACACCTAAATGACCATTTGTATATCAATAATTCACTCCATGTTATGTTGATTTAGTGAAGAAAACGTTTTTCTTGCATGCCTCTGATGAACGGAGAATCCAACAACAGTATATGTTGATGAATTGAAGTCATAGGGGACCATGTTTAACAGCAGCAAAACTACTTTGGATTCTTCGTACACTGGAGGCATGCCAAAAAAAAAGATTCTTGACGAATTCAATGTGACACAGGATGAGATATTGATAAACAAATGGTCAATTGGGAGGTGAAGTATTCCTTTAAGTACTCACATTTCATGCCTTTACATAGATAATTTAAAAATGTGACAAAGGTCAGTGGGTGCACAATTATTTTCACATGTCTGTATTTTTAATCAGAGGACTCTGCAGAGGATTCAATCATGGGAAACTTTTGGGATGAAAAGTGACACAATCAGTTTAACTTTATTTTGAAAAGCAAACAGAGTAAACCAAAGATTTTTTTTTAAAGGTCACCGTTGCATATTGGCATCTTGAGAGAAATCCGATTAACAGCATCCTATCTTTGTGTGAAATGTTGTGATTTTATAACTGTATAATGTATTGTACTACGAGAGAGCAGGATGAAAACTGTCTTTCTGAATCATCATTTATTTCCACTAAATCAACTTCTCTTTTTTTAATGTTGTTTTTCAAGATAAAATGGAGTGGAGTCATGTTTATCCTGCTTTGCAAAGTAAAAGAAGGATGCACAGCTCCATTTGAACCATAATGTATACATATATCTTGTATTATGAGAGCTTCAAGGGCTCAATCCAGAATCTGAAAAAAGCACTCGAGCCAATTATCTGAACCCAAACTTTTCCAATTAAAGCTGTGATGTGAAGATACTGACCTTCTGCTTCACAACAAAACTGCAGCTATTAATGTTTTCAAGTCATGATAACTACACAAACACACAGCTGCTGGAGTCATTCAGGTTCTGAATTGAGCCTTTAGTAGCTCATACAGATACACAAGTGCTACCTCAGGTTTTTATTTTTTCATATTCGTGTGAAAGGTGCAGATGCAATTGACTTGGGTCATTAGTTTTGGTAAGATTGAGGTCAAGATCATTAAGCAAACGATCCAAGATGTTGGTCTGCTGTCTTTCATGTAATGAATGGTATTATGCTGGAATTATGTTCCTGTCTGAGCTTGTGAATTTAAAGGGATAAAACACTGAGTCTTGTTTTCCCCTTTTTGCAGTAATGTTGTGTTTTAATAATGTGAGGTGGAGCGCTGCGGGTCATTTACAGTCAAACTCAGGGGAACCCTCAGCTGCTCCACCTCAAAGAGAAAGCAGGTTTCAAATCTTAAAAATTGAATGTACCTTTTTGTAATTATGTTTCCTGATACTTTCTGTTAATATTTTTTGTTATATTTTGTCAGTTTGTCTTTGTCAGCAAAATCACTTGCAAGTTGGTGTTTGCCAAAAATGCCTAGTTAGGAGATTTTAGACAGCAATTAATTATGAAAAAGTCTGATTCTCAATTTAAATAAAATTATAAAAATTGCAAATTGTCTACAGTTGTTTTCACTGAGCATGTCGTTATATGTTTTTGTTTTTTTTTTGCTTTGATTAATTAAGTGCAAAACCACTCCAGAGTCTCCTAATTCTTCCTGCTGGTCGTTTGCAGTCAAACAGGAATTTTGATTTCAGTTAAATTCAGTTTAATTTTTTAGAGTTTTATATATCCCAAAGGAAATTCTTGTGTCAGAGAATGCTTCAAATTACAGTAACCACAATTTAAAATTCACAGCCAGTAACAGCCAGCCCAACCAGTGGGTTCCCCGGGTCAGGGTCACCCACTGGGCCCAGTTTTAGAAACAACAGTGTATTTAATATCTGGCAAAATATACAAATATATGAGATAAGAAGTGTTTTCAAGAAGCAAAAGCAAACCCAGTGCCTAATTGTGTAATAACAGGAGTAAGATAAGTACAAGAGTTAGTAAAATTGATCTAAAATGGTGGAAAAAGCAAACTGTGCCTGATTTGCCTTTCTAACAAGCCTATGAGCAGCTCTCTAAGAAGGTTTTCTTGGTCGTCCAGACCTTAACTTGACCTTCACAGTTCCTGTTTACTGCCATTTCTAAATTACATAACACACTGAGGAAACAACTACCCCAAAACACTATCTAATTATAGTCTTTTCTTGCTTTGTGGGCATCAGTTATTTTTGTGCAGCTGTTCAGAGGAGCCCATGGTTGCTTATTGTTGGGACGAGGTTTCAGGAGTCAGAGTATTTATAAAGTTTTGAAATTTTACATCACCTGGCCTTTACTAATGGTTACTGTGAACAAGACACAGTCCTTACAAGCATTTTAAGGTCTGAGACCCTGGTAAAAGTTGTCTGAGAGCTCACATGTCTTGGGGTGCCCAAACTTTTGCACGGTGCTTCTTTCCTTTTTTCACTCTAAAATTGCACAAAACAAAAACAATACTTTAATATTGCTTAAAATGTTGAAAAGCATGTTTCATCTTTAACTTAATGGCTTTTGAAGATCAGTTCATATTCTATTTACTTAACTATTCACAGTAGGAAGCAGCAATGGAGTAGGTATTTTAAGTGTGTAATACTTCAACGTTTACTTAAAGAAAGACCATAATACTGCATTATACATTTACAACAGTCCTCTCAAAAATAAATCACACCTTAATTGGAACATATAATGGGAGATATGATACCTAGTAACTGAATACATTTTGAACTGGGACATTTAAAGTTTTGATTTATTTTATATTTATTTTGAACTTGTAAAAAAACCCAAGAACACACAAACAGGCGGACAGACAGAAAGTAATATTTACATTTAATGAAAAGCACAATGAAAAGCAATTGTTGGTCTATAGTTACTTTGATTTACACATTTGAAAAGGAAAGTTTTAATTTACATCCACATTTGCATTTCTAAGTATGTTATATAGGCTACACATTTGCATACTGATACAAGTAAGTCTTATTTTATCATTATCCACAACAGTAAGTGACACTGGTGCTGAAGATTTTGTTATATACAGTATTACACACAGTCTTCATCACTTCCCTGTGCGTTAATCCGTCTAAAATTAAATTTCCCTTATTGGTGCATGCATATAAGCTTACACTCATTTTGCTTTTATGTAATATAATGACCGAAGTATGTACACAAAAGGACAGATAACACATTTTATCTTTGACAACAGTGACCTCTCCTGGTATGGTATTTAACAGCAGGTCAAAGGGTTGCTGATATCTTTCAGTAATTACATAACAAACAAAGACTAAATAAATAATTCTTCATGTATAATATAAAATTATTTATAATTTTATAGGGTTATTTCCATTGAGCTTGGAAGCTTCGTTTTAACACAATGTTTGCACTTCTATTGTGTGTGTGTGTGTGTGTGTGTGTGTGTGTGTGTGTGTTGTAATGTCAGTATTTCGCAGTGTTGGTTAATTCTTGCTTCAGACTTAAGGACATGTTATTACACGGGTGTTTTGGTGATAGGTGAGTCTCCACAGTCACAGTACAAGCGGTATTTATAGTGACTGAACACAACCTACCAGTCGCGCAACTTTTCGTCAACCAAGTATTCTATTGGCTGGGAGCCAAGAGACACGCGCCACAGCCCATAACAACGGCGAACACGTGCTCTCTGAGGGACAGCAAAACTTTTTAACATTAGCGAAATTAGTTTTAAAAACTTCTGCTAAAGCTTCAACACAGTTAAAATACATTCATGTCTTCGTTTCCTTGTCTTTTCGTCTTGATAATTTATACTGACAGACTGCTTTGTCACGCTTCCTTGTTGATGTTGTTTCGGAGCCGCAAGATTTGTTTCCACCCTCGTTGAGCTTGTTTGACCACCGCGTTGACCTATGGGAAATGTAGTTCCAAGGGTTTGGTGAAGCGGTTGCTCTGCGGTTTCAGCCATTCCAATTTAGAACTACATTTCCCGTCTCCAGTCGGCTTTGCACTGTTGTTAACAGATAACCAGGGGCTGGGGCGCACTCCAATAACTCTGGAGCTCACTGTAAACAGCTGCCTCGTCGTTGGGCTCAAAACAC
Source organism: Epinephelus fuscoguttatus (assembly GCF_011397635.1). NCBI lineage: Eukaryota > Metazoa > Chordata > Actinopteri > Perciformes > Serranidae > Epinephelus > Epinephelus fuscoguttatus. Next base: position 25,996,681 of record NC_064753.1, on the reverse strand, counting down.
CGGTGAGTTAAGTCGTTTTTTGTATTTTATTAAGAAGCTAGCGATATTAAAAGGCTGCTAAAGCTAAATTACGTTGTCGGTACGGCGCTAATTATATGTTACGACGATGCTCAGAGAGGTGACGTTAATAACTAGCCTATTAAGTTAGTTAACTAGCAGCGAGTCAACTATTAAACGTCATTGTTTGATGCTAGCAGGTGAAGCTAATGCTAGCTACAGTTAATGGCTGCAGTGTAAACCGCTGCTATCTCCGTTGTTGTGGGAAACATTGGCTGTTTTCATCGTCAGGCCGCAAGAGCTGGCATCATCTGTTAGCTGCTAGTGTGGTCTGTCGCCCACAGAGGCTGCTGTTTCGTCATAACATCTTATTCCATAACAATCCGATGTGACCCCTAGTCAATGTAAGTGAAGTGTCTCTATACATTGGCGGCCCTTCAAAAACAAAACTAAGGTTGAATGGCTTTCTTTATTTCTGTACTCTTACCCGGAATACATGTATTCAAAGCAGACAGACTATTTGAGATCCTGCGGGAACAAAGATGCAAATCACTTTCATATATTTGTTGTTGTCTCTCTGGGGCTTCATTAGACTAAACTTGGTGACGTCCTGGAAACTGTCTTTTTAACCCAAATCATCTCTAGTCTTGAGCTGGTGCAAGCTGTTAAGACTGGAGCAGCTTGAATGGAGGATGAAAGATAAATATTTGTTGGGAATAGTAGTAATGGCCTGGAAGTAATCCCTATCCGAGCAATGGCGGGAAAAAGACATACCTCATGTTAATGAATAATAGACTTTGTACACAATATGTATGTAATGGAGAGAATGTCTTTTAATGTGAGAGGTAAAGCTGCAACAATTGATTGATTAGTTGTCAACTATTAAATGTATCGCCAACTAATTTGGTAATTTAATAGTCAGTATTTTTTTTTAAGTAAAATTTATCTGATAACAGCTTACTAAATATGATCATTTTATGGTTTCTTTGCTCCTTTATGACATTAAACTTAATGTATTTGGGTTGTGGACAAAAAAAACATTTGAAGAAGTCATCTCAGGCTTTGGAAAATGCTGATTGACATTTTTGCACCATTTTCTGACATTTTAATAGACCAAACAACTAATCGATTAATACTGAAAATAAGTGACATTTTAATCAACAATGAAAATAGTTGTTGGATGCGGCCCTACTGAGAACCCAGAAGGATACATTCATTGAGAACTGGATCAAATGGATAGTGTGTGTCTCAAAACTTTGACCTTTTGTTTGTATTTTGATCTATTTTTTAATTTTACCCCCAATTTTAATCGTAAATATTAATGTGGTGTCTGTTTTGTTTTTGTAGTATTTGTTCAGTTTCTCTTTAAAAATCAATAGATAGAGAATTACAAGATGAAACTAAAAGTTATCTCCAGTGAAGGGTACTTTCCAGTACTCCACATAATGAAAACGCTACAGGCTGTTTGGGATCAGGTGCTCTTGATAATTAGATAAGTCACCAACTGTCTGTTGGTGTACACCCAGGGTTTGAAATGAACTTTTTGTCCACCTGCTGCTGTGGTAGGTGGCTTCCTAAATCTAACAACCACTCAATAGATTACCCTTGTGGGGTTTTTTGCCTGGTGAGTGAAGACAATCTAGCAGCCACTTGCATATTGTACCAGTATTTGGCTGGTGGCTGCTGCTAATTTCCAACCCTGTGATTGAGAATTAGGTGTTACTATCATTATTTGTTGTTGGTGTCATTTTTCATCAAATCAACACAGTTAATTAGCAGCAGATGCTTTTATCAGGTTCCTGCTTTAAAATAGCTTTATAGCATTTATTTAACATTTTTGACACACTCCAATACAGGTTTATTTGTGAAACACACTTTGATGTTTATTTTTGTATTTCACCTTTTGATTATTTATAATCATAATCTAATTTCAGACTGTTTAAACTGAAGATTCATGACACATTTTTTCAGCATGTGACACACTGGCCTACCTTATCTTTTTCACTGTTACATGTTATCTCCAGTGTTTAATGTACTTATCTCCTCTAGATCCCTGTTTATTGCTGACTGCTGACAGAAATGTCAGAGACGTCAAGTGATGCAGAGTCGTCCTGTGGCTGGACCATTATCAGTAATGAGGTATAAATTATATATTATAAAGTATAAATCCCTGCTATTTTCATTTGCTGTTGTATGGTTGCTGACGTTTTAGGGTGGTAGAGATGAGATACAGGTTTATTGACATTTAAAATGTAAAAAAAAATAATCAAATTATGATTAATGTATTTGAAGGAAAATTAATATGTGATTACCAAATCACAGCATTTCAAACAGACAAGTTGATCACAACTTTTATTAAGTTGTTGATGTGTTCATGTTGAATATGTCGGCAGTTTTGTTCTCAACTCATTTCTGAAATTGTTGTGACAACATTTATAGAGTTTTTATGCTACACTGTTCATTTGATTGTAATCAAATATTTTTAGACATAGTACACTGATGTGACAGCACAAACTGGAAATATACGAGCCACATTAAGAAGAAGTCCTATTAAAGGCTAAAATCAGGAATTCCAGATGATGAAATGCAGCAACTTGTATGCAAAAAATACTCTTTAATTACTAAAATCTAAGCTGGAGGTTTAGTAATAAAAGAGTATTTTTGGACACAAAACAAGCTGAGGTTGTGCAATCAAGACTATTTTTGCGTATAATTTGTTGCAGTTGCAATTTTTCCTTTTTATGAGATCTTTTTTAATATACCTTTTTTTTAGCTACTGAGATTCCATTTCTGGATGACGTTGTGGTTTGGGTTTTAGACTTTTTTCTTCTGCTGTACAGACATTTGAAAAATTGTTACCAGGTGTGAGAACAGAGGATCTTACCTTTTTTGTTTATACTGCTGAAACACTGATGAATTACTCTGAAATTCACATTTTGCCCGTCAACTGGTCTTTGTTCTGTGATAGTTGTAAATATGTTTCTACCTGTAATAAATCAGTGCCTACCAGTTTTAATGTCAGATTATTGTGTTAACAGGGTTCAGACATTGAGACGTTGGGATCGGAGGCTGCAGTGGAATATGGAGCCGAGCTGTTAGAGCGCCCTCCAGTGGAGGAAACAGAGCCGCAGGAACCACAGGCTTCTGCATCTAACGGTAAAAATTCTCATTTTATATAGCTTTTCCTATCTGAGTTTAACAATACCTAACTTATCAATGATATTAACTGTTAATGATGTTGACATTATAAGAATAAATGTAAATTGACTTTGTAAGACATTTGAAAGTCACAGTGTAGTTTAACTCATTAAAACCAAAACATTTTATCAGTTAGCCTTTTCAAATGATGTGTACTTCTAATGATATACTCTTGTTTACATTTTGTACCTTGTTTTATGAGTTGTTTACCTGCTTATCCTTTAAAAACATGTGCTTTGAAAAGAAATGTAAATTATGATTACAGCTGAAACAATTAGTCAGTCAATTAATATGTTAATTTGCAGAAAATGTATCTGCAACTATTGCGTTGTTAACTGATTAATTTAAGTCAAATGTTCTGCTGGCTTTGTCTTGTATTGAATTTAATAACATATTACTGGTTTTAGACTGTTGTTTGAACAAAAGAGGCAATTTGAATATGTCAACTTGGACTTTTGGAAATTGTGATGGCTATTTTTTCTTTATTTATTCACATTTTATAGACCAACTAATTAATCAAGAAAGTACTTAACAGATTTATCAATAATGAAAATACTTGATGCAGTTTTAAATATGACTGTCATTGCTATAACATTTTTTTGCTGCATGATTTAGTATATCTTATAATCATAACAATCATATTTTACACATTTATCTTGATGTGTATTTGTTACTATGATTTCAGCTCAGTGTGTTGAAGAAAAAGTTGCTGAGTCCCTTAATGAAACTGTGGAAGAGCAAACCATAGATGAGACACTGTGTGCCACAGAGGTGAGAAGACCACAGAAATAACCTGCAGGGTCATATAATCCAGACTTTGCCCCCTCTGTCTTCCATCTTCAATAAACCGTGTCTTCTTCAGGCTGTAGATGACACCACAGGGAAACAGCATGTGACTCTGCTGTCCTCCAGCGATCACTCGGACATTGTGACCCTTGGAGACTTGAAGGAGGATGAGCACGTTGAGGTGGAGGAGGAGGCAGCAGCCAGCGAGGAGTTCTACATGGGCACCTCCTGCAGCAGCCAGTACGCCTTCACTGCTGCAGAGACAGGTACGGCTGCAGCACCACACACTCCGACACACTGAACCACCTTAATGTTTTTTTTTAAGCCAGCTGATTTCATTTCACAGCAATCATAGAGTCAACAAAGAGATATAAGACACATCGGCACAAAAACTTTCTTCCTCTGCCTGTTTTTCCATGTAGCCAAAGCAGGTTTGAGGTTGAGTCACTGGAACCTTCCACAGAGTCTCGTGAACTTAGGCTACCATCTGAGAAGTCAGCTCACTGGAGGACGCTCTTTACCAGGTGTCCTGATTGAAACTGGAGTGAATCTAGTGTGATGCTAGGCTTGCTCAACAGTGCACAGAACTAATCCTGATCAGTTGCTGAGAGGAACACATTCTGAGCTTCTTTTAAAAAGCATGATCAAACACAACATGGTGTCCTTCACGGTTTTTCCACGTGTGCATGTGTACGTCTGGCTACCTTAGAATAGACGTGTAATTAATATTATAATGGAGTGATATTTAAAACAGTGTGATAACCAGTCAGTCAAAGAATGGTGAACAGCCATACACTATGACTTCTTTGTTTAGTGTGTGTGAGCATGAGCAAATTTAAGGTGTGAAGTTTTGCGTTTTGTCTTTTTGATGAACAGAGGTAACAAGCAACAACACATTAGCCAGAAATTCCAGCACTTGTGTTTTACATTAGTATTTATACATTTTGTTTAAGCTGTCCCCTGCTTAAAGGGATGGTCTGACATTTTGAGAAGTATGCTACGAGAAGATTGATTTCACTCTCAGACATAAAAGACAAGTGTTTTGAACTGAAAATGTTGAGCTATTATTTTAATCAGGGTTCCCACAGATCCTAAAAATTCTTAAAAGGCATTGAACTCAGTTATCTAAAAATAAGGCGATAATTGATATTAAGATGTCATTAAGCAGTTGTTCAAAAGTCTTAAAAATGATAGGCTGTGGGAAGTATGATTTTATTAATATTTTTTTCTCCTGAAATCTCAGTATAATTGGTAACATTTATTATTTTAAATAATTTTCTGAATGTCTCTTACAATAATGTCATGCAGATCAGGATAACAACAACAACAACAACAACACTGATATATATTTACCACAACCAATCAAATGAAAAAAGCTTTTTTCAATTTAAACCTGATTTTTTTTCCATGTTTGAAGTAGATTATCTTCTCTCAAGTTTTTTTTAACTTGACCTAAATTGACTTAACTTAATTTGACCATTATCAACAGTGGTTACTGTAAAATTGGTCTCAAATTTCGGGGCGTTGGTGACTTAGTGGATAGAGCAGGCGCCCCATGTACAAGGCTGTTGCCGCAGCGGCCCGGTTTCGACTCTAGCCTGTGACCCTTTGCTGCATGTCACTCCTTCTCTCTCCCCCCTCTTCACGCTTGTCTGTCCTATCAATTAAAGGCCAAAATGCCCCAGAAAATATCTTTAAAAAAAGGGGGTCTCAAATTTCATTTTTAGTGGCATTAAAAGATCTCAAACACAAAAATGGATCAAGAATTTTTGACAGTGTTGTTCAGCGTTTGTGAATCAGTTGATCTTAATCTACAGTATTTATTAGCTGAATGATTAACCTCACACATGCTTTCTGAGCTTGTTATTTTTGTACCTTTTTTGTTGTTAATTTTTCCCATATAATCACTGCAGCCATTATTTTGTGTATTTTTACTGCAGTCTTTCCAGTGCAGCAGCCTGCAGTGACAAACTCAAGCAGCAGTGAGGATGAGGCAGGACGTAGCCCCAGCACTGTTGTTCGAAGACGAAGGTTGAGAAGGAATACCGCAAGCGTCGTGACAGAGCCTGAGGAGGAGGAGGAGGAGGAAGAGGAGGAGGTGCAGGAGTCTGGCCATAGTGATGACGAGGAGGATGAAGAGGCCAAAAAGGAGAGGCAGGAGCAGAAGGAGGCAGAAGTTAAAAGTCTGGACGTCCGAATGCAAGGCCAGGGCAGCAGCAGCATCCTCAACAGGTGTATCCTGATTGCCCTCGTCATTGCCATCAGTATGGGCTTTGGCCACTTCTATGGTGAGAAGTTCACTGCACGACGGGAAGATTTTACTGACGTTATTGAAAATGCAGAAAATACACTTTCCAGTTAGCTGTAATTAATGTACATATTTTATAACAGTACAGCACATTCATATGTAAAATATCACGTAATATAGCTGGTTTTAAAAAAGATTTAAGTCTGAGTTTTGTTCGTGGCCTCTCTGTCTTTCAGATGTGCTGATGTGCTTGCTTTTTTCTGTACTGGAGCAGCTCACTGTTAGAGATATTTGAAAGTGATTTGTTTAAGTATTGCACTGACTACCTCTTAATCTGTCTCACGCTGTGTCATTAGAAATGTACTTTGTGTCTGAGTTTCTTTTACACATCTCCTTAGTTTGTTTGCAAGACTCAGTGCAAGAGAGCGGTTCTTATCTTGGGTTGAACTACAGTGTTTGTGAACTCTTAACTGTTTGTAGATTATATACCTGTCCTACTTTTTGTTCCTCACTGTAGACTGCTGCTTTATCACATGTACACTTGTCCCAACAATGCCTCTCTAGTGTTGCGTGTAATAAGTAAGTTTGTTTGTGTTACAGGTACTGTCCAGATTCAGGAAAGACAGAAAACGGATAAAGTCAGGGTGAATGAACTGGATGTTGTGAGGGATCTGATTCAGCGACATGTTAGAGAACAACCTTTTGCTAAACAGGTCAGTGACAACACAGGTCACAACTTAAGAAACAACAAGCTTATTGAGCTCAAGCTCAAGAATGTACATAACAACACTCATTAACTCATTCTGTGCCATGCTTTTGTGACCTCTTTCATGCATAATACTTATTTTTGTATTTATTGTTAAATATGTGCATTCTAATGCAACAGTCCCATAATAAATCAATAATATTTTTATGTTTAATTTTTATTTGAAACTGTCATAGAAGTGATGGTTCAACTCTGGTCATTCTTGACACTGTAGTTTATAGTGTTGCATTGGATTATCTGTCTGCTTATGTTAGTCAAGTGGACAGAATATGTAGAATTAACTTTATATAGTGCAGTCACCACAAAGCCTTAAAATCTGCCACTGCATTGAATCAACACATAAAGAACTAAAGCACAATTCTCAAGGTACAGTAGTATTTTATGCAGGGCTCTTTTATTTCATTGCAGTGCACCTGACAGGAGTGTAATAGGTGTAATAAAGATTCTAATGAACCACATTTTGTTTCTGCCTTTTCTCTCTCAGGTCCAGAAGGGCGACTTTGCCTTGGATGACCTGGATGAGCAAAAAGTTATTTCCCTGCTCACAGAGGTGATTGAGAAGATGAAGAAAGAGAACCAGGAGCTCAACATCAAACGGGCACACATTCAGGTAACTTGAGCCCCGTTTCCACTAAACCCTTTTGGTATGGTACCTTTGGAAACAAAAGTAACCCTTCTGACATTGCACTTAGTCCCTAGTGTTTCCACTGCAAACTGCAGTACTCTTAAATGTGGGCGGGGTTGTTGTCACTCACGACTCCATCCAGCACTCACTGTAATTCCTGGCTCTTCACCAGTGACACAGATGGAAGTCTGCACCTTGTTTATTGTCCACAGAACGAGGCTACACGCCGAGATTTTCAGAACAAAATATAACAGGCTGCAGTAGGAGTCTCTCTCCATGGGATATTTAGAAACAGCAGGTTTGTGCATTGAGTCCTTCAAAGGGAAGCGCAGGGGGTTAGTGTTGTTTTAGCCCACAGGAACAACGCTCCTCAAGGCTTTTTTTTTCCAAGGGAGGATTAGAACATATGCAGTTCACATAATCCCATAGAAATTAGTATATATTTTTAAACGCTTGAAGATCCACTAAAAGTATCTGTCATCCAAGAGAGACAATAAAAACTAAATCAATGGTCAGAGTTGTCATACTTAAATTTAAGGTGTGCTGATGGACTCACGTCGTCAGCTCATACACTGAGTAACATTACAAGTTAACGTTTCACCTTAAAAGTCACTGGCAGTCGGCCCAGTGAATTAGGTTATTTTTTCCTCAAACTACAGCTGCTGCGAGAGGCAGCAAAACATCCTTTCATTTTATAGTTACAGTTTTTTAAAAAAAAAAAACTGAAGAAAAGAAAATTAATTTCTCATCCTGTATTTTGTTTTACTGCTCAAATGCTGAAAAATCCTTCAATTCAATGATTACTTGTGTAAACACCACTTTAAAAGCAATAACTTTGCCTCTTTTGTTCCGTCTTTTCCATGAAGGCTCAGAGGGATGACCTGGAAACGTTGCTGAAACAGAAGGCTGAGGAGAGGACTAACATCATGTCTCAGCAGCAGAAGTTGACCACTGAGAACCAGCTGCTGAAAACCTCCCTACAACGTGAAGAGAAGTCCCTTTCCACCTTACAGGAGGAGCTGAGAAACCTGCGCTCTAAGATTAGAGATCGGGAGGCGATGGGAGTTGGTGCTGACTTGTTGCTATCAGAAAACCAGAGGCTGAAAGACCAGCTGGAGGAAGAGAAACAGCTGAGCCAAAGCTACCACAGCCAGCAGGAAGACATGATGGCTGAAGCACAGACACTGAGGAAGAGGCTCAACAAGGAGAGAACAGTTACAGATGAGCTGAGGAGGCAGTTAAATGAGCTGAGAAGTCAAATCCCCAGAGCTGGAAAGGAGGCTGGTTCAGAGGCAGGAGAGCTCCAGTCACGTCTGGCGGAGCTGGAGAAGAGACTGAGCTTTGAGCAGCAGCGCTCGGATCTGTGGGAGAGACTGTATGTGGAAACCAAAGAGGACAGAGCTAAAGGAGACACATCGTCCAAAGTGAAAAGACCAAAAGAGGGCATGGCAGGTAAAGTGAAAGAGACATTTGATGCCGTGAAGAACTCCACCAAAGAGTTTGTCCATCACCACAAAGAGCAGATAAAGAAAGCAAAGGAAGCTGTGAAGGAGAACCTGAGGAAGTTTTCAGATTCTGTCAAATTAACTTTCCGACACTTCAAGGATTCAGCTTCAACCTTCATCAACAAAGCCAGAGGCTTTTACGATAAGAGACGTGATGAGAAGAACACAAAAGAGTCGTGGCAGCACAGATCCCACAAGACTCATCACAGACACCAGCGCAAATTTGAAGAGTCCTTGCAGGGCAACCACAACACTCGAAAATCAGGAAATAAAGTTCACGACGATCGAGGTCAAGACGCCCACAAGGCTAACTTGAAAGGATGCTCTGGCGTTTTCGACTGCGCCTACCAGGAGTCCATGAGTCTCTTCAACAAAGCCATGGAGCCAATCAGAGCAGACGAATTTTACCAGCTGCTGCAGAGCTACCTGCATCAAGAAGTCGACCATTTCCACCACTGGAAAGAGCTGGAGAAGTTCATCAACAATTTCTTCCACAACGGAGTGTTTATCCATGACCAGATGCTGTTCACAGACTTTGTCAGTGGCGTGGAGAACTATCTGACTGACATGCGCGGCCTTGATGATGACGTGTTCAGAGATCTTGATGACTTCGTCTATCGGCACTTCTTTGGAGAGGCTTACAGAAAAAGCTACGGCCCAAAGTAAGTTATAAAGTAGGAGTCTATCTAAATGATGCTAAGAGGTTTTTTTACTGTGTAAAAAAATAAAGACTTAATGACTAGACTGCTGTGTTCACCTGGAACCAGGCCCATCTCCTGGGCAGTGGACGGTACGAGATAAACAAACGTTCTGATAGAATGAATGATATGTTGCAGTGGTGATGGTGTATTGTTTACGACGAATAAAGCAAATTAAATAAAGTTGTTTTCATTATTTTGTTATGTTTCCAGCTATTTCCAAAAATTGTTGAGATCGCCCTCGTGTGAAGGAGCTACGTAACATCTGGTTAATTCCATCTCAGAGGACAAATAAAGTTAAAATATTTTAACTCTGAGCAGCAGTACCATCTACTGCTAACATTGCCAGTATTATCTGGCAGTATCACCTCATTTTACCGTCCTGCTCCCCTCTAATAAAATGATACCCGGTTTGCAATCTGCTGTCTCCTTGATTCCATGTGAACACAGCATTAATCTGAGACTGAGAGAAAACAGACTGTGTTGAAAAGGTACACTTCAAATTATAAACTCCAGTGATAGCTAAATTATGAGTGTTTTAGTCAGTGGTCGGCTGAACATGCAAAAATGCGACAAACACTTCAGCATATAAAGAAAAAAAGTTCTCAATAATAAATAATAATACAGGTTTCTTTTATTGAAATTCATATTTTCCCTAACATTTCTCCTAATTAATGAGTTTCCCCATTAGATGCATCATGTTGAGCGAGTTTGCCGTCTCTGTTAAGTAGTTGTCTGTTAGTCACTCACGCTACAGCAGGAAGTGGCACTTCAAAATAAAAGCTCCTTACTGGAAATTCACTGTACTCTAATAAAATAATAAAGCATGTTTTTTACACACTTGACATGTTGGTTAGTCACTTGCGGTCCATTCAGAATGGACTTGTGACTTACTTTTGGACCCAGCAGTTGGGAACCACAGCTTTACTAGGTAAGTTAGTATCATCTTTATTTAGTCCGTCAGGGATGTGCTCAAGATAAAGGGACGTGAACGCTGTACAAACACTAAAACCCAAAGTTTTTTAAATAATTGTTGCTACTTCCTTCCAGAAAGACTGAATAGAAGGACAAGACCAAGAAATATGGGCATTGTCGATTCTTTTCTAACTTCTTGCCAACTTAGAAGATATTTTTAGTTACTTTTTAGACTAAAAACTTATCTTTAAATCCATGCTGATATTTCCCTTATTTCATATGCTTCTCCTAACTGGGTCATTTAGTGGAAACTTAGTGGTTTTGTGAATACAGCCTCTGCTTTCTTCTATTACCGTGCTGCACCTTTTACATATTTATCAGTGTAAACTAATAATCATGCCATGTGTTTTGTGTTTGACCCACACAGCGGGCCGTTTGAAAGACCCGACACAGACTCAAAGGAGTCAAGGGCGAAGCATCATCAACGAAAGCAGCAGAGAGCCCGATCTCGTCAGCACAGTGAACGCAAGTGGAGCCGATCAGGGAGAAACGCAGACAGACACATGGCTGATGTCAAAATAGAACTGGGCCCGATGCCGTTTGATCCCAAATACTGAAATCATCTCAGCTGGTTTAATATCATAGTTGCCAATTCTATTTTGGGTTTTATTCAGATGCAGAGTTTCCTCTTTTTTTTTTTTTTTGTAAGTTTGCACAATGTTAACTTTTTAATGCTACTGAAGGTCTTCGAGTTGTTTTGTGTTTAGTGAAATAATTGTTCCGTTTGAGTGAAAGATGTGGCATATCTAGTGTAACATGAGATGTCTGAGTTAATTTTCAGTTCTAGCTGAAACACCACTGATCTTCAACCACAGCACTTATGTTTAAAAATACACACAATCAAAAATGTTTATTTAAACGAAAAGAAAAAGACATGCCACATTTTTGGATGTTTCTGTGTAGAGCCATGTAGTGTTTTAATTTGCTGCTACAAAGACAGGTTTGTGTGATGAGGTTGTAGTTTGCTTTTGGAGTTGAGATTTCTAACATTCCACCTCAAGCTTTTCTGAACTGGACCTGGCAGATTTATTTGTTTTATTTACATGTTGTGGAAAAAAAATGACTGGAAAAATACTGTCACACAATCTGAAAATAATTCTAATAATTTGGTGTTACACATTTCACATGTCTGACAATTGATATTTCAAAATAACATTTGAGTTTAAAATATTTATTTCAGCAGCAACACCATGTGACACTCATTTAAGGTAAAAAAAAAAAAAAAAAAGTTGCCATTGTTCCAGTGTTTGTCAGTGCCTTTCATAAATAAAGATGCTTCCTCCAACTCTTCCCTCGGGGACATGAGTGTGAAATATCTCTGCTGTCCTCACGAAGTTGTTCCCATCCAAAAACACAGAGATGTCCTACAACAACAAAACACACACACAAATATATCACACGTATATTTTGTTGAAAACATGGAGAAATATTATTTGTGAAAATAGTACCTTCTCCAAAACGTCAAACAAAACCAGATGGGTCGGTAGAGAAGATTTGTATGGAAATGAAGTCCTGAGCCAGTGAAGAGGGTCGTTGTAGAACCTGTCCGCCTCATCGACGTAACCCTCCTCCCCAAGATCTGGGGGACACTCGAGAAACCTCATCTTCACTGGGCAGTGGACATGGCTACAAAGAGAGAGTACACTCAGAATATTTTGAAAATTCAAGACCAGAGCATCGAAATAAAAAGACTAAATCAGAGTTGTTGATACCTGTAAAAAGGTGTTGAGTGGCAGGGCATGAGGAACAGGACATCTGGCGGTGGAGTGGTGGAGACGCTGCTGACGTTACACAGTGTCTGGAGGTGGCTCATGACATCCAGAGTGCCACGCTGGTGGATCAGACCGGTGTACAGAGCTCCGCCCAGGTTGCTCACTAACAGGAGGAATGCAGCAGTTCGTCGCCAAGCTTTCAAATTAGCCAACGACATCCCTGTAGTAGGATAAGTATTAAAACACACATCTGTCTGTGTGTGACACGGCACAGACACCTTAGATGACAAAGTGACAACTTACCACAAAAGATCATACAGAAAGGCAGCACAGGGTAGATGAATCTGAACTCCTTGTGAGGAAGTAAGCTGAAGGGAAGGATTTAAACATGTCAGTTTGTGTGTTGAGCAGCGCACCACTAGATGCCACTGAATCTTACACACTGGACCTTTAATTATTATTAGTCTGTCAATCTTTTAATCTGGAAAACACTTTGTGGTAATATGAAAATAATAGTAACTATTATTATTAATTTAATAAATCAATTATATCACCTATATATTATTTAATAAATTATAAATAAATTCTTCTTATCATTATTATTATCATCATCATCATCATCATATACTGCTTTCTTCTAAGCAGTTATCTGCAGATTCATATTTGATACAATGTAAGACCATTTACCATCCATTATCTTATTCCTATTAGGATGTTTATTTCAGACATTTATTGCCACTGGAGATATTTTTTTAAAAAATTCACATGATAAAAATCAACTAAAGAAACATAAATGCTTTGGCACACCAACATCTCACTGAGAAAATGTGAGAATTTCTTTTGAAATAATGAAAAATGGCACCTGTGTGGTGAATCCTTTTCCTTTAAATTGATGTGATTAATCATGTGATCACTTGACAGTAGCTCTTAAATGTTACTTCAACACTGTACTGTAATAACAAGTGAGTAACTCTTCTTTGCAGTTTGATAAATAAGGGCACATGAATGTGAACGCAGACATTTTACCTGTACACCGCGATCGTCCAGACGACTGCGGCCAACAGAATTTTGTATCTTTTGAAGGCGATGCTGCACCCATGAAGAAAGAGCGGAAGATGAGGGCCAATCACAACAGGAAACCCTTGAGTGAAGTACCAGTGCCAGGGGTGGGAGCCATAGAAATCGGCCACACTGTGGAGGACGTTAAACTTCAGGAAGTTGAATTGCACCATGGTCCACTGAGAAACAGAGACAGTGTGTGTTGCATTTGACTTCACAAGCAGCTCTTATTTTAATCTAATGATCACTTGGATTTTATGTTTTACCTTTTCATAAAACATACAGTCGATCACTGTTGAAATCACAACAGCCAAAGCTCTGCAAAAGAGGAGAACAAAAGATGACACAATAAAGACACAAGGATGAAACACTGATTCAGTTGACATGAGATAAGAGTACAAACCCTATGGGAATGACGTAATGAGTGATGAGCCTCAGTTTGTTATCTTCCTGCCAGAAATGGTACAGCAGCAGAGGAAACCAGACAATCAGGGCTGTCGGTCGAACGATGACAGCCAAGGCCACCAGGGTCAGATATATTTTGCTGTAAGAACATCAACAGTGTGTCGGTGAATAACGTAGTTTTAGAGACAGGATGAATTACATAAAAGAGAGACGTAAGAAGCGCAGACCTGCTGTGTGTTTTGGACCCAGGCAGGGGGAAGTAAAACAGAGCCAGGCAGGTGATGGTAGTCTCCATGCTGTTGGTCAGAGTCCTGGTGCAGCAGTACCACGAGAACCACGAGCACATGTGGCAGAAGAACTGGAGACCAAAACAGGAAGACAAGCCGGGTATGTTAGGTGACTAGAGAACTGAGACAGCTTGAAACCTTGGGGATATAAAGGCCTGTCTGGAGAATGAACTGTAAACTCCTTACAGTCCATTTTGCAACGTCACGACTTTCCAACGTTCGGATGAGGAAGAAGAATTTCACATCTGCAGCTGCAGCCAGGAGCGCTTGAGTTATACGTGGAAGCCATATCTGCAGAACCAACGAGACCAGGATTAGAGAAACAAAGTGACGATAGGAAATGTATGTGGTCAAAGTCGTGCCAATATGAAAGTTATCTGAATATAAAATACGTAAACTTGCCAGGAGATAGACTGAGTCGTAGTTTATGAAGTATAATATCTTGTATATGAATGCAAAGAAGAGCGGATAGATGAATCCTCTTATTCCTGCCTTCCATTCCCAGGTCAGGTACCCATAGGTCTCACTGTTAAGGTTGGAACAGCACAGAATAATAGAGTAACAATTTTATGGCCATTGATTGTTATTTATCAGAAATTTAGAATTACCGTAGAACTTTAGTTTAAAGCCTAGCCCAAATTAAATGACCAGTCCCTTTTACCCACCCGGTGTGGCTGCACATTTTGATAAATAAACACCTGTTTCAATTAGAGGCCTGGTCAAGCATTTCATTTTTTTATACATCTTTGGATGTATAAAAGCCAGCTGTTGGCTGCCTCAAATTATGTGTCCATTCCTAGATTAGATTATTCATATTCCTTTGGTCCGTAAGGGTCCTCAGATCAAAAGAATCAAAAGGGCTTTTCATAAAAATCAATTTTAGTTTTAAGCATTGTTTTAACAGGATAAAGTGGCGTTCTGTCCGTATGCCAGGTGCCGTAATCCTCGAGTGCTGTAACTCATTCTCTCTCTGATGCTCTGTCTGTCGGAGCTAGATTAAATGAATGATTCATATCTGATATATCATCTGAAGCCTCATTTTTAAACAAGT
This sequence comes from Epinephelus fuscoguttatus, assembly GCF_011397635.1. NCBI lineage: Eukaryota > Metazoa > Chordata > Actinopteri > Perciformes > Serranidae > Epinephelus > Epinephelus fuscoguttatus. Next base: position 25,981,369 of record NC_064753.1, on the reverse strand, counting down.
AATATTGATACTGGTTTAAATGAAACAAGTTGATTGCATTTCCTATTTTGCTGAGCAACAGTTCTATGTGTAAAGAATTAAAGGCCTATCCCATATTGAAGCCTGTCCCAGATATAGGTCTGTTGATTTCAGTAATTTAATCAAATAATACTCTTGGCTATTAATTGACGTTTTACGGTAGTTAGAATAAAATATTGAGAAAAAAATCACATTAACCCACAATAAAGTTTCTCCTTATAGCAACCTTACCAAACTGTAACTGTCTGTTGCTGATGATTGTAATAATAACAACAACAACAAGAACAACAACAATAATAATAATAATAATAATAATAATAATACATTGTAGTTGAGTCACACAGTTGCAGATGATAATGTATGTCAAAGGATATTTGAAGACCATACGATGGGAGACCTCCAGACACTGCCAGTACTCATCAGGGACAAAGCTGGTCTGAACCAGGAAGCAGTTAATCAGTCTGAACACCACAGCAAACACTGCAACTCTGGTCCTCAGCACACCTGGGAAATAAAAACCACTTCATATCAATTATGTTACTGATTTAGTGTCATCATCGCAGTTGTTTGGTCCCCATTATTTTAAATCTCACACATAAGGACCTCACCGTCATTGAGAGGACTGTTATCTTCCTTTGAGTACAGTTGGGATCTTCGTTTCCTCAGTTTCACATCTTCGACTTTATTCCCAAATTTCAGACGTGGTCGGATGTTCTCCATCAGGACATGTTGTCTGTCTGCTGCCAGCACAGTACACCTGTTGGGATGTAACTGTGGTCTGATCAGTCTGAAGGTGATTCAACTATTCAACACATCAACTTCAAATATACGAAATTAACGTGAGCTAAAGGTTTTCGGTCACGTGCTACAACCTGCACAATCTTTCCGTTCAAATAACCAGCACTGGCAAACTTTTAAATTTTAAATTAAATGACAGTTAATTTATTTTAATATCAGTTAGCACAGATTGAACTGTGCTCGCTAGTTTTGACTGCACTTCCGCACTCATACCTACTTCCGGTGGAGTGTTGTTTACGATTTCAGAGTAAAAGCTCTACAACACTAAGTATATAGTTGATTTTCTGCCTGTATTAGATATATAAGAAGGCCCATTTAACACAGTGAAAAATAAATTAATGATAAATTGATAAACACAACGGGTCCTGGGCACAGACATGTAGTTGTTACGCATCTCTCTGTGATTTTTGCCTCTTTGTTGTCATTTTATGTCTCTTTGTAGTTGCTTTCTGTCCCTTTGTTGTAATTGTCTGTCTCAGTGGTAATTTCGTGTGTCTTTGTAGTTTGTTTGCCCCCTTTAATAGTTGTTAGGAATCTGTTTGTGTTGCTTTGCTGCTGTTTTCCACCTCTTTGTTGTTGTTTGCGTCTCTTTGTAGTTGTTTTGTTGGTGGTTATTTTGTGGTTATTTTAATTCCCTTACTGGTTTGTGTCTCTTTGGGTGAGATTTTGCAGGTGGATGCCAGTGGGGCCCCTGATACTTTGGGCCCCTGAGCCTGTCCCAGTTAAGTCCATTCAGTAATCCATCCATGACTTTACCTTTACTTTACTCCAGTTTTACAATCTGTTAACACATTTATTACTCCTTGTCATGTATATACATTTACTGTATTCCTGTTTACATTCAGTATATTCTTCTGCAATACCATCTCCACAAATTTATACTACCTTGTTTGTATTTCATCTTTATATTCTAGAACTACATTTAAAGGTAACTTGGACTATTTTATGTCTTATATTCAGATTATTTTATTCTTTGAAAAAGAAAAGAAACTGAAATGAAAATAATGAAAAGAATAAATAATTTCAACTTGATTGTACTGAATTCTTACCCATGCTGTGAGCAAGAACATTTTGTTGCAGCTCATTAATGAAACAAATGAACAAAATTTGGGAACCCCTCCTGAAGTATGTAGAGCCTGGTGTCTTTACCGTCATGCTGTAGGGATTTTCTCGAATGATCATTTTGCACATTGGATGTTATGCATAGATTAAGGGGTGGTTAGTTTTGGTTAGTGTTTTTCTATGGTTTTGTCTCTACCTTTTTTCCTCTCTCCTGTGGATTTCTTTATGTATCTATCTTCTACTTGTTTAAAAGTGAAAATGAATAGGTATATTGTCAAAAGAACTGTAGATACAAAAAGTCACCACTTCATTCACTTTAAACTACCACTATTCATGAGACAGTATAAATTAATTATGGCTGTCTGGGTAAGAATTAAAGCATTCTGAGGTCAGAGTATTTGACTTAAGTCACAATTGTGATACTGAATGAATATTGAGATAGTTGTCCATATTTTACAAAAGTTACAAAACGACTAAATAAAGGATTTAAAACGGGCATTTCATAATGATGACTTTGTAAATGTAGTCATTTTAACTTACCTCTGGTATTTTAGTTTATATCATTCATCCGTAGTCAATTACCCAAGTCTTTCTAATGTCGTTCAGGTAAATGTGCTCGTTGCAGGTTACCACACACTCCGCTAGGTGGCGGACTGAAGCTTTTTCCTGTTTGTCCGGATTTTAGAGTAGAAGAAGAATACTTGGCAGCTGCTGTACTGCACATTACACCACCATGTCCTTGTAGTTGTATCCTGTGTTTACACGTCTGTGTCTTTCTGCCTGCCTGTGTTTGGTGTTTGGAGACACATCGAATAAACCGCTTCATCGGTGAGTTATTAATGTTCCAGAGAATCTCTTCAAAACCAGCTAATATGTCATGTTTGAGTTGTGTTTAGCTAACGGCTAGGAAACCGTCAAGCTAGCAGACACTCAGTCCGATATCCGCCCGGTTGGGTTTTTCAAAATAAGACTCGTTAAAACGTCTTAAAAATTTCAGTGCCAATAGTTTTAATGTCACGGAAAATATCACTTTTGTATTGCGCACTAGTTTAAATTATCATAAAACACAATGTTTTGGCAGTCTAATTGCTCTATCGAGTTAATTCTGATTAAACTATCTGAATCTCTGAGGATGATGTTACATGAAAATCAATCTCCACTCACACAATGTATACAGAAATACCAAGTGGTGGCTCTGAATATGTTATCAGGGCACTGACATTGGCCCAGCACACCCAGCAACACAGCAGTTAGCTTGCACTGTACACACTGGGTAGCAAACAACATCCACGCTGGAAGTTATGCTTAAAATTTTGCAAGAACATGTAACATTCAACAGAGCTGATTAAAAAAAAGGGGTAATAATTCACAATGTCCAGACAAAGAGTCTTGAGATGACACCATTTTGCTCTTCTTCCAGGATCATCTTGTGTCTTAACAACAGTGGGATTCCTTATTACAAGAAGTCATGTTTCGAAGAAGACTTCCCTTCACACAGATTGCCTTTGCAACACTGCTTGGAGTCGTTGGTGGTATTTATATCTACAGACCTGTTTTTGAGCCTCAGCTGAACACGTCTGAACAAAACCAGGATGTGCCAAAGAAACAGAATGAATCAGACTGACATAGTTCATCACTCCCAGGAAACACGTCGCAGACGGAAGCCAGGCGAACTACGACAGAGGCTGCTGGACTGTCACAGCTGGGGGCTGATGTAAACACAAGACCAGCATGGATACTTTCAGGCCTTTTGTGTTCTTTGTGTGATTATTAATGTACAAAATAAAGTATTTAACAGTTTGACCTCCTGAATAATCATCTGTTTCTAAATGATGTGTGTCAAAGTTTCATTATAGATCTGTTTTAATTTCCAAAGCTTACAAAGGGAAGAAATTGCTCAAGTCTTTTTGCCTTACAGCTACCCTTAATGCTGTCTGTTGAATGTACTTTATTAAATAAATGAAGTAATTCATTTTGCTGCATATTGGCTTTGTGAATCAAACAAGCATAATCAGAATAGCTTCAAGTCCAAATGTATCATCAAACATGACTAAAAGTGCTGTCAAATTAATCAGAAAGGTTACATTCCGCATTCACTTCCAGGTCAAATGACTCTGCAGTAGTCACAGGTATTAATTGGATCCAGCACTGATCACCATTGATTGAAACACAACACCTGGGTGAATGCGCTAACTTAAGCCCGTTTACCCGTGAGATGCAATAACATGCCACCACAGAATACAGTCTGTCTTTTTTAAAAGAGCCTAAATAAGTAAAAAATATATAAAATAAGTAACCCCTGTAACATTTTTACTGGTCTCTATGCTGCTTTCTATTGTTTACTAACCTATTTTCCAACCAGCTGTGATGTGAAACGTGACAAAAAGGAAAAACAAAAACAGAAAGGTGTACTCATCTGCTGCAAGACTGTGTACACAGCCACTTCTACAAAATTATACAAGGCCAGGGACCAGACGCAGCAGCCCTGCACTGGTCAGGTGCGCACTGGGGTGTTTCTAGGAATTGAGGACACTTGGGCATAGACCAAATCTCTGTTGGGGATGCTGGGGGATGCTCATCCAACACTTTTTCTGACTAACAAGCTCTATTTTTATGCTGTTTTATTGACTCTGGCACTGTATACATATTAAACATTAAAAAAAAATCCCAGGGTGAATCAATTTATTTTCATCGTCAAATAGAAAATGGTTGGGGGAGTTCAAGATTGGGCCAGTAACCATACAGGGTAATTTCCATCAATCCCTGAAAAGCAGCATCTAGATATCCTGTTTCCAAAACCTCCATGTCTCAAAGGCATAATATCTGTTATGTATTTGAAACTCGCATCTTTACAAACAACTCCTGATGCATTGAGAGAGGTGTGGCAGAGTGATCTGAATTTACGATTTACAGATGCTGAATGGTCAGATATGTTCTCTAGAATCTCAAAGATGTACCCCACAGTTAATGATTCTTGTAGTAGATGAAGACGTTCACCTGCAACAATACATTTTTATCTTGCTCGGGTCTCTTGTGTTACTGGTTCTCCATTTTTGAAGGCCTTTCAAAACTACTTGGAAGAATAATTCATCCAAATCCTCTTACAGCCATTTTTGGTATTCAGTGTGAAGACAATCATCTCCCTAAGGTACAGTCAAATTGGATTGCAGATGTCACCCTTATAGCCAGAACCCTAAAATTACATGGATTGGTGTGTTGTGCTCTTACTTTCACTAGATGGCACAAAAAGTGTCCACGAACGAGGACAAGAGGTCTAATAAAGTAAAGTATAAACTGCAGTAAACCCAAAATGTGCTGTCCTCATATGAGGACACAGGGTCTCACGAGGATATAGAAAAAAGAAAATAGTTGGGGGGCCACCCAGCACTATATTGGGAGCCAGATTTGGCCAGTGGGCCATAAGTTGAGTATTGCTGGTCTATAGCCTATTTTGAGCGGCTTTTCCCGGTGTTTATAAAAAACATGTACATGCACTATAGCCATAATCCAGTCCGTTCTCTGCACATCCATCACCGTCTGGTTTGGATCTGCCACCAACTGGACAGGAACAGACTGAAACGGACAATCAGGTGTGCAGAGAGCTTTATTGGGACTGATCTTCCCTCCATCCAGGACCTGTACCAGTCAAGGGTCAGGAAACGGGCAGGAAACATCACTGTAGACCCCGGACACAAACTGTTTAAACTCCTCCCCTCTGGTAGGCGCTAAAGAGCACGTTTCACCAAAACTACCCATCACAAAGACAGTTTCTTCCCCCAGGACCGCTCTGATGAACTCCTAACTGTATGTTCAAACCAGAAGCTTCCAAAGAGGCAAAGTCTCTTGCAGACGCCCAAGAAGCATGACTGTCAAAAATATTTGTGGCAGCTTTGGTGCTCTAGTCGCTCATCACGTGAATCATTCGAATGTTCGATCGTGCTTGTCAATTTAAAGGAGCCGCAAAGCAGACTACTGGCTTGAAAGCAACGTAGTTGCTGCTTGCTGTTGTCCAGTCAAAAAGCCCATAGTTGGGATACAAAAATTTATGTTTGGTCAATGATAACAGATAGCGTCATCTCAGTCAAACCAAGCAAGGAAGACTTGCATGCTATGTCGCAACATTAGCCTGCAATTCTCTCCTCCATTACTAACATTACACACTTTAAAGCTCACCAGACCAACCAAGTACCTCCGCGACGTGGTCCCAAGCCTCATTCTTTTTATTTTGGTCTCTGTAACCGAGCAGTGACACGTTATAAAGGACTGAGTGGGCGCGAACGCAAGTAATAAACTTCTTGATATCCATTGTCGGAACAAGTGTGCTGTAGGAACCAAAGTTACATGGCTTGTTCTCTGGGACCCGCTTCATCGAATCATTCTGATTGGTTGTTGCCAAACCGCGTCAGAGCTTATTACCATAAAGTTAAACAAGTTTTAACTCCCCTCTGGACCGGTCCAGTTGCTTTGGACGCCCAAGATACACAGCTGATGACAAGGTCGCCTAATTCACCAGGCTCTCATTGAAAATGAATGACTTCCGCCATTTTGGAAGCTCTGGTCGCTGTTGGTGTGAATGTACAGTAACAGTCACAGAGTGGCAGGACAAACAACACTTGCATCCTTGTATATTGTATATTTGTATATTTTTTTGTATTTTGTATATTTCTGTATATTCCACATCTTGACTAAATTTTGAGTACTTATGTCAATTCTGGTACATTGAGAGCAAGTCTACCGGAGTCAAATTCCTTGTATGTACACATGTACTTGGCGAATAAAGCTGATTCTGAAAAGAGAAAACCCACAAGGAGACACAAAATGGCCACTAAGAGACCCAAAACCACCAAAAGATGCATAACAACTAAAAGAGGCATGAAACCACATTTACTGTGTGTGTGTGTGTGTGTGTGTGTGTGTGTGTGTGTGTGTGTGTCCTCTGTAGGAGAGGTGGTGGGGCCCTTTACATATCTGTGCCCAGGGACTCACTGTCTCTAAATTCGCCAATGCTGGTGATAACGAGCTGTCGGGTAAATGCAGTATATATTTCCATTTAAAATCGCGTATTGGAGTAAAGGTATGCAGCATGAAGTGGAAAAACTTGAGTATAGTGAGTCTACCCTGAGCAGCCTCCATGTTCCGCCTCCGGGGGTGTAACGTTAACGGCTGGTGTTTCCTCTTCAGTTAGCTAACTGTTAGCTGTGAATCATGAAACGGCCGCTGGCTCCGTGAGGAGGAGCTGTTTCTCTACAACCACGGAGACTACAGGAGGTGTTCACTGTTAATGAAGCTCATGTCAACTAATGGCCCACAGAAAGTAACGTTATCCTTTATTCACCTCTCGGTAAAGTCTTCACCGGTGACTTTTAAACACTTTTACTAACGCCAGGACTCAGTGCGCAACAGCAACGCCCCGGGGCTGGTGAGTATGTGAACATTTGAGAGTTTTCAGGAAATGTCAGTCGAAGAAATCCGTCTGTAGCATCTGTCAGCAGTTAGCGAGGGGCTGGAAAGTTTTATTTTAACTTTGATTCACTCGGTTATCTGCGTTAGTTACAGGCTTTCTGCCTGCTGAGGAGCTTGTTAAATGTACCCTCACACAAGAGAGAGCTGGCTTTGGGACACATTTTGACACCTGCCTCCTCTCACAGTTGTTAGCTTCTTCAACACTTGCTCAATAACCATACATGCAAGAAAACACGTCCTCCAAAAAGGTCGTGTTATTAATATTTATCACAGTGTTTAGACATGTTTGGATCCATATGTTGGCTGACAGAGGACGCTGGAAAGTTGGCATCCTATTTAGTCTCCTAAGTAAAACAAAAGGGGTTATATTTGCCCAACAGGCCTCCTGACCACCACTGACGGCCACATGAGGACCAGCTGAGGGTCATTATATTGTTGTATTTGTGTCGGTTAATCGATTTGATAAAGTTTTATGTGCCTCACACTGCCTGCTGCAGATAACTCCCCACAAGCTATTTTAATGACCAGATAGTCCCCAGCTCTGGCAGCCAGAAGTCTTAAAGAAACATGGTGACTATATCTAATCATTTGATTTTATTCTGAGCTGTACATCACAATAGTGCTGCACCCTTTCAAGTTTATGGTATGTGCATATCCGGATTTTCCTAAGGAGCTGGCCTGTGTGTTGGACAGCTGCCCAGGGTGGGTCTTCCACTTCTCCCTGACAAATGATTAAAGCAGCTTTTTGTTTGCTGGTATGTATGGGTGGTAGTATTTGGTCTGCCAAACACAGCTACTGGGTTAACTCCCAGTGCAGGAGAAAATTCCAGCAGATATTGATGTAGATACAAGTTTATTTAAACTTTATCTAAATAGGAAGGCGTTCATTGAAATTAAGAAGCTCTTTAAAGAGAGTCCTGGCCTAAGTATGTAAAAATAACAACGCAAGACAGAAGACAAACATGCCGCAAAATTAGAATTTAACAGTAATGCAATTATTAAATCATAAAGAGTTTCTAAAACAATCATGTAACAGATCTAATCAACTTAAATAGTGACTTAAGTCCTGTCAAAATGTCTGAAAATAAATTAGACCAGTCCTGTTATTGTGATTAAGACAATACAACACTGTGTAGTCCTATGTCCCCATAAAAAGACAATTTTTTGAAGACAACACAGCACGGTTCACCACAAACTCCACTGTATGATGTATGAGCGCTCTGTGATCAGGAAAGCCACCCTGATCACAGATGAACCCTCTCATCCCCTCCATCACTCATTCAGTCTCCTCCCATCAGGCAGGAGATACAAAGTCCCACTGGCCAGAAAAACAATTTATAAAAAATCATTCATTCCAACTGCAATAACAGCCCTCAACAGCAGAGGAATTACAGTGCTTTGATCATGACTTGCTGCTGGTCCTTTTCTTTTAAATGTCAATGTTTTGTACATGTACCTTTTTTGCGTGTTTTTTTAGATCGTGTACATGTCTTGGATGTGCTTTAAATGTCTTCTGTGTGTGTGTAAACCTAGTGTTGAGCCCTGTCGAAGACAAATTTCTGTTGCCTTCTGGTTCCAGACAATAAAGTTTTCTATTCTATTCTATTCATCCAGTATTTTCTCACGCTTTTATCAGACCCAGATTTTATTCATGAAGTAGTGCATATGCAGGTGCAACACAAGTTAACGTTTTCAGACATCCACATACTAAAGTAATTAAGATGCTTGAAAAAAACAAGACCATGATACTTTTATTCCTTTTGTAATAGTGATGCACTCAGGGCCAGATCAAGCCACAAAGTGCCCCAGGGCAAAAATGCAATGTGGGTACCTTTTGACCCAGTTTTTCCCACTTTTAACACACTGTAAATGCATTAGTCGGTAATTAGTTTGTGGTAAAATAAGGAGGCACACATTTTTAAAATAAAATAGACCATGTAACCACATTATATACTGAAATAATAAAAGTCTTGTAAATAGATTTTAACTTAGGGCCCCTCTACAACAGGGGGGCTCAACATTGTGTAATAGTGCAGCTGTTTAAGGCTTCTACTGTAACAGTTTATCTTAAATGGCACATACAGTAGCGGCAAACAGTTATTTTTGGTAAATGGACTTGTACTTGTGTAGCACCTTTTTAAACTTGCAACCACTGAAAGTGCTTTTACACCACAGTCACATACACTCATTCACACACACATTCACACACCAGTGGTTGAAGCTACCATACAAGGCACCACCTGCAACACAGTTTTTAACCTCGACACCTATAGATGCATGCAGTCACACAGCGATGGCACAGCTATAAAGAGCAATTTGGGGTTCAGTGTCTTGCCCAATGATACTTCAACGAGCAGACTGGAGGAGCCAGGTATCAAACCACCAATCTTCTGATCAGGGGTCGACCTGCTCACATCCTGAGCCACAGCAGCCCACAATAATTTAATTGCCTGATCTGATTGCCATTTGGTGAGTGTGAAGCTTTTTCCCGGTCGTATGGCAGTTGACTGCTTTGATCGGTTACAGCCTTGGATGCACTGATCCGATACATGGATTGATCACCGGCACCAATACTGACCTTAATAAGTGGATCTGGTATCAGTCAGACGTGACCAACCCACATTAAATACAGTTTCTTTTTCAATATTATTGTCAAATTCGTGTGCTTCCACCAGTTACATTAACTCAGTCACTGTGCGCTGTCAAATAAATTCTGAGGATACTACTGCCGTCATAGATAGTTTCTCTGTCAGCTAACAGACTGTGTTTGTCAAATGATTCCCATTAATGAGAAAACTCAAAAAATATTGGTTCCACCAAGGGCACTAAAAAAATACAAGATACTGATTTTTCTTAGTAAAGCTGATAAAGTGTGATGGGGGAATGAGTCCTAAAATGCAGAAATGAGAGGGCATTTTTGTACTCCAAGTCAATGGGTTATTTGAATGGTTTTTGGTTACATGCCTGAAATAAGGTCTGTGGTTAACACATGTTTAAGAGAGTTCGTCATAAAATACCCCACTAATTAAATTTGAAGCTTTTACATGTCTTAAAAAAGGGGGACACTAACAAGTGGCTACATGAGACTACAGAACGACATTGCACCTTTACAGCCTTGTTGTGTTGGCGATGTTGAAATCATGTGACTGTAGTGTGGTTCGTTTATATTCTAACATTAGCTTTTCACCTCTGGCGATTGCATTTAAGCTTTAAAAAAATCATAAAAGTGTTGTTCATTTGTTAAGATTATCTTGGTGAGCAAAATGTGTGCACCATAAATTTTTTTTGTAGAGCTTATTTTCTGCAGTCATCCCAACATTTTATTGGCTTCTTATGAAGGGAACCAGTGCAGTGCTAACTTCCAGGTCAGCCTACAAAAAAACGTCATCCCTGCAGAACTCTATTGACTGATAGACTCAATATGCCCATATATTGGTGTATCTCTTATCAATTAAGAATGATAAACACATCTCCAATCCATCCTCCCAGAGCATATGTCAGAATAATTGATAACCCAACACCACTAAATTTGGTTAAGATAAGCGTCACACTCAGTGTAAGACTGCCATTTATCTGCTGCTTGTGAGGCCTTCTCTTATTAAGGGGGTAATTTATTACGAGATGTCGTAATGTGGTAGTACAACAGGGCCTCGTTTGTTTGCTGTTAAAAGGTTTTGGGAAACATGATACTGACTGTCCACTGTTATTTCCTCTTAACCCGAATTAGCTTAACTTAGATTACTTCTAAGGCATAAAAGATAGTTACAGAAAGCTGATGCATTAAGATGGTAATTGGGAGACCACTCAACCACAGGCAGTGATGGAATCTTAGAAAGGTCTTCTTCTTCTTGCTTTCTTAATGTCAGCCCTTTGATGTCAAACCGGAGTCATTATGTTTCATTAGGAGACATCCAGTAGAAGACGCCTGTTAGGGACATGGTTGTTTCAGAAAGGTTTATGTAAGGCGGCAATTAAGATAAGACTTCTTGTTCTTTCTGTTTGTTTACTGCACTCGCTGTTTTCTTGCCTGACACAACGGAAGATCGTTCTCTGCCATCTGAGCTCACTTCCTTTTCATGGTTTTGATAGGACTGGCAAACATGGCTGGGGAATGGCCTTAAAGGTTTAGTTTTTTGCACGGCTTTGTGCACTAGACATAATATGCATGAACATTTGCTTTCTTTACATTATAACAGTCGCTTGTCAACGCGAGATTATACCATTTCGTGTTTGCATTTGGGGCTCAGTGAGAAGTCATCTGATGAGCCTGATAATAGTCTGCAGAAATTTGCTGACATAATCTGTAGGCCATCTCTAGCAGTGTGGTTTTGCTCGTCATGCTGTGACCTGTTTTCACTGAAACAGAAATCCAATACTGACTCAAGTTTTATGTCAGGGTATTCAATAATAATGTCAGTGAGTTGAGTAGTAAAAGAAATTACAAGCAGTCAGAATAATTGTTTCCACAGCGGACACTTTGTCTTGCTATGACATGACAGATGTTACTGATAACATAAATGATGAATCAGTTCCATTAATGAGTTGCCATTCCTTTGATGCATGCACAATACCAGGACCCTCACCTAAACCTGCGTTGATTTTAGCTAGTTGTACCTAACAACCAGATGTAAGTGCATCAGTGGGCCTTCTGAGTGCACGATAAGAGGAAGGAGGTGTCATGAAAGATAAGATGCCTTAGGAAGTTGTGAGTTTTTAGCGAATTAACCATCTGGCTCATATGTAAATGTAAAGGTGGGAATGTTGTGATCTGAAAAACCTGATTTTTACAGACCAAAATGAAGCAAGTTACAGTTCTCTGTGGATTTCACCACTCAGTAATAGCTACATCTTATTTATTTTATTGATAACATAACAGAGTGGTGTAGGAATCTGAACTGTGTGTGTTTGATGGTTGCCTTGCCTTGTAGAGGGAGATAAAAATAGATATGTAAAGCATGTTTGAAAACTGTTATAAAGATTTTTACAACAGAGTAAACCATACGATGAAGACTCACCAGTAAAGACTAAACTAAAACCTAATTTATAACTTTTAACCTACCTGAGGAAATACAGGCCCACATGCAGGAATGTACACTTCAGAGTTAAGGGGCTCGGCAGTGTTCGCTCACCATTTATAGCCCCATCAGTGCTCGTGGTTACCATCTCCATCACAGTGCATTCATCATGGATCCTGACTTTGCACGAGACCTTAAGCTGCTTATGGCTCCAGATGAAGGGTTCAGTGGGGGTTACAGTGAAAGAATGTAAAACTCGTCTGAAGACTTTTGTACGAGCTGGTCATATGATACGTCCTTGCTTTCTTTTAAATGTTTGGACCGGAATTAGTCGACCATGTCAAGTGAAAATGTTTCATCCAGCAGATATTATGGTGCGCTTCTAATTCTCATTGTGTAGGAAAATATGTACCGCTATAGTGTTAGTCGAGGGATACTCAGCTTTTACAAAGAGACAGGGATGAGTTATTAAACAAATATTAGTAATATTTATCAGGATGGAAAATAAATGAATTGCCTGTTTTCAACCTTTTGGCGTGTGTTGTTCTCACACATCTTTGCCAAGAGGCAAATCCTGACATAGCAGCCTTGTGCAGGTCAGGTATGCGCAGGGGCGTTTAGGATTTGAGGACATCCGGAGCTTAGGCCGCACCTCTGTGGGAGGGTGTGGGGGATCTCCCTTGGCACTTTTTTTCTGATAAACAAGCTCTATTTTATGCTGTCTTTGTGCACATAAGCATATTATTTACACTTGAAGTCCAAAAAAAAAAAAAAACAATCTCAGGAAGAATCATTTTATTTTCCTTCACCTCAGGGTGCATTCACCCTTAAATGAGATCAAGCACATGACTTTACATCACTTTACTGACCATACAACTTATATGTATGTACATGGTAAAAAAAAAAAATGTATTGTTATTATTAAAGCACATTTTAAATTTGTCATCTGAAACCCCACCTGCTGCAGTTATTGCGAAAGTGGTGCATGGGTCACATGTGCAGAACACACAAGTGCTGCTAATGTAAAGATATAAAACAAACTGCAACCTGACTAACTTAGTCAAAACGCCTCACCAAAAATCAGGGGCTCAAAAAAGAATGACGACAATCAAAGCTGAACGTTGCAAAGATGAGGAGCCAGGCAGGCTCAGTTTTAAAGCTACATTGAAGATATTAGTATCATATGAAATGAGACGACTCAGTTATCCATTGGTACCAACGCCCCAGATTAAAAGGGAAAAAGTGCATTGCCATTTTTCAAAATGGTGTGAGCAATTTCCAGTTTTTGTAGTGTTGTGGTTACATGAATATTAGGAAATGGTGTTCTTGTGCAACTGTACATCAGAAGACTAGCAGACAGATGTGTTTTAGCAATGGTTTTTTGGCTGTTCGCGGGAACTAGAGTGGCGACAGAATTCATGTAGAGGTGATAGTAGCAGTAGTAGTAGTCTCATTCAATTTAATTTGCATCCTGTTGAATTAACCAGTTGGACTGGAAAGACGACAGACAAAACAACACACTAAAGGCCTAACACAGAGGTGTGGGGGTTGACCTGTGCGGGGTTGACATAATGGCATAAGCAGACTGAGGGAATAAGTCCCTCCGATGTGCATCACCTTCACTCTGCGGAAGAACTCAAAATTATATTGTTTATCGAACATAGTATTAGATGTTTTGCCTAAATGATCTCTACCAACTTGAGAGACAGATCTTAAAGCCCTGACGCTATTATCCACCCACACAGGTGTTTCCACACCTGATTAGACCTCCTCTCAGGATGGTGTGGTTACATACTGTACAAACTGGACTTGCACAACATCGTCTTCCCTCTCCTGTTAGTTTTGTTGCACCTGTTAGGCAGGACGACTCAGCCTGCTATCACTTTCATTGGTTAGTTGAGTTTTGAGACATGACATTATGTCATATAGTGCTTTCAAAAGTTCCCTCAATGTACGTCATTGCTCTTTAGAAAACGTTTATGTAACACAATGATATTTTTTTTACTCTTACCTAAACAAAAGGATGAGTCTGGTGTTTTTCTTATTGTCAACAAATCCTATGAAAATACTAAAACCAACATTTTTTAGACTTTCCAACTTCCCATCTCTGTCTGAAGGGTTAAAAATTGGTCACAAAAATATAATTTCACTGTCAAAAAAGGCTCAATAATTTTCTTAAACAGCCGAGGTTTGGGTTTTTTAGCAAATGTTGCTAAAGAGTAAATAGTGCATTTGTTGGGGACTATTTTTAGTGGTGGATGAATACACATTTGGCATGCTAGTGATTGTGTACAGCAGCAAAAATGTAGTTCTCCAGTATGGAGAATTGAGTTAAAATAAACTACAGTGCCCGTGTACTTTGACACTTTATGACAATGTGGCTCAATTATGTGTTTTGAAGTGCTTTGGGCATTTTAAGCATCCCTGATGTTTGTATGATTTGGGTGATGTAGACTAGTGTGTGGGTTTGTGTCACCATGGACGTGATCCTTCTGTCATAGCTTCACAATGTCGCCGTCTTCGCTGTGTCATTGAGGGGGCAAAAACAAATACCACTTTAATTTTGTCATTTATGTCTTTGCCACATAGTGTGATTGTTGTCTGACTGAGTTGTTTTGTTTGTATGTTTCAGAAATTAGGCACTCACTATGTCTGATGGGGACTATGATTACCTCATCAAATTCCTAGCCCTCGGTGACTCCGGCGTGGGAAAAACAAGCTTCCTCTACCAATACACAGACTGCAAGTTTAACTCCAAGTTCATCACTACAGTTGGGATAGACTTCAGAGAAAAAAGAGTGGTAAGATCAGTCGACTTTGAACGAAGGCCTGCACCAGAATTGTATGGATTTCTTTCATTCAGTAAAAAGACACGTGGATTTTACGCTCTGCACCTCTAACTTAACATTTCCTTGTGTCCATGTGTGCTGCATGCATTTCTGGCTACCTAATTAGGGGTTTAAGTGCATTCCCACACCATTAAGTAACTCTCGTGTAACAAAGGCTTCTTATGAATGTTGCAACAGAAATCCGAGTAATGACTAATGTTGGTGAACGGCAGGCAGCACCCTCCTCAAGAATAAACACTTCATACCATTGGCAAACAGCTGAGCAGTGTTCATATTTACTCAGTGTTTAATGCTACTGACCTAAAGCTCCAGGGATATAATCTGATAACAGTTTTATCACAGCTACACTGGAGGTTCAGTCAGTCCAGGATGATTTATATTAAGTCACTGAATATCACCATTGACAGTCTTTTATTAGAAGTATTTCCACCATCTCTGATAAAAGATAAATATACAGCAAGTGAATATTCTCAAAAAACATTTAAAATGTTTGACAGCTGTGATTTAAAAAGTTGCACTTACAGAAAAGCTTTTGTAAATATCCTAATTAGCTGTCAACAGCACAACAAGTAGTTATAGTGCGGCCTCTGACTGTAGAAATCCATTTAGTGTAAAAATTAATCACCAGTCAGTCGCTGTTTCCTGGTCCATGAAATGACCATGACGTTATATTAAATGTATAATGAGATGGATACACCACTAACACTGCGGCTGCCTGTCCAGTGGTCACAGTCACACATCTGCAAGCAGCATGCAGCACCAAGACTCAATGTTACACTAAACCCCACTTTTAATCTACAATGGGTTTCAGTAGCTTCCTGTGCTGGTGAAGTGTTTACTGCAACCACCGGAAGTGATGCACTGTTGAATAGATCAGAGAAAAGATGTGGATAATATTTCAATTAATTAATATCTGCAGTTTAGTCTGCGTGACCTCAAGTTACTTCCTAGACTGTCAGATGAAATTCCAATAACACAGATGTGTCTTAATTTCTACAAGCAGCCGTCATCCATCTTACAATCACCAAACACCAGATTAATGCTGCTAATCTTTTATGATTAATTCAAATCAGTGGAAACTCTTTCATGTATGGATTAGAAATGTTTTGAAAATGAGACCAAACAAAGTTGTTTAACAGGAAGGAGCTCGTCAGTTATGCTGCGAATTAAGTTCAAAATTTAATAACAAGCTGCCTAGTTAAATCTTTTAAACCACTGATGCAATGTGAGTTTATTAACAGAATACAATTCAAGTTTTGATTCGGATGTTTTGATGTCAGCTTTGTCAAATGCTGGCATACAAATAGACAATACGCTATGAAAACTGTAATTTCCAGTGACTATGTCTCTGTATGTGATCACAGAACATGACTCAAAATTAAAGGTCCCATATTGTAACAGTCACATTTCAATGTCTTTTTAGCATAAAGCAGGTATAGATGATATATAAATACTAAAAGAGTATCAAAATGCTCAATCCATAGAGAAATGTTCACAGTCTGTATTCAGAAATGGCCTTTAAATGAGCCATTGATGTCACAACTTTGCTATACATATCGTCTCAAACTTGAAAACATAAACACTCTAAATGAATCTCTTTGTATTTACTGTTTCAATGTTTTGTTTGGTATGTGAAGGACATGAGCTGACAGGAAGTAAACAGGGACTCGAGCTGTTGCCTGGCAATGCAGTTCCAGTGAAACAGTCTATTCACACCAGGACAGTCCGGGGGACTCGGTTCGATTGGGCGGGGAATGCCAAGAAATTTCACACCTTCATTTGGTTAGGTTCACTTTCACACTGCACTTTTTAAAGCGGACCAAACCGTCTGGACAACATCATGCAGTTACAACAGCTGCTCATTTGCGGGCAGTATTGCCCGAAACGACCACTGACCAGAAAAACAAAAAACATGAGGAAGAAGAAAACCTGGCTCATCGATTGGCCAGGACCGAAAAAATCCCCTTCAGCCAGCTTGATAACTGCAATTTGTAGTCCTCTGACCATATATCAGTAAGCGCCTGCACCTCCTCACTACTCCACGTCTGCCCACGAGACATTTTCCAACCTTTTTTTTTTTTTTTTTTTTACCTCTGATTCTCCCTATTCGCACTGTTGGCTTTGTTTTGTTTCACTGGATAGTCCGTTTACATTTCCCACTGTAAGCGAACTGCACCAGGGTTCACTTGCAAGTGAGCCGAGACCTCCAGTTTTCAAGCGGACCAGGGTTCACTTGTTTGGTCCGCACCAGAGTTCGAATGAGTGTTCACACCACTCCAAACGAACCAAACTATCCATGGAAGTGGACCAGGGTTTTCTTAAAGCAGACCAAATAGCGCCAGTGTGAATGCATCCTACAAGGATAGAAAGAGCCATTATAATCATTCCCCCTGCTGTGATGACGGTGCAGAGGCACAGACAGTGCAGATGCCGATGACGCAGACACACCGACAGAGGGTGAATACAGGTATATTCAGGCTGACAGTTTGAGGAAAACCATGTTTACATTCAAGCATGTAAACAGTGCTCCCCATTTCTCTAGATGGCTCAGGGAACTAGTCTCTGGGATTATTTGGGGCCCAATAGTTGGGCACCTTAATTCACCATCTATTAGCTGATGTCCACACTGCACCATGTTTTGTTATTCTTGGCCATTTTTCCTGTCTGTTTATGTAATAGGCTTAATTTTGTATTTATTTCGGTCAAGTCTGGCTTTTATCTATGTTTGTTAGTCTGTTTGTAAAGTAAACATGTTCTAGGAGAAACCCAAAACATGACTGTGGACCTAAAAATGAGCATAATATGGGACCTTTAAATATAAAAACACACACTGACACTGGCTGTACATTTAAAGTTTATTGCTCTTTTATTAAGTCAAGTCAGCCTTAAATCCATTTTTATTTTGTGTTTATTTTGTCATTGTTTTATGGCATACATTTCTCTTTACCACAACGGCACCTCTAAAGTGAACTAAACAAATACACTATCAGTACAAGCTACTGTAAGAAGCCAGAGCGCAAAAACATTCTTCCTCTTAAGATAGCTTATTTAGTTAGTTAAAACGAGCAGCTGGATGGATGTTGCCAAGTATGCCTCCTCGTCTTTCCTGTTTTATTTTTTGTTTATGTGCAGTCCTGCTAAACGACACTCAGTCAGTAACCACAAGCCTTTTTCCCACAACACAGCCGACTTTGTTTTATAGCTGTTTAAGATAATATTTAAAAGCAGGTATATTTAGTGTAGAGAACATTCAGCTAGTTTGACCTCATCTGTCTCTGTTTCACTCAGGTGTACAAATCAACAGGTCCAGATGGATCTTCAGGTAGAGCACAGAAGATCCACATGCAGCTGTGGGACACTGCAGGACAGGAGAGGTACATGAAGGACTTCTTCCAGTGCTTTCTCACCCAACTCAAACCTGTTTTTCTCTTAAGTCGTTTTTAAATGTGCCTTTTCACTGTTTAAAATATTCCTCACAAGTGGTTCTTTCCTGTCTGAATGGTGCCAGGTTTCGGAGTTTGACGACCGCCTTCTTCAGAGATGCAATGGGTTTCCTCCTCCTGTTCGACCTCACAAATGAACAAAGTTTCCTCAACGTCAGAAACTGGATGAGTATGTCTTCTGATACATCACTCTGAATGTACACTTTTATTCAATAACCTGACTTTTATATTAAATCATATAGTGCACAGGAGATTTGACAATAATAAATCCCTTGGTGACGGCCAACATACCTTTATTCAGTGATGACCAAACACTCTACACTAGGCTGTTAGACCCAGAATATTGTGTGATTAAACTCTTAATCTTCTAGTTATGAATAAGTTTTTCTCATGTGAATATATTACATTAAAGATGACTTCATATCTTTCTCAAAAGCAAACTTATCACACATTAAAACAGGACTTTGTGCTTTTAAAATTTCTGAATGTGTCTTCCAGGTCAGTTACAGATTCACGCGTACTGCGAGAGTCCAGACGTCGTTTTGTGTGGCAACAAATGTGACCTGTCAGACCAGAGAGCAGTGAGTGAAGAGGAGGCCCGTGAGCTGGCAGAGAAATATGGGTATGTCTCAGTTTTGATCCATCTGCACATGGACCTCTCCCTCAGTTATTTGTCAAGAAGGCAGTGCCTGCATTGTTTGCCAAAGTCTGTGCAGGAGAATGTCAGACTAAATTGGTCCTCCTGGAAAAGCAAATATTTGTGCACACGTGTGAAATATCCTGCTCTGACCCTGGAAGACACACCTTTACTAAAAACACATACATTATAGTGGAAATGCCCTGCGTGAAGTCTTTTACATGCCTTAGGGAGAGGAATAAACCTCATAGATAGTCTTACTACAAAAACGAGCCATACATATTATTTGTCACTTTGATCGCACTAATGCACTGTATTTAAAATCCTAAAACACGATTTTGTATATTATGAAATAATGCAAATAATGTTCAGAGCAAAAACAAAGTCAGCCAGAGCTTTTGCTTCTGCCTGAGCCTTTTCAGTCACTACTTAATATATAGGTTGTTGATTTTGTTTATACTTAAAGTATTATGTGTGATGACTCAATAAAAACACTACTACTAGTAACATATCACCCTGAGCTGATGCTGCTGCACATTACACATTGTCTCTTTGATTATCTTGAAATGTTCAACCATTAGCCTGTATGATGATGTCTCCACAAATATATTTGGTTTTGGCTGATTTTGTGAAAACATACTAATTTATAAAATAAACTTTCACCTGTATTTCAGTGCTTTGATACTTATGGGAGCACCATGTTGTATGATCTATGTGTTTGAAGTTTTAAAAATAAGACTGACGATGTTTTATATTTTTATGACTCTGCGCCAGTGACAGCAGTGGCCAGAAACATTATATTTCGGGCTTGTTCGTCAGTCTGACTGTCCTATTCTCGTGAACGCCAAGTTTTAGGAGCGCCTTTTGGGAATTCATTACACTAAGCACAGATGTCCACTTGGACTCAAGGATTAACTGGTTAGATTTTGGTGGTCGAAGGTCAAGGGGACTGTGACCTCACAAAACATGTTTTTGGCCACAACTCAAGAACTCAAACGCTAATTAAGACAAAAAATTCACACAGTATATGACGGCAATTATATTTTAGTAAAAAGCTGAGCCTTAACAGAAATAAGAAAGAAACCATATATTTGGTGACGTATTTTTAAAGATTTACATCCTCAGTAGGAATAAATGAGTTTGACAGCGACACAGAAGGCAGAGGAAGTTGAAAGTATTGAGAAACTGACTTAAGTTCATTGCATTTTTTTGTCTTTTTATAGGACTAAAGATGAAAACATAGAATAACTCCAGCCTTGGTTTGTGCCACGTTGTAACCGGTAGCAGTAGTCTTTTATCCTGTGTTTAATGTCACCAATATTTCCTTCCATGCAGAATCCCATACTTTGAGACAAGTGCTGCAAATGGGCAGAACGTCAACCAGGCTGTGGACGTCCTGCTGGATCTTATCATGAAGAGGATGGAACGATGTGTCGACAAGTCCTGGATCCCTGACGGGACCGTTCGAGTTAATGGACCCACCAACCCCGACATCTCAGAGGGCTCTGAGAGGAGCAAATGTGCATGTTAGAATCAATGATGATGGTTCCGTATCTGTGCCCATAATACTGCAGAAAAATAGGAAGACGTCCAAGTTTAACAGTGGGAGTATATACAGTATATATACACATATATATTGTGTTAGGTGAAACTTGACACATTTGCGTCCATTGCCCCTCAAAGCAGTGCAGCATTACTGATACTGTCACTGACGTGCTGTATTATTTGTCAGTGGAGAGATAAGTGCCTTTTGAATGTGGGCATTTCATTTGAATTCATACGATGGGTCTTTTGAATAATCGATTCATATTGGAGTGTGGGATATTTATTTCTTATGACGCCTGGCTGAAATGTCCAACTTTATTGATCAGTCAGACCTGCTGATCATAGTTTCAGGTGTCCTGCCAGATGTGCTATAAATACACTGTTAATACTCTTTACTTGCTGTCAGATTAGCGTAGATTCACACTGCAGTTAACTCAAAGGAAGAAGTGCCTTCTGTTTCTCTTTGTACAGTCAGATAAATGTTGACTGTCACACCTGCAGTCACCGTTTATTTGGGAAGAGAAATTTGCTATGGATGTACTTTTAATTGTATACTACTGATGCTTTTCTGAATGTCCAGCTGAATACTGCTGTCCCACAGTGCCACTGCCAGAAAACGTTGCTTGCATTGACCATCTAACATTAGCCAGATGGACAATTAACACTCATGTATTTCCTTCTCTAAATCAATCTGTGCTTGTTTGTTGCCATAGCATGAATTATAGAATACAGTTTGACCAAGTCAACAACACTTCATAATGTACAGTGACAGGTTTGGACAATCATTGATGCTCAGTGGTTTGATAAGAGGAATAAATATGTCAAAGTAAAAACTGAGCAGTAATTCAGGAAGGCAGGTGATTCAAGTAGATCATCCTACTGTTTAAGAAGGCCCGTGCAAAAGTAATTAATATACTTTCAAATTCTCTTATTATATTTTAAAGAAAGAGGTTTTGTGAACATGCCAGTTAAAGTACAGCTGATCTTCAGTCTTCTTTATCGCTCATTTTTATCATTATTCACCTGTAACAATGCCGACAGTTTTAAATCAGGCGAGATCCTGGATACTCAAACCTTTTACCCAGGCCCCAGGATGATAGCATATGAAAATTAGTCATATTTATATCATTAGAACAATGACCATCGCTGCTGGCATTATAAAAAAATAAATTAATTTGTATCAAATAAAACATCCGACTTCAGGGAAAATAAGCAGTGGTGCTATTTTACATAGCAAATGCCATGTTTTTAGTGAGTGTGGCTATTGTTTGGGCCGTCAGCCACTAATTAAATTTATAATGTGACAAGATGCATCAGGATATGAGTGGCTTATGGCCTCAGCTAAACCCATTTCCTATAAAAACCCTGGATGTAACGTAAATAATTTCTCCTCGGGGATCAATAAAGTATTTCTGATTCTGATGCCATGAAAAGAGCTGCCCCGTTACATGATTGGATGGAGATTGTTTTGTTTCAGGTGTTAATGTGACCATGCTAACATGTAGGCTGTTGAATTTGTTCATTTTTAGAAAAGTGCCAAGCCCAGACTTTTTTTTTTCTTGGCAATATTTATATAGTAAGACAGTGAAACCAGTTTATAATACCACTGATGTTTTATAAAATGAAGAGTATTTAGGTTTAATAAAAAACATATATTTTTGTGAGAACATTTATCCCTACTGTATTTGATAGTTTCACACACATTCATTGTATTACACTGTCAGGCTTTCCTGTATCAAAGGGTGAATATGATGTTTTAGTTTAGACAAATGATTATGTTTTTTCCAATAACTTGTTCAACCACAGATCTGAAAATACCACTAAAATTTATTGAAATTTGATTATATTAATAAGACTATGCTGAAATATTTCATATTTTCAATTGTGCCATACATTTTCATATGCAAAATATGTAAATTATGTCCAAAAATAAACATTTTTATTTATGTATTCCTTGAAGCAGTGTCTCATTTTATATAGTCAACCTTGACAATGTTGACTGAGAGCTGTGTACAAGTACACCTGATACCAGCTCCTATTTGTAGATAGTATCATTCTGTTGTGTGTGCCATTAATAAGACAACACAGAATATCATCATCACCATATTGTATTAAATATTCAACACCCTCACGTTTGTTTTTTATATTACTGCAGCCTAAATTTGAAGTGCATAGATTGGTTTTCTCTCCTTCTTTTTACAGTAAATTTACAACTTAAAACAGTGACACGCATTTCTTCAGGAAATTGTCTACAGTTTGTCTGGAGACCTTTTGCTGCCAGTTTAAAGACTGGATGTAATTTGTAATGTGCTGTAGATAAAGGCACATGGAAGTCCCTCATGATAACATGTTATAATTGTTGACAAAACTTTATGAATCCATTCTGTATTCAGACTACATCCTCATCACATCATCAGCTGTGGAAAAGTTTTCTGAGAGCAAAGTTTCACCTCTTTGAATATGGGAAAACAGCCTGGCTGTAACTGTCTTTACCTCCTGCAGGGGGCAGCACCTCCCCTGTATGTCATATGCACGGCTCAAACAACAACAGAAGAAGAAGAAGAAGAAGAAGAAGAAGAACCAACAACGACAGGCTGATCGTTGCAGGAGTGTTTAGAGGTACCTGACACATTTTTAAATTGTTTTGAACTTTATAATCATAAAGTGCAAACATGTATTTTATTCAGGCGCCAGTTTTACCAAAAGCCAAAACCAGGAAGTGGCCACAAGACGATACTTCCGCTAAAACTCACCATTCAAATTTTTATTTTGCATTAGTTTCGTTTCTGTATTAGCTAGCTAACGTCGAGCTGTTGGGTCATTGGATTGTTTCCTGTCAACATTCAAGCTCAGATAACTTAATGTAAAAAACACACACGACCTTTAGCTCAAATTGATTTCTTTAAGTGCAGAGTTGCGACTCTTATCTTATCACTCTTATCAGAACATTTATCTCTATGGCAACGGACATCATGTCTCTGCGTGGCTGAGGAATAAACAGCTGTCGATACACAGAGTAACTCTTGGGCCTATGTAATCAAGTCCAGTTAGTATTCAATGCTAATGACTGTTCATAAGTCACATTTGCCTTGGTTGTGATAGTTAAATTCACACAGAGACTGTAATCATCCATGTTGACCAGTCTGGGTAAGACATCTACTCTGGATGATATGGTTTTAGGTGATTTATCCAGTTGTTGTCTGACAAAGCATCAGGCACTGTACAATAATAGCTTGTATGTGTGTGTATTTGTGTGGTTCATCTACAAGCATGCACACACACACACACACACACACACACACACACACAGGATACTTACATTTGAGGTGGTGAGAACAGTTTAATGATAATGTGTGTGTGTTTACTCTTGCAGAATGCCTTTCCATTTCTGCTCTCAGTGTGGGACAAAGTTGAAGCCTGATTTCAAATTTTGTCCATCATGTGGGGAGAAGCTTCCCTGTCTTGTCGATGAATCTGGACCTGTGAGCTCGACAGCGTCTCTAAGTCTCTCTCCACCCAGGAGGGAGGAAACAGCAATATCATTAGTTAAATCTAGTCTTGCTTCAAGCACAAGCTACGAACCCACAGGAAGCACGGGTAAATATCTTGACAATATTTTATTTAGAGTTACTTAATGCTAAATATAGACTTTAGACTTTGGAACCTTTGGAAATGTAAACTCTCTTGCATGTAACACCTCAACTCCAGTTACACCTCGTCCTGCGCTGAAAAAGACCCGAAACTCCCTCCGTCTTGACAGGGAAGTTGAAATCAACATTAAAGATGCCACTTCACCCATGGTGCCCTACTCCACTAGTCCTGTCAAAGATGATAGGATCAAAGGTAATACAGTAAAATGGTCTGGAAGCAGCTACTCTGCTTTGCTGTTCTGGAAGATAAGTTTTTATTTACGTTGCTGTAGTATGACCCATCAGTACGACATGTAGATTTAACCTTCAGGAAACACTTACTGGTGGTACAGGTGCCAAGTAGAATAACAGCTGATGGCTTTCTTTGTAACAAAAAGTCTATGATTTGTGTTAACAGATAATGGTGTTGGATTCGGTGGAACTCCACAGAAGCAGCCCACAGTCACTTTTAAACTCAACACAGGGAAAGAGCCAGCTCTAAAGTCTTCTCCTGTCCAGAAATCCCCTCGCACTGGTGAGCTGGAACACAATACAATCCTCATGAAAATGCAGTGTCTCTCTCTTCTTTTCTGTCTTTTTTTTTCCTTCTCTAATTTATATTTATCGTGGCTGGATCCATATACAGTGAGGGGAAAGGCAAAACTCTCCAGCCCTGCCAAGCAGATAGAGGAGAGACAGAGGCTGACTGATAAAACATGTGGGAAAGCAGAGGAGTCAAAGGTAGACAGCTCTCATGTGGTCATCCCTTCCCCTCATTCCTCACCAAACTCCAAGTCCCCTTCAAAAGGTGAGCAAATGTTTCTGACTGCAACACCATCTTTCTCCTTTCTCCCTATGTTTTCTGTCTCTCTATGCTGACTGCTGTGAGAAAAAAAACACATGAATGCCATAAAAGGGCATCTTAAAATGAGCCCAAAATCAACTGTATCTGTGACATGAGGATGTCAAATTAAGTTCAGAGAGACAAACCGTACAGTTGTGCAACAGTTTTCTCTTGTGAGTGTAGAAAATAAATTTGTCTCTCGTCATACAAATAACATAATTGGTTGTGTTTGTTTGCATGAACAGCGTTAGGAAAGGGCAGAGCCAAGAAGGCAAAGCATGCAGCTGCTGTGGAGCCGCTACAAGAGGGTGAAGAGGTGACTGACACGACAGGCAAGAAGTGGAAGCTGGGAACACTGCTCAGTCAGAGCACGTCAGAGCTCATCTATGAAGGTTAGACAGTGTACATGACATCAGAGGAAAGACTGGAAAGTGTACAAAGTACAATTAAACAGTCTGTTACTCTGGGAGAGATGAATTGCATATTAGTGTTGATAAAATCAGAGTCACATTCATTGTATATGTTCACAAATGTGGCCGTTAAAGCTGATTCTGATTCTAATGATAATATCATTTTTACTGTTAAATACTTTAAAGCGGATACAAAGCCAAAGATTAAAACACAACAGATTACAGCAAACCACAAATAAAGATATGTAAACTACTGGTGAACTTGTCATGTTTCATGTCATTTACAAAATAGCTGGTTTACCAAAACCTTAAAAAAACACCAAGGCAAATTGTTTTGTTTTAGTGGTATTTTTATGAAACTGTTTTTGTTGTCAGTATTTTGAGTCATGAGTTAAATTGTATCCAACAGTCTCTTGTTTCCAGTTAAGTTCATTAAAGCAGCATCAGTCATACAAAAAGAGACAGCTGACCTAGTTTAGTGGACAGAGCTGCAGTCGTCTCCAGCAGGATATCACAATTGACTCTTACAAAAAATAAAAATGAATGGAAGAACCTTCATTATCACAATTAAATGATATTGTCTCATCTTTTTTTCAGTTTTGCAAACAGCTTCACGATCTAGTACCATGGAATCAAATCACATCCTCAAACTGGTAAGACACACTTCAACATTTTGAGTAGATTTTTTTGTAGTAGTCTTCTGTGCACTCCATCCAGATAGTGATAAATTCATTGTGTGTGACTGAGGTGCCATAATATAAGAAATAATAGATTTCTCTGCTTATGCATTCATCAACAAGTTGTTTTTATTTGTTCTCCATTCTCCGTAGACTTCCTTGAGTGGGATCAGTAAAGTTTATCTTGCCTGTCTTCGTTTTAGGGAGCCAAAGATGGAAGAATCTTCACTGAGCAGAACTTTCTGCAGAGAGCTGCGAAACCTGCGTCTGGTGAGGATTTAGTGTGTTGCACCTCCAAAACAACACTTATTTTACTTCCAAAAAACAGGTGTAATGTCCCTGATGAAAGAGTGATGGTTTTCTGGCTGCAGTCGTACCATGACTGTAATTGTTCTGATCATATCTTTATGGTCCTGTGTGTAGGATCTAGTGGCATCTAGCAGTGAGGTTGCAAAACAGAAACTTCTCCCATGTGCCAAGCATGTAGGAGAACAAAGGTGGCAAACGCAAAAACCCTAATGGCTCTATCAACAGCCAGAGTTTGATTTGTCTGGTCTACTGTAAAAACAATATGACAGAGTTTGTGGAAGAGGATCCGCTTTGTACGTAGATATAAAAGGCTCATTCTAAGATAACAAAACCTTAAGGACTTTTATTGTCAAGTTATTGTACACCACTGAAAACATAGTGAATATTATATATAATTTCTGCCAATATATGTCCCTAAATCCTCCACACTAGACCTTTAAGAGAAGTACATTTTGTTAAAACAAAGATAGTAGCAGCATTTTGTCTCACTCACTCACTTCAGTGTTTATGTTGGCTGTTTAAAGAGGTGATGAACAGAAACCAGTCAGAGGCAGAACAAGTAGACAGTGAGAAGTGTTCTGGCAGTTTGTCATGTGATCTAATTTCACAATATCACATAAAAATGTCTTTCATAATCCATTCAGAGGAAAGCAGAAGTGGACAACATTGTATTCAACAGAAGTATTGACATGCACTCTGGGAGTAAATTAAAGGTGGAGTCAGCAGTTTCAGAGTTTTTTTAATCTTTAAACTCAGCACCCAAACAAATACACCCCTCCTATCAGTGTTCCTTCAGAAGCTCTGTTTTACATTCATGGTCTTTCCCCTGTCCTGTGTACGACCACCAATGACTCCCATCGCTGATTGGCTGGAAAAGTTTTGTGAAGCTCAGTCCGAGCCACTTTAAATGTGTCTCATTTACAGAGGCAGGGCTGTGTGATTAGAATCGCTGACTGCACCTTTAAACTTATAATCCTTCCTAGATGCAACCCTGGTTTATCAGGAGTGTAACGTTACACATGTG
This sequence comes from Epinephelus fuscoguttatus, assembly GCF_011397635.1. Taxonomy (NCBI): domain Eukaryota; kingdom Metazoa; phylum Chordata; class Actinopteri; order Perciformes; family Serranidae; genus Epinephelus; species Epinephelus fuscoguttatus. The sequence goes on along the minus strand of NC_064753.1, from coordinate 25,953,646 downwards.
CCACATACGATAATTGAATCACATTGTGTCTTTCTAGTGGAAAAGTGGATCAAACAAAACAAGATGGATTTTCTTGGGATTCCGTCCTGTGTTGGCTTCGGTCTCCATGCAGAGTCCTACAGGTGTGAATATTTACATGGTATATCAAAGACATTAACATTAACTTTGGGTTCTTCTTTAAGGGTTTTTTTTTTTTTTTTTTTTGGTAGGTTTCTGATTTTCCCCAACATGGGCCAGTCTCTTCAGTCCATCATGGAGGAAGAAAATGAGCTTCTGTCGGAGAAAGCTGTCCTTCAGCTCGCCTGTAGAATAGTGAGTGTAAACTCATAGATGTTTTTTCAGACAATATTTTTAATTTTAGAGCTGCGATTCTCCCTCAGTTCATAAATGGCAACATTCCTTCTCCTTGCAGTTGGATGTGCTGCAGTATATCCATTCAAACGAGTATGTTCATGCTGATATTAATGCAGAAAACATTTACATCCAACCAGGACAGAAATCTCAGGTGAGCAATATTAATACTAATATTAATAAGTTCAGACTAATCTGTCGGTGTCCATGATTCAGATGTGTTTTACATTCACAGCTCTTTGCTTGTGTGTGTGTCTGTGTGGGTAGGTATACCTAGTAGGATACTGCCATGCCTTCAGGTACTGTCCTGGGGGACAACATGTAGAGTACCGTGAAGCCAGCAGAACACCACACGAGGGCACCGTGGAGTTCATCAGCCTGGACACACATAAGGGAGCAGGTGAGTCACTCCTGTGGTTCACTGATTCCTTTTTCCCCACTAACGTCAGCAAATCAGACACCATTTCGCTCTATAAGCTCCCATAAACCAAACAGTACCACATTTATTTTTGTCTTTCCATGAGGAGCACCTGCACTCCTCCCACACTCCATCTGTCTGCGCATACAGGCTTTACATAACAACACTGATCGGGTTTTTTTTATTGATTGTGACATCTTTAGTGTGAAAAGTGTGGATTGTCTTGTGGTGTTGATGTATCAGGGTAAAAGTAGGAGAGAGAACAGATGTTGTCATCACTCTGTGTGTTCTCCTCTCAGCTCCGTCTCGACGCAGTGACCTGCAGTCGCTGGGTTACTGCATGCTGCGTTGGCACACAGGGACGCTGCCATGGTCTCCTCTCACTCAACCAGACCAGGTGGCCAAGGAGAAACAGAGGTGAGAAAAAGTTTATCATCAGTGGGATACTGAATCACCACAGAAAGAGTGAATTGTGTCGACATGCCTGCATGACATAAACCTGTATGATTAAAGCAGGTACAAAGAGTTTTTAACTCATCATGAAACACTTTCAATTTATTACTGATGCCTCTGTATGACATGACATCTGGGTCTGATTCTTTGCGAAATCAGACAGAACACTTTATGGCACGCAGACAGGAAGAGCATATGTTTATATTTTTTGGGCACAGTTTTGCAGTGAGTAGTATGTTAGCCAGTTAAAAGGAAGCAGGAGGAGATTTTTCCTCGGAGAATTGAAATTTTAACGTTATATTTGAGGTTATTGGTGAGACTTGGGCAGAATCAGCAGAGATAAAAAGAGTACAGGTGGTCGGTCATTAAACAGATGGAGAGAATTGTGTGATTTTAAAGGATTCAGCACCGATTCTGAATTTGCCCTTTTCTTCAGAGACAGAAAAATGTCTCTTTATGAATTCCATTGCGAGATGGGATTTTACATCAATAAATGAATTATGTTGGTGGCTAAAACAAACTTTACTCTGTTTCACCATCGTCATATTATAGATATTAATCTCCAGCGTGATCTTGTCTGATGCAGGGGGGCGGATAGATCATGATACAGAAGGGTCGGCTCTAAGGGTGGTTAGGTTTCAAACCTTGTTTTGGTTGCTTTAAATCAGTAGTACAATACCAAGAAAATGTAAATTACTCAGTGAAGTTCTCATTGTAGATACATGGAGGACGTCCCTGCACTGTTGAGTCACTGTTTTGGGAAGAGGAGAGTCTCCAGTGAGTTAAAATGTTCGTTGCATAACACATTAACAAGTGTGTGATTATGAGCCCTCTGCTGATAAAAGTCTGTGTGTAATGGTGCAGGTGCCTTTCAAACGTACCTGACTGAAGTGATGACTCTGCAGTACTCTGACCAGCCAGACTACTCAGCGCTTAAGGCCAGACTCAGTGCTGCTCTACTGAAGCTGGGGGGGTCACTGGAGCAGCCGCTAAGTTTTTAGGTGAGGACACGTGAAAGACGCCGTTAAGATATTGTTATTTTACATTTCACATTTACTGCTGCAGCTCCTCTCTTACATTAAATACTGACAGATTTTATTCATTACACATATAGTTCAGGAAAGTGACAGGACTTTGGAAAGTGAGGGATAAATATGCCTCTGATCTCCAGTGAAAGTGACCTGAACCTAAACATCAGACTAGGTTTATTGTTAGTTACATTGAAACCTTGTGTTTTCTGTGTGATAATAATATTCAGATGATGTTTTTTTTTTCCTAGAGAAATGGAACTAAAAGACAAAACTCTGGAAGATTTTTAATTTGTTTTTATCATTGCTGTATTTTATGTGATGTTTTAATGCACTGAAAGCAAATGTCTTCACTGTGTTCAAATGACACTCATGTTCCGTTAATGGATCTTTATGGGGAGCATTATTTTAACAATTTGTGGTGCTGTTGTAGTTTCTCACATTGACTGCATGGTGTTTTTAGTGTTACAAGGGCAACATTTCCTAAACACATACAGTACATACTTACTTGTAAGCATAGTTTATTTTCTTGGATAAAAAGCATTATTTTTTTTAAATGCTGCCTTAGTGTCCTTTAACTGTCAGACAAAACACCCCATCATTAATTTATGCTCATAAGAATCAATCTTCAGTTTAAGAGGTGTATATAAATAAATCAATTTTGAGGAAATGGTTTTTGCACTCTTGTTGTTGTGATGTTTTGTGCTTAAGTCTTTACAGTCCTAATTACACAGGATGTCTGCAGGTCCTTAAAAAGACTTAAATTCAATTTTAATAAATTTTAGGCCTTAAAAGTCACTAAATTTTAATTTGTGCTAAAAACATTTTATCTAATTTTAGCCCTTTTAATTTATCATTGTGAAAATTAGTTCTTCTGATTCAAAGTCCACATTCTTTATGCTATGAATCTTTAAACATACCTTAACCTAATTCTGCCTTTTTATCTTATACCTATCACCTGTTGCCAAAATGTAGATTAACCCAACTCACTATTGCTTACCTTTATACATACCTGTTGTGCTTGAATAGGAAAAAGATTTGCCCAAAAATGAGTCTTAAATTTAATTAAAAATGATCTCAAAAAAGCAAATTAAAGTGTCTGCCACCCTGATACAGGTCACAAATGCTGATTCATTCAATCCAACAAAAGCCGTGTTCATTTTAAAGAAACCTTTATAAAGTTTAAACATTTCTGAACATAAACATTTTAACATTTCAAGACATATACAATTCTTTATATGAAACAGTAAATATCTCTTATTGTGCACACTCTTAAAGTAATTCAGAAAATAAACACTGTTATCTTTTGCCTGATCTCTCCTGTCGTGGCATTTTAAAACCTTACATCTCTGTCACTTGAGGCACTTTCTGAATGACGAGGCTTTTGTAGAACAACATAAAGCATGACGCTGAGAGACTATAGCGCCCCCGTGAGGCGGTTTTTGTACACAGCTACAGACCCGATGGCTTCCTTGCACTGAAGCCTAGCTTACACACTTAAAACTGATCAGTTGAGCTTTTTATACAGACATGCTGGCAGTGTGAGGCAGCTACACATGCAGGTTTAAATATAGTTTTACACTGCAGATTGTTTTCATGTCGGACCAAAATGAGCTTTGAGGAGACACTCGAGACTCCTTAAATGTTTGCTCAGTCCTAATAATACTAATGTTCCTGGTGTTGCGTTGTAACTTCTGCACTCCATGTGTATTTCTGAGTAATTAACTGTCTCTAATGCCTAAAATGAAAAGATCCTGTTGGTTTTCAGGGTACATTCCTGGTTTGGGAATGACTTCATATCCACAGCACGTCGATGAAAATCTTCAGACAAACATCACATGCTCAGTCTTTTTTCCTCTCTCACGGACAGAGAAAAGAGCTCTGGGCTGTACACTGATTTAACACTGAAAAACATAACCTTGATAGTTTTTTTATATATATATCCACAAATACTGGTAGTTTTGAGAACTCAGTTAGTGATTGTATGCTTCTCTGTAGACTGAAGAAATCCATCAACTCAAACTTATAAAACCATTTAAAAATTATTAGATTACTTAAAAAAAATGCACTGTAATAAAGCCAAAACAAGGCCGCTTTTAGCTGTTCCTGAAATGTTTTGGACACTGAGTTTTCACATGACCGGAACAGTTTATGAGAGTGTAAACTAAGTAGTGACCCACTTAAACCCAGGCAACGTGATGGTGGAGTGTGTGTTGAAAGAATGAGGGAAGGGGGGCTTTCAGTCACGACTGAGGTGCGGAAACCTCGAGGTTTATCGTTCTTGGTCAGAACAAGGCAAATATGTGCACAAACTCTGCCGTTAATGGGAGAGCTTGTTTGTCTGAGCAGTAAGTGGAACATCCTCAAGGCCTCCGATGCCGCGGTGTGCGAGGGGGATGGCATGAGTGGATGGCAGAGTGGGAGAAATGATTTTAAGTATGGTGCCACTGGTCTCATTAGAAGACAGTAGTGGCCAAGTGGGTGGGAGTAGAGGGACGCTCCTCCTGAGCTTGTGATGTGTCCTCTCCTGAAAGATCAAAAACAGGGAAAATTAGCGTCAAATCTCATCACGCCTGCAGTTCTGTGGTCACATGAATGAAAACTCCTCTCACCTTGTGGTTCGTCTCCCTTTTCCTCGCTGTGCTCCTCCTTCTCATCGGCCAGCTCCATCTGACACACATCCTGCCCGTCCTCCACGCTGGACTCCTTTTGAAAATATTTTTAATTTATATTAACACCAATTTAGGCAACATAATAAACCTTATTTAATCAGGTAAGTCCCACTTAGATTGAGATCTCATTTTCAAGACAGACCTGAGTACATAAATAAAAGACATAAATGTACAATATCAATTGTAGTAAATACAATAACACAAAATATTTTAAAAAAAACAATCCATCAATTAAAAGTAATACAACACAATAATAAGTCTATCAAAATAAGTTAAAAGTCAGTTAAAATCAGTCTGGAGCTTCGAGGTACAATGCAGTTTGTTCCAAGTGTACAGTGCAAAGAATCTAAAAGTCTGTCCCAAATCAGTGTTAGTTCTAGGAATCTGCAGCACTAACCAGTCCTGTGTGCGTTTGTTACGTGTTCCACCTCTCCAGCGAATCAGTGATGTCAAATACAAGAGCAACTTTTGAAGAAGTCCTTTATAATTCAAAACAAGTGCTGGGGGCTGTACCACAGAGACTTTTCCCTCCTTCTGAGCTGGCTCGACAAACCCTAAAGCCTCAGTCAGACATAACAGGTATCACGAAGGTGGTTATTGACTGTCTCTGTTAACCCAGGTTTTCTGCTTCAGACTCTGTGTGTGCTCACATAAAACAAGTCAAGTGACGTGTCCAGTGCATCATCTGACACTTAAAATTGACTGATGGCATGCAGCCCACTTTTGCCCTTGAAGAATACTGAAAGGTATCACAGTAAAAAGCAACACTGTTGCTTCAATTGAGGCTAGAGGCGAGTGCTTGTGTAGTGGGGGCTGGAGCCTATCCCAGCTGACACTGGCTGAGAGGCAGGGTACACCCTGGACAGGTCACCAGACTATCACAGGGCCGACGCATAGAGACAGCCAATTTAGAGTCATTGATTAAGCTGCATGTCTTTGGACTGTGGGAGGAAGCTGAAGAACCTGGAGAAAACCCACGCTGACACGGGGAGAACATGCAAACTCCATACAGAAGGTCTCCTCCTACCCTGGGTTCGAAACCAGGAACCCTCTTGCTGTGAGGCAACAATGCTAACCACTGCACCACTGTGCGGCCAATAGACTAATCAACTGTCTATCAGTGTCCTATCAGCTGTAATATACCAGCAGTGTAAAACAGACTTCAGCACGATGATTCAAGGGCTTTAGACAGACAAGACCGTTTTGAGACAGGACAGTTGTCGGTATAGGTCATTTATGGAAAGGTAGAACATTAGCCGACTTCCATGCTTCAGGAGAATACACACACTCACATAACTGCTGCCTTAAAAAAAACAACAACAACAACAAAAAAAACAATCGGATACTTTGATTACCTGAGATTCAGAGAATCTATCTTCATCTGAGTTTCTGAAACCTTCCGGGGCCTCCATAAGGATCTGTAGACCATCTGCCTCCTCATCATCACTGCAGAGTGTCACAAAAAGTAGAGCAACAGTTACATACATGGTGCGTCAGATGTAAACACTTAAGCTAAAACCTCTTAACATCCATCCATACATACATGTAGAACATACATGCATAGGTATACTGGGTTAAATATTTACTCCCAAGACTCCATGTTTATAAGGAAACATTCAGATGAATTGAACATCATTTTGATATGTTTGGAAGTTTTGCAATCACATTTTTGTTGTCCCTGATAAACAAATGATTGAGGTTACGTTGATCATTGAGGTTTAAAGCTACAGCTGGTAACTTTTATGAAAATAACCTAAATGCTGAAACTGCTTCTATATTCTGAAAGAAGTACATGAGACAGTCTGTGAGAAAATCCATGCCCTCATCCCATCCTACTGCTTCTAATGGCATTTGCTAGAATCTACCGTGGCACACCAAATACAACCAATCAGAGCTCAATCATGTCAACCACTGCTTGTGAACTGCCATCAAACTGTCGAACTAGGCAGCACTGATCAAATATGAATCAAGATTATTCTGGAGCATTGCCTATTTCTTACCTTAAATGTTTTCAGAAACGTATTTTAGTGTACTGTTTAGTTGTAACATGAGAGTTTTTCCAGCTAATGGGCAGTGCTTGGTACTGTTTAACTGTTTTCAAATTGGCCCCCTGGTCACAAATTTTCTCATTTTACAGCCAAACAGTACACCAAAATATGTTCCCGACAACATTTGAGGTGAGAAACAGGCAGTGCAGTTACAAAATCTTGATTTATATTTGATTAGCGCTGCCTACTTAGAGTGTGACCGCAGTTCACGGGCAGTAATTGACAGCTACATTTGAGTCTCCTTGCCTTGGATTGGTTGTATTCGTTCATGTGTGATAAAGCCATGAGAAGTGCTACAAGGCAATAGAGTAGGCAGAGGAGTATGATTTTTTTCCCCAAAGATTATCTGACTCATTTCACCAAATATGACAGAAGTTATTCTTTATAAGTTACCAACTACAGCTTTAAGTCGTGTAAGAAACCATGAGATTTCTTCATGTGATCTATTGCAGCGTCAACATCATGTCATTCAGATCGTTAATACAAACAGCCGAGCTATATTATCTCTCAGAGACCACGAAGCCTCCATCACTAGCAGTCACATCTAAATAAAAATACATTTTAGCACTAATATAGTTGACTCTGCTAATTTTGAAAGAGCTGGTATGGTTTCATTTGTCAACGACTCACTACAATAAGGCTTTTCAGTGGTGTGACTGCAGTGTGGAGTGCGCAGTAATGTGTGAAAATGACCAAATCAGAATAATGGGAGGTTTTCCTGTTTGTACAGAAAGTTTTGTTAAGTTAATCCGTCATGTGAGTGGAAATAACAAAACATTTGTTCATATGAAGCACAAAAGGCACTGACGACCATTCAGAGCTCAACAATGACCAGTAATACTGACCTTCCTCCAGAGTAAAAGTTCTCTTCATCCTTTTCTTCTTCTTCCACCTTCTCCTCCTCCACTTTCTCTTCCACCACTTTTTCCTCCTCCACTTTCTCTTCTACCACTTTCTTCTCCGCCACTTTCTCTTCCACCACTGTCTCTTCCGCCACTGTCTCTTCCTCCTCTTTGTTTTGGTTCTCTTCATGTTGCCCATCATCATCCTCCTCCTCCTCCTCCTTCTTCTTTACTTCATCTTCCTGTTGTTCCTGTTGTTCCTCTTCCTCCTCATCTTCCTCAAGGTCAGAGCAGTTGAGAAAGTCAAAACTTTCAAGTGCTGTCTCGACCTCCAAAGTGAAACTAGAAGAAGTGGGAAAAGGGGCCTGTGTAGAAGACAAATGCAGGATGTTTCAATATGAACGTCAACATATTAGACTTTACAAAGACAGAGAAGTGAGTGAAGCTCACCGTCAGAGCGTCCTGCGGTTGTTTTGACTCCTGGATGGACTGAAGTGGTTGACTGTGTTTCTCTGTGGCTTCTACCTGGTGTCCCTCTGCTGCTTCAGTGGTGCTGACCTCTGTTTCTACTTCAGACTGTCCAGCCTGTACTGACGAGTCCTCAGACGCTTCCTCTTTTACCTCCTCCGCTGAAATACGCACCTGTGGGACGCCACTTTCAGATATGTCCTGTGTCTCTGTCTGCGACACAGGAGGCACAGAGGAAACGTCAGGGCATGAGCAGCTCAGGTCTCCTGAGGTTTCGGAGAGCTCGGCTGATTTGACAGACGCTCTGTCAGTCACAGTACAGTCTGGTGTATGAGAGCAGGAAGTCTGCAGATGGCCGTTGGGCACGGCGTCCGACTGAGAGAAAACCTCCCCGGCTTCTGTCTCATCCTCCTCCTGGTTGGATGAGAGCGACGGCGTCGATGCGCTGGACTTGTGCTGCGAGAGCGACAGCTGATTGGTGAGAGTGGTTTGCAGCATGTTGGAGGCCGTCAGCCTCTGAGCGTGGTGAGCCAAGGCCGGACTGGAGGAGTCGTCGGAGGACTCGGAGGAGTTGGACCACACGGTCCCGTTCTCCATTTCTCCTTGACGCTTCAGCAGAGACTAGATGGGGAACAAGACACAGAGAGACAACAGATGAGACACAGAGAACATTAACGAGACTATATTATCACTGTTACGTCTACAGACAGACAGATTACAGGTTCTGTGTACATGTGGGTCATCAAATCAAAAAATAATAAGCACACGATAAATACAACTGAGAAATAGGGCCATTATTTTCAGTGGTGAGTAATCTGCTGATTATTTTCTCGAATTAATTAATCAGTTGTTTGGTATGTTAGAAAACGCTGAAAATATGTTGCTCAGCCAAAGATGATGTCCTCAAGTGTAGTTTGTCCACAACTCATAGATATTCAGTTTACTGTCATTTACTTCTGAACACTGCAGTTATTTTGTTTTAATTCACATGTACTGTACATATTCTTTGATAGTATTTTTTCATAATTTTAAGTTCACTTTATTCTATATTTATATTTCCTAATTTTTGCAACACTTGCTCTTATTTTTTATTTTATTTTCCTTAATTATGTTTATGTTATGCACCAATACACCAAAGCAATTTCACTGTATGTGAGAACCTACTGGGCAGTAATGCTGTGTTCACCTGTATTTGGGGAGACGGTAGACACAAAATAAACAACACCTCTGGATGGCACCAGAAAAACAATCAGTCCGACTGGCAGAACAGTGAAACTAAACATGCATGACGACATGTTGCAATGATGACCTTGAATTACTTAAAAAAAAAAAATCAATCAATCAAATGTTAAAAAATTTTTAAAAAGTATTCTATTAATGTCCAGTAATTGACCAGATTGCCCATAGTTCCGCCTTGTGTACAGGAGCTTTGTAACATCCAGTTGTGAATTTCATTGTGGAGGACTGCAAAAAGTTATAATATTTTAACTTCAGTGGCAATGACGTCTACCATTACCGTTGCTGGCATTCTCTGCTGAATGTTACTAATGTTACCAAACTGCTTTCATCCACTAAAATGGTACCTGGTTTGCCATCTACTGTTTCCCTGATTCCATGTGAACACAGCATAAACCAGAGTCTGATTCTGAATTTTAAGGAAACGTAAAGACACCAGCAAATATTCACATGCGAGAAGCTTGAATCAGACATTTTTTTACTTTTCATTTCCTACAGAATGACCAAAACAGATTAACAGATTATCAGATTAACTGGTGATTAATTTAATGGTTGACTACTAGTCGACTGATTGTTGCAGCTCTGCTGACAAACCGAGGGGAAACCAAGGCTAAAATATGGGTGGAACTAAAGTTAAATGATTCGGTGTCATGTGGGGCCAAATAAGACCAGGGGGATATGAAACTTTTTTTCCCCTCCAAAAGGGGAAAGAGAAAAATAAGTCAGTATTTTTATTTTTTATCATTTCTCAACAAACAATTATTGGCTACTTGAAGCTTTGCACGGACGGATTTAGCTGTTTCTTGTCTCATAATATCAACAGACTTTTTTATTTTATTAATTATTTTAGCTTCTGTACAAATTACAATTAGTAGGCAATGTTAATTTATCCCTTTGGGTAACTTGTGATTATTTGTAATATTTTACACACTGAATGATTATCAGTTTTTGTTGTTTTCTTGTCATTTTCTTGATTTATATATTTAAATAATAAAATGATAAATTAAATTAAATGATTAAAATAAATAAAATAAGAAACATAATTATAATAATTATAAACAGTGTTTCGAATCTTAAAAAGTTCCATATATACAGTATTATCTAAACCAGGAAAGAAATGTGTAAAGGTTGCTGTTTTAGAATCAACAATCAAAAATAAAATAAACAGGTTGCAGCTGACAAAATGCCTCTGATCGTGTTCCTTTAGTTTAGATTCAAATTAAAGTGATCAGTTTTTTTCTATTGTTCTACTGTTATCTCTCTACTGTTTGGTCACTACAACCAAACTACATCTACGACTACGTCCCAACACACCGACTGTACAGAGGTGAATCTGGGTGTTGTACGGCTGACTTCACAACGTAAGGACGCCGTCCTGTCCACCATGACATCGTGGAGCGCCTCCACCAGCGAGCGGCTCTGTCTGGGCCCGACTCGAGGCATGCTCTTCAGCAAGGTGAGGAAGAGGAGGGACATATTGGAGCTCTACTCAACCACTATTAAACAGCTACAAGGACCACAGCTCCGCTCATACATGCTGCTGCTGCTGTCACACGTCCCGCTACTGCTATCATTCATCCTCCTCGCATTAGGCACCGCACTCCCACAACCACATGTCCTAACACACAGTACTCTGTTAATATCCTCACACACATCAGTGCTACCGCTACACACAAAGCAGTTGGGGAGCAGCTGAAATAGAACAAGCCAATGAAATGACAGTAATAGCAGCCATCAGTAAAATAAATTAGCAGTGTGTGTATGTGTAGTAATGACAAAGAGTTTACAAACCCTTAATACAGATTATAAACTAGTGGTGTAACAGAGCAGGTGTGATGGATTGTTGTTAAGTGACTCACATAAAACACCTGCTCCCGCATAGAGGGCGTGTCAGGAGGGCTCTGATTAGACAGCAGCCGTTTGGAAACTGTACTGGTGGACGATGTCTGGTCATCCTTATCAAATGGACTGAAAAACAGCAGGACAAAGAGTGAGAAACAGAGCCAAACACTCTTAAATAAACATGTGAAAAGTGTAAAATAACAAAAACAAAAGAGGCCATGAGAGGTTAAAGTACCTCCACGTGACCTCCAAGTTCAGCTTCACTGTCCCGAGGTCGTTGATATCCACAGCAAGCGTCTGGGGAAGCGGGCAGAACAGGTCGAGCATTTCACAGGACACGCTGCCCACCACTACATGATTAGCCAGGCTTTTCAGCTCCGTCACCTTGACAACCAAAGCAAGCAGAGAGAGGTGAGGACAGGCAGAGACCATGGGAACTTAAAGGTCCAGTGTGTAGGCTTTAGAGGGATATACTGGCAGAAATGGAATATAATATAATTAGTATGTTTTCTTCAGTGTATAATCATCTGAAAATAATCATTCGTTACCTTAGAACGAGCCACTTATATCTACAGAGGGAGCAGGTCCTTGTCTACGGGGATCACCATGGTTAGTTTTTAATTTTTGGAGAGGAAGAGACCTCCATGGATAATTCGATTCCCAGTAAAAACCTCCTAAACGAAGACTACTGAAGGAAATCTAAGCTGGAGAAGTTTTAGCTGGTTGCAATCTGCAATCCTCACCACTAGATGCCACTAAATCCCCTTATATCTCCCTAAATCTTACACATTGTTCCTTTAACACAGTTGACAATTAGCTGAAGCTTGTGAGAATGCATGTAATAAGTTTAAGCAGTGGTTCCCATCTGGTCCAGCCTCGGGGCCCAGATTTCTCCTTAGTCATTAGTTCAAGGTCTAGACAATTTAATACAGTCAGCATCATACTTGCATTTGGTCATGTCATCAAACTACTTTGCTGTCTCTGTGAAGTAGCTGGAATTCACCATACTTAAATATAAACTGTGTTTTTTTGCAAATCTGACACATTTGCAAGTCACTTGCGGTCCATACAGAATGGACCCGAGACCCACTTTTGGACCACGACCCACCAGTTGGGGACCACTGAGTTAAAGGATCAGGCTGCTGATAAAATATATTGTGCTGTAGCTTATATTGACTCAGTCCCACACACAACATCACTGCGGCTCAATAAACAAACAACTAAATATTAATGTACAGCTGAAATCATGTGGACTGTTTACTGCCATTTAAATTATGATTGCTGAAAACATCCCAACTGTTTTAGGTAAATGTTTAGCCTTTTTAATAATGATGTGTGACCTGTTTAAAGCTTGACGTCTTGAGTAGGAACCAGTGGGCACAGACAGGTTAGGAAAGTAACACATACTTGGCTTTTGATCTTTTCATGGGATTTGTTTATCATAAGTATCACTGGCTTTGGCCTTTAAAAGCTGATTTCATTACCTTGATTGACAGCAGCTCTGTGACAAGTGGCAGAAAGATGTACTCTTCACTGTCCCATATCTGCTTGTTGCTGACTTCCACGCGGCCTCGCAGCCTCCAGCGTTGCCGCCCATACCGCATTAGGACCTGATGGGGCCAAAAACAGCGGATGTAGTTCATCGGGCGCACAGACTCGGTCACAATTTGTGTCTACGTGCTTGTGTTTGTGTTTCTTACCTCGTACTGATCACCAGCACAGAGCCGTGCAAAGCCAGCGAGGCCTGAAACATCCAAAATGGACAAGAAAAATGAGAACTGGGCTAATGCAGATCAGAGGAAATAGGAAGTGGTAAAAAAAAAAATGACTCACCCTTCATCTTGACATGAAATTCTCCCATCTGGCTTTCTAATTCACTCTCAAGTGAGCACATGTGCTGCAGAGACAGATGGAGGGAAGGATGTGAATAATGTAGCAGAGATTTGTTAGAACATTTACAGTACACAGTCTGATATCTATTTTCAACAGAAGTAAAATCCAGCCCAGAGAGCCTGGTGTACATGCTGAAACATTCAAACACACTGACCTCAGGTCGGTCACATACCTCTGTGCACTCTTTGTAGCCCTTGTTGGCTTCACTCAGGCTCTCTCTGGCCTCCTTGCTGCCAGTGGCGGAGTTAAAGGCCGCCACCATCTTACTTGCTCCATCACGCAGTCGCCGCTGTATACAATATGCATCGTACAGCTCCTCAACCTGGAGGAGCAGATATAACACAGGTTTCAACAAATGGATGTGATGTTAGAGTCTTACCTGAGGAGAATATGAAAGTGAAAATGATTATACAGTTATTTTTATTTCATGGCTTGCAGGGTTGCAGCAGTACATCAGTTTCACTCTACACTGTGGTGTGAAAACGGGAGGTTAACATGCCATGTAAATATATTTATTTACAGTACTTAAAAAAAAACAAGCTGAGAATCTCACCTTTATTTTATTTTACCTCCCATTTAAGAAAATGGCCTCAAGTTTGACTTAAAATAAAGAACATGTTCAACCAAAAAAACCTTTCTGTTGTCATTTCTTTAAGGGTCATTGTAACTGATAATAATGATAATAATACACTGTGATATTTTCTTAGATAGCTATTCTACTGTGAAAATCTTCTACCGTTACGACCCTCGTAACTACAATTTCTATGTACTAATTAAAGCACTCTGGAGCGTTGCAACAAGCTGTTAACACAATGTTGACACAATGTTACCTTGTAACAGTAATATGGAAACATTAGCATTCGTTTGGAGTCCTGTTTGTGCTCATCTAACATGTTTAAGTCCAATATTGTCCCTCCTATTAGCTTTGATTTGGTCTCCACCAACTCCTGAGAGAAATATCTGACAGGTGATAATTCTCTGTGGTTTTCTCACTATGAATAACACATTTTCACATTACACAAGGTGCTTTGATCTAGTGTTTTAATTCAAATTTTGCTTAGTGCAACTTTAAATTAAAAAAAAAAATCAGGTCTTCACATAAATACACACCTTACTGAGATGGAATTCCAGACGACGCATAAACCTCTCTATGGCTTTCACTTGCTGCAAAAATAAAAAAAGTGAAACTTGACAAACTCATTCAGAAAGTCTCTTCCACCTTCTACAGTTTCAATGTGCTGCACTCATGTCTGTATACAACAGGTGTGAATGAAACTCACCTTATCTAACTCATACAGAGACCCCTGCAAAGAAAACAAGATTAAAACATTTAGCATCACAATGTCAAATTCACATCCTGACTGAGTACCGGAGACGACAGCATCCGGCCTGGTGCTGAATGATTGTCTGTACTGGTATGACCGGTTTGACTACATGGGCTCTCACCAGGCGACCGTTCCTCTTGTTCTCTCTGGTCTGCTGACCCAGACTGTCCAGCTCCAGCTGGTGGACCTGCAGGTACGACCTGACAACAAAAACCCCATCCCTGTTACGTCTTCGTTCTCAGACTCAAAAGCAGCTGTATCTTTCAGTGATTCCTCCACCTGGCAGCCATCCACTGGAATCAATGCAAACAGAGCCTGAAATGTGTTTACTCACTGTAAGCCTCTGCGTAAGGCAGCGTACACTTCATCCAGCCGCTCAGGCTGCGGGGTTTTAGTAGGTGGCAGTTTGGTGGAGCCTGTGAACATCCTGCTTCCTTACAAGGCACGTTTCTCTTGGATCAAACAGTGCTGAGGGAGGGAGAGGAACATGGGCTCGTTTCTGATAAGGCCTTTGTGATTATTTCAGTTAAAACACATTAAAATGGGAAAAACCGGCTGGACAGAGAGGGAGACAGGAAGAGGTCTGCTCACCTGCTGAGTAGAGAGAGATTGTCACTGCTGTAGCATGCTTGGAGAGTTGAGTGTAGCACTGTGGCTTTAACAAACCGAAGGACATGTCCTGTAATTACACAAAAAGGAGACATTAGAGACAAAAAAGTCCCTCGTCAATTCATACCTTGCTGTACCTGACAGGATTTTTGCTCCTACTCTGTGATTATCAAGGATTCTGATAATTACAGAGGTCACTGGAGGAAAAAATGGTGGGGCAAAAACAGGAGGACAGAAACCACTCTTTCACTTCCCCAGTTTGGCCACATTGTTTTGCTGAAAGTCAGAGACGGAGAACGACATGCATGCAGCAACCGCTGTGGCCACCACTGACTGACAACAGCAAGGAGTACAGTCTGCTTTTGCTTCTCTTCCCCTTCCTTCCCTACTTCTCCACCCCCCTCCACATCTAACACCAGAGCACAGGAAGTCTCATGGCTGACTCTACACAGGAAATTCTACACAGAAGTTTGGCCCGAGAATATAAAAACCATCCCTCCGCTGTGTGCCAGGGTGTAAAAATTGACCCTTTTTCTTCTCCAAGATAAGCCATTAAACGTGCAGATTAGTGTGACGCCACGGTCGGGGGAAACCATAGCAAGAGAGGGTCGTGCATGAGCTAATCTAGTCACAAAAGAGATTACAGACTTAAACCAAAGTAAAGCTGTCAAGCAGGAGCCAAACCCATATTAACACATGGTATCTGAGAATGAGCCAGCAGCACAGGACAGCGCTCCTGGTGACATCTGCTCTCCATTGTCTTACACTACACTCAAAACCAGCGGAGAAATGCGTCTATTACGGGATCAAATGTTCCACCTGTTGGAAAAACAAATAGATTATAGTTTAATATGATCAGAGCCTTGTTAGGGGACAACACTGCTGATGTGAGAATAAGCTGTTTGCACCCTGCTGTCTTTCTGTGTTCTCCTACCACACAGCGAGGACGTGGGCTCGGGGTACACCAGGCCGGGGGTCCAGTTAAACTGCTAATCTTAGCTGCACTGGGAGGATTAACTGGGGTTGGTCAGGGGTTAGAACAAAGGTGTCATACCAGAGAACACCCCACCACCAACCACCTTCTGCCAAACATGCCACAGAACATGTGCACGACGGGGATCTGCCCCCTGAGGTGTGCACAGCTATGAAAGTGCAAAGTCATCATGATGAAACACACATCTTACACACTCCCACCCACCCATAAATAGCTCAGTATTATTGATAATTGTGAGTGCCGATCGGTCAGTTTCCTCTCTGTCAGATGTGCTTTTATCCCCGGCCTTACATTAGAGATCATTAACTGGATTAATGCTCTCCTCGGAACAGAGTGAACAAAGAGGACACTGTTTTCAATCACCTCACAAGACTGGAGTTTTGTTTTTAAAAAGCCTTTGGTGCACTGGCTGCATTCACACGCACATGCAGCCCTGTTCGGCTCGTAGCTGGGGCCTACAACAATCTCACAATCATTTTTATTCATTGGCTATTTTGACACATCCATTAATCATTCATGTAAAGTGAACGGGGCTGTGACTACTTTTATTACAAGCTGGTTGTTTTGTCATTCAACTTATTGTTAAGTCACAAAATAGTAAAAAAAAATATCCATCTCATTGGCTGATTAGACAAGAGAAAGATATTCCACATATAATTGGTTAAGGATAAAAGCAGCAAATCATTTCATCTTAGTGAATCCTTGGCATTCCTCTGTGGTAAATGGCCAAACCATTAGTCAATTATCAAAACAGAATTAATTTTCTGATGAATAAATGTGTCATCACAATGTGCCACAACCAAATTGCTGTCTGACCAAATGCCAAAAACCCAGTGTTCAATATGTTATAATACAAAATGGGGAAAAGACAGTCATGCGTGTGACGTTTAGATGTTAGTCATGTTCATTACTGGAAGTGATCAATGTGCTCTTGATCAGATGATTCACTAATCGACTAATCACTGGGTTCAGGGAGCATTACAGCCGATATAAACAACTACGTAAGCTCGCAGCCCTCAGACCGGCGTCCATCCACACTTTGTGGGTCTGTTTGAGGAGGAAGAGGAGGAGGATGAGGGGTAATGGTGTTACAATAAAATGCAACCACCTCTTCTCCAGATTACTGGATTAGCCTAACCGGGCGGCAGCAGGCCACTCAGTCGGATCAACACGCTCACACATCACGGCTCTTAACTTGGAGGAAAAACAGTAAAAGGATGGAGCTCAGATACCAAATTCAAAGGAAACGCTGTCGTGCCAGATTTTGTATTCCGCACATATCCCACCCCAGCCCCCGGAGCTCATCACAGGCCACAAAAAAAGTCCACTCCCGACCACACCAGGACCCCCAACACCCTGTTCCCTGAGAGTGTCCGTCCACCAACTCACAATAAACACCGAAAAGAGCAGGGAAAAACGGGGACAAGGCCAGTCACAGCCAGCTGGCGGATATAATGTCGATAACATCACAGGAAAGCAACTTCACGTCGGACGGACTCATGCCCATGTAGAGAAAAATTTAACAGGCTTCTTGTTGTGACCTTGCCGATAAAAGCAGCGGGTCCTCCTACCTCTGTTTTAACGTCCGACAACCCGGAGAATATGACAGCAGTCTCATTTCCAACGCGATGCTCCACACAGTTTGCAGAGGTTTACAGTTATTCTGGGCGCTGTCCCTCTCCTTGATTTCGCAGTTTTTTGTGTCCACAGTCAAGTTAGCAGCCGTTACTGGAAACGACTTCCGGTAACAGGTTTTCACTATAAAAGCTCCCCACGTGAACAGAAATTTGCAACTGATTTGAAAGCACATAATGCGCAAAAATCAACGGTGTTACGTATTTAAATGTATATTTTACTGCGCGCCCACACACACACACACATACACACATATATATATGTATATTTGCACCAGCAGGACAATGTGTCATGCCATGCCGCAAAAACTGCTCAGAAATCGCCCAAGGAACGTGACAAAGAGCTTAAGGCCTTGACCTGGCCTCCAAATTCCCCAGATCCAAATCTGATCGAGCATCCTTGGGACATGCTGGTATGTTTTCTCGCAACCCACAGGACTCACAGGATCTGCCATGAAGCTCCTAGTGCCAGACACCACGGGGCATCCCCAGACTTCCTACGTCCATACTTTGACATGTCAGAGCTATGTCCAATCCATAGAGGCCCCACCGTGGATGGGCAGTATGTCTGGGGTACTGGCACATCCCACAGATGCTCAGTCGTATGGGGAACTGGGAAATTTGGAGGCCAGGTCAATGCCTTAAGATCTTTGTCATGTTCCTTGGGTCATTCCTGAGTAGTTTTTGCGGTGTGGTATAGCGCATTGTCCTACTGGGGACAGCAGTCATAATAAAGTCAAATAGACATTTGTTATATTAAGTATTATAACTACACTAAATTTGTGTCAGTTGTTAATACCTGACACGCTTAGGCCTCCATTGTCAGTAGTCAACAGGCACTGTGAACTGCTGCCATCAAGCAAACGCTACCAGAGTGTCAAATCTAGGACCAGTAGACTGCTTAACAGCCTCCTCCCAGAGGCTGTTGGGATGTTACACAGCTAAACTGGACTCTGTATTCCATGCACCTTATAAATACTGCACAGCACTGCACATGGTCACTTTAAATGCCAAGTGTCACTTTTTCTGAAAAAGGTCACTGCTGATGTGTGATGTGTGAGTGTCACACTGGAATTTTAGATAGTTAGGGTTTTATTGTATTTTATTGCTGTCTACTTTATGGTATTTAGTGTTGGAACGACCCTCTGCAAGCACTGTTTCGTTTTAGCTGCATTACTGTTGTATGTTTGGTGAGATGACAATTATAGCCTGATTTGATTTGATGTGGAATGTTTGATACTCCTTTGGGGTTGGGGTTGATATTGTAACAAGACATGCCATATGTACAACACTGTTGATAGACGACATAGGCTGTTGGGAGTACTTTGACATTTTGCGATGGATACCAGATATCAAAACTCAGGAAAGCTTTGCTTAATATACAACAATATTGTACACAGTCTCACTGGGAAAGGCTCACTTGGCTTACTGTGCCTTAGAAACATACAGCCAAGCTACTTTATATACTAGAAGCCAGCAACGTTCCAGAATATGTACATGAAAATACAGTTTGGGCCATTACTTTCATGGAAAATCACCCTTAGGAGTAACAAAAAAAAAAAAAAAAAAAGTAAAATAAAAGCATTTATTTTATTTTGAAATGTCGCTCGCCCAACCGGAAATCATGTTTCGGCTAGTTGCTGTGGCAACAGGGATGGATGTCCCTCGGTCTGTCACTGTTTTCCCCGTTGCTGCTTGTGCTTCGCTGGCGACGCCACGGTGAATCCAACGGAAAAAAACAGACACAAGGAGTTTCCGAAAAAGAGGAAGGAGAAAAAGTGTCAGCGTCTCCCACAGCCTCAGCCGTCACCCATGGGTGGCCCAGTACAACGTGTAGGTTCAGTTTTAGCAGTGAAATCTATCAGGTGCGGCGGTGTCTGGCCGTTGGTGTAAAGTTTGACCGAGCCGGGGAGGGGGCGGCGATGAAGGACAGCATGTGGCGCTTTTTCCTCCAGATTTCCTCCAAAACAGGACGTAGCAGCTGGCACAACCGAGAGTGCTGCTATTAATCTGCCACATTAACTAGTTTAATAACTCCCACTGTCGTTTAAAACTTAACTGCGCGTTTAATAGTATTTACACAGACGGAGGGTCGAGCTAAGTGGACGATAGAAAAGCTGGAAAAAGCTAAGTTAAATACCACTACTCACGGGTTAACTAAGTTTTAACAATTTAATGCAACTAAAAGTCTCCTACCACTATCACTAGCAAACTAAACTAAGTAACGTTAGTTAAACTAAGCTAATTAGTTTTATTAACGTCACTGAACGTTAGCAAGTTTCGAATCAGTCCATTGTTGTTTTTATTAGCATTACAGCTAGCTACAACACTTAGCTTTAGCTAATTAGCTAAAGTAACAGCAACTTGCACAGCTATTGCATGACTAGGAGGTTCCCAAACCACAAAACCACCAAGACTCAAAACGTCTGTGTCGTCAGGATCGACAGAAAACATGGAGCTAAGTAGTTCAGAGTATCAAGTTAAATACTGTATTAACAACTAAAACATGCTAAATGTATGTTTTACAAACTGGTTGGCACAGAAGTTTAACTATAATACTGTGTTTCTCCATGTTTGTTATAGTAGCACTGATACCATGTAAACAGAATCATCTGGAGCCAATACCTGGGGCTCAATGCAAGTGTGAAGCTGCTCTTTGTGCTCTCTAGCAGCTAATACAATGGGAATTAGGATTTTGAGAATAAAGATGTCCTTTATTCCAGTATGATTTTAGGCACATTACCAATCTGGCTTTCCACTGAAGCACACTGCAGCCATTTACAGATTTTGTTGGTATAAATAACAGCACTAGAGTAATAGAAAACCTGAGGAATATGGAAAAATATAATGGAATACCAGTGAAGGCATTTTAATTTGCCCAACAGGCTCTTCCCACATGACCTCATGTGACATGTCACATGCAGAGAAGTTGGTCAGTGCTTTTGCGTCATGTTTTTGTCTATTGGTTTCAGTCAAATTTGAGACAGTATGCATCAATGCCACAGCAGACAATTTTTGAATGAAAGTGTGACTGACGATCCTATTAATGATAGACACCCGTTTTATTGGTGGGTAATATTTGTCAAAATTAAGTGGAGATAAAAAGTGTAAAGATGGAGGACGTATGGTCTTGTTTGTTTGCAAGAGAGCTGCAAAACTCCTGGTTGACCCTACAGTGAATAACAGCCACCACAGCCCATGGTCATGTAGACAAGATGCATCCTGTGACTGCAGAAGCTGAACCTCGAGTCACAATTCCCAAGTTTAAAAAAAAAAAAAAAAAAGTGATTTGAGTCAAATCCCAGTTTAAGCAGAATGAGAATAAATGGCTTAAATTAAAAAGTCATCAAATTTCGACATCTGAAGAATACCAGTGTGAAGAACAGAGTAGTTGAGACAAATCCACTGGTGTCACGTCAGTTCATGTGTTCTTTAGACAAACAAATGAGTGAAGATCTTTGTATCAAGTTGTCCATTTAATAAAATAGATTTGCAAGCAAAATACACTGACATTTCTGTATTAGCACTCAGTTGTTTCTCAGCTTATTTCCATTAACAATGCTTCTACCCTTAGTTTTTTGGGGGCTGTAACTGTACAACTAACACGTTAACTTCTCCAAAACTAGACTGATTTTAAATATCCATGATTTAGATTATTACAGCTGCAGAAACCTAAAACATCAGTCTCAATGTCTACTTTTTTTTTTGTTTAAATTGGTTGTACAGTCATACATCTGTTCCCGTCCTCAACAGTTATTAAAATGTCATTCAAGCTGCTATGTTGCATTGCATTGCCAATGGTACAAAAGAAAAAACATCAACCCAAAGTGGAATGGCTACAAAAGGGAGCGAAACAACATTCTTTCCTTGCACCTATCAAGTGACAATGTTTAGTACATAAAAGTCATCTAAGGGTGTTACAGTAGCAACAAAGGAGCGTAAGATAAGCAGTCTATTAAGCTCTTAAAAACTAGAATTGGCTTTAAAAAAGTAATTAATAACCACAGAAAAAGAAACCAAAAAAGAAATATTCTCTCTTACAGTGGCTGTGATTAACAGCAGTATCGTGTTTCTCTTCTCATGATATTTGATTCAGTGACTTTAAACTGCGGCCTAATTGTACTTTTCTTCTGCTGCTCAAAAATGTCAAACCCAAACAGCAAATTTTCATCTCCAAATCTGACTGGAGAGCAGTTTTCTGCCCTAACTGAGAGTTACACTATATGGAGCTCTTCAGTGAGGAAACACTGACTGGATTTATGGTCCACATTATGGTTGTACAACTATCTACTTACAACCTCAACTTAACGGCACACAGATGCATAACAAGTAAAACAAAAAAACAGAAGGACTTAGAAAGAACAGAGATTAAAATAATTGCCCAGATGTTTTGTAAAATTACACGCACACAGTCTAGATTCAGGGAAGAGTCTCTCTACTATGTTAAAACAGAATGTATTCAGAAGAGATTTTGTAATGTATTTAATGTAGCATACCACACGACAGAGCTAGATACTGCTGTCAATTACAGCCACCCCAAACTCAAATGTACTGACATGATTTTTTTTGGTAGGTAAGTCCTTATTAAAAATCTTTTTCACTCATCCAGCTCTTTATCAATACATGATTAAAAAGCAAATCTTAAATTACGAACAGTGATGTTTTTTCTGTGCAGGATGCAAGTGTTTGTAATCCTAAATGCCAAGAATTTAAAAAAATGAAGACGTGATCAGGGGTCTGTGTGTGTTTACAGGTTTGACCCTCACATCCATCACCGGTCCATCATGCTGAGGATCATCTCAGGGGTCAGGTCTCCATTGGGTGGGGCCTCGGACAGCTGCACCCCTGGTGCTGTCCCCTCTTCCTGGGGCAACTCCTCCAGCTGGATGGTTGACTTCCCTCCACCGACCACGACCTCCTCTACGGTCTCATCGTTGATGTCCTCTGTGTCATCATGGTCGCCTCCAACCTCCCTCTTCACAATTATGTCATCCACCTCTCCAGTGGCCTCGTCCTCCACACGGATGATAGCAGCCGCTGTTAAGAAAGTTACAGGTCAGATTCTGGTATTAAAAGATATGTTTTTTCACAATGTTAAAAATATTTCTAAAAGGAAACAGTGATGCTTTACATTTTAGCTATGATCACACTCCATTAGCATCCTGTAAGTGTTATGGTGTGTGGCTCAGAAACACTGCCAAAACATGCCCAAAAGTATGGTAGCCTCATACTTACCATCTGGTTTGCTCTTTGGGGGTCGTCCACGTTTCCTCTTGACTGGTGGTTCCACAGGGGCTGGGATAGGGACGACTGGTGGGGCCTGATCCACCTCAATCTCACTTAGCTCCTCCTCCTCTATGTCATCTAGTTCACCCTCTACAGGTGAATGAGGACATCGAGGAGAAATAAATTACATTTTGACACAAGCACATTTCCTGACAATCTTAGGGCCCTGACACACCAAGCCAAAAGTTGGCAATTGATCAATGTCAGGCTGTTATATGTGTATGTGTTCGTTGGCTGGTGACTGTGGTCCCTGTGATGCGCTCACGTGCAACTTTTTGGCCCAGACACCAGCGATGCAACAGTTGGCCTTCATTGCCACTAGTCAGTTTGGTGTGTCTAGGCCTTAACTCAGTTGTACCATCACTACAATACATGCTGAACTGCATCCTGGTTGGGTTTTATGTGCCAACTTAAAGCAACAAATTTGCCTGATCCTGTCCAATCTTCAGTAACCAAATGTTATCAAGACCGATGAGTCCCTTGGCCAAAACAATATACTAATGAGCATTTTCAGCAGACTTGAAGATTAAAATTTACAAAATGCAGAGAGCAGCTTTTCACAGCCAGGAAATGGTAATGAGCTCCTTTACTTATTTTAAACAAATTTCATTGCATACTCTGATGTCAAAATGAGGGACTGAGATTTGCTACGTATATAATACCTGTGTTGTCATCGTCATCGTCGCCTTCCCTCCTGCTCTGCATCTTCCTCTTCCTGCCACGACGACCCTTTTTCGATGTGGGAGTTCCATTTTCTTCTTCAACTTCACCTGTGCAGTTCTCACTGTGACGCAGCATTGTGTTCTGTGGAGCATGCACACATAACCATTACAACTTAGTGACATAATTTAAAATAAGTGCATGTATGTGCTAAAACACGAAGCTCAGCCCTACCCTGCGGGTGAACGTCTTGCTACACTTGACGCAGACGAAGGCAGTGGGGACAAAGTTGGGATCATGGTAGCGCTTGAAGTGCATGTCCAGAAGCTGCTTCTGCCTAAATGTTTTCTCACACTGGCTGCAGGCAAATGGCTTCTCCCCCGTGTGTGTACGCTTGTGCATTACCATGTGGCGTTCCTATGAAGAAATGGGTCAGAGATAAATTGTCATCTAGCATGAAAAGAAATTAACTTGGAATAAGAGCTTCATATTCCTCATGACACACACCTGTCTGCAGCAGTAGTCACACTGTTCACACTTGAAGCGTTTCTCATTCTTGTGGGTCTTCTGGTGTTGGATGAGAGCATATCGCTCATGGAACACAGCATCACAGTAACGACATTTCTTTCCCTTCTCAATAAATGAATGCTGCTTCCGCAAGTGAACCCCTGAAATAGAAACAGAATAGAAACGTTCACATCAAAGCTCCAGTGACCGAACCGGCGAGTTTAAGACATTATTTCAATTATATAATGTGCATGATGTGAAGTAACATGATTTCTCTCACAACCCTGGTTTACATGGACATACTTCATGATCTCAGAATCTAAAGACCCTCATAAATACCAGCCTTAAAAGTACTTCCCTGCTATTTTTTTCTGCAGCTGATCACATTTAGTTTTAAGCAAAAATGACAACACATTACTAACCAAGGTCACTCTTGCGTGCGATGACAGTATCACAGTGTGGGCAGTGGAACTTGGCCACGTTCTCCGTGTGCTTCTGCAGAATATGCATCTTCATGGTGCCGCTTTGTGTGAAACGGGCATGGCAGATGTAGCACTCGTACGGCTTTTCACCTGCACAAAAGAGGAGAGAATTTAGTATGTGAGGTTCTCTTCTTAAACCTGTAGTAAGACTTCCCTCTGCAAATAGATGATGCAAGAATGTTACCTGAATGTGTTCTCATGTGTCTCTTCAGCTTGTAAGTGTCCCTACTAGCATAGCTGCACAGACTGCACTGGAAGGGTCGCTCTCCTGTATGGGAGCGGATGTGCCTTTTCAACTTACTAACCTAAAAAAAAGAGAGCTAAAGATTAAAATACAAGACTTACCGTGGGTGTTAACTACAGACGAGAGAGGGACCTAACACAGATCAACATTTGATTACTTGCCTCCACGCTGCAGTAGTCACACATGGAGCACTTGAAGGGCTTCTCGTGTGTGTGTTTGTAGCGGCGATGACGCACCAGTTCACCACTGGTCACAAATGCCATGTCACAATCTGTGCATTTATGTGGCCGAGTGCCTAAAAAAGTTGAACGAAATGAGAATGAAGGAACACTGCCAAGGTTTGTTAATGGAAAAGATCTATTTCTTCTTTGTCTAATGGTAACATGAAACAAGAACAGTTGAAACATGGCTGAAAAGTTAAGAAACTCTTGACTGTGTAGTGTTAACGTAATGGGAGAAATAACAAAATTCCTAGTAAATCATCCAGTTAGTTCCAGCTTAATTCTTACAAATTTATCTGAATTATTACAGAATGTAGCATTTTTTTAGTTAACAAGTACAAGTACGGTTCTTTGATTTACCTGTGTGTGTATTGAGGTGGTTTCTCAGCAGTGTAACAGTTCGAAAAGCCCTTCCACACAAGTGACATTTATGTGGTCTCTCATCTGTGTGGCTCTTCATGTGTCTGTCCAAGTTGGAGCGCCTTGGACAGGTGTAGCTACACAGCTCACACTGGAAAGTCTTCTTTACACCTGAGTACATTTTAGGATTATAAAGAGAAACATCACATAAACAAATCATAATCGAAAATGTGTCTTCTCACAGTCATCTTCAGATACTAAAGAAACGTTGATGTCTAACCTTTTTTCTTGATCTTTGTGGGCTTTGGTGGTTTCATGTTGCCCACAACCTTCTCAGCATTGACCTCAGACAGCAGCCCCTCCTGCTGCTCTTCCTCAAAATCGTACACAGAAACATCCATGTCACGATCGCCGTCTCCATAGCGCAGACGGCTCTTCTTTCCTTTCTTCCCTTTACTACGGATACTGGTGATGGGCTGGTAGTCTGGGTCCTTAGACCATTCTGGGTCTTCTTGCTGAGGCACAGTGGCTTCGACTTCTGCTGCCTCTACCCCCTCCTCTGCCCTAACCGCTTGAAACTCCTCATGGGTTGCCTGGAGCTCCTCATGCTCTACAGTCTCTACTTCACCATTGGCACCCACTTTTACCACCTAAAAGAAAAGATTACATATGTGTCTCATTGTGACCAGACTATTTTTCAACACAAAAGTTTGCTGAGAATGCAAAGTTGAGGACATAACTAACCTGGAAGCCCTCAGGCAAAGGGAGGGTGTGACAGATAACCGGCTCTGCATCCTTGTTGACTGCTGAGGCATCAACATATGTGGCCTGGAGCCCCTCTACAGTTGCTGTTGTGACAGGTACCTGCACCAGCTGAAGCTGGCCGAGACCTAATGCAGCTCCTGCCTGCTCCTCCATGTTTACCACCTACATAGAAGAAAAACCCTTTCAACTTGACCACACTACATACAACATTTTACAAGACCAGTTACCAATAATCCAACATTAGTTAAATGTTATCGCTTAACCGATGTTCTATACCAACCTGCAGCGTGATGATCTGTCCTTCATCTCCACCTGTAACAGTCACTGTGCCACCACCCTCCAACACCTCCGTCTTCATTTGCAGCAAAGTTGGATCGAGAGCGTCCATCACCATCATCTCCATGTTCTCAGCCACTTCCCCCTGTTGAGCCATGGCTGATCCTTGTATCAAAGCCTCTCCACCCTCTGGCAGGACCTTTCCTTCAGGAGCCAGGACCGCAGCCTGAGTGGTCTCCATGGAAACAACCTCACCCTCCATGGCAAGGGGGTAACTAACACCCTTAAAAGGAGAAGCAATTTATCAGAAAGTGAGAATGACTTATAATTTTGATAACAAAAAATAGGAGCTGAAAATATGTTGTTTGTACATGTGGAGCCGGTTTCTATACATCAGTACACTGCCAACAGTCCTCTGTGAGGGGGTTTCCCTCAGTAATTGGAACTTCTTGTTGTTTGGTTTTTACAAATGCCATGAGCTCAACAAATGACTGCATGTCCTTTTGCCTCTAAAGGAAGTGGTAGTACCAGATGTGGATACTTAAACTCCACTGGGAGCCAGTGTGTTGTTTTATTTTGATAACCTGACCCTTCAACAGATGAGAGGGGCAACTGATTTTCTAGCATTTAATGATCTAATCAGAGAATACTTTATACATTGCTAGCAATCGACGCGTTTCACTTCATACATATACAGAGTCAACACTCAAACTACAAGTCTTTGTGATATGGATTATCGAGTTTTAGTCAATCTATCCACGTGTGGGAGCAGGGTTGGAAATACTTTTTGACCACCTACCACTGTGGCTGGTGGAGTCCTAAATCTGCCAACCACTCAACAGATTGGCATTGGTTTTGGCATATTTTACTAGCATTTGGTGCTAACTTCCAACCCAGTGTGGAATCCTATACTCCAAGCAAGTGACTGCTAGTTAAAGTGCCAGAAATAGATTAAATTTAAGTGTAATTTAGATGTTATGTAGTGCACTGGGTTACTAAAAACGTGCCAAATAGAGACAGTCCCTCGACTATATCCAGCATTCATCTCACCATTAGAACCCCGAGGTATATGTAACGTTAATGAAGGACACCCTGGTATACTCTGATTTCTAGACTGAGTTTTATATAAAGATAATCCACTGCACATCTGGCCGACTGTGGAGAGTATGGGTCAGATAAAGTAGTACATGGAGCCTAGAGTTTAATTAAGTGAACAAACCGTGTTAATTCATCATCTGCAATCCTACTATAGCATTGTACGACAGTGAGGTAATGTTAAAGTTTGAGAAAAGTGACCGTTTACGTCTTCCTGTGTTGATTAGACATTGATATCTGTCGATCAATCAATCGATACTTCGGAGTCACTCGTTCGCCTGTTTTTTAAAACGCTTACTTTATGGCATCCTGTTATCAAGTCACAGTTTATTAGTCAAAACAAACGATATATTGTTTAGACGGTACAAACTACTTAGACATCAACTCGTGTTAACTCGGGAGGCGCGAGTACGTCTGAAAACAGGAAACAAAGGGCACGATAAGATGGACGTCAGGCCTGAACAAACTTAAAACAGAAATATTGATAAACACAGCCATCCCTGTGCCATTACCCCAAAATATCAGCCGGAAAGCACCAAAACACTCAACCGAGACTGGGAGTTACAGTTTATAGACAGATTTAGTGTATTTTGGATAACGATAGAGGGAGACAAACACCCCCCGCCAGCCGCCTGGTCGGTAAGCCCTACCGTGACACCTAGAGGCCGGCGACGGCTCCTACAAAAACGTTTCCGTGTTTGGAGGCAAAGTAACGGCTTCACTTACTCCCGACTGCTTCTGTTCCCCGTTATATTCAGCTGGATGCTCGGTGCATGTGGTTGTTCCTCCAAGTTCCGGTGTGAACGTCCGTACGTGCTGCGCGCCGGACTAAAAATTTTCTCCCGCTTAGGAAGAGTGGGCCTAACACAAAATGGCGGCCCTTATGAGCTACCGCGCCTGCGCAAACAAAGCACCCGAGGGCGTAAAGGGGAGTGGTCGAGCTGTGAGCTGAAGGTGATGGGCGCCAGATTTGAATTCAGGCGTGGGCGTGGTGGTGGGAAGAAGAGCAACAATGACCGAGAGAACAGAGAGTACTGATTAGTTTTCTCACGAGAAATGCAGATCGGTTTTACCAGAGCATGACTAATAGGTCTTCAACACCTCTTATCCCATGTTAAATCGAGGTTACAAGTGATTTTGTGAATAAAAGTAATTCTTAAAAACAGTCACTAGAGGGCAGTGTGAATATTGTAGGTGAAGGGCGGGCCCCACTACACAGAAAGTCGTGATTATACACTATCCTCGAGGTCTTTATGTGTAATTGTGTCACAGAATGGATTGAAGGTGACATTTACACATCCAAATAAACACATGTATTAGTCATAGTGGGTTGCAGGTTTTTATTTGGGTGTAAAAATGTCACCTTCAATCTAATATGTGACACAGTTACATACAAAAACATTAATTTCCACATCTTGTCCCCCACACAGTGTTGTCTCTGTTATGCCTTTCATTTGGTATGGTCTAAAATCCTGATACCATGGTCTGGGAGGGACAAATGAGCTGCTGGGGTTTTACTATTACTGTTTATTACACTCCCTGCACTGTTTACAGTTTATTTAAGTACATCCTGACCTCAGTGGAAGTTAGGGATATGGAATATTTAAGAGCAAAACTGAAACCATGGGGTCTCTGGTGGTTTAGGAGTTAAATGATACTGGCCATCAGTTTCAATGTCCCTGGTTCAGTCTGGCTGGGCACTTTTGCTGCACATCATTCTTCTGTTCCCCTGCCGATATCTGGACAGTGACTTTACATTTTACTGAATCTTTTGCCAGCTAACTGTTCTACATAAACATTCTTTTATATATTTATATATGGCTGTATGATCATATTTACATGACAGACACATCCAGCTTCTGCAGTTAAAATAACTCAATTCAGAATTTGTAACACTTTGATATAAAAGTATAATTTAGACACTGATTTATGACTGTAATAGTTACCTAGCTGACCAGAGTGAAGTTTTATCCTGAAATTAATGTTTTAAGTTTTCGTGGTTTAAAATATTAATACACATGTTAATACACAACTTGCCTCTCAGTTAAAATAACCTTGGTGTATTACATCTGCACCCTGGCATTAAAATAGCTGATGTCATTACTCCACATGGAAAATGTG
Organism: Epinephelus fuscoguttatus; assembly: GCF_011397635.1. NCBI lineage: Eukaryota > Metazoa > Chordata > Actinopteri > Perciformes > Serranidae > Epinephelus > Epinephelus fuscoguttatus. The sequence continues at coordinate 25,923,816 of NC_064753.1, read as the reverse complement.
ACATGGGTTCATGAGTGGAAAACAAGTTACTGTATTTCTAGGTTGTTGAGTTAGGTTTAGAGTTAAGCGCTGAGAAAGGAAACAGTCCTTTCCAGGGGCATGGGTTTCATTTCATCATTGGAACAGGGTGTTGGGGGTGTCAAACACTTAATTTTCTGCATTTTAGTGATTTTTGTATGCACCAGTTTGTGCCTTCTCTGCGTCAATTTATGGTGTAAATGTCTTTAATTTTGATCCAAAGAAGTCCTCTAACTATTGGGGGTTCTAAATATTGAGGTGGGTGTTTCCCTTGTGTCCCCCCTGCTATCTACGCCTATGGTTCTTTGAATACTTTTCGAGAGAAAATAGAAATTGTGTGGATTAGGCCAGTTAATTAAACAATTACAGTCATAAATCAACATTGAATGATATGAATAATTCCCTTATCTGCCACTAAAACCAGTGTAAATGATAGATTTATATCAAAGTGTTTCAAACTGGGAATTGAGTTGCTGGATTTGAATATCAAATATTCAAAAACAGTTCCCATGAAACTCCCTACACGCGCCTTCAGGGGTATTAGTAGTATAATTAAGATACATAGAGATTGGTGCTTGTGGGTGTGTGCCTGTGTCTTATTTTATGGTTTCTGAGCAAGTCTTACAGCTAATTATCAAGATATCTAACAATCCTCTCAGGACTATTTAGTACAGTTTCCTCTAGTATTGGTGAGACATCTCATTTTGAATTACAGAATTTCAGAGCATCTTTTCCGCATATAAAATAAATTATTAATTTGTTACATAACCAATAGAACATTTTGTTCATTTCAGCTGTTTCCTTTGCAGTCAACTCGTATGCATATACTTGTCATAGGCTTGGATGCAGGGATGAAACAGATGTTAGTGTGGTCACTTTATTCCTCCCTCTCTCTTCCCCTTCTTATTTTATCACCATCTTTTTCTCATGGTTTTCCTCTTGGAGGGGAGGGGGCAGAGAAAGGCAAGGTTCTGTTGTCAGATCTGTCAGTCTAGCCAGCCTGGCCCCTCCCACCTCAGTGGAGGCATTACATACTGCTGCTGCTCGTGCTCTTAGCAACGGTGCCTCAGCAACAGAGCCACGGCAACAGAGCTCCACGGCAACAGCGTGCCGTGTCTCCCCAATGGAGCTGCCATTGGGCGGACCAGCGCTCAGGCACTACACCCAGAGCAGACCGAGACCTCACCGACAAAAACTGAACTATCGTCCCAGCAGACCACAGGTACTGTGAAGGAGGATCAGAGAGGTTTTTGTAAAAATGGAGTGTGAGGGAAAGGTGGTGTGTGTGAGGAGAGAAAATGGAAGGGGGGGAGAGAGGAGAGATGTAATAGGGTACAGAGGGGAGAGGCAGGGGGAAGGGAAGGATGGAGGGGGAGTGCTGTAAAAGATGCCTGGTCCCTGCTTGAATAAGGCAGTCCCATTGTACCGGTCACCGGCTGTTTGATGAACCCACACTTGGTATTTTCTGTGTGTAAGAGCATGATGAGTATGTATGAGAGCGAGTGGTAGTTTGGTCTGAATGTCTTCTCTTTCTCTCACTGAAAAAATCTCCTGCTGTTTGTATTTTTTCAGGGAATTATATCAAAATGTGTGTGATCATCTCCATTTTCCACTGAGCTGATCATGTTGTCACAGAGCTATTAGGCTGTAGACATAGAGTCACTCCCTTGGAGCCAATGGCCAGGGAGACCAAATTCAAGCAATTCCCCTGACAGGATATCATGTATCGGTGACTTCTGCTAAATTTGTGTTCTGCAGTCAACCTCCTGGTTTTTATTGCTACTTGTGTCTACAGATGTTAATATGATCAGGATGATGCAACACTGTATGGTTGCAATTTTGATATCACATTACCTACATTGGCAAAATGAGTTATGTTGCTCTCATTCTGCATGTAAAACCAGTGACGCCCCCCCATTGTACGTTACTGAGCAACTGACTCCCAGGAGGCTGGTTTGTAGCATGACTGGATGAGAGATTCAAACCAAAATACACCTATAGAGGCAGGAGAAACACTAGTGCCAGAGTGTGTGGGTTTTTCAGAGGTGAGGGTTATGTAATGTAAAGTTACATATGATACAAGTTGCTCTTCAGCATCAGTTTGTTTGATCTTTGGTGTGAAATGTTTTTCTGTGTATGTGTGTGGAAATCAGGAGACAATAATTGAGAGTGACAATGAAGTCCTTGAGCTCATGGGGAGAGTGGATGAAGGAGTTGAAGAGTTCTTTACTAAGAGAGTACTTCCTACTGATACACTGTGAGTATCAACAGCTGCCTAATTAGCCTCTTTATAGTTCCTTGATACTTAGCTAATTTAGTTCCTAATAATACTTTAATAAAAGTAAGCTGGTTGTACACATTATTGGCTTGATATACAGACTATGATCCTTTATGTAGGAAAAAGCAAGATGAGGAATCTATCACAGTGCACGAAGTGGCTCCTGCCAGCTCTGTCCCTTGTCCACCCCCGACGAAAACACTCAGGAGGAAGCTTGGTGACTTCTTTACACTCAAAAAGAGACGAGGTCTGAAATCAGAAACAAGCCACGAGGGGCGACCCAAAAAGGCCTCTATCGCTGATCTCATTCGTCCGCTCAGGGAGGTTGCCAGAGCGGAGAAAGAAAAAGATAAGGACCGAGTCAAGGAGCACGACAAGGAAAATGAAAAGGAGAAAGCGAAAGAACATCCCGGTGCTGTTACTGGAGAGTCAGCTGTTCAGGAGACACCTGGCGCGCCGCTGAGGGGTGAAGCAGTGCCTCCCCGCCGAGCTCTCAGAGAGGGGAAGTCCCAGTCTCTCATTTTGCTGTCAGGATCAGCAGCAGCAGGGACTACCAATGCCCGAAACACTTCAAAGGTGAGTGTTAGTAGAATAAAGTCATATATACAATTATATCAGCAGATAAGTTTTGAAAAGCACTCACTACTTTGTGTTGCTTATTTCAGAAACAATTCGAAGGCCAACATAGCTTTGAACAGAAACTCCATCTCATGCTTCAACGTATTGGAGTTTCTAAAGCCCAGCCTGGAGAGACACAGGTGTGTGAATGTGTATGTCTGAATTAATATATGTATAGCGTGAGCTTGGGTGCTATCTATTTTTTCTTACCTTCACACTTTCCTGACATTTCATTGGGGTATATGGTAATGTTTGTATTTTTTTTTTTTTTTTTTTTTTTTTTAAAAAAAGCTGAGCTACTGGTCATAGAAGTCATTGTAGCATGTATGTCATTGTCTAGCCCACAATGCTATGTTTCAAATATGCTATCAGCCTACTTTGACAAGTCTTGCTGGGTTTAAATACTTATGGTCCACACAAGATAGGAAATAAGCGCCCTTCTTGCTGGAGGAGCTGATGACACCTATTGCCACAGCGGATTCGACACATCAGTGGGCTGAACAGGGATGATGTGTTGAAAAAAATCATGTGGCTAATAAACTGCTTTTGTAGTCATGTCAAGATAAAGTTATATGTGGCAATACTCCCAAAAAGGGGCAGAGACATTTTTCTTTTTTACTCATTCTGTTATTGTTATCCCTAGTCTGACTCACCAGATGTAGACTGTGGCTATAAGCCTGCTATTGGGCTGCTGATTTCAGCCACCATTCCCTTCCTGCCGCTATCTGCATCTTACTGTTTCCTAATCCCCTTCACTACGGTAAGCAACAACAACCTCCAAGCTAACAATATATATATAGTGGAAATGGCACGTTTTGATCAAGCAGCAACCTCCGGGGCTGAAAAATAAAGCCAACATGGAAGTGCTAAAAACTGCAGTTCCTTGAATGGCCACTGGAGGCTGGCTCCAGAAGTGAGTCAATCTCTATTGACACTAATGTTAAAATGCCCATCTTTACTTGCTTAGCTTATTTTCAGCATTCATGACAACTTTACGGTTGGTAAATTTTTATAAAACTCACCTGTTAACATGTTATTAAGGCTTAAAGTTACACATCATTAAGGCCGGGCCACTTTGAGTGAAGGGCTGTTTGCCGATAGTGTCCTCTTCTTCTCAGTCAGATCCACCCCTTGTTCCTTCACATCGCCAGCCTCTCACCCAAATGTGGTCACTTCTGGCTTCAAAAACCAAGATGGTGACGGCAGAGGTGGCAAACTCAAAGCTTCAAAATGGGAGTCCACAAACCAATAGGTGATGTCACAGCTGTTGCATCCATTATTTTTACAGTCCTGTGAATTGTTGTTAAGATCTACAACAAATTTAACAACTAATTAACGCACCTCAGAAAAGCCCAGACTTGATCTTGGAGGACTTCTCTGCCTGCTAGTGATCCATTTTCTGACATGACCACTCGGAGTTGATTAGCCACATCTTTTAACTCTGGTTGCGACAGGCACAAGTGACTGAGTCAAGTTGACTTCACTAATGTAAGGATCCGTTCTACTTCACATGCGCTTCTGTAATATTGTCGTAATAATGTTCTGCTAGAGCCACATACAGCCAGCAAATTGTCAGGGGTTTTAACAGATCCAGTGAGTTCTTCCAGAGCTAAAGTATAGTCATGCTTCACCTAGGGTACTGGTTATTGAATTATCTTTGTCTATAAAGTTCCACCAAAACAAGTTCACCCCTGCCCCTTTATTGCAAGAGCACTGTCGCTGTATCCACCCAGTGCTAAGTGTCGCCTAAGACAATCCTGATTGGTTTTAAGAAACATAAACAAGCCAGAGTGTTTTTTCCCCCATAGCAGAAAACGAATCTGTGAGTAAAAACCTTTCTCTAGCACTGACACAGTGCTGTGGAGATAGGTGTGGCTATGTGGTACTACCTTATCCCCACCACTTGCAGTTGGCATCTTTCTCACCTCAGCTGCCTGTTCCACCCGTAGAGACACTCTGGTGGTGTGTGCTGTGTATTACATCAACTCAATACAGCATCTCCCTATCAGTTTAATAGAAAGAGGAGCGTCTGTATTTTTTATGGCAATGAAAATCATATCTTTGGGATTTCTACATACCTGGGTATACTCTAATACCTTGATACCACCCAAGCCTGGTATACTGTAGGAGTCTCAGAAGTGTTTAATTGCCTCTTTCATTCTTGTAGAATCCGGAGGGAGAGATGAAAAAAGCAGAATCTGAAGGTAGGTTCCTTTATCTATTTGATGTGTAATATGATTAAACTCCTCTCTGCTCCAGCTTAGCATTAATGAAGCAGAATTAATCTTTGAAGTTGAGGGGTTTGTATCAAAGGGAGAGACTTTCTAACATGGATCACTACTCCATTACAAGGATGTAATATCTCTTCAGACTGATAAGGCTGCTCTCATCCATAATAGTGACATAATAGTGAATTAATTCCTCTGGTTAATGATCTTTGTGTCTCAGGTACTATCATTGACAGTAAACCTGAGCCACCGCCTACTTTCACAAAACCTCGAACGATGTCTGCATCATCAGGTAAAACACAAACACTGATTCAATCGCTCATATAGTACGTGTATGATAGTAAAATAATTTGCACATTCATTTTTTTCTATAGACACAAGGCATCAAATCCGCCCAAGTGTGTCAGCACACGAGTCAGCTGGGAAACCTGCTTTGCTTCCAAAGCCCGTTCTCAAGCCAGGTCCACCCCCCACAACATCTGGCCGCAACACACCTGAGAACGAGCTAGCCCAAATACAAGAAGGGGAGACAAACACGCCCACTAAACTGAGTCCAACTGCAGCTCCACCTACTCCTGCACTCACTACAACCACCGCTTCTACTGTACCGACAATCTCAAACTCAGTCCCTGACTCAGCTGATTTTACAAGTACTGTACCTCCCTCTGACACAGATATATGCACTGACTCTGTTAACCCCACTGCAGCAGCTACAACACCCACGAATGTTACAGAGCCTGACAGCAAACCCTCTATCGCTGAAGCTAATGTTACTACCACTGAACCACCCACCTCAACCTTAACATCAAGCACCACTACACCCACAGAGCCCCCCACCTCTGTCTTAGTTACTTCCACTTCCTCTGAGTCCATCACTCCAAGCCTCTCTGTCACATCAAACTCAACAACAGTAACTACGCCTTCCATTACCACCTCGGAAACAGTTTCTGCTCCCGGCAATGAAAGCTCTGTTTCCACAACATCAACAAACCTGTCAACTAAATTGACTCTCTCAGAGCCAAATGGTGTTCTCTCAGTCGATGCTGCTCCTGCTGCTGGTGGTGGTGCAGCTATTTCTGTCATCACCACCGCTTCTTCACCCTCCACCAGCATATCAGATATGCCGCCAGGCTCGTCTGCTGCCACCACTTCAGTTGCCGAAGCTTGTGATGATTCCACTTCAGTCACTTCCACTAGCTCTGCAACTGTAGTTTCATCAGTCACTCAAACAACATCTCCACCTCCTAACACAAGTGATATCGTTACAACTGCAGTTTCACCTGTTGCCTCCATCACCACTGCCTCCACCCTGATCTCTTCTACCCTCCCTCCCACCATCTCCACCTCTCCCACCACCACTACAAGCCCAACATCCACTGACTGCATCTCCACGTCCACCATTACTCACCTAGCCACCCCTGGCCCTGCTGATATATCTGTTCCCTCCACCTCCTCCAGTGAAACAAACCACACAGACACCCCTTCCACCGCCACCAGTTTAAACCGTGCAGATACCATGTCCACCGCCAGTTCAGCCACCACAGCTGCAATTTGCTCGCCACTCATGACTGACTCAGACCCACCTTACACTAACAACGTCAGCACTACCCTCACATCAACTATTGATAACTCAAGTGCTACTTCTCACCATTTGACCAGTCCAGCCCCCCCTAATGATAGTTCAGGCCAAGATAATGATGTGCAGGCATCTCCTGAAGAAAGACCCAGTGTAGAGCCTACAGAAAGGGGCACTGGTAAGTCATGAGATCTGTGAGTATATAATGTATGCTTGTATGTAATTGTCTACTTCAACATGTACATAGATGTATGCTGAATGCCATGTTTTGTGGATTTCCCCTCTCAACAGCAGATGACAAGCTTGAGATGGTTCATAAGAGCAAGCAAATTGAGGTGGATGAGAGCAAGAAAGTCGTCGACGGTGGGAAGGAGAGCGAGAGTGAAAATGAGAAACCGGCTCTCACTTCTAACAGTGAAGTGATAATGACAGAAGTGAAACCCGAAGAAGACACAGTGAAAGCAGAGGTGGGAATGCCTGAACCTGCATCAGGGAAAGATGGTGATCTGCATAGCAACAAGGAGACGACAGAGGGTCAAAAACAAGAAGAAACAAAGTCAAAGGGTGAGAAGTAATTCAAAAATAGATAAATGTCTAAAACATGGGACCAACTACTGTGACGGGGGCAGGAGAGACCACAGTAAAGGGTAAAAGGGGGGGAGACGATCCATGGCACTTCCTCCAGGGACCACCACATTACAGCAGCACACCACAAAGGGTGGGCCACTGGACCAAAGAACTGAGATCCCCTTGGTGTGATGTAATCAACAAATCCAGCAGTGTCTTTGTCCTTTTTTAACTTATGTTTGAATTTTTGCATTGCACGTATGATTATGTACCATAAGACAACTACTGTGGTAAAATACACCATGTTTACAATAGATGGATAAGAGACATAGTTATGACTATTAAATGGAATATTGAATTGACTGAGTCACTCCCTCTGCTTTTTTAATGTGTGATACATTATTTCTAACAATAATTCACGTTATCTGACAAGAAAACTTTAAGTCAAGGTGCACTTGCTTTTTCTGGAGCCCATGGTCTTCCTCAGTTGCCATGAAGATAGTTCAGTTGTTGTCAAAGGTGGTTATATCGTTGTCCCTGATCAAAGTTGTTAAAAGCTCTGGAAAAAGCTAGTAAGCAAGCATTGAGTTAAGGCTTTTAGCCAAACTACTGTCTCAAAGGTCAATAGTTCAGTTTTATCCTGAAATTAATGTTTGTTTGAAGCTTTCTGGGGTTAAAATGTTAATCCACAACTTGCCTCTCAGCTAAAATAACCTAGATCTACTACATTTGCACCCTGGCACTGAGAATAGCTGATGTCATTACTCCACATGGAAAAGCTGACATAGGTTCATGAGTGGAAAGGAAGTTACTGTATTCCTGGGTTAAGTTGGGTTTAGAGTTACCCGCTCAGAGAGGAAACAGACCTTTAAGTACTTTTTTGAGAGAAAAGAAATATGATCGTCATAGAGAAACTGTTTGGATCTGGCCAGTTAATCAAACTACTACAGTAATAAATCAATGTTGAATGATATAAATAATGTTCTATTAGGGAATTAAAATCTGATTTATAACTTGATATTGGTAGACTAAAAGTATTTCAAACCTGTCATAAAATAATTTAAAATCACAGGCCATACAGTTGGGAAAGTATAACCCTGGGTGCTAAATGGTATTTCTTCATTTTATTTCTGTTCTTGTAATACAAATGTAAGGTAATTTTCAAATTGGTGCATATGACAAGGTCATATTTTGTTTTACATTACAGCACTGCAGTTTTATCAAAGACACATAAGAGATGTTACATATTAGGCCGTATTACCTCTTGTTATGAAAGCCTTTAGTGCTCCATCACCCTCCCAGGGTTAGATTGCACAGCAGAATAAAATTCAAATGCTGAAATTGGGGTAATTAAAGACAATTAACATTTTCACAACTTGAGTACAGTGGCATTTTATTCAGGCCAAAATGTTCTTTACTTTATAATTTGCAGTTCAAATCAACAACTTAGATACTAATAAGGAGTTACTGTGTATTCCTGTGACAACGGCTGTAGTACAGAATGTAATGAAGGGGATCATCCTGTCACACAACAGCTGGAGGAGTAAAAGAGAGTATCCTGGGCTTCATTCACAAAATGTTTCTTGAATTTGATTTAATTTAATCAGAGGAAAAAAGTGGAAACCATAAAAATGCACTAGCTGATGTTCATCATCCAGACCAGCAGGTGTCGCTGTCGGGGATGTCGCCCAGGAAAACGCACGTCACCCGGAAGAGGAGGCCGAGGGAAACGTCGGGAGCGAAATTGTTGTGGACTGTCTGCAGAAGTGTTGAGCGTTTATTCTGCTATTGAGATAATCCAGCTACTTACAAACCAACTACCACCCCAGGTACATTTGCAGGAGGGTTTAGCCTCGTCGTGCTCACCTTAGAGATGTCGGTCGTGCCTCCCAGTCGCTCGGCCGCCGGCTGGCCGCGCGGTGGTGCCGTTCAGTTTGGGAACAAATACATCAGCGGGCCTGCGAAACCGCTCACACTGGAGAGGACCATCAACCTGTGAGTTCATGTGCAGTACAAATAATACTTCAACTATCAAAATGTGCCCGATAGTTACCGGACACCGACGACTGATAATTAAACCAATGTAACTAGCTCAATTAGCTAACTGTGCAACAATAACTGGCCGCCACACTACAGACAGGAGATACTAGTAACACAACAATGTGTTTCACACAATACATCAGTGCCCATGATGTGGACATACTTTAGACTTAAATGTGGTTATTCCCCAAAATATTAGTCTAAAGTATTACACGGAAATATGAGGTTAAAAAAAAAACCATAAGGGGTGATTATATAATGGTCAAGCATGTAGTTAGACGCTTTCATTGTTAGTTTCATTCAGGGGTCACTTTGTTTGAGGAAAATATCATTTCATTTTTAATTAGGGCTGCAACTAACAAATAAAAATGCTAGAGCTGAAATAATTGTTGATTAATCAAATAGTCGATTGACAGAAAATTAATTGAACACCCTTTGGTTAGGGATTAATCGTATTCGCAATCGTATTTTTTTTTTTTCCAAATTAAATATGCAAAAAATAAGTAAGTAAATAAAATGAACACAGGTTTTAGGTTTTCAAATGAAAATATCTGCTGTTTTGTTTTTCTAGAATTTTAAGATTAATTTTTTTTGGCTTCATTCGGCAAAAGAAGCCATTTAAATATGCCAAATTTGGCTTTAGGAATTTGTGATACACATTTAAAAAAAAATATTTACATTACATTTAATGTACCCAAGGAGTAATAGAGAAAATAATCATCAGATTAATTGTAAATCTTTTTTTTTAAAATAAATTTATTTATTTAATTTTATTTATTTGCATATTTGATTCATAAAAAACATAAATATTTCCACATTAGAAGCTGGATCCAAAACCATGGATCAGATTTTAACAAATTGTCACTGATGTTGCTGATCACGGTCACAATGCAGCATGTAAAATCATAAAAGGTTTAATTTAAGACTTAATTATATTAACTATGGCAAAATACTGAATTAAATGTAGTCTCTTATTTAGAGCTGAAACAGTTAGTTGTATAGAAAATTGATCTGTAATAATTTAGATAAATCATACATTAAAATCCATCATAGAGCCAAGTATTTGAGTTTTTCTGCCTTTGAAATTTGAGCGTTTGCTTGTTTTCTGTGTTTTATATAATTAGAAATGAATCATCACTGGTTTTTGGACTGTTGGACTTATAAAAGAAGCCATTTAAAGACTCTTGGGCCCTGGGAAATCCACTATTTCCTGACAAAATTGTATTATTATAGTGTTTATCACATCACATATTTACTTTATATAGCGTAAAGGTACAAATCACAGTGTAATGATCTCTGGTGATGCTTAATCACTGTTCATGTGTGTGTTTTTGTTTTTCAGATACCCTCTAACCAACTACACATTCGGCACCAAGGAGCCTCTGTATGAGAAGGACAGCTCAGTGGCTGCTCGGTTCCAACGGATGCGGGAAGAGTTTGATAAAATGGGAATGCGGAGGACGGTGGAGGGTGTTCTCATCGTCCATGAACACAGGCTGCCTCACGTCTTACTGCTGCAGCTGGGCACCACTTTCTTCAAACTGTGAGTAGCTGACATTCAGAGGCTCCTGTATGAAGCAGCAGAAATCATTTTTTTACCAAACAGTCGTCTGACGGTGTGCGTCTGTCCTGCAGGCCCGGGGGAGAGCTGAGTCCTGGAGAAGATGAAGTGGAGGGTCTGAAACGCCTGATGACTGAGGTAGCTACAGTACATCACAGCACAGTCTGAGCTTCATGTTGCTGTGATGATTGTGGAGTTGACGTATGTTAACTATTGTTTTGATGTTAGATCCTTGGACGGCAAGACGGCGTGAAGCAGGACTGGGTGATTGATGACTGTATCGGCAACTGGTGGCGCCCCAACTTTGAGCCTCCGCAGGTTATTACACCCCTATGACAATGATGAGTTTTGAGGATTGAATTAACTGAAGGAACACTTAAAATAGATATTGTTATTTCAGATATTTTTAATTCAAAGCAGAGCAGCAGTATTGAAATGTTTTAGCAGCATATGGTCAGCATTTGTTGTCCCTACATGTGCAAGTCACTTTGTCCACAAACTCCTGTATAGTTCATTTTCTTCACTTTCTTTAGGTTATAATGTCCAAAATACATAGCTTTTTAAGAATACTCAGTAATTGAGGACTGGTTGTAATCATACTTATTTTGTATTTCATGCTAACCCAACATTAACGTGGGTTTTAAATTCTCAAAGAGAGTAAAAAAAATGTGGCTGTTGTGTCAGACAAGCAGTGAGTGATTTCATTTCATGCCGACATGCTCCTCTCGGTGTAGAGTTACTGCACAGTGGAAATAAGTGCGGCACATCAGTTACTGACTTATAACGTACTGCAGATGGCTGCCATTTCCTGCCTCATAAATCCAGAATGAAACATGACAATGCACTCTGAATCCCAGGCTGAAGTCTCTGTGGTCAATCAGTGATGATGTAGTTTGTATCTCTGCGTACTAATGTGAACTGATCTGAAATTGTTTGTCTCGCAGTATCCGTATATTCCAGCTCACATCACCAAACCTAAGGAGCATAAGAAGCTATTCCTGGTTCAATTGCAGGAGAAAGGTCAGTATATCACAATGTAACTTGTGAAATGATTATATTTTACCAGTGCAGTTTAGTAGAAAATAAATGGTAGACGGATGTATAAATAAAAGAAGGGAAGACACATGAAAACAAGCACCATAATTATGATTCATGTTTCTACAGCGCTGTTTGCCGTCCCCAAGAACTATAAACTGGTGGCAGCACCGTTGTTTGAACTATATGACAACGCTCCTGGATATGGACCAATCATTTCCAGTCTACCGCAGCTATTGAGCAGGTATTCATTATGTCATATGTAAACAGCCTAAATTGACCTGAAATGCTGTATCGTTCTGTTCATTGTCACTGTGGTGTAATTAAAAACTGAAGGGCTGGAATCAAATATCAAATGAATTGTCTGTCTCAAGAATAAGTTATGTTCAAATTACTCACAAAACCTGTAACTTTTCTAATTTAATAAATTAGTATGTTTTGTTCATGATTGGATAATTATCAATAAATAAAAATTGTATCAACACCAGTCAGTACACCGAGAGCACAATGAGTATAAAGACTACTGAAGAGTCTCTACAGATAGTATCCATCCCTCTGAAATGTCTGATGACAGCACTGAAGACTGCACCACAGCTTCTTCTTTATACAGGCTGGGAAGCAAAATGAGATGTGAACACAGTTTTTGCAGGTTAAGACTGTACTTACAAAAATAAAATATCCGAGTTGAAGTTGTACAGCCCTTTGATGTACAGATTCAGGTGTGCAGAGATTTTTTTGTTTGATTGTTTTTTTGTTTGTTTTTTTTAGTCTTTTGACTTTAGCTTTGCTCAAGATGGGTTTTATTGCAAAGACATGCATTATTATGGCAAGAAAATTATCTAATTGTGCTGAGGTAATCCCTCAGAGCAGGAAATGACACCAGCGGACTCCTTAAACACACAGGGTTTTACCCAGGTTGACATGGTTTTGCAGGACCTAGCAGTGCACGCTTCAGCGAGCTCCATGAGCTGCAGGAAGACATTTGCCCAGAGGGCTTTCTGAGAGATTTCTCAGGAGAAAAGTCGTGGTTGGGGTTAAAATGGATGGCCCACTAGGCAAACTTCCTCCGTGTGTCCTCCGTTATTGTCTCAGCCTTGCTCAGCCTGTGCTCTAAGTGCACATTCATGAGTTTTCCACAATGGACTCTGAGTTTAGCAAGTTTTGTGCAAATAATGAGCCCCTCTGGGCGTCTGTTGATGCAAGACACAACACTGACATCAGAATACAGGCTCCCCCCATCTGAGTAATTTTTCGTTGGGCATAATTTAGTTAATCTAAATGTCAGTATATTTTAGCACAATTTAGTTGTACATATTTTCCAGTATAACATTATCATGGTCAATTTGAGAATTCATCAGCAGTCAGGTAGAGGTCAATTGAAAATCTGCAGGGAAGTCTAGTCATGTTTGCAGCTGTACCAGCAGAACCAGAGTGAAATAAGTGTATCTTCATAAATCTACGATTACAAGAAGGGTGTAGTTCCCTCAGGGTCTTCTGAGGGTTTAATGTCGGGGTTAAGGTAAAGATTAGATCAATAAACAGCTCTTTAAGTTACGGTTATGCAAGTTTGCCCAGCAAGTTGCATTCAAGACCCAGTGTGAGCTGACGAGAACGTGCATCAGGCACACAAGACTCTGTGATGCAGAATGTAAGGCACCGCCTCTTGATAAAACCCTGTGTTTTTAGGGAGTCCCACTCCTGCATGTAGTCTGAAATTTAAGGGTGCCCTGTGGAGCTTTCTTGTGTATATGTAACCATTATTCACCACAACTCATTGTGTGTATCTGTAAAAAATAAATGTGTTAAATGCATTTAATTCCTCATAAAGCATTTGTAAAGCTGGTTTCTTCTTTGAGTATTTTAAATTTCATATTGTCTACATCCATGGTTACTTGCTAACAATGTTCTTGCCTGCCTTTGGTGGCACATTGTTATGACCCACTCATAGAAAAACAGCACTAAAACTCCACAGGTCTCCTTTAACAGAGAAGAGACATTTAAAACATTTAAATGGAAAAGAAAAAAAAATGCATTGCAGTTATTGAGAACATCATCTCCTAACACAACAATAACTTATTTAATAATTATCTTTTTTAGGTTCAACTTCATTTACAACTAACTTGAGTGAGCAGAAGTACGTCTGGCTGTCTCTGTGAGTGCAGTCCTGTGTGAGTGAAGATGAGAGACAATATGGAGAAAAAAATACTTCTCACCTTTGGCTCAGCTTTCACAAAAGAAAAGCTTGTCATGTCAGGTATATTGACAGTTCACAGGGGTGTTTGTACTATTACAAGATAATGAAAATGTCATGTGTCTTTTTTTTTTATCTTGAGAAACTCTGGTTTTGTAGTAAGCAAGTCTGTATTCCAGTGTATTAAGAGTCTGATTTTATGTCCTCTCAGAGGAGGCCAATGTTTGATTAAACAAACTACATCATTGCGTTTCCTGTTGTTTTAACCTGTAACAATGCTGTGTAGTTTCTTTTTCTTTTTAATAAAGCGGTCTTTTGAGTATGTTTTTATAAAGTACAAAGAGCAAGTGAGTGGCTGACTGACACCTTATAAGTTTCAAAGTAAATACAAAGTTCTAATTTTTCTTCAGTTTATCCCAAAATTCAAAACGGAGATGAAGGCACTGGTACATTTTTGAACACAAGAGAAACTAATGAACTAAAGAACACATCACTCTCCATGTGAATCATGGTGTTATGTACTATTGCTCTGTGCGTAGACAATATCAGAAATATTTCTGATGGAAAAACAAATGCTGATGTTTTATTAGACCTGCCTCACAGATCTTAAGTGTGCACAGCCTTCAAGTGTTGGACAGAAGAATTGATCCATTGGTTAACTGACTGACTTTGCCTTGAAGTTTACCTCACCTGCAGCTGAGTGCTGCCACAATAAACTCCGCCAGCCACTTGTTATTGTCTGGGGTTAAAGTTAGATACATGCTGTGTTGCAATCGCATACTAAGTACTGACTCTAAGATGGTTTAAGTACATCACACTGGAAGAATGACAAAATAATACTGGCAGTGTGTTGTGTAGATGTACACTGTGGTCTTGCTGCAACACAGAATTTATATTTTGTAATAATAATAATAGAATTGACTGTGCCCATATTTGAATGCAGCCTGCATGATTTAATATCCATTAATTCTCTAAACTGCTTAACCTGTTCAGGGTTGCAGGTAGCAGGGGTCATCCCAGCTCACACTGCAACATTATTATATGCTATATATTGTTAAAGTCAAATCTGATAAAAACAAATTATCATAACCATGCCTTTATAGAACATTAGACCACATACTGGGCTTGTTACAATGCACATACCTGTAGGAGGGCTATTCACACTGCAGTACAGACCTGAGTGGACTGATTATCTAAAGCAAGGTGAAATAACTGATACTGAACTCAATATAACATTAAACATATAGTTAAATGATACTGTGGTGCAAGTATATCATACATCTATGAGCTTTAAGTCTGAATTTCATTCTTCAATGCTACCAAACAAGATTGCACTCAATTTGTACCATTGGCACATTTGAAGTTGGCAAAAATAATTTATTTTTGATTTATTCAACACCATATTCTCCAAAATTAACATTTTATAAGATAAAAGAGAACTTCTTATGCTAGAGATTACTCAAAAATTACATAAGAATAGAAACAGCTGAGTAACAAAGCAAACATAAGTACATAATAGGAGAATTGGAATCAGAAATGTTTTACTGCCAAGTAACTTTGTATTTACAAGGAATTTGACTTGGTGATTTGGTGCATAACAATAAACAGGGCACAAAATAAAAATACAGTACAGTACTGCAGTACAGTGCAAATATATATACAAGAGGGATTGATATTAATGATGGTAGGATGTGCATTTAACATAATGTCATAGTGTGTCAGGATAAGAGTCAACAACAGTAAGATACATATAGTAAAATAAACCAACTCAAATAGAATAGAAAAGTAAATATTGGCACTGATATTGAAAGTTACTTTTGCTGTTGTAAAAGGTGCAAACATCTAAGGACGTATAGAATTAAACCAGTTCAGGTGGCACCAGAAATATTTAACTAAAAAGATCTAAGATCTGTGGTTACAAGATCTATATTACAGAAATTATATTTTTGATATTTTTTCTGACCTGGTTGCTTGGAAAATCAAGGAAATATATGTATATATAATTCATAACCCTGCTAAAGTTGCCATTATGAACGAGATTTACTCTTCAAATAAATTTCTAAGGCTTAAATTTCCTCGACAGCATTTTCTGTCAGTTTGCCAACCCTGCCTGTCAGTCTGAACTCCGGGGAAAGAGCACATTCACCAACGTCATTTTCCAGCGACGCACGAGTCGTGCTTCATACTCACGCACGTCAGTAGTGTGGAAGTTGTCAGAGCTGTTTATAACCTACATGTCTGTCTGGTTTCACACCGGATAGTTTAGTAATGGCGTCTAAACGCCGGCCGGGTGAGAGCGTGAAGACAGAGCAGAAGAAGAAGAAGACGAAGAGCTGTGAGGAGACAGCTGAACTTTGTCCGGTGCTGGGAGACGAGCAGGTGAAGAGGACCGTGAAGGAGGCGTGGAGACAGAGGACTGACTGCGCCCACGGTTAGTGAAGGGGCAGTGAATGCAACACCTTTAATAAAGTAACGGGAAACTGTAATTTACTGAACTGACAGTCAGTCAGAAGTGAGCCTGTGAACCACGCACTTTGTGTCCTGTTTGTTAGCAGCGCGTGCTGCTCTTTTGACACACTGTAAAGTTGTGACATCATTAATATAACGACGTATACGAGAGACCAAGGCCGTAGCTATGGAGCCAACATAGAGGGGGACCATATCTGCCCCCCACCCCACCTCAAAAAAATGTTTTGCTCAGAATTTGAAAACTCAAACTTATTTCCTGCTACATTATATTATTAATTCTAAGTACAGCTACACAGTGTACTGTACAGATGTGTAATAAATGAAATGCCACAACTGTATATATAAATAACACATTTAGTACAATATAAATTAAAAGTAATGGACATAGCTACCATGATGTTACACATTGGTTTGTGGTTTGAAGCCTTGAATTCAGCACTGTGTTGGCTTTTTAGAGCCAGAAGTGACTATACACTCACTAGCCACTTTATTAGGTACACCTGTTCAACTGCTCATTAATGCAAATTGCTAATCAGTCACTGATGTGGCAGCAACTCAATGCATTTAGGCATGTAGACATGGTCAAGACGACGTGCTGAAGTTCAAACCGAGCATCAGAATGGGACAGAAAGGTGATTAAAGTGACTTTAAATGTGGCATGGTTGTTGGAACCAGACATTCTGGTCTGATTATTTCGGAAACTGCTGACCTACTGGGATTTACACACACAACCATCTCTAGGGTTTACAGAGGATGGTCTGAAAAAGAGAAAATATCCAGTGAGCGGCAGTTCTCTGGGTGAACATGCCTTGTTGATGCCAAAAGTCAGAGGAGAATGGCCAGACTGGTTCAAGATGATAGAAAGGGAACAGTAATGCAAAGAGCCACTGGTTACAACCAAGGTATGCAGAAGACCATCTCTGAACGAACAACAGGTCAAACCTTGAAGCAGATGGGCTACAGCAGCAGAAGACCACACTGGGTGCCACTCTTGTCAGCTGAGAACAGGAAACTGAGGCTACAGTTCACACAGGCTCACCAAATTGGAAAAACGTTGCCTGGTCTGATGAGTCTGGATTTCTGCTGCCACATTCAGATGGTAGGGTCAGAATTTGGTGTAAACAACATGAAAGCATGGATCCATCCTGCCATGTATCAACGGTTCAGGCTGCTGGTGGTGGTGTAATGGAGGATATTTTCTTCACACTTTGGGCCCCTTAGTACCAACTGAGCATGGTTTAAACACCACAGCCTACCCCAGCGTGTTTATCTGACCATGTCCATCCCTTTCTAAAATAGAATAGAAATTTATTGTCATTGCTCCAGAAGAAAACAATGAAAAACAGTTTGGCAACTCCAGAATTGCAGCAGCAAACATCATATATACATTCATTCATAAATAAAATAACAGTAAAAAGAGATTAAAAGTGCAACTCGTGCAGACAGTTCAGTGCAATTCAGTTCAGTGCACGTCATTGGATATCAGGGGTGATGGCAGTAACAGCTCGTGGGTAGAAGTTACTGCCATCACATTTCATTAAATGTATGTTTAATGAAGGTTCATGTTTATTTCTGCTGTAAAGTTGGGCATTATAACATACAGCACATGGCTATGGGAATATATTCTGTTTTGGAGCCGGTCTCAAGTGGTCATTTGATGAACTGTGACAGATGAAAGTGGCAGGTCGCCTTTGTTTACGTGGTCCAAACAATGTTTCACTTTAAATGTGTGTTTCTTATTAGTCCAGTCAAGTTTATGTTTTGTGGCTGAAGCTTTACTAAGATGTTCAGCAGAGCCTTTGCAAATGCAAGAGTTATTTGTCAAGATATTAGGTCTACACATTATCTTTTGTTATTTATGTGCAGGGGATCTGGAGTTGGACTTCCACCCCTTCCCTCACTGCATCATCAGGAACTTCCTCAGCAGCGAGACCTTTGTGGAGAACCTGCAGAAAGAACTGCTGGAGCTTAACTTCCACGAGAAGTCAAACGATCTGTACAAATTCAAACAGGTGACTATCAAACACATTGATTTATTCCTGTGGGTTTGTGTTGTTGTCTTATTAGCTTCACTTTATTGTTGCTCCCACACAGTCGGATGACCTGAAGAAGAGAACAGAGCCACATATCGCAGGACTGAGGTAAAAACTAACTTGTATTCTTGTGTGTGTTGTATATGGAGTTATGGAGTAAAATAGGATAGATGTAGAGAAAGGTGAAGTGTGGGTAATAGTTGATGTCAGCCATAAACTGTATGTAAGATCTCAGCATGATCTGTAAGTGGAAGGAAATTCTCTTAAGAGAGGAAGCTCATTATAACAGGTGCAAAACAAGCTAACAAACTTGTTTTGTGCAGATTTTTACTACAGATTGCTCTGATTCAGTCGATTTTCATGCCCATCTACACACTCAGTGGGAGTTGTATTGGTCAAGAGTCGGTATTAAACCACTAACACAACAATTAACGGCCAATTAACCTCTCCCCCCAATCTGCAGCTGTATTTAAATCACATTTTACCCACTGGTAATCTGCTGTAATCAGTAGGCTTGACTCTTGGTGCTTTCACAAAATATTTACACAATGAGATTTTTCATAAATAATCATCAGTAATGTGAATATAATGAAATGACTGAGTGGGTAAAGGTTAGTGTTTTAATACTCATTTCCTGCCATATTGATACATCAGCACCAGCTGTGCTGCTTTCTCTCTTACTGTTAATGTTTACCACAGTCATTCTGCTTTTCTCTGCTACTAACCAAATAAAGAGAAGTCATCGTCGTCATGTTACAGCCTTATTATATTTAGATTTTAATGAAAAAAATAAAATTCTATGCCCTTAATTTATATTTGTATTTTTTCCCTGTTGTATCAAAAATGGTATCAAATATTGATATTTCTCAAGGTAGTGTATCAAAGTTAGAAATTCCAGTATCATGACAACACTAGGCAGCAATAGAACAGTTGTAACAGTCTTGCCAGAATTTTCAGCTCGAGCTCAGTGGAGTCGGCAGATTCAGAGGTCTGGACCCAGACGAAGACCAGTCTGATTATATCAGAAAATTAAATCACTTTACTGCAATTCAGCCTTTAAAACCAGGAAAGACAACTCTCATGATATTACAGTATCAAAAATCCCAGACAATATCTTGTCTCCTATCACACTGTTGATATACTGTCCAGCCCTGCTGATATAATGTGCAACAGATGAGGTCTAAACATAGTTTAAGCCTCTTAAACCTTTTTTGCTTTGCGTGTTGCTTTCATTCCCACAAACAGTCAAGAAAGAGACGCTTAATACTCATTCATTCAAACCTTTATTTAAGACTCGGGAAATCAATAGAGGGAGACCCTCATTTTCAGTGACGCTGATCATGACTTAAGACATTAAAGCAATCAATATGCAAAGAAAGAACCATCATGTGTACCTGAAATTAAATCATACAAACAACAATAGCAATATATGATTGCTAAAAGTAGACATGCAGGATGATAAACATTAGGATAACATGTAAATGTGTAGAACAAGATCAGAAAAAAGGTATTTAAACAGCCATAAGGGTGACAGTGTCCTAGTTTAAGGTCTTTTGCAGATTATTCCATGTATAAGGTGCACTGTAAGAGAGTGACAGTCTTCCTAGTTCAGTTCTGATTAAGGGAGTGTGAAGCAAAAACCTTTTCCGTGAATGAGTACCAAGATTATGTGAGGTCAGAGTTAAAAGGGATGAAATATGTGGTGGAAGCATCTGCATCAAAGCTTTATAAATGAACAAATACCAATGCTGTTCCCGCCTCACAACCAATGATTGGTGTTTAACAGAACTCTCTTGGGGGAATTACATTTCATATCTAAAAGTCAACAAGGCAAAATTAATATTATTTATCAATGTCTGCATTGTTAAGTAGGTTTAAAGTAAGCTGAAGTTGGCCCAATGGTGATGAGACATGTTGGAGGTTATTTATCAGCTCCAGCAGGTGGAGCCAGAGATCACATCTGCCTCCTATTCATTACATTGTCTGAATTTAGTGCTGTCGACTCTGCTAGCATTAACATTTAGCATGGTGGAACAGTGTAGTCTTTAATAAGAATGGATTCAGCTGCAGTTGCTCACAGGTGATCCTTGTTGAAGCAGAAGGACTGTTTCTTTTTCAGTCTGGTTACAGTGCTGAGCTTTGCAGTGAACACAAAGACAGCACACTGTAAGTTATCATTTGATTTAACCTTTATTTAAACATGTAATCTCATAGACACGGGGTATCACTCACAGGAGAGAGCTGGTATTACAGCAGTGCAAATGTTGGACCTATCATAGTTAAATTATTGAGCAGTAAAAGCTGCCAAGAGGTTCAGTGTTTGAACCAAGTCCAAGAAAAACTAAGATCTCAGTGTATAAATCCAAGACATCACCTCTGAGACTCGCACTTTACCCAGATAGCAAAATAATGTTCAAAATTTTACTTTATTTAGAAATGATATGCAGTTCTTTCATCATATTTATGACAAGCTGTGTTTACAATGAGAGACTGCAACATGTAATTTCTTCTAAAGATGTGTTTGTGATTATGTATACGGTGAAGAAATACAGCCCTGGGGAATGAATACCATAATTAAATACACAATAACGGCCTCCTCATGCGTGATCATTTATTATTTATGTCACAACAAAATGTCACTGTAGGCTTGAGCAGTCAAACAATCTGTCTGTGTGGGGAGGCTTTCTCATTTTATACGAGGTTAAAGGTTAAGCCGTACTGTCACCGTCAATACAAAACAGGGTTGCACCATAAAATGTAAATGTATACTCATTTTTCTGTTTTCAGGGCAGCACTGTTCGGGCATTTCGGCTCCTGGCTCGGGGATGTGTTGGGGGTTGAACTGGAGCCCACAGTGGATATTTCTTGTGCCAAATATGAGTACACAGGTGAGCTTTGTTTCAAAGTCTTGTAGGAATGACTGATTTAGTTTTTGGCTTTGTAGATCAGATTTTTGACGACTAATCTTGTGAATTTCCCCTTTTTCTTATATGTAACGTTCTCTCGTCTGTCTAGATGTTCTTTTGTGTCATGATGATGAATTGGAGGGGAGGCGCGTTGCTTTCATTCTGTATCTCGTGCCTCCGTGGCAGAGCAGTGATGGAGGAACCCTCGATCTCTACACAACAGACAGTGAGTGTCCTGCTGTGTGTGTGTTGTTCTGTGCATTTAGACAACACAAGTCTTGTATAATTTACGTCTTTGTCACAGGTAATTTCCAACCGCAGAGCATAGTGAAGTCGCTCGTTCCTTCTTTGAACACACTCGTTCTCTTTGAAGTGTCTCCGGTCTCCTTTCACCAGGTAAGAATAACCTCTGCTGCCTTTCTTCACCACTGTTGCACCAAAGAAGCAGCTGTGATTCCAGATTGTTGTGTTTGTCCAGGTGTCAGAGATTTTGACGCAGGACAAGTGTCGTCTGTCTCTGAGCGGCTGGTTTCACGGGCCATCTTTGGAGCGTCCTCCTCGCCACATAGAGGCCCCCATCCCACGGAGCCCACACTTACCCAGAGATGTGAGTGTGGTCAAAGACGTGTACAGTTTTTATTTAACTGTCTTTTTGTAAATAGTCTGAAATATGGGGAGATACAGTTGGTTTCTTGTTGAGAGTGAGATAAGAAGATTGATGCCACTCCTGTGTTTGTGAGGCAAATATGAAGCTACAGTGAGCAGCTGTTTAGCTTAGCTCAGCCTAATGAATGAACACAAGGGAAAACAGCTAGCCTGGCTCTCTACGAATTATTAACACATTATAGCTGCAGCCTGTTTTGCTTCGGAAGGTTCCCAAGTGAGTGAAATGACCTGGATGTGTCTAAGTTGCAACCATGATAAGAGCTGGTCAAATTCTCTAAATCAGGCCCGCAAGAAGTGCACCAGGCTTCAAAGCCAATTGTCAGAGTGGACAAACAGTGTAATTACATCATAGTGTGATGCCCTGTGGCCTAAAAAACCTTTTCCCTGTCTTTCACATGGTGAAAGAGATGTATGATAATTAGTGGATACATTTTTTTGAATGCCGCAACCCCTGTGAAATGATTTGTTTCACTATCAGGATTTAATCCCCTCAGTCTGATCACATCATAGACTATATATAATAATGGACAGAGCTACTGTGATGTCACTCACTGGTTTGTAGACTGCCATTTTGAAGCCTCCGGTTCGGCTATTTGGCCATCACCATCTTGGTTTTTAGAAGCCAAAAGATATTTGGACAAGAGGGTAGAGCTGTGGAGGAGCGAGGGTTGGATCTGACTCACAGAGTTCAGCGATGCCTCCCAGACAGCCTGTCAGTCAAGCGGCCCCACCCTTAAATATGCATAACTTTGGGTCTAATAAAATGTAAACGGGTGAGTTACTAAAGTATTCACCCTCCGTACAGTTGTCATGAATGGGGAAATAAGCTATATAGACCAAACCTGTTCTTTGTACCAGGCTGTAAACATGTTTATTCCTACTGTGTAGTTGGGCATTTTAACACAAGGGTCTTTGAGGATTTCCATCATGGAGCCTTCATTAATAAACCACAGTGTTTGACACTTCAAGTTGGCTTCATTTTTCAGCCTTGGAGTTTGCTGCTTGGGTAGTCTTGCTCACCAGACCTTTCTCAAGAAAAGAAAGGTCTGGCTGGGCCAACTCTCACTTTGAGATTGGAGAAAAAATCGCCCCGGCTGCTTGTACTTCTTTCAACCAATCACAATCGTTCTGGGCGGTGCCACAGCAACGGTGCGCTTGCAAAAATATTGCCGGGGGGAAACAGGTTTTGGTGTAACACGCCCACAAAAATATCACCTACAGGACGCGAACCATGGCAGAAAAATGGCTACATCCCCGCAAGATCAAACACCGCAAAAGTTAGTAAAGGATGTGTTGATAACGGTTGAAAACTGCTACACAACCGGAGGTGGTAGGGCGGGACTTCAGCGGGTGGCTCATTCTGCCCAATGAGAGGCTGATCTCTGCAGCGAACTTCCGCCCACTCAGACTGCCGCTTGGGTAACATTTGAAAAGTCTATAAGAGGTGCACGATTGAATCCTTTTATCTCCATTCAAGTTAACAGAGCGCTAAACTGAAAGTACGGGGCTCGGCCAATGAAATTCTCAAACGCGCCTTCTTTGTGGCCCACAGAGTGCATAAGCAGTACCAATCATCGGGTAATTTTACACACGGCAGTTGAACCATTTTGGTTTCATGTGGCACTGAGCAACTTTCATAGAAATGAACAGAGTCACACCTCTAATGCTGTATACAGGTGTCTTCATACATCCATGCTCTAAATGCTATGGAAAGGTGCTTCAATGCTTCTTTTCTTATCCATATATGTAGATTAATAACGAGATACTGGACCTCAAGATGGTGCATTGCAATGGAGTTGCTCGCCAGGCGCATTTGTCAAAAAAGTTCTAGCTTACAGGTTTACTTCTGCGGTATGCAGCCCATTGAATATGTGGAGTTGTGTTTTCCAACTGGCCCTGTCGTGAGTTCCCGCTCGGCTCATAGATTTTACATTATGATAACATCGCATATTTCTAAAGTGTTTTTCTTGGCTCAAATTTTACAAATTTAACATCTCAATGGATTAAAAAACTCATGATATAAAGAGATATAATTTACCTTATATGCAATTTGAAGTGTCCTATGAACAGTTTTACAGACATCTCTTCTACACTGGTGGCCAGTAATACTTTTAGGGCAACATTCAAAGTGTCACACTGTTCAGCTGTTTATGAAAACAAAGAGCCAATCTTCCATAAATTTAGCAGTTATTTTCATACAGTCATACTAATTGAGATTCATGTTAAAAAATATGAGTGGACAGGAGGGTTTTGTTTTACTTGTGTGACTCGTAGCCCATATTTCTTCTTTATTTCAATTTCAACCTTGGTAATGAGGTAACTTCCCGATAGAAGCAAAGCTACTCATCCCCTGACTCAGACTTCATATTTACCAGACAGATTCAGCTCTCAGCAAGAAAGTGAATAGGTTTCCCAAAATGTCAAACTATTCCTTTAGCAGACAGCCTGCTGTATGTTTCTGCTGACATGTGTTTGTTGTGTTTATTACAGGAAACATTGCTGCTGGAGTGGGTCAATCCAGTGTACCTGGACATATCCTACCAAGAGCAGATTCAGGAGGAGTTTGAGGAGAGCTCTGAAATTCAGCTCAAAGATTTTCTCAAGGTAACTTTTTTTTTTCCTGCCTCGCACATGTCCACTCGCTCCTGTCGGCTGATTATGTGTCTGTCCTCAGGAGGAGAAGTTCAGGGAGGTGAGTGAAGCACTGAGACTCACTCAGATTGAGTGGACGAAGAGAGGTCCGCCTAATAAAAGGTGGGACATGTTTCAGAGATCATTTGACTTGTTAACATTTTTTATGTCTTCTGTGTTAAGGAGCATATTCTAAAGACCTTTGCTCACCAAGTCCATATTTTTTGTCCGAAATTGTCGAATGTTTAAAGAAGAATACAACCTTGGGTTAATCACGGTTACACACTGACTCAGCATCGTTTGTCCGTCATTAAAGTTTTTGGAGCAGGTTCAATTTTCTGTGTTTTTTTTCGCACATCTGCAACAAAAGAGAGGAACGGGGCGCACAGTATCATTTCATAACTCAGACAGCTTACTTTTAACAAATCCGATAGTAATATTCAGGTGGATTATGATGAAAATGAGGAGGATGTAATGGAGGATGAGGACTGCACACAGACAGACAGCGAGAGTGACAGTGTGGAGACAGAGAGGGAGGACAGTTCGGCCCCTACAGGAAGCTGCGGTGCCAAATGTAAGACACAGGAAGAGAGTGGCGACAACCAGGCAGGTACTGCCAGTGCAGAGATGTAAGTGAGAAAATGTGCATTTACATTTTGTCTGTTAATTTTTACAAGTAATAGAATGGTAAAACACATCAAACCGTGTGCAAGGTTTCTGTGCGTAACGTTTGTCATCGGATGACAGTTTTAAAAAAAACACAGACTTGGTGTGTGAAGGCCTTTGGACTGTGTTTACAGGTGCTGTATCTGTGTGCATTTAGATGCTATGAAGTGGCCTCTCTGGAAACCTTCCCAGAGTGTGTGAGTGCATGTTGGGAGCTGCTTCGATCAGAGGCGTTCTTCCTCCTTCTGTCCAACTTCACCGGCCTTCGATTGCATTTCCTGTGTCCCGCTGATGACGACGACGACGATGAGAATAAAGATGAAGAGAAAGACAACGTACAGGAGGGAGAAGCCACTGGGTCTTCGACTGAATCCCCATCAGCAAACACGAGCAGAGAGAAAGGTGTGTGTGTGTGTGTGTGTTTCAGTGTGAATGGGTTTCTTCAGCCCCGAGTCTTCACAGCTGTGTGTGTGTGGTTTGACCTTTGTTTGTTCTTTAGAACTGAGCACGCCCGTGTGTTGTGGTGAACTGCGCCGATGGTCTCATGGCAGCTACACTCTGTTGCATGATGCAGAAGCAGCGCAGGCGGACTACGCTCTGGACCTCGTTTTACCTTTTTGTGGTGCAGGTGAGTCTTCACACACACACACACACACACACACACACACACACGCACACACACACACATTCTAAGAACAAATCAATCAATGTTGTGACTGTTACAAAACTTCCTTTCACAGACTGGCAGTCAGAGTTTGGGGGCTTCACGTGTTATGTTGCCAATGAAGAGGATGAGGAGGTGAGTTTTGACTTTAGTATAAAATGTAGTCGTAAATGTGTGGGCAATAAGTTATCATCATCACTCCTCTTGTTTTCTCTTCATCACAGCTCCTGACAGTGTATCCAGAAGATAATTCCCTCGCTCTTGTCTACAGAGACAAAGAAACCCTCAAATTTGTCAAACATGTCAACCACAAAAGCTCCTCTGGTTCTGCTAACGGCTCTACCTGCAGAGCATTTCATGACTTCTCTTTTGTGTATTATGAATAAATAAATATGTATATATCTATCTTGTGGGTTTCTTGACATCTTTGTTTCATCTTGAAGGTGTTGTCAGTGGTGGAAATGAACAAAGTGACTTGAGTATTACCTTTTCATGCAGTTTAGTAGATGTCTTATGGCATGTGGTATGGTGATACCAAAGGAAAATTTCCACATTGTTCCACATCATTTTTATAAATGATACATTATTGAGTAACTACTTAACAGTATATAAACTAGTTAAAATTGCAAATGTCTGCAAGCTACAACATTAAAATGCTGCTAACATAAATACATCAGGAATAATCTGAAAATGTTACAGTAATATAACACTCATAGGAGCCACTGTGCTGCTTACTGAGTATTTGTACTTTTAATATTTAAAGCACATTTTGTTGCTAATACTTCTCTTATTTAAATGGAAGTTTGAATGCAGGATTAGTACCTGTAACAGCGCATCTTAACAGTGTGATATTGCTGCCTTAATTAAAAGATCTGAACACTTCCTCCACCACTGGGGGTTCGCAGATGTTTCCCCACTCCTTGGGGAAAACCCTAGACTTGTTTTGCTCAAGGAAAACAAACCCTTTCATTACCAGAGCAGCACCGGTTAAGTTTTATTCAGTTAGGGTTTGATAGATATTGTTCAGGCATAGCCATTTGCAAATTCTCCTAAAAGTCTGCTGAAGTTTTTCAGACAGGCTAGATGATGCCTTTTTGTGTGTCTTCATTTCATGAAAATTATTTTTTGAAGATTTTGGTTGAATTGGCACTGTTATTGTAGTTGCAGCTGGAATCAGCCCAAGAGTGAGAAGACAAGTGGGTGTAGCTGGGATGAGGGAGCTCTGAACCTAGCTCTTGTCTTAAATTAAAGTAAATTATTAAACATTACAGTTTGTCTGATATCAACACAGTCAGTGCTAAAAAGTGTAGTCAGATAACCATCATGGCAAACAAGGAAGAAACTTTTTTTTTTTTGATTACTCCTTTTGGTCCTGTTTTTAATGAGAACATGTGGTACACTTAAGTAACTGTAGCTAAAAATATTTTGTATGTGCTCATCATCTTTAACTGTCGCATCACTGGGTATTAGATGGAAAATAATTTTTACATCAGGGAATGACACTGCTATCTTTGATGTAGTGGTGAAACCATTATCACTGACAGATATAGGACCTCTTTATTTCATGTCACATGGCATTTTCTTTAAAGTTCTCTTAGTATTTATTAAAAGTAAAAATAATGGTTTCCATGAGCAATTAATTGCTCCATTATGGGGAGAAAAAAAAAAGTAAAAGAAATGTCTTCAGAATGCTTGTTTTATCTCACCAACAATTAAAACTCTAAAATGTTTATTAGTATAATGATATAACACAGAGGAAAAACCAGATGTCCTCACACCAGGCATGCTGGAACTTAATTTGATTTTCTAAAAAGTTGCTGATCAATTTTCTGTCTATAATCAATTAATTGACTACTCAATTTGGCACCAGTGGCTAAAATTTCCAAGTAACAAAGGTTCCCTCTTGTAATTTAATGCTGTCACACTTACCTGCTCTTTCAGCTGCATACCTGCTTTGCATGTTTATTGGTTTTTCTAGCAGTTTTTTTTTTTACACCTGTAAACACATAAAAACAGCAAATATTTTCATAATAACAAGCAGTAGTGACAGAAGTAATCAGATCTTTTACTTAAGCAAAAGCAGTAATACTACAGTGTTAATATTGTGTTACAAGTAAAAGTCGAGCATTCAAAATCTTACTTGAGTAAAATGACAAAAGTATTGGCATCAAAATACAGAACATGAAGTACCAAAAGTAAAAGTCCTCAGTTTGCAGAACCTTTCATTTCAGAATAATATATATTACATATCATTTAACTATATTCATTGGTGCATTCATGTGTTCATCACTTTAAAAAGGAAAAAGGTGGGCCTTACTTGTTACTACATGCACCGCTGGGTAACATGTCTTATCTTTACCCATAGTAATACACCATATTCAGTGTAGGGAAGGTTACTTTTGAAATAGAGAAGGGTACAGATTACAAGTTGCCCTATTAAAATGTAATAAGTAATGTAGCTATTTTAATTGCTTCATTAGCGTAATGTACTTAGTACATTTGATTTTGACAAATGTTTTAATGCTGAAAAATGTCTGGAAATGGTCTTTACCAAAAGAGGACATTTCTGCATGGTGAATTTATGTAAAGCAACAGAGTGAATTTTTTATTTTACTGATAAACTTTTTACCAAAAATAATATTCTGGATGTAACCCCTTTGTTATCAACATTTTGATTAGTAACTGTAATTTAATTACATTTTCCCCCTCTGTAACTGATTACAGTTACATTTATTTTTTAATTTAATCACGTTATAGTTACAAGTAAGTAGTTACTACCCAACACTATAGCTACATTTTGTTTTAAGACTGTGAATGCACAAAATAACTAGTAATTAAAGGTATCAGATAAATACTGTGTGGTAAAAAGTACAGTATTTCCCCGAGATGTAGCCCACTTTGTTACTTTCCAAGTAGTACATTACAAAAACACAAGGCCAAACATGGGATATTGGTAATGGTTTTTAAAACTGACAGCACAGAGTTGCTATGAGGTAAAGTACCACTGATTTGGTCACTTGACCAAACAGTCTGTCTCACTCCGCCACTTCCTTGTTGTCCTATTTCACTTATTATTCATACCCTCATCAGTTTCCTAAGCTACCTACACTGATGGTTATATTTAATTAGAAAGGAACAATAACAGGGAAGTGTTCATGTTAAATAACCAAGATGTTTTGCCCTACATATGGATCCGTACTTAAAAAAAAAATCACTTCCTTCCTGTCATGTTTTTTTTTTCCTAGGCGGCATGTTGATTTCCACCAATCAGAGCGTTCTTTGAGTCCTGCTCAGCCAATGGGAGGCCAGGAAGTTATTACTGTGTCAGTGGGTGTGATCCCGCAGGCGGAAGCGTCATCGAACAATATACAAAGTTTTAAGGTAAGTTTGTACCGACTTTAACAAAGAGTTATAGTACAGTGAATGTAAGGAATGGTGCGTTTGAAACTATGTCTGTGTGGTCCCGTGTAGTGTAGCTGTAAAGTTAACACTTGAGCAGTTTGTTTTTGGTCGCACCGTGACCGACGTTTTACTACTGTAAGTGAGGTTTACGTTACTAACACGGATTGTGCTCTCACACTAACCCCCCGGATTACTTTTATGTTTTTATATTTATAACACAACTGTTGAGAATATTAAACGGAGGGTTCATAACAATGTTTGAGCAAATCAACCTGTGATGCTGCTGTAAAGTTTATTAATAAAAGTTTCACACTTGTGGCAGGACACTAGCTAACTTTACGTCCTCTTACAGAAAATCACGTGTACCTGTCCGTCTGGGTCGCTTAGCAACCACACCTGACATTATAGTACAACCTGTATTTTACTGTAACAATATTATCTCTAATGTACTGTACTGTAAAAGTAATAATAATGTTGATTTTGGACACTGAACACACTAATTTAATGCTTTACAAAACATGAAACCAGAGAAGTAAGTCTAAAACTTGTGATGTCATGGGGTTTAAAGTGTGGAGCTGCTCCATAGACACACAGAATGTTTGATTTCTTTTTTTTATACCCAAATCAGCTTTATTCTATGGTAGTGTTCTCAGTCTGGAAACAGAAAATGTACCCATATACTGAGAACATACCCCCGAGTGCTCTCAGTGTCATCTAGAATATATTTCACTTTCATTGTCTATGGTACAGCTCCAGGCTTTTTACCCTATGACAACACAAAATTGTGTTTTAGCACTCTAGTTTTGGATATGGGAGAGCGTTGTCCATGTTTACTTATATTTTTGGACTGCCGTAGACCATAGGAATAACATGTATGGCTTTTGAAAATGTGCGTATTTCCCCTTTAAGTCTCAAAACAATAGCCTATACTTACACGCCTATGTGACCTATATCGAAAGCATCATTAGTCGCTGTAATTGTTCCTCTTGTCAGGACTGGCTGTGAAGAGATCCTCTCCTTACATGTAACTATAAGGCTGCACAATGTCTCTTTTTAAAACATTTTTTATTGTCATCGTGTTGTCATCTTGTGCGAACATTCAGAGAGTGGGATTGCACTCTGATTTTTTTGAGTTGGTTGAAAGAAGAAAAGTAGAAAGATGCATTTTAAAATGAAACTGTCATTCTTTTTTTGTGGCTTTTGCGTTCAGTTAAATGAACGCAATATTGTCTTTTATTAAATAAAAGAATGTCGAAAATAATTTGAAAAACAGAACTGAGTACACCTCAATATCTGTTTATTTATCGCACATAACACCATTATCCTGATATTCAACATTGCATATTTTCCACCAATCATGCAGCCCTACATGTATCTAGGGGGAGATAGAGAAATCAGTAGTCCTTGTTCCGTACATAAATCTATGCGACAGTTCAGCTGACATCAATATGATGCAGTTCAGGTAAGGAAACATCTCTGTAAAAAAAAATAAATCAAAGGGAATTTCAGACTGAAAAAACTGTAACTTTGAAAAACTTTCATTTGATATTTTAGCAATTTGTATCCATTTTTGTTGATCATTTTTCTGTTGAACAGTTAATTAAGTAAATATTTCAGCACTCTGTTCACCTATACAAGTAATACAGGTTCCTTGTTGTAATTCATGGTTGTCACTTACCTTGTCTGTCAATTTGCTATTTACTAAATGGACAATTCCTATGTTATGTTGGTCAAATCACACTGCGATGCCTAGAATTGCTTTTAAGAAAGCATAACTTACACACGTGTTTTTGTGTATTCTGCCTCATTAGACCTCTCCTCAGGACTGTGGTCATGTTTCCTTTACTTTACTGCTGCTGATACCGCCGTCCAACTCTAACCTAATTCCCATGCTAATAACTTGCAAGTTTTTACATTACAGGACAACCCAGAACATTCATATATTTGTTGGATTTGTGAGGGTTACAAATACTGTGCATTTACAACATAACAGTATATTCATTAAATTTAGTGTTTATTTGCCTTGAGCGATGAACTCTGGCTGACATGAGGCATCCATGTTTGAGATTCTTACAGTAAGTGTATATGTTGGTGTGCAGGGCCTTTATGTGTATTTTTATATTTAGTACACATACAATCCCACAGGTGGTGTGTTAATTAGAAAATTACACATTTTAACTGTTTTGCTTCACAACTGGGGTTTTCAGAGGTTTACAGTAAAGTGGTACTTCATGTTAACTTTTTTTTGTTTTTATGTTTTCTTGTCTCTGAACTGCATGGAGATCATTAGATTATAGGGTAAAGCACACTTTTTTATTAGCCCTGAAAGTCTATTATAAGTCAACATTCAGCTATAAGTGGACTCATTGATTAGTGGTTCATTAGTCGACCTAATAATGTAGGTCAATTATTATCAAAAGATTTGCTGGCTTTGCTTTTCAGATGTGAGGATTTTTTAGCATTTCTCTGTTTCATACCATGACAAAACAAGCATGTTTAACATTGGGAATTATGACGGGCATTTTTCCAGTGACTAAATGATTCAATAAAAGATAATTAACAGAGCTAATGGGTCCGTTAAGTTTACATCTGGAGCTATAAAACACAGCAACACAAAACAGAGAGAAACAAGCACCATCTCGCGTCATCACTAAAAAGGCAAAATTGCCAATCTGCAGCAGTACATCTTTGTGTGAATCAAATATTTATTCCACCTAAATGTCAGTCGAGCTGTCCAGGGAATACTAGAGGTTGCCTTTTGGCAGCAGAAGCTAAATGATATATTTTAAGCTCCCGATGATCACTTAATCCTCATACAGCTGTTGAACAAATCTCACAGTATACTTCCACAGCACCGGTAGATAGGATAGCATA
This sequence comes from Epinephelus fuscoguttatus, assembly GCF_011397635.1. Classification (NCBI taxonomy): domain Eukaryota; kingdom Metazoa; phylum Chordata; class Actinopteri; order Perciformes; family Serranidae; genus Epinephelus; species Epinephelus fuscoguttatus. Next base: position 25,891,393 of record NC_064753.1, on the reverse strand, counting down.
TAATTACATACTGGCTAAGTTGTGAGGATTCCTGTAGACCCCAAGCATACTGTGTATTAGTGAAATATGAGGACATGCATATAATCCAGCTCAGAGGATGCTCTTTCCACGCAGAGAGATCCGCATCCCGTGCACGGAGACAACACCAAGAGTGAGCTAACGGGCCTGGGTGGTTCATTCAGAGTACAGGAGTTAGGGGCTGAACTGGGGGAGGGGAGGGCTGAGATTAAACATGTTTTTATGTAATGAGGGTTTCAAAAGGAGGCTGGGGTGAAAAAGGGTAGAGTGGAGTGAGGCCACAACAACCAGGGACCACTAGGTCTGAAGTGGGTTTAGTTCCAGGAGGAGACATATTTCTGTCTGTCAAAGGCAGTTATATTTAGAAAGGTTATATGATTTCTTTTCCTCTTTGCTTTGATTGAAAATCATATCATATGCCTCAGATGAAAGGGAAAAGTAAATTGAATGTTTCATCATGTCTGAAGTTCAGAGTCTGATGAACAGTTCAAGGTAATGGTTGTGAACCTGAGAAAATCTCAACTGATTTTGTCATTACATATTTGTTTCATTTCATAATTTGGTCCATAACATGTCAGAAAATGGTGATAAATGCCTGTCACAATATAACAGAGCCAAAAGTGATGAAATAGATGACCAAAGATATACAATTTACAATCATGGAATTCAATAAATCCTCACATTTAAGAAGCCGCACCGCTGGATGTTTGGCAACTTCACTGACTTTAAGGATTACACTCTAACATGTTGTGTGACCCATAGAAACCACTCAACCACGTCCCCTCAAAACTCCACTTAAAGATCAACTGCTGTTAAATCGCATATTAAAATTGTCTTCTTATTTTTATTCTACTGAAAATGAATTAAGTTGTCACGTGACAATGAAATATTGAATTTAATCGATTAATATTGTGAATTGCTTCAACTCTAATCCTTTGTCAGTGTTGACCTTTGTGGGTTTTAATGTTATTCAGGTCTCATGATGTCATCATATGAAAAGGTTGCAGTATTATGTAATAATAGCCCTTCTCAAAAATCCTTAAAGGTATACTGTTGCTGCAACAATTTATCAATTATTTGACAACTAGTAAATTAATTACCATTCAATTTGATGATTGATTCATTAATTTGAGTAATTTTCTAAGGAAAAAAATTAAAATTCTCTCATACCAACTTCTTAAATATAAATATTTTTGATTTCTTAACTCCTCTATGACAGTAAAATTAACATCTTTGGGTTGTGAACAAAACAAGACAATTGAAGACATCATTTTGCACTTGAGGAAACACTGATAGACATTTTTCATCATTTTCTGCCAGTCGAGGAAATGATCGACAGTGAAAATAATTGTTAGTTGCAGCACTGTATTCTGTGTTTGGTTTGTCAATAAAGTTTGTTAACAGTATCACCAGCAAATGTGAGATTGAAAACCAAACTCAACCCATTCAAAAACTTGCAGTTCAATAAAGTTTTGCTCAAAAGTCTTTATGAAAAATGCAGGGAGGAAGGGTCGAAATTTTGTATTAAACAGCCAAATCTGATTTGACTAAAAAAAAAAAAATTTAAAAAAAAGTCGATTACAGCTCTAAAATATATAAAGAGAAGAATCTAAGGAGACGACATTGCTGGAGGAAATGGAGCATAATCTAGGCATTTCATTGGGATGGAAAACATCCTGATTTCTCTTTTAAGTAAATGAAACATCCTCCTGATGATCTAGAAGATGGTAACCTCTTGACCTTTGAACTCAGTGTTACATTGGGCTGTTTGATAACTTTACTTTTAAACTCCTCGGGGTCTTTACTTTGAACTTCTTTGAAGTTATGCAGTCTTTTTCCTCTCCAGGGTTATATGATTCTTCATAGAGTTAACACACATGTTTGGGAGAGCTATGGACACATGACCTAAGTAAACAGTCAGTGTTGTTTTGTATGATGTTATGAAGAGGAGGTCATCCAAAACAAAGTTAAAGATAATAATTATTCCCACAGGATATTTTACAGCAACTCACCACACAGACCCCTCTTTGGCTTTAACTCATCACTCTAAGCTTTTAGTGTCTTCGTAGACTTGTGTTGTCTTCATCCGCACAATTGATGTTGTCTGCTCACCACTGAAACCACGTACTTTGTGTCTCAACATGTGTTCAGAGGATGGCAGACAAGAATGTGGATCATGGACCGTGGACAGGATGTGCCGTCATATTTCTGCAGTCACTCTGTCCTGGTGTCAACCTGCTCTCTCTCTTCAAAGACAGAGAACAGGGAAAGTTCATCGTTTTCAAAGTCATCAAGCTGACACTTATAGGTGAGTGCTCCAGTTAAGATCCATTAGGGAATCCTAGTATACTTACTAAGATAAGAGACGCATTTATCACAAATCTGTTTTCTTCTATGTCACATTTTTCTTGGTCAGATTCTGCAGGAGGTCTGGCTGGTTATCAGATACTTAAAGTCCACGACGCCGACCCCTTTCTGGGGGTGGAGGTGAAGTTTGAGGATGTGGCAGCATGTCAGCAGTTCCTTGAGAGCTACAGCTCTGGAGCGGTGCGTCAGTCCCTCTCTCAACACGCCTGCCGGCTCCTTGCTCTTCCCCAGGAATTCACAGTGGAAACTCAGCTCAAGGCAGGCACACACATTTTGGATCTCTATCTGGACGAGCTGGAGCTTTGCCTACAGCACATCCACCTGTCACAGGTATACTGGGTGTACTTAGCTGTGTTAACAGACTAACTTGCCATTTTATTTGTCTTCATTCATTCATATTGTGCTCATGTCAGCTGATTTCTTCATTTTGTTTAGCTTTGGCCTAACCTGTCACTTGCGAGTGACATATCCTGCCTGCCCCAGGCTGCAGTTACCTTTTTCCAAATGGATCAAAGAAAAAAGTCACTCAATAGCCTCCATGAGTTCGGGAGCAAGAGGCCATATACTACATCTCACAGATGCAAAAAAAAGAAGTGTAACAAAATTAATTAAACAGATCCAGAAAGATCTTGAATAACAGCATCAAAAGAAAATCTTTGGAAAATCACTTTGCATTCTCTTTCTGAAGTTTAATTGAAATCTGACGCCACATGCAATTTATTATTTCCTCTTGGTATAGAATATTTGGAGTTTCTACTTGCATCAGGGTGAGAGGTCACACCGCAGCTATTTGGCTACACCCACCCACCCCTACAATTTATTATTATGGATCCCACTGCGCACTGTGATTGGCTAGCACCCATCACATCAATGCTTCAAGGTCAAAGGTGATTAGGGTTAGGGCAAGGAGGTCACGGTTAGGGTTAGCACTTGCCAATCTTTGATATTCTCTGAGATTTAAGTGGAATAAAAAAGAAAATCACAAATGTACAGCCAGAGAGAAAGGTGGCGCAGAATAAAGAAGAGTGACACAGTCTGAATGGGTTAAACACAGGACTGTCAAACAGGAGACTGAAGTTCAAGCTCTGTATGAGTCAACACTGGGTTAGACTTAAGGTTTTTAGGATGTATAAAGCTGCTGAATGCACACTGTGTACATAAATCTTAGCAGAATAGCTGAATAGACCTGTTAGTGTTAACGTTGTATTTTGACGTTGCTAGGACGCCCAGGCAGATATATACACCTAGGTGTAAATAGCTACATTGGCCTTTTTGATTAAGGTAAAATGTGTCACACTATACTGATATAAAGTAGTCTGATAGTCTGTAGTATAAAGATAGAGTCAGTGTTACTGGTGTTTTGACAGGCCAGATGCACAAAGCTCAGGTAGAGAAGAACAGACGAGAGCAGAAAAGTAAAACCATACAAAACGTGACTGTGAGTCCTGTGGGTGGCAGGTTGTACACTCAAAAATGAAAAAATTAAAAGTGATCTTTGTCATTCTTTGTCAGCCGGAGCGTCTGCGCGATGAAGAGATCGATCACCTGGAGGAGCAGCTGCAGAATCAGGCCCTCGGCCCTGCACCACAACCTCCTCCCCTCGCACAGGAGGAGTCTCCCATCCCCAGCAACTGCTTCAAGTTTCAGAATAAAGTGTTTGGTAAGTTGAGTCAACCGTTTCTACTTTTGAGTCTTGTTTAGTGTGTCCTTCACAGACTTTGGGCCCAAAGAGGTCACAGTAGAGATTTAAAAACTTTTTTATATCAGTTAGAGAAACGTTTTTTCTCCATTTTTAGGTACTTTGTGTCTTTTTTTATCAGATTCACCAGAAGCACACGGGTCAGTTACAAATGGTGAAGAAACCATGCTGTAACCTTTAAATGACCGTACGATTGTTTCTGTGTGTTGTAGAACTCTACTACAAAGTTTGTGCACACCACATTACTTCCAGTCATTTTCCAAAGCATGCCATAAGATTTGTGAATTGATTTCCTTTCCTCAAGACAGCCGCTTGTTTCAGTTCATCCAAGAACATGTTAAAGTGTAGTTGAAATTAGAAACTTACCTGTATTATATGATCTGTGAGACTGAGCATCAGCTGTTATTTATTTTTACATCATTTTTGCGTCATTGCCACATGGTTGTTGGGGCTGCACAATATACATTCATCCATCCATATTCAACCGCTTATCATAAGCCGGGACACAGGGGCAGGAGGCTAAGCAAAAGCATTCTAGACGTCCCTCTCCCCAGTAACGCTTTCCAGCTCCTCCTGGGGGACTCTGAGGCGTTCTCAGGCCAGACGAAATATATAATCCCTCCAGTGTGTCCTGGGTTTGCCCCGGGGCCTCCTGCCAATGGGACGTGCCTAGAGCATCTCCAGTGGGAGGCACCCAGGAGGCATCCTGATCAGATGCCTGAACCACCCCAACTGACCCCTTTCGATGCGAATGAGCAGCCGCTCTACTCCGAGCTCCTCACCCTATCTCTAAGGCTGAGCCCAGCCACCCCACGGAGGAAACTCATTTCAGCCACACGTATCCGCGATCTCATTCTTTCAGTCTCTACCCAGAGCTCATGACCATAGTTGAGGGTTGGGACATAGATGAACCAGTAAATCGAAAGCTTTGCCTTCCAGCTTGGTTCCCTCTTCACCAAGACGGATTGTCACTGCAGACGCTGCGCCAGTCCGCCGATCCATCTCACGCTCCATTCCACGCTCACTTGTGAACAAGACCCCGAGATACTTGAACTTGGAGGGGGCAATCCACTGTTTTCCGGCAGAGAACTATGGCCTCAGACTTTCTGGGTACATGGCTACACAGTATGCAAAAAACCCCACAAAACTTTACCGTTATCAAAAATATTGCAATTTGGATATCACACTTGGCCATATTATGATTTCAATACTAATTCGACTACATATGCAGCCCTAATAGTCATACAGTCTGAAGGAGGTGTCCTTTTGAAACCTCTTTAATGTCGGTGTGTTCATGTCCTCATCAGAAGCCTCAGCATCTGAGATTTGTTGGTCTGCCATTAAAAAGGTTTAAATGTGAGAAGCCAACAAATTCATGTCGTCTTTTTCACAACATACAACTTGCAGATGGATTGTCTTGTGTTAGATTTTCTGACAGTATATGAATTTAATGCTGTTTGACAGCTGACTCTCTAATCCAACCTTATAGTAGTTGATGGTCAGTCTTTACGAAGAGATTAGGGCTAGCAGATAATATATCTGAATTGTATTGATTTGAATAGGACTGTATCAAGTTTCTTTTTTTACATTTGAAGTGTCTATTGAAGTTTTGAATGAGGCTTTGAATGTCTTATTTGATGATCACCCTAAAAAACCCCTCAAACTAAAGTGATTTATCAGATTAAATAAGGGAGTCTGTTTTTGTTAAATCAGCTTTCTTTAATGAGCAAATGTAATTTATGGTGCTGTTAGATTGCTGCTGGACCGCCCTGTTAATACAGGTGCGTGTCTTCCATTGTGTGCAGCAGCAGGAGAGCAAACAGATTTTTGACAGCAGTATAAATGTTTTTGAAAGGCTTCGTGCAAACAAATAAGGATCGAAAGAAATAATGATTGATTACATCTGTCTTTTTTTTTTTTAACTAATGTTTGACTTGGACTTAACAATGCTCTGGGGTTATTGGAAATGTTTGGATCACACGGGTTTGAAGCAATCCTACGCAGCCACCACTGGATCCTTATTATATAAACAGTGTAAAACTAATAATATTATAGTAGTCTAATCTTTACCGGCAGCTATGCAGAAATACCAGGTTTAAACAGAAGGAATAGGCATACAAAAGAAAAGACAGAAAGAAAAAGCTGTGCACCGTTCTAATGTTGATTTAGAATTCAGCTGTCAGTGTATGAATAAAGCTTTGAACTATCCAGCCTTGATTTTAATTTGTCGACCTCTTATTGAAGTGTTAAATTAACGTTAACTGAAGAGGTGCCACGATGTCTTGAAAGTTAATTTGATTTCCTAATTTAGTTAATTAAAGATTTGATTTCAGTTCATGTAAATGTAGATTCAGCCTCCTCATCAGGGACTTATGTTCCCTGAGTGGCTCCAGCAGCCTTGGCTGACCTGGTTTCAGGTTGAGTGATAAAAACTGATTTCATTGTGGCTCAACCGAATTTTAAATAAAAACTGAAACATATTGTTTAATTCATTGATTCAGATTTATGCACCTCTAGATTTCACTAATTTCTTTTATCAGTCAGTTGCTGGGTGACCACATGTGTAAACTCTGTGTAGTCTAGCCGCTGCCACATGAAAGCAGCAATGACTAAAATGTGTTGGCTTTTTCTTAAAGTAATTGCTTCAGGCGTCAATCTATGAAACTCATCAAACTCCCTCAGTAGTGTGAGAGAAATTAGGAATATGGTCCACTTCAGAGGGACAAAAATAAAACAGCAGCTCACATTAACTTCTTCTCCAGGGATTTGTAAATTGATGTTGGTGCTTTTGATGGGACAAGGCCAAGTAGAGAAGTGTGCCACCAGAGATATTTACAAAAATTTCTAAGCTGGTTTTCAAACAGCAAAGAGCAGGCAGAGACAGTCTGTCTTCATTAAAAATATCTGATTCTTATGTAGTCATTCACGCACATTTACAGCTATAAAGCTGCTCTGATCAATATTTTTGTGCCGACAATGGAATAAATGACTATGGGTAACAGGATCTTCAGCTCCATTCAGCTCTAAGGAGCATGTCCATTTTTCAGCTTGTTTCGATTTTATGACCTGCAACTTTACTGTTTTAGCTATTTTTCACTGCTCTCATCAGCGTTGTTTTCAGCTAAAGACCTCTGATACCCACTGTAAACTACCTGCTCCACGCCACACAGCAGACAGACACAGTTTGGGAGTATCTGGTGAACACAGTGGAGCATTTGGCAGCTAAAGAGCCACATATTTCCCTCAAACAATTAAATTTCTACTCCAGGCATTGATTAAACCTATTAAATGTTCACCTCTGTTTATCCAAACCAGATATTTAGAAGTTTTTTTTCTATGAAAAAAATCCCTTCATGCCTTAAAATTGCTTAGATATAACTGCACCTCTGCCTTATTTAGCATGCATGGATCTATGAATATGCAATTTGTCCCTGACCCTCGGTCCCTCACCTGCCACTCGAGTGTACCTACTCACCTTCACTTGGCACATCAACACACAAACCCCACTTGTTAATAGTAATAGATAACATGAGCCTCGGCCCAACATCTAATGATGTGTTGCTAATGTTAGATAAACCTTGTTCCTGATCGCCAGCTCTGACAAGTTAAAGGTTCTGTATGCAACATTCAAAGCATTGATATAAAAGCAAACCACTATTTGCTATCTAAAGGTATAGTGGAGTAATGGCGTCCTGAGCAGAGAAAGAAATCACACACTGTCTGTGTGTGTTGTAATCCCAGCTTCCCTGTTCATTGTTGTGGTTGCTGCCTCTGTCTGTGTGCAGACAACCTCGGCCCAGACTCTGAATCATAGATCTGCTCTGAATGTCACATACAGCTCCTCTAACTATGATACATATCTACACCTGGCTTCTCCTCGATTCCCCATGGTGTTATTGAATGTCCCCCACAACAATTTGACAGGATTGGCTCATTAGGTTTGTGACATCAGAAACCCTGGAAGTCTGAATCCCTGTTCTTTAGATTGTCATTGGCACCACAGCTGCAATGATTAATCAATAAGTTGTCAATTATTAAATAAAGTGCCAACTAATCTGGGATTAAATTAACTGCTTTGAGTATTTGTTAAGACAAAAAAGGACACAATTCTCTCGTTCCACCTTAATATTTTGGGGTTTCTTGACTTCTTTATTATAGTAAACTGAATATCTTTGGGTTGTGGGCAAAACAAGACATCTGAGGACTTAATCTTGGGATTTGGAAAACACTGATGAACATTTTTACCATTTTCCGGTATTTTATATATGAAACAACTAATCAAGTAATCAAGAAAACGATTGACTGATTCAACGACAATTAAAGCAATTGTTAGTTGCAGCCCTAATTGGTATACTACAGTTAGAAGTGGGAAATGCTCAGCCATAGCGTTAACTGGTTATTTTGCTCATGATATTTCTTGTAGCGTATAAAAAACACCATGTGAACATGTCAGCAAGGTTAGAAACTTTCAGTGGAGGCGGTGTTTAATGCTGTTTTAATGAGTCGGGGAAAGATACTGTCTGTTCCTCTGGACAAAGGATAATGTATATAAACGTCCTGTTGATGTGCCGATGAGGTTAAGGTGCAAGTCTGTAAGTTATTCTTGGAAATGTTTACTGTCTACATATGCTCATAAACCATAGTTTATGTAACCCCAGTTAAGTACAGTTTGCATTAATGTCTTTTCCTTCATCCTTTACCCTTTGGCCTGTCAGAGGACCGAATGCTGACAGCGGCAGATGTTCAGAGCTTTTCCAATGGAGTGGGCCGTCAGTGGAAGCATGTAGGGAGGGCCCTGGGGAAGAGCTGCCGTGCTCTGAAGGGTCCGGCTATAGACAACCTGGCCTACGAGTATGAGAGAGAAGGGCTGTATGAGCAAGCCTATCAGCTGCTCAACCGCTTCATCCAGGCAGAGGGGAGAGCGGCGAAGCTGAGCCGGCTGGTCAAAGCACTGGAGGACTGCAAACTCACCAACCTGGCTGAAAATATTCTGGACTTACAGCCATGAGAGTAACTCTGTATGCTTTTGTTCTGCGTGTACGAGTCGTGAAAACTGAGGGGTGACAGGTCCTCTCTGCATGGGGAGCGGTGGACTTTGTCCTGCCTACTGTTAATATACAGTATGTTTGTTCTTGATTGACTGTCATGCAAAATCATTCCTGAGTCTGTGTGTGCGTGTGTGCATGTGTGTGTGTATGTTTCAACATATCTGTGTGAATTGAGTCTTGATTTGCTTTTCAATTATTATTGTTTTCATTTAGATGAAATGATCTGTCATCACTGTTTTAAAAGATATACTGTCTTGAGTTTAATGCACTGTTCAAACTTCTTTTATTTCAGCTTTATAAGTCAATTTACAGATAAAACCTGCCACAATTAAAGGTTATTGATTTTTTTTTTTTCTACAAAATGGGTGCAAACAAATTAAATGGTTGTAAAAAAAAAAAAACCCAAAGTCTTCATGTTTGTGTTTGATGCATTAGTGTAATTAAAACTGAAAACATAATTTTGTCAAAATTCCCTCAGGTATAATTTAGTGTTAATCCTTGCTCCCTCCCCACCATTACTCCCTGTCACTCATACACACACGTGCACATGCTCATATGATTAAACTGTGCTGATTACTGATGTTGCTGCTGAATGTGTGTGTGTGCCTGCATGTGTCACGTTGCGGAAGCTTCAGGGCAGAGAGGTGGAGGTTGCAGCTGAGTGTGTGTGTTTGTGTGTGTCTGTGTGTGTTGTGTTGGAGGTTTTATCTCAGCTCGGCTGTCAAAGAGGAAATTCACTGATGGATGGAGTCTCTTCAGGTTGAGCTCCTCTGCTGGTTTCCATTCAAGGTCCACTGTGAAAGCCCAACCCCCCTTTTTACTCCACTTGACCATCCATCCAGATGTGATGTGTGGATTAGAAGCTTTTATCACACACACAAACACTTATTACTGCTATATGGTACACACACAACCCCCAACATGGACATATACAGTTTTATAAGTTATGATAAATATATCCATCTCTCTCTTTACGTCTGCTGTAACCAGGAAACTGTGGTTACATCCTCTGTAATATTTCTGGGAATTTTCTGGGGTTGTTTGTAATGTAGGAGGAGCCTACATTACAAACTGTAACAAATATTGCACATGTTGGGCTTTTAAAGCTGATTCTGGGATTACTAAAGACTAAATATTTTTACATTTAATTTTTAAAAATAATTGGCACCCGGCAGTGTAGAAAAGGCAGCTTTGAAACTATATTTAGACCGTAATGAAGGGCAATAAAATTAACTCAATCATTTTAAAATACAGCATTTTTCTGTTTGTATTTGGTTAGTGGCTAGCCTATAATGTCTTAGATGTGTTGGGTGTTGCTGGTCAGATTTGGTGTGACCTTTGAGTATTACCTGTGCCCCTGTCTTTAACAATACTAACACACACACACACACACACACACACACCAGACAAACTGTCCTTTATTAAATATATTTGCTTATGATCTGTAGTAAAGTCAAATACTTATTTCCATTTTCTGCTATTTAATACTTCTGCTGCACTACTAGATTAAACAAATTGCACATTGTGCTCATTTACATTTATCTGACATCTATAGTTATTAGTTTCTTTGTAGATTATATGATTTTATATGCACATTTTCATTGTGTGTAGTTTTACTTTTGATACTCAGCCCTCAAGAACATTTTGCTGATAAGCTACTTGTGTAGTTTTATATGCGATTTTGAATGTAGGACTTTTATTTGTAATGGGATGTTTGTACTAATAATGAGTAATTATCCACTCATGTACTGTACTGTAGTGCAGTGGTTCCCAACTGATCCAGCCGCAGGGTCCAGATTTCTCCTGAGTCATTAGTTCATGGTCCTCACAGTTTAATATATTCAGCATCATTCAATTTCAATTCAATTTTATTCACAAAGCCCAATATCACAAATCACATTTTGCCTCAAAGGGCTTTACAGCAGACAACATCCCTCTGTTCTTTGGACCCTCTCAGCGGATAAGGAAAAACTCCCCCAAAGAAAAACCCTTAAATGGGGGGGGGGGGGGGGGATGGTAGAAACCTCAGGAAGAGCAACTGAGGAGGGATCCCTCTTCCAGGACGGACAGATGTGCAATAGATGTTGTAAAAAAACTGAGACAGAGAGCGATGTAGGGAAGACAGTAATGAAAATAGCTAACGACATTAATTTTAGTAGTAATATAATAATAATAACCGTAACTGTGGTACCATATGTTGTAAGTATATATTAATATATGATAGTATATGTATGTGACAATAATAACCATGTTAAATAATAGTAGAAGTATGACTAATATCAACAGCATCATACTTAAATTTGGCCATGTTGTTGAGCTAGTTTGCCTTCTCTGTTAAATAACTGTTATTAACTTATTCCTCGGCAGATAAACATCTTGCCACATTCACATTCGAGAGTCACTTGTGGTACATTCAGAATGGACCTGTGACCCACTTTTGGAGCGCAACCCACCTGTTGGGAACCATTGCATTAGTGGACCTTACATTTTAGTCACTTATTTCACAGTCACAGTATTTATTTCCATTATATTGTACTTTATCCTTTTACTCCACCGCACTCATTTAATATTTGTAAGTATTTATTACTTTGCAGATCAAGTAAATATATACAAAACCATGATGAGCTTATAAAATACAAAGGTTGCTGGTCCGCCAACAACGAAATCCCCTCCCACCCCACACACATAAACACACAAGTTAACACCATTAGCTCTGTCAGCACTGTTTGCGCTGTTAGCACTGTTAGCTACTAGCCACTGGATCAGCCACCTCCATGTTGAGAGCTGTGTGCAGACAACCTCAGCTCAGACTCTAAGTCATAGATCTGCTCTGAATGTCACATACAGCTCCTTTAACTATGATACATATATTCATCTGGCTTCTCCTTGAATCCCCATGGTGTTATTGAACGCCCCACACCACAATTTGACGGGACTGGCTCCTTTGTGACATCACAAACCCTGAAAATCTGAATGCCTGTTCATGAGACTGTCATTGGCACCAAAGCTGCTGTAATTAATTAATTAGCTTCAGCTATTAAATTAATTGCCAGCTAGTCTGACAATTGATTAACTGCTGTAATTATTTTTAAGAAAAAAAAGTCAAAATTCTCTCGTACCACCTTCTTAAACGTGAATATTTTCTGGTTTCTTGACCTCTCTGTGAGAGTAAACTGAATATCTTTGGGTTGTGGGCAAAACAAGACATTTTACCACTTTTTGATATTTCACAGACCAAACAACTATTTGATTAATCAAGAAAATAATGGATACATTAAATGACAATGAAAATAATTGTTAGTTGCAGCCCACATTTGTCACATATATATTCAATATAATAGGCCCTACTTTGAGTTGGCCATGTCCTTGAGCTAATTTGCTGTCTCTGTTAATTAACTGTCTGTTATTAACTCACTTTACAGCATCATTAAACTAATAGCTCTGTGTCGAAAATTCAAACTTCAAATTAAAGTGTTTTTTTTTTTTTTTTTTTTACAAATACAAAGCAATGCCATGTTAATATAAGCTACTCAACAGTATATAGCCTAAATAATTGTACTTTTGATAGCCTACTTTAAGTGCATTTTACTGCTACTATTTAAAGCTGGATAATATCCATACAGGGTTTTAGTTTTTTGTAAAGCTGCTCTTTCAAATGTGATATCCGAATTATAGCCTAAATGACAAACAAACAAACAAAAAAGAAAGAAAAAGAAATAGAGTTTATCTTATGCTCCTTGAACACAACACTGCATGTGTTTTCGGCCTGTCTGTGTTGTTTAATGTCCGTGCAGTTGGAGAATATCGGTGTTGGAGCGTTTTAATTTCACCGACAGCACATTTCCCACTAATACCAGGAGACAAGAGGGCAACAGTTGCCATTTAAACAGCTCTTTCATTTGAATAATCTTTCATAGGACGTGATTAAAGCTCGGCTGCTGTGACGTAAGAGAGATTGTCCGCGTTAGGTGAGTCTCGCTCAGCCAGCCCTGCTGCTTCCCTCCTCTTCCTCTCGCGCCCCTCCTGCCTGAGCTTCGTGAAAAGATACGATGAAATCGCTCGCGCTCGCTGTCATCATCATCAGCGCCGCCCTGTAGAGAGAGAGAGAGAGGGAGCTCGAGGCCCCCCCTCCCCTCCCCACCTAACAACAACCCCAACCCCGCAGGCTCGAGCACAACGACCCCACCCCCCAACCCCCTGTGAGAGAGGAGACGGAGCCAGAGAGGCGCATACAGAGTCACGGAGAAAAGACGGTTTCGGGATCCCGGCTCTGTTTTGCCCTCAATCCGGGCCTAATGCTGTAGCAGACAGCGCAGGAGGAGAGCTCGAGCGAGAGACAACGCACTGATTGAGAGTCGGTGAGGGACAGGGCGGACCGGAGAGACGACGGGATTGCTCATTCGCCTGGAAACATGGGATGTACACTGAGCGCCGAGGAGCGCGCTGCTCTGGACCGGAGCAAGGCCATCGAGAAGAACCTGAAGGAGGACGGGATGGTCGCCGCCAAGGACGTCAAACTGCTTCTGCTCGGTAAGACACGAGCCTCCCCGGCCGCGGGGCTGCTGCGCCTCGGCGCGGCACGGCTCGGTGTGGTTGTGGTGGGACTGCATGGGGCGGAGGTGCTCTCCGTGGTACTGATTTCACTGCCGGCTCTCACTCTGCCCCTCCGTTCTTTACAGGCGGCGGAGAGTCCGGTAAAAGCACCATCGTCAAACAAATGAAGTAAGTGTCTCTTTTTTTGCCTGTTTTAACCCTCTCGGACTCAGCCGGAGTAAAAGGCCCGAGATTGCGCCTCCCATATCTGTGCTAAGGCAGGTTGAGCCGCCATGTTTCGAGAGGCCGTATAGCCCCGGAGGAGTGCCGGTGACTCGAGCACCTCCTGCAGACCGACAGTGAGGCTGCGGAGGCCGCACCGGTGCGTCCCAGGGTGCTGTTCACTGCCTGGGTGCTGAAATGTAGTTAACGAGGTTTTTACTTGACTACAGGGAGTGTGCGACTGGGGATATGTGGGTGTTGTTCCTCTGTGTGTGCGCGCGTGCGTGCATGTGTGTGTTGAATTACATCGAGGTCACTACAGCTCCATTAGTGAATACCTCTGCTTTTAATCTTAATGGCTTTAAGTGCCCGATATCGCCGGGAGTACTTTGCCTATAAAGCGGATTTACGCAGAAATATGGCTTCTAAAACCGCATCTAAACCTTCCCCTGTCTAAGCTAAATCACTCTTTGATGTTTTAAATCACTGTTGTTGTGTTTTCTAAACCTCTTAGTTAAGTTTCTAGATGTTTCAGTGCGGAAAAAAGGCACGGTCCATTGTAGCCTGTGCTCTGTCATGTGAAACATCTCCCCCGGTGCTTGTGGGTTTCTCTCTGCCTCCGTCCTGCTCAGCGCATCCCGGCCTGCAGTGCACCGACTGCGCCCTCCCTCCCTCCTGCTTCCTCTTCTTCCCTTCACCTCATTACCCTCTCTGAGGTCTCTGCTCGTCCACAACTCACTGCTGTGCCCTGAACGCAACACACTGAGCCCAAATAGTGTTTACAAAGACTTTTCAGGGGTTTGTTTTAGCCTAAGCGGGCAGCAGATGGATGGGTCACAGAGTTTAGGTACTGGAGGGTAAGTTCAGCATGTTCTGCAGTGATATGTGCACTCAGCTTCAACAACGTGATGTGCAGGTTTCTGTGACGGTTGGTAGTTTCATATTGTGTGATGCAGGCCTGGCTGTGGTAGTTTTATGACTACAATGAGAGTCAGACTACACCTGATGTAGTTTCACTTCCATTGCAGCAGCAGCGTGTGTGAGAATCTGAAAGGCCAAGACATTTTGAGCCTTAGAAAACCTGAAAGTGGTCAGGAAATGTAACTTACAGTATAATTTATATTAGCTCCTATAGTTGGAAAGATGCACACAGTGAAACAGGTTTGGTGTTTGGATTATGTGAATGAAACAAGGAGCAGCTTCACTCAGGGTGATGCACTGCTGCTGAAATGTCATGGTGGCTATTTTTACACATTTCCAGCCACTGATTGATCAGTTAAGTTTTCATCAGTCTTGCTTCCTCTAGCCTTTATAGAGCTGAAACAATTAGTCCATCAAATTAAAAATTAATCTGCAACTATTTTGATAACCTCTCAGTCATTGAAGTCATTTTAGATAAAAAAAAATCACTCTGTTTGACTTTAATAAATGTGAATATTTACTGGTTTCCTGACATCTTGTGATATTAAATTGAATATATTTGAGTTTTGCACTGCTGGTTGGACAAAATGACAGATTTAAAGATGTCACCCTGGACTCTGGGAGACTGTGATGAGCATTTTTAACTGCTTTTCTAAATTCTTTATAGACTGAGAAAATAGATTTATCAATAAGGAATTGTTAGTTTCAGCTTTTACTGTTTGTCTTGACCTCCTTTGTGATCAGTGATTGACGTTTGATGAGAAAACCAAATAGGAGATGATGGTTTTCACCCAATATAATCTCATTAGCGCCTGAGATGTTTTATAGAAGAGGTCGACCACCCAGCCTCCTCTACTAACATCATAAAAATGAACAGTTTTATGAAATAAAACATTAACCTTCAGGGGAAAGGAGCAGAGGTGCAGTATTAAATAACGTAGGGTGGCGACTAATGATTAATTTTTATTAAAAATTAATGTGCCGATTAATTGCTTTGCCTATCAGAAAATGGTGACAAATGCACATTTTAGTTTCCCACAGGCAAAGTAAACATCTTCAAGTGTCTTATTTTGTCTGACCAACAGACAACAAACATACCTCTTCTTCTTTTTTTGTTAGTGTGTTTTACGCCTCTTGACATGTTTCTTGACATGTTTCTTTTTTAATGCGGTTTCATGTGTGTACAAATAAAGAATAAATGAGAAACAGTCCAAAACTCATAGGTTTTCAATGTACTATCATCTAAGACAAAGAAAAACATCAAGTCCTTACATTTAAAAAGCAGGGACAAGCACATATTTGGGATTTTTGTTCAACAGAAACGCCTAAAGTGATTAATAAAAATAGTTGCAGTTTAATCTTTCTGTCAATAAACTAATTGATTAATCAACTTTCAGCTCTTAAATAGTTGTGATTACTGTTTAGGTGTTAGATGTGCCAGGATCTTGAGTGGAAACCCTTAAAGAGGGATTTTTATTTTATATTTTGCACGTTCAGTGTGTGCAAAACGCTTGTAGGCCTCACATGCCAAAGACTAGTTTAAATGTGTCAGGGACTTTTGACCGATATATTTCGTAAATTAAGTGTATATGAGGTCAGGGTGAGGCTGTGCTGATGGATAATTTAATGATGACCAGATTATCATGAGTTTAACTGTGTCAGACTAGATGTAACAGCACAGCCCTGCATGGTGTGATTGATTAGTGCTCTGACTGATTCCACTCCATTGCCCGGCATAAATTATAAATGGCTTAAATATCGCATTACTGTCCAATTACAGATCACAGACTGACAATGTGATCAATTCCCGTCCCATTATACACTGACACACTTAAGGGTGCATCTTATGTGGAGATGGTAGGAAGAAGGGGGAGAAGGGGGGCTGTAAAATGTGTTGATGCCAAGAATCATCTGGCACACACACACACACACACACACACACACACACACACACACACACACACACACACACACAAAGAAAAGGCTCTGCCCAGAACATGTGGACGTCTTATTGTGTATCTAGGTCTGCAGGAACATATGGATATGTGTGACTTATTCTCTTTAGTCCATGCTTGTGTCTTTGTGCTAATATCTGTGTGCGCCTGCAGGATTATCCATGAAGATGGCTTTTCTGGGGATGATGTGAAGCAGTATAAGCCAGTGGTCTACAGCAACACCATCCAGAGCTTGGCGGCCATCCTCCGAGCCATGGACTCATTGGGCATCGAGTTTGGAGACAAGGATAGAAAAGTTAGTCTCACAATTAGCCTCCAGCTGAGACTGCAGGGAGACTGGGATTTTATTCATGTTTAGGGGTTGAAATGTGATACTGCCAAACAGGGGTGGGTTCTCTGGACAGAGGATCTTGATGAATGATGTTGATATAAATCACAATATCTGTTTTTTTTTTTAAAAAAAACAGTGGTGTAGTGGAGGTTATAAGCAGTGAAATGAGGTATACCCACCTCTTTTTCTGGCTGTTTACAGTATGCCTCCCTATCAGCCATAAAGCCATTGGAATATATCGGAAAGAATACCCTCTTCCTCCTCGGTAACCTAATTGGTAATCACCCACCTCTTCAACTACCACTACACCAGTGGTTAAGATGCCAAGTTGATAACCTGTATGGACTACATGCTATTCTATTTCTTAAGAAATCAGAAATCTGAGAAATACATTCACAGATATAACTTTGTTCTTCTTCCCTGTTTTTATGAAATCTATTCGTGCAGGCTGATGCTAAGCTGGTGTGCGATGTGGTCAGTCGTATGGAGGACACAGAGCCGTACTCTGCAGAGCTTCTTACTGCTATGAAGCGTGTATGGGCCGATGCTGGGACTCAGGAGTGTTTCAGCCGTGCCCGGGAATATCAGCTCAACGACTCAGCTCAATAGTGAGTGAAGCTAAATACCTACAAGAAATAAAAACTCCACTCGTCTCATCTACATTCCTCCTGATATTTATCCCTCTTGTTATCAGCTACCTGGACAGTCTAGACCGGATCGGGGCAGCAGACTACCAGCCCACAGAGCAGGATATCCTGAGAACCCGAGTGAAGACCACTGGTATCGTCGAAACCCACTTTACCTTCAAAAACCTCCATTTCAGGTAGCGTATGTGCCGCTCGCCACAACTTGGCCTTTCTTGTTGGCATTTTGTGTGAGGGATTACAGCTCTGTGTCTGGATTGACTTCTTGCACTTTTCCCAGGCTGTTTGACGTGGGGGGTCAGAGGTCAGAGAGGAAGAAGTGGATCCACTGCTTTGAAGATGTGACGGCCATTATCTTCTGCGTTGCGCTGAGTGGATACGACCAGGTGCTCCATGAAGATGAAACGACTGTAAGTGTGACTCAGTTAATTCAATCTGAATCCCTCTGGTGCGCAATTCGCAGTGGAGCTTTGGCTGATGTTAAATGCGTCCTGGTTGCTTCAGTGGTTAAGATACATGTGATATAAGTGCAACATCACCATCTTAATTCTGGATTGGGACTTCTGATGCCCTGATATCCTCACTTTGAACCAATCTTCTCTCTCTCCATTTTCAATTAAAGGCAAAAATTCCCCCAAAAATATATCTTAAAGGTCAATAGTTTCAGATAAACAGAGCCAGTACATTTTTTGTGTCTTTGTGTCTTCACTAAGCTTCATAGAGTTCAAAGACTGAAGATTTCAGTGTTTCTCTCTCCACTCAAGTCAATTCAAACATCGTTATAGAGCATAAGATTTTATTTATAGTCCCAAATTGTCTTAGAGAGCTTCTGTATGACAAACTCTATCTGCAGACTCTTGATCTGAATAAATAAAAATGTCTTGGGGTTGTACTGAGAGCAACAAGAGACACTCTTTCAGGATAGACAGAGAAGCTACCACTACTTCATCTACAGCACAATAAACTATAATATAATTATTTTTTTATATATAGATTTAGATTAATAAAAAATAGAGATGAACCGATAAGTTCTAATATATTATTATAGATTAAGCCATGGATGGATTACTTAATGGGCCTACCGGGCACAGGCCCAGGGGCCCAAAGTGTCAAAGACATTCCTAGCCTTCACCTGCAAAATGTCACTCATATTAACACATACTAACCAGAAAGAGACTCAGAAAGATCACAAAGAGACACAAAACAACCACAAAGAGATGCAATAAAACTAACAGATTTAGAATGACTACAAAGAGACACAGAGCAACTACAAATAGACTCAAAATGACTACAAAGAGAAATAAAGCAACTATAAAGAGTAAAAATGATGACAAAGACACAAATGACAACAAAGAAATGGGGAAAAAAAACTACACAAAGGGACAAAACGACAAACACAAAATGACCATAAGAGACACAGTGCAACTACAGACTCAAAAAGACTACAAAGAGACTCAAAATGACTATAGTCACAAATGACTTCAAAGAGACGAGGGGGAAAATAGCTACAGAGAGACCAACAATGACAAAAAAAGGGGGCAAAACAAACACAGGCAGAAAACAACTACAAAAGGGACACAAAACAACTACAAATAGATGCACAGAATCTTCAAAGAGACTCATGATGGCTACGAAGACACACAAAATGACCACAAGACACAAAGCAACTACAAATAGACCCAAAAAGACTACAAATAGAAATAAAGCAACTTCAAAGAGGGTCAAAATGGCCGCAAGGAGACACAAATGACAACACAGAGAAATAAAGCGACTTCAAATAGTCAAAATGGCCGCAAGGAGACACAAATGACAAGAAAGAGAAATAAAGCGACTTCAAAGAGAGTCAAAATGGCCGCAAGGAGACACAAATGACAACAAAGAAATTGAAGTAAAATACAAAGAGACTCAAAACAAGTCCAAAAAGGGGTGAAACAACCACAGACACAAAATGACAGACATAAAGCAACCACAAAGAGACTCAGTGACAACAAAGAGACTTAAAGTGACTATAAAGAGACATAAAGCAACTACAAAGAGAGTCAAATGACAAAAAAGAAATGGAAAGAAACCACAAAGAGACTCAAAACAACCACAGACACAAAATGACCACAAAGAGACACAGATCAACTACAGATGACTAAAACAAGATGTAAAGCAACTACAAAGAGACTCAAATTGACTATAAAGAGACACAAATGACTTCAAAGAGATGGTAAAAAGCTACAAAGACCCAAAATGACAACAAAAGGTGGCAAAACATCCACAGGCACAAAGAAACCACAAAGAGGCAAAACCACAGAGAGATATGTAACAATTACCAAGAGATGCAAAACAAACAGCTGTAAAACCTGCGTGTCTTGGTCATATGCAGGAGAGGTGGTGGGGCCTTTGGCATGTCTGTGCCCAGGAGCCCATTTTCTTATGATCCACCCATGGGTGCAGCTACCCAGCAGTGTATAAAGTAGCCCCACCTTTTCAGGATCAAAGTGATGGACACATCACTTATTATGATCCAGCAATATAATATATATTATTCTGATATGGGCCATTCTGCAGGACAAGTGCTTTTACTTTTGGTATTTAAATATATTTTGACGCTGATACTTTCGTACTTTTACTTGAGTATGATTTTAGATGTGGCAGTTGTAATACCTTGATCACTTTGGTATTATCAGTTACACATTAACAATCAACTGTTGCTGGTATAAGTATATATAGTTAACACTGTTGTTCTACTGTACTCCAGGTCCTCTAATAACTGTAACACCAACCACAAATTTATTCTTCCTGCAGAACCGCATGCATGAGTCTCTCATGCTCTTTGACTCCATCTGTAACAACAAGTTCTTCATCGACACCTCCATCATCCTCTTCCTCAACAAGAAGGATCTGTTTGGTGAGAAGATTAAGAAGTCACCGCTGACGATCTGTTTTCCAGAATACACAGGTGAGTTTCATTTTCAAGCCACGCTGCTTCATGAGCAAAACGATGACGAACGTTTGTCCCTCATGCTGTCTGCTCTTCTCTCTCTGTGTTTCCTCCTCCTGTCTCCAGGTGCTAATACTTACGACGATGCTACTGCATATATTCAGGTTCAGTTTGAGAGTAAGAACCGCTCTCCCAATAAGGAGATCTACTGTCACCTGACCTGTGCCACAGACACAGGAAACATCCAGGTAGTGTTTGATGCCGTCACTGACATCATTATTGCAAACAACCTTAGAGGGTGTGGCTTATACTGAGGCCTGGCCAAGCACAGAGGTTGTCATGGAGAGTATGAGGTGTTAATAATGATAATTTTGATGATACTTAAACACATAAATATGTAATTCTACACGTCCAAATGGACCCAAAGAGCTGCCGTCAGACACCACACTGGATTATTGCCATGATTTGTTCCCTTCCTCTCATTTTGATTTCAGTATACAACCCCAGTTTTGTCTTTTAAAAAAATGTGTTTTTGAGCTGAATGTTTCACGTTTTTTTTTTTTTGTTGATGACCGTGTCAACAACTGGGAGGGTCAGAAGAGGCAGCACCAGGGTTGTGTTCAGCTGGAGCCTTGTTTTGCAAAACACAGAAAAGCAATGCGAGGAGTGTGCAATGTCATTTTTAACCACAGCGTGGACTATAGTCCCATTCTTTATGTGACGTTTTTATGTGCAAGTCTCGAGGCATTTATATCTGTACTGAATATAGCCTGTTGTGCTCCGTTTGAAGAGCTGCTGTGTGTGTGAAGGTGGAGATGATGATGTTGGGGAGGTGCTGTACTCGTGGCTGAGGGTCATGGTTGGGAGGGAGGCTATTTTAACTTTCGGAAGGGACAAAGCTCCACTCTCCTTCAGACCCACACATGACTGAGAGCCTGCAGGTCTTTTCCACTCTCTGTTTTCTCTTTTAATTTAAACCATGATGAAAGAGAGGATTCTTCTGTTCAGAGTGGCTGCCCGTATCCATTGGCCTCCTGTAGCGTGAGGAAATGCCTATCAGCCAATGATATATCAAAATAAAATCATATCGGTGCCAACCATCTGAGAAGGACAGATTAGGATCAGAAATCATAGATCATGCTCATACTATCAAACGTATATTATTTAAGTAACAGATTATTATCATCGAATGATTTATTTATTTAAGCCTCATGCCCTACATGCCTCCTCCTACCTCCTGAAATCCCGTGCCACATATTTATTTCCTGACATGAAAAACTGGGGTACACCGACACCTGTCTGCAGTTCAGAGGGTAGAAAGCAGCCCTCCAATGACATCCTGTTCTCTGTGTGGTGCTTTACCCTTCGATGTGAATCTGTGTAGAAGTAGAAGACTGCACGAGGAGAACAATATCATTTGAGGCAACATCTGTCTGGGGAGCCGTGGGTTTTCTCCAACCCTCTTCTCCCCTGATCAGTAAACAGGGAACCATTATCCCCCCCCCTCCGTCTGTCACGTTTCTCTTCTCACAGAGAAAAAGTACAGCTCTCCATTTTCACCTGTGCACCCAGAAATTCATCTTCCCATCCCTGTATACTCTTATCTATCACATATCAGTCCCCATATCCTATCTCCATTTTCACCTTAAAAGCACCGTACTGTATATATATTATGATTATACCAGATTTTTTTTTTTACTGTGAATGTTTTTGTGCTGCACCCCATCCTATTTGGTAGTTTATTGGTTGCTCTCATGTGGAATGTTTGTGCTGAGCCAATCGAATGTTGTGTTTACATTAAAGCCACACTTTTCCTAACTACTCCTGCTGTTTGTGGTCTGATTGCACCGGCGAAGGGAAGAGGGTTGATGACAAACTGTGCGCTCGCAGCACTGTCCTCTCAGCAGAAGTTTAAATACACACTGACCTGCTTTAATCTGCGCAGAGAATTAAGGTTAGACCAGGAAATTAGGCTGAACATTATGAGAATGGACCACTTTTAATGCTTCATTGCCTGGTGAACACAGCTTTGTATTTAGTGTCAGAAATATGTATAAAAGATTGGGAACAGGTCTTGCATGGCAATAGGGCAGCACTTCGTGGAATGTGGCGGATGGCAGGGATCAGAGGCGTTGCACAGCGGCTCTCAATTTATTAGGTTAAAAGTGTTCCATCATCACAGACAAGGAGCTATTCATATATTGAATGACTAGGCTGGATCAGCTGTCTGACCTGCTTCTGTCAGTTTAATGGGTATGATGTTCATTACTGCTCTGTTTCACTGACAGCCGCAGAGCTCCGTTCCTCAGTCCCAGTACGTCCTCGTTTCTCAGAGCCAGCTACAGGTTAAAAGGTTGGAACTCCCGGTGTGACACAATTACACTTTTTAATTACACGTTTAAGAGAATATTATTTCATATTTTACACATCATTCAAATCAAATCCTTCACCTGTCGGCCACATTACCCACAAACCATGCCCCTGAGCTGTAACTCTGATACAGGCTGACATGAGCCGGGTGTGGAGCAGAAGGCAGAGTCTAAAACAACCAGACTGAAATCTCCAGGATGAGTGTTTTATGTTTCAGACAGAAAGAAATCCCTGGCCATTGCCCGTGCCCTGCCCACATCCATTTACAGAAACATGGATTAAACCTGGATTGTGCAGAGCTCTTTAGGGGAAAGCATCACAAGGTGGGTACTGCACGGCAATCCGCGATAACCAGCAGAATGAGTTACAGTCGCAGCCTCTTGATATCTTCGCTTCTGAAGTCAATGCGCAGCGCTAGAACCTGACGCACCTCCGCAGGGGTCAGTCGCCACGTCAGGGGGCCTGAGTTTGGGCCCCAATAATCCAAGATCTCAGTAACCTGCAGTATAAATAGGCACATGTGAGTGAATCAGAAAGAAGTGTCCACATCCTTTACTTAAGTAAAAGTAGAAATAACATACTGTGGAAAGTACAAAACAAAATGTCTTCTATATCTTCAACAAAATGTGTCCTTAAACATAAAAAGTATAAGTACTCATAATGCTCAAATTGCTCCTGTGAGTAGCGATGTGCGCGATAAGTCAACTAGTTGATTATACATTTCTATCCTCGCATAAACGGCACCGTAAATACTAGTAGGGTAAATGTATTATTTTAATTATTATTTTATGCAATTGCTGTTTTAATAATCAGGCATTTTTTCCTCAAGATTTCCTGTCCTAAAGAATATTGTTTGCAATGAATGTTATTTGTTAACTTTTATTTAATGAGCTGTTTTGGGAGATAATATATGCAAAGTGCCACACATTTCAGCTGCTTTTCAAATATGGTTTGTTAATTAAAAATGTGATCGACAATTTCAAATTGCTCCTATATTATGCACATTTTTTTTTGAACAATGTTTAACCTGACAGATTAAATTGTGCTGCTCTTTGACTGTTTTCTGAGTGTCTTCTTGTCGTTTTTTAAACGTCAGGGAAATTAGGTGTTACAAACATCCCTACCTGTGAGTGTTACAGCATTATATATTATTTTACTGGATGATTATTATTGATACATGAATGTGTGATTGGCATTTCACTGTAGTATTTTAGTTATATTTTTGGATTTTGCAACAAAAGGTCCCAGGCCTGATTTAAACTGGGGAAACTCAGCTTCATGGTCAGCACCCGAGACTCTGATGTCACGCGGATTCTTCATTTTACTCTTGTAGTTTGTGGAGGTGGAGCTGATTTAACTGCTTTATATCTTGTAGGTAGTTATTTTATATGAATGTATCATATTTTATAAAATGGTGACATGTTTGCTAAATAAAATATTAATCTTTAAACTAAAGCTGTCAGACACACGTGGGAAGTAAAGGTGCCATATTTCCAATTGAAATCTCGTGGATTAAAAGTATAAATTGGAAATACTCAAGTGAAGCACAAGTACATCAAAACTGTACCTGAGTAAATGTACTTACTGGTGTAAACTGCCATAAACATGAACATAACATTAATTCATTATTCTGTGTATGTGTTTGTAAAATGATCCAAGTTACCCGCTCCAGGTTGAGGATGGTGGCCATTTGTGTGAGACGAGCAAACTTGTCCCTGATGGTCCAGGTGGTCACGGTGGTGAGGTATGCCACAAGAGAACGAAGCTCTTTATCGAACTGCAGCCCTCCGAGCTGCAACAGAAGGATCAGAAACAGTGGATGGATTTTAAGTGGCGTAAACGTGTCAACATTTATCTAGAGGTTTCCTGTAAACACCCTGTGGTTAAAAACAGGAAGATGCTGTCGTGACAAAAGGAAGCAGGCCTTTCTGGACTCATAAATAAATCATTGCTCGAGGCTCCTCATCACATGTGTATCAGTGATGTGATGCAATGTGATGCGGACGGTTGCTCGGTGCCACCTTGTGGCTCAGCCTGGCTGCTCACCCTGCTGAATGAGCATTTGAGGACAGTCTTCTCCATCTCGATAGATATTAAGCTTGTCATCAGGCTGGTCAGCGTGTCATAGATGACAGGAGACAGGGCGGTCTGATGAGGACACACAGAGAAGTTTAAAAATAAGAAGAAAGGATACATATATATCTTGGAGTTGTATCTGAAATGCAGCTCAGACAAGATACCTTGAACTCCGCCATGAGCTGCTCCAAGTTAACGATGAGCTGCTGCACCCAGGGGTCATTAGCTTCATAATCATTAAACTCCTCCTGCGTGGAACAAAAGCTGTTACAGCGACACGTTTGACGACTTCAGGTTTATTTTTATTCATTATACTGAGACTGTTACCTCTTCTATGTTGTGTGAGATGGACAGGAAGCTGCTGATCCAGGGTTTGACTTGAGGCTTTATGGCTGTTGTGTTTAACTCAGTGAGCCCCTCCTGTGAAATGAAATCACATCAGAGTGTGAAACTTTTAGCACTCACTGGACACTCAGAGACAAAGAGGCTTATGCTGCCACGCAAAGGCAAAAAAACTCAACTTCTTTTGGTCAAAAATGACTTTGTCATCCTGTAACTTCACCTAAGGTGTTTCATTAAGCTTAGACTGCTTTGATTACCCACAGTAAGGTTAATCTCAAAGTGTGGTGACTCAGTATTCTATGTCAGACACAAAAGCATTCAACATGCAAACGCCATTTGTATGCAGGCTGAATAAAGAGCAAACATGTTGTTAGTCTAACCTAGCCATTTATCAGAATGGGCCACTACTCCCGAGGGAAATTGTCAGTGGAAATGGCTTTGAAACACTGATACCCAGACACAGTTAAGAGACTGCTGAAAACAGATTAGCAGATTATGGTAGAAAGTAATAGCTAGTGCAAGCGAATGTAACCTAATGCAAGCTAAGTGAGGGAACTAGAACACTACTCCCATATGCAATCAAAACTGAGTTTACAGCAACCAGGACAAACAACCAGTTGGCTAGCCAGCTAACAGTGTTTGTAAATCATACAAAATGAAATCAACGTTGCGCCTGTCATTCTGCCCATGCAAGTGCAACTCAGGCTTCGACTGACAGCTGAAAAACTATCTATAGCTGACTGTACGCTGGCCCGACAAGACACCTTGTGGGTGATGATACACGCATGCACACAAATTGATTGGTTAATTCATGTTCATATTATATTAAGTGCATAGTTTTATGATATATCACTAGAGTCTGTCTAGGTCATAGCAATTATCACACAGTATATTGCTTATTATAATCAACACAGTCTGAGATCAAATGGAAGTTAATGTCTTCTGCCTTAATGACCTGTTGTTATGTTGCAGACAATGCAAACATTGACCTCCTTAATTTCCCTACAAGGGTCAAAGGTTGAGTTTGAGCTCATGATTTTTATGTACATGAATAACTTGAAAGACAAACAACAAAAAAAAGGATTGCCACATTTCCAATATTATGCCTACAATTAATTTGGCTGGAAACTAAAACAGCTTTAAAGCCATTTCTCAGCTCTGGTGAGATGAGGTCTTTTGCTTTTGTAGAGCAGAATAGACCCACAGGTTTACAGAAATCTACAGTATAAGACCTCAAACATGTGTCTTGTATTGCTTTGCTAGACAAAATTGAAACTGCGACAGGAGGTTTTCTGTCTTAATCTTTGACACCAGTGGTTTGAGTAGCTATCTCCAAAAAAATACATTTATTTAGAAAAAATATGACAGTAATTTTTAAATAAATATATATGACATATTCCTCCCTCTGCTGTAGACACTCATCTGTCAAACTAAACATTTAAAAAGACACAGGTAGAACTTTTCTCTGTTGCATAGCAGCTACTGTAAATAAGTAAATAACTCTCCGCTGATGAGCACTCATCAATGATTGTGTGTGTGTGTGTGTGTGTGTGTGTGTGTGCGTGTGTGCGTGTGTGTCTCCAACCTGTAAGAGATCCTTGAACTTGGCGGATGTGTTGACGAGGTCGGACAAACAACTTTCGATCTTGGCTTGGTCTCCAGAGCCGGCGCCTTGACTGAACAACTTGGAGCAGTCGTTCTGCAAGTAAAAATAAAAAGTAAATCTTAAAGCAACTGTAACCACAAATGACAAAGTGATCAGAGGAGATACATGGTGCTGCACAGGTGTGAAACTTACCTCAAGGTTCCTCTTTAAAGTTGTGATATTCTCGCTACACACCTCAACGTTATTCAGAGTCACCTGATGTAGACAGAAAAAGGTGGTTCAGTATGATTTAGTGCAGAATTATTTCTAAGGTCTAACTGGTATCTATGAATCTTTAAGTGTTTCTTGATTCTAATTTACCCTTTGACGAATGCGTGAAAAGGTTTTTGAAATAATGCTTCCTCCAGCTAAGTGCCATTTTAAAAATTAAAGCACTACTTACCTCACTTAAATTAGGAGGAGCTTATTTATGCATCTGATTTCTCACCTAAATTACTGCTCCTCTTGTTGTGTTAATCCAGCAAACAATTTCTAAGATGCTGCCTGAGAGCGAGGTGAGGATGTGTGTGTGTAATTATCTCACCAGAAATGCAGCCTTGGCGTTTTCAGTGCTCTCGATGCCCATTGTGTTGAACTTCCCCTGCTGTAAGCTGCTCTGCATCAGACTGACCGCACTGCTGACGCCACGCTGGATGTCCTGAAGCGTCGTAGCCGGGAAGCCCTGCCGCAGCTTATTATACAACACCT
The DNA here is from genome assembly GCF_011397635.1 of Epinephelus fuscoguttatus. Classification (NCBI taxonomy): domain Eukaryota; kingdom Metazoa; phylum Chordata; class Actinopteri; order Perciformes; family Serranidae; genus Epinephelus; species Epinephelus fuscoguttatus. The sequence goes on along the minus strand of NC_064753.1, from coordinate 25,863,585 downwards.
CCCTGACAGGTGCAGAGAGCCGGGGCAGGAAAGAGGAAAAATACATACAGGAGATGTGAAGAGGTGTAAAATTACAGAGAAAAGTAGTGAATATGCCAACTGTGACGTGAAAGCACCTGAAGTCAGACTCCAGTACAGAGTTGGCGTGGTTGATCATGGCACAGAGGCAGTCGATGCTGGAGCTGGATAAAGCTCTACTGATGCACTTCTTCACAATGTAGAAACAGTCATCCACCATGCTGGAGGTCAGCTGACCCTTTTCATAGGTATCCATGGTAACAGCCTGAGGAGGAAGATTGATTTTACTTATATTTAATAATTTCTAATGAGTAAAAATTATGTTAAATGTGTGAAATACAAAAGTTCAACACATAAATTACTTTAACGGCACTGAGAACAATTTCATAACATGTTTTCAATCATATATTCAAATATGCACTTAAAAGGTGACACACATTTATTTCTTTGTAAAGGCGAGGCAGAGATGTCATCTTTTTGCATTCCACACATTACTTCTCATCATCAAAATCTGGTGCATACATCAATATCCACATTTCTAACTTCCTGCAGGTGGTTAGAGAGGTGTGTGAAGCCTTGAGCTTGTAGCCTCAAACAGAGATGAGGAGTGGGCTACAGATGTACAGCAAGCTCACTTCTTTCCAACTCCACACACACACTCAGATTTTTATCATTTTCAAAGAGTCGTCTTTCCTTTTCCCTTTAAGATTTTTTTCTCAAATAGACAAATATTAGGGCTGGCAACACATTGATATTATATTGGTATTTTGATATGAGATTATATATCATCTTAGATTTCGGATATCCTATTTTGGACTCTAGTTTTTGTCCTTTTCTGGTTTTATAGAAGGAGGTTATAAAGAAGAGAAGTCATATTGCATCATATGATTGGGTTACAACACGTGTGCCATGAACAGTGGTCTGCACTTGCCAAAAGGCTCAATAGCTGGTGCACCATCACAGAACATGGAGATGATTGACATGTTTCACTAGAATATTGTGATATTTGATTTTCTCACTATCGCCCAGTCCCAACAAATACTACATAAAACTGAGTAATGTACCTTGTTGACAGACTCTCTCATGTAATACTCCTCCATTGGAATATAGTAGCCAATCAGCTCCTGCATCGTCGTGCTCAGCAAGCAGTATTTCAGTAGCTTCTCCACATTCTGCTGATGCTCTGGGTGTTCAGAAAAGTTCAAAAGGGGAAAAAAAGTATTTTAGATTTGCAAGCTGAAAGATTTTTAGCTCCATATCTCAAAAAGTACATGCATTAAGACATGTTAGTGTAAATATACCCTGTGTGGCGCCGCTCTGAGAATCCCCAACTTCAAAGTCAGCGAGCATGCGACGGCGTAAAAAGCGCAGGTAGAGCTCTGCTCTTGCATTCATCAGGGTTACTTCAGTCAGTACAGGGTCCAGCTCCCTGTTGATGTGAGACAGATGCTTAAACAGAAACATCATAGAGACAAACATAAAGGGGAGTGCTGTGAGATGTTGTGGAGACAAACATACCTGGGCTCGATCCTTTCTCCTGGCATGCTCTTTATCATGCTGCTCTGAACAACCTGAAACTACAGGAGGGATACAAGTTCACAGGGCGTAGAGGTATGCAGTAAAAATGTCATGTCATGCAGTTCAGATGTTGTGCACACCTTGTTGTGGTATCCTCTCTGCTGGATGAACTTGTCGACTATTTTCTGGGCCTGTTGGTCACATTCCTGCTGCAGGTGAGTGATGAGTGTGTACAGATGACCTGGGCCATAATACGTCTCTACTATGGGCTGATGGGTCTCAACGACACGAGCGATCCCTGTAAACACACACCAACACATCGGAGGAGTCAACGCTGAGCAAAAAAAGGGAAACCGTTCACAAACACAGAGCATCAGGCCTGTTTTCTCACCTTCCAGCAGCAGCGTCAGAGTGTCTGCAAATACCAGCGGTGCTCTCTTCTCGCCCAGGTCTCCTCCTGTGGCCAAGACCAGGTTCTCCTCAGCTTTGGAGGCAAGCTGTGAGAATATGTGTGAAAAAGACACAAACTGTGACTATTTCTGTCCAAAAAACAAAGATGGCTTGTGAGATTTATATTCAGTCTCATCAGATGAAACAATGACTGTTTTTTACTGTAGGAGCTAAGCCTATTACTTGCAGCTACATGGATGTTTCACCTGGCTAATAGAATTTTTAAAGTTACATCTGGATCCATAATCTCCATCTGATCTTCATTAAAACAAACATTGTGATCCAAGGAACGCATGTATCAAAACTCTTGTATTCAAGTGCAGCACAGAAGATAACAAAAATGTTAAATATGTAAAGAAATCCTATTAAAACAATACCTGAATCTGCACCATAAACATACCGAATGTTCATTGGTCCATCCATAGCCTATATTCCCCCCTCCTTAATTCAAGTTTTCAATACATACTCAGCCACACAGCACACAAACAGGACCGAAAACACAGCTTACCTGTGTGCAGAGATACTGGCCGAACCGTGCGAGGCCCTGCTGGTGGAGGCCCAACAGAGGGAAGATCTTGAAAAACCTTTCCACTTGTGCGAGGTCGACTGCTGCCACAGCTTCATCCAACTTCTCAGCAACGATGACCTTCAGTTTCTGCTCTGCCTCCTGCAGCATCACCAGACTGGCATCCACAGCACTGCCTGTACAGACATGATACATCAGTGCCGTTACAGTGCAAGCCTAGATTCATTGCATCAGTTTTACAGCTGATTTACATTGCTACTTTCAGTAAGAAAAGTTTTTTCAATTAACTGCAATCCTATTCTGACATATTTAACCTCAAGATCGTATAAAAAAAACCCCCAAAATAATCAAATAAGATTACAGTACTTCTTCCCTGCAGTGTAAGACTGCATACTGAGTGATACACTATGACAGAGAACTAGAGGCCTCGTACTTTCTTCTCCCTGTCGGCTCAGCTCAATAACCGACTGGTCCAGCGAGAGGTATCGGTGGATGTGAGCAGCAGCCTGCTCATAGTCTTCATTACGTAGAGCTGTCTGCACGCCGTCTGTGCAGAACTTCAGATCGAGGATATCGTCAGCACGCTGGATGACGTTATACAGCTGTGTCTACAAAAATAAAATAACACATACACTAATGACACTTAATGACAGAAGTCTTGTCATTAATACCATTTGTATCTAGATATTTTCCCTGAATCAATTTCAACTCTTGTCCTGATCTGCTGGTTTGGGAATGAGCGTTTGTATTTACCTTTGCCAGGTCTAGCTGTCTGACTTTGCGGCTGACGTTTTCAGCCAGGCTGCAGGTAAATGTGATCATGCCTGACAGCTGGCTGGCGTCTCCTCCAATCAACTGTAGGTTGGGCCTGTAGAGCAAAGAGACAGCATGCTGCTCAACAGATTCTTGTTAAACACTAACTGTGTTGTTTGGAGCTCAAATAAATGATGACCATCAGGTGCTTTTGAAACTACAGTAATCTGTACAAACTGTACCCCATCCTCTGCAGTGCAAGCATCTTTGTGTGAATGGTTCCCTCCTGCCCCACCAGTCTGTCCAGCTCAGCATCCACTTCTTTCTGTATTAGACAAAAAGACAAAACATGAAATGAGCAACAAGAATATTATTTTTATTTGAGCATCTTATACATTGCACATATACCGTGTAGCGCACTACTACTGTAATAGATTTTAACATTTTTATTAACGTGTGTCCAACTGCCTTCATATCCTCCTGAGAACCCTCATATGACGACATCACATTTTGGGTTTACTTGACCTTGTACTTAATTCTTCTTAACTTAAACCCCTTGTTCTCATTTGTGGACACTTTTTTGTGCCATCTAGTGGTAGTAAGATCACAATACACTAATCCATGTAAAAACAAGATGGCAACCATCTCTGCCAAGTCAGTCTGCAGTCGATCCCAACACAAAAGTGGACAAGGTCCAAAACCTGATCACATTTTATGATTGAGACATGTTTATTTATGATTAATAATGTTTGTAGTTTGACGTGGCAACACATTTGACCAATTTTAGCAGCAGAAAAAGAGCTGAGACACTGTTAATTAGGTGGTACTTGTTTGAAGACAGTGGGACTTAATTATCATTGACAATGTTTAGTTTGTGACACTTCTTGGGTCGTACTGATCCCAAATAGCTATTAGAAATTAAAAATTTAAACCCAAAGAAAGTGTGGATCACAGGAAACATACATCAAATTATGTAAAGAAACTACATACATTGAGCAATTACGTATATATGTAGATGTACATTAAGAAGGGTAAAGTGTGTCAATTATTAGTAGTGAGTTGACGAGTGTGTAGGGTTTACAAGGCTGTTATAGAACCCCACATCTTTGTAAATTCAGGCTTTTGGAGCCTAGTGCATGCTATTTGCTAGTATGCTTTTCAGGATTTCTTTTGTGATTGTTGTTATGCTTAATGACGCAAAGCATGGATAAAAATCCATCATCGTGGACAAGCCATTACAGTTTACTGTGCACAAATGACCCATGAATTAGCACTTTCTTCTAAGTGACTGTACTTGTGATACAGAGAGTGAGGTGATCTCCTCAGTTAAACTTGTCAATCAGTAGGTCATATCTTCTAAAAGTTCCAACACAGATTGTGACAATTGGTGCACTGAGAGCTAAAAGACAGGTTGTAAAGATCTACGGTGGGAACACTCATGTCAGTCAGTGTAAATGAAAAATACATTTAAATATTTCTAAGTGACAGTTCTCGGTGGTACTGGGGTGTTTTCCTGGCACATCTAATTATATAGAGAGAAGTGATATCCAAACATGAGATACGTAGCCTACTTGGAAGCAGCAGGGTTTATATTTTCAGGTTGGTGGGACAAATAGTTTGACCCATTAACTACAAACCAGCGGTCACAAATGTCTGAATAGCACCCTCAGTCAGAGGGAAACTTAATGTAGAGTAAAAACCCATCACTTTATGGTATTTAGACAGGTATTATGAAGCGTTTTGTAGCCTCTTAACTCAGCAGCTGACCCTGCCCCCTGCCTTCTCTAGAAAATAGCAAACAGTAGCTCTAGTCTGACCCGCAAAGACAAGTCCTTCGCTGAACTGTAAAATGTTAATTTAGTCATAATTCAACAGAATGGAGTTTTTGTTTTGAACCTGCAGCGACCCGGAAGTTAACGCGGATGGCGACAGTGAGTGTACACGTCAAACAAACTGCCGTTAACGGTTGTTTAAACGAACCTCCTCCGCGCAGAGCTGCCGGTAGACTCTCTCCAGGTCCTCCAGCTCCGTCAGCGCGGAGATAGTCTCCATACTGACGGAGGACAGTGAGCCAGAGTCGCATCTTTTCGCTGCCAAGGCTCCGCTGTCAGCCATCTTCCGCCACCGATACAGGACCTCAGCGTACACGTCACGCGTAGTTAAGTACTCCCTGGGTTTAGCCTGTCAGGCAGCGCCTTTTAGCAGGGTGATGTGGTTACGGAGAAGATACGCTGCCTCCTCGTCAAAAAATAGTAAATAGTAAATATAATGACTGTAACATTGTCGTTTATTATCTATGATATAAATCCACTGTTCACCATTTGACGGTGGTGGTGCTTTCCGTAGTAGCACATAAGCGCTTCCTGAGAAAACAAATTCTGGGCGTAAACTGCGTAACTGCGCATGCGTTGTACGTTGTTTTTCCTAGGATTCTAAGAGGCCATTCATAAGTGGGATCATTTTAAAGCGTAAATTCACCCAAATTACAAAATTAACAAATAAATAATAACCGATCTCAGCTAATATTACATGTAGGCATATTTATTTTTTGCCTAAAGCCGCTAAAGTCAACCAGTGATCTTTTGATAAAACAGTACTCTACCTCAAGTTTCCTGAGTCAATTCATAAAATAATTTAAGAAAATGCATCATGTAAGGATCATATGAACATAAATAATAAAAGAGTTAACAGCAGAAACTAAAACTAGACCCCTCTCATGTCAATTCATATTGTTTTTGGGTGGGTCTGCTGCCCAATTTACCTGCTTGGTGATGAAGCTTTGCTCCTTGGTTTTTATTTGCTGAGGTTTTAAAGCAGGGGTGTCAAACTCATTTTAGTTCATGGGCCACATTCAGTCCAATCTGATCTCATGTGGGCTGGACCAGTAAAATAATTGCATAATAACCTGTAAATAACAAAGCTTTCAAATGTTCCCCTCTCTTTTAGTGTAAAGATATAACCTTTCAGGTTACATTCTGCTTACATTCTGAACTCAATTCATGAACAGTCCATTTACAAAACAAATGATAAACATCCTGAGATGAAGGCTGAAGGATGACAGAAAAATAAGTGCAATTTCAGCAATATGTCTGACTTTCAGCAAAGTCACCCACAGTGTAGCTTTGGTGCTGATGCTATTTTGTTAGCATAAGGTAGCTAGCTTTCTCTCGGCTAACCCTAAAACCAGACATGTAATTCCTCAAACCTGCCAACAATTCATTTATCCTCACTGTACTTGCGAGTTGTTGTATTTTTCGACATGATGCGTTTGATACTGGTGCTAAATATAATATACCTTGAGCACTGACAGGTGCTGTGAGCATACCAAAGCACACTGGCTTCACCTTTACCTCAGTGAACAAATAAGAACTGGTTCACTTGGACAAATAGGAGTAGTAGTATGTTTATTTGAAAAGTTTGAGCTAATGACTGCTCTGCAATTTTCACTCTTAGCAAAGTTATTGATTGGCAGTGGTAGTGATCTGGCCCGCAGGCCTTGTGTCTGACACCTCTGTTTTAAAGTATCTGCTTCAGAAACTTCCCGGGAACAATATCCCAGTTACTCAGGATCACATCTGAACTAAATACCACCTTGTAATCATTTTCCAACTTCAGAAGAAAATGTGTCCCAATAAAAACTAATCTGCTATAAATTATTATGGTAAGCATATATTGATCCCCAGAGAGAAAAAAAATCAAGTACTGCAGCAGCACAAAGACGGAAATAAATACACATAAATAAAGAAAAAAATATAAAAATAAAAAATTAGAATAAAGACTTACATACGAGTATAAAAAAAGTAAAAATATTTATAGCAAAAACATGAACTTAAACGTCCCCAATTAGGGTCCTACAGAACTGAAATGTTAGTGATGTATTGATTCAGTAAAGAGTTGACAGAAACCTAATAATAAACAGTATGTTTGCCAAACAAAAATTTTGAGAATAATCTAAAAGCAAGAAGTTGCATATTTGAGTGTTAACACAAACTCAGGATCTAGCAGCTAGTCTGATCCTGTCCTGTGAAGTTGCAGAGCGAGAGGCAACACATACAGTTGTATGGCCAGTCTCTGCCTACTGTATCATTTGAAAATTGCTTGTTGCAGCCATTAGTGAATGCAGGGTGAGGTGGGGTAGAGACCTGGATCAAATTTCTATTCATCTGAAGCCAGAGCGATGTCAGGTCATCACACAATGAGACAGGACCAGGGTGGGCAGAGAAGGAAGGAAGAAGCAGTGCAACACAGCTGTGATGAAACCAAAAACAACAGTCTTTGATTATTTGTAAAAGTATTTTACTAAAAGGGGAGTTGAGATTTTTACATCACCATGTGTTTAAATTGGTCCCAAAGCATTTATAGAAAATCTGAAAATAGTGATGACAGCAACATGAAGGTTACTTGTAACAGAGTCAGGAGGTTTACTGTCCTTCAGAAAACAAGACGAGTTTTTCTCTTTCCTGCTGAAGCTCTTCCCATTTCTTCTGCAGCTCTGCCTTTTCCTTCTGCACCTCTTCTCTCTGTCTAATCAAGTCTTCGGCTTCCTCCAGCTGTGCTTTCCTCAGCGACTCAATCTGCTCCCTCTCTGCAGCCGCCTCCCTGGCATTCACTGCACGCAGCCTCTCAAGCAGCTCCCTCTGATGCTCCAGAGCCCGAGCCTCCTCCCTCTGCGCACCCCTAAGAGCTACTATCAGCTCCCGCTCCCTCCTAAGCACACGCTTTTCTCCTTCAGATGCCTTTGACACTTTCAACACAGCTGTAAGAAAAGGGAAAGAGAAGGCCGCGTGTTTAGTCTCGTTACAATCTTGCATACAGTAGAACCACAAAATGAAAAATCTTTTTTGGTAACTTGATATTAATTTACATTAAAGACGTAACAGTGAGCTATAAAACCTTACCAGAAAACGATCTCTGCTTCTCTGTCGCCCTAACAGTCTCTGGTGGTGTTGATGTGACACCATTAGCATTGACGTCCTGTGATGTGTGGGGTGGTGGTGGGTGCTGTCCGCCTGCCATTAGCTGAGAAAAGATCTCAGGGTGTCTCTTTGACATGTGCCGATGCAGGTTGCTGGTGCTGCCACCTTCAAAGCACTTTAACTTCTTCTTGCAAATGCGGCAACGTGCCGCAGCCAAACTGTCCAAGTGCTCGTAGTGCCTCCAAATCAAGCTGCGTTTAGTCCATCTGCGTGTTACAGGGCGGTCATCACTCGCCTCTTCATGTGTTATTTCTTCTGCTGGACTCCCTTGTGTAGCTTCCAGGATGCCATTAATAGCAGAGTTCACACCAGCTTCATTCTCTATGGTGAAGGTGTCACCGTCACCGTCTCCGTCCTCCAGAGTCACTTCCACTAAATAAGAGGAATACAGAAAGTTATAACTTGGGCTGCAACTAACAATTCATTTTGGATTTTTTATATTGCGCTTTTTTTTTTACTGAATAACTGAATAATTGTTCAGTGTATAAAATATCAGAAAAATTGTAAAAATACCCATCAAAAGTTCCCGGAGCCCTATGTGACACCGTCATAAAATTTATTATGATGTAAAAAGAGAGGGAAGCATTTAAGAAGTAAATAATCTTGTTTTATTATTCTTTGATCAGACAGTTCCTGATTGAAATCAAAATTCAGCAGATTCTTTATGTATTTTAGCTTGTATTTTATCTAGGTTTGTCTTTAGAGAACATTTACCAGTTACATATCTTTGAAAAAGTCAGAGTTATTTACATACATAAAGAGCAATGAGCTATAAAACCTTACCAGAAAATTGTTTCTGCTTCTCTGTTGCCCTACCAGTCTCTGGTGGTGTCGATGTGTCACCATTAGCATTGAGGTCCTGTGATGTACAGGGTGGTGGGTGCTGCCCGCCTGCCATTAGCTGAGAAAAGATCTCAGGGTGTCTCTTTGACATGTGCCGATGCAGGTTGCTGGTGCTGCCGCCCTCGAAGCACTTTAACTTCTTCTTGCAAATGCGGCAACGTGCCGCAGCCAAACTGTCCAAGTGCTCGTAGTGCCTCCAGATCAAGCTGCGTTTAGTCCATCTACGTGCTACAGGGCGGTCATCACTCGCCTCTTCATGTGTTATTTCTTCTGCTGGACTCCCTTGTGCAGCTTCCAGGATGCCATTAATAGCAGAGTTCACACCAGCTTCATTCTCTATGGTGAAGGTGTCACCGTCACCGTCTCCGTCCTCCAGAGCCACCTCCACTAAATAAGAGGAATACAAAAAGTTACAACTAGGGCTGCAACTAACAATTCATTTTGGATTTTTTATATTGCGCTTTTTTACTGAATAACTGAATAACTGTTCAGTGTATAAAATATCAGAAAAATTGTAAAAATACCCATCAAAAGTTCCCGGAGCCCTATGTGACACAGTCATAGAATTTATTATGATGTAAAAAGAGAGGAAAGCATTTAAGAAGTAAATATTTGGCTTGATTGTTTGGTAAATGCTGTAAACAATGAATCTATAATCATAATTGTTGGCTGATTATATCTTCTGAGTGTTGATGAAGTTGAAGTCAACAGGTCTTTTTCACAGAGGACATTTTAGAAAGCCATGTCTCAGTAGAAAAAGCACTGGTAGAAGTTAGATAAAACATTAATGATGGCTGGGTTGTTTTAACGTTCTGTATGCAACATTCAGAGAATTAAAGGTCCAGTGTGTAGGATTTATGAGCACCTATTGGCAGAATTGGTATACAATTGTTCATAACTACGTTTTCACTGATTTAAACTAACCTGAAAATAAGAATTGTTGTGTCATCCTTACTCTAGAATGAGCAGTTTACAACTACATACGGAGCAAGTCCTCTTCCACAGTCTGCAATGTTGTTCTACAGTAGCTCAGAGTGGACACATCAAACACTAACCCCTTTTACACTGCCTGTTCAAGGTGGGAATGTCACGTTGTTAGTCTGCCTCGCTGTTCTTTATGAGGTACAAACTTGGAATGCAGGGACAGATTTGTCTCACCTTTAAACCAGCAGTGGAGTTAGTAACAGTGCCAGTCAACGTCGGTGTAAAAGGGACAGTCGGCAGGACGGGACCATACACAGGACAGGTGTAATGTTTTAACAACGTGTTATGTGTGCAACCCACTGCCAGAAGAGTTAAAAAGCAGCTGGAAACAGTTAGCAGCTAACTCAAAGTTGAAGAACAATAGCCAAAGATGTCCGCAGATAGGGAAAACAATGAGATCCGGGAGCTCCTCACCCTCACAGCAGAGGATGAGATCAGCCACTACATAACAGGAACAGTAAATGATTGTTATGGCCATGTTACGGCCATGTTACGGAATTAAGCCACCGGAGTTTGGTCCTGTGTGAAAAAGGAAAAGCAGCATGAAGACGGGACTACACAGGGTCACTTGCTACAGCACACACCTGCTGAAAGGCTCGCTCTCAACTCCACCCTGGCTGACTGTGGGCACCTAGTTCGGCAGCATTGCGCTCACCCTCCAGTCTACCCCCAGGTCAGCACCATTAGCTCTGTTAGCACTGTTGATATTGACTAATGCTGGTTCTGGAATTAGCATCGTAGCTTTTGGCTGTCGCTTTAGCTACCTCCATGTTGAGAACCGTGTACAGACAACTCATACGCTGTGAATTTCACATAAACTCCTTGAAGTCACCATACCCGAGCAGATCTGATCACCCTCCGTCTCCATGTCGCCATGTCCGTCGATGGAGGCAGTTTCCTTTAGCAAACCCGTCCTCCTCTTGACGACCTCGGTGGGATGTTTGACACGCAGGTGTCTCAGCAGGTTGGTGGTGGTGCCCTGACCCGGTCTGATCAGAAAGTCCCCGCAGAGCAGACACTGCACCGACTCTGAGTCGATGGTTTTAAAAAAGCCCCAGACAACACTTCTTTTGCGGACCATGTTTACTGTCGACTCCACAACCAAGTGGATGTTTCTTCTTCTCGAATTTTAATGGCAGCCTGCAAACCAGCCTTTAGGCGCATTACCGCCACCTAGCGGACTGGAGTGTGGAGCAGGAGTTGGCAGGAAAACAAACGAACACACAAACTAAACTCTCTTTCTAATATTACTTAATTTTTAAGCAATCAGTTAAAGGATGGCCTGCTTGTCTTTCTCAGCAAATTACCCGATGTAATATTACGTTTTCATCAATTGGTCCTGATATTAAGTTCCGTCTTTCTATGTCACACCTGTTTCCCCTCCAAACCCTTTACTTCTTACAATAACACATTTTACATGCTAAAGAGCGTTTACAAGTACAAAACATGCACAAAAGGAACACCTAATAAAGGAAGGAAAAAGTAGAAACAAAAAAATACATTTTAGTACTTAAGTTTAACACTAGGGGGGGATAAAGACCTATATTACAATTCTGAACACAAGCTTTTAGAGTTTATAACTGGAATAACAGATGTTACTTATGGAGGTGAATGTTGGAGATAATAAAGGCAGTTGTTAGACATTAACCCTTGGCGGAGATTTAAACAACATGCAGTCTCCAGGTGACTCCAGACTTTATTGCACCAAATATCGCTGCATAATCCCCAGTTACATAGGCTATATATCATCATCATCATCCTCAAGCAAAAAATATACATGAAACCCTCTAGTGTACAGTAACAAGACATGAAAATCAGATCAAAACAGTTACTGGTTTATTACAGTTTGTGCATAGTTCTTTGACCTAATTCAGGGTGCTTGCCTATTCTATGGAGTGTTTGATTTAATGCTGCACGTCCTATTTCCATACAGGTGATGGCCACCTGTTCCCTTGGGCTCCTGATCTGTGTTCCACCAACACCTACATGTTTCCGAGTACTGTTAAGATGACTTCCTGTGTCACATTAGTCCCAATATTCCTGCCTGGTTTTGCCCATACGAGGTGGAAAAAGCAAAGTTGAACTTTTCTATAGGCATATTGCACCACAACAAGAGGCTTTGTGAATAAAAATCCAATTAAAACTAGTCTAACTTTGTATTTGATAAATTCTAAATGAACCGATGAGACAGTATTCTAGATTTGTGCTACTTTTCTTTCTTTCTTTCTTTCTTTCTTTCTTTCTTTCTTTCTTCTTCTGTAGGCTATCTGTATGTACAACACAGTCTATAGAAGATTAAAGTAAACATCACATCATTTTTTTCCCAGGTTGTTCTAATCACACTGATGTATGTCCAAGAGTTCGTTTTTCTTTAAAGTTTGGTTTTATTTAGTTATTTGATGCTATTTGAAAAAAGGGCAAAGGGACATGTAACGTCATGATTGACAGCTGTGTGTGTCAGTCTGTGTGCTCCAAAATGGGTAGGACAGCTCCACATTACGATCGCTACTGCGCAGACTCTGGCACTAAATGACGTCACCAGCGCAATATGGCCGCCCCCTATCTGGAATATTTTGGCTTCATTTTTTAATACATTGTTATTATTTTATACCTATGGGTGGGATGAAGTGAAGATCTTTTTATTGCTATTCTGTTGTTGAGGCAGCTGTTTACTTCCTGCCAGTCACTGCATGAACAAAGATGTTTGTTTGTTTTTTTTTTTTAATTATTGAGTTATTTATCAAGTATGAAACACTTATTGTAATATCAAACTTTCAATACAGGGGAGTGTCAAATTATTAAAGACAACCATTATAATCTGAATGAAAGTTGAAAAAGAAAATAAGACAACATCAGTGATTATTGGAGTCTTTCAAAATATGTAAAATCAAGCAGCTTATTTTATCTTATGCATTATTTTCCCAACTTGAATAGTGTTTTCTTTTTCTTTTCTTTTCTGGGGGTCATGTAATAAGGGAGTACAAAAAAAAGGAGTATCACATAAATGCAAAATAGGCTAATACTCTGACTGAAATCCTTTAACTTGGATTTGAGTTTGTCACTTATCAAATAAAAATAGAAAAATAAACTGCTGAATTTTACATACATTTTGGCTTGACACTCTCAAAAGGATAAAACAAAATATCTCATAATTCCCAGCTCCTGTCTCTATTGACAATACTACATTTGGTATGATCTTGAAAAACAAAAATAATGAACTCTGTTGTAACATAATTGTATGTCTGGCAAAAAATGTCATACAATAAGTCCTGAAATCACTCCCCATTTTCTTCTTGAATTAATTTAAACTGTACATAAAATCTTTAAAACTGATGAATGGAATAAAAGCACAAAAGTTAAATAATATTCAAAAACATTTTCCCAATGTATCAGATAACTGAGATAAATACATATTTCCCCTGTATGCTGTATATATTATCATTAATATTATTACTTTTCCTCCTCTGTTGTTTAATATCACATTTCCATTCAAAACCTATAGTTAAATGCACTGCCCTTGTAATCCTGTTTTGTAAGATGTTTCCATGTTTTGTACTTCCTTGTACTTGTATAAATGTGCCATACAAGTGAATGTATAAATGTGACTGTTGCTATACTTGTGCTGTACATTTTCAATAAGATTTATTAAAAATATATGTACATTTCAGAGCAATATCTGAAGGAAATGCAGCAGTAGGCCTATCACACTCAAAGAACAAAACCATCCTGTCTTTTATGCTATGTAGGCTAAGCACTTTGTTTAAAGCATTAAAAATAGATAATGGGCATTAACAAACATTTCAAAGAGAAATACAAAGGGACCTATTTAATGTGGAGAACTTATAAACAGGTCTGTGATCACAGTGTGTGTCTCCTGCCTGTGTCTATCTCTCCTCCCACTCTGTGGACGGTCAGACGTTAACAGCCTCACAGCCACCGATCACTCGCCGTCAGCCATGTTGTTGGTGTGACACACTGAGCTGTCAGCAACAGGTTCTCTCAGTAACAACGCAGCTAAACTTTCACATTTCCCATCAAAATACAGCTCTCCGTGGATAATAAACCTTCACAGTGTGTGTGGGAGACCGTCCAGGAGTGGTGGATGAAAACTTCAGGACCCTCGGAAGATCGGAAGTTGGTGTTTTTTGGTGGTGAGAGAGGTACGTTGGCGAAACTGCTTAACTAAGCATTAGCGTAACTTTAATATTGTTATGTGGCTGCTTCTATAGGTGACTTTTTAGTTTCACATGGGTATGTACAGCTTCGCCTGTTAATGTTTGTTCAGTTTATGTCATTTTATTCGGGAAAATAAAAGAATAATGTATCTTTGAAGGGGTGATGCTGCTCTGCTGCTGGGATGGGAGTTAACGTGAGGTTAGCTAAGTTAGCTAAGTTATGATTTCATTACATGTTAGGTTTCATCTCCACCTAGTCACAGGGTGGTTATTGTTTCTGATGTGAGGCATTGTAAAGTTTGTAAAGGCAGATTTGCAGGTCAGTCTCCTAAATTCCTCCCTGTTGAAACGAGTTGAGCAGGTTGCAGGCAGGTGATCAGGGAATGTTACTCTATCAGTTTATCATGCAGACACACAGAGGGAAGCTCAACTCAGTGTGAGATTGTTCATACACACAATCTGTGGGCCACATTAGAGCAGCAGTGCTCATATAGGTCTTTATTATGAATCTTTGGCCTATTTTGGGTGTCCCATAGTTGGTTTCTTGTTGTGACAGTTGTCTAAGATAACATAATAAGAGCAAACAGTAAGTAAGCATCACTTCCAACATCATTAAAGGTACTAGCAACCCAAAACAATGCAGGCCTGCTTCATAATTAGCAACTTACAGGGTTATACTAATATGTTTATTGATACATCTTATTGCAATGCCACTAGTGGAGTTTACACATCATAAAAATGGAGATTTAGTAGCACCTGGCCTTATTTTCGTTAATTTTTATCAAGTGTACATTTCTGTATTTATCAATGAAGAAGTCTTGTCTTCTTGAAAGTGTTTTAACTTTTAACATGAGTACATGGTAAGGGCACGCGGGGTCTAAGAGCAAACACAGACTGTTCAGAATTGCAATCATGGCGACCAAAATTTTTGTAAAAGAGCAAAGACAGCTGCAATGCATGTTAAACATGCAGGTGAAACTAAAAGCCCTGCAAAATATGGCTGCTCTTGTTTATCCCCTTTTTAAAGAATTCATAAAATTGCCCTCGGGAAGATGCTATAGAGCTGCTGCAGCAAAAAGTCTTTCACAGCGAATGCAATAACTGTGCTAAATTCATAAACACCATTTGGACTCTAACCATGTCTGTCATTGCTGTCTGTACTGTGCATGTTGTGTTGTTTGTATGTATAGTGATTACACTGTGATGGGTTTTAGTCAGCTGGTGAAGCTGAAGGCACATTTGCATTTGTGGACAATAACAATTATTATGCAATATTTAGTTTTGCATTAAATCTTAAATACCATGTTGTTTTACTGCACAGGAGACTAATGCTTAAAAATCTATTCTGCAGTCTGCATCATCAACATTAGTCAGTGTAATGTTGATGCCCATTCAGTTTTATGGTGAAATTAGGCAGTCATTGCTTGACACTGATGGGGCGACTGAAATAGTGATACAGTAAAGCTTAGGGCCATAGAGCCTTTTCAATATTTTCATAACCATGAAGCAGTTGTATAAAAGTATTTCCTTGCAAAATAAAGCAGGGTGTGAGGTACAGAGAGAATGGGTGGCAGTGGGTAGGGTGATATTTGAGTTTGAAGTGCCTGATGTGATGTTACATGTTGAAGAGTCTATCACAGGATGGCAAGTATCAGCTGTTCAGAAGATTATTCTAGTATAGAAGTTAGCAAACATCCAGTGGTAGTGATAGTATGTTTGTGTTTGCATGTGCCGTCAGTTTTTAAAGCACTGTGGTTGTGTATCATCGCTTCGACACACACCGTGATACATTCACTGCATGCACATAGCTTGCAACAGAGATTTAAAGCTTGGCAAGCTGCTCTTATACAGTGTCTCTGTCACTGTCCATAATGTAACTGAGTCTTCAGTCACGCCAGCAACAGCAACCTTTACTTCTTCGTAATTGTAACGCTGAGCATGGGTAGTAATAAAAAATAGTAGTGAAAAGGAACTGATCAACCTGGTTTTTAAGTCCATGTTCACAAACTTCTCTTAGGTTGAAGCATGCCTGCCAGCTGAGCTTAACGTCAAACCTTCCCCCCTCAGATGTCAGCGAGGAAACACATGCATAAATACACACAGCACTACAAGAAATATCCTGTTGTAACTCTACTTCACACTGTAAAGTAACAATTTATCAGAGTACTTTCTCCAGTCCTGTCGTATCTCCTGATATATGGACAAATCAGGGTGAGTCTACAAGAGGGAGAGGCATGCTTTGCCTCTTAAGAAAACAAAACACAGCATTGCAAACATTGTAAATCAAACCCAATCTGAGACACTCCAAAGGGCCCTTGCAGCAGTTTTTGAATGTGTGGATGGTGGCGCTGAAATATCACTTAAACAAACTGAAGAGTTAGCTCTACAGCGGGAAGCCGTTGGAAAGACAGAACAAACAAGGTGGATGAGTGGTAAAGGAGATGGATAGCCAAAGGAGTGAGGATAGTTTTACTGTAAATAGAAACAAACGCACACAAAGGGAGAGAAAGAGTCATCAGGGTGGAGTTGATGTCATTGGTGTGAGGTCACTGAGCGAAGCGGCTGAAAATCAATCATTGATTTCATAGAACAACAGACAGTGCTTGTTTCAGGACAGAGTAGTGATGAGGACGGGCCAGGGTCACACAGTTGGTAGGGCACAGATTTCGAGGCGGAGGGACAGACACAGACATGCAATGATACATGAAGAGACAGAGAGGCAAGGAAAAAGTTCATGTCAGGGAATGAGGAAGAAGATGAGAAAAGATTCATTGTAAAACATCCTTTCCTCAGTCTCATCCATCTCTGTCTGGTTCTTTGTTGTGTTATAATTTCCTCCTGTCAGTGTTAAGAGTCTTCATGGCAGCAAGGTGCTGTATGAAAAGTGCACACTTAACAGAGCATAAGGGACAAACAGACCCAGACTGATACTCCCAGAGTGAGAGAAAGAGAGTCTGACACGCAGGGCTCAAAGCTGCTACTGAAGCAGCTAAGGTCAGTGACAGCCTGGCTATTTATCCAACAGTTTTCAATGTTATGTATATACTAACAGAGAGACCGAAATGTCCCAGTCTCTTAGCAGGAACCAAAGCAGAACTGGAGCAGGTGAGGTCTAACCAATATAGCCACGCCATAAATAAAAAGAAACACCACACTCTGAGGAAGTGGGGTGTTTCTTTTACCACTACACTCCAGTCATGCATGAATTCAGCCCTCAGTGGTTTAATTTGACCTTGAAGAATAGTTAAATGTAATGGTTTTTTAGTCCAAAGAAAATGTGCAAGCTGAAAGAAGTTTGCAAAATTCCATTGGTTTTAATAACGGCCCTGCACTCCAAAGGGACTGCACAGTCTTGCTATGGATCAACAGGCCTTCGACAGAAGACACTTTGACTTGACATAGCAGGAAAACCGCAGGGGTAATTAATAATATAATGGAGCCTGCATTCCATTTAGCTTTACTAGTTTCAGAGGCATGTAACTGTGTATTCTGGCTATGGATGTATAAAGAGAGGTGGGGCCCTGTTCATTCCTGTGAAAGCTGCTCAGTAGCACATGAAGCCGAAACAGCTTGATTTCTGCAGTATGAAATTACCCGGATGTTCTGTATTGTGTGGCCCATAGAGCAAGTGCCCTGGAGACCTAAGGCAGCTGAGTGGCTAACTTCTGGTTTAGCCCTCCGCTAATTTGAATGTGGATAAAATGCAGCTCTTCTAGACTTTTGAAAAGTTATCAGTTCAAAAGGATAATTTCCATATAGTGAAACAAGTCATTTCATGGAGGTTGTGACGCTAAAAAAATGTACCCACTGATCTACAGATGTGTCTTTAACAATGTAAATCTATGGGGAAAAGTCTTTTTCCAATGGCTTCACTTGACGACCTGGACATTGTTTTTTCACCTTTTTCCACTATGTATAATTGGCTTCAAAGCCCGGCGCTGTTCCTGGGGTTTCAATTTTGGCTCACTGACAAGTCTTATTGATATACTTTAAGGAAACAGAATCATAATTACCTCCTTTCCTTTCCTGCTATGTCCTGTATTTGCTAGTGTAGGCCTTGACTTTTCTTGTTTGAATCCACAGCAGGAAATTGACCAGCTGTAAATGTTCCTGTCATGGATGCCTGTCTGACATGTACAGTTAAGTTATGCTGCAGTGATCTGCTGCAGTGTGAATGCAGCCCCTATACAATATTACGAAACTGGCAAAAAAGTTGCATAAGAAATCTTCCTTTCTTTGTGACTAATAGTTTGTGGGCCATCTGTCTGTGCAGTATCTCGTACAGCTGGTCATGTAGTCTTTTCACCTGTTTTGTGCACCTCGACATTTAGGCCCCATTCACGCCTGGTGTTATAATTTGATCCATGTCTGGATATGATGTTTAGATAACAACATCCGATCTGAAATTAATAAGCAGTCTCATTATCTTAAATCTGCCTGTTTGTGATTGGATGCCTAATATGCAGATTAGCCAGGCAGAGGTGGCGCACTTGTCAACAAACATACCACGTCTCAGGTCAAGGAAGCGAAGCCATGGACAAGAGTCACGTTCATTATTAATGTTCTTTTTGCAAGGGAAGACTTCCTGCTACGACTTGTAGCTTTTCGATAGGCTCGCTTGAGCTTGCAGGAAGAGGCAGAGTTTGGTGACCTTTCAACTTGCTGGGTGGATGTGTTTTTCTTAAGAATGTGGTCAGATTGCATTTACACCTAGCTGATATTGAAGACGTGACTGTGGAAGACTTGTTTCATAAACTACAGGTTAGGACCCAATATGTGTCATATGTCTATTTATATATTCAACCATGACAACTGTAAATGGGACTACTGTGTGGGTGTGAACACCAGGATGGGCTTACACAAGCTTAGCATTGGGCCAGACCTTGAAAAGTACTGTAAATTAAATGCAGCATCATGCAATGGTGTAGCTAGAGCTGGGAGGAAATCAAAGTCTTGCTTCAGTTGCCAGTCTCTAGTCATTACAAGGATGTAGTGTCCAGACTATACAGTGTGTTTTGAAAAGCTATTTCTGAGCTTATGAAAATTGCTCAGACTGTTTGACGATCAGGCAAACCCTTATGTAAAAAATGAAAACTTTGTGTAATCTGTAAAGGTATTACTTATGTCCCCTTCTCTATGGTGCCCATTGTAACGCTACCAAAACATAGCATCAGGCCTTCATACACAGACGCCTTCCTGTAGCCTGGAGTCTGTTTTCAAACCTTGTTTTTAGTGGTTTTTAATAGGTCTTGCATCGCAGGTGAAGTACAGCTGAAGTTATTTACTAGGGTAGGTGGAACCCTCAGGAAGGATTTGCATGAGGAGTGCAAAGCTGAGTCTGTCACGTAGGTTGGTCACTCGTGCCAGCAGAGTCAGTCGTTCAGTCGGTCAGTTGGTCAGTTGGTCAGGCAGGCATCCAGGCAGGAAAAGTCAGACTCCACTGTCACTCTGGAAAAATTAAACCCTAAAGCCGACAGTTCAATGCTATCTTTCATTTATTCATTATAATTCCTACAGTGTTATATTACCAGAGGTTACACTCTACGACTAGAGTCTGACCAATACTGAAAGGCCAAAACTGTTGTCTCTTGTCAGCTTATCACTCATGTCTGCCACACAGGTATGTTTGGCATTATGCATGAAAAGTGCTTGAAACAGTATTAGGACTCGATGCAGCGGTTTGTCTAGCTAACTCTACTGTTTACATTACTGTTCCCTCAACACCTGAGATTAACTTGTCTATTATTTAAGTATAAATCACACTCCCACAGTCATGGAAAACCTGGAAAAGTCAGAGTTCACAATCTTGCTTTCCAGGCTTAAAAAAGTCGAAGGAAAATCCTTGAAACTTTCGGAAAAGTCATGGAATCTTGTTGTGTGTAATGGAATTGTTAGAGTAATTTTCAGTGGATAACCTGCCGCATAATGTAAACAAATTTATTTTATGTAGGTGTACAACATAGCTCAAGCATGTGTCAATGTGTGAGTCGTGACGTTTTGTTTACCATCACGTATGATTCTCAATTTTCTCCCCGCAGTCCGTCTTCTCCTCCATGTGTGCCAGCTAGTCGGTACTTTGTTTGAATAGAGTTTTAATCTATTATGTTTGAATAATGTAGGGCAAGGTTGGCAAGAAAAATAATTTTTCAACAGTGTGATTTACCATGTAGGGTCATGAATCGAAAAGTTTCCATACCTATGCACCATTAATACTTTTAAATTGTACCATGCCTTGGGTGCTCATTTGTGTCTCAGAGCACTAATGCCTGTTTTGATAAGCTCTACTGCTCCGTGTCCGCAGACCGCCTAATATATTTGAAGTAAAATACACTGTATACTTCCGTTGGTGTTATACGTTGCTAACGGCCATGGAAATTCTATTATGGGTCCTTGAAACAGTCATGGAAAAGTTTTGAAACGTTGTCCACGTTTGGTCTGTGATGACCAGACGTGATGGATCCTTGTGACAAACCACTCAGTCGGTGTTGGTCAGGCTCTATATTTCATGTGATAATGGTTAATGTGGTGCAGAAAATTGGGCCAATATAATGTGCTTAAGTTCAAGACATTTTTTCCAACTAGTTATATAATCCATACTTTACTAAGTGGTGTTATTTCTACTGCAAAAAAAATGCGGTCTGACTGTATCTGTGTAAGGACTGATGCAAACATAACTTCCTGCTGAAAACAGTCACCATATGTACACACTCATATTTCAATATTTGATAAAGTCTGCATATGAAGAACAAGGGCAGAATTAAAGAACATAAGGCAAAAAAACTGAAAGCATGAGGATGACCTACAGGAGCACCTGACGTAGGAGGAGTGAAGGAGAAGGAGAGCGACAGATGGCAGGCAGTAGATTAGCCTTCCCTTGCTGTTCTCTGCCCATGAGAGCATCGATTAGACCACATTCACAAAAACCCACTCTCATTGTTTTTCTCCCCCCTCTCATAATCTCTCTCTTCATCTTATTCATGTTCTCTTTCATGTGCTCGTATCAGCGAACAGGTTAGTAATTAGTCATTTAGCTTCCTAAAAAAATCACTCGTCAATCTGTAATTCTTGTACAGCCCAGTCCCAACCCTCGCTTTGACTCCAGCTCATATTTTCTGGGACATCAAAGCTGTCCCTCTGCCAAAATCCATGATCACTTCCTGTCAACTGACGTTGGACAAGGAAATGCTTGTGTCTGTGGGTTACCGGGCAGGAAGTGTTGAGCAGAAAGATTGGAATTTCTCTCCTCCTTTTCCTCCTCCGACTACATCATGTGAGCCTGACTGGCTGTGGCTGATGGCAGAGGGAGATATGGTGGAAGCAGGTGTTCAGCATGCCAGTAATGAAGTGAATGTGAAAGAAGAAACATGATCGTCTGATTCACAGTGTCCCCATTTAAGATGCAGTGACATAAGTTCAGCTCTGTATTTGACGATTATACATATTCACATCAGCTGTTTAAATTAAATGTGTGAAATTGAGTCTTCATGGTACATGTGGCCTCTGTTATCTGTTCTCTACTGAAGCAAAAGTTCACACTTCTATCCCACAGCGAAAAACTGTTTTATATCTAAACAAGGCAGTTTTGTGGTGGCTGTATTATAACAGGGAGGCACAGTTCTGCAGTCACAAATGGGACCTATAAATATGCTGGCAAGCCCAGCATGCAGGGTGTAAAATTAACTTTTTTAGTCCACCAGTGAAATGGCTGAGAATGTTCATCATGTTACCAGCCGCTGAGTACATTACCATTGTTTTTCTTGGCTGATGGGTGAAGCAAATCTAACAGCCACTTTTACCAGTATATGACCAGTGGATGGTGCTAATTTTGTACCCTGCTACCATGATAGAAGTTAATAGTCTTTTGTCAACAAGGAACCAATGCATGGTACATTTAGTCTGTCGACATGTACTCTAGTACATATAACATGTTGTTACCTACCACAGGGCTCCTGCCAACAATCCCAGAGAATTGGAGTGGGAATCACCAGAGGCCCCTACATATGACACACAATACCTGGTGTCCATGTATTGATACAATACATGCAAAATATGGCCATATAATTCTGTGCCAAGCCCTCCCTAGGTCTAATTTGTAAAGGACAGTAACTCTGCAAAGCTCTCTAGCCAGCTCGTAAAATCTTTATTGTAGTGAACTAAAACAAATGGAGACACAGACCACTTCACCCTTGCACTAAATACACATGTAACAGCAGCTGCATTCCCACGCTTGCTTTGCATGTGCTTGACTTAACCAGAGTGGGTGTCAAGCATGATGTAATAGACTCTATGAAGGGTGAAGTCATAGGTGACAGGAAGGCAGGTTGGAAATCATTTAGACTGCGCTGCTTCGGTGGCAGTGTTGGTCAGTCAGTCTGACCACCACTTAAGTTCAGACTCAGATATCACAGTAACTACTACGTAGATTGCCATAAAATGTTATAAGGACATTTTCAGTACTCAGAGGATGAATCTCACGGACTTAAATGATTATCCAACTTTTCATCTAATGCCAACAGCTGGCCAAATGTTTCACTTATCTTGTGAAATGTTTAAACATCTACTGGATTGATTGGCACAAAATATTGTGCAGGCATTCATGGTTTCCAGGGGATAAGTTTTAATTCCTTTGGTGATCCTCTGACTTTTCACCTGTTGCCAACATCACAACAAAATGTTTATTTCTCAAATATTTTAATTTACGAGTAAATAACTGCAAAACTAAGGGCATTTGAACCAGTCTGAGCTGTGCCATGTGTTTTTTTTTTTTGGTAATTAGCATGCTAATGCACTGAAATGTAATGGTGAATATGGTAAACATTAACATCAACATTTATTAACATCAGCATGTTAGCATTTCCATTGTGAGCCATGTTAGCATGCTGACATTAGCTTTTAGCTACATTGAGCTAAAGGATGAACATGAATCAAACCTGGGCAGTAGCATGAAGAACTGATGTTTTCTTAACACCAAGATGCCACAGGTCACTGACACAACCTCAGTCAGCTGCCACCAGAACCTAAATCTGGTCCAACATAGTACTGAACAGGGATTCATATTTTCCAAGACAGTGAGTGTAAATGTTTTCTTCATGAAGGTTTATCAGTCTAGCTTGTATAGTATTAGTGTTTGGCCACTACGGTGATAAGCGTGGATAGTATTGGAGCATGTCCCAGTAGTTTAAAAGCGTTGGGACATGGCCAGAGTGCTCCTGACTGAAGAGAACAGGAGGAGCCCTGTTTGACTCTGCTGACTGACCAGAATCTCTCTCTCGCTGCCTTTTTTCTCTCCCTCCTCTCTGTGACACCACTATCCTGTTTTAGCTGCAGTATTGACTGATGACTGGGCTGTGACTGTGTGTTTTGCAGATGGCTGCGAGCAGTAGCTGAGGACGCCGTCGGGAGTTCCCCCTCTCTGCCTCTGCCACCTGCAAATATGAATGGTAAGACCACTGCAGTTTGTGTGTGTGAGTGGGTGGAGGAGGGGGGAGGACCAGATATGGATGGGAGTGTGCTCTGTGTGTGTGTGTGTTTTTTTTTTTGTTTTTTTTTTTTTTGGCTCTGCAGCTCTGCTGAGGCCAACACAGTGCTGGTTCTAGTAATAATTCCCAGTCCGATGCGTGTGTGTGGCTGCGTATACATTAATCTGAACACACACTGTTGTTATCATTTGTCGTTTACTGTTCGTGTGAGACAGGTTTTAATTGTAATATCTCCACTTGCCCTCTCTCTACCAGTTTACAATATTTAAGTCCTGCCTTTAGTACATTTGTCATGCTGTATGGTCATGAAACTATTTCTTTCCATACTTTCATACCAGCTTTGTTCAGGGTGCCAGTCACAGAACTACTGTGTATGTTTTGTTATGATGCAGTGAACTGTCCATTCACTGTATCTGCTGACTGACTGTAGAGGAAAAACTGACATGTAGTCAGCCTCAGTGAAAGTGTTGTTCTGTCCTCCTGTCTAAACAAAGTGACACAATAACAGTGTGCTTCATTATCACTTTGTCAATATCAGAGCATTCCTAAATCCTGGCAACCACATGGGCTGGTGTGAGTGTGTGCGTGAGTGTGTGCATGCACCTGCCTTCCTTCCTGTTTCTTTGTAAATCATAAGATGGCTCCCAACTTTTTGTAGTCATGCAGACGGTATGTTAGTAGGCTTTGCTCAGAGTTACCTGTTGTCTGTGTGTGATTTATTTAAACAGTGAGAAAGTTAAACAGCCCTTAGTCTCTTCAAGGAACAGGTTTGCTGAGTAGAACCCATAAATCAGATATTAGATACATTTACTGATATGAAAAGATCTATTTTTATGCCTTTGTGCCTGCAACAGCAGTGGTCGGAGACATTGTTTTTTGTGGTGTCCATCCTGTTCTAATGGATATGATACCTCAGCGCCTAGAGGGGTTTCTTTCAAAATTTGCACAAACGTCCACTTGGACTTGACGATAAACTGATTAGAATTTGGTGGTCAAAGGTCAACCTCACAAAACACGATGCTGGTCATCACTCAAGAATTCAAATGCTAGTTATGACAAAATATCACACAAATGTCTAACAGGATAACATAATGAAGTGATGACATTTTGTATCTAAAGGGTCAAAGGTCAGCTTTACTGTGACATCATAATGTTCTGCAAAAACCCTTTTCTGGCCATTATTCGGCGCCATATGTCAGGAACAGAAGGGAATACGTTTGGTCAGATACGGAAATGGTGACACTAATCTTGGGTGTCCATCTTGAAACTGCGGAGACTGTACAGATCTTCTTTTAAGCCTGGTTGAAGATATGTGTGAAGCATCCACATTTTGCCAAAAAATACATGAAATACTTATCAATTCCTTGAAAGTCTTTACTACATACATATGAGTCTTGATAGATATAAATATAAATTGAAACTTGATTGTTTGGCAGAGGCATACAACCGCGAGGCAGTAATTGTAGTTATTCAGTAAATATAACGGTAGAAGGGATCAGTGCTCACCAGGCTGAGCTATCTAGAAGATAATGGCTAGGTCTTGTGCTTCACACTTCTTCTCTTTCTCTGTAGGTGGTCTAAGTGTTTGGGCGGTCACTCTAGAGGAGAGGGTCAAACATGATCAGAAGTTTGACACCCTTTCCCCATCAATGGGCTATGTCTCAGGTACACACACTGACACAATCATCACCACAGAGATTTTTGGTGCATCATGAACACAGTAATTTCCCTGTCAGTACATTTCACAATGCCATTTCACCAGGACACATCCTTCTGCCATTGGCTTTACATGTATTAAGCAAGGTGATTTCCTAATACCACATAAATACACAGGCACATGTAAATATAAGTAGTTATGAAGTGCTAACAAATGTTGTTGCCATGCTCAGGTGATTAGACTAATACACACACACACACATGTAGGCACGAAAATACAGTAGATAATGGTGTTTGTATGCAGACACATTTTGAGTTTTGCATGCAGGAGAATCTCAATTTTCTTGTGTTTCTTGCCTTTTTTCCTCTCTGTCTCTTTCTGTAGGGGAACAGGCGAGGAAGTTTTTCCTCCAGTCAGGGCTGCCTCCTTCAGTTTTGGCTGAGATATGGTGAGAAACACTCGCACTTTCACACTCACTTACACTCGGATCTTTTGAGAAGGGCTGAACAATATAACCAATAAGATAATCTAACTGCGACCCAGTATGCGATTTTATTAAGTTCCTCTGTGTTCTTTATTATACACAGGCAATAAATCATTCTATAATCTGACCAACGCAACATTGGATACAGTCAACTTACGCTGCTCAAGTTATGATGAAATGAGATTCATTTAATGCATGAATTGATATGAAAAGCATATCTTAATTGAACTATTGAACTGTAAAAATTTTGAACCGCTGTAGAACATAATAACACGTAACGTCAAGCCTTGTGTACAAGTAGTATAAACATCATGACATGAAATATGGAAAAAGAAGGACAAAGCACTGCAAAGCAACAGGCCTGGTGTGAACATTATACATGAAAAATAAATTTGAGTCTAACTGAACTCCAGTCAGTAAGTTGCAGTTTTGTAACTGAAGTGCTTGCTGACCGTGGCTCTGACACTCACCTTGTTGTAAACATGTTGTCAGGAGGAAAGCAGACTCTCTGTTCCAATCACCATTACCTGTCTGCTCTCAGTGCATGCACCGTAACCCCCTCTCTATTGTTCACTCGGCCACACACTCGCTTAAGCAAACAACGTGATAAGTAAACGTGTATTTCACGGAAAGTCGGCCTTGGCCGTTTGCGTGTGCGTGGCATTTTACAGGTTGTTTTCTTCATCTGCTCTTATTCACATATGTTATGTTCAGCATAGGGCAGCATGTGTGTACGTGAAGCT
Source organism: Epinephelus fuscoguttatus (assembly GCF_011397635.1). Taxonomy (NCBI): domain Eukaryota; kingdom Metazoa; phylum Chordata; class Actinopteri; order Perciformes; family Serranidae; genus Epinephelus; species Epinephelus fuscoguttatus. Next base: position 25,836,979 of record NC_064753.1, on the reverse strand, counting down.
TAGAGTGCCAGTTCTCTCCAATGCATTTGTGAATGTATTTTTTTTTTCCAACTGCAGCTTTTGCAATTTGAAATTTGCATTCTGTTACATCACATTGTCATTTTGAACAGGATTAAGCGTTCAGCCCAATTTTTGATTGATTTGTTCTCTAGGAGTTTTCACTGTAATCTATACTTGAAGCACGAGATCTTTACACTCTTTGATGTGTTTGTCTGTCTGTTATCTGTTTGTTTCTGTCTGCCTCTCAGGGCTCTGGCTGACATGAATAAAGATGGGAAAATGGACAGGTTGGAGTTTTCCATCGCTATGAAGCTCATAAAACTGAAACTCCAGGGTACACAGCTTCCCTCAGCACTGCCAATCATCATGAAGCAGCCTCCAGTGCCTGCTCCCAACCTCAGTAATCTCGGTAACCCAGCCTATGGTACAGTATTATTATTATATACTGTATGTGGATTTTAGAACTGAAATGTGTCTTTTGCTTCAGCTGTCACAGCCTTAAACACAGAAAGAATGTGTAGATTAAAAGATGTAAATGCAATACAGAAGAATTAACAACTATTGTCAAGCTAATGTAAAGTATGTCTGACTGATGTTTGTGCATATACATTTTGACTGCTGTATCATCTAACTGTTACACCTATTGTGTGTGTGTGTGTGTGTGTGTGTGTGTGTGTGTGTGTGTGTGTCCTAGGTATATCTTCTGTACCTACAATGTCGATGATGCCTGGGACAAACCTTGCCATGTTGACCCCTATGTCCATCTCCATGGCAAACCCTGGACTTGCAACTATGACACCAATGACAGGCCTCACTCCTTTGGTTCCTACAGCAACAGGCATGAGCCCTTTAATGGCCTCCACCTCCTCCAGGCCCCTGATGCCCACCATGGGAAACACCACCCTGCCAAATGGCTCCATTCTCCAACCAATGCCAGCTGGAACTTTGGCCCCTGGTACTCATCTTCATTTTTGTTTTTACTCTTCTGTAGTATTGTGTATCTGTCGCTGTGTCATCAGGAGGGTCTCTTGTATGATTTAAGAAGTATTTCACTTCTGGAAAGATGATCTTTGCAGTAGAGAGACACAAATACCAGATAGAATATAGAACAAAGAAACATAGGAGAAGGATTGTGGCATTTACTTAAGAAGTAGAAAACCTACAACTACCAGAATGGACTGCACTGCGCCGCACCGGACCAGTAAACACTCCTGCTGGTGAGTGCCTGTTCAAAAACAATATGGCAGGCAGCTGGTCGCAAACAATCTCATGTTACAGTCAAACACTAAGCTAAAATATGTTTCTGAAAACATTTAAAGTGAGAAATAAGCAACATAGCAACAGAATTGTGCTTAATATTTGATCAGCACTGCCTAGTTTTACTGTTTCATCAGAGTTTGAGAGAGAGAGGGGGGGTGATTACAATCTTTAGTTCAAGCAACAGCCCTAGAGCCAGCAAAAATACGCAGCATGACGCCAAATGCATCACTTGCAAATAAGCAGGGAGATCTGGGCGCTGATAAGATGGAGGGCAGGTTAACATAGGTTTTTTTACACATACTACCCACAATGTTATGATACAAAGCTAACTGAGAGTTGGCAAAGTAGCCCTTTAAATACACAAATCTGTCCTTTGATTATCACTTTCTCACAATGTCATGCTTTGAGAGTAAAAATTGTCTATGTTTGCAGCAGAGCACAGATTATAAAATATTTCTGAAGGGAAAAAGAGGGTTCTGCAGAGTCAGATCTCTTTGTCTCATCTCCATACAAACACCTACCCTGTCGTTGGCAAGCTGGGCTGGATGACAGTGTATCACTGACCCACTGTAGGACTCCTAACAGAAGTCTGTGTGTTAGGGTGAACGGCATCAAGATTTTATGGTTAAGGTTGATGAGGTTATCATAGTGATGCAGATAATTATATGAAAGTATTTGATGGATATGTGTGCTGTGTGTTTTCAGGCCAACCTCTCTCTGCATCCCCCTACTCCTCTCCGCTTGGACGCTCCGCTTCTCCTGCTAGTATGAACAAAGCCTCATCGCTGCTGGACCTGGGATCTATCAGGTAACAAACGCAAAAAAAAAACCACACACAGAAATTTGGAAGCACTAAGCAGCTTCCCTTTTTGCACAATCAGTGCCTCATTAATCTTGTCCGTCTCTTTGAAGTGTATCAAAAACACATTGGACCCCCTGAAGTTTGGTGCATTCAGCTCATAGTTTTGTCTTTCAGCTCTGCTTCCTCGTCCCCCTCTGTGATGTCCCCCATGGCTGCTGTTCCCAGCGACTGGGCTGTGCCACATGCCTCCAGACTCAAGTACAGACAGCAGTTCAACGGCTTGGATAAACAAATGACAGGATACCTCACTGGTACGAAGTGTATGTGTGAGTGTGTGTGTGTGTGTGTGTGTGTGTGTGTGTGTGTGTGTGTGTACTGTATGTGAACAGCGTAGTGGTCATCCAAAACCAAACTGTGCCTGGAATGCAGGCGTGGATGTTCATGTTGAACAACAGTCAGTGATGATTTCACAACAGTTGCCTCCCTTTTTTTTCTGTGTGTCAAGCCTTAACTACCTCTAAGGAAGTAAAGGCTGTGTCTGCGGCAGCTGTGGGTGTGTTCAGTCACAGCAGCAGCAGTTTCTCAACACCAACACACACACACACACACACGCACTCTCAGCCAAGTATGTATCTGCCTTTTTCGTTGTGTTTCTGCAGGCCTTGCTGGACCTGTTCTTATGAAATGGCCATGATGGGTGCACACACATATACTTACTCACTTCAGCCACACTTGCAGATGATTACCTCACAGTATGACTTTGCACATTATGTGCGGTTCAACAGAGGTCTAGGAGATATGGAGAAAAATGAAATATCACAATAGTTTTAACCAAATATCTTTATCGTTATTGCAACAATATTTTAGGGTTGAGTATAGGTGCTTTCGCAAAATATTTACACAATGAGATTTTTGATGACTAATCATCCCTAATGTGGATATAATGACTGAATGTGTAAAGGCAAACAATAGAGCAGCCAGAACAGTTTGATAAGTTCAGAAAATTGCATCACTTACTGTAATGCAGCCTTTAAAACCAGGAGAGGGCAACATCTACAATATTACGATATCTAAAATCTAAGATAGTGTTAATATGAAGTGGATATATTGCTCAGCCCTAGTCCAAGATGTTCAATAAATTATATTCTATATATCTTTTAGCTCTTGGCTCAATCTCTTTGTGGATTGTAGCATATGGACAAGCACTGTCTGTAAAAGAAATCTTCACCTGTTAAGCTGTTGTTCACACTGTCACAGTCCTTTGATAATCATCTCTTATATCTAAGTGAATGAATGAGGATTGAAAAGGTTCTAGTTTCCTATTTCAGTATCAGTTTTTTTTTTTTTTTCTCACTTTTAATTTAACATCAAGAGAACGTGGATGCAGTCTTGGAAACCAGCTGTGATGATGCATGGGACTCTTTGTTCACCTGCTACATTTTAATTTAATGAGTAAATTGCCATGTACTGTACAGGTCCTTACATACACACACACACACACACACACACACACACACACACACACACACCCTTGACCTTTTCATTCCTCCACCACGCCTGCACATCTATGCCGTACAGGTGCTTTAATGTTTGTCACTCTCGTTGCCAGGTCAGCAGGTGAGAGGTGCCATGGCGACCACGATGCTGACTCAGACACAGCTGGCTTCCATCTGGTAAGAATGTGTCTGTACACGTCTTATGATTGCTACAGTGTTGTGTTCAAGAGCCAAAAGTCGGGTTTGGTAGCCAGACTAAAGAAACTTCATTCCACTGTAGCTGGTATGACAGTAGGCCATTGATGGTTGTCAAGGCTGCTCTGAGTATCAATTATCAGTAAATACAAGGAAATAACTTTGGTTATTGTAAATTATAATAGTGTAACTCTGCTGTGATTTTTTTTTTTGGTTTTAACTCCTGAGTTAAAAATTGCTGATGATCCCTATAACTGGTCCCAGATGTTTAAGGATACATAATTAAACACAGTTGTCCGACCTATCTGATGTTTCTGCTGTGCTTATTTTATTAACTGTATTGCTTTGCTAGTGTTTATGATAAACTGTGGATGGAGCGGCAGTGATTTAGCCAACGTCTTTCCCAATTTGCTGCCCATGAAGTAGCTCCAGACTTTGTACCGTATAACATCAAAAATTTGAGTTTAGGCACTCTAGTTTTTGGATTTGGGAAAGAGGTGTTCACGTTAACTAATATTTTTATGACTGTCTTAGACCATAGGAATTTTATAAATTTTGAAAAAGAGTGTATTTCCCCTTTAACTACCAAGCTCAGCCTAAATTAAATTTGACAACAAAGGTTGTAACCATATTGAATACCTTCTGTGTGGTGCAAAATATTTCCTAGTTGTCTTTAAGTACCCTCCTTTCCTGTAATTAATTCTATCGCAGTGTCAGTATGAAATCATGTATAAACCTTGCCCCTTTAATTTGCGGCCCTCACACAGGACTTTAGCTGATGTGGATAAGGACGGCAAGCTAAAAGCTGAGGAGTTTATTCTGGCAATGCATCTTGTGGACATGGCAAAGATGGGGCAACCACTGCCGCTAACACTGCCAACTGAACTGGTACCACCCTCACAAAGGTATGTGCACACATATGGCACAGTTTAAGAAAAACATGGCAAACACCCTGAACAGTAGATATAAGTGTTTCCAACATCTAGGTACATGAATCATGGACTACATAGATGTTTATTTCATATTGTAAATGTAATATTTTTATTGTGTGCAGTCCAACAAGTTGTTTTAATTCTGTGTTCCAGGAGTGCAGTGAATGGATCCAGCTCTTCTCTCTATGCAGCGCTGACTGAAGACTTTGACGTAGAGCCTCCACAGAAAAACAAACCCAACAGTCAGTACTCACACTACCAGACCTAACACACAGTGTAGCCTTGTTTAACTGCTGCATTATGTTCAGTGTCCTTCTCTATGTTCTTCATAATTAAAATAATGTAAGGCTGCAACAATACCTAGCAACCAGATAAGATCGAAGTCTACAGTCAAACTTGCTGTTTATTTTTGTACTCACACTGACAAGTCATAATTTAATAGCATAAACATACATACAGTATCTCACATAAGTGAGTATACCCCTCCCATTTTTTGCAAATATTTCATTATATCTTTTCATGAGACAACACTATAGAAATGACACTTTGATTTAACTTAAAGTAGTCAGTGTACAGCTTGTACAGTAGTATAGATTTACCTTCCTCTGAAAATTACTCAAAACACAATCATCAACATCTAAACAGCTGGCAACATAAGTGAGTACCCCCACAGTGAACATGTTCAAATTGTGCCTAAAGTGTCAATATTTTGTGCGCCAACCATTATTATCTAGCACTGCCTTAACCCTTTTGGGCATGGAATTCACCAGAGCTCACAGGTTGCTTCAGGAATCCTCTCCCACTCCTCCATGATGACATCATGGAGCAGATGGATGTGAAGACACCTTGCACTACCCCACCTTCAGCTTGAGGATGGCCCACAGGTGCACAGGTGAGTTTAGGGCTGGATACATACTTGGCCAGTCCATCACCTTCACCTTCAGCTTCCTCAGCAAGGCAGTTGTCATCTTCTAGGTGTGTTTTGGGTCACTATCATGTTGGAAAACTGTATTGCAGCTCAGTTTCCGAAGAGGGGCGATCATGCTCTGCTTGGAATTCGTGTTTCCCTAAATGAACCCAGCTCCCTAGAGCCACCAGCACTCATGCAGCCCCAAACCATGATGCTGCCACCACTATACTTGACTATAGGCAAGGGACAGCTGTCTTGGTGCTCTTCACCAAGGTGCCACACATGCTGAGAGAGCACCAAGACAACTGTCCCTTGCCTACAGTCAAGTATAGTGGTGGCAGCATCATGGTTTGGGGCTGGGGAAACATGAATTCCAAGCAGAGCATGATCGCCCCTCTTCAGAAACTGGGCTGCAAGTTTTCATTATCAAGTTTTCCAACATGATAATGACCCAGAACACACCTAGAAGATGACAACCGCCTTGCTGAGGAAGCTGAAGGTGAAGGTGATGGACTGGCCAAGTATGTATCCAGCCCTAAACTCACCTGTGCACCTGTGGGCCATCCTCAAGCTGAAGGTGGGGTAGCGCAAGGTGTCTTCACATCCATCTGCTCCATGATGTCATCATGGAGGAGTGGGAGAGGATTCCTGAAGCAACCTGTGAGCTCTGGTGAATTCCATGCCCAAAAGGGTTAAGGCAGTGCTAGATAATAATGGTTGGCACTCAAAATATTGACACTTTAGGCACAATTTGGACATGTTCACTGTGGGGTGTACTCACTTATGTTGCCAGCTGTTTAGATGTTGATGGCTGTGTTTTGAGTAATTTTCAGAGGAAGGTAAATGTATACTACTATACAAGCTGTACCCTGACTACTTTAAGTTAAATCAAAATGTCATTTCTATAGTGTTGTCCCATGAAAAGAGATAATAAAATATTTCCTTAAACGGGAGGGGTGTACTCACTTATGTGAGATACTGTATATTGTTGAAACATACAGAATGGCCACTTGCAGCGGCCTAAACTGCAGCCAAATATCTCAGAGTGTAGGGCAGCACAGTTTTATGTTGGGTTTGTACACACCATCATCTTACGCAGACGCAAGTTGTAACAGCTTGTATTAAGAGTTATATCAAGAGTTTTTAAATTTTAGGTTCACAGTGAAAAGCTATTTTAAAATCCCTAAATCTCCCAAACACCAATTACAATCTCACTGTAACTGGTCAGTGGCAGTTTTGCTGAAATACAGTTTAATATTTATATATGTTTCTGTTTTAACTGTCCATCAACCTCCTTTTTTAAGCACACAGGTTCAAATAATCAATCAATAATTAGTCAAATAGATCATTAAAAAAAAAGGCAAAGTCTGTGTAACCACTGCAGCGTCCAATAGGCACATCAGCAATTTTGATACTAAAAAGAGAGTTCATATTTAAAACATTTACTGCTTAAACCTTATTAAGATTAAAATAAGTTCCATAAGTTGATATCCGGTCTGGTACGTGAGCTTAAACCGGTTTGACTTTACATAAACCAGTTGAACTGGCATTTGTCATTATGACACGTTCTGACAAATTAAAAAGTACATGACATCAGTAACCTGTGCTGGTGACGTCACTGTGCTAAATCCAATTTGTATTGCGTTAATAATAATATGACAACATGTTGGATGTTGACAGCTGTCTGGAGGGAGAAGTGCACAAGTGCACAGCTGTTATTTATGTGGTTTGTTCACATGATGTAACAGAAGTTGATATTTAATGGATTCAGGTTGACAGAGAGCTCTGATGTTATGTCACAATAGTTGGATGCTCACTTGCTGTTGGGACAGGGTGACATAATAGTCCACTTGGGAGAGGCTGCTGAGTCAAGTGTGACCCTTGGTGGTAACATTCGGTACACCACTCAATATCAAGCTGGTTTGAAAATGTTTACATCCGCCCAACCCTGACTTCCAGTCATCATTATAAATACAACAACTTAATTGAAACTCTTTATTTGTCTTATTAAGTGACGTTTGAGGATAAATTCAAAGCCAACCTGGAGCGTGGGAATGCAGAACTGGAAAGAAGACGACTTGCGCTGCAGGAGGCGGAGAGGAAAGAGCGGGAGCGTCAAGCTCAGAAGGAGAGAGAGGAGCGAGAGAGGAGAGAGAGGGAGGCTCGGGAGGCTGAGGAGAGGAGGAGGAAAGAGGAGGAGAGGAGGCTGGAGCGGCAGAGGGAGCTGGAAAGGCAGAAAGAGGAGGAGCGACAGAGAGAGATCGAGAGGAAAGAGGTGAGGGACTTTTTAGAAATATAAATGGTCCCTCCTTTATAGTCACAGCAAAGAGTTTCTTTCCACTTCATTGTCCTGTATGGGTTCATTCCAGGCTGCACAGCGGGAGCTCGAGCGTCAGAGGAAGGAGGAGTGGGAGAGGAGGCGGCGAGGAGAGCTCCAGATAAAAAAGGAGCAGGAGCAGGATGAGATCATCCAATTGAAAGCCAAGAAGAGGAGTCTTGAGATGGAGCTGGAGGCTGTGGTGAGTGGTGGAGAGACGTATAGGTTTATTTAGGTGCAACATATCACACGTAGACGTACTATAGCCTCACCATGGGTGCTTCTCTTTATCCAGCTGTCTCTCACCTTCATGAACACATTAAGTGGAGTTGATAAAGTTTTGTTCATCCTCTCTCTCTCTGTTTTTCACTACCTCAGGGTAACAAGCATCGTCAGATCTCAGACCGGCTGCGTGACTTCCAGAACAAGAAGAAGCATCAGAAGACGGAGCTGGATCTGACCAATCAAAGAAAAGAGACACGCCAGCAGGACATTAACAACCTGCAGAAACAGCTAGAGGTGTGTGGGTGTGTGTGTGTGTGTGTGTGTGGGTGTGTGGGTGTGTCTGAGTTGTTCATGACATTTATTAATGGTTCTAACAGTTTTGTGTTAGCTGTGATTTATGTGCTCATTTCTTTCTTGAGAGACAATGTAATAGAGTGCTGTGGAAATGAGTCCTAAAACCCAGAAATTAGTCAGCATGTTTGCACTTCTGTCTTCCTTGCCTAGAAGAAGAATTGGGTTTGTTGAATGGGATATTGGTTAAATTTTTGAAATAAGGTCTGTGGTCAGCACATGAAATGCAAGAAACGTTCACGTTCTGTTTATTTATTTATTTTAACTGGGACAGTGCACAGCTACTTAGTTGCACCAGAGTTAGCTGTAAGCTAATTTTCATTTCTAGTCACTGGACAGGAAACAGAGAATAATTTATCTGCTAAAAGACACTATTGTATGAAATTACACAATTACAAAATAGAACATATTCATGACAAAGTGGCTTCAGCAATAATAACAACAATACAACTAGAACATTAACATATAACAAGATTTCATAGTGTTAGATCAAGTGTTTGAGTTAATGTGTGATGGGTACATGATTGGGTTGATTTCTATGACATATTATGTCAATAAATATGCTCTTATATGTATTTAAAAACATCATTGCTAACAAGAGTCTAAATGGGAGTACAGAACATCATCATAGCAAACATGGCTTTACAGCTTTATTGTGATTGCAACGATGACGTGATGTAACTGCAGTGTAGTTTGTTTATAGCTGTATGTTAGCTTTTCACTTCTGCCGATATAATTTATGCCTCAAAAATTGTAAAAGAGGTGTTCATTTGTGAAGATGTCTTGCTGAACAAAACGTGTAGGTATCAAACAGCCTATTTTCTACAATAATTGCAATTTTCCAGTGGAAAATACCATAGATTTTTTGACGAGGAAACAAGGGGGATGTTAACGTTTGGGTGGCTTTACAAAAAAAAAAAAAAAAGTCATCACTGCAGCACTACATGTATATAATCTTTTCCCAAATATTTTCCTTCCATAACACAATTTGTGTTGTTTCTGCTGCATTTCCTCTTGTTTAGGAGTTCCAGAGGAAGTTGTCCCAGCTGACTCCGGAGCAGAAGAGACTGACGGAGAAACTCAGAAACATGTCACTGAATAACATGCCTGGTTAGTATTGATGGATGAAATGACAGAGTTTTAGAACCACATTTTCCAGCAGCACTGTTCAATGAATGTTTGATAAGAGAACACAATAATGGGCAAAATGAATAGTTATAGCACAGTTAATTCAGAATATATATTAATAAAAAATATGGAATAATATCTTAATGCAACAAAGAAATGAAAACCATATGAATAAGGATGCAGTTCTAGAAATTTTCACTTTGTAAATCACTTTTTTTCTGGGAAAAAAACCACTTTTATTTTACTCGAAAGAATTGTAGATTATTTAACTGTATTTTGTGTATTATTAGTGTCAACCATGTCGACGATGAAGGTAGCTGCCACGGAGAAAAAAGCGACATGTGTGAAACTGCGAGAGCAGCTGGAAGCTCTGGAAAAAGAGACTGCTGCCAAACTGTCTGAGATGGACCAGTACAACAGTGATATGCAGGTAAGAATTTAATGCATAGTTAACATGAGTTATGAGTTTTAACATGGTGTCAATTAAAATGACAGTTCACATAGAATATTCATAATGAGTCTCTCAGAATGTCTCAAATAATATGACATTATATCTTAATCATATCTAAACGTCTAGCCCAGTTTGGAGGTTACACCTATGCACTTGTTTCCTAAATCATCGCCACATCGATCAGTCAGACTCATTCTTATTATAAATGTCAATAATACAAATGGAAAAAATAACTGGATTGAAAGTTTGATGCAGGACAGAAAATGGACTTCTACCCAGTGCCATGGTAGTACATTATATGAACAGAAGTGTGTTTGTTAAATTGACGAAATGTGATGCTCTAATACAGAACTGGAATGTTTTCCTGTTGTTTCCCTTACAAACTTAACTCATTACATTTTTATGTCTTGTTTACCTAATTTAAGCACTTGTGTGTGTAATAGATTTAGGGGTTTTTTGTATTTAAAGAGCAGGTGAAAAAATGTTTTTAAAAAATGTTCCACATTTTTGGAGTGTGCAATTCCTGTTTCCAAGCTGTACTGATTTCGTACTAACTACAGCAGCTTGGCCCTTGGTGCCTCTTCTCTCCTCCTCCTCCAGTCATTCCTTTCCATCGTAACCTTCTTTCTAACCTTCTGATACTGACTTCACCCCTTTGTTATCTGTAACTTTGATTTAGCTCTTATGCACTTCTCTTTCTTCTTTTCCTATGCTGGATGACTTTCCTCCATTTCCCCTCTTTCCCCTCTCACCCATCTCTTATCCCTTGTCCCTAACTTTACAGTATGTGGGTGATGAGGACACTATGCTTCAGGCTGTCTTCTGTCTGCTGACCTGCCTCCGTAACCTCTTCTACCTACTAAAGGTTTTCGCTTTAGGTCTCTTTGTTGTCTTTTTCCTCCTTTTTTTTCCTGATCTTTCATCGCCCGGCTCATATGTCTCCATCACTCTGACATCTTGTGTCTTTGATGTTTTAGCTCTGTTGACATATCTCTCTTTTTATTTTCACGTCACCCTTCTTCAACTTGCCCAATGTTTAAGCACCTTTTTGCATGCTCCGTGTGTATGTGCATGTCATGTGTGTTCATTCCTTCCCCCATCATGTCTGTCTAGTCAGGTCATTCTTTGATTCAGTCATATATCTTTCGTTCTGCCGGTAAGGTGTGTTTTTTTGTGTGTTTGTGCATCAGGAACTGAGGGAGAGCCAGAGAAAACAGCAGGCAGCTCTCGAAAAACTACAGAGCATCAAGGAGGACAAGCGGCGTGAGCTGAGTCGAAAGAAAAAGGAGGAGGAGGAGAGGAAGAGGAGAGAAGCGGAAAGGAAACGGCAGGAGGAGGAGAGAAGGCGGAGGGAGGAGGAAGAGGCTCAGAGGTATTTTGCTTTCACACAGATTTATCATTAAATGTATTAAAGCAAAAAATATGATTTCTCTAGCTACTCTAAAATGTCCATTCCTTCACCTCAACATACAAACTTTAAAACAATGTCTCACTCACAGGCGTATTAAGATGGAAAAAGAACGCCAATGGCAGGAGAAGCTGAAGAGGGACGAAGAGGAGCGTCTGAGGAGACTTCAGGAGGAGAAAGAGGCCAAACAAAGGGAGGAGGAGGAGAGGGAGAGACTGGCCCTCATCCAGGCTGCCAAGGAGGAGGCTGAACGAGAACTCAGAGCAAAGGAGGAGGCAGAGCGGAAGAGAAGAGAGGCAGAGGAGAGGAAGAGAAGAGAGGAAGAGGAGCGGCAGAAGCAAGCAGAGAGACGAAGGCAGGAGGAGGAGAGGAGGCGGCAGGAGGAGGAGAGGAGGCAGCTGGAGGAGGAGAGGAGGCAGCTAGAGGAAGAAAGGAGGAAACTGGAGGAAGAGAGGAGGAAAGAGGAGAAGAGACGGAAAGAAGAGGAGGACCGGCGCAAGAGGGAGGAGGAGAAGAAGAGGTTAGAGGAGGAGCGGAGAGAGTTGGAGCGTCAAAGAGAGAAGGAGGAGGAGGAGAAGAGGAGACAGAGGGCAGCCATGGCCGCCGTCCGAGATGCGGAGGAGAGAAGAAAGCGAGAGGAGGAGGAGAGAAAGAAGAGAGAGGAGGAGGAGAGGAGAAGGAGGGATGAAGAAAGGAGGAGGGTCCAGCAGCAGCAGGACGAGGAGAGGAGGCAGCGTGAGGAGGAAAGAAAGAGGGCGGAGGAGGAGAGGAAGAGAAAAGAGGAGGAAGAGGAAAGGAGGAAAGCCGAGGAGGCGAGAAAGAGGAAGGTGGAGGCACCTCGTCAGCAGCAGCAGCAGCCAGGTGGAGGAGGGAAGGTTGATATTCAGGAGAAGCTGACGGCTCTTCTGAAAGGACTGGAGGAGAGGAAGGGTGAGACACAAACATCTTTTATTATTTTCCTTTGCTTCTCTGTCATCTCTCTTCCTGTCTTCAGTTTGTATTAAAAACACTATTGAAACTCAGCTCAGATCCTGATGTTCTCCTGTAGGTGGGCAACCCAGGGCCAGACAACACAGGAAGTCAGCAGCACTCACATCCTTCAAAGCTCTCTACCCGTTCACTGCCCGAAACAATGAAGAGCTTGACTTTGAAGCAGATGATATCATCGAGGTGAGACTGAATATGATGTCTCATGAGGGCTTGACAAAAGATCTCACTGAGAAGAATACCTTTCTCCGTATAGGCATATAATTCTGTTCCTCTTTGTCTTTCTCAAACTCTCCTGTCTGCTCCTGCCAGGTTGATGAGACAACAGAGCGGGAGGAGGGTTGGTTGTACGGCAGCAGACAGGGGAAGATGGGCTGGATCCCAGAGAGCTACGTCGAGAGATTGGCTCCATCAGACACGGCTAATAACACTCCTGCCGCTGCTGCTGCTGCTCCTAAAATGGCGCTTCAGTCACAGCTCTCCAATGCTCTCGAGGCTGTCAAGGCATCAGGAACAAAGTCAGCCTTTACGCCAACGCACTCTCCACACCCTGCACCCTCTGAGACACACGGACAGGTGAGTGGTTTCAACCTATACAACAAGTCCTTTTACTGCTGCGCCAAGTGGAGGATTATTGTCTGGACATGTGGAAACACTCTGACACACTGTACTGTCTTTCTCTCTGACAGAAGGTGGTGGGTAATCTGTTAGCCCAGGCCCTGTGCTCATGGACGGCAAAGACAGATAACCATCTGAACTTCAACAAGGATGATGTCATTCAGGTGTTGGAGCAGCAGGAAAACTGGTGGCTGGGAGAGCTGAACAATGAACGGGGCTGGTTCCCCAAAACATACGTGACACTGCTGGGAGAAGAAGAGAGTTCAGAGTGAGTCTTTACTATCACATCTTTGGTCTCCATAATTAAACTAGTTGGGGGGAAAGTATTTTTGTCTCTTTTTTAAAACAAACAGCAACTTTACAACATTTTCAAATTTTAAATTCCTCTTGGAGCCCTTTCTAGAGACTTCACTAGTTATGTCAAATTCACACAAGCCATGATGGCAAATTATTGGTTTAGCTGGCAAATATCACCACTGACTTTTGACTGAACCACACACTGATGCAGTCATAGGTTGATGACTAAACATTAAAGACATTCTTCACCAACAAAATGACCATTTGTATATTAATTACTTATTGCGTGTTACCTTGAATACATGAAGAAAATTTTGTTAGCATACGTCTCCTGTATAAAGAATCCAAAAAGGTGAAAATTCCTCATGAATTGAAATAATCAGGGACCATGTTCAAAACTATATCAGAACGTCTGTTTACGAACTCTCACACAACTCATGCAGTATCATCCAAGTCTCTTTGTCCAGTTGTTTGCACAGTACTTTCCAAACATATGCATTTTTACTAAAACTTGACAATTTAAAACACGTCAGTACAAACAGGGTCATGCACCGCCAAGGGGTGAACTCTTCAAGCGGACATCATATGCTCGCATGTGCTCAGGCACTCTCAGGGCGTGCTGCTTGCCGGCAGAAGTGTTTTAAATAGCTTGCAAAGAATGTTAGCCTTTTTTGGATTCTATGTTCAGCGTAAGGTCATGCGAGAAAAATGCTTTCTTTGTGAATTGAAGGTAAACACAGGGTGAGTAACTGATTAAAAAATAGGTCGTTTTGTGGGTAGAGTACTCCTTAAAGTGTCTCACATTTTGAAAATGTGGGCGTTAGTGACTATACAAAAGAGAAAATGAGGCGCGCGCGCGTGTGTGTGTGTGTGTGTGTGTGTGGCATGTTGCCTCACTTCTCCCTGCTCAGAGACTACTTTGCCAGGAGGAGAGCAGATGCCAGCTCTTGAGGCAGACCTTCAGTGAGATACTGTAGCAACTCAAATTCAGTCAGCACAAGCCCCCCCACCAGGGGCCTTTATCTCAACTAGCAATCATATTTATTTACATTAATGCTAACGTTAGCGCTACCTTGTGTCGGGTCTGCTCCATGGACTGGGTGCTTGCTGCTGAGATGCTGAAGCGCTGAAATCGTGCTGTTGTGTTGGGCTAGTTTGGTTTTACAAAAGCCACAATGTACACTGTTTTTTTGTTTCAACTTGAAATGATCCCAAACTTTAGTTCAACAGTAGAGGGAATCTCTTGCGCTTCAGCCCTTCCGCAATTGGAGGTCGGTGCTTCTCAGAACAGGACAATATAGATCAAAATAACCCTGTGGAGGAATCCACAAGAAAAGCACTGGAGCACTCAGATCACTTGTGATGAATTTATTAATGACTAACGTTTCAACGCCAACTGCGTCTTCATCAGAGTCAAAACGGTTCATTATGTCTTCAATTTCTTTTCTTTTTTTTTCAAGATATTTTTTTGGAGCATTTTAGCCTTTAATTGACAGGACAGCCAAGTGTGAAGGGGAGAGAGGGGGTGGGAGTGAATGCAGCGAAGGGCCATAGGCTGGAGTTGAACCCAGGCCGCTGCAGCAACAGCCTTGTAGATGGGGCGCCTGCTGTAGCCACTAATCCACCAACACGCCGCTGTCTTCAGTTTCTGATAATCACTTTAGTTGTTCTTTAATCTCAGACATGTATTAAGGTGTTACATACCTTTTTAGGCTTCTTGACATGTTTTGGCGGAAACTTCCGCCTTCCTCAAAAGTGTCACTTGGTGATGGTTGTGATAAAGACGTGTCACTACCACCAAACTTTGTCCACTTTACTTACCAACATATTTTATGGCTGTTAGGTTGCATTTTTATCTTCGGGTAAATCAGTGAAAATATGCATCAGCCACATGATAATGTCTACAGTAAGTGTCAGTCAGTGTACCCAAGTCTAAAGGTGAGGTAACTACTCAGGTATGTCAGGTATTTACAAGAGAAATGACTTCTTAGCCCATTTGTCATGAAGAATCAGTTGCACACACTTAAAATAGCAGCAGTATTAAATATAAACAGTAAGATTCCATCTGGCTTTTTACCAGACTGCTGTGGTGAAGAGGAAGCTGAGACTGAAGGTAAAGCACCTGACTTACCTGTCTGTCCAGTCAAGTACACGCTCCGACACTCAGCTCTGATCATGAGGTTTGGCTATGAACCTTAAGAATGCAGGTTGAGGAGCCCAGAGAAGAACTTCTGCTCTTTTGTACTGAGAGGAGTCAGTTACAGTTTGGATAGTATGACACCTGGTATTCCACCTCATAGACCCCAGGACAGACTCAGACCATGCAGCAGGGATCGATACCCCCATTTTGCTTTAGAATGCCCTGCACCCTCCAGGACGAGCTGGAGGACGCAGTGGGGGAAAATGCTTTGATACTTCTGTGATCTAGAAGAGTGTTGGAGGATGGTTGGATGCATGAATAAGTATGGTAATCTAGTCTTTCTTTGTAAACAGCATGAAGAGCTCTCCTTCTGATGCTTCGGAGTCTAGCGACAGCCTGCAGCTTGAAGGTACAGTAAAACATCACTCATATTTTAACATTTTATGATGTTGCTCAGGTAACAGAGATGACATTTACTCTTAGTATTATCTTAAACTATGTGTCCTGTCTAAGGATTGCAGTGAAATCTGAATCCCCTTCAAAATGGCCTTGTATGGGCTGAAGCCTTAGCTAAACTGCTTCATATGTTCTTTTCCTTCCAGAGTATACAGCACTGTACACCTATGAGTCTCCTGAGCCTGGTGATCTGACCTTTCAAGAGGGAGACGTGATTTTGGTGAGCAAGAGAGAAGGAGAGTGGTGGCACGGCTCTATAGGCAACAGCACGGGCGTCTTCCCCAGCAACTACGTCAAACCTAAAGAGGCAGATGTAAGGACACTCAACGCACACCAATAAACGGGGGAGAACTGTATCCTTGTATTTTTGTTGTAACGATGATGTAATTCTATTTTTTCAGACATCAAGTATCGCTGGAAAGAAGAAGCCAGGTAAGCTCACTGTCTTATTTTTTAATCTGATATCTGACTCACATAAAAACACAATAGCTGGTGCTGCATTTAGCAAAGTTGCATTTGTGTCTCGTGTTCGCAGAGATCGCCCAGGTGATTAGGCCCCACCCCTCTACTGGCCCTGAACAGCTGAATCTGGAAAATGGTCAGCTCATCCTCGTCCTTGGCAAGAACGCCTCTGGCTGGTGGCTCGGAGAACTGCAGGTCAGTTATCACCTGCTCTTCACAGTGGTTTTCTGAGGGTCCTTATTGTACAGCAGATAACCACAGAAGGTCTCAGGAGTTTTTGACATTTTATGCTAGATCAGTGGTTCCCAACCTTTTTGGCTTGCACTGAAGTTTCATGTTCAAAGATTTGGAGATAATTGTTCACCAGCAGCATCCCTGCAGTCTGACTTTAAACCTCATACACCATGTTTGTTTGTGTTGTCTGACTCCAGGCCCGTGGTAAAAAGCGTCAGAAGGGCTGGTTTCCTGCCTCTAACGTCAAAATATTAGGATCCAACAGTGGCAAGTCCACGCCAGCTCCCCAACCAGGTAACATACACACACTCCCCCAAGTCAGATGAAAGCCAGAGATGAAGAGTACAAAATTGCACTGCGTAACTAAAATAATGGTGCTGTAAACTCTTCTTCTCTCTCAGTCTGTCAAGTGATAGCGATATACGACTACACAGCCGCCAACGGGGACGAGATGAGCTTCTCCAAAGGTCAGCTGATCAACGTTTTGGACAAGAACGATCCTGATTGGTGGAAAGGAGAGGTCAACGGGGTCACTGGTCTCTTCCCCACCAACTACGTTAAGATGACCACAGCCGATTGTGACCCCAGCCAGCAGTGTAAGTAAATCCCTTAAGCATGATGTCATGACCATACATGAAGGTAAATGCATGTTTAAAATGAGATGCTCTCCTTCTGCTTCAAGCCACTGTGACTAATACTTATCCTTTGTTCATCTATGAAACCTCCATCTACCATCACTGATATTTCTTCATCCACCCATCTCTTCATCCTGTCCTCTCACTGACTGTTTCACCTTTTCCCCTGTTTTTTCCCCATTTCCTCTCTCCCTCCCCAATCTGTGTCTCTCCTCTCCTCCCTCTGTTCCTTGGCTTCTGTCTCTTTTTCCTTCTAGGGTGGTAGAAAGTCCTCTTCCTCCTCCTCCACCTCCTCTTCCTTCTTCCTCCTCCTGACTTCAGAGAGACCCACTATTACACACTGCTCTGAAGGGGCGGAGTGTCTGGACTCCCTGTCTACTAACTCCTCCCACTGAGTGTGTGTGTGTGTGTGTGTGTGTGTGTGTGTGTGTGCGTGTGCGTGTGCGAGACAGAGAGAAAATTCCCACTTGTGAATGAATCAGGACCTGAAATGACTTTCTTATTGCCTGATATTAGTCAGGATTGTCAACTTGTTACACTCCATTGGTGAGAGGGATTTGATTTTCCCCAACCAATAGTTTTGCTGTTGTTAAGTTCGGACCCCTTTTACTTTAATTCATCAAGCATTTTCTCAGCATTTGGATTCTTAGTTCACTGAGGGCATGCGAGAAAAACACAAGTTTTCTTCATGAATTCAATGTAACATGCTGTTTGATGTCATGATGCCAGACGAATCATTCAACTCGTTGGAGTAGACGAACTCAAAGGTCTGGTCCCAGGCTTATGACTCTCAATGCTGATTCAGTGAGTTGTTAAAGCGTTGGTGTCTTTCGTGTTTTCCTCGCTCCTTGTTTTGATTTGTGAACTGACGATGATAAAATGCTGAAGCAGAGGGATAGTGGGTCTCTCTGTGGCTTGTCTCTCCTCTTTCCTTTTGTTTCTTTTCACAAGACACTTATTTCCCCCCTTTGTTCGTACTGTGTCACCCTCTCTCTCTTCATCTCTTTTCCTGTCCCTTATCTTTCTTTTTTCCTTTCCCTCACATACAGCTTTTTCCATTCTTGCTCTCCAAATTTGAGAGTTCAGCTCACACAGAGCCCACTATTTGTCTCTGTCTCTCCTCAGAGATGTGTCTACACTCAGACACAATGTGCCAGCTTTACTGTCACTTTATACTAACAATGAATATCGCACTAATCCTCAAGCCTTCGGTGCTTTGGGAAATAATGAACGGTTCAGATTCCGCCACAGCGCTCCTGCAGTTGCCTTTTAAGTGCTTGAAACAAGGCATGAAGTCACAGTTTAACTTGGTAAATTAATCAGAGAAATACGCTCAGAGAGGAATAAAGCAACAGAGTGCTGTAGTTATGACTCCCAAAAGTGATTTCTGCCCCTCTGGTTCCCTCGTTTTGAAGTCAGTGAGTTCTTTGAATGGGTTAGATGCCTGAAATTAGGGTTTTGGTTAGAGACTTTCACGTCTTGTTCTACGACATTAATCACGTAAATACCCCACTCTTGAATTTTGAAGCTTTTATGTGTCTTAAAAAAGGGGGTTGCTAATAAGTGGCTGAATGAGACTACAGAAGTCATTATTGCCGAACACGGCTTTATGGCTTTGCTGTGGTAGGGATGTTACATCATGCGACCGTAGTGTAGTTCATTTACAGCCTTACATTAGCTTTTTATTTCTGGTGATTGCGTTTAGGCTTCATTAACTATGAAAGTGATGTTAAAATAATCTTGCTGAACAAAACATGTAGGTATCATAAACTTTTATTTGCCACAGAGCTTATTTTCTGCAATAATCCAAAATCCAATAGAAAAATCCCTAAAGCTTTTTGATGGGACCTGGTTGATGCTAATTTCCACGTCGGCCAGCAAAAAAAAAGGTCCAACCTGCAACACTCTTCAGATATGTTCAACAACAATCTTGAGTGAGTATGCTATAAAACAATGTAACATTGCAGTTTTGCTTGCAGCTGTAACCATCTTGCAGTGCGCCTTTGATTTTGTGCCTCTGAAAACCTTCTGTTGAGCTCAATTTGGGCAGAGAATGGTACGAGCAGAAGCGTACAGTTTGCCCTCTGCATTTAAAAGCCATAACTGGGTCAGCTGTCATCACAGACAGAAGGAACATAAGTGATTTTGAAGTGAGATGAAGCGTCTCTTCATCATATGCCTAACTGTTTCAAAGCCATCAACAGATGTAAACTTCGCCTTTCAGAGACATTATCACGAACCGCTGCTGCACCTTATATTAACCGAATACTGTTTTGCTGCTGCTTTGAATTTTTCTGTCTGTGCATAAAGTGAGTGCACATCCGCTTGTAGCGTTCACCAAAATAAAATAGTGGTCATTATGGTCAGGTAACATTTCCTTCAGGGCAAAAAGTGAAAAAAAAAACTATGCAAGCTTTTCATGAGTGACTGTGACTCCTGAGCCCAGTCTGATGCACACAGGGAATTGCGTTAAAGATGCTGCAGTTCAGATGTCAAAGTGCACCACCATCTGTAATGATGATGGCTAATGCAAAGAAAATAAACTGCTGCTAAACCGCTAGCTGTCTTTTTTTCCATTCAGAGTTTACTCGACACAGTTTACAACAAACTTAGAGTTGTGAAATGCTGCAGTGAAACTGGGTGGACCACACTGATGGAGTGGCGCTGCTCCTAGAGCTTATAACAGCTGTTAGCACAACCGATCTGATGGTATATACAGGACATTTGTGGTACAAGAGATGGTGTAATTATTTTTGAAGATGTGTCTAATATATTTTCTGATCCTGAAATAAAACCTATAAAATAAAGATTGGTTTGAAATGATAGTAAAGTGTTTTATTGTTAAATTGAATATCAGTCTTCCCTTCTGCGGGGTGTGTGTGTGTGTGTGTGAATGTGTTGAATGCAGTGTTTATAGTGTCAACACAGTACATATGATTAAGATGGGTAGATACACAGCATGTGAACAACCCTTTTCTGCTGTTTTTGTGTCCCGTAGTCAGCTGGATGCAGTGTCAAACATCCATGTGACTTCCTTTTTGGGATTATAATATTAGGCTTCTGATGTGGACATTATGGTAGAAAATATTCCAAAATTTTCTGGCTTACCTCAGTGGCAAAAGTAGCTTAGAACAAGAAGAAAAAAACTAAGCTTTTTCTACTCTGAACATGCGTCACGGGGTGAGAAAGAAAGAAAGAATCCCTCTTCCTGTTTTGGTACAAACAGATTTGGTTTTAGTCTGATACCAGCAACGAGAAGATAACCGCACAGAAGGAGAAAGAGACCAACAGGAGAGTACAGTCAGGCAAATGCAACAGAAGACAACTAACTAAAATACTTAAAGACACATAATCAGAGTCAGAGAAATGACTCTACAGAACAGCTTTCACTTTCTAAACCTTTGGGATGAGGCGGACGATGAGGGAGAAGAAAGAGAAAGGTCAGTGAGCGAGCAGCAGTCAGCTAGTGAGGGACCCTCACAGTGGGCTAATGGGCTCCGTGTATCAGGTAAGTGTGTGTGTGTGCTGATATAAACTATAGTCTTTCCCATTTCCTTTTCCATCCCTCTTCCTCTTTGTCGTCCCTCTCCTATTTTCTGAAAGCTTCGGTCATATGCAAATAGACATGAGAGAGTCAAGTAGAGAGAGTCTAAAGCAGGATTATGGGCTTTTCTGTTTTTTGCTTTTTTTTTTGGTCTGAACGTCCAGCAGGTGGCACTGTTTGTTTTCAGTCATACAACCCTCTCTTGTGTGTTCCTCCTCTCCTGCAGGGTGTGCAGACCTTAACAGTCTGGACTCGATGAGCTCCCAGGAGAAGAAGAGACAGGGTTACATCCATGAGCTGATCCAGACAGAGGAGAGATACACAGAAGACTTGCAGATAGTGCTGGAGGTAATGGACACATGTCCTGCTCAATAACTTGCATAAAAACCAGGGTCTCTGCAGGTCCTTAAAAAGTGGTAAAATGTCTTAAATTCATTTTTATACATATTAGGCCTTAAAAGTTATTATTCATCTTCTAGCCGCTTCATCCTCTTGAGGGTCGCGGGGGGGCTGGAGCCTATCCCAGCTACATCGGGCGAGAGGCAGGGTACACCCTGGACAGGTCGCCAGACTATCGCAGGGCTGACATATAGAGACAAACAACCATTCACACTCACATTCACACCTACGGACAATTTAGAGTCACCAATTAACCTAGTCCCCAATCTGCATGTCTTTGGACTGTGGGAGGAAGCCGGAGTGCCCGGAGAGAACCCACGCTGACACGGAGAGAACATGCAAACTCCACACAGAAGGGCTCCCATGCCTGGGATCGAACCGGCAACCCTCTTGCTGTGAGGCGAGAGTGCTAACCACCACACCACCGTGCCGCCCTTAAAAGTTATTAAATAGTCTTAAATTTGAGTTTATGAGGTCATTATTGCCACAAAAAATTATCTTATCCATCTTATGATTTATATTTTGATGAGTCAGTCAAGCTCTTCTGTGTGAAAGTCAACATTTCTGTCATTTCAAATCTTTAAACCCCCTGAACTTAATGCTTTTTTTTTAGATTTTTTTTTTGGGCATTTTTGCCTTTATAGATAGGATAATCAAGCGTGAAAGGGGGAGAGAGAGAGAGGGCAGCAGCAAAGGGCCACAGGCTGGATTCGAACCCGGGCCGGTGCGGCAACAGCCTTGTACATGGGGCGCCTGCTCTGCCACTAAGCCACCGACGCCCCAACTTAATGCTTTTTTAACCTTATACTTGCACCTACCTGTTGGAAAAGAGTAGATTTACCTGACTCTCTATAATGACCATGTTTCTACATAAAACTTACATAAACTCGGCAAGGGATCATATATACTACTTACCTTTATACTTACTCTTAATACATGAATAAAAAAAAGATGATTTGTCTTAAATTTGGTTAAAGATGATCTTGCAAAGCTCTTAAAAAGCCTTAAATTTAAGTGTCTGATACCTTTTAACACCCTGTAAACTGAGAAAGTTAAAATCAATCCATCTAGTGTTTCATGAGAACGAGATGTGTCAGGGTGTCTGCACCATCTCCTGGTCACATACCTGACAGTGTGTGTAAATCTGTCATTTTCTTTCTGTCCAATGTCTTTACTCCTGGCTTTGTGTGTGTGTGTGTGTGTGTGTGTGTGTGTGTGTGTCTCTGTGTAGGTTTTCCATAAGCCTATGTCAGAGTCGGGCCGGCTGAGTGATGCAGAGATGACCATGATCTTCGTCAACTGGAAAGAACTGCTGGCCTGCAACTCTAAACTTCTCAAGTAAGTTTCACATTGTCATGAGATCTAGAAGAGACAGTCTGTCTGATGAAGCTGTGTTAATGTCGTGTTTATGTAGATTGTGTCTGTACAGGGATACAGAGCCGCTTGTGTTTATATGTGTACATGTATGTGTTTGCAGGGCGCTCCGTGTGCGTAAGAAGATGGGCGGGGAGAACATGCCAGTGCAGATGATTGGAGATATCCTGTCTGCGGAGCTGTCGCACATGCAACCCTACATCCGGTTCTGTTCCTGTCAGATCAACGGAGCAACAATGCTCCAGACTCGCATCGACAGCGAGCCGAACTTCAAAGATTTCCTCAAGGTAGGAAGAAAAGGAAAGTGAGGGAGGAGTAAGCAAAGAAAGGAAGAAGTGTAGGAGTGACAGAGGAATAGTAGAGATGTGTTGAAGGGCAAAGTATTTAAGAAACAAGCTACTTTGCAGTTACATCCATGAAGGTGGAAACAAGGCTCTTAGTGTACTTATTGTCTTTTCTTCCCGTCAGAAAATTGCCACAGACTACAGGTGTAAAGGCATGCCGCTGTCCAGCTTCCTGCTGAAACCCATGCAGAGGATCACACGCTACCCACTGCACATCAAAAACGTACGACATCATGTTCATGAGCGTGGCTGTGTTTGAACTCCTCATTAGGGGTTCAAACGCTGACCTTACCGTGTGTAATTAGAAAAAACAACAGTGTTTTGCCTTTTCGTCTCTCATTTGTGGGTGTAATTAACTTCTCTGCGTTTTATGTGTGTGTGTGTTTAGATCCTGGAGTGCACTCCAGAGGGTCACGCTGACCGTGGCCCTCTGAAAGAGGCTCTGGAGAGAGCGGAGGAACTCTGTCAACAGGTTCATTTCTTCACCGATTATCTCATTTGTGCCCTCACTCGTTACTCAAATTAATCGGTTTTTTTACTGCGTTCTGTGTGAAAAAGATCTGAATGTTTCAGTGCTGAATTATTTTGTTAATCAGGTGAACGAGGGCGTGAGAGAAAAGGAGAATTCTGACAGACTGGAATGGATTCAGAACCACGTACAGTGTGATGGTGCTGCAGAGGTATTGAGCTTACTTATTAAAGGTGTAGTCTGCGGTTCTTGAGATTGGTTGTTGTTTGAACTCAACACCCAAACAAATACACCTCTTCCGTTAGTGCTCTTTCAGAAGTGTCCCTCTTGCAACTGTCTTGTTATACATCCATGACCTTTCTCCTAAACATCTCCTGTTGCTGATTAGCTGGGGTAGTGTTGACTTGTGTAGCTCGGTCTGAGCCAGGGCTGAGTATGATAACAAAGTTGCACCTGACTCTGATTATGTCAATTGAATTGGATTTGGCTGTTCAGTAGAAATATTCGGCTATTTGTTCCCTTTTTTTCCCAACAGAGTTTAAACCAGGTTCATGAGGAAGTACAGGGTGACAGTGACATTAACGTAATATAATAAACAAGTCAAGTTATCCCTCAGAGCTAATGTGTGCTAACTACGCTAACAACTGATGGGAATGTGCAGCAACATTTTTTGCCGACACTAGATATCAAACAAAAGCCAGACGCTGTATCATATTAAATCACTGTGAGCTGTCAGTTCACCACTTGTAAGCAGAGGGCAGAAGATCATGTTATCTTGAAGCCTGACCTGACAAAGCCCTTCTTCCTGCGGCCAGCTGCCCCTGTCTCACTCAGACTCACTCTGGGTTTGGTAGCGGAGAGCAGATTGAAAGTGAGGAGCACTCTTTGTGCAGCTACATCTGGGGACCAAATCATCCCCACCTACTGACCGACAAAAAACCCCCAAACACAAATAAAAAACAACTGTTCGACTTGAAGATTCTCAGTCAGCTGAGGGGTCTTGGACTGATAATTGAAATCTCTGACTTTCAGGGGCAGCCCTAATGAACCCTGGATTTTTTTTCTGTGCACGTACTGAAAATGGACAGCTAGCGGACCGTGAGGAGATATTTGCTGAATTTGACAAAAAGTGTATGGATTAGCAATGTTGACTGCACCTTTAGGTCACTATTTAGTAGGAATCAAGTCAGTTACTTATTTATGAGTTCAATTTGTATTAGATTAATTACCTTATAAATTAGTATCAGAAGAGAATCTTGCAGAATACCTAATTATAAAGTTCTTTAAAATTTTAAAATTTTAAAGAGCATGTGAAAGATATGGCTAACATTTCTCTCTTTCAACAGAACATGGTCTTTAACTCTCTTACAAACTGTTTGGGACCCAGGAAACTGCTCCACAGCGGCAAGGTGAGTAAAACTGCAGTGCTTCTGAAACTGTGGTAACCAGAGTCAATGAACCACTCCGGTGGGGCTCCAAATTCTAGATAACATTAACATTTTTCATTTCACTGAATGAATATTTTAAATGTTGAAGAGACCAGAGAGACTGGGGAGTACAGGGAGAGAAAATGAAAACATTACTGGGTCAGACCGCGGGCTGTCGTGGTCACATGTTACAAGCCTCAGACCACGGAGTAAAACTTTCACAGTGGAGATCAGCGACCTGGTTCATCTGAGCAGAAACCCAACAGAAGGATCTCAGGCGGTGATGATATGGCAGCACCATGAATAATACTGTTATATAAACGTAGACATTTGCTTTTTGGATGGAGAATTAATTTAAAACCTAATGCTGAACA
Organism: Epinephelus fuscoguttatus; assembly: GCF_011397635.1. Taxonomy (NCBI): domain Eukaryota; kingdom Metazoa; phylum Chordata; class Actinopteri; order Perciformes; family Serranidae; genus Epinephelus; species Epinephelus fuscoguttatus. The sequence continues at coordinate 25,811,744 of NC_064753.1, read as the reverse complement.
GTTGACTATAGTACCACCATCATCACTTTTCCACAGCTTTTAATTTATCAGATTTTATGGTGCTGTCACTTCAAACTTGTCTGCACTTTTATCTGTCTTGTTTTATACTTCTATTATTTCTAAATAATTTTTTGTTTTTCCTCTCTTTTACCTGTAAAGCACTTTGAATAACCTTTGTGTACAATAAGATGCTTCATAAATAAACTTTACTGACCTTAATTATTATTGATGGGATCATAAAAATAACATGATATGTATGTATGACTTTTTTTCAGATACACAAGGCAAAAAGCAACAAGGAGCTCTGGGCTTTCCTCTTCAACGACTTTTTGCTTTTGACTCACGCGGCTAAACAGTTCACCTCATCGGGGATAGATAAACTGTTCAGCAACAAGAACAATGTGCAGCTCAAGATGTACAAGCCGGTAAGACAAAAACACACACAAACACACACACACACACACACACAAGTTAGGTTTCAATGTCTTTTTTATTGTGTGTTTGACGGTGCATAATTTTTTATTTCCTGCAGCCTGTGTTGCTTAACGAAGTTCTAGTGAAGCTGCCAGATCCCTCTAGCGATGAGCCCACCTTCCACATCTCACACATCGACAGAGTGTATACACTGAGGACTGACAACATCAATGAACGGTAGCTGCACACACAGACAGATGTGGTGTGTTTGTTTTTTTGTTATTTTTTGTGGCCTGTGTGATGATTACTGTGTGTGTTTGTGTTTTCAGGACGGCCTGGGTTCAGAAGATCAAGGCTGCGTCTGAAGAATTTATTGAGACGGAAAAGAAAAAAAGGGAAAAGGCCTATCAAGGTTTGTCTCTACACTCACACAGCTGTACTGATGGCAGCCAAACTCTGGATTAATCAACCTGTGTGTGTGTGTGTTTGCAGCACGATCTGTGAAGACCAGTGGAATCGGCAGACTTCTTGTCACCATCTTGGAGGCCACTGAACTCAAGGCAGCCAAACCCAATGGTGAGCATGGATACAGTCGTGTTAGTCCACATTTTGCTACATGCACTGCTGCATGGACGCCTAATGAAGCCAAGATAAAGCCATATTCAGTTATGATGCTCTGTCAACCCTTTCTTCATCAGTTCACTTTCAGTCAGAGGCCTCTCTGTGTGCTTAAATGTTCTTCCTTCTTTTTCTTGTCTCTCCTTTTCCCCTTACCCCTTTTACTGTGTTGCTCCTTCATCGTCTTTTGTTCCTCCCCTCTTCTCTCTCTTCCCCTGTCCTCTCCCTGCTATTACACCCTTGTGCCTTCCCCATTGTCCCTCCTCTCACCTGTCTTCATGTCCTCCACCAGGTAAAAGTAACCCCTACTGTGAAGTGACCATGGGAGCACAGATATTCACGTCCAGAACGCTCAACGACACTCTGAACCCCAAGTGGAACTTCAACTGTCAGTTCCACATCAAAGACCTTTACCAGGACGTCCTCTGCATCACCATCTTTGAAAGAGACCAGTTTTCACCCGATGGTCAGTCACCTGCTGATGTCTTCTCTTTTTTTTTTTCTTCTTCTCCGCCCTCACTCCTTCATTAACCCTCACTGATTTCTCTGTAAAGCTACAAAATTAAAGCCTGGTATTGTCAGACTAATTCACCTCAGTTCATTTTTGTTTTCCAAGGAGTGTTATCAACGGGTACAGACCAAAATGTCTCTGGACGAAACTGAATAAAACAAACGTGACGTGGTGCTGAACAGCACATGCAAGTTGGAGCAGTGGTTGGTCTGATTTCAAGCAAAAAAAAAAAATGGCGACCTGGTCAGAAACAGTCTCATGTGTCTCAGTACACTAAAATGTGTTTCTTAAAATATTTGAAACAGGAAATAGGCAATGCAGTATTAGAATCTTAATTCATATTTGATCAGCTCAGATTGACAGTTCGATTTAAGTTTCATGTCCCGTACCCCGTATTAGATTAATGGTTGTGATTGACCCAAAGTGGGCCAGGCCGCCTGGAAATCTGTCTGATAGGGAGGCTGACCAGACACATCTGCCAGAGCAAATGAAACATGAGCTCATAGATTTGTCTGGTTCTCAGGCTAGCCAGAGAAATCAAACTGACAAATTAAGTACAGCCTGGGAACCAGACACATCTGTGAGCTCGTTTATTATTTGCTCTGTAATATGCGTCTGGTCCCCTTCACCTCAAGACAGATTTCCAGCCAACCTAGCCAGCTTTTGGCCAATCACAACTGTTAATCTAATAGGAGGCGGGTTTCAAATGATGACTGACAACTTGCAGAGCCTTTGCACAGCAAGCATAATCCTACAGAGGAGCGGTGTTGAGGCATTTTCAGAAACAACCAAAATGGCTGCAGCTGATATGGAACTTTCTGTTGAAGTAGCCTACTATTTTTAAATACCGATGGCAAAAAGGGCAACACTCACACACCATCACAGCTCATCTCTGTATGCTGTATTCTATTTATATTTATGTTGCCATGCCACATATTTCATTGCTTTGATTGTATGTTCATCCAATTGAATCCAGAGGCATTTTGCTCTACAGCTGTTGATAACACCCTGGGCTAATTGAAAAAGAATTGTAGTAGAAAAACAACGAGACAATGTTGGAGCAATTCAAATTGAATTGAATTGTACTGAATAACTGGCATGTGCAACCTGGTCTGGTGATGCCAGGCTAACAGTGACCTTCTCCGATTTCCTTGTTGCCAGAGGCCGCAATTACTTTATTCGATTAACTTTTAGACGTGTTCTAGAGCTTAAACCTAAATAATAGATTGTCATACAAAAGTCAGAAAAGTCCTAATGTTGAAGGAAATACCACGAGTTCCTGACTCTCACCTTTGTGTCACTGGAGCCTCACACACACTCAGCGATCACATTTTTTCCAAGCTCTGTTTTTCCAATTAAAATGTCCCTTTCTATTTCTTCTCATTCAACAGACTTTCTGGGTCGGACAGAGGTTCCTGTGGCAACCATCAAGAAAGAGCTGGAAAACAAGGGACCGGTAACACGTCGTCTGCTGCTGCACGAGGTTCCCACAGGGGAAGTGTGGGTCCGCCTTGACCTGCAGCTCTATGGCAACAAATAGGCAAATAGGATGAACTGAAATAACGATGGAGTCTTGTACAGAGACCTCCACACAAGGATGTTTTCCTCCTGCAGCGTAACCAAATAAGACAGGCTGCTTTTTGTCACCTAAACAAACCCGGATGCCCCCTCCCTCACACATGCCTAATAGACACTCCTGAACTGAACACACGTCACGCCTTAATATTCAATATTAACCAGCACTAATAATACCTCTATGATGTCATCTAAATCTTCCAGTAGGGGATTAGGGTCTGAGTGACATCATCTGAAGCCACCAATAGGAATCAGAGTTCCCCTTGTTTTTTCTGGCTCATGATCTGAGATAGGAAGGTTAGCATGATGGTTGCAGCTGTTTGCACCTGCACAAGATGTACTGTACTCTGTGACGGAGGTAAAAGGAAGAACTACAGTGTGACACGAAGCTGAATCTGCTGTAATAATTTATAACCTTCAGAGGGACAAGAACTGGACAAAAACAGTCTACAAACAAATAATCCTAATATTAATAAATCAATAAAACTACATGTAAAGGGGTCTTAGATATTACCTAGACTCCAGCCGCTCTGTATCTCACTTACAACTGTCGGACCTTAAGTGTTCAGTCATTGAGACGCACTTTGCCAAGTCTGCTCAACCAAGGCTGTCTAGTAAGTTTATGTTTAGTGTTTTCCTCAACTTACAGGATATGTATATGTGGACTTTTTGGGATGAGGTCATGACTGATGGCTTTCAAGAGACACTGCTTCCTTACGGTTTCTCACAGTGACATTAAGTGCAACATAAACAGTAGATGGCAGATGATGGACAGCAGCACGGACTGTCGGACAACTCGGACAGCTCTGGTCTGGAGTCAGTTTACTACTGTAGATAGAGGATCTCAGGATATGTCGTTCTGGGTTGAATCTGTGTCACTGTAAAAATGTTTGTGTGTGTGTGTGTGTGTGTGTGTGTGTGTTGTTGGAGTGTACAAGTGTAAACATTTAGTTGAGATATTAGTAACATACAAATATCTTAGGGCTCTCGATGCTGCAACTTTTTGGAGTTAACCCGTAACTTGTGGCCTTAATGCAAGTCATCTTTTTTGTCTTTTAAAATCTGCCAGTTTCTGAAACCATTAGGGTTTTTTGGGATGACGTTCATGGTCTTAGGAGGAATTTATTAGCCTTTTCTTTTGTGTGCAAAACCAGCCAAGGCCAAGTAGTTTCAGTGCAACATAATACAGGTGATAAAAGGACGCAGGTATGAAAAGCTGTACTAACAAACACCTTGAGCTCTTTCTCCAGCTGAGTCAGCTCTTCTCGCCTTTTTTCAGTGTGGAGGATTTTGAGGATGTCAATGTTTTGAGGCAACACAGATCGGCAGCGTTAATAAAAAGCAGTATTTTTACACTTTCACCCTGCCACCTTTCACCCTCAGTGTCATTCTCTGGTCTTTTACCTCACTGACAGCAATATTTTCTGTCTCTGTTGCCTCAAGAAGTTGCCATTGTAAACATCCGGCATGAAAACTTTACATGGATGTATTGTGTAAAAGGTTTTTATTTATGTCGTCGGTTGATTTTTTGGTGTCTTCTGCCTTGTTTTTACTCGTTTGTCCTTTGCATCCAGTTTCTAACTTTGAGCGCCTGCTGGTGCTCCGGATATTAACAAAAAGTGTTGTATTTATTTCTTAATTTATGCGTGTGTGACTATCCAAAGGTTTGGAGCGGCTTTGCTTGCTGTGTCTTGGATAATCAGTTGGTATCCACTGGGTTTGTTTTGTGTGATGTCAGATATTAAAATGTGTTCAGCGGACACTTGTCAACACTGTTTTGAAAGGCGATGTAACATCTTAGAGGATTCTCTGCGATTGAGTTTTACTGTAAGTAGACTAGATCACTAGTCATTTTGTTAGGCCTGCTATTTTGTATTCTTTTAATTTGTCTTTTTCAGTCCACAAAAGTCTGTTTTTAAGTCCTGTATTAACTTTGATGTTTCTTTGAATTTATGGAAAATGTGCAAATAGACTGGACTACCTTCCTCGTCTGTGTAGGGGTGTTTAAGTTTGTTTTACTTTGTGTTTTCTGCAGCCTTCTGCATTGACTGCTGCTGTGCTAACTGAGTTTAGTGACTGTCTGATCAGCCTGGGGTCTGTAACCTGCTGTTTGTACTCACTTTGGCCTCCATGTGGCACTCTCTGAATCAGGGTTTCTTAAGTCAAATTAAAGACATTAAAAGTAAACAAACTGTCAAATTATTGGCTGGCTAAACAAAAGGGACATTAACACTGTAAACTATCAGCAGCAGTGCATAAGGGGTGAGTGGCCTCTGGACTTTAGACAAAAAAGTTACGTAATAAAGATTTATTCAGTGCTGTATGTTAATGACTTAGGTTCAGGCTCTTCTGGAGTTTGACAGCTGATAATCCAACATGCAACACTAACTAACAAAAACCATTTATCCCAGGTTACTCTGCTCGAAACACACTGCTTCAGCCTTTGTACATAATTACCACACCACCTCGTTATTACAACTGAAGACAGGCTTTTGCTGTTATTTTGAGTGTGGAGTTCATACATGGTAATCACAATGAAATTATTGTTTTAAGATGTCTATGATGAGGAGAAACTGCATGTTTGAGACAGGGCTGTACTGAATGTAATTTTATTATTATTTTTTTTTACATTCAAAGCTTCTATTGAGGTTTTTAGATTAAGCTTTGAATGTCTGATGTCATATTTATGACGTCATTGCCCTAAAACAAACAAACAGACAAAAAAATCATTGACCAAAATTCCAAATTAATATGCTGTCTTTTTAATGCTGATATCTTTCTGCAGTCCTTGTTGGTATGAAAGTGATGACATCATGATGGAGCACAGAGTGAATGCAGATAAATAATATCTCTTCTTTTTTTTTTTAGTAACAACATCAGTCATTTACTATAATTCAGTCAGGACAACTTTAGTCAAAGAAAATGTTTTTTCTTGTGCAGTATTATGTTTGGCAGTATGACTCTGCTCTGGGGCCTCTCTGACTTTCCTAGGCCTGTGCAGAAAGCCTGAGGCAGAGAGAGCAAACCTCCCTGCCCTTCCATGCGCCTACATGGAAAGCCTGAGGCAGGGAGAGCAGCAGCAAAGACCTCTCGGGAACAGAACAGAGCAGCACCAATGACAAACAGAAATGACATTGATAAGTCAGACACAGCATGGAAAGGAGGAGCTGGGGTGGAGGTGGGTTGCAAAGCAGCTGCAGAGGAAGCAGCAACAGTAGGCAGGCCAGAGCAGTTTAAATAGGGCACCCTTAATGAGATTTGCCAATTGGTTGCATAGAAAGGAATCATGTGATCCATCAGCTGACTTCCATCAATCAGCTGCTCCATCAGTTGATTGGCTGTTTGAGATCACCTGATTTAGCTGGGATGTGAGCTTAGTTTGACATTGTGTCCTGCCTGAACTAACTTTATGCTCAATTATTTTTGAAGCTGAATTAGATTTTTTTTATTGCTGTGGCGCCCTAAATGTGATTTATGGTTCTGTTAGATTGCTGCTAGAATCATTAATACAGGGGCGTGCCTTTGTTTGTGTGGCAGAGCAAATATATATATTTCTTCAGATAAAACGTGCTGTGAGTTTTGGAAATGATTACATCTCACACTTTTATACTTTTACAACACTCACTGGAGGTTATGGAAATGTTTGGATCACATGAGTCAGAAACAATCCCACACAGCCACCACTGGAATCTACAAATAGTACAATACTACTAAAATTAGTGTAGCCTAATCTTTATCTGCAATTGAGCAGAAATACCAGTTTTAAACAGAATGAATAGACATGCAATAAAAAAAGGCTGAACAAGTCATTACCTAACATAACTTAAAACATTAAAGCTTCAAAGCTTCGGTGCAGCCCAGATTTAGAGCTAACATTGGATGTAGGGAGGACAAAGGGTTAATTTCACTACATTACAAGCAAAAGCTGTTTTGTTTTCTCAATATTGTTATATTTTTGTAAAATTTCGTCAATATTTTGTTCAATGTCATAAAACACTCTGACCCACTTTCAATGGAATTTAACATTTGAAATGAAGACAACATTTTTAAGGAGTTCATTTTATTTCCCTGGTTTTGTTGGTGTCCAGCCTCAGAGTCAGTGAAGTTCAGTGTGGAGTTGTCAGTGCGCACCAATAGACCTCATTAAGTCCTTCTTCACCCTCCACTGGCTCTGGGTCCATAGGAGCAACAGTCATTATGTAACCACATGAGTGGCTCTGTGAGGGGCTGACAGCAACACACACACAGCTGCGAAACTGAGTCGACAAAGTCAGCTGAGCTCAACCTTCTGTAGCAGAGCGTTACAGTGGGAGTAATGGATGTAATGCAGCGGGACTGTGCTGGTTTTAAATGGTGCTACTGGTAACTAATTATTCTATGGTTGATTAGAAACTAATGTGTCACAGATGAACATGAACCACTTAATCCAACCCAACATTTCATCTGATCATGATCGACAGATGACTTGAGAGTTTTTAATTTTACACAACTTGAAATTATGGTTCCAAATTATAATCTTTAATAATACTACACATATCAGAGATAAAAAAAAATGTAATGTAAAAACAACAACAACATCTCTCTCTCTCTCTCTCTCTCTCTCTCTCTCTCTCTCTCTCTCTCTCTATATATATATATATATATATATATATATATATAAAAGTTTGATTCTATTGAAATAAGAGGTTGTGTGTTTGTGCGTTGATTTAATTTGATTTAGTCTATTAAGTGGAAAGCTAAAATTGGACATGTGTAAATGAATATGGGCAGACAGCTTGAAAATAAAGTTGCCTGCCGTGTTGTCTGCATGTTGTCAGTATAAAGGTCATCTACTGTATGTCTGTAAGTATATAATGTCTGTGCAGCAGGCAGATAGTGTCAGTGTGGCGTCCCTCAGGACACAATAAACAAGTTTGGAGCATGACAAACAAACTTATGATGAGCATCAACGCTACAACGTTTACATTAAATGGTAACTTCAGCATTTTTCAACCTTTGTCATACTCCAGCAAAACAAATTATTCCTGATACTACTCTCTCCATAACAACGACAAAGGTATGTTAGAGTTAAGTCTTATTTATACTTCCTTTACCATGAAAATAGATATGTCTGTTTCAAACGTTGTAAATGTCATTGCCTTCATACATACATATTGATAGAGGGCAGATTCCAAAGTTTCATCCAACAACTAACAAAGTGGCGGTGGAGGTCATAATGTTGTACCTTTAAATTGAGGCAGCGTTGTAGACAGCAGTGGTCTGTGCAGCCATACATACATACCAACATGTGGACCGAGAATTCTTTTCACCACACTACGCTGCCTCCACAATCTCTGGTGGTACTGCTCTGTTTCGTCTGTATCTGTAAGCTTTCAGAAAACATGCACAGATATGCATAGAATAAACGCAGTATGGACTCTCTCCACTTCTGTCTCCATATTTAACGTTGAGCATAAATGAGCCCTGAGATACACTTTCCAACAGACTGGATCAAGTGAAACGTAAAGTCACACTTAAGAAAATTATAATAATCTGAGCTTGCCTGTAGCAAAAATAACCACTTTTAATGGACGACAGTGATGGTGAACAGTTGCCCCATCTGGTTACATTGCAGGCGTTGTGCAGCTGCCAGCTGCAGCCCTCTCTCTCAGTACTGGACCAATTTCAAAAACTGTTGTTCACATCTGTCACATAGACACAACAACATGGGAAAATATGGGTTGAAAAATGAAAGTTACCCTTTGAGTAAAGTGAACTTTGTTTTAAATTAACCTACTAAAAAGCTTTTAACATTCAAAAGCTCTCGAAACCAAATATTCTCCTGCAATCCATGAATAATAATAATGATAAACTTTATTTATATAGCACCTTTCATACAACAAATGCAGCACAAAATGTGTTACAATAAGGGAACTGTGACATAATGAACATAAAACAGACAAACAATTCAATATAAAAGGACACTGACTCACCAATAGACATGATTAACCGACTGAATGACAGAAAAACATGTTGTTATTTCAGATTTTAAAGCGTAAACAGAAAATGTTTTTGCCTTAACTTATCATCCTAAAGTAAATGTTTTTGCACAATCTCATGGCAAAAGAATAATGACACCATAAATGTGTAGATTGGTTCCCTATGAGCCTCACTTTCACTAAGCAATTCTTGGTCTGTCTGCCACCGTGTATGATATCCTGGAAAATTATGCTTGATTTATGGCACAAAGAAAGTGTTTAGACCATCATGCATTTAAAACAGGAAGAGGATAACACTTTTGTTTTCTCTGATAGCTATCCCCCATTACCAAAGTCTATCAGTGTAAGTTCTTTGCAGTTCCTATCCCCAGAAGAAACAACCAAAGAAACTGCGGAAACTGATAGTTGCGAGGAAAACAGATCTTCAGCAATCTTTGTCTTTGTGACAGCAGCACCAACACTGATGCCACTTGGAAGTGGTAGCTGAACAGTTGTCCATTACCACTGTAACTTCCCTGATTTGAGAAGAACCTGTTGCAGCCAACCCCCCGAAATCCACACCTGTGCAGCAGAGGGCTGCTCTGAACGCACTGTACATGCACTGAACCGCAGACAGACACATTTAGCAGCTACAATGCCAATTTCCACATTTCCACATCCATGTTCCTGACCCATATCCTTAATATTAATTATCCCAGCTGCTAAATGTAGAAACCTTGGTGCATTTTACTTTATTTTTTCCTGTGACAAAAGAAAGAGACCTGGACGACCCTGTCTGTGAGTTTGCTTTGACATAGACTCTCTGTCTCTCTGTTGCTACAGGCCACCTTTGCTCAGCGCAGGTTTTGGCCAGAACACACAGACCCCTCATTATTTTTGAGTTCTCTCTCTCTCAGTATGTGTGTGTCTGTGTGTGTGTTACATAAGACAGCTGTTCATGTGGTGATAATCAAATCATTCCCATGACTGAGTCAACTGAGGGTCTCTCAGACTCATCCTCTCTGCACGTCACTCTCTCTCCCTCCATACTCCTCTTTCTCTGTCTCTACATGTGTTTATTCCTCTCTGTCTGTTTTTTTTTCTCCTGCTGCCTCTAAACTCCTCTCTTCTTCTGCTTTAGTGCACTTTTCTTTTATACTTTATCTCACACGAGCTCTCTCTCTACCTGTCACCCCCCTTTGCCCCATCCTTTAGCTATTTCTGTCTCCTGACTGCATCTACACTCACTGTACCTTTATTTATCAGGGAATGTTCTATAGGATGATGAATTAGGAATAAAGATTTATTTTTACATGAAAGCTATAAAAATACATGATAAAATATTAAAAGAGAAGAGCGAAATCTAACTCAAATCTTTTGGCAGTAAAATATAAATTAGCTTTAGTTGGTTGCTGGGCCAAACCACTTTTCTCCCATATCAACTGGGTGATTTTAGAAAAAAACAAGATACTGTTTCATCAGACTTAGCTGTCTACAAATTAGCTGTGCAAGACTTCAAACCTGCCCTAAATATCTTAAAAATAATGGCCATTTGGGGCGCGAAAAAACAAGATGTAAACACACTTGCTTTACCTTTTATGTTAACGTTGCGAACAAACAAGCAAACTGTTGCTTGATTATTTATCCAGCAGATGTGGAGCGACATTATCATTCATTTAGAATTATATTTATGTCCACCTGATAAAACTAAGTCCAATTTCCTCTTTCTTTTAGCTCTGTTTTTAGTCTCCACCAACTCCAGAGAGACATGTGTGCCACTTCCTGTTGAATGCTCCACTGTGTTCATCAGCTCGTCTCTAACTGCGTCTGTCTGCAGATTGGTGATAAGCAGGTATGAACAGTAGATTTTTAGAGCTTTAACTCCAAAAACATTGGACAACATCAGCTGATGGAGCAGCTGATTGATGGGGGTCAGCTGATAGATCACACGATTTCTTTCTTCACAGACAGTGAATCTCATTCAGGGCGTCCTATTTAAACTACTCTGAGCTGCCTACTGTTGCTACTTCCTCTGCAAGCCGCTTTGCAACCTGCCTCCACCCCAGCTCCTCCTTTTCATGTTGTGTCTGATTTATCAATGTCATTTCTGTTTGTCATTGATGCTGCTCTGTTCTGTTCCCGTAGGGTCTTTGCTGCTGTTCTCTCTGCCTTAGGCTTTCCATGTAGGCGCATAGAAGGGCAGCGAGGTGTGCTCTCTCTGCCTCAGGCTTTCCACGTATGCGTGTGGAAGGGCAGAGAAATGGACTCCCTCCACCTTAAGCTTTCTACATAGGCCTGCAGAAGGGCGAAGAGAGCAGTGAGAGATTAACCAAAACAGTAACGTTGCAATCAGAAAGCTACATGATTTCCCAAAATTCTATGAAGCTCGGTAAAGCCTGAGGAGAGCTGCAGATGCAGCTGGTAATTCTCTGTGGGTTCATCACTAATGATTTCTTTTTCATTGTCACATTTTTTTTATATTGTCTTTTGATACGCTGTTATGTCATTGTTATCATAGAAACATAGGTAGGTATTAGCTGCCTTTAAGATTGGTGTCTGCACATGTTCAAGTCCGAAAGTATTGAGAAATAGACGTGGTGGACATCATGAAAGAGGACCCGCTCTGTATGTAGATATAAACGGCTCATTCTAAGGTAATGAAAACACAACAATTTTCAGGTAATTATAAACTAAACTAATTTTGAATATTATATACCTTTTCTGCAAAAAGATGCCCCTTAATCCTACACGCTGGACCTTTAAGTTACATGTCATCACCACTGAATTTAGGTGAAGCTGATGTTGCGTTTTCTGTCTGATGGACTTGAACTGAGCCCACACTTACCTGAAGCTTCACCCCTTGGTCATGAATAATGAAATGAAATACCAGTGGAGCACCGCTGCGCAGTCCAGTGTTCCCACCCAGCATGTGAAACTCACAACTCCTGTCCCTTGCTATTTCAGAGATGACGGACAACAATTCCTCACAGAACACACTGCACGAAGTTACGAGTGTTAATATTTCATCACAGTGAGCAGGAGGTGCAGAAATGGATGCATTATGGATGGTAAGTGGTGCTTGTGTTGTGCAGTCTGTATGTAGAACAAGGTTTAGATCTGTGTTTATTTAACAGTAAGAATAGTGATGATGTGTTAAAGGGATACTTCAGCCACAAAATGACCATCTGTATATCAGCTAGCCATGATGTGTAACCTTAAATTCCTTAAGAAAACGTTGTTTCTCTCACATGACTCCGCAGAAAACGGCATTTGTTTACAAACTCTCACACAACTCCTGCAGTAATCCAAGTCTCATTTATCCAGTCAGTGCAACCCTAAACACATGTATTGTCAATATAACCTTAGTATTGAGATCTGGCTTTGAAGAGACCATAGATAAGCTTCACTTTCACTTCAGTTCTAAATATTAGAGTCTTTTAAACTGGACAAATGCTACAAGAGGTTTCCACTGTATCTGTGAAACATTAACACGTTAGCATTTTCACTGTGAAGATGTTAGCTGTGTTAGCATTTATCTCAAAGCACCACTGAACAGCCTCACAGAGCCACTAGTTCTCAACAGGCTGAAAAAATTACAACCCGAACCGACCCATGTGAGTTGAAGCCCAAACCCAGCCAGTCTGAGATTATCACATAAAATACTGATCCCGAGCCTGACTAAGCCCGTCCCCCCCAAAAAGCTCTTGTTGGCCTCAAACGCCCAGGACACACCAGCTGCGTGGCGTCTCCAGTGGAAAATGGACCAGCTTGGTGGATTACCGAGCCCGGCTGTCGCCTCTCCTTCTCTCCCTGCCCGCAGGGCAAAAGGAAGAGGGAGCTGCTCGCAGAGTGCACTTTTGTTAAAAAAAAATATCCCTACCCAACCCAGCCAGTCAGCACCCAGACTCGGTCCAACCTGTCAGGCTTTTCGGGACCCGTTGGTCTTAGGTTGAGATTGAGAACTCCACTTGTGTGGCTGCAGCCTCTTGTTTTTTTAATACTTTTTTTGGCTTTTTGAAAGAGAGGGGATGACATGCAGCAAAGGGCCACAAGTTGGAACTGTGGCTGCCGCAGCATGGATATTGCCTTTGTACATGGGACGCCTGCTCTATCCACTAAGCTACTGGGCGCCACACAGCCTCTTGTTTAGACTGGAAAAAAGATCTTCCATCTTCCAGTCACAAAACTCCACCTCTACAGTACCAAGGTGGGCATTTCAAATATACTTAGGGTGCTTTCAGACCTAGAGTTGTTTCTTTGGTCTGAATCAGGAACTAATTTTGTTACACAGTTGCATAATTGCCTAGAGTTGGTTCGTGCTCTTACGGCAACATTTACAAGCAGACCAGATAAAATACCTTGTGTGAGAAAACTGCTCTTGATTGGTTAGAATTTCCATGCAGTAAAAATCCAGGAAGTAAACAAGACATTGAAGTGACTACACTTGCAAGATAAATGCAACACTTTCTAATGTCACAATGGAGGGACAACTACGCAGGTTGATTTTAGCGCTGATCATCATGGACTATATTGCCGTCATTGTTCATTTTAGTCAAACCATACAGTTTGAAAACAAGGCAACAATGTTTTGATGCATTGAATGTGCTGAATGTTCATATTAAGGCAGCACAGGAGGAGGCGCACATTAATAATCCTCCTGAAAGACAGACAGTGTGATAGAGACAGAGGGTGGAGCTAGTGCAGATGATGAAGGTAAAAAGAGATAGGGAGGATGAGGAGAGGACTGAGGAAGAAGAGCAACAATATTGATTCTGTAGACTATTTGCAGACGATCTTTGACTATTTCTCATGAATTTCTCCATTATTTTGTTCCACAGTACAATAACCCTCTCACAGTGTTGGGGGCGAGACAATAAAGATGTTTGTTTTCTTCCTCAGTCTTCTGCCCATGTGGGGCATAATTAAGATCGTAACAACCATAAAGGAATTACTGTAATGTCTTTTAATGTTCTCTTGCCAGTAATTATGCAATCTGTTGAGAGAAATCAGCTAAAATGTGCTGAGATTCCAGATTGACAAAAGCACGTGCAATAATGCTTTTGAGTGAAATTAAATATTGTATAAATAGTTAATGACTGACTTCTCTAATAACCTCTACAGAAGCAAGTCAAAACCCAGGTTGCTCCTCCAGCTGTGCTCTTTGTATCCAGAGCTGACAGGGATAAAAGCAGTAACACATACTCTACCTAAAAGCAAAGTTTTTTGTTTTTTTCCCCTTCATATACCTGTTAAGAGCTGTTGCCCTGGATAACTCAGTCAGCCCCCGACTAGCAGCAGGAGGGTTTCTCAGGCGTTTCCTGTTGCGTAACATCAGCACGAAAATAACCTGCCAACATGACAGGTTGGCTGATAAAAATTTCATAAACGGTATCTGATATAAAGTTATTTTTAGAAAATTGTTGATTTAGCTCCGAAGCATCATTCCCATATTTCCGTGAAATTCAGTCAAGCGCATACACACTCAAAGATATGCAAACACACACACATTTATGAGGTCTCAACACAGACAACAACAGCAGCCGAAGGTTGAACTCCCAAACACAGCTGAATTAATCCTCATAACAATACTCTCTTTTTCTCTGACTGATTACTTTTCATTGTCCCCTCTGCACATATTACATTTGTTTCGCCAGTGTCTATAATGTTGATTTTATTCCTGTATTTTTGTTTTTAATATTTGTTGAGTGTAAAGCACTTTATATAAATAATCTTAATTACTACGACTACATGTTTGACACCATTTAACGTGATAAATTAACATTATTTTCAGGTATTACACATGGTTTTTCAGCATTACACATGACATATATTTCCATCTTCAGACTTCAAAATCTGATTTTCACATGTCATTTTTTTGTGAGGCATTATGTCACTCTGTTCCTCCCTCTCTCCTCCTGCTGTTGAGCATTCTGCATGAACGAAAGAGAGAGAAACCAGGAAGGCAGAGGCTGCGACTCTGCATTTACAACTAAGTGCATGAGAGTGACTGTGTGTGTGTGTTCCTGTTAAAGTGTGTGTGTGAGGGAGAGGGAGAGGGAGAGAGGGATGTAGACGTTTGGCAGAGAGAGAAGAAGAGAGGGATTTGGCCGACCTGTCGGGGTCTTTCATGTCACATTTCTGCCCTGAGGACCTGACCTCTGTCTCTCTGTCTGGAAAATAACCTGGAAAAACTAAAATGGAATATCGGAAAACTCCACTCTGCAAAACAGTCGGAACAACATCCCCCCTGCTGCCTCTGCCTCAGAGGAAGAGCTAAAGGGAAGAATGACTGAAAATTTTAATTTGTATCAGCGTAAGAAAGTGAAGAGGAGAGGAGGGCTTATGTACGTGGGCCTGTCTGACAACTGGGGGAGGAGGACGCAAGAGATTTATTCATATAATTATACTGGTTTTTTCTTCTTCTTTGAGGGAAAAGTGGAGAGCGGACAGGAGATAGTAGGAGAGGGGAGGAGAGAGTAGAGGAATACAGAGCAGAGAGAGGAGAGGACCAGAGCAGAGAGGAGGAGGAAGGAGAGGAGGAGGAAGGGGAGGAAAGGAAGAGGAGAGGAGAGGAGGGGAGAGGTGTAAACACACTCCAGATGGGATCCTGGCATTAATGAAATGTAAGTATAAACAGTGTGTTTGCATGTGCATGAGGCGAGAGCTGCACATGTTGATGCTGCTGCTGATACTTTCTGTCTCTTTTGATGATCACAGTCATGTTGATGATGTCAAGTGTAGTACGCTGTAGGGAGCCTCTGGATCACCTCTACACATTACTCTGTCTCCGTCTCGACTATGTCTACTCTCTCCTGCTCTTATTCTCTCTGTCTGTCTTATTTTATCTTTTCCAATTCTGCGTACATACTGTATCTCTCTGCCTGCTCTCTCTGCAGGTCATGTTAGATAGTAACCGTGCAGCAGCACAGGGAAAGGCCAGTGTCACATTGCATTAGTATTACACATGCACACAGAGGGAGAAATATGCTTAAAGTGTGATGAGCGCACGTGGACGGTGTGTGTGAAGTGTGTATGTGTATCTCCTGTGTGTGTGTGTGAGCTCGGCTGAAACAGGCGTAAGAACCATATAGTCATCTTAACCACATGGAGAGAAACTATTGTGCCACATGAGAATACGGGGCAGGCTGCACAGACACACAGGAAAAGTAAGAGGAAGATCAGTGAAGGAGGAAGGAAAAGTATCTTTGTACTGTTGGCATGTTGGATCTAGACTTTGGTCATGAAGCAATATAAACACATTGGATGATTTAATAGGCACCAAGAAAGCTGCTCTCATGTCATTATGTGCGGAACCTTTTTTTTAATTATCTGAACTGATCAATAGACCTGATGCATTCAATGCTTCCTGTAGATTGAACCATGTTTAAAAGAATAGTCCCTTATTTTGGAAAGCGTAATCGTAACCCTTAATGCAGGGAATTCATGGTAGCAGGTAGCTTAGCTTAGCATAAAGACTGGAAACGTGGAAACAACTAGCCTGGCTTTGTTCATAGATAACACCTACTAACTCCTCTAAAGCTCACTAATTATCATCTTATCCACACAGTTACTTAGGTACCGACATCTAAAACTATGCAGTCTAATAGAACAGTGCATAAAATACAGCCTCCAAATGACGGGAGTGTATGTTCCCAGGGTCCAGTGTTCCCCAGAATAATATCCTCTTAATGTGACACATTAACGACGCCTTTCAGAAGGTTTTATGTTCTCACCAAATTTATGTTTCTCTGGGTCAGATGTTGAAAATCACTCGTCTACTGTACAGATTGTACCCTGCTGATGTCATACTACTTGCAATCTTGGAGCGCATCAGCGATCAGAGTCACGACGATAAAGCCTCTGGGTGCAAGGGCCGATATTTCGGGCTGATCTAGGCTGCGTTCAGCACCGATAAAATGTAGCAAAATGTTTATTCAAACAGAAACACTGGTGCGTTGAATACCCTGTTCTGTTACGCAGGCGCACTGCCTTTTAATACAGCAGGGTTTAATTTAGTTCAATTCAAAGGCGCTTTATTGGCACGGAAAAGGTTTACATTGGCAAAGTAAGAGAGAAATACAAACACAAATTGTAAGTATAATCAATAAAGATCTACTAAAGATTTATTTGCATATGGGTCACTGCTGATCGGGTAACACCCCTGACACACCCACCACATTAGAGATCCTGTGCATTAAAGCCTGTTTTACACCGTCTTGAGGAACACACGTCCAACCCAGACAGTGTAGCAAAACGGTGCACACTATTTTAAAGTCAATGTGCCCCTGTTGTAGCTAGCGGATATCCAAGCCACTTCCTGTTCTGTGTGCCAATCAATACTGCTAATCTCTATAGTTAAATGAATGCAGATAAATTTTAAAAAGCTAATGTGGGGCGGCAGTTCACCTCCTGGGCACTGCCGAGGTGCCCTTGAGCAAGGCACTGAACCCCCCAACCGCTTGGGGCGCCTGACCAATGGGCAGCCCCCTCACTCTGACATCTCTCCACTTTGTGCATGTATAGGTCCTGTTTGTGTATGTGTGTGTCTTTCAGATCTGTGTGTAATTGACAAGCAAGAGTGAAAATATTGAATTTCCCCTCAGGGGGATTAATAAAGTAAATAAACTTAAACTTAATAAAACTAAATCGTCATCAGATGAGAGCAGATGGGTTCTGAGACCACATCACATTTCATCACACAGAATGTCTACCTGCTGTTCAAACATGATTGGTCAATACTGCTCGAACTACAATCAGACCACAAACAGAAACCAGAACACTTCAGATACCAAAATCTTGTAACGTTGCCTACACATTCTGCTTACATATGCAGGAAATGTTTGAAGAGATTATGTTCCTTCAAATTTGCTGTCCAGAGAGTTATCTTATTTTCTTCAGACATTAATATCTCCACAGTGGCTGAATGGATTTTTGCCATTTTAAACTGCAATGGAAACATTCATATTCCTTCATTTTTTTTTGAGATTGAAATGTAAAAATATCCCTTACCATTAAAATATTAGTTTAAGAACACAGGACCCAGGGAACATAGGTATGTCCCCCAGATGCCTATATAGAAAAATCAACATCTCTCTAAAGCAGTTTAAACAAACAACAGGTCATGGGAGTTATTGGCTGGGCTACAGACCGAATCACCATGACCTTACACTATCAAATGTGAAATCAGCAAACTTGTTTATTTTTTGTTGTCATTGTTTTGTTGTTGTCAGCCGTTGCTGTAAGGTAAACATGCTGGTCCAACCTATCTGACATTTCTGCCATGCTTATTTTATGTTTGCTTTGCTAGCGTCTTTGATAAACCAAATCATCCGGCACAGATGCTGAAAAAATGTACTGCTGTGGACGGAGCCTGCAGCAAAACGTCTTTTAACCACTTACAAAAAAACATAAAATAAATTAATATCAGTGTAAGTGGTAAAAATATTGAAAATATAGTGTAAAAATTAAACTGATAATGATTAGGTAGCTAAAAACAAACCAATTAGGGCAGTGTCTGCCCAGCGCTGTTTCATTTCATGTAGGCCTACATGACCCAAGTGTTTTTTTCCTGGGAGTTATTGCAAACAAACACTGTAATTTGGTCTGTGTCTTGACAATGACCTGTTGCCAGGTTACCAGCTGAGACATCAGGAAGCTGCTGGTCCACCTGGCCAAGACATCGTTCATAATGTAACCCCCCTAAACAGGCAAATTGTTGTTTTTGCACTTAAGCTCTTGTACAGATTAAACAAATTAGATATAACGTGTTTGTTATGTTATCTTTAGACAGAGCCAGGCTAACGGTTTCCTCTATTTCCAGTCTTTATGCTAAGCTAAGCTAACTGGCTGCTGCTGGTAGCTTCATATTTACCATACAGACATGAAAGTGGTATCCATTTTCTCATCATACTTTTAACTCTCTCATCTAATAAAAAACAGATTTATTTTCTTAAATATCTTTTGAGTCACATAAATGAATAGAGTGAGTGAGATAAACCGAGAGAAATCCTCTCATGTGTTGTCTGATCGTCGGTGTAAACAGCTCCTGTTGTCTAGACTGTTGCACATCAGAGTGGCTGTGGCTGCAGGCCAAGACTCTTATACTAATGTCTTTACATAACTGATGCTCAGCTGCCTGATAGTAAATTATAGTGTGAGCTGTCTCTATACTTACCTGTTGAGACACTGATTTTGTTCTTTCTCTGCTTGTACTTGTTCATAAATGTTGCATAGATGCAATTATGAAGCACAGCAGTCTTTAATTTTTGAGTAAAGAAATCCTAAGTAAAAAAAAGTGTGCCTGTAATACACTAAACTATGAATTACTTGTGATGGCATGGTGACATGCTTTTTGCTGTTACAAACAGTAACCCAAAATGACAAATCCAACAGTCAGAAAGAGGGAGTAAGAGCAAGAACAGGAGAGAGAAGGGCAGTCACGTCCTGCAGCATTTACACGCAACATCACAAAATGACCCTGACAGTCGGTGGATTTAGAACTGCTCCGAGGTTGTGTTGTGTTCGCTTGTGTTATGTTTCACTGCAATGTCATGCGATCTGTTGTCGTGTTGTTTCCTCCTGCACTTGCTGTGTCGCCTTTTGACTGTTTTGTTAGTTTTGCAACATAATTACAGGCCCGAGGTGTGTTTTTATGGTAATGATGAGACATAAATGCATTTTACTGGGCACATGTTTTCACAGATGTGACAGGGGACATGCAGATTTGTTTCTCAGTGTGATCCCAGTGTTCACTAAAGGGTCAAGAGTGCTGCGCCTTGTGTTTCAGAGCTTTTACAGCAGAAAACATCCGCAAAAATTAGGCCAGTTTGATAGTCTCTGAGAGCATCATCCATTTTTTATTTGTTCAAGTTTAAACTTCTGCCTTGCCTTTACAGCCTCATGGCATGACAGTATCACACGCAGGTTTGGCCTCTTCTTCTTCAGTCTTCGCTGTTCGTTTTTTAAAGATCTTCTTTTCATGGCACGATACATTTACAGTTGTTTGTCGTGAGGTCTGGTCTATCTTCATGAAGTGATTAGGCCTGTTTGTGATCATTAATAAAAGGTTTAGCAGGGAAAAAATCTCATAAACACCCAATGAAAACACATCAACATGTAATGAGATGTGTTTAAAGCTGTCAGCAGGGGAAATCATAACAGGCTCATGAAATTAAAAAAGCTCTGCAAAAGGAGAAAATCAATGTCTGTGTCCTTTTAACCCCGCTGCACTCTGGGTTTGTATTTCCATAACCGGATTAACACGCTCATCTGTAGAGCTTCATTTTATTTGGAAGAAGATATGCAAAAGTTTTGGACGAGAACCTTATGAGATGTTAGTGAAGAATGTTAGTGTAGCCGAGGGGCTTCGCACATTTTTGGAGTAATTATATGCTTCACGCACAGTTCACAGATTTAAAGTGTCACTTAAATGTGCAGATATTGCTTAACTCAAGTGTTAAAACTTCTCAGATAAGGAGAATAAAAGTTATTTCAGACACAGACTCTCATTTATCTTTAAAAATGCTTAGAGGGGGTTGTAAATGTTTGCAGGACTTGAGTGTTGGTGATCTCAGTGAGTGATGATAATATAAACACAGTTATCTGAGACTGACACAAGACTAACTACACTTAGCGATAGCTGCTTATTTGCATTAGCGCTGTTAAGTAACATCATCTTGTCCAGCTTTTAATTGCTGGACAAGATGATGTTGACAGGTTTGTTTCTGGAGCAGTAAAACTCAGTCAAACCACAGAATGCAAAGTCAAAATCAGATACTTAGTTTAATCTGGAAACTACCTAGTAGGAAGTGTTAGGGAGTAACTACATGTAATGAACTCATAGTTTAACTACATTTTGCAGTAGCTTGCTGGTAGTTCAGCTACAGTCATATCTGCAGAGTGATTCCAGTAGTTCATTTACTTTTTTGCCATTTTTGTGTAGCTAACTACAAAAACTACAAACAATTTTGTGCCATAAAAGGAAAGGACAGATTTTTTAAATTTCCATTTTACCATTGCTCTTCTCTACCCCTTTTGACCATAGTTAGTTACTACTATTGAAGATTGCTATTCATTCATGCATTTACTGTAGCTGCTGGAACCTACCCCAGCTGACATTGGGCGAAAGGCAGGGTACACCCTGGACAGGTCACCAGACTATCACAGGGCTGTCACATAGAGACAGACAACCATTCACACTCACATTCACACCTACGGTCAATTTAGAGTCACCACTTAACCTGCATGTCTTTGGACTGTGGGAGGAAGCTGGAGTACCTGGAAAAAAAACCACGCTGACACGAGGAGAACATGCAAATTCCGTGGCTGGAACCCCCCACCCTGGGTTCGAACCAGGGTCACTGCACCACCATGCCACCATGATGACTGCTATTCATTAACAAATACTGAGAGAAGCGGTTGCAAGCTATTTCATAAGTTACCTGGCTAACTGAGGGATCCTGCTTAGTGCAAACCCTCCATTCATTCTAGTTCCTGGAGGCAGGTGTCTGTATACCAAACCAAAACTGACACTGTACTTTACCATGAAACCATGAATACAATAAACTCAACTAAGTGCATTTTTTGTTGACATGTTACTCCTTTTTATTATGTACTGTTAAAATGTTGTATCACATGTACATTGTCAGTTTGATTTTTTTTTACTTTGAACAACTCTTTCTAAGTAGTTTTAGGCTTATTGATTTCTCTCTAGGGTAGCTTTACTGTTGTTCATTTTCTACCGGTGTGAAGTAAATGGTAGCTTGCAAATCTATGCTTTCAAACCATAGACTGAGTAAATAATGGACGTAGCTACCATGACGTCACCCATTGGTCTATGCACTCCCGTTTCGAAGCCTCAAGTTCAGCATTTCAGCTGTCGCCATTTTGTTTCTTTGGAGATAGAAGTGATAAAATTTCATGAGAGGCTGGTGCTGTGAAGGAGTGAGGGGTGGATCTGACTGAGGAGCTGAAGACACTGTAGGCAGACAGAAAAAAAAACTGTAAATGGGAAAATTATTTCAAAATTCGCCCATTTACAGTTTTCAAGAATGTTGAAATTAGCTATAGAGACCAAAAGTTTTTTGTACCAGGCTGTAAACATGTTTATATCTGTTGAAATGTTGAGCATTTTAACATGAAATCTCAAACCACTGCCATTAAAGAGAGTGGCAGCCCCAACACAGGTCACATATGTGAATTTGTAAAATAAATAAATGAAGTTTTCTTTTAAAAGTTATGACAGGATGTCACAGACACACGACGTGATTTGACATCAATATATTCACAAATGAGCCAGCAATTGAAATCACATCCTTGAAATGTACATATTTAAGGATATAGGTCACTGATGATGATGCTAAGGTCTTTTCCACAAACTACCAGCTGTGAAAGCTGTGAGAAGATTTTCAGAGACATGTCAATATATTCATCATTGAGCAAGTATTGAAATTACAATCTTTTAAATGTGCACAATTAAGCAATAGGTCAGTGCTAAGGGATTTGTTAAAAGCAGTCTCACAGTCTCATGTCACAACAGCTGTGAATATATTGCCACTGCACAGCACTTAGCTTGACTTGACGATGCATTTACTGTGCTGTTTACAAACCATTTCAGTGTTTGGTTCAGTGTGGTAGCTGTATATTTGTTTTCACTTGAGCTGAGGAATTCAAGTATTTTTGTATTTATGTCTGATGTTGTTCTTTGTGTATTTTTTGTGTCTTGGTGCCTGCTGTAGGTCAAATTTCCTTTAGAATAATAATAGAATTTAAGTTAAGCATTCCATAAGATAAAAACACAATCAGACCTTTTTCATTAAAGTCTCTCAGACTGTGGAGCCATAAGCTTACAGCAGATCAGGTTAAAGAGGAAGTTAAGAAAGAAATACAGACACAGTGGAGTCTCCTCTCTTTCCTCGCTCATCTTGTTTCCCTCCCGGTCCTCCTCTCCATGCTGAGAAGGAAGGATCCTCCTGGAGCCTCTCCAGGACTTCAGCTCTGTTACTCCTTATACCCACTTCCCCTCTGACGTCTCTCCTGATCTCTGTCTGCCACCACACAGTCTGGGCCTAAGGAATTAAAGATACTCTATATTTAGTATCTGAGCCATCAATAAGTAACACACACACACACACACACACACACAATGTAATTCTGAGTGTGTATGGGGGAGTTCCAGTCTGGGTGTGAGGCCGCATGTCTAGACACAATACAGTATTTGTTTTCTATCGCTACGCTACATTGCCAAACTACTGTGAGTAAGGTATGTCACATTGGTTGATATACTCTATACTTATCCCGTAAACAAACTCATAACACGTTCAGGCTCATGGCAAATGTGTATTACATCCATATATCATTTTTGGCTCAACACGGCTGAATGAGAGCTGAACGAGACAGCTGAAATATGCTTGATTTTAAGTCCACACTTTCATCTCATAGACTATTCAATTTGAAGTCAACGTGCTGGAGTCTACAGAAACCGATTCATAGTTAATGCCTTTTTGTGATTTTATGGATTTTATAGTTACTAAAGAGGGTAAAAACTACAGCGCAAAACTCTAAAACCCTTAAACAGTTTGGTAAAGGGTTAATCTGGTAAAATATTTGTCTTCACTCAAGACTTCGCTCAGTTTGTGACACCAGCTGGTCTATGACAGTAACATCACATCTATGATGTGCCAGTGTGAGCGTGTCTGTGTCCACCAGCAAGGTCAGCTACTGTACATGTTGATCTGACTGATTCTATATTTACAACCTACAGAGAGGAAGTGGGCTGATGGCTGTATGTCGCCCCCTAGTGGTTCACTCCAGAGACAGACTGGTGACCAACTACTCTGCCTTGACTTGAGTTACATCTACCTGTTATTATTGTTACCTAAAACTAAACTAAAGTCCTGAAAGGTGAATTTTTTTATGTTGTGCAAACAAATTAATCATCTCCTGTGCAGAAGTTGTGATTTTGTTTGCACAAGATATATCTGACTGGAACACGGTAATGGCCCAAATTGTGCACAAAAGATTGCATTGTTACAAACTGAGATATGCGAGGCTGTCAGTGGTTGAGATACTAAGTGCTATATCGTAGGCCACTGGGCTTGCTTGAGTTTCTTGAAGACGTTTCACCTCTAATCTAAGAGTTCGATCAAACAGTTCAAACTGAAGAAACCCAAGGAGGTCCAGTTGCCTACGATATAGCACTTAAGATTACCATGACCTGGATGACTGAGAATCTTCACCACCATGTCACTGTTTGTAATTCTTTTCAGCTGTTTTGCATTTCAGAAAAGAGATACCGATCTGGGGCAGTGGGTCCACAGTCAGTTTCAATATCTAAAATATGACATTAAAAAAAGACCTCCTGTGATTCAGGTCTGCTGATGCCTGAGAGCATCTGTCACACATGGCAGACAGGTAGATCATCTAGGTTTGCTTAAAGGGATCTGAAGAAGTACTTTCTAGGGTACGGATAAGTCTCACACAGGAGGAGAGGAGGACGAAGTTTAACTCCTGGATGCCTGATGCGTCAGTTACTATCCGATGTTTGTGGGAGTGAGTAGGTATTAGGAGCAGACTATAGCCCTTTTTACACAGAGATCGTGCTATAGGGCTGCTACAAAGTCCCTTATTTATGCCACCTTTGCATTTTTACATAGAACCAAACAATAGCGGCATCATCCCGCTCTAGTGTTTGATTATACACTGCATCGCAGCTTTGCTGAATCAAAAAAGGCCTGATGGGTGTTACATGTAACACAACAGTGTCAGCCTCTTGCGTGACATATAACATATGTGTCATCAGCACTTTATAAACAATAACAATCAGTCACTGTCTCTGTTACATGGCTGCTTATTTCATCCTCTGCTCGGACGGTAAGGACCACATGGACTTCATTGTTTTCCCACTTTGCTGACATCTACGCCCACTCTTCTCCTTCTTTGAGTTAGCTGCTAATTGCTAACAGCTACTTTTTATGTCTCCTGCAGTGGGTTGCACTCTTGACAAATAGGCAAAACGTCACACCCCTGCCACCCATGACCCTATCTTGCAGGCTGTCCTGTTTATACAGACACCATTTTGGTGCTGTTACTATCTCCTGTGGTGGCTTAAAGGCGAGACCACTCTGATCCTCATTACACGATCGTACCTTCATACAGCATGGCGAGGTGGCATAGTGGCGTGATATTTCCACCTTGAACAGGCAGTGTAAAAGGGACTGGTGTGTCACTGATTGGGTAGGGCCTCTTATAATCCTTTATATTGTTCAAGATGAATAACCATACACAATAATATAAAAGTTGGATTTGAGTGTAAATGTTAACATCTCACAGTGCAAGAAAAAGTGTATACAGTCTGTCTCTGAAATGCACAGTGTGTGTGTGTGTGTGTGTGTGTGTGCAGTTCAGATGGAGTATCAAGCTATGATAGATATACCAATAAAGAATAACTGCTCTCCTTGTGTATCAGACATCAGTCTTTATCTCAGTTCTGCCTCTTTCTTTATTTTTTGTGTAATGTACTTCACAGCTCATTTTGCAATCTTGTTTTGTCTATTTTCATTTCCCTCTTCTTCCAGACACCCTCCTCAACTTGATGTATTTAACTCTGTGCAATTTTCCTCTGCACAGAATGCTGTGTTTGTGTCTGTTTACTGTTGTATTTGTTCTGTCATGCATGAGTGCAGTAAAGTATGTGTGCAATCTTAAATCTAAATATTGGCATGTGACTGCAGGGGAAAGCCCCTTAGTTTGATTCCTTTGTTGCCTTTTCTCTTAAACCCTGCAGGCAAACAGCTCAGGCTTGTTTATAGCCAGGGGAAAGGTATGAGAAGACATATAGATTAGGGTGTAAAGCATCCAAGTTTCCAAAGTATTATAATTATACAATTACCTCATCTCTTCGATAAATAGAAATGATTGGTGATACCTTTTTTTACAAGAGCATATTTTTTTAAACTCACTTTGATATTTCAACACAGTCTGAATTCAAATCATTTTAATGAGCACGGTCGGATCACATAATAACACCGACTGTGAGTCCTGAATCACAGGGCTTCAAAAACCTCTGCAGAACAACAGGATCACTATCATTTCATTGAAAAAGGTCAATTTACATATCAAACACGGTAAAGAATGTAGAAATAAACAGTTACTATGGCAGGTCATACACAGTTACAGAGTGAACTGCCATAACTCACTGTTAATGCAAATTAGTTTTATTGGTTTATTTTAAAGGTTTGGATGGAGATCTACAGGTAGAAGAGGAGTGAGATTCATGCTTTTAGATTCTCTGCATTAATCTATATATTATTAATTGAACTTAAAGGTCCTATTTTGTAATAAATCAAATTTGCATGTCTTTATTTTTAATTTCAAAGTAGGGAGCCCACTGTTTGTTTTGTGAAACCAAAAGTCGAGCCATTTTAAAAACCATGATTGTTTTTTCAAAACCTAACCACGGACTTTTGTTGCTTAAACCTAACTATGTGTTTTACCTATGGTGTAAGTTTATTTTGAAAAGAGACTGTATGTATCTAACGAGCAGAAACTGTACACTTCCTGTGAAAACAGAAGTGTATTTTGAAAAGACACAATGCATGTGACAAGCGTTAATTGGCAAGGTATTCCTGAACGTCCAAACTGACACAGGAGGCTAATTAGCGTGCCATATTTTGATGTGTAGTTCTCCTGACAAAGTGACAGTATTTGAGGAGCTGGGATGAAAACATGTTGACAGAGAAATGCGCTGTCTGTCTTCAGACACTATGCCTTTAAATGACTTCTGTGAAGTTGTGATGTCACACTATACTATGTAAAAGTAGAAAGTGCTGTTACAGTGCCATTACAGTCATTCTCTGACTGCAATAACAAATTAGACATGCAAAGAGTGCAGATGTGGAAGACCTGAAAACACTGACCAATCAGAGTGGACTGGGCTATTTCGGGATGGGGGGCTTAAAGAGACAGGTGCTAAAACTGAGTGTTTGAGACAGAAGGAGAATACAGGTACATTCAGACAGATATGCTGTTTTTTTAAATGAAGGCAGGTAATCATGATCTAGATGAATCCCCAAATACAAGTATGAACCTGAAAATGAGCACAATATGATCCTTTAAAGATATGATGATTTGTAGAAAAAAAAATGTCCCTCATGCTTCTCCCTTGTGCTCCCTCTCACCCTCCTTCCTCTTTCTCCTTGTTTTTAACCCCTATCATTTTTTACTTCTGACCTCTTGCCCCCCTCCTAACAATCCAGGGGAGCCATGAAGTATGAACTCCACTGACATCTGCAGGACGATAGAATAAGCTCAACTAGCTGCGCAATCATGAGCACTCCCACGACAGGAACTCCAACTATGGAGGTGAAGGTGGTCTCCCAGGAGATGGCATTGCTTAGCAACATACTGGCAGCTTACACCTTCATTGCAGGTAGGTCCAATCAGCAAAACTGCCATTTGTGACAGCGTGTGATCACACTGTCGTCATCATTATGCTCTTGTTGTGTTATAAGATCAATGAAATGAGGGAGTAGCAGCCCTCGTCATTCTGGGGACCCCATGGATTTCCTAAAGGACCCCTGTGGGGCCATGGACCACAGTTTATGGACAAGATATTTCCTTGACTAGCACATGGACCCCTGTTAAATACATTTCTTGTTTTAGCTAACACTTGTTCTCAGATAAGAGGACAATGATTTAATCAAATCTGATATATTGAAACTTACATTACATTTACATATACATGTTTCCACGGATACGTTACATTTCTCAACAAGGCTATGGTGAATGTGTGGTTACATTTAGGGCAAAAACAACTTAGTTATGATTAGGAAAAGATAATTGTTTGGCTTAAAACACCCATATTTGATGGCACAAAAGTCGCTGGAAAAGCAGGGACAGGTCAGTGGAAAACACCCACGGTGGCTTGAGTGCTGCTGAGAAATGCTTCCAAGGGTCAGGAAACTTAAACTAACTGTAGAGTGTGTGTATTTTGGAGAAACGGCACTTCCGAGCAATGGGCGTTTGGGATAATGAACTGTTGGAGAAATGGGCTTTCGGTTCTATGGGACATTTTCTGGACAAATGGGGTTTGGGAATTTTAAGCCATCGAGACAATGGCATGGCATCTCAAAACTTTCGCTCTGCTAATGCTAACTCTGCTCTCTGTACTGACAAGTGTGCACTGTAATGGAGGTTTCAGGTTTCTTTGCTGGTGTTGTGTTGAAGTCTGTTCTCCTGTCGATGTGTGTTTCCTGTAACAGACAGCAATTGGCTTTTGAATTAGTGAGCACCTAATCTAGCTGTCCGCTTTACGTTTGAATCTCAGATTTTAAAGCAGCGCACAGCATCACCCCCCTCAGTAGGGAAATGCGAAAACATCTCTCTAGTGACAAACTTTACACTGATACAAGTCAGTATAGTCAAGGTCAGACACTTTAGGAGTCTTAAAAACACATTTTTGGGTGGAGAGGATCTGTGACTGTGTTCAACATTTTTGATTAACTGAAAACTTTTCTGCATTTCTTTAATCCTCCTCTCTCTCATAGACCAACCTGAGAGGACTGCCTTGGTGTTTCTGGGCGGTGTCTGTGTCGGCCTCCTTGTCACACTCTGCGCCATCGTCTTCCAAATACACTGTCGAGCGGACTGTCACTATGGCAACAGTAAGCATCCTCACAATCGCCACAGGAATAGGCATCATCACCGTCGCCATCACGGCTGTCCCCTCCATCAGGCCACTGACAGTAATCCAGACAACACTGCTGTTGTTGCCGCTGGAGGGACGGGGCCCACTGGGGACAGTGAATCGGAGGACTGGGATGACACGTCTGACCTGTCGGCACGGAGACGCAGACGCTTCGAGAGAGCTCTGCTGCACGCCAGCATGTTCACATCAGCCGAGGGTATCTCTAACAGACACACACATATGAAGAATCATGCGTCATATGAAGACCATTGAATCCAAACACTGAAACAGTCGTCAGTATATCATGTAGGGTAGCACATGTGATAACTTAACCACATTACTGTAGTACAATTTTAAGGTACTTGTACTTGAGTATTTCAATTTTATGTTAGTTTAAACTTCTACTTCTACTACTCTACAAATATACAGGGGTGTTGTAGTCGGAGGAAAAGTGGGACTAATTACCCAGGGCCTGAATGGAAAGGCGGCCCCTCAAAATGCCTGGATTGAAAAGTTTGGTTTTGTTTGTAGTTTTTTATTAAAAAAAATAATTAGTGCCGTAAATGAATTAAAATTGGCTGAACAAATTGGTTAAAAAACTAAATTCTGTAAAAAAAGAAATAGTTGAAGCTCTCTAAGGGCCCCTCCCACCTCTTGAAGGCACAAAATGGTTTAGTCCACCTTTGCACGGGGACTTGTTTCTAAACTTAAGCCCCTTCCCCACTGCACAAAAACCCACTAACACCTGTTTTTTTTTTTAATGCAATGGTAAAGGTTTAAATCGACATTCACACCCAGGTCAAATAACTATTTGTCCCCTCCGGCTCTGATTAGCATTGATGGGAACACAACACAGGAGTGAACGCGCTAATTTTAGCTCCTTTACCGACAAGATGCAATGAGACACCACCACAAATAATGTCCGTCTCCAACCAAGCAGCATTCACACATTGATCCAACTTAGTCAGCACCAAGTTTGAGACATAAATAATAACAAGTAACCACTGTAACATTTTCATTGGTTTCTACACTCCTCTCTTCTGTTTACTGACCTGGCCTGTCCATGACGTTAAAGGTGACACACCAAACACAGAAAGGCATACTCAGTCTATAGGCTATTTTTAGTTTAAAAAACTTGAGCTGAGTGGGTGACTGCTTATGCTGCTTATGTCTTTCTGTCTTCCCCAAGAAAGGGAAGTCAGGGTTCCAAAAAAGAAAAGACAGAAAGAAAGCAAAGGGAAAGGAAGCACACTGACTCTAGCCTATAGCAATTACGATTACCATGACCTGGATGACTGAGAATATTCACCGACAACTTATAGCACAATACTCTGACAGGGGCCATTCAGCTGCTTTATGATGTTAACATGTAATTTAGTATCTTTCATAGTATGGTTTCTTTACTCAAATAAAATATCTTAAAGGAGCAGTGTGTATGATTTATTAGAGTATAGTGGTGAGGACTACCCTGGAAATCCAGAGGTCTCGCGAGAGCACAATTTGAATTTGCTCAGCGAGTCTCTCTGGCAGTCAGTAATGATGCCAGAGGCGAGCTAAACAGATGACGACAGCGCCGTGACGACAAAGTCCGGAATCAGTCAGTAAACATTGCAAGATGGCTACGGATGAACACCAGTTGTTTGAAAAAGTTTTGGCCGCTACAATGAACGAGATGTTGTTGTTGTTTGTTACAGCAAGAGTCTAATCTACCAGTTAGCTACCAGTTGCGTGCAGTGATATTTACAAATGCATGCTTGGTGCTGCCCTTCGAGATGGGCCATTTTCATTACTCATGGCCAGACCCTAAATCTTTCTAGATTTGGGTCTGGATTTCCAGGCTAGGTGAGGATTGCAACCAGCTAAAACTTCTCATGGTTAGATTTCCTTCAGTATTTATTGTTTGGGAAGTTTTTACTAGGAGCCATATTATCCACAGAGGTCTCTTCCTCTCCAAAACAAACTGAATCATTGATTTAAACGAGTAAAAAAACTTAATAAAGCAGTTTTGATTCTGATTCTTCCCCTATCCTCCACACTGAGTGCAAGCTTTTACCTTCATACAGACGATACAGGATGTCCAAATTTAAATTGAATCATATTAAAAATTCATTTGTGCCAACCTCAATCAGATTTTAAATAATGTTGCTTGATACTTAGGGGCTGTGTTGTGTTTTGCTTATGGTGCTCTGTTGTGTGCTGGTGTTATGTGCAATACATGAGTGGCTGATGTGCAATACTGTATGTTTTTTTTTTTTTATGGTGTATGCATTTCTTTTCTTCTGGACTAATATTGTAAGGCACCAATACTTGTCCAGCTCCTGAGTCCAAGGCAAATTTCCCTATGGGGCCACTGAAGTACATTGTATCGTTTCATATCATATCGCATCGCATCGTATCGTATCGTATCGTAGACAAGCAAAGCAGAACAGTTAAAACTGTGATGTGAGTAAGAATAATTCAATTTTAAATCTTTGTGTAAAAATGTTTTATACAGGTATTTAAAAGTTGTAATAGACTCATTGAGAGATACAATGTGTTAATGCACCTTTATACATATTCACTCACAGACTTTTTATCACTAGACATACACACACATACTCATACTTTAAAATAGAAAGTCAGTATGTGAAATTTGATTGTTATGTGAATGGACAGTGTATGGGCGTGCTGTAACCCTTGTCTTTGTGTATGTGTGCGTGTTTTGTGTGTATCGTCAGAGCTGGACCGGGCCCAGCGGCTAGAAGAGCGGGAACGGATTCTCCGAGAGATCTGGATGAACGGACAACCAGACATCAGTACAGTCACTCAAAGTCTCAACAGATATTACTGACGCACAGTCAAACAGGCAGATAGTCAGGAGGACACGGAGCCTGACAGGCGGGCAGACGGATAAAGGAACATAAACAAAAGAAAAAACACTGAATGAAATGAAAATAAACCATCAGATCGGGAGCGCTGTCTTCACTGCACCAAAGAGACTCTTACAGATCAAACTACTAGTGACAGTAATGCCGAGAGCGGCTCCCTCCACTCTGTAAACAACAAGGGAAACATATGAGTTGTGATGGCTCACTCCTCCAAAACAACAAGATGACACTGAAGTGTTGGGAAGAAGAATGTCCTCGTGCCCTGAAAAGCCAACAAGTAAAGACACAACGTACCTACAGAGCTCACAAAACTACACAAGGGATTTTATAACTTTAAATATTTTAACAGGTGCTTCTGAGAAATGTGTAGGTACATAAAAAGAATGGGAGGCATTAAGGAGGCTGCAGTGCTGCAGCTGTTCATGAGTGTATGGATTCAAATATCAGTGATATTTTGTTGTTGCACTTTTCTCAGCTCACCATTCTATTGGTGCGCACTGGAATTAAAGACTGAAATGAGGAGGTACAGAAGCTCAATGCCAAGATACATTTACACATACTGGTGCTTTTACTGCTGTAACTCTACATCCCCAGATGGTGGTTGATAAAATATGTAGGATGTACGTCTGTTGGTTGCATCTGTTGGCTGGAGGCTGAGCAGCACAGGTGTTGTTGCACATGGACACAGGACAGCTGGTCATCATGTCTGCAGCCCAGTCGCCAGAGGAAAATCATTGCATTGTTCTTTGCTGTAAACCATGAATACATTACATTTACATGTTTCATACGAATCACATCAGTGTTTCTGAAATGATGTCATATATCCTCCCAAGACCCTCTGTCCTCACATTTTGGGTTTACTTGACCCTATACTTCATTTTACTTAACTTAGACCTGTTGTCCTTGTTTGTGGACACATTTTTGTGCCATCTAGTGGTAGTAAGAGCACAGTATACTAATCCATGTAAAAACAAGATGGCAGCCATCTCTGCCAAGTCAGTCTGCAGCCGATCCCGACACAAAAGTGGACAAGGTCCAAAACCTGATCACATTTTATGGTTGAAACATGTTTATTTATGATTAATAGTGTTTGCAGTTTGATATGGCAACAAATTTGATCAATTTTAGCAACAGTAACAAAACAAGACGCTGTTAATTAGGAAGTACTGTTTTAGGACATTGGGACTTAATTGTTGTCCATTTGAGGACATTTGGATTTAATTATTGTTGACAGCGTTTAGTTTTTTTTTATACTTTCCGGATATATTTATCCCAAATTGATAGGAGAAATTAAAAATGAAAACAAAACAAAAGTTCAGGTCTCAGGAGGATATAAGCTGCCTTTGTTATCGGGAGGTAAAGGGGATGATGGATGGCGTGTCACCTAGACGAGACGTCTGCAGCACTGCTAAAAACCTACGAACAACAACACCAACTGTTTTGGGGCAATCCTTCACGACGTTTTCACCGGTGTTTGTGAAACCAGACCTGAGTGTTTTTCACCAACACATTGTGATGCTTGATCCACGGAACCTAGGTGTTTTTTTACAGACCTGTCCTTGCTTTTCCAGAGGCTCTTGTGCAACTAAACATTTTTTTTTAAAGCCGAAACATGATGTTTTTGGAATCATGACCAAGTGGTTTTTGTGCCTAAACATAACCACACCTTAATCACTACAAAATAATGTACAAATGTAATGTATTTATGGTTTTCAAAAATTTACAATGCAAAAAAACCCTTCTGGTGACTGGGCTGATGTGTGCAAGGACCATGCTGCCTTTCTTTGTTTGGCTCATGTGGTAATGAGCTGAAAAAAAACCCCCAACTTTAATTCCAGGTGTTTATGAAAGCAGTTTTCTGTACATATTATTGAGTAAAGTCCCTTATTAAAATGAAAATACTGTGGCTCAGATTTCTTCAACAGTAGTTGCGTGTTCTTGGGTTTGTTGTCCATGTGTTGAATCTGCTATAAGGAGAGATAATGAGCTGTGGTGAAAGCCCAGAGCAGATGGTAGAATATGATGTTGTTGACAGCATAATAAATGAATACTGAATTCGACCAATTATAACCTGGCAATAACATGGTATCTGTTGTCCAAGTCAGATGTGTTTAGTCCCTGTCAGAGGTAAAGGCAAAAATGCAACCTAAACCCAAGGAAAGGTCGACTGCGAGCAGGTAAGTGGTGCCAAAGAGAGGACCACCAGCACCAGGTGTCCAAGGTTACAGCCCTTAGGCCACAAAGGTCACAGGCAGGTCCCACAGCAGAGGGGCCAGAGAGCAGCGGGGCAGGGCGAGTGTAAATAAGGCAAAACACAGTGCCAAAGTCGGTGCTGGCAACACATCTAGTGCTGTGGACACACTCAGAGAGCCGCAGTACAGCCCTCAGTAAATAAGACAGTGTGGCAGAGGGCAGCTTCATTCTGTCACAAGTGTGTCATTCTCCACCTTCATTAAGCATGTACCTTGTTTTAAAGTCTGAGGGGTTAATAACAGCAAAACTTCATCAAAGCATAAGTTCTCAAACTTTATGTAATAATCCAAGATTACACTGACAAAAACAGTCACTTTACCTCGCTGAACACTGGAGCTGCTGGTCTACCACTGCTTCCACAGTTAGTTTGTGTTACTGTGGTGAGCTGTGTTGAAGTCTGTAAACAGATGTTTTGGGTTCACTGTAGTTTAAGGTGGAGCCCTATGACTTCAATTCATCAACAATCTTCTCCATTTTTGGATTCTTCATCCTTTCAGTGGCACCCCCAGAAGTTTTTCATCTTGGGATGACGCACCAAAACCAAAAGTCACAACTGAATTTCAGGAATTTACTCATGCTGTTGAATTATATCGGCTATTTTTTTTCATATTCCATTTATAGATTTTCAGATTTTAATACAAAGGAAAAATAAATAAATAAATAAAAGGTTCTTATAGGCAGTATGACCAGCCAGAAGTTCAGCACCAGCTACTGAATGGATGTCTGCAATATGAGCTATACATATAGTAAGAGTACACACTTTGTTTGTCCAACCCATTATAAACAAGCATATATGCATATGTGCAAACACTGGTCATTCTTGATAAACAGGACATGAATGGTTGCCATATTTTATCAAAGATTACAGAGCTGAGGGAAACACAAATTATATAAACTAGTTGAGAACTATGTCAACATGCAGAGTTAAGGAATCGCACACTGGTTTCCTTATTTTACAGTTCATGTTACTGATTATATGGGCAGTACAGTGGTGCACTGTCACCGTACAGAAGAGAAGGATCCAGGTTTGAACCCGCCGGCCTCCACCAATGTGGAGTTTGCATGTTTTCCCCGTGTCAGTTTTCTCAAGTGAGTTGTTCAACAATCCTGTTTTAATGTGTTATGTATCTATACATGTAGGGCAATTCATTGCTCTTCTAATAGACTGGTTGTCCTTTTTCATAAAGAGATAGCTTTAATTTGAAGAAAAACATTGATTGTAATGAGCAAAACATTTACTGGGAACAATCCTTCTCATGTTTAGGGGAGACTGGTGGGCACCCATAGAACCCATTTTCATTCAGATAACTTGAGGTGGAAGTTCAAGGGACCCCTTTGACAATGGTCCTGCCAGTTGTTCCCTCACCACAATTTAACTTAACTTTGGAGCATCATTTAGCCCCCTTTCCCACAAGCTATACCGACATGGTTGGTACCACTGGATGCCTTACGCCGGGTTCACCCTAGCTGTCAGTAGTCGCCTGGCCTCCTTTCACACTAGAAGCCATCTCTCCGCACCAGTCAGCAAGCGATTCTGGTCTCTGCCCCCCCGATCGAGGCGCCACTGTGTTCACCATGGAGGCATGCGAGAAAAACAAAGTATTCTTCAGGGTGAGTAACTGATATACAAATTTGGGGGGCTAAGTGTTCCTTTAGTGGAAAGCATTAGCACATACATAAACATATACAATACACCATAGGACTGAAAGTTGGGTTGGATCTTGTATGTTTAGGTGTTACATCAAAAGGGACATGACTATCAAGCATCTCAGGGTTACACTGAGGAATTGTGTCAAAGGCTTTGCTCCAGATACGACCACAGATACCTTGGTCCTTACCAACCAGTCACAGCTACTGTTACACACCTTTCCCACACACAAACATGAACACTTGAGTTTGATGGACACAAGGCAAGATGGGTTAACTTTCTCATTTATAGTCCGTGAGAATGATCAATTATTGGAGTCTGACTCCCCCTGGTGTTCATAATGTGCCCCTGCTCCCCAGGCCAGCCCTCCACTCTACAGACCACAACTCAGTTATACACAGCTTGAAAAGCCACGTGGTGAATGCCAAATAGAAAAGAGCAAAGGCAAAAGGGAGAGAAGACAGCTTTCAATCAGATAATTACAATTAAAATAAATAGATGAATAAGTAAATGGAGGAATGTAAACCAAGCACAAAAAGTAAGGAAATTTGTGTTTGGTAGACTGTTTCTTTGTTGTAACAATTCTTCTTGGCAATAAATTTTATACTGTTGGAAAGCCTGTTTATTTCCCTTTAAAATGGTGCCACATTTGTAAGGAAGGAAAATGCATTTGTGGGATATTTCCCTCAAAAATCAGTTTGGTCATGTTCATCATGTCCTCCAGTGTTTACAAAGTGGCATGACACATGTCCACTGGATAAAATGACTGAATGGAATGTTGGGATTGTTAGGAAAACTGAGTTAGATTCATAAAAAGTGGTGCAATGATACTTTAATGCAACATTTCAAACATTGGAGATTTCTCCATGGTCCAATATTGAGTTTAAGTCAAGTCAATTTTATCTGCACAGCACATTTCATACACAGGTAAACACAATGTGCATTACAGTAAAACATAGAAAACAAACAATGAGATAGAAAACATAAAATACTCTACATAAATAAAATTACTCTGTTGTGTCATTTCATCAGTGGCAGATCTTCTAATTGGCCCAGAGGAGGGGTGCCGAAATTGATAGTTTTTCTTTTTTGGCATTCAAAATGAAATAAATAAAATGAAATAACAAAATAAATAAAATAAAAATAGATAGAAATACAATGAAATAAAAAATAAGAATAAAAATAAAAATCAAACAAAAGAAAAATGGTGGACTGTATGTGGAGAGCATTAGGGAAAGAGAAAATGAAAGACAATTGGTTGTGCACAAGAGGATGAAAAATTTGAAGATTTGCAAGCAAATAAATATGAAACATGAATGTAATCAAAAATATATGGGTTTTGGGGGGAGGGGAGGTCTTGCCCAGGGCGCTGAATGTGTTAGGTCCGGCACTGCCTTTCATACTTGTGAGCATAATGTGAATAAAATATATCCTATATTACTTTAATTTAGTGAGTTAAGTCATATACTGGCCCATTTTGTGCTCTTTACCCTCCTCTTACATGCAATTACAAGACTTAGACTCTACATACAAACTCTGTATGACTTGAACACTGAGGTGTGAGTCATGAGTATGTTTAAGTATGACCAAGCTCAAAATGAGTTAAGTTAAAATCAGACAGTGAATAGATGCCACTCCACTACACCAGTGCTATCGCTTTAACGGGACGGGCGGTGACGTTGGGACGGGGATCCGGAGCAGACAGGAGGCTGCTGCAGCTGGACCGACTCCCGACCGGGACCAGAACAACACCGGCCTACAGACTAACATCTGATCTCACCGTGAATCTGACACTACAGGGTTTCAATCCACCATGAGAGACTACTCAGCGGCTCCGAGCAACGGAGGCGCCTGCATGCCGTGCTGCCAAGTTTGCATCTTCGCCTTTACCGCATTTCTCATCGTTGCAGAGAGGACTGCGCGTGAGTCTTACCTGGGACACACACATGCGCGCACACACACACACACACACACACACACACACACACACACACACACACACACACACACACACAAACGCCCTGTTTACAGACAATAAAACCGAGTGCAGCATCACTAAAGACGTGTCTGTGTATTGTAATGTAGTGGCATGTGCCCACGCGCATCCCTGTTGTGTGTTATTTGACTTTATTTGCGTGCGCGTGCATGTGGGCGCGTGCCACATTGATGTACAGTGTGTGCGGGGTACAGCGGCTGGAGGGGAGATGCTGGCATGCTGTAGATGAGACATAGGGGGGTTTAAGATGATGTGTTGGTCTGTTTAAGTATCGATAATAATCCAACATATAAAGTTGTACATGTGTTTCTACTTGAGCAGCTGTGCCCTGTGTTGTCATGAATAATAGAGCCAGAGTCTGCAGTCAGCACTAGTGCGCCTCTTTCCTATTTTTATACGCTGCATGTTATGAAATCCAGTATGCAGCAGAACTGCAGACTCATGCCTGAGTTTTCCAGAGTCAATCTCTTTCCAATAGCCGTGACATTACAGCAGCAGAGAGCTCTTTTCTGGATAAAAACAAAGCGGAGCCATGTTGTCATATTTCAGCGCCCTTTTTTTTTGGAGGTGTATGAATGGACGAGGGGATGGGCGTACCCCACGATGGGGCCTAGTCTGCCCGGGCAGCCCGCCTGTTTGGCAGCTGAAGGGGTTCAGATTACATGTGTGGGGAGATGGAGGGAGGGAGGCAGAGTGCAGAGCTGATGAGAGGAGTCTGTAAGTGAGGAGAGGAAGCTGCACTCTTGTTGTCAATAAACCATAGATACATGGGCGGATTATGAGACAATGGGCCCCTGGGCGCAGATATGTAAAGAGGCTCCACCATGTCTCCTACACAGGAGCAAGACACAGACTTTGTGGGGGTTTTACTTCTGTTTTGTGGTTGTTGTTTTGCATCTTTCTTTAGTTATGAGCCATTTTTTGTGGTTTTGTGTCTATTTTTTGTCAGTTTGTGTCTCGTTGTAGTCGTTTTGCATGTCTTGTGGTCTTTTAGTGTCTTCTTGTAGTACCTTTGAGTCTCCTCATGCAACGACATGTCAACCAGTTGAGAGTGGGCTCAAACACATAACTCTGGAGACAGTTTGGCTAAAATGACAGTCTGTAATGGTCAAAAGGTAGGTTTGGTACACAGAAAGACTACCAGTGAAGGCAAATAAATCCAAGGGATGAGTCAGAGGCAGAGTCAATCAACAGGCTAAATCTAACAGAAGGTTAGACACATAAGGAGCGAGACACAGGTGAAGTCATCAATAGGGAGGGAAAACACACAGACGCAGGAAGTGAGGATGTGAGTTTCAAAGTAAAACATCAAACAACATGAATGAATGAAATAAAAAACCTAACCTAAGAAACCTGAGCTGTGACACTTCCTGGTGTGTGACTATTTGCAGATGAAGGCCAGGGGGCCCCTAACACTTTGGGCCCCTGGGTCTGTGCCCGGTAGGCCTACTCAGTAATCCATGCATGCTTAGGATAGAGGTCATATGAAAAGGTGAAGGCTCTTACAAATGCTGTTGCCCTGATGTAAACACTTACATTATAAGCACTGCAACATAAGCAGTATCGTACAAAATACTGCTAGTCTGTTATTTACACGCTGTTTCACACAGTTGGTGATAATAATGAGCTACCATATCAAGAGACAGCTATTATCTTAGAGATGCTACTGTGATATTGTGCATGTGATTTCTGAAGCTAATCTGTTTTATGGTCCTGCAACTGTGTATGCACAATGTGATTTACCTGTTAATCTCTACATTTTTGTGATTCAGACCTTATAAAAAAATTCTGTAGCATCATCAGCAGCACACTCAGCAACAGCCTGCAGAGTGTATCTGACTCACTATGATTCATTTCAACCATTAATGTGAGTGATGTAATGATTTTGTGTTGTAGCCGTCTCGTCTGGTCAAATAGATCTAAATGTTTCTTTGTGTGTCTCTCCCCTCTTTCCCCAGTGATCTATTGCTTTGTGTACTACCTGTGGGTGGGTCACAACTACTGCTATGCCCATCTCGCTGGCTTCACTGCGCTGTTCCTGCTGCCAGGTGAGACAACAACAACAACAGCAACATATCAATCTATATTTACAGCATAAATATTTAAGTTGAGGTCCTCAAGAATAACAATAGAGACTGAATGACAATGGATAGGGTTTTATGTTTATTCTATTCTTTCACAGGCTGGGGTCCTCAGTGGCTCAGTTATCTGTGGTACCTGTCAGATGGACGCATCCGCAGGAAGTCTCTCACCTGGACACACATACTGCACCTGGGTATCTTCAAAAGGTGAGTCAGCCTTGTGCGTGTGCATCGTTACATCTATTTGTTTATATTTGATGATGATAATAATGATGTAGTGGCTTTTCCTTTTCTCCTCCTCTCCTTTGCCTCCCCTTCATCCATCTCTGACCTCCACAGGCTGTTGGAGTGCATGTGTCTGCCAGATGAGGATGTGTACAGTGAGATCATGCAGCAGGCTGATGTATCAGCCTTACGTCTGTTTGAGGCGTTGGTGGTCACCCTCCCTCAGACGCTGCTGCAGACCTATGTGCTCATCTGCACTGATATAGGGATCAAATCTCCAGGTAAGGAGAGACTGAGCAGGAAATGTAGAAATCATTTGTGCCAAGGTGATATGGTCTGAAATAGCATGTGTAATTATTTGTGTGTTGTGGTAAAAGTATGTAAAATAGCTGTAACAATATGACAATTTGAAAAGACTTGCTCGTAGTGAGGAACCCACAGAGAATTATCTCTGCAGCATCCCTCGGCTTTACAGAGCTTTGTAGAGGATTTCAGCTGCTCAGGCCACAACATTACTGTTTTGGTCCATTCTCACTCCCTGCACAGTGTCCCCTAGTGGTCCTCAATACTAACACATCTGTGTAATGTTGAAAAATGTAATATTGAAGCCCAGAGAGAGTCCTCTAATGGTCTGTACTGTCCCGCTGCGGAACAGACTTCAGGTCAACTGTGCAAATATGATTTACCGTGTCACTGATTTTTTGTTTGTGAGTAAGTTGTGCCTTCAGAATGGCAGATCAAATGTAAAAAATATAGTCTAACTCAAACGATGAGAATAAAATAACTGCTTAATGTGACAAAGCTGTAGTTCACCCAAGTTATATGGAACTTTTTAGTGTCTCTGATTGTTGTTTTCAGCCCACAAAGTTATTGCTTTGGTTCAGTCTCACTGCTTTCATAAATAGCAGAGAAAGTTAACAACTAGCTCATGAACATTGTGCCAGATATTTCCCTCAGGAGTTGGTAGAGACCAAAACAGAGGTGAGAGAGAGTGAAAACTGCACTTAGACTTATTAGGTGACCAGAAACATGATTCTAAATGAATGCTGATGTTGCTTTATGTCTGTTGTATCAGGTAAACAGCTGTTTGCTAACATGTTTGCTACAATAACTTTATGATAACTTCACAATATAGATATATAAACATGTATGACCTGAACAATAACTGTTCTACTGCCCCCAAGTGGCCAAAAAAAACAAACAAAACAATTTGTGCAGCTTTAATCTGAAACAATTTCTCTGCCATTTCCAGTGTGCATGTGCAGGCAGCAGACTTGTATTTGATGCACAGTATGTATGTAGCATTGCAAGGTATCAGAGTATTTACATTTCTTCTCCTCTCTGCTTCATCCCTCTCCCCCTCCAGCCTCGGTGTGTTTTGTGGTGTGTTTGTTATCTCTGGCCTGGGCCTTGGTCCTCTATGCCAGAGCCTGTTCACTCATCAGACCAGGACACCTACAAATGACCCCTGCTGCCATCCTCTGCCGACTTCTGTGGAGGGTGGGCATCTTTACACACCACCCAGTCGCCAGAATAATGTTGGCATTGCATGTTTCTGCAAAACACAGATATGTTACTTTGTACATGTCATATGTTGCAGATATGTTGAAACTTTACTTTTCTTTACATTTCAGTTTTAAATGTTATGTTGTGACAATGCTGTGTGTTAACATGTGGTTAGGCTTGCCCAAAACAAAAAACAAAACACTTTGTTATGGTAAGGAAAACATCATGTTTTGGCTCAAACGCACCTCATTTTGTTGCTACAAACATGGCTAGACATGTCCCAAACTGTTTTAAAAAAAACACCTGGATATGTTCTGAACTGTCTTAAAAAATTCACAATTTTGTCACAACAAACAAGACTGGACATGTCTCAACTGTCTCAACGTTTGTTGGTCTTGAACAGTGGTCTGCAGCTGTCTTCTACTTGGCAGCTGTCTCGCTTAGGTGTTATGACATCCATCATCCCCTCTTCTTTCTGATGAGAAACTCCACTCATACTCATGTAATCTGAACTATGTCATACGTATGAAACATATCAATGGTTTGCAGAAATGTACAATGCCAACATGTTATTCTGCCACCTGAGCAGTTACACAACCCTCCTGCAGTCAATATGCACAACACACACCCTCAGTATAGTAATCTCAATTTAATAAGCTGCATACGTATATGCCTGTGTTTGGCTTTGTTTGTGTGACAGCTATATTTTCTCTATCTGTAGGTCAGTATGTTGGGATCTCGATTTGCTGTTCTCATGCTCTTCACACGTATCTTCAAACAGTGGATCCTGGGAGTCCTTGGTAAGTCTGGATGCCAAGGCTTCATCCCCAAGCTCATGCTTTCTAACCTGACAGTCCATTTTCTACTGGATAAGGCAGAGAGTGGCTTGTTTTTGCTCAGCCAAGGACAACTATGTTATGGTTCATCACCTCTACTCAGGTTCTCTGAATTGGTATGTGTATGCTTTAAAGGTTGAATATTTAATTGGTTGTGTGTGTTTGTGTGTGTGTCAGGTGTGCACTGGCTGGGTGCAACTTTCTGGATGGTGTCTCAGCAGACTGACATCATACGTTCAACTAGTCGATGGAGACTCTTCAACCTGGTGCTGGGAGCCATCCACATCTTTCTGTTCCTCAATGTGAAGTGGGGTCAATCCAGATACCGCATGGCTGGGTTCTACCTGGTATGTGCGTGTGTGTGTTTGTGGTCCATTCATGCCTTTTTGGGCAGGGCCATCAACAAAAAAAAGAAATACTTGCAACATTTGAGACCCGACAAAGAGAAAAGAAAAACAAATTAAACAACTAATCATGAGGTAAAATATATACTGCCTAGCACAGTCACATTACAGACATGAGTTAAAAATGAGCCAATACAAGCACTAAAAACATGTGTATTGCTTAAAACTGTCCAGCAGATGGCATAGCCGACCTGAGATGCTGATAATGCACCCGTTGAATCAGTATAAACACTTAGACATGCACTAAGCTGAATAAAGAGACCAATATGAGACAAATATGGATTTCAATCATGGAAAAGGGTAACCATCTTCCTCTGTTTCTGATCATTCTTCTTTAGGTCATGTTCTTAGAGAACGCTTTGCTTCTTCTGGCCTCCTCGTGGTTGTTCACCATGGTGTCCTGGGACACTGTGGGGATCCCAGCTGCAGTGTTCTGTAGCT
The DNA here is from genome assembly GCF_011397635.1 of Epinephelus fuscoguttatus. Lineage (NCBI taxonomy): Eukaryota > Metazoa > Chordata > Actinopteri > Perciformes > Serranidae > Epinephelus > Epinephelus fuscoguttatus. The sequence continues at coordinate 25,768,728 of NC_064753.1, read as the reverse complement.
TCCTCATCGGTGAGACACAGCAACACTGTATCACCAGACTAAGAGTCCGTAGACATGCTAGTGGCTTTATGAGGCTGCATTAAATGTTAATGTTGGCATGCTAACACTGATGATGGTAACAGACTAATGCTAAGCAGGTGAAATCCTGTTCATCATGTTAGTTTAACAAGCTAACCATTGCAGTTGGAAATTTTCGTCTGATGGTAGCACCAGATGAAAAAATTAAGGGATCACCAAACTTATCACAGTTCATCCTGATGGGAGCATGGATATCTGTACAAAATTACCACTGGCATGGCTAAAAAACTATAAATGCTGCTCTCCTGTATGTTCATTTCCATCTTTTCTGTTGAGATCTAAAAACTTACACACACCTGCACAACGCATTTTCAAGTCCTTCCGGTGTCTCATCTTTTTTATCTGTTTCTTTCTCTCTCCAGGAGTGATAGCGTTGGTGCTCTACTATCGTTTCCTCCACCCCAAGTCCTTTGAGATTTTCCAGAGTATTCGCCACAGGGGGATAGGTGGAGCCTGCGCTGAACGTGGATCTACACTGTCATTGGAGGAGAAAGTCACACCCACTTTCCATCGCCATGCAACACTGTCTGGTCTGTTAAATACCAACCAAAACCTACCTACCTAAAACCTACCTCCCCACCGTACTTTCCTAACTACCCACCCTACCTAATAACACCTACCTACACAACCCTACCCCCCTACCCTTCCTTACTACCTACCTACTTACTTACATACCTACCTTCCAACCAACCTGCCTACCTACTAACCTACCTAACCATCACCCTTCCTGCCCACTTACCTACTTACCTACCTACCTACCTATTCACCTGCCTAACTACTTACCTCTCTTCCTATCTACATACCAACCTACATACATACCTACCTAACTATTCACTTGAATAACTACCTATCTTCCTACCTACCTACCTAGCCAACTTTTCCTTCCTACCTACCTACCTACCTACCTACCTACCTATCTACGTACTTACCCAACCTACCCAACCTACCTGCTTACCTCCCTACCCACTCTAACTACCTTAACACCCATCCTACCCTACTTACCTACCTACCCACTCTACTCTACCTACCAACCTACCTACCTATTATTATAGTGACAGTGGTTCTTAATTTAATCAGGAGGTGGGACCCTCATGGATCTCCCTATCCAATGGGAGGGCTGGAAACATCACCACTGGCTGTTGATTCGCTTGGCCATGAAGACGGGGGATGTCACTAAGATCTGGACGTCGTATGGCGAGGGGGGACTGGCTGGACTGATGGGTCTGTCTGAGGAAGTTCACTCCCCTGATGAACATCATGTCCCTCGGGTTTGTTGGGTTCCTGTTGTTGAACGTTGCTTTGAAGAACTATTTCTTTTAGTAGTGAGACTTCCTGTAAATCGATCTTTTAAAAAAATCTGAATTTCATTACTATTTTTTTCAATGGAAAGAATGTTCTTTGTGCTTCCTAAACCTGTCCCTCCTGGCATGCAGCCTACTACGTGATGTCTTTTACTATTATGTAAAACAGTTTCTTACTCTTATTTTGTGCTGTGATTTGTCAGATGCCGCTTGTTCAACCGCAGGTTCCTCAGATCTCACAACCAGCTCCTCAACCACCTCCACCACAGGTGACCCAGGCTCCACAGGCAAGTCCTGTGTATCATTTATCCCTCTTAAACCATAAACTGGGACTACATGTATATTTGGAGCCACTATGTGTAGGATTTGACAGTGGAGATGAATGATTGTCGTTCATGAATATAATAAACAACTAGCTCAGCCACCATATTGGCTGCTACTACTCTGAGTTTGTCTGTCTGCACTCTGGAGCTCAGCTGTCTGTCTTGTCCGCAGGTGAGAGAGGTGGTCCAACCACCAAAGCCAGCTCCCTCCACTGTGGTAGCCAGGCCAGTGAGAAAAGCTCCACCCACAACAATCCACGATATAAGAAATTTTCCAGAGATCATCCCAGTACAGGAGGTCATTCCTGAAGAGAGTGCAGAAGATGAGTCCAGCGCTGCACCATCTGAAAAAGGTTGGATGCTTGATGAACACTGAAGCCTGCTGGTGCACACACTCAGAAAGACACACTCAGTGACCACAGAAATGTTACTATGATAAAGATTTTGTCCACAGGTGCTGACTGCGGTATTGCAGACCATCAAACAGTAGATTTATTATGCCACCAACATCTTTTACTTTTATCCACTAAGGGAGAGAGGATGCAGTGAATATATTCATGAGGTGTTCCTCTTTTATTGTTGACCTTTGACATGGATTTGTTTTAATACTTGGACAGCACAACAGTCTCTGTGATACTTTTCTGGTGTATTTGATCATGCTGCCTGTTAGATAATACTTTAAACCTGAAATAAGCAATTTGTTTGGCCACTTGGAGGCTGCAAACAAGCTGTGGACAAAACACTGACATACCATCGCTTCAAAAAAGTGATATGGCAAACTTGTAAAGTGAGACACCCCAGTTGAAAACATTGTTTTTTCATGCACTGGTCAGTTTTGAGAGGTCTTCTTGCAGACTGATGGAGAGAAAATGCCCTCATTTAAGTGTTTATTTTAGTTCAGCTTTCTGTTCTTAAGATTTATGCAAAAAGTACTAGTATTTTATTTGTGTCTTCTTTGTTAAACACACTTTACCTTTCTACTCGATGTGATTTCATTTTCAAAGGTGATGAGGAGTTTCAGAGTGCTGCTTATGGCTCACCAACACCTTCATCCCCGCGGCAACCAAGCAGCCTTCGCCATATTGACAGCAACGCTGCATCCCTGACCGAAGCCTCGTCCTCCGTAGGTTCCCTGGACATCAAGACTCCCGGCTGGTCACCTGAGCGACGTTCCCCTCTCCTGATTGGCTCTCCAGAGAAAAGGCCATCACTGCCTGGAGAGTCCACCACTACGCTGTACTTCAGCGCAGATGCGCAGTCTCCCTCCAGTGGCAGCTATCTGGGCTGGGGCTCTGAGTTGTCGCCCATCTCCACCTACAGAAGTCCCTACCGGATCAGAGAGGCTCGTTTTATCACGTCCACCCCACGCCTGGAGCCTCGATCTGAGAGTCCAGGTCCGTCTCCTGTTGTTATCATCCCGGCCACTCCAGGTACAACTCCAGGCCCCACCCCAGGTGGAAGCCCCGGTGCATCGACCCCTTCTGCATCATCAACACCTGCAGCTTCGACTCCTGCTCCTTCAACGCCTGTTGGTTCAACTCCTGGTGCTACTACTCCTGGTACTCCAGTCGTTCCACTCACTCCAGTCATCTCCCACGCTCGCAAACAGATGGTCCAGTTTGTGGACACTAGAGAGAGAATGGTGTAAGGAGGGTGGAGGGTCAAGGGGAAGAACAACTGGGTGGGCAGTGGTGTCTTTTTTAGTTTAGCAGTTTAGGATATAAATGAATTCATGCATTAAGTAACCTGGGGAAGGCTTGGCGGGGAGTGAAGGGGTCTTTTCAGCTCAGTTCATTTGAGTCAGTCATGGAAGATATACTATATAAATTCTTATTTATGTTTTTCTCCCTGACATGAAGATGCAAGGGTCACATACGCAGACATTTAGGATGCATAGATAGCACACTTGCTGGAGGAGAGTGTGATAGTATGACCGCCCTCATATGCTACTTTGAAAAAGGTGAAAAGGAAGCATCTGGCAAATTCATGTGTAGGAGGCGGGGCTAGTAGTCGTCTGCTATCTACCGAGGCCACTAGATGAGTTATCGGTGACAAACACGGACATACAAGGTAATCAGCCATTCAAACATGGAGGATGGGGGGATTCTTTCAGTTCTTTAAAACCATTTGCTGAAAAAAAAAATCACTATTCACTACTACAGGTCATTATTTACAGAAAACTACATCTGGGTTACTCCTCAAAACAGATAAAACTTCACAGGTGCTAATTCATGTGGGACATCACTTTTATTCATGTAGATAAACCCTCACTCTTGGTCATTTATTTGTGTTTTTAACTAAACACAAAAAAACTAATGCAGTTAGGACTTATTCAGGCAGTGGAGTCAGCTGGTTACCTAATTTTTAAAGAGCAAACTAATTGTTAAAACAATCATAATTATTATGATGATATTTGAATCATGAGTTGTGATAAAATCTTAAGCTTAAACAATCACGTGAATCAAGATGAAGTAACTTAAATGGAAGAATTTTCAAAATGAACCATTTTATCAAACTAGTTTACAAACACCAAACATGCTGACTTTCATGTAACGCCACTTACCAGTGCCAGTGTCTTTTTTTCTACATTGGTAAGTCTGATACAATCAAACCAATTATCTGTCATAATAAATAAATAAATAAATAAAGCAGACTTAATGCAAATCTAAGCATACCTACAAAAGGCTTTGACGTTATAATTCCTGCAAAAGCTTACATTTTTTTACACAAAAACCTTCAGATGATGTTAAACATCCCGTCCAGTTTCCAGGAAGTCCCTCATTCATCCGATCAGTCACCCACTGTGTGTACAGCTCCGTACATTACATCACACACATTACAAAGAAACAGAACTCCCTTTTACACTCTGTAAAATACTCAAATCTATTAATTGATGTCTTTATTTTCATGAAACTATCAGATAAGCAAAAGACTAAAAGCAAAGCTTTGAGGGATTTTTTATAGATTATGTGCTCTGCTTTACGTTGCTAATTGTAACTGCAATAATTCCAGTCGGCACTTTATAGCAGAAAAGGTACAGCTCACGTAGCATGATGCTCTGTAGAATACACTATGATTGATGATGAACACGAGAACACGTCAAAGGGAAATTAAGCAATATAGAATATGAAAGCAGTGTCACGTGATGTTTCTATTGTAATGCTGTTTGTTAATGCATTTCATTTTATACGTCTATTTTTTTTAAACTTGTTGACGGCTTGTTTTTGTCTGTTTTAATGATTATGACCTGCAGAAATGCTTTAAGTCTTTCAAAAAAAACAAGACAGACACTTTCCCCATTTGGCCCTTTGAAGAAATTGCAAATAATTGCAAACTGGTAACTTTAGTGACAAAGAAAAGATGAAGTACAAAAGAAGGAAATGTCTGCAGGACACAAATACTAAGTGTGGGTTCTTATCTCTAACAAAGAAGAGGTAACTTTTATGAACACCTCTGACAATCACAGTTTGTTTCCTCTTTAACTGATGAAAAACAGGAAGTTTACGAATGATGATAAGATACAGTCATAGCAGCAGTTCAGTCAGGAGAGACTCATTCTGAGTGACAGAATTTTTATTTACATGAGAATTGTGAAGAGTCTTTGGCGAACAGACTCCATTTGTGACATATATTTTACTTCCCCCATGGAGTCTAGATGCTGGTGGTGATGAGATGTAGAGGGTACTGAGGATTTAGATGTGATGAGCTCAAACTGGGCACTGGATGTGATGACTGGAGGTGAATGGCCTGAGATGACAGCAGCAGAGAGGAGAGCAGATATAAAGTTTGACAGCAGCAGCAGCAGCTGTTAGAGATCATGGCAAAATTTAATTGGTTTAACTGGACGCCCAAATGCCTATAATCAGCTGACAGGAAAAAGCAGGAGTAGTGAGATTGAGAGACAGAACTGTGAATGAACGAAGCATAAAGAAAGTCTTCCTAACTGAACTTGCACTGATCTTAATTCCTGGTCCTGTTAATGTGGGTTGCCATGGCAGTAAACGTATATATGCTGGAAGTTTACTGGTAGTGTTTATAAACTTGTGACTAAAATTCTTATGGTTCCAAACTGATTTAAATATTTTAATTCTTAATTTGGCATTCTTTCTCCTCTGCCTACATATTGATTGGTAGAAGGCTTTGCTGCGTGCTGTGTCTGCTACTTTAATTATTAGCATTTAGCACTATTGGATTGTTGCCGTCCATTTATTCACACTGGTTTTATTGGTTTTATTGAGGAGCACACAGCAAACAAGCTGTTCTCAGCTTAAAGGCACATGAAGAAACTGTGTACCTGCCTGATGAAGAAAGTTAAAGGAATACTTCATCCACAAAATTATCATTTGTAATTCAGATAGTCATGCTGTGTTATCTTGAATTTGGGAAGAAAAGTTTGTTTTTCTTGCATGCCTCCATGGATTGATTTATGTGTTAATCGGGGACCACATTTAACAACAGCAAAACTACATCAAAACATTAGTTGGCAAACATTCACACAAGCAGTATAACACAGTATAATCCAAGTTAGTTTATCCAGGTGTATGCTCAGTCAGTACTTCCCACATTTTTTGCAAACAAACAAACAAACAAAAAAAACCCTTAGTACTCTGGATTTGAAGACAGTATAGAAAAGTTTCACTGTCAGTTTAGTAAGTAATAGTAAGAGTAAGGTCTTAGCAAAAATGGGTTTCAATCAGGAGAGACAGAAGAATGAAATAAAGATGAAGTTAAATGTGAAATGTCAGTGCTCAGTCTTTGGCACTTAGACACCAGAGGGAGATTATTTGTGATCATGGGATGCCTAAGCGGCAGCAAGATATATCCCCCCCATGCAGTCCAGACACTGGTAGTGGTGGTGGTAGCTGCTGACTTTGGCTGATGACTGCTGAGGCGAATAGAGGCGAGGAGTGAATGGCAGGGTGAGGAAGAAAGTTACAGCCGAAGCATGAAAAGAATTGTCTTCCTGACTGAACTTTCGCTTGAGCTTCATGTGTTTTGGAAGTACTGAGCATATAACTGGATAAATGAGACTTGGATTACACTGCAACGAGTTGTGTGAGAGTTTGTAAATGGATGTTTTGCTGTTGTCAAACATCGTCCTTAATCAGTCAGTAAATCAGTATGTTCACCATTTTCCACTGAGGCGTAAAAATAAATCCTCATAATTTAAGGTAACACAGCATGATTTGTTGATCTACAAATGGTCATGTTGTGAGTGAGCATATGTAGAAACTGTGTACCTAGCTCGTGCAGAAAGTTAACCATGTACAATATCAAGGTCTATTTTACTTCCTGTAAAGAAAAAATGTAGCAGTTCAGTTTTGTTTTGGACAAGAAATCATTTCCTCAGATGCAGACAGTCCATCTCAGTAAACATAAAGGGGGAAATCTAATTCTGACAGAGTCTTAACTAAATATTTACAAATTTAAATGTCGTCAGTATTCCCTTGTAAAGCCCACTATACTCATAAATATACGCAGTCCATCCGCATATCTTTCAGTTAAACCTCCTACCTCAGTGAAACTGAATTTCCAAGTGACAAAAATGATTTTATTATCTTTTTATAATTTGTTTTGGTGAGAATTACTCACTGTATGACTGAAAACACCTTTAACTGCATAAAACATTTTTGATAATGTAGCTACTGGAAGGAAGGGAATAGATAAGGAGCAGAGATTTAGAATAAAAATGCCCCTGGAACAATGTGCTGCTATGAATTTAAAGTTTGGTCAACACCAGTATTATGTAATATTATGTTAATGTTATTTATTTGAATATGTGAAATCTGATTGTAATCATAGAATTAACAATATCAGTCTTCCACGTATACTTGTCTTCTATTTTTTCTGTTTTTCTTTTTTAACTGTACTTTATTATTTTAACTTTCTAAACAAATATAATAGCTATAAAGTAAGTTCTGTACCTGTAATGAGCAGTTAAATGTTGTGATAAAACATGGGCAGACTATAAATCGGTGTTTATGGATCAAAGTGCAGAGAAAAACGCGCTGCATCAAAGCTGTGTCAAGCTGTTATCCACATACCTGCTGATAGATAAAGGAGTCACTGCATGTTACTAGTTCATCCAGAGAATTGTATCTATTCCTTTAGAGAGAGAAAGCACTCACTGTAACTACACATACATTACAGTACTTAACTCACATGCTCAGATGTATGTGTACGCAACAGCAATAAGCTAATGAAATGTATCTTAGTGCACTAATTAAAATGTATCTACACGCACATGCTTTAGACGATGCCTTGGCTTGATCATCATGACTCAGCGCTTTGCCTTGTAGACAGACAGCTTCAGCTGCCATGCTTGTCTTATGACGTGTGTATTGCTTTGTATTTGAACGATATGCTTTGCTTTGTGTACCTGACGTGTATGATAGTCTTCACTTGTGTTTCTAATTTGTCTCATTTTGTATTTTCTTAAAAATTTCCTTCTTTTATATTTGGTCACATGTACTGTTATGACACGCGTGGACAGTCACGGTGCATTATGTCAAGGTTTGTGCTGAAGTTTCACACGTGAAGTCGTTTAGAGGCAGTATCATATATTCATTGATGAACTGATATTAGTTTGCTGATTGAGTGTGACGTCACTTAGTCACGGGATGGCCTCCATGTATCAACATGCATCACCTCATCATACAAAGGTTTCCACAGAGCAACTGTTGCTGGTTGTGGTGAGTCAGTTACTGTGCTGTTGATGTGACAAAATAAAATCATCAGTCATGATCAAAGCTTTGAGTTTTGTCTTTTATTGATCATTCTTACATTTACAGTCAATTGAATATTTTCATGAGCTTTAGACATAGAGGTGGAGATGCATAACGACAGTGTGAATGATACAGTAATAATTACATGGTGGAGTCAGTATAGTCGCTGGTATAATGGCTGGTGCAGCATTACAGTGAACATACTGTGTTGACATTATCACAGGGCTGGATTAACCTGCTGGGGGGCCTGAAGCATGCACCACCGTTCCTCTCATTCCTCTGTACATTGTGTAAAGTGTTTCCGTGCTGGTGTGGCCCCAAGTTTGCTATGCAGACCTTTTATTAAACAAAAACTATAGTAGAATTTTGCACCATATCTGCATAATAAGTCAGTAAAAAGGGCTTCTCCTATGGTGCCCCTTCAACGTGAAACACACTGAAGCAGCAAAGTGAAGCTGTCTATGATTCCCCCAAGGAGATTTGAAGCTACTTTTAATAAATCTGGAAAAAGCATCCGTGGGGATCTTTTCTTGTACGAAGTCTTTAAACTACAACTTCAACACTTTTACTTTACAGTTTGTGATGTTTTGTCTTTGCATAAATATCCTGTTTGAATGTAACTTTGTGTCACATTGCTGATGCAGGTCTCTCTTCAGATTGAAACCCAGTATCTCAACAAGAAAACCTGTAATGTTTCTGTAGTAAAGATTAGTTTTTACTGGTTGGGGCTGGTTGTCCATGTTAGCAAACACAACAAAAATGGTGCCTAACAGTACCTACAGTACCCAAAAGCTTTTCTTTGGCTCACAATTATAGGGGAACCTATTTTGGTGCTTTATGGTCTCCATCTTTTAAAGGGACAATACAGTGCCTTTGTCAAATAGTGCTATGTAGAATCACTGAAGATGCCATGTAGCACCATATTGTTTTTAAATTTTGAGCCAGGGCCCTTGAATTAAGCCAGATAACACCATTGACGAGTCAACATACTTCCAATACCACATTAGGCCACTTAAAATACACTGCTCACTGCTTTAATGTGTTAACCTCTGGAAATACTCTGTTTGTAGACTATTATAATGTAGTGTTGTTCTTCTTTCCCAGTTAACTAAATTAAACTGGAGAACCAGTTTAGAACTTCTGAGGAGCAATACAGGGACTATACTGTCCTCGCAATGAGTCCTCATACAGAGCTAGACAATTAGCGAACAGTCTTGTTCTCCAATAACCACAAGGCGTGACTTTTCTTGAAAATTTAATGGAGACCAGTTACTGTCAAACTGCAACAAAAATACAAAATGCAAACACAAATCAGATTCTGAGTAGTTATCACACTGACATGACTATATCTGAAATATCGTTAGCCAGTTAGCAAAGTTAGGCTACAGGTCATTTGAGCTGAATTTACAGCAAAACAAATGTACAGAAAACATATTGTGCATGTCATATCTATAAAATGTTAACCCAAAATATTCACGGACAAATAGTGTCCAAGGCAACAACGCTGAAGACAAAACTGCAGCAGGAGAAGCGGTCACCATATGCTCTTCACCATGTGCTCGTTGACTCTGAGGGAAATTCTCTGCTCTACAGCTACTGCTATTGAGTAACCAAAAGGGCCACTGCAGTCCACAAAACCTATTTAAATATTATATGCGCTCAAATGGAGGGCAGAACAGGGACATTAAAGGTTCTCTACAGGTTCCTCAGCTTAGTTTACTTTAGAGGAGAAAGAACCAGTATAGAGAACCTCTAAAGAACCACACAGGGCCCAAAATGTTCTGTGTGGCAGCGGTGCCAAAAAGCTGTGGTTCCCAACTGGTGCAGCCACAGGGTTCATGTTTCTCCTTAGTAAGTAGTTCAAGGTCCACACAGTTTAAAATATCCAGCGTCATACTTGCATTTGGTCATGTCACCGAGCGAATTTGCTGTCTCTGTTGAGTAGCTGTCTGTTAGTCACTCAATCTATAGTGAAAAACACCACTTAAAAATAAAAGCTCTGTGCTGGAAAATCATTGTACTTAAAAATAAATGTGATTTTTACAAACTGTGTTTGCGATTCACTTGCAGTCCATTCAGAATGGACTCTTCACCCACTTTTGGACTGCAACCCACCAGCTGGGAACCGCTGCTATATATCACCTTAACCCAACTGAAAGCACTGCTGAAGAACCAACAGTTTTCTGTGTATATGCTCAACACTTCTCATTTCTCATCCGGGCCAGGGATCGGCTGTGGCGGAGTTCAGATAAAGATTAAACAATCAAACAAACATTATTAAAATAATGAATATCTTGAACCTTGAACCAACATCGGGTAATAAAGCAAAAATTACTTTAAGCCTCTTATTAGTGTAGTTATTACTGTGCTGTAATAAAATAATAAAAACAGCACAAGTCACATTAATTCAGTTCAATTCAACTTTATTTATCCCTGCAAGGAAATTGCAGTGGCTCACCACACAGGTCAACAAATACACCCACAAAAAGTACAAAGAAGAAACAAACAAACAAACAAACAAAAACATTGATAATCACAAAGCTAAAATCAATAATAGACTTTAAGCTTTAAAACTATTTGTGCAATGGTAATATGTAAATCATAAATGAATAGAAATACACAAAAAAGTAATGACAAAAAGTAATGAAGTTTTACAAAAGCCTTAAAAAGGATTTATGAAGAATAGAGAAGACATGTATATTTTAATATTGCCAAGCAAAGCTGTAGTTACAAACCAATTTCCACACAGCTGACCAACTTCATTAAGTTAAATAATAGTTGAACTGAGTTTAAAGGAGAGTGTGATTTTGGTTTGACTTTAGTTCACCTGGTTAAATAGGACAGTGTTGTTGGTCACTCATGCTTTGCTTTAAAAGGAGGATCTGCTGTTATGTAACTGTCTTGGTAAGACAATGATTAAAGCTGGTGTGCTGTGCTTACAGTATTTTCCCCATCTCATCATTTTGAAAGTCAGATGACAGACTCAGAGAAGGAAGAGAAAGCAGCTAGGTGATCAGCATTTTCCCTGTGGTCAGTGATCCACAGCACGATACAGCACTAAAACACTTGTCACCATCATTCACAGATCACAAGCTACTTCTCAGAAGAATACAATGAAAAATAAAGGTCAGAGGTAAACTAAAAATGGTCAGATGCCACCGTGCATTGCTATGCATGCATTATCAAAATATAGCCCTCAGCATTATTTATTTATTTTATTTTACCTTTTCTTTACTGGGAAGTTCCATCGAGATCAAAAATCTTTGTTCAAAGTTCTCCCACAAAACACAACCCATAGACGTGCAGATTATAAGACAGTGGGCCCCTGGGCACAGACAAGCAGAGGGACCCTTCCCTTAGGAAGAAATTACATTTCATTTTTACAGTTTTGATCACAGCACTAACTTGAAAGTGATTGAGTTGCACAGGGGCAGTGCTGCCTTTCCTGATGATGATGGGAGTGAGAAGAAAGACATCAGAGCAATACAGACAGCAGACTTTGATTTGAATTATCTGGAATCACTTATCCTTGTCCAGTACATCCCTGACAGGCTGCTTAACTATCACAGGGCTGACAAACAGAGACAGGCAACCATTCATGCTCACATTCACAGTCAACAGTTAACCTAACCTACTGTGAGGAAGCTGGAGAACATGCAAATTCCACACAGAGCACCCAGAACCGTCTTGCTGGAAGGTGAAAGCACTAACCACTTCACCACTGTTCCACAATGGGTGTATGAGACAATGGGCCCCTGGGCCCAGACATGCAGAAGGCCCCACCACCTCTCCTACACAGCAGCAACACACACAGACTCTATAGATAGCCTCTGTTTTTGATAATGTTTTGTGTCACTGTGTAGTCCTTACATATCTCTCTGTGATTATGTGTCTCTTTGTGGTCATTCTTTGTCCAATAGTTGTCCAATAGACCAATAGTTGCTTTGCAACTCTATGTAGCCATTCTAAATTCCTTTATGATCATTTCTAATGTTTTTGTAGTTGCTTTGCATCTCTGTAGTCATTTTGTGTCTCTTTGTAATCATTTAATCATTTTGTGGTTCTTTGTAGATATTTGTGTCTCTTAGTTATTGTAAGTCTTGTTGTGGTCATTTTGTGTCTCATTGTAATCAATTTATGTTCCTTTGCAGTCATTGTGAGCCTTGTTGTAGTCATTTTGTGTGTCATTGTAGTCATTTTGAGTCTTGTTTTAGTCATTTTGTGTCTCTTTGTAGTCATTTTGTGTCCCTTTATGGTTATTTTAAATCTCTTTGTAGTTGCTTTTTGTCTTTGTAGTCATTTTGTCTCTTTGTAGTCCTGTGTCTCTTTGTAGTTCTTTTGTGTATATTTGTAGTCATTTTGTGTCTCTTTGTGGTCATTTTGTGTCTCTTTGTAGTCCTTTTGTGTCTCTTTGTAGTCCTTTTGTGTATATTTGTAGTCCTTCTGTGTCTCTTTGTAGTCCTTTTGCACATATTTGTAGTCATTTTGTGTCTCTTTGCAGTTACTTTGTGTCTCTTTGTAGTTGTTACATATCTGTCTGTAACAGTAATTTTTGTCTACCGTAGTTGCTCTGCAACACTTTATAGCCATTCTATATTCCTCTGTGGTCATTTTGAATCTTGTCATAGTCGTGTTGCGTCTCTTTTTGATTGTTTTGCCCCTTTCTGTAATAGCTGAAGCTCTTTGTGTTCCTTTTCAGCTGTTTTGCATCTCTTTGTAGCTGTTTTATGTCTCTTTGTGTTGTATTTCCTGGTCAGTGCGTGTCTCTTCAAGTGAAATTTTGCAGGTGAAGGCTGTGGAGGGGCCCTGAAACTTCAGGCGCCTTAGCCTGTGCCCAGTAGGCCTGTTCAGTAATCCATCCATGTGTGCTATCATTATATCAAAGGTTATTTTTGATGATAATCATAAAATATAACTTACAATGACAACAACAGTTACGTTGCAGTATTCTCATACAAAAATAAATACCCCAAACATTTTGTTCTGTACATTGAGGACAAAGTGGTGATAGAGAGGGTGAGTTTAGCATCACCTAGTGTTCAGACTGAAGAGGTGGAGATCCACTACACCACACTCTGTCATTGTTGGTGTGTTTTTACTGGTTAAATCCAGATTCAGACGGCTGTCTGGCTTTAAAGACCACATTTATGATTGTATTAACCACCACACCCACAGACTGGACGAAAAAAGGAAGAGTTTGCGGTGACGGTTTGGTTTCGTTACAGATCACATGAGCTGCATTCATGTGACCAGCTCACGTGCTCTCACACGTAAATATGAGCGGAGGACCGTTTCTCAATCACACTGTTGATTAGTCCCGTGTAGAGACAGGAGGGGGAAACTGGAGCTGAAGATTTAAAGTTCACACCAACAGCTGACAAACAAGCCTCAGGTAAATGATTCATTTTTGTCGCTTTGTCCTCAGTTTATCAGTTTCCGGTTATCAGACGTTAGTTAGAGAGTGTTTACACGGTGAGTTAGCAGTTAACAGCTAGCCTAGCTAAATCTGGCACACTTAACTCAACGTTACACACAAACTAAAGGAAACACGTCAAACTGTGTGCTCAGTTAATGTTTTTGTACCGACTAATAATACAAAAAGCAGTTTAAGTCATGTTTGTTTTTATAGCTCAAACGGTGGTTGTTGTTACTGACTGTGACCCATTTCAGGCTTCATGGTCAGAGGTGATAAGATAAACGTTGGAAAGCAGTTGGAGCTGATTTGATAAGAACACGGAAACTATATGTGAAACCAGGTGTAGGCAGCACCTCAGTTAAAGTAAGAAAATAACCTAAAACCTGAAGTTAAAGTGAATATGAAACATAATACTAAACAATGATACAACAGAGAAATGGAAAGTGAAACTATCTTTTTATGAGGGTGGGAGGCAGCCATTCTGTCCTTTGCTTTAACCAGACAAAGGAAAGGAGCTTTTATAGAGTTATAAACATGTCTGTGACACAATCAGAGAGTCACAGCAGAGCTAAATGAACCGGAACAGATTGGTCTTCATGTGTAAAATGACTGTAGAGTCACTACAGCACCATTTCCAGTCCACACTCAAAAGAAAGGCAAAAAAATATGAAAAAGTGAAGTCTGTACATTTGCAGTTATAGAGTAAATCAAGCATGGACTTCCTTCCTGTCAGCAGTTCTTCGGCAATGCGACAGGAATGAGGAAATGACTTGATTTACAGTCAGGGATTGTAGATTTATCAGATAGTGTGTGTCCTTGGTGATACATGTTTGCAGGCAAGATATAAAAGGTATGTGTGTGGTACTTTTCATGTTCAAGAAATTCAATACTTGTTCAGTATGTTAGCAGTTTCCTCCAGGTCTTTGTGCTGGATACACAGACATAGCTTGAGAAAGAACATTACAGAATGTTGTTTGCCCCACCTGCAGTTAAGCACTTTATTAAAAACTGGATTCTTGTTGTTTGGCAAACAAGGCTTGAGTTCTGCATCTTTCTCACCAGGTGAAGATGACATATGCATACTGATAGGCGTTGTCCTGTTTAGTGTAGATGTGAAAACATTAAGTATCCCAAGAGGAGACAAAGTAGCTCAACAACAGTATTTGAAGGTCTCCTCCAGTTGAACTCAACCCACTGTTATAGGACTAAGGTGAACATCATTTGCTCCACTTAAATAAGGAGGAGGTGATAGTGAAGTTGCTTTAAAGCTGACTTGTCTGTTTCCATCTTGATCTTAAATCTCCCACACAGGGGAACATATTACCAACCACTTAGCCTTCAAAAAAACGTTGGTTAGCACCAGCTAGGCACTGAGCTAAATGCAGGGCTGTTTTGACATTTTGAAGATGCAAGAGTTCTGCTGAAGAAAGGCCTGACAGCCCTCCCACGCTATGACTCAGCAAGATAATGTAACCTCCGTGAGTCTTGCTCTGTGGTAACCGTATTGAATGTAATTGACATGAGACTGATTCCTTTCGGGCAGGTCAGCAGGCTGAAGTTTCACTTCCCCAAACCACTTTCATATCACAACATTGTGTCATCTACAAGGCTGCGTGTGCTTGTGTTTGTGGGATTGGTTAAACCACAAACTGAATAAGCTGAATCGTTTTTATATTTAGTTTTTATATGTTACACACAGTTTACAGCTTGTACAACATGTAGCTGGTTCACAGTTATAGAGCATGGTCTAGAATAGAAAGAAATACCTGCCAAAACACCTTATAAACCACCTGTCCATGTTTAAACTTATATTATTATTGCAGACATAAACTAAGGACAATATGTAAACTGGGTGCTTTTTTGAGTAAACTTCTGCCCCTCTTTAAGTGACTCAAGTTTGTGCTAATGATCTATTCTGGTTGTTCACTTTTGTATTGATGTCTTGTTCTGTGTTTGTACCTCATACCACAATTTGTGATCCAGAGAAAACACATCTGAATATGAATCAGAAATCATATAAAGTTGTTTACAGCACATGCAGTAGAATAAAAGCTAACCCATTCACCCCCAACAGCTGAACAACCCATTCAACTCTTTTTACAACCACAACCTAGTAGCTGAGAATACAGTAATGACCAGCCAAGGACATCACTGTTCACTTTTCTTACAATATACAGAATATGACAGAACAGTTCTTTAAATTGTGTTATTAAAAAGTTGAGCGCTGGTTTAGATTTTTTTTTTTATTAAAAGTGAGTGGAGTATGTTTAGTGTGATTTCATAAAACAGATGTCATTGTATGAAGGGGAAATTTCTTCTCTTACTTCCCCTTGTGTACTTTTTGCTCATGACATTACGCTGGCCTCAGTCATGTGATATCAACCGATTTCAGTGGAATTCATATTTTCCCTCCCTCCCTCTGACAGTTTTCATTGGGTCCTCTTCTGCTTTCTCAGTCACAGAAACGGGACATGCCTTAACAGGTGTGCTGATGTTACAGGTGACTAACAAGACGGGCTCTTGTTCTCCAGAGCAGATTTGTTTGGCAATGAGCCACTGTACACAAGTCTAATGAGCTCCTACGCAGGCCTGTGTAAAATTGTGTTTGGCAACAGTAGTCTTTATTGAAATGCATAAAAATAGCAACAGAATCTTTTGAATGTTTATAAAGAAAAAGTCAACATTTTCTGTGTCTTTTTGTCAAAAGGCTTTTGTTCTCCACTCCTGCTGTTCAGGTTTTAAGATTAGGTAACCTGTCGTCCTCTATGAGAGTTTGAAGCTGCATGCTGGTTCATCCTACAAATTTATGAAGAAGCACAGTGTCTGCACTGGTATTGATTTTACTGGACTTAGAGCGTCCTGCTTATCCTGAGCACAATCCATGCCTCTATTTAATAGGCTACATTATGGTCTCTAATGGGTCCCTGTCTGTAGCTGATATCAACTCTCACCAGTACATTTCATCTCTGATATGGTGTTCTCATGTACCATCTGAGAGCGTGGGAGCATTTGAGGCTTGCTTTTACCTAAAACTGCATATTCTGCATCATTTTTTAAAATGATGCAGCTTTTTAAATGGGAACTGAAACCCAGTCCATCTTGGATCGAAAGTCCGAAGTCATATTCTAGATTAAATCTAAGGTACTGGCTGAAATCATAGTACCCTTTGTTGTAGGTATGTGCCTGTTGATACAGCATGTTAAACCACTGGAAAGACCACTGGGCATGACTGAAGATAAAGAGGTTTTCTCCACTTTGTGTATGCATGCTCCACTTGTAGTTGCAACCAGAGTGATGTCTAGTCAGCTATGAACATTTTCTTATCAACACCTAGTTTCAGGACTCCAGTTTAAGAAGTATAGGCAAGTGTTTTTAAGCACATCTTTGCATTGCCTCAGGTTTGTATTGATTTATGAATGTGGAAGACGTAGCTTTCGTTGTGAGACATTGTTATCCAGTCAGTCTTCAGCACTTAAAGTTGAGGGAAATCAAAATACACATTTTGCCTGGAGTTGAAATAGTCGGTGTTTAATTTAGGGTTGCGTAATCGTGCTTAGGTTTAGTGGTTGAATCAGAATTTATGCAATGAAATTACCATGGCTCATGTTTCATTTTCTAATGTGAATAACAAATAAATTTCTCCTCTTCATTTTGTATTTTTCAGTTAAAATGTGGCGTGCAGCCCTCCTGTTATTGGCTGCCAGCTTGTCAGTGAGCCTGGCCAGACCCCACCTCAAACCACTGTCCGGTGACATGGTGAACTACATCAATAAGCTCAACACTACCTGGAGGGTGAGTTGTTGCTTTTGTCTTACAGTGGACTTTTGTGTGTGGTTCTATGCGACTAAATTTCTCTCCTCCCCTGCAGGCTGGTCACAACTTCAAAAATGTCGACTACAGTTACGTCCAGAAACTCTGCGGCACGATGCTGAAGGGACCCAAACTGCCAGTCTTGTGAGTCTCACTCATGACACACCAGAAATGCACTTCAGATTAGTTTTCCATCATGCGTATAGAACAGTGAGAGTGAGTATATGCAGTGTTGCACATCCCCCTATTATACATGGACCGTATACATTTATATGTAGAAAAACTTGCAGTGGTTTCAGTGTCCTGGATCAAGCCTTGTCAAGTCTAGGTAGTAATACTTGACTCTGTTTACTACTCTAGGGTTCAGTATTCTGGAGACATGAAGCTGCCTAAAAACTTTGACTCAAGAGAGCAGTGGCCCAACTGTCCCACTCTGAAGGAGATCAGAGACCAGGGCTCCTGTGGATCCTGCTGGGTGAGAGAAAAACTCACTGCTCAAAAGATGTGACCACATTTCACTGGGGCTGAGCATTAATATTTTAAGAAACAAATTATCTAGGGACTTTTGTTAATGATTGTGAATTTGATTGTGGTTAGTAATGTGTCACACATTCCGGGACTCAAAATATCATGTGCATTTGCATGCTAAATTTGAGCTGTGCATGTAATTCTCAGCTCTACATCCACCGGTGCACATCACTTACAGAAAATATGTTGTGCAGGGCTCTCAAGCAATGACCGTGAGACTCTCACAATTTATACTTTTCAAACACTCACCTCATTTTCTCACATAGTGAAAAACAAATTTATAACGTTGTGGCTCAAAAATTGGATGCAGACAGACAAGACAGAGCAGCAATGCAACAGCAGCACAGTGTAAAACCTGATTTTTTTTTTTTTTTTTTTTTTTTTTTTTGATGCGCATCAATTTGTGCTGTTACAGGACCAGTAAGGATACCGTAACTTTATCCTTACCATAACTGGGAAAGATGAAGAAACATTGCAGCAATTAGTATTATATGTCATATACAATTATAAGTATTGTTGAATATGTGATGTCTGCAATGAAATCCTAGTATGATAAAAACATTTCCATAATAGCTTTGCCGAGTGCATTAGATTTCTGCTCAAAATGTTCCAGACTGTGACTATATAACCTTAAAGTATTATTACCGTACAACATAAAATTCAGTGATAGTGTAACACATTAAAAATGGCCACAATTTTAAACGCCCATAAATTCAATGCGTTGCTGTTCAGAGGTTTACTTACATTTTTAATGTAGTCTTGTTCTTGTTGAGGTTCAGGTTCAGTCTCTTTCATGACCCTGATTATGGCCATGTAAAATTTGAAGTAATGTTACTGTACAGTTATTGAGAAAATTAAAAGGAAAGTCAGCTCAAATGACATTGTAACAATCTGACCAGTTCCTCATTTCCGACTTGTCATTAAAAAGAAAATGTTGCAGCGGGTGTTTTTTGTTTTTGTTTTTGTTTTTTTTGTTGTGACAAAGGTGTTGGCAAATAAATACACAAAAAATTGTTTTGGTGCAGGTAAAAAAAAATTGATGCATGTAAGTTTAAATGCAGCATGGCCCAGCACATAGACAGTACACAGAAAAAGGTTTTCGATTTGGAGCCCTGCACACACACGGACCCATGCTAAATATAGGTATTCACACTCACAACTGATAGTTTAGTTAATTTTATTTACACTGTGCACCGCCCTAAATTACAAACGTGTTTCAAAGGGCTTTGCAGTCTATACAGTAAACAACACCCTCTGTCCTTTTAACCCTCAGTTCAGATGAGGAAAAACTCACACTGAATTGTATTTATGTGTCTGAGGCATGTTTTGGTTCTTCTGCCCACAGGCATTTGGTGCTGCAGAGGCCATCTCTGACCGTTTGTGTATCCACAGCAATGGCAAAGTCAGTGTGGAGATCTCCTCTGAGGATCTGCTGACCTGCTGCGACAGCTGTGGCATGGGGTGAGAGGCAGGAATGTGTGAAAATGTTGCTACTGTGTTGTGAACAAATTTTCCTGAGTAGATGATTTCAGTGGACTATCAAGCAGAGCTCAGTAGTAAACTGCATGGTTTCAAGTTTGAATAACTGAGTATTTAATGTGAGGAGAAAATGAATTGGCTCCAAAAGAAGCTCTCCAGTGAATGATCTGATAAGAACATAGACTGATAATTTACAGGAATGTACCGAACCAATACGGAGAATTAGCATCTGCGCCAAAACTGAAATTATTAAGCAGATCAGGTATCAGCTGTGACATGACTGATCCACAGGAAGTACAGTCGTCTCAATGTAACCTTACATAAAGATGAGTGAGATCCACGCAGAGAGGTAAACTAATTTGAAAGTGCTAATGAATGAGTTCTTGATCAGTTGATACAGCACTAAGAAGTGGGATTCAGAGTTGCTACTGGGAAAGGAAAAAGTTGGATCAGTGCCTCCCTGATGTTGTACAGTGCGACCTTGTGGAGTTGAAGGCAGGGAGTGTGTAGTGGTTGTCTGTAAAAGTGGAAAACAAATTAACTTTCCTTGTTTTCTGTCTGTCTTTTTAGATGTAACGGTGGCTACCCTTCAGCTGCCTGGGACTTCTGGACCAATGTGGGACTGGTCTCTGGTGGTCTCTATGACTCTCACATTGGTGAGTTTTGTGTGTGGCACTCTCACAGTGATTCGCACGTGTGGTATCTACAGTTCTGAGACCTCGTTTTTAAAACAGTGCATCAGAACCATACTAAAAGGGCACGTGCAGACAAAAGCTGTGTACCCAATCACGACAGTCAGTGGTATCCATACCCTGGGATGTTATTTGGAGATCAAAGTTTGATAGGTGAACACAAAAAGTTTTGTAATGGTGATCTTGGCCTGCATTATGATTAGGAATCATATTGAGGATAAAGTGGCTCTACAAGTAGCGTGATATTAAGTTAAATTAAATATGTGAACGCAAGCCTTTATTTCTACAATCTGGCGTACACCACCTCACCCTCTGTGTCGCCATTTCCCCTGTCTCCAAAATGTTCGTACACATGGGTCAGAGATCCCATACGGGTGTGCACATTCTCGTATTAAGGTTGTTTTTTTATATACGTCACATCTTTTATGTGGGAAGTGGTGTATGACTCTTAAAGGCCTCATTTTGTGGCATATTCTAATGAGACCCCTGACCTGTTTTTACTCTTTGTGTCTCCAGGTTGTCGGCCCTACACCATCCCTCCCTGTGAACATCATGTGAATGGCACTAGACCCCCCTGCACTGGAGAGGGTGGAGACACACCCCAATGCGTCCTGCAGTGTGAACCTGGATACACACCTAGCTACAAAGCAGACAAGCACTATGGTAAGACAGCAGGAAAAAACTACTTCCATAAATGAGCTCTGTAGGAGTTAGTGTAAGTCCAGACCTCACCTGCAGCTGTGCCCGGGAACCTCCCAAACACAGCAAAATGGTGAAGAGAATATATTTTAGTTTATTTAGAATTCCTGTCACTCTACCAGTTATAGTCTTAGGTTTTATTAAATCTAGAATCATACATAGTATTTGTTAGATCTTTGATAAAGTCTAATTGTTTCATCTATTTATCAAGTCATGCTCCATTATAACTCTTCTATGTGCCATAAGAACAGTGTTTATGTCTCACACACACAGCACAGGGTCCTAACTCAAAGTGCGTTGCAGGTAAAACGTCCTACAGTGTGCTGTCAGACGAGGAGCAGATCCAGAGTGAGATATACAAGAACGGTCCAGTAGAGGGAGCCTTCATCGTCTATGAAGACTTCTTGCTGTACAAGACTGGTAAGCACTTGAGCACCATCAACAGACAAATGTAGCATAAACATGTGGAATACTGAGCACTTGTACACTCACAACCTGTTGAGCACAGGATGAACTCTGACTGCACATTTTGCTCAGTGGTTCTGTAAAATGTTGTTTCTGACAGTCTCTTGAACTCAAACTCTTGCTTGACCCTCCCCTCTATTGCCTTGTTTTATTTTTCTTGTCTCCAGGTGTGTATCAGCACATGACTGGGTCTGCTGTTGGTGGCCATGCCATCAAGGTCCTGGGCTGGGGCGAGGAGGGTGGTGTTCCCTACTGGCTCTGTGCCAACTCCTGGAACACTGACTGGGGTGATAACGGTGAGCAGAGGCACACATTTACCACTTATGATCTTTATAACTAACATTCAAACAACAATAAATGTTAGCTCTCCTATTTACATTTATTAAGGAAATGGAATATTAGAAACCCTTCAGTGTAAAACAGTCTAATATAACACACTGAAGCCTCGAATGAACACGTTCAGTCAACATCCCGATTATGTCACAAACTTTTCATACCTATTCAAAGCCTGGATTCCCATGCACATTTTAGCTGAGACTATTTTTTCATAGTGGTATTGTGGAGTTGAATGAGATTATATAACTACTTGTCGGCAACAAGTTAAATACCAGTAAATCAACTAGTCCATCATGCTTTGCTATGTAAAACTCCTTGTACTGTATATACTTGACAGCTGCTATGAATTTGAAACCCAAATGCACATGCCATATGTTCTCACACTTAAAGCTACAGTTGGTAACATTTATAAGTTATAACTATCTCTGTATTTACACAGCACTAAATGAGACTGATAATATGTGAAAGAAAATTATACTCCTCTGCCTACTCTATTGCCTTGTAACATTTCTAATGGCCTTATTGCACATGATCGATACAACCAATCAAAGCCGAGGACTTTCAAAAGCAGCTGTCACAGTTCATGACCTGCTGTCAGACTGTCAAACTAGGCAGTGCTGATCAAATGTGAATCAAGATTGTGTTACTGCATTGTGTATTTCCCACCTCAAATGTTTTCAGAAACATATTTCAGTGTACTGTTTAGCTGTAATATGAGAGTTTGTGACCTGGCCACAATGTTGAAACCAGTTGGTAACAGTTAAATGTATACTAGAATATGTTTCCGAAAACATTTTAGGAGAGAAATGGACAACGCAGTAACAAAATCTTGATTCATATTTAATCAGCACTGCCTGTGTGACAACTTGACCACAGTTCAAGGAGTGATTGACATGACTCCGCAGCTGCATTAGGGTCTTGACTGCGACTGGTACTGTGGTCTGACTCTAGCGAATACCATTTTAGAGTCAGTAGGAAGAACAGGAGGGGCATGATTATTTTCACACACTGTTTCATGGTCTTCTCTCAGAATGTAGTGACAGTATGGCACAAAGTTATTTTCATAAATGTTACCAACTGCATTTTTAAGATATGATGGTATTTTATACTTCCAAACAGACAATGACTGGTGTTTGGTCAAAGCTATTCTCTTTCAGTTTGTTAAACTGCCCTCTGGTTTGTCTCTGGTCTTCAGGTTTCTTTAAGATCCTGCGTGGATCAGATCACTGTGGTATTGAGTCTGAGATTGTGGCGGGGATTCCCAAATAAGCTCAAAGGTAAGACAACAAAACAACTTGTAATGGCAATATAAATTATTGACATCAAACAAATCTGTTTACTGTGTCCCTGTAAAGTATAACACTGCTATTCTGTTGTAACCTCCCAAATGTAATGTCATAAACCAAACTAGAGTGCATATACTTGTATTTGTGGACAATCCACATGGCTTTGAATTAACTGTCGGCTAAGTACCACCATAGTAGCTTCCATTTTAAGTCTAAGAAGCGGTTGTCTTTTTTTTTTTTTTTTTTTTTTTTTTTTTGGTGAATCTTCAACAAAAGTTGGATTTAACATGAACTTTAACATGAAGTCTGTGATTCTCTGATTCTCTTGCAGGTTTTGAGCTGCGGTGACGATTACATAATCACTAGAGGGCGACACACTCAACTTGCCTGCTCAAGAACTCATTTAACAGCTTTTAGTCATTTTTTGTTCCAGCCCACTGATCATGTTGCACACATGGTGTGTGTTTTCTTTTGACAGCAGACAGAAAAAACTCAAACGCGAATGATCTGTTGCAAGGTCTCGTTCCTTCACCTCTTAAAGCGGGGTCAATCAAAAGGTTGCACAGGAGGAAAAAAATGTTCTGAAGACACGCATGTGCATTTCATTTTATCTGAGGTGATTTGAAACAAACTGTCACTGCTGAATTTCATTTGGTCCCCTGTCCTCACCTCCTTTTTCTGCACCAGTGGAAAGTATAGGCCTTTTTTTTAGTAATACAGCCCATTATTGAAAGACATTGAAAGACTCTGCCCAGTGCAGCACAGGACAGTTTGTCTGAATGTGTCTAATTTTTAATGGTCACAGCTTTCATATTTGATGTTTTCATTATTTCTCAGTGCCACTCTATGATGTCAGGATGTACTCATTGTGATTGATGTCTGTTAGTGTTTTTCAATTTCGAGTGTCAGATTAGAAATGAATGTTTTTTTTAAATTTGTTATGACTGTCTGCCTGTATTAATCAAAATACTGACTGCAGCTTTTATGTTCTGAATAAATAAAACAGTATTTGGTTCCCAACATGGTGTTGTTACTCTTGAATGGGCGTGCTGGCATTTTAAATAAATTTGCATTTTATCTGACTGGTATGTAAACCTGATGGGACTGACTCCCCAAGAAAATGTGGGTCAGTGTGATAAGTACATGAAAACGTAGATGTGAGCCACAACTATTGTGATGAAAGTTGATAAAATTTGTTACAGGATTTTTCTGCATCTAATTTTTAAATCCAAAAGGAGTAATAAAAAGTAACTCCAACTCACTCCAACTTACAAACTCCAACAAGCAGTTAGCTTTCCTACCTGTTTTATGTGTGCAAGACCAACTAGAAACCTTGGGTCTTATGCAAGACACTATATACAAACCCATTTTCTGTTACTTTTGTTAGTATCCACAATTTGCTCTTATTTTGTTAGTGCCCAATGATTTATGGGAGTCACTAATAATTTCTTATTTTTCTCTTCTCTTAGAGAGAGAGCACTCTTACTCATAAGAATCCTAAGGTACTAAGATAAGACAAAAAACATCTAATTTCCAGTCCAGAAATGTGAGGACAATTTAAAAACATGCATGAATGTGATAAGAAAATTCAGATTACTATGTTTGAGAGAAATTGGATTAATACATTTCAAGGATAAAGAAATACTACTATACTTGGTCCACTGATTGCAGCTTCTATCAGTTACTGTGCGCCTTCTGCTGACCTGTGATGGAACATAACTAAGTACATTTACTCAAAAATTACTGAACTAAAATACAAGTGTGAGTATCTCAATCTCATGTCACCTCCTCTGCCTCACCACATTTCAGAGGTAATTATTGTACTTTTTAAACCACTAAAAGTATTTGATAACTTTAGTTTCTAGCTACTTTACAAGTTAAGATTTTGTACTCGCACTTGTACTCGTATTCGTCGTCCTCCGCTTATCCGGGTTCGGGTCGCGGGGGCAGCAGCCTCAGCAAAGAAGCCCAGACAGTCCTCTCCCCAGCCACATCCGTCAGCTCTTCCGCGGGAACCCCGAGGCGTTCCCAGGCCAGCCGGGTGATGTAGTCCCTCCAGCGTGTTTTGGGGCGGCCCCGAGGTCTCCTCCCGGTTG
This sequence comes from Epinephelus fuscoguttatus, assembly GCF_011397635.1. Lineage (NCBI taxonomy): Eukaryota > Metazoa > Chordata > Actinopteri > Perciformes > Serranidae > Epinephelus > Epinephelus fuscoguttatus. Next base: position 25,743,494 of record NC_064753.1, on the reverse strand, counting down.
GACATGCCCGAAACACCTCCCAAGGGAGGCGTCCGGAAGGCATCCTTGCCAGATGCCCGAACCACCTCAACTGGCTCCTCTTGATGTGGAGGAGCAGCGGCTCTACTCCCGAGTCCCTCCCGGATGTCTGAGCTCCTCACCCTATCCCTAAGGTTGAGCCCAGCCACCCTGCGGAGGAAACTCATTTCGGCCGCTTGTACTCGCGATCTCATTCTTTCGGTCACTACCCAGAGCTCATGACCATAGGTGAGGGTTGGAACGTAGATTGACTGGTAAATTGAAAGCTTCGCTTTCTGGCTAAGCTCCCTCTTCACCACAACGGACCGGTTAAGCGCCTGCATTACTGCTGACGCCGCCCCAATCCACCTGTCAATCTCCCACTCCATCCTACCCTCACTTGTGAACAAGACCCCGAGATACTTAAACTCCTCCACCTGAGGAAGGACCTCCCCCCTGACCTGGAGTGGGCAATCCACCCTTTTCCGGTTGAGGACCATGGCCTCAGACTTGGAGGTGCTGATTCTCATCCCAGCTGCTTCACACTCGGCTGCGAACCGCCCCAGCGAGAGCTGGAGGTCACTGTTCAATGGAGCTAGGAGGACCACGTCATCCGCAAAAAGCAGGGACGAGATCCTCCCGTCACTAAACCTGACACCCTCCACCACTCGGCTGCGCCTAGAAATTCTGTCCATAAAAGTTATGAACAGAACCGGTGACAAAGGGCAGCCCTGGCGGAGTCCAACCCTCACCGGGAACAGGTCTGACTTACTGCCGGCCACACGAACCAGACTCATGCTCCTTCGGTACAGGGACTGGATGGCCCTTAGCAAGGGGCCACCAACCCCATACTCCCGGAGCACCCCCCACGGGATGCCCCTGGGGACACGGTCGTAAGCCTTCTCCAAATCCACAAAACACATGTGGACTGGTTGGGCAAACTCCCATGCCCCCTCCAGCACCCTGGCGAGGGTAAAGGGCTGGTCCACGGTTCTGCGTCCGGGACGAAAACCACATTGCTCCTCCTCAATCTGAGGTTCAACTATCGACCGGACCCTCTTCTCCAGCACCCTGGAGTAGACCTTACCGGGTAGGCTGAGGAGTGTGATCCCCCTGTAGTTGGAACACACCCTCTGGTCCCCTTTCTTGAAGATGGGGACCACCACCGGTCTGCCACTCCAGAGGCACTGCCCCGATGTCACGCAATGTTGCAGAGGCGTGTCAACCAGGACAGCCCTACAACATCCAGAGTCTTGAGATATCCAGGACGAATCTCATCCACCCCCGGGGCTCCGCCGCCTCGGAGTTGTTTCACTACCTCAGCAACTTCTGCCCCAGAAATTGGATGACCCGCCCCCGAGACTCCCATCTCTGCTTCCTCACTGGAATACGTGTTGGTGGGATTGAGGAGCCCCTCAAAGTATTCCTTCCACCGCCCGACAATGTGCCCAGTTGACGTCAGTAGCTCCCTGCCCCCACTGTAAACAGTGTGAGCAAGTTGCCGCCTCCCCCCCCTGAGGCGCCGGATGGTTTGCCAGAACCTCTTTGGAGCCGATCGGTAGTCTTCCTCCATGGCCTCACCGAACTCCTCCCACGACCGAGTTTTTGCCTCCGTGACTGCCACCGCTGCGCTCCGCTTGGCCAGCCGGTACCCGTCAGCTGCTTCCGGAGACCCACAGACCAACCATGCCCTGTAGGCCTCCTTCTTCAGCCTGATGGCTCCCCTCACCTCTGGTGACCACCAGCGGGTTCAGGGATTACCGCCACGACTGGCCCCAGCGGCCTTGCGGCCACAGCTCGCCACAGCCGCCTCGACAATGGCAGAGTGGAACAAGGCCCATTCGGACTCAATGTCCCTCTCTGCCCTCGGGACGCGGTCGAAGCTCTCCCGGAGGTGGGAGTTGAAGATCATCTGGACAGGTTCTTCCGCCAGGCGTTCCCAGCAGACCCTCACTGTTCGTTTGGGCCTGCCAGGTCTGCGCGGCGTCTTCCCCCACCATCTGATCCAACTCACCACCAGGTGGTGATCAGTTGACAGCTCTGCTCCTCTCTTCACCCGAGTGTCCAAAACATATGGCCGCAGGTCAAATGATACGACTACAAAGTCGATCATTGACCTGCGACCTAGGCTGTCCTGGTGCCACGTGCACCGATGGACATCCTTATGTTTGAACATGGTGTTAGTTATGGCCAAACAGTGACCCGCACAGAAGTCCAGTAACTGAACACCACTCGGGTTCAGATCGGGCAGGCCGTTCCTCCCAATCACGCCCCTCCAGGTCCCGCTGTCATTGCCCACGTGAGCGTTGAAGTCCCCCAGCAGAACAATGGACTCCTCGGTCGGGGCACTGTCCAGCACCCGTCCCAGGGACTTCAAAAAGGGTGGGTACTCTGAACTGTTGTTCGGTGCATAAGCACAGACAACAGTCAGGACCCGTTCCCCGACCCGAAGGCGCAGGGAAGCAACCCTTTCATCTACCGGGGTAAACCCCAATGTACAGGCAGAGAGTCTGGGGGCTATCAGAAAGCCCACCCCGGCCCTCCACCTCTCACCCGGAGCAACTCCAGCGAAGGAGAGAGTCCAACCCCTCTCAAGGACTAGGGTTCCAGAGCCGGAACTATGTGTCGAGGTGAGGCCGACTATATCTAGCCGGTAGCGCTCAACCTCTTCCACAAGCTGCGGCTCCTTCCCCGCCAGAGAGGTGACATTCCATGTCCCAAGAGCCAACTTCTGTAACCGAGGATTGGACCACCAAGGCCCCTGCCTTGGTCTGCTGCCCAATCCACAATGCACCGAACCCTTCTGGATCCCTCTGCGGGTGGTGGGCCTGCAGGGGGACGAGCCCATGTAGCTGATTTGGGTTGGGCCCGGCTGGACCCCATGGGCGAAGGCCCGACCACCAGGTGCTCGCCCACGGGCCCCAACCTCAGGCCTGGCTCCAGGGGGGGGCCCCGGTAACCCTCCGGGCTGGGTACATGTGTCCTTGTTTGTATCCATCATGAAGGGTCTTCTGAACCGTTCTTCATCTGACCCTTCACCCAGAACCAATCTGCCATGGGAAACCCTACCAGGGGCAAAATGCCCCCGACCGCATAGCTCCTAGGGGCATTATGGCACTCAAACTCCTCCACCACGATAAGGTGACGGTTCTCGGAGAAGATTTTGTACATAAACCAAAAATATTATGATAAAAAAGTGCAGCTGAAAAGATAAGTCGATTGATTGGACAATTCAGTGGCAACCATTTTGAGTCATTTTCCATGCAAAACCATTTTATGGTTCCAGCTTCTCAAACATGAGGATGTGCTGCTTTTCCTTTTCAATAGTTAAATTGTTTTTAATTTATTAAATTTAAACTTATTTACACTTATCTGTATGAGTACTTTTAATACTTAAATACATTTTCCTTACTTTTATTTAAGAAACATTTTCAGTCCAGGGCTTTTACTAGTAAAAGAGTTTTTATAGTGAGGTATTAGTACTTTTAAAGTAAAGGATCAGACTATTTCCGTCACCGCTGCTGCTGACATGGCACATGTTTTGCTATTGCTGAGTTTTTGATTTTGCTTTACTACTACCAGTACTGACACTGTGGAAAATCACATTAACTCTGTTTAAGTTTGTTTACAAGTCACCTCTGCTGAAGTTTTCCCTCTTACAGCCTTTTTTTTTTTTTTTTGGGTGACATCTCTTCAATGCTCGGGTATGTACCTGAGTATTTACATACAACACCACACTTGCCACCACACTAGGGGGCATTACCTATGCTAATATGAGACTCATGATCAAGTGGGATTCTTCATTCAGCATATCTGGGTCAGAGCAGATTTGGATGGAGTTGACTTCTCTTATTTTTTTTCTCTTAACTAAAAATAAATAGAAGATAAAAGAGAAATTTAAGAGAATGTTTCTGCATGAGGCCCATTGTTTCTAGTTTCTGGACAAACTGCTGTGTTAATGATAAAAGTTTTTTGTCTTCACAGTTAAAATGTGTGCTCTTATTTTTGTCACTTCCGCCTTGTTGTCAGCAAAAACAAACACTCCCCCTTCGTAGTAGACTAAAGGTTGTTTGATTTGAGCACAGGCGTCCACCTGTTATCCAACATGGACAGCCATGCTTGGGTTTAACTTTACATAAAACACTTTGAAGAAGCCTCCTTTACAAGAATATAAAGAAAGTGGTTGTCTTAAGAGGCTGAAACGCGGTTAAAGTGGTTATGTTTTGAATCAATAGCTGAATAAATACCGGAATATAGCTGAATAGAATCCAGGATTCTGCTTTCAGTTACCGTACATCCGGGACACTCCGGCTCCTAAAACAAACAGACATCCCAAAGCACGGCTTTTTACTGGTCGGGCGGAAAGTGCTTATTCATTACTGACAGAGGGAGCCACGGCAGCGAGGACAACGAGAGATGGAGAGAGGAGGCAGGGCTTCGTGGATGAAATATGGGCCTGTTGTGTCCCTGCTCGTGGTTCTTTTGGCCGTGTGGTTCCGGTCACCCCAGGATGCAGTGCTGGACGACCGGCTGGACACCGTCCTGTCCTCTCTGCTCCGGGCGGAGAGCAAAGTCGGCATCAATGGCGTCGCCAGACCCAAAGTAGCCATCGGTAAGTGCAAGTAGTGTGAGCTAGCTAACCTTGCCTAGCTTAACCTACATTTAGGAGCGTTTCTGGGTTAATAAATGATTCAGTCTGAGATGATTTTCATCCGTAATAACTGGCATTGAATCTAGAAATATGCTCCAGATGGAAAAATGCATGAAGTGCTCCGACTCGCTAACGAACAGAAGACTGAATTTAATTGCTAACTGGAATTGGCTTCATTCAGCTAAAACATAATTAAGTGGACTTTTAAAAGGCACAGTGACAACTTTATTTCTGTGAACTAACAATAACCTCAGTCAACTTTGCTATACCTTCCCCTTTTTCACTGAATATCAGTAAATGACTGACCGAGTAAAAGCAGTGCAGTGCAGTGAAGTGCAGTGGAGCATGAACTGAAAGAGGGAGGTCAATCAGGGGTGACTGTGAATGATTTGCACAGTCATCAGATCTCAGTCAGGAGTTAAGTTGTTAGCAGAGACCCTCCATCAACCAGCAGAGCACCACAGACACCCAGTGAAGGGCAAAGACTGCTGTAATGGAAGGGCAGGGTGGTGCTGATATTTGCACCATGAATATGGGTTAACTTTATTTAAGTAACTAATGTCTCCCTTATGTCACTTGCACAGATGGTAGCCTCAGTGTGACATATCTATTATAACACGTGGATGCATGGTATTGGATTTTCGCCGATATCCAACATACTGATGTAGATATATCCCTTTTTATCCCTACCTAATTTGACTCATCATCAAGTCTCTTCTGTAGTGGAATTAACAACATATTATGCATGCATACTCATATCATGATGGCCCTCCAGCAGATGAGGACATGAAATACAATGCTTTTCAGTGTATGTAATATTCATTTATTGTGCAAAATAAGAAAAAGCATTTTGGCCAATTGTGAAAGTTCATTTTAAAGCCAATACTGGCCGAAATTATCATGCATACCTAATACAAAATATACAGGATAAATGGCAAAAGCAGGTGTTGAATGTTAGGGATTCACTAAACACTGTTGCTGTAGTTTAAAAACAACCCTATAGGTTTCAGGTTGGGTTCAGTATGCTGACAGCAATTTAATAACACCAGTGTGCCACAAGAGAAAAGCACAACTGGCAGTTTGTGGTCTCCGTCTTGCGTTGAAACTGTGGGCACAAGGGGATTAGCAGTACTACAGGGTGGAATTTATTATCTGATAAACTGCGTCAGACAGGTTTCAGCAAACAACATAATTAGCATCACTGACAGGTGTTTTGGCCCTCATGATCTAATCCTAAAATCTTGTCCTTTGAGCCTTGTTAGAAGCAACGCAACAAAGGTAATCGCTCTATCTGTCCAACCTTTACCCAGTTAATCAACAGGCTCAGCCACGCAGTCAGACCTGTTGTATTGTTGTTGTTCAGCATCAGATATAATAAGATCACATGTCAGCCTTGTTATACAATATTATAATTTGATCTAATCCTTGTGTGTTGATATTAGGTGCTTCAGATGGTGAACTATAATTAAACACTGCAATACAATGACAAACACTGCCCTGCTGACTCTCAGGCAAAAGCACCACTGCTGCTGATGATATGACCAAATATACACATTAATTTTTCTCTTCTTTACAGTAAATTGTCAGAAGAAATTTGTAGATGGCTGCCTGAGAGCTTTGAAAAACAAATTGCAAAAATAGCAGCTTGAAGTCAAGCTACTGTCAGACTAAGTTAAATATTCAAAACTAATTCAAATTTAAATTCAAATCTGCAACAAACATGCCTTTTAGCTTCTCTAACAGGTTGCCTACACAGGAAGGCCCTCAGGGCTTCCTGCAAAGCATGCTGACCTATGTTCAGACTTGAAGGAAAATGTTTGTAGATGAAAGCTATGCACTGATGATGTTTGGCCCTGCAGCTGAAACTCTATTGAGGTATCGGATCATTGACCAGCCACGGTGGCAGATAGATTACACTGCATGTTTCACAGCAGCTGCATGTTGTGTGGATTTCACTGTGCTAAGTTTACTAAAGCTGCACACCAGCATTGCCTTTTTCTTTGCTGTGTTTGTACTGTAAAATTTGACTGTAGTGTCTTTCCCCCGGTGGCCATCTCTTAATCTTCTCCTCCTTGCTGGCCACAGATTTTAAGTCGTATACCTGCCTCTGGGCATGATTGTTTTCACATATTTATCTCTGTCTTCTCTCTCTGCCCCTCTCCCTCATCCACAGGTTTTGGAGGATGTGTTGACCTGATAGTGGACGGGGTATCGTTGCTTAATAAGATTGGCCTCCCACCCACAGACCAGCCCCTACATCATGACTACATAGAAAATGAAGTGCAGCTGGCCCAGAGCTTTGCCTATTTCTTTGCACCGGGAGCTGCTGCAGAGTAAGTGTTACGTGTGTGTGTTCGTGTGAATAAGAGTTGACTATTAGATAGTTGTGTTCTAGTTAATACATCCTGAATTCACAGTGTGGTTTTATAAATACATGCGTGAGTGAAAGAGTGCGCATGCAAATACTTGATTATGTTTGTCTTTTCTGTGCTGTGACTGGTTCGAGGAGTCTTTCTGTGTATATGCAAGGTGTGTCAAAGTCACTATTTCTTTTTATATGCAGGGTGTGTTCAAGTATGTTTTTGTGATTGAATAAGAGGGGAGACATAAAGTAGATAGTGTGCAAGTCTTGAGACCAACCACGAGCAAATTTTTCCCAGTTGCGCGCCTAAGGCTATTGTGATCCTGGCTCAGTCCATCCCCTTACACGCTCTTTCTCACACACACATGGATTCCACTACGAATGTGTCACAAAATAAACAACCTAAGTGAAAACTTCGGGGTTTTTTTGTTTTTTTTTTAAAAATAGTTTGGTCAGTGCTTATCTGTATTTTTCTATCTCTGTTGCTGTTCATCAGTTACTAACTCGTCTTCCCTCTCTTTTCATTCACCGGCAGCTGCTCTTGTTCTGGCTCTGGCGCCTGGCTCTGAGCCCTTGTTCTTTGTCTGGAACTAGCACCTAAAGGCAGCATGCTTACAAAATCACCATGGACAGAAAGGGCAAGGGAATGTGTGTGAGAGACTGAAAAAGAAAAGCAAATGTTATCTAACTCTTAATTAGACATAGAAACCAGGTCTTTTTCAGCTCAGCATTTAGATTTATTGCTCTTGCGTCTTTCTCGCCTGTTTTTTTTTTTTTCTTTTGGGGGGGGGGGGGTTGTAAAAGCCATAATTCGGATGCACTTCAGCCAAAAAAAGATGAAAAGTTAACAGCAAAGTGATATGTGTGAAGAACAGAAGAAATTATTGGGTGTCTCTGCCAAAAGTAGCCCGGGTCAAACCATATATGTAATAAGTTTATTTTTCTCAGTGTGTTTTGCTTTCAGTTCGGTTTCTCCTCCATTCCCGTCCAAGCTTATCCCATAAAATAGCATACCTTCCACAGGCCACGTGTACCGGGAGCCTTCCTGTGTAAAATTCTGGCTTCTTTTTATCTTTTTATCTACGGCTTCACTTGTAGAAGTACCAGACATTTTAGAAGACATTAGGTTGTCTTTTTTGGCTTTCCAACACCTCTACTTGTGTACATTTCTTTCTTCCTTTTCTTTAGTTTTGTTCTTGCCTCCCACTTCCTTTCTCTTAAATTTTGACACCCTTGATATGCTTGACAAGTGAATTTTTTTCAGCAAACTCAGAGAAGAGAAACGCTCTGTTTAACAGTACTTCCGTCTAATATTTACAAAGAGACTGGCTGGACAAGTCTCTCGGGTTTAACTACAGTGGTTTATGCCTAGTTCAAACAACACAACTTTAGCCCTGATTACCCTGCTTGGCGACAGTTTTTAGAGTTCCCTAAAATAAAAAGCCCCAGATCAAAGGCAAATCAGTGTTGGCTTGTTGGTCGCGAATCTGCGCTCAAGCGCAATGTGTAAACTGTTCAAAGACATGAGCTTGATGAATCACAGACGCTGCCAGGGCTTCATATCTGGACAGTGCATGTACAAACAGAACTGGATACAGCGATGGAAGCATGGCCCTGTTCATTCCTATGAAAGTTGCTCAGTGGTGCGTGAAGCCCAAAAAGTTAAACTTCCTAGATATAAAGTTAGCCAGATCTTCTGCATCATTGGGCACATAGAGTAAGTGCACTAGAGACCTAGCTAGTCGGTTTGTATCGTTTGTATGTATCCACTGACTTACAGCTGTCTCTTTCCCAATGTAAGTCTATGGGAAAAAGTGTTTTCGGAACCCATGGCATCACGTGACAGACCTGGAAGTTGTAGGAACATGGTTTGCCCACCATGTTTGTCCTGTTCAACACATACTCATCCTCCTTGTGAAAGATCTTCTTGTGTGTGACCCTTGTCATTGGTTGGTCACGTAGTGAAGGGAAAAAAAGACAACTTCAAGACTCTTGATTACAAGACAGCTACTGGTGTCATCTGAACAGTACAGCAATCTGATGACTTTGAAATTCATGTAGTATGAACTTATCTTAAGGAAGTGAAAGGCACTGTGGCAGTACAAACTACAACAGTATGACAAGACAGAAAGAAGGCATGTTTAGAGGAAAATGAAAACTGAGTTTTAACATAGTTTCACTTTTTTTTTATTTCTTTTTGTCTTGCAGGCGTTTCATGTTGAATGATACTCTATTCAGTGAGCTGGTGGAAGCATCCCGTGACTTACCTGGAAACAGATGGGCAATAGGCGGCAACGCCCCTGCAATGGCTGGTCGCATGGCAACTGAAGGGTGTGATATATTGCTCGGGGGAAGTTTTAGCACCGATTATACAGATGTTCTGTCTGAGCACATTACAGGTACAAATACACACACAAGCACATACTGGCACATCCACCTCCAGCTCCTCTGCCTTCTGTATATCTCCCCACCCCTGTCCTTGTCACCTCCATTCCCCTGTGCTAACCAATCTCTGTCTCTCCAGTGGCAGGTAACATAGTTGAAGAGCCAGACATTCATCTGATCCTGGAGTATCCAGCTGGGGCTAGCTGGGGTCAGTATACTGCTCGTAGAGCCAACAGGTAAGTGTTAATTGAGCATTTGGTAGATATTTTGAGAATCTTGACAGGGCAGTAAGGCTAACTGTCAATGTGTGTGTGCTAGAGCCAGAGAGAAATTTTCCCATCATGCACAGTCAGCTGGATTTAATGAATGGTGTGAGTGATTAGAAGCACTGTGTGTGTACATACATGTTGTCATGGTATTTGTATCTGACTGGCTGACTTGGCTTTATAGGTATATCATCCACAGTGATGACCATAACCCCTACCTGGACTCCATGGAGCACTTTGCTGAGAAACTTGAAGACTTTAAACCAGATCTGCTGGTGGTGGGTGGACTGCAAATGATGGATAACTTCCCCTTCCAGTCAGGTAAGAGGACACTGGTGACAACCTTGTTAGTAGTCGTTGATTTGGAACCTCTAGCAGCAGTGTTTGCTGCGTTGTGTCGCACAAGTGAAATGTGATGGTGCTGAACATTTGTCAGTTGCGTCTACATTTTGTCTGAATTTCCTCTCTTCTCTTTCCACCTCTTCCTTTCATCATTAAAGGGGAGCGAGATGCTCTCCTCTCCCGCCTGGCCAACCTGCTGTCCTCGTCGTCTCCACAAATTGGAGTCCATTTCGAGATGGCCAGCTTTGTAGAAGAGAGTATAATGGAGGACCTACTTCACTACGTCATTCCACATGTATGTATGACTTAACAGTTACATCAATCAACAAATTTAATCACATGCTAGGGCAATTACACAAACACAGGAGTTAAAAAAACAAAATGTTCCTCCCAGAAAAATAGAGTGAAAAGGTACAAGATGTGTGACAAAGCATAGCAGGGAGATTGAAAGTAGATTTGTTTAGTTAAATGTGTTGAATGTAGTTCTGAACAAAACAGTGCGTGACTGCATTTGCCTTCCACAGTTTGAATAGTTTCTTTTTGTCGCATCTGTTTTATATCTACATGTTAAAACATGGAAGCTTCACACCTGCAGCAGCACAGAAGATCAATACAATCAATCTGCTGAATTGCAGGCTATGACATACAATGCAATAGCTTCCCATACTGAGTGAGCAAGGAAGCTGCACAGGTTATTACTTCTACAGCTGTGAAGCACAACATAAAGGGTCACGCTTTTTAAATAACCTTAAGTTCTGTTGGCACTATATTGGGGTGTGTCTGTGTGTGTGTTTGCCAGCCGCTAGGTTGCTCACCTGGCAGCTATAACTCTTCCGCTAGTTTCTGCTTAGTCTTAGTTTTCTGCTCTTTACGCCATCATGGTCAGAGCTGGAGGACACATCACACAGGTGAGGCTTCTGCTGCCACAACTCGAGAAGGTTTTACTCGAAACATTTCTTTTAACATGTTTTGCCTCCATGGCGAGCTGCTATCCATCTGTTTGTTTTGGATTAGCGCTCATGCATCATTTCATGCTGCATTTCTGTTGGTTAGTTAGTTGATGCAGGTCTTGGCAGCAGTCACACTGTGAGATCATCACAAATTTCTGACACTGTCTGAATATTATCCCAGGCTGACTTTGATCGCAAAACTGTGACAATGGTCATCATTGAACCTTTATCTGTGAAACATAGGACCACCATTTTAGAGCCATGACCAAAGATATCGTCACGTTTCATTCATGATGGTCAGCTTTTGTCCGGGACAACCCAAAATCGCACAGTGTATACCAGGCTTTACACAGAGGTGTTTTAGAGATCAAACTGTAGCCTTTTTCAGAATAAACTACACACGCCATATTGATCACAATGAAAGAATATGTTACTCAATACAATTTTATTGCTTCTGTTTGTTTTTATGAAGATGCACAGCTCAGATAAAGGGATGTCCTTAGTTTAATTACTCTTCCTGATTCTTTTTTCTCAGGCGGACTCTTTAGGGATGAATGAACAGGAGCTTCCCAACCTGCTTAGCCTGCTCAAAGGCTCCAACATTAAAGTGCTGTCGGACCCAAACCCTCGTGTAGCCACTGTCCTTGACCAGATGAGGGAGGTCTATCGCATTTTAAACCAGCGCTACAGGGACGCCACTGCAGAAGATGACACATACAGTGCTAAAGCTAAGCCGCTGACTCGACTCCACGTCCACACTCTGGCCTTTCAGGCCATGATTGTGACCCGCGGCTCCCAGTGGAAGAACACCATGTCAGCCACCGCCAAGGCCTCTCTCACAGCTAACCGCCACGTCTGTGGCTCCAATGACATTGACCTCAGCAAGGCACGGCTCATCATGGACGACTCCTTCTCTGTTAGCCGGCGGGAAGGCAGCCAGCGTATCCCTCTGCAGGAGACCCGGCCTGTCAGCTGCTGGGATGAGGACGACTACGAGATTTGCGTAGCACCAGTGCTGGTATGCACTGAGGTTTACCAAACTGCAGGTGGAGGGGATAATATCTCAGCTGCTGGCTTGGTGCTGCAGATCTAAAGAGGGACACTTAATGGTTTATCTGTGTCTAGTGCTCACTACATGTTCCTAAACAATGTGACTCTGGAAACATGATCTAGGTGTGATGCAGTGTGCCTCGCTACCGATTATATCAGGCTAATGTTGACGCCCTGGCACTTCATGGACCAGGTGGACCATAAGGAAAACTGATCATCAGTGGTAGGAGTCAGGTGATGGGGGGCAGTGGTTATTAATCAGGTTACATCAGCAGGTTTTAAATATATGGGCTCAGACTTGATTTTTGAGGTAGATGCAGTAAAACACAGGTAAAGTCTATTGTAACCAGACTTCCTGCAGTTAATTCTCAGTTAGGTGTGCTTGTTTTTACATTGGGATGGAGGGCTGAATCACTAATTTCATGCCTCTTTCTTTAATGCTGGTACATATAATAATATGTATCTATGCAATCTCGACCTGATTGCAAAGCTCTTTTGCATCAATTTTTTTAAATTTCTAGAACCAGACCATTGAAAGAGACACTGCCCTGATCTGTACTACTGTGATTCAACACAGTCGACATCTTTACCAAATCATTGTCACCCATCATCTGACTCCTGTTCTCCTCTACTTCTCCAAGGCCTTACAAGACTTGGCCTTCAGTCAGGATTAGATAAAGAGGGATGAGGTCTGGATAAGGTCCATTTGTACCAATTTTTTTAGGTTAGAAGCCGACAGAGCCGCACAACTTCAGCTGTATGATTAATTCTCTTTGTGTCTTTGTGACTCCACTATGCAGCAGCCTTATCCAGAGTTTTTTTTTTATTTTTTTGGAAGCATGCTTATCAGGTGCCACCTACTTAAATCTTAATTTTGAGTAACTATACAGGGCTAAGACCACCCCTGCCTTGCAGCAAATGCATATTCAACCTAAGGCTGAAAGGTAGTTAACATAGCCGTTTTAAAAGATCACATCTGAAGCCTTTTTTAATGCGACGGCTCTATCCTGCCTCTTCCCTCTCCTATCTCATTCTCAGAGGCAAAGACGGATTTTAAGTAGATAGCTAGTGAGATTATTGCCTCCACTCTTCCTAATGTGAAAAATGTGCATACTGGTTCAGGTGTGTTTGTTTTAAATTTGTCATTCCTCTGTGGGTCTGTTGCAGTGCAATAATGCAAAAACAATGTTAATGAGATCTCTGTCGGTAGCTGGATATGATGTCAAAAACTTCCTCTCTACCTCCATGCACTGTTTGTTTCTCCTCTTTTCCTCCTTTACTCATCTCTATGTTCCTTTGTCAAGCTTTATTATTATCTGTTGTATCTATTCTTGTGTTTTTATGGCTCTTTAAGGACCAAATAACCAGTGTGGACTGCCCATTGCTGCAAAGAAGTTACTGGCAGTCAGTTGTAATGTTCTCATGTGATATGGCTGCAAACAGTGGAACACAGTCTCATCACTAGTTTTAAGGGGAAGCTGTGGTGTTACTCACTATGAATCCCCTTCATCCGTGGAACACAAAGTAGATATCATACTTGAGTCTTGTTAGTGAAAATGGGGCCCTGCCTCTAATTGGCCATTACTCCCATTTTTCTCTTTTCAGGGTTTAAATCACCTTTGTTTGAAGCTTTATGGAAAATGTTTTTCTCACTATGTATGAAACAAACATTCCACCTGAGAGCCAGCTTCAGTTATTTTTTCAATAGAACATACACGTATGTTTGACAAGTGCATTTTTTTTTCTTGATTAGACATTTCAATTTCTTAAAACATGTTCTCCAAATCCCCTTTCCTCACAGGGACACAGGTATTCATGTTCATGAATCAACGTAACAAGTATGAACTAAGGAAATCCCTTTAAGTCTTTCCTCTGTGTATCGAGACTGTACTGACATAATAATGTTTGATTATGCTGGAGGTAAATGAGCCTTATTCTGTTTTGTCTTTTAGTGTTTAGTGAAAAGGGAGTGTTTAATACAAACTTTTTTTCTATTACTGTAGACTTATGTTTTATTCTCTGATGTCTTTGTCTTACACAGTGTTTGGAAGACGAGCAACGGGTCATATTTATACTGTGAAGTGAACTTCAGCATGCATTCATGGTCGGATAGAGAACTGCTTGTGTTTGCTGCCATATCATGTACTTATCTAAGATTTAGATAAATCATGTCATCCACGTTCCAAAGCTGTGTTTACCTGTTCCATGCATGTTTACTATTCAATGCAGAATCACCTAAGATAAAATACTATGCTGATAAAGCAATCATTGCTTGGGGTCATTTATTGGTAAGGGTCACTGCTTTCATGGCTTCAAACTGCAGTTTTTAAGCTGATTCTTTGGACAAGTATGTGCTTTCTTGATTTAGTCCTCTGAACTCATTAATTCTTCAAGGTGAGTGCTATGGCACACACATCATGGATTGTTTGTCACAGCAATATCATTCTGCCATAATGGATGTTGTTTCCTGCCTTCACACTCCCAACACATTTCATTTTTTATTTTCCCTTTTTGTCCGTTAGCTGCATGTACTGTCTTGTCTTGTCTTGTAAATGAATAACCAAATTATGTCTCATTTTTTATTCCATCACTGGGCCCAGATATGATCAGCAAACAAGATGTATTCTCATTAGAGTTTCTCCGACGTCAGACGTCGGATTACTTTTAACTTTTCAGATTTTATATCGGCAAGCTTGTACTGCAGCTTAAGGAGGATTGGACTAATACTTTTAAATTACATTAGGAGCTTATTTTATTACTGCTGCATGTAGTCTGTACAGTATCTGCAGGGGTCCTTGACTGACTTAAATTATTCTTAGTGATTTTGTTAAGAAATCAGCCCTCTGAGAAGTCCTGTTTCATTTGCACAATAGTACCCTACAGTTTTGTGATGTTTTCATTGGTTCAAACGCAGTGTCGAAGTACTTGAGATCAGTCTTGGTCTCAAGATGAGCTTCAAGACCACTCTTTGAAACTCACAGTTTTGTCGTGGACTTGACACATTTTTACTTGGTCTTGTCACAGTCAAAGAAAGACCGTTACATTGATTCCACATAATTTGTTTTGTGTGTTGTGCAGTCTGGTTTTGGTCTCAACTTTGTCTTGTCCTGTCTTGGTCTTGGTCTTAACCCCTCAAAGTCTTGGTCTTGTCTCGTTCATGATACACTCTGCCCTCGGTCAGGACTTGGTCTTGGTTTAGGTGGTCTTGACAACAACCGTGGTCCTAACCCTAAGTAAGCCTTTGAGTAGACATCAGAGAGGGATCATAAATATAGCTAACAGCCACATGACCCTGATCTGCTTGGGTTTCTAATCTCAAATCTTCCGTACACAGGATTAAAAATGAACATTTTCCATGTAAAACAAGCCTAAACTTCCTCATGCTGCTGCAAAGTTTATAAGGAGCCTGTGCTATTTGAGGACCCAGCACTAGGCCTCAGACTCTATTTTGTATCCAGGTTCTGGGGTTGTGTCAGCAGCAACCTCCCTTTCTTACACACACAAACAATTTTGCATGAGCAGTCACACCTGAGTAGATCAGTTGTGTGTAATGACCATGACAGTGATTTTTAACTTAATCTACATGTAGAAAGTAGACTGTATCATGTACTTTAAAACTGAATGTTTGTGGAAAACATGTCAGAACATCTCTGTAACATGTCAGACTTGGAAATATGGAAAGTGAGGTTAGGTACTACATGTAAATGGATGGGAGCATAAAACTACTGCATGTTTTACAAAAAATAATTAACGACTCCTGCCCTGATACATTTTCCCATGTCTGCCAGTTTGCTAATACAACTTTATCTGAACTGAAAGACAATTCTGGAAACACAGAGTCAGGATTGAGACATGTACATTAATTTATTATACCATATCAGACCTCCAGGCCCACAATAACACATGCAGACACAAACACAAACAAACATAGACTTGTGTGCTTCGAATATTTCTCAACAACGCACACTATGACACTGACTACATTTCAGGGTCGATGGTCAGCTGGCTAATTATGTCTTCGTAATAGATGAGGTTATTCTCTTTGTCAGCAAATGCTGTCAGCATTTCCTCCATCTCCTCCTGAGTGAAGGGGTCACCTGATATAAGCACAACCATGAACAAACAAAACACAGCCATGTTTAAAATGTACGTTGTTTTATCAAAGTATGGATGGGTCTGTCGATTGGTACTTGACACTTTTAAAGTATCGACCAAAATAACCCAGTACAAAGTAGTATGGAAACAACTCCAGTCAAATTATACATTTGATCCTATTTTGCGCCAGGTGTCTGATCAGCAAACTTTCTGTTGCTGCCTTCTCCAGAGCTGCTCTCCTCCCGGCAAATGGTTAGCTCAATGTCTGCCTGGTTAGCAGGAGCTACAACAGCAGCAGCCGTTTACATCCAACACTGAGTGGTTAAACAGTCCCAATTAACTCACACTGACATGGAAATGGCTTGACTGTTGTTAAACCCGTCTATAACTGTTAGGTAACGTCAGCCGTGTGATGCTAACAGTTTGCCCTGACACTGTCAATTGCAGTATATTTGAAAGGGCAGTTCAGTGTGCTGAAATGCCACCAGAACGTTCAAAGGTTTGGCTATATTACACGCCACTCCATTCACATTATGTGTATGAAGCACTAATGGTGTCACTATCACTCTAAGGGCAGTAGTATAGAGTGCCCCAGGAATATGTCCTAAAACCCAGAAATGAGTTAGCATTTCTGCACTCCTGGTTCCCTCGTCTCGAAGTCAGAGGGTTTGAATGAATGGGAGAATAGATGGATGAGGTTTTTTGAATGGGATTTTGGTGAGATGCCTAAAATATGATGTGGAGTTTATTTTATTACTACTGCATGAGTCTATTTTCTGCAATAATCCAAAATCCAATGGAATAATCCCATTTGGCTTTATGACAAAGGAGCCAGGGTGATGGTAACTTCTACGTCGCTCTACAGAAAAACCCTAGAGCACTCTATTAATACTGGTATCGTAATCTTTTTAAACAATGCCCAGCCCTAAGCAAGAGAAATGATACACACACACAAACATATCTATGAGATTATCTACTTTTCACCACACAAATACATTTCTCTTCACATCACAAAGTAAAAACTGAAAGCTTCTGCTTTACCTTCCTGTGTCATGTACTTTGTCAGCTCCTCAGGCTCCAGGTATCCTTTCTTTCCTTTGTCTAGAACCTGGAAACAGTGTTATTGCCTTCATACTTTAACAAATATCAGTAAATAACACTGTGATATTAGTGTCACTCTGCTGACAGTATGATATCTACAGAGGCTGAAACTCAGACTAAATTTAGATACTGTGCAGTTGCTGGTACAACTGCAATAATGGAGAATATGACGAAACAGAAGCTGATCTCACCTCAAAGGCCTGAAGCAGAATGTCCTCAGGGATGGGAGGGAACCTAACACACACACACACACACACACACACACACACACACACACACACACACACCACTATTTGTGTCTGTTGCCAGTTTGGTAGAACCGCCCTGATAGCATTGACATGACATACAAAAATTCTGTGATCAAACATGGTATCATTAACATAGCTTCTTTTAGTAATTTCCAAGCTCAGTTTACACCCCAGGCTGAACTATACTGTGTTCATTTTATCAAAGAGGATCCTAAGGTACTATAAAATCTGAAAACTCGTACCAGCAACAGGTGCTCCCTCAGTAACATCTAGTTGAAAGTCATGCTGTATAATAGATTGTTTGCTTCAACAGGAGCACCCATTTGCATGATGAAATGGCCTTCTCTTCTTCTCATCCTCTAAATTTAGCATTTTTATTCATTTAGTTAGACATAATAAAAAAAAAGCACTGAGTCAAAAGTACACATCGGAGATAACAGAGCTGTCTTACTTGTGCTCCAGCAGCACTTTGGACATGACTGGAAGGAACTTGTCCAAATGGATATATCCTGCATGGTCCTCTTCAACCTGTTTGAACGGGACAAGGCTGCTAAGTTCTGGTCTTTTAACAACAAGCTGAGAATTTTCAAACAAAACTCTTCATAATATCATCTTACAGTAAGTAGTAGCAATTTCTAGCTCGTAAAAAAACTAATACAAGGTGGCATATTTTAATAACATGATGAAATATCTCCACACGTGTAATAAAGATTGTTGCATACATAAAAAGTGAACATCCCTATTTAAGACTGCACACCTGAGGAAAGCCTCAGATGATTAGTCTGACCGGTTGTTTAATTAATCCAAAATATAAGCAAAATATAAGTAAACACTGTCCTGACCTCAGCTATTAGGTCATGTAGGTCTGCCTGGGTGGGGAAGCAACCCAGGGAATACATGATGGTGCTCAGCTCCCTGAAAAACAAACAATCATGATAAACCACGCCACATGTGAAGACTCAGTATAATGGTGATGTTCTTCCTGAGAGATGTATTATGGCATGTTTTATTCACCTAGCTCAGGGGTCAGCAACCTTTACTATCAAAAGAGACATTTGTGGCCCCCAAAAAATTAAAAAATCTATGTCTCAAATCTGTAATCTAAATTAGCCTATACATTTTCCTAATAGGTCTAAATAAGCATTCATTTTACAGCAATGTAGCTGCTCTGCAATGGGCTGTTTATGAGTATTTGGTACTTGAACTTTGCAGCATTAGTGGTGAAAGCAAACAAATCGGTCCACTCATATGGGGTGCCGTTTGTAAAGTGTCTCACGCTGAAAATAACATCAACATTTTGCCACATTTAGCTTCAAACAATGTTTAAAAAAGTATTGTGATTTTTTTAATGTCACCTTTTACCACATTTACAGCAATATGTGTTAACTTAGAAATATATTAAATAGTTAAATCTAAATATTAAATGTGGCACCTAAATGTTAGATGTTAAATCTAAATATTAAATCTAAATGCTAAATCTAAATCTAAATGTTAAATCTAAATGCTAAATATAAATATAAATGTTAAATCTAAATATTAAATCTAAATCTAAATCTAAATGTTAAATGTTAAATCTAAATGTTTTGGGTGAAACTAAATATTTAGCTAATATGCAAATTCACACTGCCGGTCACCGGAAGTACCAAAATAAAAGCTCGAGATGGTCAGACTGTTTATAGAATCAAATAACGAATTAAAACCAACTTATCGGGGGAAATGGACACTTGAACATACATTAGCGTGATAATAACTACCTAAAATAACAAGAAACGTGTTTGGAGAGATTTTATTTGATGTGTACTTTGAGCTGTTAGTGTCCCTTCTGAGGGAATCACCTTGTTGTTTACAAATACTTCCAGGTAGAAAGGAATCAAAGGAGTTTAGCAACATATATATATGCACATCTCACGTTTTTCACGTCACTGTATCACCGTTTAGACTAATCTGGTGTTTGTAAAGCCTATAAACACTATGACTGAACAAACATTACTATCACGGTCTGAAATTAATAACATGGTTATCGAGATTAGCGGGCTACTGTTAGCTGTTGACTCACTAACTCTAAACGGTCCGTGAAGAAAATATTTTTTCCAGCGGATGTCTTAGTTACAACATGATTGAGCTAACTGGAGTAGTTTAATGTCGTATCCGCCAATGGGAGACATTTAACAGATGACGTCTTGATAGCTTTGCTGCTGCTGCGGCCACTGGTGCTTTCTAGACATCATGATTTCCCAAAACTGAATAAATACCACACATCGCAACACAAAACTGCTTTGCTAGCTCAATCATGTTGTAACTAAGACATCCGCTGGAAAAAATATTTTTTTCACGGACCGTTTAAGAGTTAATGAGTCATTACAGACACTGCTAACGGGGCTAAGAACTGACGGTTGTTAGCTTAGCTTAGGTTGTTAATCCCTCCGAAGGGACACTAACAACTCAAAGTACACGTCAAATAAAATTTCTCCAAACACGTTTCTTGTTATTTTAGGTAGTTATTATCACGCTAATGTATGTTCAAGTGTCCATTTCCCCCGATAAGTTGGTTTTAATTCGTTATTTGATTCTATAAACAGTCTGACCATCTCGAGCTTTTATTTTGGTACTTCCGGTGACCGGCAGTGTGAATTTGCATATTAGCTAAATATTTAGTTTCACCCAAAACATTTAGAGTTAACATTTAGATTTAGATTTAGATTTAACATTTATATTTATATTTAGCATTTAGATTTAACATTTAGATTTAGATTTAGATTTAGATTTAATATTTAGATTTAGATTTAGCATTTAGATTTAGATTTAATATTTAGATTTAACATTTAGATTTAGATTTAGCATTTAGATTTAACATTTAGATTTAGATTTAGCATTTAGATTTAACATTTAACATTTAGGTGCCACATTTAATATTTAGATTTAACTATTTAATATATTTCTAATTTAACAAATATTGCTGTAAATGTGGTAAAAGATGACGTTAAAAAAATCACAATACTTTTTTAAACATTGTTTGAAGCTAAATGTGGCAAAATGTTGATGTTATTTTCAGCGTGAGACACTTTACAAACCGCACCCCATACACTCACTGTGAAATTCTCCATTTTCCTCCGAGACATTTTCTCTTTTTGGATTTGGAATCAATAGCTACCCTCGCTAAGGAGATTCAGGACTAGCCATCACTACTGAGATTCACAAATTTTAGGTAAAGGCACCAGGCTGTAAACTTGATACACACTGTTGATGAGATGCTAAACATTTGTTTTTATTTACTGTTTACACATTTATACAAATGGAAAATGTAAGAATCACTTTAGATCTACAACAAAATAAAAATGAAAATGCTGAAAAGTAACTGTTATTCATTTCCATCTATTCTATTGTCAAAGCCACATGAAGCCACTGGAGAAGGACTAAAGAGCTGCATGTGGCTCCTGAGCAACAAGTTGCCTGATCCTGACCTGGCTCTACCAGAGCCCACCATCTCAAACACCCGCCACAGTAAGAGGCAAAATAAGGTATTTCCTTAAAACAAAACAAAACAAAACAAACAAAAACTACAGGGCCAGGTGGGTGTTCCCCTCATAAACTATAATAAATTCTAAATAGGCATAAACACAAACTATCTTTGATGGTGTGAGATCATGAGGTTCAAGCCCACCACATAGGAAAGACTGTATAAGTTAACAGTAGAAACAAATGAACTATCATCACCTGAGTCTGTACCGCTGGAGCTCACCTGACATCCACTGTGTTGTTAGACTCCTGGTCAAACACTTCAAAAGCTGCTTTAATCTTCTTGTGGACATCTAACACCACAGCCTCTGATAACAGAGAGGAAAACCAGGTACAGAAGCGAGAGCTTATTACTGGAGCAACAACTCAAACATTAACTCTTAACATATAACTTTAAACTCCTGAACGACAGTTACAAAAGCAAGATTATCATGGCGCTTTTACTGTTGTCTGAACACGAGAATTCAAACTGTTAGACAGACGGTACAGTGGTTAACTGGCTAATTCACAAACCCGTAGTTTGCTTCATCTCCGCCATGCTGTCCCGGTTGTTAGTCTGTTGCCTAGTAACCCACTGGTCATGTCAAAGAGCAGCTAGCTAGCTAAGCTAGGTTGATGACCGGAAGTGTAGTCTCAGACTCCGCAAACACCCACAGACATAATTTTAAAAAGGTAAGTGCATTTTAAAATACTGACACTATCTTTGTACTTAAAAACATAGCATACCACATCTTTTTTACTGTAGTGTACAGAGCTTTTGGCAAGAGCTACTCATAATAGTTTAATACACTTTAACTTAAGAACATATAACGTTAACCTACGTTTTTTGTCATTCACTGCATTGCCAACTGTTATATTTTAATGTCAAACTGAAATCTTCACAAGTTAAATTCTGAATCCTCAGCTGTTGCCTGTTTGCTACTTTTTCATGACCAATATGTCGCTTGTATTATACGTTGTATGGAGAAAAACCTTAAGAAGACGTTCCCCAAAGGTTCTCAGAAAACCTATAAGTAACCTTCAGAGAACCTCAGAGGTGTGGAGTTAAGTCAGACTCTAGTTCAGTCAATATAAGTCAAATCAAATAAGACTTACATCTCCATTTGGGCTTTAACACCAATGACTTGTGACTTCACTTGGACTTGACACATTATCTTAATTTACGGGAGTGTTTATTTTTTCTTCTACTGAGGAGGACAATCTATCTATCTATCTATCTATTTTAAGAGCCAGTTGCCCTTTTTAACAAATAATTACCAATATTACATTTTTTTAGCACATTTAAAATGGCCTTTTGGTGAGGAACACATTATGACTTGTTTAGGACTTTTGCTTAATGTTGATGATTTTGGACATGACACGGGACTTGTCAGTCTTTGACTTGATTTGGGACTTGCCTGTCTTGACTTGGGACTTTAGTGCAAAGACTAGAGATTTACTTGTGACATGCAAAAAAAATACTTGGTCCCCTATCTGGACAAACTTCAGGGAATGTTCCCTAAAGGTTAAATAACCTCACTGTCTAGATCAATATTATGGAAACAGAAACAAGGCCTGAAGTGATGATAAATAAGCAACTGACTTAAAGTTAGGTGAAAGACAAGTTTTACGTTTTAAGGATGACAGATCACTGAAACAATCCATATGTTGGCAAAAATATATAAATAGCCCACGTTGACTTTACAGAAAGGAAAAAAATTGTAAGCATTGGGGAGCAAACCAGAAAGTTTATAGTGACACTGGGAGTCCAGTCATCATTTATCATTGATATGTTGAGACTATGATATGATGTCATGATATATTTTCTGCATCTTACTGTCATCTTTTGAACTGTGTCAAACACTTATGAGAAACTCATATGGGCTCTACCTACCTGCTGAGGACAATATAAGGGTTACCACACGTTATAGAAATACATGATCAGTTTCTTCTGACAAATCAAAAAAAATCTTAGAAACAGAAGACAGAATTAAAGGCAGGGGGACAAAAAAAATTGCTTTATTTTCTCCAGCTGTGTAAATGCAGAAATGGTTAAAAAGGGTAAACAAACAAAAATAATAACAAAAATAATAACACATAGTAAACCCTTTCATACTGTAAACACATTCAAGTTTGCAGATAAAGACTGAATTAAATGATATATTAAATAACATGTTATTTCAATGGGGGCTTCCTGAGAATCCTCATCAAAATAAATGCATGGTAGATCTTATACAAGTGTATCGAAAGAAATAAAGACTTTTCTCTGAATAACCTCATTTTATTCAGTAAATGAATTAAGTCACTGAATAGTCTGAGGAAATAATAAAGGAAGACCAAATGTAATTTCATGGCTAAACCGACTCGTCTGTAAAAGAGACCAGTTAATTAAATAACAGTCCTGGTGCATAACTGCTGGATGCAAATCCTAAAACCTAGAGTGGGTCAGACACAATAAGGCCAAGCATTGTGTACATGAAACAGTCTCTACATAGAATGACACAAATACATGAAAAATGTTGATTTTTTTTTTAATAACAAAACAGTCTAAATAAATACAATTAAAGCAAATAAAATGTACATCTTACACTTTTCAAATCATGAGATGATCGACTGTTTCATTTGCTGGGAAAAGAAAGAAATATTCAAAAGTACTAATCCATATTAAGGATGGCTTTGTTTTATCAATATGAGTAATATTGCATTTTGAATTCAGGACTTTTGTCCTCTTACAGCTCAAGAAAATGTTGCATTTGTAATTATAACCAACAGTTACTGGTTGTAGAAAAAGTTTCAACATACAGTGACAGGATACTTTCAATACATTCATCTTCTCACCAAATTAAATGGTAAAATCTCAATCAAGGGAAAGATCATTTGTGGGGATGAAGATTAAGAAGTCCTCTTAGTGGTATTTTTATCTCTATCATCAGTCTTTTGCTGACTCTAGAGAAATAATAATGTGAACCAGTATGTGTGTGTGTGCATTCACATCTCTGGTTGCCCCTGATGAACAGGGACATGGTGGTCCTGCACATGTTCCGCTGCTGGGGCTTCTGGGATATGTTGTCCATACTGTTCATCTATTTGATTTATGGCCTCCTCTTCCTCTGTCTTTACTTCGTGTTGAAGTTGCTCTGCCTCTTGATGCTGCAGCTCTTCATGAACCTGCTCTCTCTCCTCTGCTGCTCCTACCTTCTCCTCGTCAGTGATGGGGTTTGACAGCTTCTCCTCTGCGGCCACCTCCTGCTCCTGGTGAGGTGCGTTGTTGTTGCTGGAGTCCTGTGTTGGGAAAAGTGACAACCATAAATGAAACTGAGAATAAAATTAGGTACAGCTCCTCTTTTTGGAACCACTGTGGCGTCGGTAAAGATTTTGCTTTCAGTCACGCTTGCTGTTGCTGTGGATAACACTATGACGTCATTAAGTCTAAATATCACAATTATCACAATAGGAATGTTTCATATCATATTAATAAAAATTATACTGGTATTATCATGAACAAGGTGATATGGCACACCCCTACTTAAAGGCAATAATTACTTTACATCAGAAACAAGTGTGTAAGTGTACAGTACCTGTGTGTGAGGTAATGCTGGAGACAGCAGCTCAGATGGGGCCAACAGGCCGTCCTGGTTCAGATCCTGAGTCTGGAGTAAAAAATCTACCATAGACACCACCTGGATTCAGAAAACACCAACACACACAGATAAACACACGTATTTTCAAGTCAGACCAACAGACCAAACAGTGTTGCAAAGTGTGGTGTATGTACAAGTAGACAGCCTCTCCTCCTCACCAGCTCATTGGCTTGTGTTCCAGGTGTATGATGGGAGTTGTAGTCTGAAAGCAGCTTCATCATTTCCAAACCATCCAGGAGACCACTGCGGTCGAAGTCATAGAGACGAAACAGGAAGAACACCTCTGACACAAAGCAGGAGAAGACTGACATGTTTAATACCAAACACATTTGATACACTGCTGGAGTATGACTGCAGATGATGTAAAATATAACACTCCTATACACACACACACACACAGTAATATTAACAAATGATTGTTTGGGACACTTAAAGGAACCTCTGGTCATCAGATATAAAGTAAAATTAGAATTACAGCCTCGCAGTTGTACATCTACGCGAACTGTCAAGTTGCAGTGGCAGTTTAAATCCATGTCTGTCCATGCTCATATGTAGCCATGACAGCAGACAATGCTTCAAATATGAATGTCGCTGTTAAGAAGCTACAACTTCGGGGTGTCGGTGGCTTAGTGGATAGAGCAGGCGCCCCATCCCACTGAGCAAGCAACGTCTGTGGACGTGATATCAACTAGACTTGGACGTCCACAAACGTTTCTTGCTCAGTGGGATGTACAAGGCTGTTGCCGCAGCGGCCCAGGTTCGACTCCAGCCTGTGGCCCTTTGCTGCATGTCACTCCCTCTCTCTCGCCCCTTTCACATTTGTCTGTCCTATACATTAAAGGCTAAAAATGGCCAAAAAATATCTTAAAAAAAAAAAAGCTACAACTTCACATACTTCACACACATCTTCAACCTGGCAGCGCAGAAGATCTATACAAATAGCGCAGTTTGAAGATTAATGTAACCAATTCAGTGTCAGACCAAAACTCTCTTCTGAATGGGATTGATGGACAAAATGGTAATGGTAGCTGAAGGGACAGCCCTGTGTCAGAGTGTGAAGTCTACCTTGCTCCGAGGTACTGATTTCTGGTCCTTCTTGGCCATCCTTCAGACTGGATTGAATGAAACTCTGCCGCAATCTGTCGTATACACAACACAGAGTGGATATCACATAATCAATAAAACATTTAGAGCTAAGAATTTACGCTTAAGTGTCAGGTTTGTTCAGCCCTGTGACAACTTAGTTATGTTTTGCTATCTTACTGTATCAAAACTGACTTGCACTGTGGGTGCAGTCGAGAGTCTGTATTATTTTCAGCCACAAGAGGGCGACTTTGTTGCCACTTAGAATAACTGACTCAGCTCCAGGAGGAGGTGCCACCTCATCAAAAAGCATTGTGTTCAGAGGAAGGTTATACCTGTATTTGCTGATTTTCCAGTTTGCCTCATTGTCTTGGAAAGCTCGAATCACATCTTACATAAAGTAGATAGAAAGGTGACACACATGGGGCAACAGTGAAACTCAGAGCCTGTGAAACAGTGGCTAAAATAGCAGGTTTCAGACCACTCTGTTGACCAAAGGTTATATCAGGAGCTTTCAGTCCTTTTCTGTCTTGTCTTTTAGAGTCTGTCTGTCTTGATCTTGAGATGCATTTTTCATCCAATGCACAGACCTTACATTAGGTTGTGCTCACATCCCTGGCATCATGGTTGAAATACTGCAATACTCATTAAAAAGTTAACATTTCTAAACAAGAACTGCCTTAGTTGCCATCCAGTCAGCTCCTCGGCCTCCTGTGAATCAGTGCGCATTGTTTGTGTAGGGAGGTGCACATACCATCAACTGCCTAACATATTTGTGTTCATAGCTAACATGATAACAGAGTCGTGTATACATCTCTCCATCTTATCAGCCAGGGATAAGACGCTTGCAGCTACACTGTCACCAACAACATACTCTATTACAGTGCGTCCACAAATAAAAGTGGTTGTTTTCTCATTTTGTTCCCTGAAGAAATTAAACCTGTGATTCATCATGGGCGAGTTCACACGACTGTACAGTAACAGAGACGTGAGTGAGGTGAGATACAAAGTGTGAGACACTGTATTTGCAGTATATTTGAGGATAGCCTATATTTTTTCTGTGTAAAGGAAAAATATCACTAATCGCAACATGTAGCAGTGTTATTGCACATGTAATCTTATCAGTTTATGGTGCAGGCAACATCATTAGCACAACACAGCAGCCAAAGTCCACAGAGTAACCAGACAGCAGCTGCTTAGTCAACTCAAACAGACTGCAGGTTGACAGTAAATCAGCATAATCCATATTCTGTCATCCTCTGAGAAAAAGATTAGACTTTCAAGCTGCATTTAGAGAGCTATGTTTGAGCACACAGAGATAGGACTGCACCAATCTTCCTCTTTTTGAGGAAGCAATAAAGAGCAAATTCATAGTTTAAAATGAGCTGCATGCATAACAACAGCACATCATCATCATCATGTGTCATTCACCTGCGGTCCTCTTCTCCAGAGCCAAAGGGATTGGCTAGCGCTGCTAAAGCGGGGCGGGCATCAACTGATTCCTCCCTGAGAGATAAACAAATAAGAATGCAAATGATGGAAATTTTTCAGTATTTACTTTTATTTATGTTCTTCCCTTTTTCCATTAAGCCAATACAACAGAGAACGCTTGATTCCTCTGCTGGCAATAACAGAGCTGTACCCTCCATACATGTGGCATACTTCATTTACTATGTTTTACAAGATCTGCATCAAATATCCAGTGTTATATGTAAATCTTGTCCATTCTGATATCACAGCCCTTAGTCACATGTTAATTGTCAAATTAATTTATGGCTATAAAAAAGTGTTAATTATGCCCAAACAATCTTGCAGTATATTTGGTTAATAATGGTATATCTTGGGGAACATGGGAGTAAGGAGGTAGAGTTACCTTTGTGATCCAGGTAGACCTGGTGCAGCCTGGCACAACTGTATAAACAGGTACAGGGACAGAACACATGGGACCGACCTGCCCAGGTGAGACTCCATGAACACACCTACAAGCACACAGCCATGTTATAGCCTCATATCACATATGCACAAAATTATTTGATAGGATGACAGAATTTATCTG
The DNA here is from genome assembly GCF_011397635.1 of Epinephelus fuscoguttatus. Taxonomy (NCBI): domain Eukaryota; kingdom Metazoa; phylum Chordata; class Actinopteri; order Perciformes; family Serranidae; genus Epinephelus; species Epinephelus fuscoguttatus. Next base: position 25,715,772 of record NC_064753.1, on the reverse strand, counting down.
CCCAAATGTCGTAGATTTACAGAGGAATTATGACCAGCATGTGTCTTTAAAAGGTTGTAAAATAATAAGTATACAAATACTCTCTCTTTGGGACACAGGAGAGTTTCACAGGTGATGGTTTGTGGTTTTATACAAAGTGGAATATCCCCTTGGCTACCGCCTCAGAGCATTTGCCTAGATACATTGAAAAGCTCATGTTCTGTCATGGATGGATTACTGAACAGGCCTAGCAGGTGCAAATCTGCATTTCCTAGGATGCCGAAGGCATGACTGGCCCTGCTCTCCCTCTGACTGGCTAGTCCTCATTGCTTTGTAGGTTGGATTTAAGTTTAGGCAAGAGGAGTGAGATTGTTTAGGGTTAGGTAAAAAAGTCAGGGTAAGCCAATCAGAGACAAATTAAGGCAGAGTTGGGTGGATCATGTCTTTGCTATCCTAGGAAATTATACTTTGCCTACAAGGCACAGTGAAGGCCAGGGCCCCCCTGACACTTTGGGCCCCTGGCCTTCGCTTGGAAAATGTCACTCAAATTAAGTATCCACCAGTTTGTCAAAATGAGCACAAAGAGATGGAAAGATCTGAAGAGACATGAAATAACTACAAAGCAACAAAAAACAACAACAAGGAGACATGAGATGATTACGGAGTGACACAAAACAGCAACAAAAAAGACACAAAATTACATGAAAAAAGTGCAAAATTAGCCCAGAGACACCTAAACTACTACATAAAGATACAAAACAGACACAAGAAATCATAAAATGACAACAAAGCAACAAAAAAACAACCACAAGGAGACACAAAATGATTACAGAGCAGCACAGAACAACCACAGACACAAAATAATCTCAAAGAGAAACAAAATTATCTTAATAAAGCACAAAATTAGCCCAGAGACACCCAAACTACCACACAAAGATGCAAAACAACCACAAGAAGACATAAAATGACTTCAAAGTGAGTCACAAGATGACTACGGAGTGACACAAAATGACCACACGAAACACAAAAGTACCTCAAAGAATAAAGCTCAGAATTAGCCCAACAACCACAAAACCACAAGAAGCTGCATAATGACTAAAAAGAGAAGCAAAAGCACCACATAAATCTGTGTGTCTTGCTCCTGTGTAAGAGAGGTGATGGGGCCCTTTGCATATCTGTGCCCAGGGGCCCATTGTCACATAATCAGCCCATGAACCTGGCAGTCAATTGTAATATTATATTATCATATAGTCTATCTATGTGTAACACCTGCACCCTGCAAACAAAAACAATCACTGTATAAATTTAACTGTGCTGCAATCCTGCAGCCTTTGTAAGTCGCACAGATGGTGGCCCTTATGGCCCATTTGGCAAAATCAATTAAAACCTTTATATCTATTTATAGCTCAGCACAGTCTGTCAGTGAAGATGTCCACGTGCCTCCACTGTTGGCTGTAAATGTTACACACAGATTCAGCTGCTGGCTTTGGGATAGATACAGTATGCAGTACAGTGAATAAACTAGCTAACCTTGCTGCAGCTTCCCCATGTGGAGTAGCAGCGATGCTAACCGCGCAGCTCACAGAGCCAAACATGACCCACGACTCACACCAACTCACTGCAGCATTATGAGCACACACATTATAAACACTGGTGGTGTCTGATAAAGTCAAACTGTCTCCATGCTCTGATATTACAGTCCTGTATTCAAACTAAATTAAATGACAGGATGACTAGCTGTAGCCAGAACTACTTTAGCCTTCTGACTGCGCATTTATAAAGCTATAAATTAAATATGTATGTGAACGGAAGTAAGACACATAAACCCTGAGTGAGCTCTGGATAAATACACGCTGTCACCACTAACTCTGTACTCACAGATGTAATTAACCTACCTGTCTGCATAGTTGACGTGTGGACAGTAAAAGGCTTTAATTCGGGCAGGTTAGCGTTTTAACTTTCACATCTGGAGAGCACCTCTGCCCCGCACCGCCCTGCTGCTCGCGCCTCCCGGTCTGCACTGCGCAACGGCGGCGGCACGCGCGCTCCCTCCCTGCCTGCCACGGAGACCGGAGTGTTTTGGTCAATGACAGGGTCCACGTGGAAGAGCAGAGCTGCCGTCGTGTCAGCGAGTTTGCGCAGGCAGCCTCTCTTTGTGCTCCTCGCTCCTGGTTTTCCGCCACGTCCGCACCAGCAGACGGATTCCGGTAGTGCGGGAGGAATCTGCTCGCATTTCATATTCAGGCTCAGCTTCAGACCAGCTGCACCGCAGTGGACCAGTATGTGTAGGGATCTCTATATAGTGTTACATTATGTATTATTATTATTGTTGTTATTATTGATATATGACAGTACAGTTACAGGGGTCATGATTTTAGTCACCATGGTACAGTGTGGTAATTGAAAGAAAAGATTTTGCACACTTACACCCATGCTCTGATGAAGGTCTATTAGACCAAAAGTTCAAAAATAAAGTGAAACGCTGCATAGATGTGTGCAGAAATCTTTTCCACAAATTTTGACTTACTAATGTTTCCAGCACCTTGCCAACACCAAGCTGGGTGGAGCGGTGGGTGCTCTGCAGTCGTGGTACAGTGTAAAGTCCAACATAATGAGAAGCAGCTTCTCTCAGTCCCACCCAACACTCACACCCTTCAGTGTACAAAGTGTTTTATGTTTTATCCTGGTTTTATCTAATCCAGCTGGTCACGGGTCCATTCTGAATGGACCAAAGTGACTCACAAACATGTCAAGCTTGTAAAAAACAAACTTTATTTTTAATTACAGTGAATTTGCAGCACAGACTTTACATTTTGAGGTGCTGTTTCCTGCTGTAGAGTGAGTCACTAACAGACAGCTACTTGACAGAGATAGCAAACTAGCCTTCAGCAGTAATGCACCCTAAAGAACAACATGTAGTAATAAAAAGTATACAATTTGCAAATAAATGTGCCAAACTGGAAAACCCAGTGTGTGAAGCAAAGTATTTGCATCTGTCTTTTACAAACTAAAGCAGGACTCAGTAATGCCAGAGGTTTGTACTACACTCATTTGACCACAAGATGTCACACTAACTCTTTACAGTAATTGACTTGCTTCATTTTAGGCATTGTATAGTAAGTTGTGTCATACTTGCATCTGCAGAACATTGATTAAGATGATAAAGAATGTTAATAATTAGATCACAACTGCATTGGAAAAAATGCCAGTGTGGTATCATTGTAATTTCAGGAGGAGACATGTGTGACATTTCAATAGTTTCATGGTTCATTTGTTTAGTTTCAACAGTTTAATTAAAGAAAAAGAAAAATAATGTTCAGAAATACTGCAAATACACGCACGCACACACACACACACACACACACACACACACACACACACACACACACACACACACACACACACACACACAGGTCAAGGTAAGTTACCCAGTATATTATGTCATAGCCGTGCAGTGTAATCAATATGCTGATCTTCCACTGGCTCCCTGGGGTGTGTGATCTGTTTTCTGTGCATCACATGGCTTGATACATGCTCAGTGGACAAAATTCAGATCTTTTCAGTGGCCACAAAGGGAACATTTTTCGTAAACACACCTGTGCTGCTGTCTCCAAAAACTGAAAAAGCAGAAAATTAAGGATCTCATAGAGAGAGAAAAAAAAACAGTTTTATTACCATTTTTGTCATCTGGCAGTTGAGTTTTGACAGGTTAATTTTCTGTTCTCACCTTAAAAACAAAGATGTGTACCTCTGTAAGAAAATGTCACCATGGAGTTTCATGTAGGGATTCTATATATGATGATAAAAATGCCAGGGCTGTTATCTGACTGGAGTTTCTTGGCCTAAAATGGACAACATGTCATATACAAGAAGCATCCCTCAAAGTTCAGCAGAGTTCAGTGTGTCATCTGCAGACGTTGTTGTGCCTCTAAGCAGCCACTAGGAGGCAGACAGACTACAGAAAGATGCACCAGTGAGTGACTGTTAATGAATCTGTGAGGATCTGAGCATTTAAGACTGAAGGCACATTGGATGGGAGACCATTAATAGTTGCTTTGGCTTTGGGACATCTCAGTATGCATGCTGCATACAGTTCAAAGTCAGAGCTCAAACACTCACTGTCCTTTTTATCATCAGTGAAGTCACTATAAATATGGCCTCTTCTACACAGATTACATTCTTGGTTCTCTGGATAAACTGAGGAACTTAAGATTCAACACCATCATCTACACATCTGCATGCTTCAAGATAAAAGTCCTAAACTATTTTGATGAATTGTTTCTTTTAGGTCTCAAACTCAGGATAACATAGCAACATTTTGAAGATAAAACAAAGTAATATATTATTTCCCGTGTTTTATTTGATAGATTTGTTTAGATTTTATTTTTTCCATCCTTCTCTCTCCACCTCTCATCCACCCTTTACCCTCTCTAGTAATGCTAGGCCTTACACTCAAACTGCTAAAAATAGAAAAACTCTGGAGATGTCAGCGCAGCAGCATGGCGAACACATACGCACACATGCAGTACTTAAGTTTTTAGCCTTACTGCAGTTTTTCAGGATTGGACTGAATGAGTAAAGCAGTGCTGAGAGGGAGGGTAAGTAAACTGCACGGGATACATAAAATAAAGGTCTGAGAGATTGAAAGAAGGGAGGTGCATAGGGAAAAAGATGAAAGGTGAAGAAATAGAAATTGAGTCAGGACAGCAGAGAAAGACACTCTTTCCCATCCACACTGTCCAGTCTGTATGAGCTGAGTGTGACAGGAGGTCAGTTTAAACAGTGTACCACTGATGTCATCATTTTGGGATATTTGTTGATCCCAAAGGAGAAATCCATCTTTGTGAGATCTGGGCTGTGTGGTTGAAGGACAGGATCTCTACTAACGAACCTGCTGCCATGTCGCCTCAAATCAGTGTGATGAGACAGCTCAGTGGCCAGAGTTTTAATCAAGGCGGGTTTTACACTTTGGTTTCTAGTGACTGTGGTCAAAAGTGCCACTGACGTCCATCTGAAATATTGTCCAAATCAGGGCCGTAATCACCTATTTAACATTTGGAGGGTGGACCAACCCTTGAGTGGGGTCTCGGGTGAATTCCTTCCAGCAGAAGAGCTAAACTGATCATTTCAGAGCAAAACCTTAGATTGGGGTTTCTCCAAGTTTTGATGACTGAGTTTTATTTTATGGAGCCAACATATATTTGAAGGCCATGTATGAAACGTGCACACACTTTTTGACTCCATGACCTTTTCATGAAAACACACAAATAAAAATGCACACTCATACATACAGAAGTTGTACACACATTTATAAGGGTCAATGAGGGCGGTGTTTTGCGATCCACTGGAAACTTTGAGAGAGCCCAGTCAACACTTTATAACCACACATGAATTGGTTATAGTCATATAGACATACTTATGCATGACTCACTGAGTGACTTGGCACTGTATGGGCTCATTATTCCACAGCAGGTTGGTGCACGGACATCCTATAGGATGTATACTGCACTGTGCTGACACTCACTTACAGGAAGGGAGATTAACATGTAATTGGTAACATGAGTTGCTGCACAGTGTGTGTGTGTGTGTGTGTGTGTGTGTGTGTGTGTCATGGCAATTTAATAAACACTTTTTATACCCACAAGACACTGGAGTAACCAGCACTGATAGGCTAAGGGTGCTGTGGGATGATGTGGCTTCCAGTCACAGATTGTGGTGTGCTGTCAGAACTGTAACTCTGACCCCTTGAAATTACATTTGTATATTATGGAACTGCATTCATAACTATGTTGTGGTGACAAAGTAATGCTGGACTTGCAGATAGGTTGTTTAGCAGTGGTGTAATGTAATGAAGTAATAATACTAGTACATAAGTATTTTTTGAGAGTTTCTGTACTTTCCTCAAGTTTTTATATTTCTGTCAACTCACTTTTACTCCACTACATTTCTATTTATTGGAGTAAAGTATTTTACTGCAGTTTTACTACAGTAGCCAATTCCATGTATGTGTACGTCCTAAGTGTTTTTGTTTCTTTGTTACTACGAACTAAAGTCAGAAGGTTGGCGCATCAGTATAAGTTGAATCAAAGGTTTATCATGTGAGGGAAAGTGCAAACAATGTCAGATTCGATGCTACATACTACCATTACATTCCTCTCGACTATGAGACCGACTTATGATGGAAGCAGGAATGGCTAAATGGTTAAATGTTGAACGTTAATCAAAACAGTAATATTAAGAATATATATATGTATGTAATGCTTTAGTCACTACAGTGTATTGTGAGATTGATGAAATATGTCGTCAGCAAACATTTTGCTTAAACATTTGGTGTTCAAATTTTTGAAACTTGCTGGGTATGTTAATCAACAACAACCCCAACTTGTGTATATTAATTGTGAAATTACCAGAATACACACCAAAGAAGGGTGTCATGCCTGAAACATCTGTGTGGCCATATCAGGATTAAGAATCCAGCACCCAGTCTTTCATCATGAGTGGAGTGCACTGTGTCTTATTTTTCACTCATATTTATTTTCATGAATACCTTAATAGCGTCACACTTTAAATGTTGCTGCATGAACTGTTGGACAACATTTTCTCCTTTCCTTTCATAAAGAATGGTCCAGTGTACTCCATGCTAAAGGAGATAAGAAAAGAAGCACCTCTCCTTTGCATTTAGAGAATTCAATCAGCTCTTATCGTGGCTGCAAGTTTGATACAACCAGGTCATGGCACTCAGTGGGGACTTTCTAAGTAAAAAAGATTATTCATCTATAGCCCAGGTATTTTTTTATGTTGGCTCAGTGTCACACTGTTGTGGCTTGTTAGGACACTTGAACAGAACAAAGCCATCATTAATGTTTTTAGTGACACCTGTGCTAAAAGGCCCGGTAACACCACCTGAGTGTTCTACTAATAATAACCCTCTTCTTTCTAATGTAACACTCGACTGACCTCCTCTGGACTCTCAGCTCTTGCTTCAAGTTAAATTAAAAAAAAATTTGGACCTCTCCATCTTTTGGAAAAGATGGAGAGGGGAAAATAAGGGTGAAGAGTTGTAACCTATATCTGAGGTAAACAAACACACCTGTAAGACCAGCAACAGGAGTGGATGCATTATTAATCAGAAATTAAAATGTAGACCATAAAGGCATGTCAATAGCTTTGGATTTTCAGATACAGAACTGCCTCCTCACAATAATGTCTCAGGTTCCCTCCCAAAAGCAGATTTCTGTGTGGAAATGCAGGTGAGTAAGACACTGAACTAAGCTGCGTTTGTGTTTTTAAGAGTTTTGACCTCAATTATTGTAAAATGTTCCCATCAGGTCAGTCAGTAGTACTGTTAAATTATTAAACAAAGAGCCAAAATGCATCAACCCTCCAACTTTAGAGAGCAAGAGCAATGTTCCAAGATGCATCATCCCTCTAGGTGGAGAAGCTCATCTCTAAAATCCAGCTCCTGCACATATTCTCAAGCATGGCAGACAATTATTAGATGTGGAGATACTGCACATTACAGATATTTAATTTGCCTGTACGCAGACCAGCAACATGTAAAATATTTTTGAGTGTATATTCTCTTTCTAAAATTTGACAAAACAACTTGCTGTTTACTACAAACTGTGTTTTCTGATGGCTGTTCCCGCTTCCCAGCACCATGTCACGCAACTCCATGGCTCTGTTTGTCTTTAGCATAGCCCAAGTGCATTCACATGCATACTCACACAAGCCTGTACACTAGGGGAACCCCCAACCCCCAACCCCCAGCACACACACACACACACACACACACACACACACACACACACACAGGTCCTATACTGAAGCCCTCAACTAAGTTATGTAACATGGATTAGGTTCCACTATTTCCTGGCCCCTACAATCAAAACTACGTGAGCTATTTTTAACCCTGGACCCCAATATAATATCAACACACTCTTACCATAATAATGACAATACTAAAGGTCATAGCTGCTCATGTGGTCATGTCCTCCAAACATTGATATCCACTGCATGGGCCTCCTGTGACAACACCAACAGCCAGTGTCACTTCATCGACACATCTGAGGTCACAGCTCACAGCTTTGGGTCTGGGACTATTTTAAGGCCATCAGTGAGTCTGTTTTTACTTTTTGGAGACAATGCTTGTTGCTAAGACGTGTTAATCAATCAACTCTAGCATACTGAACTGTAGAGGGTGTTGAGCAGTAGTGGCATTAGTGCTACAGATGCTCATTTCACCTTAGCTTGCATTTTAAAGGTCCCATGTTATGCTGATATTCAGGTTCATGCTTGTGTTTTGGGTTTCTATTTGAACATGTTTACATGCTTTAATGTTCATAAAACACATTATTTTTAATTTTTTGTAAAAGGTATTTTTTTGGGGGATTTTTGCCACTATAGATGGGACAGTTAAGCGTGAAGGGGGTGAGAGAGAGGGGTGGGACATGCAGCAAAGGGCCACAGGCTGGAGTCGAAACCCAGGCTGCTGCAGCAACAGCCTTGTACATGGGGCGCCTGCTCTATCCACTAAGCCACCAACGCCCCATAAAACACATTATTTTTTGCATACTGTCACCATGGAGATACCTGTATTAACCCTCTGTCTAAAACTTTCCATTTTCGCACCTGTCTCTTTAAACCCCCCTCCTGAAAAAGCCCCATCTGCTCTGATTGGTCAGTGTTTCAGGGTCTTCCACATCTGTGTTCTTGATGTCTCTGCACTGTCATTGCAGCCGTGGGAATGACTGTAATGGCACTGTAGCAGCACTGTCTGTCTTTAGAGACTGTTTCACTGGAATTGCATTGTAAGACAACAATTTGGGTCCATGTTTACTTCCTGTCAGCTGGTTTCATTCACATACACTGCAAAATATTCCAACAAGAAATATATAGTGACCAAATCTGGGGTATTTTCATGTATCAAGTTTAAAACAGTGATGACTCATTTAAAGCAAGCAGAAACCTTTGGGGCTGAAAAATGAAGCCAACGCTGAAGTGCCAAAAACTGCAGTTCCTTGAATGGCCACTTGAGGCTGGCTCCAGAAGCCAGTAAAATGCCCAACTGTACAGCAGAAATAAATATAAATAAAATATATAATATAAAATAAAAATTATTTTGGTCTCTGTAGTCAATTTCCCTGTTCATGACAACAGTACAGGGGGGTGAATTTTATATGATATATTATATTTACATTTGATAAAGGCTTAAAGTTATGCGTGACGGGCTGTCTGCAGATGGTGTCCTCAGCTTCTCATTCAGATACTGCCCTCGTTCCTCCACATCTCCAATCTCTCATCCAAATTTGGCCACTTCTTGCTCCAAAAAACTAAGATGGCATCAGCCAAAATACCAAACAGTTCACCAAAATGGGTGACTTCATGGTCGCTACATTCTTAATTTTATACAATCTATAGTTTAAAGGCACTGTATCTGAATGTGCATTTCCCTGTGGATTGAGCATTTTGATACTTGTAGTGTATTTATATATGACACCTACACCTGCTTTATAATAAAAAGACGTGGAAATCTTACTATTTACAATATATGAACGTCATTTTGGGAAGTGAGAGCATTGTTGCGAGGTGACTTAAAGCAAAAATGGACATTAGATGGATGGACACTGACTGCTAATACCTGTTGCTTAAAACCTGTGCGAGAAGGAGAAAATATCTAAAAAATATTAAAACACTGTAGACTCAGATTGGGACAAAGTTTGCGGGTCCTAAGAGCCAAGGGTTTTGTGTGACTGACCTGCAACGTACGTACCCACACATACCCACACACACACACACACACACACACACACACACAGGACAGTCCCATGCTATGAGTTTGTTTGAAATAGTTGCTGTCACATTCCACAAGCTAATTCCTCTGGGGTACAGGTCATTACAACGGGAAAACCAGAGGAAGCACTAATTCTCTTACAGTGGTTTCATACACACACACACACACACACACACACACACACACAGACACAGTGTTGAGTTTCTATCCTAGTCAGACTCACATGAGGAGGATGTTTCTCTTGCACACTGGCAACACATACTGTACTTGCGCGCGCACACACACACACACACACACACACACACACACACACACACACACAGAGGGCAGTTCCGCTTCATGGGCATTTAATTGCAGGCTTGTGTCCAGCCAGGACACGATGTCCCAGGGTTATTTCTCCACAGGCATCTGAGGGGGCACCATCACACTGTCAGGACCAATCACCTGTAAGAGTAACTCTACTGCTCAGATACACCTGCATATTCTGCACACATATGTGCACACACACATTTACTGTGCTGTGGAGTGCTCGCACACACTGTCACACTCACACACACACACACACACAGACACACACACAGACACACACAGACACAGACACAGACACACAGACACAGACACACACACACACACAACACATGTAGCCTACATTCAAAGTCACGTACAGATGCACTAACAAGGGATTCAGTAGTGGTGGAAAATTCTAAGGAACTTTTTGCGGTAATTAAAATGGTAATGGTCGTGTTGTCATGGTAATGTCAGAAAAGGTCAGGGGGTTCACAGTTTTCCACAACAGTTCAGGTTTTCCTCCCTGGGTCTCGAGTGTGTATCTTCTTAATTCAGGCCTCTGGGCAGCTTTTTACTTAGTACTGTAATGGCACTTTTTTAATACCTCCCTCTAATTCCATCCACCAGTTTCTTTTTGCTTTTGCCTGCTTTGCATACACTCATCTTTTTTTAAAATTAAGTAATACTGTAAAACGCAATTTAAACATCTGAAAACTTGTTGTGAGCACAGAAGAGGAGCTCAATTGTCAAAGCTCTAAAAAGCCTGTCAGTCTATGAAAATGTTGTGAGTCATATTCACTTAATGAGTGGAAGGTGTAAGTCATTATTCCCCAATTAAGCGTGTTTTACTTTGGGTAAAGATAGACACTGTATGAACGAGACAATAATGATTGATAAATGAATATAAATACAGCTGCACACATTTAAAAATCACCACTGGTGCGTGACCACACAAGTCAGCTGTTGTTGTTTTTCTTTGCTTGATTCATAATTAAATGTCTACACGATACCCCGGGTTTCATGATCCCCAGAACTGTAAAACTAATATGCTGTTTCAAATCAGCGGAGCACACATTGTTATGAATTCTTATTGAAACAAGGTTTCATTCCATAGCACAGAAGCATTTGTGGGGGGTTTTCTACCCATCAGACAGACTGCTGCATAACACTGATAACAAATGATGGAAAATAAGCTGAAACGAGTCTTCTATATTTGGTCAATGCAGAGTAAATTGACTGTGACTAAGTATCAGCATCACTGATTATCATACACCAGACTGACTGCTATCATTAGGCAATCAGTTTCTAAATTAGCTGTTGTAACACCAGACACTAAGATATACAGACACACAGGCACGTAATATACAACTGAAATAATATTTCTGTCAAGTGTTAGTCATCACTATTTTTTTTTGCTCAGAGGACCACCCTGTGGGGAGCAGACAGATAACAATATGGAAATATGCTCATACTAGATGCATTTGAATTGGCATAAAGTGCTTAAATTTCAACTAAACAATGTCAGAATTCAGTCAGTGAGTTAACGCGAGAGATTAGATTATCAGGACATGAGATCTTAAAGGGACAGTTCACCCCAAAATCAAAAATACATATTTTTTCCCTCTAACCTGTATTGCTATTTATCAGTCTAGATTGTTTTGGTGTCAGTTGCTAAGTGTTGGAAATATCGGTAGTAAAATTGTCTGCCTTCTCTCAAATATAATAGAACTAGATGAAACTCAAGATAATCCACAGACCTTGTTGTGAGCTGTTTCATGTAGGACAAAGTGTGCATCTACTTGACACTGTTAGCTCCCCTGAGCTAGCTAGCGTTACAGCTCAACTGAGGAGGACGCCATAAATGTTTACATCTTGTACTGTCATGAGCCTCTTGTCCATGAGTAGATGCACACGTCCCTCTGCACCTTAATAAAGTTGGACAGTGTAGTTTGGTAGAAGGAAAATAGTTCCGACATAAAACTGTTCACAACAAGGTCTGTGGATTATCTTGAGTAACCAAGTCATGATTTCTGAAAAGGGACATTTGAGTTTCTCAAATTTTTCAGAGCTTTGAGCACCACAAGCCGAGTGCCATCTAGTTCCATTATATTTGAGAGAAGACAGACATCTCTACGGTTGATTTCAACAACACTCAGCAACTGACACGAAAACAATCTAGTCTGATACATAGCACTACAGGTTAGAGGAAAAATATGTATTTTTGATTTGGGGGTGAACCGTCCCTTTAAATTACAAGCTGACTGTTATGACTATGCAATGAAAAACAAAGAGACACCAGATCGAGGAGATGCACACATCATTAACAACCTGGGCACAGAAAAATGTTGTTTCCTCAGCGCTTCTTTGGCGTGGGTAGAGGTGCTAAATAGCACCACTGGCAAATACAGAACTTTCTTTGTATGGTTCTTTACAGGTTCTCTACTGGTTCCTCATGATTAGTTTACTTTAGTTTAGTTTAGTTAACTGGGGAAAGAATAAAAACAGTATATTAAAATAGCCTACAAACATAGAGGATAATACATTGAAACAGTGGCTCTTAATGTTTTAGCACGTGCATGAAATTAGTACAGTTTTGAAGAGGTAATATATTGTGTTTCTCAGTGAGCATGCAGTACAAGATTCTGAATCTTTTAAGCCACATTTTGTAAGAAGTTAGTAAGAATCATCATCATTTTTTTTTTTTAAAGTAAAGGTGTTATTTAGAAGCATATTTACTCATCCATGGTATTATCTGGCATCATTCAAGGAGCCCAGGCTAAAAAATTTAAAAACAATGTAGTACTATATGTCACCTCTAATGGTTCTAGCACTGTATAGCACCTTTAAATATGGGTGACATGACTCAAACAGGTTTTCAAGTATTTTTAAACCTTAAACTGTAAAATGAACTCAACAATGGTCAGATAAAGGTAAAGTAACGTGTATAAATACCTTCTTTAATATGGCCTACTACAATATATCATCAAACATCAGGGCATCATTAAGTTTATGTTGAACTGAACAGCACGATCTGCACGCTGTAAGAGAGCTGGGACAAATCTGGGCTGTATGTCTGCCCACGCCAAGCAGTAGGTGTTTGGACAAATTTAGACAGGTGAGGCGAGACTCTCATTATGCACGCGCACGCACACACACACACACACACACACACACACACACACAAACTGTATGTGCATGTTGTAAGCATGAAACTTGCACATAAATACACATCACAACCCACCCACACACACACTCAGTCAGACACAAACAGCCACACACACAGTGTCTATCTTTAGCTGCATAAATAGGCGTGTAATTAATGTTTAGATGTTGGAGTCATGAGGTGGAAACGTCAACATTTAAACTGCTATTAATTTCTCATCAGGGGCTGAGAGACATCGAGACGGAGCATGGATGGAAAGAGAAAGAAGGAGAGCGAAACCGGTGGAGCGTGAGAGATGAATGATACCAGATCAGTGTTCATAATGAGGGCGGCTACTCAGGAGGTGGAGTGGCCGTCAGCTCATCAGAGGGTTGGTGGTTGGATCCCTGGCCCCTGTACTTCACATGTCCAAGTGTCCTTGGGCAAGATACTGAACTCCAAACTGAGTGTGTGTGAAAGGGTGAATGCTGGCTTGTGTTGTACAGCACCTTGAGTGGTTTCTTAATGCTGCAAGCAACATAGCAACAGGCTACAGGTCATTTTCAATGGAAGCTGGTGACATGAGGCGGCAAACTGACCCCCAACACTTGTTGCTGCAGATGCGGATGATGCACCACAAATCAAAGTTGAGCTGGCACAACTTTTTCAGCGCTCCAATGACAAATGGAAGTGTCAGCCAATCATATGTTTTTGTTTCTGGCTGTGGTACTGTGTTATTCAGCTTAGTTAGCTGACTCTGCTCTGGCTTTATGTGCATTGCAGCGCACACAGAGATGCAGTGGGGGGGTGGTGAGGATAAAAGGGGCTTAAAACATTGATCAAAAGCATACAGTAGATATTTCACTGACCTAATACAAACTTTATATGACATTCAGTAGGGGTGCTTTGTGGCAAATAGCAGGCACACACACACAGCCCTGATGACGTAACAACGTAGCAAAACTTCAGCGGTGACTCTGTGATATTGTAGCTGGTCATGTTGTGGTGTGAACACAGCATAACACAAGGAAAGCACTATGTAAATTTAGTCTATTTACCATATTGATTGTCAGCTCATAAAAAGCAAGTTTGTTAGTAGTATTGAACACTGTGTAGACCACCCATTTTAATCCTGCCTCAACATCTCCAGGGCCTTCATTAGTCTAAACATCAGGCTGTGATTCATCCATTTGACTGTTCTGATCACCAGCACACACATTACTCCACAATCTTTAGCTCAACAAGTTGCCAACTTTGGTTTCAATCAAAGGGTGCACGCCAAACTTAAGACTGATTGCCTGTAGCTTCTCAAACAGCTGCCACTTTTCACTGCTAAATCTTACTTTAAGACAACATTTATAGTCTCCCTTTAGATTTACCTAACATGATGAGCTTATTTCTGCATATTTGATCACCTCATTCAACCTGGTTTAGTCCCTTCTTGCCTCCCTTCTTGTCTTCTCTGTAGAAACTACAACAGAAATAAGCATGTGTGTGACACTAATTAACTTCCGAGCTGAGACGGCTGAACAGCTGAATGAGTGGTTGACTGATTGTTTTTCTTTCAATCATGTTGATGCCTATGTCAACTTCCCAAACACCCCCACACATGAAAGTGATTATTTTCCTCTGTCTTACAGTTTTAATTTCAAGGAGCTGATTGTAAGGAACAAAACATTTTCTGGTAACAGGCCTTCTCAAGTTTAGAGGAGATATGTTGGTACCCAGAGAACCCACTTTCATTCAGATATTTTGAGGTGAGAGTTCAATGAACCTTTTTGAAAATGCCCATGCCAGCTGTTCCCTCGCCAAAATTAACCTAAATCTGAGGTGTTATTCAGCCCACAACCTTACAGGCTATGCCAACACAGTTGATACTAATGTATTGGTAGTTTCACAAGATACCACTAAGTTTGCTGGCTTAAAGAAAGTGCCACAACCTCTCCCTTCACCTTTCAAAATAAGAAGTCTGGTTTGAAGTCAAGACCATGGTAATATAGGTCAACATCCTCGAGCAAATAAGATGTGTTTGATTGTATAATATATATAAAAAAATTATATGAAAATATTAGGGGTGGGAATCATCAGAGGTGATTGATATCATGAAACTTAAGTCACGATACAATATAATTAAGTAGTTAAAGGTAAAGCTGTTTACACCTTCAGCAAAATAGACAGTCAAGTGTCAGGTGACTCATTATAATTGTCTCAGTCCAAAAAGGTTTAAGACTGAGAATACAGCAGAAGCACCTGGGCCTCTATAAAATACCGAGAGACCTGTATCACTGCCCTCCTCTATGGGGTATAGTAGTAGCAGACTTATGGCCAAATGATCACTTACCTCTAGACATGCAGTAATGTGTCAGCAGAAGTTGATGGGGACTTCTGAAACTCGGTAAACGTCCTCCCTCTCGGTGTGAGAAGCACCTCCCTGTGTCCTGCACCTCCACCCCTCCCTCCTCTCTCCACCCCTCTCGGTGTTATCCCACCGCTCCACCGGTGCGCTCAAAAGCGGGAGCGCAGACTGAGCAGAGTGGATGCGTGAGAGCTGACAGAGGAGCAGGAGACAGACCAGAGCAAGCTCTTTGCAGTGGCATGTGGATGCAATAAAAAGTAGCCTTCTAGTGCCCCATCAGTGTCCGATCAGAAGATACAAGTATAGAGGAGAGGAGCGGAAGGAAAACGGAGCTCCTGTTCGTCCCCCCGCTTCAGCACCGCAGGGAGGAGACACGCAGAGGAGGAAAGATTCCCCTAAACGCAGTGAAAGCGTCGGATGAGGAGAAGAGGAGAGCGGAGGGCATTGGATAGGTAACAACAAGGAGTGAGTACACACTTACACACAGAAGTTGCTCTCAAACTTATGTCGCAGTTTAAGATTCACCACAGCTGCTCACACTTCAACCTAACATCATTCTGTAAAAAATGTTTTCCATGTCACATTAAAAACACACAACTCAGTAAATATTACATGACATTTTGAAGCTCGTGCAATTTCAGGGCCGGCCCTAGACTTTTGGGGGGCTTTAGCAGGATTTGATTTGGGGTCCCCTCCTCAGTGAAATGTGTTCTCATGGCACTGAACCAACTTGTGAATTGTAAGTATTAGTTAACATGGTTAGTTGTAAATTACCATAGAACTTCAGTTAAAAGCCTAGTCCAAATTAAATGCCTAGTCCCTTTTACTATACATTTTGACAAATAAACGCCTGTCTCAATTAGACGCCTGCTCTGGTTGCCAAGCAGCTCATTTTTTTCCCTATAGAAGTTCTTCGGATGTGTAAAACTGGGTTGTTGGCTACCTCAAATTATGTGTCCATTCCTTGATTACCCTGTAAGTTATTCATATTCCTTTGGTCCATAAGAGTCCTCAGATCAAAAGGGTTTTTCATAAGAATTAATCCAAGTGTGAGTGTGTTTTAACAGGGTAAATTAGTGGTGTGTGTGTGTGTGTGTGTGTGTGTGTGTGTGTGCCAGGTGCTGTAATCCTCGAGTGTTGTAACTCACTCTCTCTGATGTGCTGTCTGTCGGAGCTAGATCAAATGAATGATTCATAATTGATATATTACCTGGAGCCTCATTTTGAAACAAGTAATATGCATACTGGTTTAAATAAACAATTTGATTGTAGTTCCTGATCTTTGCCGAGCAACTGTTTTGTGTGAGAGGAATTAAAGGCCTGTCCCATATACAGGTCTGTTGGTTTCAGTGATTTAAGCAAATAATAGCCTGGGCTATTAATTGAAGTTTTACAGTATGTGTGCTCAAAGGCTAAAGTGAGACCTATTAGCATTTATACTATCATTAAATAGACTCCTCAGAGTGCTCGTTTTGTAAAGGGTGTAAATTATTTACTTAGCCTACCTAAATTGTCCATTTCGCCCGCCTTTAAGCTTTTTGTTTTGTCACAATTTGTCGGCAAAAATGGCACGAAATATTGACGGGTTTCGTTTGGAAGTTCAGTTTTGATTTTGTCTCTTGTTCATTAAAAAAAGTCTGTATAAGAGCAACTGATTACGTTGCTTAATAGGTGCTGGCGGCTCTATGAAAGCTGCTCCACTTGACTCTCCAACTGGTGAGAGCTGAAGGTGTGTGTGTGTGTGTGTTGCTGCATAGTGTGTGTGCGTGAGTGTGTGTGTATGATAGAGAGAGATTGTCTCTGACTCCAGCACCTCTGCTTTCTGCACAGCTGCACCGACTGCATGTTTGTTTCAATCCATTAAATATTTATGCAGCTAAAATATTTCAGCTCGTCACACAGCCAACATAAACAGTTCTTTACAACACCTAAACATCTGTTTCAGTTGTTACACTAACTTATTCTGATATTCTGGTACAAAACTAAATCCATCTCATCTCAGTTTCCTCTGAGATGTGTGTTGTTGTGAGCGAACACAAAAGGAGGTGGAGTGCTTCTATAAGATGACCCTAATCAACGATTATTTCATTTAGGTCACCAGCACATACTCTGTATGTTTTGGTCAAACCCTCATGTGGAAGCTTATCAGCTTGAGTGCTTTCAGTCTTTTTTCATTCTCATCCTAATAGCATTTTGTATGTCCAGTATAAAGGCTGAATCTTTTGAAGAAACAGACATACAGTAAATCAATGCTCGTTGTGGTTTATGTCAGTTTGTGGGTACAGCGTCACCTGTGACCTTGTCGTACAGCAACAGGAATATATTGTGGACTACAGAATTATTTGGAGGGCATATTATTTAGCATAATTTATTTTAATGAGGGGAAAAAAATCACAGTTTTACAATATAATTTGGTGGACCCCAGAAAGATTAGCGGTGCTTTAGGGCACAGATTCAAATTTTCACATCTCTCCTCTGCTCTACTGTCTGAGTGATCATGAACAGACTCCGCCTCCTGACCCTCCTCACCTCCTCTCTGCTGCTCTTTTCTCTCTCCCTCCTCACATACACACATACACACAAGCACACTCATGCACACATAGAAACACACATCCATACTCTGGGCCACAAGGGTGTCCAGGGGTGCCAGTAATATGTGGCTGATTTGTTATCATTACATAAAAAAATCAAACAAACAAGTAGCCCACTTACTAATGTTGTTGGCAAAATTTAAATTTAATTTTTAATCAGTTATTAGCCCCTGTTGTGGAGCACCTGGCACAATCTACTGCAGTAGGGTGTAATACTACGCACACCCAAAGTTAGCAGCTACGTGCCGTCATCTTCACCTTACTGAGATGACACCTTACTGCTCTGGGCTGTTTTAGTTTTGAAAACATAGTTATATGTAGACATTTATATGTTTATGGAAAATATTCATGCACATTTTTACCTGTCATGTAGCAGGAATATGGCTGTGTATGTTCATATACATGGACATACACAGCTGTAAGGAGCACAGTATTTTTTGTTGATAATGTAGAGTTAATCCTTTGTTTACACCGTGGCTCAGAGAAGTGTCTGCTCAGTAATGAAAACGCACTGCAATCAATATACAATAATCATATTATCATTTCAATTTTTCGGCCTAATTTGGCACACAAATCACATTCTCTGCACCTCAGCTCTCTTATGAGCACAGCTGGCGTGTAGCTCACAGCCAGGCCATGTTTCCATATACGAAACACAGCCGTTTATGGGCTTAATGAGTGAATGAATTAATTAAATATTAGAGTAATTTTTGGTATAGGTGTATTTAATAAATAGTTTAATTTAAAACCAATACAGAAGCTACATAAGATATGGAATTAAAAACGTATTTGTCCTTAAAATAAGCTGGTTTATTTTCATAAGAGTGTTCTTGTGTTTCTAGCAAAACCATGTGATAAAAATCATTGTGGCATGTCTTAAGTAACCTTACAGTGAACATGTCATAAATGAATAAAAATAATATACAGGGTCTTCTGATTCTTAATTAGTCTACAAAAGTTCTGCTCAGTCATGATTGTGGTGATTAGCACTGCCCCTTCACAGCAAGAGGGGTCCTGGTTGGATCCCAGGAGGGAGCCCTTCTGTGCGGAGTTTGCATGTGCTCCCTGTGTCAGCGTGGGTTTTCTCCAGGTACTCCAGCTTCCTCCCACAGTCCAAAGACATGCAGGTTAATTGGTGACTCTAAATTGCCCGAAGGTGTGAATGTGAGTTAAAAAAAAAAAGGTGTGAATGTGAGCATGAATGGTTGTCTGTCTCTATGTGTCAGCCCTGTGATAGTCTGGCAACCCGTCCAGGGTGTACCCTGCCTCTTGCCCAATGTCAGCTAATTCTCCTTTACAATGATTCACCACATGATTCTTGCAATCAATTTCAATTTCAATTTATTTGAAGAGGA
The DNA here is from genome assembly GCF_011397635.1 of Epinephelus fuscoguttatus. Classification (NCBI taxonomy): domain Eukaryota; kingdom Metazoa; phylum Chordata; class Actinopteri; order Perciformes; family Serranidae; genus Epinephelus; species Epinephelus fuscoguttatus. The sequence continues at coordinate 25,696,268 of NC_064753.1, read as the reverse complement.
CCATGCATATTAATGAATGATTGGTACAAATACATGACGTCATGTAAATATGCCAGATTTAGCTAGAAGCGTATTTCCATCCGTAGTCCTCACATTAAAAGACAGACAGACATACCATAACAGTTAAATCAACAACATGTAAAGTGCACAACAATATTAGCAGCAGTTATACAGTAGATTCAACAAGGGGCTACAGTAGAGAACTGTATGAGAGGGCTGATCAATAATTCATTCATGGGTGCAGATTTGATGAGTCAATAGCCATCCTTTAAGCTGTTTTTGTTAAAAGTAGTGCGAGTGGGACTGTCTCTGATTGAGGTTGGGAGACCGTTCCAGCCTGCACCGCCCTTTATAGTAAGGGAATTTTGACCTATAGAGGTTCGTCTGGACTGCACCTCGCAGTCCCCTCTGGAGGCAGATCTGGTACTGAGCGTGTTGTCTCTCTGTTTAAAAAAATCCTAGGCACACTCATTCTGCAATTCATTCATTTATTTTCTGTAACTGCTTATCCTGTCATGGGTCGCAGGTGTGCTGGGGCCCATCCCAGCTGACATTGGCTGAGAGGCAGGGTACAGCCTGGACAGGTCACCAGACTATCACAGGGCTGACACATAGAGGAAGCTGGACTACCTGGAGGAAACCCATGCTGATGCAGGGAAAACATGCAAACTCCGCACAGGGGATTCCCCATTCTGGGTTCAAACTAGGAACCCTCTTGCTGTGAGGTGACAATGTTAACCACTGCTCCACCCCTGATGTATATTCTCCGTACATATCCTCTCCATACTTACAGTAACATCAGTCTGATTTCAATGAAACAACCTTTATTGGCAAGGATGTGTATGACAATATTCCCAAAACAAATAAAATTGAGTCTAGAATGAAGACAATCAACGTTCAAGAGAAACTGTCTCCACTAAGATGTCTGTCGTCCCCTCTCTTTGACTGGACACAAATTACATCAGGACTGAATGACAAATGTAAAGCTGGGTTGTCTAATTTTCTTTGGTCATAAAACCTACCAACCTACCTACCACTTGACCTAGTAAACAGAATTTTCATTATAAAACAAAAACCATACCACACTTCCTACACTCGCCTGCTTAAAAGGAATGTAGAGGTAAAATAAGTTCATTCACAAACTACAACACTTCATCGCCCTCGTTCTTTATCCCTCACTGTCTCACCAGACAGATCAACCAGCTCCGTCTTCCTTATTCACCCCTGCTTCCTTATTTTCTTGTCTTTCAAACCACATCCATCCACTTACATTAAAGATGCATAAAACTCTCGTGGCCCTCTTTTCAGTGTACCTTTTATGCTCAGCTACTTACTGTATCTTATAAAAGCACGCACACACATTACACGCCCAAGTGTTGCAGCATGAACGGGAGAAAATGCCTGAGGACTAAATGCTGCTGCTTGATTCATGCTCTCACCAGTGTCAGGATTTAGAGGCCATTTCAAGGCCTCGTCTGTGATTTATTTATAAGGACTTCTAAAATTAACAGCTGAAAGTGTTTGACTGGAGTAAGATCGCAGAGACAGGGAGGGGGAACGTCGTGGAGAAGAAACCTCTCAATGCCATTTTCCCGTTTTTCTCTCACAGTGGCAGCTCCAGACTTATTGGACCCTAAATCCGCCACTCACAACACCAAGCCCCGCCTCTCCTTCTCCACAAAGCCAATCACACTGACTCCCCGGGAGGAGAGTGAGGTGAGAGAAAAAAGAGCCAAGTCCAGATTTTAAAAGTAACTCTTTAAATCTATTTATCCACAAGCTGGTTTTTCCACAGTGGTTGTTTCAGGAGACCTCCTGTATGTATGTGGGTTGATTGCTCAGTTGTAGTGTTTACGTAGGTGGTTGCCACAGTGATGAAATGGAAGACGGTGTCAGCCATCTTTCTTTTGGTGGTTCTGTACCTGGTGATTGGAGCAGCAGTCTTCAGATCCCTGGAGCAGCCTCATGAGAGGTAGGCAGGTTCAATTAATCACTTCCTGTCTGTTTGCCTCACGACCATGAAAGCCATCTATCCATCATCTATTCATCCAGTCATCCATTTATTAGTCCCTCCTCTGTTTCCTCTGAGACATTTCTTCATTGCCCCTGTAACCAGCATGTTTTTAGCTCAGTGTGAGGCAATATGGACGATTTATTATTATATCATTATTGACCACTTTTAAATCTTTATTTTATTGTGAAAATATTGAGAATCTTGTCTTTATTTAGGTTTTTAAGTGTAAATTGATTTGATTTTTAATTGCAATTTTTCACTTCTAAATCTAAAAACCCTTTGACAAAGGTACACAGTTACTAAATGACAATGATTTGTCTAAATACTTTATAAGGAAAAATATTAGTCCACGTGCTGGTGGATTGTGGAGTCAAAAGTATTATAGCCTTCTCTGAACGTATAAAAATGTTTAATGTAAAAATATATTCAAATGTGTGAATGTAAAAATGTTTTCATCAATTAAAATGTTTAAATGTGTAAAAAATATGTGAACAAATAGATTTAATCTTTGAATCCATGAGGCCCTGTGTCCACACAGCATTTTTCTTTAGCAGAAAAGTGCTGGCAGGGCGCTGGGGAGCACTTCATCCCAGCATGTCATTGAAAAAAGTGCTGGTAGCACTTTTTTAATGACATGCTGCACGTGGGTTTTGTTTCTAAGACAATATCTTGAGGCTAACATTAGCCAGGTAGCTAATGCTATATTAACAGAGGGTTGACCACACAGTCAACTTCAAGCTTACAAACCGAACAGTGATAACCAAACACATGCAGTTTAACTAAAACAGCTCAAACTAATTTCCTCATGTGTATGTGTGCGTATGATTCATAGGTACAACTCGTTCGAAATTTGGTTCAGTATTGAGGGAGGCGGATGCAACCGGGAGTCGCGAAACGAGCCAAAACGGTAATGGGGGCAAATGTGTCCCGTATAAGTTTGTGCATTAAAAGTGCTTTTTTTCGCCACTGACCGGTTCAGATCGCCAGTGCTATCTCTGTAAATAGCATACTAAGCATTTCCCTTACCTCTGGGCTGTGTGATGTCACGAGCTTTGCTCCACTGTGCCTGTAGCTCTCTCTACTCGTGGGACAGCCGTTTTCTTGAGGAAGAGGTGTTTTGGGATTGGATGTCTTCTCTTCTTCGGCTGGCAATAGTCATCTTGGGAGAAGCGAGCACTGCAGACCTGATGGTCTGCAAGGCGCAGTGTCTGTGGATCCATTTGTAGCACAACTAGCCACAGCTTCAGCATCTCGCCGTCCGACAAAGGCAGCCTATGAAAGCTGTACGGGGTGTTGCGCGACATCCTGTTCTACCAATTTTAGAACAAGTTGTACCTATGAATCATACGCACACATACACATGGGGAAATAGAGCCCAGGTTGAAAAATACCGAAGTTATCCTTTAACTATCTCTTTAAAACCAGACCAATATTAAGGTTCTCTTTTGAAAGTGCTTATGTTTGGGAAGTACTGAGCATTCCACTGGATAAACGATACTTGGATTTTACTGCACAGGATGTGTCAGAGTTTATGAATACGTAAATATGTTTTCCGTGGAGGCATGTGAGAAAAACAGTGTTTTCTTCAAGAACTGTAGATAACACAAAATAATTTATTGATTCACAAATGGTCCTTTTTGGGGGGAAGTTTTCATTTAAGTAATACCACTGTAGTAGAAAAAACAAACATTGAACTCCACTGCAGTATAGACGTGAACCTGCTAGTTTGCTTTCACTGAATGTCTTAAAGCCAAAATTTCACACGTCTAGTACTTTTCACACAATTTAAACAAAATCAGCACTTTTAAGTGAAGGAGAATTTTCTGTACAGCCATCAATTATTGACACTAACTGTTTTGAATTATGAGTTTTGAGAAGGGAGGACTGTATCACAGTTAAGCCTCACATACTTCATCTCCTTTCTCTCTCCTAGCGCCCAGCGTTTGGCCATCCTGTCCCAGAAGCTGGAGTTCCTATCTAGACACTCCTGTGTCAACCAGACCCAGCTGGAGGAGCTGGTTAAGGTGAGCCTTATTTCATATCCATGGGTGGTTTATGAGACAATGGGCCCCTGGGCACAGACATGCAAAGGGCCCCACCACCTCTCCTACAAAGGAGGAAGATACTCAGACTTGGTGGTAGTTTTGCATCTCTTTGTCATCATTTTGTGTCTCCTTGTGGTTGTTTTGTGTTTTTTTGTTGTCATTTATGTCTCTTTTGAGTGGTTTTGTGTCTTGGTGCAGTGGTTCCCAACTGTTGGCTCAGTCCAAAAGTGGGTCACGGGTTCATTCTGAATGCAAGTGACTCACAAACATGTCAAGTTTTTAAAAAAACACACTTTATTTTTAAGTACAGTGAATTTCCAGCACAGAGCTTTTATTTTGAAGTGCCACGTCCTGCTGTAGAGTGAGTGAATAATGGACAGCTACTTGACAGAGACACAAAACTAGCTTGACAATATGGCCAAATGCAAGTATGACACTGAATGTATTAAACTGCATGGGCTTTGAACTAATGACCAAGAAGAAATCTGGACCCTTTGGCTGGACCAGCTGGGAACCACTGTATTAGTGGTTGTGTTGCCCATTTTCGTGGTTATTTTTTGTGTCTTTTTGTGGTTCCTTTGCATCGCTTTGTGGTTATTTTGACATTTTGAATCAGCACACTAAGCACGAACTACACACTGAGAGTATAAATGAAACACACTTGCTTTTTCTCTTACAGGGCACAGCAGTTTGCCATATGGTTTTGTCATACATGTAGTAAACACTTATACACACAGGTATCCAAATGTGTAAAGTATAGATGTTTATTCCAACATAACACACTATCAATACAAATAATGTAAGTAAACTCATTATTTTTCACATGTTATTAGTATGGAAAGGTAATTAGCAAAATGGTGTAGCAATGTAGAGATCAATGCTCACAGTTTTGCTAGAAGTTTGTTATCAAACTGCAAACTGAGTGTGAAGCAGAGAACGTGCATTCCGTGCGGCACGCTTGGTACGTGCGTTGGCTGCAAATGTTATGTAATGGTTTCAGAGACAGTGCTTTAATAATTACTGTAAGTGTATAAGCACTCAGGAAAAACTTTGAGTAATGTGTGTAGTGTACTCAGTTGTAATTGAGCTCAGCGGCGGTGCTTTCAGCACCATGGACAGCTCATGCTGCTTCACAGAAGTAGAAGGAAGAACTGTGGCTGTCTTTGTTTTTGTTAGTCTGGTCCTGCTCCCATTCCTGAACTGTAAAACCCTTCAGGGACTCGTGCATTCACCTTAATGCACTCTCTTTGACAGCACCCGATTTTCACCTCGCACACAGTCGTCTTAAGTTTTAAATATTTTCATCTTTAATTCATGAGACAGGCAGGCACACAAACACACATTCCTGCCTGCACTGCCAGAAGAAACACAAGGCTCCAAAGCACCTGCTTAAATGTTTCATAGTAATGTTATTTACTGCAGCAAGAAAGTTACAATGTGTGTGTTTTAACCAGAATTTAAGAGTGTCTGCTGGCTTTGATAACTGTTAATCTGAGCACAAATCTCTCTCCCCCCCTCCAGCAAGTTGTGTCTGCTATCCGTTCAGGAGTGAACCCTGCAGGGACGCTGACCAACCACAGCAGCCTGTGGGACCTGAGCTCTGCCTTCTTCTTCGCTGGGACTGTCATCACCACCATCGGTAGGACACACACACACTAAAAGTTTGCAGCTTTAACATTGCACTTGATAAGAGCATGGATGTGAATGACATGCTACATTTGGCTGTCATAGTAAGATCCTGTGATTTGACTCTGAAGGAGGATATAGCCAAAGTTTTTATGAAGCAATTTGAGGAGCATTTGAGGATTGACATTATATCGATATGGCACACTGATTAACAAGAACATCAAAAAATGTCACTTCATATCAAAAGGGTGCCGACCCCTGATTTAGACCATCATAAGTACAGGCAAATTAGATTTTCTGGTGTGAATGTTTATTTGTCTGATGTGTCACCCTCCTAATTATGTTTAATGACATAAATTCAAATAATTTCAAGTCATTTCAGGTTAGTAAATGTTTATGTATGCACACACTCCTCAGAATAAACCTGTAATAGCCACTTATGTAACCTGCTGCTGTGAGAAGTGGAGCGGTCACTGACTCTGTGTCTCCTTCCTGGATATAATCAAACTAGTACTCAGTTATGTTTCCATTCATTTACAGTGTGTGCATGATTTGATTATAAAAGTTACGTAACACATATAAACACAAGCAGACAAACAGTGTTTCATCTCACCTGTTGCTTTGTTATATTCGAGTATGTGATCACATGGCTTACTTTGCTGTGGACACTGAATTATTAATCGGTAGTTTCATTAACTACGATGAATGTTTTCACTGTTGTGGGGGTATAAAATGATGATATATATGTTCTCAGTCTCATAGGTGTAGATTTTGGGGGTGGTAGTTGGACACGTCCCTCTCAATATTAGAATATATGCTTTTGACCCCCAGTATAGCAGCATTAAAGTAGCAGAGGTCTTTCATTCTGACAAAAGTGAAGACATTCGCATCATAAGTTGATGTGACAAAAGGAGCAAATTGGTGCATAAAGCTGGAAATTAAGTGTTTAATGCTCAACTTTTTCTGGCAGAGGAGCCCCAACCCTGTTTCATATGCCTCCTCTCTGTCACTGAAACAAAATCTACACCCTTGCTCAGTCTGTTATTTCTTTCTGTCCTCTCTGCAGGTTTTGGGAACATCTCTCCCCACACAGAATGTGGAAGGATCTTTTGTATCATCTATGCGTTGCTGGGGATACCTCTGTTCGGCTTCCTGTTGGCTGGTGTAGGAGATCAGTTCGGCACCATATTCGGCAAGGGAATCGCCAGAGTGGAGAAAATGTTTGTGGTGAGTCTGGAGTAACATACAAACACGTAGGGTGAACAGATGCGCAGATACTTCACCTCACAGGAGAAGTCATATAAGTTTATAGTCTGCAGGCGGAGAGTCTGTATAAGCTCCCCTGAATAATTTACATCAAAGCACTCTGGACAGTTTCCTCACCCACAGCTTTTAGATCATATTTACAAAAGGCAGACATCTGATTTAACTACCAGGTTATGTACTGATCCTGCTTAATTTTCTGGTGGGAAATCATTTGAGTTGTTTATTAGAGAAATCAATTCAATTCAAGCCATGAAAAAAAACACCTGCTACAAAACGCAAAAAACCCCCATTGTAACCCACCTGTTTTCACTTGCTTTTAATTCAGTCTAAGGCTGCTCTGTGGATTTTGTAAAGTCTCCCCTTAAATAATTTCTAATGTCCTCTCACTGTTTTTTAAAAATCTGTTGTCGCCTTTAAAGCTGGTTGTAAAGCCACACAACAGTAGGCTGGTCTTTAATCAGCTGACGTCAGGACTCAAACAGAGCGTATAAAGTCTCTCAGTCTTGGGTCCAAACTCAATGATGCTGTTGTTGAACGATGCATTTTCAGGTTGATTTATTTATTTGTCAAACTGTCTGAATCTTTCGTTAAAGACAGTATAACGAAGATGAGATGGATCAGGCTAAAGGTGAGGCCCCAGTATTAACGCGTTGTAACGAGCCTCCAGATCCTAATAAGAGAGACAAAGTTTGTTAGTTCTTAAAGCCGAAGCTGCTGTGATTACTTTGCTTACTAGTCTTGAATGAAAGGAGCAGAAATCTGAATCCAGACTGTGTAATTCAGAATGATTTGCTCGTCGAGCCGCTCTCAGGGCACCCAAGGGACTCTGTAATGAATATTATGATTACGGCTGAGGACAGAGGACAAAAGTTCATTGTGTAATTTTGTGTTTGTGTGCATGTTTGTCAAAGCCTTATTGCTCTGTGCCCAGACCGTGTGGCACGGCAGCATTATCCTCACTGAATACTGTAAACGTCTTTTCTTTTCAACTGCACCCAGGGGACCAATTTGTGGAATAATGCTATTACGGCCTGCAGCATCTGTCTGTTTTACCATTTCACTTCAGAAACAGTTGTCGGTCATTCTTCCACTTTGGGCCAGACTGAAATATCTCAATGACTATTGGATGGATTGCTTTAGAATTTGTGCAAACGTTCGTGCTCCTGAGAGGATTAATACTACTGATTTTGGTGATACTCTGATGTTTTCTTTGTGTTTTGAGTTAAATGTCTGAACAATTATTGGATGAAAATTTGGCAAGTCCATCTTAGGATGAACTTGATTATAATCACTTTGGTGACCCTCTTGACCTTTCAGTTAGCGCCATTTAGTGTGGTGATTTGATTATCAGATCAAATAGCAAAACTCATGACATTCAAATCTGTCTCAGCTATACTTTGTGTTTAATGCTAAATAGCAAATGTTAGCATGCTAAAGCAGGATGGTGAAAATGTTAAACATTATACCTGCTAAACATAATTATGTTAGCATTGTAAGTTAGTATTCTGATATTAGCAATCCTCACAGAGCCGTTAGCATGACTGTAAACTCTTGGACCCACACACATGCCACATCTCTTACCATCTGGAAAATGTGGGTGCTGCTCTTGTGCCAGGTTGAGGGAGTTCCAGGGGTCCTCAGAAACATGAGGAATAGTTTATTTCCACAATTCAATTCATTATAGAAGTGAGCCTGATGTGAGTAAGAGTTGTAAGAGTGACTATTCTGATCAAAGGTTTCACTTCCTCCACAGCCATCTCCTCAATTGTAGTTGACAATGGTCTTTATCATATCTAACAACCAAAATCTTTTCAGGTGGATGTGCCTGAAGCAAAATTTTATCAAGTGGAGTCAGACGGATCTAATGTGCATCAATTTAGTCGTTCTTGACATGAAAAAGGTTGAGTACCATAGGAATGACCCCAGCAAGGGACGTATTTTGGCATAAAAATATATATTGGATCTGGTTTCTCTATGCCAAAGAGGCAAATAATTAGGCTTTACAGTACAGCTTTGTCCCACTCACATCCAAAGATCTTTAACAAATGATAAACACTGAGGACAAAAGCTTCATGTACGTTTGCAATGATGGCAAACAGACCAAACAGATCAGATCTCTATAGAAGTTGTAAAGGTGCCTGTTGCATCATATTACTCATTTCATCTTCCCCTCTCTGTCTCCTGCAGCACTGGAACATCACTCAGACAAAGATCCGGGTCATCTCCACCCTTCTGTTTGTGCTGTTCGGCTGCCTGCTGTTTGTGGCGCTCCCAGCAGCCATCTTTAAACACATCGAGGGCTGGTCTGCGCTGGAGTCTCTGTACTTTGTGGTCATCACCCTGACCACCATAGGATTTGGAGACTTTGTGGCAGGTACAAACACAAAGCCGGTGATTGAATGTGAGCACAGACGGACATGTTAAACCTGTTTGTCTCTCTGCGTCATGCCTGTACGTCTCACCCAGTCACTGTTTCTGTCTCCGTGTGTATAGGTGGCTCAGAAATAGAGTACTTAGATTACTATAAACCAGTTGTATGGTTCTGGATTCTGGTGGGACTTGCCTACTTTGCTGCCATCCTCAGCATGATAGGAGACTGGTTCAGAGTCATCTCCAAGAGGACGAAAGAAGAGGTATGAGACTCCTTCATTCATCGCCTCCTTCGTATTTTCTTTTGCAACGTCCTTTTGTCACTTGTCGCTTTTTCTCCCGACCTGTTAATCTATCAGTGCAAACGTTTCCACCCTCTCTGTCTCTTTAAGTACAGTGACACACAGGTTATTCCTCCTACCCGGTTGCAGTGCCATGCCTCTGCCTCAACTTTTGCCCTCAGCTTAACTTCATTTCAATGATAAGACTGTTTTCTAATCCAATCCACCGTCTGCCGCCCAAACACATAAACACTTAAGTCTTATGCCATTACCATGAGCATCTCCAGAGGGAGCGTGAGAAAGAGGTCATTTGGACGATGTGTGATGATGTCCCTATCAGAAAATCTATCTAGGAGTGTGTGTGCTCTGAATATAGCACAAGTTATGCAAATACATTGTTTCTAGGGGGGAACATCTGTGAGTTTTCGCAGGCACTCTTAATTGAAACTCTGGCAGAATAATACAGGTGATACTTTCCTTGTAAGTAGAGTTCACAGGTGTTTATGTTTTAGTGAGAGGTGAATGTGAATAAAGATTCAGTCACAGTTCTTAACTAAGAAACACTTTCTCATAGAAGAGCTTCAGGGAACAAGGTTTGACAAGAACAGGCTGACATGACATGGTGTGCCCGTTAGTTAAACATAATTAGTTGAGTGATATTGGTTTGCAACTGCTCAGTGATGGTGTATGATGCATTGTATGCTTGTGTGTGTGTGTGTGTGTGTGTGTGTGTGTGTGTGTGTGTGTGTGTGTGTGTTCATCAGTGCTCCCCATGCGTTCTCTTGCTGAAGTCCTGCTGTGATACCTCATCATCTTACTGGCCTGTAAAAGTGTGTGTGTGTGTGTGTGTGTGTGTGTGTGTGTGTGTGTGTGTGGTTATCGTGAGGCAGAACTAGAGGCAATATTTGAAGTGTGTTTTCATCGCACTGAGTCCTTTGTTGCCCTGAGGTGAGACCTGAATGGCTGCTGTCCCATTTTAATGAGATATAGACCCAAAACTGAAGCATGTGTCCCATTGAGTCATTTAATTATCCTGGTCAACAGGTTTTTTGCTTCAGCTCTTCCTTTCTGTGTGTCAGTCTGCCTTTTTCTTTTTTGTCCCCGTGCTCATCTGCTAGTGGTTTGTCAGCCTGCTGTTATTGTGGTTTTTAGAGGAAGACGTGGATTTACTTGCTGTTTCATTAGGAATTAAATCAGAAGCAATACTGGGAAACCTGACTGTATTCATTAGTAGTAACTGGTCTGTCATTGTGCCCTAGGTGTCTTTATACTGTTTTTAACATTCGTAGAAAAGGTACAAACCATACTGTACAGTTCGCCTTCAGCTGTTCTCTCCTGTTACCTGTACTTAAAATGTCAGGGGTAAAAACATTTAGTGATAACGCAGATCCTTTTTATTGAGGCGTTTCATAGCCTTGCGTCACAGTTGTTAAACTGAGTAAAAAACAATACAATGTAGGGAGTAAAACTGTTTTCACTGAGTGAGGTGTTTCATTCATTTAGATTCAGTGTGACAGGACACTCAGTTCCTGAAGAATATAGAGTTGTCTACCTAAGGTCATTTTTAATATTCAAATATTTCAGTTTTCAGATGATTAATAAGCATCAATGAGCTCTCTTCAACATAATGAACGTCTCTGCTGTACATACTAATGCTATTTTGTTGTTTTAAGGTGTACTCAGCTGTGTGTGAGTGTGAGGGTGTGTGTGTGTGCGTCACATTTTCCATGGCTGATTAATACTCTGTGCAGTCCTGTCTAGTTGCAGATACATTGTTTCAATGTAATTGAGTTGACTTCCTGGTCAGTGACGTCCTCACTCCCTGTTTCTCTCTCGCTCGATATTTTCTCTTTCAAACAAAAAAATGTCACAAACTGGTTCACTGAATGTGACAAGCAGGGAGTCCACACAAAATATTAACTTAAAACAACCATAGTTTATCAAACTATGACTAACTCAAGTGAACAATGGAGAGTGTAGATCAGCAAAGTCAGTAATGAAAGCATGGATCATGCATGGATGTGTGTCAGGTGTGCTGAGGAGGTGTTAAATGTTCAAAACCAAAAAGGCAATGATGCAGGGTACATGTCTGCTGCAGCAAAGGAGAGCAAGTTAACACATGGGGAAGCTTTCATAGCTGGCAAGGCCTAGGTGAGCTTAATCAAGCCAATGATCCCCCCATGTTAGCAGCACCGTGATGCAAACACACGAGGCCCCTCAGCAGCTAACCCAGAGTGGGCCCCTTCCTGCAGCACACTGCAGGTGATACTTATCATCTTTCATAGTGAGGATACTCATCATTTTACACGCACAACGATCACTTTAGATCACTGGACACAGATCACTGTGCTGAGTAACTGTTGGAGCTTTTTAAACATGACAAACTATAAAGTGTCACAACTGCTGTTAAGCTGTCAGGAGCACACCAGGTCTCCTTTACCTGATGCTGAAGCTGTTGGGGCACATGGTGGTCTCTCTTTAATCTGATGTTAACAGTACTGTGGTCTTTGCCTTATATAGCCCATTCTTCCTGTCGATCACTGTCTTTACAATCCCTGTTTTATTTCATTTCATGTTACTGACAGTGTCATGAAAACAGGAATTATTTGCTCAGCAGTGTGTAAGACAGTTTCAAGAATCCAACCTGCCATCCATGTGTATCCTCTGTGCTCTCTGCTTACTTCACTCTCTGTGCCTGTCATTGCAGGTAGGAGAGATCCGAGCTCATGCTGCAGAGTGGACGGCCAACGTCTCAGCAGAGTTCAAAGAAACACGGCGACGTGTTAGTGTTGAGATCTACGATAAGTTCCAGCGTGCCACCTCGATTAAACGCAAACTGTCCTCTGACTTGGGATCCAGTCCTGGCCCTGAGCTCACTCTGCCGAAGAGGACCGTGTTGGTCAATTTCAACGATGAACGAGACAGAAACGAGAGGGAGGCTGGGCAGCAGGGCCTTGTGACATCTCCGTCTAGAAATGGCGGTTTGCTCATCAACGGTTTGGACCCAGAGAGAGGAGACAACTCAGTCACTGAACACCTCAAGTAGAAAGAAGACAATCAACACCTCTCAAGATCTTTCCAGTCGTCATCATAGGAGGCATCAGTGCTGAGAATTAAGTTTTTTATTCACAAAGGAAATAATAATGAGAACATGGTACTTTGTGACCCCAGCAGGGACACCATCACCCTGCAGGGATGTAAGCCTTGTTAAAAAATACCTTGGATTTTTGACAACGGGACACTTGTCACCACCCTCACCCTGCCAGTGAAACAAAGAGCAAGAAGAAGAACATCCAGAATATGAACTGTTCTTGTTGAAAAAATGCATTTACTGGGTGTCTGTCAACTAAACCTCACTCAGATCTTGGAGTAAAGCAAAGTCATCCATAGATGAAGATTCAGGATCGGTTAAAAATGTTCTGAAGGTCAAAGGAAATTGACATTTCCACACACTGCATACATAAAATTACAGCATTCGGTGAACTAATATGCTCATAGTGCCTGTCTGTGTTTGCAGCAACCCTGTATTTTACATTTTAGACAATTTATGATACATATTATGACACAGATTTACAACTTATGAACAGTTTTCTTTTAATTTAATTTTCTTTCTTGATTAGACAGTTGATAGTATAGAGGCAGACAAGAGCCATGGGGGGCCATAGAGAAAGAGGGGGATGTGGCATGTAACAGAGGTCCTCGGCTGTGATCAAACCTTGGACGGTGCAGTTATATGGTGTTTGGCTTTACCCCTCAGCCATGTTTTTAAGAAAGACATCGCTGTCTGCCTTTTGAATGCAGAATGACACTGACAATCACAGAAGACTGAACTGAAACAATAAATGACATGTAAGAGATGATACTTGTATGGTTTACAGATCCTCGTACTCAATGGTTCCATCAAATTAGCACCCACGGATGTTGTAACATACTTAATGTTAAGTTACATAGGTTAGGTTTTGGAAAGTAGTTACATAGGTAATGGTTAGGAAAAGAAACATGGTGATGGCTGAGCTTAATTTAAAACACTTTTGACTTGGTTTCACTTGGGACACAAACACTGCTCTCCTGGGGGAAAGTCCTGTGTTGTTTGACCACATCCACCATCCCAATCTGCATCCTTACACAGAATTTTTGTCTTTAAATGACTTCCTTCTTTACTCCTGTGAGCACATTAGTCACGTGATTGCAGCATTGACGATTACGTTGGTTTAAAAGATGATTTTTTTTGGCTTTTTGCCTTTATTAGATAAGACAGTCTAAGTGCGACGGGGGAGAGAGGGGTGATGGCATGCAGCAGGGGGACACAGACTGGAATTGAGCCTGCATGTGTGCCGCTGTAGCAAGGACATTGCCTTAGTATATGGGACACCTACTCTACCCACTAAGCACCCCGATTATATGGGTTTTAGATGAATTACTGGCTTGTGATTACGTGGGTTATATACAAATTGTGGCGCAGTACTTTTCGTAGGAATACATACAAAGAGTGCATGACAACAGCCTGACATGGAGGGATGTGATATCAGATTTGTAAAAATTACAGAAGATGATGAACTTCAAGATGGAGGCCTTTGAAGCAGAGAGACGGATATTATGCTACATGACTGTTAAGAATGTAAAGACGTTGAGATGGTGAGATATGATTGTTGTTTGAACTACATGAGATGAAGCAGTGTGCTACTGAACTACAAAGATGGAGGACTGTGATGTTGATCAATATGCAAACTCTGAACAAAGTGAATCTCTACATTGAGCTCATATTCAAGACATATTTATCTGATTTCCAACCTGGGAGAAGTTGATAACTTACCAGAGAGAAATTTCACTCATGAACCAAAACTGTAATCAACTGAATGTATTCTGGAATCTAGAGGGTTTCTTTCTGGTTTCGTGATGCCCATTTTAGAGAGTAACTTAAAGATACACTATGCAGGACTTTCCTAAAAAAGTGTATGAACTCACACGGAAGTGATCCCTCTCAGTCATCACTCATGACCCACTACAGGAGTGTGGCGGTGTGTTGTTATGCCCACTGTCTGTACTTTCCTTATTTTCTTCTTACCTTCTGTGTTAGGAAAACTTATGGGCGTGTTCTCCCATAGCACTCGGGTGCAGCTGGGGCTTTGTAAACAGGTAGCAATCAGGCATACAGGGCACAGCCCCCCTCAATATCAACAACATGTGCATTGGTAACATGAAATTAACAGGATGCACCAGGATGCTGGAAATTTAGTGTTTGATGTATCATATGTCATATGTCTCTACCTTGTCTTTAAACAGGAGGATGTGTAGCTTCTGATCAGAGCCAATGATTTAAAGAGTTTGACCAATGTGGTTTCCAGTCATGTTGGTCCTACAGTCCTGTTGTTTGGACTGTAGTTAAGTCTTTACTCTAAGTTTCTTTAGATTTTTTTTTACTATGTCTTCATCACATCATTTTGGTTTTGAATGCCACCAGCTTTTCTTATTTTTACAGAAGAGGAATGAGTGTGTCAGTCTGACTCTGGATGTAGTTTACAAAGAAATTGTGCTGAATGTCATTTTATGAGGAGATGTGTCAAACCATTGCTGTGCCTTAAACTCTTTACTCCGCCAAGCACAACACACTGTGAGGTGGACAGCTGATGTAACAAGTGTTCATGCTTATTCATGTGTTATCAGTGACAATGTTGTTTACTTACACTGCTGAAAACTCGGTGTGCTGGGGTTTATCCTGGTTAACAAACTTAAGTTAGCTGTCCCACTGGCCTGGCTGTATTTTCTATAGTAATATAATTTATATGGCTCAGTGGATTAAATAAGAAAACTTGATTCTAGGTTCGACTGTTTTATCTGTTTTAGTGGCTGAGGGCTCATGTTCACATATTGTGTTTCTATTTACTCTCTGCTGACAAACCTGAAGCTGCTATTCTCTAGTAGCACAATGAGGTGTGACGTATATTCATTTTACAGATTTCATGTCTATTTACTTCCGGTCAGCTCTACAGTAATGTAACATTCGCCTCCGACCTTAGTGATCATATTGACAATAATGTTTTTAAATAAAGCGGTTACCCAGTTAGCAAGCTTAACTGGCTACTAAAATGAAGAGAGCATCATTAAGTTTACTAGGTGGGCAGTCAACTCTGTAGAGCTTTGGTGCTCACTTTTGCATAACAGAGTATGTCCATAAATTTAAATTTAAAGTGCAGAGTGTAAAAAAGAGCCATAGCTGCCTAATGTTAGCTTAACTCCAAAAATCGGGCTAGGTTTGTTACTCTGAATGACTGACGTAACGGTTACCTTCTCAGACACTGAGATGATTATCGAGATGATCAAAATCACTTTACAAAAACAAACAGTAAATATGTTATTGAAATACTAATTGACTGACATACAACGTCTTTCAAAAGCCAGCAGTAAACTCCATAGAGCTGACCGCCCAGCGTTTAGGCAATGGTTTTATTTTACACACGGTGCTTTAAAGAGCTGAAAAAAAAAAAGATTGACTGACGTACACTGTCTTGAGAGAGCGAACAGTAAAGCTCCACGGGACAGAGTTTATCTAAGTTAAGGATGAAATAGAACTGTGATCACTAAGGTTAGAGGTGAAGATAACCTTACTGTAGAGTTGACAAGAAGTAAACAGACATTACGTTCGTAAAAGGTATACATCACACCATATTGTGCAAGTAGAGAATAATGTAACGCAATGAATTCCTTCTCTGTGTGATGCTGGCAAATGAAATGTATCTAAACTCTATAGATGGATAATGCCATCCCAATCTTAGGTGTCACCGTGGATGCTTAATGCCCACCCTCTGGTTCCCCCCAGGGTTAATGCCATTAGCTCAGTCAGCACTGTTGCCGTTGTTTGCACTGTTTGTGCTGTTACCAGCGTCAGCTGCTAGCCGCTGGCTCAGCCACATCCATGTTGAAAGCCGTGTGCAAACAATCGTGGACTCTGAATCATAGATATACTCTGAATGTTGTTTACAGCTCCTTTAAGAGTACGAGTGGAAACATCATTCCTTTGTGTTTACATCGTTGATGGTTTGAGTTACAGATGTGAATTTGCACATTGACATGTCAGTATATTGATGTTATACAATATAAATTCAGTTTGACTGCATAGCTTTCACTCCCTCTCGGTCTGTCTCTCACATACTCACACAATGAGGGTTATCTTCCATTTGCGTACGCCTGCCATTGAAAATGCACTTTGATTTAAAAGCCTTTGAACAAAACAACATGCCATCCACTCCATCCAATCCTAAGGCGTTGACTTAGTTGTTGGTATGGCATCAACAACAACTACACAGTTTAACACACAAACCTTTCTCTCTAATGATCTAAGCAAGAGAATTTAACCCTCAGAGTGTTACCCACATACACAAGGAGTATGTACCATTTTATATCTGATGGCTAGACCAGGTCAACAACTTAACGAAATGAGTCACAATGAGAATTTACAAAGAGGGTTTTGAAGCAATGTAGTGGATATAATGACAAAGAAAACTAGAAATATGTCTATGGCGCAGCTTGTAGTTTGACACCAACAATACAACAGCAGGTTGAGAACAGCAGGTAAAAATCACAATGAATCAGAAAACTTGCTGCAAGAATTCAGTACAGATTCAATTATTTGATCTTTTTCCAGTTCTGATCGACTTGTATCTGTGAGAAATTACGCTTTACTTCTACTGGATGCTCTGATGGGTCTTTAAGGACCCCACTGGACGTTAAAAAGGGTGATGGTGCAGCAGGAGAGTCCTGTAGATGTTTTTGACTTGTACCATGGCAGACTATAGCAGTCTGTATGAGTCAGTACTAACACTGAATGGAAACAGTAGTGGCGTTACACTGTGTAGTAGCTCGTTGGTCTTTGCCTTCTTCCTGTTAGCAAACATATGACATTGTTACACAATCATCCTTTTTTAGCTGTGCTAAAATGAAACTAACTTTTTTTTTCTGTTAGTGTGCTGAATATGTTGATGCTTTTTATGATGATGAAAGCTGTATTTTTCTAAACTGTATGTTTGTGCTTACAGATGTGAGTCTGGCAGAACACATTGTAATAATAATAATACTGTCTGTAGAGCTAATCCAAACACAATGTAACAAAGACTTTTGTACGATATCTGACTTTAAAATATACAAGATTTTAATAATTTCTCTGTTTGCTGTGTTATTCAAAGTGTTCGACCTCTGCTGTTGGTTCTGTATATCCAGAGGAAGAATACACGTCTTATGATCAGTCAGTAATGTCAGTCAGTAACTGCTGCCGTCCTCACAGAAATTCCCAAACAAAATATAACAGAAGCTCTTCCATCTCCATAACACAAAAGTTTAAACTTAATAGGTGTTGTATTACATCATGTTTCAGCCATGATAGAAAACTTTCTAAATTACTCATATAGTACAGTATGTACATCACTTAATGCGTCAGTGCTGCAGAATTACTGCTAACATGTGCAACACCTGCAGGGGAACACTACCTAAATAAAGAATTCCAATATGTTATTGTTGTTGGCAGAGGAATGTTCAATTAATATTTGTGAACATGAGCTATTCTCTCACTCTATCTAGCCAGAAACCAGAGAAGTAAGTCTCAAAATTATGATGTCATAGGGTATAAAATCTGGAGCTGCTCCATGGACAGTGAATGGGAAACTGATTTTGTGGACACACAGAATGTTTGTTTTCTTTTTTTATATTATTTTCCCCTATGACATCACAAAATTTTAGCAGCAGTTTTGGGATTTGTGAGAGTTGTTCATGTTTACTAACATTTTTGGACAGTCTCAGACCATAGGAATAACGTGCATGAATTTTGAAAATGAGTATAGTTTCCCATTTAATTCATTAACACCAGATTAAAAGCAATGTTTGATTACTGGTTTAAAGTTTCAATTCTGTTGTAACTCTAAGTCCACCCAGCATTACTGATGGGTTGTACATGTATAACCCACCCAACGGTGATGTCACAGTGTACAGAAACATCCTGGAGTACACTTCTACATCACTGAAGCAAAGGGAGTAGTTGAAAGAAAATCAAATTGTTCAATTGACTGTTCAATTGCTCTAAGAGACATGAATGAATTACTGAATGGGCCTACTAGACACAGGCCCAGGGGCCCAAAGTGTCAGAGGGCCACGTGGCCTTCATTTGCAAAATGTCACTCAAATTAACAAATACAGACCAAGTACAGTCAAAATGACCACAAAGAGATGCAAAGGAACTGCAAAGATGCACAAAATAACTACAAAAACAGGCAAAAACAACCACAAAGGGACACAAAATTACCTCAAAGACAGCAGCTATAAAGAGATTCAAAACTACCACAGAGTCTGTGTGTCTTGCTCCTATGTAGGAGAGATGGTGGGGCCCTTTGCATCTCTGTGCCCAGGGGCCCATAGACTTATAATCCGCCCATGCTTAGAGATGTAAGGCAGGCAGACATACTGCGTGCAGTGAGAGGGACAGGTGCATGTTGATGTTCTGAAAAAAAAAACTGGAAGTTCATTACTGTGGCCTGATTCGGCGTGGTCAACAGTTTGAGCTGCAGCAGAGGCTGTGACACACACCCAACATAGGCAATTTAGATTTTAAATCTTTTGAGCAGCTATTTGCTGCAATTTGTGTAAAACTGGCACTACTTATCTTGATGCCCATTCTTAATAAACTCCCATAAATCCACCTAGAAATCATAGGAAAAAAAGTTGCTCCTTGCAACTCCAGAACTGACCTGTTTTGAAGTTTTCTTTAGCATCAAAGTAATGTAGTGATAGCTGCCTCCATGGGCAAAGATGTCTGTATTTCTTTTATCTCTGTGCTGGAAAAAGGTGATGCAATGCATCTTTGTGCAGAAATCGGGAGGTATTAACATAAAAATTTGAAGGGTCGTTTGGTCATTGTTATTCAAATCTTAGCAAACCACACCCAAATGAATAATAACTAACACCATTTTGTCCTTTAACCTTGCATGTTTCTTATTTAGTCATGAATATTTAGAGTTAAATGATAAAGAAAAAATTCCAGGGGCTTAAATATTTCTTTCAGACATGTAATGACAAACTTATTCTCACCACTGCCATCATAACTCTGTTTTATTAGATATTTGGAAGCACATTAATCAGCATCCTCTCTCACACAGTTCACTCTGGTGAACCACTGAGTAATTATGAGTGTTTAAACTTCCTGGTTGATAGAGTGGTCTGATGAGTGTGGCTGGCCAGTGGCAGCAGGTCTTATGATGCGTGAGGTGAAGTTATCAAAGCAGGAAGTACATACCAGAATCAACAGCACACAGTCAGACAGATACAGTACGCTGGCTCATTTCACCATGACATTTTCTCCATTGTAAGAGCCCAGCTCGACAGCCAAGGTCGGCTCACCTAAAACTATCCACAGTTAAATAAGCCTCAGCAGCTGAGATGTTAAAATCTGGGTGAATTGGCCCCGTAAGAAGCATGACCCCTGTGGAACAACCTCACTGACTCCTCGTCCATCCTGCCACACCAAGATATGCTTCAAAGCTTCATGGAGCAGAGAGCACTGGTGTTTATCTTCTTTTGCCTTTTTGCCACAGCTCTATATTTGCACCACAAGTCTTTGAAAGTAATTTCCCTGAGGGTAGTTAATGTTTGAAAACATTGTAACTACAGATGAACTGAAGCGTCCAGTGGCTTTTATGTTGGTCTCATTCTGGTTTCTATTTTTAGTTCAGTGCATGTTGAGGCCATTCTTTACTAGAATGGTGCTGTGAAAAATACCTGGGGACATCAGTTATTAAAAATAGCCCCTTCTGTGTGTGTGTGTGTGTGTGTGTGTGTGTGTGTGTGTGTAATTGAACATTATATCTCCATCCAAGAGGAGACGATGAGTGCAGGGAGGCAATCCTATGAGAGTTAGACATGCTTTAGCTTCAGTGTGAATTCAATCCAACATGCTCCTTTATTTCTCTCTTAAAAAAAAGCATTTGCAAGAATTAATTTCCAGTTTACTCACTTACTAGTTCTTTTTCCATCTGAGATCCTTTCTCGTCTTCTCTTCCTCTCTCTGGCCTTACTGTCTCTTCTCATAGACACCTCAGACATGTTGGCAAGTTGCCGTGACAGCAGACAGACAGCACAAACTGATTCACACAGACTTTGATTCCTATAACTCCAACGGGACATGTGCTTCATTTAACCTGCCACAGATGCCACGCTGTAACTTCACTTTACAGACGCATCAGATGGTACCTAGAATGAGACAGAGGAGAGGTATGCACCAGATTGAATAAGAAGAGATGGGGGGGGGAAAGGGAAGAGAGGATGAAGGAATGTTGGTAGGGATGAGGTAGGGAGGATGATGGATGAAGGGAAGGGAAAGGGAGGGTGGGTCTAGAAATCTGAGACAAATAGAGCAGAAAGGGTTGACCAGGTATAAGTAGGCTTTGCAGGTGATCAGAGGTGTGGTTGAGACGTGGCCCTGCTCCCGAACCTAAGTTAACAAGTTAACTTCATCATGCCAACCCATCACATATTAAGACCATAAAGACGATAGTGGTGGTTTGCCATGTTTCTTTGTAGATTTTGTTGGGCTTTATGTGAAGACTTGGTTCACTTTAAAGGGCCACTTCACCATTTTTTTTTTATCTACTTGTCACAAAGAACCTGTGAAATCAACTGTTTGAAGTTTTCTGTATTTATAGAGGACCATTGTCAAGTCTGAGAAAATGACCCAGGTGATTTTCCTTTGAGAAATCTCAGTCTGGACTGGGAGGTGACAGTTTTAAGGAAAAGTCTGTGATACAAACAGGTTGCATGGGGTTTGAAAGAGTTTATCAGGTGGGGAGGGTGGAACAAAAGGTTGCAGGTTGCATTATTGAAAAACTTGGAACTTGAGTCATACTAGGGAGCGAAAGTCTGTCTCTTGTCTCCCATTTTGAAGCCTTGAGTTTTGCATCATAGCTATCACCATCTTGGGTTTTTTCGATCTGCTTGCTCTTGACTTAAGCGGTTTATTTACTTTCTCCTCTTGTGCACTGAGTTGAACTGCCAAACAGAGTAATTTCATTCACCAACGGGCTTAACCATAGTTGATACACCATGCCGAATGGCCCCAGAAAAGCCGACAAGGATGACTAGTGTCAGCGGTGTGGGACACTGCAAAGTCTGGGGGCTGCTCAGGGTACCAAAAAAGTTTATCTTGGGTGCATCATTGTTCATTTGGATATGTTCTGCCATCATACATTTGTGTTTGAGGATGTTGTGAATAGTACAATACTCAATGGACAGGTCATTGTGATTTAGTGTCAGGCCTCTGCTCCTCAGAGTTGATCTCATCTAATTAGTGGTGTCAGCTAACTGATTCATCACCTGGTCGTAATCTGTCTGTGTCTATATCTGTTCTGTGAAGCACTCATGTCAGTAGCACTGATGGTAGTCAAGGACTGAAACATTTGCTGCTGTTTTTATTCACTTTTTTTTTTTATTAGTTTTTGCATGGCTGTTCTAAATATATTGACTTTTTTTTTTTTTTTTTGCATCAATCTCAACCTGTGAACCTTTTTTGTGGCTGTCCAGCCCAGTAGCTGAAGGCCTGACATTGACTAGTCTTTTATTAGTGTCAGCTATTTTTCTCACTGCCTTATTCAGAGTTTGTTGTGATAACTCACCTTTTTATTGAGAATTTATAGAGGTTTACTTGTGCCTTTATTAACTGTAAATAAATATCTTAATAATGCTTTAAATGTCAGTGAAGACCTGTCAAATAAGCATTGCTTTTGCTGGTTAAACACTCTGTCTGATAGCTAAAAAGCTGACAGGGTTTTTTGCAAACCTGGCAACCCAGGTTTCCTATTGATAGATAATAATGATCTATAAAGCCTTAGTAAAATATTCATTAACCATTAATAAAGCCAGTGGTTACAACTTTTAAGCCCTCCATAAAGTGTGACTTGAAAGTGGTATCCATGTGCTACATTGCTGCGTACATTTGTCTCAGTCCCTCTAAAAAAAAAAAGCTACCTGTGTTTTATATTTTAACACTGTAGATTACATAACTTAGTTTCTAAAGTAATTTATATGCACTACGTGAGTTAAACTCCTCTTTTTGTCTCTTCCCCTCCGTCCTGTTCATACAAACTGGTTGACACTTCCTGTCGGTGACTCTCCTCTGGCCCTGAGAACTGCTGCTTACACAGTGTTGCCGGGTGAAGAATGGGACAAATCATGCATACAGCAGGGGGATCGACGGTCAGTCAGTCTGTCAGGTTTAAAGACAGACACACACACACACACACACATGCATACACAAACACACACTCTCCAGTCTGAGTGCCAGTGATAACACAGCTCAGCGCACCCATCTCCTCATTTCCCGTGTCCTCGTCCAGAGTTGGTTCTGGCACTGCAGCTTCCGCTAACAGCTCCAGCCAGAGACATCAGAGTAGGACGGTATCCGCTCTGAGGTGTGTGACTGTGCCGTCTCCTCTCTGTTCCCATAACCCAGCACGCCCTGCTGCCCCTTCACCCACTGCCAGGCAGTGAAGACAGGAAATACACAAGTGAATGAGCAAACCAGGTGAATGTGAAACCTCAGTGACGCTCTAGCAGGAATCTGATAAACATCTATTGTGTCCCATCTTAATGTGTCCTTGCATGTCGTCAGGAAAACAAGAGGTCAAAAGGTCGGCACACATCAATACCTTCAATGCTAAAATCAGAGGAGCAAATCAATGTTATTGATCCAAAGCAGTGCTCCTTAGATGTGTCGTAAAGGTTCACCCAAAGAGGTGCCACTCATCATTTCTGACACAGTTCCCATGTGTTTGTATTGTCACAGTCAGTCAGCATGAAGGACACTTAATGGTTTAAGTTGTGGGACGCTGACATGCAATAAGCTGCTGTTAATTAAAAGGTGAATATCTGAAGTAAACCCCAAAATTTAGAAAAGGGAGTTAAGACAAGAACACGTGGTGTTGACTTCAGCTGTTTTTCTCTTTAGTTGTTTAAATGCTTTTTGTTTTTACTGTTTCAACAGCTGTTCTTACATTTCAGTTGTTTTAATGTGTCTGTAAAGTTGCAAAGTTGTACTGTAAAACTCAATCTAAATACAGTGGCTGTGGCTGATGCAGCAGTCCTGAGACCAGCCCGTCACTTATCATTTTAATATCACAGACGACCTCATAAAGCCAAACAGAATTACCGTATGATTACCAAACTTCATCACAGGGAAATTTGCTTCCTAATCATCTTTTGTAATATTACACAATACACTTCCTTGTGTCCTTCATGAGCAAATGCTAATTTGGTGCGCTTTAAAATTGGTGTGTGAATGAGGAGGTGCATTATTTAAAAGGCTGAGAACAGCTGGTGTATCCTGATCAACATGTGGACTTTAACCAGATCTGGAGGGAGCCCTCTGTGGCCTAGACTCACAAGTCAAGTCAAGATCTCTGATTGTCTGGTGGCGAGACTATCTGTGGCCTGACATCCTGCAGGGTGTGAAGTAAGGAAAGGTGCACTGGAAAATGATATGTTGACTCTAAAATTCAAAATGAAGATCTGATTGCGTAAACAACACATCCATCAGTGTACAGCACAACACTTCCCTGAATGTAACGGTTTTTAAAACATTATCTTGAAAAGTAAGTTCTTGACCAAATTTAAACCAGATTTTTTGATAAATCATCTTTTTCTTATTAAAGCACTGCAGGTAAGTGTAAAGGTATGTAGTATATGTGTGGTCCTGTGCAGAGGTAGTTTTCATGTGGGAACTTGGTTATTAGAGTCAGGTAGGTTCATCTGCATTTTGCCAATAGGTTAAGTGCAAGTAACAAGACAGTGTTAGGTTTAAAAATTTGTAACATCAGAAATGTGGACTTCACACAGACGATAGGATTTCCACTGTCATGGAAAATCTAAATTGGCATCGTACACTATTATCATCATCTTTGGAGCAAAAATAACCAAAACTTAACATTTCTTTCACACATTAAATGCACAGTCGCTTGAGCTGAATTTATCCTTCACTGCTTTCTGTCCTTAAGAATGTCTTATAAGATTCTTTTTCCTGCACTTGGCAGATGAAGATGTGTCCTGCACCAACTGCCACACTCACAAATCACACTGCTCTACATTCAAACAGCTTCCCTCCACATGGCTCAGGTTCTCCACCCTGTGGTGGCAGAGTGTACCTGTATTACAGCTGCATGTTCACGTGTTAATACTCTCATGTGCTTCCCGTGACTTCCTGTATGTTTTCAAGTTATCAAATTATAGCAACAAAGTTAAGACGCCCGTGTATTTGTAACAAAGAGACCACACAAGCAGTTATGAAGCAGTTAAGGTTTAGTATTAAAAAAGGGGGGAAATGAGCTATGAGGCATCATTAACTATTTACAATGATCAGTAACTACATAAAAAACAAACGTATAAAATGCAGATCTGGTTTGAACATTTGCTGCAAAAATTAAAAAATAAAAAAGTTTAACAAAACTTTTTTTGACTTTATCTATAAAAAAATCTCGAGTATAAAAGACAGAGCAGAAAAATCTATAAAAACTGAGTTAGCTGCCATTAGCGATCAGGCGATATATTACAGGAGTGACAGATGGATGATGCATAGCTGTTATATATCATCTACTATGTACAAAGTTCAGGACATTTCTCACACATGTGAAGAACAAGAACAGAACAAAAGAAAATATAGTACAACCTGTGGAAAAGACAAAGTGTGACATAGTGAAGACATGACAATGGAGGAACAAACAAACCAGCTGGGTTTACATTCAGAGGAATCACAAAACAATCATAGTTTCATTCGTTCTAAAACACTCAGAAAAATAATGCATCTGACACAGTTACATTAAAATCACCAAAGATAGCACGATAAAAGGTAGTGGTAGAGTTTCCTCTTTAACCTGCCTCTTCATCTTTCTTTGGGTAGTGGTTTATTTCTCATGAGTTTAACTTTTAAACCAACATAAAATGAAGAGAATGACAGGTGGACTGCAGCTGTGTCTTTTGCAGTCCAGGAAGAAAGTGATATGGGAAACAAAACCAAGTCACACATCCACACACACGTCCAGCTAACTTCCCACCCCCAGGTAGACAGAGAAGGTGCATCTTAAGTGACTGACTTTACTTTAAAGGGGAACACCACTGAAAAGAAGAATTCCAATGTTATATAGCTGTCTAGTTTGCTCCTTTTAAAATACATGTATTTACTTTAAAGTTCACTGTGTAAAAAGTGAAGTGTGATTTGTGTATCTATAAGTGTGGAAGTGTACATTTCTACAAATAAATCACAAGTACAAGACTGTATGTGTGTGTGCATGTGTGTACATCAATCTACTGGACATGACAGTTGTCTGCTTGTTCTTTCTCCCCGCCACTTGGGGAGAGACATTTCCTGTTGGAGCTGTCTGCAGAGGGACTCTGGAGGGGTATGGGCCCCAAAGCCTGTGGAGGAAGAGCAAGATGAAACAGACGAGAATATTAAGAGAGTGAGAGTAAAACCACAACCAGATTAGAGGTGACCTTCTGGATTAAACACATGCAAAGGGACACAGTCATCAGTGTGGGTCGGTCCTCTTGAGTTTTGACCAGAAACCTCTACATTCTCTACAACTAAATCACCCAAGTTTCACTTCATCGCACTACTCTTCCACTCCTCAAACTGTGAAAGCAGCAGTGGTAGGCGAGGTGCGAGGACAGATCCAGTACTTTTACATATTTAAACATGTCTGGAGGGAAGCTTTTATATTTCAGCTTGGTCTCTGGGTCATCTGATATTTTCCTCAATATGGAGGGCAATGTCAGTTTAAACACACAAACAAGAAGAAACAGCGATACTAACATTACTGCAGGCACAGTCTTGAAGGAAAACAACTTAATGAAGCTGATTCGCTGCATTCAAGAGCTCGCCATTTCTGTTGACTAGTGAGTGTATGTTCATTTTGTGTTGCTGGCTGCTGGGGATAGACGGCACAGGTGGAATACTTTACTCTGTGTGTGTGTGACAGAAAGAGATGGTTGCTGCTGCTCACCTTGCCGTCAGGTGCAGTCTGTCTGGCAGCCAGTCGAGGACTGCAGCGCTTCACTGTGGTTCTCCTCATGATGAATGGACTGGCCTCGCCCACAGGAATATCAGCAAAACCTGAGAGTACAATAGATGAGTTCAAACAAACTGGCACCAACACTGAAATGGCTCGACTCTGTTATTAAACCTGTTAGGTAACCTGAGCTATATGATGCTAACAGTTAGCAAACACCACAACCCATACAGTCTGTGGTGTGGTGAAGTCGACAGTGTATTTGATGGAGCTGGACGTTTAGCGTGTTATAACATCTGAAAGTATGGCTGTATTACACGCACCACTCCATTCACATTATGGGTATCAAATGAAGTACTCTCTTTTAAATATTACCCCTGCCTAAGAGTCATACAGTAATTCAAACCAATAGAAATTAAGGCAGAGCATTTTAACAGTGCAAGTTCCCTAACATGAGAGGGTGTACTACTAAAACTAGGACTCACACTGGAACTCACTGGCACAGAAAACTACAGGTGCCTTTTTTCCAGTATTGGTAACTTGTGACACAGTTGTAGCTACATTACATTAACAGCCAACACGTACCTCTCTGCACCAGCTCAGGAAGTCCCTCTGGTCTGAACTCCTCATCTTCCTGTTCAGCTCTTGGCTTGGGTGTCGTCACTGCGTTGGCTTTGATCTTCTTTGTCAGGTTGTGCAGGGCCTCCTGGGCACTGTCCTTATCACTGATGTCACCGTGACCCCGTTTCCCTGACAATGACCCCTGAGGAGACCTCTGAGGTGTTGAAGGAGCCATGTTCTCAGTGTTGTCATCCAGTTTCTCTTCCAGATGTTTAGAGGTAGACTTCCTTCCTGAGCGCCGGGGGCGAGTACTGTCAGTGCTGCTGGAGTGGATGTTAGCTTCTTTAGGACACTGGTTAGCAGTGAGCTGCGTCAGCTGTGTCTTCAGTGCATCATTGGTCTCTTCCAGCTTGTGGACTTTAACCATCAGGCTGCAGTATTTATCCATGCTCTCGTCTGCCTCCATACTTTTCTCCTCCAGGAGTTTGTTTAGTTCATCCAGCTCACTCTTCATCTCCTCCAGCTCTCCGTTTCTCTCTTCTAACTCCTTCTTCCTTCCCTCGAGAGCAGCCTCAAGTTCTTCCACCTCTTTAGTTTTTTCTTCTGCCTCCACCTTCTTCTGCTGCAGGGCAGTCTTCAGGTCTTCCACTTTCTTCTCTCTCTTCTCAGCCTCCATCTTCAGCTGGTTCACCTCAGACTGCACCTCCTCGCTGCTCTTTCCGTCAGCTGTAAAACAAATGTGACCCATGTTTACGAAATAATTCAGCTGCACCTTTTAAAGAGTCAATCTTTATGTTTTCAGGCAGTGAAGGTCGGAGCATTTAAGTCTGTAATCCTTCGTCAGATATTTTTAATTTTAAGACAATCAGCCCTCATCTTTCAAATCATAATTAGCATCATATAATAAAACAGAATTATTCCATCATCTATATTTTTCATATTACTGGCCTTTGTCTGTAATTTATTTTGTAAACTGAGAACGGACCAAAAGATCTAATTAATTCAACTGCCCTCGCAATGGAAACCTCAGGGCTACTTAAATAAAGCAGAGTATCGTCTGCGTATAGCGAAATTGTATGCTTCACAGGACCCACCTCTAATTTTGATTTACTTAAAAACACAACTGATGTCTGTCTCCAGATTGAGAATTCTAGTCTGTCCTGATTACTACCAAAAGCTTTTTAAATGACACAAAACAATTTTTTAGATGTGTTGTCACACCTGGGCTGTTTAACATCTCTTGCTTCTCCTGCTCCAGCTGTTTGCAGGTCTTCATCCAAAGACTCATCTTGCTCAGGGCGGAGTCTCTTTCTTTAGACAGACGAGCAGCCTGAGATGTTAGCTCGGACACCTGAAATGGGTGGACATAAAGTTTAAAGATTTAGTCATGTGGAAAATAAATACATACATAAATAAAACAAGATGTCATTCTCACTTATATCTTGTGTGTAGGGTCATTTCACTAATTTTTTGATACATGCCGAGTGGTTGGACAGTCACAGAGGCCATACAATTTCTTAAAAGACACCAGTGTAGTTTTATTTTACTTTTCCCACTGAAGCCTGTGAATGCATCACCTCACTCGTGTCTCATTCAAGGCTATTTTAAGGATGATTTAAGAACAGCTGGTGGAAACTGCTGCTCTGACATTATGAACCTGTTGTTTTGAACAGTGCATGTACTTAAGTGACCCATTCTGAAATTGTTGGATTCAAATTTTTTTTATAGGACTGAAGGTGACACAAACAGGTAAAAGTAAACTAGTGATTATGCTTTAAATCGACGTGGTGAATGGATTATTTGTGTGTGTACCTGCTCGTTGAGCTGTGCTGCAGACAGCTTGCATGTTTCTAACTCCTTCTCCAGAGAGGACACTGTAGACTGAAGAGTCTCTTTCTCTTCTCTGAGTTTCTCTTTCTCTTCTTCTGCTCTTTGCTTCTCTTGTTCCAGTGAAGAAAGAGCTGCAGAGAGGTTATTTTTCTCCATTTCAATCACAGAAAGGGATGACTGCCATTCCTGTTTTTCAGCCTCTAACTTCTGGTTCTTCTCCTCTATATTTTCCTTCTCTTCCTTTAGTGAAGACAGAGTTTGTTGCATGTCACTCTTCTCCTTTTCTACCAAGGAGAGGCTCGACTGAAGCTTCTCTGTCTGATCAGCTAACGCCTCCCTGTCTTGCTCTAGTCGGCCTTTCTTTTCTTCTACAGATGCAAGAGTGCACTGCAGATTATCTCTCTCTTGTTCCACTGAAAACAGGGTTGAGTGCAGTTTCTCTTTTTCCTCTGCCAGCCGTCTATTTTCTTCTTCTATCTGTTCTTTCTCAGCCATAACAGACGAGATGGATTTTTCTGAGGCATGTCTGTGCTCTGCCTCCTTCTGTAGCAGTTCCCTCTCTTCCTCTTTTACTTTTATGAGTGTTTTAAGCTCCTTAATTTCTTCCTCCAAGGCCTCAATATTATTCCTCAGATTATTTCTCTCTTTCTCCCACTCCGCTCCCTGAGAACGGAGCCCCTCTCCTTCCGTCTGCCAAGCCTCCAAAGAGGACTGCAGACACGTTTTCTCTCTCTCCATCTCTACCAGCAGAGACTGCATTCTCTCTTTCTCCCCTTCAGCTTCTGCACTCTTTTGTTCAAGGCTGATCTCTCTCTGCCTCGAGGCTTCCAGCTGTGCCTGGAGGCCATCCACTCGTCTCGTTTGCCTCTCCGCTTCCTCTCTCATTCCTTTCTCCAGCTCTTCTACCCTGAATTTCTGTCTTTCCTCTTCTTCTCTTCTGTCCACCTCTGCCTTCTCCAACCCTCTCTCCAGCTCCTCCTTGGCGATCTTCAGTTCTTCTATCTCTCTGTTTTTTGCCTCCAGCTCTCTCTCCATGCGTTCTTTCTCAGATCTCAGGTTGTCCAGCGTGGCTGAGAGCTTGGATAGTTCTTCACTGAGCTCGCTCTTCTCCTCCTCCACCTGAGGGTCAGGAGGTGGTGAGGGTTGAGGGCAGAGCAGCAGAAAGTTTGTAAAAGGAAACACACCAAGGGTGGAGGAGAAAATCAGGATGGAAAAGAAAAGAGCAGCATGAGAGAAGGGAAGATTAAACCTGATTAATACATTGCTTAGTTTATGACAGTCATGTTTATTATGATTAGAACATTAAGAAAACCATCATAGACACACAGCAAAAGGCATCAGATAATATGAATATGAATATACCTTTCTCCTTTCCTCCTCCAGATCAGCTTTGTCTGTTTCGGCCTGTGTAAGAGAATAAAATATCTATCTTTAATACTAAGTGAGCAAATGTTGAGCATTTATTTAACCCCCACATGTGAATTTTATCCAGGCAAGGCAGATGTAGTGGTTGTTTCTTTTGACAAAGCCATGTTTACAACAGAATACCTGTAGCACAGCGTCCTCTAGACTTTGCTCTACATCTTCCTTCTCACGCTCTAGGGCATCAATGCGATCCTGCAGGGAGTCAGACTTCCTCTGGGCAGCTAGAGAGGTAGAGAGTCATATTTAGGTCAACACCTCACAAAAGCCAAGATTATGTGCAACTTCATATGATAGTAAGAGTCACCTTTGAGCAGCTCTCCCATCTTCTTTTTCTTCCTCTCGTCCGACTCAATGCGGACCTGGAGCTTTTCAATGCCAGTCTTCATCTGCCGGACCTCATCTTGTGTGGAGTTCAGACGAGAGGCAATCTCTCCTTTTTCCAGTAAAGAGGACTCCAAAGACTGTGAAAGACGGCACACTTCTCCCTTTAGAGCCTTGAGGAAAAACAGGACAGCAATAAAGAGGATGAGAAATTGAACCGCATCTGAACTTTCTGAGGGTTTATTAGTCCACGCACTCCGTACTAAAGGCTTGCCAATGCTCTGTAAAACACAAAACGTTTTATATTGACTTTAACTGACTGGATAGAGAGCAAGCTTTGAGAAAACATGTTCTCTCATTAAATTTTAACACCCTCACCTCTATAGTGCCGACCATGGACTCAGTGCTGTGATTGGCTGAGGTGTGGTTTTCTTTGATCTTGTCAAGCTGCCCAATAAGTTCCTCTCTCTCTCCACTCTGTTGGGATATTGCCTGCTCCAGTGTCTTAATCTGCTCCAACAGCTGTAATGAAAGAAGGTAATGGAATGAAACATCAAAAATCAGCAACAGAAGAAACCAGGTATTTTAACTGACAAAGGATTGTGCGCTGGTCCCAAACTCTTTAATGTTTCATGTACATACCTGTTGCCTCTCTGTCTTCAGTTTCTCCATGCTGCTTTGCAGGGCTTCATACTCCTTCCTCCCTGCTCTGATGTCGTCCTCCA
Source organism: Epinephelus fuscoguttatus (assembly GCF_011397635.1). Classification (NCBI taxonomy): domain Eukaryota; kingdom Metazoa; phylum Chordata; class Actinopteri; order Perciformes; family Serranidae; genus Epinephelus; species Epinephelus fuscoguttatus. The sequence continues at coordinate 25,664,774 of NC_064753.1, read as the reverse complement.
GGATGGAAATTAGGTTTCTGGTGTCACAGTTAGTCTTCTCCAGATTGTGAACTTTTTCTCTCCATTGGCTCAAAGACTGGTTCAGATCATCTCGCTCCTCGGTGCAGGACACAAGTTCAGACCTTAGCTGGGTTGTCTGAATGAATAGAAAGATTTAAAAGACTGATCAGTAAGCTTAAAAAAAACACAGCATGTTCAATCATGTCTTGCTTTAATTGATAGTTTTCCCATATATGCACATAAACTTAGCCCTTATACATAGTAGTTTGATGTTTTAGCATGTAAGCTTTTGGTGCTCACCTCTGTCATGAGTGTCTCTATCTGCTGCTCCATGCCAGAACAAGTCCTCCTCTGTGTCTCCAACTCAGCCCCCAGTTTGGTCCTCTCCCCCTGGAAGGTCTCCAGCTCAGACTCCATGCCCAGGATGTGCTGCTCCAGGTTGGCTTTCTCTGAGCGAACTCTCTTCAGCTCACTCTCCTGCTGAAGGAATTTCTCATCCCATCCACCTACAGAAACAAGAAAATATCAAATCAATACAAATGTCCAATAACACAATACAGACGACAAAGACTGCATATTCCTTTATTAAACATGTTGTTCAATTTAGGGTCCAAAATTAGAACTCACCAAATGTGAGTAAAAATACACAGTGGTGAATAAGACAAATGAGGTCAACCACTATTGAAGGGTTGCTGAAATAAAACTACTTCACTACAACTGACCACGTTTGTTTTTGCATCAACACCGAACTCTGAAGGTGGCATGCAATGTATGACTAATATTTATATCACAATGCTTTGACTGATCCTTGATGTCCACTGTTGCATGGTTAAATTGCGTTTGCTTTATGTAGCTCGCTACTCAGCTTGATTACCATTGGTGCTGTTTGGGTACCACAGAGGAGAATTTTTGTGAACCATAAAGGGTCTGCAAGTATGTGTTGGCACATTGCTGGAGTAGATCAGCACGGTCAAGTACAGTCCAAAGTAATTTTACTGAGAAGTGGTGCTTCACAGATGAGGGGGTGACACACAGCCAACACAACAAGCTGCAGTTTTTGACACAGATAGGGCAGGAAGGGGATGATAAACTGTAATCTGAAAAGGAGGAAAATATAGGAAAATATTTACCTTTGGTCATCTCCAGTCCCTCCAACATCTCCATAACATCAGCCAGCTGGAATTTAGCTGTTTGCAGCTGCAGAGTTAATGTCTCCTTCTCTTCTGACAGCTGGGCCAGCTAAAAAATGAGCACACAGCATCAGTCAGTGTAAAATTATATTTATTACCGATATGTAAGTGGTATTGGGCTTTCTGCAAGTTATTCCTCCTACCTGTTTAGCAACGTCTTTCTTTTCCTCCAAAACGATGTTCAGCTTATGTGCCGTACCCTGTGCCTGCTCCTCTGCTGCGTGAACTTTCTCCTCTAAGTTCTGAACCTGGACTTCCAGTTCGGAGGTCAGCTCCATTCTGAGTGCAAGGTCAGACCTCAGCAGGTCAAACTCTGAGCGCAGGGTCAGGAGCTCTTGTTTTGGGATCATTTCCGTGAAGTGGTCTTGTGTCTGGAATGCCTCTGTATCTGACAGACATCATTACTCAAATTTTGAGCAAATATTTCATAGTGTGTATCAGACTGCATCTTGATCAGTGTTCACTGTCAAGCCTAAGTCCCTGGAAGTTTAAAATGGGTTGTAACATTTATCTTGGCCTGAGCAAGAGCCCAAAGCTTTACTTTTTTAAGTTTCAAAAAATTGGATCCCCTTCACAAGTTGAATTACCACCATTTTTGCAGAAAATGCTGAAATCATGAGTCTAAAGTGGCAGTGTGAAACAAAGTCAATAACCCAAGAAAACACCCAATTATTGAAACTGCAGTCATAAGCACCATTTAATTACTCACCAGAGAATTCTGACTCTCTTGTCTCAACAATGGAGGATGATGGCAGAGAAAGCTCAGTGATTTCAGGTTTACTTCCAAGGAAATCTCTGGTGTTACCGCTGTCTTCAGGGAGCTGCAAGAAAGAAGACAAAATTAAAACTCTATGCACAACATTCCTTTCTAATAGAGAAATCAGTAGCAACTATCTGATTACATTTATGATAAAGCAAATATTTCCAAACATAACCCCATGCCAGCGTCAGGGCTAAAGGACATGAAGTATTACCTGCTCTGAGGACTGCTGCTCCTCGTTACTAGTTGTTTCCTCCCGCTCCTCGTGCAGTTGTTCCTGGATCATCTCTTGCTCACTGATGTCCTCCTTCAACACCAGTTTTGCCTCACTAGCAGGGTCAAGGGAGGTCAGATTAATACATCATGTAATAAAGCACATACATTGTGCTTTTTCTCATCATACAGCTCATTGTACCTGAAGGCTTCATCAGACTGGAAGGAAAGTTCACCCAGTTCAGATATCATGGTGCTCAGCTGTTCCTTTACTGGAATGGACTCAGAGTTGGTGCTTGTATCAAGTGTTGGCTCAACATCAGTCTGTCCTGATGCCTCAGCTGGGAAACGTTAAAGATCATTTAATAGAAATGTATGTATTCAAATTGAAGCAGCAGCTGTGGTTCATGAAAACCTTTAATCTAGTTTTGGTTTATGCTCACCAACAGTTTCTGTCTCCTCAGACTCCATGTAGCTGATTGCATCTCCCAGCTTCTGGGTTCCCTGCAACTCTGAGAGCTGCTGTATGAGGCCCTGTTGTTGGCCCACCTGTTCCAGCAGTGAGTCGTACTGCTGCTTGAACACAGTCATGTCTGTCTGTAAGGCCGCCAACTTCTGGTGCAGTTCTGCCTGCTCCGTCTCAAACTGTTGGCTCCTGTAATACAATATGAAAGTGATGCTATTATTACTCCAGCTAAAGTTAGTAGAAAACAAAACATTTAATTAGGCACAAAAACATACATACATACATACATACTGACAATTTTAACTCTAGTGACTTCTAAAGATACACGTACCTTTCTCTGTTCTCCTCCTCGGTCTTCTTGTCCCTCATTTCAAGCTGCTGTTTAAGTGAAGCCACTTCAGCTTCATGCTTCTCCATGCTATCCTGTAACTGCAACTTCTCCTCAGATAATTGGTTCATACTAGACTGTAGTTTGATATTCTCATCGGTCAGTTGATTGTAGTTCACTTCCAGCTGAAGCTTTTCCTCAACTACTCGATTCAAGTTAGCAACAGAGTTGTCTTTCTCGGAGGTTAGCTCACTTAGTTTTGCCTCCAGTTGGGCTTTCTCCTCGTTCATCAGATTAAGTGCAACATCTAGTTGGGCTTTCTCCTCGATGACCTGTTTAAGGGTCGATTCAGCTTCTTGTTTCTGCACAATCATTGCATCGATGTTCTGCTTTTCCTCTGTTAATTTCTGAATGCTGGTCTGCAGTTGTTTGTTCTCCTCAGATAGCTTGCATAAGCTGGCTTCCAGCTGTTTCTTTGCTGCATTTACTTGAATCATTTCAGTTTCCACTTGCTCTTTGTCCTCTGTTACCTGCTTCAGCGTAGTCTCAAGGTTGTTTTTCTCTTGTTGTAACTGGTTAAGATCATTGTCTTTGCCCTCAGTTATCTGCCTGAGAGTTTTCTCTAACTTGACATTTTCCTCTGTGGTCTGGCTGAGTTTAGACTCTAAAGCAGCAATGCTCTCCTCCAGCTGTTTTTGATTGACAGCCTCCTCTTCCAGGCGTGTTATTTCACAGCTCCTCTCCATCAGCTCCTCCCTGGCTGTGACATACTGTGTCTCCAGCACCGAGTTCTGGGACTGGACTTCCTCTAACCGGGTTTCCAAGACAGAGACCTGAAAAAATTAGAGTTTAAATCCAATTAGGGATGAGACACATTTAAATTAAGTGATTTTGATATGACTTTTGTGGAAGATGGTGGCTGTACCTGGGCTTTGCTGTCCTCCAGTCTGGCCTCCATGTCAGACATCTGGGTTTGGTTGTGAGCCAGCTGAGCCTCCAGTGATTCTATGGTTCCCTTCAGCTCCTCCACCTTACTGTCAAAAGAGGTCATGGCAGTCTCGTTGTCCTCCAGGTCCATTTGCAGCATCTCCAGCTGCACCTTTATGACATAAAAAAAGCAACAAGATTTCCAACACATTCATTTACCAACACCACGTTATCAGCATTTGTTGCCACATATAGAGTTTTATTTTTGGAGCTGGACTGTTCATCAGGAGCTCTGTTGGAATAAACACCTTTTAGTTATACATACAACAGAGCGTACTTTGGATACAGAGAGAACAGCAGAATGCCAGGTGGAGTGATAGTACAGCAGCACTCTCATTTTTGTCCAACTTTTTTCAACCGACTTTACTCCCATTTTTTTGGGAAGATGACCTCTTCTGATTTACCCATTTGTTACAATACTCCAGGCAAAACTAACATATCACTGTTTCCTCTCTATGTATAAAGATTGTGGACACATAACATAACCAATCAGTAACCAACCTTGATTTTGTTCATGGCAACCACCTTCTCCTTCAGAAGATTCGAAGTTTTGGTCTGCTCTGCCTGTGCTTCATTGAGCTTCTCCTTCAGACTCTTTATCGTGCCGTCTCTCTCTTCTATGCCGCGCGAAGCAGCCTTCAGAGTCGTCTTCATGGTCCTGATCTCCTCCCGTCGAGAACTGGCTTCTGTTTTAGCAGCAGCTGCTGATTTCTTAGCGGCTTCGAGCTTCTCTTTGAGGATCTTTTCTTTGTTGAGGAAGCTTTCAACCTCCAAGGCATGACTCTCAGACTCTTTGCTCATCTTCTCTGTGAGCTCTTTGACTTCTCTCTCCAAAGTACAGATCAGATTGATTTTCTCTGTGAGGGTGTTCTCCAAGTTAGACTTGATTTGAAGAGTGGAGGAGTGACTTGTCTCGAGAGCTTCTAGACTCTTCTTAAGGTCAGCGAGGGACTGGTTGGCCACATCCAGTTCATTCTTCAAGACTGGAACCTTCTCTGCTGCATCTTTGCTTGCAGTCAGCTCTTCTTCTAAGGAAGATATCTGCTCCAGAAGGTTGTTGATCTTCTCAGTAAGAGCCTGCTGGAGGTTCTTCAGAAGAAATAGATTTAAGTTTATTATTCGTAAGCACAGAACATTGTATATATGTAAAAATCTACTACTAAACATAATACATTTTTGAAATAGTACAATAATTTACCTCCACCTCTTTCTTGGTCTCTTGAATTACATTTTCCAGCTCAGCCTTTTCCGTCTCTAGAGACAAAATCTGAGCTTCAGCCTCTCTGAGCTGCCTCTCCTTCTCTTTTGTGTCGCTCTGCAGATCCTTCAGCTCCTCTTCTAACTGCTTGAGCTCTTCTGTTTTCTTCTCATACATCTGTTTGTGTTCCTCATCACTGTCTGACAGTGTCTTAATTTGTCTCTGCAGCTCAGCTCCCAGCTGCTCCTGGACCTTCAGGAGCTGATCTGTCGAGCTCACCTGAAACATGAAGAGAAGATTTAACTATATGGCTTTTCATGGGTAAGACAAAGGAAAGGAAGAAGTACCCAACATAATGTAAAAGCACAGAGCATTGTAAGGTCAACACTGCCGAATGTATAAAAAGGATGAATAACTGGTAATCTGTTTAAAATAATTTCTGTTGCATTCCACTTCAAGCACACCTGATTTTTGGTGAGCAGCAGCTCTTGCTGAGTCTCCTCCAGCTGCAGCTTGAGCTGCTCAGCCTCTTCAGCCTTTGCTGAAACACTCTCCTCACACTGTTTCAGCAGGGCAGCCTTCTCCTCTGCCAACCTGAAGTTAGACACCAAAAACAGAGATGATGCATGTTAAAAGCAAGATACAGTTAAAGTTTCCCCAAAGTATTCAATGGAGGTACAGTTTTTATATCATACTTGTATGATAAGACACTAATTCACTCCTAAGTATTTATTTGTGGCTGTATTATACTTTGAAACCCTGCTATCTTATGTTGCACAGTGACACAGGGCAGCAATAACTCCTCTTAGACGTAGTCTCAGCAAAAACTAAACTTTAGAAAGTTTGTAAATGGTAGGATGTTGTACTGGAAAAAGTGTTAATTAAAATTATTAACTAAACAACAACAACAACAACAACAACAACAACAACAAATGAACCTCCCACCTGGCAGTTTGCTCCTCTTGCTGTGCAGTGGCCTGAACTAGGCTCTCTCTCAGCTGGCTGATCTCTGCTTGTCCCAACTCGACCAGCTGGTCTTTGGAGCGAAGCAGGTCGCAGGCTGTCTGGTGCTCTTCCTGCAGCTCTGTATTGGTCCTCTCAGCCTGCTCTGCTCGAGTTATTTCCTTCTGCAACCGCAACTCCAGACTTTTGACCTGCACAGGGGGAAAAGTAAACACCAGATTAAACTACTCAACAACTATCAGTTCTATTGTTTGAGGTCCGGTCAACTTTTTTTTTTTTTATAAATATATTGGGTATCCTGTGCTGCTACCAAGACCAAAATCTCAATAACACTACAGTGTAATTCAGTGACGCAGAAAAGTAGTTTATCGTCTAATTCCATTACAAAACAAGAAGGAGGAATTCCATGTTTTTCAATTAACACATTCAACATTTCACATGTACAATTAATACAAATAAAATACAAATAAACCAAATACAATGAATCACCTGTGCTTCAAGCTGAGCCACTTGCACTGCGACATTCTCCAGGTCTTTGGTGTGCTTCTGTCCAGCCTCAGAGAATTTAGACTGGAGCTCGTTGTAGTGATGCTCTCTCTCCTCCAACTCTGTGCTCTTGTTGAGGAGTTCTCCCTTCAGTGAATCGATGTGAGCAGACAGACTGGCCTTTTCTCCCTCTGCACTCAAGAGCTGCTTCTACAATAGTGAGCAGAAATGTATTCAGCCCACAGAATCTCCAAAGCAAGCGGTAATTAAAAGCAATAATACAACACATCCGAAATGCAGTGGGCAACACGGGTTAAAGTTTTTTTTTTAATCAAATGGACTTAAAGGAACAAATTGTCATCTTTAGTTATGATTTTCTGTGCAACTAGAATCATTCAAGGTTTTGTAAACCCAACATTTAACAGGTTTTGGGGTGGGCAGCTAAACAAACAGGTTATTTCACTATATGTCTGTGTGCAAAAAATGACAACCTATGTTCAGTACACAGGCTTAGCAATTTGATAAACTGTGTGATTTATCTTTCCTAATAACTTAAGTAAATATATTAGGAACCACGGCACCTTACCTTAACTTCATCATTAGCTTCATTCAGCGAGACGAGACTTTTCTCCAAGTTGCCAATTTTGTCGGTGAGGTCTTTTTGCACAGCCTCAGTTTCATTAATCAAGGTCTCCTTTTCTTTCTTCCACTCCAGCAGAGCTTCATGTTCTTGTTTCAGTTCCTTACTCTCACTCTGACTTGCAGTGAGATTGGATTTCAGCTCTTGGCACTCCTTCTCCGTTACTGTCAGCCTGTTGGTCAGCCTCTCCGTCTCTTGCTTATGTTTCTGCAGTTCATTCTGAGATCTACAGTGAGATAAATACATTTATGATGATTGAGGAGCATGTTAGATGTAGCACAGTTTGCTTTTTACTCTTTCACAAAGCGTGACTCAGCATTGTTCTTTTCTACCGTAAAACTATGCTTACTTGTCATTTTTGGTCTCTGCATCAGAAAGTGTCTTCTTAATGTTTTCCAGCTCTCTGGATGAAGCCTGAGTCAGCTGCTCCAGTTTGGACTGAAGTCTCTTCAGCTCGTCCGCCTGTCCTTCAGATTTTGCTAAAGAGCAAAAACAAACAAATTAAAAACTGAGATTCTCTGAAATAACTGCTACCATTACAATTCCTACAAGGAATATACCTTTGAGGTCATCTAGTAATCCCTGGGTATGTTTGAGGCTCTGGTCTGCGCTCTTCTTCTCTTCCTCCAGCTGACTCAAGCGCCTGCTGCTCTGATCCAACTGAACAGTCACACTGTTCTTTTCTCTCTGCAGCTCCTGAAGGGAGGAAGACATGTAGAGAAAACATGAGTGGTAGCAAAGAATGATTGATTAAATTTCCCCTCAGGGGGATTAATAAAGTATATTTCAAAAAAAAAAAAGAAAAAAGATGCTGACATAGTGGGGAAGAGTGTGAGAAAAAAGGTGGAAGGAGACGTAAAGAAAAACTGAGAAAAATAATGTTAAATAGGTAAGACCTATTTGTAGTGTTAAAATGAACACATACTGAAACCTTTAAATTTTAACATTAGGTGGATATTCTACTGAAAGCAACCCACCTCCATTTTCTTGCGGAGGTCCTGTTCTTTGGTCTGGCTGGCCTGGAGGCTCTGCTCTGACCTCAGCAGTCTCTGTTTATGCTCCTCCACTTCCTTCTCCATCTGGCTTTTCTGGAAGCACATCTATAAAGGGGCAAGAGCAGAGAAGACTTAAGATGAGAAGGCAGACGTACATCCAGGGGCAGAAAGTCTGAGAAGTGTGACACAAATGCCAGGTACAAATGCCCTTAACCCTTCAATAGACAGAAGTTGATGTAAACAGCTGAGACTACAACTGAATTTCCTTTTTTTAAGCATTCAAACATTTCAGAAAATGTGATCTGAAAAGGTTAAAGTCAGCGTTCTCTGCATTGCCTGCAGTTTGCAGACCTTGCATACAAACATAAATAGTTAATACTGCATCAGACAGGCTCTCAGAGGTGAAGCACAGGACACAAGTGGAGCGACAGAAAACATAGTAAATGCATCTAACACTACCACACCCCGAACTGTATTCCACTCCGCCTAAACTGAGTCTCATACTCAGCCATTCTTGTAGCCAACACCAAAATAAATTTGGACATTAGCAGCATCACTGAGGCAGCCAATCATATTAGCTACACATCACAAAGACTAGAAGCTTATATACAACCCTCAGAGAGGGTTCAGTGACTTCCAGCTTATCCAAGTTGTTGGCTGTGTGAAGAAAGAGTGAATCAGAGTAGATGAAGGAAGAGCAGATCGGATACGTGCCAAATTACCTTCTCCATGTCAACCTGCAGTACATTGTGGTCTTTTTTGGACTGTTGGATCTCTTGTGTTAGCTTGGTTCTGGTCTGGTCCAGCTGCTGTTCCAAAGCCTTGTGAGACGTCTGCAGCTGGGCTAGCTCCTATACGAAATATAACAGAGACAGATTCAAATTTTAAGATACATTTCTATTTATGATATTTAGTAAAACCTACAAGCATTAAAGGTCTGATACTGATGTTCTGACTCCAGGTTGTCGTACCTTTTGACTGTCTTTCTCTTGGTCCTTGAGTTTCTGCTCCAGGGCTCGTTTGCAGCTCTCAGCGTTGTGCCTCTGACAGCTCATCTCCTCTGAGACTTGCTTCAGCTTCTGCTCAACTGATGAACACTAAGAACAATAAGCAGAATCTCTGTCAGTCATTTGCATGTTTTCTTGTCTTCATCTGTCTTAGCACCTATAAACTTAGTTATCAAGCAGAAATAGGACACAAACAATAAGTATCCCGTGTTAATAAAGTGTCAATGTACTCATCATCGAAGCCTACCTTGGCTACAACCTGCTGGTGTCTGTCTGTGGCCTGAGTCAGCTCATGGCTGGTCTTAGCCAGGTCTCTTTCCCGTTCAGTGAGGTCTTTGCGGGCCTGGTTCAGTTGGGTTTGTAGTTCCTGCAGTTTGGAGGCCTGGTTACGAATTTCCTTCTCCTGAGTGGACAGATTCCTCTCCAGCTCTGACACACGGCCACGCAGCTCTGATGAAGAAAGAGTAAAAATTTAAGTCCTGTTGCTGGACATGATCAGGGTATTCAACTCCAAACAAACCAGCTACATTCTTCAGCGGTAGTAGATGCACAAAATAATAGGCTCCCCAATATTTCACGTAAAACACACTATAAAAGATGTTATACCAAAACAAATTATAAATAGTCCACCTTGGTTGATGCTCTTCAGCTGCTCCATCTGCTGGGAGGATCCACCCGGACTCTGTACTGCTCTGGTAGAGCTCATCCTCTGGCTGGTTTTAATAGGCGTCTCCTCGTGGGCGTCCCACAGGGATGTTCCCCGCCTCTTCAGAGGTGTTTCCATTTCCATTCCGTGAGACTGGCGGCTCTGGCCCTGATCCTGCTGTTGCCATGGGAATATGGAAGATCCAGTTTGGCGGGCAGCAATGTCCTTGTGGCTCACACTGACTGAGGACTGACTTAACAGCTAGAAGAGAAGAGACGAGTCAACATCATGAACTCCAAAACACAAACAAACATGATAAATATATTTTAAAAATGTACTCACTTTGACCTGCAGGACTTTGACTTCAGTCTCCAGTCTTTTTCTTTCTTCCACCTCTTGGCTGTATTTCTCCTGAAGCTCTTCTAGTCTGTTATCTAAGGAACACAAATACAAACATCATGTTAGGGCAAAATGACAAACTCATCCTGAGTCACTCAGACACGAATCAATGACTCATATACAAAAACCCCAAGTAGATGACAAGGGGAAATATGATTAACATTTGCATTAATACCAGCCTGACAGGTGAAAAGAAGAAAAATCTAATAACATGAATTTATAAAATACATATAGCAGGAACTTGAAACAGAATAAATACAAACTGAAATACCCTGCTTTCCGTAGGCTGGGACAGGAGCTGGGGTAGCAAAAGTTTTCTGTGGAGTATTGTAGGGTTGAAGGTCAGAGGAGGAGGATGACAAGGAGGAAGAGCCAGCAGGTTGCGAACGATCCAGTTCATTTTTGTACCTGAGCAGATGGAAAGACAACAAAACAAGCATTAACAGTCAATCAGGAGTCATAATTTCAGTGCTGTCCAATAAGTCAAATAGTTCATGATCCATTCATATTAAGCATGACTAACTCAGGACTTGACGAAGCAACATGTCACAGGAGCTACGTTATAAAGTCTCCCTCTCTTCTTACATAAAAATGCCTATCAACAGACACTGAACTCACTTCTTGAGCTCCTGCTCCAGTCGCTCTATGGTCTTCCTGCAGGAATTCAGCTGACCATCCAGGTAGTTCACCTGGGTTCAGAAACAGGAATTAGATATGTTTTTTCTTCCAATACATCTGATTTTATAAATACATCATTTGTTGGCTTCAAGAGTATCTATAGAATGTGAATATTGGCTGTTGATTATCAGTGATCTAATTATTGAATAGCAATAAACTGCAGCAGATATTTCTTGCTTTCTCTCATACGTAACTGACCTGCTGCTCTTTGACTCCGAGGTCATGGACAGCCTTTTGACGAGCTTTCTCCAGAGAATCACAGGACTCTACTAAAGACTGGTTCTCTCTTTTCAAAGCAGAGGTCTCATTACGTTCACTGTCCGCCTGGAGAGGGAGAAACAAGGACAATTAAAAAATTGTGTGTCAGAAACAGAGAGGAAGACTTATTGCCCCAAAAAGGCATTCACTTCCATGAGCACTGTTGGTTTGAGGGATACCAGTAGCGCTGCTGACACCTTTTTCCCCCCATAAATTTTTTGTGTGTCTGTGCATTTTTTTCAGGTAAAATTTCCACTTCTGTTAGGACATGTTAACTGTGCAATATCCACACTTCCATCAGTAAAAAGTGTCAAATCAGCCATTCAGTCTGTCTCTGTATTACATTCTGCTTCTTTTTGATGCTTACTTATTATATTGCTTTGTGTTGCACAGTTTACTTATTTTACATACTTATACATTGTTTTGAACTTGCTTCCCGTTTGCACTATCCCTCTGCTGCTGTAATGTGCACATTTCCGCTGTGGGACAAATAAAAGATTATCTTATCTTACTCTGCAACAGTAATTTCCCCAAGGAATTAAATGCTGTTTAAATCATCTGCACTTATGCAATTAACCTATGATCAGTCCACTCATCTGTTCCTCTTGAACACTGACCTTCTGTTTCTGTTTCTGCAGGGCAGCCTCCAGGGAATCCAGCTGAAACTGTTTCTGGTTCCTGTCCTTCTTCAGTTTGTCCAGCTGGCTTTCCATCTCCTGGATCTTCTGCAGGGCTTTCCCTGGAAGTCCATCCTTCCACTCCTCCACCGCCCAGCTCATGGTCTAAACCTGACTACACGCACATCAATTTATTTGAAGGGGGAAAGACAATATTGCTCTGCACAGTGCCTGAGCAGCTTGTTAATGACACCTATATGACCAATGAGTAACGTTAGTGTGATAACATGAAGTATAAAGCATATGATGACAACCAATGTTTTTGTCCTAACAAGAGTACAACAATGGCCTGAGAGTTCAGAGGTAAATCACATTTTCTATAGTTTTAATGCCAAAAAACCTTGGTATTATTAGACACAGGTGAATTTGTAATCGGTTAACGTTACTAGAAATAACAAAAACACTGTTTGGCTTCCTAAGCCTGGTGTTGATGCATAACACCGACACTTAGTTTGTAAAAACATACGTAACAGTAACGTTAACGTTTACTTTGAGACTAAGTATGCTAACGTTAGCCACCGTTATTGGTTATATCAAAGCGTTATCTTTAACCAACGATACAAACCAACCATTGTGAATTTAGCATAACGAACTCAATTTAGCGTCAATTTGAAACGCTACGTTAACAACAACTGTTTCTGCTGAACTAACGTTATTCCTAATATCCTAATGTTAGCTGGGTTAACGTTAACGTCACGGGGCTGATCGTGGTTTTGACAAACAGTAAATTTTACGCAAAGTTCGACCAGTTAACGGTTGGAGATAATAAATGTGTTGTGAACTGACACGTGTTAACTTTAGTTTTCACTCAAATTAATTAATACAAAAGTTAAAATTAAAGAGAGCTGTACTTACTTTGGGCGCGAGGTGTCTTTATCGTTCTCGGACTGTTTGGGTTGTTCTCGTTGGAAAATTCAAACTCCACGCGAGTCACTCAGCTGCATGCCCATTGGCTAGTGTGTGTGACGTCAGTCAACGTCCTCTTTTTCTTCTGTGGGTCTTATGGCGGATTGCAATACCAGCTTTTAGGTGCATACCGCCACCCAGCGTATTGGAGTATACAAAACACTATCTGGTTTAGCAAATAAAATAAAACAAAATAAAATAAAATAAAAAATAATGTTTGTTTTTTTATTTCCATACATTTCCACTGCTGTGTAGTAATGATGGCATCACCACACCAAACTACAATGGAATATATAAAGGAAGCATCTTAACTTACACTGTGCTTTACAAATTATTTACAAATCTATAGCTTTAGTGCCTTAGCAATAGGGTTCGACCATAGTCTTAATATATAAGTCTGATACAGATTTTTTTTTTGTGCTGAAGCTGCTGAATGTCAAGATATTTGCACAGTGTGAAATTTCTATAAATCTGACCACACTAAGTAGCTGATGTATTGTTTTTTTTAGAGAACGGTATTCTAGTCAGGGTGGAAAAGCCCCTTAACTGTCATTTTAAATGAAGTAGGCTCATCACTGTTTAGCTTGTCTCTGAAACCTGGCACCTCTTATCCTTTACAAGTGAATCAATATTAGATGTGTAAAGTCATCCAGTGGGCTGGACTAGACCCTTTGGTGGACTGCCAGTGGGCTGTAGTTTGACACCCCTAGGTTAGGAAGATGTCATCCACAGAGAGACATAATTTGAAATGCAAACTCTTACTCACTTACTTGTTACTTCCTGCATTATAGGGTGTGGTCAGAGTTTAAATAAACTTTATGTTGGGACGACTAGTTCATGAGACATGCGTGAGACTGCATTTCATATTGGAGCTAAAATATTCAAGATCCTCACCTTGAAGATACATAAAATTTGCACGGCTGACTAATGAAAAGGGTTATCCTTTTAATTACCTCACAAAATGGTCTGCCTGGTATGATGACACAGTACTTACAATGTAGCAGTACAGCTACCTGGTGACAGTAACAGTTCCCTGGAGTTAAATCATTTTACAGATGCTTTATAATCGAATCAACTGGTTGTAGAGAGGCAGGAGGTTATGATGTCTACTAAACTGACTGTAATCTATTCACCTAAACAACTGCTGTTTCTAGGTTTAGACCTAGAGCACACCTTTGACTGGGTTGACTCAAAGAAGTGTACCACAAACAACAATGGAATATCTCTGAAACACAAACAGTGGTGGCTCAGGACCAAAAAGGCTTTAAGGGTCAAATATGTACCCATGACAATAGCACCGAGAAGCTTGTGATATCCACCTTACACTGCCATTTTGTTCAAACCTCTCTTGTAAAGGGTAAAATGTATCTCAAGAGACTTACTGATTGAATAAAAAAATAAAATGAGTATATTTATCAAAGCAAGTGCCATACTGCCATTTATTGAGTTCCACTGACATGGTGCAGAATGAATCAGAGGCTCAGATTTTAGTTATGCATTCCAGTAGAATAACATTCATGCCTGGTAAAGTAACAGCTCAATACAGAAACAGCAGAAAACATCTGGGTGGCCTTTCATCTGGTTTTATACGTGCAGCATGAGTATGGGTTTTACTGTTTTAAAGCTCGTGTCAGTTTTTTTTTTTTTATCATGACATCACAGAGAAAGGAAAACAAATCGTATGCATGTTCTGAGAGTCCAGCCAGAGATAAAATGATGTCCTCAAATCTGGCAAACAGAGGGTTTGGGTGGCTTGTGCTAAACAGCCTGAAAACCCTCTTTTCAATGTCCATCCTTTGTAAAAAAGAAAAAAAGTGGAACAAAGTTGTTGAAATGGTGCTTTTGGATTACCTATGCAGGACTGTAAGGCAGGCACCTTCTAGATGCATCTTTGCAGGTGACAGAAAGAGTCTCCACTGCAGGAGTTGCTACAAATACAGGCACCGACCACAGGCAACTCATAATAATGCTATTTCTAACCCTCAGTAACCCACATTCATGTGGAGCATGAATCTGCATCCATAGTAAACAAGGAGAAGCTACAGGTGTTAAAAAGAATAAAGGAATTAGATCTGTGACTGTAGCTCCTCTGGCGGTGCACGGCATGAAGACTGCAGGCAGGCCAACTGTCCACTAACAGAAACTGATACAAAGGAAATAACATGTGCTTACAGGTTTGCCTTTTTGACATCATTTTGTCACAAAAATTGTACAAAATTCGAGTGCAACAAGAACCCTTAAATAAGGCCCTGGTGATACTCTTGGCATTGCCTCATCTTTTTAAAGCCTCCTTGACACACAGCATGCTAAGTCTTATTTTTATATAATGATTCAGTCAAATCTACAGCAGAGAAATCTACACTTTTAAGACCTGCAACTGTTCCTTCTCATAATTTTAGGGTCAGGGTCGTTTAAAACCATCACACACAGGCAACACTTGTTGTCAACTCAATTTCTGACATAGATTTTATGAGATTTGTGTAGTCAAGGTAATATTGCCTTAAAAAGTTGCCATGTTGGTACAGTTTATGTGTTGTGGTTTAAATTGTCTCAGTCTCTTTAGCTTATAGAGTGCAAAATGAACACTGCACTAAAGCAGAGATTAAAGGGAGATGCAATTCCCTTTTTAAAAAAATATTTCAGTCACTCTTTTTGATTATAAAATTAAAGGTCCCATGTGTAGCATTTAGGGGCATCTATTGGCAAAAATATTGAGAACTATGTTTTCATTACTTTACAGTCACCTGAAACTAAGAATCATTGTGTTTTGTTACCTTAGAATGAGTCATTTATATCTACATATGGAGTAAGTCCTCCGCCATGTTCTACAGTAGCCCAGAACAGAAAAATCAAACACTGGCTCTAGATGGGGCCATTTGCATTTTCATGTTAGCCACCATAGTTCTCCTGTACACAAGAGAAGTTTCAGCTCTGCATCTGCTGGATGCCACTAAATCCTACACACTGAAACTGTACAAATGAACGGTGAGGATGATATTCCTCCTTCATCACGTGCATGTAAAATGTATATTCTACAAAGTTATAATGCATGCTAATATTCTGCCCACTGCTGCTAAAGTGATTTCATTCCCCAGGCAATGACAATCCGGATTCACAATGCTTTTGAGAAAACACTAAAAAAGGTAAAATAATGCATCTCTTGACAAAAGGCAACAAAAGCTACAGAGTTGCGCCTTTTTTCCTGAGAGCAACGGGGGCTCCGATCCAGGGTCATTGGTCAGGTCATAGAACCAATGTCTCTACTGTGACATAAAAAGCAACCTGACCTCAGATCACCGCCCCTCTTTAGATATACACTGTGAATAGAGAATTGAAGCTGGTTCCTTGTCAATTAAACCTGTGGCCACTTTGGTCAACAAGCCTCGTATGAAAAAAACAACAACACACAACATAAACAATAAAACATGCAACACTTTTCTGGTTCTTTAAAACGAGCACAACATACTGTAAGACAAGCCAAACCACTGGGTGTTCATTCAGGAATAGATCTTTGCATCTCCTCTCCTTTGCTACAGAGTACCTGATGCATGGTCAGTCATTATTTTTTCACAGTTTAAACAAAAAACACTGAAGCCCAAAACTCTGATAGAACAAAATACATTGGCTGGGAATAAGTAGTAATGCCCTTCATAACAACTACGAACCAGTTTGTACAGAAGTCCTAATCCTTAAACAACTCTTGTAGAGCACAACTGTGCGACTAAAACTACTGTCAAAGACGTAAATGGTGCTCAAACTGTCTGCTGATGGATCTACAGAACACAGTGAGTGACTTCAGACTCACAAAGACAGAAAAATTGGACATTCCACATCAGAAAATGGAGTTCTATAGCCGCTATATGAAAGCTTTGTTTCCCCTGAAAGACAGCTTTAAAGGCAGTCTTACAGTTTGTCCACTGAGTGATCCTTTGTGTGTTACAGTATGGGTGTTGGATGTGTGTAATGAGCTTCAGCACACAGTCAGTATTTCAGTCACTTTTTTCATTCCAAACATTTTAACTCTAATTCGTCTGTTTTAAACTCCAGGTCCGACGGGCAGTAGAGAGCTGCAGGTACAAAACGTGGTCATCCTCAGCCAGAATATGTTGACAGTAAAAAAGAAACCCCGCCTACAAAAAGGCATGAAAAACAAGAGAGTGGGCGACGAGGAAAGGAGAGGTATAAGATGCACGGCATGCAGTTGTGATGTGTGTTTGCTGCTTTCAGAGAGGATCCTCCTTGTTTACTTCTGCTCCTCGATTTCTCGTTTGACTTCCGCTACATAATGGTGATCCTTCCCGTGAGCCACCTCCATGATGGCAACCGCCTGGAGACAGACAAAAAAACATTTTAAAATAACTCAAGGACACAGCATCCACTCACTTTGCCACTTATTAATATGTAAACATGCCTTCTTCAGAGCTCTGACTCCTTGTTTCTTTTTCTCCAGCCCCAAATAGAGACGTCCCAGTTTCAGATACATAGACGCCACATTCAGAGAATAGGCCGGGTAGTGAACACTGCAGAGAGAATATAATTTATACATCAAGCTGAGCAGTGAATACAAGAGGAAACAAGATATCGTCTATAATTAATGTTACAATGGGTTTTGTTGTAGTGCTACAAAAGTTTAAAACATATAAAGCCGAGAGAGAACAACAATAAAAAATAAAAGATGTGGTAGATGTGTGTGTTGTTAACCACGGAGGGAAAATATGCTGAGTGTGAAGAAAAGGAACACAATATAACATGTGTTGTTGTGTATATATTGTAGGTGGGACAAAGAACATTTCATGGGAAAGTAAGTTATAAGTCAATAAAACATTAATGGGATGATTCTGAGTTAAAACAAATGATTAAAAGACTAAAAGAGGGATTGAAATCCTCATTCTTACAAGAACTTTGTCTTGACAAACTCAGAGGTCTGGAGAAAATCTCATTACACAACTGGGGTGACTTTTCTACAGGGCTTTATTATCTGCATGTGGACTGAGACTGACAGTAGTGCTGCTGGTACAACTGACTGACTTCACTGCATTACTGCCTCCCTGCAGAGGCCTCACAGATCAGTTTACCTGTATGGCTGAATGATCTTCTCTCCGTAGCTCATAGCTCCGTCCCAGTCCTGCATGTAGAGACAGACACCCATGGCCTGATACATCATGTGCAGCATGTAGACGTTTGTGTCTGCAAATATAGCTCCCATCTTCTCCAGGCTGAGCTCACACATCTCCAGCAGCTCACTGGGGGGTGCCAGAGAGTCAAGGAATGATGAAACACACAATGTGGAGAGGGATGACAAGGCTGGCAAGTGAAAGACTGTCCTCGATAAAGACAGAAGATAAACTGACATGCTGAGAGGGAAAAGACTTCAGAGAGAAAAACGTAAACAGGAGAGTGAAAAAAAAATGTGGGAAAGAGAAATACAGCTATAAACAGAGGAAAGGATATTCTTGTAGTGTTTTGCTCTCCTGAACTCCTCGATGACATTCTTGGCATAACGGACCATGGATTGGATTTCCCCTGGTTCTGGTGGAGAACTCAGCTTCCTGATCTCCATTTTTGCTTTGTCCTAGAAAGAGATGCAGAGAATTTATGTTCCTGTGTTCGGCAGATGTGGACAGTAGAGCTAAATTATATTTCATTCTCAAACTCATCCAAATCACCAAGGTGACACATTTCAGTCCTTGGCTGGGACTGAATTAAAAGCATCAACCTTCCATAGCCTTTGGTAAATATGAAGTGCATATGATGTACATAATAGTATGTCGTATAGAACTGGGATGCAGCTTCTCACTTTTCTTCACAGTGTATAATACAAATTCAAAGACAGGCAGACTCTCTTACAAGACCAGTGAGGACATGAACAAGGCATGAACCTGCTCTCTCTCCAGCAGACAGCAGAAACTGAGGCACGTGAGACACTTTCTAGGAAATTCCTCTGGTCAACAATGCAAAAATGTTCTGCATTCTGTATATTAAGACAGAATTTTTGTGAGGATGGGGACCTCAGGACATGCTGATTTGGCTTGGACAATAATGAATTAAATGATGCCAGTCAAACAAATCGGTTCTGACAGGATACTTTAATCTCCAGTGCAGGGAAATTACAACAGTGAATGTATGTGGTTCTGAAAATTAACAAAAGAAAAATATATTTAAACACAGTTCTTCCAAATATATGAATTTACTAGGCCCGGACAGTATCAAAGTATTAGGGTATAACGGGTTATTAAGAAATTCCGAACAGAAGCTCCTCTTTCTATTAAACTGATACAGAGATGCTGTATTGAGGAGATGTAGTACAAAGCACATGCCACCAGAGGTCAGTCTCTATTGTGGAACAGGAAACTGAAGAAATGAGAGTGGTGGGGTTTAACCCAGAAATGCATCTGCCTCTGCTTTGGAGTATTGCCACATACAACTTTATCCTAAGATAACTTCTTGCAACAAGTGTCACCAGGTCTTCCAGCAAAAAGGATGCTCATTTCCTATCTATCTATTTATTTATTCTTTGGGTCACAGGTATTTAAAGACAGTAAAACATGTCTAAGTAGGCTAATTGCATATTAGAAACACAGCGTTGTAGACTAGACAATGACATACATGCTACAATGACTTCTATCACCAGTAGCTCAGCTTATGATTTTTTTTTTTTTTTTTTTACACAAATATCTTCATGTACTTTAAACCCCAGTGAAATACAGGGAAGATATAAAGGTAAGAAAAATAGATCGCCCAAGCCAAAAATTTACAATCATAAATTTAGGCTAGCCTATCTTTTCACTCAGGAATCATTTTATAAACTCAAACTGGGAAAAAAAAATGCAAAATTAAATGGTAATTGGACCTGCACTTGAATAGTGGCATTCTAGACTTTCAACCACTCAAAGCGCTTTTACACCATGAGTCACATTCACCCATTCACACACACATTCATCCATTCACACACACATTCATACTGAGGCTACTATACAAAGTGCCATCTGCTACTCAGCATTTAACACACTGACACTGATGAAACAGCCACCAGGAGCAAATTGGGGCTCAGTAACTTGCTCAAGGATACTTCGGTATGCAGGCTAGAGGAGCCGGGGATCAAACAGCTGAACTTCCAATTAGTGGAACTGCTCTACCTCTGAGACACTGTCAAGTATGCATGTTAACATAAAATAAACTTGCTGAGCTGATTTTCACTTTACTCACTCATGCACACAAATCCTGAGGGAGAAGTTAAAAGGGGTTAATGGTCTCTGCAGAGCTTAACTGAACTGTCTGTCACTGTTCTGAGGCTGCCGCTGGAAATGTGTGTCTCGACGTTCACACCAGTCATCAGTGAGCGTGCAAAGGTGCTTTTGTACAAATATGAAAAACTTAATAAAGTAATGGTACCTTGGACTTGGTGGTGCACTCAGTACACTGGCATGCGAAGAAGTAGGAATCTAACAACCTCTCTTTCCTGTCCTCTGTTGGATAGAGCAGGTCTATGTAGCTGTTAAAGACCTACAAAGGGAGAGAGGAAGAGATGAAAACAAAATCCTGCGTCAGTCAAAACAAAGACTGTAATAAGAGTCTGTATTTCTTCATGATTGCCTGTGGTCTTTAACAGCTGCTGTCACTAAGAACTATGGGGGTTTGCTAGATGAGTGCAGTGTTTACTCACCTCGTCTCCAGGGTTTATCTCTTGAACAGCTCTGACCTCAGCCACTGTGCCTTTATAGGTCACTATGACATTAGGACTACAGCTGTGATTCATCAGTGCTACACTACAAGGACAAAAAGGAGGAGAGGCATAGAGGTTAAAAAATGATTATGAAATCAGAGAGTTGTGATCAAATTATCACATTTAACAGCTTCATGATGTTGGGATTACATTGTGGTATATGTATATAGTATGTATGCCTCCACCAACTAGTCAAGTTGCAGTTTACATCTGTCTGTTCAGACGTAAATAATGTATGTAGTGAAGACTTTAACAGAATTAAATAAACTGTATTAAGAGTATATTTGATGAAATGAGAGTCATCACTACAATGACATCTGGTGATTAATTTCCAGTGAGAAACATGCTGTCTTCCCTCAGAGACTATTTTTACAGAGGACTGATATAGAGCTTCGTCACATGGCGCAACGACAATCACGTGAACACGAGTGACCTCATGGTGAACTAACAGAGGAACAGGAGAGAACAGAAAATTGGAGCTATGACAGTAGAAAATGCTTCAAATATGGATGTTGTTGCAAAGAAGCTCGAGGTGATCTTGAGGTATCGCATTCAAAAGAATGTGATGTACATATGGACAACCCAAAAACATATTGTCTCTGGCTGACGCCAGCGCAAAAGCATAAAAACTAATATAACTGAGTGAATCAGGAGCAGCTGAGACATACACAGATTGAAACTGCACAATAATGAGAGAGTAGGAAAGGAAGGGCACTGAGGTGGAGACTGAGTTCACATGTAAGGAGACGGAGTGCGGAAAGAAGCAGGAAAAGATCATTTGACTTCATTTGTAACATGCTGACAAACACTGTCCTTTCCAACTTAATTGGTAGAGTGAAATACACTGACAAATGGATGGGCTGTTAAATGATGATGAAGTACTGACACAGCCTGCTTACTCAGGAAAAACAGCTGATCCCAAATGGGAGAGCTCCTCGTCCTCTATGGTGAAACCATTACAGTTAACCTAGAGACAGAAAGACAGAAAAGAAAGATGTGAAGACACCAACAAACAGGTGGAGACAGAGAACAGCAGGGTGAGTAGTATGATAAAACAACTTGCATCACCCACGACTCACATGTGCTGTAACACCCCCCTCCACTGAGGAGGAGGAAACCCAGTAGTAGAGATTAAATGTAGCTGTGAAATAAGAGGCCAAAGAGGCTGTCTGTGTAGCTTGGAGTAAGAAGGAGACAGCAGCACTGACAGACGGATCAAATTAAAGCTAACCGCTGTCGAGTTTAACAGACAGGACCTGTGTCTATGTATGATACAAATCCTGGTTTCACCTCAACATGTGCTTCAGTGTGTATTCGCTAACAAGAAAAGGACAACATGAGGGGAGGAAGATATAAAAGGTGTGTGAGCACAAGGATTAAGCACGTATGAGTACAAGTAGAGCACACATGTAAACACACTATATTTGCACACTGTGTGTCTTAATCTTTTGTGTATGTTGGTATTCAGCAGCGAGAAAGGTTAACAGCTGCCTATGTGTCAGCAAAAACATGTGATGCTCTCCTAACAAATCACACGACAGTAATAAAACACACCCAACCCAAATCCTGGATCATTTCGGGAACTCAAGGTTCTTTTAAAGGCCGACTCCATCTGTGCTCTTTTATGAGTTTTTCAAATGGCAACACCCAACGCCAGAAGAAATAGGCAGAAAAACATTGAGATTTGATATAATAATGTATTTATAATGTATATTAGTGTTGTCTAAAATATTGATTTATCAATACATATCAATTCTGAATATTTAAAATGGTTCCGATACTTATTTTCTGCAGTGTGAAACACTGGTACCAGCTGTTCTTTCTGGCTCTCTCTTATTGTTAGTGTTAAGTCATTCTTATATTCTCTGCTACTAACCAAGGAAATAAAAGTCTTCATTGTCATATTCATCTTTTACAGAAACATTCAATTTTATGCCCTCAATGTCAATTTTTCCACACGATATTAAAATATTGAATAAATATTATAGATATTATTATATCGAAGTTAGAAATTATGACAACAATACTGTAAATATCAGCTAATGTGCTAATTCAGCATTTACACTGTTGTGATCAAAATCATCATAATTTTTAATCTGTACATTTTTCGGTTGCTAACTACTGCATTCTTTCACCTACATAAACCATCCAAATATCACAATATTCAGCTCTTCAAGGACATTTCTGCTTAGACTAAACATTTTTCTACTTCTTCTACTTTTTAAAATATTCAGCTTTCAACCAAACAAATGTAGTGCTACAGCAGTACACTGCTCAGCTTCTGTGCCATTACTTCTGTCTGCTTTTCCAAACTGGGAGATCAATAACACATAATTCTCAAAGAAGGCTTGGCTCAGTATCAAAGATGCACATTAAGTGGCCCAGGGGGGTTATTAGAGTTGTTTTGAAAAAATGGAACCACCCTTTAAATCAGTGTATTTCTTGTTGGGGTGGATTTAGTGTTATCTAATTTTACCTGTGCAAATAGCTCAGTGAGGGCCTGTTTGTCTGGAAGGTCACTGATGTGTCTGGAGTAGAAGTGGTGCAGCGCTGCTATGTCTGTCTGGTTCATCTCGTCCTTCTCACTGTCCATCTTATCTAAATCTGGAAAAGGCACAAAACACGGACAGAAAAAGATCAAGAGAGACAATAAAGATAGACAGGATGAAAAGTAAGAACAAAGACAAAAAGGGACAGAGAGAGAACAAAAGAGTTCAGCTGGTTGTGTTGAACACTGGAGCCTAATTGGGCCACTAGCTGGACTTAAGATTTGCAATGTTCTTAAAGGGACAGTTCACCCCAAAATCAAATGCATGTCTTCCCTCTTACCTGTAGTGCTTCAATCTGGATTGTTTTTGTGCGCACTGATTGATTTAACGTGAACTGGTACTCTGTAGTAATGACATAATTTGGTTGGTGCCCTTAAAAATTACAGAGTTCGGTACCCAAACCTACTTTCTATACCTGCCAATCGTATCACCATGCACAAGGGAGTGTACATCTACTCATGGACGAGATGCTCGTGTATGTGACAGCCTAACGTATACAGTAATGGCATCCTCCTTGACTGAGCTGTAATGTTACTGTGCTGTGACATTAGCTAGCTCAGTTGTGCTAAGTGAGCTAGCAGTAGATGCATGCACCTTCTGCGTGGTGATACAGTTAGCAGGTGTAGTTTAGTAGAAAGATAAATTCCAACATGACACTGCTCACAACAAGGTCTTTAGAGCATTTTGAGTAATGGTCATGATTTCTGGAGAGAGACATTGCTGTTGAATTTTTCAAATGTATTTTTTTTTTCTTTGAGCAATACAAATTTCCAACACTCTGCAACTCACAACCACAACAATCTAAATTGATAAATAGCTCTACAGGTAAGAGGATAAATATGTATTTTTGATTTTGGGTTGAACTGTCCCTTTAAGTGTTTGAGGAAGTGCTTTCATTTGAAAGAAGACGAATTACTAAACAGGAAAATGAAGACCACGCTGGTATGAAAAAACAAAACAAACAAACAAAAAAAAACCCCACACACATAATAAAGGCAAGACATAAAAAATAAAGTGTACTATTCATTCAGAATTTTATCAGTATGTGTTTTGTGGTTGTTGCTCCACATAGGAATCACTCAGTGTTACAAGGTGTAGAATGTCCCACTGCTGTAGGCCATGTGTCATTGTCAGTCACACACACACAGACACACCCACACCCACACAGACACACACCCACACCCACACCCACACCCACACACAGACAGACAGACTGGTGGCAGCAGGCAGCAGCTGGCCACTGATTTGCTTTGTGTGCATGAGAGACAGGTGTGAAGGTTAATTCTGTGACAATCCTCTGATGACACATCTGAGCCTGCAACAACCGCTCAGACTAAATGATAATACCAGGTGGAGCAGACAAGACAGTTTGTGAGCACTTACATGCAACAAAGTCTCGTCTTGAGTGTCTAACAAATACGCTCTTTTATCAAGTTACAGTGTTTGATGATGCCACAAAGCTCAGCTTCCTCTGTTGTATTTAAGTAAGGGCTGACATAACGGAGCACATATGTTAACATGTTAGAGCTTCTCAGCCACAGTCTACCAGAGAAGAGGGTTGAGTACCTTGCTCAAGGGCACAGTGGCAATAGTTTTTAAAGGAGGGTAGAGAACATGAAATTACAGCACCCAGAATCTTGGGATTTAAATCCCCGAGCTCTGCAGACTTAAAGTGAATAAAAAGAGACAGAACCAGGACTGGAGGCTACAGCAGAGGATATTAATAGACACACTGCTACAACTGCAGAGACACAGGAAAAAAAAAAAAAAAAAAAAAATCACACCATGTGTAACTAAAAGTGCACACAAATGTAACTAAACATACACGCTCATGTATTCACACACACACACACACACACACACACACACACACACTTACTTACGGGCTTCAAATTCACTGAGCAGTAGCAGCCTTTCTGAAGGGGTGCGCTCTGTTGTGACTTTCTGCAAGTAAATTGTTTTTGGTCAAAAATGGGCAAAATCATGACAATAAAATACCAAATAATCTATTTTTCTTTCCTCAATGTTTATGCTTTATTATAGCTAATGGCTTTGTTAGAGACTTTCAGGCCAATTAAGAAGACATTAAAACACAATAAAACGCCAGCTGAGCACAAATGGCTTCAGGAACTGTGGTGTTCAGTGGCATCAACACAGAGGTAACATTACAACGCAGCAAGGCTATGTTCACATGGTAAGAGTACAGTTTGCTTTGATGTGACTCACAGAGTGTGTTTAATGTGATCAAAGCTGATGTCACCTTTCTGAACTGCAGTACTTGAATAGCAAAGCCTGACAGTGGTGATGCTTCTGTGACATGACTCATGCAAAAGTATACAAATGAAACTGATGAGTTAAGTCATTGCTTTGCTGCTCCAGCGGCTCACGGCTGGTTTATTGCATTAAATATGTTCTAGCTCATAACATTTACTTATTATCAGGCCAGCCACTGCATATTATTTGACTCTTTATCTTCTTTTAATGTATCTTAAACTAAGGTTTTAAACTGTGTTGACTTTTGGTCACAACCTCACACAAATCCTTTTAGCCATCCGCTCTCAAATACTGGCTGGTCCTTTTGAGTTTTCTTTGCACTTCAGACGACAGGAAAATCACATATAACTAATAACATTACTGCTGCTTCATTCCCTTCAGAAGTGCTGGTGAGTCAGACACAGTAGTACACCAACTTTCAAGGGGAGGAGGCAGGTTGGACTTGCCTGGGTCCAGACCTGCCAATCTACCCACTCCACCAAGTTGGCTGATTCTTCTGGCATTGTGACATGAGACAGCAGTTTCTCAGTTAAAAAAAAAGATCCAATGAGTGCGCCGGAGGGGGACTAATGACATTGTCAAGCTGTTGTCAAACGGTGCACTGGAACCAGTGAGGAGAAAAAACATAGATAGATGCTGCTATTTAGGCTGCTCTAAATCAAACTGTCTTCACATTATCAAACATTGTAGTTTGCTTTTACTTCGCTCCAACCCACTTTTGAAACTTTGGCAAAACCAGTATGTTACCCATCAGTGTGGACTTAAAATTACATTATATTTAGGTGGATTTGTTTGGTTCTAATGATCGGTTAGGGAAAATTGATTCCCCCTTCCTGAGGTTAGAGCAAACACAATGTCAGACTGAAGATAGAAATGAAGTGTAACAATTCTGTTTAATATCAGACAAAAGTCGTGCCTGACGTTGCTAAGTGACCACAACCTTCTTACCAAAAATCCCAACTTCGTGCGCCATGCTTAGAAGCCAATTTTCGTAGTAGCCAAACAGTGAAATAACAACTTCTGGGACTTTTTCCCATAGACTTACATTGCGAAAAAGATGTCTGTAAATTCAGTGGAGAGATTTTTTAGCGTCACAACCCCTGGAAAATGACTTGTTAGGGATTTGGTCTGATAACATTAAGAAAGTCTAGGAGAGCTGCACAATTACATCATTTTATTCCCATTCAAGTTAGCAGAGGGCTAAATCGGAACTTGACTAGTTGTTTATCTCATAGTGCAGCCATAGTGCCCTGAAAAACATGCGCTCGGGAACAGTTGCCCATCACTCTTGCTTTTAAGGCTGCCTTTTAAGTTATTATTAACTTTAAAAAATTATTAATTTTTGCTTTCATCTTTGTTCTAGTTTTGTTTTCAGTATCATACGCATTAATAACCAAAGACTGAAATTTCAAAATGCGTTTTCTCACATTTCTGTCTGTGTCAGCTCCTCACAGTATTGATTATAAACTGAGGAGGATCATGTATAATTTCACATAGATCTCTTTTCTCCCTTTGCTTGCAGTTATGTTTAACATTCCCTGGGAAAATATCCATGTTGCTCCAAATAAAAAAAGTCATCTCTGAATGTTAAATGTTCCTGCTCCACTTTTTATTACTTTACCTGTTTCATGATGATTCGAGCCACCAGTCTGACAGTCTCTGATGGACACCAGTTTTCCCCATAGGCACACATAGCTACACACTCCGGCTTATGCATGGACCAATCGCCTCTCTGCATAAATACACACACAGAAAAAGACAGAAATAGCAACAGTTAGTGACCCCTCATTATTACAGTGAGTAATCCCACTCAACAGGACACCACATGTGAGACAAAAGGCAGAAATGTGAGAGAAAAAGAGAGAATTAAATTAACACAATGGATGATTTTATTATCACAAAGCAAATTATCCATCTATCGATCTCTCCTCTCTGTCATAAACGAAAACTCCCCAGTTTTACTGCAGTGCACAGAGTGTGTTTTGTGCCATGAAACTATAAGTAGACAGAGGCAGAGGGAGGACAGACCAAATCGTCATAGCAACAGCAGCGTGACCGTGTGCTCTCTCCGTCTCTTGCTGCCTGCTTGGAGCTGTGCTGGAGCCGCTCTCACTGTGTAGTCCAAGGTCTCAGGGTGAATCACAAAAATTATAAAAGAAGTTCTTTCAAATTTACTCTACGTCATTGGTGCCGGTGAAGCAAAATGCTCATCCTTTGGTAATACGTGAATGTGCACAAAGGGATTGAAAAATAAGTCACCTGCTCGATTGGTACATTTCTGACAACAATAAATGGCTTGGTCTCTGCCTTTTCTCGTTCTCTTTGTCTTTCTATTTGAAAAATGAAGACTAAAACGGGTATTTGTAGTTAGTACCACAAAAATTACTGTGTTCGGCGTAAAATGTAGTCACGATCAGTTCCTGTAGTTAACTGTGGAAACTGGGACACATCAATCGCACACAGAAACAAGAGGCCCTCCTTGTAAATGCAAAAAAGGAAAAGAGAACATTCTTACCTGACAGTCAATGTTGCAGTAGTAGGCCTGCTTACATTTGCCACACTTAAAAAGGTCTTCTCTCCTGTAATGACATAAAGACACAACACGTTACTCCACTACAGCTGTAAAATAACACACCTCATCTGGGACACATGATGCTTCTAATTGTAATGCAGTGTTAAAAGACTTTTGACTAATATAGTTTTTACCCCATGACATTTAAATACTTGGTATATTCACTGCTGAAGGTAGATAATACAGAAATTTTCAGTTGCTGTTAAACATGCTCGTCAGTGACAGTGAAAGCTAACCCCAGAATCACTCTCATTTTGGAATGAGCTTTTTTGGCTTGGCAGTTTCGCCTCACTGTATTTGCAATTTTTCAGCGCTGTGTCCATGATTTTTTTGAGGTCATGCACCTGGTTGCAACCCTTTCATAAAAGCTGACCTCACCTGTGCCCAGGAACTTCCCAAATACAGCAAAATAAAAATAAAATATGAATATATAGGCAGAGTCTCTGCAGATAAACACACTGCAACACACTTTTAGTGGGTCATAAGTGATGATTGAGAGGGATTACTTTTGTATGAGCGTATTAGGGCTGAATATTATATAAAAATTTTTTACCAGTACCAATACCAATACCAGTGCCCTTAAAGTGATACCAATACCAATAGTGCTTTTTTTATATATATATATTTTTTGTCTACTTCATTTGATAACCATCATGTGAATGGAAACATTCAGTTGCATGAAAGGCCACCTAGGCATGTAGTATAGCCATTCTTGTGGATGTTTTGGTGGCATCTTGGCACGTTGAAGCCAACTCCGTCTACTGGCCACGACTTCACCACACTACAGACTATATAGGTTGTAACTGCTGCAGTAGTGGACTAATCACATGTTGCATTCAATTAAAGATTGTCTGCGAGCAATACCATACAAATACTATTTTTTTCTAGATCTGGATACAAAAAGGGTCAAATGTAGGTTTCGTTTGGGGAAGTTTTGTTACTGCTATGTAGTGGGTTATTTCTGTCACTACTTTTGAGGTATTGAGTACCAATACCCAGGCAGAGAGTCTATACATTGGATTTAATAAAAATCCTTTATAGCATACCTTTAAACTAGCGGTGAGTAAGACAATCTTGCAGGTTTGTTTTAGCACTGTAACAAAACGTGGGATGCACAGATGCTCAACACATAAGCCCAAATACCAAGAGAATTAGTTGCATAAACTTGAGTGTTATTCATAAAATTTCCAGTTACATTCATAGCCATTTCTACAGACATTTCCAGCTTATGTTCATGCAAAAAGAAGTCATTTTGTAAAACAACAGGTATCAAAGATCACTATTACAGCAAGACACATACTCATTCAGAGTGTTTCTGACTGTATAGGAGCAAATACACACACACACACACGCACCCTGGCCTTCTCATTCATTGCTTGGCTCCTCCTCTCTGGGGACACATGGACAACTATATTTAGCACCCTAACCTTTTACTGCTCTACAAACCTTGATGGCAGCCTGGGTAGGACGCATGTGTGAACGAAAGTGTGAGGGTGAGGGTGAGAGTTCATTTAACTCTTAGAAGTCTCATAAAGAGTGCCATCAGATCTCAAACAGGACAAGTAGGCAAGATAAAGGGCTGAACTTTGAAGGTGCTGTGCACTGCAGTTTAACCTGATTTGATGTTTTTGACACAGTATGCCTACACACACCCACACATGTCAATACTCTGTACATGTTGTAGGCTGCACTTTCCAGCCACTCCACAGCCTACACGGTTACTGGAGCAGGAGACTACAATAAATGACTGAAATTCATGTTCAGCTGATGAGTGAGTGAAACTTTGAAGCTAAGAATAACAAAGGCAGATTCTGATATCATGAAAACTGCAGGTTGGCTTGCTACGGCTTGGCTTTCAGGTGCATATAGGCATGTGTGAGATTTGTAGTTTAATAGAGGGTGCTGTTTAAGGAGCAAAGATGGGTAAAAGTGCACACTGTGACATAATGGACAGGTTGAAAAGTAGTGAAATGCTCCTTAAAGTGAGCATACTACCTGTGATTATCTTATTAAGGACTATATGATAGCATATAAATAGACCCATTGAGAGTACAGGAAAGTAGACACACTAAATTCTGGCTTTAAAACTACCAGAACTGTTGTTGTACGTGAATGTTAGTGTCGATTTCAGATTCTCCTGACTCTGCAGTGCTACAAACAAATGCTGCAGTGTCAGTCAGGTGAGCTGCCTCACCGCACTGACCCATTTAAGTCTGCACCAGCTCGGTAGGTGTCCAGAGGTTCACAAGCTAACCTAGCTTAGTAAAGAGGTTAGCCAGCGTTCAACTGGACACACCACGCGCTGTGTTTCTGTTTCAAGCTAGGCTAAAAATAAACACCAGCCTGGAGGTAACTGTCGCTGAGGTGTTTTATCAGCTGTTTTCTAGAGGTAAGATGTTACCTGGTGAAGCAGTGCTCACAGTGCGCTCCCCTCTCATTCACTGTCAGCACGTACGAGTAGGCAGGGCAGGCGAACACCAGCTCCCCCACCGCGAAGTGCCTCACCGCCCGCAGGCCTCTGCCGCGGTCCGGGCTCAGGAACCTCTCCGTCCCCTCTATACCTTCGTTCTTCATGGTTTCTTCTGTTTACGGTTCTCCTGTCAGAGCCTACCGACCACCACCTGTGTGTGCTGACTGCTGTCTCTAATCAGCTTCTGCCAGAGACCCGTCTTCTTCCCCGGTCCCCTGTGTGTGTCCCGTGTGGCTCTCATCGCCCCCTGCTGGAGAGGCGACGGCACAGGCCGGCAACTAGTGTCCACCTAGGTTATTAAAATTAAATATAACTAAACTAAAAAGCAAAACTAGACGTGAAAAAACATTTAAAAAAATAAATACAATAAATAAATAAAATAGAATTAAATATTTAAAATTAGACTGAACCAACGGAAACTATTTTGGGTATTAATAAAACTAGGTAAAATAAAAAATAAAATAAATATTTATATTAGTAGTTAGACCCTGCAGGTATACAAGACATATCTCTAATTTTAGTCTGTTAATTTGTCATAGGTGCATATCTTTATTAAGACTGGGATGTCTACATGGCTGTTGCCTGCTCAGGGTATTGTGTTTCTATAGTAATACCTATGCTGATTTCTTATTTCTTAAATCTTGCCCCTGCCCCATATTATAATAAAAAAAATAAACAAAACTGATACTAAAATTCACAAAAGAGTAATAATCAGTCGATACACTAATCCATGAGGCTGTAAAAAATGTGTATCTACCCAAGCATTATTATTGTTATTAACCTATATTATTTTCAGTTATTTTATTATTTTACTATACTGTTGTACCTACATGTCAGTGTCAAAAATTATTTAAAATTTAAAAGATTTAATTGAAAAAAAAAAAAAAAACTCTCAACACTAAACTAAAAATAAACATTTTTAAACAATGAAAATAGACTGAAATGAGAAACCCACTCTGGGAACTAACTGAAACTAAACTAAATTGAAAACAAATATTTAAAATGAAATAAAAATAAAAAACAAATGAAAAATACATAACTACAATAACTTTGGTGTGCAGTATACAGTATGTGTAAATTTCAGTAATGAACAACATGAACTGAAGGCAGTGATGGAAAGTACCATGTGCAATTTTGCAGTCCTTGTACATTACCACAGTATTTCTATGTTACACTACTCGTCTACATTTTAGATGCAAATAATTTACTTTTCACTCCACTACATTTATTAACAGCTGTAGTTACTCTGCAAATTTAAATTCAGAAAATATAATCAACAGATAAATTATTATATGTTATGATGGATTAAGCAACCCGGCAGTTTATGCACTAGTTAAAATCAACCCACATTTACCTGCTGCAACACCAAATAGATGTACACTAATGCATCAGGTAGTAGAAAACAATTATGATTCTAAGATGGGCCATTTTACATAATGAGTACTTTTATTTTTGGTACTTTCCTTAAATTTTGTTTTGCTTTCATCACTGACTGATGGACTCTGTGGTGAACAGATGCGCTGTAGCTGTCTGCTCTGATAATCATTCTTAATTTCAGTCATAAATTATATACTTGCTTGTCTGCTCTCATTTGTTCAGCTTTTTGTCTTTGTGAGATCATGTCCCCTCTGGTTTGACCTATTCTGTTTTCTCTAATGTTACATGATGTCATGTTATCACTGCCTGCACTGACAGTCTGTTTAACATTGAACATGTCCTATGCTTTACATGATGCTTGCCTTACTCCTCCTCACAGTATCATCCAACATCAGTGTCTAACCACAGTGCACCTGCGACTGAATGCGTGCAAATCTCTGCAGCCGCGTTTCAAAGTTTTTTGGAAAACCTTTCTACAATCACATGTAGTGGTGTTCACACGCTTTTCTTTTTCATGTTGAGGAATCTCAGAAGAACAAAATGACTCCGTTCAGAACCACAACTGTGTTCTCCAGTTCTTATAAAATATAATTTAGACGTCTTCTTGTCCCAAATGCCTCAAGTGTGTGTCCATATCACGCACATTGCATTATAAATGTGTCACCACATCAACCTTATTGCTTTTGGCCCAGTAACCTGCCTCTGCCGGAGGGATTATTACCCATCTGCATTGTTCTGAAATTTGAGGGTTAGCAGACATGTAGACTTTAAAAAGGAATCCACTGGTTAAACTTTAAAAAATTAAGGTAAAAAATTGCATGCATCATTTTAAGTAGTTCCAATCCAAATAAATAAGTAAATCCTGTGAGTTTTTTTTACAATCAGACAAATCCAATTAGCTTAGTTCAACCAACATGATTTGCTTTGACCCCAAAAATCTTTATCAAATGGAATCAATTCAATATTTATCCAAAAGTTGTGGTGATACTTGGTGGTCAACTATTTTATTTAAGATATTCTAACTCATTTATTTCAGTTCAAAGAACACCTGCTGTGACTGGCTGTGAGCAAAACCATATACCATAGATATATTCATTTTTTAGATCTGGACACAAAAAGGATTGAATGCAGGTACCCAGTCCTGGAGTCTATACGTTGGTTTTTATACATAAAAGAAAGATATTCTGACTAACTTATTTCGATTCCATACTACTCAAAAGTGTCAAATGTGTTTTAGATTTTGATCAGCTTATTAAAACAAATTGTCAGTTAATG
The DNA here is from genome assembly GCF_011397635.1 of Epinephelus fuscoguttatus. Classification (NCBI taxonomy): domain Eukaryota; kingdom Metazoa; phylum Chordata; class Actinopteri; order Perciformes; family Serranidae; genus Epinephelus; species Epinephelus fuscoguttatus. The sequence continues at coordinate 25,631,737 of NC_064753.1, read as the reverse complement.
AAACAAACATTATTTTATGCTGAAAAAGTTCTTCGTTTTAAGCGTATCCACTAACCCCATGATTCACTTTTTAGTGTAGATTAGTTCTACAGGACATTTGTACCACATATTGTGTGATTATTGGGACTACAACATGTAATTAATTCATTAAATGTGCAGTATTTGACTGTTTCAATTATACATTCTTTTTGCAGTTCTTACCTATTCTACTTTTGCATTTATATTGAGTACACTCATAGTAGGATGCACATATTGGTACATATTTTATATATTTCTATTTCTTACACAATATATCCTCCTTCCTTATATACATATTTATATATTGTAGTGCACTGCCCTTTTCAGTTTGTTTCTTGCACACTTCTTATGTCTACTTCTATTTTCTTATAATTTCTCTAGTATAAGACCAACTGTAATGTCTCCCAACTTCCCCTCAGGGATCAAAAAAGTATTCTGAATCTCAGAAAGGTCTACAAGGACTTTTATTGCAATTATTCCGCCCAAAATGCTGCCTTTTTGCACAGCAGATGGATGGTTTCACTCAATATAAGACCCAAACCAGAGTGGTAACATTCGACTGATGGATGGAAAAAGCTCCTTCTTTAAATATTTACGTGTCAGAACACATATAAAAACAATGTCCATCCTTGAACAGTGAAGGTTCCTGCAGTTAGGTCCAGTCCCACAGCTGCATAAATGTGGAGACTGCAATGGAATGGTCAGTATACTCTGACTGTTTGTGTTGGTGCTAACTGTATCTGTTGTGAGCTCTTACCATTGAACCCTGAAGCGAACCAAAATATTCGACACCGTTTAGTTTATATATATATAAATGCATTTATTTAAGTTAATCATTTCTCCTCATTCAAAGTTGAATTTCTGCAGTATCTATAAAACAGGGGACAGTTAGAAGCGCTGTACAGTCTGACAACAAAACTAGGAACCGCGGCTGAGTACACTGTGTATATATGTACATACTGTACACACACTGATGTAGGTATATACAAAAATATACACTTTTACATGTGTGACCCCTTCGTGCCATGTCACCCACCACTTTCATTCAATAAAGCCACACTCCTATTAGAAAGCACGTCATCATCCCAAATAGTTCATTGATTACCAGTTCACCTTTTATCTCTCATTTCTGGCTGATGAGAAATTTGTCTTATGTGCGCATTAAACCCCTCTGACGCCCTGACTCACACACACACACACACACACACACACACACACACACACACCGACTGTCACTCGTAGCGAAAGATGGAGGAGCTTAAGCAGTCCTGAGCTGGATGTCTCAGCAGGGCTTTTCACATATAAGAGAGGGCTCTTCTTCGGTTAATCCTAAGAGGGGATTTGAGGTGGGCTGAAGGGGGAAGACATCCCTCTTGTTAGGACAAATCACGGCATAACTCTGCTCCCTGTTTGAGGGAAAAGCTGAGAGAACACAAAGCTTGACCTTTTGTACCTCCTCTCTTGTTAAACGCCATCAGATAAAGCTGTTGATTGTTTCCCTTCAAAACACAGTGAGTATGAATAAAGTCCTACTGGCTCAGTGGGGAAGACGGTCATGTGCGGTGACTGGTGTTCAGTTATATGCCCCCCTTTTAATGCTAATAAAGATGCCTGCAAGATTGACAATATTCATCTCTTTGAGGAGATGTTTTGCAGACAATTTTAAGACATCAAATAAGGAAACTGTCAACTTTGTACCCCATGTTTGTCACAAGACTGACACCAGATCAGCAGCTAAGAGACGTCCTCCCCCCAGCGTGCCCTGCAGGTTTAACTAAGACTGGGAAGAAGAATCAGATACACAACATATACTATATGCAAATGTGCAATGATTTCTCTGTTGCGACTCATTCTGCATTTCGAAAGACTTTTACCCCTTCTCATTCTTCCTCACACAGAGAAAACAGGAAGGAAAACTTTGGCACATTGTGCTAAAGATGTAAACATTTAATCATCCAATCAAAATGAGGCGCTGGACTACTTAATTATTACAGTCATTTTCCTCTGTGTATAACATAAAAATAATAAAAAATAAAATAGCAATCTTCTCATCTTCACAAGAATAAGACTGGTTTTAAAAGAAAAGGCTATGAAGAACATATCTGAACCGGTGTAGCAGACAGCATTGCCATGGTCACTCAGGTGTGTGCAGCGTGGTGCTCATGTCTTTTCACTTTGTACTGCCTGGTCGAATCAGCAGTTTATTAACAACAGAAAGAATCAAAGGTAAAAGAAAATGTCTGACCGTGCATCAGAAGTTTACAACCTAGAGTCCTTCTTTCCTGTTCTGGTTCTGTACTTGTTGCCCACAAGAAGTGTGACAATAGAGGGCGCTATACACCACTGAAAATAACATCGTGTCATCTTCACTCACCCATGGACAAGGGCCAAATGCTCTGAAAATGACGACCTCTTAATTTGACAGACAACATGTAAGCATTGAGACACGTTTATATGTGAGGATTGCCACACACATTTTGATGACAGAAAAAAAAAGGCCACAACATTTGTGGATCCACTCCATCACCAGAGCAAGACCTCACACACTCCTATCAAACTTATGAAGAAGATGTTAAGTAACAATTAAAAATAATTACCTAAAATGATAGTACCTGCACCCAGTTTATCTGAAGACTTGTGACTTCTCATCAACTTTAAACCCGTCAGGCTCAAAGTTTGATCTACAACTCAACGTGAGGAGAGATGTGTCACGTGCTGTACTCCACCAAAGCCTCTGATGTGACTGCAGATACTGTTTGGGTGCACAATTACAGGAAAATTAACAACTTAAATTCCAATCAGGTATTCAGTTTTACAATTATTGATCTGCAACATTCTTAAGAAATTAAGACACAGCTGAGAATGGTCAAAAATTAAATCACATTTCCAGTACTTAACCGTACATCAACCTGCTGCTTAACATTGAAATCCAACAGAAACCTCAAAGGAATATTTCTCCCACAAAATGACCATTTGAATATCAGTTAGTCATGCTGCGTTACCTTAAATGCATGAAGAAATGCTTGTTTTTCCTCATGTCTCTGCAGAAAATGGTGAACATATTGATTTGGTAGTTGTTTCCGGACTAGGTTTGACAGAATACAAACTCTCACACACAACTTAAGCAGTGTAAGTCTCATTTATCCAGTCATGTGCTAAGTACTTCCCAAACACATGCACTTTCCCTAAAAAACTACTGTAAAAAACAGTATTGGTGTCTGGCTTTGAAGAGAGCATACATATGTTTCACTTTACACTTTAAATATTAAGGTTGTGGCAAAAATGGATGTGTTTGGGAAGTACTGAGCATAGGGCTAGATAAATGAGACTTGGATTTTACTGCATGATTTGTGTGAGAGTTTGTAAACGAATGTTTTGGTATAGTTTTTCTGTTGTTAAACGTGGTCCCCAATCAATCAACAACTCAATATATTTGCCGCTTTCCATGGAGGCATGCGAGAAAAAAGTTTTCTTTACGAATTCAAGGTAACACGGCATGACTAACTGATATATATATGGTCGCTTGTGGGTGAAGTGTTCCTTTGAATCAGATTTGGGCCCTTGAGTCTAGTCACCATGGCAACAGATAACTTTCCTCAAATCTAGGCTCACCCTTGGGGTCTGGCCTCATACCCGCAGGTCCTGTGCATGGCAGCACAATGCAGCAACCTATCAAGTCAAAGGATAGGCTTTTCAGCCAGCTGCAGTTTCAGCTGACCTTCTCAGCTCCTCTCACTCTGCTTACAGTCGCGTGGATGTATAAGACAAAGGCAAATGTCAGGTACAAGGAACAAAATGGCAGAAAACAAAGTGGTGGGACAGAGGATGGAAAAGCATCAGACAACACAGCAATCGTGACCAGCTGTCTTTGTCAGATTTGGTAACACAGTACAAGAAAAACAAAACGCAAAAATCAACATTGACAAGTAATGATGTGAATGTGAGCGAGAAAGAGCAATATAAAGAAAGATTTGACACATTTCAGGCTGCGACTTCGCTCTAAAATAAACTAGGAGACGAGATGTGATTTTTATAGGCCATTTCTGTTTTACAGTATATCTGTTCAAAGATGTTTAATGCTGTTGCCTTGAAGCTGCCAGGGGATGAGACGCTCCAAATTTAATCAAAACCAATTTCCCCAAACTGTACCATCATTACTCATCAGTGACTAACAGCACAGAGGATCATAGCAGTTAAGATGAACCCACGCTGCACCCAGGAAAGACTCGTGTTGCAGAGATGCACAGCAGGCATCAGGTAATGGACTAGCAAACAGATACATGTACTGTCAATGGCATCAGTAACACTATCAGGTAACAAAAAAAAATGCTGTTAGGTGACACTGAAATCTTGTTCTATAGAATAAAGTAGCTTGCCAAAATAAATAAAAAGTGTTCTTATTAGTACTTCGTATCAGCAAAAACTGAGCGGTCCTGCTTGTGCAATCAGAAAAATCTGCTCACCTCCAGCAGAAACAGAGTGAGGACAAACAGTAAAACCTTGTTTATTGCAGTTTCAAACTTCCGAACAGATGGCACATCTAACAGGCACAATGAAGGAGAAAAAAAAAGCATATTGATGGAAACCACTACTGACCGAGTGTAAGTGTGGGAGCTGGTTGGTGAAACATGCAGCTGGAAGGAGCTCTTCAGAACACATGTGCATGCACGTTTTATACAGGAGAACATTTTCTTTCTGAACGACATCTGTTGTCAGACTGGAATAAGCAAGGTTTTACTCTGTCAGCAAAAACGAGGGACCTGTGATGTCAAGTCTAAAAACGTGGTGTCTGGTGTTTCCCTCTACTGCTGTGCAGGAGCAGGCAGGTGTGTGTTGAAAGCACAGAAACAAACATCTCAATCATGTTCAGGTTTCTTGTCATAGTGATATTATAAATGTCACTGTTATCCTCTCTCAGCCAACACCTGTTATCGCTAGAGAAAAAGCTGCAACGTTAAATCCAGTTTGGGTGTTATTAATAGACAATAACCTTCCTACAATGGCAATATTAGAAAGAAAGGCAAAGAAAATTATCTGTGCAGGAGAAGAAGATGTATAAACTGAGCCGCTCCACAGGGAGCAGTTAGAGAGCAGCGAGAGTATGTAAAGAAAACTCTTTTAATCGCTCCTCTGGTATTCCTGAAACATAAAAACATCCATTCGAAATTTGGTTCCTTTTTTGACAAAAGTAAACAAATAAAACTGTTAAGAGATTTTTTTTTTCTGTGTATTGTTTCTTTAGAGACATGATGGTGTAGAAGTGAAGATGCTGTGGCAGCCAGTGCTACGGCTTGACGACAAACAGTAAATCCTGAGGGGTGGCTTCAAGACACTTCCTGGTTTCAGGAACTGCACTTCCGGCCAGAGCAAACCGGCGTCATGCCCCATCCAACGCAGAGAGGCTCCTCCCCGAACCCCCTCCCCGAGACATAATCTGTAGGAAAGACTGTGTAGCAATCAGCACAGAGCACACAGCGTTCTTCTCCCCACTTTGCCTCTCTTTTCTCTGTTGATCCTGTGAACCAATGAGAGTAAACGAGAGGAAAAGCTCAAGGAATCGAGTCCATTTCCTCCCTTCACATCACTCTACACCCAAACCACAACCTGAAGCCTCCATCTGCCGCTACAGGCTCCAGCTCAGGGTGGTGAAACAAAGACAGAGAGAGCACTGGAGAGGAGAAACACCAACATCCCATTCTTTCAAGAACGAAAAAAAGCTCCTGCGAAACCTCTGTGGAGAGTTAACAGCAAGAAATAAAAAATATTAATAAGAAAATAATAAAATTACAAAGTAAAAAGAGTTCTACCTCACCAGCATTAAAGAAAGTAAAAGAACAAAATTTGCCTCTGGAACCATCAATGAAAAAACACTGAGGTATGTAGTTTGGATGGAAAGCCTCTTCATCGTTTTTATCCTCATCATGATCATCACTGTCACCATCCATCCACCAAATACAGTCAGTTTCCTGTTTACTCATTTATGGTCTACAACCCCCTCCCCCGGTGGGTGTGGCTCTTTGTTTTTATGGGAGGGGTGAGGGCGGGGGAGAGGTGTATAGATGTGACTGGCTGCACCTCTGAGGAGGAGGAGGAGGAGGAGTGAGAGGGATCCATTTACCCATCAAGTTCATCTTACTCCTTGAGTCTGTTTCCATCTCTTCATCCAGGTCTCAGAGTCTGTTGGTGTGTCTATCCAATATCCAGCTCTTCCCAGGGTCGGTAGCGCCCCCTATGATTGTAGATTGAGGGTGAACTTCCACTGTTGGTTGAGGCTCGGGCTGCAGACCTCCACAGTGAGTCCGCCCATCCTGGCACTGCGGCTATCCAGACAAAGGTTACTGCCCACGTGACGAAGCTTCGAGTTGGACTCAATCTGCTCCCATTTCTGGTGAGACACAACAAAGCCAAGACATAAAACACAAGAAGTATAGAAGTGTGCACTGGTATCTATGGAAGCCCATGTCCTGCAGTGTGATGAAAAAAAAAAGTTACTGTTATGACATAATGAGAAACTTTCTTGAATTAATGAGGTTTTTTTTCTCAAAAAAAAAAAAACAAAAAAAACCAAACTTACTTATTGTCTCAAAATAATGACGTTCTTAAAATAATGCGGAACTTTCTCAAAACCCTCTCAAAAAATGACCTCATATCTCATACTCAAGATACTCATCTTAAAGTAATGACTTCATATCTTAAAATAATGACGGTGTCTCAAAGTAATGACTTACTTTCTTAAAATAATGAGAAACTTTATAAAAAACCATCTCAAAAAAGTGACCTTCTATCTCAAAATAATAACTCTGTGTCTTAAGTAATGACTTAATATCTCAAAATGAGAAACTTTCTCAAAATAATTACTTAGTATCTCAAAGTAATGATTCAGTATTTCAAAATGAGACACCTACTTAGAATAATGACTTAGTATCTGAAAATAATGACTTAGTGTCTTATACAGTCATGACTTGATATTTAAAAATGAGAAACTTATCATCTTAAAATAATGAGAAACTTTCTTAAAATGACTAAGTATCTCAAAATAATGAGAAACTTTCTTAAAATAATGACTTGGTATCTCTAAATGAGAAACTTTCTTAAAATAATGACTTAGTATCTCAAATAATGAGAAACTCTTAAAGTAATGACTTAGTATCTCAAAATAATGAGAAATGTTCTTAAAATAATGACTTAGTGTCTTGAAATAATTACTAAGTATCTCAACATAATAAAAAACATTCTTAAAATAATGACTTAGTATCTCAAAATAATGAGAAACTTTCTGAAGATAATGACTTAGTGTCTTGAAATAATGACTAAGTATCTTAAAATAATGACTTAGTGTCTTGAAATAATGACTTAGTGTCTTGAAATAATTACTAAGTATCTCAACATAATAAAAAACGTTCTTAAAATAATGACTTAGTATCTCAAAATAATGAGAAACTTTCTGAAGATAATGACTTAGTGTCTTGAAATAATGACTAAGTATCTTAAAATAATGACTTAGTATCTTGAAATAATAACTTGAATAACTTGAAATAATGAGAAACTTTCTGACTTATTATCATTTCTTTCCTTCTTTTCCTAAAATTTAAATCAAACTGGCAGAAACAGGCTTCCATATTTATTTGTTCTGATTGATAAGTGAGGGTGCAGCTCTGGCAAACAGTCCAACCCAAGTGGACATCTTTACCTGTCTGCTGTCGTTCTCTCGACAGCCTTGTAGTTTGATGAGGGAGCCGGCTGTTCTGTCCACCACAGTCAGACACAAGTCCATGTGTTTGACTGACTTATCCTTGGTCAATGCCCACTCCTTTACATGAACAGATAACATGTAAAAATATTAGCATCAACGCACCTCTGCATGCACACATACCGTTAGGGTAAGGGATGTTCCAAGTCTTTTCTTTATATGGAGCTGTGTCTAATATCATGTCCTGATCTGAGGTCTTATTTTACAACATAAAGAGTGAGAGCTGAATATTTGTTCAAAGAGAAAAAACTGCATCCCAGCTTCTGTTTGTATTTGTCATTCTATTTTTTACTACAAAGAAAATACATAAACTCTTTTCAGCTTTCAAGTTGAACTTTTTCACTTGACTACGAGACTGAGAGTAACGCTGGCGTTAAATTGGGCTTAAATCAAACAGAGGACGTCTTCATCAGATGTGTTGATCCAATACGTCTTAGATTAAAAAGAAGACCATTTTTCCCCCCTCTTTACATAAACACATAAAAAGGAATACTGTTGCTCTATTTAAGTTTGTTCCACACTAATTTAACAAACTGCAACAGATAATCGTGGCGGGGTTGAGTGACCTCATTTCAGTATCTGTGTTGTATCACACTCTACAGTATTACTGACACCCACGAGAGGAAATATTAATGTGCATCAAGACGTGCCCCCTCAAAGCACGCTGCCTAAAGAGCCGTTATGCCATTTACATTTACATAATTAAATAAGAGCGTCAGTTAATTTCAAGCTTGATTTGAGAGCGTTAAATTTGGTTTTAAACATGAAAAAATCTACTCAAGTGGCAAGTTTTGCAATTCTGCAAAATGATGTACAGTCAGTGGTTATTAACTCTATGTGACACCAGTTTCTCCAGTAAAACCACTACACCTGTTGTTCTATTTTAGGAGGGAACTATTTAGGAAAGTACAGACCTAAACACACTGGTATAAGCTTATGCACACACACGCACGCACGCAATACTCAGTGCAATGCAGTACAATTATTTAACTGAAATTTTCTTTTCAGTATCCTAATTTATTCTTACATATGCACATACATATATTTTTTTCATACTTACTTCTACTTTCTTACATTCTTCACATTTAATGTGCTCCAAGATATTTGCACTTTGTCCAAGAATATTGTTGAATTTTTCCATGTAAATATATTCTGTATAGAAGCTGAGGCTTCAGTTTACAAATAATTTTGCAGCAAGATTTGCATATAGACTCTGTGCACTGACTGTAAAAACATTCACTACATACTCACTTTTTACTTACTACAGGTTAAGGATGACACAAGGATGGCTTTAAGTCTCGTCTGACCTTTGTTTGAAAGTATGTTTTCTCTTTTTAGCAACTGCAGACTCGCTAAAAAACCCCAAAAACCTAACATTGTGCAACATTTGACCTTTATCAGCCGAATCCTGCAACATACCCCCTGTGCTCTCACCACCACGAGTGCCACCGCTTGCCACCAAGGTGTCTTTAGAGCAAAGGATTTAACAAGCTGACCTGTGTGTGTCGTCGCTGTAACGCTACCTGGTTTCCCCCGGCGTTGTGGCATTCATAGACACCCACCACCCCATCAGCAAAATGACCCAGGGTGTCCAGACAGTTTCCTCCCTGCTGCAGCGCTCCAAATGCTATGTCCTGGTGGTCTGGGACTCTGAACACACCGAACACACTTCTGTTAAATGTATTGACGTTATTATGACCGCATCAAAGATATTAAAGGTCCTGTGTGTAGGATTTAGAGGAATATATTTACAAAATTGGAATATAATAAGTTTGTTTTCTTAATGTATATAGTGAAAATAGTGAAAATAAGAATTGTTGTGTTTTTGTTACCTTAGCATGAGACATTTCTATCTACATAGGGAGCGGATCTTTGTCTACAGAGATCGCCATGTTGCACTGCCATGTTTCTACAGTAGCCCAGATCGGACACCAAATATCGGCTTTAGGGCCATTCATGTTTTCGCATTGGCCACTGTAGTTACAAGACCCCCCACGATGGGAAGTTTCAGAAAACACAGATTTTTTAATGTGAAACTATAGTGTGTTTTTACTAGTTTAAATCCCCAGCTCTGTTTGTTTCGGAGAGGAAGAGACCTCTGTGGATAGTTCAACTCCTGGTAAAAACCTCCTGAACGTCTGGATCAGAAAACAGGTGAGCACACATTAGAAGGTGCAGGACGAGCGACCCATCTGTGATGTGCTGTACAGTGTAGGAGTAACACTGATTTGTAGCTTTATTCAGTGTTTTTTTAAATCACATAGTCTGTTTGTTTTGGAGAGAAAGAGACCTCTGCAGGTAATTCAGGTCACAGTTAAAACATCCCAAACAATGAACACTGAAGAAATTCTAATCGGGAGAAATTTCAGCTAGTTGTAATCTGCAATCTTCACCACTAGATGCCACTAAATCCCCCGAAATCTTACACACTGGACCTTTAAGGCTTCATTATTCAATAGTAATTAGTAAAAAGTAACATTAAACATGAAAGAAAAGGGTGAGCTAAATAAAAGAACAAAGTTTTTGTACCAGTTTCTTCTGATAATAAGGAAAATATCACCTTATGAGATCTGAAATTATTCAAATTTAGATATCTGTTATATTTAGGGGCTGTACCAAATAGCTTCAAAGCTTTTTTCACAATGTTGACATTTGAATTCTAGATCAACATTCGAATGCTCCGCAGGCTCTACAAATATCATTAGTATGATACTATTTGTAAAATTAGTCTCCAGTGGTGGCTGCGTGAGATTCTTTGTGGTCATAGTCAAAAAACTATTTGCTCTCCCATTTGCTGTGCACAAAGGGAAGCACGCATCTGTATTAACAGGGCGGTCCAGCAGCAATCTAATAGCACCATAAATTACATTTATATAACCACAATAACAAAAATTTAATTTGGCTCTAACACTATTACAGTAAATTACTTCAGTCGTTACACAAAAAAAAGGGGTCATTATGCATCTGCATTCACTTGGCGCTCCATCATCACTTTCATACCAACTGTAGGAAACAACTGTTGAAAATTAATTAATTTGAGATGTTCTGATTTATTTTATTGCCATTTCTGTCGCAGCATAATGATGCTATGAGCATAAGGGTGTGATCATTATTTCATCTATATTTTATGTCTTTATTGGATTAACCTGCTGCCTACATGCATTTACGTTGATGAAAAAAAGTTGATTTAATAAAAGCAGTATGACTCATTGAATCCGATGAATCACTGTGGTCAAATTGAGGATGTTGTTCAAGGATTTTGTATTATTTTTAGGGTGATTACGTCATAAAATATGACGCCAGACTTCCCTCGAAAACCTCAACAGAAGCTCTAAATGTAAAAAAAAAAAAATTCGGTACAGCCTTAGTTACATTTCTACATTATTAATCTCACTCATGTAGGTGACAAATTGCAAACCCTCTAATATTTAATAATGTGCCTGAGTCATAATTGCCAGTACAGGTTAGTCATTAGTGTCACCACAGTCATTAAGCAAGTCTTATTAAAGTATAAAACATTAGATCCCAGCACACAGGAGATCACAGTCATACTGACACGAGCTGAGCTCTCTTACAAACCCAGTCCTTGTAACACTGAAACTGAAACTCAGCTGGGAGGTTTTCCTATATGTAATTTAAGTCTAATAACATACTGTATCATACCATGTACCCTATCATATCACATAAAACGCTTTAATTTTCTTACCGCAGTTCAGGGTAGACATTCTCCAGGTACCATTTGAATGGCTTACATCCTAATCTCTTCTTCATCTCCAAACGACTCTGGATGCTGAGACAGAGCGACAGAGACAGTGAGAGAATTAAAGGGTGGATCACTTGTGGTTCCTTAAACGTTTCCCAACACTGATTAAATTATAGGCATTCTGGGAGGGCAGATAGTAGAGGCCGAGGGCAGGTTTAAGGCTGCACGGTCTGGGGAAAATAACTGTTTAGGCTGGCACTGGAGGGAGATGCTATGAACTGTTCCCACAAGGTCACATAATGAGCATTTTTATCTTTGTCCAGCTTCTATATAAGGATGTGAGAGCCTTTACTGTTGTGGAGCCTACTGTGAGAAAAGTGGAAGTGTGAATAGTCATGAAGCAGGTAACAGAAAACACACACACAACATACAAGGATCCAAGAACAGAACCTTTTACAGTTTAAACAATGATGATGCACGGGCTGGATGTAAACAGAAGTGTGGCCGAGTATAGCAGCTTGTCAAGCTATACAGGGCATTAACCACCAAAGATCGCAAATGCTACCTTAACAAACTGACTTTGATAAATGGTGACTGACTTCCAGATCGCTGTAGATTTGAAATAGATAAAAGGAAAAGTGACAGATAATAGAGAATCTAATCGTGCATGGACAGAATTGTTTGCTTTCATCCCAAATGCTGCAAAATTAAAGTTCCAAATAATTATAAATAGCCCACTGCAAAGCTGCCACTTTGTGGTAAAACATGTAAATGAATGCTAATGTAGATTTAATAAGCTGTGTTACCATCATTGTAAGATTTAAATTTGTTTGGTGGCTCCAGACAGATTTTTTAAAAATTAAAAATGTCTCTTTTAGTAGTAAAGGTTGCTGACCTCTGTTCTAGCTGATTACAATTACGTCAAATATAACGACTGACTCAGAGTTTTGTGTCTTGAAATCATAAATCCTCCTTATCCAAAGACAAGCCCCGCTAGATCAGTGGTTCCCAGCTGGTCCAGCAACAGCGTCCAGATTTCAGATTTCTCCTTGGTCATTAGTTCAAGGTCCACACAGTTTAATATATTCAGAGTCATACTTGCGTTTGGCCATGTCGTCGAGCTAGTTTGCTGTCTATGTCAAGCAGCTGTTCATCAGTGACTAACTCTACAGCAGGAAACGGACAGTAATTCACTGTACTTTAAAAATAAAGCGTGTTTTTTTACAAACCTGACACATTTGCAAGTCACTTGTGGTCCATTCAAAATTTTGGACCACAACCCACTAGTTGGGAACCACTGCACTAGACCACTATGAGGTTTGGGTTAAACAAACCAGAAGACTACGTCCTATCAAGGAACTGTATCTAAATAGCAGGGTGCTGTTGGCTTGCTAGCTCAGATAGTTCAAAGCTCTGTAATATAGTTGTCATGCAAACATGAATTCTGCTTCTGTAATGTACCATGAGAACTTTTGATCGTATCCTCAGTCCAGTGGCAGTCAACACAGCTTGCAGCCAAACACGCCACCAGAAATTCGGTTTAACAAGTGTCCGTGTTAACTGGTTCATTTGAGCTGAGTGTTTAATGGTTGCTTGTAGAAACTTAGTGTAAATGGTTGTTGTAGATTATAAACACAGATGAGTGTGTATTTCTTGGCCAAAAAGAGACTGGTCTCTGCCACATTCTTCTTGACTGTGCTTGACTGTAGGGATGTATTATATATGAGTGCACCCTCCCAGTGTTTGCATGCTCTAGACTCTGTGTACCATGTTGCATCGAGATTTATTACCAACTGTAGGCCACTACCTCATGCCTTTAAAATTTCGTCGAATTTTCATTGGAATACCAATGAAAAGAGAATACTCTTGTGTACATAGCTATTCTTGGCCTACTTCCAACATAACTATGTGTGTACATTAAGCGAAAAATTGAAAATGGCTATGCTCTCCGTTTTCAGGACATGTGTTTACTGTCTGCACCAAGGGTACGTACAGAGTTTGGCAAGCAAGCATTTATGTATGCAGCTCCTTATATGTGGAATCTTCTGCAGAAGGACTAAAAGTTGCACTCTTGGTTTCTGTTCTATGTTGTGTGTCTGTAACTTATGTTGCTGCCTGTCTTCGCCAGGACACTCTGGAAAAAGATTCTTAATCTGAAGAGGTTTTTTTAGTTAAATAAAAGGTTGAATAAAATGAATTAAAAAAAAAAATGTTATAAGTCAAATTGAAGGCTTTTACGAGGACAAATACATGTTTTGCCGTCACTGTGAACAACCACAACACACTCAGCTGAGTCACCAGTTAACATGATCCCTCTTTAAAGCGAAACACCTGTTGCTCTGAAACAGTCGTGATCCTGTTGAGATTCTGTAGAGCTTCAGTCCGCTGTTGGAATATCAATTCTGACAACAGAACACGCAACTCCCAGACATTGTGGTGCTGGTAACAGTCTTAATTAAATGTTTAAAGTTCTCTAACTCGTCTGGATTGCTGAGGCAAAACGCCACTTTCATTGCCAACATGTGCACGCATACTTTTGATGCATGCTATACTAGTAAGGCTTCTGTATGGCCTATCCATCGCTCCTCTTTACCAATGCCTTCTGTGTCCGTCATGTTCTCTTGCTTTGGCATCTGCTGTCATAATTTAACACTAATCCCTTCAGCCTGTCAAATAATACAGCAGTCAGTCTTTTGACTTTCTGCCCTCTTTTAAGCCAAATTAACTGCCTCATTTCACTTCACTAAAAGGGTTAACTGACTTATTTTACAGCTGACATGCTGCTAATTGACAATCCAATTAATATGCCCATACACGTGGCTGGCTTTGTAATTTTATGATCCAGCTACATTATTCTGTCTGACTCCTGCAGGGCTCATACTTCATGGTACTTACTTTCCATAGGGGACGTTTCTCGCTGAGGGGACAGCAGCGTAGTAGAAGTTTTTATACTCATCCATCCACACCTCAGCTGCTCTCCTTGTGTTCCTGAGAGAGAGGTGAGAGAAGGAAAATGAGGCAAGGGTGTCGAACAGGGAGGATACATCTCCACAGACATAAGACAGCACAGTGCCACTGGCTAAACGGAAATGTGAGTGTGTTTTTATTTTTCTAGTTACTGCTTCACTGGTCAGTGTGTGTCTGTGTGTTGTCATGATGTCCAATGACATTTTGTCAAATCTCCATTTTTTCGATGCTGTATCACAGTACCGCCAGACCCTGTGTCAGCTGGAGTCAAAGTAAAACGCAACTTGATCATATATTCTTTATAAAACAGGGGCTCGCAGTCTGACACTGAGATGAGACGAGGCTGGATCACTTTGATGCTGAAGAAAACTTCATGAAACGTGAAGATTCTCAGGCAACTTCTGGAGTTACATGGAGCTTCTTTATTTTATATTCAGGATGGGATGTGCTGAATATAAAAATATGTGTATGTTAAGCATTTAATTAAAAAACTGTTATTTTCTTTTTCATTCTTTTGCTGCGATTTTAGAATTTTGTAATTTATGCATTTCCTTTGTTTGTCTCCTGCACAGAGAAACAGGTTGGAGAAAAGGTTGTTGCATCAATGCTCAAAAAACCACAGAGACACTATTGGTATGTATGTGTTTGTTTGACAATAGCACAAACAATGATCTACGACCTACCGCAAGTTAAGTACTTATGTAGCGCACAGCCGCGGTGTTACACAAGCAGCAGGAACGATCCTCATAGATTCACTCATTCATGTCGTTTAATTTGTGAGACAGCACTGTGTTCCATTAGATTTCATTCACGTAATGTGGTAATGTGTGGCTGATCGCCAAGTTGATTATTTATAAGATGTTGTTTATTTGTTTGCCGGCTTATTGGCTTGATAGCGTCAATGATATTTCAGAGGTTATGTGTGAATGAAATGATTTTAAGTCATGATTTGGGTTTATTTATGGAAGTATTTGATTAAGATTTGATTACTTTTAATAACTTACAGTATCTGTTTGAAGACAGGGTCACCTCTAAAGCTCGGTCGATTGTCTCAGACTCTCAACATCCCCTCTATTTTGAGTGTCAGATGCTTCCATCAAGGTGGAGGTTTTGCCTCCCTAAATGTAGCACTCAGCGTTACAAATCATCCTTTGTCCTGTCTGCTATCCCTTTTCTAAACCAGCGGTGACCACTAATTGTCCATGATTTATTCCTGACAGTGTGTAATACTGCATTCTGTGTGTTCTGTATTGTACTGTCTGTTTTGTTTTATTTATGACAACTGTCTATATCCCAAATTGCACCCTTTCCTTTATCTGTCTGAGTGAGAAAGTGCGATAGTTTATATAAGCCAGACTGTTAGAAACACATATATTAAGGCACGCTATCACTTGCATGCAGACCACATGGAACCACACATGTTTTGAAGTTGCCTGCAGGGTGCCACAGGAGTATCATTTGAAGCGGGTCAAATGAGGCATGTCAATTAGTGCCTCTGGGCATCAGTATTTGATCAAGATTCTCCTCGCTGCCAGAAAGAAGGCTATCACAGAGAACTAGTTCAAGATTGTTGCACCAGATTAGAAATGATGGCTGACCATTACAGATGATATCCTGGTGACGGAGAATCTCACACTAAAATTAAAAGGAAGATTTTTTTTGCAAAAGGCTGAGGGAAACAGTTAATATGTGAATTTAGGAAAGGCATAAAGAGTAATGTTGTCTAAAAAGACTGCAGACTTGTTCCTCCCTTTAGGCTTTGTTCAACTTTTTTTGTATTTTCTTTCCTTTTCACCTTCTATAATTACACTCTAAAAAGAAAGCAATAAAGATAAAGTAAAAAAAAGAAATGTATGCAAATTTGCTGCAGCTGCACTATTTTATATGCTGTACCTGAGGTCTGTCTCATGAAGTAGGATTATTGAGTTGGCATAACTGAGTAAAAACCAGAACAGACATTCAGTCTATATGTTCCACATTTGGAGCGAGAATATTCACTTTTGGTTTCACCCTGCAGTCATTGAGCTAAATGCATTAGAGCTGAAATGGCTTGTTTCAACTGATCAACACTAAATGTTCATCAGCAGCCATTTGGATAATTGTTTCAGTTGTTCCTATGTTGTTGTATTTAAGCAAAATCACCAAACATTTCCTCCTTGCAGCTTCTTCTTTTGTCTCTAGTGATAATAAACTGAACGTCTTTGGGTTTTGGACTGTCAGTCGAACAAAACAAGCAATACGGAGACGTCACCTTGTGACAGGCATTTCCTATGAGGCTTGACAATTTTCTTTTAAGACCAAATGATTAATCAAGATTAATCAACGGTGAATACAACTGTTAGTTGCAGCTCTAAACTTTATTAATAGTGCACCATGAGACAGCTGACTGTCACAAAACATCTGAAGAAACTGTGACAGCAAAAACTGACAGACTGACTTATGACAGCTATGTTCCCTTCCAGACGGGTACAGAACTTGTACCTGTGAATCTTAAAAGTGGCACCGTGGTGACTCAGGTTTAGAGAAGCTGCCTTCTTTGCTTTTGTCTGGGAAACTGGACAAATACCTGACTACGGTATATTCTATATGTTAATTCTCACAAACAAGCCAGCAAGGCTGGTGCTCAGACAGGATGGAGTGATGCATTAACACAGTGAACCTCTGCTACAGTGAATGTCTCAAACACTGTTTTGCCTGCATGAGGCTTCTGCTATGTCCAAATGCATCTACTGGACTAAAAGCTCCCAAAACCACCAACACTGGCAACTGAAGATCAGTGAACTTCAACTTCTCGTGGTGGAGGTGACACCAGACAGTGTTTCAGTATTTTTCACTACAGCTATTTTCAACATGCAGCTATATTTGTCTTCTGCAGAAATCTTTCATCCTGATCCACCTGCACCCCAGCTACATACTGCAGACAGCGCACTCCGAGGGAACTTCATATGGGGTCTTCACATTGATTCTAAGTTGGTACTGTCTCCACATGTCAAGTATATGCAATGTGGACCCTGTTTACACTTGGTTTTAAAATGCCCCTTGGGCAATCTCAAGCGGACAGCGCTAAATCCGACCTCATAGCATTGTGATCTGATCATTCAAACCACTTGCCAAGTTGGTCTGCGACACACTTGACCGCCAATCTTTTGTTGTGTAGCGCTAATGCATCCCGATGCTTCCCCCACCAGGACATAACAGGAAATACTTCATCAGTGCAGGATGTGGTTATTGTTTTGCTGACAGTGTGCCAACGCTCGAGGTCATTGCAAGTCACAAATGACTTTGTCCTGCCAAACGGTTGGAACAGATGGTACATGTATAATGGGTGTTAACATTTAGTACTTTTTTTTTTAGCCAGCCGGGGTGAAACAGATCTGGCACTTGTCTGGCAACAGACTGATGTAATAACTGTGCGCTGGGCCCTTTGACCTTCTAGTAGAAGTGATCGTAGGCAGTAACGAAATCTAAGCAATAGCTGGACACCTCAGAGACATCTGATGGACACAGGTGTGAATGGCAATGTGTCTCGGTTGTCCACTTCTGTTCAAATCACTGAAACACATTTTAAAACCAAGTGTAAACAGGGTCTTGGATATTTGGGAAATGCTACTCTCAGAGCAATTATAAAGCCGTCCAAACAGACAAAACAGTTGCTGTCTCGTCGCTCCCCAGGGTCACCGCCAGCAGACACAGGGAGGGTGTCTGGGGTTTCATTTAAGACTGAAGGGCAGCACAATGAACTGAAGCAGCCTCAAAGCACAGACGAAGCCGTTCTGCATGGGGAGTATCCATTCATGAGGCTGATACACGAGAACATCACTGCAGCCATCGATAAATAAACTATATTTTTTAAATGTCAGACAGGGTTATGCAACTACTTTTGGAACTGCAGAATAGTGGTTGTCATGGAGTCTAATTTCTCCATCCCTGATATGTAATTTCCTTGAGCTAACTTTGGTATGTATGCTGAGAGGAAGGTGAAGATTTGTCTCGCCCATCTGATCAACATTTAAATGAGCCAGGAACTTGTCATGTTTTGTGCACACTTCCCATTTAAAATGTCAATATTAAATATTTACTTGTTTATCAGTTTCACTGTGTATGATCTGATAATGCCTCTTGTGAGGGTTAATTTGATTAATATTTTTGTCAAAGTATAATTAAGTGCCATTTAGCTCCAAATGAGGGGAGACTGATGCCACTTGGGCCAAAGTGGCACTAATTCCAGAAATCCTCCCTGACTGGCCACAGATAGCAGGTGACAGGGTATGAAAGGTTTTTTCGAGACAGCAAACATGTTGGTCTGTTTTTTACTCACTAGGTGGATGGAGGAGGGCCAGTGTATTGTGTACTGTGATTATTTTTCCTACTAATTTAGTTGCTTCCTGTGTTCGGGGGGAGTGAACATGTGGCCATCTTGTTGAGCTGGAGCCTATCCCTGCTGACATTGGGCAAGAGACGAGGTACACCCTGGAAAAGTCGCCCGACTATCATAACACATAGAGACAGACAACCATTGACGCTCACATTCACACCTACAGCCAATCTAAAGTCACCAATTAACCTGCATGTCTTTGGACTGTGGGAGGAAGCCGTAGTAATTTTTATTCTTATTCTTATCATTATTATTATTATTATTGTTATTTATTGCCGTCTCTTGTATTTTTGTACTTGCATGCCTAGTTATCTAATTTTTTTAAGTTTAATTTTGAAATCTTTAATCTGACTCTTTTTCCTTGACTGCTGTAACACTGGAATTTCTCAATTATGGGATCAATAAAGGTGTATCTTATCTTATCTTAGTATCCGGAGAAAACCCACACTGACACAGGGAGAACATGCAAACTCCACACAGAGGAACTCCTCCACCCTATGGTTCAAACCAGGAACTTCTTGATGTAAGGCGACAGTGCTAACCACTGCACAACAGAACAACTGTACCCAAAACTACAGTTAAATCATTCCACAACCAGAAACCATGGGTTAACAGAACTACCCTGCAGCCAACAACTTAAGAAGAGCTGAAAAAGGACTGAATTGCGGTGCACAAGCTGAAGGAGCTGACACAATCACATTTCACCGGAGTTGTACCTGTTACGATTTCATGTGAGAAATTAATGAGTCAATGATTGATGATCTTAATTCTCCTGGTCGGTGATGGCAATCAAGAAACATTTAGTCATTTTCATCTGCAGCTAACATCACAAGTATCACTCAGTATCTCTGAGTGGCCATTTCAGAATTCAACTTAAGATAGGGATGAGCTCATTCTGAAGACACGCCACACTGTTGGTCTATTACGCCCTTCACTTCTTGTTGTTTTTCCTCCATAGTGCTGCACATCACTGGGAGGACCAGAGAAACCTCAACCACTTCAAATTCCCTGTTATCTATTTGTTGCAGTTGTTAATCAGGGCCGTGAGGGTTTGTCGGGCTCGTTTCCAGGGCCTGTTACTTGTGGTTGGCGACAGTTTCAAAGCAGAGATCCATATCTTTCCGTGTATCCTGTTTCTCATTCTTGATCTCCGCTGATTATGTTGTCACATTTATCAGAGCTCTAAAGGGAAGCCCATGCAAAAACAGATCTTCTATATTTAAGAAGTGCATTCTTTCTAAATCTGAAGCCAATTTTCCCTGTGATTACTTTTTTATTGTTTTTTAATTGCTGGTGCTTGGTTTTAATTATGCCTCACTGGTTTAATTCTCAAAGCTATAGTAAAATGCAATAATGTAGGTTTCAGTGTTTACAACAGCGCTTGATAAAAGAGGCAAGGGTACCAAACAATGTTAGTATTAAGTCTGAAGAGTGCTGTATGGGGGGAAAAAGAAAATAATACCCCCCAAAAAACTGGATCTTTTGCAGTTGTATCACATGATTTTCCTCAGCAGATGAGGATTGCCCAATAGGCATGTTCAGATTTAGGGACAGTTTCAAATTTTGGGAAATTCATTTAATTGCTTCAATGTGGACAAGAGGAGGAGGGGATCAAACCACCAACCCTGAAATTAGTAGACATTCATTAATAATACGGTTAAATCACGACTTAAGAGTCCTCCTCCACTCAATAATGTGTTTTTCTTCTGTTTATGTCCCCGAAAATGTCTGAGCTTGATTATATGGACTTGTGTCTGTGCAAAGTTTGCCACTAGAGAGGTGTTTTCACATTCCTCTACTGAAGGGGGTGACATCTGTACACGTTGGATTAGGTACGACACTAACATGAAAGCTAACTACTGTCTAATACAGGAAACACGTATTGAAGGGAGAACAGACTTCAGCACAATACCAACAAAGAAATCTGAAAACCCCAGCACAGTGTCAGTACAGAGAGCAGAGTTAGCATTAGCATAGTCAAAGTTTTAACAGCAAACATTCCGGTGTGTGCAGTTTGTTGTCGTAAACCTAGAGCTTTCTTCTGCTATCTATGATAAACCCCATTGTAGCAGATATTATTGTCTGTTTCACAACCACTAACGCAGTGTCAGCCACTGCCAGTTAGCCTTTAAGCTAATAAACAACATAAACGAATAAAACATGCTGACTACATTTATTAATCTGATACATCTGGTAGTCGCTGATTTTGGTGCACAACACACTCCTCATCTGTGTCTGACTGAAGCTCAAACATATTTGGCTGAATCTCTCCCATGTCTCCTCTCATGCTAACGCTAGTCATCTTGATGTGCCAACCTAGTGCAAGCAGCAGTAATGGGTGCAGCAGAAGCCAGATCCCGAATTTCTCAAGGAGGGAGAAAGAGCGGATCTGCTTGCAGTGCCTTTTCAGTTGTTTTAAATATTATGTGGAATCATGCTGAACAAAATAACAGTATACTTGAAAACATGTCTGAAGGAGGACTTCAGTGGCTCATAAAGAGAGGCACAAGATATCCAGTATAGATTAAACAAGTGGCAGCAGTGTGTCGTGTGTGTATGGATAATATTGTTCTTCAGTAAATCGATGAATGAGCGTGATGGGAGGAGCTTGGATGGTTAATAAGTGTTCAACCCTCTTGTGTGTGCATGTGTGTGTGTGTGTGTGTGTGTGTGTGTGTGTGTGTGTGTGTGTGTGTGTGTGTGTGTGGCAACCCAGTCTCACTCCCTACTCTTCAAATACCGACGCGTGGTCAGTGGCCCTCAGCATCAGACACTGATGTACCAAGGCATCTACCATAGTATAAAAAGCAAGAAAGTCTGCATAGGGCGAGGAGAAGGGGAAGCTGATGGGTCAAACAAACTCTGGACTTTCACCCAGGAGTCTGTTATTCATGTCCTGTGTGCAATCAAAAGTCAATCAAGTTATTTTATTAACATAGTGTGCTGGTATGTGTACTGTAGCACACAGTGCTGATGACATATGATGTTACATTACGTTCGTAGAAAATGCACCTATTTTAAGTCAAACCACAATTTTTTTTTTAAAACTTAACCACTTTTTGCTGCCTAAACCTTATAACACAGTGTTTTACCAACATTCTAAGTTTATTTTAAAAAGACTACATGCATTTAACGAACTGAAACTGTCCACTTCCTGTGAAAACTGATGGTTTTATGAAGAGACATAATACATGTAACAGGTGGCGACTAAAGTAGATACAGGTAGGGTACCTTGCGCGTCATATTTTAACGCTGATGGCAACTGACTGAGCATTGGTATTTGATGAGTTGGGAGTTAGAAGGTGTGTGTGTGAGAGTTACCTTGCAAACACAGTCCCACTCCCGCCGGGGAAAGTGTATGGATGTTGCTTTCTGAAGACATGGCCAACTCTGCTACAGGGTATGATCTCCAGGCTACCACCACACTGCCACACTCGAAATGAGATCTCTGAAACACACAAACACAAGCGCACACACACAAACACACAAGGTTACCTTTGTTCTGACAAATTGTTTCCATAAAAATACTACAGCTGAT
This sequence comes from Epinephelus fuscoguttatus, assembly GCF_011397635.1. NCBI lineage: Eukaryota > Metazoa > Chordata > Actinopteri > Perciformes > Serranidae > Epinephelus > Epinephelus fuscoguttatus. Next base: position 25,609,386 of record NC_064753.1, on the reverse strand, counting down.
TATTATAAGCAGAGCGTAAGAAGTCTTGTGGTGTCGTTAACTCAGGACGTCTGCACCTCATTAATGTTTTCAGTGTGTTGATGTTGTCATGTTCCCTCTCCAGCACTGTCTGCATTTGAATAAGTCTAAACGAGCACACAAGTAAATCAGTATCTGAATTGTCAATCCATCTCCGAATCATTGCACCGTCTCGAGAAAACATGAATCATTCTGTTTATTCGCGATGATTTCCCAGCTGAATTCAGACAAAGGCAACAGGGAGACACAGCTGTTATTATCTCATTGTGCTGTTTGCAAATGATCTCCATTGTGTACACTATGGTTATTTTCACTCAATACCGACTGTAATCATTATCACATTAACACTGTAATTTTCTGAGATCAAATGCAGTCTGGAAGACTCTCTTAGCCAGATATGGCCACCAAATTACTGAAGGATTTTCTGCTCCTTTTCATGATCCTGGCACGGAAACCAAAAAATGAGCTCATGAGTTGATCGCACCGTGAGAATCATCACTGGTGCGAGACAGTGCAGAGTTTACACGTGAGCAAAGCTCTGTTTTTCAGAACAAAAGCATTTAGAATAAACCAAAAATACAAATATTTACCTGTTTAAGGCTTAAAGGAATAATTTGACATTTTGGGAAATACAATAATTTGCCTTCTTGAAGTATGATACCACCCACATCTGTACTTCGACTATGAAGCTGCAGCATTTAGTTGGTTTAACTTAGAAGACTGAAAACAGAGGGAAGCAGCTACCCTGACTCTGTCCAAAAGGTAAGACAGTCCACCTACCAGCCCCAAAACACAAATTGTTATTTTTACATTTTACTTTATGTTCCGATTAAACAAATGAGACATAACACTTTTTGAAAGCAATTTCACTATCGTCTGTATAAATTTTATCTCAGTTGGTGTGCACTCCTGTGATCCTGATCGTTCAGTGTAAGCATGGGCAGATTATGAGACAGTGGGCCCCTGGATACAGAAATGCAAAGGGCTCCACCACCTCTCCTACATGGGAGGAAGACACACAGACTTTGTGGAGGTTTTGCATCTCTTTTGGTCACTATGCATCTTTTTGTGTGTATTTGTCTTCTTGTGGTCATCTTAAGTCTCTTTCTGGTCTGTATATGTTGATTTGGCATTTAAGATTTTAAAGATGAAGCCAAGGGGGCCCCCTGACACTGTGGGTCCCTTGGCCTGTGCCTGATAGGCCCGTTCAATAATCCATCCCTTGGTGAAAGGTGGTCATTCAACTCAGTCCGAGCTGTCTTGCGTCAGTCTTTTCCTTGTTTGTACGTTCCAAAAAAGGCAATCACACTTATAGTATCTAACTTTTTAGTCCTGGCTAATGCAAATACTTCAGTGTAGTTCAATGACATGAACACTGTCAACATCCAAAAGCTTCACCTAAATAAGAAGCAGCACAGTAAACATGAACGAGTCTCTGTGGAGGCACAAGAGTGTGAACAAGTTTCGGTTTTCTTGTGGCGTGAACAAGAGTCTGTGTTTAAGTCTGCGTGTATCCAAAAACAGGGACTTATTTTAGTGAGAAATTTTAACTTTTGAAAACTGTAATCTTCTCATTCCTACAGTCTCCTCTCACTCAAATAGCGCAGCTAGCTAACCTTCGGAGGCTGGTAGCAAGTTGAGGTGACATATCCAGAATGTACGAAATTCTTGGTGCGAAATTGTATGAAAATACAGTAGGAAAAGACTATTATTAAATTGATGCCAAACTGACAAGAATGCTGTTGACATATGACACCTTTCATCTTGAATTTCTAGAGTTATGTGCTTTTGTGGACATGTGAGGAGTTGTTAATATGTCTCATATCTTTAAGTGAGTTTGGTGTCATATTTTACACTTGGAGCAGGATGGGTAATGATCTGAAAAGGAATCCAGTTGCAGTCTTGCAAATATTGACCCTGCAAGATGTCCAGCCTGTGCTAAATCTTAAAGAGAGTGACTGAAAACTGAAAGCATTGTTTTTAGATGTGAGAGACTTTAGTCTTTCAAAGGTATTTATCCTTTCAAAGTCTCCTAGTGTATGGTAGGCATTAGAGGTGCTGGTAGGCAGACTTTATGACTGTTAGACAAAGACATGCTGGCGGTTTCCCCCATTCCCAATCTTCGTGCGAGGCTAAGCTAACTGGCTGCAGCTTCATATGTGCTCACAGACATCTCTGGTATCAATCTTCTTATCTGAGTCTCACAAGAAAGCTAATAACTGCATTTCCCAAAATGTCAAACTATTTCTTTAATGCCTCTGGCAAAACTTCTGACACGCCTGTCACCTCTAGAGGCTGATATTTGGGGAATGAGACAGTCTGGGTGTAACACATTACAGCAGCGAAGTGTATTGATGGTAAATGTTGACAGCTTATTTTCTCTACCTGCCACTTTACTTTCCACTCTTAATCACACACACCACTATTTGTTTTCTCCTTTCTTTCACTCACCTAGATTTTCTATTCCTCTGACATCCAATTACTGTGTCGTACTTTCATCTCCCAACCACCATCATCTGTTTACTGTGATTCTACTGACTCCATGCTCCACCGTGACTCTACTGAATTAGCATTTGCACTTTTTAGCAGCACTTACCGAGGTTCTCTCCTCCCCACACATCCATCATCATGTCATACTTTCCCAGCAGCTCAAAGTACTCCTTATCCATGACAAATAAACCTCCTGCTATCATCGGAGTCCTGCAGGAGGGGAGAGAAAGAGGGCAGGAGGATGGGGCGAGGAAATGGGCAAGATTAGTAGTAGGTGGAAACTGGCACACAAAAGTGAGTCAAACATGTATGATGACTTCAGTAGATGTGCGAGTGTGTCTGTCTTACTTTATAGGGGCGATTGGGTTGCCTTGTCTGGATCGTCTCTGATCCAGGGTCATGTAGTCCCATTTAAACACCAAATTCCAGTCAAAACCTGCCAACACACACACACACACACACACACACACACACACACACACACACACACACACACACAAACAGAGGATGAAAGGACAATGTCAGTATGACCATTAGCTGGGATTAAGTAGAGGTCTGGTTATCTAATTAGATTTGGCAGGTTCAGATCAGTTGACTGGATACATCTGCAGCTGCCTGATCTCACATGTCTGTCTGTGTTCATGTGTCAGCACAGAGAGAACAGCTCATAAATCTGACCATGTGCATGGCTGTGTCCTAGTTTTACTCTATACAGTAATACTAGAAAGCAGAGGAGGAGACATAAAAGTCAGTTTATCTGTATGAGTGTACTACATACTCAAAATGCAGTAGGAAATAGTATCTAAAAAGTACCACAGTAGACCACATATTGGGCCATGGCCTGAGGAAAAAAAATTACATACACACTAAAAGACGAACAAGAAAGCTTTCAAACCATCTGGGGCCCATTTATAAATTGCCTTCAGGACTAGTGTTGTAAAAATATCTATGTATCAATACACTTTCTGCAACAGAGGTCATTTAAAGGGAAATTTTGGTTTATTTCAACCTGTCTCCTAACATCCTAAATTTGTTTATATTATTATTTGTCTATATGTTCTCTGACATTTATCCTAACAACATGAGGTGGTCTTTGTGGAAAAAAGCTTGTTTAGTGGACTAACTTTGCACTTGAAGGTATGCCCTTTCACTTACGTTTTAACAGGTCTGACGCTACTATGCGCCCCGGCTGTATCTAGGCTAACGGCTAACATGCTAACTATTATTTTTATGTCACTAGTCACTTGAAACAAATTTAGGACGATAGGAGACAGGTTGAAATAAACCGAAATTTCCCTTTAAGCCATTATTGTAGATGAATGTGCAGCAATATCTGTGTTGACTTATACTGACTTATATATATATAATTACTGTCAATATTATTATTATTATTTCACCATTTATGTAATATAATTTATGTAATAAATCATTGTAATTTATGTAATAAAAATGTTTATATTACAGTGAAAACCACTTACAGTAATGATGGTTACAGTCCGAAAGGATTAAAAAAGCTTCGGACAGAATCATTCACATACAAATGCTGTTTAAATAATTTATAGTGATCAAGTAATCCTCTTACAGTTTCCATTTTGAGTTTTGTCATACATGACAAAATATGGAAACAGTGAAAAATGCAGTCTCCTTGAAGCTTATGGCTGAGGGAGACAGAAGATGAATGCACACAGGGACAGCACCTGTGGCTGAAACCATCCTTGTGAAGTGAATCTATAACACCCCTTTAATGCCAATGTAATAAAACAGCCGTACTGTATTGTGAAACAGTCAGTAACATTAAGTAAATAGTGAAGCTGTCCGATTCATCACCTTATACTCATGTAATACCTACAACATAAATGTCTGACAGGCAGTCGGAAAGGAATGCAGATGAGATTCTTCAGGTGCATTTCTTTAAGTACCATCATTAGCAAATTAACATGATATGCTAACAGTCAATTTTTCGTATCACAGTATACAATTTACATTATATATTTATAATTATTTATATATATATTTATACAACAGTGCACCACTGCAACCCTGTTTGTAGAAAAAAGGAATCAGTATGCAGTGTGGAGGGCACAGTTTATGTCCGGTAAGCTGTTAAACTAAACATGCACTGCGTGTGTGTACACAACCAAAGTGTTTGTCTTGGGCGTGAGAAAAAGTCACAGCAGCCTTACGTGAAAACTGCTTAAGAGCACAGGATCTCAAAACACCAGGTATTAACACTGCTGAACTGACACACAGGACATCGTGTGTGTGTGTGTGTGTGTGTGTGTGTAGCTCTCTACTTGTGTACCGTACCTCCTTTCAGATCAGCCGACGCTCCGACATACTGGAAGTTGTCCATGTTGATTACATCAATGATGGGAGAAACTACTCTGGTCTTGTCCTGAGAAGGAAGCACAGAGACAAAATATTTCATCAGAGCGTTTTCAACAGACTTTGGATGGTAATAACAGAAAGTGTGGTGCATTGATAAAAAAATGAACTAAAAGTCTAAGATGACCATATTTTTTGTCATTTTCGAGCAGACGTAAATATTTCCCTCAGCACCAGTGACTCATGTTGTTTAGTTTATGCTCTGCATTTAGTTTATCACTGTGTTTATGAAGTGTAACTGAAAGTAAAGCTGCTCTGTCTCTTCCACACTAAATCACTCCCACAGAGCCACATCACGCAGGAGTTTGGAGACAGAATTGCTCAAGTGGCCACAATGACAACAACAGAACAAGCCTCCAGGTACTGACTGAGTTTATTTATTTTGGGTTGAAACCTTTTGATATGACACACGAGGTTTCACCCACACAGACGGCACTTCTTCTGATTTCTGCTTTGTATTGCGTGATTCATTATTTAGAAGTGCAACTAAAGCAAAGAAAAGCAAAGTCAATTACTTTGACAGCAAAATGTTTCAGATTTGGCTCCGGGTGCTTATTAACTGGGGAATGACAAAACACCACGTTTGGGAGGATCAAATGCAGAATCAGACTATTTTCAGACACATCAGATAAATATTTAACAAACAACCTCCATTTTACACAAAGTGCCCCACTTCTGAGGTTACGTTTAATCAAGAAGTTCCCTCTCAAGTCATTACTAAGAGACTTCACTTTAAATATCAACACGCTGTTAATCTGTAATAGAGTTTATTCTGCTTAAGGATTTTCCTTTTACAGCTCGCAGTGGTTAGAGAAGAGGGAAACATAAACCTGAGAGAGGTCTGTCATTTTAAATCAAATAAACCTGCATCTCTATCCAACTGCTCTGACACTGGACTGTTACTATCCCAAAGGATAAATCGCATCTCGCCAACTAAAAGAGACATCCAGGGCACCTATTTAACACAAATTGCGACCCGACCCTCGGGAGACAATTTGAAAACTTAACAACTAAATTGACCACTTTAGAGCATTCTGAAACACACATCTTAGTCATCAAAACTTTTAAAACCTCCGATCTGGGAGTTCTTTCATTCCTGTTCTGTTTGGTTTGGTTCAATTGAACTCAAGTTCGTTTGCCCGCTAAGTGCGGTTCATTTGGGCAGGTGTGAACACAGCAATCGCACTCGGGTGTGCAACACAGCAACCGGAGTGAGACCTTCTTGAAGAGGTGGTCTCGGTTCAGTTACAAACGAACTCTGGTGTGGTTCATTTGTGGTAAGAATGTGTTCCGACCACGCTGGTTCAACAAGCATGAGCATGTTACAGTCCTGGAGGATTATTAATGTGCACCTCCTCCTGTACTGCCTTAAAATGCACATTCAGCACATCCAATGCATCAAAACACTGTTTTCTAGTTGGAGCCGCACTTCGTTTTCAAACTGCATGGTTTGACTAAAATGAACAATGACGGCAATATAGTACACGATGAGCAGCGCTAAAATCAACCCTCGTAGTTGTCCCTCCATTGTGACATTAGAAAGTGTCGCAGTTATCTTGCCAAGGGTACTCTTCTTCAACGTTTTGTTTACTTCCTGGATTTTTCCCACATGGAAAATTCTGACCAATCAAGAGCAGCTTTCTCACACAAGATATTTATATATAACACGAACCAACTCTAGGCAATTATGCAACTTTGTAACAAAATCAGTCGCTGATTTGGACCAAAGCAAGACAACTTTAGGTCTGAAAGCACTCTGAGTGCCATTTTTGGGGGCTAGCATATAATTGAGAGCCTCAAGGAAAAAGTGTACATACACTTCGACATTTTCATGACATACTATAATAATTTATGAGATTGTATGACATACTATACTATGACTTTTTTTATGACATTTGTTTTGAGATATTTCATTTCTTTTATATTCTATATTTGGCAGCAGCTCAGTCCATAGGAACTCTGGTTGGGAACTTGAGGGTCGCCAGTACAAGTCCCCGTCCAGACCAAATATGGAGCATGGACTGGTAGCTGTGGAGGTGCCAATTAACTTCCTGGGCACTGCAGAGATGCCCTTGAGCAAGGCACAGAACCCCCACCTGCTTGGGGCACCTGTCCAGGGCAGCCCCCTCGCTCTGACATCTCCCCATTTAATGCATGTATAGGTCCTGTTTGTACATGTGTGTGTATTTCGGGTCTGTGTGTGTATGACAACAGGGTGAAAAACTGAATTTCCCCTCAGGAGTTAATTAGTATAATTAAAAGATTGAAAATGAATTTCATTTTTTGTTTTACTGTCCTTTGTATCACGACCATAGGCAAAGGCTTTTCTGTAATATTTTATCTGAAGATGGACCGGATTTGTTTTTAATGTCTGATGAAGGCAGACTCCACTATTTATTTTCAGAAAAGGTATTCCTATTAGCTAAGTTCATCCAAAATGCATACGAGCAGCGTAGGAGTACACTATATGTGTGAAACACTATTACCACCTAACATTAATATGTATGTAGGTGAGAAATGTCCATGGGTATATATATATGTATGTATGTATATACATACATACATACATACATACATATATACATATATGTATGTATGTATATGTGTGTAGGTGGGTGGATGCATATATGAAAGCATCATTTCCTGTGCTTTCCTTTTGGTTATGTTGTACGGCTCCTTCATGTCGATTTAAGTGTCTTGTAAGCCCATGAGGGCTGGACACCTTTGGTGTATGACACTTGGAAATAAAAAACAAACAAACAACAAAACAACAAGTATATAAACTTACAAAAAAAATAAATAAATTAAAAATTAAAAAAAAACCCTACTGATTCACTGTCTTATAAAGCTGTGAAAATGTGCTTTTATACTGAAAGAGTCCAAACATTCCTGTGTTACTGAAGTCACGCGCTCCTCGTTTTTCCACATGAATGTTAACGAGACACTGACTGACGGACCAGCAGCTCCGGGGGTGCTGCTCTGTAGCTGACCTCTGGCCTCTTTGTAAAAGAGGGAAGGAAAAAACTGGCTCCCCTATAAATATTAATGACAGCATCAGTACTGTGAATGTATGTTAAGCACTGTAATACAGCACATCTTTAAAATACTGACACAGACTCCTCAGAAGCCTTCTACTCTGAGACGTTACAGTTTTGTGGTTGGGTTGTTTTTTCCCCCTTTTCTTACATGATGACACATTGTCTGAAAACATGGTTACAATGGAACTATAAAGTGCACACGCCCTGCTGATGGAGAATGAGCATGCCAAAAAATATAACTGAAATCAATGCAGTTTATTAACAGTAATATATTAATGCTTTACATCCAAATATAAACAGCTGAGGACTGGTGCCATGTATTTTAGCTGTCACTTTTAAAAGACACCTGACAAGCAGTGTTTAGAGAAAAAAGGAGGTCAAAGCCAGAGCGACTTACAGAGTGTGTGCGTGTGTGTTAATCTTTGAGCCTCAACAATCTTTCAAACAAAAATGTGTCTTATCCTTTGTTTTTCTGGTTGGACTTGTTCAACTTTTACTTTCTTTATATGTATGATAATGTTTCTTACTGATGTACAGGGGTGTGTGTGTGTGTGTGTGTGTGTGTGTGTGTGTGTGTGTGTGTGTGTGTGTGCTTACCTCAGCCACTCTCTCCAGTAGCGGCTCTAGCCAGTGGTCATTACATTCACAGTGAGAGTCCAAGAAGGTGAGGACGGGTGCCGTGGCGGCGTCTGCACCACGAACCCTCGAACGCATCAGTCCTGAGAGAAACATCAGTCACAAAAAACCCCATTTTGAATGATTCAACCCTCAAATCATAAACATGGAGTGAATAATTGCATTCATAAAACAGCACTGAGATGTTCCTTTGAATAAAATAAAACTTCTTTTCTTCTTCTTCTAACTACCTTCTCTGCGGTCGTTTCTCAGCACACGCACTTTTTCAATCTTCCCCAGCAGTGCTCCATCCTCCGCTGAAACACACACAAAGCATGCATTTATACACTGATTTTATTTGGCTTGTTTGTTTGTACAATTTGTTTGCGTGCATTACTCACGGTTATCACTGTAGTCGTCGACCAGAATGATTTCTTTGACCAAGTGAGAAGGGCTTTTCTTCAGGACACTGAAAGAGGGGAGAGGGAGAGAGAGAGAGAGAGAGAGAGAATTTATAGGAAGATAAAACGAATTAAAAAAAAGTCCGTAAATCAAAATAGAGAAGGTTTTCTTTTTTTGAAGTGAATAGCACACGCTATTGACCTACCTGACCACAGTGCGCAGCAGTGCAGAGCGAGCCTCATTGTGAAAGGTGATGACAACGCTGGAGGCCGGCAGGTCTGACTTCCATTGTTTATGTCTGCAACTACACATACACACAAGAAATAATCAACACGAGGAATAAAAACACAGAAAAATGCACAAAAGCATAAATTCATACATGTGTACAGACAAATGCACACATGCACAAACACTCCTACGCACAAAAGCACACAGCTGAATGTGTGAGCAAAGCTGCAAGCTGGAACTGCTCCCTGAACACAGTCTGGATACAAGAACACAATAAATAGGCTTCAGCACACACAGAGGTGCACGTGCGCACACACACACACACACACACACCCTCAGAGAGTAATGCTCTGTTGAAGCTGGGATTGACAGGGTGTTTTGCAGACCACAGGGCAAAAATCCCATGAGATCATGTATATGTGTGTGTGTGTGTGTCCAACAGAGACAAATCCTGCCCCGACTTAAAAGTGAGGAACATGGGTGATAGGACGCTACATGAGTGAAGGAGCCGGGGGGGGGGGGAGTGAAGAAATTCTGTTGCAATGCTCTGTACATGCTATATATACATCACATGAACAGATGTGTGTGTGTGCATGTGAGTTCCTGTTTCAAGAAATTAACTTTCACATATAAATTTAAAGACTGCCAGCACAGAGTTTGGCCTTAGAGGCTTAAATACATAACAGATGCACAGTACTGTTTAAAGGGACAGTTCACTCCAAATTCAAAAATACATATATTTCCTCTTCCCTGTAGCGCTATCCATCAATCTAGCTTGTTTTAGTGTGAGTTACAGAGTGATGGAGATATCGGCCCTAGAGGTGTCTGCCTTCTCTCAAATATAATAGAACTAGACGGCACCCAGATTGTGGTGCTCAAAGCGCCAAAAAATACATTTGAAAAACTCAACACTAATGTCTCCTTCCAGAAGTCATGACTTGGTTACTCAAGATAATCCACAGACCTTGTTGTGAGCAGTTTCATGTAGGAACTATTTTCTTTCTACCAAACTACACCAATCAACCATATCCACGCCGAAGGAAGAGTGCATCTACTCATGGACGAGAGGCTCGTGCAGCGTGCTCATGACAGCTCAAGATGTAAACATTAATGGCGTCCTCCTCAGATGAGCTGTAATGTTAGCTAGCTCAGTGGTGCTAGGTGAGCTAGCAGTAGATGCACGATACACGCAGTGATAGGGTTGGTGGGTGTAGTTCGGATTATCTTGAGTAACCGAGTCATGATTCCTGAAAAGAGACATTGCTGTTGAGTTCTTCAAAAATATATTTTTGGCAGTCTGAGCACCACATGCTGAGTGCTGTCTAGCTCCATTATAATTGAGAGAAGGCAGACATCTCTACGGCTGATACCTCCACACTTTACAAGTCACACTAAAACAGTCTTAATTCATAAATAGCCTTAGAGATAAGAGGAAAAATATGTATTTCTGATCTGGGGGTGAACTGTCCCTTCAAAGAGACCAGTACATGTTGAATGTACAGTTGAGTTGTCTGTGTGCATGATGTGTGCGGTCCTTTTGTCCCTCCACCACATCTGTCAGAGCAGCCCTGGTTTTAAAACACTGCATTTAACATGCAGCTGCACCAATCTTTAGCTGACATCCTTTTGAACACTGCTGGTGCTGCTGTGTGTTAAATAGCTGTAGAAGTTCTTTTGATCTTGTGTTGAAAGCACTGATGAAGCGGCCCTGGCCTGAAAAACAAATACATAAAAAAACCAGCTAGGCTGTTTCTTTTTTTTTTTTTTTCTGGGAAAACCTTCACAATCAGTTCTGCTGCGTGCTGTGCAAACGACACATCACTGCCAGATCAATAGGAGACACATCCCCGCTCTTTTAGCAGGCTAATGGCTCTGGCTGTCTCAGTTAGGTCAATATATCTGTGTGGCCAGACCACTGCCTTTATAAAAATAGTCTTTGAATCACACAGTGTGCATCCAGACAGACACTGCAGGAATAAAGATCACAAATTGAATACGATGTTGTGCGGGCACAGTCTGAGCCGCGTGCTCTTTTCTTTGTGTCTCAGGTAAATTTGCAGCTCTATTAGTTTCATTCACAAAAATGTAGAAAACAATATAAATTCTCCAATAGTTTTTCTGTATTTTGGTATCACATTTAAACTCCTAATTCATTTTGAGTGAGGCATTAAGATTCCAGTCACATCTGTGTTTTTCCCGTGTGTCTGTTAAAGACTTGTGCGACAGGTGACTTGGGAATTTTGTTAATTTACCTGAAGAAAAAATTGGTGAATGCCACAAATTCTCTTCAATAGCTTCTACGTGCCACTTGAGAACAATTCTGTTTGTACAAGTGGCTCTTGCATGAGACCCGTATTGTTTGTTTAACAGACGCAAGCAAGTATGTTCAGTATCGCATCAAAAATAGGCATTAAATGTATTACAACTTGCTAGAAACTAAAAACAGCAATTGCAGTGCGACTAATCCTCCTGCTCAACATTAAAGTGATCAATGTTTATTTGTATCTTCAAAGAAAATTACTTTAAACACCCTAAAAATTATCCTTGAGATGAAAAACTTTCCATGGTGCCTCTTAAGAACAGGTTGAGGCACAGCCAGAAAACAAAGCCTGTTAGAGTGAGGACGTGTCCCTCTTACTCAAAACAGGTTCAGTGTGTTTTGGCTCAACAGATGAGTCAACCAGTCAATGCACTTAGAACAGAGTTCACACACAGACCCACACACCAAATTCACTTCACTTTCCATGACTTTTTGACTTGACCTTTTTTTTTTTGTTTGGTGAAATTACACGGCTCGAAATAAACATGTCTGGATTACACCTCAAAATGAGCTGATATCAGTTGCATTCACAAACATTTAGGAGAGCTCTCCGAGAGCTCCTAACTTGGCATAAAACATTCTAGTAGCAGGGAGTCCAAGCTAAGGAGTGATTAGGAAACTCTGAGCAAGAAAGGGACAGAAACTTTTATCTTAGTGCGGAGGTGTGGTTGACACTGTTGCTAGGTATGAGGCATCCTCTTAAAGGGTGTGACTGATTGCCCTCTCGTGAGCCTGTAAGGTGTGGACACCCGGTGGAAATGAACTGCGTCACAATATGAGGCTGTGAAAAAGCTGTTACCGTCAGTGTGATCACTCTGCTGATGGAAGGCTGCAACAGACTCAAGTCATCAGTGCTGCACTGCTGCCAAATATCTGAGTGTGGTCATCACTTTCATCTTAGCATTACGGCGTTATTGCAGTGGGTTGGAGATGTGATCCTTCTCTAATGAGATCGACCACAAACATTATCCCTGCACAATCTAATCTGCAGCATTTCATTATCTCGCTGTCATTCTCCCACATCTTTGTCTTTACACCATTTTCTCCTCTGCTGAAGAAACTCTGAAGCATTTTAAAAAGTCCTCCACATTACTTCTAACAGTTTTTAAACTTGGGAGCTCTCTTAAAACTGCAGTTGGTAACTTTTATGAAAATAACTGTCATATTTGCGGCAACTGTCACAATAGTCTGAAAAATAATCATGTCCCTTCTCCTCTTCCCACTGCCTCTAATGGCGCCCACTAGAGTCAGACAGCATGTCAATCACTGCTCGTGAACTGCAGTCAAACTGTCAAACTAGGCAGTGCTGATCAAATATGAATCAAGATTCTGTCACTGCATTGCCTTTTTCTCACCTCAAATGTTTTCAGAGACATAATTTATTGTACTGTTTAGCTGTAAAATGAGAACGTTTGTGACCTGGCTGCCATGTAGGAAACGGTCAAGTGCAACACTCACCTAGGAGACCTACTTTTTCATTTAACAGCTAAACAGTAAACTAAAATTCATTCATTTTCTGAAACCACTTATCCTGTAAGGGATCACGGGGTGGCTGGAGCCTAACCCAGCTGACACTGGGAAAGAGGCGGGGTACACCCTGGACAGGTTGCCAGACTATCGCAGGTCTGACACAGAGACAGACATCCATTCACAGGAAGCCGGAGTACCCAGAGAAAACCCATGCTGACACGGGGAGAACCTGCAAACTCCGCACAGAGGGCTTCCCCCACCCAGGGGTTTGAAACCCCCAAACAGGTCTCAGAGGGTCCGGGTTACCAGGATGCTGTCCAGTACCCATTTTTCTTCTACTGAATCCCCACAGAGATGTGCTCTTTCTCCTCGTTTATTTTGTTTGTACGCAGATGAATGTCAGACTAATCACGCATCAAGATCTGTCCCTAATTACATACGCAGATGACTCTGTTATTGTAACCCTTCCTCATGGACCAGAATATGATCATGGCTCAGTACTGGATGAATTTGTTAACTGGTGTGACCAATCTGTCCTCCATATTAATGTGTCTAAAACCATTAAGATGTTTATTGATTTTCAGAGGAGGCCCTGCCTTCCTGCTCCTTGTGTGATCAAGGGGAAGCCGGTGGCAGCAGTGCAGCAGTATACTGTAAGTATCTGGGCACTGTCTTAGAGGACAAGTTGAATTCTGACATGAACACTGACAACATCTGCAAGAAGGCAAACCAATGCCTATTCTTTTTAAGGAAGCCGAGGAGTTTCATTCTTCTATCATTCATTCTTTTATCATTGTCTGTTGGTTTGGTAACGTGAGCCTTAAAAACAAGAACAAGCTGGAAAAAGTGGTCAAGTTGTGCTGTAAGATCACTGGTGTTACTTTTAATAACCTCCAATATCTGTATGAAGACAGGGTCATCTCTAAAGCTCGGTCTATTGTCTCAGACTCTCAACATCCCCTCCATGTTGAGTGTCAGATGCTTCCATCAGGGCGGAGGTTTTGCCTCCCTAAATGTAGCACTCAGCGTTGCAAATCATCATTTGTTCTGTCTGCTATCGCTTATTTTAACCAGCAGTAACCACTAATTTTCCATGATTTATTCCTGACAGTATGTAATACTGGATTCTGTGTGTTCTGAATTGTACTGTCTGTTGTGTTTTATTTATAACTACTGTCTGTATCCCAAATTGCCCCCTGGGGATATTAAAGTTTTACCTCAACTTACCTTACCACCCAGGGTTCAAACCAGGAGCCCTCTTGCTGTGAGGCGACGATGCTAACCACTGCACCACCGTGCCACTAAAATATGTTTCTGAAAACATTTGAGGTGATAAATAGGCAATGCAGTAACAGAATCTTGATTCACATTTGATCAGCGCTGCCTAGTTTGACAGTTTGACCGAAGTTTACGAGCAGTGATTGACATTATTGACAGTAGCGGTAGCGACTCCTCGACTCTGATTGGTCATCAGAAACACTACACGGCAACAGATGAGGCAGAGTAATGGGACTGTTTCACAGCTTATCTGTCTCATGTCATTAGTTTTTTGTAAAAGTTACCAACTACAGCTTTAAGGGCTAAGATCCTCTCTGAATAAGTTATCTTTATGAGGATCTTGTCTTAAAAGTGAGGGAATATTCTTAGAATTCCATAATAAGGAGCGACTCTGTGCACTAGAAACCTTTGTGAATATGGCTCAGGTTGTCTGAACTCATGATCTGGTCAAGGACTCATTTTAAAATCATTTGACACACTGTCACTATATTAATCTACAGTGAAAAGGTCTTGAGGGGACAGTTTGCCCCTTAAGTACTTTACTTTTATGTATTTATGCTAAGAAAACAGTCCACAGGGAAAACAAACAAACAACAAACAACAGGTGAGAGCAGGAGCTGTGGGATGAGACAAGACTCTGCTCAGTGGAAAAGGTCTTGCCAACCTCAGAGAGCTTTAAGGCAAAATTATTTTAACTTTACAAGGACTGAAACAGCATCATGGATTAAAATAGGCAGTTTATTTTCTCTGCATGACCAATATCCTGTATAATAACTAGGGAGGCAACAAGAACACTTGGCAGACATCAGAATCAAGCTCACTAAAAAGTAATATTCTAATAAAGGGACCCGACAGATACAGCGCCATGGTTTATTTTTGTCTCCTCATCCCTTTAACAAACAGAACAATCGACAGCCACTACCAGGGGTTTGTGTTATGAATGGAGCAGACAGTCTGCTCTGCTGCTACTTCCTGGTTTCATCTGATAGACCACAATAGAGGGAGTTTCCAAGAGATCTTATCCTGTCTGGTACCAATTAGTCAAACAGACAGACTGCAAAGGACAGCGTGTTCACACACAATTACACATAAACAATGAAGGTTAAGAGGGACGGAAAGACACAGGCAGAGTGTGTAATGGCAGAGATACATACTGGTCATGTCTTGTGTCAGGCACGGCTCTGTCCATGCGGAGTTTGTCGCTCTCCACCTGGTTGAACTTGTTCCTGGCGTATGGATCCTGACCTGGTCGCACCACTGTGGCTCCGACATACAGATCCTGGTCAAAATCCTGCCAGCGGACCTTACCTGAACGCACACAAACATAACATAAAACATGAGCCTATATTTGGGACAGGCGTCTATATGGAACAGGCTTTTAATTCGTTTAACACACAACTGTTGATCAGCAAAGACCAGGAAATACAATCAATTTGTTTATTTAAACCAGTATGAATATTACTGGTCTAAATATCAGGCTTTGAATAACATATCAATTATGAATCATTCATCACAGCATATCAGAGAAAGAAATTGTTACAACACTTTTTTTTTTTTTTACAGCACTCAGGGATTACGGCACTGAGCATATCAACACAACACACTTTATCCTGTAAAACAATATTCATGACTTCGATTAATTTTTATGAAAAACCCATTTGAGTCTCTTGATTGGTGCACCTTTACAGACTAAAGGAGTATGAATAACTCATTGGGGTTTCAAGGAATGGACCCATATTCTGACTTTATGACAGCTTCAGTGAAAGGGGAGTCACCACTTTTTTTCTCCATCGTGACAGTAAACCTGAATAAATTACACTTTGGTGTTCATGGTTTGAGTAAAATGAACTGAACGATTGAACTGTGAAGAATCTAACCGAGCTAACATTGTGTAGCATCTCCATATTGACAAAGTTTAAACATTTATATTTGTTTGTGCGATCTAAGCAGCTCACAAACGTTAGCTCAAGTGGGGAGCCAACAACCTGTTTTATACATCCAAAGAACTTCTATAAAGAAGAACTGCTTGGCAACCAGACTGGGCATCTAATTGAGAGAGACCTTTATTTGTCAAAATGTGGGCTTGGAGGGACACACTATTTTGGGGTTGCCTTGTTTGCTTCATTTGCCACATTTGTGGTTTAACTGAGAGGACGGGTGCAAAGTAATGGCGTCAGAAATATTGATTGATTTATTTGACAGAGTTTCAATACTCCCACAGTTTCAATACACCAGTAAGAGCTTTCATACTGTCTTACTGTTAATGTTTACTACACTCATTCTACTGTTCTCTAGTACTGACCGAGAAAAGAAAAGTTTTGTCAGTCTTGCTTTATTTACGTTTCAGTTAAAAATGTAACCTGTATGTCCTCAATGTCAATCTTTCCTATTTATTAAAAGTGGTTGCGAATATCAATATTTCTCGTGGTATTGCATCGAGCTTGGAAATTCCAGTATCCTGACAACACTGGTGGAAAGGCTCAAAAATGTAAAAAAAATTCCACATATTTCTCAACTCAAAATAAAATCCAGCACTACATGGTATTTTAGGAAAAGCAAACAAGGTGTTGGGTGAACAAAAACTGTACTGTACCAGTGTCGACAGCTTACAGGATTGATTTATACACCTTTTTAGCCTGTACTGTAATTTATGCTATGGATGAAGAGCAAACGGGGGAAAAAGTAAATTCTCATTCCTTCTTTATGTTTCAACTTTTAGATAAATACTAAAGCACCACAGAACAAGTATGCCCAGGTTTTAATGAAAAAAAAAAACACCACATTTTCCATGCAACTCTCTGGTGAAATACTTATTAAATAAACACAGCGTATCCAAAAATAAAAGCCGCCACCAAACATGAAGTTTAAACCTTCACAAAAGGCTGAAAATGTGTCTCAGGAATGAATGGGATTATACATCAGTGGGAATATGAAATGTCGGCAGCAGCCTGCCTGATGCAAGAATCCTTCACGACTGACGGGAAGGAAACCTCGCTGCTTCAAGCTGCTGCTTGACAAGGCGGCAACATGGCACTGAGGAAAGCTGACATGAGATTTATGCTGCTTATATGCAAAACTGTGCACAACAGAATTCAGAAAACAAGGCCAGCTGACTTTGGTGAAGCTAGAAAACACAGAAGAGCATTTATTATGCACTGCACTGAGTTAGTGAAAAATCCTACTGAATTTAGTAATTTACTGCAGCCTACAATATAAGTTTAGAAAACATTATCAAACACACAGGCACACACACTCTCGGTACACGTTGTGTCTGTCTGACCAGATTACGGAGATCATTGCGCACTAAACAGAGAAAGTTGTCATGTTTAATTTCACAGTTTATCACTGACTACTGAGACACAGACACACACGAATAATAATGCAGCTAATTAGCCGGGTGCAGCTGCTATGCTAATGACTTGTGTTAAGCATATGGTAGAGTGAGATTACACTATCTCTCAGTATGGATGAGTGTGTGTATGACAGGCAGAGACAGACAGACAGACAGAGAGAAACGGAGCCTGACGGGGAGGAGAGTGTGCATGCATCTGCCCTGACAGCATGTGAATGTGTCTGGCATGCTAATTAGCTAAAGCTTGCGATGATCTGCCTGCGACTGTATAACAACGCCTCTGAGACACTGCTGTACGTGTCAGAGTCTGTGATGTCCTTGCTGATATCTATGTTTAGTGGCAGCAAGTAATTAATCTAGTGAAATTAATGTTTCAAGTTCTCACGTTGCGAGTGTTTAGCGCAAGACTTCTCAAGAAAATCTTTCACTCTCTCTTTCAATCCTGCTTTTCTTTGTTCGCAGAATCACTAAAAGCAGATTACCGCTCACTTTCTCGCTGGGATTACTCATTCAGATGTCATTTTTCCAATACCCCCTTTGACAGATATACCCTTGCAGACCCAGCTGGGGGCATGCTGTACTGGTCTATACTGGTTAAAAGTATGGTCTGTTGGTTTTCACTCTCCCTTGGCCTCTCGTCACCGAGCTGTTTCCACCCACAGCTGCTTACTGCATGTTTTTGTTTGTTGCAACACTTTCTGGAAATCCCTTGATGCTGTCGTGTTTCCAACCGATGGTAACTGGCAGGCAAGACTCACCCTCGATCTGTACTGAACCATGAACCCTCCGCCCACCCGCTCAGAGAACACCAACGCTCCAAGTGCGCACACACGTCTTGTTTGATTCACTCCCTGAAAAGCGATCCAAATAGACCTGAAAGAGCAACTTAACACCAGGCTGAAAAGCGGTGTTTCGCACCCAGCATCACTGACAGATGTGCTAAGATGCGGTGAGAAGTGTGCTTCATCGAAACTGTGGCAACACCGAACAGTGAAGTCATGGTGTCCTGAAGTACGCCTCCAAAGCACTGCAGCAAAGTGAGAACTAAAAGCACTGGAGGTCAGCGAAAACCAGATTTTCAGAGGGTGCAGCGACTCTTCAAAGACGATCAATTTTAATTCAACTAAAATACAGAGTTTCTGAAATTGACAAAACAATTTTAAGACAAGAAGGGCTGAAATAAGTCGTCAATTAACAAATTAATCAATCGACAGAAAAATAATAAGTAAGTTTTTTGTTTAATCATTTAATCTTCTTCTTTTTTGCCCATTTCTGTTTGCTATCGTTGAAAACTTAATATCTATGGGTTTGGTAGTAAAAAAAAACCAAGAAATCTGAAGATACCATCTTGGGCTTTAAATAGCCAGTAGGACTTAGTGGCATGTAGCGGTGAGGTTGCAGAACTGAAACTTCTACCGTGTGCCTAGCTAGATTTGTCTGCAGGAACAACATGGCAGACTCTATGAAAGAGGACCTGCTCTGTATGTAGACAGAAAATGGCTCTTAGGTAACGAAAACATAACAATTCTTATTTTCAGGCGATTATACACTAATTAAAACATACATACTGATATTATATACCATTTCTGCCAATGGATGCCCCTAAATCCTACACACTGGACCTTTAAAGATCCAGTATACTCTGTCAGAAGTGTCAGTCAAACTGTAGAATAGCTTCATATCTTCCTCTTCCTTCGAGCATGGTCATTCAAAAAAAACTATAAACATTTTTATTTCCGGCACAGTTGGACAACACGTCCTACAAATTAGCTCTGCTCGAACATAACCCAACCCTTAGGTAATTGCATCAGTCATTTTTCACTTGACATTTTCAAGACTAAATGATTAATGATTAATTAAAAGAAAATCAGCGGATTCATTTATTAATAAATCTTGAATTACCACCTCATGGTTGCATAACTCTGCCAACCAGTCAAGTTGCAATTTATATTCGTGTCTGTCCCTACTCATAATATATGCAGTGAAGATTTTAAAGGTATTTAATTAACCATATTAAGTGTATTTTTCTGGTGAAATTAAGTCATCACTATATTGACATTTATGATTCCAATGAAGAACTTCAAGTGAGAACATGCTGTCTACACTTAGAGACTATTTTTTTATGACTTAACAGACAACTTCAGACAAGCTCAATAACAGCAAAACCAGTGAGCTTGTATCACCAGAGGAACAGTAGAGAGCACAAAGTTGTTGCCATGACAGCGGACAATGCCTCATAAATGAACGTTGCTGCAACAAAGCTACAAATTCTAGACCGTGGATGCTTCACACCCATCTTCAACCCGGCAGCACAGATTATCTATACAGTCAGCAATTCAGTATCAGACCAAATGTCTCCCCTTCAGTTCCTGAGTTATGATGCTGAATAATGGCCAGACAGTTTTTGCTTAACATTTCAATGTCACAGTGAAGCTGACCTTTTGGATATAAAATGTCATCACTTCATCATTTTATTCTATCAGACATTTGTGTTCAATTTTGTTATAATTAGCATATAAATTCTTGTGTTATGGCCATAAACATGTTTTGTGAGGTCACAGTGACCTTTGAGCTTTGACCACCAAGATCTGATCAGATCATACTTGAGTCAAGGTGGGTGTTTGTGCCTAATTGGGAGAAAGGTCCTCCGGGTCTTCCTGAGGTATTGCGTTCACAAAAATAAGGAGGTGCGGAGGCATTTAAAAAAAACCTTGAACACCAGGTCCATCTGTTGCCTTTTCCCCCAGGACATTTAACGGAGCAGGTTGGTACAGTTGCCATCACAACACCTAAAAGTGGAGCTTAGGTCACCTTGTAACAGGTGGTCCTTTAAGGGTGTAGAAGACCACCCACAAGAGATGAAGTCTCCACAATTCATCCACTGATGAAGACCATGAGATGTGGTTGATTGCTCTGGGAAAAGCTAGTAAGTGGTCCTTGAATTTATTTATTTGTGTTGTTAAAGTAGGATTTCTAAGGCCAAGAGGTTTTGGGGACTAGTCCAGATAATTATGTGTACCTAAGATGTCAACAGTATTCATGATTTGGGTGAAAATATATGTGTGAGTTTAACATTCAGTGTCTGATTGTACTGCAGCGAGCATGTTCGGTATATTTTGTCCAAGAGCCTTGAAAAAGAAAGTACTCTGACAAAACCAGTTCCTCAAATATTTATTTTTAAAAAGGTTTATTTGGTGCATTGCCATATTTTAAATGCTTTACAAGATTTAAGAAATCATTGTTTTAACTAGACGCTCCCTTTTTGAGTGAACTGTTTTAACCTTATTCTGATGACAAATGAAATTAGAGTGAGCAATGATGCACTGCTCAACAATGTGAGCACTCGCTTCTTCACTCTCACTGCTACCACATTCTTTCATTATTCTCCATCTTTTTTATCCTTCACTCTCCCAGTCTCCTTTTTCACCACTTTCCCCTCTTCTTCCTCCTCCTCCTCTTGTGTGTGTGTGTGTGTGTGTGCGTGTGCTCGTGTGTTGTGGGTGATGCTGTGATACGCTGCCTTCGCCGTAATCGTGTAAAGTCACCCTGAAGTTGAAATGCCCCCACTTCAACATTCAAATTGGATTCCATTTCCACCGCTGGATCAGATAAGAGAGTGTGTGTTCAGCTTTTGCAGGTCACGGGCTTGTGAAGGAGGGGCGGCTGCTTTGAGTCAGGCTGCGGATGAGAGCTGAATGAGAAATCGCGACTCAGATGCTCCTTCTGCTGTGACTCCTCTGTTCTGCTTGGCGCTGTCGGACCCTGAAACAATGTCTCTCAAAGCCTGGGTGGAGACGCATAGCTGGGTTTGCGGCGATATTAAAATGGATACTTGAATTATTTTGGATAGCGCCGACATTTGAAATTTGCATCACACCGCTGGCTTTGTTGAATTGTCTTCTCTTTTCTCTGTGGCTGTTTAAACATGATAAAGGTTAAGGCAACTGAGGGTGTTCATGCTCTGCTGGTTATAAAACTATGCCACTGTGCTACCACATTTCAAAGAGGAAATGGTTTTGGTTGCGGGGGCATGATGTTTCTGGATACATGACTGTGGTGTGCAGTGTCAGACATTCACATGTTTTACAGCTGGGATGTGTTCGTCATTTTCCTTTAGTGCAATAACAAGCGGACACAATGAGACACTAGTCAAGTGTCTCATTGTGTCCGCTTGTTATTGCACACAATGAAACACTGGTCAAGTGTCCCGGCTACGAACATGACCACAGTATATATTTGATATAGGGCTGTACTCAATGGTTCAAAGCTTCATTCAAACTATAAATTAGGGATTTCCCAAGTTTTACAGGCCAAGGACCCCTTAGCTAAAAGAGTGATGGAGCAGGGACCCCCTACTATATACTATACTGAATATTATACTGTGTGGCAGGAGGTTGTCAGGCACAGGGCTGTATCAGCCTCAGGCAGCAGTCTTTATCTGTATTTGCTTTTCAAGTAGGTGAGGAAGGAAAAGATGAGTTGATGCAAAAGGCAAAATATACTGTATTCATGTGTGCTGGTCACAGCCACACATGGTTATGCTTCCCCAAGTCACAGTCTTTAAACTCATTAGTTTGTTATCTACACAGGTTACTTTCATGTATGGTCAACCATACCTGAACAATTCACATCACACAGTTGGTGTGACTTAAGAATTTGTTCATTTGCTTTTAACCTTACATTGTTTAATTTAAGTGTACACATTCTAGCTTTGTAGGGTTACACAGGCAAATTGTTTGATATTAATCATCTGTCTCTTTGTCTTTGAGTTACCGTGGTTGTTTGGGGAGGCCCCTTCCAGGTGGCTGAGGGCTCTTAAATCCTGGAGCCAACTCACTGGACCAAACCATGTGCTGCGATGTCATGGAGGAGATTTGGGTTTAGTTAGTTTTGCTTTGCCGTCCATTTTGGTTACCCCTGTGTAGGGGTACTACACAACCACTTTATATGCTCCACCGTGTGTCATTTTGACAGGTCAGTTTGTTCAGTTAACACCTTGTTTAGTTATTATATTTAGTATAGTTATGTAACGTTGATCTCTTTTGTCATCCTAGTTATTCATTTCTTGGTTTGTACTTTTTCCTGCATTTTTCTGAGTAAATTAAAAACCCACAATGTTGTCAACAACGTTTATGACTGCTGTCATTAAGTGTCATTTGGTTTTTGTAATGACATGTTGACATTGTTTGGGTTGTTTTGATTATGACAACTTGACATTAATCAAAGTGACATTACCAGAAGTTGCCTTTGTCATGACAAGTTGACATTAAATTTGTTTGGGATGTCCTTATCATGACAACTTGACATTAACCAGGATGACATTACCAGAAGATGTGTTTGTCATAACAACTTGACATTAACAAGAAATGCACTTCTTTTTGTGTTTATGACAAGATGACATAATGATTATTATTGTTATGACAAAGACATCTTCTGGTAATGTCATCCTGATTAATGTCAAGTTGTCATTATAAGGACATCCCAAACAAATTTAATGTCAACTTGTCATGACAAAGACAACTTCTGGTAATGTCACTTTGATTAATGTCAAGTTGTCATAATCAAGACAACCCAAACAATGTCAACTTGTCATGACAAAAACTGAATGACACTTAATGACAGCAGTCATAAATGTTTATGACGTATACATAATGTTTATGACAAGTTCATGACAGTGTCATGTCACCCTTATGTAGATACCTTCAAGTAGAGTGTTACCGATTAGTCTACACTAACATTATTAGTATTAAACTGTTTTTAGAATTAGATTTGAGTGGTGGCTGCGTAGAATTGTTTCTGACTTGTGTGATCCAAACATTTCCAATAACTCCACAGTGTTGTGAAGTCCAAAAGTCAAAATTTATTAAATAAAAGAGATAGATGTAATTATTTCCAAAATTCACAGCAAGTTTTAATCTAATGAAATATTCTACTTCAATCCATTTTTTGTGTGTAGCCTTTCAAAAACAACATTTTCACTGTGCTTAAAAAGCAGTTTGCTCTCCTGCTTGCTGCACACAAAGGGAGGCACGCACCTGTGTTAATGAGGCGGTGTAGCAGCGATCTAACAGCACCATAAATCACATTTATATAACCCCAACAACTAAAAATTTATCTCAGCTTTAAGTTAATTGCCATTTCTGTCGTAGCATAATGTTGTTATAAGCCTGAGGGTGCAATAATTATTTCATCATTATTTTATGTCTTTATTGGATTAACCTGCTGCCTACATAGAAAAAGACTAACTCATTTAATCCCATGAATCACTTTATCCAAAGAGAGGATTCTGTTTGAAGATTTTTTTAGGCCGATGACATCATAAAACATGCCCAGAGACATCCAAAGCTTCATTAGAGAACCTCAACAGAAGCTTTCAGCGTTTTGTTAAGACACAACACATCAGCTCCTTCCTTCAGATACTCAAATAACCGTCTTTATGAGTAGTACTGGCACTAACGTCATCATGTAGTCATGTAATTTAGATGATGGATGATGAAGTGAAGTTTCCTACCTGGCGGCAGAGTCTCTAGGCTGTTAATCTTGTCATCAGACATGTGAGCTTTGCTCCTGCTGGACAAGTCACTGGAGCCCCAATCATCCTGAAACAAACCAAACAAACACACACGCACAGATTAGCATGGATACACACAGTTTAATATGAAAGCAAATACACAGGAGAGCAGCTGAGAGATATGTTATTCAGCACACAGACATTTGGTTTTTTTTTTTGTTTTTTTTTAGATATCAGCTAGAGCATTTTGGCTGTAAAATTTACAGTATTATGAAGCTAATCAAACTGTAAAACATCACACTGGAATTTAGTTTAATCAACTAATCTTTGATCACAAGTTTCCCACGACTTGAACTCTTTTGACCCTTCTCTTTCATACTTTGAAGAAAGCAACATGATGGAACTTGCTGTGTCTCTTTAAGATTAGACCTAGTTGTGTCTTTACGCAATAATGAAAACAATGCTTACTATGACATCAAATACAGTCTCAACCCCCTTACTTTTATAATTCCACCAACCACAGCTGACAGTCATTACAATCAAATCAGAAACAGACTTTTTAAAACAGTAGTCCATGAATCTAACATTCGTCAGTGAGACTGAACAGTTGTTGGATATATACTATCTTGAACCAGCTTAAACTGTTTTACATTGCAGGAGAAATGTCACAGGAAAGACAATGAGTGAGCGTTATAGGCTTCGATGACATGTAAGTGCTCCACCTGCACCTACATTTCTTTCCAAACCCAGAGGAGAAAACATATTTTGGAGCACTTCACCAGTAAAAGATTCATAGTAATGTTATTGTACGAAAGTTATTTATGAACCAGAGTATGTCTCAGACAAGTCCACTGTGGTCAACTCCATTTAGACAACAGAATGTCCAGCAAATGTGATTCTGTTGCCTCATGCGTACACTGTATCATAATGATACAGTCATAACAGCCACCACGATGTCACCCATTGGTTTGTGAACTCCTGTTCTGAAGCCTCAATTTGGCATTTAAGTCGTCACCATCTCGGATATTTGGAACCAGAAGTGACAAGGGGGTGGAGCTGTGGAAGAGCGAGGGGTGGATCTGACTTACAGACCGTGGTGACGCCTCTCAGACAGCCTGTCAATCAAAGCAGCCACACCCTTGTGTATGTGTAGCTATAAGCCTTAATAACATTTGATCAGGTGAGTTTTATAAATATTCACCCCTTGTAAAGGTGCCATTAACGGGAAAATAAGCTATAGAGACCAAAACTATTTCTGTACCAGGCTGTAAACATGTTTATTTCTGCTGTAACGTTGGGCATCTTAACCTGGGTATGCAAGCGGGGAGTCACTAACTTTCCTTTTTTTTTTTTTTCCTCCTTTGCCTGTGTCCTTGTGTATTAATCTGTGTCCCCTCTCTCAATTCAGATGTTTTTGCGGGTCCGTGAACGCAGCACAGGCAGAAAACCTCATGAGTTCATTTTTTTTTTTATCTCCATAGAAGTTTGTGGAGTTTTGAGTCACAGGGTGGATATTTGATCAGCTGATTTGACCACAGATGATCAGACCAGATCAGATCAATTGATGAGAGAAGCCACTGCTGCAAAATACTTTTAGACCAAACACAATGAACAGATAAGTTTCACTTTTACTGCACTCCGTCTGTGTGTGGAGCAACGAATAAGCAAACAGTATATATATCCCAATAGTGCAACTAGTGAACAACTGTTTTGGAGCCAGCCTCAAGTGGTCATTCAAGGAAATGCAGTTTTTGGCACTATCACACCAGCTTCATTTTTCATCCCAGGAGGTTACCCCTTGGTCCCAAGACGTTAAACAATCAAGGCTTCTTCTAGCAACAAAACACTGAATGAATAAATCAGTTCATACACGTTTCATCCCATTCAGTCATCAGTTCACTCACTCACCCCTGCAGTCATCTACAGCCTGATCATCAGTGGCTATTTAGTTTCAGTTCATTCACTGTTTGAATCAGTGACAAAAGTCTGAGATGTCTGCAGTGATTCAAAGGTCTAGAAACATGCAAAGTCATCCATTCTTTCATTCACTCACTCACTCACTCATCTGTTTGCTTTCATTTCCTCCTGCCCATTCATCAGGTCATTCGTTCATTCACTCCACCAATGCACTGAGAAACACAGTACACTCACCATACAAATGGACAGATGACCGAGCCATCCCTCCTTGTGTCCATTTATGTTACCATTAAAACCCACTGGATCAATACACTGGGAGGCACAGTAATTAGCACCATTCATTCCCTGTCCGGTCCATTGCCCTTGACTTAAAAAAAACTATTGTCCAACTCTATTATTTGCTCTGTAGTTCCCTTTCACCTTCAGCCACTCCAAAATGCTTTATTGATCTGTTTTCTTTACTGCCTAAGGACAGCCAATGACAGGGTGACATCACAGACCACCGCAAACACAACTCAACAGTTCATTTCTTCACCTCAGAAAAGCGATGAAGGCTAGAAAAATGAGTTTCACACCATTTTTATGCTTTTTTAGGCCTTTCCATTTCTAGTATCAAAATAACTGCTGTTGTTTTCTGTGACTCTCGCACATCATTTCACTCGGTGCCAGCTTTTCCATTCATCTGCCGGGGACACTGCGTCAATCTGCTCTCAAACTATAAACATCTTTCAGTGACTGAAATAAGATTAGACTGTCCGACACCCACAGCTCCTATAAAAAAATAAAAAATAAAGAAAAACCTACATAAAATCAATTTCTATATGTGTTCATGACAGCTGAGTGTGTGCACAGTCAGATGGTAATGCTCAGTGTAGGATGAAAACCAAAGCTGGCAGTATATACTGGCTGCAGAGATACACTCTGACAGGCTCTGAGGGAAAAACAGGACACGTTCTCAAGTGAAATAAAACTCCAAATTGGCGTCGGACTTTTGCTTCATTGGACTGTTTTGTCTTTCTGACATTTTAAGGTGAACCCTTCAAACCAAAATGTTTCACGGCTCTGCGTTTTGAGCTGGTTATAAAATACTTGACTTCAAGGCTGATCTGACGAAAGTGCCTTTTCTCTTCTCTCTGTGTTTTCACTGCTTTAGAGTGTCGCTAAACAGACAACGAGTACACTCACATTTGCATGTGCTGACATCTTTCACAGTGTTGTAATTTTATCAAATTTAGCTTTGTAAACACCACCTTCACATGATTGTATGCCCCTCAGATCTGGTGGCCAATTACTACTCTCTATTCCACGTACCCAGTTAAAAACTAAAGGTCATCAAGCATTGTCTGTTGTTGGTCCTTGACTGTGGAGTAGTCACTTACAGTTAGATCTTCCCCCTCGAATAATACATATAAACTCGTCTTAAGACCGATCTCTTTTCTTTAGCCTTTAAATTATCATTAATATGACAAACTTGACCACACTGCTGAACACATGTTTTTCTGTCTTTCATTTTGTTGATTGGGCAATGCTTTTTATGTTATGGTGTTGTCAAAATATTGAACACTTTACTTTCATTGTCCTATTTATGAATGTTTTTGTCTGTATATTTGTATATCGTCCCTGTATTTCTATTTCTTTATGAAGCACTTTGGAAACATTTGTTGTTTTTAAATGATCTCCATAAATATATCTGACATGACTTGACTTAGGTCATTTTAGACATGTTAATGTGATACGTACAAAGCATACAAATGTAACATGTTCACGGTCTATTGAAACTTAGGACTGCTGCTTTTTTATAGTAATAACATTAACGATGGCTCTCTTCTATTTAGAGCTGCAACGATCAGTTGATCAATCGGTTGGTTGATCAACAATCAATGAGAAAATTAACTGATTATTATTTTGATAATTAAAACAATAGTTAGTTGCAGCTCTATTTAAAGTTTCACACTTACAGGCCCGGCACAATGACTTTATATATTTATCTTAATATTTTAATTTTTACATCTTAAATACTAGTGTTAAACATGACAGCATAACGTACATTTCATTTCTACTTTATTTTGTTTATTGCTTTATATTTACACACTTTTATTTCATACGCTTTTTCGTATTTCCTATTATTCTCTATTCTTCACATCGGAGCAGCTGTAACGAATCATAATTTCCCCTCAGGCATCAATAAAGTATTTCTGATTCTGATAGTTCTATTAAAGTGTCACTGTGAGTCAGCATGCACAATATGCAGCTAAATGGAATTCAGCCATCATTGATTTTGTTATTTAGATCTGTGTGACGTTTAAAAATGCCTCCCATGAAAACGGCCTATATGAGCAATGCTGCAGCTGGCACACTTAAATGATATTAATGTTATTAGTCGTACCTGTGAGGAGTCAGGATGTCCTGTGTTTAAAAGAAGTGTGAGCACTGCATCATTTCAATTCAGCACGAAGTCTAAACTACTGATTAAAACATAATACAATCTCATTCTGCCAAAAATTATTGGCATTTAGCTCAACAACCTAACTTTTCCTCCATGGTATCATCTCTGTGTAACTCCAACCTGCTGACAGCCTACCAAAAGATTTTTGTTAGGTACGATAGATTGAGCATCTGTTTTCAATTTACTATCAATTTATAAGAAGGCCATTAAAATGGCAGACAGCTGGCTGAACAAGCCGCCAACAGTCTGTTGAATATCTACTACTTTAGTGCTGGGAGTGCTGAGAAGCTATCAAAGTAAACTGATGCCGTGCTTCCTGCAGGAAACACTCCGCTTTTGCTGTTTTTTTTTTTCTTGACAGCACTGATTTATAATGTAATTTTAATATGTTCAAAATGTTAATATGTTAAATACGATTTGGGAATTAAAAATCTGTTTCAAGTCCCACGTCTTTCGTATGCTTGCATTCCCTTGACACGCTCATGAAGAGCCAGTGCTGGGAACAGATCAGTAAGTAATTTCCCCTGCTGCGCTGGTAAATGCTAAATATTTATTTTATGACTGCAGCTTTAGGTTTCAACTACAGAAGTTCACCATTTAACTTTTTTTTAACAAGCAGACAGGTGAGGAGACCGAGGTGACGGGGAAATGAGAGGGAGAGAAAGATAAGAACATTTAAAAAAAAAGGAAAGGAGAGAGAACTGGAAAAAGTGATGGGAAAGAAAGTCCAATTCTCCAGCTGCATCTGTGCTGTGTGCTTCCCCTCTAAACCCCCCTGTGATTTATGGGAATTGTAGTCCATCACAGATCGCACCGAGAAAGAAAGCATTAGGAGATGATGAGAACAATGCAGAGCTTTAAGGGCCAATAGGCATGATTGATCAACAAATGGTTGCTATAAATATGACTTATGTCTGATTGAAAGATGATTTAAAAGGGTAAGTAGAGAGCAGATGTTGGAGAGCTATTTTTATAACTCACATCACACGAATGGCTCTGAAAACCTCTTAGTGATAATGGCCCCACACTGTTTCTGCCTCTGCTCCAAACACAAACATGATTGATTGAAACTGTGCACACACAGAAAGACATAAACAACACACACCTCGGTGTGCCAGCTACAATCACAGGTATTAGTAACTACAGCTGTAACCGTTCGTGTATTTGAACCATCACCGTCCACGGCACACAGAATACAGGGTAAACTTATGTACATAATGTGAATTCAAAGTTCATAAGCTCCATCAATGCCTGCAAACTTTTAGCTGAAGCTGTTAGCAACATATGCTAAGGTGAGCAAAACGAGCAGATTGGCATACCAGTCGGTCACACTATGGGGGGTGGCAATGAAATGCCGGTGCTGGAAGACCTGCCTGTGGGTTCCCGGTCAGCTACAACAGCAACGGGGAGACAGTTGTGTGTAAGATGAGGACAGTAGGACGCAGGACTGGGCAATGAATATTATATTGATATCGTGATATGAGACTAGATATCGTCTGCATACCATCATCATTTGCCTTTGACCATTTAGTCCTTAAATTCACATTAGCGATGATTATTTATCACAAATCTCAATATGTAAATATTTTGTGAAAGTATCAATAGTCAACCCTTAAATATCGTCCAAATATCGCTATCAAGGTATCTGGTTAAAAATATCATAATATTTGATATTCTCCATATCCCTAGTGTGTTGGTGTTGCTCCACTGTTGCAGGGGATGTGATAGAAACACATCCAACAAGCTAACGCACATTTGATGGCATCACCCAGATGTGCCGATCACTGGGATGATAAATGTTTGGATACTTTGAATGTATACAGCCAAGGTGTAACTAACTGACATGTCTCCTAATGCACAAGTTCTATTTTTTATTTCTCTACTCATTTGTATTTTCAGTTTCATATAATTCGAGATGCTTATCAGTTTTATATCCTGTTGGCTTTCAGGAAAGTGTTTGTACAGTGTAAAACAAAAGTGTTTACCAAATGCTCCCTCAGTCCACAGCAGGAACATTTACTCTCGCTTTGACACTTTTACTATTACTCTGTATCACCTTGTTTTAACTGTTAGTTAAAGCTATGGTGTTTACATAGTGGCATATTCAAACCCAAGACTTCATGTTGTTCATGAACAAAGTCAGTTAAACCAGGGGTGTCAAACTTATTTTAGTTCATGGGCCACATACAGTCTGATTTGATCTCAGATGGGCTGGACCAATAAAACCATTGCACAATAACCTATAAGTACCATCAGCTTTTGTGTAAAGAATTACAAGTACATTTTGTAGACGTAGATGCTCACCCTTTTACAAAACCGATGAACAGCCTGAGATGTCTTGTGTTACATATCTTTAAACATGGTCACAGTAAGTATTCATTGTTACATCAGAGACTTGTGTCCTGGTCAGGGTGGAAAAGCCTCTGAAGCAGAATTTTACATGAAGTATACACTGTTTTACTTGCTCCTGAAAGCTGGCACCTCTTAGTCCAGTCATCTAGTGGGTCGGATTGGACCCTTTGGACCCCTGATTTAAAGGAATAGTTTAACATTTTGTGAAAACACACTTATTTGTATCCTTGATAGATGAGAGGATTGATACTACTCTGAAAGCAGGTGGAAACAGCTCGCCCTGCTGTTTTTTTCTCTTCAGTCCTTCCCTGTCATCATATTTCTCCTTCTTCTTGTCTCTCCCTCCATCTTTCTCTTTGTCATACCGTCTTTCTGTCCTTCACATCTTTTTGTCTCCCTCACTCCGCCTATCTCTCCTCTGCTGCGTCACTTTGGCAGTCCTTTGCTTGGTCTGCCATCTGACAGATGGTCATGACACAGAGGCAAAAAGACACACTTCATACACACATTGAATTTCAAAAAAACACACTCAGCTCATTCAGGGGAGGACAGTGGAGTCGTCTGTCACTGTGGTGTAAAGCCAGTTTCCGTCCAGCTCTCTGGTCAGTGAGAGAAGAGCTGAAGTTACCTAATAAATGCTCCACTGTGAAAAGATAATGTTACACAGGAAGGTGGTTTAAAATATCTGCGTGAGGTATAGCTCCTTTTTTGTTTTGTTTGATTAGACTTGTTTAATCTGCCTTTTAAGGATTTTCCTCCTGTGGAGGTTGGTTTGTTTTTCTGGTTTGAGCCACCTAGCAACTCCCGTGGGTGTCTGTGTCCCTGCGGTGTGTGTTTATCTCCGTGCTTTGTTGTTGGTTTATGTAGGGCAGCATTGAGCATCTCACTGCAAACGGTGCGATAAAAACGTTACATTCATTAAGAA
Organism: Epinephelus fuscoguttatus; assembly: GCF_011397635.1. NCBI lineage: Eukaryota > Metazoa > Chordata > Actinopteri > Perciformes > Serranidae > Epinephelus > Epinephelus fuscoguttatus. Next base: position 25,577,639 of record NC_064753.1, on the reverse strand, counting down.
AAGAGGGATAATTTTGGGTCTTTTTATGTCGTGCCACAGCACACGGTGACAGGAAGCTAAGAGGACCAGTCAGAAAATGACGCCTGACAGGTCATGAGCAACGCTCTCACAATGTGACAGGTACATGTTGTATGTCAAAGCACCTCCAGTCAACTAACTATGAGCACACAGCGAGGCTGTCAGAATCAATTTCAATATTCAAATTTCAGCCGGATGTCAAAAGAGCCTAAATCTGCCTGTTGCACATGTCAAAAACATCAATTTCTGTCTTCCATTTTACAGCTGAACGCATCTCTGGCTCTCCGTGTCGTGACTTCATATGAACTCAGAGGAGAACTGAGAGTGGTGCTCCTCTTAACCTCTCCTCCGAGCAATGTCTGAAAGATTTTTAAATCCCCTTCAGTGAAAAGGCAAAACACACAGACTCGAATCTTTCAAGAATTTACATAAACGGAAAAGCCTCATGCTATCAACCAGCAGATTTCCTGTATATTTAACAAAACAAAATCTAATCTGAGGTTGTTTTGCTCTATATTAAGCCCATTCAACATCAAATTTTATTTCCAGATGCAATTACCAGCCCTAATAAACCTTTTTTATCCTAAACTGAAGGATCTACGCAGAGCACAAAGAGCTCTCACACCTGCTGCTCTGATAATGGGATGGACTTTAAACCCCCAACAGATCAGACCAAGCATGCGTGTGTGTGCGTGTGTGTGCGTGCATGCGTGCGTTAACACGTGTCAGCTCATATTTGTGTATATAGGGGTTTGCGAGCTCACGTGCATTAGTGTGTCAGTCTGGTCACACGCACGGGTATCTTTCAGAGAGCGAATGTGTGTGTGTGTGTGTGTGTGTGTGTTTGATCCAGTCTTGGTTGAGCCTCTAATAGTCGGAGTATAATCCACAGTAATCTGATCACATCCACTGATAAACCCGGAGCCAAGAGTTCACCAACACAAACACACATGTATGAATGACATGCCCCTCCCCAACACATACACACTATTCAAGCGCTCTTCATTTGAACCGTGCCTGAAGAGAATCTTTTCACATCTTTACTCTTTGTGTTAATTTGTGATCGAACACAAGTTACTGAGGGACTTTTCCCTGCAAAGATTGAAAACTGAAGCCAAAACTGGTCTTCATTTCAGGGCTCAAATCCAGATGAAACCATCTTTCTGATACAACGAGCAGTGCCAATGATCTGATTTGCTGTGTGGGCTTAATTCATCACAAAATCCCTCAAAAAGACAACGGCACGGTACAGTGCATCAGGCATCAGCAGCAGCAGAGAGAGAGGAGGTCGAGAAACACACTGATGGACGGCAGCACGCAGAGATGATACAATATGCTGCCGGAGGTTGTCATTATTTAAAACCCTGCCTAAATTAAATTTGTCACTCTGTTTAATATTACACCGTTGCATTTTGTATTGGTTGTACGCCCGCGGACTGCAGAAATTATCTTGAAAACAGGCCGGCGCCTTCTGTTGTTCAACTGTGAAAGGTCCCTGCTTACCGAAATTAAATTAGTGAGTAAATGAAACTAATTCATTTCTGAAGAGTCTACAGTCACACCAGGCGTCTGTGAGGCTGCACTGTTAGCTTAATGCTAATGCTCACAACGAAAATGTTATTATGGCGATGCTGAGCAGGTATATTGATTTACCATGTTCAACAGCTGATATGCACTGAACACAAAGTACAGCTGAGGCTGATGGGAACGTAATCAGCTTTGCAGGTATTGAACTAATTAAAATGTTGACCGTATGACTGCGATGAAAACTCAGGGGATCACCAAAGTTATTAGCCCACAGTTCATCCCGAGGGTGACGTAAATGTCTATCAAAGTTCTTACAAATCCATCCAATATTTTTTGACACATTTTACCACAAAACAAAAATTTCAGCCTCATGGTGGTGCTAGAGGAAAAGTCAGGAAATCACCACACGATCACCATTAAGAGTCATTCTCTACAGAGGTACGTAGTATTTCAATTGAAGGAGCAGTGTGTAGGATTTAGTGGCATCTAGTGGTGAGAATCAAAGATTGCAACCAGCTGAAACTTCTCCCATGTGCCGAGGGTGAAATCCTGGTTAGGATTCAGTCTTCATTAGTCTTGAAGTTTTTACCAGGAGCTGAATTATCCACAGAGGTCTTCCTCTCCAAAACAAACAGACCTGGTGACTTAAACCAGTTAAAACACTGAATAAAGCAGTTTCACGTTAATAGCCGTTTCTCCTGTGCTGTTCGGCTCATCACATAGCGGCTTCTGACCAGAATGGCTGATGCGAAAACATGAATGGTCCTATCTAGAGCCAGTGTTTGGTTGGTCTGTTCTGGGCTACTGTAAAAACATGGCAGACTTCGTGGACAAGGACCCCCTCTCTATGTGGATTTTAAACAGCCCATTTTAAGATAATGAGAATTCTTGTTTTCAGGTGATTACACACTAAAGAAATCATACTTCTTTTATTATATTCAATTTCTGTAAATATATGCCCCAAAATCCTACACACTGGACCTTCAAATAACTAGCATTTGCTAATTAGTGCAGCAGCCAAAAACTTCAGAATACAGAAATACTGTTTACCAAAGAGTCCTAAGAGCTACTATTAAAAAAATTAAAGGCCACAGAAACTTCAGTTTTCAAAGAAAGCTTCTCCTAATTTGCCTCATCTCACAGCTCATAAAAGCAAACTCGCTTCAGGGATCTCTGCAGGTCCTGAACTTTAAAGTTCTTTTAGTTTATAGATAAGGCATGTGTAGATGTGAATGAGTATCTCATGGCCAATCACTAGAAACAAAGAGAGCTGTGTTTGCTAGAAGACAACTAACAAGATGGAAAATGAAAATAAGCCTGCCACATGCTTTCCCTGTCTCCAGCACAATCGCCCCCACCCCTCAATGAAGTGGTGGGGAAACAAAACCGGGGACATGCTGAGTATTCTGTACAAAAACGTGACATGTTCATCTGCAGGAGCGTCATTGAGAGTGCAGACGTTCACATTGTAACCGTGTTAATATCTGTGATTCAGGCCCCCTGTGGTGATTCTGTCCTCTCTGGCTCGCACGGCAAGTTGTTTATTCAGGAGAAGAAAGAATCTAGAACAAGTCACATTTTTTCCTCCTCTTTAATCACAGCAATGTGTCCTCAGGCCACACACACACACACACACACACACACACACACACACACACACACACACACACACACACAGTATCTTCTGGCAGTGGTTCAGCATAAAAGGATAAGAGGAGTGAAAGATGCTTGTTGCTGAAAACAAGTCTTAAAAACCAGCCATAACTGGGATGTCATTACACACAGGAGGAGTGTGAGGTTAGATGAGGAGGGAAGATGGAGACGGAGGGTTTTTGGCATTTGCGGCCATTTGCTCCTGCCTCCCACCCAGCCGAGCTTTCCGGCAATGTGGTGTTGAAGTTCAACCTGCTGAAATGAATTTTTTGTTGTGCCTCCGTAGCAGTAAACTCTGGAATAAAACCGCCAAATTGCATATGACTGAACTTTTCACCTGGGAGCACCCCCTCCTCCCAATTTCTCCTAACTTCATTTCATTTTAATCTGATCTCAGCTCTCCTCCTTTGTCACGTGGAGGCAGCTCCACCCGTCCTCTCCCCTCACTGATCCTCCTCCTGCTTCTCCCCTCCACATGCGCCCTCCCACTGATCAGCCCTCATCTAACACTTCTTACTCTCCCTCCTTTCTCTCCCTCAGGCACGAACCAAACATTTTGATTTTCAGTCCGTTGTTTTCTCAATGCTGCATTACCCGAGCTCCTCTTTACTCACCACCTGCAGCAGCCACAAAGAGCTGGCGAGATCACCCAAACCTCAACTTACAACTTTATTTAATCATATGGATAACATATGAAATGATGCTTTGGGTTAAAGGCCGTAAATCAAGTGAAACCATCTCGTCTTCAACATGCAGGCTTTTCAGGAACTCTTTGGACTCTGCTCAAACTCTGCATTTTTTAATTTATCCAGCTGCTTTTGCGAAATACTGCTGAAGGGGAAACATTAGTGGGAACATTTTGCACACGGCTGATTATGCTCTCACCGTGGCTGGTTGGCAGACATGCGAGAACATCCCTGTGCGAGAGTTAGAAAGGTAGACAGACTACAGAGACAAGAAAGCAGAGAGGTTTTTCCATGTCTGTTATGTCAAACTGTAGCATTAAAGGCCTGTGTGGTTCATCATCTGACATTTAAAGCAACCATATACTTAAAACTAATTACCTGAAATTCAAACAAGATTAAAACAACTTTATTTTCTCCTAGGCTGAAGGAAATCAAACTTAATGACTTATTTTCTGTTGCTTGCGACTGATTCCTTCAGACAGAGGAAACAAATTAATTATTAAAACAATTTTCTCTTGTGTCATTATTATATGGGTATATGTTTATGGTTTCTTTTGAGATTGGTTACAAATTCATAATTCACAAAGAGCCTATTAATAGAAGAAGAAATCAATCTGCTCCTCTGTGTGGAAGGAACTGGTTTATTTTTCTACTACACACATGTAAATGTAAAATACTCCACAAAGAAGAAACAATGCATGGGACTGACAACTTTGATCCAGCAGTAATTAAGCTGTCAAGTATTTTTGTGTGACTTAACAGGCAGACTTTTTGCTACAGTACAATGAAATTTGTACAATGAAAGCCAGGGTGGATTAGTTTTATTTTGGCATCATAGGGCAAATATCCCATAATAATTGTAATCAAGTGGTCTGAGAGAACACAAGACTTCTGCTCCTCCTCTTGGCTCTGTTTTCAGGCTTTAGATAATCAAGCAACAAGAGACTTTCTATTGGCTGATCTACAAATGCAGATGCGTGTGCATGTCCCTTCAGATGGTGAAATCCTGATTTAATGGTGGAGAATCCTGCAGAGAAAATTACTATTTCAGCATTGGCAACAACTGCCTGCACTGCAAAGCAAACCAAAAATGAAGACGGAGTTAACAAAAAGAGAGTCTGACAATAAGCAAAATAAAACATCTGTCAATATCAGCAGTGTTTCAGAGATAGACAGAAAATGTTGCTTGTGGCTCATGACTGCAGCTTCAAGTTCGTGTTTATGTAGCAAAAAAAACAAACAAAAAACCTAATGTCAGAACTGGAATAAAATGGAAATCTGGCTCAGTTTCAAATTCATTTATTGAACAACTAGGCTTCAGTTGGCCTATTAAATCAACTGACAGTCAGCTATCTCTCTGTTGCTGCTGTTAACTATACTTAGGTGAGCTGCAGCACTGAATGACCGTCTCTAAGTAACTGTCTGACCGATAGCACGAGCTAACACAGCAGCAGCGGCTTACATCCGACACTGAGCTGTTTAATGGTCCCAACAAACTCACACTGACACTGAAAGAGCTCGACTCTGTCGTCAAACCTGTTAATAACCATTAGATACAGTGGTGGAAAAAAGTTTTCGGACACCCCATGCATTTGTGAAATATTGCATTAAGAATCACTCTTAGGTCTTCAAGTGCAATTTCTTTTAGTACAGTCACAGCCAAAATACTAAATAAATCCTAAAAAGCCATTAAAAACTTAAAATTGATTGGTTCCATAAAAATACATAAGACATTTTGAGTATTGGGTCATTTTGGTACCAGTGATGAAGGTTGTTCTTTTTATTAAAAGACACAATTTTTGTTGCCAAGCTTCATGTCTACATAAAGCCAGCACATTTGAAAGTTCTTCAGACACAAAAATGGCTAAAACAAGGAACCTAATGCAGGAAATACGCCTGAAGATAAAGATTCTCAGCCAGGAAGGGTACAGCTGCCGCCAGATAGCCAGGAAGTGCAGATGCAGTCCTTCAGCAGTTGGATACACTCTGCAGAAATACAGACGAACCAACAGCTTGGAAGACAAACCAAGATCTGGGCGTCCAAGGGTTTCTTCAGCAAGAAATGACCGCATCCTGATCCGCATGTGCAGGCAAAACCGCTGAATGACATCACAGGAGCTTCAGCAGCAGTGGTCAAACCAAACTGGTCTCCAGTGTTCTACCCGCACTGTACGTGGCCGACTTTTAGATCATGGCTTAAGGTCCTACAAGGCTATCAAGAAGCCCCTGATCAATGAGAGACAGAGGTTAGCCCGGCGTCGTTGGGCCCAGGCACACAAGAACTGGACAGCCAGGAATTGGAAGAAGATTTTGTGGTCAGATGAGTCCAGTTTCCAGCTTTATCTTTCTCCTACTAAAGTGAGGGTACGCAGAAGGCCAGGCGAAGCATTATCTCCAGCACGTACAGTACCTACTGTCAAGCATGGTGGAGGCAGTATCATGGTTTGTAGATGCATGAGTGCTGCTGGTGTTGGTCATCTCACTGTCCGTGATGGCACATTGAACTCTACCAAGTATTGTACCATTCTCGAAACCCACATGCTCCCTTCTGCGCGTGCACTGTTCCGTCAAGGTAAAAACTGGATGTTTCAACAAGATAATGCCCCTTGTCACACATCCAAGGCCAGTAGAACTTGGCTGCAGGAGCACAGTATCCAGAACATGAGCCCCATTGAAAATCTGTGGTGGATTATCAAAAGGTCTGTTTCAAAGCATAAACCAAAGAATTTAGAAGAATTAAAAGCAGTAATTCAAGAAGAATGGGACAAGATTACCCCTCAACAGTGTGAAAGGCTCGTGGGGAACATGCCAGCCAGGATTAGAGCTCTATTATGTGCTAATGGCAGGACTACTAAATATTAATTTGATGATGTGATGGTTTATTTATTTTTTGTTCAGTTTTGAACACATTCTCTGTTATTTGTTGACTTTGATACCGACAATGTTGAGAACTGACATATTGAAACTGTCAAGAATTTAGTTTTGTTAGTTTTTCTTGTAAACAATAAACAAAAAAATATAATTTGTATTTGTTTGTATCTGTCTAATGCAGCCACACCTTTTGAAACACAAAAAAGATTTTTCCACAAATATTTCATGATAATATTTGAGATTGTGTAAAATTTTAAGGGTGTCCGAAAACTTTTTTCCACCACTGTATGTTAGGTATGTTAGCGGTGTGATGCCAACAGTAAACCTCATTGTTGTGTGTGTGTGTGTGTATGTGTGTGTGTCCATAGGCGGCCTCTCAACTGTGCCCCAATGTGGAGGTCACACTCCTGCAGCAGTCATCTCATGATAAACAGAGAAAAGGACAGCGGGGTAATGAGGCGCTGAGCAAAGCAATATACTGCACACAGCTCTACAATAAATTAAGATTTTACCCATTTTAAAATGCTCTATACGTTGTGCCAGCCAATAGTGATGTCCAAACGAGTATTCAAATGCTCACGCCTATCCCTACTAGCTAACGTTAGCTAGAGCCTCAGAGTGTTTCCTCCACTTCTCTCCCCGCTGCTACAGACCACCTCGCAAGGAGGAGAGCAGACAGCAGCTCCAGAGATGGACCCCCAGTTAGCGACTGCAGCAACCTGAATCCAGCCAGCACAACAACAGAATAGCCCCGACTCCCTGCTGGATCAGCAAACTTTCTGTTGCTACTGTCACACAGGTAAGACCTGGCCCTGCCACTGGGCACCAATCTGCTGTGACACCTTGTGCAAATTTGAGCCACTACAGCCACACTACTCTTCCAAGCTGCTGCCTGCTTTCCCCTTAGGGAACAGTCCACAGCAGCGTGGAGCGAGGCGGAAAGACCGAGAGGTGGCTGGGTAATTTTTGTTTTATTTGTGGTCTGATGAACCGAGAGAGAGAGCGGTTCTAGAGGGGGCTGAGCAAATTCCAGCGTGCATCTCTACAATGAAATAAGATTACATAAATCATTGTATTGGAAACACTGGGTTACTAATTTGTCTTCCTCTGGTGGGAGGGGCTTAGGACAGAGACAGGAGAGCTGCAGAATGAAGGTGTGTGGGGTTTTTTCAGATCTGTGCCTACCCCAGCTTTAAAAAACTAAATAAAAAATTCATGCTAACGGTGTGAAGGAGGACAAGAGGAGAGAGTAAATCTACCCGACTTTCACCCAGCTCTGGACGACAGATTGAGGGAGTTGGAGTTGTCAGCCACTCCTGGATAAAAAACAGCACTGATCTCCATCTTCTAACTTTCTGACGTTTAATAAGACCCGACAGTGGGGGAAAGTTATCCGAAACATCACAGAGGCATCAGAAGTGTGTCAGGCAGTAACACACACACACAGACACACACACACACACACACACACACACACAGACACACACACATATCCCCACTGATGCACGGCTGTAGGAAATGTCTGCTCTGCTTCAAACACATGGAGGAGCTCATTAGGCTCAGTGTAACTCTAAAATAATAAAACCTCCATACAAGAGAGAAAGATGGAACAACAAAAAGTGTGGGGGGGGGGGCTGTTTGTAAAATCCACAAGACTTCAACCCCGAGGCCCCGTTGACTTCAGTCGGTTGAGAATTCAGACTGCACTGAGCAAACTGTGACAAGTCTCACCAGGGTGTGTGTGTGTGTGTGTGTGTGTGTGTGTGTGTGTGTGTGTGTGTGTGTGTGTTTGTGCGTGTGTGCGCTAGTGAGTGAAAGAGATAGAGAGGGAGAGACTTGGGGGGTGTTATTCGGCTCAATGGAGCAATTGTGTGTGCTGGCCCCCTTCCCAAAACCCCATCTGCATCCTACACACACACACACACACACACACACACACACACACACACACACACACACACACACACACAGAAAAACACATGCAACGAAGGATGCACACACATACACACAGCCACACATTCTCTAAAGTAAAGTGAGACCACACACACAAAGCAAAATCTAACTAATTATCTTCAGTTCCTGGGTTTTTGTTTAACACCGGCTAAAGTGAGTGACGTGTGAATCAGCCCAAATGAAGATGTCCAGTTAACAAGTTCACTCTCTCTCATCCTGTCATCCGGAAGCAAACTGGTGAACGAGCAAAGTTAAACCACAACATCACAGCTGAAACATTCAGGAGGCGTTAAAATACTGTATGTGAGCAACAGGTAGAGAAGATGCATATGCAAAGACTTGGTGCTGGAGAGTTTGCTCCCACTGCTTTGTCATTAATCAGAGGACTTGCTGGTGTAAAAAAGACAAATGCACTCTTGGTGCTCAGAGATGGTCCACCGCGTCGACCACATTTCTCAGGAGGAACATCCGGTTTTAAGCATTTGAGCTGTCTGCGGCGGTGATTCTGCACAGCTGCAGCTCAGCAAGACTAAATGAGACCACTGGGTACTGTTTTCCTGGGTCCAGACCTCTGAATCCATCGACTCCACTGAGTTTGAGTTCAAAGATTCTGGTCTGGCATTGTGACATATCGGTATAAATTGGTATACATAAAAACATCTAATGATCGCCGTGAGGGGACTAATGATTGACCAATCAGCGCCATTGGTGAGACTAACACTGTTGGCAAGTTGTTGTCAAGCAGTGCACTAAAACCAATGCGGAGTAATAACAAAAGTGGTAAGTGAGATAAGATAGACGCTGCTACGGATGTTGAAAGTCGGAAGTTGAAATATCTTCTCAGTATTGCCTGTTTCGTTCTGTATAGTTTGTTTTTCTTTGCTCTGCTCCACTCTAAAACCCCAGCAGAGCAGGTATGTTGGCTTACGCATGTGCATGACTACACGTCTGAGTCCACTCCATTTCAGCGCACCAGTGCACTCAATATGTAATGGCAAAAGCTGGAAAAGCTGTTTAAATATGTCAGCAAGCAGCAGCAACCACGTAACTGTCAACTGACAAAATAAAAACAATGTTGCCCAACATGTAAAAAGCCATGGTAGCTTTCCTAGTTGACAAATAATTGCCTGCATGGATAATAATTTTCACAATATGATTTTACAGAAGCCTGAATGACAGTCATCAGTTCTCTGTCTGTCTTAGAGGCGGGATAGCCGGCAAATGGTGTGCAGACTCGGCCTACACAGTGCACCATAGGCGCACGCCTGGTTGGTAATGGTGCGGACCCACAGTGGACTTAAAATGATGTTAGATTCAGGCAGATCAGTGGGTCCCAAGTCACTGGTTGGGGGAAACAGAATCTCCCTCCCCCACTGAAATCAGTAAGAGTCAACGCAATGTCAGACTGAAGATAGAAACAAAGTGTAACAAGATCATAATTCTGTCTGATATCAGGCAAAGTTACTGTCCTACACAAGAAAACTTTTTCGCTAAAGCTGTAATGATCAGTTGCAAACAGTTTGATGATCAATTCACTGTTTAGGTCACTTTTCATGCTTAACGTTTCCTCACTGCTGCTTCCTATAAAAATTTTGTTGCTATATGTGACAGTAAATTAAATATTTTGAGTTAATGAGTCCGACAACCAAGACATTTAGAGTTGTCAATGCTCATGTGACATTCTGGAACAAATTTGAGCAAGGTCTACACAGACTGTCCCTGAGACTGTCCCTGAGTTTATAGGATTTAGGGGCATCTTTTAGCAGAAATCATATATAACAGCCATAGCTATGGTTTAATTAGTGTATGATCAGCTAAAACTAAGAATTATTATGTTTTCATTAGCCAAGTATGAGCCAGTCATATTTACATGGTGGATCTTCTTTCACAGAGTCTGCCATGTTGCACCGCCATGTTTCTACAGTAGCCCAGAGTGGAAAGAGAGTGGTTTTCAGTTGGTTGCAATCAGCAACGTCACCGCCAGATACCACTAAATCCTTCACACTGCTCCTCTGATTAACATCATAAAATTCTGACAATTTAAAAAATAATGTATGACTAAATGCTGAAAAGGTGCTAAATGTTTATGTGGACCATCTATTGAGGGAGAGGTCATGGACATACATGAGTGGAGGATGAAATGCAACGTGTGACGATAAAATTTCTGTGCCCGTCTGAACTACCGCAAGGCTCCATTAATCACTGATTAACATAATTGTTGGATGCGGCTGTGAGTTTTAAGATTAAGTTGAAAATAATTAATTTGATCAGAGCTGTAAGTACAGATTATTTTCATTATCCACTAAGCTGTCAATTCGGGTTTTTTTATCAGCTAATTAATTGCCTGATGATGTTTTCAAATTGATTTGTCCAAAACCAAGATATATTTAATTCACAATAATAGAAAACAAAAGGAAGAGACAAATGTGAGAAACATCTGAGATGCTGGGGAGTTTGCAGACATTGTAATGAAGCTTAGCAAGAGTGTGGGCAGAGAAAAATACATATATAAATCGCACATTGTCGTAAAAACCCCAACTGTGACGCACATTTTGAATGCATGTTCAAAGAATGCTCCAAAATACTGGCATATCCACGTCTTAATCGTCTTGTTTGGAGAAAAAAAGCCTAACTCATGGTGTTTAAATGACCCGTATCAAATTCCATGTCACATATTCAGAATCATAGTGGAATATTAGTGTGTGTGTGAACAGTCATTGTTTAATAATGATGGCTGACTGCAATCAAAATTCCCGGATCAATGCGCCCCAACTGTACAGCTTCTCATTACACATTGTGCTAAATTCCCACGTCAAGTACTGCCCATTAATACTTGGCAGCCATTAACTGGTAAAATGACCAGTGAGGCCAATCTCCCAACACTTGTGTAAGGTTGGCCTGTTGCCCTGAGCGACCAACCGCTCGCTCATCTGTCTGTCTGCCTGTCAGTAACGGTTCAACAGACACAATAAACTGAGCTCAGGTTCATGGTGTCAAGGTGTCTGTTACATCTTTTGTTGTACTGCACTGTAGTAGTGCCTGTGAAGACACACACACACGCACACACACAAACAAACACACAAGTCTTTTCATGTTGAGTGAGAGGGGTCAGAGACAGGACCTTCTGTGTTTCTGGACCACAGAAGGACATGAAAGAGCATCAAAAGTGGGAGATAAAAAGTGAGAAAGAATGCAGAGAAGACAGCTGGAGAGTACACTTGATTCACAGCTGATGACAGCAGTGGTGAAAAGATCTGTGAGAAACAAGAGAGGTGGAGCATTCAGACCCAACGAGTCATCACTGCTATCATGTGGTCTTCATTATTTTTCCTGAATTAAAAGACAATCCTTTATCTGTTGACTGAGGAGCACTCAAGGGAGTCATAACACCCCCATATGGAGGCATGATACAGTCAAAAGCTGACAATCATCAGCGTAAGGGCCAGAGGTGGAGGGCTTGAGTCATGTGACTTGATCAGAATGAGACTTAAGATGCAAATCTGAGGACTTAAGACTTGCCTGACTTACTTTGATACAAGACTTTAACTTGATATTCATGACTTGGGACTTGACTTGAGACAGATGACTCACAAACTTCATCAAAACGTTTGTTAAATATTGGCATTTTTGTAGATCTGTATTGAGAGGTTTTGTATTTAAAACATGATTGGGTGATTTTTAGTGCAATCTGTGCAAACCTGGCAACCTACTAGGACGTGGCAGACCAGCAGAGGCCAACGCATGCAGCAGCTATCATACAGGGGGCTAGTCTTACTTAATTACATTTAGATTCAAGGACTCTGTTGTCGATCAGAGTAGTAGGAAGAAAAGAGTGGTATGCAAAGTCTGCAGCTCAAAAGTGAGTGACACGACCACCATAACAACCAACATCATTCGTCACCACAAACCCACACGTGAATGAACATGACAGTGTCTTTGTAGCTAACTTATTCGCTTACTGAATCATCTGACTCCGTATGACTTGACTTGCTCGACTTACAGCAGGGACTTGACCTGCTTGAATCTCGCCACAGTAACTTAAGACTTGCTTAACACTTGTGTGCATGTGCGACTTACTCCCATCTCTGGTAAAAAGGAAAAATGTTGAATTTAAATCCCTGAAATTTCAAAGTGCCAGATTTTCACAAGGCAGTAATGATTATATTCAGCATTGTGAAAGCTGCTTATTCCCCGCTGTTAGACAGCAGGAGTTGGAGAATTAATTTGAACAAATGACTCCTGATAATGGGAAAGTTCAGATTCAATTTTCAGAAGAGAGGGAAGGCGCTGCTGGAGACACCGAAAAAAGGGAATGCAAAACAAGACAAGGCAAGAGGGAGAAGCAGAGGAAAGATGGAGCAGCGAAGGAGATGGAGTGAAGTGCTGAATCATCTGAGTGTGTCAGCAGAGGGGAAAAAGTAGGCCAGGGTGGAGGGGCGCAGAGGGTGGGGATGTTAAAATCCCCAATTCAGTTGTACAAACTCTTTCATCAACCACTTGCTTCCTCCCTTTTCTTTCCCCACACCCCCCTCTTCCTCCCTGCTTTCTTTGATGCCCCTCCTCCTCCTCCCTGCTAACAGTAAATGATTGTCCCTTCCTCGACCACAGCGGCGGTCGGTGATTACTACCACCAAAAATGCTCCTTCTTGCTTCAAGACAATCTCCACGTTCAGGATTGCTTTTATCATACTTTTATTACACAGAAATGATTGCGATTTGTGAAAATTGCGGCTCCAAGTGTTCCATAAAGAGAACATAAAGAAGATTTTAAGGAGAGGTTTTGCTCTAAAAAGGCAGGAACAAGACAGCTGCAAATAGCTTTGGCAAGGCTTGGATGAATTTACAGTAAGACCCCTCCGAACAATGCTGAGGTCATGAATTTTACACTGATAGCCTCTGAAATCGCAACACAGCACGTGTTGCCTCATACCATAGGAGGTGTGTATGTGTGTGTTTGGTTGGAACGGGAAGGAGCTTTAAATATTTCTTTCCCATACAAGGAGAAAAGATTTCTGTACGCCTGGCAGGGGAAGCTGTGCTTTAGTGAATGGATATCATGTATGGATGTGAGCTGTAGTGGTGTGTCAGTGTTACTCAGTGTGTGTTTAGGTTGAACCGAAGCCAAGAATTCTACAATCTCATGTGTGTGTGCTGCATACATTTATGTACATATAACCTTTGCTCTAGATTTAAAAAAGCTCTCCTTACACACTCTACTTGTTAAACACACCAGGTATTACATGAAGCACACGTGCAGGAGCTCGACTCCCACTCCCACTGATATTATGACGCACTCCTGTTTGGACATTAACCAGACTCGTTCTGTCTTTGACCTGGCACCAATAACATCCTTTAAAACGTACCAAAGCACTCTCCTGTCAATACACAATGCTATAGATTGTGTACTTGATGCCGTAGCAGGTCAAATCCGGTGAGTGTTACTCAAACGTTAATGTACAACGAGGGCAAAATGATGTAAATATTTACTCTCACAAACTAACTGCTTTATGATGTCCTGAAGAGGTCAAGACATGAAGAATGCAGTATTACAATATGATTAATGATGGGGCTAGCAAGAGACAGACTGGAAAATGAATGGTCAAATCAAACTGTTTTAAAGCTCCTAGTATGAATTGAGCTCAAAAACACAGGATCCTTCAACTCCCATGACGCAACTCAAACCTGTCTTTCATTCAACCACAGTTTGTAACTCCAGCTTTCTGTTACAATTTTGCAATCTCCAACCCCAAGCTGAGATAACTCAGATGACTTCACTGTGATGGCATCAGGATTATTTTCTCAGCCTTGACAAGGCTTCTTAGAGCCAAAGACGACATTATGAAACTGTGGTTCTAACCACAATAAGGAAAGTGATCTTCAGCTTTGATGAACGACCCATTTAAAGTCTCACACGTCATATTCTGTATTTGTCAAAACAAGTTTTTTTGTGTTAAGTGTGGCATGTCTACACTTCTGGTGCATCAATAAGTGTTTCTATGCATGTCTTTTTATACACATTTCAATTATTTTACATAAAAATCCTAAGTGAAAAACATTGAGATTTTGGAAAAATATCGAAATTTCGCAGCAAACTTTTTATACTTCTGGGAGGTGGAAAAGTTTGTGCATCAGTAAAATGTAAATGCAAATAAGTGCAATGGAAACATACTCAGTGAATAAATGATGACGCACAGTTATGACCTCCCATCACTGCATAACTCACTGCGAGCTCTCTTTGTCATCTCTGGAGCTTTTAATACACTACGTACGCACTAAAGGCTGTTAGCTCTATTATTAGTTGCTAAAATCCTCTCTTTCCATTGTCCAGTGTGCTCTCTGTTATTATACGTCTATTGCTTTCCTCATGGACGTGTAAAGAGAACGCACAAGGGGCCTCGTTCATTCTTATACAAGTTGTTCTGTGGTGCATTATCAGGATCGTCCACATGGTGGAGCACATGGAACAAGTGTACAAGAGACTTTGCCAGCCAGGCAGCTAATTTCCGCTGCCCAAACTAGCTACTTCTGATTTAGCTCTCCGTTAACTTGAATGGGGATAAAATGATTTAATCGTGTAGCTCTTCTAGACTTTTGAAATGTTATTTGACCGAATGGATCAAATCCTGCTAGTTAAACGAGTCATTTTGCAGGGGTTGTGACACTCAACAAGTGTATCCACTGATTTACAGGCATCTATTTCACAATTTAAATCTATGGGAAAAGGTGTTTTTGGGCCCCATGGCAT
Organism: Epinephelus fuscoguttatus; assembly: GCF_011397635.1. Taxonomy (NCBI): domain Eukaryota; kingdom Metazoa; phylum Chordata; class Actinopteri; order Perciformes; family Serranidae; genus Epinephelus; species Epinephelus fuscoguttatus. The sequence continues at coordinate 25,562,186 of NC_064753.1, read as the reverse complement.
CAAGTGATGGCCCCTGAAGTTGTAGTTACACGGTTTGGCCACCATGTCGAATTAGCTTCAAAGTCTGGAGCTGTTCCTGGTGGCCTTGTATTCTTTTTTATGATGTTTTACTGGTGCTCTTTTAATTATGTCACGTCATTGCACCCTCTTCTTCTACAGTGGTATAATGACTGGAAAATTAGTGCAACCTACTGCTTATCTCAATGAACCAACTCCCAGTAGTGGATGGATAAGTGCTAAAATCATCTTTTTTTAAACGATTTTCAAAAAATCAGTTAAAATTAGCATTTAGATGGCCACTCAACTATAAATACATCTGGTCACTGTAGGTTTGCATTTGACATGTGTATGCAGTCATGTATCTCTCTGTGTATGTTATAACCCTTAGAGCACACGCCAGGAACAGGACACCACCCCAGCTCATGTTACGCTAAAAGTCACGAACATGTTCAACAGACTGAAGTTACAGAAGGGGGAGCAGATGTAGGACTTTTAACGAAGGTTAATTACACACGCCGACTCTTGTTCTGTAACTCTGCTGGCACACAAAGGAGATCTTTTCCCTGTAATGGGATACAGGCCCTTTGAAACAAATTGCTACTCTCATCATGCGGCTCTCCCCGGGGAAAGCATACGTCTCATTTTGAGTTATGACCTATAGTTTCGGTAACCAGACAGTGACATATTACAGGCCTTAATCAAGCCATTTTTATGAGCTGGGCTGACAGTTAAGGGGTGTGTACTGTTTAAGGGTGTGTTGTTCAAAGCTACATTCAGTAGTCATAAACATTTCGCCAAGAGTATTTATCAGTTACACTGTGTGTGACAAGCAAACAGCAAGTAGAGGCGTTTAATGTTTCAAATGAAAAGGAAAGGCTGCTGATGCTGCACCGTCTCGACAGGTGCGAACATTACAGCACACAGAACAACCTCATGACAACTTGTGTGCTAAGAAAGGTCTGTCCAGTGACGCCTGAAAGTGTACACCTGCTTCAGAACTGGAGAATATCATGCATCCCCTGTTCATTTATCAAGGTCAACCCAGTCTTGCTCACAACTTGTCAAATACAGAGGCTTGGTCAACAGCCCTCTGCATCAGACACAGACACACAGAAGCACCCTTTAATGGCGATAGGAGATGAACCAGGCAGCAGCATTTATTTTATGCTCCGGGCAACTATCAAAATATAAAAAGCGATAAAGTATGAAGATATGGTGGGAGGAGAGGAGGATGGATCAGACACGGGAAGATGACAAAATTTAAGTCTTGCAACATGCTGTTGGCGGCAATTGTTACAAGCTTCCTGTTAAATCAGCAGTGATAAATCTGTAAAAAAAAATCACTGTGTGTTACACTTCACTTTTATCAACCTCTGTCAGCCCAGCAGAGTTTGTACAAACTGTATTATCATTTTTGTACTTATCACAGCTTATATTGTCTCATGTTTTTTCCTCGATCATATCATTGAGAAATTTGAAGTGAAAACTGTCCAGTAATACAAAGAACAAATGACTGCAGCTGTTTGCTGGACACTAAACTGAAATCAGTATGTTAGTACAGGCCGACCAGCTGCTTTAAGACAAGAATGATGCATTGCATTTAAATGGCTTCCATTGCCAGAGTTACATGGATTTCTTTAAGGCTGATTTATTTAAAAATTCAACTCAAGTCCGCTCTCCGCTCTTAATCCCCCATCACCTGCACCTGGTCGCCAATGCTTTTTAAAATGTGTCCTTTGGGACGAATGTTTGAGGTTTATCCCCCCTCCCCTCCCCTTGACGTTTGCTCGTTTGTAAGAAGAATCGATCCGGACTGACTGAAGCTGACAGAGGATACTGTGCTACGGCCATACAGGAAGGATCAACAAATCTGCTCCTGTCTTGGAGCTCCAAATTGAGGTATTCAGTAAACAGACCAAGTCGCAGTGAGTATACAGACATTTACTTTCAGCACCATTTTCCTACTGCAGAGTGATAACTAAGTTTGATTTAATTTCTAGTGTGCTGCTGTTTTTAGAAACTTTGAGAACAGTGAGTAATAGAGAGAGAGAGAGCTCGGTAATCTGCCAATAACAGAAACAGCAGACACAGCAGTCCGAGCCAGAATACAAATTCTCTGGTGCCACAATCTATCTCAATCCTGCCATTACGGTTTTGAAAGTGTAATTTCATTTAGCTGTGTTCATACATTTTAATCAGTCAGCTGACACGAGCCACGCACACACACAGCCACCTCTGTTTACTGTTCATGGCTGCAGATGCTTGTGCTTCTGTAGTTACACACTGTCAGGTCAATCATTCGCAGGAAGGGTGGGACTCTGACCTGAGAGAGCATCCCACACTGTCGCAGCTGCCATGTTGTTAATGGACGGCGGCAGACAAAAGAGTGACAGCAGAGAGGAGAGGGAGGCTGTGTCAGGAACAAACAAAACTGACAGACAGCAGACTGTTGTAATTAAACAGTCTATGTACTCACAAATATTGAGGGCGTTACAAATTACACAGTCTGACAAAGATTATATTATCCGCAAGATAATTACTCTATCTCCCTCCCAGAGCTTGGCCTCTGCTAGCCGTACCTGCATCTGTAAAATAAATGTTAGCAGCAGACTTGGCCTCATCTCCGACATGACGTCAGACTCCAGAGCATTATAACATGCAGCAGAGAAGGCGTGAAACAGACCATTTCAAACCAACTCAAGCTAAGGTGTTAGATGGTTTTAGCTATTCTTAGCCCATCTTGATGGGGTCTGACACAATCACATCTGCTCCACCCCCACCGCGCTGAAAGCACAGATAAATCAAACCTACCTTTTAAGGCAGAAATGCACACAGGACACAGAAAAAGGCAGGAGGCCTGCTGGCCCAAGAGCTCAGGATATTCTATTACTCCCTTTATGTAGGGGGTTTCGAAAGCTGTGGGTAAGGGCCCAAAGTGGGTCACAGGCCTGCTTCTGGTGGGTCTGTACATGACGACAATTTGATGTTTTCATAATTGGTTCCCAGGGTGATCGGCTGAATTTCTGGCCTACTTAAACAAAACAAACAAATAAAATGGAGAAAGAAAAAAGGCAAAGAACAAGTGGTACGAGAAAGCAAGCATGCATGAGAACAGAGAAAAGTATATTTGTGCAAGACAGAAACACAAAGAAAGCAAATAACCAGGGGAGAAAGGAAATATGGATGGAGAAGAGAAGTTGGGAGAGACAGAGGGAGGTGAGCGCATTACCATATGGCCTGTTGGAGAGAAACTGAAGAGTTTAACATCATCGCACGCTGAAATATGTCTGGAGTCAGGGGACCAAGCATTGCGCACACACACACACACACAAACACATACACACACAAGGTATTTGGACATATTTGTTAGGCTCCAGCCCCCTAGTTACTGTTGCTGTGCCTGTCAAGCTCACCATTCTCCCACGCACACACATACACAGATTTGACAATGATAACTGTGGCACATTCACCACTTCAAATGTTTAGAAATTAATACTACATACTGCGTGCTATGCCGAATTAAAGTATTAAATCGATTTATTTTGAAGTGTGCTAGGCCAGGCTTGGCTGTTAAAAATATTACTTAAAAAGACAGTTCACCCCCAGATCAAGATTATATATTTTTCCTCTTACCTGTGGTGCTATTTATCAGGCAAGATTGTGGAGTGTTGCACACATCCATAGAGATGAACTAAAATATTATGGGTAGTAGGACAAATGTATTTACACAAAAGTCAGCATGATGATTAATGATCCACGGAAGACATGGAAATAAAGTAACATTATTGAGCTTGCACTGCTGTGGTTGCTGGAGTGTAAACATGACCAAATCCAAGCAGGACGGAGCTGCTATAGAAGCATCCAGCACAAGGTTTCACCCAGTAGAGACAGGACAGGGTTTTTCTTTTAACCTGTAACCCCACAAAATAATGTAATAGCCTATGAAAAGCCCCAAACTTTAGAAGCAGTGCTGGTTACAGTTGACTTTAAAGCAGTCAAACAGTTCGATCCATTCCATAAAATTCCACTCTTGTGGAGCCAAGGGTTTATAGCAAATGGTCAGTTCATATATTTACAGGGAACCTAAACACCTTAGTGGGTTTTCGTTCTAAATAATGCCACCTCAACAGAGAAGAGAGCCGAAAATCTGTTTCAATATTTGCCACTCAGCTACAAACTGTGTGCTGGCCTGGCAGCGCTGGTAATGCTGACTGAAACTGATGGGTACAGCAGCTTATTTGGAGTAACAAAGAATTTCCTACCATAAATCACTGTATGTGAACTCATACAATTACAACTGGCACAGTCTGTAAAGTCCTGAGGCAGCAGAACGAGTCTAGTGCTTCACATGAACCCTCTGCTGATTGGACTGAGTTTATGTTAAAATAGAGGGTTTATGTTAAAACGGGAGCATCGTGTTGAATGTATAAATGCATGCGTCTATTTTTACAGACCCATCATCTAAGGTTTCTGTCACCAGAGGGATACGCCATACAGTAGCAGTCTGTTTTTAGCACCAGACTAGCAGTGCTGTCTCAGGAGTCCTTTTTTTGTAAATGATGTGATTTTCAGGCTCTTTTTCCTTCAGAAATTCAACCACTTGGACAGACGACTCCTATTCATGCTGCCTTCGAGCTGGCTTTTCACCGCTTTCTCGAGCCATCCAGGTCAGACGGAGCAACTGAACTTGAAGGGATGAGTGGAAAAAAAAACATTTCTGTCTTGCCAAATTGTTTATAAGTCGGTATATAAACACAGGACAGCCTGAGACACAAACACAAAAGTCCTAAATCTGCTGACGTGTCCCTCAGAGGAGAGCCCACAGGAAAAGCCAGAGAAATGGGAGAACACGTAGTCAAAGACACACACACACACACACACACACACACACACACACACACACACACACACACACACACACACACACACTAAGGCTTTCTGATTATTCATTTCACCCACATCCATCCATTGTGTCATGACCCTTCATATGCTAACGTTTGAGGCTGTGGAGCCTGCACGTAAACTGGTCACTTTAATTCCCAACCCTTTCGTCTGTCATTTACACATCGGCCATCGATTCTTCCTCATTTCAAACTGCAAGAAACCGTTAGAGCCGAGTCAGCACCTCTGCTTCCTGACACCCACTGCAACATAAAAAGACACTTTACAAGCTTCTTTCTTGGAATTGACCAATATTACAATCTTCACTGTGGAATTTGGACCTTTTTATGGGTGTTTGTGTGTAGCAGTGTGCCTGACCATGTGTGGGGTAACGAGGGCGGAGAGGTCACATGTAGTTTCTGTAGCCAGCACTCTACACATTACAGGCAGAGTGTGAATCATACAGTGACAATAACTGTTTCTCCAGGGTGCAAAGGGAACCCAGTATGATGCCGCCACATGCTACAATGAACTGAAGTCTTACCATTCTTACAGCATCTTGTTTGTTTAATGTCTGCAGATGAAGATTAATCATAGCTGTCACACCAGCTCATGGGACACGTTTCACTCGACAACTTTTGTCGTCGGGGGTCACCAACAATTATCACCACCCAGTAATCTAAGTTCGTCAGCTGGTTTCTTTGAAAATACTCTAACAGAAGAAGAAAAAATCAATCAACCAGTCCCAGTACCTAAGTGAATGGACAGCACTGGACTAAGGGTCAACTGGCTCAAAAGCCTAAGCCAGAGTGACTCCTATCTTTTCCATTATTTCAGAAGCAAGAAACATTCGACTCCTTTGGAAAACATCCCGTGGAATATGGACTTAATTTTTCTATTATAGTATAAAGTGTGTTAAACCTTGCATTAACGTACAGCATCTACACTGGTTTGCACAAACGTCCAAGCATAGATTTTGATGAGGACATGAGCCAATGATGAAAGTGACGCAGACGAGACATTTAACTAACATCAAGGTTAAGAAATGGTATGATCCACTTTAGGGGTGTCTGAAACTGTATTACAAGCTTCTTCCAGGCATGACTATGAGCATTATGCTGCAATATTTACAATTACAGGTAAGAAGGATATGTGGTTATTTTAAAGTTATTTGTATTTGTGGCACTCACTTGGATGACGCTTCAGTGTACAACTATGTTTTGTGCATTCACATATAGTTCATGCAGTTACATATAATTCTATGAGCCTTGGTTATGGGCTCTATTGCTTTGCTTTATGATCTACTGAGGTGATGAAATTGTAAATGTCAGATAACTGCTGTCTCCTGTTTTGGTTTTATGTAAATCTGTTGATGCTGTAAATTGTCTACAATGTGATAATTTGATGTCTTGTCTTGTTTTCACGTTCTGTGTAGACCCCAGGAGGAGCAGTTATTACCGTGGTAACAACCAGTGGGGATCCTGAATGAATGTTTCCACCCTGCCAACCTGTTGTGGTCACCTTTTCTGGGGGGTACACAGGTGAAACAAAAAGCCGTACAAATTGTGCCTGGTCCTGTTTATCCCCTTTATAAAGAATCATAAAATTGTCCTTGGGAAGATGCTTTAGAGCCGCTGCAGCAACCAAGAACATTTATAGAGGTCTTTCATACCAAATACAATAACTTTGCCAAATTTATAACACCATTCGCACTGGAACCATGTCCATTAATGCTGTCTGTACTGTGCATGTTGTTTTATTTATTGCATGTGATTTTATTCTGATTTGTTTTAACAAACAGCTGAAGCCGGAGGCAAATTCAGGAAAGATTAAAAAAGGGAGTAATTTTGTAATTTAAATCCTGAATACAGGACTTTTAAGTATCTTTTAGATATTAGGTAATCCTTATCCTTGATATGGATATTGTGATATTTACACAATGAGATTTTTGATAAATAATCATCAGTAATGTGGATATAATGACGAAGTGGGTAAAAACAAATAATACAACAGCTAGAACTGTCTGGCAAGTTCAGAAAATTACATAACTGTAATGTGATACAGCCTTTACAACAGGGAAATACAACTCTTACAATACTACGATATCTAAAATCTGAGACAATATCTAGTCTTCCATCAGATCAATACATTGCCCAGCCCTAATATTACATGTTATAATTTACCTTTTTGTTGCATTTATTTTCATCAGCCTGCTTTTTCCACTTTTCCTGCAATCATTTCCTAAATTTTCCAGAGTTCCTGTAGGGGACCTCTGAGAGCATGTCTATGAAACTGTCGGCAGCAGTGATACTGACAGCTGCGCCAACTGAGGAAAACTGTGGGTTGCACTTACATAAAACACAACCTGTGTGATGATTGCATTACATTCAGTGAAAAATGCTGAAATTTACCATTGAAGAACAAGAAATAAATGCAGATGGGTCATGTCACCTTAATCACAGTTATCAATAAACAGTCAGAGGGTGCAGTGGGTGCTGGGTGCTGTCAAACCATGACTGAACCATAATAAGACAATAAAAGCATTAATATGACACATATAAAATCTGCAGAATCAATTGAAGAAACATCTGAAAGACAAAGCACATCACTAAAAGCTGGTTTTCAACAGCACTGTGAGTGTTTTTGATGCATCTCTCTTCACAAGCTGACATTTTTACTGAGTAAAGCTGAAACAAATAGCAGTTCATTATTGAATGGCCATGATGTGATGCAGGGCGAGAAATTAACACCTCCCACCAGACCAGTGTTAAAAAAAAATCTATCTACCCACCACTTTGGCAGATGGCCAGACATTATTTGGACATTTCTTCAATTTTCTAAAAATCGGTTACTTAGGCTGCTGAGTTTTATCACAGAAGGGCCTTCACTCGCTGTGCTGTTGTGAAAGGCGCTCTACATACAACACATCTAATGGACCGACTCTATGATGTTTAATGGTTGACTAATTCTTTGAGAAAACACCATCACTGGGCAATTCTTCAGTATTATCTTTAATGTATCATATTGTGATGTAATAATACTTAAATGTACTTAATTGTCTGCTGCTATGGGGTCTCTCAATAAAGCAGCTTCACCTTTAAAAAAATGTTTCTCTGACATTGTTCGGCTATTTGTAGAGGGGCTGCTAACCCAGCTCCTGCTAATGCATGCTCAACTTTGGTTATAACTTAAGATCCAGATGTTCAAGAGGGTTTTACCATGAACCAAGTCATAGGCAGACATCTCTTCTACTCCATAACAAATGAACCCAGGGATTTAAACCAGTAAACACACTGAATAAAGAAATATTAAAAGTCAGTGTTTCTCCAACACTGTTTGGCACAGCAGAGGCTGGAGCTGAGCTGCCGATATTGTTTGCTCGGCTTGTTTCTCTGATAAGATCCAGACGTCTGAAGTCAAAGATACTTTATCTGGTTAAGACATAACCGAGATCTAAAAAGTGTATTGTAAAAATGAGGCTTAAAACTGAATACAAATCAATTTATGACAGCTTCTGGCAGACAATAACTCTGACGTATGCACAAAGGCGACATGACAGCACTGACATGTGACGGTGACCAAGTGACATGGACTGTGACCTTGATTAAAAGTACAGAATTCTCTGGGTTTGAAGATTGTTGGAAACATTTGGGATAATGTAAGTACACAACTCAACAAAATATATAACACTGGTGTAGACATTTTTAGACGTTTTAATGCAGAGAAGTTACAGATTATATCTTTAAAATCTCCCTCAAACCAACATCTGAAATAAATTATTTCTCGCACTGAACATTGGGTTTTAGTATTCAACATAATTTTCTCAGTCAGCAGTGCCATTACATACTTAAGTATAATTTCTTGTAATTATTGTGAGTTTGCCAAAAAATTCTGTTTCAGAAAGCAAAAGGTAAAACAAAGACATGCACCTCATCTGAGGTTGAGGCTGACGCACAGTGTCAGCGTCAGGATCCTGTGACCCAAATGTGACAGATCCACACACATCTACTGAGAGTGTTTCAGGGTGAGGATGAGGTGGGAGGCCAGGGTGCCTGCTTGCATGTAGCTCAATCCACCCTGCGTTACATTTGTTCTGTAAGTTGGCGGCAACAAACAGCTGAATGCGGCACAGATGGGACGTTCAGACGGAGATTTGGTATCCTTAAAGAAACAGGTTGAACTTAAATATTCTGTAGAGAGCTGATACATACACGGTGCAGTCTGTTTGCCTTTTGATTAAGTCATGTCAGCTTCAGATCATAGTGCACACTACTGCTGTCAACATAATGGAATTATAACTTTGATATAACAGCTTGAAAGATATCAATATTTATACAATTTCAGTGTTTCCCACAGAATTAGAAACTATGCGTGACTGTCTAACTATGTTTTCATTTGTATCAGTCTGTGTCCACTCTTGCGGGTCCATGAACGCAACACAGGTGGAGCTCATCTTGAGTTCATTTTTTCCTCAGCAGGAGTTTGTGGAGTTTTGAGTCACGGGGTGATAATTGCTCAGTCGATCCGATCAGAACTGATCAGAGCACATCGATAGATGAGAGGAGCAGCTGCTGCAGAGGCGAGTGAATGCAAACTTTCAGACCCAGCGATATGATCAGATTAGTGTCACTTTCACTGTGCCTGGCGTTGTGCAGCTCCTTCTGTGCGATACAATATTCTCTCTGAGAGTGTAAGGCAATGAATAACCGAATGGTAGGTGTATTCCAACAGCGCTTCTAATAAACAGTCAGCTCTAAAAGTAGAAAATCAAAACATGACAGCAGATGTTTTAATCATGGCGAGCCACTACAAATGAGTGAATGTGTGGGAAACCCTGCATTTTTAACATTGAGGGCATACGGTTTGAAAGTTTGAATGTTCGACATGACAAGGACAACTTTTCATTTCTCGGCTAGTAGTAGAAAACAGCTAAATAACTCTAGTAAACATTGACAACAAGAGAGCAAGAAACCGTAGTTGGTATCAGCGTACTAACAGCCGGAAAATTTTCAAGTATTCAGGACCGATATGTATAAATAAATCAATATTGTTTGACAGCGCTGGTGGACACAACTCTCTTTACTCTTGAACTGCCAATAACAAGAACCAAAGGTAGAGCTCAACTTTTCTCTTGATTTTAAAAAAGACAAATTTCCCTCACACAATTTTTCTTTTGATAAAATGTAAGTGCATCACTTTGTCCTTCAGATATTCAAATCATGAACCCTGATGAAGACATTTCAGTTTGTCTTTCTGCAAGTGCAGCTACATCAGAGCAGAAATAGGAAAAAGCTTGCATTTACCAAGAGACACATCTTTCTGCATTTTCTAATCAATTATTTTCATCCTTTCCATAATTCCCGTCACACAAAAACAGAGAGCAGCATTTCCATTAAAGCATTACACAGCCCAGTAACAGTGACTGGAAGTGCACCAACTAAATTACATAAGTATATGGGCAGTTGCTGCACTTGTCATTTATTTAGTGATTTGAATGTCCTTGCCACAAAGAGCGCACAGGCAAAACACTGAGGCCTCCTGTGCTCCCTATCGGGCCTATTTGAATAGTTTAGCCTGATAACGGGAACACAGATTATTGCTGACCTGACCGTTTCCTTCCCTGAGAACTTGTGAAGACATCAACGTTGCGGCGCAGCTACGATAGCTCGCCTCTCAGTGACAAATTGAATAAAAGAGGGCTGCTCTGTTTTCTCTTGATGTCTGAATAAAAACAGATCTTTGAAAAGCTCTCGCCTCAGCACTGGTCCCATGAACAATGGATATCCTGATCCCTTTCAACTTTTCCATGAATGCTCGCTGCCTGCCAGGGAAGAAAATCATCCTAAGAAGAAAATAATCCAGTTTAGAGCGCGCTCACAGATGCAACATGCCGTTGTATTTAACCACAAGAAAACTACCAATGACTGAGAGGGGGTGGATACAAAAGATAGATAAATAAACTGGAGTTCCCATGCCACAGATTAGGAGGTTGTGAAACTATCTGACAGTTTGATATCAACAGATTAGAGCTGCTCTGTGAAACGCCTATCTTTACTCTGCTGTTAACTAAACTATTTGTCTCCTTTCTTGGCGATGCCTCAGCCTATATCTCCTGGTATCTACACAGCTGTCTGTCTCTGCACCGCAGTCAGTCATTGGGTTTCAGGGCTGGCAGGTTGGGACTAACTCCTTCAGACTGGTGGAAATAAAAGCTGCCAAACCCGACACAACCCACCATTCTCCTGCTTTGGATCCAGCCGCCCTCTTTTGCTACCACTTTTCCCTTGTCTCATCATTTTGTCTTCATCTTTCCATCATCAACCCCTATTTCTGTGTCCTTCTTGTGAGGCCTAAATTACAGTAAGTGCTTCAATTGAATATTTGCCAGGCCTGGCCAACTTTATTTAAGCCTGCTGTTGATCCACCTGTCAAGCTTTCCGTTCTCACATGGCACATATGCACTTTGAATGTTAACACAGTGGCAGATTTACCACTCAAACGGTTTGGTAATTTTGAATCCATTTGTCACTAATTTCAGAGAGAGGCGCTTCCAGCTGAGATAAAAACTACTTGCTAACATAACTAGCTAATTGGTACTTGTACTGCAGCCAGCTAGCCCTACTTTTATAAGTTTGATAAGGAAAGACATAAAGATGAGACCACAGATGTATAACAATAACTAGGGATGCGCACGATTAGTCGTCTAAACGATAAAATGTCCACCCCCTTGCTAGTCTGCACCAGAAATTTTAGATGGTTATTTAAACCAATTACTGTTTTATTCATGTACAAAGCTGCTTAATTGCCATGCAGATGCCCACCGCTAGAGGGGGCTACAGAGCTGTCGGACAGCAGTCCCCCTCCCTGCGTTAATGCTCGAGTAGACTGGAGTTTTAAAATAGCACGGTGGGAAATTGGAGAGATGTCCTCTCGCAAAACCAGCGCGGTTTGGCATATAATCACTCGACTGGAGCAACGCGCAACCACATTCAACTCAAGCATTTGGATATTAACCTACATGGAACGACGGCTGCTGCTGCTTGCGACGCTAGCCACACTCAGACGCTGTGATCCCGCCCAATCTGAGAAGATAATGCAGCTCATCATGACAATGACCTCGTAAAATATGCTTCTATGTAACTTTGTTGAAGGTAAAGTCTTCAGGACGTTAATTGAATATGTTGAGCCTGAACACACCATGCCAGGACGCAAAATGATAACCTTCCTTTTTTTTTTAAGACTAGTCGACTTGTCTTAAAAAAAAAGCTGACTAAATGAAATCCCTGCCGACTAAATGAAAGGAAATTTTCATTTAGTCGGCAGGGATATTAGTCACCAGGAACATCCCTAATAATAACTAGATACAGGATGTCAAGATGGTGCCTATTCAGTCCAGTGGAACCGCTTGCCTGGCAGGTATGCCAAAAAAAGTTTCTAGCTTTCAGGTTTAATCTGCTGTATCACTGAGTTCCTGCTCAGCTCAATGACTTTACATTGTGATGATGTCACAGATTTTCAAATCACTTTTCTCGGCTCGAGGAAAGTTTAACAAATATAAAACCCCTATGAATCAAAAATTCATAAGAGAAAGAGTCATATCTGACCTTGTTTGCAGGTCAAGGCATCCTGGCAATAGTTTTACAGACATCTCTTGTATAATAGTGATTTATGGGGAAAATGCTTTTTGGGCCGCAGGGGATTTTTTTGCTGCAACACTCCAAGTGGCAACTGGGAACAACTGGAAGACTTAGCAACATTTCTGGGGGACCTAAGCTAATCAAGTCAACACTGGCTGGATGAGTTGATGATCCAAGTAGAGGACATGGAAATAAAGGAGCTGTACTGCAGGGTGGAGCCAGCTAGTCCTAGTACTGCAAATAAGATAGGGGAAAAATGTGACATCAGACTGCTATTTCACTCTCCAAAGCTTGACACGACTGCTGTGCCTAGTTACAGTTGCCAAGCTATGATTGGATAATCTATCCTCAGGGGCGGGGTTTAGCGGACAGCTAATTCCCCATATCAACAAGGAAAATCTGAAAGGGCCAGTTGAAACAGTAACAACTTCTTTCCTCCCACGTCACTGCCAACTGTCCCATGAGCAAGGCACACTGCCTCCCACAGCACACACATACACACAGATACACACACACACACAGTCTCTCTCTCCTGGGACTCCCAGCTAGGCAGTTGCGTAACTCCTGTGACTGTGACGCAGTTTCTTGGGTTCAAAAGAGTATTTTTGTTTAATTATAGCCTCGGAAAAATGAATGCATATAAACAACAACAGTGACACATCTTCTTTGGTGTCTCTATTTACACTCTGAATCTGTTGAGCATCTGTCAGAAGTGATCATTACTTACAAGAGACACACACACACACACACACACACACACAGTCAATACTTCAAACAAAAACCTGTATATCTGAGAGGGATTCAGTACCCAGGGATCCCCAGCTTAATTTAAGCCTTTTATCGATTCAGTGTTTGCTCCATGGAGCTGCATTTAGTTAGTTTGTAATAATGGATGTGCTCGCTGGCTGAAATTTCACTGTATTCTGGCATTATAAACATATTGAACTGCTGAGGCCTCAAGTGGTTTTAAAGCCACAGCTCTTTCAGCAGAATGACTGTACTGCAGTTGCACAACAGCAGGGACTCTAAACACATGTAATCTACATTATGAGTGAAGCAGTGTGTGTGCATAAATGTGCACATAAAGGCCCGACTGTAAAGATTACAGATACACTGCTGGGTCTGTGTGAGATAACTGGCGATGATGTTGTGTCTTACTCCAGACAGTCAGTGCGGGCTCCTGCATTTAGAAGCAGAGGCCAGCATCCATCTCGTTCTGCTCGTTACCCACTGAATAACAGACCAAAGACAAAACACACACTAACAATGCCCCATCATCACCTTCACCCTCACTGAGAGTGTGCGGTGCAAGTGATCCATTTTTCTGACATTTTCAGCTTTAAACCAGCAAAGCACTGTGAGCCGGTGGAACCACACTGCCTGCGATGAGAGACAGATGAAATGATAAAGCCGTAGTTTGAGACTTGCATGGACAGGCAGAAGCTGAACGCCTAGAGCTGAAGATAACAGAGGCTGCAACTTTCACTCACGAGCTCTGGACCAGCCAGCGTTAAAAGCTCCCTGAATCCCTGCTGAGCCGATTCATGTGTGCGCCTCTCCACAGTTTGCTGGAAGAAAAGCACTGAACCCACTTCTGAATCCTCTGCCACCGACTAGAAACTAATCCAAACCTCTGGCTAATCACAACACGCTGAGAAATACTTGCAATTCTACTGCTGTGATCCACCTTTGGGGGAAGAGCTGAGCTCCATATCAACAGTGGACAGTGTGTGTGCGTGAGTCAGTCTGGCATGACTGTGTTTACCACATGTGTATGTGATTTGTTCTTTCGCAGTCATTCTTCCCGTTGCCATTATTCTTTGTCCAAGTGAGGACAGCTTGTAGTCATTTCAGGTTATTACTACATCACATTTGTGCTGATCTCCGTTTCTATAAGACAGACGTGACCATGCCACACACCAAAAAAACCATACTCAGACCGTTTACTTCTTTGATAAATACAATTACCGTCGGCCTGTAGCTGTACTCAAACAGCTGATAATGTTCTTAAAAAATTCTGTGTTTGTTGGTTTTTCCTGTGGTTCGGTGCCACCCTCCGCTATCTGCCTTCTAGCTCCCATTCTCGTGCCGCTGATTAGCAGGAAAGTGGACTCAGTTTGTGGGTGGGACGTTGGTCTCTCAAGAGCTGGCAGGAAAAGCCCTCTGAGGTCTGTCCAACAAGGAAGACTTTAATGGGGCATCCTGGTGAGCCGGCAGGCTCATGTTTGCAACATTATCCTCCTGTACACAACAATGAATGCACTTACAGATACAGTCCAGCTGCTGTTGGTCTCCCAGAGCTTCCTGTCATTCTACACACTAGTTGTTGTGCATGGTCGAAGGAAAAAAGGGGAAACGTCACTTTCGATCCATAAAGTAGGGTGGTCCAGAGACGGTTCAAACAAAATGCATATCCAGCAGAAGACACAAATGCAAAAGCTACAACACATTTTGTTTTCTGTTAATGCGCTTGTGTTTTTTCAGTTTGCGAAGCGTTTTGGATATGCAGTTTCTTTGAACTGTCTCATAATACTGTAGAAATATGACAAAAGGCCTTTGATGCAAAAATTAAAGGTATATTATGCAGGATTGTCAGATTCTGTTTGTTAACCCACGCTCGCCAGCAAAAGTCAGGGTAAAAGCCACCTCAGATTCACTCGTTTGGCATTTTGCTTCACTATATTTGCATTTTTTGGTGCTGTGTCTCTTGGATGCCTGCTGCTTACAGTCTGGCACCTGGTTGCTACGTTTTTATAAAGCCCGACCTCACCTGAGCGCTGTCCTGAGCACAGAAAGAAAGAAGAACATGAGAAAATACAGGCAGAGGGGAGAGCGTCAGCAGAAACACACAACCCCACACACACTTCTAGTGGGTCATAAGTGATGATTAAGAGGGATTACCTCTGTATGAGTCTGCATGATATCTCTCTAAGCATGATGATATATTTCTACACTCTCCATATTTCTATGATTTTCCTTCCATGACTATGGAAATTATGGAACTCATCTAATCCCCCTAAGTTCTGGGAGCACCAAAATGAGGCTGCACATTGTTGATGGACAGGTAAACCTCACGCAACATGGCTCAAGTCTCAGCTCTGATCCTGTCTCATTTTACACTGTACGTCATGTAATTCAGGCCAGTAAACCTGAGAGATGCTTGGGAACACGCAGCATCACTGTGGACACTAATAAAAGAAAGACAAACTTTCCCAATGACGCACCAACCCAAAATATATGATCAAAGATATGAGGGATATTTTGTGCAAAGGTCTGCTCGTGACCTCTGGAGACACATGGTGACATTTCAGCCTTTTTTTATTGTAAGAAAAAAAGTCTTGCAAAGAATTTGACAGACATACCAACGTTCATTTTTGCACAGCACACTGCAGTAGCTTACAGGCACTGATACTGTGTTTAAACAGTGTCTTAAATTGGCACACAGACTCTAACCAGAGGGACAGTTTTCCAAATAGGGTACTTTTGAACAGATAATAGTAGAAACGCTCTTTGGCGGGTGCTTTGATCTTAAGAGCCACACTATCATGGGTGTGTACGACGGAGCTGGAGAAACTAGTTGAACTAATTCCTCTGGCAGAGACAGTATTCTTTGGATTATTCAAAAGTGGGCATTTGAATTTAGCTGCTGTGAGAGAGTGTGAGTCCTGCTCAGTCAGGCTCAGAGCTGCTGGATTCACCACAGTGGTTGCAGGCAGTGCGATGACACAACAACATGTAGCTTTGTGAGGTGTAACGGTGGATGCAGCCACGATGTGTGGACAGTAAGAGGGGGATGAGGGAGTCCTGGGCTGAAATGTGTGCTGCATATAAATAACCTCTGGTTTTGCCAGACAGGTCAGTTGCTTGGAAATCTTTGTATTTAAAAAAAATTCTTCTTGTCTGATATTCTCTTCAGACATCAGCAAGTCACCATTATGTCACGTGTGACTGATGAAGGAATGAACATACACACTTGTGAATCACACTTTGAAGGCAACTATCCAGAGGCAGCATTTATTCATATCTGGCAAACATATTAGGTTGTTGCGTACCTTTCCAATTTACCTATATTACCTCTGGGGATGGTTTCAGTTGAGAACCGCTTCCAAATTGTCGGATCTATCTGAATCATATGCCTCCAAGCTTATCAGTTATTTCTCTCAGTGACAGCATGTCGCACGTGTCCATGCTGCAACAACAAGGACTCAACGCAGAGAAGAAGAATCACTCCAAAACATGGCTGAATTTTACGAAGAAAGATGACAACAGTGCTGCTTGTAACGTCTGTAAAATGATAATTTGAGTGGAAACACTGGCAATATCTGTACAAATAGGCTCTCATTGTATCCATTTCAGATGATGAATAAAACAGTTGCATTGATGCTGAAAACCTGTGTCGGCCTGCTATTTTCCACACAGAAAACTGATCAGGAATCAATGAGGGAATCAATAGAGAATGGGACCTACATGCACAATTGGTAATGACATAGGTACCAATAAAATCTTATCTGTTATTCACCCCTGTAGGTAAAAGATGAAAAGGTAAAGGAACCAAAGGGAACCCCTGAGGAACTTTTTATGACATTAGCACTAGTACTGCAATTATTAGTTGATTAAGTTACTATTAAGACATTTTAATATGAAGATTTTATAACATGGTATTTTGGATATATTTGGGCTTTGGACAGTCATTTAGACAAAACTAGTGATTTAAGACATCATGTTTCATCATCACATAATCTGCAGATGCGTTGATAAAAAAAAAAAATAAAAAAAAAAAAAATCACCAGCCACAGCTCTAAAGAAGATCAACTACAAATTTTACATTTTGAATTTCCTAAAATTACATTCGAGGGACACATTAATCACCAGCGAGTGTTCAAAAGACGGTGGCTGTAATTTTGTTTCATGGGCCCTTGTTTCAGGAGATTTGGTCCATCTTTGTAAAGCCTTTGTACGAACCCTGAGTGCTTTTGAAAAATTCACTACAAAGTTTGTTTCCTGACAGCAGTGAGAAATTATTAAATGCCTCGAGTCTTCCAAAGAAAAGGGGGTGGGGGTGGGGGGGTGGGGGGCTGGAGGGTCAGGGGTGGAAAATAGCACTTAACCTGTGCAGCTCCACCTTTGTTTAAACAGATTAGATCTCCCTCTGTGTAAAGACACCAGCCAGGTGCAGCCAATCATCCAGGATCCATATTAATGCTGCCTGCAATCCAACTCCAGAGAAAGTTGCTTATCATAGAGTGTCACTTTGACCCCCCTTAACAACCACAAATACACACACGGACAGACACACACGGACAGACACACACACACACACACACACACTCAGCTATCAGCCTAATGGAAAAGTAAAAGGGTTGCTCTGGTTGACTGGAGCAGAGCAAACACAGAGAGACGGATAGGACAAGACAAGAGACAGGTGGAATACACACAGGACGTTCACACACACACACACACACACACACACACACACACACACACACCAAAATCTAGAGGGGTGATAGAGGGAGAGTACTGTGCACACAACCACCCATGCCGAGCAGTTCATACATACACACTGCAGGTTACACTAGCCTATATTAGCACAGGCAGACACACACTCATGGTAAGTACAAGCAGGATGTTGCCCCAACACAAAAAAGTGACTGTGCCCCCACACACACACACACACACACACACACACCGAATATAGACGTACATACAATGGGAACATGTCTTCCTCTACACCTGGAACATATTACCTTACATTTCATGCATGACATCCTATGGCATGTACATGTACAGGCCTGGTATATCATGACTGGAATCCATGCCTCCACATACACCAAGTCAATCTTACCAGCTATCTAGTTTGAGAAATGTAAATCAACTACATGACACAGACAGGAAATAAGAGAACCACAGAGCAAACTTACGGATGTTGTTTGCATGTACAAAATGACAGAGTATTAGGTACACCTATTTAAAACTACTGCAGTCTAATACAACAGTCCTACATAGAGTTTGTAATGTTCAGACTGTTTCAGAGAACTGTGTGCTCATTCTAGAGGCTGCCGTTTGTGGCGACGTCGAACTGTGTTGAGTTATATTGAAAGGTGCCACAAGTATGGCTGCAAACAACAGCTTTTTTAATTGATTTTTCTGCCAGGTAATTTTTCAATTATTGTTTGGTATAACAGCAGAAAATACTTTAAAATGGCCATCACAAGTAGAGTCCAAAGCGGCATCTTCCATGGTTTGTTCTGTCCAACCAACAGCCCAAAAGCCAGAGATATTTTACATTATTATAACTGAGTAAAAGGAAAGAAGCCCATTCAAACATTTGAAAAGCTGGACAATTGTTTGGCATGTTGTGCTTGGGGAATTACTTCAATTATTGCCACATGTATCAGCTATATTTCTGAATATTTGGTCACACTTTTTGATAAAATGGGGCAGACAGAATATCAGATACATAAAATTGTATCTCTATAACAGCCTCAACAAAAACTGTTCATAAGAGCATTACAGACTGCCTTAATCTAAATTTGGTGTTCTAAAAATCTGGTATTTGACTGTATATCAAATAAAAATCAGAGAGCAGGGCCATCAGCTGCCAGCAGCCAGGTTAAATTGAATCTATGCATCTTCAAAGCCGTTTTTAAAATCACATTCTGGCAGCATGGTGTAGTGATCAGTGATTTAACCCCGGTGTTAATCTGCACACTTCCTGATCTCTGCTCATTTCTGGGAGCAGCAGCAGCAGCTTGTGCTGACGTGCTCTATAGGCTAACCCCCCCGCCCCGGCCCTGTGAGCCAGGCCAGCAGCCTAATATTAATAACAATCACCGTGCATGCTTGCGGCTTTACTCTAAACTCATATTAACCGGTGCCGCTGCGTTAAAGTGGCTGACAGGCTGCCCGGCGTGGACGTGCTCCGCTCCCACTTCCACGATAAGGCAATCACCGGCGCAGCGGGAGGTCTGTGCACGCCGACCGGCCAGCCCCGCTACCCTGCTGCCCTTGTCTACACTCATCTCCACCAAATCAATGCCTGCCCACTGATACTAGCAGGCCCTTTATCACAGTCTTCACAGCATCGGTGCAACCGCAAAAAAGCGAGGAAAAGAGACACAACAGCGCCAAATCACACCGCTCCATCTTCGCTTTGTCCTGGGAGCAAACATCCACACGGACACCGACACGGACTGTGTGGCCACAAAAAGCAGTCGAGGAACTGAAATCCTACCTTTCGGTTCAACGCTGTCCCCGAGTAGAAGTAGTAGGCTATCCCCAGCACCCACAGCACCGCAAAACATAACAATATCCTCGATTTCCTCCGCATGGCTGCCTGCTCGTCTCGTCCTCCCGCCTGTACGTTTCGTGGCTCTGCTCCGGTCTGGTCGGGCTGTAGCGGCTCGTCCCGGTCGGCTGTGTCCGTGCAGGGCGCTTCGGCGTGCGGCTTCGGCAGGCTTCGTCAGTCGGTCAGGGGGAGCGGAGGGAGCAGGAAGCAGCCAGCCAACATCAGCGGGGTTAGAGGGCAAAGGCTAGCCGACTCTGATCCAATCAAACGCCGGCTCAGGCAGCCCTGGAGGAGGGCCGGGGCTGACAGAGAGTCGAGCCGTGCCGTGCGGGTCCGTGCTAAAGCCGAGTGGAGGGGGTGGGGACAGTTATGGAGCGATGATTGTTGTACAATTTCAGTTATGTGGCTCCGGGAGCTGAGAGAGAGAGGATGTGATCATCATGCTACATGGTGTCACTGTCTGCTGTGTGCAGCTGCAGCAGCTCTGAGGAGACGCTAGGGGCGCCACACACACTTTAAACCGGGTTAAAACAATCCCTTTATCTGCTCTGGATCTGAACCAGGCCAGCACAGATAACCCGAAGGGTTGGGACCAGTATCAATTATCTCCTTTCTCCTTTCTTTCTTTCTTTGCTTTCCTCCCTCTCTTTTCTCTTTTCTATCCTTTCTACCTGTGTTCCTACTTTCCTTACTTTCTCCCTTCCTTCTGGTGTTTCTGTTATTCCTTTCTGTGTTCCTTCATTTCTTCCTTCTTTTGCTCATGTCTTCCTCTGTTCCCTCCATCCATCCTCCTTATTTTGTTCCTTCCTTCCTCTGTTCAATCCACCCTTGCTCCTTCTTTTGTTGCTTCCTTCCTCTATTCTGTCCTTTCTTCCTTTCCTTTCCTCTTTTTTCCATCCTTTCTACCCGTGGTCGTTCTTTTGCTCCTTCCTTCCTTCCTTCCTTCCTTCCTTTCCTTCCTTCCTTTCCTTTCCTTTCCTTTCCTCCTTTTTCCTTCTTCCCTTCCTTCCTTCCTGTGTTCTTTCTTTCCTTACTTTCTCCCATTCTGTCTTGCTTCTGTTGTTCCTTTCTATGTTCCTTCATTTATTCATTTGCTCCTTTCTCCCTCTGATCCATCCATCCTTCCTCCTTCGTTTGTTTCTTCCTTCCTTTCTTCTTCCTTCCTTCCTTGTTTTCCTTTCCTCCTTTCCTCCCCATCCTTTCTACCAGTGTTACTTGCTTTCTCCCTTCTTTTTCCTTTCTGTGTTCATTCCTTCCTTCTTTTTTCTTTCTTCCTCCGTCCTACCCATCCTTCTTCCTTCTTTAATTCCCTCCCTCCTCTGTTCTATCCTTCCTTACCTCCTTTCCTCCTTTTTTCCATCCTCTCTACCTGTGTCCCTTCTGTCCTTACTTAATCCCTTCTTTTGGTGCTTCTTTTGTTCCTTTCTGTGTCACTTCCTTATTTTGTAGCTTCTTTCCTTCCTCCCTCCACTTGTTGCTTCCGTTTTCCTTTTTCATTCATCCCTTCCTCCCTTTTTTTGTTTTTGTTCTTCCTTCCTGTGCTGCTTCCCCCATTGTTGCTTCCCTTCTTCTTTCCATCCTTCTTTTCTTCATTCCTTTGTCTCTTCTTTCCTTCCTCCCCCTGTGTCTTTTGTTCTTCCTTCTTGTGTCCCTTCCTTCCTCTCTTCATTCTTTTTTCCTTCCTTCCTATGGTCTTTGTTCCTTCCTTTGTTCTCTCCTTCTTACATATGTCCTCCCCTTCTTCTATCAGTTTGTGTTCAATCCTCCCTTTCTCCCTTTGTTCCTTCCTTCCTCCCTTTATTGCTTCCCTCAGTCCTTACTTCCTTCCTCCTTTTACATCTGTTCTTCCCTCCTTTTGTTCCCCCCTTTCCTATGTTTTATCCTTCCTTGCTCCCGTTGTTTCCTCCTTCTTTCCTTACCTCCTCCCTCCTTCCTCTCTTCCTTCCTTTGATCCATCGTTAGTTTCTTCATTCCTTCCCTCCCTTTGTTTGTGTGTCTTTTGGTTTTGGACCACAAACATAACAAGCAGTGTGATGACATCACCCTGAGGTTCAGGGTATAGCCAGTTTTCATTATTTAAATTATGTATTAAGAAAAAAATCATCAGAATAATCAATAATGACATTGACCTTTTGTTGGAGCTCAAAGTAAAATGTCAAACCAAACTAAAACAAACACAGTTACAACCATAAAGAATTAGTTTTTCAGTCCAGCTCTGTTTTTCTGGGTCAGCTGCAGCTGCACTACGTCAGTTCTCAAACCAGTCTGGATCACACATGTTGAGGCTGAGAGTGATGTGTAATTAGATGACACTTTGGTCAGAATATTAATTTTTATTTATGCATGTTTTTGATTTTGTATGGCAAACCAGAACTTTATATTTCAGCAAAGACCTCAAATAAAACCAGTGAAAGGCCAAATCACTGAATGTCTAAAATGTTAGTTACAGTGTGAATTTCAGAGAACATTTTGAATAGTGCCTTGTTGCTTCTCATTGGTTTTATTTAAATGTCAGAGGGATCACACAAAGTCTTGAATATGGCAACGATTCTCACAGTAATTAGATGTCATACAGCACAGTTTATCAGATGATCTGTGCTAATTATGAGGAAGAGAAAACACACAGTAACAGTTGACGTTATGCAGCAATAAGGGTCGTGGTTTGAAATGTGGTTTCAAACCTCAAGTGCTTTTCTGTAGCTAGATATGTGTATGTTTGATCAGATTTGATTGATACTTGCTCAGCAACATATGCAAACAATCACACCATCATTGTTGCTAAATCGTAATTGGTGCCAATAATATTTGATATCACCTTTTCCTATCCACTTCAAAGCAGTCAGAAGAGCACAGACAAAACAAAACCTACAGAACAAGTCTCATATCAAATAAGGAAAACAGCTCTAACTTTGGCCGAGGATTGTAAGTCTACATAAGACACCACTGCTCACACAGGATGTCAGTGGTGGAATGTAACTAAGTACAATTACTCAAATACTGAGCTTAAGTAGCTTACAGTTTTGAAGTACTTGCACTTAACTTGAATATTTTAATTTTATGCTAATTTATACTTCACTATAGTTCAGATTCAACTACTGAACTTTAGTTAGTAGTTACTCTACAGTTTTATTAGCTACCCACAAACCTCAACCAGCTATCACAGTGATGTTAATGTATCACTAATGATAGTAATATAATAATATAACACTGACAGGGCCCATTCTAACAAATGAGTACTTATAGTTTTGATACTTATATAGTATATTTTGCTAATGATTCCTTTTACTTAAGGAAAACTTTAAAGGCAAGACGTACTTGTAATCGAGTATTCATACAGTGTGGTATCACTACTTTTACTTAAAGGAACACGTCACCCACAAAATGACCATCTGTATATTAATTAGTGATGGAGTGTTACCTTGAATTTGTGAAGAAACATTTTCTCACATACTTCCATGGAGACAGTGAAGAAATTCAATTTTTAATTGATTGGGGATAAGGTTTACCAACAGCAAAACTGTACTCACCAGCCACTGTATTAGGTATGCCTTGCTAGTACCAGGTTGGACTCTCTTTTGCCTTAGCCTGCCTTAATGGTGACACAGATTCAACAAGGTGCTGTTGTGGGTAGCTAATAAACTGTAGAGTAACTACTAACTAAAGTTCAGTAGTTGAATCTGAACTATAGTGAAGTATAAATTAGCATAAAATTAAAATATTCAAGTTAAGTGCAAGTTCTTCAGAACTGTAAGCTACTTAAGCTCAGTATTTGAGACCTCACCTCACCTCACCTCTGCAAGAAGCCGACTGAAAAGCCAGAATGGTTTTCTGGGCCTTTAAAGCAGCACAAATGGGCCTCCATATCATCCAGTAACTTTCAGATACAAAGAAGAGAAAACATTGAGTGTCACCTCATCCTTGAAACTCTTTAAATATTCTGAGACATTTCAGACCAGACTGTCGTGGTCATACCACTTGATATTTCTATGGTCAGCGGCACTCAGATAAACCCTCTCTGAGACAGACCTCAGCTGGAACACCTTTGGCTAAAGGAAAAGGTCCAGCTCATGCTCAGAGTGCTTCAGTCTGCAGCTGACATTTTTCATTTTAATGGTGACAAAAATGTGATTTTTGACTGGAGAGCAAAATGGCCTGCAGTCCAAGTTAAAAAATACCATCAATACACACTTTGTGCTGTGCCTCCGAAGAGCGTCCCTGTAGTATTACACACACACACACACACACACACACATTTATTCATTGCTGCTCTCGCTATGGTGGTCTGAGGAGAGACTCAGTGTGTTTATGTTACCTACAGTAGTGTTAGAGCATGGATGGATGGAAGTCAAACTGAAGTTTGAGGGAGAGAAGTGGAGGAGTAAGTAGCAGAGAAACAGATGTGGTGCAAATTTAGCAGCACAGAGGTGAAAGAGCTTTTTATCTTTTGCCCTTTGACTCGGATGCCCTGAATAACTCTTACGAGGGTCTCAAGTTACCCCGGAAGAGGTCAGTTTGGCTTCCAGAAATAGAGACGAGGCGCAACAAGTCGACCTCTTGGCTATGAACTCATCTTAACTGTAATGTAGTGCTTATAAAGAGTTACTTTAAATGAGATTAACATGCATTTATCTTATTATCGTCGCTTATATTGTATATACAAGAAGGTTAATGCAATTCTTTGATTAATATTCTCCTTTTTTTATTCTTTGGTAATTATGTTTAACAGGTGTACGTTTGTTCCAGCTGTAAAAAATTTGAAGCATACACACATTTTTTTAATTCTTTTAAAGACAGGAAGACTACATCACACTTAGTTTAGCAAACTGCTGTGAACAAGCTGATCACATAATCTGAGAAAGCTATCAGATTATATTTCATTCAGTCTTATAAACCTGTGATTACGTGCCAGTGAAACACAAGTGCCACCAACCCCATTGATAAAGCAAGAAATTCCACTAATTAACCCTGATAAGGCACACCTGTGAAGTGGAAACCATTTCAGGTGACTACCTCTTGAAGCTCATGGAGAGAATGCCAAGAGTGTGCAAAGCAGTAATCAGAGCAAAGGGTGGCTGTTTTGAAGAAACTAGAATATAAAACGTGTTTTCAGTTATTTCACCTTTTTTTGTTAAGTACATAACTCCACATGTGTTCATTCATAGTTTTGATGCCTTCAGTGAGAATCTACAATGTAAATAGTCATGAAAATAAAGAAAACGCATTGAATGAGAAGGTGTGTCCAAACTTTTGGCCTGTACTGTATATATATATATCTATCTGTGTGTGTGTGTGTGTGTGTGTGTGTGTATACATACATGTATATCTTACTATATAATGACGAAAACTCTGTGTGTGTGTCTGTTCCACGTTTTTCTCCTCACTGACTCGGTGAATCCATGTGAAATTTGGCACAGTGGTAGAGGGTCATGGGAGGATGCGAATGAAGCAATATTACATCAATTGGCCAAAGGGGGGCGCTATAGCAATGAATGAAATTGCAAACTTTGAATGAGCATATCTCATGCCCCGTATGTTGTAAAGACATGGAACTTTGCACAGAGACGCCTCTCCTCATGATGAACACATTTGCCTCAAGAACCCATAACTTCCGGTTTTATAGATTTTCCGCCATTTTGAATTTTTTGAAAAACACTTCAAATCGATCTCTTCCTAGGAAGTTTGACCGATCTGCATGAAACTCGGTGAACATAATCTAGGGACCAATATCTAAAGTTCCCTCTTGGCAAAAGTTGGAAAACTTACTAAAACTGAGCTTCTATAAGGCAATGAATATTGCGGAGGGCGTGGCTCATCACATAAAGGTGTATAACCGATCACCATGCAACTTTGTAGACATATGATCACACATAATCTGAGGGGACCCCTCCATTATTGACCCGATCAAACAAAATGGGGGCGCTAGAGAGCTAATTTCTTATCTAGGTCTAACCGCCATATCGATTTTTACTAAACCTGTTTTTTTGGGGGGGGGGATTTTGCCTATATTTGACAGGACAGTGAAGCATGACAGCAAGGATGGGAGAGAGAGAGTAAGGAAGACATGCAGCAAAGAACGAAGGCCAGATTTCAACCCCCACCGCTGCAACAAGGGCTAGCCACACCTTTCGCATGTGAACTACCAGTGCGCCCCACTTTTAAGTCAATACAACATATAAACACTTTAACTATCTGCCTTTCAACGTGCTACCTCAACTACTAATGTACAGTTTTAGCCCACTAACTATCCCACTATTGGCAGTGGTACTACTGTTCTTTCTATTAAGTGATCGTACTATCAAATTCACAAAAACTCTGTCTGAATACATTTCTCTTCTTAATGGGTTCAGTTGATTATTTAATCTGCTATTTCCTATGACCTGTATCCCAAACATATGCCATGTGAAACTGTATGTGGGCAACTGTGCACTCAGTGGGTATGGACTAGTATACAGTATTTTAGCTTGATAGTATTGAATGAATATTGCACAGAGTGCTGTGTACTGATGCATTTCCTAAATGGGACCTCCATCAGCCTAGAGAGCATCTGGTGAGGAGTGATTTTAGATAGCAGACAGTTTTATAGCACTGAACCTTTTACGTGATGAATGCAATGTAACACAGATTTCACACAGGCATTAAAAATTTCACAAAATGTTACATGTAACTGAAAGCTGTGTGAGTGCTTTTGCTGTGTATCCTACATACATAGCGGCACTACAGAATGCCACAACATCCCTTTACACATTCTTTTTTTAGTCAGTAACGAGTACACTGCTGTTTTTCATGACTTGGTGACTAACCCTGAAACAGAGCCTCCATTTTCTGTACAGACTGGTAAAGAAAGAGAGTGAGACCTTCAGTCTTCAGAGATCAGTCCTACAGAGTTTTTTATGGAACAAACAGACAAGAGGACATGTGAATCAGGACCAAAAAAAGCATCCAACATTTCTGAGAGCTGCTGCAGGAGAGCTGGGAAGGTGTGCTCAGCTAAATGCCTCATTTGTGAAGCTTTTACTGAAGTAAAAAGACTCTTTGAGGAAGCAAGGTTTTATAAACAGTCTTCCAATTTGTTGAACTTTGCTTTGATATTCTTCTGTTAAATTAATATTTTTCTATATTTCAAAGCATTTGCATAAACCTTGAGGTGAAACATTGTCACCTGAGTTTTCAGCTAGTCTTATCAAAACCTTAATTACCACAACATTATAAAGGATATATTGGTGATGGACTGCACTTGTGTGGAGCTCTTCTAATCTTCTGATCATTCAAAGCACTTTTAAGTCACACTCACCCATTCACACACACATTCACACACTAGTGGCCGAGGCTACCATACAGAGTGCCAACTGCTACACAGTATCCATTAACACACAAACACCAATGGAACAGCCATGGGGAGCAATTTGGGGTTCAGTATCTTGCTCAAGGATACTTCGACATGCGGGCTGGAGGAGCCAGGGATCATACCGCCAATCTTCCGAGAAAAATAAAATGGCTTAAGCATCAATAAATAAATGTATAAATAAATACAAGAATAAACAAACAAAAAATAAAATAAATAAAATGATACATGAACGAATAAATGTTGAAACAAATACAAACATAGATTAATGCATAAATAAAAAATGATAATTTAATGTATCCATATATTTTGTACAACTACATTTATTTAAGTATTTCTGTGCCTGTATATTGATGAAGCAGAAGGTTCGAACCTCTGCATTTATTTCTTTATTATTTATGTATTAATTCATACATTTATTTCTTTGATGCTCATGTCAGATATTTACAGTACAGTAGTAGTGTCAGTCTGAACATAAAGCGACCAGCTTTCAGGATGACAGTGTTTCTCCCAGGATGTGGCACAATATCATGTTTGCAATAGGTTTTTATTTACCGTCACTTGAAAATAGGAGAGATTTTTAGACAAATATCCTGTTTTAATAACAACACTCCACCTGAGGGTTTGTCTTTCTTTGTTTTTTAGATGAAGCATGTAGAGGAAATCCAAACAGTTACTGCCCTGCTGCAGCAGCTTAAAATACTCACAGAAATGTTTTCTTGAAATCAGCGTGCATAAACGACAGTTGTCATATTAGAAACAATAGCAACTCTTACACCAGTTCCTTTAAAATGAGTTTCATAATGGCCCTGAACCCATCCAGTCTTGGAGGTTCCATAAAACCAATTCTCTCTGTTATTTTACAATAACACATCTATGAGTGTATTATTTTTCATTTGTGCCTTGTCTTGTGTAAAGAAAGCACATTAGAAATACTCCAGCCAAAACAATAACACTGTGGAGTTGTCACAGTGGACATGGCAGTCTAAAAGCTGGATACCACCTGAATCCTCGTACAGTTCCTGTGTGATCTTCTACTATCTGTGCTCATTGAATAACGTCAAAAATGCACACAAAATATATTCATTCATTTTCCATAACTGCTTATCCTGTTATGGGTTGCTGGGGGCTGGGGCCTATCTCAGCTGACATTGGGCGAGAGGCGGGGTACAACCTGGACAGGTCACCAGGCTATCACAGGGCTGACACATAGAGACAGACAACCATTCACACTCACATTCACACCTACGGACAGTCAGAGATTACCCTGCGTGTCTTTGGACTGTGAGAGGAAGCTGAGGTAAACCCTGAAAACCAACGCCGACACAGGGTTCAACCAGGAACCCTCTCGCTTTGAGACAACAATGCTAGTATCAAAAATGACAGTACAATAAAACATGCTCGAGACAGCTCTGTATTTAAAATTACACGTTAAATCATTAAGTTCTGGTAAAAAAACAAAACAATCACATAGAAATCGTTCATCTGTATCTTCTTCAGCAAATCACTGTTAAGCATATTTAAACTTAAACCATCTTTAAATTGTAATATAAACACAGTATTTTACACATCAGTCGTCATGGCTGCAGTGAGAGGTAACAGTCGACCATGTGCTGTATGTTGAGAGGAACAGAGTGCAAAGTGATCCACTTGTAAACAGCTTTGAAGTTTGCACGCAACAAATAAGCAGTTACTGTTTATCAGGTTATACAACTGATGTGTTGTCAGTGCCTGAGGGTCCTGTCATAAACACACCTGAGGATGTGCCTCCTTTAAACTATGTTCAGCTTGATCCATTTAAATATTGAAATAGGTGAGGCTGTAAAAAAACCTTTTATTTAGGCTGTTTTTCCTCAGTATGTCTTGCAGAATTCAAAGCAACAACCTGATGTCCAATTTATTAACTGCAAAAAAATGGGCAGAAAAAAATACAAATTCACTTTCTGAGTGAAAACTGTTATGCCCAGTCAAATGCAGAAATTACATATAGACAAAGTCTCCCACAGCAAGAACATTTATCCTAATTTAGTAAATTGAAATCTAAGCTTGTTGTTGTGACAGTTCAAACAGTGTACTTGTCCTCTCCTTGCCTCTGTGCTTTGTGATAGTGGGTGTAGCTGCTGTACAGCTCATTAAACACCTCTCTGACTCCCATCTGCAGTCCGGCCGTCAGAAACTTAATATCCTGCTCCATGCACAGGTCCAGTATCCGATAGATCCCCTCTGTTAGATGCAGCTTAATGTCTGGCCGCAGAGTAACCTGCAGGGGTAAATAAGAGGGCAGTTATGATGAAAAAGGAGAAGCCGGCAGACAAGACAATATGAGAGAGACCAGAATTCAAAATTGGAGGTCAAAGAATGTTCATATGTATTTCATAAATCATATCTTTGTTTCACCATCAGTTGGCTTAGTTTCACTAGGCAGCGATGGTCCTTCTTGGTTCACACACTCACTCACTGCGAGTCTTCAACATTTTCCTCATGCACTTTAATGAGATCTGTCTTAGCTGATTACAGGCAACATGATACTGAACACAGCCTGAGGGCAAACATATCAAGCCACTAATCAAGTGCCACAAAAGTTGAATATTCAAATATGTCCCTCACGTCCTGCTTGATACCGGTGTCATTTTTAAAACAGGCCGAGGTTCAGACCTGAAAAAGTACACACACACACACACACACACTTCATATCTTCCTGTGTGACAGAAGAGGGCAAACAACACAACACCAAGAGTTGCTCTCTTTCTCCAATGCCACACAAATGTGTACACACACACACTACACTAGACACCACCCTTTGTGCTCAGTAAACGCTGCAAAACAAGCCAAGAAAGATTCGACAGTGTCTGGTTATTTCCCCTGTTACTTCATCCCCTCGCAGGTGTTACACCCTCATGACCTGATGACTGATACAGTTAGCTGGACCACATTCCTCAGACCTTTGACATACATCATAAACATGACAGTCGCTCTGTGCTGGTGACTGTACCTGTTAAACGATTAGATAAGACCTCACTCACATGATTACAGGCTTCACACTATGACGAGATCAGTCTATTACAGGTTTTCTGCTAACAAAGTTCCCCTATCAAATGTCATGTAGCACAGTAGTCTGCCAAAGTTACAGTTAGTGGTGTGCTGACTGTCCAAATACCTGGTGCTGTTATCACAACCTGGATACCTAAAGAAAACAGGACGCAGTGGCTGCACCAGGTGGCAACCTCTAGGGCTGAAAAATGAAGCCAACATCAAACGGCCACACAAGGCTGGCTCAAGAAGTGAGTCAATCCCCTTAAACCCCCCATGTTGAAATGCCCGACTTTACAGCAGAAATAAACATGTTCACAGCCTGGTACAAAAATGGTTTTGGTCTCTATAGCTAATTTCTCCGTAAGTGACAACTGTACATGGTGTTAATTCTTATTTATCTCACCCATTTACATTTTATTGAAGCTTACACATTATTGAGGCTGGGGCCGCTTTGAGTGACAGGCTTTCCCTGAGGTGTCACCACAGTCTATGAGTCACATCCACCCCTTGCTACTCCACAGCTCCACCCTCTCCTCCAAATATGGTCACTTGTGACTCCAAAAACAAAATGGTGATGGCCAAAATGCTGAACTCAAGGCTTCAAAACAGGAGTCCACAATCCAATGCTGATGTCACCATGGCTACATCCATTATTTTATAGTCTACAGTCAGCGCACTGAGAGCCAAAGCTTATGATTAGGGTCCTATCAGCACTTGGAGGCACCAGGAAGCTGATGAATCACTGTCTTTAAGGGCTGCAACTAACCATCATTTTACTTATTGATTAATCTGCTCATTATTTTCTTGATTAATTGTTTTGTCGATAAAATGTCAGAAAATGGTGAAAAACCTGTCCTGTGTTTCCCAGAGCTAAAGGTCACATCTTTAAATGAGATGTTTTATCTGACCAACAGTCCAAAGATCTAAAGTTTCAGCTTATCTTCACGTATGACAAAGATGGGCATCAAATTACATCACATTTCTCATTTATCAAAATAGCAGCCAATTTATATTTTGTCAACCATCAAATCAATTAACTGACTAATTATTGCAGCTCTACTGCCTCATCATCCAGTCTGTACATCAGTTTGCACTTGCTTGACATGCTTTTATTTTTACACTTAAAAGTTGCTTTGATAAATTGCACATATCATAGACTTTAGTTATACTGTACATGAACTTCACTACCAGCTCCTTTAAAGGGATACTTTGCCAATATTCAATCAGCAATCAATATTCCACCCCCCCCAATCTCTCTCTAAAACTCAGACCAAACTCCAATTAAAGCAGTGCTGATCAAATATGAACCAAGATTCTGTCGCTGCGTTGCACCATGTCTCACCTAAAATGTCTTCAGAGACATATTTAGCTTACTGTTTAGCTGTATTTAGAGATTATTTGTTATCAGCCGGCTGCCATATTGATTTCTGTGGAAAAATGGCTAAGCTTGTATTGCATCATCCATCAGCAGGAGCATATATTGGTCCAGTGGGACGTAGTGCATTCTGGTAATTATAAGTTTTCTACCTCTTGGGCAAAAGCGATAACCACAGCCCTTCTTCTCTGTTTCCTCTGGTCATGTAGCACCACTTTCAGAAGTATTTATGTCTGTCTACTGCAAAGACGGTCCAATTTTATGAAAAGACCATCTTTCCAGCAGTGAAGTACTTCTTTATGACACAGGTCTTGGATGTGAATTGTAAATTTGTATTGAAATTACTTTGTTGCGTTGCTACTTAGTTTTTTGGTTCTACCCTAAACCTATTTCTTATTCATAAGGACTCTTTGAACAGAAGACTACATGTGAGTTTTCAAAGCCTTCTGTAGTCACTCCTCATCTCTACATGAAGCTACAATGTGAGAAATTCAGGCCCAAG
The DNA here is from genome assembly GCF_011397635.1 of Epinephelus fuscoguttatus. Classification (NCBI taxonomy): domain Eukaryota; kingdom Metazoa; phylum Chordata; class Actinopteri; order Perciformes; family Serranidae; genus Epinephelus; species Epinephelus fuscoguttatus. The sequence goes on along the minus strand of NC_064753.1, from coordinate 25,530,131 downwards.
GATTTGAGGAAAAAGAGCACATGAATGTAAAAACACTATTTCTGGTTGGTGGATCGATTCAGATCCCTTTTTCTTTAAACTGTCCATCATGAGTCCGATACTGTTATAGGAGTGCAATTCTCATAAATCAGTGGAGTTCTCTTTTAGTGGGGTTTTCAACAGAATAGCGAGTCAAACCTGTTCAATATCAAGACTAATGCCCACATTCACAAACTGCACCAGCACAGAAACTGTTTTTCTCACTGCAGCTCCACTCTGGTCTAATAACACCTGGCTGCTGCACAGAAAGTTCAGCTCAGGCACAGAGCCATTAGAAACAGTTCTGACACAGAGACGGCTAAATTACCTCTGACTTACAAAGAGGTCCATCTCTTTGAAAAGCCCCATTAAAAGCACAATAGAAATCCAATTTTAGGATTATTAGATGGCTCACAGAGCTAAAAAGATCTCAAACACCTCTTTCTCACTGTTTCTATCTGCCTGTCTCTCTGTCTACCTGTCTGTCTGTCTGTCTGTCTGTCTGGATGGGTACTCTCATGTCTCCCTCTCAACGTGTAACTCTGCTGGAAACTGCTGAGTCAGGTTGGCGTCTTGTTAAGTACAGTCTGGTAGCAGAGAGGAGCCGCGTTCACAGACCAGACGTGAGTCACTGCTCTGTGGGAACATCCAGCCCAAAGCTTCATTCCAGCACATGGAGTTACAGTAATCCTGGACCTGTTCACTCACATTTGTGCACACTCACAGTCTGGCCAATGAAAACACTTCCCCATCTCTGCGTCTGAGCGTCAGCATCTCCGTCACTTTGCTCAGCTGAATCTCACCAGCTCAACGAGCACCACGAGACAAACTGGGCTGGATGAAAGGATCAGCTGAGATCGTGCTGCCTCGTTCATTTCACACATGTGTGCGTGTATATGTGTGTATGTGTGTCACTAACAGCTGTGGAAAATCAGCGGGGATGACAGATGGGTTTGGATGAGGAACCGTGTTGACTTTGTATGATACTATGACTGCGTGTGTGTGTGTGTGTGTACCTTCTGCAGCTCTGTGACGTATTGAGCCACCATGAAGGCCGACAGCGTAGTGAAGCTCTCAGCTGTAGCGGCGATGTGAGAGTACATCCTCTCTATCAGTCTGGAGCACTGGAGATACACGTCTCCGTCTGGATGACAGGAAAAACAGAGACTGGTGTTAATTTCTTCTACATGTTTACTTAGATATCATCTTCACATACACATGGGAAACTGCAGCCTGTGTGTAGTGGTTTGGGGCAGTTTGGACTTGCTGCACTTGTTAATGTGGGAAGTAAGAAAGTTTCAGTTGTGTTTCACACTTGAATAGTTTCAGTACCTGCTAGACTTTCGAGTTCCCCTTTTTATTTCCTAACAATGTTGCTGCAGTACACTTTAATTGCACCACTGAGGCTTGGATCATTTAAGCACTAAATTAATTAATAATAGGAGGAGCAGAGTTTGGAGTACACACAGAAAATTACACATACTTTTACAACTGTCAAAAAAAGCAGGCTGATTGGCTTGTAAAATAATAATATAGAGAATTCTCCAACAGATGACTGCGGTTTGTCTGCTGCTTAGTCACTGTCTACAGTTTGTGTTTTGACATGACACCTCCCAGTTCTCTACCACCTCCAGTAACAGGAAAAGAGAAGAACAAGTTCTATTAAAAATTGAATAAAGCTTCAAACTGTTTTTTTCAGCAAATTTTTATGAATTTACATGATGCAATTTGTTACTAATCTGCTATTTATTCTTTGTGACATTTCAAGTGCATCAACCCACAAGCCAGACCTGAACTGAAGAGTATTTGTTTGTAATTTCCTGGCAACTCTCTGAACATGTTTGGAACATCAGTGTTTGCTCCATCAGGGCTTCGGGACTTTTAGAAACGTTACTATTACTATCTCAACCTACAGCCTTTCACTGTGTGCTGTGAAAACTCTCAACTTCCTGTTTTTCCAGTGGATTAATTAAACAGTTATCTGCTCAGATAATAAAGATTGTGTGTGTTTCTCACCAAAACCAATGTTTTGCTACACATTCATTTATGGTAATATATAATGAGTCTTCTTGTCAGAGTCTGTGTGTTACCTGTGTCACTGTCTCCTCCTCTCTGCCGACCCTCCTGCATGATGGAAGCCACCAGACGATAGAAGACATTTAAGAATGACGGCGCTGCACTCAACATCACCTGAACACACAACAAGTACATTGTTATAGCACATATGTGTTAGGTACTCCCTAAAAACTTGGTATTTCACCTTGGGGGCAGTGCCTTACGTCCTGCGTCACAGACTGTTGTGTACCTGGCATGTGTTCAGCCGCCTTACGAAGATACACTCGGATTTTTGCTGCTTGTACTGCTGGCACAGCTGCAACCATGCTTACACTGTACGTTACATTGTGCGTGCCATGTTTCTTGCAGAACGTTTTTAAGGTGATGTGGTATATGAGCTGACATTGTCATCAGGAGATGAAAGGGATGGTGGAGGGCGTGTCACCGAAGCAAGACAGCTGTCAAGTTGCAGACTACTGTTCAAGACCAAGACACAACAAAACCCGTTGTGTTTTAGTGAGTCACTGATGTGTTTCCAGCGGCTTTTTAGGCTCCAACCATGGGTACTTTTGTGGTGACCCATTGGTGGGGATATTGCCACATAAACTAGTTGTTTTTTTAGTGAGACATCACTGCCTTCCTGCTGGGATTGTGCCCCTAAAACCTGGTATTTTAAACCAAAACATGATTTATTCCTAACCATTACAAAGTGGATTCTGTGCCCAAACCTAACCACGCATTAACCACAGCACTGTTAAAATGTAAAGTGTCAACATAACTGCTACACAATAACATGTCAATGTAGGAAATCTGTGGTTTGCAGAAACATAAAATGCCAACATTTTTCCTGGCGATTGCATTGAGGATATCCCCCAGCCTTCACATTATATAACTACCTAGTCAGAGGCTTTAATATGAATCCCACTCTGTGAGACCGACTTCTCCATCTCCATCTTTTCATATACTGTAGCTCTGGAGTGGTTTACACTCTCAGGACTTATTCTAGTGGAGATGTGATTAAAAAAACACCAACCATGTGGGTTAGATTACAGGGAAATATATAGAAAATGGTGCACAAAACCTGCAGAAAATTTCCAATTGATGTAATGGTACAACACTGTAACAGAGAGAATATGCAGTATATATGTGATACTGTCATAGAGTGCAGCAAAGTTTTTCCCCTGACTTAAAAAAGGGGAAAATTAAAGATGGATTAAGATGTAAAAAGCTTAACCTTTTTAAATGTGTACAAACCAGACCTGCAATATCCGTCTATCTCATCACTTTCACTGCTTGAGTCGTAACAGAGCAGCCATAAACTCTCAACCCAAAAAATGACTGAGGTAAAAGTTGGATTCCCACAAGAGCTACGTTTGCATTTCTGTCCACACACCTCTCTCTCTCTCTGTTCTCTATTCAGGGAGGCCTGCAGCCGACTGAGGGAGGGATGAAGAGAGAGAGAATATAAACGAGAGGGAGATGATGTCAGCGGCTCTAATTGGAGCTCGGTAATGGTTTCCATCGACTTCAACCAGCTCCATGCCAACCACCTCTGCATGCCAGCTCCCCTACCTCTGCTCTCCTCCTTCCTCTCTGTCCTATCACACCTCCTTCCTCCAGCCCACTCCCCTCTTTCCTACAACTCCTGAAACTTTCCTCGTGCATTGCATTCAAATCACCTTAGTCTTTTGTTCTCTGCTTCCTGTTTCTTCCCATCATCTCTTTATCAGGTCTTGTTCTTATTCTACTCTCTTCCTCTATAAATGTACTCTCCTTTCCTTTATTACCTCCCTCCCTCCTTCCCTCCCTCCCTCTCTCTCTCCGCTCCTTCCTTGCTGTCTTCTGTCCTTGCAAACATCTGATATCAGTTAGCTGGGTCTTGCCCTGCTTGATTTAAAGCAGCTGCCCCATTTCAGTCGCACTATGTCACCATTTCGGTATAAAAAACATTGTCATCATTTCAAGGAGCAAGTAACAAAAAAATTATCACATTAACACCATTATAATATGAATGCAGCACTTTAACCCAACAAAAGGCCGTGTGTGGGCTGCAATGTGGATCCACATTTGAAAGTTTTACATTCCTAGTAAAACGTCTCTCTATAGGCAAAAACGTTGTTCTGTCTTTTGACACTTTGGGTGCAAGCACTTCCAGTAAAAGTGGAGAATTTGGACGTTATGAGGTTTTCGTGCAGCTGCAGCACGACTCTGGTGAGCTGCAATATCCTTTCTTTGAAAGAGACATTCCTCTGGGGCATCCTGTGGGCTCAGCTGCTGAGTTTTAGGGGCACATAACGCATTTTCTTTAAATCACGGATTCACATTACAATATGTATAATTTCCTTTAAAGACATGATACTTTCTGATAAATATTACACTATAAGCACAGTTTTAACATTTAAACTCAATAGAAAATGACTTTATTTTTATTACAAAGATCACAGTCTGTTACTGCATTATCTCTGACTGATTACACGGTTTGTAATTCAGCCAATCCTCGACAATGTAAATGGGTTAGACATATTAGTAGAAACTCCTCTCAGTATGACGCAGCATAGCTTAACAGCACCACAAATTGCAGCCTCCAAACTGACCGTTAAGTTGAATCAACACCTCCGTAAAACAGTTTCAGCAAAAACTGAACATTACATGATGGTGGGATTTATAGCAAGACTGTTGGATTACACTGATGCATATTTTATCTTTTTTTTCTTGCTCACACTCACACATCTGTGCTAGGATCATTGGTTGCTTTGTGTATGGTTACACTATATGTATAATAAATGTAAAATAATCTAATATGATCTTTACATCTCTATAATGGAGCACCAGTCGACTCAAGCTGCACCAATACATACACAGGTCACACGTCACTCCCCATATGTCATCTACAAACACACCCTCCCAATCTGGTGGTCTATTAAAGCTGCAAAATCTTCCCAACTCTCCCTTTGCATTGTCTATGCCTCTGCTGCCCTGCATCTGTACTGCCGCTCGCTCCTTCAGCCCCACCTCCACCCCAGCATCCACCTGCGGGCTCCAGCTAGGGAGGGAAATATTTAATCATCACTTCCCAATATCTCATATAAACACATCTGCGGGGAGTGATGAGGCCGGAGGCTGGACGCCAACCTCTATCTATGTTCTGCTGTTGAAATAAACATTTAAGCGTGAGTTGTCTGGCTGAACTACACCTTTAAAACCTTTGACATCATTGCCAAGAGCGCCTTTTTACATTCATCTCCAAGTCTGCTCCTTTATCCACTGACTCCTTCACCCTCTCCCTCCATTAACCCCCACCCATCTGCCTCTTCATACCTGAGGGTGACACTGGATGATGGCAAACAGTGCCTCATGAATCACCAGGAACGCTGAATGGTAGACGGATGGGGTCAAGTGGTCGAGGGGCACCGATTGGAGCGCTCCAAGGACCAAGTTCACGTGATGAGGGTTGGAGATAAGCCCCTCCCCCTGACGCAGCAGTGATGTCATTGACGTCACTGTGGGAACCGTGAAGGAAAGAGTCAGGGAGATGTCTTCAGAGGACGATTTTACCAAGAACTGTAACACAGAGAGACAGAAACATATTAAGACACAACTATGAGAGCAAGTAGCTGCAAACACAAACACACACACACACACTCTCATACACACCAACTGTCCTTTTTCAATGTGCACATCAATGTCTTTTTTTAGCTCTTATGCACCAACCTTGACTAGCACTCCTACTTTTGTCGTATCCAGCACAATACAACGACAATAAAGGCTCCCTGTTCACGGCAAACATTTTGACTTGTCAGAGCAGGAAAAGCACAGGTTTAACTAATAACACTAATGGTGGCTCTGTTCTGACTAAAGACCCTGAAACTGAAGCAGCTAAATCTTTTGTTTGATCATTTACACCTGTGCTTTTCTGGCTGTAACAAGTCAACATGCCTTCTGTGGCAATAGGGCTTATATAAAACAAATTATGACAAAGCAATCTTTAGATATTGGACTACTTTGTCAAATTCTATATTCACCCAAGATGTGCTGAGACTGTGTGCTGCACAGTTACAAATATTCAACTGCTTTTAAACCATCACTTTTTTTTACAAGCATTAAACCAGGATGATTTAAGACTTTTAAATATAATTGTTCCAAAACTGATAGCAGAATCAAAAATGCCTCCAATACTGCCTAAAATGCTGGATCAGAAATTGGCGGGCACCGATCCCATACCATCTACTTTTTTAATATACTCGGATAAAATGGCAGTTTTCCCTGATATCAATTATTTTTGCTGCTCTAAAACAGGAGCCTTGACAGCAAGTTGAGCTGTGCAGCCACTGGAAAACATTGTTTTGGAGCAACAAAGAAGAATTCATTTCCGGTAAATAGTGCATTGTTAGCAATTAGCAAAACGTCAGCAATTTGGCTTTTATTGTACACTGAAAAGTTCCACCAGTAAGAAGAGAACGTGTATAGTAAAGGCTTTAGTTTTGAGGGGTGGCACGAGTGGTGCCAGTTTCTTATACATCTTATAAAGCATCTGAAAACACATCACAGATGTATTTTTTCATGTTTGACAAAGGGTTTAACCTGAACAATCATCTCACATCCATACAGGGTTAGTGGTATCCAGCTGTTGAATTTTACGACTTTTACACAAGTTCAGGTATTGGAATCGTTATTAGGAAAGAAAAAATGGTGTCTGAACATCTCTATTTTTAAATGGGTCTTCTCTTACATCGTCTGGAGAGAAGAGGGGGGAAGAAACAACAGAGCAGACAGATGACAGACATATGGACACAGTGAGTGTCTCTAATAGAGACAGAACAGCATGGATAGCATATTAAAATGCTCTGTGTGTGTGTGTGTGTGTGTGTGTGTGTGTGTGTGTGTGTGTGTTATGGTTAAGCAGATTGCCATGTTGTCTGTCTGCTCCACCCAGCAGGCCCGACGGAAAACTCATTGACCAAAAGGAGCCTCACTGAAAATTACAATGAACAGGCACACCAGCGGAAATCAGCAGACACGACTGTCATTTGGCTGCTGAGTCATCTAGACGGCTGTCACATGTGCTTCCAGTGCACTGTCACTAAAGTAATTACTGATGTAAGGCCGGAGAACACACTGTTAAACACTCTCAGCGTGAGACTGTCCCCTGCTTGTCCTAACATTTCTGTGAAAGTCATAGTAGGAACTCGTGCTTCACGATTTCCAAACAAGTATTTTTACTCACAAGATTATAAAACTGTAATGACAGCTACTTCAGCTGCACTGAGGAATACCTCTATCCAGCAAATGCACTATTATAGTTAATTACAGCATTTCAAAGTCAACTCAATTCATTTTCTCTGACTGAAACAAACACAGAGCCGGCTTCAGCAATACAAATATCACCGCAGTATATCCTCATTCCAGTGATTTTAACCACACATGTTCCTAAGTGGCAGAGTAATCGTGCACCAAGATTTGTCTTTAAGTATGCCATTAACTCTGTGGGTCTTTTGCAGGGTGTGGAGCAAGTTTATAGTCCAGCTCTTGACGAATTTGTTAACTGCTGTAACCACTTTTACCTCAGATAAATGTGAATAAGACCAAAGAAATGTTTACTGACTTCCGGAGGAGGCCCCTTCCCCTTGCCTCTGCTGCGTGTGTGATTAAGAGTGAGTCAGTGCAGCAGTATTTTGGCACTGTCTTAGAAGACAAGCTTGAATTTGATGCAGATGCTGTATGTAAAAAGGAAAATCAACGGCTGTTCTTTTTAATGGAAGTTTTAACATGAACAAGACACCTTCTTTTACTGAGTCCGTCCTTTCTTCTTTTACGATTTACCAGTTTCGCAGTCTTCATCTTAAAAATAGGAACATACTGAAACAAACATTCAAGCTGTGCTGTAAGATTACTGGTGCTACCCTTAATGACCTTCAGCACCTGGATGAAATGAGGGTCACCTCAAAGGCACGGACTGTTGTTTTGGACCCTCAAAGTCCTTTACATGCTGAGCTCCAGATGCTTCCATCGAGGTGGTAGGTTTCTTTTTAACAAACTATAACCATAGATGTCGAGTCATTGTGTCCTCTTTCTTCTTTTCCATGATTCATTGTGACTTTGTGGGAGGCATGGATCCTGTGCTTTGTATAGTATATTGTATGTAATTGTGTTAGATGACTCTCTGTAAATAAAGTTGCCCCTCGAGGACAATATGTTTTTGACATGACATGTTTGCTCTTCAAGTGGTAATGTCTTTTTTTTAGGGGGAGGTAAAAGGCATTTAGATGACTCAACATCACACACATATACTGACACAATACTCTTTACGCTAGAGGGCAGCTCCTCCTGCCTGGTCAGGAGAGAAACTGCAATCATAAAACATAATTTCTTTCTCTCCCTCAAAAAGTGTTCACCACTCCTGCAGCCAGATGCATCTGTGTATGTTCATGACAACAGTTGTGTGTGTGCGCAAAGACAGAAATGTGCTTATAAACTCTTTTTGTCAGATTTATAAAGCAGCCTGATTCTGTTTTATAAATCTAAATCACTGTGGCGCTGGATGCATGTGTACGTGCCTCTTTTTCACACCCACAGTTCAACATAAACATAAATGGATGTAGAGCCACCCTTAAACATCCCCCTGCATAATGAAATTTGTGCACCGTGTACCACTCATAGATCTGTCAATGAGAAATACAGCTATATAAATACAGCTACTGACTGTGTTGCATGGGCGAGGTTCTCCAGCAGAGCAGCTGTCTTTCCACATGGCTGTGGCTATTTGTAGTGTCCGTACTAATTAATCACGTGTACCCGTTAAGCATAATTGCAGTAAAACTTCAACCATCATCATCATCACTGTTAAATGTCAGAAAGATGATCAATGATTCATTCATAGCGCTCATGTTGAAACTGACTTTACAAAGTGCTTCACAACCCAGAATCAGACTAAACAGTCATTAAAAGGGGGTTGACGGCTCAAATGCAAATAAAAAGAATGATGAAATTCATCGCTCAAAACCAATAAATCCAAAACCAATTTTAAAATGCAACTTTGACTGACATTTCACAGAATGACATGCAGCCTGCAAAAATAATAACACTATGGAGGAAATTGGCAAACAACCTAAAAACAATGTTTTCCATCTTAACTTATTCAGTCTCTTTATCATGTCAGCAGCTCTCTCAGCTAAAACTGTGTGAAGGCCTGTTACGAAGTCTGCGTGAGGGGTGCACATTCTCACCACACATTCTTCCTTTATAAATACCACTTTATGTGTGGGGAAAAGAGGTATGCACGGCTTTTGAGTGCACACATCATTTATACATCTGGTCACTGAATATTCAAACACTTTCAACATTCATCATGTGTAGTATACAGGCTGATGTTACTAGTTTAGTCTAGTTAGACCCAAACAGCTCTTGATCCTAACAACAAAACACTACATTCAAATGCATGTATGTGTGCACATCTATCTATGAGTAGCATACGCATATGTGTGCGTACACCCAGTCACCCACCAAAGGAAACTCTTTCATGTGATTGTGGCATATGACTGTGTGTGTTTGTGTGTGTGTGTTTTTTTTTTCTCACCACCATAGCAGACATAATCTGTGGTGCAACGAGCCACAGAGCTTTAGAGCACGGCTCAGGTAACTGACAACAGGAAAGCAGCTTGATGATGATTACTGCAGATAGCACCTCCTGGGGGACAGCAAAGGACGAGGGAGGGTGAGAAAACAGTATTTAATGTCACAGCAGACATAATTCATCATGAAAAAGAAAAGAAGAAGAAAATCTCTCTCCGATCAAGTAACAGAGCGCTTCATGTAAAATAACATCCCTAAAAATGTGATATTAGACTAAATGTAAACAATTTCTAGCACATTTAAACATTAAACAACAGTGGTGTACGAGATCTCAGGATTGAGCCTCACCCTGTGGTTTCCAGCCCTCAGCTTGCCAGTGTCCATTCCCTCTTTGATCATCAGCAGCAGCACGTTGAACCGACCTGTGGTGCTTTTCTCCAGCAGGTGGCGCAGCAGCTCCTGCACAGCTGGCTCCAGCTCACATATATCGGTTGCAGAAAGCCAAGAAGCTGAAAGCAAAGAGAAAATGTGTTACATGCAGGATAATGATGCGTAACTGAAATACAAAATTCCAGACTTCGATCGACACTGTCAGAGATGTTAATTCAACCGTAAGTGTAGATTTCTGGGGGGATGAAATTAATGACATTTACACCATAAATTCATGCAGAAAAAGCAAAAATTATTGCAATAAAAAAAATCCAAAGAACACAGGAAATTAAGTGTTTGATGTCAACCATTTTCTTGTGGATGACCCCACAAACCCTTGTTTATAATCTGATGTCAGTCCTTTTGGTACAATGCCAAAAACTAAGTGCTATATGATGACACTTTTGGGTGATTTGCTTTTTTTTTGTTGTAAAATATTACATCTCCTTTTAAAGAAAAACTCCACAAATAAATGACGCAAATGCTCATTATCTGAAACAGCTGGCAGGAAGTACACTAAATAAATCCACTGTAAACTTGTGTCAATATGTACAATATGCTGAGGTAATTAATGAAAGAAAAACACTGGCTGATTGCACAGGTGCATGACATGTCTGCTCTTCATGAGTGTCCGTGTACCTGTCAGCAGTCTGTGCACACTCTGCAGTATCTGCATGTACAGCTCATCCAGCTTCTCTGCTCCTTTTGTCTCCTCCTCCCTCTCTCCTCTCGTCTTCTCCACTGCTTTGTAGAAAGCGGACAGGAAATGGAGAGAGGAAACCATAAAGTCCAACGGCCGGTGGGCGAGACTAATTTCTTTGAGGATCTGCTGGCAGAAGCCCTGATAGAGGCTGATATGACTCAAGGTGAGCTGGGTGTCGTTCCGCTTGTCCTCGTCCTCCACTGACAGTGAGGACAGCTCACAGCGCAGCATGACAGTGACAACTTCTACTACAAAGGCTTGACCAAGGATGCTGGCTGGTTGGATGGCTGACTGACTGGCAGTTTGGGGCTTTAGGACAGACTCAACGGCAGGTCCAAGTGAGGCGGTCGTTCTTCTGAGCATCTGAATCAAAGTTTGATCCATCGGTTTACTCCTCCCCAGGTTAGAGGTCATTTCCTGGGAGAAGGAGGTCAGCGATGCCAGCAGGAGATGAACAGACGAAATTGTCGCTCCTGGATCAGCAGCTGAATTGGGTGCCACAATATGCATGCTTGCCATTTCCTTACTGGTAAGATAGGAGGCAAACTGGTCTAGGTTGAGTCGAACACTGCTGTTTCTGCTTATAATCAACTGGACCAAGGATTGGATGAATCCCTGCACTGCTTTGATTAAATCCAACCAATCAGAGCTGGTTGTGTCTTGAAAACGTCCATTGCTGCTGTGCAGGAGGAGAGAGGACACAGAGGCCTGCAGCAGAGTACCACCATGAATGAGCTTCAAGACACTTTGGAAGTTTCTACCCCCCACGAGACAGGTCAGAATGCTGAGCAGCTTCACCAGGAAGAGAGCATCACCCTCAGATTCAGTCTGGTCTGACTGGCTGGAGGTGGAGGTCAGCGTGAAGAGGAGGAGGAGGAAAACAGAGGAGAGATCCTCAGAGTTCATCCCATCTGGGTTTAGCTTTGCTAAGATTTGGAGTAAGCTTACCAGCTCTTTGATCTGTGTGTCCGTCAGCAACACAGACACCTCTCCAGTCTTTGAGGAAGCCAATATGTCCTCAACTAGAGTCTCTTTTTTTACAAGTGTGGACAGAGGCTGACTGGCAACTCTCTCTAAAGCTCCAGTTCCTTTCTCCTGAAACTTGAGCAGTGTAGGACAAACCTTGGGTGCACAAGCTGTCTTGAGAACACCGATAATCCTTTGTGCGAGGGAACAAACTGTGGCAGAGAACAGCGAAGACAACTCAGCAAGAACGGGGCTTTGGAGAAGTTGAGAAGATATGAGAGAGACAGTCAGACAGCCTGGCGGCTGGTCCTTTCCTCCGCCGGTCTGTCTGCTGAGGAGTGAACTGACAAGTACATCTGCTACGCGGCCCACGTCCTCTCCGCTCAGGTATGGAGCAATCAAAGGCAAATTGGATATGACAAGGTACCAGTGTGCGACGAGGTAGGAGCTGGTGTTCACACTCGCTAGCTGCCCGTCCCACACCTGCTCTCCATCAAAACTCACCTCCAACTCTGATTTAGCTAAAATATACTGGGCTGCCCTGTTCAGCAGTGCTGCGGTGCTGGATTCAGAGAATAAGGCAGTGTCTAACAGAACTTTCTTCATCTGTTGCAAAGTGAGCAGTTTGAGCAGCAAACGGCTCATGGGACTGCAGGATGATTGTAGACATGCTGGGACAATCTCACCAGAGAGGACACTTTCCATATGGGTCAGGACTGGAGCACGGTCTTCAGTCTCACCTGCAGTTTCTGCCTGTGCCGAGTCAAGAGATGTGTATTTGCTGCAGTGAATGCTAAAAAGCGTGTCAATTTCCACCCAGGTGTATCTGAGGAGGAGAGCAGCCTCCTGAGTCTTCTGTTTCCACAGCGCTCCCATTTTAATCTCTAAGACCTTCTCCGAGTCTTTGCGGTCCAAGCTCTTTTTGCCTTTCTTTGTGGACTTTTGAAGTGAACTTGTATTCGCTTTTACAGCTTTCTTTTCTACTGACAACAGATGCAGTAACTCTTTGACTACCTTTTGCATCTCCTCCATCAGGCCTTGACTCTGCCTGACTACTGGAAGAGGAGAGGCATTGTCTAAAGTCTTCAGACTAAACAAAACAACATGAAGCAGCTGGCTGAGGGAGAAAAGCTTTCGAGATGCATCCTCTCTCTCTTGGTCCACCTTGATTTCTTTATTCTCCCCTTCATCACCTCCCCCATCGATCTCCATCTTCTCTGCCTCCCTTTCCTCCTGCGCCAGGTCAGGTAGTATATATCTTCTGATGCTCTCCAACACAGATGAGCAGATCTCTAGGCTCTGAGAAGGGGGAGTATCCAGAAGGCAAGTGCTGAACGAGGCGGAAACGCCCTCAGACAGCAGAGGAGGTCGGAGATCATCCAGTGCTGGCTGACAGATCACAGACAGGAGCTCAGAGAAGAAGCGAGGTAGCTGGCGGAGCTTGGTGTAAGTCTGGAGGAGGCTGCACACCATGAGCTGTTTGGAAACAAACATTTTGTCTCAGTTAAAAATAATCTCTTACACATTTTATCATTTTAAATTATGCATTTGTGCATATTTTATTCTGTTGGGAGTTTGTTTGGACAATACATAATTTAGGATTTAAATCAAGACCTGTCGGGCCCGTTGGACACGCGCTTCCATGCATTCAGAGTTAACCCAGGCTGAAGAAAACAGCTGGTCCAGGTCTGGTTCAAGGATCACATGGTTGAGACTCAACAGCACCTTTAAGCAGCGGTACCATGCTGGGATGCTGAAGGACATGACAGGAAAAGTGTTCACTGTATGACCAGGAAAAAGGTTACAAGAAAAGCACTGACATCTTCTGGATGTAAAAAAAAGAGACAATGAAAAATACATCAAAGGGTGTTTTTTTTTTTTTACCTTGGCTGAGCCTGGTTGAAGAGCATTTGTGCCAGAGCTCTGTAAAACTTGAGTTGGACCTCTTCGTGCCTGATCCTGTCTGCTGCTACATTGTAAATATCAGCCGACAGAGCCTGGCTTAGCAGTGACTCTATAGCCAGCAGAGCCAGGCTCCAGCTCTCTGGGGAACAGAGGGAGGCTGGAGGAGACTCCTTCCCTGGGGACTCAGGGACAGGCTGGTCTGCTTTAGAAGGTGAGAGTGAGTGTCCTTCGAGACATACGTCCAAGACTGGGACCAATCTGGTGAGGAAATAGAAACACAGCATCCTGTGCGCCTCCTCACTTTCTCCTCTCCCTTTCCCATAGCTCTCCAGGAAGAACTTAAACAGCAGAGACACTGTGTTCGACTTCACAGCATAGTGTAAGGGCGGCTCACAGTAGCCCTGAGCACTCAGTTTGGACAGTATGGCACTGACTGGCTTTAAGGGGCCTTTTGCCCCCCCAGAACCACGTTTCCCAGATTCCTCTTTAGAAGGAAGGAGCTCCTCCTTGTAGGAGGTGAGGTGCTCAGAGGGGAAGAGAGCTAACTGAAGGATGGAGTCTATCTTGATGCGGATGTCTCTAGACAGCTGCTGACGGAGGCACAGGTGTGTGTGAGAGGGTGCAAACTCCCCAGAGGTCAGCAGGTGTCTGAGCAGTACTAATGGCTGGATCAGCTGGTTGGTTACCATGGTGAAGACTCTGTTAGGATTGGCTTGTTGTCGTTGAACTGACAAATAACACGAAAGCCCCTGAAGTAACACCTCAAACAAATTAGCTGCACGGAGGTTTTCCTTTGGCTTTGGAGGGGATTTATTAGCATCTAAATCTGACTGATCAAGAGGACCTTTAGGGATCGCCTCATTTTGTGATTTGTCCAAATTGCTAATAGGCTGATTTTGAAGACACTCAGTCATCACCTCATCTTGACATGTGACAGATTCAGTCATTACAGGCTCTTTGAGCAATGGCCGTTGTAGCTCACGACAGGCCAGAGAGCAAAGCTTAACTAGGAGATCGACCATGAGTTCATACTTGGTGGTGAAGACAGATGAGAGTGCAGGAGAGGACAGAAGGCCCTGACACACACTCAATATGGTGGACACACACACCGGAGACTTAGAGCCAGCATGAGCACACTCCTGAAGACGGTCAAGCAGCAGCTAGAAGCGAACAGAGAAAAGACGTGTCAGTAAAACCTTCATATATCAATGTAAACACATCCTCTTTGTGTAGTATGTACACACTACAGGTAAAGCCAATATGAGATTGTGCATCAGACAATCTGAAAAAGAAGAATAAAAACATTGTTTTTGCATTACAAACACCACTCTAGATCAGTATTACCAGCACACCTGTGCCATGTTGAGCCTCAGGCTGACAGTCTTGCCCTGCTTGAGAAGCGAGTGGAGCTTCCGGCTGTGAAGCAGATCGTCAAGGTAACACCACAGCCCTTCCAGAACATTCTGAGAAAACTCCACCTTCTGATTATAGCGGCCTGTCAGAGCGTGGGTGCACCAGTCCAACAGCACCTACAACGGAAAAGAGTCAAGACAGACATGTACGAATAGATGGGAGACATTTATATGCTGCTTTTACATTCATTTAAAAGGTCCAGTGTGCAGGATTTAGGGGGATATATTGGCAGAAATGGAATATATTATAATGAGAATGTTTTCTTTAGCATATGATCATCTGAAAATAAGAATCGTCATGTTTTCGTTATCTTAGAAAGAGCTATTTATATCTACAAAGGGAGTGGGTCCACGTCCACGGAGTATGCCATGTTGCACTGCTGTGTTTCTACAGTAGCCCAGAACAGAAAAACCAAACAGGGATTCTAGATAGCGCATTTGCATTTTCGCGTCAGCCACCATAGCAAGTAGCCCCTCTGTGGTGAGCAGCATCGGAAACACTTTTTTTTTTTTTTTTTACCATGAAACTGCTTTATTCAGTGTTTTTAACCGATCTAAATCACTGGGTTTATTTGTTTTGGAGAGGAAGAGACCTCTGTGGATAATTCAGCTCCTGGTAAAAACGTCCTGAACGTCTGGAGTTATCAGAGAAAAAAGGTGAGCACACATTAGCAGGTGCTTGGCTAGTGGCCTGTCTCCGGCAAGCCATACAGCATCACTGACTTGTAACGTGAAACTGCTTTATTCAGTGTTTTTACAAGTTTTAATCACCTGGTCCTTTTGTTTTGGAGAGGAAGCGACTTCTGTGGATAATTCGAAACCTCCTGAGCAATTAACACCCCAAGACTCCTAACTATGAGTTCACACTTGGCACACTGGATAAGTTTCAGCTAGCTCCAACACACCGTTCCTTGAACTAATCAACAAGACTATTGTCTGTAATTTAAAAGTAGTCAATGGTATCCATCTTCATATAAAATGCATTACTGACTTGGTTTATAAAATGAAACTTTTTCACCTCAGAAAAAAATTGGAATAGGTACTTCTCATACTGAAAACAGACAACTACTCAGAGTTCTCCACTTCATCTGTTACCTGTTCCTTGTTGGGCAGAAGGCACTGAGCGGAGATCCAGGCAAAACGTGCCAGCTTTAACTTGTCCTCCCACGGAGTCTGAGGACTCTTCAGTTTCAGGTGGATGCCTGAGTAAATGGCAGCCATCGCTGCAGCTGGAGCTTCTGCTGCACAGGCCTGAGGAGAGGGGATGGAGATGAGGAGTCAAGGTCAGAGGGAAGGAACACAACACATAGGGCAAAGATACAGGGGTGATTAAGCATAAAGTTAATTTAACAGTAATAAACTACATGAGTATTAGGTACTCCTTATGAAGAGGGTAAGGAAATCTATATTTATATGACCATAGAAACCAAAACAGTAAAGAATCCACATTCACCACACATAAAACCACAGGCAAATTCAAGAAAAGAGACTATATAATAGAATACAAAATATATTTATTTATTTATATATTTATTGCCCGCCAGGGGTGGAAATTTGTCTTCGGCTCACCAGACACAAGTGTAACACATAGTAAAAAGCAGACAGTCAGTAAAACTAACATACAAGGTCATCACAAAACACTTAACACATTAAATCAGCTCCTTGTCTGCCTGTGGTTTAAAACTCATCAGTCACTTTGTTGAGTTAAGGATACTAATGGCACATAAGATGAAGGACTTCTTAAATACAAGTTTAGTTGTCAGACAGAGTCTATAGCGCCTCCTGGAGCTCACGAGCTCAAACTGGCTGAAGAGAGGATGGGAGCTATCTGCTTGGATTCTCCTTTGCTTTCTTCCATAACCTTACTGTAAAGAGTTGGGTCAGGGGCTTTTGTGGCTTGCCTACTATTTCATTTGTCAATATCACAACCCTAGGAAGACACATGCATGACATAATGAAGCCTGAGAAAATAGAAAACTAGTGACAGGTGGTCATCAGACAGTTTATTCCAACCAAAACAACCAACAGCAGATATATATTCTTGATATAGTAACACATCTATCTTGTTGGCAACCCTGAGACCCACAAATACGACCAAATCTCAAAACATTTTCAACAAGAGACTGATAAAAGTCAAACGCAAAGGTTTAAGATTTTTTTCATTTTCAGGTCTGTTCAAGCCTGTCTAACACAGCTCAATCAGTTAACGTTAGCTAGCTAACGTCAGCTAGCTACATAGCATGTTCTTGCTAACGGTATTAGCTTATATGAAGCAGCTTCTCGTCCTGACGTATGCTAACTATCACTGAGCTTTGATGCTCCTTGTTTTAGGATAATTACATGCACTCATGTAAGCTTGGTTAATCACACTTACGACTTTTTAACCTGCACGTGTCTCCTGTTATCAGACGTCGTGAACTTTCAACTTTCACCCTGCCGGCGAGGCAGAAGCAATCGAGAGTCGATTTGATGTAGCGGTGTAACGGTGGCTCAGCAAAAAACTCTCTTTTTCTTATCTCTCACCACAGATCCTGGTCGAAAATATGACATTTAATGGACGTTTTTCTGATGATTATAACTTCTGTTAACTTAAGAGTAAATGAACACGAAATTCGTCGAGAAACCGGTTCGTCGAAAATATAATTTGGCTAATATCCCATGTCACCATATTGTTATACAATATACAACAGTCTCTATAAACGATTAAAAAAACAACAGTATCTCTCGTTTCTCTGGGTACAAATTTAATAATAGATTTTGCTTTAAACTTTTCACAACTCATTCACACTTAGGGGCCGTTCTCTACTTATCAGAGAAAGGGGTGGCTGGAGTGTGACTTTGTTTTTGTTTTTTAAGTCCACACCAAAGCTACAGATATTTTTCCATGAGCCACTGAGTAACTGGCAGGAAATGCATCACCCTCTCTCCAACTTTAGTCCATTTTAGATCTTTAAAACATACCATTTGATGTTTGAAAGTTAAATTATAAGTTGAAGATGAAATCCTGAAGCTGAAAAAAAAAGCCTTGGTTTTTCACTCATGCAGGCTGGTTAGTGCAAACTGTTTATTTATGGCCAAAGTTTGAGAGACATAAAATAAAGTGGTCTTGATGAAACATCGCCATTGACCTCTGAGCTTGTTTGTTTTCCTGATAGAAATGTTCATTGCACGTGTCCAAGAAATTTGAAATTTAACAATTATGCTTTTACACATTGTGGCTATGATAAAATGGTGTAATTTTGGCATTTAAAAAAAAGACTTCAGACTTTTTGCCTCTATTGAAAAGGACAGCTGGATAGAGACGGGATTATAATACCCCTACTGCAATACTTGCAGTGGTCTGCAGATGCAGTTTGACACCTGGTAATGTAAAGACAAAAGACAACACGCTTTTAAAAAGGATTAAAACACAATTTTATTTACACATTTTAAAATCAGATCATCTCTTGCTGGGGAGTGGTCAGTTATTTACTCACAAAGGGGGAGGAGGAGAGCAGGCCAAGGTCAACTTTTACTGCATGTTGGTTGCTTCTGTAGTTGTTCTTCACTGTCACACGTACCTGTTACTTGATGGCTGACTTCAGCTTGCTGCTGTACACTAGGCCGGCATCACTCGTCGGCCTTTCTGGAGGTGCAACTTGGCCTTAAGGCTGCGGCATGATGGGGAGACCTTGGCCTGAACATTCACATGGTTAACTTCACGTGTAACACAACGGTAAAAGCCTGTTCGCTTAAACATGCACATACCTGCAGATTAGAAGCACAGAGAGAAGGAGAGGGAGAGAGAGAGAGAGAGAGAGCAGTGTTTGCAGCTTGCAGCTTAAGTACCCCAGGGAGTGAAGCACCTAAATCACACCTGTCCTCAATCAGTAACCACCCCACAGCCATTGGCTCACAGCAAGTGAAGTCCCTCCACCCACCCACCCACACACACACACACACTCACACCCCCAATCCCAAATGGATCCCTTACAGACTCGTTGACTCAATCCATAAGCCCTTACAGACCTAGGACCAATTCCATTTCTTCCCCTTAGCCCTTGTCTTGGCCCTTCCCCTTGGTTTTGGTTCCGTTGAAGAAATGGAATTGGTCCTAGGTCTGTAAGGGCTTAGGACTTGAGTCAGTGAGTCTGTAAGGGATCCATTTGGGATTGGCGGACAGACAACACCACTGCACACACAAACCACACCTAATCAGTGCCACTAGACTAAAGGTCAGATAAGATAAAGGTGCCAATACAGTCTACCCTGTTACAGGATGACATGCAGCAAAGGGCTGCAGATTGGATTCGAACCCCAGCCGCTGCAAAGAACTCACCCTATGTGGGGCACACAATCTACCTTTTGGGCTTGATGTTGCTCCATTTAGGCCCCAATTATACAGATGGCGTTTCCTCCGAAGGGTGGCTGGGCTCAGCCTTAGAGATATCCGGAGGGAACTTGGAGTAGAACCACTGCTTGTTCGTGTTGAAAGGGGTCAGTTGAGGTGGTTTGGGTATCTCATCAGGATGCCTCCTGGGTGCCTCCTGCTGGAGGTGTTTCAGGCACGTGCCACTGGTCGGAGGCCGCAGGACAGACCCAGAACACACTAGAGGTATTACAAGTCTCATCTGGCCTGGGAATGCCATGGGGTCCCCCAGGAGGAGCTGGAAAGTGTTGCTGGGGAGAGGGACGTCTGGGGTGCTTTGCTCAACCTGCTGCCCCTGTTACCCAGCCTCGGATAAACAGATGAAAATGAATGGACAGATGGATGGAAAACGCTTTCTGTGTGATCGGCGATTTTTAAAGAAAACATGGCTTACAAACCCTGTGGGATTGAAAGGCATGTTTTCTTTAAAAATCATCTGTAAAATAAATACAAAATACAACCATTTAAATTTGTATGTCCCTCCCCAAGCCAAAATAAAAAACATATATCCCTCCTGGGTGCGTAAAAAAAAAATTTGACATGCTTCCTCCTCTTTTCACCATCCCCTCCAGCCCCTCACGAGTAAGGAACAGTCCCTTAAGGCTTGGTATAGACGATCTGGGTTTGCTTGGTTTTGTCTGGGAAAGTTTGCCTGTATCATCAGCCATTGAATTCACCGAGGAGGCGGAGGAGGAGGAATGGTATGTGTGTGTAGTACATAAGAACCAAACCAGGGTCACCTTTCGTGTTTCCACCCTGTTAAACTCTCTCCAGGTAAATAAGTTGCAGTTCTCACGGTGCGTTTGCGGTCAGTCGGTCTCCGGTAGCTTGTGTTTACACTTCACCCGCCTGTCAGGCAGATATTGAGCCGCGACAGATGACAGTGACAGGCTGGGTGTTGTTAGCTGCTCGGTGATAAGAGATAAACGGGGTGACGGCGGCTGTCAGGCGCAGATAAAACGGACAATTAACGGTCTAAACTCAACAATGTGGCGGCAAGAAGCTCCACAACTGCTCGGCTGTGGATACGGTGTGAAGACCTAACGGCTGGGGGGCTAAACATGTTTACACGAGTGGATTTACTCAGCAAGAAACACCTCGACACCATCAGTTACTGACTCTGACTGACCACTGAGGAACATACTTATATCTCTTTTGCCTTTTGTTAAGCTAATATCAACACAACTCGGACAATGCGGCTTTTAATTCGCATGTCAAGGTGCTCGCATGGAGTTCACCTGTCCAAGCTGAAGCTAACGCAGCAGAGGATGTTATGGCTGCAGCACCGGCTCACTCCTTCCGCTGCCCTCCGGAGGAAGAGACAGTCAACCGGGGTCAAGTCATCCCTCCATCCGACCCTCTCCTTCCCCCTGTCCTCACCCTGTGTCTCTATCCTGCCCTGCAGTCCACTCAGAGGTCTCTCCATACTCTGCTCACACACACCGACAGTACGGACAGTCATACACACACCTGTTGCCTTTGCCAGCTCTTCAGCCGCCTCCACACCCACACCTGCCGGGTCAGTGAAGACCCAGACGGACACGGAGAGAGACCAGACACCCATCACGGTCCCCCCGCGGGAGGATGTTAAGAGGATACTACGACTCGCTCACCCTGAGAGATGGAGATTGGCAGGTGTGTATACTGAGAGTCCCCTTGCCTCAACATATCCATGACCAAAGAAGGTCTATGCATCCACAACACATCTCCAGTGATCACTGACAGCCTAGCCTTTAGGTACTTCCCTTACAAGAGAATAAAAAGGTGTCCTATTGTTAAAAAGCTTTCACTTTACTTATTATGATGTTTTTTTTTATTATAGGAAATAGTGAAAGTTAAAGCACACTGACTCAGAACTCTCAAAACTTTATTGGGCTGCCATGAAGAGGATATACTCTATACTACACACACTGTGGTCAGTCCAATGAAGGTTTTATCCACTGTGCAGATGCTCTCTTATCTTTTCCTTCCTTCACTGGATGTGATAGCCTGCGCCCCGCCTAAATTTAGAAGGGAATCTGCACGTAGCCATGTTTCCGCAGCATCATTCTCCATTACAACACCAGAGGAATACTTTGATTACAGTTGTTGTCTCCCGTGTGTGAGGAAGTGCAAAACCACAGCAGCATGAACTAAAAGTATAAGCAAAAGAGAAATGAAATTGAAAAAGAAATGAAAAAAGAATTTTTTCTAATCAGTAGCAACAGGAAGCCTCACTGTATCTTGCCTTGAGGACAGTAGCATTATTTGAACCCTCTGAGTCCCTCCCATATGATTCTTTGAAGGCTGTGACTTGAATCATACCCCGAGGTGACCTTGCTTGGAGACAGGTTCCCCAGATAAGAAACTTTCATATCAAGTCAAATCATGTCTGGTCTGTCATGTATGTCTGCTCTCGGCTGTTTGTGATGTTTATCTGGACAGCACTGTGAAAGTATTCACGCTGTGTTTTACCACATACCATGTTAAGTTGCTGTACTATATTACTAAACTACTACACATTATACTGTGTCTCATATCCCATTCTATATCACCATATATATGTTACATTGAGTCTTGCACCATAGTCTATCATACTAATAGAAACTTTGAGTACTTTGGCGGCATGGTGGTGCAGTGGTTAGCATTGTAGGCTCACAGCAAGAAGCCTCAGGGTACCCAGGGTAGGAGGTTTGAACTCCCATGTCAGCGTGGGTTTTCTCCAGATACTCCGGCTTCCTCCCATAATATCTGGTGACTCTAAATTGCCTGTAGGTGTGAATGTGAGTGTGAATGGTTGTCTGTCTCTATGTGTCAGCCCTGTGATAGTCTGGCGACCTGTCCAGGGTGTACCCTGCCTCTTGCCCAGTGTCAGCTGGCTATGTTCCATGGATAGGCTTCAGTCCCCCCATGACCTCCAACAGGATAAGTAGCTACAAAAAATGAATGAAAGAATGACCTTTGAGTACATAGACCTTTTGATTCTGCTGCCATTAAACACACCACTGTCCCTTTCTATTCTTATTTTAGTTCATGTACTCATTATTTTTCTCTGTTACTTTCTATTCTTCTCTGCACTTATTTATGTCCTTGTGTTGCTCCAACAACTGAATTTCCCTCCTGGATAACCCCTTCAGAATATAGAGTTAAAACATCCTTTCATAAATTGTAGCCATGGGTTTTGCTTTCTACAATAATTTGGTATAGATTAAGTTTTCTGTCTTTTCCTGTCTCTGCTTCAGCTGCCGTGGGCTTCCTGACTGTCTCCAGTGCAGTAACGATGTCAGCTCCCTTCTTCCTGGGTAAAGTGATTGACACCATTTACACTACTGGAGCAGACACAGAGACGATGACAGCCTCCCTGACATCATTATGTATCATGCTGACGGGAGTGTTCCTGTGTGGCGGGGCAGCCAATGCTGCCAGAGTCTACCTCATGCAGACCTCGGGTGAGACGAAGAGAGGGATCAGTACTCTATACACAATATATATAGCCAATACAAACTCACTGATGTCTATATTTATGTGTGTGTGTGTGTATATATATATATAATATATATATATTTATCCTGGTCTTCATCTTTGTATTCACTATTCAGGAAAGTATAGGAAACAATAACTTTCAATGTCTTATATTTCATTACCACTTTGATATCTGTGTTAAATATGGAGACACAGCCAGGAGATGCTTATCTTAGCTTAGCATAAATATTATAATCAGGGGAAACAGCCAGCCTGGCTCTGTCCAAAGTTAAAAAAAAAAATACTCCTACCAACACCTCGAAAGCTCACTAATTAACGTGATCTATCATGTCTGTTTAATGTGTACACAACCAGCAACCAGTTATGGCTGTTATTACTTCTTGGCAACCAGCAGCCAGACACAGGCATTTCCTGGCAACCTTACAGAGATAATAGTCCTGTCTGTGTACAGATTAAACCCGCAAGATGTTATCTGTGAGCTTCAGAGATGCACATCAGGCTTATTGTTAAACTCTGGACAAAGTCAGGCTGACTGTTTCCCCCTGTTTCCAGTCTTTGTGCTAAACTAGGCTAAGTGCCTGCCAACTCTAGCCCTTTGCTTTCTGGTTGCTCTCACCTGTAATTCCACGCCCCATTTTCATGTACAGACATGAGAGTGATATTAATATTCTTATCTAACTTTCGGTGAGAACAGGAATAACCTTATTTCCCAGAATGTTGAACCACTCCTTTACTTAATTATTGTCTTTTTTTTTCAATCAACTGATTGACTTTACAATATGCCAAATATAATGAGAAATGCCCATCATAACTTAACAGAGCCTGAAGTTGAAAAAAAATGTCATTTTATATGTGCAACTATCCACATTTGTGAAGCTGTAACCAACCACACTTTGTATTTTTATTGAATGATGGCCTGGGATGATTGATGACTTAGCAGAAATGGAGTTGATTCAGTTTTTGATGATTGACTTTTCTCTATTGTCTTCACTGATATCATTTCTCTCTCTAGGCCAACAGATTGTTCGTGATCTCCGTGCCTCTGTCTTCTCCTCCATCCTCAGACAGGAAGTGGCATTTTTTGACAAGAATAGCACCGGAGAGCTTATCAACCGCCTCTCTGCTGACGCCGCCGTGGTGGGCCGCTCCATCACTGACAACCTGTCAGACGGGCTGAGAGCCCTCGCCCAGGCAATTGCTGGTGTCAGTATGATGGTGAGTACGTCTCTCTGAGTGCTCCACTGTGGTTGGCCAGGACAGTTTTGTATGAGGAGTCAATAGGTCTCCTTTATGATATAGTAATATTGTGGAATAAAAGTGCTAGGTTAGGTTGTATTACTGATGTGTCTGAAATACTTTTAGATGTAAAGGGACAGTCCACATCAAAATCAAAATACATATATTTTCCTCTTACCTGTAGTGCTGTTTATCAATCTAGACTGCTTTGCTGAGAGGCAGAGTCTTGGAGATAAATGATTTTAGGGTGAACTGTCCTTTTAACATAATTACTGCAATATAAGGACACACTCACTGTCAGTCTGACTTTAGAAACACCACAGTGAGAGTGAGGTGTTTGCCTGTGCAGTCTTTTGTTGTTCAGTACGAGGAAGTCGTGATTTTCTTGACGTCTTTTGTTTGTGTCTTTTCTTCTGTGTTGTTGGTATGTTAGCTGCAAATTACTGTTTAAAGACTGCAGGACTGTTGGGAAACAGGTTTATATATATGCTTCCTGTCCATCCAAGGAAAAGGATAGATTGTGTTGTTTAACTGCCACACCCGCAGGTATAAGCACTGTGTGTGTGGAGGTCACTCATATACAATATTGACCAATAGGTGGTTGAACTGATAGTTACTTGCTGAGCTATTAATCTAAAGTATGCTTATCTGATATTCAGTCACTAGTCTCAGCTTTTTTGTATCTGCAAACTTCTTTCGAACAGTTACAGAAAATCATAAAACATAATGGACACTCTCAACAAACAAGTTGTTCTTAGAAGGAAGTAAAATGATTTCCTGGTGTAATGACTGTTCAAGGAAATAGGTGGAAGTAATTGCTGATCAGTAACTGATTTGGTGTGAACATTTTTTCTGTCTTCCTCCTCTACACCCTTCCTCCCACTCCTTTCTTTTGACACCTTTTATTTCTATTGACGGGTGGGGTTTTTTTTTCTTCTCTTTGTCCTCTTGTAGATCTATGTCTCCCCCAGCCTTGCAGGCTTTGTGTTGCTCATTGTTCCTCCAATGGCTGGCCTCGCTGTACTCTACGGCAGATACCTTCGGTCCATCTCCAAATCCACACAGGACGCACTTGCACAAGCCACACAGGTACAGCGCACAGAAACATGCAGATCAAAGAATAGGCTGAGACTTAGCTGCCAGGTACGGTGGAATATGAAGGAGTTAAATGGTTGGAAAAATGCGTATTAGCTTTTTGATATTTCTTTGTTTTGTAAGCACATGAGTGGTGTCACCAGATGTTCAGCAGCAGGGATCAATAAGACATTATTTGAGGATGTGGTAATTAAAAACAGGAAGTAGTGACAAAATGTAATTGCAAATTTGCAGTAGTGTTTGTGTACCCCTTAGTTTCTAATATAAATGCTGCACTGCCTGTATTAGCTTAATTAAATTCACAGATAGAGTAAATTTACAATGTTGATAATCAAGATAAAGTTGTAATAAAACAGATTGCATATGTGTGTGTAGTTGGCAGAGGAGCGCATCAGCAACATACGGACGGTCAGAGCTTTTGGTAAAGAGCTGTCAGAGGTCAACAAATACACACAGAAGACAGACCAGGTCCTCAGTCTGGCCAGGAAGGAGGCTGTACTACGAGCCGGCTTCTTTGGAGTGGTAAGTGTGTGTGTGTGCGTGTGCGTGCGTGTGTGTGTGTGTGTGTGTGTGTGTGTGTGTGTGTGTGTGTCCTACCAGTGAAGCAAACCAAACCACAGTTAGGAAATAAAACATTGCACAGAGGCTTCTGCTTTTTTGCCCCTGTATTTCAAGTTTGTTGAATCACCACAGCACCTGCAATGTCAGAACATGATGTATGTTTCACCATAAAAAAGTATACCCTTACATGGTCAGAGAGTAAAAGGTTAAGATTGTGTTGAAACAACTCACAACTTGGCTTATGGCTCTTGAACAGGTTTTTCTCTTTATGTCTCCTCTTTATATCTTTAACACTTGGGCGATATTTGCATTTTGCATATGGATGAAATTAAGCTTTAATTGTTCACCCTGATTTACGTCAGTGATGGTACACAGAATATATGAAACCCATTAGAATATAATAAGTCATCAGCACCACAGGCTACAACCTTCAGAATGACCATAAAAATTAATTAACACCTATCTAAAACTCTATAAACAAACACATAATTTTGTGGCTTTTGAATTAGATCTTGCTCTGTCTCTAAACTCTAAAGCTCTTTGAGAATCTCTCAACTGATCATTATTGAATGTATTGTCCTCTCTGTCTGTCTTCACTGTTGCATCATCAGGTATCTTGTTAGGGGCGGGAATCTCAAGACATCCCACATTTTGATTCTGATTCAGAGGGCTAAGATGTGAAGATAAAATGATTATCAATGCAGAAGAGTAGTAACAAATGGGAGCCTAGCTTAGAATGTAAACACAACGCACCTGTTAACATCCATTACGTTTCACCATCCATTTCGCTTAGCTGTCAGAATCATACAGTCCGGTCCTCAGAAACTGTCACAGGCATAGATGTATTGAGAAAACTGGAAACAGCATTAAAGGCGAAGTCCTTTTAATCCCTATGAAAGTTGCTCAGTGGCGCATTAAGCCAAAAACGTTTGACGCCCCAGGGATAAAATTACCTGAACTTCCGCATCATTGGGCCCATAGAGCAGACACACTTAAGACTTTCACCGGCTGAGCTGCTAACCTCTGGTTAGAAGGGGGTTAAAATAATTTAATCATGTGGTTCTTCTAGACTTCAGAAATGTTGTCAGACCAAATCGTTGAAATCCTGACAGTGAAACGAGTCATTTCGTGGGGGTTGTGAGGCTCACGAAATTGTATCCACTGATTTACAGAGGTCTCTTTCATGATGTAAGTCTATGGGAAAAAGTCATTTTGGGCCCAGTGGCATCACATGATGGACTGCAAGATATAATTCCTCGGTTCAGTCACTATGTCAAATTGGCTTCAGAGCCTGGTGCTGTTCCTGGGGGCTTGGTCACAGGTGATCATAATTGAAGGGTCAGTTGGGTTTTAAATGTAAGATTATTGACCTCTCTGCATTGAGAATAATATTTCAAGAGAGAATAACTATACAAATATGTTTTTCCCTCCACCCGTAATATCAGTATGTGAATGTATGTCATTTTCCTTGCGTCTCCTCCCTCTAGACTGTTTCCCTAAATTGAATATTATCAGGTAAAATAATATTCTCCACGCTCAGTAAATTGCAGTTCAGAAACCAAAAGAGAGGGTCCAGTTAGCTTAAACATTAGCCTGTCACATGGGCTGTATAACCAGTGATGCCAGATGTAGGAGTAATCAAATAACTGTGTGTGTGTGTGTGTGTGTGTGTGTGTGTGTGTGTGTGTGTGTATGCGCACGCGCCAGACTGGTCTCAGTGGTAACATCATGATCCTGTCAGTGCTGTACAAAGGAGGCCTCCTGATGGCCAGCCAGCACATGACCGTGGGAGAGCTCTCATCGTTCCTCATGTACACTTTCTGGGTGGGCATCAGTGTTGCAGGTAAGACACCAACATGTGCACATGTACTCTATTATTATGTGAATCTCCTGTACTGTATTGTTTACGTCAGTATGGTGTTTGTGTGTGGTGACTTCTGTTTGATGTGTAGGTCTGAGTTCATTCTACTCTGAGCTGATGAAGGGTCTTGGAGCAGGAGGCAGACTGTGGGAGCTGCTGGACAGGAAGCCAGAGTTTCCTCTAAATGGTCAGTACACACACACACACACAAACACACAAACACACAAAGGAGAGTATTACTCCACTGCATCAATGAGTTTTTTATATGTCCTGAAAACTATCTAAAACTAAGTGTTTCAGAATTGTTAAAAAGATTGTCTTTATAGTCTCAGCCTTCTCTCTGTGTAACTAGATGTATATTCACTGTTGGACATTTTATCTCTAACTATATACAGTATAACAGGTTTCAAAGACTCGCTGCTTGCTCTGTCATTGCAAAACAGGTTAACAGGGGTAAAACAGAGGTATTTTTGCCCAAGTAGTTAATAAACTATGTGTACAATTTACATTTTAAGATGTAGTCAAATAATCTAGCACTGTTTTTGCTTTACTCCCTTGATCATTTATTTTATTTTATTTTTCCTCATATACTGTGTTAAACCACTCGAGCAAGTTAAAGGTGTGCTCTGCAGGAATTGTTGGATAGTGAAAGTAAAAGCCAACCCCAGCTGTGCTCGCTTGGCATTTTGTCTCACTATATTTGCATTTGTTTTGGCGCTTTGTCTGTCATTTTCATAGCGCCCTCTTTGATGCGCACCGCTTACAGTCTGGAATCTGGTCACTTACTTCACCTGCGCACTGTGCCCAGGAATGTCCCAAACAAAACAAAGTAGGATAAGAAGCAAAGACAACAGGAAAAACAGACAGAAGACAGTGTCTCACACACTTCTAGTGGGTCATGACCTGCAGTTACCGCTTATAGCCATAGGTGTTGCCAAAGAGACTGAAATGGAGATTGTAACTTTAATAATGGTTTTATCTTTGTATCCCTCCTCCTCTGCTCCTCCACAGAAGGTCTCATGCTTCCTTCAGAACAGCTGAAGGGTCGGTTGGAGTTCTCTGATGTCTCCTTTGCCTATCCGGCCCGTCATGAGGCTCCTATTTTCCAGAACCTCAATCTATTGGTTCCAGCTGGCACCATCATGGCTGTGGTGGGACCCAGCGGCTCTGGAAAATCAACCTTGGTCTCACTGCTGCTCAGGCTGTACAACTGTGACGCTGGTAAGAGAACGATTGTTCTGTTCTGACAGTTTCAAAAATCTGTGATGACAAACGTAGCAACACAAGCCTCCGTCAGATGGCTGTTTAACCTTTGAGAATGATCTTGTTTCTCCAGGTATCATCACTATAGATGGTCATG
The DNA here is from genome assembly GCF_011397635.1 of Epinephelus fuscoguttatus. Lineage (NCBI taxonomy): Eukaryota > Metazoa > Chordata > Actinopteri > Perciformes > Serranidae > Epinephelus > Epinephelus fuscoguttatus. Next base: position 25,501,091 of record NC_064753.1, on the reverse strand, counting down.
ACATCAAAGATCTGAATCCCTATTGGCTCAGGAGTCACATTGGGACTGTCAGCCAGGTAATAAATTATTCTCTAACTCATTTGTTTTCCTGTAAAGCTCACAGCACACACATCATCTGTACATAGCCAAAAAACATTGAGAGCCTTGAGAAGATTGACGATTGATTGAATATTGTTTTTCTCACATTTGTCATCTCCTCTTCCCGCCTCTCTCCCAGGAGCCTGTGCTGTTTTCTTGCTCCATCAGAGAAAACATTGCGTACGGTGCAGTGGACCCAGACGCTGTGACCACAGAGGACATCTACAGGGCAGCCAGATTAGCCAACGCCTTTAATTTCATCCAGTCTTTTCCTAAGGGCTTTGACACTGTAGTGGGGGAGAAAGGAGTGCTGTTGTCAGGTGAGAAGCAGAGCTAGAGACACAACAGGGTCATCATCACAACATCCACTGCACTGTTAATCTCTGCAAACACATATCTGCGCGTATGCACAGCTGATGGGTTCTGATATTGCTGCTCTGTTGATGCATGAAAGCAGTCAGCAGGGTCGATGATACTGAGATAGATATTTGTTCTATAGATAAGAAAACTTTATTGTTCATTACATTGCATGAAATGGAAATTTGCCTTTGCCATTCTGGCAACACTGTAAAAACAGACAGGGGTCAGTTGAGGTAGTTCGGGGATCTGATCAGGATGCCTCCTGGGCACCTCCCGTTAGAGGTGTTCGGGGCACGTCCCACTGGTAGGAGGAGCTGGAAAGTGTTGCTTGGGAGAGGGATGTCTGGGGTGCTTTGCTTGGCCTGCTGCCCCCACGACCCAGCCTTGGATAAGCGGATGAAAATGGATGGATGGATTAAAAAAAACAAACTTTTTGATTTACATTTCAGAAAAACGACACTGCTTAAAGTTTCCAAGTCTTTCTAACTCTGACTCTTTCACAAGTATTTGTGTTTAGTGTGTATTCATATCTTGTCACACAGTAGAATTATGGCCAATTATTATTTTTTATTTACTTTATGAAATGCTTTATTACTCTATTAAAGGGATACTTTGGCTCTTGGGCTGTTGCTCAAACTACAGATTGTACCTCTGCATTTTCATATGCCCGCCACTGCAGACACATAGAATGTAGAAGTGAATTGAGAAAGCCCCCCTCAATTTAAAACAAGGTTCTGCAACTGCACTGCCTATTTCTCGTCTAAAATGTCTTCAGAGACATATTTTAGTGCACTGTTTGGTTGTAGTGCGAGAATTTGTGAACAGGAAATGGATCCTGTTTCCTGTATTGTAGTAACAGAGGCTTAAAATACTGAGATCAAATGGTAAAACTAAGCAGTGCTGATGAATTATGAAACATGATTCTGTTACTGCGTTGCCTGTTTCTTGCCTCAAATGTTTTCAGATTTTCAGAAACACATTTTAGCTTACTGTTTAACTGTGCCTCAAGATTGTTTGTTACCAGTCTGTCACCATATTGTTTCCTGTGTCAAAATAGACAAGCTTGCTTTACATCATCCACCAGCGGGAGCGTTTATTGGTTTGGTGTGGCATAGTGCATTCTGGTAGTTGTAGGTTTTCTACCTCTTGAGCAACAAGCGAACGCCACAGTCCTTTACCTCTGTTTACTGTGGTCATGTAGCACCAATTTCAAGAGTTTTGCACCTTTCTACTGCATAGACAGCCCAGTTTTATGAAAAGACCATTTTTCCAGCAGTGAAATACTTCTTTAACTATCATGGCTCCATGTATACAGTACATATAAGGCATATTTAGATGCAGCCTTTATGTGTATACATGGTTAACTTGTGTGTTTGTTTCTCAGGTGGTCAGAAGCAGAGGATAGCCATAGCCAGAGCTCTGCTCAAGGTGAGTACAGCAACATGGTTGTTCGTTTTACTGTTCATCCACAGCAGAAGAAAGCACAACTCTGATCATATCTGCTATCTGCAGATAACATTTGTTCACATTGAATCAGAATCAACACTCAAATCTGTGCTTTCCTTTTTTTCTGTGAATTCTTATAAAACTATTTGTGTTTTCTCTCCACAGAATCCTAAAATCCTGCTATTAGATGAGGCAACCAGGTGAGAAAGACTAAAGAAATGTTTCAATCACCAAACCACTTTACTTTTACTATATTTTTCTGTCTGCTTTTATTTACTCTGCTCAGCACTGTAGATATCTATGAACACTATAATAATAATGACTTCAGAAACTGTTTTTATTGTGCTGGTTTAAGACTGTTTTGTTAAATGAAACCCTAAACAACCATCTTTCCTCAGTGCATTGGATGCTGAGAATGAGTTCCTGGTCCAGGAGGCCTTGGAGCGTCTGATGGAAGGTAGATCTGTCTGTCTTTTTTGTCTCTCTCTCTCAAATTGTATTCATGCCAGAATAAAGCTTCAGCACTGCTTCTCCTAGTGCACTGATGCCACCTCTGTTTCTCTTGACTCATGATTTCCTGCTGCTCTCACCCAAACAACAGGAAGGACAGTCGTGATCATCGCTCACCGTCTCTCCACCATCCAGAACGCTCACGCTGTTGCTGTACTGGACCAGCGGCATATAGCAGAGTGTGGCCAGCACACAGAGCTGCTAGGCAACAGGCAGGGACTGTTCAGAAAACTGATGGAGAAACAGGCGTTTCTACAAGATGAACAGCAACGAGCACTTCGCTGAGAGGACAGGGAGTACAGACGAGTGGACGAGGTAGAGGTGAGGTCAATCCCTTGGAATAAAGTGGCTTTGCTTCAGAAGGGGTGGGGCAGTGGGAAAAATAGGTATTGCCTGGAATGAACAAGGATGGATAAAACTAAAGGAAAGCAGATCTTTCCACAGGACAACAGATGAACACTAGAAAAAGAGGAGAATGGAAAACCCACCGAGAAACATTGAAGGGTTTTTCTTAAATGCTGCGACTGTCTATTCACTGCTGAACTGACTATTTAGCTCCACATGAGGAGCTGTTTGAAAAGGAAACAAACAGGGTAATCTGCCGTGAAGACCCAAGAACTGAAACAAGGATCAGGTTCTTAGAGATGCTTTATTTTGAAAATATCTAACTAATATCTGCACTGAAAGACGAGGTCTGAAAGAGGATGAAAAGGAGACACGATGAAGACAGACACTCCTCACACAGCAACATGTCATTTTTTAAAATCACTGTTACTACCATAGTTTTCGAGGAAAGCCTAAATCCTGTTTAAAAATAGTTCAGGCGTACCTGAGACATGTGCAGAATGTAAATGTAACCATATGCATCTGGTACAAATGACTTTCACTCTCTGCTGTGGGTCACTATTGTCTGTTATCACTTCATGATTTTCATAAGCAAACCAAAAACAGTCCAGTACCGTGTATACACAACTGCTAAATGTGTATTTGTGACATATTGTTTATATTTAAAACTTGAAGCCCACATGCAGAGTATTTACAGACATTATTTAAAGGAAGCAGCTATTTGTGTTGTAGTAAAGCAGGACTGGACACTATGAGGACATGAATTAAAGTCCAGGTAAAGTAAAATCAGAGAGTTCTTTCTTAACACATGAAACATGTTAGAAAGGACTTGTTGAAAACGTGAAAAGACTTGAGAACTGTGCAGTGCTCTGTTGTTGAGTTAGACAGTTAAAAAACTGTTTCTCATCATTCTGTGTCCAGGATTTTTTTTAACATAACCTCTCCCCTCACCATATAAAAACTAATGTGTAGCATCAGTGTTGTTTTGTTCCTCCCTGTGAGTGAGCGGTGAGTTTGCTACGTTCAGCAATCTCTCTTGGCTCCTTCAGTCTAATAAACACATGAATAACTATCTTTGTTATATGCTACTATCATATAAAAACAAGCAAACTCACCAACATACCTCTCAGTCTTTCAACCGCAATCAGCTACCCAGCCTGCTGGTGGTTAACGCTCACTGCTGTGGTGGTGTTCTTTGTGCTAATGTTAGCTGCTGAATGAGCTGAATGAGAGCAGCTTCACAGCAGACGCACCCACGGCGTCACAGCTTTTCACATTTTTTAAACCTTATTTCATATTCTTGCCATTTTTTTCATCAGTAGAAAACACACTTTTCTGTGATGAGACAAACTCAGAACACATATTTAGTTTTTCTTTACCCAGACTTTAATTTCTGCACATTTGCCATGAAAAATATTAGTGATTGTTTCTTTCACAAGGACTTGGTCTCAGTTAATCGTATTTACATTGGGATGGGTTTACCAGTATGTTTAGATTGAGTGGGATTTCCTCACTTTAGATTTAAGTGACTGCCCTGAAACTGCTAAACCTTTCCATGGTTACATGTCAAACACAGTAACTGTGCACTTGGGAGGGTTGAGTGAGGCGAGCTGAACAGCCTCTTCTCTGTAAGATGTTCTGCTGCTCTCTGGGAGGCACGAAAAGGGAGACATGTCATTAAAGTCAGAGGTGGTCTGTGTGTCATGATCACATCTCTCTTAGCAAGTATCTCATTGTCTAAAATCCCTAATCCCTTCATCTTTTATCTTGTCTTGTAATCTCAGTCACTTTTCTTGGTCTAATCTATAAATGGTGGAAAAACAGAAAATCAGAAACTAACATTATGTCATACACATTTCTGACTGAACACTGTTGACCACTGTGTCTCTCTGTCTCTTCCATAACTGAACAGGATGTGCACTTGGCTGACATTAAATTCTGTGTAAACCGCTCTAAAAGCCACAGCGCTCATGTTAAAGGGCCTGGCTAAGAAGGAATGATTCTCCTCAGTAAATATTTGCATGGTAAATGTCCACTTCACTGCTCAGGGGGAGTCTGTTGGACTGGAGTGTTACATGAGACATGCAAATGGTCTCAGTTTGAATACCCTACAGCTCTAAAGGGACTGCAGATTGGACTGTTTCTAGAATTGCTTGTGAGAAACAACTAGATGTCTGATGAGAAGCTTTAATTGATTTACAGCAAATGATCACATATTATATAAATGTGTTTTTCTGATGTTCATGTCCCCTAAAATGTCTGACCTTGACTGTACTGACCTGTATCTGTTTTGTCACTAGAGGGGTGTTTTCACATTCCTCTACTGAAGCAGGCAGTGTTGATGCATTTCCGTAAAATCCAACCCACTTGCCAGATAAAATGTTGTAGGGATGCACGATAATATCAGCACATCATTAGTATTGGCTGATATTGGCTTCAAAATGAAATATTGGAATGGGCCAGAATGCCAATTTCTGTCAATACGACAAACCAGTTTTTTTCTTTCTTAAACCACCACAAAGGAAAAGAACAGGCTGTGAATGATTATTATCCTTAGAGCTTTTCAAATTTTAAAGGAAAGTTTAAAGACAATGAAATAATAGTACTAAACAGTGCAAACACAAATACATGGTCTTAACATGGACATAAGTAGGCCTACATAAATGAAAGTACATACAATAATAATAAAGATAAAGTGGGGTTCAGTCATACAGATAGAGAGGTATGTTCAGTCAGAGGATTCGGGGAAGAAAGTTGTGTAATTTTTAGTGGCAAAAAAGTAGCTGGAAATGTGGCAGCAGGTCATGAAAAACTACTTTTTTGTTTGTTGGTTTCGAACAATTGTTTGCAGCCTGGTATCCACCACTCCCTCTATTTCCTGACGACAAAGTCAGCTCATATACATGGAATCATCATCATGTCACATAGAAACATTGATGTGATTCGTATGAAATTTACAAATGTAATGTATCTGTGGTTTTTGCAGAAACCGATTATGCCAAAATTTTCTTCTGGCGGCTGAGCATCTAAGATGTGAGATTCAAATGACGCTAGGCAACCTAGATTAACTATGTCAGTAATACAAAATGCTTGAACAGTAACCTGGAACCCTCAGAGCAGACCTATCAGTACAGAGAGCCAGAGTTAACTTTATATGTGGTCAGACCATGTTTTACGAAATATTAATCACAGCAAAATATTTTTACATAATTTAAAAACTTGTCTGGAGGGAAACTTTAAGTCAGTCTCTATTCATAAGTATATTTCCTATATTTTCATTGTCTATTTCTAAAACAAAAGTCAGACATTATGTTGCAGGAGTTTTTCTTTCACATGAATTAGATTTGAATATTGCACCAGTTTTATATAAAAACATTATCAACACAATATTTTCCTACAATATTTTTTTCTCTTACCATTTGACTCAGATGAAGAGACTGCAAACCTGTGTGCATTGCTCTGAATGTTCATGCTAGATTTTTTGTTTTTATGGTTTTTTTGGGTATGTTTTTTATGAGTTAGAAACGTGAATTATTGTGAACGTAACTTTCTTTCATGGTTTGACGGCAGTGATGCGCAGAGACTCTAAAAACTGGACATTTAAACAAATCAGTCTTGATAATATTTAAACAAGGAATATATTAAAACAGCATTGATCACTGATGACTGACCACATGAAAGCCTTGTAATGTTGTCTGTGTCTGGTTTTATAAATATAGAGGTTTTATATATTTATTACAGTGTGTAGACTGTGCGGCAGCAACATGTGAGCTCTGTTCTCTGTCTCAGTTACTTAACTTTAATTAAGATAACTTAGTTAAGAAAGTTTCCATGTGCTTTGTTTTCTTTTGTGATGATTTTAATGTTGTGTCTTAAAGGTAGCAACAGATTTTAATTTCCTCACAGCCCGTTAGTTATCATCTCAAATTGAAACCTTTATTTTAATGTCACACCATGAACATTGTCTCTGAACATCACATGTCCAGACTTGTGTCCTGTGGAAGTACATTTTTAAAATCACCAAACTCCACCTATTCACATTAAATCGAAAGAATTCGTGTTTTGTTAAAAATCACCTCAACACTCACTCCGTAAAAAGTGAAAGTTTCCCAGTTAATGACAGATCCATGTCTAATAACAAATCACAGAAGACCACCGAGAGGTTCTTCTCTTTTTTTAAACTTTGTATAAGTTATAAAAATCATGATCTAAATGATGTATGATAGATTTTTAATTATTTTTGTGTTTGGTAAAGTATTCCATGTAAAGGTAAATAAAGTGAGATATTGATAGTTTTTATTTGTGGGAAGATTGCTTTTATTATGCTGATATTTTTTTTGTAAAAAAAGTAGCAGAGGACTGAAGATATTTACACCATAAATTGGTACAAAAAAATCACTAGAATGCAGGAAATTAAGTGCTAATGCTCAAACTCTTCCAGCAGAGAACCCCCAAATCTCTCCATTTGATATGTTTCTTCCCATTGTTGAATTTAAACCTACACCCTTCTTTGTTTAAGTTGTTTTGTGTACGTTTTGGTATGTTTAGGCTCGTACTGTGTACACTTTTATTAAACTGGAACATATTTAAATAGCTTCAAAATGTGAATTTTTGTTTTGTTTGTTTTTAATAAGTGAAGATAACATTTTATTACATTGCTTTAAGGGATTAGGTAGACCCATATAATATTATATGTCTTAAATACAGTGGTCATATTAGCACCCTTTAATCACCATTCCTCTACTGAGCCACTAAAATTGATGAGAAGAGGAGGCAACCTTACACCTCATCATTTGCTTTATCAGTGTAGATTATATTTAATAGCTTGTAACGGATCACATTTTCTCATTCAACTTAACATGCTGACATTTCTCATAGTATACTTGTATGATTGTGTCTGGTGTGTTTCCATGCAGTGTGTCAGACTGTCACTAGGTGGTGCTTTTGCCTCATACTTTGACCTACAGGGGGCGTAAGAGGAGTGTTCGCTGCTCACTTGGTGGGATCAATGTTCATTCAATCCATCATACTAAAATAAAACTTCTTGGTAATGATATGAGCAATGTGTATTCAGCTGCTGAAAGGTTGTGTTGACAGCGCGGTAAGCTTCTCGTACAAATAGACTCTGCACATTGTCTTATCTGCCCGCACACAGACCGGTCCTGGCAACACAGTAAATTATGGCAATCAGTTGATTTATTCTCCTTCTGAGTGCTTGTTGCTCTTGTGGGGCAGATTAAGAGTCTATCAAGATACATTGATTGCGTCAATCAGCCTTTTTAGAATCAGGCTCAGCCGTTGTGTGATAGAGAGGGATTTCTAAACAGCACAGGCACAAGAGGCAAAGACATGCTGTAAAAGACCAATGAAAATAAAACTGAAATATCTTGGAAATCATGCTCTTCTTATGCTCAGAATGAGTGGGTGTTCATTCATGACCTTTGGTGACAGTATGATAAAGATCATCTAAGTTTAAAGACTTTAAACCTCAGCTTTATTCTCACCATGTTCCTGCCCTGCAGAGGACGTCTCAGCTGGCTCATGCAGCTCACCAGGTGTTGCTCAGCCCTGCATGGGTTTCCAATTCCAGCTCCATGTGCTGCAGCTCCGCTTGCTTTTCTCTGTATCTACTCCAGAGCTATTTGAGGAACTACAGGAACTGAGAGGCTCTGACCCTTTACGGCCTTACGCAACTAAATGATATGATAATCTGTTTGCCTTATTTGTTCATAAGAGAGGAAAGTAAATATCAAAATAATTCACACATTTAGAAAAAAAGATACGCTTTTTAAGCTCCTGCAGCATTCGGTGAAGCTCAACCATGCCATACCTCTGTGGTTGGTAGGAGCATGCAGAGATTTACTGGTGGAGAGAGTCTTTGGTCTCAGGAAGCAGATTTAAAATTATTTTAAAGGAATACTTCACAGACAGAATGACCATTTGTAAATCCAGTAGTCATGCTATGTTACCTTGAGTTCACTAACCTTAGCACTGGAGTCTGGCTTTGAAGAGAGCATTGATAAGTTTCACTTTCAGTTCAGATTTAAACTGTAATGTTTTAGCAAAAATGAATGTGTTTGGGAAGTATTGGGGACTCGAATGGATAAATGAGACTTGAATTATACTGCACAAGTTGTTTAAGAGTTTGTAAATATGATTTTATATAGGGCAAAACATATTGTCAAACATGGCCCCCAATCCGTAAAGCCATGCGTGATAAAGTTGTCTTCACAAATTCAAGGAAATACGGCATGACTAATGATTTACAAACGGTCGTTTGGTGGGTGAAATATTGCTGTAAGTGAAACCAATTGTTAGTATGAGACATCCCACCACTATAAAACAAGGTGCACTTCACAGGCACAGTTGCATCTTTTTTTTTAATATCACTTAAAAGAGAAAGAAATTTGCTCAAAACTCTCACTGATCAGGCGTGTTGCTCCCAGTTCTGCCTCTGTGGTGAAATACTGCCCACTTCTTCAGGAATTAAATGCCTTGTAGCACAAATTACATTAAAATGTCTCGTTAGCCTGAGGAGACGTCTGGATTATCTTTGGGCAGGTTTCAAGAGAGGATCAGGAGTCTTGTTTACCCTTGCCAGGAGCATTAGAAAGCAGCGTTAGAAAGCAGTGCGTACTCAGCAAGGAGCTGATTTGTGCAGCACGTCACTAACACATGAGGCTAAACAGGAACAGGAACGTGTCGGACAATTTGTACTGCTTATTAAAGGAATACTTCACCCACAAAATAACCATTTGTATGTTAGTTAGTGAGGCTGTGTTACCTTGAATTAGTGAAGAAAATTTTGTTTTTCTCACATGCCTCCACAAAACTGCACATATTCACTTATTAGGGTATATATACCCTGATGAAGACTCTTGTTGGCTTATCCATGAATCAATAAAGGATCTTTAACTACAGTCAAAGCGCCTTGGATGCAATTTAGGACTGCCTGCCTGTACCATAGTGAGGTGGCCAGTCGTTGTTGTTTTATCTTTATGTAATTATTCGCCCTATTCTTGAAGAGCACCTGTTTTGATTTTTTTACAATTAACTACATAGGGGCTTAACCCAGTGCAACACTTCGTATTTTTTCCTCAATATTAATTTATTGATTGATTAGGGACCATGTTTAAAAGCAAAGTTATATTGAAAAATACAGTTTCAAGCACTCACACAACTTGTGCCGTATAATCCAAGTCTTATTATGCAGTCGTATGCTCAATGCTTCCTGAAAACATTCATTTTCACAAAAAAATTTAGTGCTGGAGTCTGGTTTCACTTTTAGTTAAATTTTAAATTGTAATTTTTAAGATAAAATGCATGTTTTTGGGAATTAATGAGCATATTACTGGATAAAGACGACAGCTGAGACTTGGATTATACTGCACAAGTTGTGTGAGAGTTTTTAAATGACTGCTTTTCTGTAGTTTTGCCATTGTTAAACGTGGTTCCCAATCAATCCATGGATCACTATGACCCCTGTTTTCCATGGAGGCAGGCCAGAAAATCAAAATTTTCATTTCAAATTTAGGCTAACACAGCATGACTAACTGATATACAAATGGTCATTCTGTGGGTGAAGTATTCCTTTAAGAATATATCCACATTTTTACATGCTGGTCTTAAAACAAAAACTGTTTGAATGTGGATAAGAATATTGTTTTAAGACAACACTGGAAAAAGAAACTATCCTTAAAATACCTTTACCTGTCCTTTAACAATATCCTCAGTATCCTTTCTTCACTGTAACACCTGAGATAGAAAACTTATCTCCAACAAGCCTCCTGCCTGTTCTCTACATGCACCACGGTAGCCTCGGTCAGTGAGCACACTGCCACACTTAAAAAGGTAGGACATTTGTGTACAGCATGTGTATTGGTTCCAGCGATTGAATGCCGAGGCTTGTGCTATTCTTACACTTTCTCTGTCACTCTGACCCTCTGTGCTCTCATGAGAGAGACACAGAGTGTTGACTGGAATAAAAATCGAACTGAGTAGGTAGCAAAGGTAGATGACTGAGCATGCTCTAAAAAAACACATCCATTTGTCTCCACCTGTCCACTTCTCCGCCTTTTATTTTACTAAAATAACCACTGTGCGACTTAAAAATATATATATAAAAAATACTTTACTTCTAAAAAAAAAATAAAATAAATAACTTTAAAAAAAAATCTCCCCTTCAGTCCAAAGTCTCTCCTTCAGCTGGCTGGGTGTCATTTCTTCTGACAAACTGAACTCATTTTTCCTGCCACCTGCTGCACATGCCCTTTCACCTCCCTCTCTCTCCTCCCCTTACCCTAGTAGACTTTCCAGGAGCCTCCCTGGACTCTCCTCCTCCTCGGCCCCTCTGACCTCCCCTCCCCTCCTCCCTCCCCTCTGCCGCTTGCTCCCTGACAACTGTCAGCCCCTTTACATTTTAGGCGTTACGCAGGCCCTCGTATCCAAAACGGCTCACAACAAGTACATAAAAGTAGCTCTACCTTGCTCTCTGCAGCCCCTCCACTCCCGGACCCCCTCCCACAACACACATGCACACCTTCAGGCACAAAAACAACATTCTCTGAAAACTTGCAGGGCCAATTAAGGCAACTTACTGCCCAACTAATAATGCCTGATTAAAAGCATAGACAGCATAAAGATTCAACTTTCTTTGCTTATCTTTAACTTTTCTTTTCCTCTTGTCCCTGTGCACAAATTTTTGTTTACACTCTATGTCGTATCCGACCACATGCAGTCCATACTCTAGCTTGCTGTTGCTGCTATAATGAGAATCAGGTCATAAAAGGTTGCATGTTAACATGTCTCTGCTCCCACATAAATCCAGATTAAGATTATGATATGAGAGCTCAATGATTAGCTGTGTGTACCTACAATTTACCCATTATTTCTTTAAGTGCCTCCCACCTTGCAGAAATGCAAAAATCTACATTTTCCAACATCTCTTGATATGTATATGAAGTTTCACAGATGCTAATTCACTTTGATTTTATCTCACTTAATATTTGGTGTCAATACATGGCAACATGGCAAGAAATCCCCACTTGTTTTAATGTGTCAGAGTCTCTAATTCTCATGGCAGAATGGGTCTCTCTCCTCTCTGCTCCCCTAAATGACCAAATTAACTCTCATCTCTGTCTTTTTCTTTACACCGCTCTGTTCCTCTGTCATTCCTCGCTTCCTTTAAGTTTATTATAAGCTCCTTCGCACCTCCTCTACACTCCTTCTGGTGTCTCATGCCACAACACACACACACACACAAACATATATGTGCATGCATGTACACACACTCCATTTCTCACTCCCACATGCACACTTGCACACGTGCACTACCTCCCCTCCTCCGTTAGAGTTATAATTAATCCAACTGCTCCAGTGACAGAGCAGAGTAGGCCCTACAGATAGAGTTTCAGCTGTTGGCTGTTTCAGGGGTTCTCTCCTTATTTATTCAATAAGACTGAGGCAGACATGTGTGAATGTCAGGCCATGTGGTCTGCAGAATGACACATTATGAATTTCACTAATTGTTAAAGATTTCTAATGGGGGTGCACTTGTAGCATAATTAAGAAAAGTGACTCCAGTTTGCAGTCTCTTGATGTGAGGAACAGATTTTCTGTGCACACTCAGCAATAATCGTAGTGATTTTTTCATAACGTAAATTCCTACAAGGCTGAAGCATGAGACAAATACATGTACATGTATATAGATGGAAAAGGGCCCTAAGTTTTCGAGTCATGGCTCCACATTGGGCTCATGCAGGATTGATCAGGCTGCATCATTTACTATAATCAATAATAAACAGGCTACTGAAAATGTTATTAAATGTCATGACTGGTATGATGAAGTAGGGCATAACTGTTCACACCAACTGTTCCTCCTCAGCTTTTATCAGATTATTTTGTGCTATCTTATATTGATCACCAGGGTGTGTATTGGAGTCTTAATTGGCACTTTGAGGCTGCAGAACAGTTTCTGGTTGACCTGTCAGTCAGTCGTTAGGGCCCTGGCTCTCACTGTGGGCTAAATCTGTTCAGATGAGGGCAGCATTTTCCCGTTTTAAGGCTGGATGAGGCCTACTAGCAGCAAATCTATAACCCTGGTTGGTAGCAACTGGCGTCTCCCCTAGAAAACCCCCACTGAACTGCAAGCTCCTTATACGGCCCTCGAGGTGGGACCGCGAGGCTCGATGGGAGGTCAAAGCGACAGTTCCATATATGGCGCGCGCTCTCTCCACGTCGGGGGCGCGCAGCGTCAGTCCGGACCCTCTCCTCAAACCCAATGGATGGGCCCCCCACCTTCCCCTGCGCGGGGCGCGCCTCCTTGCACCCCCCACCCACTCCGCACCCTCGGCCTGTCAGCATCCTAATATGGCAGAGGGCCGGGATGGGGGCCAGTTGTAAGGTTTGTGAATGGTGGAGGTTGGGTATATAAGGTGGACAGGCAGCAGTGAGGATTGTAGCTGGTTCAGCAACAGCACTGGTTGGGTCTTTCTCTCCGAGCCGCAGACACTCACCTAAGGTAAGACCCTGCTAGGACTCCTGAAGCCTCACACCCAGGTTGGGACACCAGACTAGGCCTTACCCAGAGCAACACTGGAGCATCTACTGGAGCAGAAGTTAGACAGGACTCCCAGGGACAGGACGCCTAGGAGCAGATACTGCTGGAGGCAACATGTGCATCTCCACTGGAGGATAGGCTAGGCTGTAGGAGAGGCCTGAAGCTGAAGGAGAGGAGAAAGATTTGTAAATAGTTGTTAACAAGAAGCTGAGAGAAATCAGTGCTGGACAGGAGAAGCTCTTATCCGAAATTTAATGTTTGGAGATTATGGATAGATAAATTGACAAAGTGTTTGAGTTCAGCATCTGCATAAGTGTAACACTTTTTTCCCGAAAAGGTGCCGATGCAGCAAACCTTCAGCTCAGTTAAATAGAATATTTTTTACCTGAGACAGGTGATAATGACACAGAGAGAATGGGAGAGATTTACCTGAATTTTAGCACAAGTTGGGTTTTTTATTTTGCGTCAGGCAAATTTAGAATAATATCGATATAGAGAACAGATCATCAGCCGAGATTCATCTAATTCAGATACAAATCTGAAGGAAAAAATAGCGTAGATCCAGATTGTTCACTTTAATGTAATTTTAAACGCCATGCGTAATGGCCCGCTGTCAGTGCGCCATGGATGCGTTTAGCTCAAAGCATGGGCCTGACCATATCAATGCTCCAGTAAATGTTACAGTTATTTTTCTAGTATATTATTTTTACTTTTTACAATTAAGACACCTGGTGTGAGCTTGCAGGAAAGAAAACCAAAGTTTTAGCTTAATTGAGATTCATTTTCTCCACAAAATTTGTATCGCCATGTGGATTTGATTTAGTGGGCTGAGCTCTTTCTCTCCTCCTCCTCTCTTACAGAAGCCAACATGTGTGACGACGACGAGACTACCGCCCTTGTGTGCGACAACGGCTCCGGCCTTGTGAAGGCTGGCTTCGCCGGAGACGATGCCCCCAGGGCCGTGTTCCCCTCCATCGTTGGCCGCCCCCGTCACCAGGTAAACAGCGGAGGAAATCTCCATACAATAATAGGACAGACTACTGATGGCAGGTCATGAAAACAATAATAATAGTAATAATAATAAAAATAATAATAATAATGATAATAGTACAATTATTGTAATAAAAACATCTCAGACAAATCATCCAATATAGACAAATACAATTCGGCTTAGGCTATACTAATTTTATTAAAATAATAAATTCAGGCAGTTGAACACTCTTTGGCAGGAGACTCCTACTGGAGTGAAAAAACATATTGAGCTGATTTTTTTTTTATATTCTAGTGTTGTAATTTGGTGGTTTTGTGCAGTTAGAAACTGTTAGTTGATAACAGCGTGGCACTGAGTACCATGAGCCATGTAAATTTGACTCCTCTTACCACCAGCAATGTGGCCTTTGACTCTTTCAGACTAAATTCGTCACAGATGAACTGACAGACACACAATTGATCTCTGTCTGTCTCTGTGACCCACGCTGTTATTTGGCACATCCACGAAATGACCAACGTTCCTTTTGCATCACACAGTAAAGACTTTAATCTGGCCAGAAGAAGGTCATACCTCTGTTTGGAGTATTTGACGTAACCTTTCCATTACCTTGCCCTCTCCTCCCCCTTCAGGGTGTCATGGTCGGTATGGGTCAGAAGGACTCCTACGTCGGCGACGAGGCCCAGAGCAAGAGAGGTATCCTGACTCTGAAGTACCCCATCGAGCACGGCATCATCACCAACTGGGACGACATGGAGAAGATCTGGCATCACACCTTCTACAATGAGCTGAGAGTTGCCCCCGAGGAGCACCCCACCCTGCTCACTGAGGCTCCCCTGAACCCCAAGGCCAACAGAGAGAAGATGACCCAGATCATGTTTGAGACCTTCAACGTCCCCGCCATGTATGTGGCCATCCAGGCTGTGCTGTCCCTGTACGCTTCCGGCCGTACCACTGGTAAGACTGACAGCAACAGCTCCCTAAACATACACCATACAAAGAGACAAAGACATTCTACTGTAGTATTTAATGTAATTGGCAAATATAAATGGTAGAATTATGCAACAATAATAAGCAACACATAATATTAACTGAGCTATTAAACGCCAATTCACCTTTGCGCCCATTTTACGCACGACTTTTACGCACAGTCTGCCAGCATTTCTGGGATTGTTTATGCTCTTTCATGGCACCTATGACATACACATTCTGTGTATTTGTAAATCCACCTTCATTCACCCACTTTAGCCACAGATTTACGCACAAAACTGAAATGTCTGAGTACTTTTTGTCCCCTGGACTTAACTAAACTCTCGCCTTGCCTCACTTTAGGTATTGTGCTGGATGCTGGTGATGGTGTGACCCACAACGTCCCAGTCTATGAGGGTTACGCCCTGCCCCACGCTATCATGCGTCTGGACCTGGCTGGTCGTGATCTGACCGACTACCTGATGAAGATCCTGACTGAGCGTGGCTACTCTTTCGTGACCACTGGTGAGGAACTCAGCCTACTCCAACAATAAAGCACCTGAGAGGAAGAAGCACCTAGACCAGCTTTAGGACAGACATAAAGACAACATTGATTCTAAAATATTATGCTAAGTTTATATTTTTATTTTAGAGGCAGATTTGGAATAGTTTGGTAAACATAAGAAAACAGCAACCTGACCTACAAAAACAAAGAATACTATTTTAAATTATTAATATGTATATACATGCACAGTGAAATTTGGATGTAGCGGTGTGTTCAAGAAAAACAAACATTAATCTTTCAGCTTCAGACATTTCTGTAACTTTCGTAGCTCAGCTCATTTATTAGTCTGCCATTACGCACACGGTGTCTGTGATCTCCGCTGTTTGACACTGAGCAAAATCTCATCAACTTGTCTCCCTACAGCTGAGCGTGAGATCGTGCGCGACATCAAGGAGAAGCTGTGCTATGTGGCTCTGGACTTCGAGAACGAGATGGCCACCGCTGCCTCCTCCTCCTCCCTGGAGAAGAGCTACGAGCTTCCCGACGGTCAGGTCATCACCATCGGTAACGAGAGGTTCCGTTGCCCCGAGACCCTCTTCCAGCCTTCCTTCATTGGTACGTCAGATTATCCTTCACTTTCTCTCATTGCGAGCAGCACAGGATATATTGTGCAAAACTAGATACCACCCCTCCTCTTAACACTTGTACCTCTCACCTGACCAGGTATGGAGTCTGCTGGTATTCATGAGACTGCCTACAACAGCATCATGAAGTGCGACATTGACATCCGTAAGGATCTGTACGCCAACAATGTGCTCTCCGGTGGTACCACCATGTACCCTGGTATTGCTGACCGTATGCAGAAGGAAATCACTGCTCTGGCCCCCAGCACCATGAAGATCAAGGTACATATACTGACAACAAAAAACTTTAGAATTTATCTGCAGATTAAAACATAAATACGCATAAATTGATAATAACGCACAGGAATTGAACAAATGATATGAAGCAGTGGCACTTTACTAATGCTTTGTCTCTCCCTCCCTCTCCTCCAGATCATTGCCCCTCCCGAGAGGAAGTACTCCGTCTGGATCGGTGGCTCTATCTTGGCTTCCCTGTCCACCTTCCAGCAGATGTGGATCTCCAAGCAGGAGTACGACGAGGCCGGCCCCAGCATTGTCCACAGGAAGTGCTTCTAAATCCTCCATCTTCATCTCCAGCTTCTCCATCGTTTACACCACCAGCCACCTGGAGAACAAGGGAGAAGGAGGAACAATCTCTGCGGCACAGCAACACTCTGCTGTCAATGGACTGTCTGTCTGCGCTATTGACATTCATATGCATGTTTTATCCCTTTAAAATGTGCATATTTTGTTGCTGTTTGTTGTCTGTGTTGCACGGAGAAAGGCTGTGAAAATCCATCACTGAACCATGCATCCATCCAAAAAAACTTTAATAAAAAAAGATAAGAACAACATGTTGCCCAACACATGTGAATGTAAGTGTATATACATATTGATAATTTATTAAAGTCCATTATTTGGTATTTTTGACCCTGGCCTTGTTTTTCTATCAGAGGGAAGGTACTGGGAGATGAAGAAAAACAAAAGCTTTGGTGAAATCAAAGTAGTAATATTGTAATATGGACAAAAGTACCACTCAAAAATTATTTTGCCTTCAAAACCATGAAAATCCTCTTCAAATTCAATGGGAAACCCAGCAGCAACTGGGGGAATATTGAGAAAATCAACCAAAATCATCATAACAAGCCCGGGAGAGTCTTAATTGACTCAGCAATTACGCATACCTACTGTGTGACACACACTACCCCATAAACCAATCAGCTGATGGGGGGGAGGGTTCATAGAGGTCGGGGTGTTGCATGGCACCCTGGATCATAGCTGGATGGGTGAAAGGGAGGGAGACAGGGTGTCTCTGTCCCATCAGCCAATGCTGGCTGAGGGGCTGCTGGGTGACAGAGGTGAAAGGCGACGCCTGAAAGCACCGACAGTCGTAGTTTGACTTGCCAGGAATGTGCCTGGGCAGCAGCAGCAGCTCCGCTTTAGACCGAGCGGATCAGTAGCATGGGACACCCGACACCCGGCTCTGAATCCTGTTGAGCTGCATGTCCTGGACGACCATACGCGCAGCCCCGGGCCCCCAGACCATCTTTAGACAAAACCAGACCCCGTGTGCAGTGAGGCATCTCCGTGGCCCTGCCTTATATGCATAGAAGCTCCACAGGTTATCTGGGTGTGGGGTTTGGGTGTGCGCTAAAAGCACAATGGAGTGCGCTTGGCGCGTCTCTGGCGCGCACCCACATCATTTACAGCACCCCATTGACCCAGCCTAATAAAGACACCATTCGTGCCTTTTCTCTATAACACTCACATCTTAATTTCTTAACCTCTTGACTCGAGGTACAGGTAGCCCTACTATAACAGACAAACTTAAGTGCACACATGAATATTCAGCCGGGTGTGGCACTTTTTGAAGGCCATTAGTGGTCAAGTAAAGCCCTGTAACCCAATTTAACAAACTCAATTTAGCTCCTTTATGTGTTGAATCTGCGCCCAGTGATTAAATAGGCCTACAACACAATATATTGTATTTTCATCCTCTTTTACCATCTGATGGAAATCATTATCAGCCTGGTCCTACATAACCGCCCTGACCGCATTCCTGACATCCCGGCCCGGGCCACCTGTTGCGGGTGTGTTTGGCTTTTTAAAAACGTCCTCAAGCGGGCGGAGCTAAGAGACGCAGACTGTGATTACAGCAGCAGCACCGTGCAGCGACAACGCCATCTGTTCTGCTCTGCTTCCGTGAAATCCGACCCCAGTGTAAGTATATTTACTGTACACAAATTTAGACTCTTACAGCCCTGAATTTCTGCTGTCCAGCCCGGCACTGCTGTAGATGGGAGTGGATGGATTGTCAGTGAGATTTAACGCTTGGATGTAACCTGCGAGGGCTGACAGGCGATTATCGGTGCTTCATAAAATCATATGATCATCACACATCTTCATATAACACGGACACATTTGTTGCAAGGAGATAATATGCATCTACAGGCAACTGAATAACCAATAGGCCTACTATAACTACTCTGTTACGATGTAATAGTTTATATAATACAGTCCATGATGACGCTTTAATTACGCTTATTTAAAGCCTCTGGATTCATGAAAACCTTATATTTCAGCAATAATAAAATAAGGCTGTAATAATTTGTAGCACAACAGGTTATAAAACCCGGAGTGTTTTCATACAGTGATTACAGCTGACCTTTAATTTGGAATACTCGTTTAGGCTGCCGGAGCCAATCAGAGGACGAGATGCCACTGACGTCATCACGTTCAAGCAACATCCATTTGCTGTTAGCGGACGTCACGACTAAAAACAATCGATTAAATTGAAAATTCAGCCACATTTTAAAGTAAAATGGCGATTTAATTTACGAAATTGATACACCAGTTTATAAAGTCATCTAAATTAGACTTTTATCTCCACCAACGGCTCAGTGAGGCGAACTAACCCCGGGAGAGGACGAAGAAGGCGGGTACGGTAGCCGAGGGGAAGCCACCAGCTGCTCTGCCATTGGTGTTTACCGTCTACACATTATGGTTTAAATGTCTGGCGGTGATATCAAACCTCAGAGACCTGCGTATGTTAAAATATCGTAGTTAATATTTTCGAAGGCTCTGTGTAAGCTTAAAACACAGTGTAGACCTGTTATGCGTGTGCAACAACGATAGCTTCTCATAGGAGTTTGTGTTTTTCAGCTTTGTTGGATTTCAGTTCAAAATGGTGACCAAGAGGATCCGCTCCGAGTACATGAAGAAGTTCAAAGATCCCAAATGGGAGACATACACTAAGTGCTATGAGGAGATGCTGAAGTACAGGCTGACCCGCAGGCTGCTGGAGCACACACACAACCCCTGGTTCTGGAATGGCACCGACAGTGATTCAGACTCTGGAGGACGGAGCCCCACTCCTCCCAGTAAGAACCAGGTACGGGCTGAGACCAGCAGAGACAGGGCGGAGGCTGAGGTGGAGGAGTGTGAGGGGGCAAGGATGGAGAGACAGCAGGAGCAGCAGCAGGGCAGAGCCACAGGGTCTGTACCCAGGCTGCCCCTTCAAGAGGAGGAGGAGGAGAATGTGTCTGCAGTCCATGGTAAACCTGAGCTGGGAATATGATTTTAAAATGTTGGATAAATGCGTGTTACTTTACTGAACCATATGATGACATTCACTTCTCTTAGGCTCACAACTTAATGGTGCTCAAGATGCAGGAGTGCCAGAGGTGGAGAGAGAAGAACAGAATCACAGGGAACAGGACAAAGGTAATTTAAAGTACTGTCAATGGTTAGTGTGCCTTGCAAGCGTCCATGGGAACTTAGCTTGGGAACTGGTGGGTCACTGGTAAGGGGTGCGGACTGGTACCCCAAGAGGTGCCAGTTCGCGCCCTAGTCACTGCCAAGGTGCCGTGGAGTAAGGCACTTAACACCCAACTGCTCAGGGCGCCCGTCCAAGGCAGCCCCCTCACTCTGACATCTCTACATTTAATGCTTGTATAGGTCTTGTTTGTGTATTCGGGTCCTGTGTATATATGACAACAGAGAGGGAAAATTTTAATTTCCTCCTGAGGATTAATAAAGTATATCTTTTAATAAAATGATATACAAAAAGTGTACAAAATTAACATATGTAGTTCAAATATAGACAGATGCATTACACTTAAGTAAAGCAATTATAAGTGTGTTTGCAAGTACATAAGTACAATATTTTAAAATGTTCAAATGGAATAAGAGAATGTAGATTTATTTTTGTGGTGCTCGCTCCATTTGTATGTAATGTTGTATTTGAAGCTTATTTTCCAAGTTCAGTGTGAGGTACAGGTAAAGTTAAGATGTACTGAAAGTGTGTGAGAAATCTATCACCCATGATAAAACGCAGCACACTGTGATACACTGTGTCAAGAAGCTTTATGGTGGAGGGATAAGCAATCATATACAGTATCACCATAATCAAGCACAGACATAATTGTAAACTGCACAGTGGTCCTTTGATTAGCAGATTGTTTTAATTTTAAAAGCCAGTTTTAACCTTCACTTTGCTTGACAGGTGTTCCATATGAATCATAAAAGTGAGTCTGGTATCCAGCCAGAGTCCCAAATATTTATAACATTCAACAATGTACAACAGTTTCAACTGAAGAACACGGAAGTGGTTGGATATGGGCATTAGGCCGGCTAATCTGAGGTGATCATTAGTAATGGGATGGAGTTAGAATCATGGTCAACATGAAAGACAAAAGGGAAAAACTGGATGTAATGGGCAGTAAAGAGATTACAGAGAGACTGGCTTCCCCCATGTGGAGAGAAAAAGCAAACACATAGTACAGCAAAGAGTGTACAGCAAAATGGCTACAGCTAATTTAAGCAAGTACATAGTTTATGCTGCACACTTTTTAAAAGGTTCCTGGCTTCATAGTGATTAGGACTGCTAAAGGTATCACATTTCATCAAGCAGTGATTTGTCAGCCATAAAAATACCTGTCAAATACAGATTGACATCTAAAAATAAAAGTCAACACTAGCAGCCTGGGACACCATGCTGATGTGACTGGGTGTTAAACATCAGTCATATTTAGTACCTACTGAAAACCACCAAGTATGAGAAGCTGTCATTCACTGTAAGGTGGCATCAAATGGTGGTCAGATTCCAGTCATGGTAACTTTCTTTAATTAGATCTTTACTGAATACTGATGCCAAGACTATTAGTCAGCTGAAGTCCTTGTTTGACTTCTTGTGTTTTAACTGTGTGAGAAAAATGTCAAGTGAAAAATCATGATGGCATCTGTACTGAAACTCATGTATGTCGTCTGTACTAGTGTCATAGAAATTGAAGCAATACTTAGCCCAAGCAGAGAACATTTCAGGTCAAGACTCCTACTCAAAGGCAAAAATTGCACAGCTGATACAAATAAGCAAAACTACATTTTTGAGATGCATCACAAACATATAAAGTGCCTTAAAGTTTTACCAAATGGCTCCCTTATTATTTAGAGATGTCACAAAATGTTGTGAAATTGCCATTCTTTGCACACTGTGAACTAAGTGCCTTAATCTCTGCATTGCTTATATTCTTGCTGATGATCGTTCTCCAAGAAACTTACTGTATTTACATTTATATTTAGTATTATGAGGCATTTTGGCGCTGCTTTTACCTATTTGTCATTTCTGTTTGTAGAGAGAGACACTAGAGTACCCCGATCACGGCAGAGTAAACCCCCCAAAGCCTCAAAGCAAACATGGCACTCCCAGCGGGTCAGGCCTGCACCAACACGGCAGCCCAGAGACGACAGTAAGGAGAGCAGACATCCTTTTGCTCTGTACGGTTCAGGAGAGAAGGATGCAGACATGGCAAGCAGGAAGACGCACAACGTCGGCCCTGTAGCTTCAACCACTGAGGTAATCTTTCTGATCAACATGTAACAAGCTGTGGTGTGACTGAGCACAAGTGTCAACAGGAGCTGGCAGTTTATAATGACGTTTGTTTTCTCGTAGATCCATGAGTCGGCTCTTCGGGCCAAGACCAGGCGGGAGGTGGAGCGTCAGATCCAGGCTCAGAGAACCGAGCGCCGGAGGGCCAAGTCTGCTGATGTGGACAAGTCCAGAAAGTTGGTTCAACCAGAATTCAACCCCTGGCTCACTGAGTACATGCGCTGCTTCTCTGCTCGCTCTCGATAGGACACACACGCACGTACACACACTCAGCAGAAATATTTACATCAGGGTAATTCCAGACAAAAAGACAGAAATAAAGCCATTACTGCCTCCCACCCCTGAAGTTTAAATACCCACAGATGTAGACTAGAGCACGGGGTGGACTGATTCATACAAAGGCGCCAAAATGTGTATCGCTCTCTCCTTCAGGACGTAAACTGACAAAACTTTGAAATTCACTGTGTGGCTTATTCCCCCAGATGTGTACTATCATGTGTTTTATATAAATCAATTTTAATACAGTATACAATAAGAAGCATTTTACAGGGTTTAAGAGACTCTTGAACGAAGTGATTTGAAAGTAGTTGTATAATTAACAGATTAATCTACCATATACAGATATTTTGGTTAGAATGAAGAGTCTAAAATACAGCCATACTTTGATGCACTCCCTTTAAACACGGTATATAAAATATCTCCACGTTTTTTATACAGGGATTTTAAACCAGTGGACTCACACAGGAGTATTGAAGGCACATGGCAGCATGTGTGAGTTGATTCAGCCACGTTCCTAAAAACACTTCTGAGATCAAACATGAAGAATGTACATACCTCTGTTGTATACACATATATACAAAACCAAACACACAGTTGTTTGTATTCCAAAAAGTTGTGCTAAGCGCAGCAAGATGGCCTAATCAGCTGAGAGTTTTCCTCATACGTTTGCAGCTTTCGATGTGGATAAGCATTTTCTTATTTGTGCTGAGTACAAAGTATCGATTGACTTACAGAAATATGTCTAGGAGTTTTACAGCTTTTGGTTTTCAGATCACTCAGTGCTCTGGACTAGTTCTTGTAGATTTACTGGTGTGTGTAACTGTTTATGGATTGATCCGAGCTGACTGGGTTTAGATTAATAGTGAATCACACACTCTCACAGTCAGACTCAAACTCTGTGTACAATCATAGCTGTGTCACGTGGCACATTTTTGCATGAGCTTTTTATGTGTGTGACTGCAGGGCTTGGATGAATGGTCAGACACCGACTGGCAGGTTCATTTTATTTCAACATCACAGTACAGTACTTGCCTTTATGCCTCTCTGCACACAGCAGGCCTCCACTCCTTGTTATCGTCCTACCTGGCACCTACCTCTGCCAGCTCAGGTCAGCAGTTTGTCAGACCCAGCTTCATGGTGGTATTTAAAGGGAAATTTTATAACTTATTTTCAACCAGTTCTGTGTCATTGCGGAGTGTGCATTGTGTGCAAATGAATGTTCGGCTTCCCTTGGAAGCACCGTTTATTTACACAAACTGCATACACTGCGGTTTCCCTTTAAGTTTCCCTTTGAGCACATTATTGCAGCCTGCTTGGAAGATCAACAATTTGCAACCCACTCAAGGACACCTCGTGATGATCCCCTAACAACAACTCAAAGGGTGGACACCCTGTGGAGGCCTTGTGCACTAACTGTTGACTCTCTACTCTATGTTCTGTGTCGTCTTCTGTTGCTCTGCACCTTCCTCTGCCATCTCCTATATCAGTAGTGTGTCGGACTCAGCTTCACTGTGGTTATTTAAGCACATTATTGTGTTATAGTGTTATTGCAGCCTGCCTGGCAGATCAACAGTCAGACCAAATACTCAGAGGTGCGTCACCCCTTCCGTGAGCCACTGTGCCCGCTCTCCATCTGCAGCTAATGCTCAACCACACCCGTGCTAAACAGTGTTTTTAACTTGAAATTGTTTCATAGCGACATTTGTGTTTGTTCTTTAGTTAATGTGTGTGTAAAGTAATCAGTCGACCAGGTGCTATCGCAGTGTGAGAATGATGTGTGTGACTTTAAAGCCATTGGATGACTGTGAACAGTATGTGGACACTGCAGTGTTTCTGTTACATACTCACTGGTCGTGGGACTCTTTCCAACAGAGAAACTGAATAGCAAAAAAGACATAAAGCTAATTTAGGTTATTTTCAAAGCGTAACAATCAAATGTTGAGGCCAACTTCCGTTATCATTGCTGTTACTAAATATGCTTTAGAACCAAAAGGGGAACCACAACAACAATGGACATTAAGCTGATGTCTAAATTACCTTTAGTGAGAAATACCTGAGTACATATTGCTGACTTACTGCTTACTGGTTAAGGCAGCATGCACT
Organism: Epinephelus fuscoguttatus; assembly: GCF_011397635.1. Classification (NCBI taxonomy): domain Eukaryota; kingdom Metazoa; phylum Chordata; class Actinopteri; order Perciformes; family Serranidae; genus Epinephelus; species Epinephelus fuscoguttatus. The sequence continues at coordinate 25,476,440 of NC_064753.1, read as the reverse complement.
CTAAAGCAGGACCAAATGAAACAGCACTTTGACAGTTAGTCACCTTTCTGAAATAATACGTGTACAGAACATCTTGCTACCTGTTTAGATTTTCATGTGTTTTGTTCATCTTTTGAATCTCTCATATTTGTTTGTATGTGTGTATATTTTTAACATCAAACAAGGTTTTTTGTACTTACACAAGAAGTCAAAAATTGGAATTTGAATCTGGTCTTTGTTATCATCAAGAAAGAAGAAATCAGATCCTAGTTATCACGATAAAATCAGCTCTGTGCCATAAAGACTTGAGAAACGTTTTTTCTCCTCTGCACAACTAAAGTTATTGATGTGAATATTGTACAGAAAAAGGAGAGCTGTGCTTTAGACATTTAAGTTTCTCTAGATCTTATGTTGTTGCAACTCTGAGTTCAGTATTACATTACTTGCTATTGATTTAGTTCTAAAGTGTTTTTAAGTTAAACTGTAATATAGTTCAAACGATGTGAGATTTTGTGCAATATTTAAATATTTGCATTTGAGCCAGTTTGTTTTTTAGATGTGGTAAACTTCGACAGTCTCAGAAAGCAGGAGTGGAACAAGATAATTATATTATCTTATAATTCCTTTATAGTTAAAACTTTATAGTTAAGATTCTCTTAATACTGTACTTACAGTCAGATTTTCTAGGTGTAATAGGTCATGTATAGAAGAAAGCCATCAAGCCTAAATATCCCTTTACACCAGGACAGTGTCATCCCACATAATCATCCCACTCAAAAACTGAATCACGCATAATGAAGAGTGAAGAGGTTATAATCAGTGGGCACCAGAAGTACTGAAGTTCCAGCTGCTGACAAACTCAAGTGTAGAGTCTGGTTTTAGTGAAAAAGCTTCTGCTGTTCCTCATGATATCAAATACAATTTAAGTTATCTCATTTCATAATGACATAAGGGATGTAACAATAACTAAATACTGTAAAACTTAGTGATACATTTTCATGTTTACATTTTAGGCTTTTAATATACAGTGCACATATTTTATATGGTTTAGAGGAAGACTGTTTAGGTTAAATGGTGTTTGTGCAAAGCTTTTAATAAATCACTTTTCCACTTATCTGTTCACCGTTCTCTGTTCATCTCTGCCAAATCACACTTATTATTTAGAAGGCTACAAAAACCTTTCAAAGAAAGACATGAATAATGCAACAGACCCACAAAAAGTGCTTTTCAAAGACAACGTTATATTTGTAATTTTTATTTTAAAAACATATGCTTTTATCATACACAATAAATTAAAAATCCATGATATTCATAATGATAAGAGAAAAATGGACGTCCATAAATAAACAAAGGACATGATGATGACATAGACACAAGACGGCAACCTGATGTGGAGCAGAAGAGCCGCTATCAGATGAATTCTTACATAAAATATCTCTACAGTTTGAAGTGTGCTTGATTCAAAAGTTTAATGCATAACTGTCAAGGGGCAAAAAGTAAAAAACATTTAGAAAAAAAAAAAAACATGTAATGCTTCAACATACCTCTAAATCTAAATGTTCGAAAAATATTCCCAAGTTGAAGTGTTTTTGTGGAGAGCTCCATGTGGCTCAACTGAACATGAAGTATCTTTGGAGACAAATAAAAAACTTGAAATGCATTCAGTTAGTATCACCCCACAGCCGGCAGCCATCGGTGAGGTATTCATGTAAACAGGCATAGTTAATAAATGAGAGGGACCAGACGTATTCAGTCATAATGGGAATCCTTTGGATAAAGAAGTGTGTCACACTGATGAGACATGTAACTGAACAGTGAATGCTGAATGTGTCGTTGTAAATTAAAAGACGACATAACTTTCACACTCTTAACAATTTGAATTAACCAACATAAAGTCAAATGTATGCTCAGGATATTTCCGTTTTTAAAATCTATCAACGGTGATAAAACAGCATTTTTCCACATATATGTTCATAATGTCAGTTTGTCCCATTTACAAATAAACATAACTGCTGCAAACAGTACTGCCCATCTATACTGCTCACACGTCGCCAGTGTATTGTAGCTTAACATGATAATAATACAGTGGAGCATAAAACAGATACTGGATATGATATCTACTTTAATATACATATAATATCTCTTCATAATGAAATACTCTGCTATTCTGTCTGAGAAAACATGCGTCAGTCTCTATATACAGAAACACTGTACAGTGTATAAGATGCTGTAAGGAGTTAGAGGGAGATTCACAGAGGCAGAGGAAAGAGACAGGCAGGTGGACAGGTAAGCAGATGTGTGAACAGGTATCAGAGAATGGCGGGTTGCGAGCAATGGGTAGGGTAGGTAGGCTGATGAAGTGTTATTTGGCAGCTGCATTGCCTGGAATAAGGGATACAGGGAGTGCAAAATGTTGGGGGTGGTCAGTTTAGTGGTGTGTTTTACACAGGTGAGCACAGCAGGAAGTTAACAGGCAATCAGAGCAGATGGATGAAGAAACAGAAGTACTATTGAGGGGGAGGGTATCAAATATGTATGTGGTTAAAGGAACAGCCCAACAATTGGTTTTGTAGCCAAGAGTTAAACCAGATTTATGGTAGGACGCTTGATAATTTTGGTAAGTGTCGCTTGACAGAAATTAAACAATGACGTGTTGTTTGAAAGGTTTAAAGTCATCTCCATGATAACCAGAGACCCCCTGCATTTTTTTTCACGCCTTCAGTCTATTTCTGTCATGTTGAGTGAAGCCTAATTTGTACATTTGTCTGGGTTTAGCTTGGCATAAAAACTGGAAGAAGAGGGAACAGGCTAATCAGGCTAGCCCCAATATTCAAAACTCTACCTACCAATGCTTTTGAAGCTGACTAATTAACAAGTTATACCTTGTTGATAAACTGGGATGCAAAAGGAAAGACACTTCCCAAATGTAAACTTTTCCCTTAAGTAGTCCAGATGGAAGGTAGATGGGAGCAGTGATAAGCAAGAAAACTAAAACGCACTAAGTTGAGAGGTGAGAAAGAGAGAGCAAGAGAGAAGTTACATACATGTCAGTCATTCACACCCTGATTGGATGGCTGGGGAGGGTTTGGTCCAATAGTGGAGCAGAATGTTGGAGGGTGGGCGGTCTCTGGGTTCCTTGGAGATGCTCAGAGTTCTGAGAGGGGGCGTGGCTGGGAGGTCTTTTCAGCTCTCTGCAGGTGCAGCCATGACAACAAAGGTTCTGAGGATTCCGTGCGAAAGGTCAAAGGTCAGAGAGGAGTCATCAACATAGCAACCTGAACCCTGGGTCCCCCGTGGCTGTTCTTCTTCTGGTCTTCACAAACACGTCTGAAACACACTAATTACATGCACACACACACAGTCAGACATACCATATTATAACACAGCTGTAAGCAGTCGTGTTGGGGTATTTTGTAAAGGTGTATCAACAATATGGACTTAAAGACCCAATGAGCAACTCTTCTCATTATCGGAGGAGGAACTGCAGATGTATGACCTACTTCCTGTTTGCAAGCAAAAGGCTGGCCGAACCAATATAATGTAAATGAAGTGAACGTCATTAAAGGATAAGTCAGGTGATTTTCTATAATTTTTATTGTCACACACTAACACCCCGCGGCTGAAAACAGTCCCCAAAAATAGACTATTTACTCTGGTTTGAGTAAGGTTTCTTAAAAACTAAAGTGCCCAGTTGTTTAGGAAATTATTTAAATTTAGGTGGTGTGTGAAAACGTTAACAGTCCCATCTAGAGCCAGTGTTTAACTGGTCTGTCCTCCCTCAAACTTGGCACAGTGATGCAGTGGTTAGGATAGTGCAGCGCTTAGGGCTCCCCCACCACAGGTTCAAACCTGTATCCATGTATCTACCCATGTCTGCGTGGGTTTTCTTCAGGTACTCCAGCTTCTTCCCACAGTCCAAAGACATGCAGGTTAACTGGTGACTCTAAATTGGCCGTAGGTGTGAATGTGAGTCTAGATGGTCTGTCTCTATGTGTCAGCCCTGCAATAGTCTGGCGCCCTGTCCAGGGTGTACCCTGCCTCCCGCCCAATGTCAGCTGGGATTTCTGCCAACAGATGCCCCTAAATCTTACACTGGATCTTTAAGCAACTAATAAATGATTTCCAGAATGAAAATCTTCCAGAAGAACTGTAATGAAAACATCCCAAAGATGCTTCCTTTTGTGTGTTTTTGACACATTGGCATTTAAATATTTAAAAAACAAAAATCCACTCTAAATCTATATTCAGACTGAGGTCTGTAAATCACAAGATGAGTGACAGCCAGGAGAGTAAAAGATGAGGAGTGGCTGAGTGCAGCAGATGCACAGTGCTGAGAACAATGATCAGAATGTCAAGTCGCTCCAACCAGCTTGTAAGCTCTGACACTCAAAATGAAAAATCTTATTCTGCAGCATAAAACAGCAAAACATCATCTTATAATGTACGCACACTGCAAACACACCAGCCCTTTCACCTTGTCTGTGTGTGCTACTACGCGCATCCACTAGCAGCCACACTCCTGGGTGCCCTGTGGCTGAGCACGGCGAGGAGAACGAAGCTGCCGTAACGCAGCGTCACCATACTGGATACCTGAACCCATCCTCTCTGGATCCAGCTCTCCTGAAATGAGAGACAAGATGAGTGAAGAGACCTGAGAGAGTGGGCTTCATGTTAGGATCTCCATCAACTCTGAAAAGACATTTGTCATAAATAATAGTTTTCTAATATTAAGTGAAGCTGTTTCTGCCTTTAACTCTGAAAATTCTCTGTGAGAACTGGTACAGTGTGGTGTCTGGAGTCATAGCTAAGCCTGTCTTGTTGATCCCGTCAGGATCAGAGGGGATTTAGGGTCGGGGGTGTTACGGTTAAAGGTGAGGGTGGCAGTTCCTACCTGACTCTATCTTGTTGAGGATTTTCCGAGCGCACTGGACAAAAGCTTCTTCAACGTTCTCTCCTGTCAGAGCGCTGGTCTCCAGGAACATCAGCTCTGACACACACACACACACACACACACACAGCTTTTCAGTCCTTTGTAGCCTTAACAATACATATACTTTAAGGTACATAGTTCTTCAGAGAACAGAAAAGAAAATTAAGACATGCCAAAAAAAAGTGTATTTTCTGTAACAACAATAGGTCCATATACTAAGAGAAATAAGTTCCCCAGCTTTTAAAGGGACAGGTCACCCTAAAATTAAGGTGACTGTTGAATCTACCGTTCTCCTGAGCAAAGCGTGAAGCCTCCAGGAACGTGACCTCTCTGTCAGCGTCCAGGTCCTTCTTGTTTCCACATAGGATGATGACAATGTTTTGACTTGCCAGCATCCTGGCATCACTGAGCCATGTGGTCAGAGCGTTGTATGTCTCTCGACTGCAGTGCACAGACAGGTTGCATTTTAGAGAGGAGAGGGGACTTGACACTGAGGTGATCTGAAATCATGTTCTGTGTTTGGCTGATTTACCTGGTGATATCATAGACCAGCAGAGCTCCTGCTGCTCCTCTGTAGTAACTCCTGGTCACAGACCTGACACACAGATAAATTCCAAGTCAATACAAGCAGGTGGTCAGATATTATGTGGTGACTTGGATGCAAGGTGGCTCTCAGATAACAAGTTTCCCTTTAAGTAGGCATGACAGGGGCTATCCTTTGGGTCGCATATTAAATTGAGAAATTCATCTGAGTTCATAGTAAAGATTGGGCTGACATCCATTTCTTCAAACTCCTCGGTATATTACTTGGGTTGTGACCTGGATGTTCATTTTTATCAGGGGAAGACATGAGCACTGAATACAAATACCAAAACTTTTTGTCACTCCCTTTTTCAGAGCAGATATTTTGCTCATCATGTCAGGAAAAAGCACATAAGGAACAAGTGTCATTAACGATTGCTCTCCTGCAGTCGTTACTGTCATGCTATGCAGTAAATGAATGTAATTACTTACACCTGTGTTTGACAAGTCAAAAGGTGTCACTCAAACTGTTCCTGTTCACCAGCAGTCAAGTGTGGTAAATTAGACTTTAATTGTATGGGTGTGGTAGAATAGAAATGATGTCTGTGCACAGGGTCCTAAATGTGTTGAGAGTTATGTTGGGATTTTCCCCTACCTGAACCTTTCTTGTCCTGCAGTGTCCCAAATCTGCAGTTTGACCATTTTGTTGACCACATTGATGATCTTAGAGCCAAACTCCACTCCAATCGTGTGGTTTGATTCATCCTTAACTGCAAAACAAAATAATACATGGTTTATTACTGAATAACTGCAATACATGGTGATGGCCTACATGGTATCCTTTCAGTGAAGAAAACATACTGTACAACTATCATCATCATCTGGACTCTCTAGAGACACATTATTTTCTTTGACCTAAAGCTGATCCAATTTTCACATTAATATATGTTGATTACTCAACACTACAGTGCTGCATTATCATTACAGGTGTGAGCAACTGTCTGTTAATAGTAAATAATAAACTGTGACTTACATCGCTTCTCTATGAACTGGTGCAGCAGACAGGATTTGCCTGTTCCAGCATTCCCAATCACCAGGAATTTAAACAGGAAATCTGATGAGAGAAAACAGAGAAATAATGGTGTTTACATGCAAAACAACATGAGATCTGTCTGTTTTGTTACAGCAATCATGATTGTCTTAACTATAGTTAATATTAACTTATGACAATTATACGGGTATCAACATGTAAACCATCTGATATGCATTAAGAAATTGCAGTACAGAAATGTCAAAGGTGTTTGTGATAATGTAGTGTCACCATTATACAGTTTGTCTACAAGAGAGGACTTGACAGTTATTTTAATTTAAATATCTACAATAAATATAAAATATCTTCATCAAAATTATTTAATTACCATATTTATTTTTTTGTATTTTTGTTGAATTACAAGTAAAATTGCAATTGTTATAAGATTGTATAACTCTCAAATATTGATATCTGTTGAAAAACCCATACCCGTACCACATGGAAGGACACAAACCAAGGGGCCCCTGATTTAACAGGGGCTCCTAAGCCCTCACTTGCAAAATGTTACTCAAATTAACATGTACTACTGACCACAATGAGATTCAAAATGACCACAAAGAGATGCACAGGAACTGCAAAGACACACAAAACTACTACAAAAATGGGGCAAAACAACCACAAGGGACCATGAAAGACAATAAAATTAACTTAAAGAGACACAAAATGACCACAAATAGGCACAAAACCACAAAAAGATGCATTACAAGTACAAAGAGATGTAAAACAACAACACAGCAAGAAGCTAAATAACTATAAAGTATGTGTATCTTGCTCCTGTGAAGGAGAGGTGGGGGGCTTTTTGCATATCTGTGCCCAAGGGGGCCACTGTCTGATAATCCACCCCTGTCATACCATCCTAAAAAACACCAGAGCAGAATATGACAGTGATACACAGCACTTGGCACTCTCATATGAGGATAGTGGTGGGACTGTGTACAGACAGCAGTGTCCCAGCTTCACCTCCAAATCCCTATGTAAAATGGTGAAGCTAGGACATCAGTCCCTTATAAATCATAGCTATCACCTAAACAGGTACCCCCTACTTCCCTTATATTGTGTCTGTCACACCGCTCAGTGAGATCTTCACGCCAGCTCCATCATCCTCAGCCCTGTCCCTCTGGTGTCAGCTTCCTGTCCGAGGCGCTAACCTCTGTGGGGATTTGTAACCTTACAAACTCGACACATTTCGTCCACACAGCCACTCTAAAATCTGCTGTATACCCTCTGTAGTGTTACTTACGCTGACATAGCATTTTAAAGGCCAGCAGCCTTCGGTTAGCCTGTCAGCTATCTGTTTACGATGAGAAAAAAGCTCTCTCGGCACACCTGCCTCATCCCATCTCTGTGGCTACGTGAAGATGTTAATGGTGGCCACTTGTCAAAACAGACCCCTTACCGTATGACTCCGACATCGCCAGTGTGGCGTTTTGACAGCACAGGGAAGGAAAGGAGAATTGGAAGTTGACAGATGGATAGCTAGCTAAGTAAAGGAAAATAGTCCTCTTGATGGTTTCCGCGGATTCCAGCTGATTTTCCCCTCCGACTTCCCGTACGTTTTTTTTCAAAATAAAAGCCATCCCAACGGACCGAGCGCGAGCGTTGCCAACGAAAGACTCATTTACGTGTAAGTTGTTATAAGCTTAGCCTAAAATAATATTTAAATTACCCACGAATATAAGCCTTGTGTATAAAACTGAAATACAATTCACAACTCATAAGAAGTAGCGAGAGAACTGCCAACCTAACGTTACACTCCAGCCCAGAAGGTGGCGGTTATGTAAGTTACCTTAACGTTCGCCAACCGCCACAAAACCTAACAAGTATTTAAACGAATGAGGTTTAATAACCAGAATATATCACATTTATAAATATCCATTCATTTTCTTTTCCTTTTTTTGCTATTTTTGTTGATTAAAGTCATGCTGTCAGTAGGTGGCGCCATGCCCCTTTAACGTTTGCTTGTGTTCCGCCAGCAAAACTAAAGACGACGAAGAAGAAAACGAAGAAGTGGCTAGTGAGCTAGCCCAACGGCAGTAGCTTTTATTTAGGGAAATATGGCTGCTGTGCTCCCCATCAGACCGCCCTGCGACAGCAACCCCGCTACTCCAGGAGCACAATCCTTAAAGGTGATCTTTATATTTCACAGACACGAACAACACCAGTAATAATTAACTTTGTTCACTGAGCTTTGCACGGTTGCTTGCTGAGCTAACGGCTAGTTAGCTAGCCAACGGCTACCTGCGTCCATGAATGACAACTGATGGCGATGTTAGCATCACCCCATTGTTTTCAAATGGGTGCTAAATGTTTGAGATGGCTTGTATTGTTACGGTCGTTTCTGCAAGTATTTATTTATTATTTATGTTATTTTATTTTTGATTGACAGTGACGTCATTTTTTCCACAGAAGATTACAGTGTTGATGCTTAATAAACTGCTCTATATGGATAGCCAGATATCACCTCATTTTGCTGTAAAAGGACTAACAACGTTCAGATAGGACTTTAATTTTCAGAAGTGACAACATAACTGTAGTCTAGATAATGTTTTTTTTTTTTTTTTGCATTATTAATAAGCATTCTTTCCCCTGTTTGCCCAAACAATAAATCATTTTGGAATATAGTGATTTCTCTGCCCATGGAAATGGTGAACTAGAAATTAGACAAATAATACAGAGTGCCTCCTGGAGAAAGTAGAGATTAACAAAACTATACGCTATAGTTACACTTTTATTCTTTTCTCTCACATCATATAAAAGTCATTTGTAAACGCAGGCATGCTCTGTGGAGTTTGCCAACATCACATTATATTAATGTTAAATATAAGTCAAAAATTGTGTTTCTATATTCCAATGTAGGAGGATGTTACAGAGGAGGAGTCCAATGATGGCAGCCAACCTCCCAAGAGAAGGAGAATGGGTTCAGGGGACAGCTCTCGAAGCTGCGATACTTCAAGTCAAGACCTTGGGTAAGTTGGCTTGATACTTTGTAAGGAGCAATAAAGTGGCATTGCCAGTCTTAATAACCTAAGAGCTCACAAGATTTTGTTGTTATCATATAATATGTTTTATGATGAGTTATGTCTTTGTATGGACATGGAGGTGATAAACTTAAGAGACATAACTGTAGCCTGTATAATCTCACATGTTCTCCTTTTACATACATTATTCTAAAATGCGGTTTACTCATTGCATTATGTGTGCTTATGTGTGCTACTTCCTAACATCTCTTCAATGCTCATACAAGTTTTTTATCCTCAACCTGCTGTTCCACCCACCTCCCCCCTTCCAGCCTGACATATTTCCCAGCAGAGAACCTGACAGAGTACAAGTGGCCTGCAGATGACACAGGAGAGTATTACATGCTGCAGGAGCAGGTCAGCGAGTATCTGGGAGTCACATCCTTCAAGAGGAAGTACCCAGGTAAGACTCAAGTAAAAATCGAAGCAGTTATACCTGTTTAAGTGTTCAAGAATAAAGTGTTACTATTCTCCTTTTAAAAAATTCTATTGATTCTATAACACAATACTATTGGTTTGCTAGTGCTCACGTACAAGTATTATTACTGGAATACAGTCACAGTATAAGTATAGGCACTGAGAAAGGATAGGCTAGCTTCCCTAGTAGCAGCTATGCATAGTTGTTTGTCTGCTGTAATGACCTTTCTTTGCTCACATTCTGACCTGATGAAGAATGAAGCTGTTCCTTGACCAGTGATGTTGTTTTCTTGCTTTGTAGACATGGAGAGGAGAGACTTGTCCCATAAAGAGAAGCTATACCTGCGTGAACAAAATGTCATCACTGAGACACAGTGTACTCTGGGTAGGTACCACACTAAACACCCTCAGACCAGGTAGAATTGTTGATAAATAAACTCCTAACATTCTCTTGACACAGTGGATTTACAGTAGAGCGCAAATAGTCTGGAACATGATTTATAAGATTTATGCTGTGAATAATATTTGAATGTGTAAGTCATCGGTGTGCTTGATGTGGTCCAAATATGCACAGAATATGTCCTGATTGTTCCCAGGTCTGACAGCTCTGCGGAGTGATGAGGTGATAGATCTGATGATAAAGGAGTATCCCACCAAACACTCGGAGTATTCAGTCATACTGCAGGAGAGAGAGCGGCAGAGGATAGCTAAGGAGTACTCTGTAAGTACACAAACTAAAAGAAATATGCTGGGGTTGATCATTACTGTGGCATTTTATTTTACTGTAATACATTTAATGAAAATCCTCCTACACACGTGTGCATATCTCTTACAGTCTTTGTTGTCTTATAGCAAATGCAGCAGCAGAACCCTCAGAAGGTGGAGGCCAGCAAGGTTCCTGAGTACATTAAAAAGGCAGCTAAAAAAGCTGCAGAGTTCAACATGAACTTCAACAGGGAGCGTATGGAAGAAAGGAGAGCTTACTTTGACCTCCAGACACATGTGAGTCCAACCTAGGAAAACTTAAGCAAGCTCAATGAGATTGTACAGAGACGATGAAAAGAGCTTTGTGTAACTTCAGAATTTTTGACGTGCATTGTGTTTTGTGTGTTTCCTCAGATTATCCAGGTGCCTCAGGGGAGGTTCAAGGTGCTGGCTCCAGAGCTGACGAGGACAGGGCCCTACCCTGTGGCTCTCATACCAGGACAGTTCCAAGACTACTACAAACGGTACTTCACATACCGAGATAAATGATTTTGCTTACAGTTTGCCTCTTTTGTATTCAAGGCAGCAAACCCCAAAAGTATGTACCTTTTCTTAAGTGAAATTGTGTTTTCTGGATAGGCTCTTAACCTGTATTATATATTTACTATGTTTACATGCACACTGCTATTAAACTATTATTAATATGACAATATTCTGAATTTGATATGAGTCATGTAAACAGCATGTTCCATTTGCAAATTAGGCTTTATTCAGGATGTAGCATTTTCCATTTAAGAGAATACGTGTCTTAACAAGGGTTTTTACAGCGGTTTGCGACACACGGCCTGTTCATGGTCAGCTCTGTGTGTTATCATGGATGGGTTGTGCACAAACCAACTAGCCAACTGTTTGTGGGGCTGGGTTAGAGACGCACGCCCAAAAGAAAAGCCCACATTTCTAGTCGAAAAGAGAAACCTACCCACCTTTAAACATCATGAAAGACTTGGATATCAGCAGGTTTTTTGAATGCACAAATATCACGACGCCGACCTTTTCAAGAAGGTTGTTGAAAGAATGAAAGAGGGAGGCTGTGTTAGCACTGTCCAACAAGTCTGCCACTGATGGGAAAACTGATAAAATCCAATTTTGACATAAAGAAGCAAAATAGCACAAGCAGCCCCAGTTGTTCCACTTTTCCATATTTTGATGTGATAAACGACATGTTAGGGCACATTAATCAGAGTATACATGGCTTCATGTAAACAAGGACATTAGTGGAATATTTGTTTTCATTAGCCATGTAAACAGCTTCGTAGGAATATTGTCTTTGTTGGAATAGGGGCAAAAATCAGACTACTATGTGCATGTAAATGTGTCAGTGCTGTGCTGAATGTTTTGCCCTAAAGCATCATTGTGATGTGCTTGACAGGTACTCCCCCAATGAGCTGCGGTACTTGCCATTGAACACAGCTCTATTTGAGCCTCCACTGGATCCAGAGCTCCCTGCGCTGGACTCAGAACCAGACTCAGATGACGCAGAGGATGGCAAGGAGGACAAAAAGAACAAGAACTCATCTGTAAGACATCAGACCATGAACAACTACTATAATGGCCCATCTGTGTCAGATCATACATCCATTCTGGATTAGTTGTACAAATGCTTAATGGTAGAAATCTGAATCATGATGGATTCTAGGTCCCATGTCTGAGTCATTTACCTTTACTAAGCTTGACAAAGATATCTACATGGAAATACGTTCTTGGGCATCACTCTTAGACCCCCCCTAACCCTCCACTCTTCCTCCGTGCTCTTCTTTTCCTCTGAACAGGACAGTTCTTCAGGCAACGCATCAGACGTGGAGAGCCAGGAAGGAGGCGGACACAAGTCCAAGGCCAAAGACAGGACATCCACGCCAGGCAAAGACGGCAACCAGCGCCATTCTGCCTCCCACAAAGCCACCCCAGGGTACAAGGTAGAGGACAAAAGCACCTGAACTCTTCTCCAACAACAGCAGCAGCACTTTTCTACCCCCTCCTCCTCTTTCTACTACTACCACTCCCTTACTCCATCCATCCCGCCACCCCACCCTAGCTTTCTTCACTTTGTTCTCCGGCTTCTACAGTTTGTCAACTTTTCAGCTGGGACAACCTGGCCCACACACACACACACACACACACACACACGCGCATACACAAACACAAACACACACACTGGGGGTCCTGTCTTCAGTTTTTTGTTTTAATGATTGCCACGTTGCTTGTTTTTCTCTCTCTTCGTACCAGACTGTGAGCAATAAGAACATTTTAAAGGAACAGTTCACTTGTTTCTTTTTCACTGCACTTTCACTTTTTGGGTTTTTCAGCGAAGACAAATTTGAACTTTAAAAGTTTTTCCTTTTTGAATGTCTTCAATATACCTCTTGTCTGTCCTCACTTGTCAAAAAAAAGATACTTCCTAGACAAGTAAGTGGATGTTTTGGCTGCTAGTTTTCCTTTTTCATTTTTGAAAAGAAAAGTCTTTTTGTTACTCTGATATAGAACATATAAACCACATGCAATTTGTGGTTGCTTTTAAAAAGTAGTTGATGTTAACACTATAGAATTTTAACATTTATATCTGAAGTGTAGAATGCACTTAACCCTAATGTTTTAAGTGTGTATTGATATTATAATATGCTTTGTTTATACACCATGTGATGTACTGTTAATCTGTTAATACATATAGGACATAGGGTTTACCTGTCCCTATAATGTCATCTTGAGAGATGAGGACATTCTGACCTTGTTCACACTGTTGCTGAGCTGAGCTAGAGGTATTCTGTACGCTGTCTGTCTGGGTTTGGACTCCGCTGGACAAGCCCCACATCACCTTAACACCCAGTCATGGCACATCTTTGATAGTCATGTTAAATAAATGCCACGAGTGTAATCTAAATGTTTAAAGGACTGTAGATGGGGTAAATTCAATTACCTAAGTGCACCACTTGTTCCCTACAGCCCACTGTGCTAGCCAAATTGATTTTCACTTTTCCAATCTTGCAGAAAAACATTCCAGCACCTAGATATGCTGGTATATTACCACTTGTAACAGTATGATGGACCAGGGCAAGTCCAGTTGAGTTCAGCTCAGCGCTGTGGTGTGGGCACGGTCCTTTTCTAGTGTCTTTTTAAAAACAGTTTCAGTGTGTTTAAGTTTGACTTGTTGACTTATTCATCAGATCATTTTGCATTTGCTTTCAAGCCCGCAGACATAGCAGAATTCATTAGCATTAGTCAGTAACATAATGTCCCAGTACTGTATCAGTTTGTGACGGGTACAAAAGGACCTGGAGGTGTAACAGCTTTCAGGCATTTCTGTATTTTAAGAAATACAGTATACACAGAAGTCAAGCACGATCCATTATTCTGTAGCTCTGGTAAATTCGCCAAAGTGAAATGCTGGAGAAGATGAAATGTACCAGCCTCCCTTCCAGTGGTAGATTTTTAGTATCTATCTTTCCCCTTTTAAAAAAAATCCCTGTAAATGAAAGGTTAATTGATTTCTAATGACTTGAAAAACTCTCTGTCAGTGATGCCGGCTGATTAACGTTACCTCGCTCTGGTCTGGCTACCATTTACAGTAGTGTTTAACGATGACCTCATGACTGATAGTGTGGTATTTGACAAGCAGCTCCTGAATAAAGACTAATTATGCACAACAACATTGGAATTAGAGTAATTGCCTCCACAGCAATATTTTGTTGAGAATGTGATACATGTTGCATTTTACATACATGTTATATCTGTACTGCACTGTAAACATGACATGTTAAAGTTCAGGTTAATGATTCCAGGAAATGGATCACTCTGAAACTCAACAGCCTCTCTGCAGCTTATACATATATGAGGCATTGTGGAGATAAAAATATTGTGTTCACTGTGTGACACAGTTGCACACAGTAATATTACATAAATCACATTAACATCAGCTGCTGCAGATTATATTTGACTATCAGCTATTTTTAAGTCTCCCTTGGTATTGCTCTTAGTCTGTCTGAGGATGTGTGGTGCTGGTCTGATTCTCAGAAGGAGCTCAGAAAGTTTTATTTTGTATGTCAGGCATATGAAGGAATGAGAATGAGGGATTTTTTTTGAGTTATCATTATGTGGTGCAAGGCTGAGTAGAGTTCAGTTTCATTAGACTTTAGACTGAGGCAGATGGAAAGTTGTGAGGCACAGCTAACAGGTTAGCATTACCTTATTCAGTACATTATATAAAAGTACAAACATGATGTTTAAACTATATGATCCACTGATCTAAAGTCTGTGTGGTCAGCCAGTATGAAGTTGCCATTAACTGTGTCCCAGTATGTATGCCTCTGTGTCTGAATTATAGTAATGTTTAGAGCTTTATGACTCCATACAAAAGTTACCAGATTATAATATAAAAGTAAACATGCCTGAAAGTGAATTCTCTGAGTTTTTTTCTTTTATGTGCATAAAATACAGCATTTCTTGTGTTGACCAAACTCAACTAATTTAGAATAAAACAGGATTCAACCTCATGAACTGCTCATGTTCTATTTTTCTATATTTTGCTTGTAGTGTAAGCATCTCATGTGGCCACGAAAACACTTCTGTAGTTGTAAAGAGTCAGGTCACAATAACTATAATGGTTTCAGTGATGCCGCGAGGTCAAAGGTGTCAGCTGTTGAATTTTAAAGGAGAAATATTGATAGGGTGTATATTTAGCATATGTATATTAAGCATGTATGAAATTTAAACAGGGTGCTGCGTCCAGCTCTACCTTTTCCTTATTTCCCTCTCCTGCTGCTGTCTGTCTATTAGTTTAGTTCTCTGCTTTGTTTCTAGTCTTTGATTTTCATCATTACCAAACCATGTCCTTTACTGACCCATAGTGTTGTACCTATGGCTGTTTAGCATTACCTGCTCACTTCCTGCCAGGGGACACTTTAATGAAGGATGTCACTTTCTTCAAAACCAAGTCGCCACCTGCATATCAGCTACTTACCATGTGTTATGTTGATTTTGTGAAGAAAACTTTGCCTTTTTGGATTCTCTGTTCACTGTGGAGGCATATGAGTTAAACGAAGGTTTATTCATAAATTCAAAGTAATAAGCAGTGACTAATGAATATACAGATAGGCATTTTGCAGGTGAAGTATTCCTTGCGCAGCTGTTAACTCCTTTAAAGTCGAGTTACATTGTTTATTTTAGTTAAAGTAAGGCTGTTGCAGTCCAAATATAAAATCTTGCTCAGTCTCCCATGTTTTGACTGTGTGGCTTCCTAAAGAGGTGTTAAACTTTTTAAATGTTTCCCTGTTTACCTGTGTGACATCTGGATTTAAACGTCCCCAAGCCTCCTTATCTTTCTGCTCTGGTTCTTTCCTCGCTGACCCCTTTTAAACCTAAAGGTACGTTGCATAGAAAGCAACTGCAACATCCTTAAAGTCAGCTTCTTGACCACTTGACTACATTAATCTGCCATAGATGACGGATGCAGCACACATGCATGAGGATATGATAGACAACATCTGCCTCTTTTGTGTTTGCATCCTGATATATATTTGGTGTCCTGCCCAGTAACCTGGGGATGCTCCTGCAACAAAAACTTAACAAAAGAAATACAAAGAACTGGGTTTGTAACATTTAAATCTATCAAACTTAGTTGGACGGCAGTTTAGATGCCACGTGATGCAAATTGAGCTGAAAGTATATAAACCACTCAACTTGTAGTTCATGTATTGTGCCCCCAAAGGTAGAAAAAACCTTTGTTATTCAAGATAAAGTGCTCTTTTTGTTTTTTCTCCAGGCATCAAAAAGTTGTTGAACTACTTTATTGTCCATAACCACAGGATGCGCATGGTTTTTATAGCATTATTCTGCCCTTGCAGCCTAAGGTCATTCCCAATGCTATATGTGGCATTTGCCAGAAGGGTAAAGAGGCCAACAAGAGGGGCAAGCCAGAGGCTCTCATTCACTGCTCCCAATGTGATAACAGCGGTAAGTTCACACTGTTAATTTGAAAGGAACGTTCCTTGTTTACATATATATCTATACATACACTCACACACACATGCAACATCAGCCCATTTTTTATGCTCTCCATCATTATCGTAAGCTGTAATTTTAAAACATTTTTCCCTTTGTTTAACATCAGTGGTACATAAAATTAAGAGACTGAATTGATAATCATTTCCTAAGGAATCATTTCTGCCATCAGTGAAAGGAAATGTTCAGTTGTTTAACACCAGTCAACTTCATTTCATTGTGTAGAATTAAGTTTAATGCTTTCAGGCAAGCGTTAATGCTGCCTTGTTTATATGCTGTAAACATTTACATTAGACAGCAAAGCTTGTGTAGGTTAAAAGTATTGTCTATAATTCACTTCAGATGATTACAAAGACTTTAGTGGTTGTTGGCAAATTAAGAGTTTATTTATATTCATGAGGCAGTTATAACATTAAGAAAAAGGCTTTGCATGGCTTTGTTTTTAGATAGTCCTGATAAAAGTCGATGGGTAGCTATAAATGTATTTCCCCAGCAATACTTTGAAGCTTATGTTGGATAGATGTGAGTAGATGCTAGATGTCTTCTCTTCTGTTTTAAAGGTGAAGTCTTACATGTGTTGAAGTCCTCTGAAGTATCAGGACGGTGTATTCTTGGCCTGTTCACATTATGTCTGTATTTGTCTTTGTGTTTTTGTCTGACTTGCTTCCTTTTCTGTGTCTATGTCCATGCGTTGTGTATTTATGTCCGTGTGTGTGTGGCTCTGTGTGCATGTGCTCTGTGTGCATCTCCGTGTGCGTACACTTTAGGCCACCCGTCTTGCTTGGACATGAGCAAGGAGCTGGTGAGTGTGATCCAGACATACCGCTGGCAGTGTATGGAGTGCAAGACGTGCACCGTGTGTCAGCAGCCCCACCATGAGGACGAGATGATGTTCTGCGACAAATGTGACCGAGGATACCACACGTTCTGCGTGGGCATGGACTCCATACCTACTGGTCAGTGAATGGGCACGCACACAAACACAAGCATACAGTATGTGATAATATATGTTTGGAGGGTTACTTTTAAAATGTATTCCATTACAGATTACTGAATACATGCAGTACAATGTAATGTGTAACGTATTCCATTAGATTACTCAAACTAAGTAGCCTATTCTAAATACTTGGGATTACTTTTGGAATTCTTCAAAATCATATTTGTGTCGTTCTTCCCTGATGTATCAGTAGACTTGTTTTTATTGTGGAAAAGCGGCTTACAAAATTCCACTAATACAGCAATAAAACACATTTAATTTCTTAAAGATTCTTCACAGTAAAAGTTCATTGTTATTTTGTCATGTAAAAGCTTTAATTGTGAAGCAACAACACAAGGAAATGTTTGTTTATCATCAGCACTAAGTTAACAGACTCTTATACGGCTGAAAGCGAACATTAAATGATAAAATAAGGCAGATATGTAAAGTAAAAACAAGACACAGAAGAGAAACTAAACTCCAAACCACAGAGGTCCAGTGAGACGCTACAGAAGTACTGAAGGCTGAACACAGAGACTTTTAAAAACACCTTTCTCTCAGGTTTTTTGCACACAAAGACGTGAGTTGAGTCTTGCAACACACATACTTGTTTAAGGGAGAGAAGAGGGGTCATCAGGGGTTGGCAAGATGCCACTGCTACCTGCTACCTGCTTAGAGGCGGTAGGACGCGCTTATGTTATGTTATGATGCTCAAAGTTGCAGTGCTGCGTTGCTTGTGGACAGTTGGAACATTACAATGGGGAAACAATGCAATCAAACTGATGCTCGCTTGCATCATATTCAGTTACACACGGTGTTAGTGTTGATAACAAAACAAAGTAATCCCTTAAGTAATCTCTTTTTAAAGAGAGTATTTCTATTTTAAAGAGTATTCAGAGAGTATTCAGAGTACCACCAATTTAAACTGTAACTCTAACTGAACACAGTTTCTCATATTTTGTATTTTAAATACATAATGCCGTTACTTGTTCTCTGTTACTCCCCAGTTCTCATGATATGTGATAACAGATAGCCGATAACAGAAACAAAACCGTTTACTTGACTTGAACTACAGTCTTGATTTGCATTTCACACAGTGACTGGACAACAAACCTGATGAGAGAGAAAAGCAGTTTTGTACACACAATTTCTATCACAGTCATTCATCTAGTTTGTCTGCTTTTTTAAAAAAAAAAAAACGCACTTTGTTTGTATCTTTCATACTAATAAATTCATTCTGTTTCTACAGGTCTTTGGGTATGTGAGGTTTGTGATAAGGATTTCACCACACCCAAGAAGAAGGGAGGAGCCACAACACCGAAGAAGTCCAAGTCAGCTAAAAAATGATCAACAGCATCACTAACCATCATACTTCGACCAAATTCTACTCAAATGCACATTATGTCAATGGTCAATCACTTGAAGAAGCTCTGCATTTTTTAAAACATCAGATCACTGTGATCCAAAATTAAAAAAGTGAAGCCCTCTCACCAAATACCAACAATCCACACACAAGATCTTAACTTGCTGTCGGTCTGTATCGAGTGACAGGTCTGTAAACACAGGCTAACACTAGACAACAGACATACTTGTCTTTTCTGAGAAAGCTGTGGTGACATCAGTAATGCAGGTCTTAAATTTGAATCAAAAAACTTATTTCCATCTCCAAATATATTCTAAATAATGTATGTGATTATACCTCAGATGTACATGCTCATAATAAATCAATAAATAAATAATCCAGACTAGGCATTACCTTTATCATAGCAACTCTGTTCTGTAATGGTAGAGAGTGACTTAACCTGAGACATCGTACATTAATAATGTTAACAGCCAAACTACAGATCAAATCCATCTAAATGTGCTGCACTAAATCCTGTGATCTGTTAACCACTAATAGTATCAGTGAGTTCCTACTTCTTTATACAGATAAATCTTGTCTTACAATTCTGCAGTGGGAAAAATGTTTCAGTTGAACAAATGGTGCTTTTGATCTGGTGCTACTGAAACAATCAAGAGGTCACTGATGTAATGCAGTTACTTTTCCAAACATATTTTGTATGGTTTTATATTTTTTTCTTTTGTATTCTTAATTAAAATGTATTTAATAAGGCAGGCCAGTAAAGAGCAATCTTATTTAAACAAAGTTTTGTCTTAAATAATGACATGGTGCTTGTGATTCTGTGTAATGACATGTAATAGACACTGGCTGTGGTAGACCTCACGGCTGCAGCTCCTATTTGTGAGATGTGTGAGTCTTGATTATGGAGACAAAATGTGTCTCTTTATTTTACATGCATTGATTTTGTTTTCAACCCTCCACTATTACTGTACGAAAACATAACCACTCATTGTAATGACATTGCAATTAAACATCCGTCAGCGATGATAGTCAGCTGATACTTTTGCAGGTGGCTTGAAAGATTTTTTTTTTATTTTGTTGAATTTATTTTGTCTGTTTTGTATTGTCCCTCAAAGAGCAGCTTGTTTATGAAACACTTGTTGCTAATAATGTCATTGTCACTGAATTATGAAGTGTTTTTTCAATAAAAGCTACTTAAAAAAGTCATATTTGTGCCTTACCTATGGTGTTGTACCACTGTTTAATTGAATCCCACTTGATACCAAAATATATGATCGCAAAACAATCTGTAGTGCGCTGAAAGGTAAATGTCTACTTGAAAATATACATTTAAAAGTTATTTTTATTCTTACATTTTATTTATTGGACAAAGCTTTAAAACTGTCTCATATAGACAGCCCATCACTGCAACAAGACGACCAGCTGCGTTTAAGTCTGTATAGCCTTTGGATGTATGAGTAAACAATATGCAGGAAACTGTATAATTAGAATTACTAATTTTTTTGCCACTCATTGGTGATTTTAAAGGTCCAGGGTGTAAGATTTAAGGGCATCTATTGGCAAAATTGGTATATATGTAACCATGTTTTCATTTATAATCACCTGAAAATAAGAATTACGTTTTTGTTACTGTACAATGAGCTGTTATATCTACACACTGAGCGAGGCCCCTCACCTGGAGTCCACTATGTTGATCTACAGCAGCCCAGCACAAAAAAGCAAACGAAAAGGGGCTCAAGATGGCTCCATTTGTGTTTTCGCGCTTTAGAGTCGGCTACTGCAGTTGTTCCTTTTCACACTTGACACATGGGAGAAGCTTCAGATTTGCAACCTTCCCGCTAGATGCCATTAAATCCTACAAACTGGACCTTTAAAGTTATTAAGTTTTGATGCATTCAGTTATTGTGCAGATAACTGAATTCATATTAAAGACACATTGTCATCACATACTATGGATCTTTTGGTTAAATATCTTCCAGTCCAGCAAACTGCACATCTGGGTTATGCTATATATGGCATCTGCTTTTGATATATCTTAAACAAAAAAGAATTGCATATCTCTAAATGGTGAAATGTGAAGGAAAAACTTTTCTCATCTGGGTAAAAATCTTCAGAAAACTGGTCTCTGTCCCTAAAATGGCTCCTGCACTACATCAAACAGCCTGAGGGGGCGCTCTCGCCCAGATTCCATCTGAACACACGGGTATGTTGACAGTAAAAGAAGAGGCTGCCATATTGCAGTGAGACAGCGACTTTACAGGATTGAATTTGATTCTTGACCACTGTTTCCTTACAATAAACATGCTGTCCTCTCATACGTTTGGAGATCCGGGCAAAATGAAAGAGTATCATTATACTGGCCCAGTAGAGCACCGGTTCTCACCGTACGCTTTCAACGGAGGGTGAGTGATTTTTCAACCGCTGGCCGCTAAGCTTGCTAGCTAACGTTTACATCCCGGTGGACTGTGCTAACTAGCTAAACAGCTTAGCATGTACCAGCTGAAACTAAACAAAGGTGAAGTTGATGTAAAGTATGTGAACATTGCAGTGCTTCTCTATACAGTATCATAACTTAATTTTAATGCTCGAATTAAGATAAAAGGAAAGATAATTCGTAAGGGCAATATTAGCTAATAGCATAGTTTCAGTTTCGAAACAGTAGCATAGCTTCCGTTAGCATGTCTGTGGGACAGCAATACATTTTCCTCTTTGATGGGATGGTTTTTAAGATGAATGACCTGGCATATGTTTGTGTTTTCTTGTTTTCTTTGTCAGAACCGTACTAGCTGTTGCTGGAGAAGACTTCGCCATCGTAGCCTCAGACACCAGGCTGAGTGAAGGCTACTCAATCCACAGTCGTGACTCGCCAAAATGCTACAAGCTGTAAGTTTGCACTGTCACTTCCCTGCACAGTCAGTGTAGCACAGATCTGCAATATAGAGACACAATGTCACCTTTTAAATCTACAAATGGTCCCTTTTAAAAACTATTTTAGTTGTTGTGTACAAAGTCATCAAACTTTATTATCAGATAAACCACTGACGTCACTGCAGCTCAGCTCTGGTACTCTCATAAGATGGAGAGTGCAGATGGTACCTGCTTGGTACTCAGTGACCAGCTGCAGTGCCCCTCAGCAAAGCACCAGTTGGTATCTGTGGCTTAGACCACTAATCATTGCCACATGAACGTAGGCCACCTGAACAATATGCTGCTGTGACTGTCACTGATTTTTGTGTTTCTCCTTCCCCTCACAGGACAGACACAACCGTCATTGGCTGCAGTGGTTTCCATGGAGACTGCTTAACTCTGACTAAAATCATTGATGCCAGACTAAAGGTGGCTGGGGCAACTGGGTTTTTGGTTTCACTCACTCTTTGGTCTCATCCCTAAGATGATCTAATTGTGCTGTCAACTGTAATGCCTCTGCTTGCAGCTTGTTCAAGTCAGAGTTTACATGACACTGATATTGTAATGTATCTTGTTGTCTTTAAGGATGGTGGTTGTATTTTTTCCAAACTGGATGAATAAGAAAATCATCTTTTGAGTTTTACTGAATGTGTCATGGGTTATTTAATTTATACTAACATCTTAACTGATGTTCCTCCCCCTCTCTTAGATGTACAAACATTCAAACAATAAGACAATGACCTGTGGCGCCATCGCAGCCATGTTGTCCACCATCCTGTACGGCAGGAGGTTCTTTCCCTACTATGTCTACAACATCATTGGAGGTCTGGATGAAGAGGGTAGGTACTTAAATGCTGCAGATATTAAGATGTATGCACTTACAGTGCATAGTCTAAGTAAAAAAAGCTCTATATTTCAGCTTTAGTCATCTTTCTTGTGTGCAAAGATTGTTGGGTTGTTGCCTGTATTGTCTCTTGTATCATTACTTTTTTGTGTAGGCTGGAAATTGTTGAAAGTGTTGACTGTGTAATAACTGTTTTCATTTGCAATTTTTCATGTCTGTCATGTAGGCAAGGGAGCAGTGTACAGTTTTGACCCAGTGGGCTCCTACCAGAGAGACACCTACAAGGCCGGAGGATCAGCAAGTGCCATGCTACAGCCACTGCTGGACAACCAGGTAAATAACACTGACTACATGCTGACCTGTTGTTGCCATAATCCCACTATGTCTCTTCTCATCAGGTATGTAAGCAATGCAAACAAGTTTCCTTATAGTGAACAAGGCTCATTCATGTGTCTCTCTTTCCAACACGTCCTTCCACAGATTGGTTTCAAGAACATGGAGGGTGTGCAGCACGTTCCCCTGACTCAGGACAAGGCAGTTCAGCTGGTCAAAGATGTCTTCATCTCAGCTGCTGAGAGAGATGTTTACACCGGAGATGCCCTTCGGATCTGCATCATCAACAAGGAGGGCATCAGTGAGCAGACTATACCATTGAGGAAAGACTGAGGAGGGAAATGTTCTGCTTTTCTCTTTGATCTGTTCTTTCCACATTCACCTGTTGGTTTTGGCCCCTTTACAGTAAGTTTCTTAAAACAGGAGTGTTGATCCAGAAGTTGTTTCTAGGGGCCTTACAGGTCAGGTTCAATCTTGGGAGCAGATTTTCCATTTGATGTCGACACTTTTCTCCTGCTTACCATGGTTATCTCCTGCAGTTTGTGCTACTACTACATCCTTATATTTGTGGTCTAGTAACCTGATTCTAGATCAGCACTCCTGTTGTTGAGAAGCAAGGAACTCTCTTCATTCAGCCTGTCTCCACTCTTCCCCTGTTTGGATTTTTCATTATGTCTCGGAAGGATACATACTCTGCTATTATTTTTACATTCTTAATAAATGTAAAGAATTGAAATAGTGGGTCGTCTTGTTCTTCATGTGCATGTCCTTCACACATAGACACTGCATTCTGGGTGGCTTATGCTGCTCTCAGTGTTGTCCTGAAATATGTTTTGCATATTAAAGCGTAACTATTCCCATATTAAAGACAATAATCTTTGTTCAGGACAGCGTTTCCTGACTTTACACAACATGAGCACCCCGCCATCACCATGCTGAAAACTGACACTGACTTGATATACAATAATGTAGGTTAAACATATTGTATCCATATGGTAGACATTTGTATATTACAATGTGACTGATAGACTCCACTTCCCATTCAGTTGAACTCTGCCATGTTTAGCTTTTCTAGGTTCTTGATACAATTACTGGTTCACACATCACTGATCTGATTTCGAGCGACACCATTTACAAGTTTTGTCCAAGTGTGTAAACATTTAACATTTTTGTAAACTGCAAGTGTCTCAGGTGATTATGACTATTTTAGCAGCCACCAGCTTCATTAAGAGAAGAGTTTGTGCCAAATAAGAAAATAATAGAGTTTTTTATGTTAATTTATGCAAAAACAAAGAGTTGTTCAAATGGGAAATGAAAGTACTACATTTTCAACTGCTTATCCAAAGCCGGGTCGCAGGGGCAGCAAATTGAGCAAAGTTTCTAGATGTCCCTCTCCCCAGCAATACTTCCCAGCTCCTTCTGGGGGACCCTGGGGCGTTCTAGGCCACACGAGATATGTAATCCCTCCAGTGTGTTCTCGGTCTACCAGTGGGACTTGTCCAGAACACACCTAATGGAAGGCGTCCAGGAGGCATCCTGATCAGATGCCTGAACCACGTCAACCTCACCTCACCTTCATTTGTCCATCTTTTAATTTCTTTTTATCAATAAGTTGATCTCCTTTATGTGAAACAAATCTTTAAACCTACTCAGTCTAATACTTTATACTTGTGCTTAACTGTTGGCAAAATGTTGATTAACTTTACTCACTAATATGTTCCAACAAAAACCTGCCTCTGCACGGACCACAGATACCATTGCATTCTGAAATTTGGTTAAAAATCATTTTGAAAAAAACATTAAATGTGAGTATATGTTACCTGTAGACACCCTGTACATTCGCCCAAAAAAACAAACCTCCACTTCATGAAGTACAGTTTGTTTCACACATCTTTAATTTGGATATTATGGACGGGAAAACCTCAAATAATGTCTTCTTTCTTTTGTAGTGTTGTAAGTATGTTTTTAACCAGATCAGAGGTAATAGAGGTTTATAACAACATTCTGACATTCATCATTCTTTTTTCTCAGTACTATGTTTGTTATTATTTGGTTTGACAGTTTTTTTTCTCAATTTCAAAAACACTTTTACACACTGTTGTAGTCCTGGGGAAGAAGGAGTCTTATCAATTTGTTCTCTCGTCCACCTGTGTACACACAGAAGGCCCCTCAACTGGTATTGGGGACCCCTGCTCTGCATCCATCCATCCATTCATTCATGTATATCCCCAGAGGTTCAGCTATCTTTAATTATTACTGCATACCACAGCAGTTTATCTCACTAAGAAACATATCGTTGTGGGTGAAATAAACGACTGTAGATGCATCATTATACTCTTGACTACCACACAGGTTACTTCTGTAGACTACAGGCCTCTCTCACTGCAGACATTTTGACTTGTCATAGCAGGAAAAAAAAACACAGTTTAAGTTAATGACATTGATGATGGCTGCATTCCACAAAGATGTCCCAGTTCTAGGGTTGTCATATTGCGTAAGTGGGCTCACTGGGATACTTGGTGAAGATAAGCTGTCATCAGCTAAATGAGTTGTTCGTGCATTTCCTTTCAAACCATGTCAAACATAAGAAATAAAAAAAGGCCCAATTCAATACCACACTTGGTTCCTAATCAGGTTTTTAATATATAATGTATTCATACTAGAACAGAAACAAAATAAATTCAAAGCAGAGAGAGTGCATACAAAATACAGAAAATTCTGTGTGCTGTTAATTAGTACTATTTTCCCATAATGCCCTGTATAAAGGATGATTAATAAATTTGAAGTAAGAACATCATGGAAACAAAACAGGTTTATCTTAGGAAAAAAACAAAGTTGAAGCCTCAAAGTTGCAGTTTGATTGACATCCAACATCACACGTCATTTTCTGTTGATATTAAAGGATTAAGTAGGTTGATATTAGTGTAATTACTGCTTAAACAGTATACTGTGTTGATTAGTATATAGTACAGATTTGGGACATGGCTAGTGTCTAAAGCAGGGCCTGTAATTTTCCTGTTGCATCAAAATGTCTGCCAAGAAAAGGCCCTTTGTGTTTAAATTTAAACGGTTATTGACTGTTAATAACGTGTTGGTTTTGTGCATTGTGTTGTAGACAGTTTTGTTGCTTCTCTCCATCTTGCCTGCAGTAACCTCACAGTGCCTCTGCTCAGGAGTGACAAGGAAACATCAACATTTATCCAACCAATTTTGTGATGTGTCTAATATTGGTTAATATTCTGACATTTTTTTTAAAGCTTTATATTTTTCTAAAAAAACCCCCCACAAAATATAAGCTTTCAAGTAGGAACCTATGTAGTACTGAACAAGCACTGGGCTCCAGCCCAGAGTGAAAACTCAGACTGTCCTATCAATGCTCAGCAGGAAGAAAAACAACACTTAATGACATTTTATTTCTTTTTATTAACCCAAGTTAATCAGCAAGTTAACAAGTGTTTACTCAATAACAATTTGAAAAAAATCAAAAGACTCTCTCACACACAAACACAGACACAAGCAGTGTCCTCAGGCGTAGTACTGAAGGTTGGCCTTCTTCTTGGCTTGGACCTCCAGGATTCCCTCCATGTAGTCTTCATGGTTCAGCTCTGTGGCCCCACGACGCAGCGCGATCATGCCAGCCTCCACACACACAGCTTTGCACTGGGCTCCATTGAAGTCGTCGGTGCAGCGAGCCAGCTCCTCGTAGTTGACGTCGGGGCTGACGTTCATCTTGCGGGAGTGGATCTGCATGATGCGAGCTCTGGCCTCTTCGTTTGGCATGGGGAACTCGATCTTTCTGTCCAAACGACCTGATCGGAGCAGAGCAGGGTCCAGGATGTCCACTCTGTTGGTGGCAGCAATCACCTTGAAGATAAAAATATAAGGCGTTATACTGTTGTCATCACTGTGACATCATACTGTAAAGTAATGACCTTTTGGTTGTTTAAGGTTTGTTTCTACATTCATTACATGTTGTGTGTTGTGTTATGCTGTGTGCTTGTATTTTGTTGTCTGAATTGATACTACAGAGCAATTGATTTCTTCCAGAATAATACTGTGAATAAAATATGGTTTCCACAAGACTCCAGACTTTGAATTTATAATGTATCACCTTTAAAAGTTGACATAAGCCTACAGTATGTACAGAGTATATTTATATACTGCTGTAAACATGCAGTGTATAAGTATATAAAGGGTATAAACTTTTTTGGCGGCAGCGTCTTACCTTGACCTGCATGTTGGGCTGAAATCCATCCAGCTGGTTGAGCAGCTCCAACATGGTCCTCTGCACCTCTCTGTCTCCTGCCTTCTCGCTGTCAAACCTCTTGGTGCCAATGGCGTCCAACTCATCGATGAAGATGATGGATGGGGCTTTCTCTTTGGCCAGGGCGAAGGCGTCTCTCACCAGCTTGGCTCCATCTCCGATGAACATCTGGACCAGCTGTGGACCGGCCAGCTTCAGGAAGGTGGCCTTGGTCTGAGCAGCGCAGGCCCTGGCCAGAAGGGTCTTCCCTGTGCCAGGTGGTCCGTACATCAGGACCCCTTTGGGTGGCTGGATGCCAAGGTTTTCAAACTTCTCCTTGTGGTTCATGGGCAGGACAATAGCCTCCACCAGCTCCTGGATCTGTTTGTCTAGCCCTCCTATGTCGCTGTACTGCTCTGTGGGGCGCTCGTCCACCTCCATGGCCTTGACTCTGGAGTCGTACTCGGTGGGTAAGGTCTCCAGGATCAGGTAAGAGTCCTTGTTGACACCAACCAGGTCTCCGGGCTTCAGCTTCTCGGCGTCCACCAGCCCGATGACGGGGAGGAAGTAGGTCTGTCGAGTGGAGGTCTTAATGACGGCGCACTTTCCTTTCCTCTGAGAGTCCAGGTCCACATTAGCCCCGTCCTCCTCCTGGTCGTTGGGGTCCACATCCAACAGCTCGATCACATTAGACACGAGATACGGCAGCGTTTTGTTCACCTTTATCTTCTCCGTGTTTTCTTTGATTTTATCTTTCATAGCCTGCAGTTCGTGGGTCACCCTCAGCACCTCGCTCTTCATTATCTTTATCTCGCTGTCGAGGAGACGAGTCCGCTGGACTATCTCCTCTGTGGACATTTTTAACACTTCTTCACCGATTCCATCCTCCACCTCGTCCCAAACTGATTTGTCACTCAGCGACGCCATCTTGCTCTGTTTGCGGCGGACGATGGAGCGGTTAGTTGAACTGTGACACGGCGGAAATAAAGCTTCTACTTCCGGAAGTAGCCGACGACACTCATGAGCGCCGAAACACCAAGGAAAAACCAAACCTGAAGCTGAATTAATTTTGTTGCTGCGACGGTTTGAACTGCGAGAGTGTGCACGTAAGTTCACGGGCAATTTACTGTCGTGTACTAGTAAATGTCAACGTTTGTTACAACTCTTTTGAGTGCACAAAGCCGTTACTTTCACAACGCGTTTGACTTATGTTAGCATGTGTTGCTAATCTTAGCTCAGCGGCTAACTTCAGCTAGCCAGTGTGTTGATGTTTCATTTTGGAGGCTGTCAAGAGATATCCGGTTAAAGACTATAAACAGATATTTGTCACTATAGTATTTGCATTTCAGACTATTCAAAGAACACCATGTATTGGGTTCCAAAATAAATAAACTAGTTAAAATAAGGTTAAAGTTAAAGCTAAATGTGGTTAGCAAGCAGGTAGTGTGCTCGCGCCACCGCTGCAGCTGCACAAAATCTGCTTCATGCCATTTGAATGTTCTAAATTCAGATTTGATGATGCACGGTGCTAAAAAAAATATCGGTATGAAGTGTTTGACTAAGTAAACATTGGGTCTGTCCATTTTTCCAGGCACGGCATAGCTGTCAGAGAGAAGAAACAAGAGGTGGGTGTTTGTGCAGAGTCCACTGTGCTTGTTGGTGTTTTTCGGCTGTAATACAGACTCCAGACACACAGCTGTGAGGCACCTGCTGTGTAAAGTCCCTTCCTGCTCGTGGGTGGCAGTGAGCTAACGTGAGGAGCTGAAAGATGGACCAGAACAACAGTATACCACCCTTCCAGGGGCTGGCCTCCCCTCAGGTAACACTGGTTTTATGTATTCATGGGTAAGAGATTTTTAAGTGAACTTAGCTTTATAACCAGTGTGATGTCCCAGCTTACCCTCAACACAGTGTGATTTACGCTCTTAGCTTACTCTGGCTGCCCAGCACATCCGCATCTTGCGGGGGCTTCAAGGAACCAGCTTTACACATGAGCTCCCAACCTGCACCTTCAGCATCATGGCTTATTTTATACTTAGTGACAATATTTACTGCCACTAAAGAAGAGGAAGTGTGACGCTCACGAAACCCAGTGAAATAAGTGACAGTAACTTTGTCACTGGGGACCCAGCAGCTGTGTCACATAATGTCGCATACAGGAATAAGATTAAAATCTTTGAGGTGAGCCACAATTTGGCACTGCAAGCAATAAACAAGGCTCCACATCTTTCAAGTTTACAAGTTGCAATAAGCTCACAGCTTTCAACTATCTAGTATTGCCATTTCATTTCATGAAATACTGGAAAATAGGAAACCAACTTAAACTTGTGGCTACAATGATTTGAAACAGGTCCACTCTTAATTCAAGGCCCAGGCTACTACTGTTTTCACAGGTAGCTATTCAGCCACTGTTTTGAACCCATATACCACTGGTATTTACAGTAGACATTCATTTTATTTATATAAGGAAGTGAGGCAAAGTAAAAAAAACTTTGTGACAGTAATAATTTGTTTTCTGGCATTATCATTTGCTCTAAGTGTGGCCTTTCTGCTCAGTCCCAACTTCTTTTTTTTTTTGATGTGTCCTTTTATAGGGTGCCATGACTCCAGGCATGCCAATCTTCAGTCCTATGATGCCATATGGCTCAGGTCTGACACCCCAGCCTGTCCAGAACACGAACAGTTTGTCTATACTGGAGGAACAGCAAAGGCAACAACAGCAGCAACAGGCACAGCAGGCAAACGCAGGTATAACACTCACTACTGTCATATTCCTCTTCATCCTTTCCCAGCCTTGCAGGGTGAGATTATAATCTCATATCCCTGGAGTTGTAGAAAATAAAGTGATCGTCCATGTCTGTACCATAGAGAAAGTATATGATCGGCTCATATTATATAAATCCCCTTGGGGATTAATAAAGTTTATCAAATTAAATTAAATAAAGGAAAAATATGTTCTTTGTTCTCTAGGCCTCCCTGGAACGTCAGGACAGACCCCTCAGCTCTACCATTCCCAGACTGTTGCGGGCACGACCACCACAGCGCTGCCAGGGAACACCCCGCTCTACAACACCCCGCTGACCCCCATGACCCCTATCACACCGGCCACGCCAGCTTCAGAGAGCTCTGGAATAGTACCACAGCTACAGTATGTTTCATATCCAATGGAAAGAATGCTCAAAGTATTGGTTTATGCCACTTGTGTCAGTCACACTTGGAAACTGTTCAGCTAATACTCACACTTTCCCCTTTATGCTATGTTACCTTAGTCAGTGGTAACTGATCAAGTTTAGTTTGAACATCCCTAGAGGGAAGCGCATGTAGGTACTAGGGTTGGGTCGGTATGAGGGGAAAAAAAAAACGGTCCGGTTTTTGTAAAAAAAAAAAAAAAAACCGCATCAAGTCGGTAATACCGAATTTTCGCCACTTGGGGGAGCAATTGACTCATTTAAAATAAAAAACGACCTTAGAACAACAGAGTGACAGTAACAAGTTGTTTCTTTTATTCCTTACAAATAAATTTTGCAGCTTACTCAATCAGTACAAACAAGGGTTGCGTCCTTCATCTGGCTCAAAGCCAAAGTGTTGCCATAGTGGCGCATTCCTTGATTTCGTCGAGACTAAATTGTCCGCCATTATCAATTCCCCGTCACTATTAAACAAACTACAGGCTACAATAGAGGCGCATGCGCACTCGCACCTCCTAGCTCAGTCCCCGCCCCACCCCCTCTCTCTCCTGCTTGCTGTGCGCTTGGTGAAGAGGCAGACACAGGTGCTCACAGACTCGGGCTTACTATAAGCGGAGCGGACTACGTGTGAAAATGTCCGTGAAAAATCCCGCGATGTGAAAAATACATGCCGAACAGTCTTTTGTGTGACACTGGTGCGCAGAGCGAAGTCCGCGCAGTCGTGCTTTGCGGGCACAGGGTTTGCGGACGTCCACTTTTACCGGGCGGACCTCCGCGGCGTCCGCTCCGCGTACGTTCTGCCCGAGTATGCGGTCCGGTCGGTCTCAAAAAATAAAACCCGGACCGGACCGAATTGGTATTACCGAGAACCGACCCAACCCTAGTAGGTACTGAAATTGTGCTCAAGGTCAGTTAAAATGTATCTAGACTTTAAACATAACTACAGCAAACATTTCACAGACTACCTCAGGGTGTCCCGTGTCATTTCCCCTTAGTTACTAATGTTTTTGATAACCAAAATTAGCTACTTCTGCCATTATTTCTTCACACTTCAGCTTGTTTTCCCTTATGCCTCTTACTCAGTTCTTTTCTCTGTACTTACTTTCTGTAAATATAATTTTATTTTATACTTATTTTTCCTACTTTCAGAAACATCGTATCTACTGTAAATCTGGGCTGTAAATTGGACTTGAAGACTATCGCTCTGAGAGCCAGGAATGCAGAGTACAACCCAAAGGTGATCAGCTCTGTGTTGCTCAACAGCTCAACACAGTGACGTTTTAGTGGTGGGGCTTAAGGGAACATTCTGGTTTACTTTGGCCTGCAATATTTCACATATATGTTGCTATTGTGGCTCTGTGGGTCATACAGACTTTGCGTTCACCACCTTTATTGTAGAGATGCAGGGCATTGGGGATTAATACTAAAGAACAAAAATCAGGGCAACTAGTGTTTATAGACCTTTTTCATGGCATTTTTAACATGTCATAGCAGCAAAAGAAGGGGTGATACTAATTTTCTCAACAATGGCTCTGTTCCATTCAGCCTCCCTGTACAGTGGCAGTAAGCCATCATGCACAACACCAGCACCCTGGAACTATCTCACCTAAATTAAATGCAGTCATATGTGATGTTGTTAATTGCACCTGTGCTTTTCCTGTAATGAGATGTCAAAATGTCTGCCGTGAAAAAGGTCCACTGTGCATGCTGGCTCTGACACTGACCTGTCCTAGGAGGTGGCAAGTCCAAAGTTGGCATGACCCTTTAGAGTCACAATAGTGATATTTATGGGAAGTCTGATCCCCTGATCTTCCCTCTAGCACCGTCATCACGCCAGAATATCCTCTCATATACAAGAAATTCCCAAACTGAATAGTGAAGATGTTGCCATAAGCTATACTTGATATATTTATGCCAGACACGCCCACACAACTCCGTTTATGAGGAAGCACTGCTGGCTGTAATAATGTTTCCCCTCTCTCGCCATTCCTTGTAGCGTTTTGCTGCGGTCATCATGAGAATACGAGAACCCAGGACCACTGCTCTCATCTTCAGCTCAGGGAAGATGGTCTGCACCGGAGCCAAGAGGTCAGAATATGCACTATTTCCTTCATGTGCAGAAGTTCTTAATAAAAAACACAGATATTAAGAGTAGAGCTTGGTCTAGTAGGGTTTCTAGTAGGCCTTTCACAATAACTACTTTTGGTGGATGACATGTCGTCCCAGAATTAATTGCAATGAATGATATTTTTGTCATCTTAAGACAATAAAGCCTCTGATATAATAATATAATAGCATATTGATGCAAGAACAACTTTCAAAGACCTATTAATGTTTAATTTGTAAGAATATTAAGACATTGGAAGTGGTATGTGACAAAAATTAAAATATCTTAAATAAAGAAAACAAATAAATGTGTGTGAGAAGGACCTGAGCCTTGTATCTCCTCTCCTCATCTTGTTAATATGTCAATTATTGTTCTTTTTTTCCAATCTGCCCTGCACCGTCTCACCTGTTTAGTGAGGAGCAGTCGAGGTTAGCTGCAAGAAAATATGCTCGTGTGGTGCAGAAGCTCGGTTTCCCTGCTAAGTTCCTGGACTTCAAGATTCAGAACATGGTGGGAAGCTGTGATGTGAAGTTCCCCATTCGGCTAGAAGGATTAGTCCTCACACATCAGCAATTCAGCAGGTAATTTCTGTTTGTTTTATGTCTTGTGCAGCTAAAAGCCATGTTCACCCATTTCAGCTTTTTTTAAAGCACAAGGGTGTGGTGTTTGTGTTGTAGCCACAGGGTTGTGCCAAAGAACGGAAGGCTAGATGGGGTTTCTTTTTCACAGAATGCTCCCATACAAACGGGTTATCCTCTGAAAGGATATATATGCAATTGCTTGGAATTTAAGTGACATGTAGAATATGGGTTTCAGATGGTGTGCAAAGAGAAGAGTTTTTCAGAAATTAAAGAGCTAATCTCTGTTTTCATTAAAATAAGGTGACTTGTCTCTTTCAGCTATGAACCAGAGCTGTTTCCAGGACTGATTTACAGAATGATCAAACCCAGAATCGTTCTGCTCATCTTTGTTTCGGGGAAAGTTGTACTCACAGGTAAGACACAAAAAAACTAATCGTTGGAGTTTTTATTGACAGATATAGTAGCCTTATATCTGCATTTCCTCTTTAGTTGATGAAATGTTCTTACTTTGTGCACAAAATAAGTTTATTCTTACCACCATGTGTATGTTACTGAGTTAAGTCATTTAAAATTAACAAGCGTGTGCTATTTGCAATCAGCATTCTACCTCTGCCCCATTTTCCTATATAAGTAAGTCTGTTTGCCTAGTGGAGAAAGCGGTGAAGTCGTTGTCAGAGAGAAGCTTGTAGTTAAAAGGTGTATGTTTACAAAATATGAACATGGTGTGCAAAGGTCTTATCGCCGTTGTCAAGCTGTTTTCAAGCGTTGTCAAGAAAAGCAACGGAAACTGGTGAGTCATATCAACAATGGCGACTGCTATAGACAAGATAGAACCTGTTATCGAGGCTGTTCTAAATAAAAATATTTCCTCAATGTTGCCCAACATTATAGTTCATTGCCTTGGCTCCACTCCACTCTTACAACTCTGGCAAAACAAACATTTTGTCATGGCTACGCATCAGTGTTTACTTCAGACAACATTAGAGTCAGACAGATACATTCTCTACAGTCTCCAGTGACTGGTTAGGGAAAATTGAATCCCCCATGGTAATTGGTTAGAGTGGGCGCAGGATAGAAACCGGTTTAACTAGCTGACAATTGTGAGATCAGGTTTTGTGCACACATCAAAAGAAGAGGTTGAATGTACAAAGATAACATACAACATACAGACAAAAAGGCATCGAGATGGAACATGATGCCTCTGTCGTTGTAATGGGATTGCCATAGTAAGTCATTGTAATTAATAATATGTTTATTTTCTTCTTCTTTTTTTAAGGCGCCAAGGTGAGAGCAGAGATCTATGAAGCATTTGAAAACATCTATCCCATTCTGAAAGGTTTCCGCAAGACAACGTAGAACCTGCCACTCTTTCTTTTACCTTTTATCTCCCAGTCTTTTTATCTTTTACCTCGACTCAGATTTTTTTTTTTCACTCAAAGGAAGCGTCATCTATATGTTGACTTCTACAAGTGGACTGCTGTAAGGGCTGTTGTACAGGGATGTGATTCTTCTTCTTCCTCTTCTTTTTTTAATGTTCCTCCAGTGTTTTAGAAAAGCAGGATTTAACTGTTTTGATTTTTTGCTGTGGTTTGAACACAGTTGATGGCATACACACAGAGACCCCCATTTATTTCAAACCCTGTCTCAGTTTTTTGCTCAGTTATTTTTCGGCTTTTTCTGTTGTCCACATCACATCCCTGACTGTACATAAGACTGTAAAAAAATGTAAAAAGTGCGGATTAGAAGAGAAGCAGTCTGACTGTGAC
Source organism: Epinephelus fuscoguttatus (assembly GCF_011397635.1). NCBI lineage: Eukaryota > Metazoa > Chordata > Actinopteri > Perciformes > Serranidae > Epinephelus > Epinephelus fuscoguttatus. Next base: position 25,441,421 of record NC_064753.1, on the reverse strand, counting down.
TGCTTTTTGTTTTTATTTTAAGCCATTTTAAATGCGTTTTGTACGTTGCATTTTTATAAATTGTCCGCTCAGTCCCCAAATTGTATCAAGTCAGAACCACATTCCTGTTAACAGTATTTGTTAAGATTTTAGTTTGAGTGACTGTTTATCCCAAAAGAAATTGGCCTGCTGTATCAGAGTTTCATCTTCGTACGTTTGGCATTCAATCTGTCACATCTCGGCTCAGTGTAGTTGTAATTTGGTAAACGCTGGAGGTGAGTTTTCATCTAGATTTTAAACATTTTGAGATGAAAAGCATAGTTCAGTCTGTTAAGCAGCAACTTAATGTAGATGCTCTTAAATTTTAAATTGAACCAAGTCCTGCTGCGAAAGTTGTCATCGAGTTAATAGTTAGTACTTTGAGACTTGTGTCAGTTGGTTTGGGACACATTTGTTCCAAGACATTAACAAAAAAGAAGCTGTTTGTCGTAAGCGGCCTCTTGATTTACTTCTCTTAAATTGACATCTTGCATCTTAAAATCATGAGCACTAAAAGATGATGGCATATAACCAATGCATTGTGATCCCATGTTTACGTATTGTTTTAAATTTTTTGGCCATTCAAAGTTATATTTAAAAGTTTTCTACAAAAGAATTATTTTTGGTTGTAGGAAAATATGAAAAAATATCCATAATATGTCCTCAGCCACACACTTGGCCAAAAATTGGTTTAAATTTTGGGCACTTGGTGAGCTAGTTCTGGTGATCCTCTGTAAATCTGCCACCTGACACCTGTTTGAGTGGCAGAAGAGATTAGGGATTGATACTAAACTACATACTGCCCTCTGTGATTCTGAACAGAGGGCAGAGCAGGTGACCAGGAAGTTCTGTCACATCTTGATGCAATTCTGCTTCTTCTGAAATTGTTAATGTGCTGCACTGTGCATTAATAAATGTGTACATACTGACCCTCTTGTTAAAGCTGCTTCTTTCACCATGTTTGACCCTAAGAAGTGTGTGTGCTCTGTTTATGTTTACTGAAATAACAGAAGGGTTAAACATCTCTTTAAAAAGCCAAGAAATACTGTCATCTTGGTCACACTGCATATTCTAACAGGTATGATCAGAGTTTTACTTTCAAATAGCCTTCCGTAAAATTTTAATACACTGTGTAGTTTTGCTGCTAAAGCCTCACTGGTTTAGTCTGACCAGTATCTTTTGACAGCTGATGTTAACCTTAGAGAGGTCTGACTTAATAACACTGTACTTGTGATGGAGAAATGGAAAATACATACTTTTCCTCTTACCTGTAGTGCTGTCTATCAACTTAGATTGTTTTGGTGTGAGTTGCTAAGTGTCCGCCTTCTTTCAAATATAATGGAACTAGATGGCGCTCAGCTTGTGGTGCTCAAAGCACCAAAAAAGTTCTGTTGAACAGCAATGTCTCTTTCCAGAAATCATAACTCAGTTACTCGAGATAATCCACAGACCTTGTTGTGAGCAGTTTCATGTAGGGACTATTTTCTTTCTACCAAACTACACCTGCTTACTGTATCATTGCGCAGAAGGAAGTGTGCATCTACTGCTAGCTTACCTAGCACTACTGAGCTAGCTAACATCACAGCTCAACTGAGGATGACACCATTAATGTTTACATCTCACGCTGTCACGAGCATGAGCCTCTCGTCCATGAGTCGATGCACACTTCCTTCTGCGCAGTGATGCGGTTTGAGGGTGTAGTTTGGTATAAAGAAAATAGTCCCTACATGAAACCACTCACAACATGAACTGCGGATTGTCTTTAAGATGATAATACTTCCTCAAGATTCTTGAGTAACTGGGTCATGATTTATGGAAAGAGACATTACTGTTAAGTTTTTTAAATGTTTTTTATTTTTAATTTTTATGCTTTGAGTACCACAAGCCGAGTGCCATCTAGTTCCATCATGTTGGAGAGAAGGCAGACATCTCTACGACTGATATTTCCAACACTCTGCGACTCACACCAAAACAGTCTAGACTTCAGAATCAGAATCAGAAATACTTTATTGATCCCCAAGGGGAAATTATTTGCGTAACAGGTGCTCCTTGCAAGAGTGGAAAGATAAGTGAAAATATAAGAAATTTAACAAGGGTATTTACAAATATTTATAACCTAAATAGATAATACACAGAATATATACACTCAAGGTGAAATGGGGTTATTGCACAAATAGGGGCGTGAACTGTCTCTTAACCTTTTTTCCTCACCAGACACTGTGGATTGTGGTTTTCCAGGAGTCTCTCATCACTCTCCATTTTCATTAGCCATAATTTTGTTGCTGGGAAGTAATGTTTTATTTAATGAAAGCTGACTCTGGTGTGCTACAATTTACCTAAAGAACTGGATTTACAACCCCTTGAAATGTAAATGACAGATTTCGTGTAACACTTGTCAGATATTCAGCTCTGGTAAGGTTGATTATAACGCTCCTTTTATTTGAAAACATGTAGTTGACTCAGACAAAGACATAAAGAGTAGATTTTTATTGCATAAGAGGTGCAAAGGTGTGGAAGATTAAATGACAAGATAAAACTTAACTAAAAAGCACAGGTTTACATTGACAACTACAGTAAATAAAACGTAGAAAAAAATCTATGCAGCAGAGAACAAGTTCATTTTGTCTAATCAGTTTGATTAGTGTCCTCTCTATAAATATATATATGCCACCCACCAAGGTGGCTAGTAAGGGATTGTTACACGCCACTGCCAAATTCTCGCCGCATTTAACAGATGCTGTTGTCAAGCCCTGCTTGTACTTTGCTTTTCTTGTTATATAATTTCTCATTATCTTGTAATTGTCCCTTGTTTTGTTCTGTTTAATGGTTACATAGTCTCTTTTCACACTACCTTTTGCTAAATAAGTGACTTTCTTCATGTAGCACAGATCTGACTTTTATGATGTTTGTAACTCTGAAATTAACTCATACCAGCCATTTAAGATAACATTGCAATAATCTCAATGGGAGATATAAATGGCAGGTAGTATTTTGCTAGTATTTTAAATATTATCTGTCTTTGAACAACTGAAAAAAGCAGAAAATCAGATGAATGTTTGTTCAGATAACTTTGTTAAAAATCTTTATTGTGTGATGATAAGGCACAGGGTCATATTGTATTTTTTTTACTGACTATTTACAGTATGTAGTTCTAAACATGGGCATAAGCCACTGAGCACACACAGATGAGGGACAAATTAAAGGAAAAACCTTTAAAAGAGCAGAGAAACTCATCCAATGTAAAGCTTTTGTGCACCAGGGCTTACGAAGTGGATTACTCAGTATGAAGACAACATGAACAAAATGCTATGGCTTTCAGTCACCAGCTCTCAACCCAGCTGAACACCTACGGGGAATTTTGGATTAAATAAATGATAATGGTAAACAAAACATCACACATCACCATATGTTAGAGTGACATTATGTCAACAGCTTATCCACAGAAGATTACTGTAACATCTTCATTACACACTACAAAATTACAAGACTTTCAACGATTTTTACTAATTCCATGACGTTTCGAGGCCTGGAAAATGTGACTGTGAAATTCCATTACTTTTCCAGGTTTTCTATGACCATGGGAACCCTGGAGGGAATATCTGAGGAGGGATGGTGTTCATCTCTCAAACACAGTTCCACAGACTTTTCTGGAGGCTTGTGGTGGCCTGACTCCACATGAAGACACATCATGTTGGTTTCTCCTTTAATTTGTTACCTTTCTGTAAGTTAAAAATAACAGAGATTAATTGCTCTTGACAGCCAGAATCTAAAAGTATAATAGAAAAGGTTTGGATGTGGCAAGAAACCAGAATTCCTGTTTGATTGTCTGAAATAACAGAACAATTAATCTTGACCCTTAAAAAACATCTTCATTGTCCTTGATGGTTTTGATGGGAGGAGTTTGACCTCTCTGTCAGCTGGACTTCACACAGGTTTTTAATTTTATCCGTGTTTAATCAGTTACAAGAGCAGCAGCACGTGTTCAGTCCACCAAGTGGGCAGTCACATCAGACAGAGTAAAACACCAGTCTGAGCTTTCACAGGTGTCAGTGTGTCAGATGTTACGTAGGTTTCATCTGTGCGTGTTGATCTGAGCTGAAGTCCTGTTTCCAAATGAACTCGAGGCGGTACTCGTCGTCATGGTTACAGCTGGCAGAGCACGTGTAGACCGCCAGGGTCCCCCAGTCGATACTGGCTCCTGTCGAGTCCACACACAGGCTGTTTAACAGCTGCGGCATCACCTAAGGACACACACACACACGCAATTATTGAACATAGGGCTGGGCGATATGGAGAAAATCAAATATCACAATATTCTTGACCAAACATTGATATTGATATTGCATTGATATTGCAGGGTTGACTATTGGTGTTTATACAAAATATATCACAATGAGGTTTTTGATAAATAATCATTAGTAACGTGGATGTAATGACTAAGGGGGTAAAGGCAAGTAATAGAACAGCTAATACAGTCTGTTCAACAGTTAGGAAATTACAATATCCAAAAAGTATGACCACAGTATCATAATATCAAAATCGTTACATTGGCCAGCCCTCATTACATGTATATGATATACACACTGCTCAACACTGTGGAAAGACACTGATACAAACTGTCACACACACACACTAAGATGTTTTTGTGTGGAAAGAACCCTCTGGTCACAGCTTGAAATACAAGATGTGCAATATTCCCCTGAGGCAGAGTAACTGCATTTACATGTGAACTTTGATTAAATAAGGACATGTCAGACATTTATGATAATTTCCACAACTTAAAGAACAGGTCTTGGTCAAATTAGTCACTTAAAATAATAAAATACACTTAAAGGTGCTGTACGTAACTGTGGAGAAAGATAGTTGGTTGTTGAGTCTCATTGCCAGGTCATCAAATACTGACACTTTGGGTTGGTAGCTGTACCGAACCACCAACCCAAAGTGACAAGTGTCAGAGGTGTAGTGGAGAGAGGCCTTAACAGTAATCAGCTAAATCTTAAAATCTATTCAAACCATTGGCATTCAATAGTGTGTTGAGCAGGAAGGTGATAGCTGGGGGGAAAAAGGATGGAGGAGAAGAAAGGACTACCTGAAACTCAAAAATCCTCTTGGCGCCACAGGTGCATGGTGGGATATCCTCATCTGAAGGGATGTGCTGAGAGGAGACCCACAAGGGGGAGCCGCCTCGACTATAACGCACCACCTGAACAGAACAAAACACTGTGAGATGGACTCAGAGAAGACCGTGAAGGTCTTTTTAACACAGTGGAGGACGTGGAGTTTTGTCAACCTGGTGAGGCTCTGGTGCGATCCTCTTTTTAAACCGCTGGAACACTTTGTTGTCTTCGCTCTCGTGCATAGCCATCTCCTCCAGGTCCGTCTCTGCCAGAGCTGAGCAGAGAAACACAGCGTCAGGAATGAAAGGAAACATCATGTCCGTGAGTTAGTTCATGTGACCAGTATTGCTACAGGTATCACAAAACTGAAACCTTACTGTCTGCTAGGGAGGGACAATCTGCACTCCTCTCCTCCTCCTCTTCTTCTTCAGCCTCCTTTGTGTCTTCCTCCTTCTTCTCTTCCTCCTCCTCAGGTTCAGTGACCAGCTCAGACTCAGGGAAGAGGAAGGTCGAGGTTGTGACAGTTGGTGCTTCTGTACAGACAGAAAAAGACACAGCAGAGACATTAAGCCTCAGAATCGCATACTTTTTACTGCAGCTGCCCTGACAGAGTACGTACTGTTGCATGGAGCATGCACACAACTGGGACACACTACTTGCCGTGAACTTTGACCCTCTTGCTCATTTATCTGTCACAGTCTGTAGCACGAAACTTGGAAGTAGAAACAATTAGCTGTTTTGTCACCACTGAACTTTACTATCCTCCATTAAACTTTAAGATGTATGGTATTTATTCCGCCAAGGCCAAATGCTCTCAATGATTCAATGGGTTCTGTCAAACAAATCGAGCTGAAAACAAAACCTGAAGCATGTGACTGTTCAGTGTGTTTCCTTTTTTTAATCCAGTGCATAACACACACCTTGGCTGCCACACTCCCTCTTGTGTGTGTGTTTCCAGTGGAGGGTCTGGTGGTGTTTTCCACAGTAGGTTACGCTGTGACAGCGGGAGCAGGCTTTGTTGCCGGGGCAACCACACACCCAGCATAGTTTAACTCCAGATACGGACAACACACTCTGGTCCGGTTCAGGACCGCTGGGGGGTTCATCCTCTGAGAATGAAAAAAACAAAACAAAACAAAAAATACATCAAATCAAAGTCAAGTCACTGCTGAAATACACAAAAACTGATGAATACAAATATATAATACTACTGCATTATCAATGTTTATATTACAGCTCTTTGAACATATATGTAAGCATCTGGCAAAGAACACCAACCTGGTGGAGGGTCGTAGGGGTAGAACTCATTCCTCCTCTGTAGCTGGCTTCTGAAAACTGAAAAGAAGAGGAGATGGAGACACCATCAGTCAGGAAACTTGACGAAATTATATTTACTCAACAGATGACAAGTGTTCAAAAATGTGGAGAGAAGAGGACATGGAGAAGAGAAGATAGACTCAGTCCTGCTATCGTGTGACAACAAACATGACAAGAGCATTGAAGCAACAATAACATTTACAGTTACCTTTCATACAGCGACTGTCGTTGGCTGCGTAACACTCGTGAGTTCTGCAGCAGAACAGAAAGAGCGTCCTGTGGAAACTTCTGTCCTGACCAGAAATGGGTGCGTACACCTGCAAGGAAGACAGAGAAGGTTTATCTAGTAGTAAAATGAATAGGGCTGAGATGAGTTGATTACTTGGCTCATATAAAAGTTCCATCTGACTGGAATAGTCTTCCTCTTTTCTTGAGATCTGTTACCTCTTTCCACTGCTTCAGGACTTCTTTACATTCACATCTCAAAACAACTCGCTCCTGTTTTTAAATTGTCATATTGAAAACTGTTATGTAACTATTCAAGGTCACGGTATCCAATTCTAATTTTCTTGTACAACAGTTGAGGGCAGGGCCTGTGGTGTATTGTGTCTTGAGGATGCCCTTGACAATGGGATGCTGCATCTCAAGGGGCTTTCCTTTCAAGAAGTTCAATTCAATTCAATGGGTTCAGAATTCTAGTTTCATTTTGTTGACACTTAAGAGTTTAAGGTTTTTATAGAAGGGATTTTGGATATCTTTTTATCACTCCACCGATCAGGAAATACTGTCAAGAGCCATAAAAAAAAAATCCATTTTCACCATGTTTTTAGGAATAAATTGTCATATAAAACAGGCTATGAATGATATAAGAACAAACCCCTCTGTAACTCTAAGAATATACTGTAGATAGGAATAAAACATTAAAATTTGGTGGATATAAGTGCTTCTGAAGTGGAGCTTTATGGCTCAAAGTATCAAAAAAAAAAATCATTCTGAGAAAATGGCATTTAAAAAGCAAGTATTGTAAAATCCCATACATTTTTAGACAATGGTGAATAGGGACTATATTTATTTTTAACTAATAGATACCACCATCAAACTTCCCTAGTTTTCCAGAGCAGAAATCTGAATTACAATCAACGCCTATAAGAGTATTTTGGACGTTTTCTCTTTACCAGTCCTAAAGACGACATGTTATGGAAGCACAATAGCCTCAAATCTCAAAGTTGACCAGTTCATGAAACAGCTGAGTTTCTACCTGCAGTGTCTCCCCTTAAAACCTGAGCTCCCCATGATCACAGTGAGTTATTATTTATAGCGGAGGATCCCCTTGGCGTGTCCAGGGTCCCTCCCTCTCCTCCCCGGGACTCTTCTTACCTGCAGCAGGAAGGCCATAGGCAGACGGCATATCTCACACTCCAGCCCGGACAGTGAGGGCAGGCCTCTCTGGCTGAGCCACGCCGGTTTCCCCCCGACCTTACTGGGGAACTGTGGGGACAGCAGCCGCCACGACTCCGCCTCCTCCAGGAAACCCAGAACCACCTCCGCCGAGGACACGCTGCTGTCCCCGGACATGTTGGGGAGGAGGGTGTCGGTGTGTCAAGTAGACTAAAAATTCAACAACTGTCCAGAAGAAGGTAGAAGTGTTAAATTCCCAGCCTCTCACAACACAACATGACACGTGGGTGCAGTTCAGAAAAGCGTCCGGGAGGAAACGCGGACTAGCCGGTGTTTGGTTCCGCATTAACTAAAGCTCACACTGTACAGAAATAACACACTGTAAAGACTCATCTAGATTTATATAATGTATGTGGAAATATGTTAGGCTGCTCAACAGCTTACATAGCACTCTGAAAGTTTATTATGTTTTATTTTAAACAACATTTAATAATGTTTTATTTTCAAGTGTCAAGTTGTTTTCCAGTCTGTCCACTAGGTGGCACAAATGTCCTAAAAGTCTCACAAGACGACCAGTCAACTCAAACCTTGGTTTTCACTGAATATTTCCATTTTGTTATAGTTTATGCTGCTCTTCAGAGGGATTTTTGGGGGTTATTTTCTTTCTACTCTTTTACATAACCACTGGCTGTATTTTGTTGTTATATTGCTGATGAAAACTTTCCATTCAAAATATTTTGATAGTTTATGAAATATGATGCATTGTTATTAATCTACCCAACAACATGATATAAAGTAGATAAAATTAGGTCCACCTCGACTTGCTGCGATATTATAGGGCTTGTAAGTTAATGAAACGAATATCAAATAAGTCATATTATATCTGAGTTGGTGGGTCAAGTATGTCAACACTGTAGGTAGAAATAACAGACTGTAATGGAAGGATAAAACAAAAAGAGGTAAGAAATGCAATGACAAACAAAACTGCAAACGCCTTGTGCAAAAGATTAAAGGTAAAACTTGACAAACTTTTTGGGGAAATTATGAATAATGAGGATGACACTAGGCTGGTAATCTTGTTCAGGTTACTATATATATATATATATATATATATATATATATATGTATGTATATATATTTACTTTATATTTTTGTTAATAATTCCTGTTTATTTTAACTATATATTTGTAAATACTCTTTCACATATTTTCATGTATCTTTCTTCTCTTGCAAGGAGCACCTGTAACACAAATAATTTCCCCTCGGGGATCAATAAAGTATTTCTGATTCTGATTCTGATTCTGATGGTAAACCTGAACAGAAAATAAGAGTAGGGATTTTTATTTATTTATTTATTTTATTTATTTTTTTAAGAATTTTGCTGATTGAGATGAAACATTATTATTATTATTATTATTGTTATCATCAATATTATTAGTATGGGCTCTCGCTCTCTCTCTCTCTCTCTCTCTCTCTCTCTCTCTCTCTCTCTCTCTCTTAATTTTTCTTAAATTAATTTAATCTGAGTAAGTCTAATTTTTATTTATTTTAATTGTTTGATTTCAATTTTGCTGATTTAGATGAAACATTATTATTATTATTATTATTATTATTATTATTATTTTGGGCTCTCTCTCTCTCTCTCTCTCTCTCTCTCTCTCTCTCTCTCACACACACACACACACACACACACACACACACACACACACACACACACACTGTGATGTCATATGAAGGGGAGTTTGGGACGGGTCTGCTCTGGTGTGTCCATTGGACGGCTGGACGCACACAGACTGTAACAAACGGGGCCGTTAATTCAATCTCAGCTGCTTTAACCGGACTTTAATTCAGATTTAAATCCACCAAGACTCTGAACATGGACACAGAGTCAGTTTGGGGTCTGTGTGCGGTGAGCAGCAGCTAAAACTTTCTCAAACTAAACCATGGAGACGAGGAGGAAGCGGACAGCAGCGACAACACAAAAGTCAGTTGACAAACGGCTCAGTGTCCCGGCAGATAACAACGGAAGAATGGACGATGTGAAAACTGGCCCGAACCGGGACTGACGCTCCTGTCCGGGTCTCCTCAGCCTACATGTCACCCTCCTCTCCCTGCCAGATGCCTCCGCGGGGCGACGGGGGCTACAAGCCGGCACCGGTGTCCCCTGCTCCGCCTGTCCCACCGAGGAGGGTCAGGGGCTCCGGCAGGACGCGGCGGTCCGGTGCAGGGGCAGGGGCAGCGGGAGCCGGAGCAGCGGAGAGGCGGGTGAAGTGTGTGCTGGTGGGGGACGGAGCTGTGGGGAAAACCAGCCTGGTGGTCAGCTACACCACTAACGGGTACCCCACCGAGTACGTGCCCACGGCGTTTGACAACTTCTCAGGTAAAGATGGAGTATCAGTTATAACTCAATGCACAGGGGAGACCGGGGTCGGTTGGCACACTTTACACTCTCTTACACAGGATTTCTCTGGCATTATTTATGTTAAAGTAGTCAAACCAGCAGCAAATGAAAGGTTAAGGTCTCAGAAATAAATAGATATGTTTTTGGGTACACAAATGTTTTCTGAAATTTGGAGATTTGTGGTTAAAGACTCCATCATGGGGTTGGTTCACACATGTTTTGGGGTTAGTTGGCAAGACCAGAAAATATGATCACTGGAATGTCAAATTACCTTTGCCATTTCCCATTCAAAATAATAATAGCAAACAAACAAACAATAAAATAACTGTTTTTAACCTTTTAGAATACAGCTATAGTTACAACAGTTAATTTTACAATCGGTTGACACATGTGCCAGCCAACCCTGCTCACTTTTTTTAAGGTTACTTTTTTTTGGCTTTTTGGCCTTTGATGACCGGACAGATAGAGGATAGAGAGCGGACAGCATGCAGCAAGGGGCTCTGGGCTGGAGTTGGGTCTGCGGCTGCTGTGGCAAGGACATTGCCTTTGTATATGGGGCGCTTACTCTACCCACTGAGCTGGTGGGTGCTCCCATTAGACCCAACTTTGAGAAGCAGTTACATTAGCCAGCAAGCATCCCTTTGTCTATTAAAGGGAAGCTACATATTTACAATATGGCTCACACATAGACTGTAAAAATAATGGACATATCTACCATGATGTCAGCCATTGGTTTATGGACTCCTGTATTAAAGCCTTGATTCTGGCACTATGGCCATCACCATCTTTGTTTTTTAGAGCCATAAGTGACCATGTTTGGGCAAGAGGCTGGCACTCTGAATCAAGTGTAACTTTAAGCCTTGATAAAATGTAAATTGTTGAGTTGTCATGAAGGGGGAAAATAACAATAGGGACCAAAATTTGTTTTTGTGCCAGGCTGTAAAAACATGTTTATGCCTGCTGTAAAGATGGGCATTTTAACATAGGGGTCTGTGGAGATTAACTCACTTTTGGAGCCAGCCTCAAGTAGCCATGTAAAGAACTGCAGTTTTTGGCACTTCCATGTTGGCTTCATTTCTCAGCCCCAGATGTTGCCACTTGGTTTTAACATAGTAGATCTACATTTATGTTTGTGTGACCAGGAAGTAGCTATATGCCAACCAATCCCAGTCTCCCCTATGTGTTTATAAACACATTTATTACCATATGGATGGAAATATGATCCTAAAGCAAAGCTTCATTATAAAATGTAGCCTGTGGGTGGCCATGTGGTATTTTACAGCGGCTGAAGACATTTTATTTATTTATAGAGCAGCCATCGATAAGTTTGATTTATTAGTCTTTCAGTCAGTAAAATGTCCAATTTAATTTACATTATTTCATGTGAGCTTTATAGTTCATCATGTAACCCACTTTGAAGTTGTGACCAGGACTGGTTTTGATTTTTGACTCCTTTAATGACTTAAACAAATCATCAGTAATCATATACAATAGATGAATATTCTGAGGATTGGCCTGACTCTTCATTGATTAATCATTCCTTTACTGTATTAATTTAAAAGTAGTTAAATAGTTACCAGCTGTATTGTTGGACATATGTGTTTTTCCAGTGAATATCTACACTGTGTCTCATGGTGTGTATACGTGTGTGTGTGTGTGTGTGTGTGTGTGTGTGTGTGTGTGTATGTGTGTGTAGCGGTGGTATCAGTGGATGGGCAGCCAGTCAAACTACAACTCTGTGACACAGCAGGACAGGTCAGTGATCTCATCGCAAACACACTCACACCCACACGTACACATCATTCACTCACACGGGGGAGAGAGCAGCAGCATTTCCTGTTGTTGTTTTATTTGTGTTTGAAACAATGCGTCTGACCAGAGGACTTGATGAAGAGAGAGCAGTTCTTTCTTTCTTTCCTTCTTGTCTGAGTGTTGCACTAAAACACACATTCATGTTTGTGTTTTTGTTGTTGTTGCATTTTTGCCTTTATTTGATAATTGACAGTGTAGAGCTGCACAGGAAACATGGAGAGACATGTCACAAAGTTCCCTGGCTGGATTAAACCGCAGTTGAATCACATAGTACCCACCCCCCCACCACCGCCACCATCATTAGTCTACCCCACAAAAGTTTTTTTTAAAATTGGAAACTAAAATGGTCTTTTCCAAAACTTAACAACATCAAGTGTTTGGTCATAAAAATATCACTATAGTTGGAGTTTTCATTTAATACATTGAAGTTTTGCAGCTCTACATGGTTCCCACGGTCATGGAAAACCTGGAAAAGTTATGGAATTTCACAATCACATTTTCCAGGGGTGGAAAAGTCTTGGAATTTTTTTGACTACAATGAAATTGTTACAACAATTTTCTGCAGCTGTCAACTTAATGTAGCTCTAAATTAATATGCATCAATGTGTTTAGTTTAACACCACCTATGTCTTCATTATCCCCCACATCCCACCTTCATATATGCCACCTTGCTAAAATTATGTTTGAATAGAGTTTGGATCTGAAGACAAAAACATTATGAGTGCTTAAAAAGTCATGGAAAAGTTTGTAAATTCTGTCCATGAAAATGTGTGGGAACCCTGGCTCTGTCCATTTCTACTTTATATAACAGAAGAGTTTGACCACCATGGCGTGCCTGAAGATAATTGGCAGATAGATTAAGACTAGTCCTTCGTTCATTTTGGGGCCAGAGCACGTATTACTTGGCAGAACACCACAGCAGCTCTCTCAACAAACTGATGAATATCGTTTTAGAATTTAAAGAGCAGCGGCATTTAAACAGAAAACAAAAAATTGGATGAAACAAGAGGCACTGTAAGTAAACAAATGGAAGGACACATTTAGATACATCTTTAAAATGGAGATATTATAGCACAGGATTTATGTTTAACTGTTTTATGTGAGATAGAAGAGAGTATAGAGAGCAGATATTATATAAAAATGAAAAGGAAGGGGGAAAGATGGACAAAGACATAAGGATAAAAAGAAAAAAACTGTATGCTTGTAAGATATTTGCTGATTTTCCCCCCTAGCATTACAGTCAAATTATTAGAACTACTATTACTATTTCTTTTTTCCTTTTAGATGTTGGGATTGCAGAGTGGAGTGGGAGGGATAGACAGTAGCTATTATGATAATCTGATATGTCTGTTTTCTGAGAAGTAGCTACCATAAGGGATAATAATTTGACAAATGAAGAGTTTAACAAAACGACTGGTCCTAAACTAAACATGTTTTACAGTGGACGTCTCAGTTAGTGTTTGTCTAGATGGGCTCAGTCTGTCCAGGAAACTGTCTGGTTGGTTTTTTCAAGGAAAAGTCCTCTGGCACACAGGAAGTGATGCATTTTATATCTCAGTGGCAGTAAATCTTATCTTTAATTAAGGAATAAATAATTATAAAAATGTTCTTAGAATGAGCTTCAACTGGTTAGAGCTAATGTTTTCCTTAAAGCAAGTTATAGAATCTGTCTCAACAAGTGAAATAATCAAAAAAATAGTATAGATAAAGAATCCGCACACATTATATAAACACTTAAAAGCATTTTTGCTGTATCAGTGTGTTTTCAGATATGATGGCAGAGTAAATGGGAGGATCACAGGCACAGGAAGGAAGGAGAGTCAGAGATGAAGGGGGAGAAACTAGACATATCCTCATAGTTTGTCATCTGTCATTAAAAACAGACGCCGCTCAGCGGTACCAGTAACTGTGACAGGATAGACAGGATTGGCAGGATGTTGTGCCAGTAATACTTCTGTCTTTTGTCAAAATGCTCGGAAAACCATCATGGTGCTGCCCTGTGAACTCTCCTCATCCTCAACATTATCTCTCTCTTGATCTCTCCCGACCCCTCTAGGATGAGTTTGACAAGCTGCGGCCTCTGTGTTACACGAGTGCAGATGTGTTCCTGCTGTGCTTCAGCGTCGTCAGTCCTGCTTCCTTCCAGAACGTTCCTGAAAAGTGGGTTCCAGAGATCCGCAGACATGCACCCTTCGCGCCTCTGGTCCTAGTTGGGACACAGTGTGACCTCCGAGAAGATGTCAAGGTGAAGTGACTTTGGAGTACAAGTTCTTGCCTTAATCCAGACAAAATAGTCCCCTAATTCTGACAAAAGTGAAACAAAACCACAAGTATTAAAAAGAGGCTACACCTCTTCATGATCTAAATGACAGATTTACAAACGTATCACTTTAAAGGAGCAGTCTCACTGATACAAGAACAACAAAAGTAGGCCTGTGTTAACATAATGCTTCCTCCTCTCTTTAGGTTCTCATTGACCTGGCTAAGTACCGGGAGCGACCTGTGGACCCAGCAGATGCCCGGGACTGTGCGATGGAGATTGGTGCTGTGGCCTACATGGAGTGCTCTTCCCTGACCCAAAAAAATTTAAAGGAAGTGTTTGACACGGCCATATTGGCCAGCCTGCAGAACTACAGCTCCCATAAGCACTCGAGAGGGAAACAGAAACGACGCAAAAAGCAAAGGCAGACACCTGACAAGATGAAGAGTCTGTCTAAGTCATGGTGGAAAAGGTACTGCTGCGTGGCCTAAAGCAGACCTGCAATGGGTTTGTGTCTTAGACTCCGATGTTAACTTTACCCTGGTCTCTGGTACCCTGGACTTGCTCCGAGTTTGGGTTTCTCTCTAATGGAGCGTGATGTTGAGCAGGACCTCGACTGGACTGTGGCTGGGAACCAAAGTAAGACTGTCACAGATCTGAAATGTTTTTGTTTTTTATTCAAAGAGGGGCTTTAAGTCTTATCATGGATGAGATTTACTACTGAGCTCTATCACAACCTGCTGGGAAAATACAGCAGTACTGCCGTGTCCTTTTTCTGACCTGGTTTGAATCTTAGCCTGCCTCCAGTACGAGCCCTCTGCAGGAGAAGGTGCGTCTGCCTCTGCTGGTGTTTAACTGGTATGGACTGGGACTATGTCATGGTGGATGTGACAATGTTGCTTATGATTAGAGCGGCCCAGATTTGAACAAGAACAGTCTCCTCTGTGTCAAACACATAAAATGGAATAATTTTAGTCTAGTGTTCTGGTGTCCCAACCTAGTATGGATATATGTGAGCATGTTGTGTCACCTGGAGAGGAGCTTGACTTACTGGAACTGCAACTAAACATCATTTGTCTAACCTGTTTCCAACATTAATGATCAGAAGGAACTGCTGACTAAAATAGTGCTTCCCTGAAATTAAACTTTGTCCTTATTAACTTATGACAAGATGAGGACATATTGGATTTTCTGACCTAGACATGATCACCTGACATTATCATAGTCAGAACTTCGTCAACTCATCAAGCCCATGGTTAATTTTAGAGCTTCTTTTTATAACTGGGATCACTGTTGCTCTAATGAATGATTTTATTAAACAGTCAATAATTTCATCCTGGTCACAGCTTACAAAATCTAATCTGAAACACTGATCATAGTTTACTTACATGGTCCTCTATTTTAGTTTCGATCTGAGCTATTTATGTAAATAAGTCTGGCTTGGCTCTTAGTGTGGTTTTTCTTCACATCGTGCTACTGTCAGGCCCAGAAGGAAGCCAGACAGTGAATACGTTTTTTGTGGCTGAGAAGCACGTCTCATACTCTGTCTTATTTGCAACAGAACTAAGAATGCCAATGTCTTTGTCCACAATGAGGGTCAAAAGTGATCATTCATCATCGTCATCTATCCGACATTAGCACTATAGGACTCTGCAGTCTGGCTTGCACTTGACCTTATCAGGCAATAGAATATTTTGCAGTTTTCATGTTCGTCCTCTCTTTATTATCACATTGTCCCACAAGCCACAACTTTGCTTAGTGCTGTAGCCAAGTGACTTCTGTAGAGAAGGCCTTTTTCACATGCAAAGAAGGAATCCAGTCTAAAACAAAACTACCAGGATCTGAAATGTTCATCCTGTCAACCAGTAACTAGCATCCGCAGGGCAAAAGTTGAAAGGCAGACTAATACTAAACTGGTTTCAGATATTTGTACTGCTTGGTGTATATTGGATTTATCTTTCTGCACACTTAAACCGCCTTACTGTAAGTGTGAGCACTTAACAGAATTACATCAACCAATCCTCTTTGCATGTGTTTGAATTAACAAAATGAGCTTGGCTGTTTGTTTCTGCTGGTTTGCCGCGATAAAATAACTCGGAACAAACTGGGGAATAAACAAAGATGGGTTTTATTTCTTAGCTTTTCAATGCAATTGTGTATCCAAGACTGTGAAGTTTCAAGTATGTGAAGTCTTTTCTTAATAGTTATGAGTTTGATTCGTCATGTTTGACGCTCTGCATTTGTTCCCTTTACCCAAAATATGCTTTATTACAGAAGTAACCAGTGGTAATTTATACCATTCTGCATTCATAATGCTTTAATACAACAGAGACATTTAGTGTCTGTGTGCTCTGATAGTTCCGTAGCCTGTTTTATCTTCAATAGATTAAGTTTTGTGTGTTTTAAAGCACAAATAAAAAGAAAATGTGTAGATGTCAAACACTCAGCTGCCACACCTTCCTTTGTACATTGTAGCTACTAAAACTAGAACAAAATCCAGTAATTTACAACTATTTCTCTACAGTGCCTTCATCTGAATGGCTCTTTGTATTAGAGTCACTGCAGCAGGGAGGAAAAAGGGTGCAACTAGGTTGCAGTCTGTAATAGATTCAAAGCAGATCTGCCATCATTTAGTGTGCAGCATAACTTATATTGATCAGACATTAAGACAAAAATAATTTTCACTCATGCTCTTCAGTCTAACTTTGACCTAAGCATCTGTCTGGAATACATCCCAGGACAAGTTAAACCTTTGTCTGACTAGTAACTCAGCGGTGAAAGGACAAGGTTAAAGGTTCAGGGTTAACACCGTCACAACTGTTTCCATCTCACAACAATGTTTCATGTGACAACTAATATTCTGCTACTTTTGTGCTAAGTAATTCCCACCAGTTATAATAACCCATGTTTCTAATTATATTCCTGACAAAGTCAAACAAATAAATAAACAGACACAACCCTGCTCTGGAGGGGTTTTAGTCATTCTTGGGCTAAGAGTTGGGGATCTCTGATAGCTGTTAGCTCAGCGCTAAGAAAGCTGTAAACTCTGGGCTAAAAGGCGTCTGAACCCTGGATTAAGTTTAAGGTGAAAGCCTTGTTAATGTTGCAAAAGTGAAGCCGACCATTCTAGTGTTTCTCTGCTGGTGTGAATGGAGTGAGCTGTGGTGTGCCTCAAAATTTTATCAACATGAATCCCTGTTAAATGTAAGGCTTAAGTTAAAAGTTAAACTAAACGTTAACTGTCTAGTTGATGCAAACTGAGACAAGACTGCCACAACATGCACAACCATAGAGGAGGATTTGTGCGACTCTGTAGAATATATTCACCCAGTTAGTTAACAGCTCCTCTAAACATTTCTGTTTTGTGCGTCTAAGTTTCCCAAAACACTACAGCTTGATCTTTGCACTAAAATTTGGTCTCTTACACTTGACTTTTCTGCAAAAATATCCTTGTGTGTAACCCAAACTGATCTGCTGTGTTTTCTACTATCTGGGTTCAAGTTGTATACTAATACACGCACACAGTGTTGCTAAAGAGAGAGCTGAATCTAAAATGTATCTCAAGTTGAAATGTCGATGTTAGGCCTGTGTATAAAACTGAGACTCCAGATTTTAAGACTGGAGCTGTTTGGCAGTTCTCTGCTGAAGATGTTACGACTGCGACTGAATGGGTTCACTGTGTCGACATTTTACTCATGATAGCAAATGCATTGTTTCTTGCTTGGGGGGAAAAGGCATAATAAGTTGCTTGTCTTGCTGTTTGTGTGCAGTCTTAGCTGATGGTGGATTTAAGTAGGGTAAAGGTCACACAGACCCTTATGATAGCTGGCATTTCCTCTGTCAGGTCTCATCAGTTCTACCTGCATACATGTATAACTTAAAGAGAGCACAGTAAGTTTGTCGCAGTGTTTGTTTGCGTGCAGCACGTGGTTTGGCCTGCTTTATACTGAGAGTCACTGTGTTAGATTATTTCTGTTTAAATGTATTAAAACAATATAAATGATGACAACAATATCTTGCATGTTTCTGGCAACGACTTGAGGATGACTCGGTCTTTGTTTTTGCTCTCCTCTCTTTATCCAACCTGTAACTCCTGCTGGATTAAGCTAATGCTATGTTCCTTTAAAGGATACTTCACCCACAAAATGACCATTTGTATATCAGTTAGTCATGCTGTGTTACCTTTAATTTTCTGGCATGCCTTCACAGAGAGCAAACATATTGATTCATTGGGGGCCATGTTTAGCAAGAGCAAAACTATATCAAAACATCTGTTTACAAACTCTCATACAACTCATGCAGTATAATCCAAGACTCATTTATCCAGTCAGATACTCAGGAGTTCCCAAACACATTCATTTTTGCTAAAACAAAACCAAACCCAAACATAGTTTTTGAGTCTGGCTTTGAAGAGAGCAGATATGTTTCTCTTTTAGTTCAGTTTTACATTTTAAGGTTTTAGCGAAAATGCATGTGTTTGGGAAGTACTGAACATCCAGCTGGATAAATGAGACGAGTTGTGTGAGAGTTTGTAAAAACATGTAGTTTACCTGTTGTGAAAGGTGGTCCCATGTCAATCAATAAATGAATATGTATAAGTAAACAGAACTCCCCCTGTACAGCCAGTCCGAAGGATCAGGTGCTGGTACACAGGAATGTCTCAGATAGAATAATCAACATAAACCACCGCACACTGAACTGAATTACTGTTATTTTATTGAGAGCAAACAACGTATTTCACCCATGGCTTCTTCAGGTTTGCTCAACAGAAGATTCTGTTGAGCCATGGGTGAAATGCGTTGTTTGCTCTCAATAAAATCACAGTAAATCATTATGTATGTCAAGAACGTTTCCCTAATGCAACGGTTCGTATAATATTCTATGAAAAAGCTCACGTAACTATTTATATGATAACGTGAAGTTACGGAGGTTAGGTTTAGGCAAGTAAAGTTACTGTGGTTAGGTTAAGAGAAAAGAAACATGGTGAGGACAGACCTTAAAATGTCTCAAAGTTCACACTGGTCTCCTGGGGAAAGTCCTGTGTTTTGTGACCCAACCTGTCTCCTTACAGGAGCACTTTCTTGTTTTCTTCCATCAGCACATTGATCACATGATCACAGCTTTCCAAAATATGCAGGTTACACTCAAATTACTGGATCTTGATTACTTGGGATACGTATGACTATTGTTGCATTACTTTACGTCAGAAACCGTATGAACACTGCATGAGAACAGCTTGATATACAAATGGTCATTTTGAGGGTGAAGTATTTCTTTAAAGAGAGTCCATGCTGTCCTCTCTGCCACAAGTGAACATAGTTTAACAGTAAAACAAGTAGAGAAGAGCCATAACTTTCTAATTGAACTTCTAATTTAGCAAGTAAGGCTGTAGCAGTGAAACTCCTGAAGATATTGAATTAAAAAACGGTGCATGTCTCCACTTACAAATTCAACTTTTCATGTGTAATAATCTTTTTTATTTTTATACATGTTACATTGTCTCACTTTAACGTGTTAACTGCTTTGCAGGAGCCAGAGTAGGCAGGTTGATCCACAGCAGTGTGAGTCCTGTATGACAGATGGACGGCTTTGTAATGTTGAACAGATGGGTCTCTGAAAGTGAACTATTGTGTTTAAAGATGGTCAGAGAAGAGACATGAACTTGACTGTCCACTAGGCAGACTGAGGATTGTGCTGGAAAGTCTGTGTTTTGTTGAAGGTTAGACAGAAATGTTAATGTCCTGTGTTTGGGACAGGTGTCTGGATGTGGACCGGACAATATGGCTGCAAAGGCTGACCTCAGTTATTGTGATTAATGTGGTGTTGGAATTTATAATACAAAATGAAACGGTTTCTGCGTGTGAAAGGGTCTTGGATTACTGTAAACAAATCAGTGTTTGTAGACTTTAATTCCCACACATTCCTAATTATTGATTGCACAAGAATTTCCCATAAAGCCCAGGGAGTTTAAACAAAAGCAGACCGCCTGGGGAAGCAGACAGAGCGGCTCATTCTTGAGATTTCATTGTTTTATTGAGGTTGATACCCCCTGAAGCACACCTGAGCTCACTCACATGGGGCACCAGCTGAGAGCTTCTCCGAGGAAACCGCCCCACTCAGCCTGTGTGAAACATCATTTTTTCTGCATGTAAAAACATTGTAACAGCTGCCACATCCCGCTCACACTGAACTCTCTGTTTAACTGAGGACGTCAGTCGGAGAAAGAAGTGTTTGTACAGAAGTTTTATACCCTGAGAAATAAAGAATATTGTGTATAATACATGCTGTGTGTTGTTGATTTTGAGGCTCGGTGCTCAGTGGTCGGACTGGGAATGTGTGTGTGTTTAAATATAACTCCTTCTGAGCACCAGCTGTAAAGGAGAACATGTTTTTTTGTTTTTAGATACACCTGTAAATAAAGTTTGTCTGTATTATATGTGCATATTTCTGTCTGCTCACCAACACGCTTTCATGAATTTTACCCAACACAGACAGTCAGGATGGTCAGTAGCAGAGAAACACACATAAAACAGACCTCAGATTGTTTTTAAGGACAACACATGCTCTTTGTTGATTTTTGGGCTCCATGTTTTTTCATGTTGTGGCTGAGCTGATGTTTTGAAATTGTACTGCGCGCTTTGTGATAACCAAGTGCAACAACCACGCTGTGCTCAGCTGATGCACATCAGAAGGATAAGATGTATGCGATGTTTGGGGGCATGGAAAGACACACGTACTCGTACACAAAACACACACACACACACACACACAGACGCCCACAGAAAGTCATCCAACTTCAGACTGGATCATTGTAAACAGACTCTCTGCTTCCAGGCCTTCATGGTTATGCAAGAGCTTTATTTTGAAGGCTGTCATGTGACATTTGGTTAGTGGCATGTCTCTGTTCTTGGAGGCAGTGTGTGTGTGTGTGTGTGTGTGTGTGTGTGGTGGGGGCATGCCGTGACTTAACTCTGTCTGGGAAACAAACTGTTTGCTTGCTTTACCTGACAACACAGAGTTAGTGCCTAACGACAAGGCCGACTTTGTTCTGGATCAGCTGCTCCATGACTCAAGTAGTGCCAGGTCCCATTTACTGATACAATTTAGTTGTAATTCTCCTCTGTGAGTGGGCTGGACACTGACTGATACAAATCAGAGCTCATTTCCCAAAATACAATAATCATAAATTATAAACCTGCTGGGGAAAGAACATCAGACAGACTGGAAATGGTGTTCAACATTTGTTTTATTGTCTTGGTTTCCTGTCAGCACATTCAGCTTTGATTTGATGTTTTTTATTTGCAATACAAACCTCACATGATCTGTAACAAATGATTATCTAAAAACAGAAAATAATTGTTGGCAGAATGTAATAAAATGTCCCCATAAGTGGATCGTAAATCTAATCAGATCTATCAGGCCCTGTGACCATCAAAGTGTTTTTTCCACAGCTGAAACACCAGGCGCTCCTCAGAAAGTGCCAAAATACTGAAGTCAAGGCTTCAAAACGGGAGTCCACGAACCACTTTGTGACGCTATGGTTGCTATGTCCATTATTTTATACAGTCTGTGGCCATGATACAGAAAATCTTTGGGAGTAAAAATGTCAGCGCAGGTAGAGGACGATCCCACCAGTCTGTGTGGTCATGAGAGGAAACATATATTAATGTATATACTGTGTATAAACATATATCTCCCCCACTGTTGTTGTTCAGCACCTGTACCTGTACATGTAAAATATGAACTCGGTCTTTGTAGTATTTGTCCCTCCTCAACTGTGATTGAATGGCTGGGTAGAAAGGGACAGTAAGTAACTGCGCTCTGGAAAATAGACAAAGAAACATAAAAACACCAAATGTGCAACACTGAACACAGAATAGACGCTCAGCGCCTTGTCACACTGCTGAAGTTTGTAATGGTAGCGTAAATATGCAGTGCTCCAATTGTAAAGACTAATGATTAAAAAACAAACAAACACTGGGCTCTGGTGGACACAGCCTCTGAATGAACAATGTAAAAACACCTCACAAACTGAGCAAACGTTGAAACAACAAACTGCGCCGCCGCTGAAAACCTTAAAGGTCTAGTGTGTAGGATTAAGTAGCGTCTAGAGGTGAAGTTGCAGAACTGAAACTTCTGCCATGTACCAAGCAGGTAGGAGAACTATGGTGATCGATGTGAAAATGGGAATGGCCCTATCTAGAGCCAGTCTTTGATTTGTCTGTTCTGGGCTACTGTAGAAACAACATGGTGGAATCCCTGGAAAAGGACTACTACTACTTAAGTAGATATAAATGGCTCATTCTAAGGTAACGAATGCAACAATTCTAACTTTCAGATGATTATAAACTAATGCTAACATAGTTACAAATATGTGATACCAAATCCTGGACACACTGGACCTTTAAACAACACATACTGAAGCGACATGAAAGTAAAAATGTCTGCTGTTTTTTGGAGTCGCTGCCTATGTCATCATGAAAACAGGTCATAAATGTTTGCTGTATTAGTTTAAAATGATTTCCAAAACTCTTCTAATGTGTTTATATCATGTCATTATATCATGCTGCACAAATATTGCTGAGAAAGACATATGTGGCCACATCCTTTATTTTAATGTCAATCAGTTGCTTTTAGTCATTTCCAGACTTAACATTATGAAACACTAATGACATTATCCAGGATTTTATTGTGTTGCAGTTTTATTAAACACATTTACTTGATCAGTTTTATTGTTATATTCCCCCAAAGAAGGAAAGAAAGAGATACAGAGGGACGTTGCCTCGGAGAAAAGCCTGTTACACATGGTATATTTATGTTTAGCTTCTTATTGCGAAATGTTACAGTCACATGTTAATGCATATACAAAAAGCTGCCAGTACTCAAGGCGATGGTCTGAGGCTCAGTTCCAGCCCATTTTATAATTTTATAGCCTCTCTGTCTCAGACTGTGTGTGTGTGTGTGTGTGTGTGTGTGTGTGTGTGTGTGTGTGTGTGTGTGTGTTACATAACATAAAGAGGGGCCAGAGTGACATCAGTGCTGACTCTTAATGAGCAGAGCTGAAATACAATCTCCACTTTCCTAACAAGCTATAAACCCAATCAATGTGTGTGTAGACAGCTGCTCTCTCACTGTGTGTGTGTGTCTGTGTGTGTGTGTTCAAAATAGCGTCAGCGGTTGAGAGAAAGTGAAGAAAAAAGTGTTAGAAGAAGTGACAGACAGGGAGGAGGAGAGAGAGGCACATTACCATAAATTATCTCATAGAAAGTGACCGTGTGACATAAAGAGAGCAGATGATCAGACAGACTGTGGAGTTTTAGATGCAGCAGTTTTGAACTGCACTAAAGTTCAACCTTTAATTTTCTGAAGTAAAGTGGTACTTACCCTTCGTCAGTGTATTACCTACAGTAGATGGCAACTGGCATGCCCTCAGTTTGGAGAAGCAGACAAGAGTACGCCACTGAAGTTAAGCAATGCACTGCTGTGGACGAGGGCAGCACCAAAACATGTCCACAGTTTAAGTGTATGCTATCTTTAGAATATTTTCCCTGCTTTACCTTGCTGTCAGTCAGACCTTTCAGACAGGGAGCTGAAGCTGTTATATTCATCTAAACAAACAAACCAGTTCAGGCAGTGGTAGACCAGCAATGTCCGTGTTCTTCAAGAAGAAATTACTGTTTTTGTCAGTGGAGTCTGGTGTCTTTAAAAAGAACATTGAGTTCCCCGTCTGAAAGGGCTGTCTGACGGAGAGATAAAGCGGTGAAAGTATTCTAAATATATTGTACACTTGAACTGGTCTTGATTGTTTTAAGTGGCTAAAATATGTTTTGCTGTTGCCCCCGTCCACAGCAGTACATCTTAGCTTCCTGCCTGCCTTTCCAAATGAGGACGTGCCTACTGACATCTACACAGCTGGCTGGATACATGCAACTCCACTTCAAATAATCCGAACTATCCCTTTAACTTAGTGCCGTCAAAGAGTGGCCTCATCACACACAGTGCTGTCTTTTTGAACACTTTTTTACCCACAATATCTGCACCTCTGACAAGTTCAAATGGCAACACACATAATTCCATCATAATGGCAACCCTGTCTCCCAGAAATTTCATGTCTTAGTATTAAGTTCCTTTCCCAACTTTGCTCAGCACCGCCCCTTTGCTATGGTTCATCAAGCTGTCAGTGGGAGCATGGAGCCCACTGTCACTAACTGCACTCCCTGAAGAAATATTATCTTATTTTTGGAAAATGAAAATTGATTTCAGAGAGAGGCAGAGAGAAGGGTCAAAATATGTATCTGAAGGATATAACCAGGATGTAAAGTAAAAGTGTACCACCACATCACCTGACGATCCACAAAAGACAATAAAATTAATGACTGTGGGAGCAACGTTGCTCCTGTAGAGCAGAGTAGGTCTCTGTTCACACACAGCAAAATGTGTATATGCAGTAGACCTTCAGTAGCTAGTGTAGCATAGAAGTGCTAACTTGGTAACATATAACGTTAAACGTAAATCTCCTTTAAACCCCTCTGGGTAACAGGTATGAAGGTATTAACCCTTTAATGTTCAAACTAGGAAAAAAAGCAATGGAAAAAATGTTTTTATATAATTTCCGGTAGCACTTTATAATACAGCCCGTGTTTTACGACGTAACTCCCCGTGTCTTACGGCGTAACTTCCCGTGTCTTACGGCGTAACTCCCCGTGTCTTATGGCATAACTTCCTGTGTCTTACGGCGTAACTCCTCTAAGACCTGCCGGGGTCTTACAGTGGAACTGCTACTGTCTTATGCTGTCACTCCCAGTGTCTTATAATGGAACTTCATGCGTCTTACCTTGCACTTACTGGGACTTCCCGGGTGACTCTCTGACATCTACCATGACATTTTGGGGGAGCCTATATGGTTTAGTTTCACTTATGACTTACAGTGTAACTCGCTATGTCTTACAGTAAAACGTCTTACAGTCCAACTCCTTTTGTCTTACCATGTAGGCCTACTTATTAAAACTTATAACTATAAAATCAGATATGATTTACAGTTTTAAAATACACGAAAATCATACTGCAATATGTAACCTGTTTAATCACACAATGACAACTTCAGAGTTATAAAATATCTTTATTCTTTACCACGCAGACACCTGGTACTTACATGCTAAGTGCCCAAGACTTCCCCTGTAAGTACCAGGGACCGGGTTGTATTGTAAAGTGCACACTGTTCACCCTTCCTTACCATGCAGGTACCTGGTACTTACACTCTAAGCACCCGAGACTTCTGCTGTACCTACCAGGGACTTTCCCTGTAATTACCAGAGACCTACACTGTACTTATCAGGGAGCGGGCTGTATTGTAAAGTGCACACTGTTCACCCTTCCTTACCATGCAGGTACCTGGTACTTACACTCTAAGCACCCGAGACTTCTGCTGTACCTACCAGGGACTTTCCCTGTAATTACCAGAGACCTACACTGTACTTATCAGGGAGCGGGCTGTATTATAAATTGCACACTGTTCACCCTTCCTTACCATGCAGGTACCTGGTACCAGGCAAAGTGCATACTGGTAAATAAACAGTTACGTCGTAAAACACGGGCTGTATTATAAAGTGCTACCTAATTTCCTTGGGGCTATAATAACAAAAATCACCAAACAGTTCAGATGGTCCCTCATGGCAATGGTAAAACAGAAAAAAAAAAAAAAAAAAATCAAAATTACTAATCATGTACTGTTCTAATGCTTGTTATACTTTAGTATACCGATGTATATATATTTTACCAGTACTAGTATTATTTCCACGTATTCATTTTAGATATTGACCATTATGGTAAAAATTGCTTAAAAATGGTGAACAAATCATATTGACATAATTTTTTTCATCAAATACATAATGGAATAACACAATATTTATGGTATTAACAACAGTGAATATTCATCCTTTTTTTATTTTGTAAAAACTGTGAATTTATTATCTTAGCATCAGCACCTTTACCATAAAAGGCCAATTCAACCATTTGTTTGAGGATGGCTTTAGACAGTAAAAAAAATCATACTTATAAAATAATTTCACCATATATATAATAGGTAACATCAAATGTAACATTTAACAATGATCCCAAGTTTTTTTTTTAAATTTTTTTGTAGCAAATAGTCAATTTTGATTTCATTAACATAAAATGTCACATCAACTGTTTGGTGGAGCATGTTTTTAAAAAATTACTTGACCTTTATTAGCCTTTTATTTTGCGTATAAAGTTACATAAATCTGTTTAGTATAACCTATGAAAGTATAACATGTTGAATAAATATGCCTACCTTTGAAAATCTCACCACACAGAGCCCTCATGTCTGGACTTTTTTGTGACTAACCTCCTGTAAGAGGCGAACTGAAAAGGTGTACTGTTTCAAGACACAGCGACATCTAGTGTAATTTTTTGGCACAACATACCTAAGCTGAATGGTAGAGATGGCTCTATTACGTTAAGTTAAATTCAACACAATTTTTATTCAGATTAAGTGCCTCAAAATGTGCTCAACCAAAAGGTTCAGCAGGACATTAAAGGGTTTTAACCACTGCTAGCTCGAAATCCACAAAACCGGCCTAAAAATTAGGAGAATATAAACAGATGGCATGAGAGTCTATGGAGCACAGCCACGTAGTCGCTGGAACAAGTGAACACTGACCTGACCACCCCTGTGACAGTTGCTTTGCTCTGCCACTCCACCATCTTGAACTAGTCTTAATCCTGAATAGAGAGGTCAGTCCTGAAACTGTGGCTGTGTGAACAAATTTCTCCCCCACACACTTAGGAAGTATGAGTTCACATACAGACAGGAAACTAAACAGATTCAGACAGACTGACACACAATCCTGTAATCTTTACTGAACATGCTTTATCTCTGTCTCGGCTCTCGCTCTCACACAAACTCACTTTTTCTTTCTTTTCCTTAT
Organism: Epinephelus fuscoguttatus; assembly: GCF_011397635.1. Classification (NCBI taxonomy): domain Eukaryota; kingdom Metazoa; phylum Chordata; class Actinopteri; order Perciformes; family Serranidae; genus Epinephelus; species Epinephelus fuscoguttatus. The sequence continues at coordinate 25,414,148 of NC_064753.1, read as the reverse complement.
TGATAAGTCTGTTTCTTTTCCTGTATGTTCCTTTCAAACACACGCTCTCATTTCCTCTCATGGTCTCTCTCTGTCCTTCATCTTCTGTCACCAACTATCACACCGCCTCCCTCTCCATCTCTATAGGCTGTCTGTTTGAATAACCTGGTGATGATGTGTGTTTGCACGTGTGTTCAAAGTTCACAGAGCGTGTCATGTGGCCGTTTCACAGTCGAGAAACAGTGTGACACATGCGGTTTACACCCCCACAGCTTCCTCCCACTCTCCTCTCCACATACATCTCTCCTGTGTGCCGCTAACAGCAGCTGACCACCACGTTTACATAAGCACATTACTGCAGATAACAGCACATACATCACGGTCAAGGTCAACATGCACTGCATTTTCACATCTCGATCACATCCCTGCATGAATAAACACAATATTTCAAATGTCTCTGTGTGTTAAACAGAGTACGGTTCGGTATTTAGAACATTTCTCAGATAATGTGAAAACCTCCCGTCAGCTATATTTGGATCTCTTAGAATAACTAAAATAATGTTCCATGGAAAATATGTCAGAAACAGTTCTGCCGACCAAATCAGTTTAAGGCCTCTAATTTCAGTCTCTGTTTTTTCCCAGTGAAATTCAGTGATCACAACTCATCAGAAAATAATATCTCTGAACTAGCTGAAAAAATGAAATTGGAAATGTCATTAAAACAATATATACAGTATATTATGTTTTATTTATTTTATTATAATATTAAGTTTGTTGTCAGACCTTAAAACCCATACAGGGGGTTTCATTTAAAATGTCCTAGATCTCTGCTCAGGTTAAAGGTGGGCGGAGCTATGATGGGAATCACGAGAGGTCACTCAGCTTCATGTACCAATAATAATAACAAAGGCGGAATTTGTCCCGCCAAAAAAGGTGCAGCAAAGCTAACAGGAGAGTGAGGGAGATGTCAGTCAGTCTGTACACACTGACCATGACTATGTCCTGAGAGGAGGGGCAATCGGCCAAAATAACTGAAATCACAGGTGAGGGTGCACCATAGGTGAGCAGGGCCTTTAAATATGAGTTTATCAAATTTATAATAAAAACAGTGTATGAAAGAACATTGCACAAAAATATAAACACAACACTTTTGTTTTTGCTCTCATATTTCATGAGTTGCAATTAACAATCTTTTTTTATGAACACAAAAAACTTAGTTCTCTCACATTTTGTTCACAAATTTGGTTAAATCCATTGTAGTGAGCACTTGCACTTTTGCGAAGATAATCCATCCACCAGACAGCTGTTGCATGTATTAAGATGCTGATTAAACAGCATCATTACTACACAGGTGTGCCACAGAATGGTCACAGTAAAAGAATGTTGAATGCCACTGTTGAATGTGCAGTTTGATCACACAACACAATTTCACAGATGTCACAAGTTTTGAGGAAGCCTGCCCCAGCTGGCACACGGCCAAACTTCAACGTTGAAATGTGGTTGAACTTATGTCAGTTGTTATTTCAACATTGAAACAACCTTGAAACAACATTCAATTCTGATGGTTGTAAAATGGTGAACAAAATCCTCATAAATCAACGCTGAAATTTCAGGAAGATCTGAAAAACAACTTTGAAACGATGTTTAAAGTTTATGAAACAACGTTGTGAAATCAGCGTTGATTCATCTTTCAGAATCAAAGCATAATTCCAAATTGATTCAACCATGGTGTGTGACGGTGATTCCATCCATTAGAGTGCCAGCTGAGGGCATTAGCATACTGACTGCAGGAATCTCCACCAGAGCTGTTGCCAGTGAACTGATTGTTCCTTTCACCATAAACTGTCTCTGGTGTTGTTTCTGTGAATTTGGCAGTACATCCAGCTGGCATCACAACCACAGACCGTGTGTAACCACATCAACCGAGGACCTCCACATCCTGAGTCTCCACCTGCATGATGGTCTGAGACCATCAGCCACCAGGACAGCTGATGAAACAATTGGTTTGCACAGATGAAGAATTACTGCAAAAACTGTCAGAAACCGTCTCAGGGAAGCTCATCTGCATGCTCGTTGTTCTCACCAGGCTCTTGACCTCACGGCAGTCCATTGTCATGACCTACTTGAGTGGGCAACTGCTCACCTTCGATTAGTGGGGTCAAGCAGTTATGACGGGCCCTACTATCATGCATGTGTTGTCTCGATACAAATAAAGACTTGATACTGGACAACATCAATATAAATATTACCCAGCAATCATCATTGCATATCTGACAAAAAATCAAAGAGAGTGAGAAATTAATAATTTAATTGAATAGTTTTTATAGTTCATCTATAGATTTTACAGGTTATGTAGAAAAAGCATATAATTTTGTTTCAGATAGCTATTAAACAAAAGAAGGAACCATGAGGCAGATGGATTTGCTTTTTGAGGCCATGTATAGCAAATGGCACAATTTTTTAATTCAGTAACATTCATAATTACGCCTCTGCATTCGATGGCATCTGGCACTTTGGAGAAGCGTTCTCTTCACAGATGAATCTGAATTTAAACTGTACTGGGCAGATGGTAGACGACACGTATGGTGTTGTGTGGGTGAGCAGTTTGCTAATGCCAGAGTTGCGAACAGAGAGACCCATGGTGGTGGTGGGATTATGGTATGGGCTGGCATTAGCCATGGACAACAAACAAAAGGGTATTTTATTGATGGCACTTTGAATGCACAGAGATATCGTGACAAAATCCTGAGACCCACTCATGCCATTGATCTGCTGCCATGACCTCAGCATGATAATGATGATGCACAGCCCCATGTTGCAAGGATCTGTACACAACTCCTGGAAGCTGAAAACATCCCAGTTCTTGCACACTGACCTGCACACTCACCAGACATGTCGCCCACTGAGCATGTTTAAGATGCTCTGGAACAGCATGTACAGCAGCATGTTCCAGTTCCTGCCAGTATCCATTAACTTTAAACAGCCACTGAAGAGGAGTGAGCCGACACAACACCAGCCACACTCAACACCCTGATCAACTCTGTGAGAGGAAGATGTTTCGCACTGCATGAGACAAATGGTGTTCACACCAGATACTTAAGAATTCTTTGGGGAGTCTGTGACCCAAAAAAAAGCTCTGTAGTGCAAGACATGTGAAATCCTAATAAATGTCTCATTTGAAGATAAAACTGGTTACACATGGTCTGTGGTTGTGAGACTGGTTGGATGTACTGCCAAATTCACAGAAGCAACATTGGAGACTGCTGATGGGAGTGAAATGAACATTCAGTTCATGGGCAACAGCTCTGGTGGACATTCCTGCAGTCAGTATGCCAATGACACACTCCCTCAAACCTTGTGACATCTGTAGCATCGTGTTGTGTGATCAAAACGCACAGTTTAGAGTGTCCTTTAATTGTCACCATCCCAGGGCACACCTGTGTAGTAATGATGCTGTTTAATCAACATTTAAAGAGGGTTACGTTTAAGGTTGTTTCATAAATGTGTCTTTGTGAATCTGTGCTCATTCAGAGGTAGTGTAATGACGGACTGAATGACTCTACAACTGTTCATTTACAAGATGGCAGCCATTTCTGTGTCAGTCTGCAAAAGAAGAATAAGCAAGTGGAACAAGGTCCAAAACCTGATCACATTTTATGGTTGAAACTTGTTTATTTATTATTAATAATGTTTGTAGTGTGATTTGGCAACAAATTTGATCAATTTTAGCAACAGTAACAAGCTAAGACACTCTTTATTAGGAAGTGTTGTTTGAAGATGTTAGGACTTTATTATCATCTCGCTTGAGCACACTGGGACTTTATCATTTCTGACAATGTTTATTTTTTATACTTATCAGGTTCTGTTGATCCCAAATATATAGGAGAAATTAAAAAGCATACCAAACAGAAGTTTGGGTCTCTGGGGGTTAAATTAGAAAGTTAATATGTACATTTTATTAATATTTTACAATGTCATATATTATTTTATTGTCTAGTTTTAGAAATTAATTTGTAATTCTCTTTTTATTGAATTAAATGATTATTGTAGCTCACATAAAACATGTTACTGAAAGCAAATTAACACATATTTCAATCCTATTTTTTCTTGTTAGCTGGGTTGTTTATTTTGGTAATAAACATGCAGCACTAGCATGGCCTTAGCACCACTGAACATCTTGATATGCCACATCTGTCAAGTTGATGGATTATTTTGGAAAACTGCTCACTACAATGGAAACTTCAGGTAAATCTGAGATAAATAAGTCTTTGGTGTGCAGAGAAAAAGTCTTGGATCTTTCATTTCAACTCATGAAAAATGGGACCACAAGTGCCTTAGTACACTTAGGCCTTTTCTACTGTGACGTCTATAGTAAAAAGTCAGTTTTAATGAATAAGGTGAGTAATGTGAGATGGTGTATATGAATTTTAATTCACACAGAGTAACTTAATATGTGAGGGCTAGTCGCAGTCAGCTGCCATGACTGTGAATAAGGAGCAGCTGGGTGGGCAGATGAACGCTTCAGGTGATGAGGTGGGAAACACAGTCGTTGGCAGGTCTGGAAAAAGGAGGAAAGGTTAGTTCGTATCACGCAGAGATAAATCAGATACACGAGAAGCACAAGACGAAAGAGGAGGACAGAGCAGCTGTTGCTATGGTTTTTATCAAACTACATCCAACAACACATTTCTCAACATATTCATCACTTTAAAATCTTGAATCTATCGTTTCAGGTTTCTGTTTGTTGGAAGTTCTATCACATGTATGTTGGCTTAAATTCTTGTTTAGATGGGTTGTACATGTCATGATAATGAGTACGAAACTCAGATTCATCGTGTAAACCTCACCCCAGACACACACAGACACACACACACTCACACACACAAGCACACTTGTGGGAAACAGGGATTAGTAACTGATACTGAGAGGTGGGAGAAAGCAGCCTCCCCCTGTGGCCTCTTAAACCAGATGTAACCAGCTGGCACAAACACACACACACACACACACACACACACACACACACACACACACACACACACACACACACACACACACAGTTCTCAGTGACCAGGCTTGTGGCCAGAACTTTTGTCCTTTACTCTACAGTGTGAGCAGACACATAATGTAGAGACAGAGCGAGAGGGAGGCCCACTCTCAGCTGTGCACAGTTCAAAGACGCTGCTTCAATGCATCTCTGTGGCCAATGAATCTCCCTGGTCGAGGACAACAGCTCCTTGAAGGTCTTTAACGGTCAGACTCTGTGATGGTTCAATGAAACATCTGAATCTTTATCTTCGTATTTAAATAACAGACATACACACATAAGCTGCATGTCAGAAACAAAAGCCTCAGATGCAGGGACAGCAACGTGATGACACATATGTTTGTGTGTTTTAAGAAAGAAAGACGAGTGAGTGTTTGGAGTGTTACTTGTTTGTTTAAGCCAAAACAGGCAGCGGGGGAGAGGTGGGGGGGTGTGATGTGATGTTGAAGTAGTAAGCTGAGGGAGTCAGGTTCATCAGATAAGACGCAGTGAGTCATGGGAGGCTGGTCCTGAGGGCAGAGGGAGGATGACTCTCCTCAGTGCTATGTTTCTTTAGAAAATGTGCTGAGCCTTGATTATTGTAAAAACACCTGCGATTTGTTGACTGTTGTATCTTGATTTTTAACTAGCTTTTTATTTGTGTTTACTCAGACTTGGGCAGTCTTTATATAAAGAATCCAGTTCAGTCCACCAATATCCAGTGACCTGTTTTTAACTTTGATGTCAGTAGTTTGAAACATCATCTGCAAGAGAAACAAAGCCCTGATCTGTTGGATGAAACAACCTTGTGGCTAAAAGTTGCCCATTTGAAACTCTATTTGTTTCTATTTGTGCACTATTTGTAATAGAGGTGAATGAATAAATGCTCTGTTTCTTAAAGATAAATGGTTGACGTGTCCTCTAACAAGGCACTGATGACTAATGTGCTGGATGTTCTTGCTCTGAAGGGTCTTTGAGCAGAATGGTTTTAGCCATGCTAGTGGCATGGCTCTGTGGATGGTCGGCTATGGATGTTGGTTGATCAATAGCCAGATGGATTGCCATGGAATTTTTATCAAATGTTCATGGTCCCCAGAGGATGTATCCTAATAATTTCAGTGATCTTCTGGTGTTTTCTCTTGCACATTGACATTTTTGGTTTTAATTTAAAAAGTCAGAGGTTGAATTGTGATGGCTTCCTTTGATTTTTTACATGGAGCAGCCATCAGGTGACAAGTTCACTTCGTCCGATACTTTGGTTTATGACTTAATATCTGAAATGATATTCCCATCAGTCTCAGCTGTAGTTTGCAATTGATGTCAATTAGCATTTGTGCAAAACTAAGGCTAAACTAAGATGATGAACATTATACTTTCTAAACATCAGCATGTTTGCATGTTAGCATTAGCATTTAGCTCAAAGCACCTCACTAGCACCAGATTATCACAGGGCTGACACATAGAGACAGACAACCATTTACACTCACATTCACACCTACGGGCAATTTAGAGTCACCAATTAACCTGCATGTCTTTGGCCTTTGGGAGGAAGCTGGAGTACCTGGAGAAAACTCACGCTGACACGGGGAGAACATGCAAACTCCACACAGAAGGGCACCCTGGGTTCGTACCAGGAACCCTCTTGTTGTGAGGTGATGATGCTAAACACTACACCACTGTGCCACCTTAAGACTGAATTGTCTTTAAAAAGTCGATTTGAACTTATGATCATAATAATGATAATAATAATCTTTATTTATATTGCACCTTTGAAAACCAGAGTTACACGTTGCTACACACAATAAAAGAAATAAAATAGAATAAAATAGAATAAAATAAAATTAAATTAAAAAAGTAAACATCATGCAAAGAAATATAGAAAATTCAGTAAAGCCAATGATTTCAAGAAATGATGAAACAAAATGTAAAAAAACCGAAACAACACTTAAAAAAAAGAAAAATATTACACAACCACCTGTCTGTACAGGTGGGGTTTTAAAAAGCATTTGCAAAGCACTGACACAGGTGATTGGGGGGTGAGGGGGTGGTGGTTGTTCACAGCGTTGGAGCTAAAATAGTAAAAGCATGATCCCTGTTTGTTATGGAATATATCATTTTCAGAATTAATGATATAATAATATATATAATAAAATAATAATATAAATGATTTCGACAAACAGCCCCTTTCCTAAAGTTCTACAGCAGTGATACTACCTTGATAGCCTTGAATTCACGATGCAAATAAGTTGAAAATAAGATGATTCTCATTAGATTTTTTTTTTTGTTGTTTTTGTACTTTGAATGTGAGGATCTCCTTGACACCCAGACAGAGGTCCGGGCTAATAATGTTTGTTAATTAATTAGCCCTTGGCCTCCTGTCATTATGCAAACATGGCCCCCAGGCAAAGCAAGTTTAGTATCCCTGCTCTGGAACTCTGTAACAGATGACTGATCTTACATGTCAGTACCACAACTTCTATTGTCACTCATTAATTGTTAGGCATTGTGGTGCTATAAAATAATCTTAAAAAATGTGTAAGGTAACTTTTCCTGGTTCAATGATTATAAACGGTGGGTTCAGTCATGAGACATTAGACATCTGTTCATATGATCCAGAGTGTGCTGCCCACAGATCACAGAGCTTTTGTTGCTCTCATTTTGACTCTGGTTTTCAACCCAGTCACAAGATGATTCAGCCGAGGGGAGAAGCAAGATTTATTTCATCACAAGATGTGCAAAATTATCTATTTCTATTTTTTAAAGCCTCTCTTAGTGCTCTTAGTCTTGTATCCATGTTTCAGTGCACGAAGCTTTTACTTAACATCTGACCCTTGCAGGAAGAGCAGCCTTTCTCCTCCTTAGTGCATGTGACAGCTCAACAACAGATCTCTCTCTGACAGAAAGCAGACATGTAGGTAGCAGGGAGCATTATCTCTGAACACACTATAATGAACCTCCCAGTCAAGAAGTGCTCTCAGTAATGACCCTAAATGTCCTCAGAGTATTTAGCTCATGTTATACCTACAGCTTTAACCAGCACATAAGCATAATACTGTGCATCTACATCAGGGACATTTAGTGCAGCAGCGTTATGTAACATTATTAAACCGTGTTGTCCTCCAGTGACCACTGTGGGTTTAACTTTAATGTTATTAAGAGAAAGTTTATTTTCAGAGAGGAAACTCTGAGGGGCTGCAGCCTAAAATGTTTCTTCACCAGGACCCCGTGACCTGCTCCATGACTAACTAAATAAAGGAGATAAAGGAACATGAAGGAGAAATGAAAGCCATGACAGGATCATGTGTCAAATGATAAGATACCCAGAGGGAGAAGAAAAATACCATGAAGAGTTAGAAAGAAATGAAGCGTGAAAATCTATTTCCTCTTTTTCCCTATAAGAAGAGCACTTCTTACTGCAAGGAGCCAAATCTTGCCTTTTAACAGCCACATTAAGACAGTTACTTTAAGAACATATCAAGGATAAAAGGGCCGATGTCTCAGGAGGATCTGGAAAAAACTTGTCCATACTTTTATCTTCAGCAGACTTGACTACTGTAACAGCGTCTTTACAGGTCTCCCTCGATCAGACAGCTGCAGCTGATTCAGAACGCTGCTGCTCGGGTCCTCACTGAGACCAAGAAAGCGGATCACATCAGTCCAGTTCAGAGGTCTTTACACTAGCTTCCTGTCTGTCAGGGAATCTGTTTGCTGCTGCCTTTAATTAAATCAAATATTTATTCATTTGTAACACTGCACTGTGATTTCATTATTCATATCCTTTTAACTGCACTACAACTTTATTCTTGTATCTTTGCACCTCTTATCCTCACTTTTGCTATTTTTAATGGTGATTTTTTTTAAATTGTAAATAATTTAGTAATTAATTTCACCTTTTATATAATTTTTTCCTCTTTCTCTTTTACTGTAAATCTGTATCCTTTATGATGTGTTATTGCTTTGTAAAGCACGTTGTATTGCCCTGGCATATGAAACGTGCTATACAAATAAAGCTGCCTCGCCTTTAAGTGGTCCAAAATGTATTTTTTTAATGTATGAAACATTCATTCTTTGAAAACCTTAAAGGCAGAACAAAGACCTGTTTAAACTAGACTGCAATATTGACCTTTTTTTTGCAGAAATTTCTGACTGATTGTCAATTATTTGCTGTTTATATGCTTAGTATTTTCCCAACCATCAAATTCTTGCCAAAAATATTTATTTTTTTATTCATGTATATGATAAAAAGAGACAAAAGAAAAAAAGTATAATAACATAAGAAAATGCAGGTGGGATGTTAAAAACCTCGGAAATTTGACTAAATACTGCTGTTATCTCAGTCCTTACATATGATTGTGCACATTGGATTACACACCTTAGACGCCACTTCCTGATTTTTGAAAGCTTTCTGGATATAAATGAATATTTTTTTTGTAGTTTACTGCATTCAGAGTTGTCACTCTTCTTATCCACTGGAACCAGCATCTAGTCTCTGTGAACTTCTGAAACGTCTGATAGTGTTTCATACTCAAGATAGATTTTAGGTTAAGTATCACTTTAAGACTTGAAGTGATGTGCTGAGACATCAAGTGCATAACTTTTAAGCCAGAGGTTACTGATTCTATACAACCTCTCAACACTTCACTATTTAAAGGTTCAGTGTGTTCAGGATTAAGGAGGATATATTGGCAGAAATTAAATTTAATATAAAATGTATAATCACTTGAAAATAAGAATCATCGTGTGTTTGCTACCTTACCTTCATATCTATGTACAGTAGGAAGCAAGTCCTTGTCCACGGAAATTGCCATGTTGCACTGCTATGTTTCTACAGTAGCCCAGAACAGACAAACAAAACACTGGCTATAGATAGATGCCATTCACATTTTTGCATTGGGCACCATAGGTGTTTTGGAGAGGAGGAGACCTCTGTGGATAAATTGGCTCCTAGTAAAAACCGCTTGGGCAATGAATGCTGAATGAATCCTAACCAGGACTTCATACTTAGCACATGAGAGATGTTTCAGCTGGTTACCGCTAGATGCCACACTGCTTCTTTAAGACTGTTAATACAATAATTACAGTCTCAAAAGGCACTAACATTTCATCGATAATTTATTTCATTTACTACTACTACTGTAAAACAAAGCCCTATCTCTCTCTCTGTGCATCCTCACAGTATACAGTAGGTGTACACAGAGAGACAGACTGCAGTCTGCTGGCAAATGTTTGAATGGGGGAAAAAGCACCAAATCCGTTTTGTGGGAAAAGGGCAAATATGCTGAATAAACACAGAAATGATGTCGGGGGAGTCAGACAGGAGGTGAATATGTTCCCTGAGAAAGAGTGAAAGAATGAGAGATGAAGAAATGTTAGATGATGTAAGAGCCGCAGTATGTCCGCTGATCAGACAGCTGCTTGTTTCCACTTCTCTCTTATCTCTGACCGCACCCTCTGTGTGTGTGTGTGTGTGTGTGTGTGTTTGCCTACTGTACATACTGATGTGCTGATATGTCTGAATGTGTTTCTGCAGGCTTGTGTGTGTGTGTGTGTGTGTGTGTGTGTGTGTGTGTGTGTGTGTGTGTGTGTACAGGTGGGTTTGTGAATTATGAGCTGTGTGTGTGTGTGTTTCAGTCTAGGTATGTGCTGCACAAAGTCTGAAATGGATGTTATATGTACTGTATGTATTTGTGTCAGCACCGTGGTGGTTAATAAAGCTTTTATACGAACTTATCACAAGGTACCATTTTTCTGTTGACAGCCTCTCACAGTAAGATCTGAAAATTAGAGTCTGGAATCAAATTAGAGAAGTTAATTTGTGTATTTGGGGACATTTGTTGACAGATGAAATACCCTAGAGGAAAATTTCGCTGCTCAATACGACTGTCCCCGACTAAGAATTTTCCTAGTCAACCATTAGTCATCATTTAGGCCCGTTAGTCAGCTATTCGCCTGCATGTTTATGATATTAATTTAATCATCAAATCATGTATTTTGGGCGGGGCAACACAATGGTTTGAGTTGAAGGTGTGAGAAAGAATAGTATCAGTAACATTGTTAACACTGTGCTACATTACAGAGAAATACAAAACCGTACTAATGAACCTTCATTAATATAGGCCTATATTATATCTACAAGTGCACGTCACAAACTGAGCGAGCCGCCTGTTAATGACGCTGTCTGCTAATGGGCATGTATCTACTTCCATGTTTCAGATGATACGTCATGTTTGTAATCGACCAATGAAGATGAGTTTACATATCACCTTGGATTCGTCCTTCACCTTCTCAAAATGATCCCACACTTTGGATTTCAAGTGACCAATGAAATTTTGCTGACTAATGACCTTTCTGGTCGACTATCAGGGGGACGCCCTACTGCTTACAATAGTCCTTTCTTTGTCTCATTGGCTATAAATCAATGTCTTCTTCCTTGTTCTGATCTATTCCTCCTGATCCAAGGACACAGAGTTAAGACTTGAATTTGATCACTGAGACAAATTTCTGAAATTGTGCAGGCTCCATTATAAGCAAATCAAGTTTTTATCTGGATCTTACTGTTATCTGATGATTTCAGACATGGATTACTGCAGTGACAGAGGAAAAAGAGCTTTTAAAGATCTTATATTAGGATCGGACTGAGACAATAGGAAGGCTGTTTCTCAGAGGCTGAATTTAAAAATATGAAGAAGTGATCAAAATCTTACATTGATGTTATATTGAGCTCATTTATGTCCAGGAGAAATAGGCTGAACAAAGAGGAGATCTGATTTTGAATGTTCCTGCCTGGGAACATGTCCTGGGATGAACAAAGCAAGAGAGAGAACAAGATAGGACAAAGTGATCAGAAATGAGGGACACAGAGAGGAAAGTTAGGGAAATATCACAAGACAGAGAGGAAGGGTCACAAAGTAAAAGAGGGAGGAAAGAAGAGAGGAAGTGGAGTAAAGAGGTGACAGGAAGTGACTGTGGGTGGAGAAGAAGCACAGGGGGAGGGGCACAAGAGGGGTGAAAGGGAAAAGAGGGGGAAAAAAGGATGTGGAGAGTTTTCCTGTTTTTCCATCCAACATGCTTAGCTTAATGCTGATGAATCACACACACACACACACACACACACACACACACACACACACACACACACACACACACACACACACACACACACAGAGGATGTGTCTGGAACTGACAAGCTGGTACATCCTGCCAACAACAGAACAGCTGACTGTGACATCTTTCTATACTAACGCCGTGTGTGTGTGTCCATGCTGATGCTACACTGTCTTGCGATGTGTTTGTGTGTGTGTGTGTGTGTGTGTGTGTGTATTTGTGAAGAGACATTTGAATTTTAGACCTTTGATAATGTTATAAGGTGAAGGGTGAAGATTTATATAATGTAGTTGTGACAGCTAACCCTGCATTCATGTACTGTCTGAATGATCGGAAAAATTAGTTCTCTTATGGGAAAATTTACGTTAACACCACCTCACGTCAGAAAAAGAACTTGGAAAGTCATCAAAACTTTTGTTACAATGGAGGACAAAAGTAATGTTCAGTTGATGGTAATAAACTTTTAATCAATTCACATGTTGCATATTAATTTTTGCTCACATGTGATTTGTAATATGGTGTTAGGTTGTATCTGTTAGTTGCTGTCCTCTAGAGTGATTTTAGGTTAGTTAGAAAATGTATTTATTATAACCCGATGACAAAGTTAAAGCAATATCTTAGTGGTTTTAAGGAATGTAGAAGTGCAGCAACAAGTCTGGGACAAAATCACAATGTCATATAAAACTTCACCATACTTAGATAGCAACATGAATCTTTACTGGGGCATTAAATACTCTGAGCATTTAAATGTAACTCATCCTTGTAGTGTCCATGTTTTTTCCACATGCTGACTTAAAAGCTCATGAACACACCGAAGTTGACAAAACGTCCCCCCAACTTGGGGAATGGGATCATTTGAGGAGCACATGAATGCAGCATTAATAAGGCTAACATGTTAGCCATGTTTGTTCATTCACACATTCAGCTGACATGGAGGAAAATTAGAATCCATTAGGGGTCATGTTTGTATCCAGATGGTGAAAGTAGCTCTGTTTTTGGTCTTGACCAACTCTTGAGAGAGACTTACACTCTTTAGCTCCTAAATGATTCTCTATGTTCATCAGCTGGTCTTTAAATGTGTGTGTTTGTTAGGAAAAAGAAATGACTGGTTTCTCTGTAAACTTACACGTAGATCAAAACATAAGGTCGGGTGCTCATAGAAAATGGGGAACAACAGGAAACACAGGAAGAATCCATGCACTGCAAAGATGTACAAGTGAGAAAGAAAATATTAACGTATTTGTCACTGTTCGTGCATGGGAATTCGAGATGTGTGACACATCAAAAGCCCTGACTGGCAGCCGGTGTGAGGGATGATAACATTTAAAAGGAGAAAGCTTTGAGTGGGACAATGGATCACTTTATTTTACGGAGCAAATAACAACAAAGGACCAGCGAAGACAACCTACCACTGCAAGAGAAAATAAAAAACCCTTCAGCTGACAGTATCGTGAAAGCTACCTGTCTTATTTTTTTTTTTTTTAATGATGTGATAAGACTGATAAAACACATTATAGAAGCTTGGGCACAAAAAGTTTGAAAAACTTAAATCATTAAACGAGCCAGCACGTTTCAACCACTGTAGGTCTTTTTAGGGCTTTGGACATGTTGGATCTTTTAATGATTTAGCCTCCATAATAAATGCTTTTTAATACTTCCTTCCCATTTATATCTGTTTTTGGATTGCGTGGATTACCTTTCTGTGTTTGTTTGTTGTTTGGTGCTCAGTAGGCGGAGTACAGTGTGCTTTTAGAGCTTTCACCCTGATATTAGCTGCCTGCTGCGGCTGAAAACAACGCTGTAAGAGCGGTGAAGGTGAAACAAAACAAGGACTCTAAAGACACCAAAACGCTTTATAAGAGGAAGTCTAGAAGTGGATGATAGTTGTCTGTAGGTTCATCACTGTGAGCAAACATTTTGGAATTACACATAACCATTCAACTTATTGTTTGTGTAAAATATTGATTAAGGTTAAGGTAAGGGTTAAAGTTAGGGGATGCATTATATCAGTCAGTGAGGGGCATCACAAACAATAGTACAGCTGTGTGTGCTCGTGTGCCATGTGGATTTGGGGGTTGAAAAAACAACTGAAGATTGTTTGGAAAAGAGAAATATGTAAATTAATATTTTCTCCTCTGCAACATCTTAAGTAAAATGCTACAACTAAATAAACCTCATCTAAGTCCATGCTATTGAACTTATAATAATCCATCATAACTGCTACTGAAACTGCAAATGATAACAACATTAGTAACAGGAAAGGAGATTCAACGTGTGTAACGCTGGAAAAAAAACCCCATATAGTGACTATTTTTGGTCACAGTGAGTGTTTAAACTGCACTACAGTGACCACTGGAATGTGTGAGTGTGTGTGTATATGTGTGTGTGCAACGAGGTCGATGCAGTTTTAGGAGCACGAGCAGGAGATCGAAAAAGCTCTTGATGAATACTTACAGTGTCTAAGTACAACCTGCTATTGTGGTCTAGCTTTCTATATAAGACCTGACACACACACACACACACACACACACACACACACACACACACACACACACACACACACACACACACACACACACTGTTATACATGTACAATTGCAGGGCCAGGTCTAGCTGGACTCCTGTGGCTCTCCTCCACAGCCATCAGTCAAGTTTAGGAGTCTGCAGACAGAAGCAGTTCCCCCAACACACACAGCTGGACAAGGCCGCCATTGAGCTCCATAGTGGAAGCCTTTCAGACCCAGTTTTTATAGTGACTGCAGGGAAAAATCAGCCGGTAACAGCTACCTACAGTGGCCTTTTGAGAAACAGCCAAACAGGTTTTCCAAGGAATTCATTATAGAAATCAAAATATTACAGGTAATAGCCGTGGCTCATGTGTTCATTGGCTGGTGAAGAGGGAGTCATGGGTCTTTTTTCTGGGTTAGCAGTCCAGCCAGAGCAGTTTAATCATATTCATTATACATCCAAGGGCACAAACCCAAGTGTGTTTTGGCCTGTGTTTATATATAACATGAGGATAAACACCCAGACATATAAACTGTGCACTCAGTGTGTCCACACACACCACTGAAGCTGCTAATCTTCAGACAAGAACAAAAAAACATCCTTCCTGTTAAAGACGGGGACAAAATGTGTGTATTCTGATGTGTGATGACAATTTTAGATCCCAAGGACAGGGTGTGTTTCCTCTCTCGCTTTCTATTGTTCCTGCAGCAACACTGATCCTTGGGGAGCGGAGCAACCACCAGGACCGTGGAGCAGCAGCCAATGGCAGGGCAGGACAGAGAGGCCCCGAGGCTGATGGGAACTAAAGTCTGTCCTCTTTTTGCTTTTCCTGTTTCTATGGAGATTTTAAGTATAACATTCCCACTGCGTCTTCATGAGAGGACTGTGATCATGTGCCATGGAGGGTTTTCATGTGATCGTTACAGCTCAGTATGTCCTTGTTGATTCAAGGTGTGTGTATCAGTCGGTAAAATCACCAACTGTGCTCTGTGGTTGGGATGAAACCCGCAGGACTTTTTGCCCTTCATGGCACATGGTTACCTCTCCCTGCTTCTGTCAGCATAACTGGCCCAAAAGTCTTTGCTGCCACCTGCAGGACTGTCTGTGCACAAGCTGTCCCACAAAGAACATGGAGTTCATCCATGCAGCTCTGCAGGCAGCACACTGCTGACTTCACAATCAAAACAGAGGCCTTTGAGTGTGCAGCAGAAAGAATGAATGAATCAGCTTTATTCATATCGCACCTTTAAAGCTCTGAGTGCAGCACAAAGTGATTTAGAATTCAGCAGCAAAAACACCAAACAGATAGGCCCATTTATGTTTTTGTGACGGCCCCTGTAGTTCTCCTGCACACTCGGCACACAAAGAGGTTTCATTTCTGCAGCCTCACCACTAGATACCACTAAACCCTCCACACTGGACCTTTAAATGACTCAGATTTTTCATATCCCCTCCTCTCATTTCCCTGTACCTTAATCTCCACTTTCAGAGATAGAACGTGGTGTGTTGTATGCATGAAAATTGTCTTTTCAAATTTCTGGTAACTCCCAATTTCTTATTAATACTTTATACAGATATAAACAAGTTAAATTTAATACTTTTAAGGACCTTTTTATAACAACCTTATATGAAATTTAAGCCCAAACCTACAATGGAAATGCACATTATATGGATGTGTGTGTGAAATAAGTGTAAGTACTCTTTCCACTGATGTCAGTTCAAAATGAACAGTAAGGAAAAATGACAACATGTATGTGAGTTTATGTTTAATGTGTTTAATGTATAAAGAAAACAAAATCTCATCACTGTCATAAATGCTATTTATTACTGCAATTCTTTGGTCTGTCCAATAATTGTAAACAGTCATTGTGTCTGTCGGGTTCAAAAAATTTTTGCTGTAATGTGACCCAAAATATTTAAGACCCATTGAATCTGAATTTAAGACAATGTAAGACTCCCTAAGGCCTTATCTTAAGAAAACTTAATTTAAGACATGTTAAGACTTTTTAAGGACCTGCAGACACCACAATTTTGCCCGAAAAATGACACAAAACAGAAACTCCTAAAACAAATAAAACAAAGAGCTTATCCTCAGGGGAACACAAATGTACTATCTACTGAAAACAGGCTTTCCATCAGTCTGGCTGGTAGAAGAGGTAGCATGGTTCAGTGGTAGTGAGGTCTTGTGCTGGACCAAAGTACTTAATAAGTAATAAGTAATTAATATTCGACCTCTGAGAAGTGATGGCAGCATTCTTAATGATCAGTAACATGATTAGACAACTTTGTCATATTATGTGGAAAACAACTGAAAATACATTCATTGCGTTGTGTTGTGTAGGCCGGTGATTCCCATCTGGTGGGCCACAGTCCAAAAGTGGGTCCATTCTGAATGGACTGCAAGTAACTCGCAAACATTTCAAGTTTGTAAAAATAAAACACACTTTAAGTACAGTTAATTTCTGACACAGAACTTTTATTTTGAAGTGCCCTTTCCTGCTGTAGAGTGAGTGACTAATGGAAAGCTACTTAACAGGAACAGCAAACTAGTTTGACGCCATGGCCAAACGCAAGTATGACACTGACTGTATTAAACTGCGTGGATCTTGAACTAATGACAAAGGGTAAAACTAGAGCTCCTGGCTGGACCAGTTGGGAACCACTGATGTAGGCAACCGTCCATTTCATTAATCTTAAAGGGAAACTGGTATTTTTCAATCTGGACCCTGTCTGCCCAGTGATGGATGGAGACAACAGTTTTTGAAATTAGTCCAGTATTGAGTGAAAGGGCTGCAGTCAAGGCTGTGAAACATGCTGCAATGAAACCCCTAGGGGCAATTGTGCACCATCAATTTAGGTTCATTAAAAGTTTTTGTTTTTGCCACTGTTATTATAAGTGTCAGAAAACATTACGAAAAGGACCCCATAGATAACATTTTTTCTTACCTTTCACTGATCTGTTTGTTATTGTGAATAAGTCTCGCTCAAGATATCTCGTTCTGAAATCTCGCAAAGGTGTCTAATTGCAGGAGAGCTGGAAAGAGGAATGCTGGGAGTACAGAAAATGTGTTTTAGTGTTATCTGAAAGATCTTTGATGTCATGGCTGAATATTTAGCTGATTTCGACGATGTGAAGACTTGGTTACACACACAGAGTCTGGATCAGTATGAGGCAAAAAACATTTTTAATTTCTCCGTAGGATCTTTTCTGTAATATTATCAGACACTCATAACGACAATCTGAGCCCGTCAGCGTTAAAAACAAGCATGTTTTATGGACAGAAATTTATGGTAGGGATTTTATAACCGCCTGATTTTTACTGCTGTAGCTGCACGCTTCCCCTTCAACAATGGTCCAATTAAAAACTGTCTTTATTGGTCTCTCTGACACATAAACATAGGCAAATAGGGCCAGGTTCAAAAACAGTAAATTTCCCTTGAAGTGGCATCTAAAATATTGTGTTATGTATTTTGAGACTGATGTTCAGTAACCAATACAAATATTTGCCTTCACACTGATACCCATGTTTAAACAGGACACTACAATATAATGGACCGCAACGTTGTCTGAGTGGCAGTGGAAAATTACGCCTGATAAAAATTTTGAGGTTGATTCAGCTTCTACAAACAGACATCAAATCTACATATAAGCAGAGAGCAATAAAAGACCTCTCTGAATCCTCAGATTTAAGAGCTGATGCAGCATCGGTTGTTTTCAAAGAAACACACAGGAACACAGTTGTCATTATTTAAAAAAATGTATTTGTATGTACTTACATACTGGTGTCAAAATAGTATGCACCAAAAATGTCACATTGACTCACAATTACAAAGAAAAAGCATTTTCTTTTTCTTCAATTACAAGTATCGAAAAAACTATGTACAGAAAAAAGGGCATGGTGACAAGATAGTACACTAGAAACAAACATACAGTCGCACAATGTGGTTTAAATGAGGCTTCTGAAAGTAAAGACAAAAGGAAAAAAATATCTTCTGACCAGCTACACTGTGTTGGTGCTCCGAACTTCAAATTGTATTTCCACTCAAAAAGTAACTGCGTGCATCCTCTCCACAGTCCAGCGTTGGGGCGTTTTCAGAGTGTCCTCAAAAATTATATATTTTTTTAAAAAAAAAACTCATTGGAAATGAAAAATATTTAACATTTGAGTGGAAATACTTTTTACTTAAAACACGTCCTAGAGATGATCTTAAAAAAGTGTTGCAGTGGTAACGTGGGACAGACGGGGTAGAGCAAACAGGGCGGAGGAAAGCAGAGTCCTGGAGATGAGCTGTGTGTGGGGATCCAATCCAGGGCTTCAATCGCCACCTCTGTGGATGGACACGTGGATACATAAAAGGCGGCAGGTCTTTTATGTATCCGCGTGTTTCCCTGCTGTCAGATCTTACAGATGAAAAGTACACTAGCTTCTTTTCTCCATCTGGAAATTTACATATTTTGATCAAGACAAGACACAAAGCAGGAATGGAAAAAAGGCAAGATGATGGTGATGTATTGTTGGTGATTGGGCTGTTATGTGACCAGCAAGACTGGGAAAACTTATCCTCACTTGTGAATGGGTGCTAATGGGGAAAAATCTATGAATAGCAAACAAGAGCAACTGGACTAGTTCTCCAAATCCTTCAGTCCCTCCAACTGTGAACCTTGAACAAGCTCAGGGTGGGATATCAGAGATGAAGCACCTCATTCAGAGCCTCACTGGATGAGCACGCTCACTCTTGTTGCGTCTGGAATCTTCAATTTTGGGCTACAAAACACAAAAACATCCTCTCATTCAACTGTGCTGTCTGCTGTTACCTTTAAGCAATGCAAATCTATCTGCATCCATTTCAGGTCCCTTCTCTGGGTTCAGTTAATTCGAGGATGTGAAATGGTGCCTGTGAAAGTAATTCATGGGTTTTATGGCACTTTGAGACACAATGAATGCCTTGTAATTTGGGCACAACACACAGAGCGTATTGTGCAGTCTCACATTGGAAAAGTAATGTGCACATTTCATGTTGCAAAACTGCGATGAAAATTCATGTTTCACACTGAGAAATGTGAACAGCAATCAGACACAGGTCACTACATGAGCTACCCTCAAACCACTGAAACACAAGTGTGAAGCCGCCACGTGGGAAACAGATTTTAACGATGACAGAGTGCGGTGCATGTCTGCAGAGATGGTGAGACATCTCTAAAATGTTTAGAAATACACATTCATCTCTGTAGACTGGTTCATTCTGCATCTTCCTTCAAGTTACAAATACTTGGAAAATGATGTGCTGTTCAACATGCCTGTGAGTCTGCCTCTTCTGAATGTAAGAAGTAAAAGTGTGTCCAGCTTCTTTCCAGAGAGACCAAATTTAAAAAAAGAAGAAAAAGAAAAAAAAAAAAGACAATGGAGGAGTTTTGAAGTGAGGATCGGCCTAAAACAGAGGACAAGAAACTATACTGATGATCTCAGTTCAGCTGATCTTTGAGCAAACGTATAGTCGTTGCAATTTCTGTTTTAGGGTGAGCTGACGTTTGTGAGGTAAGGATTAAATTTTGAACAGAGTGTGTCTCTGGTGTATCTGGGGTGGCCTGGGACCAGCTGCTCCCTCTGGGGACAGTTTCTCTTTGCCTTTAGTCACTTTTAGCCTTTTTGCTGTCGTTTCCGTTCTTCTCCGGCTCGGCTCCTGCTGCCTCCTCCTCCTCCTGGTGCTTCCTCTTCTTCGTGTCGTCTGGCTCGGCAGTAGACGGGTGTGGCCTGAGGGTGATGATGATGCAGGTCATGTTGTCACATCCTGTCCCATCTCCAGATGTGTCAGGGGCCAAACAATGGTCCAACAGCTGTCAGGAGGACATACAGGGTTTGAATTGAAGATGCATGAACATATTTATTTAGAAACATCAGGTACCATGTTCAATGTCTGGGGGTCAACTTAAACCCTGTTTTCACCGGGCGGTACGGTATGGTTCATTTCAGTACGCTTTTTAACGTTTCCACTGCAACAAGTTGTGGATGGTACCAATGGAACCGCTCTGTACCATCCCCATTTTGGTTACCCTTCTGTTGGGGTCCCTACTGTAGCACACAGATCTAGTACTAAAAGGTGGAGCTCTGAACACTGCAGTCTGTTGATTGGTCAATAGTGGACAGTCACTCTGCTCAGGGCTGAGTTGTGGCTGGTTTTGTTCTGAACTGCAGCCCATTTGTTTAAATATCTGTCATGTAGAAGTGTGTAACAGGAGCTTTTTCTCACCTCTTCCACTATGGATGAGAGGCGTCTGACTTTGCCATTCTGGTCCGGTTTGATCCTCTCGTTGATGAAGTCCACCACCTCCTGACTGCTCAACACATTCCTGCACACACACATATACAAACAGGGCTCACAAATTGATTCTTAAGGACTGCAGAGTATACCTAAATATAGTAATATAAAATCAACAAGTAAATAATAAAGTAAAAGTGGAGTCAAAAGGAAAAACAACCTCATGACATTACCATGGCAATTATGCAGACAAACTATCAATGACCACTCAAACTCACCAGATGCCATCGCAGGCAATGACCATGAATTCATGATCCTCGTTAAGCGTCAGAACTTTGACGTCTGGCATCGCAGAAATCATCTGTTCCTCTGGAGGCAGAGACTTGTTCCTCTTATAGAAGTGGTCACCTGAGAGTCAGACACCAAGTTAGCAGACTGTTGAGAGAAACTCATTCTTAAACTCGTACTTCCTGCGGAAGTGATCTTCTCAGAGGATGGGATTGTGCACACATTTTAAATAGCTGAGTTGAACCCAAAACAGAAAAACAACGATCAGTGACGAAGAGCTGCTATTAAATGCCAATCTGATGCAATAAATTTAAGTGCTTACAAGACTAATCTCAAAGTCACACACACAGAAGTCAGCCATACCAATAGCTCTGGAGAGGTTCAGTCCACCGTTGACCCGTCCATCCATCGTCACTTTGCCTCCAGCGTTTTTGATGCGAGCTAGTTCCACCTCGTCCTCTGGCTTGTGGTCGTACGACATGTCGACTGCTTTGCCTACAGCAACAAAGTAACAGAGCGTTTACATTTAATACAACAGAAAAACATCGGCCAATACCATCAGTGAATGTCATGTTGTCTTTGCTGATAGGCTGATGGCAGTCAGCCTGACATGACATAATACTATAACCAGTCTGTTTAATAACTCTTCATAAGCTTGTTAACTGTAACAGCAGCACTAACACACAACATTATATTCTCTTGGTATGTGGGTGGGGGGTTGTAGATACATATAGAAGAGTTAAATTGGTAGACATCTTGATTCTAGGCACATTTTTAATCATACAAACACTTCTATCAAGGTAAATAAGCACCAAATGGTTAGGACCTACCGCGCTCAGACACCACGCAGCGGGAGTCTCCAGCATTGGCCACGATCAGCTGTTTCCCTCGGATCAGAGCCACGACAGCTGTGGTGCCGCTGTCTGAGCCAGGCTGCAAACACATGAACACGGGAGAAGTGACAGTGTTAAAACCCCCATGACGTTTTACATTAACATCAAAAGACAAAGTCATCTTTCAGTAAATACAAATCATGTGAATCATTTGTAAGTTTCCACTAAATAATGTTACCCTATGACTGAAACAGTCTACTGTAAAGCTTCTAGATATTTTTCTGCAGAGAAAAGAATTTCAGGCAGCCACCTTCATTTACACAAAGTCATCACAAATCACTAAACTTGGCTTCTACAGCGATGAGGCAATCCAACACACTGCAAGCTGTTCGCTGGCTTCATAACTGGAAATTACAGCGAAGCTCTTTAAATGGTGAAAAACTAACGACTGCTGAGTTGGACAGCTCTCAAAAGTGACAAGCAAAATTCTTGGTTAATTTTTTGGGGGATCTCTGTTAAGACACAACTGACACATATGTGGAATAAGTACAGAATTTACAAACACAATCACAAACAGCAGTGATACTGAGCTATTTCTTAAAAAAAAAAAAAAAAAAAAAAAAAATAGAAAAGAAAAATAAACCAGACAGACTGAAACTACCTGCGCTGCACTGATAGTATCAGCTTGCTGAGAAGTCGACGGAGCTCCGTGACTGGCTTCTCAGCTTCGGTACACTTAGTGCTTTCGTCTCCTTTCCGCACACAGCAGCTCCATGGAGCTTTGTTGTCTCTGCCGCTAAGTGCTCTGAAGCCAGGAAGCCAGCCATGGAATTCTGCAAGTGGCTTCCTGGCTTGAAGGTAGTTCATGGTGCCTGTTTGCACCTCCTGTTCTCACCCATGCAGCCTCTTAGGTACCAACATTTGGCACTGATTACTCAAAAGTAAGAGTTTGGTACCCGACCCCACCTTTACCCCCAACATTAGGCACGATAAGTCATCTGTACTGCATGTAGAAATCTGTATCACAGTTGCACTGTTGATTTGTCAGTTGCATTAGACATACACACCTCCTCCTTGCCATCCATTCCAGGTAGGCACATTTCCTCCTCCTCTTCATCTTCTGAGTCTTCCTCTCCCTCCTCTGTATCCTCCTCTTCATCCATCTCACTGCTGTCACCCTCTTCCTCCTCACTGCCATCCTAATTTTAACAACAACAAAACAAGACAATGGTTACAATGCCACAATTACACTGCTTTTCAAAGTCATTTGAGTAAATGAGCTTTCACGGTTTATTCTAGTATCCTGCTCTCACCTCTTCATCACTGCCCTCCTCCTCCTCCTCCTCTCCCTCCTCAGACTCCTCGCTGTCATCAAAAAACCTTGACTTGGAATCTCCTGCAGCCTTGGAGGACAGAGAGGAGCAGGAGGGACCTGCGTCTCCCTCGGCTTTACCAGCCTTTTCCTCTCCATTGGAGCTTCCTGACCCTCCACAGTCAGCTGCTGTGGGGGAGACACAAGGGCAACATGAGGCGTTGGACATGAAAACTAGAGAGTGAAAACAACTGAACAGGAGAGTAAAGGAGTTTGATAAGTGCTCAGATTATAATTTTCATGTACTCATGAAGCCTTTGTACTCACTTTAAGATTATCTTTAAAGCAAAAGTAATCTGCCAAGGTGAATTTTCAGTATCTGAGCAGGCAGAGTTTTCCCATTTTCACATGAAAGGATACTCATTACAATATCTAAATTAGTTTTAAACTAGAACATTAACCTAAGAAACTGTGTCATCTTTTTGAAGACAGGAACATTACGTGCTAAAGACCCCTGAATCCCAGCTCCATACCTGAACCACTGCCTTCACCGCCTCCTGTTCTCCGACAGGCTCGCAGCTTAGACCCACAGGCCGCTCCTTCTGCTTCCTTTGCCTTTCCATTGCTCTCTTCCTCCACATCTCCATTTACTCCGTCCTTCTGTCCTTTCCCACCTTCCCCTTTGTCTGCCGAGGCCTCAGGGTGCGAGCTCGCAGCCTTCTTGGCAGCCGCACTGAGAGCAAAACACAAAGTGGAAATAAAGAGGAGCGAAGTTCAAGAGACTTAAACCTTTAACTGCTGTTGTTTTACACAACAATCAAAGACAACTGCACTAGCTACTTAAAAGAATACCTCATCCTCAAAATGACTATTTGTATTTCAATTAGTCACCTTGTGTCACCTTGAATTCCTGGAGAAAATTGTTTTTTATGTATGCCTCCACAGTGAACGGAAAATCCAGAAAAGGTGAACATTCTTCATGAATTGAAGTAATCAGAGTTGGCGTTTAACAACAGCAACACTTAATCAAAATCAGGGCTGTACCTGACTCAGGATTGTGTCAGTCGAATCTGATTTGGCTGTTCAATATGAATATTTGGCTATTCGTTCCTTTTTCTTCATATAGACTTTTAACAGTATTAATACATGTGTTTGGAAAGCACTGCACACAAGACTAGATAAATGAGACTTGGATTATACTGCACAAGTTGTGAGAGTTTTTGATATAGTTTTGCTTTCATTTCATTTACATTCACTTTTTTGGATTCTCAGTGGAGGCATGTAAGTAGAAGAAAGTTTTTCTTGTGAATTTAAGGTAACACAGGGTACGTAATTAATATACAAATGATCATTTTGTTGGTAAAGTACTCCTTTACGCCAAGAAAGAGGTTTCTGGTGGACTGAGTATAGATGATTCTGTCCGTGAAAGAAGTTTTCAGTTCTTATTAGTGTCTTAACATCCCAATTTCAGTGAATTCAAAACATACAAACTTGTCCAAAGCTTTCAATATCAAAAATATAAACAACAAAGTTGCCACATAATTCTATCATTACTTCCTTGTAGTGATCTGATTCCTGTTCAACAGGTGTGGTGAGACATAATGGATTTATTAATGTACGGACTGACTTGCATGAGGTCACCACTGCATCATTTGTCATAAAGTAACATTTCCAGGAAGTTCAAGTATCCATCTCACTGTAAGGCTCAAAATATTTCTTCATTGCCATATTAGTGCTAGAATAAAAGTATGTTTGACTACCTGAGAGCAGCTGCGTGCTTGACAGCATTGAGGTTCTGGCCATAGCGCACCAGCAGCTCCTCTATGGTCATTGTGGCTTCCTCGTGGAGCAAAGCTGCCTCCTCTGTGTCCACTGAAAGGAGGGCGGAAACATGGAAACATTTGGATGCTGTCATTATAATTAGGTTTTGACATCAGTGTTTTTAATCTACCACCAGTGAACATCCATGCACTTCAGGCTGTCTTGTTTTTCCTGTGTTCTCGTGGTTTGTGTCTCATTTTCATGCCCTTGATTGTGTTAGTGGCATTTTCCTTAATAATTATGATCATACTTATATTGTTCTTGGTTTACTGCATTTTGCTGGATGACAATATTGTAGATTCTCCATTACTATTTTGAGCTTTGTTACATGTTCCTTACAGCACACAAACACACCAGACAAAACCACATAAATGTCATTATTAGGGGCATACTCACAATCGTCCTCCTCTGCCACCTTTTCAACAGGAGGCTCCTCAGTGGGCCGTCCAGCGATCTGGATCAGCTCCTTGATGACTTCCTCTGAGGTCATTCTGCTGTCGATGGCCAAGAAGGCATCCTCCAGAGCCTGGAAACATCACACAAAAAGGTGTGTCGGCTGAAGCCAAGAGTCACAGTGTAATACTGGGTTCAAGATTGACGACATTAATGTTGTAGGTCTGCTCATAGAGTGTTTTAAATGTGTCAGTATTGTGGAACAGAGGACAAACAGTGACCACAATGTATATAGTACCTCTCATCCCATTTAATTTGTAACTATGCTGCAGTCAAACAGCAGGCCTCTGGTCGTAAAGACGTCAAAAGACAGGTCGTGCTTTGGTTTCTGTGGCTTCTCACCTTTTGCAGTTTGCCGTCTTTGTAGGTCTTCTGCTCCTTGATGATGTCAGGAAGGTACTTTGAACAGTACAGAGCCACCTCCTCGCCTAAATGGGAACAGCGGGTTATATAAATTCTCAGGACAGGTGTGTGAATACATACTCAAAGAGGTGTGTAAAACAAACAGTAAAAAGGGGAAAGACAGAAACTGTTGCTTTTAATAAAAGATTTATGGGTAATGTCTGCATGCATTTTCAACATAAGATTAGGTTAAGATTTGACTATGTCACAAAACACTGCTGTGTAAGAGTTTGATGCCTTAATGTACCCTGCAAAATAATATAAATTGAAGACAGTAGTTATACAGTATGTGAAAGTGTGTTACCTCCATGTCCATCATACACAGAAAACATGGCTGTCTCCTCATCAAACTCTGGGATACAGTTGTGAGCATCCTGTGGGACAACACACACAAAAATACACATTACAATACCGACAACACGACAGCTTACAAATTAGTATAAATCACAACAACCAGAATTACGCTCTTGATAATAAAAAAAAAGCAATCTGTACATATAGGACACATGAGTCAGAAGGAAAACAATGACTACAGAAAAGATGTAGACATCTAAAGTTTTTTCACCATCAGATAGTTTAAATATATATTAATCAGCTCTCTTAATCAGTCAACAAAGTTTCTGTTCATGTGCATACAGGATTGAACATGTCTGCACATGTCATTTAACTGAATTACTCACATGCATGTGCTCACTAGGGGTGGGAGAAAAAACTGATACAGTAGTCTTACAATATTTTGCATGGCGATACTGTATCAATACACGAATGGCAAGGATTGATCTTTTATTACATACATTATACATTTTTGCAAATACACATTTTAATGCAACTTTGGTACTAGAATAATAACATCAATTGCTTTTTCACATTATCTCACAGAGGACTGGCAACTGCGACTAGAGCAGCACACAAAAGTCACACTGGAGCAAACACTGCAGCACAAGAATGTAACAGACAACGCTTCCACCATGGGTGTTGTCATTCAGTGAGCGGGATACCTGCAAGTAAGTGTTTCATTTGCACTTAATCTGGCCTCGCAGAGGGCGTTATATCTGCCAGCAGTTCAGTTTGTCAGGTGTATACAGCATTTCTGACAAGTTTTATGACGGTGTTAGTCAGTCTGTCTGCTTTACATTACATTTTGTGGCAATAAAAATTATTTAAAGTGTGTCTCATGAGGTAAACCTGATGTTGACAAAGTTT
This sequence comes from Epinephelus fuscoguttatus, assembly GCF_011397635.1. Lineage (NCBI taxonomy): Eukaryota > Metazoa > Chordata > Actinopteri > Perciformes > Serranidae > Epinephelus > Epinephelus fuscoguttatus. The sequence goes on along the minus strand of NC_064753.1, from coordinate 25,386,964 downwards.
TCCTGTGGGGAGACAATTTGCAGTTGGAAAAAAAGGTGAGAGATTGCAATATATTTTATCACAACATCGCAATAATATCGTATCATGGGTCCTATGGCAATTCCCAGCTGTAGTATTTACTAATCAGTTTTCCTTGTTATTTAGTTGGCAGCTGGTGTATTACTGCTACTTAGCTGTTTTTCTCATCAGAAGTCACTTAAAAGGGAAACTTCAGTCACTTTCAAAATTCATAAATGTTCTTCCTCTAGTCTAAGAAGTCTAAAAATATTAGTAAACATGAATAACTCTGCCCCATCCCAAAACTAGAGTGCTGAAACTTAACTTTGTGATGTCATAGGATATAAAGTCTGGAGCTGCTCCACAGACAGTGAACTGTGAAAGATGTTCTACATGACACTGAGAGCACCCAGGGGAATGCTCCGAGTGTATGGGTACAGTTTCTATTTCAGGACTGAAAATACTGCAATAGATTAAAGGTCATTTAGGTATTAAAAAAAAAGAGAACAAATGTTCTGTGTGTCCACAAAATCAGTCCCCCAATCATAATTTATGGAGCAGCTCCAGACCTTACACCCCATGACATCACAAGTTTGAGACTTCTGTGATTTCTGGCTTTGGGAGAGATTAGCTCATGTTCACAGGTATTAATTGAACTTTCAAAGGGCATGGAAATAGTATTCCTAATTTAGGTGGTGTTCCCCTTTAACAAAATGAGACAGAGACACAGGATCTCCAAATGCTGTCAGCTACACTTTGGTACTTTCAGACATGAGTCAAACAGCAGACTACAATTACATACTGTTGAATGTTGTGGGAGAGTGATTACAATGTAGATCAGCATACCAACAACACCCTGAGGATGATTTATGGACTGCATCCATCAGTGCAGTTGGTGCTCAGGGAGAAGCTAGTAGGAGAGCAGTGTTTATCGGCCCTATACAAACAAACCTACACAGAGAAATGCCTCACATCCCTTCAACCCGCCATTAACAAAAAGAGACAGATTTCAATTCTTTGTGTTTAAGTAGCGGCAACATGGTTGTCTCTGATCCGGTCATTCATTTTCCGCCTCACCTCCATGGAGACGCGCCAGCCCTGCATGGCAGAGAAACCGTAGCTCATGTTGCTGTTGCCGCCATCGAAAGAGGTCTTGGTCGTGTTAGGTTGCGACAGATAAGCCCCCATGGTTGTTGTTTTCTATGGCTTTACACCTGGAGGGAAACAACGCAGTTTAGCTTCACATAAAAAGACACACACGTATAACACAACGCATTTGTCACACTTGAACTGCGTTTACCAGCCTGGCTAGTTACGGTTGCTAGCTAGCTAACATTAGCGCCACCACAACAAAAAGTAGACGCATTAGCTAGCTACCATCACCATGCTAACAGGAGCGAACCCGGCTAAACTTCCAGCCCTAACCTCTGCCCCCGCCATGCAAGCGGCTGCGCAGTTGCGGACACATCAAACAGTCGGCGCCGACGGTTAGCTTACCTATTGTGACAGAGCAGGATGAGCTGATGAACGGGTCCCAACGAGAGAGCTTCACATAGAAAAGATTGCACGTGTGGAAGCAAAAGCCGCTATCAACACAGACAGACCAAAAGAAGCAGGAGCTGAGGAGGAAGTAAGCGCGCGCGCATGTCCCTTTCGTTCCAACAAGGGGGCGTGTCTGAAACGTACGTCACACGTCACGATGTCAAGTCGTCCCCCCCCCCCCCCCTTTTTTTTTTTTTATGAACGAAGTCATCAATTAAACACCAAACATACAGGCGTTGGACAAAATACGAATAGTCAAAATAAAACAAAATAAAAAAATGAATAGGCTACTTTTTTTTTTAATCAACCAAGATCAACGTTGCACTGATCGGTGCAGGTACTCTTGTGGCCAGTTGAGAGTCCCCTAACAAAGTATGTGATGAAAAGCAGGCCTTTTACTAGTAATTCAAATTTCCACATAAGGAATACCAGTGGTCAAAGAATAACTAATAATAAACGTTAATTTGTCCCATTTGCTATTTAAGCCCCTGAAAAGCAAATCCCATCTCTGTCAGGGGTTTCTTTTTTTTTGTTCTTTTTGTTATAATGGTCAGTAGCAATCGATAACAAAATTATATGCCTATTATACATTAACTATAAATACTATAAATACATTACTAAAACTATTTTATTAAATTAAAATATTTTTATTTTCTTGGTGTTTTTGTCATGTACAGATATGCACTGATGATTGCTGGGTAATATGAATATACTGATGTTTTCGAATATTCAAAACAGAAAATAAGATTACTGTATGTCAAGTCTCTATTTGATCATATGACGATACAATATATAGTCGTTAGTTTAGGCACAAAATCTATCAATACAGACAAGCTGAGCAAATCTTCAAGCCAAGCAAGTAGTTTTTCAGCTGAATGATACAACTGAAACAGGTGGCATATTTCTACATTATGATGAACATGGGCACTGCAATTTATATTTTGGGTGAGTTCCACATACAGTATGCTCGTATGGCTTAAGTCTCATGAGCACAGCTAAAAGCAGTCCTTAACAAATGCACTATTTATTCTTGTTAGTGATGTTGGTTATAAACTATAATGCCCAGCTGCCTAGCCATTTTTAAATAATTAAAAAAAATGTTTGTGACCTCTTTTTATTTATTTACCAATTTGCCTCAGTGGGCTTTATAACATATGACATACCACTGCCCGTGGACCCTCACAGTGGATAAGGAGTGAGTGCCACAAAATGACAAAAAGGATTGAAAGACAGTAAGAGATCCAACGTTGCTACATAGTATCCCTAATCTTTGTTCTATATGAAAACCTCAAATTTAATTTAATTATCAAAATGTATAGGATGGAGAAATATATATTTTTCCACATTGGTTTCCACCCTTTCAAGTCTTTTATCCCTCTAAAAGCCTCTGGTTAAAAAAAAAAAAAGTGACCATGAACTTGATCAAATTAATAATAATAAATTATATCCACAAATCTGACTGTAAAATTCAAAACAACAAAAAAACAAATCTAATTGAGAGGTGCGGTGCTTTTGTGTTGTTGTGTTTGTGTGTCAATTATTTTATACTATTTGTATTATTTATTTTATCAACATTATATTGTATCTATTTATTGTAACATTATTATTATTATTAGCAGATTTAGCTTCCGGGTCCACGCGCTGTACCGCTCCACACCAGTAGGTGGCGGTAAGGCGCTGTGTCGTTGTTTGCCAAACGCCGGAAAAACAGATGACAAGGAGAAGAAGGAAAACAAGCAGTTCAACATGGCGCGGGAAACCCGGGAAGAGATGGAGATGGATACCCGCGGAGAGGTGGGCGAAGAGGCGGACGGTCTCCCTCTGACAACTTTAAAACTGTACGAGACACAGTTTTTCGGTTTCACCCCACAGACATGTATGTTACGGGTCTACAGTGCCTTCCGGGACTCCCTGTACGACATTTTACCCGTGGTGGAGAAGGTGTGTGTGAGGCAGCTGAGCAAAGGCAAGTCTGACGGGGCCGAGGAGGTGATCCAGACCCGGGCCCGGGAGTGCAGCCGGAAGCTGCAGCAGTTTCTGGAGAAGCAGTTCAAGAAGCTGTCGGAGCGGATGGAAACACTGCTGATCGACCGCTGCTTCTCCATCCCGCCTAATGTCCTCCTGCCCGAGGACCTGTCACACAGGAACTACCCCCAACACTTAGAGGTGGGTGGAGGAGTATTCAAGTGTAGCTCACTATCATGACCTAAACTAAAGTAGTACAGACTTAATGACATAAGAGTCTGACAAGCTACTTTTATCTATATAGCATAAATAATGTGCTGTATGAACTCTAAATATCTGGACAATGTAGAAATCTTTATTTAGGCCCTTATGTCAGATTGAAACAGCCTGAGGTAAAGAGTTGAATTACCTCTCCAGGTTTTAAACATTTCAGAGGGAAAAATTACAACAGTTTAACACTCAAGCACTTCCAAATGAATCTGTGTGGTGTGATACAGGGGTGTAAATATAGACAGTGCAGGTAGTGGGGTTGCACGGGGGCCCATGGGGTGGAGGGGCCGCTCATACTTTTTGATGGTGACTTTAAATCTTCACAAATGATTCTTATCTGTGAAATTAAAGTAAATAAAAGGTTTGTTTCCACTGAGGGAAATGCTTTTCAGCTTGCAAACATGGACAGGAGGTCCGTGTCGACGTGACGTGTAGTTACATTTCTGGGGAGGTGCGTGTCAGGCTACAGCATAGATTTGACACACAAGTATAAATCTTCCTCAAGTAGAGAATGGGCCCATGAGAGTGATTCAGTGTACCACCTCAGGTATACGCCTGTGTTCAAAGAAGAACACATGTTAAAATACAAATGTTACCTGCTATACGTGCCCTCAAGAACTTATTTAGGGCACGTATAGCAGATAACAAAAAAAAGAAACTGACACATGAGTTTGCCTTCTTGACAGTCAGTTTCTTTTTCTTCTTTTGTGAAATAGTCAGTAGAAATCTATTACTAAATTATTTGTTCATTTTACATAAACTACACAAACTACAAATAAACTATTTTAAAAAACTCCTCAGGAATGGCTTGACGGACATGACAAAGAGCTCAAGGTGTCAACCTGGAATAAAAATTCCAGAGATACCAATCTGATGTGCTGGTACCCCACCTCACAACCAACAGGACTCATAGAATCTGCTGCCAACACCCTGGTGCTAGACACCTTACAAGAGGTCCTGTGCCTCGACAGGTCACAGCAAAGTCCGATTCAAGGAGACCCCATCATGGAGCAGGGGTACCTCTGTGGCGCTGACATGTCTCACAAATGCTTGAGGCCAGGTTGATGCCTTGGGCCATTCCTGAGCTGTTTTTGTAGTGTGACAACGGTGTTTGAGTGGGTGGAGCGTGTCAGGTGGCATCACATGAATGCCAGGACTCAAGGTTCCCCAGCAGAACATTGCATTGTAGCGAAATGACCAATGATACTCACTTTACCAGCCAGTGATTTTAATGTTTTGGCTGATAAGTGTACAACATAATTTAGAAACAGTGACACCATTAGTTGCTCCTGTTTTTTGACGGTTAGTGCGTTTACTTACAGCGCAGTCATTATCAAACATGGTTTGTTTCTACTTGTTGAAAACAGGGAACTAATATATCTGTCTGTGGTTTGACTGTGGTCCTGTTCCATCCAGGAGGCCCTGAGGCTGGAGTCGTCCCACGCTGACCTCCAGAGAGCCTACGAAGCAGAGGTCTGTGCCAGACAGGCCCTGCTAGCTGAGCTGGAGGAGCAGAGGGAGGTGCAGAGGCAGCTGGAAGGCATCCTGACGTGGATCAGAGAGCTGCAGGCTGCCTGGGTGAACGAAGGTAACGGCAGCTTCCATGACAGTTTCCGGCTTGTGATGGAGTCTGTGAAGAAGCTGGAGGAGGCCGTCGGGGAGGTCTGCAACAGGGCGCCTCATTGAACTGAACTCAGATTTATAGATTTTGTAGACCGATATTACTGCCAGACTTTTATCTATTATCTTATTGTTCTTTGTCTATTCTGTTTCAATCTATCTGATGGAGATGATTTAGAATTACTGAATTATCCCAGTTTTTATCTGGTTTATAAATAATAAATCACAAATGAATTAATCCTCTAACTTATGTAAATATTGTGAAACAGCATTTCTCAAGCGGAGGGCTTTAGCCAAGTAAAAAAAATGTGGGGTTTTTTTCATGTTGGACAGTACTTTTTCTCCGCTGTTTGTCACAAAGGCAGCATTCATTTCCTGTGAAAATGATGCCAGAACATGTGCTTTGATGACTTTATGACCATCTATCATACTTCAATCTGAATAAAGCTGAGTCATCTTTTTATAAACACACAACTGCAACATCAGCAAACATTATTTTACCTTTCCACAGTGTAAATAATAAAGCAGATGGTGGTTTCTATCATCTTCCTTCTCATACACTGTATGTCTCAAAAACTCCATTCTCTTAACACGTTATATTTTCTTAACTATATCTGTAACTTGAAGGTGGTTTTATTTGTTTTATTCTCGTTTATTTCTCAGGTGTTTTTCAGAGCTACAGTTTTGAGCAGCAGAGGGCGCTCTCTGTTTGTTAACATCACTCAGCCAGCTACACTTAAACTGTTGGCCTGTATTACGTCCAAACACACGCTCTGTTGCCAGTTCATTAGGCACACATAGCTAAAACTACCTTCATGAGGGTAGCCTTTGTTGCAATAATAGACTGCATTAATTGCAACTGCTTATCTTAACCAGCAGTGATCCTTAATGTCCATGATTTATGCCCAACAGTGTGTGATACTGGATACGGTTGTTAAGCATTGTACTGTGTGTTTTGTTGTTCTCATGACCACTGTCTGTGTTTCAGATTGCCCCTCAGGAACATTAAAGATAACTTTACCTTAGATAAGTGAACCTAACAAACTGGCAACTGAGTGTAAGTAACATCTTAATTTTAAGGGCCTTGAAGAGTTATGGTGTTGCAACAGAAAGGAAAAAAAAAACCCAAAGTGGGAGACACTGGTGCAACATACAAAGTACATTTATTGTTGTGGAGGAATTAGTATCCAAAACTGTCTATTGTTAAGCCTTTCTTTGAAGGTTTGACTTTAAAATATGTCTAAAACTTAAAAATTAATGAGACTTTTTATACAAATGAACTATATAACTGCACACACTAGGCTGTAGATTGTGCAAAATCTATCAGGGGTTTGATGTGGAATTGGTAGTAACACTATAACTCATAGAGATGGACAAAAAACAACAATACTTCGAATACTTTTAGGTACTTAAGGTATATGCGTCAGCTAATAAAAATTATTGTTAGAAATTGTTTTATGAGGAGTACAGTGTGTGCCAGTTCTTGCTCCTCTCACTATTAATGGGTGACACCTCTAGTCACCTCTGGAGTGACAAGATCAGAAGTCATCAACACCAGAAATGTCAGACTGATCAAACTTAAAGACACATTTTACAGGTGTAAATAATATTAATGATGGCTGAATTCCATTTAGCTGCTTCACTTGCAGGTTGTAGTTTTATGTATGCTGACCAGATTCACTGGGACACATGACTAGAACAGAGACATGGTAACACAAGAGCTCCTAATTATTGTTTTTATTGATTACTCTTGTTATTCTTTTCTGTTAAGTGTACTGAGTTCATTACATACGAAATGTATAAAGACTTTTGTGCTTTGTCACAGTGGAGGGCAACATCAGCATATCATCATTTAATGTAACAGTGGGGCTCATGTCTTCTCTCTGATGAACACAGTGTAGTGTGGTTTTCCACAGCTACATGGATTAGACCATCGGGGGTGCTAGTGTTCATCTATTTGTCTTGGGTAGTATGATGCATCTCACCAGTTCACCACAGCAGTTTCAAACTGTGTCTTTAATATCTACTTGTTACCTTATTTTTAATATATTTCTGAGGGCAAACCACAGCAGAGTTGCAGTGTGGTGTAGGGCAACATCTCCAGACTGAATAATGACTTGAGAAACAATTATTTGTTGAAAGTTTGACTGGTGACTTATTAGTTCACTTATATATCTGTCATCTTGGGTTAGACCACTCAAAATATTTTATTTTGCTGCTACAGCCTCTGAACTCCAGACTCACATGGGCAAGTGCACAATCTTTTCTCTATTAAAATACTGATATCAAATACAAAAACTAAGAAAAAACTATTGTCTACTAATAAACTAATAAACTATTGTCCCTGTGGTTATAGAATAATCAATTGAGTAAAAATGATCCATAACTGGAGGCTGTCTCAGGGTCCAAGGTTTTTTTTTTTGTTTTTTTGTTTTTTTTTTTTCAATTTCTAGACCAGGCATGTGGGTCAGAAATCTGCTTGCCTGAACTCAAATTTCATTTTACTTTTCACCTGGTTTAAGCCACCTTGTTTTCAAACTTGCGGCTGTGCAATACATAGTTGGAGTTTTGTCCATGTTCTCTAACAGCACCCATCTTAACTCTGTGTCCAGGAAAATTTAAATGCTTACTTGCACTTCAGCTCAAAAACTTTGTCTTTACCCTCCGTCATTTTCTCATGAGTTCCCAATCTATACTGTGCACGTACCGCACAACTCTCAACAGAGATGAGAGGGAATCGAGATGCCTCACTCCTTATCTCCTTCCCATCATCAGCTCTGTAAATAACAAAGTGTTTAATTCTTTTTCACCACTTGCCTGATCAGACAAGCAAGCTACTATATTTACTAGCCCAGCGTGGCATCTTGCTTGCCCCGGGTAGTCCCTATAGCTGAGCCCTGCTTGTAAGTGTAATATTTAGAGTCTAGTTAGTTGGAGACAACTGTCACTGTTGTTGCTGATGTCAGATTTACAGCCCCAACAACAACAACTTAAACTGAAAGTACATAAACAACAACAACAAGAGGTGCAGTGTAAACAGTAAACATTTGCTTTAGCATTCCTTGTGTGTGTGTGCGCGCGTGTGTGTGTCACTTGCCTGTTGTGACTCTCGGGAGAAATGCTCAGTCCAGATGGGGAGGTGTGAGAACATTGTTTCTGTTTGTATGTGCAAATATTTCTCATGATAATGATCTTACATGATGTATCTGTGTTTTGCTTGAAGCATTTTTTGGTATCACTCTAAAAATGACAATAGATCCATCACTTGTCAAACTATTTGCTCTAAAATCGTGCTCAATCAACGTCTTATTCAGTGTGTTTTCTCTCCGCTGTTTGAAATGAGCCAAAAGGACCAAACCGCTGTACTCACAGTTGTAAGGACAGTGAGGCACAGCTCTCATGTTTCTTATTTTTCCTCTGGCTTGGCAATATTATTCAAAAACCCAGTCCAGAAGTGCTGGTCAGTGGTTTCTGTGATAGAGTTGTTTTTACATGGACAGCTTCCAAACAGTCTGTGCTGAATATATTGTGCCTTATGTCAGAATAAGTATGAGGATGAGTTTTTGTTGTGTGATAGAAAACTGTAGACTTTCCAAACCAGTCTGCTCTTACAGCTGGACTGCCACAGACTGAGACTGCGAATAATAGAATGAAAATAATAAACACAAACATGATATGACTTGATGGTGGGATGGTTTTCACATCTCAGAACTGTATGATCATTATCACAAAGATGATGATGTCATGAATATCGATAGTCTATCTCTGAAAAAGAGATAATGAACACTGAACCTTTATTGATTACTGACTACTTTACATCTCATTTCCAGTCAGATCAGGGGAGCTCTTATGGTGGGATGGTTATTTGGTCCTCTGACTTGTCCTATTTATGTGAATGACTTTTAACTATACCATGACTGTAACATGGAGCTCACTTCTTTGTGCAGGAGAAGGACAAAGTGTGACTCTTGTTGCAAATAAACATTCAGAGCTTCATTTAGAGTGTGTCGTTTGACATGCTGACTACAAAACAGAGAAATGAATGATGGCTGGTGGGACTGAGTGTAGGACTAAGATAGTTTGTTTTTTACTGACATATAAAGGGAGTGCAGTTCATATTTTGCCCTGCCACAATTTGATGGAGATGGCAAGACTATAGCATGCACTCTGCTATCTTTACAGAAGTAAATTAATGATCAGTCATCCTCATGCATGAATCGTACATCAACATTAGCCGAGTTTTCGTGCAGAAGATACAGAAAAATAGAAATGCATGGCAAGAATACCATACTGTGAATATTTCACAAATCATGTTTTCAGGTGAGCTCAGAATCCATATCAGATCAACTTTATTGTTCCACACAGGAAAATTCATTTGGTCCAGACATAAATAGGCCATAAAAGTCACTGTAAAAAAACAGCAGACACTGAAACCATGACAAGATCATCCTAAAACACATTTGTTCATATTAAGGCAGAGTAAATGAGCAGTAGAGTCAAATAAAAACAGTCAATCTAAAACAGTAAAATCAAATTGAGCTACAAGTGCAAGAGTGCTTAAAAAGCATGGTAAATGAGCTGCATGCCGTACGGGTGGAGGGCCTAAAGAGTGGAAGAGTCTCTATCTACAAGTTTAGATTTTTTTTCTTCAAGTTGCTGCTGCCACTGAATTTGGAGTAAATGGGATGCAAACTGTCCTGTAAGGTTTCTAGTTTTTGGAGGATGAATCGAATGAACAGGCTGGGAGCTGATTCTTGATCAATGCCTGTGGGTGCATTCTGAATGGCATACTTTTTCTTTGTACTTTTAGTATGTACTGCAGCTGCCCTTAAATAGTACGTACTGCTGCATGCAGTATGCACACTATCATGCTACTATCTCGTAACATTACGCCCTGAACTTTGACCTTCTTTCTCATTTGATCGTTACCGTGGAGATAAAACAAAATGCCAGAGACGAAGGTCAACCTGGAGAGATCTGTTGCTGTTTTCACATTGCAATGTGTGTAGTTTTAACTCTAATGTTGTAACTGCATATATTGTAGATTCTAACATATTATATTTACCACAGTGAAATTACATTTGCAGTTCTCTGTCATTGTTATTTGGTAATCCTTATGATTATTTTGTTCATGGAAACACTTCATATTCCTATTATTACTATTCAACTGACCATCACTAACTTGAATTTGCTGTCAGTCATCATTGCGGCTTCTGAGAGCTGTCAATCAGCTGTCAGCGAGCTGTTATCTGTCTGCGGCTCAGTTTGTGTGTGGAATCTTATGCTGCGCAGAGGACTGTGGGTCAGAATAGCCAGAAAAGCGTGCTGGCTTGCATACTGCAAATTGGACCAGATGTGGTAGAACTTCCTGATATTTTTGGCACACTGAATTTGACATACTATGTATTGAGACATAATCTTTTTCTGGCATACTACACAGTATGGTAGTATGGTTACTGGAACGCACAGTTTAATTTTTTCTGCTGTCCTCATTTGTCGTTGCAGCCTGGCTTGGTCCTGTTTGCACATGTTACTAAGCACACAGTGAAGGCCACAAGACAGATGACTAAAGTACGAAACTATGAAACATTTACAAAATCCTACAGTTTACCTTAAAGTACTTAAGTTTGAGAAAAAAGGACAGCCTGTGCTTCAATTTCTTGACTTTCTGACTGAAGCAGCACAGTCCCAACAGTTAAGCTTACTGTCCATTTCAAGTCCAAAGTATTTGTATGTTGTAACAATCTCCATAGTTTCACTGTTGGTTTTTGTAGCAGGCAGTGTGGTTTTGTTCCTTCTAAAATCAGTTACCATTTCCTTTTTCCCCTTCAAGTTTTACTCATGTCTTATTAAGAGGCGCCCAGCTCCCCCTGGCTAACCTCCTTCTTCGAGTCACCCCATAAAGATGACTCTCCTGCCTGCATTTTGGATATGTGGTGCCTTGATTTTAAAACCTCTTAAGATCTCATAATTTTATGCTCAGAACCTCCCCCTCCATTTGTATATCAACAAGAGGTTTGTGTGTGTGTGTGTGTGTGTGTGTAAAAGATGTCGTCAAACATTATAAGGGCACAGCTGTACGCAGCTGTCTGCTGGCTGCACACACTCTGAACACATGTCTGGATCCTGTTTGCAGAGAGAAAATAAAGTAATCTGAAGGAAAAAGAAGAGTCTGATCACGAGAGAGAGCCAAACAAGTGTCAGAGAGTGTGATGAAAAAGTAAAAGTGTTTGTGTTTGAGGGGCGGGGAGACGAAATCGAGACAGAAGGTCGAGGAGGGAAGTGTTGACATTATACAGCAGAGCCCCAAACTTTCATACTGATGCCCTAAACGGCTTCGGCACTGAGACTTGATGTAGTCGCTGTTTACATGTGAAAATCACATGCATCAACACGTGTATTTTAAGTGTTTTTAAAATAAAATCACTGATTTAGTTCATTTATTTTTCTGTGTCTGTTGTCGAACATCTCAGTGAGCATAGAGTGATTATAATGATCTGATTTCTGGCTCATGGTGATCCTGACAAATATATATAAAGACAGGTTTACTAGTCAACTTAAACAAACTAGGTCATTTGTTTAAAACATTAAGTTTTTTTCCATTAAACCAAAACAAACAAAAACCTGTATACATTCTGCATTCTCCACCAGATCAACTTGTGTGTATCTTTGAGGCCTAATAAATGTGCTGAATGCTTTTCCTTCCTCAAAAAACATTAGCAAAGCTGATTTATTAAAAATATTTGAATTCCTGTGTTGTTTTCATCCATGGAAACTTGCCATGGGTGTTTAACAAGGTCTGAGGCCTATACTATGAAGCCAGTTCAACATACCCAGGATGTCTTTACGTTATCTGGTTTCACTAACTCTCACTCTCACTCTTCACTAACTGGCCATCTGGATAACTGATATCACAGAGCTGGTTATCAACTAGTTCAGTCAACTCTGGGTTTTCCTGTAAATCCATGAGCATATTTATGTGAAATAGGTGAAGTTGTTAATCACAAGCAACATCATCAGACCCATGAATGAAATGATCTGTTTCATATCATATGAGATTAAATGGCGGTATAGTAATCACCGAACATTCTGTTTTAGGCAAAAGTCATACTGATCGGAGAGTAATGTAAACCACAGCCTGTAATCTTAATATATGTAATGTTTCTGATACTAAAGTTAAGAATGGAAAGAAGCCTATGACTGATGAGGTCTACCTGACTGAAATGCTATATTTATAATAACTGGGAGCCAAAACAGTGTGGATTATTTTTCTAATAAAGCATAATCTTTTGTTTTTAGTCCCAGTCATTGTCACACAGGTGTCTCATGTTATTCTGAGCTGCAGTGACTGAATCACACTATCAGCTAGGACTCTGGGGATAAAATAAACTTGGCATACAACATTCTCTCCATTTGTTAGAAGCTTTGTTTTAAAACCAGTGGAAACAGAAACCCTGAAACAATAAAATGATTCTACTGACCTATAAAAATATACAGGCTGTTTTATTTTTTTACCTGTCACTCCACACTTTTGTCCATGTCGGGACACTTTTTCTTCAGTGATCTGATTGGTCGCTTCACCGGACCATCGTGGTGAAGAAGGAGCTAAGCCGAACAGCGAAGCTTTTGATTTACTGGTCCATCTACGTCCTAACCCTCACCTATGGTTATGAGCTTTGGGTAGTGACCAAAAGAATGAGATCGCAAACACAAGCGGCCAAAATGAAATGAGTTTAGTCCATGGGGTGGCTGGGCTCAGCCTTAGAGATAGGGTAAGGAGCTCAGACATCTGGAGGGAGCTCGGAGTAGAGCCGCTGCTCCTTCACGTCAAAAGGGGTCAATTGAGGCGGTTCGGGCATCTGATCAGGATGCATCCGAGGTGCCTCCCGTTAGAGGTGTTCCAGGCACGTCCCACTGGTAGGAGGCCCTGGGGTTCACCCAGAACACACTGAAGGGATTACATATCTTGTCTGGCCTGGGAACGCCTCTGGGTCCCCCAGGAGGAGCTGGAAAGAGTTGCTAAGGAGAGGGACGTCTGGGGTGCCCCCACGACCCGGCCCCATATAAGCGGATGAAAATGGATGGATGGACTGCTTCCACACCCTGTTACCCATTGAGCAGGCACACTAGAGACTTCTGTGGCTGAGTTGGCTACTCCTGGTTTAGCGCTCCGCTAATTTAAACTGGGATGAAATAATTTAATTGTGCAGCTCTTCTAGGCTTTCTAAATGTTATTGGACTGGATGGATCAAAATCCCAATATGGAGCAAGTCATTTCATGGGGGTTGAGACACTCAGAAAAAGGTATCCACTGATTTGCAGATGTCTCTTTTGCCGTGCAAGTCAATGGAAAAGAAGTCTTTTGGGGCCACAGGGCGTAACTTGACAATATAGTTCCGCTGTTTGGCCACTATGAGAACTGTCTCCAAAGCCCAGCGCACTTTTTGAGGGCCTTGAACTAGCCTCTTTTTAAATGCCTTTGAGGCCACATCGCTTCTCATCTGTGTGAGTTTCCCGCCACCACTAGTCTATTTGTGGAATAGCTTGAAATTCACATTGCAAACAAAATGTGATCCCACTTGAAGAGGCATCGCTCGAAAGCGCTACGAGTGGACAAAACTCCACAAAGTACCAGTTTTTAGTGTTAAAAAAAATCTCATTTAATATGGACTGAAATCCAAAATGTTTGTTAGATGTAACCAGCAGTGTCAACAGAGCTGCTGTGTGTTTGTGCATTTTTCAAAGTGGTTCCTATTTGTGTTTTGTGAGAATGAGAAGATCTGAGAGTGTGTATGTGTTTGTATGAGCTCATGTGTACCTGCTGGAATCTGTGACTGTACCGATTAGCATGGTGTGCGTGTGAATCTACATGTGTGAGTGAAGACAGCATATGGACAGTGCCCTCCCTTCCTGTTGGGAGGGGAACAACGTGGCTCTCTGTGAACCACAGCTTGACCTCTGACCTCCTAGGATCACACACACACAAAGAGAGCGACACACACGTAAACCCCAGATACCTACACACACTCAGATATACATCCACCCTCAGCCAGCCAGCTGTCCTCACTGACTGACTGTCCCACACAGACTGGGAGAGGAGCGAGGAGGTGAGAGTGACAGTCAGGCGGGCAGACAGGATTGTTTTCTCAGGCTGTGAGAGTGAGTCTGGAATTCACTCTGACTTTTTTAAACCCACGTGTCACCCAGCAGGGAAACCAACACACAGCAACAGACCCTCTTTTCCCATTTCAAACATTTCCTCCAACTGTAGATCACTGCGACGTCATGAATGAGGAGGAAAGAAAACCTCTAACAGCTGTGAGCGATCACATGTACCGGCTGCCATTTAGTCAAGCAAACAATAACTAACAGACGCCGAGCTTCTTTCTTTTCTACCACTGGAATCTCTCTCACGCTTTTACTTAATAATGTGTGGCGTCAACCCTCATTAGGTTTGTTTCCCAGCAAATGCAAAGAACTGTTTTCCAATTGGCCACCCTCATGTGAATCTGCTCCTGAAGGTGTAAATATGTCATGTCATCATGTAGTGTTCTTCTGGCCGTTTTGTGTCTGTTGCTGTTTTGCCCCTGTTCTGTAGTTCCTTTGCATCTCTTTGTGGTCATTATTCAATTCAATTTTATTTATAAATTTATTTGCCTCAGAGGGCTTTACAGCATACAACATCCCTCTGTCCTTTGGACCATCACTGTGGATAAGGAAAAACTCCCCAAAAAAACGTTTAAAGGGGAAAAAATGGCAGAAACCTCAGGTAGAGTAACTGAGGAGGGAGGAGCAGACAATCCAGCCAGCCAGAGAACGTGTTTCGCGTGTATAAATGAACCAACGAAGACAGCGGAAGGAAGGAAGGAAGAAGGAGGAAACAGCAGAGAGTGTTAGTAGTTCTTCGATAGAGAGTAGTGAAAAGTTTTTTTAGTTATAAAGTTTGCAAATGGACCACACTTACCACGCAACAGGAGAGAATGAACCCGAACCGTCATCTGCGAGGAAAAGAAGACGCAACTTCACTCCTTGTGATGCACTCTCTGCGGCGCTTTTCCTCCTGATGATATATCTCCCCAACGATGGCAGCAGTAGCACCGAATCCCATTCTGTGCATTCAGCCTCTCTTCTCGCCCGCTCAGCATCAAACACATGGAGTTCCTCATCTGTATGCTCCGGCTCAAACAGGTATGGCTCTGGGTCTGTGTCCGCTACAAGAAACTCTTCAAAATCGCATTCAAAGTCGTCCATTGCAGCTACTATAGTCTGGAGATATTGCTAGGCTAAATAAACAGCTGAGCTCTGTTTATAGGCTATGCTGTCAGTCAGTGTGCGGGCTGGAGATTGAGCAGAGAGGGGAGGGGGTCCCCACTCGGTATGGTAAACATGTATGTGCGTATGAAGTGTGTCTGTTACGCTAGAAGAGTCAGAGTTTGGGACGGAGTCTTTTACCCCCTGGAGTGTTACCGGAATTTCTGGAGTGCTCAAATAAACTGGCCTTTTCCCCGAACGCTACTCTGGTCTCCTGCTTGTGAGGGATTCATTACAAAATTGTAACATGGTTCAGATTTCTAAATAGACATTCACCTCGTCGCTAGATAGACCTACTCTTGAAAAACTCGTGCGCAAGACTTTTTGTCCCTACAAGGCCACCGTCATTTACCCGACGGGAGGGGTGAGCGAGTGAGCCCTGCAATCTAGAATTTGACCACTGATGTCACTGTTTTCAACCCATTTTACACACTGGCCCTTTAATGAAAAGGAATCAACTTATTATAATATACAGGTATTTTCATACATTTGTAAATCACAAATGGTAAAGCAAGATCTTTGAAAATATGAAAATGTTGCCAATATTCCTCCAGCACAGACACTTGTTTCAACTTCAGTCTAATGCCACAGCCACACTTTTTTCCTCACTGTGTTTTCTACACTTCATCACTCCTGTCTCTGTTATCATTCATCTTACTGGGCATGTGCAGGAGGCTACATCAGCCAGCAGCTTTGTGCAATGTCAGCCAGGCGACTCTCTGCTGTTTGTTGTTGTTTACACAACAAACATAAAAAAAGATTGTGCCAGCGAGTCAGGATCCTCAAATCGGGCCAAATGCCTGATGACCGTCAAACCTCAGCATGTTTGTAAAACCCCTTTGTCATCGCCACAGTTTATCACCAGGCCACCGTTTAAAGAGAAAGAAATATGTGTTTTTGTTGGCTGAAAACACGTCCATTTTTTACATTTCAGATTTAGCCACGTTAGTGTAGAAATGACCTCTTGTGGATTGGCTGCATGCTTTTTGCAGCAGCCTCAAAGTGCAGTACTCACATTGCGTGGCGGACAATGGCTCTGCTGTCAGACACTGTGGCCTTTAAATGATGCCTTGCTCAACAGCACCTGCGTGGTAGATCTGAAACATTGTGGTAACAATCAATCTAACCACTGCTGCTCCACACATCCACAGCATATGTTCCTCTCACTCTTTATTTTACTGCACCACTACACTGCAGCTAATTACATTAGGTTATACTGAGCATGCTGTATGTCACTTTAATGTTATTGAACTTTATATTATTTGTATTAAATCTTAAACTCCTACAGCATTGTTGCACAAAGTGCAGCCAGCGGGCCAATGGCAGCCTTCAAAAACATTTTTTATGGCTCCCGCACGACATGAAATGCTTGGTGTCCTTGCAAAGTTGAAATATAATGTTAACATGAACAGGTCTATTCAGCTATATAAGTTTATGCACACAGTGTTCATTCAGCAGCTTTATACAGAGAAACTGAAAATGATAAATCAACTAAGCTTAAAAATAATAAGCCAACATTGATTCACACAGAACTCAATCTCCACTCTGCTATGTGAAAATCCTGTGCCCAACCCACTCACCCACCACATCTTACTTCCTCTGTGGACTGTGTTGCTCGTTATACTACATCATGTGACTCTCTGGCAGTAACCCACTGCAGCCAAGAAGGGTTCACCTTTGTTGCGGTGTATTTCCTGGAGCTTTGTGTTGTTGTGTTGTTGGTCGTGGTAGCCGTGGTGTTCCAGACCGGAGGTTTGAGGATGTGTTTTTTGCAGTGGAAAGAGTTTTAGTATGACTATCTGCAGCAACAGTGTTCTTGTCATCTTTCCATCCGACAAAATCAAGTCATGGGAATATTTACAGCCGCTAAGGTGAGCGTTTCCATCTTCCAAACTAGCTTGCTACTTTATGATGTGCCTGCGCAGCACAATGATTACAAAAAATGGGTCCACTGATGTGACTGTTGTATTTCAAGTCAGTAGTGATGGGATAACAAAAGTAACCTTGTAACGAGTTGTTTGGTTTTGGGGTAACTGTAATATTGTTACTGAAATATTATCAGTAATTAGTTACATTACTCATCACTGGAAAAGGTAATGTTATTACTGTACTGCCCAACACTAATCATAATTGCTTCCAGCACCACAATGTCAATGTGATGAGTACTAGCCAATCACAGCATGGAATGGGATCCATATTAACACATTGTAGGGATGGGTGTAAATAGCTGCAGTATTCTTGCCCAGGTGCAAATAGACACTCCAATATTTTTGATACTTTTTTTTTTTTTTTTTTTTTTAAATTTTCAACAGTGTGCATTTAATGCACTGCTAGGAGACTGTATCAACCTGCACCCTACTATCAAGTGTTTGTCAGGTTAAGGTTGACAACTTGTAAAAAAAACCTACTGGTTGCATGGCAACTAGTAGCACCCCATAAGTGTCGCGGGATTTACTTTCTTCTATCAATGCTAGTGCTCTAAGCTCAAGTTAGTGATTTTGGTGGACACCTTGTAGCTGCACCTTCTCACACCTGTGTGGCCCTCAATCACATGTTGGCTCCCTGAATTGGCACTCAGTCATCAAAACTTCTCCAAAGGATATTTTTAATTTCAACATTAAAAAAAATGCAGGCAAACCTTTATAAATCTCTAAAAAACAGAATAAATATGTTTTCAGCTATCATCAATATTACAGGTTTACAAAACATTGTCAGTCCAACAAATCACTTTACAAACAATACCAGCTGGAGAAAATGTGCAGATATAAATTTGTCCTTTAACACCTGAATGCATCCAATCAACTGGCCCCCAGATGTCCTGATGGCAGCACATTACCTTCATCCTAGTTCAACTGTTTGATCCTCTGAATGCCTTTTCAGGGAATAAGAGCTAAAAGAAGAAAGAGAAGGGCGGGATGGACAGAACAGATAAGGAGAAGGAAAAAAAGATGAGGTGAGAGGAGAAGGAAAAAGAGGTGAAGAGGAACAGAGCAGCAGCTGGCAGGTGTCAGGAGTCACAAAGGACCATCTGTCCATCGAGTGCCATCTCTACACACACACACACGCTACATTAAACTTTCATCCACACAACAGCGTGCCTGGACAGAACTGCTCACCCTCATTTCCACTCATCTGTCTTTTTTCTTTGTTTTCTTCTAAGTTCAAAAATTCAAGTTTATTTTCAGAGTTTATTTGTCCCCACTGAATGATTGGCTGACTGAGTTAGTGTTAGTTGGCTGTTTACGCTAAAATATCTTGTATAATCTTTGGCTTTAACTCCACAGGTCTCCACCCACTTAGACATTTCTTGTCTTTAGAGACAGAGTGACGGTTGGGGACGAGTCCAGAGAAGTCAGGATGGTGACAAAACAGAGGCAGTGTGACAAAGATGGTCTCGCGTTGAGTGTGGGTTTGGGTTTCTCTGTGTGTGTGTGGTATGTTGCTCCTGCTCTGAACTCTGCTAACTTCCTCAGCTACTTACCAAGACAGGCATGCATACAGGCACACACACAGTGCTGACTGCTGACCTTTCACCTCAAACAGTCTCTCTCCTGGGAGTTTTTAAAGAGTGTGAGGAGCGCTGGGATGACACGTTAAAACCTCTACACATGCAGCAACTACTGTCTCACAAGTGAGCTCACTGTGGAGTGTGAGAGCCGGGGAGGTGACCTG
Organism: Epinephelus fuscoguttatus; assembly: GCF_011397635.1. Lineage (NCBI taxonomy): Eukaryota > Metazoa > Chordata > Actinopteri > Perciformes > Serranidae > Epinephelus > Epinephelus fuscoguttatus. The sequence continues at coordinate 25,367,587 of NC_064753.1, read as the reverse complement.
GACTTTGATGTCTTTTCATCACCATTGTAACTCACAATAGTGTAATTTTCTACACTACACCACATGGACAGAAGTATATAGACACCTGAACAGACTGTCTCATTCAAAAATTATGGACATCAATTTGCTGCTTCTTTTTTGGCAGCAAAGATTTGCTCTCATTCGGACACTTGAGCATTGCTGAGGTCCAACAATGATGTTGGTTGATAAAGCCTGGCTCACAGTCGGTGTTTCTGTTCAAAGGTGTTTGATGGTGTTGAGGCAGGGCTTTGTGCAGACGTTCAAGTTCAGGTGCAAGTTCTTCTGCACCAAACTAAAAGGACAAGACACACCGAACTGACATCAAAGAACTAGTGGTGACGGTGGGTGACTACTGCATCGCCTCACGACGCCTGTGTCTTGGCCAAAAAGTTGCACCTGAACACACTGCAAAGACTAAAGCTAATGGCCAGCTAGCACGTACGTCCTATACCTGTGTGAGAGGAAATAACTCCATAGCAGCGGGCGGCGGTAGAAAGTATTTGTTAAATTCAAGATGCTAGTTAGCCAGTTAGCACATAGCAACACAACCTGATATTGAAAGAACAAATTATATTAACTGTGCGCTAGCAAACAATAACAGAAACAATTAAAAATGTTTCTGCTAAAGAGCTCAATGGCTATGACTTGGCAGCAAAGGTCTTTCTTAAAACTGTTGCCACAAAATTAGCAAAGTGCAATTTTATAGACCTAAAGGAACGTGTATGTTGACACGGTTGTCTACATACTCTTGGCAATATTATTAGCCCGCTACAATAACACATTCATTGGGTTTCTACTTTACTCTTGTACATGACTTCTGCTTTGCAGGTTTTGATGTTTATGTTGTGCATTATGTCTCATCCACCTGGAATCACCCAGGTAGTATAATGTACCTTTTTCTATAAAAAGTAAATTCACCTCAAATAAGATTTTCCGCTGCATTACACTCTCTTTCTCTTCTTCCTTAAACAGCTATTTCATCCTTCATCTCCCTCCACCCTGCACTCCCCCTCTCTCTCCTTCCTTCCACATCCAACAGACAGAGGGCGGATGCTGGCAAACACTTCCTCTCTCCACGAAGTTACTTCCTGTCTCTGGGAGTCCATTTCCTGTTCACAGCTACTACAACAGCACTAAGAGCATTCCTCAGGAGTCTATCGTATACACACACACACACACGTGCACACACACACACACGTACATGCATTTAATGAATGTGCTGCAGACGTGTGCATGTGCGAGGTGTGATTTGTTTTCCTTTGACTCGGGGGCATTAGTGTTTGCTGCTTGTTAGCAGTCCTCTCCTGTAACATAAATACACTCTTGCAGGGCGCTCATTCATGCTGAACATTCTACTTTTGCTGTAGGGTAACATGACAAAGAGCTGGCTGGGACATTAAAAGGCAGGATTGGGCACTCACACATAATTCAATTTAACTTGTGCCACAGCCTGATGCTGCTCAGGTGAATGGGGCAGAGATGCAGTGTTTGGTTATAGCCTGGTGTGAGGAAAAGAGAATTAGAAAACACAGTGAAATAGAATAACTGAAGAGAAGAAGTGAGGATGGAGAAAGACTGAAAAATAAAAAGGTCCTTGGCAGGAAACAGGCATGGTTTCCTGTAGTGTTAACACACACACACACACACACACACACACACACACACACACACACACACACATGCACAGTCTTGTTTCTAATCAGTGGCAGTATTATCTGCCCTTACAGGGGGGAAGTGTTTATATTTGTCTAGTAGGTTTGACCGCCACACAGTGCTGGAAGTGACACACACACACACACACACACACCCACCCCTTGTACACTTCGTTGTTGTCAGTATAAACTGTATCAAGACACTCAAAATTAGGGGTGTCCTGATTTAGTTTTTTCCCCCTGACCCGAGTCATTTAATACTGAGTGTCTGCCGATACTGAGTATAAAATTTGCAGCTCACGGCATCATTTGTGTGTTTCCAAACTGCTTTCTCAATTGTGCTGTTGTGGCAATGTAATTGCTGCCTGGATTATATTCACAGACACAGTTTCTTTCAGGTAATGAAACAAAGGTTACGATATTTTAACCCTAGTTCTATTAGCAAAAGCAGAGCCCTCTACTGAAGTCCCAGTGGAGAGATGTTGGTGTTGGACTCCTGCAAAAATGCTGATATGCAGGACATTATGAGATGTTGTCATCATCTACAAACTAAGCTGTTGTCTCAGTGAGGTTGGCTGGAGGCGGCAGCAGAGTGTGGCAGTTGGAGATGGGGTCTCGATGTCACCGATCTTGAGCTCCAGCTCACTCTCATGACAGTGAAGCATCATGTCAAAGTGTCTGAAGTGATCCTACTGCTGCTGATGTCTAAACTTGAGCACCAGGCAGGGCTCACAGGCTGGTGGCTGCTGATCACCGCTCTCTGTGTGGGCTGCGCTGAGGCACTGATGAGTTTCTTCTAGGCGGAAGGTTCTCAGCTGGCAAATCGCTGCTCGCAAATCTTAGTTGGCGAATGCGTACTATTGATTGGAGGAGTATTACCTAATTAAAGGGCTGAGCCTATGTGAGAAAGAACACTGCATTCATGTACCACATGAAACCACGCTTTGGTTGGAGATTGCTGGGCGGGGGGTATCAGGCACACAAAGTGTAGGCCATTGATACCAGAAGGTTCTTGCGTAGACTCCTTTCTTAAGTTTAGGCATCAAATGCACTTTGTTTAAGGTCAGGGAAATGCCGTGACTTTGTTTAATGCTAATAAAAAAAGAAACGAAAAAAGACAATGCTATATTCACTACGAGTGGATATTGTATTGTGAGGTTGCCTATTTTGGCAGATATCAACTACAATATGTTGTCGGTTAACTTTTTACTGATACGTTTAGTATCGTCATTTTTTCAACTTGCCAGTTGTGTTACATTAGCAATATTTCCTCATAATGTTAGCTGAAAACATAATAAGTTGTATATAAAAGTATGTGCACTGGAGGTTTCAAATTTCCATGTCACATAGGGCTGTGCAATATGAAGATGTATCGTTATTGAGATATGAGACCATATATCATCTTAGATTTTATATATTGTTGTATCATGATATGGCATAAATGATGTTTTTTCCCCTTGTTTTAAAGGCTGCATTATAATAAAGTGATGCAAATGTATCAACTTACCAGATTTTTCCATTTGTTTTAACATTTGCTTATATTGTTATAATATTGTTATTTTTGAAATAATCTCCCAGTCCTAGCATTGATGAAGTGCTTTTGTGGAGATTTAAAAATATCAAGATATGTATCATGTACCCAGATACAGCCTAAAAATATCATATGAGATTCATGTCACCCAGCCCTAATGTCACACTTGAATACTGGACTGTAATTTGTTTCCAAACTAGTTATAATGCAACATCATCTGCGTACATACATGTGATAAATTCAGATTCAAGGTGAGCTCAGAGAAACATCAGCAGATGATTTAAAAAAAAAGAAAAAAAAAGAACAGTCTCTAGTATCAATCTCGTGAAATCATTCTGCACGGTGAAACTTATAAAACCGAAGTGCATTAACAATAAGAAAAACACATTAAACAAAACACATCACATTTAAAAACTGCCCATTAAAACAAACACCTAATCCCAGTACTGATGACCCTCCCTGCGTAGTTAGTTCCACTTATTCCCTCACTACTGCACCTCTGTTGTTAAGTTGCATTGATGCAAGACACATTTTGATTGGATGTTTTCGTAGGTGACCATAAATCCAAACAACTCTGACCACCAGACTTTGACCGAGACACATTGTGTGAACACTGGGACCAAGCCAGAGTTTCTATGTTGCACATAGAAAAAAAATCATGCATTTAAGTCGGAAAATGAACCTGTTTTTATCAAGTGGAACAAAGTCTGCAAGCTTATAGGTGTACAGGACATTGATTAAATGTCAAAACATGTTGTCAGAGACAGTCTGATTTATACTCCACATAAGTTAATAGTGAAGTGTATTAGTGTGCTGTCAACATGCCCTGATTACATGCAGGATATAGAGCAGAAAAGTTATAATATCAGAGTGTTTGTATGCGAGGAAACGCTCCCTACAGGAGGGTCTGTTTGTTTTGTCTTTTTTTTTTAAGTTGTACGGCTGCTGGTGTGTTTGTTCATTGTTGGTCCAGCCTCCTCTCTCCCATCTGCTGCTACTCATTAGCATGGAAACAGGACCGGGAGCGTTTTCACACATACACACACTGGCCATTAATCAACAAGTCAGACCAGGGTCCATTCCCACACATACACACCACACACATGAAAACAAAGAGCATACACACACAGACACAGCGCCTAATCACAGAAACATCCCAGAGCACACTTTAGTAGGTCTCGACCACACCTCTCGTCCCAGCGGATCAGACCTGGCAACCAAAATGTTTGTCTATCAAAGCTGGCAACCTAGTGATGTCTCAATTGCTTTTTTTGCTTTTAGTGATGACTGTTCCCTCGTGGCACCGTCACTGAACACAGGGACATTTGTTCCCATCAGCTGTTGAGTTTTTTTGTCTTCATGGGATGAATTGGCAAGTATTATTGTGTGAATTTGTCGTCTGATTTGTCTGGACATCATGAATGGCCACATTGAAGAGAAGAGTGTATTCCCATGAACTGACTACCTTTTGTAAATGAGCGTGGTGTGTAAAGCAAACCAGCAAACCGCGTTGCAGACAATGAAGACACCAAACGACCAAACTTTAATATTTGGAAGTGTCAACTTTGAATTTAATGTAACAGAAGACAATTTAGTGTGTTATAGAAAGTCGGAACATCAAGAATAGAAATATATGAGGAAGTTATAAAAGCAGGGAGCAAAGGAACTGACTGAGAAAAACTACCAACAAAAAGCTAAGACATAAAATCATAATCCTGAAATGTAAAGTGGCATGTTTATGAGGTAATGTAATTTAAAAAGCCTCTTGTCTCAGATCTACCTGTAAGAGATTATTAAATAAGTGATATATTCCCCTATATCAAGAGCCATATATCTTACTTAAAAGGCTATATTATTATCATATACTGTACATATATCATAAAGAGATTAATAGCATATATGAAATACCTATAGTAAAATTTGAACATGTACATATATTAAAAATATCTATATGATGAGTTTGTATGTATTATTACATGTTGCCACCACATATGTATATATTATATATATTAATATAAAAATATTAATAAAAAATATATATATAAACATATATAAACATATATATATATATATATATATCTTAATGATTTATACTTAATTTATACCTGCATATTTATAAAACAACATATATACGAAAATATGTACGCTTGTATATGTTTTTCTTATCAATTTTTTAAAAGATACCGTAGTGACACCCACATTTCCCAGCATGCTGGACTGTTTGTCTGCTCAGAGCATGATGGTTTACGCTAGTTATTGTCACTTGTGTGTTAATTTATAGTTTGCACCGCTAGTGAGTTAACTGTCCCTTTTCATAACCACAGCTGTATGTTCCTCCTGAGTCCTGAGGCTGTTGATCATTTGCTGCATGTCAATAAAGGCTGATAGTGTTCAGAGCTACAACATGTTCTCTGTGAAGCTGGAATTGTCACAATATTTTGTATTTAACATACAAATAACGAGCAGGTGGATGACTCAGCAGATTAGAACAGTGGGCTCAAGGCCTGGTTGTGACAAGTCACCAGTAAGATCACATGCAGTGTGTGCACACTATGCTTTTTATAAGTTAAATTCATATATATGTATAAGTTGCATATTACACATACATATATACATATATATTATAAATAGTATAAATAAATACTTTTTTGTCAATCCTAGCCATTGTGCATGAGCTCAGGATGAGAGACCTAGTTTTGACTGACGTAGTAAAAGACAAAGCACTCTTACAAAAAATGATGCTTGATTTTAGATAAAGTTCCTTTACATGTTGTGTAAACAGTGATTCAAGTCTGTTAACACCTCTCTCGTGTTTCAGTCTGACTCGTAACTTTTACGTCATGCAGCCTTTTTTACTGTATAATATTAAACAAACATCGGTGCTTCCTGCAGAAAATATTAGCGACCACTACTTCCACTTCACCTCTACCTCTAGACTGTGTCTGTGTGATGGCTGAGGTGTTGAAGTGACATCCTAACTAAACCACATTCTGGGCAAATAACACAGTTAAATAACATTTTTTTTTTTACCTGCAGTTAGATTTATGTTTTGGACTGCAGGATGTGGAAGCCTGCAGAAGCTGAAGAAAAGGTTCTTATACTGTCCCAGCTCTGAGTTAATATTTTACCTTGAGTCTCATATCTGTTCATCACACTGTTCCTCTGGTCATATTCACAAAATATAAATACACTATATACATCCAGCTGCAGTGTGAGAAAGTCCATCAAACTTGAAGCCTCTTAACCTTTAAAGCTTTGGAGGACCCAAATAAATAAGTAAATCTAAAAGTGCTGGGAAGTGTCTATGAAATCATGCATAACACATTTATGGGTTTTCATTTGATGGTTTGGCCTTGCACAAAAACATGCTGCCTTAAGGGTTTGAATGTTTTACTCATGTAAGCATCATGTATGTAGCTCCAATCAACTGTTGGAGCACAGACAGAGTACTTACAGATTAATGATAAATACAAATTAATTCAGTTGAAAACCAAGAACAAACACCTTAGGCTACGTTCAGACTGCAGGCCAATCAGATTTGTTTTTTAAAATCAGATCTTGAAGACAGACTGTCCACACTGTCGTTTGCAAATAATTAGATGGGATTTGCGTGTCCATACATTGCCAACCTGCATAGGTTGCTGTGGTAATGATGTAGGTGTAAGTAACTGTGTAGCAATGCTGGTGATGCAGCTTTCCAATGCGGATGCAGGGGAAATGTAGGTCTATCATTTTGCCCTCTAAACAATTTATTTTGGTATCTGTCCCAGGCCCCTAGGGAGCGATCCATAAAAATACAGATGATGCCTCTAGTGTCCAAAGTAAGGAAGTGCATTTCTTTACGGATGGCTAGAAATCTGATAGAAACTACCTGTAGCCATGGAGGAGATGGAGGAGAGGCTAATGTTGTCGGTTTTTCGCCATCCAGTAGTTTGGAATATTAACGGGACAAAAACAGGACCAATATTGCATGATCAACAAATAAATGAAGATGATGACCTGTCAGGTATGTGGCATGTTTTGTATAAAATTTCATTAAAAAGACGCATGAATAGCTGAACGAGTCATAATAACAATCTGACTGTATATAATGTACAACTATATTTTAGCAGAATAACATAACTCAGATTCACAATGTGTTAAACTAGACCAACAAGGTCTTTTTACTCATACAAACTCACCTGACAATCGACACAGGCAACTGAACTGAAGAAAATAGCCTGTTAGCTGGTTAGCAGCCTGTTAGCTAAGCTAGCACACTGTCATACAGTCTTTCGGAAATCCACCGCAAAAATTCAATTTATCTGAAAGTACTTGAGGCAAATTCCAGACTGAAATATTACGGAGGGGAGGAGTTTAGCAGGCACATCAGATATCATGGAGATTCCCATAGGAATGAATGGACTTCTGGTTGTCTTGTCTCTGTACACATAGTATGTAAGTGGAAATGAGGCGTTAGTCTCTCAGCTGGTGGAACTTAGCTGCTTGGCTTGCTAAAGTTGGTAGTCGCGTGCTCTGTGGACCTAACGATACAGAAGATCCAGGAAATTTTACTCCCAAAAAGTCAAGTTTTTTTGGCTTCATGCACCACTGAGCTACTTTCATAGGAATGAATGGGGCCATGCCTTCTAGACTGTATCTAGTGCTCTCTATACATCTATGTGGACTTCACTAACGGTCCATTTGTCCATGTTTTCTTCCAGTTTTTTTTGTTACAAGTTGTTGTTTGTGTTTTGTGTTGTTAACTGTTTACGCAGCTTACAGGTTTTAAAAATGGTGGTTGCCATTGCTGCAATAGTTGTGTTCAACCAGCTGACATACACGTATGTCACTCATGGTTCCTCTTGTGCTGGAAGAGGTGCGCTTTGAAATAGGACCAAAAAATCCCTCAAAACAGCGTTCGAAGAATCTGAATTATTTTTAGTTCTTCCAGTGTGGACACAACAAAAAGGGGGCTTCGTAGAACTATAACAAAAAGTTCCTCCGGTCCAAAAATGCCTCATCTAAGTGTCACTAAGTTTTAATCAACTGTTAGAAAATGCAGAGACAGAATGCATGCGTACACATGAATTACAAATCTGTTGAAAACCAAGATAAAGCGTTTTAGTGAGATGTCGGACCCCCATGAGTCAGCTTCATTTTAGATACCATGGGTTTCCACAGCTCGACTCCTCCTCTAAGAGATATTCTTTCATTTGATGTGTTGATAACACATTGCTTCAAAATTTCCCACAGGCTTTCAGCTGGTTTGGTTTGGCATGGGAACATCCTCATCATTCATTGTTAGGTCTCCACACTCATTAATTCAGACTTTGCCTTTAATTTGTCCGCCGTCTGTATGTGATCATATAGCGTGGTTATCATGTTTTTCTCACGTCAAGAAGGGGCATTTAATTGGGAAGTGAAGCGAACATTTTGAGGAGAACATTGGGAACTTTGTGGTTGTTGGGCAGAATGCTGATCCCAGACGTGTCAGGAAATATCCCACACCGCCTCAACAGAGAGATGCGACCACAATAGAGAAGAGCAAAGGTCCGACCATCCTGTTGTGCTCTGACCTGTTGAACAAAGCAGGTAAAGCTGTCGTGTCTTCTTACCTGCTGCAAAGAGCTGAATGGAAACCAAACTCATCAGAGGGAGAGATACAGAGACATCTGCTGTCTCTCTATCTCTCCCCTCCTGTGTGTCCTCTGTGGCAACATCTGCTTCCTCCGCTGCTCTTTCCCATCATGCAGTGGGCGTGTCCTTTGTGTTGCCCCCCCAGCTTCATTGTTCTAGCCAATCATTGTCCTCTCCAAGCTGTTCCCACGATGCACCAGTAATGACCAGAAGGCGCTGCTGATGGGAGCTGGTGTCTCTGATGGAATGACTCTGTCTTTACAACCACGTTAACCCCCAGGGAGAGATGACAATAAACAAAATAAAAACAAAAACAATCCCCAAACATTCACTCCAAGTGTTGTGGAATGCGTCCTGTTTTAAGAGCTTCACCTTCTGATTATAACCCTCCCACAAACTGTGATTTAAATAAAGAATACATGTACTTTAATATCAGACAAGAAAAAAGAAATCTAATAGAGTCATGTGCAGATATTAACAGAGTCGGAGGCGAGAGACAATCATGGAAAGAGGAAGAAAGAGGGGGAGAAGGAGTACGTGAAAGGGAGAGATGGAGCTCTGGGAAAGGATCAGAGCCTGGTCCCTGGGGAGCTGCGACAGATGAAGTAGCTGAATAAGCTGTCTGTCATTGTGTGACTCGGGCTGCTGTGGTCACTTCGTTTGTTCAAACTCAACAATGGAGGATGGCTGAGAGAGAAATCTCTGTTTTCCCACAAGATTTAGCCCAAAAACCACTAGTCAGTGATGCTCTGTGTGTGTGAGGATTTGTCCTGGTGGCAAATTGAAATGCTAATAAAAGACTAAAGTGAAGAAGAGTCAGTGAAGTGACTGAGTCACTGTTATGATGCTGTTTCTTTTGTTGTGGCCGAAACTGCTTATCAGCAAAAAAAGGCAAAGGCTTGATGAGAGAAAAAAGGCTTGAGATGAACTTTATGTTTCAACAAATCAATTTGTTTCATGTTCATGTCATGTGGCATTTAAATTAGAATCTTAAATTCTAGTACATAAGCAGATACAATACATCAGTCAGTCAGAAAGAGCGGAGCAAATCGAGATGTCAGAATCAAGTTTCCCACAGTATGACGAGTGCCTTTAAAAAGATAAAAAGTAAATCACAAATTACAAGTGTGAATACCATGGATACTGTTTTACACAGTCTACAATACTGACACATGTCGCATAAAGACGGAGTTGGAGCCAGAAAATGTGAGTCTTGAACATATTTGTTGTCAGTGTGTCACCTTTACCTCTCCATCAGTTCTCAAGCATGCAGTAACTGCATCTTTGTTGGTCATTAACGAGCTTTTTTTTATACCACGTTTGATCAAATATCACTCCATGAAGCCTGTGATATTTTCATAATGAGGTTTGCTTGAAGAAGGAGTTTCATAGACTAGTGGTTCCCAACTGATGGTTGCGGGTCCATTCCGAATTGACCGCAGGTGACTCACAAATGAGTCAAATTTATTAAAAAAAAATAATAATTTAAGTACAGTAAATATCCAGCACAAAGATTTTATTTTGAAGTGCTGTTTCCTGCTGTAGAATGAGTGAATAACAGACAGCTACTTAACAAGGAGAGCAAACTAGGTTCAGACATGGCGAAACACAAGTTTGACGCTGAATATTTTTAACTGTGTGAGCGTTGAACTAATGACTAAGGACAAATCTGGGCCTCATGGCTGGACCACTGACTGTTATAGACCATTATATGCTACATGGTTATTCTTGGTTATTCTGCCTATGACAGAAATACACAAAAGTCCCATTTTCTGGCCTCTGCACTGAGGATGGATCACTGTATTTGACAACAAACAACTTAATAAAACATCACAGCAGTTGTGTTTAACAGAGCTAACTGGTTGTGTTCACTCTTGATGCAAATCTACTTTCAGTTTAAACTGCTGCAGATAGTTGTTTAAGCTATCTTTTATGAGCTGACCTTTCTCTCACATCCTCAGTAAGAGCCCTGACACCCCAAGCTGACGGTTGACTTGAAGTGTCATTTTTGGTTGAGACTCAGTGTGAGGCTGTGCAACAGTCAGGCTTCATCGCCAGTAGTTCTTCTATGCTGGTTTGGTGTGTCTGGGCCTTTAGCAAGAGGATGGAGGGATGGGAAGATGAGGCAAGATAACAAGGTTCAATCTTCGTCTCATTCTCATTCTACAGTCTGTTATTTCTGAATTGCAGCCCTCTGTTGTGAAAATGAATTGTTGTGGACACAGTTCTGTTCATAGGCACTTGGCAAAAACAATAAAAAATCATTTTAAAACAATAAAATAATTGAAATAAAAATTTTCTGTCAAACTATTGATTTCTGTAGTAAATAGCTGTGTAGTAAGTGGGATAATGTGCAGCGATTGGGTCATTATTCCTGAAATAAACCCTGTCAGAATGATTAAAGACCCCTCCGCTTCACGCTGAGGTCCTGCATCATCCCTATTTTGCAATAATGACCCGCTACATGCACAGTATCTACTACATATTAAACTGTTTTAAAACAGATGAACTGTCAGTCACACCCTTTATTCAGCCACCAATCATAACTCATGAGGTTAATTTCACATTTGCACATTAAAGCAAACATTTAATCCCAGGCCTCCTGAGGACCCTCCTCATGCTGGGGCCCCGATTAGTAAATTGCACTAATCCTCTCACTGCTACACCCTTGTATATAAATGTCCGTCTGTGTATGATGCTACAGTTGAACCTCAACACACATGTATATTTATGCATTCATTGGCAGACAGGAAATGAGTGGAGGAGAGAAATGGGCATAAACATTAAACAAAGGGCCTCAGCTCGAATTGAACGGAGGATGTTGGGGTCTATGGTCGGCACCTTTACCCCCTATAGGATATGAGGGTGCCCCAGTTTCTCGAGTTCCAGCCGCTTTCAGCAAAATACCGTTTTGTGTGTGTGTGTGCGTGTGTGTGTGTGTATGACAGGTGACCAGTGTGTGGACAAAAGAAGGGTCAGTGGCCAAGTGTGAGCTCTTTTCTTCCCTCCCTTGTCGCCCTCTTCCCAGCAATCTCTCTCTCTCTCTCTCTCTCTCTCTCTCTCTCTCTCTCACACACACACACACACTCACACACACACACACAAACCAACGGACATTGACATGCGTGCTTACACACTGACACACACATATACATTCAAACAGATCTGTGAGAGGAGAGAGGAGGAGAGGAGAGGAGCGTATGAATGGACAGATTAATCAGATTATAGCAGAGACACACTTAAACAGCCTGTTCTCTGGATTAGCTACGGTCCTGCCTACTCGCTGTCAGAATAAAAAGTGTGTGTGTGCGAGGAGAGAAAGAGGGGGAAGAGAGTAAAAGAGACAATATATTTTCCAACACGCACATATGCACTGTGTTTTTTTCAAATGTGTGTCCACATTTTGTGTTGCTTTTGTTGTTGGTGGCATAAATCAACACCCATCTTTGTGTCACTAAATAATGCAGGTTCTAAAGTCTGCAGCACGTAGATTTCCTCAAGAGCCATCGAGAAGATGGAAACAGTTGAGCACCATATGAAAGAGCCAAAACAAGTCCATGTGAATGTGACTGATTTAATAAACACTTCTGTACATATTTTACCATGAAGAAGTTTCGATTTCCCCCTCAGAAGTTCAAAGAGTGCTGTTCTTTATGCGCAGCAGGGCGGCATATGGCAGCCAGTGACCAGGGCTTTGTCTGACTATTGACACCAGAGAGATGCAGAGAGGGAGGATGTGAGTGTGTGCGACTGTTCGGGGCCGGAGGACAGCCTAACAACAACAAAGGACCAGCTTTAAGCCTGTCTCCTGTGATTTTCCAACTCAGCGAAAAGCTATTGTGGCAGTGAAAAAAAGTTAAGTTAAAAAGCTTAGCATGGTATGTGCTAACAACTGCCTGCCGCTTGTGTAATACAAGCAAATACTTTTTGAGCAGTCACAGTCGCAGTCTTTGGAAGGGCAACCATCCCCGTGTCTACAACCACTGGGCAGGTCGCTACTCCAATATGTCGCTCTGTAACTTGACTCACATATACTTTGACTCTGTGTCATCAGGGGCGTAGAAACAAGGGGAAAACTGGAACTGATTATGCAGGGCCCCAATGGGAGGGGGGCCTTTGAAAAGCCTGGAATGAAAAGTTTGGTTTTGTGTGCAGTTTTTTATTTCTAAATACTTAGACTTACCTTATTTAGACTTTGTATGAAAAAAATAGTGGAAGCTCCTACTGATCGCTAAAAGGCGCAAAATGGTGTAGTCTGGCCCTGCACTAGGATAAACAAAGATGGCTTTGTTTAAAAAAAAAATTAAAAGTGTGTGAGAGAGACATGAGCCCTTTTTACACAGAGATCACACTATAGGGCCACTACAAAGTCCCTTTCCTTATGCTGCCTTTGCATTTTTAAGGCCCAGACACACCAAACCAACTTCAGAGAACTAGTGGCTACGAAGCCCCCCCTGCTACGCCCCCTGATGTCACCATGTCTCGGGCAAAAAGTTGCACATGAGCACACTACGAAGACTACAGCTGATGGTTAGCACATCAACAACACAATCCAGTGCTGAAAGAACAGAGAAAATTTACCCTGTGCCAGTGAACAATAACACAAACCATCATGAAATATTTCGGCTATAGAGCTTAATGGCTAAATAAAAACAATCTTACCTCACATAATAAGTTTGTTTTAGTCTCACTCCCTCTAGAGCTCTTTCTTTACTTTCCTGACTTCAGTTTCTCTTCTTGTGCGCTGAGCTGAACTGCCCATGAGAGTGATTTCATTCACAGATGGGCTCCGCCATTGTCGACGCCGATTCAGCGAGAAAGCAGACAGTGGCTGATGAGGGGCAAGGATGTGGGACACACTGCACCAATGAAGGTGTGACACATCAGCATCAGCCTTTAGTGTGACATATCACATATGCTGCTGCAGTAGAGTAAAGAGTTCTCGGACCTCATTGTTTTACCAATTTGTGGCCACTGTTCTTCTTCTTTGAGTTAGCAGCTAACTGCTAGCAGCTACTTTTTAAATCTCACACAGTGGGTCACACACATAACATGTCACCAAAACGTCACACCCATGCCACCCATGATCCCGTCCTGCTTGCTGTCCCTTTTATACAGACAGTGTTTTGCCGCTGTTACCACTTCCTATGCTGGCTTAAAGGTGAGACAATTCTGTCCACCCTTTCTGTGATGGTACTTTTTATATAGAATGGCGAGGTGGTGAGCCAATGAGGCGACATAACGGCATGAAATTCCAAACTTGGAGAGGTAGTTTAAAAGGGGCTATGGCTCAAGACAGGAAGGGCGGGGGGCCCTCAGAGGGGCCCAGAATTTGGTACTATGTCCATGTGTGTCATTACATGAAGAAATAAATGAACCTAACTTGACTTTTTTCCTTTTTTCCTCATAATGCAACTCTAACTGTAGTCAGCAAGGCCATGACCTACATTTATGTGTGTGTGTGTGTGCTAATGTGTTCCATGTCGACACTTAATACAGTTTGTTCTCTGTAATTGCAACAAATTTCTGTTCATCTGTCATCCAATTTCACTGTCTTGTGTGCGTGTGTGTATGTGTTTACATGAGACTGCGAACCAGATGAGTTTCTTTGATGACTGCTTCTACACTCCCAGTGGTCGCTAAATGACATACACACACATACATATACACATACATACACACACACACACACACACACACACACACACACATACACATACAGAGTAGTCAGGCAGGGGCAACTGGGACTAAATCCAGACTGGTGGTTTCTCTCTCCAGCTATAAATACCCCTCTGCTTAAAACAAGATCACATACACACACACACGCACATACACAGCACTGATGCTAATGTACAGAGGCTCATAAAAAATACATTCATTCACAAGCACATCAAGACACAGACTAATATAAATACACATATGTAGCCATGTACATAGACACACTCACACACACACACTCCATCTCTCTCACACACACACACACACACACACACACACACACACACACACACACACATACACACACACAACACTACTCTTTCACACACACATACACTCAAATACTCACACACAAAGAGATGGCTCTGGCCTCAGATGAGGCTGGCTAAGAGGTCTATGATTATGGGGTGTGTCTTTGTCTCATTTAGTGGTTCCACAAGGAGACAGTCTTCTGCTGCGTCAGACGAACACACACACACACACACACACACACACACACACACACACACACGCAAATACCAACACACTATCACTTAGCGACAACAAATCCCTCAGCTTGAATTTGTTGGATTGCCCTGTAAGGAAACTGCAAATGTAAAAATGGCTACATATGAGACTATTTTGCTTTGCCATCTTTTGTGATGATGCAACACTCCCTAAATATAGCTATAACATTAGTTGTGCACACTAAATATATGTGCCTCGTACTATAACGTAAAGCCACCGTCATAATCATTCTGTTTGTTCCTCTGATGCATGAAAACCAACAATATATGAATATAAAATTACTCAAAACCAGATGTGCTATATTTCATTCCTCTTTTATTTTGGAAAAATATTGCGCTGTTTTCCAGTAATAAAAATGACAGGCTCTGTACATACGACTTTTCTCTTAAATACAACACAGTCACAGGGGTCTCAAGTGCCTAACACATACATGCATACATGCATACTTACATACATACATTATCTGCCAAATAAAAACAATCCAACTTAAATTATAACAGGTTTAACAGAACAAAAATCACAACGAGATGGAACACAAATAATTACATAATTAAATTAAAAGAATACATCTTTCTTTAGATAACAAATAAAATAAAAAAGAAATGATCCTAACCATTGGCAGGCAGGGTGATGGTGTCCTTCAGTTGGCTAATAGTGGAAGACTGGGAGTGAAGGGAGCGGGAGTGGGCAGTGCATACATTTGACACCACACACAGGTATCATCACCTCTTCTGTACACACTCATACAAACACACACACACATACACGCACACCTCCATAGTGCAATGAGGTCTTGGCAGTTAAGACTAGTCCTTTATAGCTCGGCGTACTTGGAAACACAACAGCATCATTAGAGAATTTTGTACTATTTTTAGGGTAATTCTGTCAATAACTTGTGGTCGAAGGAGCTGCCAGGAGAAAAAACACAACTGGGTAATTACACTTCCCTTCTCTTGTGTCTGATTTGTTTGACTGTTTCTAACCTTGTTCGTTCTCTTATGCTGATTGCTGTGTTTCCGAAGTTGCCCTGCCCAAAACATTGCCCTTTGTATCACAACCTTCAGGGGTCAGGGGGCCAGTATGGCCCAACAGGATCCATGTTGGATCGATCTGCAGTCACTACTGGAGTCTTCAGTTCTCTATTTTCTGCTGAGAACCAGCTCAGCTAACACTGTCTCTGTCAGTGCTGCAGAGTTAAAGACTTACAGCTGCTGCGCAAGTCCCACTGTTTTTAATTTTGTAATGTTTTGACAGGAGGAGCTCCAATTAAGATTTGAATCAATTCTTGACAATAAATAAAAACAGAAGCAGCTGCAGTACTAATAAAATACAGGGACTACTGCTCTTACTTTATCCTTTACTCTGCAGCACTGCACAGAACATAAGCTGTCCAATATCCATGACAGCTTGTACACTGCATTGTAAAACCACAGCACATAACAGTACTACAACAGTACTTCAGAAGTTCTCAGTACTCCAAAGGTACTACAATGTTCATTCAACCAGTACTCCATGGTACTACAATATCATCGGTCAACATCCAAGTCAATACTCCATAGTTCATCCTGGTACATGCAGTAGATCTTCCACTGCTGCAGGAGTACTTGTTCAGCACTGTTTCTGCACAAAGTTTGTACTAGTGCTGGTCTTCTGGTACTTCATCCATAGTACTGAGTCAGCATTAGACCTAACATCCATCGCAGGTCACATATGTCCAGTATTCACCCGTAGTACTACTGTAGTACTTAGTTCTGCCAAGTCCGTACTGACTCCATGCTAGCTCAGTAGCACCTTGGCTCAAAGTCCTCCGGTAAATCCCAGGGAACAGCAGCAAACAGCAGGAGTAAAACCTCCTGGAGACAAGCTGAGCTCTACTGCTCAGGGCTGGTGTGTGTGGACCGCCATCAACCACAGGAAACTGGTCTGATCTGGTCTGGACTGGTATCATACCTGGAATACAGAAAGAAGAAAAGTCAGCGTTTGCCGTTTCTTGACACGTGCCGGAGGAAGTTAACTATTATTGTGTATATTTACAGATGGGTTCTTCAGTTTTTGCGTACTCACCTCTGTGGCGATGATACATTCATCTTTTTGGTCCGACATGACGTAGACGGACTGGTATTTGGTGTCGTTGGTACACTGGTACCTGCTGTCACTGGGACTGTGGTATTCAACATCACTGGTTGACTGGTATTTGATGTCACTGGTTGACTGGTATTTGACATCGCTCAATGACTGGTATTTGACATCACTGGTCGACTGGTATTTGAGATCACTTGCTGCTTGATAGTTCAACTCGCTGGACGACTGATATTTTGCCTCGCTGCAGCTTGGTGACTCCTCTACTTGTTTCATTTCTGATGCGTCACTGTGGGACAAAGAACAGATTTAGATATACCATCCTTCACACAACACATGCCATCATCGTATTTAGGCTTGTGCATAATTATCCACTCAGTTTAAGGCACGCACGATACCAAATTTCCAAGCAGTCTTTCTATGTAAGTATATATTGTATATGTACCTGTTTTGTCTCTTCCTGTATCTTTCCTCTGAGTCAGACTCCTCCGGCATTTCACATTTAACTTCTGGCTCTTCATGCTCCTCTTCTTTACAAAGCGACAACTCCTCAGGCCGCAGCTCATGGACCAGGTTGTACTCCACACTGGGGTAGCGAGTCTTAAAGCCGTTCTTCTCTGATCCGTTGAGCCCGCTGATTCCACTCAGACCACCCAGTGACCCAGCAAGGTCCGAATGGTAATCCGCCTTCTTGTTGGTGTTTTTAATTGACGTTGTCATCATAGCGCCCAGTTCCTTGTCACTGCGGAGACAATTGTTGGTGGTTGTCAGGTTGTTCATGGTCTCGTGGCTGTCGCTGTGGATACTGTCGCCATGGTGACTGTGCCTCTCCTGCAGTTTGACCCGAATGTAGACCACCAGCACTGAGCAGCCGATCAGGATCACAAGAACTAGGAAGACACCGGCACACACGGCTGTCCAGGGGAATCCACTGTCGTCATCCTCCTCCTCTTCAAAAGTTTCACTGTCTGGGGAAGAATATCGTCGATCTGGCCCATCCACCACTGGCTGACCCCTGGGAACCTCTGGTAAAAGGAACTGGCAGTTGTGACCACCGTAGCCTGGTACACAGGCACACACATAGCGACTGCCACGCTCATGGCAGGTGGCTCCATTGTGGCAGGGGTTGTGATGGCAGCGGGAGACGGGGGAGCTGCAGTTGTCGCCAGTATATCCTGTGAAAGAAGCACAGTTTAAGAGTTTACAACAAAGCTAATATGAAACTAGATAAAAAAACATCGCAAAACACAATCCCACAGAGCACATCTGTTGAGTTCTGTCATACCTGGAGGGCAGGTACAGGTGTAGCCGTTCACTCCCTCCTGACAGGTCCCACCATTCTGACAAGGGAAGGACAGACAGTGTCCAGAGATACTGCTGCTGTCCTCACAGTTAGGACCTGAGAATCCCTCAGGACACTGACAGAGGTAGGAGTTCACCAGATCCACACATTCTGCACCTGAAGAGGGATTGAAACAAAGGCCGAGGATTAGTCTCCAGATGCTTTGATTATACTATTGTGGGTAAGCTTACAAACACAACAGCATACCGTTTAAACAGGGGTTGGAGGAGCAGTGGTCAATTTTCTTCTCGCAGTTGAATCCTGCGTATCCCATCGGGCACTGACAGAAGTAACCACCTTCAGGGTTGTCAGCGCAGCGCCCATCATTGAAGCAAGGCCCATCTGCGCAGGTATTGGCACTCAACTCACAGTTGTTGCCATAGAAACCAGGTGGGCAGGTGCAGACATAGCCGTTATCATTGTCCTGTATTGGAAATAATACAAACAGTGGTTACACACAGGCTTGTTTCCATGAATATAGTTGTTTTATTGACACATAAGTTGTCCTGGTTGATACTCACAGCGCAGCTGCCTCCGTTCCGACAAGGGTTTCCAGAACATTCGTTGACCTGGATCTCACAGCTGGCACCTGTGTATCCAGGCAGACAGGAGCAAGTGTAGCTGCCCTGGCCAGTATTGGTACAGGTGGCTCCATTGAGACAGGGCTTATGGTGTGTACAGTAGTTCAGATCTGGAAACATCAACAAGAAGCAACATTCAGAAACAGTGCAGTTTAAATATGAAACAACAAAGACAGGTAATTTGGTGTGAAGAAAGTAGTAAATCTCTCTGTTAACTCACCCTGGTTGCAGAAGAGCCCACCCCATCCCTCCTGGCAGTTACATTGCCAGGGCTGTTGGCAGGTGCCATGGAGGCAGCCTGGGTAACGGATACAGTCATCACAGTAACGCCCACTGAAGCCAACGCGACACCTGGGAACACAACATTCATAAGCACAGTTAATAGTGATCTATTTATTTCTGATGTCACTAAGCAACTCCCAAATATGAAAAATGTATTGTCTTTGTGTGCGTGACTTACTTGCACTCTCCAGGTTTATCACAGAAGCCATGTTCTTCATCACAGCCAGGAAGACAGATTGCTGCAGAGAGGAAACAGATAGTGACAGGTGAATCATGGGAAATCCCGAGTGCTTGGCCTCCATCAGTCTCCCATACCCTGAAGACCTTTCCAAGCCTGTCTGGTTGGTGCCTCAACCTTCTTATCTGTTTATCTTTCAGCCTCTCTGGTGACCTGACTGTCTTTCCAATGTGTTTACCTGCTCACATGTCTGTCTGTCTGCAGTCTCTTTCATTCTCCCTGTCATATAGGACTAATAAACCAGAGAGCGCTTGGTAGTTTAGGACCAAACCAAAGGATCAAATCTTCAGGGTCATCAGGTCACTCCTGACCACCGTCTGAAATGTCTTGGTCTCTTTGATGCTGCAGAAGTAGCTGAAAAAGTTACCTTCCAGCTTTAACAGCCCACAGGGAGCTTTGGTCACCATACAGGGGAACCAGCCAACAAGCCCTCTCCTTTAACATGGTTGCTCTCCAACACAAAAGCATCCCACACAAAGCCTCCTTTCTCCCCTTGACTGTGGGTCAGAAGTCCCTTTTTCTCACCCTTGGCCCCTCTCCTCCTCCCCCACCCTCTTCTCTCCCCTCCTACTTCTGATCCTCCTCTCCTCCTTTCCTCTTCCATCAACCTATCCCCCTCTCTTCTTCTCCTCTCTTCCTCCTCTCCTCTTCTACATTCATCCTTTCCCTCCTCCGCTCCTCCCGTCTCTCCTCGCTCCCCTCCTCCTCCTCCCCCCAGGGCCAGCTGGTCTGTGTGGAGCTAACCACCAGACAGCTGCTCCATTGTCTCCTCTCACCGAGCAGCTGCCCCCTCCACAACAATACACAACCCTGCTCGGCCAATCACCAGCCCCGGCCGCAACAATACAGGACCCCCACTTGGCCAATCGGGGAGGAGGTTTGGGGCGAGGAGGCCCCAGTGGTCTAATGGAAGGCACGCGGCGTGTGAATTACTGAGGAGCCACTGCGGCTCATTAGAATGGAGGCCTCTGGTGCTATGGGATAACTAACTGACGCCTGTTGCACACGGGCCCCGCATTAGGAGGTGGAAAATGTCCCTCAACAATAAAGATAGGCAAGTGATTATCTTTGAAAAGTAATTTATATCTATAAACAAGTCTTTGCCTCATCAGTGTCAGTTTACAGCTCCTTGGGTTTGAAAGTTGAATTGAGCTGATGGTGACGCCTCTGTAAGCCATAACTAATGTAAAGCATGCATTATTACGTTCATGCACTGAGGCAGTATTTTGGGATCAGACACTCTGTGTAAACATCAGCACCTCCCACTGATGACTGAGCTGCTCCTTCAGCTTATCTATTCTACCAGCAGCTGCCAGAGTTTAAATATTAACTAGCACAATGCCACAAAGATGAACAAGACATTTCCTTTGCCTCTTGTATCCCCCATTTATGGCATTTCCTCATCTTGCTCCACACAGCCTGCTTGACTGAGTGTTGAACAAATGAGCAACCCCACTTACGTTCAGTGCAGTATTGTCCCTTCCAGCCAGAGTTGCAGATGATCTCCCCACGCTCGCCGCAGGTAAAGTGGCCGAAAGCATCATCCCTGGGCCGGCAGAAGACGGAGCAGCCATCACCGTAGTAGTGCTCATCACACAGGAAGCGGTAGGAGTATCGCAGCTCAGTTCTCCCGGCTGTCTGCATATCCTTGAACCACTCTTCTCCCACGGTGAGGTGACGCTGGGTGGTGATCCTGCTGATCAGACGCTCCGGGTTGTCTGCAGAGGTCAAGGACGCAGCTTGTTATTGGTAATATAATATTAGTGTTAGTGTTATGATTAAATGTTATCAGCATGATGTTCTGTGGAGCAGGTGCACATGGCGTGTGATGTGACCAGGGTGACACCTGTCATTGTCATAAATTATTACTTTAAATAAAGTTTGACTTGACTTGACTTGACTTTGACTTTTATGCCACTTGTTTACAAGATTTAAGATCTTTGCTTTATTGTTATAATATAGATGACTTTAACACACATTCATATTTTTGTTTAAGGGAAGTGCTGCTGTTACTGCCAGACATGAAATAATATTTTCAATTTTTTCAAATGTGAATTGTGCACTCTCCTTTGAAAGTATAGGTTACACCTGGTGACTGGCACCTGCTTCATTATCTCTACCCCCAACAGACACATGCTCCCCCATGTTGTGGTCAGTTAGTCATCATTAGTGCAGTGATAAGAGCAGGACATAAAGATAGCAACAGCTAATATCACACTGTAGGGTCAAATCTCAAGTGGCACCTGGAAAAACTGTGGGTGGCCTTTAACTTTATGTCAGGCTGTCAAAGACACATAAAGACTACCTTTACATCAAGTTATTAAGTGTAGAGGTTTATATGGCCACACACAGATGGCCTCAGGAATCAAACAATATGTCATCTATTAGAGGAAGAAGACATGTACATCGTGTCAGCATAATGCTCTTAAGATTGATTAAACTTTGTGTTGCCTGTTGAGCAGTAGTGATTGAGCACTAAGTGAAAAACATGAGTGAAAACAAGGCCACTGTTAGCCTTCTGGCCTGTCTTTGAGTTACACTGCTGCCTTCTCTGGCTGTCACCCACCTGTTGTCAGGTCGTCCAGGGAGTCAGTGTGCAGGGCTTCAATGATCAGTGAAAACGTCCCCTGAGGAGAGACAGAGAGAGTCAACAGCTGCTCGGCCTGGAGGCCTCCCTCCCTCCGCAGGGCAGCAGAGGGCCATTAGGAGGCCTCCCAATAAACTTCACAGCCTAATTCCCGTGTTGATTAGGGGCCTAATAGGGGCTACTACCTGCTCCTTTTTCACACCCCTGCTACTATCACACTCTGACACCGCCGTAAAACCAAACGAGGCGGAATTTCACGCTGCGCTGCCAATGATGTGCCAACTCAGAGGATGTTAAATTTCCCACCACGCCTGGTCGGAGGAGAGGAGCGTTTGGTGAAACCACCCGCCCCCCCTCTCTCCCTTCACACACACACACACACACACACACACACACACACACACACACACACACACGCCCTCCTCCCCTCCCCGTTTTATCCTACCAAAGAGCACAGAAACACTACAATAGCCCCTCTCACACAGTGCTGACAAAGACCCTCACAAGTGTTGAGTTTGGGAGCATCTGTTGCGTTTTGCACTCTTCAAAGCTAATATGTCCCAATGGAATAAGGCCATAATAACCTCACAGTCCGCCCATGGCTTTCATTACTCCTTAAAAATGTGACATTGCTCATGATATAGACCACATGGCACAAATATCAGACCATAACCATAAATTAAATGCATTCAGACTTTAGAATCTACAGTTGTCTTGCAGAGAAAGTTGCATTAGTGTCCTTGGCGACAGAAATACGCATCGTAAATAATATTTCTCATTAACACTTACCGGCCATGTGAAGCCGAAGGGGAAGCGGATTGGGTTGGTGAAGCTGTCCGCGTTGGTCTCCGGCACCTGGAAGGAGTTGGAGCCGAGGACAGGAGTCACAGCACCGCCGTAGGTGCAGGGAGGCTCCGGGGAGACGTTGGCTTGGTAGTGCTTCAGACAAACCCGAAAGAAAGTCTTGCACTCGCACTGCTGGTGTTGGCCCTGGGGATGAGCAGAGCCTCCGGGGCAGCAGTTGGAGTTGCCCTGTATCCCCTTCTTGTTGAGAAACTCCTGCAGCTTCAGCTCAAACACTCCGGAGCACAAAACCTAAAACACACAATCAGCCCGGTGTGTTTGAGACAGGTAGCCTAACTTGTGTATATGGACATATAAAACATAATCCATAAATGTTTAAAAACTTTTTAACAGCCACAAAAGCATGCAATCAGTTATCACACCTTTTAATAGTATCGTGTAATCTTACCTGGCAGGTGAGTAGGCAGAGAGTGACAACCAGGAGCAGACACAGGCGTCCCATTGTGTTGACAGCCCTTCAACAAGCAGTGAAAGCTCCACAGGTCGCCCGGCTCAAACAATCATGGAGAAAGTTTTTTTTTTTTTTAAAAAAAAAGCTTTCCTTTATGTCACAGTCAAGGTGAAGTCTTGACGCGCAGGAGGGAAGATGAAAACTTTTCCTTTGGTGAGTCTGTCCTCTGCCCCCCTATTTTTCCATGCGAGGCACGAGCTTTTGACAGAGAGGGGTGAAAAAAAAGTTTTACAGTATAAAGTAATCCTCAGCAGAAGGATCCTCTTTGGAGAAGCGTGAATGAAATCCCCGATGGAAATATAAGAGTTAATTCCAGTCAATGGTTGTAGGAGAAAGAGGCAGCTCTCGACGGCCTTGTTTATTTTCCCACTTGATTGATAATGATATGCTGATGCAAAGTCTCCGTCTCTGTGCGCCTCTCTCGGAATAACAGTGCGTGTGTCTGATGGGTCTCCTGCCCTGCACAGGGTTTTATACCGGGCCAGCAGGCGAAGGGTAATAAGATGCAAATGAGCCCCTCTGCTCCTCTTCTTCCCCTCCCTCCACCAGCACCACAAGTCCGCCCCGGGGCCATCACAAAGAAAGAGGAGGGGGGAGGAGAGGGGTGGTGGTGGTGGCGGTGGTGGTGTGTGTGGGGGGGGTTGCACACAACTTTTCTAAACCCGCCCTCCCTCACCCCCCCCCTCCCTTTCTCTCAAAGGGACAGACCAAATGGCTAGTGAGCTGTTAAATGTGCAACAACCCCTTGCTTCCCGTGATGCCTCCCTCCTCCACAACACAACACACAGGGCCCATTTACATTCCGACAAATTCTTTAACCTCTGCACGAAATCCTCCACATCTCAGCATCAAGTGATTTATACACGCAGCAGCAAGCCAGGCGCTGGCTTCTCATATTTGGGGTTATGGTAAAGCTGGCCCGTTCCCTGCATGGCCAGCCGACTGCCAGCCGTCCCAACTGCGTTACAACCGACCATCTGCTCCGCCACATTCCTATGGTGTTACCCCTGCCGTGGTTTTCACATGCTCACACCCCCAAAACAAGTCGATTTGTCCCTATTAACTTATCTTTATTTCTTGGTTTAATGTCACCTCTTCATATCTGACCTTACATCATGTATTATGTCATCTTAAATGAAGATTTACTGATTAAATGGTTGATAAAAATATGTCCAAACAGCCGTTTAATCGAACAAATTAGTTCTGTTCCCCCTGCGCAAAAATATATTTAGACACGTAAATATACATCTCATCCTGACCACATAAATCCGACTCAATATTCACCTTGATGACTTTTAATATTCCTGTTGATTGTCTGTATTTATACTCCTAAGTTACATTTTGAACCACTTCCCATGAAAAAGATCAGCTTTAACATTTTTTTGTGGGTAAAATACTCTGAAACAAGATCCAAACCAAGTGCGCAAAGACGCACCCAAATACGCACACGCCGGCCGCGGACCAACACACCTAAACCTTTTCACCGCATGCCTCTGTATTTCCCTTACTTGCTCTTTGGTAGAGGCAGTAAAAAAGACTTGGTGGTGTGTCACTCGCGTGGCTGTCATTAAGGGACTTTGTGAGGAGAGGGAGGGCGAGGAGGATGAGGAGGAGGAGGAGGAGGAGGGGAGGCATAGAGGGAGTAAAGTTTTTTTTCTTTGTGCTTTCAGCTGTATGGTAATTGGGCCGGCAGCACCTGCTCTCCCACAATAATACAACACCAGAGGCAGAGAGAGACAGAGAGGGAGCATGGCCGGTTGCATAAACAGTAATCTTCCAATATGTTTGATAACAAAATATCATTTCCTGCATACATCACAGGAGATAAAACATTATAGAGTAAAGCAACTGTGGACACAAAATAAGTACCCAGAATAATTCTCTGTGTGGGCTAATGTGGGAACAAAACACCTCTCCACACATGGACCCACTGTCTAATTTGCATATCTGTGTGTTTCCAAAAATGTGGGGAAGAATTCACACTTGTTGGCATGATGTTGTTATGAGCTTATCTCTGGCTGTGAAGAAACTGAAGATGTCATCTCATGAATATTGTTCATGTTTCATTAAAACTGAAAAAGTCACCATAAATGTGCTGATCTGTGATTCTGAGTCATTAATGCCTTATGACTCTGATTTAAAGCATCAGATATAGCAGTTAATCATAATTCATTAATGTAAGAAAAAGATTAAATCTTATTTATAAACCATCAGAGGTGTGGACTCGAGTCACATGACTTAGACTCGAGTCAGACTCAAGTCACAAATCTGATGAATTAAGACTCAAGTTGACAAAATCAAAGAAGTCTTGGTAACTTGGTAAGTAACTTGACTTTGGCTTCAACACCAATGACTTGTGACTTCACTTGGATTTGAACCTTTTGACATAGAAATACTTGAAACCCAGAGATTAAAAACGATTAAAAAGTGTGCCGTGACTCAATTCATTTACTGAATCAACTACGCCATTTATTCCCAGCAAGCTGACACTTAGTTCTCTAGATCCACTCTGTTTGAACCAATCTGACAGCATCCAATCAAGTTGCAGGAAAGAACTGATGTTATGTTACTGAGCTCCAGCTGGTAATTTGTGTTATTCATGTACCAAAAGTATGTGGTGGACAACAAAAAACAAATTGCAG
Source organism: Epinephelus fuscoguttatus (assembly GCF_011397635.1). Classification (NCBI taxonomy): domain Eukaryota; kingdom Metazoa; phylum Chordata; class Actinopteri; order Perciformes; family Serranidae; genus Epinephelus; species Epinephelus fuscoguttatus. Next base: position 25,341,473 of record NC_064753.1, on the reverse strand, counting down.
TATACAAAACGTGCAGGTGAATAATTGCAGACAGACACAACAACTTCCAAATTCGTTTGACATTTGAAGTCACAGAAGGAACAGTAAGTTAAAGCTCATATTAACGTAACTAGCTAATGCTTAGCTAACTTTAGCATAACAGCCAAGTAATGTTTCAACAAACTTTTTAAAACAAATAAGTGCAAATTTAAAAAAGCTTCCATCCATCCATCCATCCATCCATCCATCCATCCATCCATTGTCTGTTACCACTTATCCTCTTAAGGGTCACAGGATAAAAAGCATTCACGATTTTAATAAACTTAATGTATAACTGTTCTTAAAATGGCATTGCATTTGATGTTGAGCCCATTATGACTTGTCCAGGACTCAGAACTCAAAGTTTGGGACCTAGTTCTTGACTCGGGACTTGAGTGCAAAGGCTTAAGACTTACTTGTAACTTGCAAAAAAATGACTTGGTCCCACCTCTGTAAACCACCGCTGAATACCTGTGAGGTAGCACTGAAATTTCTCTTGGATTGCACTTGTCAGTCAGGTCAGCTGCTTCACAACACTGTCTTTATTAATGTGTTTGGTCAGTGGCATACGGTAGTTATGATGGACAGAGTGTGCCCTACTTACTAGTTATGAAGCACACACGGAGAGAGTTTTAGTTATATATATATTTTATATATAGTGTGTCTCACTGCCACTTATATGTTATATGCTTGTAAATGTGCCTACCTTGTCGGTCTTGAGAGATTTTGTACCTAAAGTAACTACTGTAAATCATACCGCCTTGTTACATAACTTGATATTAGACATTAACATATATATTAAACAGCAATCACCATTACATATCTGTATAGGACAAAAACTTCAAACGACAACAGGGAATTATTAGTTTAACTTGTAACGTTTTATAGTTGAATTATAGTTTATGTAGAATTAGCATATAATTTGTTATAGATCGATACTATTTTACAAAAACAGAAAACCATGATGGAGATGGGTTTGCCTTTTGAGGGCATATATATCTTTAAAAAAGTCACACCATTTGAGTACAGGTGGTAATCAGGCTCCACCACCCCACGGGCCCCTGTGTGACTGCACTGCCTGCACTGTCTATATTTACGCCCCTGTGTTATGTACCACTGATGAACCATACTGCAGAGTAGGCCTACTACACCACCTCTAATGTTTACACATATGAGCACACACATGGCATTGCAGGGGCTTGGTTAACAAATCTAGCTGCTGTCTGCACAGCATCACTGTTTTGGTCTGCTGCTGTCCCCAAACAAGGCGTGCATCACACCAGCTCATCTCATCCCTTTGGACAGCTTTAAGTCTGTCACACACTGTTGATGCGCTCCTGTGTGTATAGAGCTGGTGTTGCCCTATCACTGCATGTGTTTGATGACCGTGCTTTATAATTCTCCCTGGGTCAGTGTATAGATAAATAAGAAGCCCCCATCTGATGTGCTTGTGTGTCCATGATGTGCTCTTTACACCCCTTGAGGCTGATTGAAGGGCCTTTAACCTTAAGCTTTAACACTATTATCCCTGCCTGCCACAGTCTTTCCAGATACCCGTATGTGTGTTTAGCTATAGGACGCTGCTTGGAGCTGCTCATTTCATTTAACCAGTTGATTTCAGCCTCCTTCTCAATAGCATACAATGCTCCTATGTGGCGTGGCGTAAAATCCCTCTCTTGAGGCCTTTTATTTACACTCATCCCGACTTTCAGAGGTCCCCGGTGCTCTTTCTCTCTCTCTCTGTATTAGGCCAATATACTATCAGTCATTCATCACCATGACGTGGCACACATTTTCCGATTACGCCAGCAAAGCGTGACTGAAAGGCATGGTGAGATGGAAAGTGACCCCCTCCCTCGTTCATCAGCATCAAGGCGACATTTTCCTCTAAAACATAATTTATGCCAGGAGATTCTCTAATTGTGTTTTAAGGAAACAGCAGAAAGTAGAAACTCCTCCCACCTGATCCCTCTGCGGGTGTGTGTGTGTGCGTGCACGCGCGCGTGTGAGGTTAAAAAATTGTTTAACTGGAGGTCGATTGTTTAACTGAAGTGCTTTGCTATTGTCTATGTGTGTATGTGTAACTGCGTGTGCGCGCGTGTGAGTGTGAGTGTGTGTGTGTGTGTGTGACCAGGAGCTCTGTGACACGCAGGGGGACAACAAAGGAAGAGGTCTCGCGCCCCGCCGCCCATTCATCCCTTTCTCTTGCGAAGTAATTCCCATTGATTCTTATTGAACGGCGAGTCGCGAGCCCCTCGGGGGAGAAACCGTGTGATTTGTGAAGGGTCGCGAGGACAAGACACGCCCCTCCTCGAGCCCTGGCCATCTGCTCACCAAACACCACAACACCAACCAACTACCAAATGGCTTCCCCTCTTCTCTACCTCTCTGCAAAGCCTTTTAATTTCTTATTTTATATCCATGCCTTCTCCCTCATCACTCCATTAATCTATTCCTCCTATCTCTCCATCCTTCCTCCTTCTCTTCCTTCCTTATTCCTCCCTCCTTCCTCTAGTCTACAGGCCAAATGCCTTTAGAGGTGAAGCTACTAGTTGCTTGACGGGTCCCTGAGCCAAATCACAGTGGAGGCATGCGAGGGGTTTGAGGTGGCCATATGGCCTCTGTGTGTGTGTGTGTGTGTGTGTGTGTGTGTGTGTGTGTGTGTGTGTGTGTGTGTGTGCGTATGCCAAGAAATGGATGGATGGCCATCGTGGGAACCTCCACAATATCGCCATCACACCAACTACCCACACACATACACAAGAACGCACACACACCATTGCACATAGCATGGCAGCCTTTGGTGTGGTCAGTTACACAGAAACCAAAGTTCACAGGGACTCTGGATCATTCAGTTTGAGCCAGAACTAATGTAACTACGTCCACGCTGTTTGGGTTCCCACATGCAGGTCAAGAATACTGGCTTTAATCAACTGGGGTGCTGAGTGAGATATTTAATTTGTGCACAGGCTGAAAAGAAAGGCCGGCTGAATAGAGGCCAATATTTAATTAGACAAGTGGTTTTTTTTTATCCCTGTGCTGCTGTGTTATTTTACTGGTCATGATTCATGCGTTCATCATGTATTTGCTCCATCACAGTGTCAGATAGATAGATAGATGGATAGATAGATAGATAGATTCAGCATTCCAGTGCTGATTATAATGATAGATACAGTAGATAGTAGTCGTGTGGCCCGGGTCGTTGGCTTGATGGATAAGACTCCCCCAGCAACAATGACACTGTGATGTCAGAAACTCGAGACTCGCGTGTCCCCTCCCCGTGTGAGCCACAAAGACCTGAGGCTGCCTACCTACCATCCCAGTCAGGAATGTAGCAACTTACGCCACCTGTTAGCCTCAGTGTGTGACACAAACTTGTAGTGTACCTGTGTTATTGTGCAATACACTGACAGATGTATGAAAGGTAGGAAGTCAGTGTAGTAAGAGAATGTGTATAGACTGAATTTAGATTGTGTTGTTTTTCTTTATGAACGTCTATTTTTAGCATTCCTCTTTAATGTTAGCTTCAGTAGCTTCAGTGTCAGATAAAGTATTTTTACCACTTTGACATCACATATTGTGCAGCCTGTTTCAAGTGTTTCTTTAAAGCTAAAACAATCCATCAGCTCATAAGTCTGATAGCTGATAAAGTGATTTTAGAGATTTTTCAAGCAAAATTGCCAAACATTACTTGGTTCTGGTCTCTCTAATCTGAGAATCTGCTCTTTTTCTTTGTCCTTTGTTTTATCAAATTAAATATTTTTGCAATTCAGATTGTTGGTTGGTTAATACAGGACGATCACAGCTCTACCTGGGTCAGTCTTGGCAAAGACGCTTGAAGCATCAATAAGTCCAAATTGATAGGAAAGATTTTGCACACTTAGATCTGTGCCATTTTTTGTTCCACTTTGTGAAGTCATCTCCGATCTCAGGGATTCACAGACAAGAGAATAAGAGGATTAATTGAAAATCATCACAGCCCTTATACTGAATGAAATACTAAAATTCAGATTTTTGTTTTTATGGCTACACCATTACATGAATTGGAAAATTTCTCGATGTTTTCAGCATGTTTCAGTACATTAATTTCTCAGTAACACTGAATAAATCCTAGAGCTAAAATGCACCAATGCCCTTCTGCATCTGACTTCTTTTGCTAATTCTTTGGTTTTTTGGGTCAGCACCCAGTATAATTTAAGGACATTTCAGTTGCCAGTTCTTTTGTTTGAATTGTTTTGCATGCTCCTCTGTAATTTACTATGATATATTTGTTGTTTTTGCTTTGAATATATATTATGTTTTATAGTACTGAACAGTGCTAAAACACGAGTCCATAATAACGAATCTGCTTTTGATGATGAATCATTTCTTTTTTGATGATGACCCAGCTTTCCAATTTCCACGTGTCATTATTGTCACACAACACCATGAAATTCAATGTTCAATGTTTAACGAACTCAAAACAAACAAACAAACAAAAAAAGCCTACATTCTGAACAAATCGTGCAGTCCCTGCTCCCTGAGATCCCTGCCCTGTGGCCCCCCAGGGGTCCTTGGCCTTTGGTTTGAGAACCAGTGGCCTCCAGCAGCAGGATTAGCCCGGCCAGCTGCCCAGAGAGACCCTGGGCCCTGGACGCTGACACCAGGCCTGACCCCAGGGTGGCTACTATCAGGGACACTGAGGGGATTTGGACAGCACTTGGTGTGTATGTGTATGTGTGTTGTTCATTCAGTTGGACAACTGTTGAGCCAGTACAGATTTGTGCAGCGGTGTTCTTTGTATGTGTGTGTGCGTGCTTGTATGGTCAATTCTTTCCGGGGGTTAACTGCTGATCCAGTACAAATGGGAGGGGTTGTGTGGGGGGTGGGGGGATGAGGGCAGTCGTGTGCTCCTGGAACATCTGCCTCTGTTTCTCCTGAGTCAAGCTTTGGTCAGGAGTTGGGGAGCAGGAGGAGGAGGGGAGGCAACAGGGGGGAGGAACTTAAAGGGGAGGAGATGGAAGAAGAGAAGGAAGAGTTGGTATAGGAGGAGGAGGAGGAAGTTGAAAAGATCCAACGTGAATAGGCAACAGACCCAAACACTGACTGCTGAAAATGGGATGCAGGATTATATAAACCCCTTTGCACCTCTGGTCTTTTGTGTTCGCATATAGAGGATACACACATGAATATAGAGCATGTGTCTATGTGTGCACATTCAGGTACATTGTAAGCATTGTGTTTATGTTTTCATGTGTGACACCTGCAGGTTATGAAACTAAGTTTTCCCCTGCGACAACTGCGATAACTTTGTGCCTGGTCCTGATCAAGCTAGGTCTGAACAGTGTGTAAACTGGATGGGGTATGCACTGTATCAACTCAATAAAAAGAGCTGACAAAAATAAAAGCGTAGGTGTAATAAGCTCAGGCTTCAGCCTACGCCTTTTCTGTCCTGTTTTGTTTTTTGTTTTTGTTCATTTTTTTGCTTTTTAATGCTAAAAAAGCGTTAACTTTATGTTTATTTAATGTCTAACAGTGTATTTGAGTTTTATAAGTTGGAAAATGACCAAACTAAACTAAACTAAACTAAACTAAACTAAAGATAGAATAAAAGTGCATTTTGGAACAACATAGTATCCTGATTCCAGATCTCTGAATTGTCACTTACATCTCCAATTTTTTCAGCAATTCAAGTAAGGTGACAACAAAATGGCCATTCAGCATAAATTGGCACAAAATATGCAACAACATATTTGCCATGAATTGCAACTCCAAAATCCAGTCAATACACGTGGACAGATTATTATTTGTTGTTATTTGCGTCTCTTTATAGTTGTTATGCAATTCTTGGTTTAATGTCTCTTTGTGGTAATTTTGTGTCTCTATGTGGTTGTTTTGCCCATTTCTCTATTATTTCCATCTCTTAGATTGATTAGACAGAATAAGATTAAGTTCCTTTGCGACTCTTTGTGGAAATTTCAAATCTCTTCCTGGTCATTACTGCTAAATTTGAGTGACATTTTGTCGGTGGAGGCCAGGGGGACACTGGTGTGTGCCTAGTAGGCCCATTCAGTAATCCAACCATGCCAAAACAACACAAGTTCCTATATAGAGCATGTAAGTCAACTCACAAACTGAAGTGAATGGGAAACCCAACTGATATTCTCTCACTGTCCACGTGCAAGTTACAGTTATTGTCATGCCTTTTGGCTCTGTACATCAGTTCAGTCCTTCCTTCTGTATCAGCTACCTGTTTTGTCCAACAATCTCACTGCTGGTGATGTTCTGGGCTTATATCAGACTAAACCACTATTAATAGCCTTAATGGTGGGAAATAACATTGTGCAGAGAAAGCTATCCAAGTATCCATTTAGCCCTTAATCTGTTGACCTATCACCCCACTCTAAAAATTCAACACCTCTACAGGACAACTTCAGACTATACCTGCTTGTACGTGTTATAACGCTAATGTCATCAGTTCTGTCGTCGCTGTTTTGTGCAACTACATTTTTTTGTGTAATGTTTATATTGTGTTTTGTACTATATTTTGTCTTGTTTACATAGAAAACAAGAATAGCAACTCACTCTGATTATCAGGTTATCAACATGGAGCTAAACCTGAGAAATTACCTGAAGTTCTGCAGCTGAACAGTTTTGAACATGAATATGTAACTTTAAAACAAATGGGCCGAAGCAGAAAAGGTAACGCAGCTGTTTATTCAACATCTGCGCAGGAGCCGTTTCCTAAAAGCATCCTCAAGAATAAGGTGGGCCTAACCTATAGACTTAAGATTGAGCTATGATCATTATAGTCACAGATGTTTTGGGGAACCCAGGAACATACCACTGGCAAAGTTCTGTCTAAAACCAAAATGCTGATATGGTCTTCATGAGTCCAGTGGTTAGAACTCTGCAGTGTAGCCAGGAGGGGCAGATTTACAACACAGCTCCTCCCTCCTTGAAGATCAGTTGACTGGGAGGGGTGGATTGTCCTCCCACTCCACAGAGCATCTGGCTGAGGGACGACAGATGCTGACAGCTGGACTGACATCCAGCATATGTCCCTTTCTTTATTCCTGTTCCACTCAGACAATAGAGTGGAAGGGACGGGGGTGCTTTGTGTTCAGAAGGTAGACCTAATAGCTTGTGACTCCAGAAAAGAGCCCCCATTCTCCAGGAGAGCCTGGAGAGCAATTAGTCTCTGATCCTAGCCTGGGGAGTTATTAAGGGTGGACTGGGCCCACAAAACCCTCAATGGGCTATTCTCATTCATGTCACATCAAGATGTTTATTTTTCATCACAGCATTAGTACAGTGATAGTCTGAATAAGATGTACAAGTTGTGCTCAAGGGATAAATTTTGTTTTGGGGTCTGCATGGTCTTTTATATTTGGATTAATCACACTAATCACTCCGTATTACTACCACTGCTCTGTGTGGGCTCAGTGCGCCGAGCACGTGCGCTTTGTTTTGCAGCGTGATGACGCCACGCGTACATTGCAGGAAGTAATTCACACCAAACAAACACAGGATACATGCTGCTCGTGTAAACCAAGATTATAAAGTAAGTTTTTGCTATGTTAACCATTTCTGTGGGGAGAAAGCATTAACAGACACATCTTAGTATGAGACGAGTTGGTTTGTAAAGACAGGAATAGCGACAACGTCGCAATGTATGAGTTTAGCGGCTAGAAGCTAAGCTAACTGTTAGCATTCAGGTCTGCGCTCACTGAACACTGAACTGTTTAACCTGTGGAGATATGTATCGTCCTGCAGCAATGTCAAACCGAAACGATGTCACTCATTTAATGATTAAAATTAACAAGTACGGAGCACGTGACTTTAAAGTGGCAGTCTGATAAACTGGCATAATTGTAGCACCTTGCTGAGTTACCTTAAATGTCTCCAATGAATTTATTCTCACTCTGTTTCCTCTCTGCAGGGATGGGAGTGAAAGGTCTTCAGTACTTCATGGACTGTTGCTGTCCAGGAGCCTCTGTGACTGTGAACCTGAGAGAGATGGCCAGACAACATGCTGACAAGAGCCAGCAAGGTTTCACTACCACAGCTAACACTACCACTTGAGTGTATATCAGTGTGCAAGTAGTGAGACAGTGTGGGGAGCTGTGCTGAATGTGTCTGAAAACTGATTTTGCATTCTTGTCAAGATTACTGTTGTTTAGTCAGGGGGTGGGGGCTATGATGGGCATACTAGTATCAATCTTAATTCTTATGGTGCCTCTCTACTAGAAAAGCAGACGAGAGTTACACGGTCCTTCACAGGTGCACGCAGAATACAGCAGGGACACTCAGCCTGCTTTGCCTGGGGGCAACTTTTGAAAAACGACAGGAGACTAAATTAGGACACCTGATTCTAATTTGTCCTGACTCATTAACTGACTCATTAACTTAACTTATTACTTAATGTAACTTGGCACAAGGATTGACGCTGGGCCTATATGACAGTTAAATCAGATATTTTAATGCATTAGTAGCTGCAACTGAGTCGGGGGGAACCTCCTCTGGCACTTTTTTAACCTTTTTTAATTTGGAAGAGGTCAAACATAGAGAAATAAAACAAAATATAAAGAGATCGCTCAGGATGATGCAGTATGAATGAACATGCTGCTTTATAAAATCAGTGCAGGCATATAAAGTGTATACACCTGTCCACCTGTCCTGGTTTTATAAAAGATTTTCTAATAATTAGACATTAGACAAAGTGAGGTTTTACACTTTTGTCATACTTAAATTGAAGCATTATTGATTTTACAGATCTGTCTTAATTGCTGTCCGTTATGAAAGTTGTCATCTTCTGCACTGCATTGTGGGATATTTATGCCAGTCTAGTGTCCAGTGTTTGTATACTGCAATCTTTCACCGTAAATAGGATGTAATTCATATACTGTTACTCTCATACAAAGTTGTCAATCATAACTAAAAAAAAAACCTAATCTACTGTTTTAACATATCAAATAGCATGTTAGTATGGAATTTCGGACACAGCTGTGGACCTTAAGCATGAGCGATGCTAGTAGTTAGTTTGAAAAAAGTTTTGACGAACTAATAGCTGTAAGCTTTTTAAAGCATTAGATAAAAACAAACAAACAAACAAACAAACAAACAGGAAACATTTCTTGACTATTATGTAGGTTGTGTCTCTTGTCAGAGTAGGTTTATGTGCAGCTCTGCTCTCTTTCATTTGTATTTTCACTCTTGTTTAGACCCCACAATCGTTGTGGATGGCATGGCCTGCCTACGCCACTGGTACTCATGTAAGGACTGGATTTGTGGGGGGCAGTGGCGGGAGTACATGGATGTGCTAAAGCACTGGGTGGAGGCCTTCACCTCAGCAGGCATCAGACTGGTCTTCTTCTTTGATGGGGTGGTGGAGGAGAAGAAGAGACAGGCGTGGGTGAGGACAGAAACTCTGTCAACTTGTGGTGTTCCAATATTGGACTCAAATATGTAATAATCAGTTGACTACTGTCTGTAGTTACAGAGTTTATTGACAGTTGTTTTAATTCATCTGATGAATCTCCTGTATACAACATATTCTCCTGTCCATAGGTGAAGAGGAGACGCAGAGTGAACGGGGACGTTTCTAAAATGTTTCGTCACGTGAAGGCATACGGAGAGCAGCCCGGTAGAGATCTCTTTTGTCTGCCTTCTGGTCTGGCATCATTCACACGCTTTGCTCTCAGGTCAGCACTTACAAGAGAGACTACAATACTGTAGTCTTCTTGTACAAAATGTATACACAGTGATAATGAAATTAGTGTATTTAAAAGACTATGCTTCACTAGATGGGGTTTGATTTGATATCTTATGATGGTTCCTGTTACTGCTGTTTATGGTGGAATCATTGTCTCTATCATTGTTTAATATTGTTGCCTACAGCTCACTGGGTCAGGAAGTGTTTTGCTCGGTGCAGGAAGCTGACTATGAGATTGCCAGCTATGCTCGTCAGCATGGCAGTATGGGCATTCTGGGACAGGACTCAGACTTCATCATATACGATAGGTTTGCTAAAATTATCATGTCTTAATACTTTTGTACTTTGTTGGATTAAAAAAAAAACTTCAAATTTGCTGAGAAAGACTTGCACTACAACTCACCAATCAGTGAACTTAAAATGCTGGGATTTTATGTTACTGTTAATCATGGAAAATGTGGATGAACTTTCTGAACTGAACATGTAGTTTTGTTTTCCAAAGTGCCCCCTACTTGTCTGTGGCAAAGCTGCGGATAGACAGCCTCACCACTGTCCTGTACGACCGACAGAGACTCTGCCAAACCATTGGACTGGCTGTTACCCAGCTACCGCTGCTGGCCTGTCTCCTAGGAAACGATGTGGTGTCAGAGGAGCGGATGCAGCATGTCAGAAACAACGCCATGGAAACATACAGGTGTCTGTCTTTTAATATTTGTTAAAATATATCTCCCAAAATAAGTCATACCTAGTGTTTAGTTATAAGAACATGAAGACTGGATGCACCCATTCATAATGTAAAACCATATTTTCCGCTTCATTTTTAGCCATTTGATAATGAGCCAACTTAGTTCAAACGTACATGGGGACATTACATGACCATAATTTTATTGCTTCCCAGAACAAATGATCCTGCATCACACTCTGGTGCTCCTCAGGGGCAGATGGTGCTAGCTGTATCCCATCTTGTGTGTTCCTTGTGGAATAGAGAGGAGCAACAGACTGGGCTCATCCCTCAGTCTCTGGATTTGTCAGCTCCTCAAAAAGAACTAGTGAAGAAGGGGGTTCGCTCCTATTTACTGCCTGGGCAGGAAGGTCTTCAGCAAGGTGACATTTCTGTGCCTCCCTGTGGCTTTGAGAAACATGTTAGTCCAGAAATATTAAAGGTACGTTCTTTACATCATTCTGTCTTTGACGCTGTGAGAGTAACTATTGCCACATTGGCTTATTATGTTTTTAATTTTCTTCCCCCAGGCATGTAGAGAGAAGCACGTAGCAGCAGAGGGTTACATGGTTTACAGTGTTCTGTGTGAGGGAGTCATTGAATGTAGCAACACTCTGGAGGACGAGGAGGACGCTGAGTTGCAGCCTCAGGCTCTTGTCTACAAGCCATGCAGACAACGCATCTATGGGCTGCTGCTGCTGCAGGGGCATGATGGTGGGACAGTAGATTTACTGCAGCTCATAAACACACACACGTACAGTACAGGCCAAAAGTTTGGACACACCTTCTCATTCAATGCATTTTCTTTATTTTCATGACTATTTACATTGTAGATTCTACACAAAAAAAGGTGAAATAACTGAAAACATGTTTTATATTCTAGTTTCTTCAAAATAGCCACCCTTTGCTCTGATTACTGCTTTGCACACTCTTGGCATTCTCTCCATGAACTTCAAGAGGTAGTCACCTGAAATGGTTTCCACTTCACAGGTGTGCCTTATCAGGGTTAATTAGTGGAATTTCTTGCTTTATCAATGGGGTTGGGACCATCAGTTGTGTTGTGCAGAAGTCAGGTTAATACACAGCCGACAGCCCTATTGGACAACTGTTAAAATTCATATTATGGCAAGAACCAATCAGCTAACTAAAGAAAAACCAGTGGCCATCATTACTTTAAGAAATGAAGGTCAGTCAGTCTGGAAAATTGCAAAAACTTTAAATGTGTCCCCAAGTGGAGTCGCAAAAACCATCAAGCGCTACAACGAAACTGGCACACATGAGGACCGACCCAGGAAAGGAAGACCAAGAGTCACCTCTGCTTCTGAGGATAAGTTCATCCGAGTCACCAGCCTCAGAAATCGCAAGTTAACAGCAGCTCAGATCAGAGACCAGATGAATGCCACACAGAGTTCTAGCAGCAGACCCATCTCTAGAACAACTGTTAAGAGGAGACTGCGCGAATCAGGCCTTCATGGTCAAATAGCTGCTAGGAAACCACAGCTAAGGAGAGGCAACAAGCAGAAGAGATTTGTTTGGGCCAAGAAACACAAGGAATGGACATTAGACCAGTGGAAATCTGTGCTTTGGTCTGATGAGTCCAAATTTGAGATCTTTGGTTCCAACCGCCGTGTCTTTGTGAGACGCAGAAAAGGTGAACGGATGGATTCCACATGCCTGGTTCCCACTGTGAAGCATGGAGGAGGAGGTGTGATGGTGTGGGGGTGTTTTGCTGGTGACACTGTTGGGGATTTATTCAAAACTGAAGGCACGCTGAACCAGCATGGCTACCACAGCATCCTGCAGCGACATGCCATCCCATCCGGTTTGCGATTAGTTGGACGATCATTTATTTTTCAACAGGACAATGACCCCAAACACACCTCCAGGCTGTGTAAGGGCTATTTGACCAAGAAGGAGAGTGATGGAGTGCTGCGGCAGATGACCTGGCCTCCACAGTCACCGGACCTGAACCCAATCGAGATGGTTTGGGGTGAGCTGGACCGCAGAGTGAAGGCAAAGGGGCCAACAAATGCTAAACACCTCTGGGAACTCCTTCAAGACTGTTGGAAAACCATTTCAGGTGACTACCTCTTGAAGCTCATGGAGAGAATGCCAAGAGTGTGCAAAGCAGTAATCAGAGCAAAGGGTGGCTATTTTGAAGAAACTAGAATATAAAACATGTTTTCAGTTATTTCACCTTTTTTGTTAAGTACATAACTCCACATGTGTTCATTCATAGTTTTGATGCCTTCAGTGAGAATCTACAATGTAAATAGTCATGAAAATAAAGAAAACGCATTGAATGAGAAGGTGTGTCCAAACTTTTGGCCTGTACTGTAGATACAAATGCACTATGGCAACACCATACACTCAGTCCAAAAACCACATATCTAAGCATGAAGTCACAAACAGACAAATGTTCATGTGAAGGTAGACACCTGCAGATTTGTTGTGGTTGAAAGAACAAACAAAAATGTTTTTTTTTTTTTGGCAGTCCAAGACTAATCTTGATTTTGCGTGTCCTCAGGCAGCAGTGACGACCTTCCAGCAATTAAGGAATGGTTTGTCTACCCTGGAAATCCTCTGAAGGAACCTGAAATAGTTCCTGCTGTCCCAATCAGCCTTCCAGGTACTGTACTTGATAGTTTCTACATATATTGGTCTCTGTATTTTTTAGCTCAGGTTAGGACAAAATCTGGATCCAATCTAGGAAGACCAGCTGATGCAAATGAAAAAGATGAAGGTATGAGGGGTTTTGATGATTTTCTTCTCGTTAGGATGACATTTTCCCAGTCTTGGGTAATGCACTCTAAATTTACAAAGCTAAGATAAGCAACAAAGACAATATCAACAAACTAGTTATTTGGTAATGGAAAAATCTACAATGTTTCCAGGGAATGGAAACTTAAAGGGACACATATATATTGTTTACTCTGGACCCTATTTTCACATGTTTTTGTGTCTCAGTGACTAATAGGAACAAAATTTTTTGAAACTGACGCAGCAGCGAAACTATAATGTAATGTATTCCCCACAGGCAGTTGTGCACTGTCAATTCATGGCCATTGAAAGTGCTTCTTTTTGCCACTGACAGGCTCCGATTGTTATTACAAGTGTCTGACGACATTACGGAAAAGACTCTACAAAGAAATTAAATGATTTTCTTTACCTATCGCTAGTCTGTTTTATTGTGACCATGTCTGGCTCACAGAAGTCTTGTTCTGAATCTCCCAAGAAGTGACTTGTTGCAGGAAAGGCAACTGTGAAAAATGCGGTGGAAACATTAGTGAGAGTTGGAGAGAGGATTGCAAGATTTCAATGAGGCTTCTCCTTGAGTAAAACTTGGTTACATGCACTAACAACCAGATTGGATCAGCTAAAGGCAAAGAAAATGTGTGATTTCTTTGTGGGATCTTTTCCATAATGTTGTAAAACGCTTCAAAAACGATCTGAACCTGTCAGTGGCAAAAACAAGCACTTTTAATGGACACAAATTGTCAGTGAACAGTTGTACATTGGGATTACATTGCAGCCTGTTTCACTGCTGCAGCTATGGCTGCCTCTCTCAATATTGGACCAATTTAAAAAACTGTTGTCGCCATTCATCACTTAGGCACAGAAACATAGGAAAATAGAGTGCAGGTTCAAAAATACCAAAGTTTTCTCTCGTTATGCTTAATACATCAAAGACATTATGTCACATTTCATGCAGTGATATTATTGTTTCTCTGTCTCAATGTGTAGGTGATCAGCCCAGTCTGGACTCGTTATGGTTTGGTTCTGGTTCTGAAGTTTCTGCTCTTCGCCTGACATGCTTCCTTTCGATTTTTGACTGCCAGGAGTTCTCAGAGTTGCATGGAGCCATTGAGGACTCTCTCCTGGCTGCTCTCTGCCTGGTCACTCACATAGTCCTCCAGGTAGTGTCAATTCTGTCTTGTTTCTTTGATAGATTTCAACAGGAGATGAAAGAAAAGGAAACAGAGCACATTAGCCAAATTCAAACCAATGCTGAGGAGAGTAGTTATTGAACAAAAATGAAATGAATTTCACAGGAAAAGGTGTGTATGAAGGGAAACTGTAAACCTCAGTCAAAGATTTGTACAGGCAGTCCAATGATTTGATTATGGAAGTTATTCACCTCCATGTTTCCTCATGTTTCACTGTGACTGATGTGACTGTTTTGGTTTCTTCAGTCAGGCTGCATGTTTGGCTTAGCCTCAATGAAGAAATTAAGCCGTGAAATGAAACAGTGGAGCACAATGGCATCAGTTTGTACTTAGGCGTTTCATAATGGCAGTGTATGGGTAGTGAAGCCTCACCTGGTGATTTATGTAAACAAAAAATGAAAGACCAAATGTTTTCAGTGACAATTGAACACACAAGGCAGCTTTTGATTTAGGATTTACATCTATAACATATACAACAATTACTCCGCTCTTTTGTCAACTTGTGATTTGAAGTTAAACATCACTTGTTGACGGTCTGTTCTGTGTTGTTTTGTCACTGCTTAATGGTCCCCACTATCACCCACTGAGTGTCCAGTTTAGCCACAGACACTGGTCTTTGTAACTCCAGCTCTTGCGTCA
Source organism: Epinephelus fuscoguttatus (assembly GCF_011397635.1). NCBI lineage: Eukaryota > Metazoa > Chordata > Actinopteri > Perciformes > Serranidae > Epinephelus > Epinephelus fuscoguttatus. The sequence goes on along the minus strand of NC_064753.1, from coordinate 25,326,454 downwards.
ACAACTCCTCTGATAACCACCCAGGGGCTTTGAATATCTTAAGACCCATTTCTTAATTCACTTTATAACAGTCTTGTCCATGTTTTGCTTGTAAATTTTCAGCTATAAACACGTGGGCTGTTTTTAATCCTGTTGTAATGCCTTGTTTTTGATTTTAATTCCTTCAACACAGTGACTACTTTTCAAAGTGTGTGAAAGAAGAAGAGATGTGTGTTTTTGGTTTGTACATATTGCATTGACGTCATCTGACTGAGCTTCAAAACAGCAGAGATCACAAGATCACATCACCAGGATAAAGATGCGTGCGTCATTTTGCAGAAGCTAAACAAAAATTAGATTGTACATTCATACATTCATTGATCAACAATATAACAAACGAAGTCCTTAAGTTATAGCTCAAATGACCTGAATCTTAAGTGTTATCTTGAGTTTTCAAAAAGTGCTCATGAGGTTAGACTTGCCTTGCATATTTCCAAATAATGCTTATATTCCAAACATCTTTTTGTGTCACAAAATATTCCATACATTAGTTTTGTATCTCAAGGGAGTGTGATTTAGTATTGCACCTCTCCACGTTGTTTGACTCCTGATGGACATTGACAAAAAAAATTTCAAAATCAAAGCAGCAGAACCAGAGATATCGTCTCTTTTTTTATTCCAAGCACTCTTCCTCCTGTCAGAATCACAATGCAACTCAAGGTTTGGGTGTTTTTTGCTAGCAGTGTAGTGTAGCCCCGAGTCTTTTGCCTCTAGCAAAGAGGAGGAGTAGGCTCGAGGTCTGGTAAGTTCAAGATTTTTAATGCCTCTGTGTCTTGCAACAGCCGTAACTGGAGGTATTATGTTTTTGGGTTGTCTGTCTCATTCCCATGAACGTGACATCTCAGAAAGCCTTGAGGGAATGTCTTCAAATTTGGCACAAACGTCCAGTTGGAGACAAGAATGAACAGAGTAGATTTTGTTGGTTAAAGCTCAAAGGTCAGTCATATTTTCAGTCATAACTTAAGAATTCAGATGCTAATTGTCACAACACTTCAGACGAATGTCAAACAGAATAAAATCATGAAGTGATTACATTTTATGTCTAAAAGGGCAATGGTCAACTTCACTGTGACATCATAATGTTCTACAAAATCACTTTTCTGGCCTATACTCCACACCATAACTCAGGAACAGATGGGGAGACATTTGGTCAGAATTGGTGGCACTAATCTTGGGTGTCCATCTTGAAACTGGGTTGATTGTCTAGATCTTCTGTGCTGCCGGGTTGAAGACGTGTGTGAAGCATCCACATTTTAGAATGTGTAGCTTCTCTGCAGCAACATCCATATTATTAAGCACTGCCTACTATCATGGCTACTTATGAGTCTGTAAACTGTCACTGCAACTTGACTGGTTGGCAGAGGCATACAGCCGTGAGATGGTAATTCTAGTTTCATTTTCAAACTTGTGGTCTTCATGACTCAAGTGACATCACTTAAGGATGATTCAATTTTGTGCAGCTCCCTCTGGAGCAGCAAGACTTCATACAACTTTTTACATATATGCAATAGTGCTCCCCAGTATCTGTAAACGGACTTTGATGTGTAAAATTGGTGTAGTTCCCCTTTAATGGTACAAGTCTTGTATTTAATTGAGGAACTGTGTCCTCTCCTGCTGTATCCTCATGTAGTTATTAAGTTGAACCAAATAAGTTCCTAACATTTAAGCTCTACAATTGCAGCTCTAGTTTACAATAAAAACGTGATCAGTTTGCTATGAAGGAGCAGTGTTAGACTCTGGCTCTGGTTGACTGGCCACAGTCAAACACACGATCAGTGAAGTTTTAACCAACTAACTGAACAGGATTTTAACCCGACACCTTTGTAAGTTAGAGCTGTTTCTACAATATAATTTTACCCATCAGCACTTTGTTCAGACAGACAGAGATACAGAGGTCAATAGACCGCCTTTCAGACAGATGTAGATTTTTTTGGAAAACAGACAGACAGACACTTGGAGTCAATCATTTAAGTGGCTGAAGGAGCAACAGACAGACAGCAGAGCGGCTTGTTTGACGGCTCGTTAGCTGAGTAGTCAGGCTGACAGACAACAGTAGCTGTTGTTGTGCGATCACTACGGCATTCACATTCCCTCGTCACTCTTCAATTTAAATAGCTTCAGGGTTTGTTTGTTTTGTACACACAGCTGGGCAGCCTTGTTTCTGCATTCAGCATTGTTTCTTTCTATGTTGAATTGTTGCACAGAGAGCAGACAAAACAAACTGACCCACACAGAAGACGCACTGGGATGTGATTGCATTGGCTAACCATATATTTTCCTTTGTGTTTGTGTGTGTGTTTTCAGGTCCAAACTTTGTCTCAAGAGGATGTTGATGCCTACCTGAGCCAGGCTGTGTGTCTGAGACTAAAATCCCCCAAGGAGCTCCAACAGATCAAGGTCAGTTTCAAACATAAACGCACACACACTGCATATATGCGCCACTGTTTATTATTTTCAACCAATAATACCCACGCTTTTAAAAAGGAGCACATCAGTCTACTGATTTCCACTCATTCATTTTGTCCGAATGCACCATAAAGTCGTGGAGTTTCCTGCTGCGAGAAGACAATGTCCTCTGCAGTTTACAGTAAACAAGGTTGTCTTGTGACAAACACAGCTCAGAAAATGTTTCCAATAATAGAAAGTGAGACGAAAAATGGGGAGAAAACACAAATAAGCTGCTGATTGAGTCTTCAGAAAATCAAACAAACAAGCACACAACCAAAACACCCCAAACAATTATGGTTAAACTCTAAAGTGGCTGTAAAGCAAATGGCAATTTTTGTATTATAGATTTTTAAAAAATCAAATGCTGAAATTAAAACACATATGTTTCCATATTCTTTATTTATTTATTTATTTTTTTGATGAATAAGATCCCAAATAACATATTGACAAGCACAACCTGAAAACTGATGGCTTATTATGATATGACTGTCACAACTGAAGCAGCTGTAGTTACATTTTATATCTGTAAACAGTTTTGCAGTTGTTATAGCTGATGATCAAGTTTATTGTGTAAACTACAAACAAAGTAGCACTACCTGCTGACGCTGGTAAAACATGTTACATAACTCTTAAACGTCCAGTGTGCAGGATTTATTGGCATCTAGCAGTGAGGCTGCAGAATTGAAACCGCTCCCGTTTGCCAAATCTGTAGGAGAACTATGGTGGCTAATGCAAATGGCCCTTTCAAGAGCCAGTGCTTGATTTGTCCACTCTGGGTTACTGTAGAATACGTCAGACTCCATGGCAGAGGGACCTCTTGTATATAGGTATAAACAGCTCAATTTGAGGTCATGGGAATCCTAAATGCTATATCATAGCAGATGAGAGAAATTTTCCTTGAGGTCTTTCCTCAGAAAGGGATCTCTTGGTTAAGGTTAGGAAAAAAGTTGTGGTTTGGGTTAAAATGAATGGATTTCTGTCAGAAAGGGCCTTCTGGGAGTCTACAAGGAAAACTAGTAGGCAGCTGGACTTGCTTGAGTTTCTTGAAGACGTTTCACCTCTCATTCAAGAGGCTTCCTCAGTTCTGAACTGGATGAGAGGTGAAAACATCTTCAAGAAACTCAAGCAAGTCCAGTTCCCTGTGATGAAGCACTTTGGATTGTGAACTGTAGTAGATGGGGAAAACAACTTGTAAAATGCCACGTGCCAGTTTCGGTGCTTGCAGCACTACTGTGTGAAAATGGCTGAGGCCAAGTTTAAGTGCATGTTTACATGTTACATTGTTGTAAGGGTAGTGTAGGTCCTCAGGGGGAATAGCTCAGTGCATGGTGGCCAAAACCAAGTGAAGTGCTCGTGTCTTGTTTCCCAACTGCGGGTTGAAGTCAACGGGGGAACCAGTGTCACCGATGGCGGTCTGGAAGCTGAAGCAGCAATGGTTATCAGCTTTTTGTTACCTAGCTGTTTTAGAGTGGTAGAACCAGTCAGTATACACTTTAGTTTGCGTGATCTGTCACAATACTGTTGTTGACAGGAGATTAGTGAAGTTCATATTTACTTTTCAATGACCGTAATAATGATAATAACGATAAGGAAGAAGATATACTTTAAAGAAATTAATTTTAAAATTAACTGCATACTAAATAGTCATTGCAATGTTGTTCTTAGAAAATTGAATTTCCTCATGAGGGATGTGCGCGATGAGTCGACTAGTCGACTAAACATTGCTACCATTGCTAGTCAGCACCAGAAATACTAGTTGGTTAAACTTTTCATTAAAATTACTACTTAATTGATGTGGCCTACACATCTAAATTTCACTGAAAAGGTTAGATCTTTTTAGCTGAATGTTGCTTTACGAAAAAAAACAAGCATTTGTGAACTTCTAATATGAAGAACACAGTTAAGCAAAAACAAAAAACCCACATCTTGTAAAGCCAGCATAGTTTGGTGGGATTTTTATTTTTTACTTACTGACTTGTTTTCATGTTTCGTGGGATAATTTGCAAAGTCCATAATGCACAGTGCAAAGTGCCATGCATTAACGTAGCGTTTAAAATTCTATTAGGTTTTTGAAAAATGTTATTATTGATCTCAGATGGCTTATGGTGATGTTAAGCTAAGTTTAACCTTCCTTTTAAAAGTCAGGGACATTAGTTGTTAGGACGATCGCTGTTCCTCATATCGTTCAGCCCTACACTGAGACCAGCGGGACAGCATCCTTACTTCTGTCTCGTCCCAGAGTCGTCAGTGAGCCCCGTGGATCCGACTAGTGAGCTCTCACAGATGCGAGCATCATCGAGTCAGCTGTGCTTTTCCATCTTCTGGGAAAATGGCTGCAGTGTTTGCTGCCTTGTTGTAGCCCCATTTATTTTTACGGCTTAATTACCATACTTAGGTCTAGTAATTTGTATTTTTGCTGCTCGTCTGTTTTCTACACAATAATTAGGGCTGGGCGTTGATTTGAATATGCTGTCTGGGAGAAGTTCAGAGCTGCAGCAGGAGGTTAACTGAGTGACTAGTGTATGGATTAACTACACACACAGACTAAGCACATGCCAAAGGTGGGATAACACACAGTCAGTTTTTAATATTTGATTGTGTATGCAGTTGTGTGCACAGAGAAACCTGCAGTGCAAAGTCAAAACCTGCCTCTGTGTTTTTCCACAACACCCCCCAAAGAAGCAAAGATTTTTATAAAGTTAGATAAGTGTGTGTGCATGAGCGTGAGTGTTCAAATGAGTGAAAATGAGTCACACTATTTGTGTGTGTGTGTTTAGGGGAAAGGGGTTGTGGGTAGGTTTTGGGATGCGTCGGTTTCATTGCAACATTCCTCCCCATGGGACCGTGATTGTGGCGTGTGTGTGTGTGTGTGTATGTGTGTGTGTGACAGAGAGAGTGTGCTGGCGACAGTCGCCTGTCTGTCCTGGCTGACGCTCACCACATGGAGCTATTTACACCAAGCACACTCCGCCCCGCTGGACACACACACCACACGTTTCTGTCTTTGTTTCTCTCACTCGGTGTGTTCTCATGTTCTCCTGCTTTATACTCTCGACCACTTTCCCTCTTTTGTCTCTCTTCACGTTGCTCTTTACCTCTTGTCTCTCCGTCCTTTTGTGCCTGTGTGTTTGAGCGCTCCTTCAGGCTCTTGTGTCTCCGTCCAGTGGTTCATTGTTTTCAGAAGGTGAAGCTGTGTTTGACTGGAAGCAGGTGGCAGGCAGGGCTGTGTGTGTAAGTGTGTGTGTGTGTGTACACGTAATCACTGTTATCAGTGCTATCTGCCAGAGGACAGGTGACAGCAGAAAGCACACACACAGACATCTGCCTGCTGTTATCGACGGCTGTTGGCACCGTTAACTTGCTCTCCACTTCCTCGTCATCTTCATCCTCCTCCAGTTTCTTTTTTCTGCTCGTACACTGTTGCAGCCTTTTATGGTCTTTGTCAGCAAACAACATAACTGTCCTCCTGTTTTTCCTTTAATGGGTCAACTCAAACTATCGTAACGGAATCCATTATTTAAAAAAAAAAATCGCATTTATTTTGCAGAAGCACAAAACATCTGTAGAAAATCTTTTGTGTTTTTCTCTTTGTTTCAATATTAAATTGAGATGAGATGTTGTCTTTAAAGTGTCACTTTATTAAACAGTGGGTTTCATTGGATATTGAATAACTTGCTGACTCACTTGTGTATATCTTAAATTGTGGATTGGACTGCTTTCTTCCAACAATACAGAAACTCATGGAGCTTTACATTCATAAAAATACATAACCAAAATGTTTTTTCATCCTCACCTTTCCCTTCCTCATGTCTTATCAATTTGTAGTGTACTGAGGGTGCATGCCGGTTCTTTAAAAGTCTTCAAATGTCTTCAATTTTGTAAATATTAGGTCTTAAAAGTCATTAAATAGTCTTAAAAGTTGATTTTGTGAGGTCTTAATTGACACAAACATTTAATCTAATTTTATTTATTGATCTTTTAATTCATTTTTGTCAAAATGAGTTGAGCCCTTCTGTGTGAAAGTTCACATTTCTGGTGTTACAAATCTTAAAACCTAACTTTGAATATAATATCGTCTCTTTACTTTATAATTGAACTCACCTGTTGGCAAAATGTAGATCAACCTAACTCACTCTAATAACCATATTCCTATTAAATAAACCTACCTTGGCACAGGACCACCTATATGGACTGCTGCTTATCTTTATACTCACCTGCAGTGCTTGAATAAGAAGATTATTTATCCGAAAATAAATCACCTTTTAAAGGTCTTAAAAAGCATTTCATGTGCGTATCTGGAGCCTGTAGACACCCTGAGCATATCATTCCATTAGAAAAACTCTACAGTCTCATTTAAATGTCACATATACTGCATTATTTCACTTTAAAATCAGTGTGAAATTTGTTGCAGTGAACAAATCCTAGCAAAGAAGTTTCACTGTCAAATAAAAAAAACCACAGCAGCCAATCACTTTCACCTAGCGGGCTGGATAGCTGGTGACAGTCGAGTGGGTGGTCTGAGTCGTATGTAATTGTGTGATTTATGCATCAGGATTGAGCAGATAAGGTTGTGCAAATTAGGGTTGGGAAACAACAATTATTTTAGCAGCTGAGAGTAAACTCTTAAGGAATTTGTTCCGGGTGGTGACACCGAGCATATTGAAGAAACAGATGGCTCTGTGCAGCAGGACTGTTTCAATGATGCTATGCTTCAGGAAGATGTTTGTGGTGTGTTGATTGAAACTAAAGGTGTTATGGATGCCTCAAACTCGCGACTTCTCTTTTAATTAAGTTAAGTTCAACAAGCTTTATTAATGTAAATGTCATGACAAATATGTCAGAGTGTGTAAGGTGAATTTATTATTGAGGGAGTGTGACTGCTTGTAAATGGATGTATGAAAACTAGTTGAGATTTCTTTGTCTAATGATAATTCATATTTTGCATCAATGATGTCAGTAAATTACAAGATTTTTTTACGGGAAAATTGGTCATCCTTGATGTGGCTGTCCAATCAGTGCTTTAGTAAATGTAGTCAATGAAAGCAAGAAATTTCTCATGCTGTTTTGACCGAGAAAGCTGAGTTGGCTGCTGCAAAATCTGTTCTTCTTCACGCATCCAGCGCCATCATTTGACATGACAGTGATGTAGCTGGATGCCAGGAAGAACCACAGTTTCAGCCTTGTCTTTTAGCATAACCATGGGCCGTTCTCTCGATCAGCGGTTCCCAACTGGTCAAGCCAGGGGGTCCAGATTTCTCCGTAGTCATTATTTTGCAGTCCCACAGTTTAATACATTCAGCGTCATACATAGTGTTTGGCCATGTGGTTGAGCTACTTTGCTGTCTCTGTAAAGTAGCTGTCGGTTAGTCACTCATTCTACAGCAGAAAACAGCACTTCAAAATAAAAGCTCTACGCTGGAAATTTACTGAACTTAACAATTAAATTAAGTGTGGTCACTTACAGTCCATTCAGAATGGGTCCACAACCCACTTTTGGACCAAGACCCTCCACTTGAGAACCACTGCTCTAGATGTTGCTCAAAAACAGAACTTTCTTGTTCTCTTTGCTTGTATTGTAAACTCTCTACATTTCCAAAAGCGAGACACACATCTCAAAATATGAGCGCATGAATACATTTATCATCAACACTGATTGGACATCCACATTAAACGTGGTGAATTTTCCCTTTAATTCACCTCTGTTGATGTCAGGTTTGACCTGCTGGCAGCTCAAAAGACAGTCACCATCACTGCAGTCATGGTTGTCTCATTTTCAAAGTACAGATACTCCAAAGTATCAAGCGTCATGTTAACGTACTACAAACCAAATGTAAAACCAATCTTTTTCTCTCCTCCATTCTCAGCTGCCTTTCCTATCCAGTCGTGCGGTGCAGCTGGGATCTCTCTACATCCGAGGACTGAGCCACCTGCTGGGTGCTAACTGTGCCAGTGGCTGCCCGCTGCCCAACGCTTCCCTCATGCCTTGGCACAGTTTCGATGGACGGCTGTTCCACTCAAAGTACCTGCTGGCACATAGCGGTACAGAGAAGTCTGTGTTGCTGGACAGCGATGTGAGTGGAGACAGAAAAACAAAAAGGGGAATGTGTGTGTGTGTGTTCTGTTGCAGCTGCTTGTATGATATGCTGTATTATTTTTTTACCGTTTATGAACAGTATGATTTTGAGACGTGTAATCCAAAGTGTGTTTTTGTCTATCTCTCTCTTCAGTCGTCCTGTTTGTCTCTTTTTCTCCACCTGAAAGAGAAACTTACAGAAACCTGCAGGAAGCAAGGCAGAGTTCTGCAGTCCAGACCCCGTGTAACAGAACATAAAACCACACCAGGACCCAGATACAGAGGAAGACACATAGGTGAGACATGAGACATACTGACATGTCTTTATAGATGCCCAATAGCTTCCTATAACTTCAGCCACCTGCCTTTTACAGACTGTTTTTAGTACAAGTGAACACTTTCTTCTTACTTATGACCGATGTTGTTTGTGGATGGTTGTCATCATGTAGGGGAAGAGACATCAACACTGTGGGTGTGAAGTTTTGTCTGTAAAGATGTTGCTGTATGCTACCCATACCCACATATCAAAAACATAACAAGGGTCACAATTAAAAAATTATGATACTAGTACCAATGCCACGACCCTCAAAGTGATACAGATACCAATAGAGAATTTAAAACCTTTTTCCCCACTTTATTTGATATCCATCATGTGAGTGGAAGCAATTAGCTGTGTGAAATGCCACCAAACGACACAGGCATGTAGTATAGCCATTGCATTGGACATTTTGGTGGCTCCTGGGCGCACTGAACATCCAGCTCCATCAATCACCAGACCACAGACTGTATGGGTTGTCTTGTTTCTAGATCTAAGTACAAAAGGATCAAATGCAGATATTGTTTAAGCGGAGAAGCTTCAATACTACTTGGCACTGGGTTACTTCAGCCACTACCTTACAGTTATTGAGTACCCATATCCAGTCCTATCAGTGTCTGTTTTTACCTCCAGGTACAAATAGACACTGAATTGTCACACTGCAACTATTCGACTATTTACACCCATCCCCATGACGCATATGGATCCAACAGTGTGCTGTGACTGGTTAGCACTGTTCACATTGACACGTCAAGGTTACAGATTTACATGAAAAAACTCACAAATGTACAGCCAGAGAGTCAGGTGATGTATTATAAAGGTCAGCACTATGCAGGAGGGTAGTAAGACACAGTGAGTGAGCACAGGTCTTTCACACAGGAGACAGGCGTTTGAGTCTCAAGCGAGTCAAGGTTTGGTCTATTATTTTCAGTTTTAGGATGAAGCTGCTGAATGAACATTGTGTACATAAACTTCAGAAGAATAGCTAAATGGACCTGTCTGTGTTTACATGATATTTAGACGTTGCCAGGACACCAAGACCACAATGGCTATTTACACCTGGGGAGTATTAAGTATTGCGTATGAAGTATTGCAAATGTTTTTTGAAATTTGCCAAATTTTCCACTGTTTCGAATCAACTTTGATGATTTTAAACATAAAATCATAATTATTTTAAGCACTTAAATGAGCATGTGCAGTTGTTTTAAAGAATATTTTTTATATTTGTTGAAATGCTTTGTGTTTTAAAAGTGATTTAATGCCTTTCATGTTTTCCCCTTCCTTTCTCTTACTCAACACTCGCTCTGTCTGTGATTGTTGGTTTTGTGTTGTTTCGTGTAACATAATTATGCTGCTATTTTGGCCAGGACTCTTTGGGGAAAAAAAGAGTTTTTGATCTTGTGACCATCCTGGTTAAATAGAGGTCAGAGAGAGAAAAACGTTTTGACCTGAATTAAGAAATATTATGGTGTCTCTAGGGCGCCCTGGTGGCCCAGTGGTTAAGATGCATACCATATAACCACAGTGTCCTTGATGCATATCTGGCTGGGGACCTTTGTCCCATGTCACATCCCTCTTTGTCTTCCTGGGTGTCCTTTCTGTACTGTAAAAGTTTCAATTAAAAGGCAATGGCCCCTAAAAACATAAAAGTGATTTTATAATGTCTGCATATTTTCAAGGCTCTAATAGGAGTTGGTCTTTATTTCCAATCACTGTCCAAAGCACAGAGAAGTAAAAACACTGAGGCTCATATGAGAAACTGATGAAAATACTCCTGGAGCTGAACAGAGAAGCAGCATTTTAATCTTGACAGTTCATCTGTGGTTGTAGTTCTCTGGTGCCCCTCACAGAACCACATTACCCAGAGGGCCGCGCTGTAACGAGCTCCATGTGTGCTGCGGCCTTAATGCATACTGCCCGTGTGTGTGCGCACACACACGCACACGTGCACGCTTGGATCCGAGACTTGCTTTGTCAGTGCACTAGTAATAGTAGGTTTCTGTTTATAGGCTGAGAGAGCTCTATTTTAAGACACACAACAAGACTAACTGATTACAGACCTCTCTCCTCTGTCTCTCCCCTCTTTGTGTTCCCCTTCCTCTCAGTCGTTCCCCTCCGTCTAACTCCTCAGCCTTTTATTTTTCTTCGTTTCTTTGCTTTATTTCTCGCTGTTGCTCTCTTTCTGGTGCTGTGTGCAGAGCCAGACGCCTTTCTGTCTTATTATACTCAGATTTTCAAACACGTCACACACCTACTATCTTGTTTTGTGTCAGTGTGGCCTGTCTGTATGTGATGCTCTTCACTGTACAGACTGGAGCTCTGTCCATACAAGACTCGTCTGTAGTTTACAGACTCACTGGGCAATCTCAGAAGACGACTCAGCAGCAGTTTATGAAACGTGAACCCGTATTTTCTGTTCAACCCTGTGACTCCTTGTAAACCTTTTGTGACTGTTCCTCTGCGTGCCCTGTTGGCGCAGAGTCTCTGAATTGCGCCGAACTGTCTGCGTTTTGCCCAAGTCGACCCTTGTGGGTCTCATGAGGATGTTCGGGGTTTTATAGATGGAAGGCTGTGCACTCTTTATACCTCAGTGTTTCATTTCTGCCAGACGCAGACACCAATCATTACTACAGAACTGTGGGGATATGGAGTGTGTGCCTGTGTGTGTGTGTGTGTGTGTGTGTGTGTGTGTGAGGGGGAGAGAGACAGAGAGTTTGTGTGTGCGTGAGAGTAGTGGTGGCGCTATGTGGTATCGTTGAGGGCCCGGTTTGGTTTTTGTTTGGAATCAGGCCTGATGTTTAGTCTCCTCAGCAAATATCTCCTCTGCCCGCCTGCCCTTGCAATTACACTCCAGCAGTGAATCCAGTATAGCTGCTCTCCCACATCTTTTCAGGTTATTTCTGTCCAAAAAGACAAAAAGTAAATGAAGACAACCTCATTTTCAGATTCGTAGAGTGCGTTTTACTTTGGCTGAGAGAAGTGATGTACCTCTCTCCTCCAGTCTGTCCTCCAGTAGTGTTCATTTTCCTTCACACACATTTAAATCCCGACACAGGAAGAACATATTTTCTCTAATCTCCCTCTTTAATCTTATTTGTCTCCCTCTTTTGGTTTTATTCTGAATCTCTAAGAAACTGAGACTTTTCCGAAGACATGTCGACCACAGAAACAGATCTGAAAGAAGTGTTGGTGCTTGCGGCCTGACTGACACATCCACTTAAGCATGGCGTGCTTTCATGTGCCTTTTTTCTGCACTTTCACACTCAGCGAGTGGATTGATGACAGGATGGTGGCCTGATTTAGTCGAGCAGGCTGCAGCTCCCTTTTGGCAAGATCTAAAGTTGGACTTGATGTTTTATTTCAAGCACTTTGTAATTGGCTTAAAATCTGCCACATCTGTCAAAGTTCTTTAAGTGAAAAGTTTGTCACAGGCTTTTCTGAGAGTGAGGATAGATTTTAATGGTAGCTAAACTGGAGTTGGGAAATATTGAGCTTTTTCTGACGGTTAATAGATTTTGTAACCAATAGTAGAGCAACCGACCATAAATACAAAACACATGTTTCATCTTAGTTTGTTTTTCTGTGAGATGACAGTTGACAAGGAGATCTGTGAGCATTCAGCTCCACGAAACCTTTCTGTCTCTGAATAATTCGGCTTTCGACACTGGCAGCGTTTGTCAGACTTGATGAGTGTGTATGTCCTCTGTGATATGCCGTTTGGTTTTTTTTGGCTGTTCTGTGGGAAGCCTTGAAATAATTGCGGACAGACTTTAAAGACAAGCTGTGTGCGTGTATGTGTGTGTGTGTGCGCGTTTGTTTGGGAGAGAGAGGAGCAATTGTTGATCCTTTTTGCACAGAGCGCGGCATTTAACCAACATCTACTAAGATTGCTGAATTGATTGCTGGCGTTGTCTCTTGGTTACATTAGATTATTCCTAGACTCCTAACACAAGTAAGGCTAGTAGAGGCTCATATTTCAGTAGAAAAACAACTTCACTACCACAGCTTCTCTGTTTTAGTTCACTTTTACTGCTCTCATCAGCATTGGTTTTGGCTTCAGCAGGCAGCTGTTTTCATCAGTCTTTGATAACCCTGCTGTACTCTACCTGCTCAGCACCAAACAGCAGACATACACAGGCTACATCCACACACACTTGAGAACCCCTAAAATGGAGACAGGGATGTGTTCTTGTCGGGACGGGCAGACATGCAGACTTTTTAAAACTACGACGCAGACACCCATGTTCACTTCCAGATTGGGTCTTATCAGTCATGACGTGTCAAGTCAAACATCATAGCTAGGTCTACATACTTTTTGTGATTTTATCCTTCTTGTGTGAGTACTGCCTTCTCATTGTCGTGGCCAGAAACGTTAGAAAGGTAACCATATTTGCTTTGCAGCGACAACCAATAAGTTTATCACTGCCTTGACCACACTAAGCCCTGTTTCCTCCGAGCAGTACGGTACGGATCAGTTCAGTTCAGTACGCTTTTTGCCCATTTCCATTGTGAAAAGTTGTGGATGGCACCAATGGAACTGTTCTGTACCGTCCCCATTTTTGGTCCCCCCTCTGTTGGGGTACCTAGCACACAGTTCCAGTACTAAAAGGTGGAGCTGTGAACACTGCAGTCCGTTGATTGGTCAGTAGTGGACGGTCACTCTTGCTCAGGGCTGAGTTGTGGCTGGTTTTGAAGCTTGTTCATACCATGAAGAGTTTTATGACTGCAAATATAAAATGAAAGGATGAATCGCTACCTCTCACAGCAGCTGTAGTCTGAGAAAAAAAGTAACTTTATTCACTGGGCCGACAGCTGGCGACTTTTAAGGTGAAACATGAACTTGTAATGTTACTCAATGCATGAGTTGACAACGTGAATCAATCAACGCACCTTAAATTTCACTGTGACAACTTGGACCATTTCTTTAGTTTTTATATGACATACACTTTTAGTAATGAGTGGATCTTCCAGTGTTTATATATATTAATTACGACTGGGTTATGTGAACTGCATATATTCTAATCCTCAAAAAAAAAAACATCACGGAGTGCCGTTCATGTGACACTAAACACCTGAACTTGCCTGAGAAGGACTAAATGCACAAACCAGCTATCTTTAAATATCCCATGGAGAGAGACTCTCACTGCAGCCTGTTTAATTTTGTTCTGAAAATGTCAGCGTGTAACCCCGTTCTGTGGACGATAAACGAGGTGCAGACTTCCATATGTGTCACTGCTAATGAGGAAATACAGTGAGTGCTGGACGGAGCAGGGAGTGACAACAACCCTGCCCACATTTAAGGGTACTGTTTGCGGTGGTAACCCTAGGGTCTAGGTACCACGTCTGAAGGGTACTTTTGGTTCCAAAGGTACGATACCGAAAGTGTTTGGTGGAAACAGGGCTTAAGTTTTCCTGTCGTTTAAATATGATATTTCTCACTTTCAGGCCGGCCTCCAGGTGGAGAGAACTGGAGAGAAAGAGGAGAGACGACAGGAGACCATCGACATGGAGGAGGAGGATGGAGGGAGAGAGGGGAGGCAAGAGGAGACCCGCGTGAATATGAAAACAGTGAGAGACTGTGGGACAGAGGAGGAGGGATGAGAGGAGGCCATTTTCACCCTCATTCTCATTCTTATTCTAACTGGCATGATGGAGGACCCCAGAACTGGAGCTGTCCTCCAAGACAGTCCAGAGGTCGATCGTACCGTAACACAGGAAGATACCAGCTGGCTCCGAGGTAACACCAGTGTGGAGCTAAATGTCCTCCTTCTTTAATGTTTCATCTGTTCTTATCTGCACTATAATGTCACATTTCATCCTCTCCTCTCCTCTCCTCTCAGATGGTCACAGCCTCCTGCACCAGGAACATAACTCGACCCTGAACAGAGAGGAGAGAAGAGGAGGATTAGAGGGGAGGATTGAGGAGTTAAGAGGATGGGAAACAGATGATGAAAGGAGCAGAGGAATCAAATTTCTCTGAACAAACTGATTAGTGAATTACCCGTCAGGAGTGTTTGTCTAAAGGATGCAGTAGGTAGAGAAATGGGGATTAAGAGGAGGCAGAATGAAGATCTTAGGAATACGTTATTCAATTTGCCATTTTAACCTGAATTTGTCTTTTTGTGCTTCTCAAAATAATCCCATAGACATACTTTCAAAGTCTATCAATTCAAAGCCTCTCCTTTATCTCAGGGTATCTTACCTTTCTCACTGTGGCAGAAAATGAACAGTATGCATGAGCACTCACCAAACAAACACAGAAATGAGCCACTTTGAAAATGCGCTGAGGAGTGGATTAGAGGTTAATCCTCAAGCCTGTTTTCACCTCTTATCTTTGACAATAAAAGGGCAGAGATCTTAAAAGCTGTGTGTGTCCAGTAGAATAATCCTTTTAAAGGAATGGTTTTAACTGGAGAAACAGTAATGCCGGTATCAGATATCGGCTGAAATAGGGCATCAGTACAGCAGATTTATACCCGCCTGTTAACTGATACCGAGAGCCGTTTGTGACATGTCAAAAACAAAGTGAGACAACTTGAGTTTCAGCTTTTGTCATTCACAGAAGAATGTGGTTGTCTGTAATGGATACTTATGGAGAAAGAGGTTTATATGTTTAACTGTTTTGTACTGACGTAAATGTTTTCTCTTGAGGCCGGTGCGTCCTTTCTTATTTGATGAGGTCGACCGTTAGTGTTTTATTAAAGGCCGTATGATAACGACAGTTTGGAGCAGGGAAAGCTGAACAATTTTTTTCAGTTATTCATACAGTAGTCACCTATAACCAGTGGTGTAGTGGAGGATATATTGAGGTATGCTGGGTACACCCACATCTTTTTCTGGCCATTTATAATATACCCACCTATAAGCTTAAAAGCTACTGGACAGTATACCCACTTTCTCCTTGGTAACCTACCCATCTACCTAGTCGTCCACCCACCTCATCAACTACCACGACACCACTGACTATAACTACAAAATGAAATTACTGACTGAGTTTAATTTACTGTGCCGCTCAAAGGCTACTGCCAGCAGCTACTGGCAACTTTTAAAGTGGAATGTTTTTTTGCATGTCACTCAATGAACAATTGACATCAATCAGTCAATCAAGATAAAAACCATTCCATTTGTTTTTATTGACTCTCTTGCATACGCTTTCAATTTCAACCAGTTAATGTGAACAGTAAATTGTTGCAAGCACACTCCAGGCACATTGCACTGCAACTCATTAGCAGACGACCACACAAGTTATTACGACTTTTACTGAAAGACCTGTAAGTCTTCCACCTCTGGCTTAGCTTAAAATCATGTATGAACAGCCCCTAATTAAACTTGATTTCTCACCTGAAGAGCCGATCTCCAGAGCTATGACTTGCTAGGCAATACCTTTTGGCCACTGTCTTTATAACGATGGGATCGTGGGTGGTTTAGTTTGAGATATTTAACAACCTCAATAATTAGTCTGTTCTTATCAATTCTCAGTCACACATGAGAAACAGTGACAGCAACAGAGTTCTCTTTCTGCATCCATAGTGAGGAGAGGAGTCGAGCTGCCATGGGAGCTGGTATGCTCAAGCAGGGAGTCAGTGGGGGGGGATGCATTTAATTCCAGGGTTGGCAAGGCAAGAAATAGGATAGTGGCGTAAAGTGCTGCGCGTCCAGGAGCACTGATGTGGGATTGCACATTAAAAATGATACGGGCGTATTTTTAACGTGCGGCATTCGCTGCCGGTGTGTTTTGGCCTTAAATATTCTGATGCACTCTGCAGCACTACCCTGCACTATCTAACAGCATGAAAAAAAGATGAGAAGACACCAACTGTGCACAGAAACTTTGGTCACTCAGCTGCTGTGACATTTTGCTATGGTATATAGCAATATACCCTTCAAATGCCATGGCTAAAGCCAGCTAGACAGCAAGGGTCATTCATGTGAGATCAAAAAGTACACTAGACGGTTGCCAATTAATGTGCACATGCCATCAACTGGACAGGGGGGTGATTGACTTAAAGTTACAGTAGAACACTGTCAGTGTTTTAATCTGTGAAAATGACGGATGGATGTATAATGAAACTTTGATCTTAAAATTGTGATCAAGACCGAAGTCAAATAAATGTGTCAGTATTTGTTGACAACATTTGACATGACAACACATGAAAACTCACTCCGTTTGAGTCAGTGCTTATTTTCATTACTTGTGGTTACAGTTGATGTTATCTTGAAACAATAGCATGGAGGATATTGAGTGCATGGGGATCAAAATGTTGTGTGTGTGTGTGTGTGTGTGTGTGTGTGTGTGTGTGTGTGTGTGTGTGTGTGTGTGTGTGTGTGTTGGGTTGATGAGGAATGTATAGCCTTTACAGTCAGGTCGTCTTCCTGTAGCACTGTGAACGTCGTAAAAACCCACTGGAGAGGAAAAGGATGCAGAGAAAGTTCCACAGCCTGAGTGCTCTCATTCCTTTATTCCTTTGTGTGTGTGTGTGTGTGTGTGTGTGTGTGTGTGTGTGTGTGTGTGTGTGTTTGCCTATAAGCAGAGCAGTAAAGAAATGTGAGTGAATTTCTAAACAAATGAGGGGAAGTCAGAGTGTTGATGCAATGATGGTGAGACAGTGTTTGGTGTGACAGAGCTGAGAGTTACATCATTTTTTGTTCACTTCCCACAGGCTTTGAAGCCCCCAGATTTAAAAACCCCTCAGCACATGGACAGTGCTTAAGACAGTAATCCTTACTTCATGTGTTGGTGTGTTGTGGTTTTTGGGGGGAATCATTCCCATTCTTTATGGATTTTGTAGCTGTATGATTACCAACATGTTAAAGATATACTATACAGGATTTTCCTGAAAACAATGTACAGACTCATACAGAAGTAATCCCTCTCAATCATCACTTACGACCCACTAGAAGTGTGTGGTGGTGTATTTTTCAGCAGAGACTCTGCCCTGTATTTTTTTATTTTCTTCTGTGTTAAGGACATTTATGGGTGTGTATCCCCACAGCACTCAGGTGACATCGGGGCTTTATTTAAAGATAGTGACCAGGTGCCAGAGCATAAGCAGCAGACATCCAAGAGACAACAGTGCTAGAAAAAATGCAAATACAGCAAAACACCAAAATGAGAATGAATCTGGGGTTGGCTTTCTTTCACTGGCGTGTGTGTTTACAAATAGTGACCGACCATCTGCATAGTATTCCTTTTAATTTCAAATTTAGAGCAATGAAAAGCATCAATTTGCATAGAAAGCTTGTGCAGATTGCCCTGATACACACTGTTGCATAAGTCCTTGGTTCCCTGAATCTCTACAACAGAGGTGAAGAGTGCAAAGTTAGCATGACCCATAAGCCTCGCTTCTACCAGTTTCAGTTTAATACCCTAAGAACCAGTACGTAACCCATATAGACATGCACCTAAAGCCTTGATCTGTTTAGTGTTACCACCATAGACAGTGCCCTATGTAGCTGCATCACTAGGCCCGTTTCCACTGAAGAAGTTCCTGATACTATTTGGGGGGCAGGAACTACTACAGCAACGTCCTCTCGCTTGGCCCTCTCAACCGCCGTGTCTTCACTGAGAGAGCGGAGTAGGAGGAAGGTTCCTGTAAAGTTATGGGCTCTTGATGTGACGTAATCGTTGCGCGACCATTTACCGGGGAGACGTAGGGACGCCGTTAGCTGATAGCCCTTAGCGGTGTCTGTAATAACTCACTAAATGGCCCGTGAAAAAAAAAAAAATTCCAGCAGATGTCTTAGTTACAACATGATTGAGCTAACTGGAGTAGTTTCATGTCGTATCTGACAACGGGAGGCTTTTAACAGATGAGGTCCTGATGTTAGCCTGCTGTTAGCTGTCCCTGGCAGCTGCAGCCACTGATGCTTTCTAGACATCGTGATTTCCCAAAACTGAATAAATACCACACATAGCAACACAAAACTGCTTTGGTAGCTCAGTCATGTTGTAACTAAGATATCCGCTGGAAAAAATATTTTTTTCACGGGCCATTTAGTGAGTTTTTTTTACATGACGGAGGAAGCTATATGAATCCCCGTCAGCTGAGTTTTAAATATTCCGGCTATTTTGTTGTTTTCTGTTGACATCACATCCCTCCTTGAGTATATCCAATCAGCACCAAGTAATCCCCAAGCCCCAGCCGGGAGTCTTTCGGGGCCGTTCTGAGTACCTACCCCGAGGCAGGGACTTGTTTAGCCCCTGTAAAAGTTCCGGAACTCTGTCCTTCGGGGGTTGTTCCTGCGGTGGAGACACGCACAAACGGCCCCGGCCCCGTAAAATTACCTCGAAGTTCCTGCAGTGGAAACGGGCCTACTGCTCCTTCCAACTCTCGTTGTATGTCCTCTTTACAGGTGATGCAGAGGTGTTGACTATCCACTGAATGGGGTTGCATGCTGACATGCAAAAAAGAACAGGTTGGAGTTTTTACAGTCTTCATGGGATATTTAAGAATAGTGGATATGCGCACTGAGTCCTTGTAGAGCAAGTGTAAAAGATCTCTCTTCACCAGTCAATGAACTGCAGTGTTTCTAACTCCACCTTTTAGTGTGCTAGGTACCTTGACAGAGGGATGACAAAAAAAGGGAGGGAATGGAGCGATTCTATTGGTACCCTCCACAACTTTTGACAATGAAAATGCCAAAATAGCTGTTCTAATGCGTAACGAAACTGAACTGAACCTGACTACTTGGTGGAAAAGAGGCTCTAGACTCACGGTGGCCCCATCTATGGGAATAAAGTTGAAATATAACAAGTCTTTCCTTTAATGTGACTGTGTTATATTCACACTGACCTGCCGAGGAAGACTTACAGAATGCTCTTAGTCTGGATATATGCAGATAACCAGACGACATGTTGTTTTCACATATAATCTGACGTGTAAAGCTGTCAGTGCATGTGTGAAAGGGGCCATTGGTTCCTTGCTGACGTAGGAAAGATTAAACATTTTATTGTCATGCTGAAGTTGTAACAGGGTTAGAGGGGCAGGAATTGAACAGCCCAGTGGTTATAAGAGTTTATAAGGGGATGTGATCAAAGTGTCTACCCCCTGTCTGCCCCCTAAATCCAGAGGCAGCACAAGAAACAACAGAGTGTGTGTTTTTAAGTTAGTAACTGTGGTGAGTGGAGTGGGTGTGTACACAAGGAGGGACGACAAGGGTGGGGTACCCAACACGCACACACACACGCACGCACACGAATTGGGGTCCCGTGGCCCCTTTTACATAATAACAGTAACAGGAGGAGGGATGTTTTCTGGGGTAAAGAGGAAGCGAGGGATGGAAGGTTAAAAAGAGAGGAAGGTGGAAAAAAACAAAGTGAAAGACAGAAACAAAGTGTAAAGGAGAGAGAAGTGAATACTGAGAAGAGGAAAGTGAAGAAGACGAGGAGTGGAGGAAACACACCAGAGGAGTGTGTGATCGAGAGGTAGAAGACTAAGAATAGAGAAGACTACAGAAAACAGGATGAGAGGGGAGAAAAGAGAGGAGCTGGATGTAGAGGGTAAGACAGAGGAGTTAAGAACACAAGCAGCTTGAGTCGGTAGTCTTGCCTCAACCACAGGAAACCCTGTTGGCTGCCCGACAGATCAGCTTCCTGCTAGTGTGGTGGAGGTCTGGGCGTGGTCCCTCCAGCAACAGGGAGACAAACAGTCAAACCCCCTTTGGAGGCCTCCTCCCAGGGACTGAATCAGACCTCTTTCCTCTCCAGTGGCAGTCACTCAACAGGCTGTCTACTTTATTTTGTCTTACACTCTCTCTTGACTTATCTAAACTCTCTGAGGCTTTTCTTCCTGCCAACGTCCTCAAACTAGGCACCCGCTTTAACCCAGTTGGACCAAGGGGATTTGATTTAAACCCTTGTGGCGTCCAGCGGTGGCCACAATGGGTGGCACCGAAATGGATCCCATTGTGACCACAAAACCACTTCAACAGACTTCACCCGGAGCAAAGAGCCACTTTGAGGGAGTTACAATGATTCCACACATGTACCTCTGGCAAGGTGTAAAATAGTTGTACTGTGAAGTGTTTGTCACAGGTGTTTTGGATGATTTGATATTTTCCTAGAAAGTATAATGGTGCATTCTGATTGAAGTCAAAGTCTCACTGACATCCCCCCATTTTCCTCTAGGACCACCAGGAGGTTTACATTTGTGGCTTTGATTAAAATGTCTCAACAACAATTGGATGCATAACCATGAACTTTGGTTCAGACATTCATGTTCCCCTCGGGATGAATTGTTATAACTTTGGTGTTTCTCTAGCTTTTCATCGAAAGGCCAACTTATGATTTCCATGCACTGTACTGTATTCCCCACATTTAGTCCTACCAAGGAAGGGGAACCAACTTTTTCATGTTGTTCAGCCAAATACAACAACAGAAGGAGCTCTTCTTCTTGCTGTAAGGAGGTCTTCATCACATTTTCTGGAACGTGTCTGGTTATACATACCCCCGACTGTAGTATGTGTAGATGTGCATGTGCATCTGCTCGAGTTTGATCAGCTCATAGAGCCGGTATCAGGTCAAACGTTTTATTATGCTTGCTTGGAACTAAATACTTGCAAAACTGACATTCCCATCAGACTTGGTTGTACTTTTTGAGCCTGTTTACACCTGGTATAACACACGTTTGTTTGATCTGAACACAGGTGGACAAGTGAGACACATCGCGGTTCACACCTGTGTCTATCATGCGTCTCCAGCTGACCACTTGTGTTTAGGTTTAAAACTGCCTACGTCACTTATACCAGAAATTCAAGGCACAGTTGTTAGGTCTTTGCTCTTGCTAGCTGCTAGGTAGTCATATAAGTGGTTGTGTCAGTACAACTGGAGATATTGCTCTCAGCAGAACTCAACACTTCTTTTTCCATAGGGTAACATGGCAGTCATGTAACACTTCTTCCAACTCGTTGGTTATAGGCAAGATTTAGAGTATGAACGCGCATAACAACCACCACTGATGACAGAGTCCTTGTCATTGAGCCCAGTCTCACTCCAAAGTTGTCACAATCTGGCACTTGGGCAGTGACTTGCAGCGTCAGAAACCAACAAAAAAAGGCGTCCTTTAACGTCGGCATGATACACAGCAGGTTGCCATTATAGTTTAACGGCGGCCGGCAGCATCAAGGGGAAACGCGGTGGGACAAGGACGAAAGTTAAAGTGGTGAAAGTCCGCCTGGGGTGGGCGGGAGAGGTGGTGGACGGGTCCAACAAACACCGACTTTCACCCAAGAGAGCGGTGTTCACATCCTGTAAGATTCTAAAGCCAAACTCTGTTACTTTTTCCTAAACCTAACCATGTGCTTTTGTTGCCTAAACCCAACCATGTTTGTTTGTTGTTGAAGGAAAAAAAAGTAAATTTGTGGTGGCCGTAGTTAGAATGTGTTCAGTCATCAGGACGCATTAGATTTACACTACAAAAAATATGTGCTCAGATGCATGCCAGACCACCTAGGCAAGTGGTTTGAGTGATCAGATCACAATGCAATTTGGCGGTCATTTACACTTGTATTTAGCACTGTCCACTTTTGATCGGATCACCCGAGATGCATATTAATACCAGGGGTAAACAGGCTCTTTGTTTTGTGCTAATTAGGTTGTCAGTAAGTGATGTGAGATGGATGACACTCCCTTGTTTGTTCAAATTCTGAGCAGCATCCAATTACAGCATTTTGGGAGAAACCGTGAGAGTAGACATCAATTTACCTCAACCACAACACCACTTGTTAACACACAGCACGCTGCCAACAAACCAGCTGTTACAGAGGGTAATTGTTATCATTATACAGTGAATAACATGTGTTCTAGTAAGTTAACAAGTACCTTCAAAATTGAAGTGTTGTTATGTAAAAACCTCCCACTTGGTGTTTTCTCCTTCTTAGATACGGGGTGAGCTTCAGGATCGCAGAGAAAACACGTAAACACGTTTAGAAACACAATATGTTGCAAACCATTCTTTTGTCTAAATGAAGAGCTGTATTTATGCTGCGATGCCTCTTTATTCATCCAAACTGTTACTGCATTCAGATAGACATGCAAAGAGGACGGCCTGTGACTGTGTGTGTGCGTGCGTGCGTGCGTGCGTGCGTGCGTGTGTGTGTATATACACACACAAAGAAAGAATCTTGGCGACAGAAATGGCTCTGTTATTTTGTTGTTGTTGTTTCTGTCGATTTTACAGAGGCACGCACCAAAGTGGCACAGGCATCCAAAAATATACAGAGCCATAGTGACCAAATATAACCCTTCTGTATTTACAGCACAGACTATAAATATAAACTGCTTTCTTTAGCTGAGGCCAGAACACAGAGGGAACAACTCCCAGACTGCTGTGTGTGTGTGTGTGTTTGTGCGTGAGTAACCAAAACTAACACACTCCAGACTCCTGCCTAGTGTAGCAGTGAAATTGGACAGAGAGAGAGGAGGCAACAGAGAAGGAGAGAACAGTGAGCAAACACAAACTGAGAGGAGAAACTAGTCTGACTTTTAGCTCTATTAACCTAAAGGCCCAGACCCACCAAACTGACACTGAGGACTACTGACATTGAAAGCTGACCACTGCATCGCCTCATGTTGCCTGTGTCTTGGCCAAAAAGTTGCACTAGCACAATGTTCTGCACCTGTGAAAGAGGAGTCTACATTCGTCATTCAAAAAGAAAAGTCAGAGGACCGACAAAAGGGATTCAAGACACTTGTTAACAGGTGACAACGGTTGACTTGTGCCAACGGTGCAGGACACACTGCAAAAACTAGGGTAACAGACGCTCACTGACAGCTCGACATTGAACAACAGTCAGTCGTCAGCTTGGTGTGACAGGACCCTGAAATGTAATTGGATCATCCTCATGTTTTATATGTCCTTTCCCCTCCTCTTTCATACTATACCAACAACCAAGTCTGAAGCTCGTCAGGAAGGCTGAACTGTCAGATACAAAGGAGTAACTCCTTCCCAGTGCTAGTCCACAGGTGTTTTGTCAAGGTAACAAAAATATGCGACTTCCAGGAAGTACACCTCTGTCTGTGGAAACAAAATGAGGGGAATTCATACTAAAAACACTGCAGCTTTGGAGGACACTAACTTGATTTGATTTCATTTATCATCCAAGAGTTAGACGAGAGGATTCACTCACATGTCTGTGCATCAAGTATGGAGCTGGAGTCAGGAGGCAACTAGCTTAGCTTAGCATAAAGACTCGAAACAGGGGGAAACAGCTAGCCTGGCTCTGTCTGAAAAAGTACTTTACTCTGATCAGCCTGTTGCTTTAGTAGAAGGCACAGACTGTCGGTACAGAATGTTCACTGCAGTTTAATATGTTCCAACGTGTGCTTGTGATGGAGTGGTGCAACATGTCAACAGGAAGCAGTTCCTCATTATTTAGTTAGTGTTCATGTTAATGCTTTGTGGGATTGATCAGTCAGGTTGGACTCATACGGAGAGAACAAAGCATGCTCTGAAACTGCAGTTGATGCGGATATTTAGAAAAAAGAATGTCGTTGAGCATCATGTAACATGTTTTTTAATCTGGTGGGAGGATTTTTCAGTCAAAGCTGAAACAGTAAAGACATGATGGGTTATACTGTGATTTACAGTGTCCGCCCCACTGACTCCAGTAGAACCAACACCAAAGTCTGGCTCCTCGAATGCTTTCGCTGTCATTATGAGTGTTCTGTCTTTTATATTTTCCTTGGAATGGACTGATGTAGTGCTGCTGTAACCATGGCAATAGGCAATAATGAACTGTAACAAGATCAGTTATTGAGTATTATAGTAAGATGGCGGGATTTTTTTATAGGACTGTAATCTTTTTATCATTACCTTTTAAGTGTCATAAATTGGTTCCTTGAAAATAAGATCTAAAACTAAACCCAAGTAAATATAAATTCATCATTAATTTATTACTGTAAATATGGGTGTTGCAGTTTCAACGCTAACTGTGATATTTAAAAATTCAATATTTATATGATGTTAATAACACACATATGATAATATCATGTAGGCCTAAATAATCATAACCCCTCACCCCACTATATATGAACTACATTGCTCTTAACATTAGAGCAATAGCATCAGTGTCGTTTCGTTGCACCCCGGTGAGTTCACTACATTCCACAAGCTCGCTGAGTTCTTTTAGTCTAATGGATACATGAATAAATATCTTCGTTAAATGCCACAATGTTATAAACGCAGGTGAACTGGCTATCTGGCCCGCTGGTAGTTACTGCACACTGCTGTGGGTGTGTGCTTTGTGCTAACCTTAGCTGCTGAACAAGAGGCTGTCACAGTACAGCGGCTCTCTTGCTCTTCGGTGAGGAGGGTGTGTGCTGTGCAATCATAGACTGTGTGTGCTGCTGCGTTAGTTGCTAACGAAACTGTGTAGCTGCATGACTCGGGGGTCGTGTATGTTACTGTGCTACAGAGTTAGCTGCCAGTGAGAGTCTTTCACTTTGCAGGAACTCCATCTTTGACTCAGCTCCTTTAGCGAACACACCCCAGCATCTCAGAGCAGAGAATAGTGCTCATTTTTGCACAATTTTGAAGCCTAAAATTTTATATTTGCTGGTTTTGTCAATCATTCTAATTTGTCTGGGTGGTTAATAAAGTTGTTTTGTTTTTTTTTCAAATTTTCTGTAGAAATTGTGATAATCCTTATTGTGAACTTTTTTGGCCATGATAATAGTGAAGTGAAACTCTGATATCCAGTCAGCCTTACTTGAAAACTTCCTTCTCATATGTTAATTTGTGTATACATCTCAGAAGTCATACCCGACCTTAGTATTTTGAGGATTTACTCAACAGCCAAAGACAAAGGTGTGTTGTCTCTCCTCACCGCCATGTCAACATCAGCTCACTGAGTCAGTTTGTTTCCAGTGGTGGGTTGGAGCCCTCCCTCCCTCTCCAGCTCCAATCAGCTCCATCCCTCCCTTCTCTCATCCTCCTTTATCTCTCTCCACCTCCACCCACCGCTCCCTCGCTCTTTTGCCATTCGTGTATCTCCGTCTCTCCTCTCCACAGCCTCCTCCTCCTCCTCCTCCTTCTCCACCTCCTCCTCCTGCTCTCCTCTCTCTCTCTGTCTGTCCTTGAATGAATGCTCTCTGACTAGTGGAACATATGCTGCTGGTTGTTCAATACCCTCCCTCTGAGCGGGGGCGCATCCATGCATGTGTGTGAGCGTGTGTGTGTGTGTGTGTGTGTGAATAAGACACAGAGTGTCGTGGGTGTGTGTTTGTGTGTCTGTCCCTGTGTGAATACGAGTGTGTGTGTGTGTTCATTGAAACATATGCCTCCTGTTGCACATCGGCCATCTGTTCCTTGAATGGACTGATGGAGTGCTGCTGTAACCATGGCGATAGGCCATTCAGTCAAATAGCCCGTCAAACAACCCCTGGCTCTGTGCGTGTGTGTATGTATGTATGTGTGTGTGTGTGTGTGTGTGTGTGTTTGTATGTGTTTATGTTTAGGAATTGACTGGCAGAGTGGAGGAATTCTCACATGTTGATGAAATGAGGTTGACTCTCTAAGACGACCTGCTCCTATGTTATCCCATTTCTCCTTTGGTCTCCATATTCACACTGATTTTTTTTTTTGTACTGTAGCTGACTGGGGACATTGTCTCCAGGAGACCTACTAACCCAGCCAGACCATTACAAACCAGGAGGAAAACACTATTCAATTTGATCAATCAACAAAAATATTATTATATATAAAATATATTCACGTATATTAAACTCTGCCATAATAAGAAGTAATAAAGTATTTTCTTGTTTGAGCAAAATCTGTTGCTTGGTAGAGTTTTGCATACATCCAAATTGTGTTTTCTTTTATTCTTCAAACTATCATGTGGAGAAATCCTTTTCTATAATTAGGCCTATTAGCCTGAAAGAAGCTCAAGTAACTGTTATGCTGTGACACTGCGACTTTACGTTTCCTTCACTTTAATTTTATATATATATATATATATATATATATATATATATTAAAGAAGATTTAATATTTTCTGTCATTTGACTCTTTTGGATACTTAAAAGAGTAGAGAACAATAGGATGTTGGAAAGTAAGATTTACACAGTTAACATAAAAGCATATTCTGTGCTTAAAGCAACACACGTACGCATGCACACACACAAACAGCAGCACGGCAACAGTGAAAATGAATATTGAGTTTCAACTGTCTCTAACCACTGGTCTATTCATCTTCACCCTCAGTCAGACCATTCAGCGGCCCCACCCTCACACACACACACACACACACACACACACACACACACACACACACACACACACACACATACACACACCCTGCTCCACCCAGTGCAGTGGTCTGCTGGCCATATGTCAGCCCATCTCCTCAGAGACACCTCCTGGGACCCCCATTTCTTTTGTGTACATGCGTGTGTGTGTGTGTGTGTGTGTGTGTGTGTGTGTGTGAGAGAGAGAGAGAGAGAGAGAGAGAGAGAGAGAGTGTGTGTGTGTGTGTGTGTGTGTGTGTGTGTGTGTTCCCTAATGTGTTTGCCATCCCCACTCACTATCTTCTCTGTGACAAGGATTGAGTCCATGCAAGAGATTTACTTAAAACACATGTAATTTATTATTTAACTAACATCAACACAGAACAAACTATAGAGTGTGTAGTTCAGCAGTGACAGCAGTGCACAGATGTTTGGGTGATGTGCTGTGGAGATGTTGAAGAAGCAAACCAAAAGAAGATGATGCAGGGTGGATGATGGAGGAGAGAGGGGCAGAGGGAGGCACATGGGCCAGAATAGTACTGAAAATAAACTCATATATATGTTCTTTTTTTTTTTTAAACATGGGAAAGACCCCTAAAAGTAAGCGATAGACTCCCTTACCATTTTCAGTAGATCCGAGCCATCAGGCTCTGTTGCAGGTGAGTATGTCTTTCTGTTTTGTTTATTTTCTTTTGTTTATTTCTGGTGTGTTACATTCAACGTCACAGATGTGCCGGGAAACAGGCAAGTAAACAGTAGAAAGCAGCATGGAGTTCAGTGAAAATGTTATGATGGTTACATCTTTTTTTATAACTGTTACCTATTCAGTCTCTCTTTCAAACTCAGTGCCAACTAATGCTAAACGATGTTCGAGTGGAGGTGGGACAGAGACAGACAGTATTTTGTGGGTATCCACCTGGGTGTCTTATTTTCGTCACTGCCGATTGGAGCCAATCGGAACTATAGCCAATAAATACCCATGACTACTGCAGAGTCATTTGTCCCAGGAGTGAATACTGATTGTAATGAAGTGGCTACCTCCAAGGCTGAGAAATGAAGCCAAAGTGCAAGTGCCAAAAACTGCAGTTTCCCAAATGACCACTTGAGGCTGGCTCCAGAAGCTAGTCAATCCCCATAGATCCCCATGTTAAAATGCCCAACTTTACAGCAGAAATAAATATGTTTACAGCCTGGTGCAAAAAATGGTTTTGGTCTCTATAGCTAATTTCAACATTCATGACAACTGTATGGGGGAGTGAATCTTTATATTACTCTACGTTTATATGTTATCAGGTCACATGGCAAAACTAGTTAACTGTTGCATGACACTTATAAATAATATCCAAATATGTAAAGACAATACACACCTCGAGTCTATTTACTTTTGTAGTAACACAGAAAAGTGAAAAATTAAGGAAAGTGACTAGTTTGGTCGGCAGGAAGTGAGCTAAAACCCCTGACCCTAAGTACAAAATGTTGAGATCAAAATGAGCACCAAAGCACATCACAAGTGCCCAATATAGTGTCCTGCAGCAGGACAAAGCAGCAACAATGCTCTGCCTTCAAAAAAATTCCAGCCACCAAATAAACACAAAACTGGAATGACCACATGAGCGCCAAACCAAAGCAGCACTCCAAAAGGTTCCTCTAAACAAAGGCTCACTGGCCAACCAAAACGTCCCAAGACGCAAAACACAAAGAGCAAAACCATGCTACAACAAAGCTTACACAAACAAAACATACCAGAGCATGGGCTGTAGGGCCAACTACTAAAACTGCTTGGCTGAGCTGCCACGTTGCAGACACGAAACCCAACATTAAGGTAGCATTCAAGGGTTAACAACTTCCTCACTGCCAAATTCTAAATCTACGGATTGTAGGTTATACCATGATCAAGTCAATTTATCACGACATCACACCATCAAGAATTGACAAAAGGCTGTTTTACATTATTAGTTATTCTGTGTTCAAGGTTACAAACCCACAAGACAAAAACAAATGTACTGGAACATATGCAGCTATGAAATAAAAGAACCACCACAGAGTCCAAGCTCCCCAACCGTATCTAACAAATTCCACTTATCTAAATAGTCTCAGCCCTGGTCTTTGGACAGATACTGGTGGTGGATTGTTACGCAGTGATTCCACCAGAACCAAAGGGCAACCAGAAACTGGAGAAACTAAGGAGACACTTCCAAAATACTGTCCTCACTCACTTTCTCCACAACACTAAAGTAAAAACACAACCAGATTGGTTGGTCTCCTGTTGATATCAACCAGGTCAGCCTACAGAGGGTATGGATTGCTCCTATAAACTGAGACAGGGCTGTATACCTTTATCCCTAAACAAAGGGGCTCGTAAACTTAACAATTAGGGGACCAATGCTGTTCCCTTCCAACATCCACCAAACAAACTTGTAGCCAAAGCAGCCATGCCAAATAATGGTTTCAATATTTTTAAAGACAGATCTAAGGTGCGTTCTTTCTAATGGCCACCAGGGGGCGATGTCACTGGTTGAGTGGTGAAGTCTTAAAACCCAGAAACAAAATAGCATTTTAGCACTCCCGGTTCCCTTGTCTTGGGTTTTGGTTAGATTCCTGAAGTAAGGTCTGTGGTTAACACAACACCAGTAAATACCCCACTCATGAACTCTGAAGCCTTTAGGTGTCTTGAAAAAGGTGGATGCTAACAAGTTGCTAAATGAGACTACAGAACGTCATCATGCGGAACACAGCTTTATAGCCTCATTGTGGTGGTGACGTTAAGACGTGAGCTTGATGTAGTTTCTTTGTAGCCTAACGTTAGCTTTTTACTTCTGGCGATTGCATTTACTCATAAAAAATCATAAAAGTGGTGCTAATTATTATCTTTCTGAACAAAACATGTAACTATCATATTTTTTTGCTTCCATGGAGCTTATTTTCTGCAATAATCTGAAATCCAACTGAAAAATTGGCATTGACTTTTTGCAGAGGGAACCAGGGCAATGCTAACTTCTGCGTCAGCCAACTGAAAAACGTCATCCTTCAAGCACTCTATGAAGTCTGATTGTACGCTCACTTGATTTATTACTTGAGTGAACGTTTTTCTAATGAGTTTATGTCTCAGTCACTAGTTTCAAGTCTTCTTCAACACAGCGTGGTTTTCATTTTATAAATTATGGTCCCAGTTAGAGCTAAATAGACGATAAAGCATTTTATGATTTAGGCCAGTGGTTCCCAACTGGTGGGTCGCAGTCCAAAAGTGGGTTGCAAGTCCATTCTGAATGGACTAAGAAAAACTAAGAAAACTAAGTCCATTTGCATTCGATTCAATTGCCTTGAGATTTGCTAATGTACTTCTTATGCAATGTCCCCTGTGTAGATATGGTGTTAGAGAGAGAGGGTCAGTTGGGGTGAATCATTCTTGTGAGTAGGACGCCTCCATGTTAAGGCATTCCATGCATGTGGAAAGAGAGGCTGACCCAGAACACGCTAGAGGGATTACATATCCCATCTGGCCTGGGAACTCCTCTGCATCCTCTACAAAGAGCTGCAGAATGTGGCTGAAGAGGAGGCCATCTGGGCCACCATGCTCAGCCTGCTGCTACTATGACCCACATCTGGATGGTAAGACCATGCGGTAAGTGGAAGGCTGGATGGGTGTCGCAGAAGTTCAGCAGATGAACATAAGAAGATGGGCGTATTTGGTGTTTAATGTATCAAGATGAGGACGGTTGAATAGTATGAAGCTGGGGTACATCTTGTTAGAAGTCACAGGCTCTTTAATTCATTTTTAATGTTGTCAAGAGATGTTGTGCAGACATAAAGGCCGTGTGAGTACAGACATCTGAAGACATCTGAAGTTAACAATCAGTTTTTGTGTACACACACACACACACACACACACACAGGGATCCCCCTCTAATACAACAGTATGGGGCAAACTGCAGCATCCTAGTTGTTTGGCAGCTGAGACTCATTCCATGTTGTGGTGTTTTGTGTTTGAGCCCAAATTATGATCTTGGTTTAATGTCAACCACCTAAATTCTTTCCCATTTTGTTGGTCTCTCACCACTGTCTCCACGAACAGACATGCCTTAAATATACTGTTACATTTTCCATAAGTAATACTTTTGTTGTTATTAGTGCTAATGCTGATTTGCTTTCACTGAGAAGAGCCATGCTCATCCCAAGACGGGAGACAACTGTATCCTGATTTATGAGACTGAATTGAAAGTGTTCTGCACGAACAACAGAGTAAAACAAGTAATGCTTAAAATCCAAAAGACATGTTCAATGACTGTGTGTCTTAGTCAATGTGATTGACAGCCATGTGTCTCATTTGTGACTGTGAGGGTGAGTTGGAGGATGAAATAGACCTGAAGGATGCAGCAGGAAAGACTTTAGTTGGTCAGCTTCATTCAGTATTTGTGTGAAGCTTTAGAGATAAATTATATGACATTAGATCGAACAAATTTGGGGTTCCCAGGTTGTGAAAATTTTATGAATAAATCTTGTGTTAACATTTAGGCATCTCTTTGATTCATCAGCAAGATTACTCAAATCAACAGTTCACCCAACTACATTTGAGGAAAGGGCTGCAGAATAAAAATTCATGTATCTGTTTATTTTTTACAAATTCTGAGCTCTTTATAAAATGTGCCTTGTACAAAGTGGTACCAAAAAAATTTTTTTTTAGTACTTTAACTTAGTGGTGGCTAAGCAGACAGTCACAATTTTAAACTTGTAAAATTGTGACTTTTTCTTCAAACTCATCCTAGTCTTTTTTTTTTTTTTTAAATTGTAGTCTTTTTTTCCAAACTTGTAGTCTTTTTTCAAACCTGTAGTCTTCTTTTTAAACCTGTAGTCTTTATTAAAAATGTTTTTCAAACTCATAGGCTAGTCCTTTTTTCAAACTTGTAGTCCTTATTAAAAAATTGTAGTCTTTTTTCAAACTTGTAGTCCTTTTTCAAACTTGTAGTCTTTAAAAATTGTAGTCTTTTTAAAAAAACTTGTAGGTCTTTTTTTTAAAAATGTACAGTCATTTTTTAAATTTGTAGTCTTTTTTCGAATGTGTAACTTAGTCTTTTTTAAAAACTTGAAATCTTTTTTAAACTTGTCTTTTTATTAACACTTTTAGTCCTTTTCTCAAACTTGCAGACTTTTTTTAAAAAAACTTGTAGTCCTTTTTTCAAACTTGTAGTCTTTTTTGAACTTGTAGTCTTTTTTCCGATTGTTCTTTTTTTTTAAAAAAACATGTTGTCTTTTTTAAAAACTTGCAGTCTTTTTTAAATATCCCATCAAGAGAGACCCTCACTCTAGCCTGTTCTTTTTTGTTCTGAAAATGTAGGTGCGCAGCCCTGTTGTGTGGACGATAAACGAGGTGCAGACTCCCCTCTGCATCACCGGTGAAGAACAAACACAGCTGGATGGAACAGTGAGTACCAACAACCAAACAAAATGCTAAACGCATCTTGGGTCTAGGTACGTGTTCGTAGGGGTTACTTTTGGTTCTAAAAGTACTATACCGAAAGTTTTTGGTGAATGCCGCTAAAAGGCTCTGCACAACTTTTCCCCCGTTTTTTTCTGCATTTTATCCAAAGTGACTTACAGTACATGCATTCAGCCATGTGGGTGCAACCACAAAAATGCAAGAATTAAGCAAGTAGGCCAACATTGACTTTGTCAAACATGCTGATCTATTTAAGTGCTAAATTTACAGACAATTAAAGAAAGAGAATTTTGGAAAAAAAAAAAAAATCTAATCATATTTTTTTTATGGAACAGGGTACAGTCTGAGCAGATGATGATCAGTCTTTGATGGAACATGTGTAGGGTTTCTGCTGTCATGATTTCAGTGGGTTTGTTTCACCATTTAGGAGCCAAGGCAGCAAAGACTAGCAGCAACAGAGCGTAGTGGACAAGCTGGTGTGTATGGTTCAACAATATCCTGAATGTAGGGCAGGCCTGAGCAGTTCACAGCACGATAAGCAAGTGCCAGTGTCTTGAATCAGATTCAAGTAGCCACCAGGAGCCAGTGCAGGATGCAGCAGAGCAGGGTAGTGTGGGTAAACTTGGATAAAGGACCAGCCGCGTTGCTACTTTCTGGGTGAACTGCAGAGGTCGGATGGCACATGCAGACACACCAGGAAGGTTGCAGTAGTCAAGCCGTGAGATGACAAGGGTCTGGAGCAAAACCTGCTCTGCCTCCTGGGTGATGTTAGAAGTATCCTTTTGATGTAGTTCACATATGCATTAGTCCTCCCAACACCTGTAAACATTTTGACGTGTAAAATTGGTGAAGTTCTCCTTTAAATGGAATCGCGTTTGTGTGAAGCTTCTGCTTTTGGTTTCTTGGTTCTGTATTCAGCAGTTGTAAAGTTATCTTGGAAAACATGCAAGCAGACAGACACAATACATCTTTGTGTATGAGGGGATGTGTGATATTGTTCAAAAATAATTGAATCATAGAAACTATTCAGCAGGCAGTACAACAGTGTCATCAGCTAGTTATGGTTAACCAAGATGCCTCCCTGCATTCAGTATGTAAGCATGCAAACTAGAGCTGTGTGGCACATCTGGTTGTTTGTGTTTGTGAGCGTTTTAGCTGCAGACTCTCTATCCTCAGACTACTTTCTGTTTCTTTTGGTCCTTTTCTCTTGATGTCTTCTCGTTTGTTTTCTCTTTTCTGAGATCAGTCTCACCACTTTCTCTCCTTGCTCATCATCTTCTTTCCACTTTCTTTTCTTCTGTCTCTATTAAGCAGATCCATGTGGGTTTTTTGTGGAATTTAGTGCAGTTGTACCTCTCTGACAACTATGCGGACACATCTATCCTTCATCCCTACAACTATAAATATAATTCTTTAGTTCTGCTCAGAGCAAAGAGGTTCGGATAATTCATTCTCCACTGGGTCACGAAAGGAATTTTGTCTGTGTACCTGTCTGTCTGTCTGTTAGTATACTGTTGGTTTAACATCCACAAAAACTCACAAGGTCTGAGACACACATGTTATGACACTCAAACGCTGCACACACACAAGCGCACAGTCCTCATTCTTTACACACATTTAATTTTAGCAGCCATTCTTGTGAAATTCCTCCAGACACATTTGTAAAAAATACTCTGGTATGATTAATATTTTGTTTAACTTGGATGTCCCACATAATAGTTTAAACAAAACTGGAAGCAAAATTACTCTTACTTCCTCCTTGAGAAATTCTGGATCTGGACTCGTGCCCCGCCAGCCACTGCTGGTTGCACTAGATCAACCAGTGAAAGAGCAGTGTGCTTTAAGACGCCTAACATTAGCGTTAGAGAGATCAGAAAGATTCATCCAGACATGTTTGAGCCTCAGTCAGACTCAGATGATGTGGTGCATGGAAATTGGTGACCAGCAGACGTATCAGAAGTGTAGTTAGTATCTTTTATTAGTTTGTGTTGTTTGTTGTCATATTAGGTTGTTGGCTAACCAGCAGTTGCTTACACAGCGTTAATGTGGCCTGGTCTCACTCCCAGAGCATCAATATAAGTCTCTTGGGCAGTGCTCGCGGTGTCATTATAGTGACGCCAGGAGCACCGTTTAGCGTCTCTGTGAGACACACTGGGCTTTCCACCAACTCCAGCGTAAACCCAGTTGAAAAAGCTTGACGTCTGCTCAGGTTGGTTGGGGAGTGGATGAGTCCAGGAAGGACTTTGACCCAGGAGACCAGTGTTTGAGCCCAACAAACTACATCTGTCATGACATTTGTGCCACTCAAAGATGATCTTTACTAACCATAACCAAGTAGTTTTTGCCTGAATCTAACCACCAACCACTTTTTACCGTCATCCCCTTCTGCAATGCAAAAGGCTGCCACTGGCGTCATTTAAGTAACGTGGGGGCTTCTGCCCTGGCGGCAAAACACGACAAGTAGGGATGAGATCATGTTGGTCAGTTGTGAAACATACAATAACATCTGCAACAATGGGGTTTTTGATAGATATTGGAAGGATGCTCCGGTTTACATCCAAAAACAGCACATTCTGCCATGTTTGGTGTCAAAACTTTCGCTAAGCTAATGCTAACTCTGCTGTCTGCACTGACAAGCCTGTTCAGATTTTCTTTTGCTAGGCCTGTGTGTTTATTGTATTAGACAGCGATTGTCTTCCGTATTAGTGACATACCTAATCTAGCTGCCCGGTGTACGTTTGAATCTCAGATTTTAGGGAAGTGCGCAGACATCACCCCTTCAGTTGAGGAATATGAAAACACCTCTCTAGTGTCAAACTTTGAACAGATAAAAGTCAGTCAAGGTCAGACATTTTAGGAGACATAAACACAAGAAAAACACATTTTTGAGTGGAAGGGATCTTTAAACAGCGGGCCACAGTGTGCGTGCAGCATGTGTTGACACACTGACTGCTTCCATCTGCAGCTATTTGTGTTCTTCCTAATGATGAAAAAAAAACATCCATTGTTTTGTCGCTTACTGTGAGACAGTCATCTTCATGGATATCTGTGGGTTTTGCTATTGTGTAATCCACAATATTGCCTATGTGAGGGAGTATGTGAGTGTAGTGGGTATACCCACTAGTTCTGTCGACAGTGGTGGAAAAATAAATCTGTAACGTAACACCAAACACATTTTATTTACATTAACCGTATAGCAGTTTTGGTAGGAAACGGGTTCCACAGAAAGTTATCAGTTGGCTCTCAGCAGCTCTAATCAGCTCCTCAAGCGCCTTTGGTTTTGTGGGCTGCAGCTTTAATGTTTTGCTTCATTCTCTCCGCTCTCATAGCATTAATTTTGGCAGCTGTTTTCAGCACAAAAGCTCTAAAAACTCAACTGTATACTAACTAATCAGCGCCAGACAGCAGACAGGCACAGTTAAAGACCAGCTGGTGAATACAGTGGAGCATTTAGCAGCTAAAGAGACAGATATTTCCCACAGGAGTTGGTAAAGACATTAACAAGACTGAATGCTGGTCTTACATTGGCCAGGTCGACAGAAACATAACTCCTAAGGGATGATGATGTTGCTCCAGATCTAATAAATGTGAAAATTTCAGTTAAGGTGATATTATTGATGAATTATGCAAACACTGTGTTGATGAATGTTTTCAGTATTGAATTTTATTTATTAGCATTAGAATTATTCATTATATACTGCAGTATCGTTATATTCAGTTATATTTTTCTGAGCCCTACAAGATCAGAGGAACAGCAGCACCTCTACAGATTCTCCCTTTAACTCCCTGCCCCTCAAACAACCCCACCCGCTGTTGGAAACTATCGTGCCTGTTCCACTTCTCAATGGCATTACTGTGTTAATGCATGAATCATGACACTTTGACTTCTTCTTCTTCTTCCACTCCCTCGTTTTCATTCACATCGTCCTCTCTGTCTCTCTCACCCTGTAACGGTTTAACCCTCCACAGATGACTCTGTGCTGGGACTTCCTCTGAAGTGCTGTTAGGTCACATGCATGACGGCTAGGTTAACAAGCAGGCAGGTTCGGGAGGTGGGTATAGGGGGTCATGGTCAAAGGTCGGGATAACAGGGAAATCCCAGAGCTCAATGCAGGGCTGCTTGGGATGATTACTTCAGAAATCTGCTTTGATCTGCAGCTTGTCGACAGTGCATCTTCTTTAACAAGTGGCAAAGGACTGTTAGATATTCTATCATCTTGTAATTATTTATTTAGCTGTTCGCTCTGCTGGTGACTTTTAAATTTACAGTATTTGCAACAACGATGTACAGCAGCATAGTTTTCATCCTGTTTGTGCCACACTGTGAGCAACAGGTGGTTTCAGTAAAGAGTGTGCACTTCTTGGTTTAGCTTACGGCACAATTCTGCTGTCTGTTTCTTATGTCTAATATATTCAAAGACTGTTTAAAATGCTTTTGTTAATTATCCATTGTCTATTTCATGTTGCCAGTCAGTCCACCTGGCAGAAATTCAAGCCAGCTGGATTTTAAAGTGAGCACAGTGCTCAGTAATACAAGCCACAAAACATGACATGCATACCTTAATTAGTCATCACAATTGCTTTCAACATCAGGACATGCATCATTGTCTGTGAAAAAAATGGATAAGAAGCAATTTAACAGACCTATTAAAGTCTGTCACACCACGGTGGCGTCTTCCTCTGTGTAAATCACATGTCATGGCTGTAAATGCCTGACTGGAAACTCTTTGATCACAGTGAAAGAAAATAAGAGAAGAGGGAGAGGATGTCGACATTTCACTGGTGAGGAGGTGCACCCCAGGTGCTGCCAGGTCATCTTTTTCCGACTGGGCACATGGGAGAATATCTTTGGGGGAATGTAGAGACAGCATTGTGTGTCAAAGAATTCACACTGATGAAATGAGCCTGCAGACAGAAAAGTGCCAAAACTGAGGTAAGTCAAGTCGAGTTGAACCATGCAGAGGAAATGAGGTAGGTAAATGAGCAGCACTGCAATACTTTGACACACTTTATACTTTATACTTATATTCCAGGTTTAAGTAATGACATCTATGCAAGGTTAAGAGGCTCCAGCCATACTGGGAGTAGACACTCTGATTCGTTTAACTTTATGGAAGAAACCAGAAATACATGACACTGCAGATTATTTCCCGGTGATGGTGTGACAACAGATGTTTCCAAATAAGTGTTTTAATACAGAACATATCTCCGCAGGGTTTTGCAACTGCCCCCAACTCCCACGCTAACACACACCACACACACACACACACCCAGTGGTTGGGGGAAACGGCACAGTAAAAAAGCTGATAGCTCTTCAGCAGGTACATGTCACCTCATCAAGCTCTTTGATAAGCACAGACACTTCCCTTTAACATGAGATTGACAAACACAGACACACAATCGACCACCCTCCCTGTGTCCTGTCACGCAGTGATCCTCTGTGACTGTGTCCAAACCAAGCATTTTGAAAATGCATCATTTTGGTCACTACATTTACTGTAGATGCTGGTTTTCACACACCAAAGTGCTTCATATTTCCTTGAACTCTTTCTGCTATTCGAATGTCAGTATACCCAGACACACAGCATTGGTCTGTATTCAATTTGCCAGAAGGCTTTGCAAGGCTAAAATAATAATTTAATCAGTTTCAGTACAAAAATGCAGAAATTACTGTTTGCCTTGCTGAACTGCTTGCATTTGATCTAATCACTCATTCGATGTCATAAAAAAGTACATTTAAAAGTTTTTAAAGTATTCTGTTAGTTCGGCTGTACTGACATGATATAGGTGATGATTGAGAATGGGAGGTGACGGAGTGTACAAAAGTAACGGAGCTGTGTCTGACCTCAAACTTTTCAAATATGACCTGAAAATACTCATGAAGGAGCAGGTTTTGTTCACATGTCAACAACATTTTCAGATTTATCTGCCTGTATCTCTACCTTCTTCTATCTTTATTCGTCATTATGTGTGCAAGAGAGAAACTGTGTGTGAGGTGAAGAGATTTAAATTAAATTAGAGAGGGAAAACAGCACTCTGTGTGCACACCCAGAAGATGATGCTGAGCAAGGCACAAGAAAGGAAGAAAAAACTCTCACAGAAGCCTTAAATAGTACAAATGAGTCCCGGTCTGTCTTTAGCATGTATCCGTCAAAAGGAACAGGATGTCTGTGTGTGTGTGTGTGTGTGCGTGCGTGCGTGAGAGAGGCAGCAAGAGTTTACAGGATCGGCACACTGGCACTATGGAGCTTTTAGCTTTAGAGAACCTAAAGAACATACACATTGCCTCCTCTAAACTGGTGCCTACAGTATAATAGCCTATTCTGATGCTGCCCTTAGCTGTCTCAGTGGGAACGTGTATGAATTAACCACACACATTTTCCTCATTGGACAGGAAAGATGTCTCAAACCGCGGGAAACAATGTGACAGTAAACTGCTCCATTAAAAATCAGTGCACATTTCACTGTAAAAATAACCATTTAACATGTCGGCATGTTTCTGAGAAAAGGTCTAATTTCCACAGCAGGAATCCAGTTTGACAAAATAATGTCTGTCATGATAGTGGAAGGATCATTCCTGTGGTTTTGTCATGTAATTTACATGAGAGGCAACCATTTTCCAAAACATACCATGAGTTGCAGACTGATTTCCTGCCTCAAATGAGCTTGTTAGATGCATAGATGACATGAACCACTGGATGTCTAAATTTTTTTTTTTTTTTTTTTTTTTTTTTTTACAACTTAACAAAGACAAAACTGAAACTCTGAGAGTAGGTCCAGAAGTACAAATGCAGAAGATTGTATCCATATTATCATAATTTTCTCCAAAGGCCCTGACAGTCTAAGCTGACAGTTAGCTGTCGGTCAAAGTTGGGCCGCTGGTGAACGTCTGCCACTCTCGTTGGCCCTTGTCAGTGCTAGTTGGACTTTTTTCTGCCAATTCAGCATGTTTTATTGGCATCCGCACAGCGGAGCTCGTCAGAATATGAAATCACTCTGATTGAGAGTTTAGCTCAGCACATGAGAAGAAAAACAGAAGTGAGGAAAGTAAACAAAGAGCTAAAGTCAAGAGGGAATGAGACAAAAATAAACTTGTTACACAAGGTGAGATTACTTTTCTTAGCCACTGAGCTCTTTAGCAGAAATGTCTCCTGATGGTTTGTGTTATTGTCCACTGGCACATGGTAAATATGCTCTGTTCTTTCAACATTTGATTATGTTGTTCATGTGCTAACTGGCTAACTAGCATCAAGACGGTCTTCTGGCTTCCCCTTTTAAATGATGTTTACAGATGACTGCTGTTTGCTGGTATAGAGGGAAACATACACGCTTGTTGACCGTTGGTTTGTGGTGTTCCTGTGCAACTTTTTGGCCAAAAACACGGCGACAAGAGATGACAAAATGGGGCTCTCATCACCGCTAGCTCTCCACATCAGTTGGGTGAGTCTGGGCCTTTAAGCACAGTGAACATGTCAGAACCCTGGGTGTTACTATTAATGTTAATCTGAACTGAACCAGCATCCCATCACCACCATTACCAAGACAGCTTCCTACCATTTTAAAAACATCTACGGACTCAGGAGCTTCCTGCTCCTGTCTGACTCTGAAAAATTAAGTATTCATCTCCAGCAGATTAGATTACCATAATGCCCTTTTTGCTGAACCTCCCAAAAAGACAATAGGCCCATTCAGAGTATCCCAGTGAGGGTGCTAACTGGAATTAATGACATAGAACATGTTACACCTGTATAGAAAACACTCCACTGGCTGCCGATACAGACCAGAATTGATTTCAAAGTATTACTGCTTGTTTACAAGGCCCTAAATGGTATGGCTCCTAAATATATATCTGACCTGCTCAGTAGCTGTAGCCCAACCAGATTCCTCAGATCATCAAACGTGTCTCCCGAAGGTACCTCAGACTAAAACTAAATCAGATGAAGGTGCATTTAGTCATGATGGTGCTATCCTCTGGAACAAACTGCCTGACAACCTGAGATCTGCTGCAACTGTATCGTCTCCTAAAAGCAGTCTCAAAACATTGCTTTAAGTTAGTTAGTGTTTGTGTGAGTCTATAACTACTTTTACACTGCCTATTCAAGGCAGGAATATCATACCAATATGCTGCCTCGCCGTTCTGTATCTAAGGTACGGTTGCAGAAAGAGGGGACAGAGTTGTGTCACCTCTAAGCCTGTAACAGAGGAAGTAACTGACACAACGTCTGTGAGGAACAGGTGTGATGTTGTGATTACATATTATCTTGGCGACCCACCGCGGGAGATTTATAAAGCAGTTGTTAGCAGTTAGCGTCTAACTCAAAGAAGAAGAACGGCGACTGTAAATGTCCACAAATCGGGAAAACAATGAGATTCGGGAGCTTTGTATTCTCCGAGCAGAGGACAAGATCAGCCGCCACATAACAGAGCAGGTAAATGATTGCGATTGACATGTTATGCCATGTTATTGTTTATAAAGCGCTGTCGACATGTATGTTATATGTCACACTAGAGGCTGGCACTGTTGTGTTACGTCATGCCCATCATGCCTCTTTTGTTTGCAGGATGCTGGAATGCAGTGTATAATCACACACTAGACTTATATATATATAATATATATATAATCACACACTTATGTTTTCTACGCTGCACTGTCAAGCACATTGAATTCACCTGTGTATGAAATGTGCTGTACAAATAAAATTGTCTCAACTTCGAGGAAGCCGTTAGTTTTCCTTCAATTTAAGGTATTTAAACTCTGTTTGAAACCAGTCACAGAGAGTATTTCATCCTGTTTATTCATTTTTATTCATTTATTTCTAAACAACTCACACTATCTTGGCGTGGTGATGCAGTTGCAAGCAGGGATGTTTTCTTTGTTGGTGCGTCCAAGGACTCACTGACATCTGAAATGGATGATCGTACAGTCAAGCAGCAATCTTTTGAGTTCATGAAAGGATCAAATTTACACTATCCTTCAAAACCAAAATATAAAACATGAGTAATGTTTGTTTTATTTGTCCTAGACGTTTGATTTATTAACAACATAGCTTGTGACAACACTCTTTGGCACTGTGCAGATTACAGTTGTTGGAATTTAGGAATGCTTCAAAACCCACAACTGCATTTCTATGGAAATACAATGAGGGTAAAATGCAATAAAGTGGATTGAATGTATCATCAGTCAGTGGAAACTAAATGCTGCAAATCAGAAGATATACAATGAAATCTGGAAAATGGTCAGCAGTCATTAAATCAACATAAATGGGCTGAAACTTCTCTGCAAAGCTGCAGGTATGACCCTTTACTATGCACCAAGGATTTCTGGTATGAGTGTGTGTGTGTGTGTGTGTGTGTGTGTGTGTGTGTATTAGGAGGTTAGTTACAGGATCATCTCCTACTGTCAATGAGGTGTGAACCCCAGATTTCTCACGTCCTCCCACCCCCCTCTTTACACCAGCCCAGGTGTCAAAGCCCCCACTGAGGTGACACTTATCACTGGTCTGGGAAAGAGCCTCTCTGCAACAACACACACACACACACACACACACACACACACACACACACACACACACACACGCTCAGATAGCAGAGGATGACTAGGGTTGGAAAATGTGTCTCCTTCTCACCAGATATTAAGGTCTACAGATTATCAGGTCTAGACAAGAATGACCAAATGACTGTGTTTCCTTGACGACGCAGAGCGCAGATTGTCCATTCTGTTTTAGGTCTTCCAACTGTGTCTATTAAACTGCCCATTTACAGATTTTGGCTCAACTGCTGATCTACATGATCCGTGTGGCTCAGCATGTCTCACATACTGATGCCAACACACACACACACACACACACACACACACACACACACACACACACATTTATCTATGACTACCTGCCTGGTGTCTGTTTTTAGGCGCGTATCTTGCCCTGTTCTCCCTCCTCCTTTCCTCTAAAGATAAATATGTCACTCACACTGCAGACAGAGTGTGTGTGTGTGTGTGTGTGTGTGTGTGTGTTGTGGCTGAGAGGGAGAGTGTGTGGAGATGATTTGGGATGTTGAGTCACCCCACTAAGGTCAGATAACACAGCAGACAGTCAAACACATCAGCACTGAGAACCCAAAACCATTAATTTTTATCAAATTTATGGCAGACTTAATAAACACACAGTAAATGTACAGTTATACTCTGGGATTGTAAACTTCTTTTTGAGTTGTGTGGGTTCACCATGCAACAAAATACTTTAACCAGACATCGAGGACAAAAGTGCAAACAGCAGAATATAAACATTTGTGGAGGACAGTAGCCAAATGGTTGCAGAAGTGACCTTGTGACCAGAGGGTCAGCGGTTCAAATTCCTGGACCGCCTGTTAGAGAAAGTGTCTAAGACACAACAACTGCCATCAAAACACCATAGAGCAGGGATGCTCACCTTGCTTTGTTATGGGGCTACTTTTGTGAAATGACAGGAGGCCAGGGGCCAGATAATTAACAAATAGCAGCTCCACAGAGGGGGCATGTATTGGATTTGAGGACATTCTGGGCTCAGCCTAGACCTCTTTTGGGGTGCAGGGATTAATCCTGGCATCATATGAGCAGAGGGAATCTCCGCTCGTCACTAGGCTATTTTATACAGTGTAAAATGCCATAGGCTTGTATTAATAATGTTAGCATCTTATATTTGTTTGGAAAACTTATTATAAGACAGTTGTTTTTTAGGTGAACCTTGTGAGTTGTAATGGAGCCAAATTCTGTAATGTTACCTTTGTTAAATGTTGCTTATGTCCCTTTCCTGGCTTCATATGAGTAGAGAGAAGTCTGCTAGTCGATAGGCTTATCTATACAATGTAAAATGCCATAAGCTTATGCTAATAACATTAGCATGTTGTATTTGTGGGGAAAATGTGTCCAGATAAAGACAAGTGTTTGTCTGTGAATGCTGTGAGTTATAGTGAAACCTATTTGTGTTCTTAGCCATGTTTAATGTGTGTTTTGAATCAGCTAAACTTCACATCACTTCAGCACTAGCTGCAGACTAGTGTTGTGGAGGTGTAACTGCAGAGTTAAACTGACACACCATCGCACAAGTATAAATGCTCACAACGGCGTAGACGATGTGTGTATGCTACAGTGTAGGATCTGTCACAAAAGTATAAATCCCCCTTACGTTGAGTATCACTGTTAAAGAGCAAGGTACCCAACCCTCAGTCACTGCAGTGGATCAGTAGCAGACTGGTTTATACTGTACCTGGCAGCTACCAGATGCCAAGATGTCACAATCAAATGGTCTCTGCAGCACAGTCAGTGGAAAAAAAGATGTATCTTCTGTAATTTCACAATTTGATTATCAGATCAGATCAGATCAAATCACAACTGTGGGAAAACATGGTAAAACATATTCTATATTAAGATTGGAATTCTGTAAAACAAAATCCTCATATTAATATTTAATCCCTATAAACTGCAAGTGTAACCATTTCTGTCAACCTGAC
This sequence comes from Epinephelus fuscoguttatus, assembly GCF_011397635.1. Lineage (NCBI taxonomy): Eukaryota > Metazoa > Chordata > Actinopteri > Perciformes > Serranidae > Epinephelus > Epinephelus fuscoguttatus. Next base: position 25,282,434 of record NC_064753.1, on the reverse strand, counting down.
TGATAGCTCTGCTGCTCTCAGATGATATCCGCTCATTGCGTTGGTGTACTATAAAGTCTGGTTGAGTTCCTGTGGCTCCCTCTAGGCAAATGTTTGCACATGTTAGCACATATAACAAAATGTGCACAATAAGTTCATATGGTGTGTCAAAGTTTGTTGCTGTGTGAAGCCAACTAGACCTCAAGCTGTATCCTGTATTATCTGAAAAACAGTTGCTACAACAGATGAAGTTATGTTTTCCTATTAGACATCCAGAACAACCTCAGTTATTATATTACATTAGGATATAGTGTGTCTCTTCTATCTTTTGAGTCTCCTCCAACTTAAACAGTAATGGTTTAATCTTTTGTAAAAGCTGATCATGTGTTTGAGCTTGTGTGTTGTGTCACTACTTTCTGCAGTCATTTTCAACTTTCTGGATATTAGTAGTTTCCCCAAACTGGTGTTTTATCCCGTTGTGATGTGTTAATGTTCACCTTAAAAACAGAAATCATGCAGCTTTAATTCACTGATGCTGACAAATGACTTTTCTGATGAGCTTTCAAGTCAGACAAAATGGAAAACTTGCTACTGCAGCTCATAGAGGAAGATAAAGGCTCCACTGCTCTCTTGTGGCCCCCTACTGTCTGCTGACAGACAGTCTGCCACAGTCACTGCAGGAGCAAAGATATTGGTCTGTTCAAAACTTTAATGCATTAGTGAGTTTGGTTACCTCTCATGCCAAAAGTCTAAATCAAAGAGGAAAAGCACATTTTATGTTCTGTCAGAGGAGGGATACCTCCATCTGTGTGTGGTTTTAATGTCATATCTGAAAGCAGACTGTTATACAGACAGACTGAACGATTTTTTAAAGCTTTCACTTTGTTTGGAAGCCAGACTGGTGTGGCTTCTGGTTTTTCACAAGGCTTCACTGTTCTTAGCAGTGTAGGAAGTATGTCTGTTACTAGTAAAAGTCCTGCAAGTATATAAGTACAATCAGGAAAATGTATTTAAGTATTAAAAGTAAAAGTACTTATTGCAGAAACATGTAAATCAATGTAATCAATAAAAACTAAAATGATTAAAAAGAAATGCAGCAAGAACCTCATATGCGAGAAACTGGAGCCATGAAATGTTTTTTCATGAAAAAAACTATTTCAACAATTATCAGAATCGTTGCCAATAAATTTCTAATCAATAAACTAATTGTTTCTGCACTTCCATATGGTCTGTGTGCAAAAATCTTAATTTGTAAAGCAATTAGTAAGTTAAGTTATTAAATACTTGTAGTGGAGTAAAAAGTACTGTATTTCCGTCCCTGTAGTGGAGTAATGTTAGAAAATTGCATTAGACTAAAATACTCAAGTAAAATAAAAGCACCTCACATTTGTAGTGACGTACAGTACTTGAGTAGATGTACTTAGTTACATTCCACCACTAACTGTTCTTCTCTTTTTGGAGAAGGTTCCAGTTTTTATCCCTTTGTTTTTCCAAACTTTCCAATAGAGTTTCTTGTTTCTGACCCTTTTATTGCAGGGTCCTTCAACATCTTCTGCACCATCATCCTGTTTTTAATTCTCAAAATTCTTGTAAATGCACAGAGCTGTCATTCTATGAGCCAAGACAGAGCCTCAAAGAATCTATACAGAAAACCCCAGAAACAGTCATAAACTGTATTAAAACAAATCAAATGTCAATACATCACCAGAGATCTGTCGTGACCCTGTCTGCACATAAAGCATGATAAAGCTATGACGAGCCTATATGTGTATTTGACCTGCAATTTTTTGTCTCGAGTTCATAAGTGACCTGGATGACTGAGAATCTTCACCTGCAATTTGTCTCGAGTTGTGGCTCTGTCAGCAATAAGAATGACATCTCTCCATGTTCATCAGTCCAGATGGAATAAAACTAACTATCACTTGTGCTGTCTACATAATTTGTGTTTTGTTATCCCTCTAAATGAAGGGGTCTTGACTTTCTGGATCCGAATAATAACAGCTTGCCCCCTCTTGTAGCCCCTGTGTAAGTAGTCTGGTCAGTTGTACTGTAATTGTGACTTTGACTGGGTGTGCCGTCAACCTGTGATATCCCCGTGATAATAGCTGATGTCCTCATAATTGGTGTTATCCATAGTTCTGTCCCTGTAATCTGGACTGTCCCACATGAGGAATCCTCCAGGTGACACTTAGCCTGCCTCCAACAGAGACCATGTTTGATCTGTCACGACCTGCCATCATGGCCTTCACATGTAAATGACACTGGATGCAGTGATGTGAGTACTCCTCACACCTGCCGGGAGTCTGCATGTGGTTACCATTTAAAAACTATTTAAATTAGCCTTCATTTAAATCCCAGCCTTTGATAATCAAACTTCTAAACCTTTGTGTAATGTACTACAAGTCAACATCAATCAAGTCCATGCATATTTTTTAGAAGAGGAACAGCAGCTTGCACATATAATAAAGAAACAACCCAGAAAACTGCACACCACTCTACATGATTTATGATGATGTTTTGGTGAACAATTGGATTTTTCCAGGATATACTCTTTATATATACACACAACATGCACTTAAAAAGCCATCACAAACCTGATAGCAATTAAGTTAATTATCAAGTTTATCCCATAACCAGCACTTCTGGTGTGTGCTCACCACTACTATGTTTCAGTAGCATAGATGAAAATATTTTTAAACCTGAAAGACACACACACAGGGAGGACAAGAAAGAATAAATACTATAATCTCCATAACATAATGGACAATGACAACCCAACACACTCAGCCACATGGTTCTATTTCCTGTTCTGTGTCTTCAGAGGAGAAGCATATTTAAAATGATTTTTATGGCTAGGACAGTATTGTGTGTCCTCAAAGTTACCCCAGATCTTGGTTTATTGAGCCATCTAAACAGAGTCAACACAGGGACAATCCAAGAATAAGTAGAGGTGAAAAGAAAAGAGCAAATACGCCATCTAGTGTAGGCAGGCAGGAGACACAGTGCACTGCTGAATAAAAGCCATAAGTGTGTAATTTGTAAGTTACATTACTGCCTCTTTTCTTATGACTACATAGAGTCTGATGTGGGTTTTTTATTTGAACATTTTCAAACAGATATATGCGGTAACAATAAGTGAAGACTGTATTATATATAGGATTAAAAATTATATATAGGCCATGTAGAAAAAGTATGTGTAGAAAGACTGACCAACAATGATTACATTCATTCATCATTAATTACATGAGTTTAAATGGTGTCTGTGTTTGATTTGTTTGCACTTACAGTTGTGTGTTCTTATTTTGGGGCTATAAGGAGTGTTTAGTTGTTCAACTGTTGGGACTACTATCACCATGTTTGAGTACTGTAATTATGCATACATAATATGATGTTAACTCCACTACAGGGCAGACTTGATGATTTCTAAAATTGGGTGGGCAAAAAATGTTTATGTCAATATCTATATCGGTTATTGGTCAACTGAGTTTTTACACATCGGCATATCAGATATCAACAAAAAAATCCAACATTGTGCATCCCTATGTGGAGTAGTGGTATACAGAAGTGGAAAATGGAAATATACAAATAAAGTTAAACTAATTCAAAACTGTACAGAAGTTGGCTCCAGTGGTTAAGTTAAATGTACTTTTTTCCAATTCAGCTTTATTGAAAACAGAAAAAAATACAAATTCAGACATCATAGAAAGCAAAATATGTCAAAAAGACAAGTAGTTGAAACTGAAATTGACCAAGAAAATGAAACAAAGAAAATCAGAGAAAACATTTAAAATCAAATGGTAGACAAATTATCAAATAGCAGGTCATATTGATCTGTGGTTGTTATTTTTTACATGTTCAAGAGATCTATAAAAAAATCTATAAAAAAAAAAAAACAACAACCAATAACTTTGAAACAGGGTGATGATTTTGCAAATTTTGATCTGTGTATATGAAATTTGCCCAACAGGATCATGAGGTTTGTCGTGAAATTCAATGAATTAACATTTCTTTCAAAATTAAAAAAATGAGTAAATGTACTTACTCCACCAAAAATAGACGTCAGTGACAAAACTTTTATTTTGAACTAATGGCACTTCCTTCTGTCAGCTTGAACCTGGCGAGGAGAGCGAACCTCGGTCGTTGTCTGCCGACGAAAGGACTTCGCGACGAAGTAAATAAACAGCAAACAAGATGAACACTGTGGAAAAGAAGCTGGCGGATTTAATCCGTGAACACCCGAATCTGTACGACCAGACACGGCGGGACTACAAAGACAACCTGAAGGGGCATCTGTCGTGGAGGGATATCGCAGACAACATGGGGAAGTCGGAAGAGGAGGTGAAGCTCAAGTGGAAAAACCTACGTGATAAGTTCTGTAAGGCGAAGAAGCGAATGGCCAAGAGAAACTTCCCTCAGCTAACAGACGAGGAGAACCCGGTGGAGAGGCCCGTCCCGGTGCTGTACAACCAGCTGGCCTGGCTCAGCGCATATGTCAAACCCAGGGTCGACGCTAGCACAGGGGAGGCCGACGAGGTGGGCTCACCTGTCTGTCACTCACTGATGTCAAATGTATTCACTTCTGTGATTTTAAAATGCTAGCTAGGTGACTTATTAGTAGGTAAGTTATCTTTGTAGCTAACGTGGGCCTGCTGCTAACTCTGGACTAACTGCCATCACATTTACCCTCTATAGAGATTTAATGCAATGTTCCTAACGTTAACTAAATATATTTTTATTAAGCTAATCATGTGATAACAACCAGACTACATGACAGCACCATTGCTAACGTTTGACGCTCATAATATCCGGTTTACTTTCAAAATAAAACCACATAGTGGAAAACCCTTACACAGGTGAGAAAAACTGACTGCAGTGGCACTGTATGTGTGTATCAAAGAACAAAAACTACAAACTTAAAGTAACTAATGTTATAGTTGTCTCCACAAAATAAGAATGCAAACGCAAAATTGAGCCTGACAGATATATTTTTAAGGATGAAAGATTTAGTTTAGTTTATTTGGACATACATGTACAGAAAAAGAAAATAAAAGGTAAAACAATGTGCAGGAGAGGTTAGAAGCCAAAAATGGTGTATGAAGATACCTCCCCTATTAAATAACAACAATCATACATAAAAAGAAAAAGATAAAAACAAAGATTGCATAATAAAACAAGAGTTCCAGACTAAGAAGTACTACAAAATTTTTAAAGATGTACATTTTACCAAAAAAAGTTGCAAATTAATCAATGAAGTGTTAAGAGTCTTTGCAAATTAGAGTTCTTTTCAGATGTTTTTTGAATAATGATAATGTAGATGATGATTATAGAGATGGAAGAGGGTTGTTCCGAAGAGGTGGTCCTCTGTATTTCAATGAATATTGATTAAGAGAAGTCCGTGTCTTGTAGAATATGAGTGAATGTCTGAGGAAGACTTAAAAAGATGTGGAAAACACTAGGCAAGTCATGAGTGAGATGTACATATTTATGCTCACATGAACAACTGATATTTTCTACACTCTAAAAAAAACTTTTGAATTAGAAAAATCTTATTGAGATAAGTGGGACATTGGGCAACCCAGTATAACTATACATGGTATGAGGGTAAATTAAGCTATAGTAAAAAGTTGAAATACAGGAATGATTGACCAATGAATGAATATATAAAATATATCAATATTTCACTTATTTTGAACACACACTTATTTGGCTGTTTAGACCTGTGTGGGTGTGATCAGAATGGTCTTGAGCAAGCATAACGGAAAAAACCTTTTGGGGTGTGCACAGCCTTTAAATGTTGTTATCAAAGAGTTGTAATATGTACTGAGCAAGACAAAGTACAAATGAAATGTTGTTGCTCTCTGATGGACAAACTGTGTTGTATCTAAATTACCTCAAACATATCTTTGACATTTCTGCAGTGCAAAGTGTTGTTATTTATTAGCTTATACAATATATCTATGATAAGCTATTTGTGGCGTCTAATATCTATCTGCTGATTAATCAGCAATGGTGGGAAGGTTACTTTTGAATTATAAGAGTTATTAGATTACCAGTCACCCTATTAAAAATCCAATAAGTAATGTAACTATTTTAATAACTTCATCAACGTAATATAACTTATTGCATTTATTTGATTTTGATTACATTTCAAACAAATGTTTTAAACTGGGCAATAAAGCTGAAAAGTCCTAAAAACACAACTTTAAACTAGGCAGTGTAAACCTCAAAACAGTACTCAACCTCTTTTGTTTCAAGTAGGAGGTAGGACTGTTGAAGTAGTTTGCTCCAGCAGATGGCGCTCTAAACATTAGGCATGTTTAACATGAGCTGCAGCTTGCCATGAGAGGTGACAACAATATCCAGTTGCAGCTAATCGTGGTACCAAAAAGCATACCTGAAGTCAAACAACTTGGAGTTACAGTAGGTTTGTCACTACCAGATCCATACTGGAAACCCGATTTGTTCAGTTCATATCTGCTAACTAGTGTCCTGACCCTAACAATCTGAGGTCATTGCCTCACCCCAAACTACACGTGTGTAGAACAAATTGGGTTTGCGGATCAGGCAACAACAAGCTTCAGTTGACTTGCAAAAGTTGAAGTAGCTGTGAAAGAGGATGCAATAGAAGTTCCACCATTATTGTATAGAGATGAACATGATGAACACTGTTCTTGAAAATATCAGTTTATGTTTTAAAGTCTGATCTGATTCAAATTGTGCGGTTCTATGTCAGTCTGGCTCATCTAAAACAAGCACCTTCACTATCAGCATGACCTAGTATTTTAAGAAGATGTCTTACCACAAACCAGCAACCAAAGTGGAGGGGCATTCGATTGTGCATCATTTGAGATTTATTCAGACTTTTTTTTTTTTTTTTGGGAAAAAGTGACAGCCCAGTAGGTATATCTTTTATAAGGGACTTTGATATGTTTGGCTGTGATCTGCAAAGAAATTAAAGCTTGTTAATGTTGTTGCTGTCTGTTTTGATCAGTAATTCTATGTGCTGTTTTCCTGCCACACAGGTAGCTGGAAGCGGTGATGACATAGAGAAAGAGCGAGATAAAGACGAGAAGGAGCAGCACTGTCCCATGCCTGTCGTTAGTACGAGCTATTCTCTCGCGGAGTCCTGTTCAAACAACCATCAGGAGATGGGAGTCTCTCTGAAACGCAGAAGGCAAACCACCACGGACACTGAGATAAGCTCTGCAGATGGGCTCACCAACCTCAGAGATGAAGATGAACTGTTTCTGCTCAGCCTTCTGCCTTCACTGAAGAGACTGACCATTAAAAAAAGGATGGAGGTACGGATGAAATTCCAGCAAGTGCTCTACGCTGCAGAGTTTGAGGACTAAAGGGCTGGTGTTAGAGCCTGTTATTCTCTGTAATTCCATGTTGTCAGAGTTTTTTATTTATCAAGAGCATTATCTCTGAATTTGCAGACAGAGAAAAGTCTCTCATTTTGAATGTAGGTGATGGAGCCACCCTTTTTTACTAGTCGTACCATTAAAGTAACCATTGAGTTGTTAATCAGGTACACATGCAGTAAAATCTAATGCAGTCAAATCCAACAGCCCTGTAACTCCCTCCTGCTGGGTAGCGTGTGTGCATGTGTACCTGTTTAACCTGGTTACTCAGAGCAATGAGCATTTGTTTGGAGCCACTGGTTGATTAAATTCCCTATCGAAAAATTACACACTAATGCCACAATTAAACAGTTTTAGAATATTATGATGTATGACTGTAACAACAATACATAGGAGGCTTTATGTATTAAGTTTCTTAAATTTGGCATGATGTGAATCAAGACAGTGGAATCCCTCATACAGTGTGAAAAACAGAAAATCACCAAGACAACCTGCCACCAAATGCCGGGCATTTCCCAGTTGTTTTACCCTTGTCTCTCCCGCGCATCCTTCCCCAACTTCAATGCCAGCATTAGGGTCTGAAAAACGAGTGTACACCTACACAGAAAGCAAAGGTACTGTGGTGCCTAAACACAGTAACAAAACACCAATCATACAAGTCAAATGAGGGAGTGGGAGACCTATTCTGTGCAATGTTGCAAAAGTGATCCTTACTCTAAGTAACTTAAATTTAAATATCAGTCCAAGACACATTAAAAAAGTCCTAAATCTACCTTTTCTTTGAGGCTCTGTATGCAACATTCAGAACACGAAAGTGAAAGCCCACCCCAGATTCACTTTTCTTTGGCGTGTCACCTTACTATATGTGTTAGCACCGTTAGCTAGATGCCAACTCTGCCACCTCCATGTTGAGAACTGTGTCTAGACAACTCACACTTTGAATTTCACATCGAGCCCCTTTAAACTGTAGGAAACTGTGAATTCCATCCAAGTCAGTGAATCTGCACATCAATGCTGCCAGCTTCTTTTCAGATTATTTTTGCAGATTAGACAGCTCTCTGACTGTACATACATATCTCTCCTTTATCTTTCTGAAAGGAGTCATTTCTACTGTATATATATTTTTTTTTTACAAATAAATATTTTCTCAGAAAAACATTTTTTTGCTTCCTGTTATTTTTGTTCGTCTGTAGATTTACAAAGGGCACTCTGTTATCAAATCTAGGAGTAGTTGCTGCTAAAATGAGTTGATGTTTTACAATAGAGGCTTATCGATGGACAGGAATGGTCGCCCCAACTCCAAAAGTCTTTTCACAAATTGTAACCTGCTACTATTTCAATTTAGAAACATACATGACATTTTAATCTATTATGCGAACTCCACAATTATACTGAATATACGATTGTTTATATTTAATGGTAGAAATGCAGACTGGGCGATTAAGCATTTGCTTTTATCATCCACCCAAGTGTACAATCATCTCTTTTGTCTTTCATTCTGCTGCTCAGTCTTCGTGCTGGTTTACAGGAAAGCATCAGCAGAATGAGCCTTATCTTATATTCCTCTGAGAGCACTTTGTAGCTGCAGTGATACTATTTAATTCTCGTAGCTGCAAAGTCATTCACCAACACACGCACACATACACACACACACCCCAATCCCTGGTCTGTGTCAAAAAGGACCTCCCTCCCTGCTCATGGATTGGTCGGTAACAATAAGCTTCACCCTCCTCTGTCACAAAAAGCACTACTCACCAACATACGTATGTTTTCATTCATTCATGTTTTCCATTCATAAAGCAGTGTATTAATGGTCATGTGTGGGTGGGGTGTGTGTTTGAGAACAAGTCAGTGCTCTCTTGCTGTACTCTCCCATCCTCTCTCTCCTCCTGTCTCAACCTCACCGTATTCATCCCCCTACGAACCTCCTCTCCTCTCTCCTCCCTCTCCCCTCTTTGCTGTGTTACTCCCAAACCCCTCCCCCTCTCGCTGGCTTCCTGCTCTGTTGTCATTGGGTGTTGTGTGGGGTGATGGTTGTGGTTTCTGTCGGTGATGTCTCCACAGCGTTTACCGGCATACTGCTTCTGAACTACAGAAGCTCTTCTTTTTTTTACAGCCTTGTAAAATAGATAGATAGATAGATAGATGTGTTTTGAAAGAACATGTGAAAGAACATACTAAGAGGACATCTGTATCTGCTCATCATCTCTGTGGAAGTACTGTTACCAGCTGAAGTGTCCATCATGGGACATGTAGGAGCCACTAACTGCTGCCTGTAGCTGCCACAGCTGGACTGACACATCTTGGACGAGGAATCGAGCCTATCCTGAGCTGTGTCAACAGAATCATTGCCTAAGACTCCACGTACTGGACCAGAGCATAGACTTATCACATTTGGGACCAGACTACTGACAAGCTACAGAAGCAAGGATCAGCTCTGTGCCTTCTACTGCCTGAGGTGAGATGAAATACTTGCATGATAACATAGTGTACATGTTCATAAGGGACGATGGTGTGAAACATCTTGCTGGTTTAATTACGGTACACGCTCTTCTGCTTTATGAAATTTGCTCCCATCTCTTCTACTATTACAGAACAGTATAATCACTTTGTTTTCTGCTAATCAAAGTGGAATAAATAAATCACAGTGTCAGAATGTGTGAGCACAGCACCACTCCAGCACTGCTGCAGAATGAAAGGCTTGTTACTACGATGATGCAGCATCTCTTCACCCCATTGGTGTGAAGGGGTTCCACTGAGGACTGCTGATTGGTTGCATCGGCCGTCATGTGGAAGGGTGTGTTCCTACAGGGATTAACATGGTCATATGGTACAAACATACCACCCTGGAAGTAGCGTGTTTGTTTAGGTGTGGTTGGGGATGATGAGAGAACAGAGAGAATAGACAGACAGAGTGGAGGAGGAATGTGGATGCAGGGCGGCAGTAGAGAGATGGAAAAATGAGATAAACTGAAAAAGAGTGTGTCATTTGAACTGTTGATGTGGAGTCAGAATGAGCTACCATGCAGGCTGCGTGCATCAAATTCCGAATGCGACAATCAGTCAATTAATTGACGACAAAAAACTGACGGGTGACTATTTTCATCAATGAATAATTGTTTTAGTCATTTTTTTTACACACATCAAGTCATTGACAGCAATGACTTAATGAATGATGTTTTGACTGGCAGGCCATTTCAATGATGGGCATGGGAAATAAGATTTTGATATATTATTATCATCAGTTATATTTTACTATAATAATAATAATAATAATACTAATTTGTTTTTATTTGTTTATTTTAAACATTTTCCCTTATCCTCTCTTGAATGTGCTGATCCTTTCTTGGCTGAGCCCCCCACTTTGAGTCACTGAGTCAGGTAAACATAAAAAGAAACAACAAAACAAGAAGTGGACATCAACAATAGGGAGGCAGCCGCCTGAATTTTGAATTCTCTGCTGAATGCAGCCATTCAGAAAATCAACACAGGCAGTATACAGTCAGCTAAAGGGTGTACGTACGGATCTGCAAGAAACCAGTCATATGACCTCCGGTCAGCCCTCAGCTATTAAAGAGAGAGAGAGAGTGAGAGTGAGTATGGCAAACAGAGGGAGAGAGGCAGAGCAAGAGAAAACAACAATAGGGGAAAAACACCAGTGGTCCTTATAATGCAGTTTACTGGAGCTTCCATGCTTTGACAGTTTATCTTGCTGCGTGCTGTAATGGAGCTTATATAGTCAGTTGGTTTGGTCGAAGGCTTTTACATCCTCCTCTTACATCGTAGTGATGTGAAGGCCAACTGGAGCCATTTCTCATAAGCTACCACTCGAAGAAAAGGTAAAACCTCTGTCTATTCAGTATTTCAGTGACTATTTTTACATTAAATCAAGATTTATTAGAGTTTAGTAGAATATCTGAAGAAAGAACCTTTTGGTTTATATTAGTGATGACAGTGAAAGGTCTCATTGTGTGGAGTACGTGTGAGTGGTGTTTGAATCAGTTAGGAGAAACGGGAGGTGAAGATGTAATGGTCTAAGACAGAGACTATAAACAGTGACTCACCTTTAAGTCTATATTACCCAAGTACATTTTAAGGCAATCTAGTGGCTTGATAATCAGACTGAATGGCCATTTTGAAAACTGGCTTAAAATGCAAATGGTTGGTTGTTTTTCAAAACAGGGGTTCTTGTCCACCTCAAAATTTTGTTTATCCTGGTGGGCCAGCAGTTTCGAACCACCTGTGCCTGGCTTGTGCCCAGCCAGGGATGTTTTGGCGTTTAACAAAGCTCGGTTGTGTTGCAATGTAACTCTTGAAATTACCCTTTGTGTTGTGTATAGATTGGAGTTGGAGCATATATAGCAAAAGCATTTGCATTCCCTGTGTGCTGATGCTGAAATTTCTTTTACACTCTTCTCTAATCTCTCTGCTTCTTAGATCATATTAGCGCTGTCTTCACTGTCTGTTTTGCTCCAGGCTGTCTTCCCCAGCAGAAGCCCAGCACATCCTGAGACCGGCCAAACTGGAACACGCCATATTAGAGGGTCATCTGGTTCCAGGGAATCAGAAAGTTTAAGGAAACTTGACTGTGTGGCACCAGCTCAACAGAAACCAGACCAGAGGAGGCCACTTCAGGACTCAGGGATCTGCTTGATTTACTATCCTCTTTGCAGCAAGGCAGTGGGCAGAGGAAAGTCCAAGTCACCATGTACTCCCCTCAGAGTCTCCACCGCTGGGGCATCACACACAGTGAGAGCATGGAGCGGTTAGCCTACAACCAAGGTAGGTTGGCAAGTGTTATTTTAATCTGTGTCTCTATCTAATATGCAATGACATCTCCCGTCAACTCCTACTGCAACCTGGTCTCATAAAATGTTCTTGTAATGACTCACGAAGAGCTCACTACCAATCAGTGTATCCATGTCACTGCAGTGAAACAAAGCATCCCCCTGTTTGCAGTTCATGTCTATCTATTATAATACATTCAACCAGAAATATCCAGTTCACATCTTTTCCACTCTGACCCTAACCCTTATAGATAGGCTATACAGCGATCTATGTGTTATCCATGAGGCCTGATGTAAGTGAAAGTTAATTAATAGTGCCTTTGATTAAATGAAGCACCATCTTAGTTCTGCTGAAGTCCTGCAGTTGATCAGTATGAGCTGACTGTTGCATATAAATGAGTCACCCATCAACCCAGACAGTGAGGCGGCCTTTACACTCTGATAAGCCTTAGCATTATCCATGACAACATAAAAATTGTTCATTGCTTCATACAGTGTCATACCTTCATTTATTTAACTGCAGGCAGTTCATCCTCTCAGCCCCTCTTTGCCTTGTTCTCTCCCCCTCTGTTTATCAGACCACAAATTAGACAAGAGTTAGCTAGCTAACGTTAGCACCCCACCATCCCTTTGCCTTGCTTTTCGCTGCTGTGGACTGCTTCCCTGGGAGGAGAGCAGGCAGCAGCTCGCGAGACGAACCTTCGGTCGGCGGCTGTAGTGGCTAAAAATCGGTCAGCGCATATCCCCCAGCCATGTTTGCACTGGTTGGATTCATGTCACTGCGGTCACTGACTGGGGGTCTGTAAAGTGAAAGACACAATGTTATTTGAGGCTCTAGCTAATGTTAACCAGGCCTACATAAACAAGAACATAAAGCTGCAGCCGTGCACTTTGGCTCCAGTTAGCAGAGGGCTAAACTATTAGCAACATTTCTTTCTCTATCTCTGAAACACTTTGCCGATACTGAGACATGTTTTGTCTCATTTATTGGGTTGTTGACAGTGTAGGCAGTTGCTGCCAATGCTGGAAAAGCAACTTTCTCTGCAGGATTCTCCACCATTGAATCAGGCTATCACTGAAGGGACGTGTACTGTACACATATCTGCATTTGTAGAACAGCCAGTAGGAACACCCTCTACCTGAAATGACCTGATTGGTCAAAGTCTACCATCACGGCCCATATTTTCCAAAGCCTGAAAACAGAGCCAAGAGAGGGTGCAAAAGTCTAGTTCTCTCCGACCACTTTAACCACAACAGGCTCAAAGTTTATCGTGGGATTTTAAAAATGAAACTGCTTACCCCAGCTTTAATTGACTAGTTGGTAGTTATTCTATAGTTTGGACAATGGGTTGATAATGTATGTCAAAAATGTCACAAATTCACTGGTTTCAGCTTTGACAATTGCGAAGTATTTGCTTGTTTTCTTAGTCCTCTATGATGGTAGACTGTGTGTGGTTTTAGACTGCTGGTCAGCTGTCACCGTGGCCTCTGGGAAATGGGGATGTTTTTTCCCCTGCAATTCTGCCACATTTTATAGACTAAAACAATAATCAGAATAATCAAAGGAATAATCAGCAGATCAAGTGATTATTAAAATAGTAGCAGCTAATGTAGCATGTTTGTCTCACTTGAAACCTTAAACAGGTTTTCCAAAGCTGACTCATCCTGACTCTCTTCATGTCCTCCTCTTCTCTGGCGCCTGTGTGGGCGTTAATTGTTTCCACCGTTATACTTTTAAATTTTACTCAACTCTGTCTTGCATTGGTATTTAAGAAATTTCCTCTGTGGGTTCATCATATTAATTGAAAGTAGGGCCACAGCTAGCTCTTTGGAAATAATGAGGTCATGAGGCCAAATTCCCCCAGCAGAACCCCGTCCACCTCAGAAACTATAGACAAGTCACCAACCAAACCCTGTACATTTTTTTTGAGTATTTAAAGAAATCACATTTCATTCCTTCATTTGACTCTTTAATTATATTATTTGTACATTTTTTCCCTCAAAATCATTTTTGAAAGTCATCATGACACTGTCAGGTTGTTGTGGGGAACAGTAAATTTTATTTAGAAAGCCCAATATCACAAATCACAATTTGCCTCAGAGGGCTTTATAGCATATGACATCCCTCTGTCTTTGGACCCTCACAGCAGATAAGGAAAAACTCCCCCCTACATAGCAGTTTTTGAAAGTGATGAAGTAGAGAGATAGCAGCAGCTAGGGTTGAGCCAAATACCCTGACAAAACAAGTATCCAGTACAAATAATGTCCTTTTTACAAGTACGAGTACCATCTGATTGAAATGTTTCAATATCCGTTCTTCTGATTAAAGAAAATCCACATTTGGGTAGCTGTGTTCAATCTATTATTCTTCTGATCAAAAATAATATGACGCTCAAATCTGAGATTGTTCAGTAAATACTTATCTAATGAACAATAAGTATTGCAACTTCTGATCAACCCTTGTCAATTTTAGATTTTAATAACAACTTCCAGTTTTAAGTCCCACCCATTTTCATTTGAAACCACACCCACTTCCACATTAAAGCCCGCCCATCTCAAATGCCGATAAGGACGCAGATAAATTGGGTGGTTGAACAGATACAGACACAGATAGAGATGCTCATCCCTAGTAGCAGCTGTCTGCTGGGGTACAGCAATACTAACTGCACATCACACATTGTGATATTAGAGCCAGTAGTAATTTGTTAAATGTGTTCATGATTATAACTGCATTTGCTAAAGAATATTTAAAATGGCAGTGTGTGGCTGCCTGTTGTAGCATAGCATTTTTTTCTTCATATTTTATTAATCAAAAACATGGGGACAGGGGGCTCAAGTAAAGTAGCCTCAAACTGCCTCAAATTATAGTATTTGAGTGAATGTATTTAGTTACATTTCATTTTGCAGGTATATTATTGATTTCAGTGGGAGCTACAGCTTCTCTAAAAGTAAATGCTGGACTCTTTTTTTAAGCTCACATATCTTAAAATAGCTGTCTGGGCTCTTGTCTCCAAGCCTCTCTGTCCTCTCCACTCAGTACCATCCTCTACCTGGAGGCTGCCGTGTAGTTCACCCTCTCACCAGCAGGGGGCGGCACGTCCACAACACAGCAGCCGCTGAAATCATTACGTAGTGCTGCCTTTTGTGTGTCTTGTGAGCCTGTTGACACCGCCCCTCCAGAGGGTGCAGGGGGACCGTAAGAAGCCAATTGTCGGTTAGGTCTGCTGGCTGTAAACAAATCTGTACGATGTACGGAAAAGGTTTGAATCCCGAGGAGCAGCTGTCCACGCTGTCGCCGCCGCTGCTATCGTCCACCATGTAGACCGACGCCTACAGTTTACAGTCCGGGGACGGATCGACGGTTGATTGTTGCCTCTTAGCCAGACCTGTCATTGCTTTAGCCGGTGTTATCACAGGTATTTTGATCTTAACGGTTGTCACAATGGATTGTACATCAAAGCTAACTCGCTAACTGTTAGCTAACCGCATGAATCTGACTGTTTCGGTACCGAGCCTCACCAGCTTTACTAATTTCAGAGGTACACGAACATGGCATCGCCCGCTGAGCACGACCTGGCGCTGTCTGAGGCGGACAGCAGCAAAGAGAAAGCTCAGGTGTTTGGCATTTTGAGGCTGCAGGAGGAGAAATCTGGGGATAGAGCTAACAGCAGTAGCACAGTGAGAGGAGGAGGTGGAGGAGGAGGAGGAGGAGACGGGCGATGGCAGGCTCCTATCTTCGCTTTGGCCAGGAAAGCATCCGAGACCATTTCAGGGAGCATTCACGTCCTGCCCAAAGTGTCGGAGCACAGGACGTCTCTGCCTGGGGACTGGACCGTCCAAGGTAGAGTATTATCAGCATCATGGGGGCGTGAGGTTCATGAAGGGAGTGTCAGGTTGATAATAACAAGTCTGAAGACACCCAGTGACTGACTGTTTAGGGGCACATGAGTATATGTGACCTAATGTAACTGTGTTTATCGTTATCCGCCTCCTGGCACAGATCAGTTCTCCCCTGACATCTTCAGGAACAATCAATCATTCAGTCAGCTGCTAATTGGAGCACAGATAATAGTGTCAGCTGGTGTGTGTAGATGTGACAGCCCTAACTGGTACATCTCTCATATCTAACATTACCTATTATATAAACCTAAAATGCAGCAAATAATCACATTTAAGAAGTTGAAACCTGCAACGATTTGGCATTCATGCTTGACAGGGGATCATACTTTTGAATCAACCAATATATGCAAGTTAATTTTCTGTCAAGTGACATTTGATGTTGTTTTAGCAGAGCTCTGGGCTCTGTTTGTTCTCTGCTAGTGCGTCTGTCAACCAATCTGTCAGCAGGACTCCCCACACACTCACAACTATATTTAGCTTCTGACAGATTTCTGGTGTCCATCACAGACTTGCATTGGAGTTATGTAAAACCAGAATCATTTGAAACAACTGAGCAGTTGTTTCAGGCATTCAGTGCAACAGGGCCTCCTGATTGTTTCAGTGTTTTTTTGATTTTTCTTTAAACAAGAAGATTGGGAAATGAATTAGGAGCATAACCTTTAAGGAGAATTTAAAGGGGAACAGCACCCATTTTCAAAAATTCATTCATAGATCAATTCATTCCTGTGATCTAAGACGTTCCAAAAATATTCGTAAACATGGTTAATTCACTCCTAAGTGTAAAAACTAGAGTGCTAAAACTCAAAATTGTGATGTCAAATGGTATTAAGTCTGGAACTGCTCCATTACATGGACCTGAATAACCCTTTTATGAGGCTTATCCCGGTTATGATCATATTTGGGATATGGTGTTAACATGAGCACAGAGAAATTAGGTTATTCATATTCCCCATATTCATCCTGGTTTCTTAAGGACTACTCCAGCTAGCATATTCAGGTTTCAAACACACAAACAGGATGCTCTAAAAACCCGACCATAAACGGGTTATTTATGTCCATGTAAACGCACTTACTGAGTTGGAAAAGCTGTTATAGATGACAGTGAGAGCACCCAGGGGAGTGTTCTGAGTATACGGGTACACTTCCTGTTTCAGAATTGAGAACACTGCAGCAGAATGAAGCTCATTTGGGTATAAAAAGGAAAACAAACTTTCTGTGGATCCACGAAAACAGCCTCCCATTCATGTGTATGGAGAAGCTCCAGACTTCATACCCTATGACATCACAAGTTTGACACTTAATGCTCTGGTTGCTGGCTTTGAGAGAGAGTAGCTCATGCTCACAAATATTGATTGAACTTTCCTAGGGCGTGGAAATAACACATTGCAATTCTAAATTTCAGTGGTGTTTCCCTTTAAAATCCCAATAATTGCATTCAAACTCAATTCGCCATTGAAACATCCCGACACTTAAAGTCCAATGTGTAGGATTTAGTGGCATCTAAGGGTGAGGTTGCGGATCTGAAACTACTCCCGTGTGCTAAGCGTGTAGGAGAACTACAATGGCTGAAGTAAGAACACAAAACGCAAACATCTAGAGCGATCACATGATGACACAGGCAGTCAAAGGGTTACTGTTTTCCCCATATCCCCAGGGCTCACAGCCCAAGGGCACCCAAAAGTCATGCAGCTCCCAAGAAATGATCTGTTGATCTGTCAGCGTCTCTGCCTCTGGGCCAACCTGCTGGGGCAATTAAAGCTCTTTCACTTTGCTAGGCAACATCTTTGCACCTTTTCCACCTGACATTTCTCAGTCCTGCTCTGGTGTTGGCTACACATTAACTCAGAGCTCCATGTGTAGAGCATTTTAAAGCATAACTCTTTGGGAGGTTACTCTTGCAGACTATGGAGTTTTACTTGTATGGAAACGCTAAATACCAGTTTGAAACAAGACAAATATCTAGCAAAGTTATAAAAATGTAGGTGCAGAGTGTCTAAATAAATATTTCTAAGCTAATTCATCATGTTAGGGTAGACCCTTGTTTTACTTGTTTGATTCTGGTGCTTGTTACATACTGTCTGATGATCTGTGTGACTGCAGTGACCGGACACAGAAATGTAAATGGACATGCAGTATTAAGGGTGGATTCTGCCTTCAGACTACTGACATAACATTTGCTGTACCTCCCTACACAGTCAGCATGTTTCTGATGATGACCAGTTGTTGTAAGCCAATAATGCATGCTCACAAGACTGAGTATGTTTGGTAAATGACTGGATTGAATATGATTATTCATCAAGAGAGGACTATCCCTTTGATTTGTATCTGTATTTTATGTGTAAATAAAGGAATAATGTATCAAGTTTTATTAAATATAGTGTGTTTTCCATGCAGTTGTATTGTCACTTTGCAACTAGAGACATTCCGACATCCTTTTTTCCTTCCCAATACCGACTTAGCAGCTGTATACAACCAGCCCTGTATGGACGTGAAATAATTTATGGCATGGCTCAGGTTAAACTCTAAACTAGTGAGACATTTCAATGTAAAATATTGCCAAATTGCAGACATTTTGCGAAGGCTAACGCAACACTTTTTTACCAGAAATCAGTTGTTCCTCGCCGCTCTCAAACAGTGGTTGCACAGGATAGGATTGGTGCATAGACTCGTGTACTTGCTGATACCTGATCCAACATTTCAGGCAGCTTTGGAGGCATTTCCGATATTGGTATCAGAAAAACTCTGTTTAAAACATTTGAACTGCAGTTGTTTTACACTGTACACAACCTGTGCTGTTTTAAACTGTCCAAATACCCAAATTAAACTCAACATTGTATTCTTAAAATTATCACAAACCCCTAATTTGGAAATTGGATATTGATTTAACAACCTTATTTGTGAAATAAAAAAAGTTCATACCATGTATAGCTAATGGTCTTTTGTAAACATTATTGTGTTACCATCCTTTAGCTTCGGGCCGGGTTATTTTACGCACATTCTAAGTTGCGTGTTTTTGTCCTGCAGCCCTTCGAGACCCCATGGCCATGGAGCGAGCCAATCTGCTGAACATGGCCAAGCTGAGTATTAAAGGGCTAATCGAGTCGGCGCTGAGCTTTGGACGAACTCTGGACTCAGACTACCCTCCTCTCCAGCAGTTCTTTGTCGTCATGGAGCACTGCCTCAAACATGGCCTCAGAGGTAAGAGGAACCTCTCAGCTTATTAAAATTTGATGTCTAAGCTGCACAATTGTGTTTGCCTCCCTCACTAAATGTTCATCCCTAGATTTTTATTCACCACTGTGTGTGTCTCTCTTCGCTCTGCAGTGAAGAAGTCCTTCCTGGGGTTTAACAAGTCTCTGTGGGGTCCTCTGGAGCTGGTGGAGAAGCTGTGTCCTGAAGCAGCAGAGATCTCCGCCTCTGTACGAGACCTGCCTGGACTTAAGTAAGGAGTACATTTAACCATGCACACCTGTGCTCACACACACAACTTAACCTGACATCAAGCTGAAGGAACATGAGCCACAGCCTAACCACACACACTCCCATGCACCAGTAACATGAGAATGTGATGTGAGCCAGAGCAGGGAAATACCTGCGTGTGATTTACTTTCACTTCACCTTTCCTCTTCCTGCTGCCTCACTTCTCCCTATTTCTCTGCTTCTTTATTGTGTCTGTGTAACTGCTGGAGCCAGTGCAGACACATTTTCCAAAGACAGTCAGAGTCAGTGTTAAAACTGAGTTTGAAATTCGTCACTGTATTGTCAGTCTTGGGTTATAGACACCATTTTAAAATCAAAATCCGTAATGGTGCAGTAGTATAATTGCTGCCAGTATCGAGGTGATTGTGTAATCAGCATTTTGTTTATTTTTCACTCTAACTTCCTGCTGTGACTATGACTTACAAGTGTTCATAGTGCCCAGTGTGGGTGGTAATAGATCAACCTCAAAATCCCTACTGCTGGTGCATCCTACATTAATATTCAGGGAGTGTCCTCTAGTGGCTTTACTTTCATTCGTGCACATGACTTCCATGTCATGCTTTACTCTGTTCATTTATCAGTTACCATATAGCAGAGCTTCCAGGCAGGAAATCAAGTGAGTAATATTCAGGTCTCGTCTGATGCAGCAAAATGCGGAACAGTTGTGTTGTTTTAGATGGAGAACAGAGTGTGTTTCCTTTAGTGGTGCTGAGTCAGACCAACGGACATGAAGCAGAGCAGCATTTTCCCATACCCAGTAGGCACTGCAATTGTTTTCTCTTGTTATACATTAAAAGACAGTTTTAGTTGATGAGATGACACAACGGCAAAATGAAACATGGTCGTCCAGTCAGATTGAAGTCTTGAAAAGAAAGAAGGGTTAATTAGATGAGCCCATGTTAGATGTTGATAGCAATACACACAAATAAGAACCTAATTAGATCTGAACAGTAGCACAAAACAAATCCAGAGACAAAATCTAACAGTGTTCCCGCCCCACCGGCTTTTGATCCTATAAACTTCCTCCAAATATAATGTAATTACCTGTGTGTGTTTTCTTTCTCCAGGACTCCATTAGGCAGGGCCAGGGCTTGGTTGCGTCTGGCTCTCATGCAGAAACGGCTGGCTGACTACCTACGACTCCTCATCACCAGAAAAGACCTGCTCAGGTACACACACATATTTACATACAGTGACATACACAGAGATTTACATTGTAGCAGCAGGTAAATTTGACTTTTTCTGAAAAATATACCTTTAAAAAATATATCTTTTTATAAACTAATATAACGTGGCTACAGAAACTACATTATAAAAATTCTTGATTGACAATTTTGCCCTTAAAAGTTAAAGGCCCACACGCACCGAAAGAGTCTCATGCAAAACATTTAGAAGTACACCTGTTGTTTTAAAAGGCCGAACACACATCCAAGGATTTTAAGGCATGTCACACTACTTTGATGTCTTTACTATGACCTTGTTTCACCATTGGAACATCAAATAAGGACCCAGCGTCCAAAGTCAGTGAGGCAAAGAGGTGGTATGGAGAGACAGAGAGGTGGACATGCAGCCAAAGGTCACAACAGCTGTCGTTAGCTCCATCACCTTAGCTCAAAACTTTATGAACAATCTAATTACAGTTCTACATTGCTAAACAAAAACAACTACCACTGCCAACAGCCATTGGCTGCTACCTTGGATCTTAAACGCTGAGTTGTCACTTGACAGATACTAAAAAGAAGAACAAAAAAAGCTCACACCCTTGGTAGTGACGTTAGCATAACAGACCCGCAACAGATCATCTATCATGACACATTTACTGGTCATAAAATTTAAATTGCCATATAAACATACCAGTAACAACATTAAGTAATTTGCATAGTACAGAATTACGATTAGCCGTGCTTTAAGTGAGTTTCGCCGATCTGAAAGAAAAAGTAAAGATAAAATGACATGGCTGGTCCCCAGTGGCTTTACTGATGTTGAACTGCCAAATGACTGATGAAAACAGCAGCACATAACCAACAGTTGCCCTCCTGCCTTATTTAATGTGATAGGCTACTCAGAAATGTAAAGAAAATTGACTGGAGGCATCTGTAAAGCATACAAAATGGTACCTGCAGACCTATAAATAGCAACCTTTTTCTAAAAATATTGCTTTTTTTTAATGTTGGTATTTAAAGTCTGATGCTTGCAGTGCACCGTAGGAGCACTGATTGATGCATGTCAAATGAGGCCAGACACAGACACGCTTTAAGTGCCTTTGGGCCTTATGGCTGGAGATATTCTACATTTTTCTTATCATCAACAAATCCCATTCATTTAGACATTAAAATAAAGCTACTCCTTTTTTTGTTTTTACCAGAGCTCCCGTCAGTGTTTGAGAATGTGTTGTTTCTTCCTCTGCAGTGATTTCTATGAGAATTCAGCGCTGATGTTGGAGGAGGAGGGAGCAGTGATAGTGGGCCTGCTGGTGGGCCTGAACGTCATTGATGCTAACCTGTGTGTCAAAGGCGAGGACCTGGATTCTCAGGTAACCACAGCCCTGAGACAATATTTAGACCATTTGACTAAAACAAAACCACATTTACACCAGACATTAAGTCTCCTCTTAATGTCGGTATAAAACATCTGATGACGTGGCTGCATTACAGCTGGTACGCATTATACACTCCTGTCTGGTTTTTACTATGATTAGATCTTGCACTGTTACTCCACTTCCTGTGCATTCTAATTCATTGACATGAAACCGCAGATCTTCAGTGACTCTAGCTTTGTGAAGCAGAAATGCAGACAGGAATTGTCTGTTTTGTCGCATTGTTATCTTGGCACCAGGCAGATGGACAGCAGACACTGTGGTGTCATGTTTCTACTCCATAGGTGGAGACTTTGTCCTGAGTGCAAACACATTTTCTCACTAAAGCAAACACCCTGACTGTGTTCACACCTGACTGAATGTGGCCCAGATACTTGTAACATGATGTAAGCTGGAACTGTGTTTGTTTATATTCAGTCATTGTCTGATCACAGGGTAAAACAAATTACCACAAAGAGATTATACATTTAATAGCAGGTGTCAATTAGGTCTGATTCCAGTCCTGAAGCCA
This sequence comes from Epinephelus fuscoguttatus, assembly GCF_011397635.1. Lineage (NCBI taxonomy): Eukaryota > Metazoa > Chordata > Actinopteri > Perciformes > Serranidae > Epinephelus > Epinephelus fuscoguttatus. The sequence goes on along the minus strand of NC_064753.1, from coordinate 25,259,817 downwards.
AGATGATAAAATCCATTCATGATAAAAACTAATGATTGGGGTAACTACTTATTTTTACTTATTCATTTTAATTATTTATCAACACATCAAGGTTTCTTTAGACTGTAACTCTGTGTTTTGACTGTGGTAGTTTCAGATTAATTAGTGCTATTAGTAAATGTATAATATATAATGGATATTAACTGTTTACATTCACTTTATCAGCAAACATTTTGTTTGTTTTGTGTGAGTTTTAATTAACGGTGTACTTGTGCACATGCCTGATTGTTGTGAATGTTCTGGTGGCTGTCAGTGTGTAGGATTTAGTGGCATCTAGTGGTGACATTGCAGATTGCAACCAACTGAATACCCCTCTGCTGACCCCTCCCTAACGTGAACTCAGTGACCTTCAGGTGATGTAAAAACCCCAAAGGCCTTATCTAGAGCCAGTGTTTGGTTTGTCTGCTCTGGGCCACTGTAGAAACATGGTGGAACAACATGGCGGACTCTGTTGAAGAAGACTTGCTCCTTATGTAGATATAAAGGGCCTATTCTAAGCTAACGAAAACATGATAACTCTGAATATTATATTTCATATTTGTTATATCTGTTTCCGCCAGTAGATCCCTATAAATCCTACACACGGGTCCTTCCTTTTGAGTGATGTTAACTAAGCTTATTTATTGTTTCATTTGAGGTTGGGGTGATTGACTTCTCCATGTACTTGAAGAACGACATTGATGACTACAGGAGTGAAGAGAGGTACGATCTTTTATCGTCTCTCCCCTTTCTTTAAAACACCAAGTCTCCAAGGCCCCCCTAAATGTGATGCTCTGTTTTATATCTGTTTCCATGGCAACAGGAATAGCCAGATAGCATCCATCTTGGATCAGAAGAACTACGTCGAGGAACTTAACCGACAACTCAAGTAAGACGCTTGTTTTTCTGTGTGTTTTGTACCTGAGCAGTGGCTGATTTTTTCCTCACAGTTTATTTTTTCATCTGTTGATTGATGTTTGAGCAGTGGTATGCCGCCTCAAATCAAAGGCGGGGGGCTGATTGCATCTTAAAATAGAATCACTGTTCAGTCAGTTCTTGTTTGAACACGACTGCTTGTTTCAGAAGTGCAACTCTTTGCCATCTGTCCTACAGACAGACTCGTTAAAGCACAGACTGTCTGTCACACTTCCTCTTTCAGTCTTCCTTTTTCTGTTTTTACAAACCTCGTGTCTCATTTAAATGAAAGTGAGTTGAGCTGCTGCCTTGAATGCAGTCCTGGTTTTGTGAATCTTTATTTAAATCCTGCAGCTGTGACAGAGCTAAAAACCAGCATGTTCATGAGTTAGGAGGATTATTGTACACAAACCTCATGTGTGATATGACACTGAATAACATTGTCAGTTACTGTCCTCAGTCTCTGAACATATGCTAAGCTAACCATGCACGACAAGCTGCAGCTATGAGACACGTCACTCCTCCAAACCTGTGAATGCCAATAAACCTCATAAACTTGATGACAGCTTTTACAAATTGTTATCCAGCTGTATCAATTCAAAGGAGGGAAAACATCTGCTTTCACATGTTAACACTTCAGCTGTGAATATAACACAACTACTACAATCCCATATTCTGAAAAAATGTGCACTATAACTTCATTGAGATTAGAAATGAAATTAAGCTGATTTTAATTTCTGTGTTTGTGTGTCCAGCTCCACAGTTCATGGTCTTCAGGGCAGAGTGGACTCACTAGAGAAGTCCAACTCTAAACTCATAGAGGAGGTGAGGCCCACACTCAGCATTCCTGTGTTAGATTTAGAGTAATGGTGAAAATTGGTACTTTAACCTCAGAGTTCAAGGCTCAGTCCTTCTATACCTCTTGCCCCTACCACTGTGCCCTTACTCCTTTGTTTTGTGCATTCATGTGTAAAGGAAGGCTGTCACAAATAAAGAGGTAGGGCAAAGTGTAGGGCTCCAGACTGAGGTTTTTCAGAGGCACAGGACTCCAAACCTAGAATCATTAGTAAGATGGCTGAACAAGCAACAAAAGAAACCCATAAATGTTTTTTCTTTGTTATTAAAGATTTAATAAATAAGATAACCATTGTATTATCATTGTTTTATATTGTTCAGTGTAATATGATTCCTTTCCTTATAACAACTGATACAAGTTAAGCAATCGTGATGTGATGATTTAATCAAATATTTTTTTTTAAATTACAGTGTCAGTGTCAAACTGTTCGCTATCAGCTGAATTATTTTATCTTGTGTGTGCAGTTAGCCATAGCCAAGAACAACATCATCAAACTCCAGGAAGAGAACCAGCAGCTGAGGAGTGAAAACAGTCTCATTCTGCTGAAGGCACAACAACATTTAGAGGTACAGCATTACACACGCACATAAAATAAACATAAAATTACAGCCCTCAATATTCCAACAGTTACTGTCAGCTCTTACTACAAACTGGTAAAACAGACTCATGATTCGGTTGACATGTTCTTCCTGTTGATGATATTCATCTAGGTAACCCAAGGTGATGCGACAGTGGAGAGAGATACGTACAAACAATCACGTCAGGGGTTGGATGAGATGTACAACGAGGCTCAAAGGCAACTAAAGGAGGAGTGTCAGCTCAGACAGGTCAGACTGGGACTGCATGTGTGTGTGTGTATAAAATGTTGTAGTAACAGAAATAATAACAGAATATATTCATGTATATGGTTTATTTATAGGATGTAGAGAATGAGCTGGTCGTCCAGGTGTCGATGAAACAGGAAATGGAGCTGGCCATGAAACTTCTGGAGAAAGACATTCATGAAAAGCAGGTCAGCATACAGTTTGTGTTTCCATCTGGTTAGCTCTTCACTCTGCTCTCCTTGTGGAGTATTGATTTATTTACAAAAGATTTCAAGAGCTGAATGTAGACGAAATATACACAACAGGAAAGACAAAAGACATTTAATTGTTGGTTTTATCCAGAGTGACTAAAGATGAATGGAAATCACACAACATGAAGACTGAACATTATAAGAGACATGGGTTAATAAATAACTTGCATATAATGGTAAAGGGCCTGTCACGATAATGATGTCATTGACTTAACGTATGATGTATGGACATGACCTCGATCATTTTGCTGACCTTGATTATGCCCGTTGTTTTTACATGTGCGCTCGTTTACATGAGAATGTCAGCAACAATTTAACCAACATGATGCCAGAATAAATGGCCTATAAAACAACACTTTGTAGATGACACGACGAAGCTTAGCCTGCGTAGCCCACAGCTGCACTTTTGAAGCGGAAGACGCACAGCACCTGACAGTTGCCAGTCCCTTGCAGTCCGTCGTTTGCAGTTTTACCCTCCAACAACTCCGTCCTCCACTCCGTAAATCTACCAGCAAACCGCCCAAGCCCTCTATCCAAACGGTCTCAAAATAACAGTAATATCATTAATCACAATTGTTTCTGTGACAATATATCATCCAATAAAAGAAGTTACATGACAGGCCTAAAATGGCAATTGTCAATGGTGACGCCAATTTAGTGCAAACACCGAACAACTGATAAGAAAGGATATATTTAGACTGAGAATGATGTGGTTGTTTTTTAGACATGGTGTCTTCACAACCAGAGAGCTCATGATAACAAGCCCTTTGGGGGCAGAAACTAAAAATATAGCACCAGCCCGTACATGCTCACATGGAGCAGTAATACCATGCCAGCTTCTCTGCCCGTCTCTCTCTGGCAGACCTGCCAGCATCAGGCCTTTGACTACCAACATGTGAACTCTGCTACATAAACACCAGCAGCTGACATTTGTAGCCGAGCTGTGACATATGGGAGTTGTCATGGCTGCAGCATCATCACAGCTTTGTAAGGAGGTTGATGGTGTCATTAAAAACATCATCAGGTGAATCAACTATCAGACTGAAGAGCATCATTATTGCACAGGAGCATGGGGTATGTGACATATGAATATTTGTATCATGCATTGTGACCTCCAGTGTGTCCTTCATATATTTTGGCTCACTAACTGGTAGCTCTTGGCTTGAAATGTTGGTATATACACATGAATGTGACCACGCTCCAAAACTGGCCAGTATTTATCACAGGCCTAGTTCTACAGGGGTGCAAAAGCATGCATAGCACCCTCTGTTTAATATTTTACACTCTCAGTTGAAATTTGAATAATAAATGCCAATGAAAGGTGGCAGGTCTTGGCGTACAGATTGTGTGGGTATCTCCATGTGCACCTTCTATTTCGGTTCTTTTATGTCCAGCAGTAACCACATTAAACGTTATTTTCCATGCCAATTTTGGTTGGAGTGTGTCTAATTGAAATAAATTATTTATGTTTTATATTCTACACTGTTTTTCATTGCTGTTGCTGTCCAGTTTCAGATGCACCCCAAGTAATTTTATTCTGGAACCAGGCCTGATTTAACAGCGTGTATGTACGTATATATAGTCCTGGGTTTATTTTACTCAGACCCCCAGTGAATGAATAATTGTGAAGATGAATAGATACACAATGAATAGTAATAATAAAGCCCTGAAATGACTGACTGACTGAATGGAGGACAGAAAAAATTGAAAGACGAGCATGCTAAATTAAAGAGACTTGCTGCAGGAAACTAGAAGCAGTCACATGAAAACGTGACCTAAACAGTGAATTCTTTGTCTTTCATCAACAGGACACACTCATCGGACTGAGACATCAACTTGATGAAGTCAAAGCCATCAACGTAGAAATGTACCAGAAGATGCAGGTACAAACACGCACATCCTCACCTGGCTGGACTTGTTGTCATGTACTGTAATTATTATTGTTACTTATGACTCTTTTTCATTGTTAGTCTTCTGATGAGGAGATGAAGAAGAAGAACGACGTGATCACTCGTCTGGAGGAGAAGACCAATCAGATCACTGCCACCATGAAGCAGCTGGAACAAAGGTGAGATTCGCTGCCTGTAAAGGAACAGCACGCCTTAATCAGAACAGGAAAATCACATTCTCCCATGTGTCTCCTCAGTCTCTCCTCAGTCTCTCCTCCAATACAAAGCAGGTTCTCTGCTCCCCTACTTTGGTTTACCAAAAGATACATGCTTTAATTTAGCATAGTAAGTTTGACCCACAGGAGAACAGGTTTGATTGTACCATTGAACCAAAATTGTATAAGAAATCCCAAAAAACGGACTAGTTCTCAGGCCAAAATCATCAAAAGTCATCTTGTCTTTATTTTATTTTATATTTTAAAAATAATTACTTAAAAGCACATAGTTATTTAAGGGGCTCTATGCAAAATCCAGAGCATTTGAGTTGTCTGGACATGGTTCTCAACATGTAGATGTGTTAATGGTGTTAATCACATAAACAGCACTACACAATGCTACGCTACGCTTCTGTGACAACGTCACCCCGATATCAGTGACAGCTGCTGTATGAGTGGAGTGCAAAGCAATGCAATGAAGATGAGCTAGCCAATTGAACAAACACATGCATGAAAACGCACGTCCGCACTGCCTAATCACAACAAACCACAGAGAAGCTCTGATTACAGCACACACACAGAGGTAGCTTGACTTTATTCTCTGCTCAGGATGCCATTGCTCTGCTATATCTTTACATAGCTAATCGTGGTTTGCTGCTGTATCATTGCTCTGAATGTTGCATACAGAACCTTTCAGAGGTCTGCATAGTGCAGCTTGAAGCTATCGAGAAGAGAACTGGGAGAAAACATGGAGAAAATGTATTTGACTCTTTCTCCTCTTCACTGTTTAAGGGTTTCTCATAGGAAATTGGTTAAAGGTGTTAATCCTTGTCTCCTCCAAACCTCCTTATTGCTCTCCTGTGCCCTCAGCTTACAAAAATGTTCCACAGCACAACACCTTACTACAGAAGGGTTTTTAGATCACGCTGCAACGTGTGATGGGATTGATAAGTCTCTGTCATTGGCTGAGCTGAGCCTCTGATATGATTGGTTACTCCATGGCAGTCTGAACAGTCATCAAATGTGTTTTGTGAAATGCCTCCCTCCTCACTTTTCTCTGAAGATTTATAAGGTTCTATTTAATAAAGATGTATTCGTTTCTGTTGATGTAAGGAGAGGTAGTCTCAGTTCACTGGAGGCAGCTTGCACTTTTCTCACGAAACTGCAAAAAGACACACTAGAAAGTGTTTGCGTCTTAGATCTCTATGCTGTCCAAAGTTGAAACTAAATCGCACATTGTTATTGTCCACTAAAAACCTTCAAAATTTCCAAAATGTCATTATTTTAGCTGTGATTTATTTACTTTTGCATGCTCCAAAAGTCTTTTTTGTACAGAATTTACTGAAATTTTAGATCCAAAGCTTTTACTTGACAGAGACTTGGCAGGGTTTGCAATTGCCCTAGAGATTCAATTTTATATAATCTACTAAAATTGCCAAAAATATGCTTGAAATCACTGTCCCCAATGCAGGTTTCAGGCCAAGTGAAAAAAAAAGGCCACCTCCACTTACATCATAACATTGTAAAACTGAATACATTTCTATGAAAAATAACGTTAACCTTCAGAGGAAAAGAGCAGAAGCACCATATCATGTGCAGTGTGTATTGAACATTATTGTTCAGGCCATCACCCTTTAACTAAACTGAATATGAGACAAGAAGCGTCAGGATTTCCTATAACTATTTCCTCGGGGAAACCTTGCAGTCCTTAATTTATCTTGTCTATAAATGACCCTGTTGATCTTTCCATGCATGCTGTGTTGCACCACAGTCAGTGTATAATGCTCCTTATTTCCATATCAGTTGTTGTGAGACTCGCTGGTTCATTGGTGCCTTATGATCCCTCCTCACCTCATCGTCTACCAGTCAACACGGTCTACCCCTCCCCTCTCCTCTCCCCTCCCATTGGTTTGAGTCTGTTCCATCCTATTTGTGATTGGTTTTGAATGTTTTTGCTGCTCTATAAGTGTATGTACAGTAGGCTGGTAGGATACAGACCCCAGTACACTTGTTATTTTCAGTGGGAGTTTTGTATTAAAGCTGAAAACTCAAATGAAGAAGGTAAAATGTTCAGACAGAGTTACTGTTTAAAATTATTTAGCAGCTGTTACAGATAAATCTCCCCCTCAGAACTTAATGTGTTGTCTACTTTAGAGAGATTAGGCTTTAATCTATCATGTTGATAGCGTACTTCTGTGCTCACTTCACCTGAAAACTCCACTTTTTGTCTGATGTAGTTATTTATATTCATCTATCTGTCCACATTACCTTTCTGTGCTTCTCCTCCCCACCTATACTCATTACTCATATGCTTACTGTGGAGGGAAATATATCCAGACTGAACAAATCTGATGACAGTGTGAACCTGGCAGCCTGAAATCAGATTTCTGTGTTTTAATGCCTTTTATTTACCCTTACTGCTGTGCTTGTGATGTTGAGAGTCACTTAAAGTGTTCAGTGTAATTGGGGCCACTTAGAATACTGATGTATTGACATCCTTTCTTCCTTCCTTCCTTTCTTTCCTCCTTCTTTCCTCCCTTCTGTTTGTCTCTTTTTATGCCATCCATCCACTCATCCATCCATTCGTTTGCTCCCTTGGAACCACGTTTGGTTTATTTCCTGATTTTATCCCTGCTCCCCTGTGCAGTGATAAGGATCTGCTAAGTCAGACCAGAACGCTTGCTATGTCATTTGTTAAGTGTGCCAGCACAGACACAGAGCACCAGTACAAGCTAGTCAAGGACATCTCCTTCTGAGGACAAACATGCACATACCCACGCAAAACGCAGACACACGATTGCTTACGACCGAATGAATAAACTGACTTAACTTAAAGGAACATTCCTGTTTTTTGCACTTAATATTCAGATGGTTTAATGGCTGGGGAGCAGCCGCAGAATCAGGTGAAACTTGAATGCATGGTTTGGTCCCTTTTTAATTACTGAAACATGATCATCATCAGCAGAGTGAGACCACTGCAACATGTTTTTATGAACTTCAGTTAAATCGTCCTCAGACAACCTTGCTGGTTTATGATAAGGGGAGATAAGTTTCCTCTGAATGTTCCGGTTTAGCTGGTCAGAGAACTGTCTGAATATTACATCAGTTATACTTTAATAGAAACATTTTTAATTAATCATACACTACTTTATCTATCCACTCACATGCTCAGCCTCACACACATACACATGCTACACATTCTTCCTGTCTCCAGTAGTCAGTTTATATGCAGTAACACTGACAGTAAGATAGTTGACTCTGAGGTGTAATCACAGGGTCGTTGTTGTTGTTGTTTACATTGAGTTAGAATGAGTATAGTGGGCTTTCCCGTTGTATCACCACTTCTTAATCTGGCAACATTCAGAGCCACTGGTTAACAGAGTTGTGTCACTCTAGTATTTAGGGACTGTACAACAGTTATTGGGGTAGGGGAGCTGTTGCTAAACTTACTGTTGCACTTTGTAAAAGCAAGACCCCTCCCAGTGTTGATAATATTTTCTTTGGATTCCTCGTCAAAATGGCGTCAGAAAGATGTTAAATTTTGTTTGGAAATATTTTAAAGGTCTAACGATGTAAGACATTTTTCAGACATTGGGCTTTGTTCTCCAAACCTTACGACTAAATGTCCATATTCTACGTCAAAATGACGTTGGTATGAAACGTTTGGAAAATGTTTGATTTTGGTTGCTTAACAACACAACTTTAAACCAACAAAATATCAACATCATCTCTTGTCAGTATTCTACATCAATTGACACTGGCATTAGACATTGTCCTGACATTGAATCATGGTCACTTGACGTCACAACCTAAATTCAACCAAATATCAACATCTAAGGCTTACGGACAACATCTAGTACATCCAGTTCATTTTGCTATTAGTATCTAAAATTGCACAATGAATGTGCGACATTTCTCAATGGAGTAATAATTTTCATGTAGCTAAAAGCACAATAGATAGTGTAATTGCCAGTTGCCACTATTGAAGCAAACCTATCAAACTCATATGTCCTGGTTACAAAAATGTTCCCGCCATTACTGTTTGTTTTTTTGAACCAAAAGTTGTCACTGTCACTTTATCGTACGAGTACGAGTATGCTGTCACTTTATATGACACTTAAACATTTTTGACACATTTTAATTCACTGTCCTGTGCTTTCAGTTTAAATGTTGAATAAAGTGAAATGGCAAATGTCATATTCACTGGAGAGATGGAGAGTTTAGTCACTTACAATACTCCTGCCACTCTCCCAAAAAGTTTAGACTGAAATCCCCTCAGCAGAAATAAAAAAAAAGTGCAACCCTCCCCACTTTCTGGACTCCCCCCTAATAATGACTGTACTGTCCCTAAGTGGCATCCATAGTGGCTCTGCAGAGGTTGTTGAGTAACTTGTTGTTTCATGCTTGACTGTTTTTTAACTTTAAGGGAGCTGACAGTGTTTGGGTCCAAAGCACGAGCAGGAACATAAAACTCATACAGCCTACACAAACTGTTCGTATAGCTGCCTATATTTCATCACAGTCAGTCAGTGGTGTTTGCTACAGATGTTTAGCATGGATGGGAAGAATTTATTGATATTAATACCATTATCGATTCTGCTTATCACTCTGATTCTTTATCGATTCCCTTATTGACTCCTGATCAATTTTCTGTGTGGGGGAAAAGTAGGCCTACACAGGTTTTCAGCATCAATGCAAGTGTTTTATTATCTCTGAGTGTAAACACAGTGTAGATGAAATGAATATTTGTACAGCATTTGTTTTCATGTAAGTTTTTTTAGTCAGAGAAAAATCTACTGATCCTACCTGTGTGGCACTAATGTTAGTACGACGTGTGTCAAATACATGGCATTTGTGAAATTTAAGCCCATGTTGCATAGAAAGTTGTTTAAGTGTATTGCTGGTGTTTCCACCATGACCTGAAGTATCATTTTATAGATATTACAAACAGCACTGAAGCCATGCATTGGACTGTTTCTTCCTCTCTCTGCCATGACTCCTTCTTGTTGCAAGTTTCTGGCAGCGTGGAAGCTTTAGTTTGACATCATTGTGGTACAATACACAACTGTCAGAAAAACATGGCAGCGTCGATAAAAGGAATTGATAAGCACAGAGACGTACGATTCAGATGGATCAGACAATTTGGAACTGGTTCTCAACTGGAACCGGTGCTCAGTTCCCATCCCTGATGTTCAGTCAGACAGGAGTTTGCCTGTGCAGCCTCCTGCTTTTAATTTGTTGCCAGTTTGCTCTGCATGTGTTGCACCTTCTGACCTGCTTCTGACTGGCTGTGATGACCCTCGCTGTGTCTGAAACCAGTCCCCTCTTCACTCACTCACTACTCTCTTACTTAAAATAGTTTCTAGTGAGCAGAAAATAAAGATACCTGGCACTTACCATTGTCATTTTGCATCATCGCTGACAGGTAATGTTATAAAATGTTACAAGCAGAAAGAAGGTCACATGATATGGATGCTACTTTTTTCGCTTTTAGAATTTTTGAGGATAGTGGATTTCACACTCAGACGAGCGGATAAATCTAGTGCAGTCTACAGTGAAAAGCGAGTGATTTCAGACACAGCCCATCTCCTCCTTGTGTAGATTTGCCTGAACTGAAAACTTAAAGATCGAGTCAGGTTTTGCAAATGTATACAGCTCAGTGGGACCAGCAGCTTTAGCTCAAATCATGTGCTTTGTTTCTGTAAAACAGACAGAACTGAGCCAAGTGTTAAAAAAAAAAAAAAGGTAAACCTCTGGAGTTTCTCTCAAGGGAACTTGATGTGTCGTTGTGTCTCGTCTTGGCATATTTATTGACTTTTGTGATAGATCAGGAAGTAATCATTCTACCTATTCTAACTCCATGTTCATAGTACTGTAACTCCTCTCAGTTTATAGACGAATAAACACTCAGTACAGCTGTTGGAAACTCACAACTACTGTCTTTTACCACCGTTACCAATAAAGTTAGATGTTTTGAAAGTGTTGGGTGTGGTTTGAGTTTTTGGCCACGTTCAGAGGGCTGTTAACGCGTGCATTTACTGTGTGATTTTTAAGGAGTTATAAAGCTCCACATCGACAGTTGCTGTCAGGATGTTGTGGGATTGTTCTCCTCATCGTCCAAGTATCTAAGATCTAACCTTTGTTAAAAGACATATCCTGGAAACAAGCTATAAATGTTTCCTCCCTGTGTAATGTTGAGTTAAAACAATGAAATTGGCATATTTTTCTAAATGCTGTGGATATATACTGTACGACGTTGCAAAAGACAGCACTGTTCGCTCTGTCTGAGCTCTCTCTGTTAGCTGTCCTCTTTTATTTCTTGTCAATTCTTTTGCTTGAAGGCGGTTTTCCCTCATTGTTTCATCATGTGTCTTTATTTGGACTCATCACTCCTTTGTGTTCCTAACTGTTTTGAACCCCTGCACTCTTTTATGTTTTACTCTCTGGTGTTATAAGGCAACCTTCATTTACCCTGAGCCACCCCTCTTTCATCTTTCCACCCAGAAACCCCAGTCCCTTCCCAGTCATCCTCTTTTCCTGTATTATTTTATCCCTCTCCCTCCTAACCCCGCGCCCCATCCCAGTTTTTTCTCTCCATGGTCCTGAGTTTGTCCCTGGTTATAATGGTGCAGATTACAGGAGGCAGAGAGGCACCGCACCTCGGCCGAGGAGGGAACCAGACGCTTCAAGTTGGACTTTGCCAACAAGGCCGACAGCCTGCAGCGGCAGATCGAACACAGAGAAAGGCAACTGTAAGCAAAACCCCTCCAAAGACAGACTAATTGGCACACACATACATAAATCTAGAGAAGCTGTAGTGCTCAGAGACACAACAGAGGCTAATACACCATAAGCTGTGTAGCATGGTGAGCCAGCAGTTGGTGATAAAGCTTTTTTCCCTTTAACTGAAACTGTCACAGCCCTCATTCATACCTAGGACCAGTAAAATACAATTAAATCAAACATATACAAAGCAGTGTGGCCTATATAATCTGTTACTCACTGTATCTCTGTCTCTTGTATGTCATCTTTACCTGTTACTGGTGTGTATATACGTTTGTGTTCCTGTAGCCAGCAGCTGGAGATGGACCTGAAGATAGAGAGGGAATGGAGGCAGACGCTACAGAATGATCTAGACAGAGAGAGGGATACTGTGTCTCAGCTCAGCACAGAGGCGCTGCAGATCAACGGACTTAAGAAGGTAAGAAGATTGAGAGAAATTAATGTACCGTGTGTGATACTGTGTAGTACGTTTTATTACATACCTGTGTGTGTGACCCAACATTTGCAGCACGTGATCTGATTTGATCTGATGCATGTCGCCTGTTGCATTTTTCTTCGAGGAGTTCCATCGTCTCCAGGATGAAAACATTCAGCTGAAGACCATCTGTGAGGACCAAGAACAGGCTCTCGAGGAACTGGGCTCCAAACTGAGCGAGTATGTGTGCTTTCATTTTAAAAATGTGTGCGCCATTAGAAAGTTGTGTTTATGAGGGGTGGGGGGGAAAAAAAGACTCATAGGTGAATTGCTATGTAGAGGTGGAATATTTGGCATCGATACACAAATGTCCTTGTCTGTTTTCTAAATGTTAGTGAATAACATGGAACAAAAAAGGCAGATCTCAACTGCGAGGGCAGGACAGCACCTGGACAGTCTACGCACAAGCTGTAGTTATGTTGCATTCACACGCTCTTCAGATGTTCTCATTTCCTTGGAAAGTCTTTCTTCCGACTTTGGTGTGTTCATGAGCTCATTGGTTGTAATGTGGAAACAACAAGGACACCACAAAGAAGTTGTGTTATATATTAATGGCTTAAAACCACTAAAATATTGCTTTACCTGACCTGTTAATGTGGTTAATGCTAATAAATAACTTTTCTAACTATTCTAGGATGCTATACTTGGACAGTAACTAACAGTCGTAACCTAATACCATATTATGAATTATATGTAAGCAAAAACTTGATATGCCATATGTGTGTTAAGAAAAAGTTTCTTAAAATCAACCAAATATTTGTTATTGTCCGCCATGTTTTTGATAATATGAAGTCAACTGAACAAATCTTGTATCTGACTTTCCAAGTTGTTGCTCCGACGTTAGGGATGTTTGTCTAGTTGGTGGGCGGTGCTTAGTACAGTGGCGGGGTCACAAACCTTCTCATTTTGCAGCTAAACAGTACACTAAAATATGTTTCTTAACATTTGAGAAGAGAAACAATCTTGATTCATATTTGTTCAATGCTGCCTAGTTTGACCATATTTCGCAAGCATTGACAGCTGCTTTAGACTTCTTGGCTCCGATTGGTTGTTATTGGAGCACCACCTGCGATTTTAGAAAATGTCATTAGATGCAGTAGGTAGAGGAGCACGGACATGATTTCTTACAGACCATCTTTCTCATGTATTTCTTTCAGAATATAGAGACAGTTTCAGCAGATATGACACTAAGTTATTTTCATAAAACCAACTGTAGCTTTAATGTACCATACCAGTGTTTTTGCATGTTTTACTTGTAATTTACATTCTTGCAAAAAAGTGAAGTTTCCAATTCTTGAGAAAGAGCAAACACATTTTTCTAAATGAAACTAAAAAGAGAACCTCCAATAGTTTCTACTGTTTTTAATAATTCCCTCAGAATGAATAAAGGTTTGATGACCTGAGGTGGTTGATTTTTATGTTTTTCCTTTACCTATAACAGTTTTATCATTTTTGTCATCAGATCCAAACTAAAGATTGAAGACATCAAAGAAGCCAACAAAGCTCTTCAGGTAAAGTAACAGAAATTTTAGTATTAGTGACGTTGTGCTGTTTACTAATGTCTATAATGTGACGTTCAGGTGAAACAGAGATTTACTGTATCATGTTGTTGCAGGGGGGTCAGGTTTGGCTGAAGGACAAGGAAGCCAGCCACTGCAAGCTGTGTGAGAAGGAGTTCTCCATCTCAAGACGAAAGGTCAGTCAACAAATAACCACAAATATGAAGTGAAAAATTCCAATTTCATGTGTTCACACATCTGAAATCCAGACACGGTCAAAACTAGGACTGAACATCATCTGTAGGCCCCTGATGTTGGTGAGGAAGTTAGAAAACCATATCCTTTTTGCATAAGTAAACACCAACTGATAAAACAAAATGAAAGCTTTTGCATTCTAATTTACTTCCTGTTTTGTCACCTGTTATTTACGGCAAAGTCATCCTTCATGCAGGAAGTAAGTTGTTTTAGTTTCCAGCAGCAACAACAAGTCAGAAAATAAGCCACTATGGCTGAAAAGGCAATGTGCAGGAACTCGACAACCATTTGAGGAGATTGATGTTGCAGTCATGGCTTTAGCCTCAAAGGGATCCACAGTTGTGCTAAGCTGAATAATTCACTGCGTTTACATGCGGAAAATACTGTTTTTGTCCTAATACAAAAAAGACAATACTCCCTACTAAGCTGTTTATGTGGCTAATGAAAATAATTATTCCACTAATATCCACATTTACATGCAGCTGTGCATACTCAGATTAACTCTTTTATGTAATTTATCACTTCAAATATGGAAAAGTGGAACGGCTGGAGCTCGATGATGCGAGCACAGCTTTCCTTTTTCACTCCTTCAGGCACCTACCTGGATATTTGTTTGTATCCAAAAACCTGTTAATATCCAAGTCGTGCATAATGTTTAGAAGTAGGCGTTTCTACTCAGGACCAGAAATGTGGGCTTTTGTTTTGGGCATGCATCTCGATCCAGCCTTGCTAACTGTCTGCTAGTTGGTTTGTGTACAACGTATCCATGACAACGGGCAAGCGGCTGTGTGTCGCGAACTGCAGTAAAGACTCTGATTGAGATATATATCCCAAATGCACCCTGTATATGTCTGAACAATACCACCATATCCCACTTCTTAATTGGAAAAGGCCTTATTAGGAATATCCAAACTTAATACGCTGTTTAGATGACTTGTATCAAATTCAGAATATTGTCATTTTTGGAATAATATTGGAATATTAATCAGACTGATTTCTCAGTGGACAGACGATCAGTCAGTTACTGGGGTTCTAACTTCCTGTCTCTCTCTTCAGCACCACTGTAGGAACTGTGGCGAGATTTTCTGTAACAGCTGCTCTGACAATGAGCTCCCTCTGCCCGCCTCACCAAAACCAGTCCGAGTCTGTGACACCTGCCATGCCCTGCTCCTCCAGCGATGCTCCTCCAATCCAACGTGAAGGAGCCCCACACTGTCGCTACGTCAGCTTCAAACAATCTGAGATGGTAAATCTCAGCCCTCCGGCCCTCTGTAAGATCCATCTCCCAACTTCTGTCAACACAGTTTGCTGCTAGACATGGGCCGTGTGCATGAACATTTAGTACATTATTTTATTTACAGGTTTATAGGCAAAATAAGGGGCATCTGCGTCACTCTGACACGTCTCTGTTTGACGTCACTACTTTGTTTGCAGATGCTCTGCAGTATTACTGACTGTACACAGAGAAGGAGGCAATCAGCCCACTGTAACACGGGCCAACATGTATTACTTTGAAACTGAAGGAGTGAGAATATTTGTAGACAGTCATGACTGTTGGCAGACAGATTATTTTAAATATACATCAGTTGTACAAAAGAAACCATTCAGATTAAATTTAGATATGAATGACCTTGGCCGAGGGAGTCATGTGAAACAGAGCTGCGTGAGGACGGAGCTCTGCTATGAAAGGAGGAACGACTTCACGGTGAACTGAAAGTGAAACTGCACTGACTGTGATGAGCACTGCTGCAGCTAAATGCAGACTCTCAATCAAACTATCAGTCTTATTTTGTACTGCATCATTATAATTTATGTATTAAGCCTCAAACTGTATACAGTGAGTGTATAGCCAAACATATGAGATTATATAATTTATAAATACAGTATCACAACCTTGTTACTGAGACTGCAGAGCACCCACTGTAGGGCTGAAGTGAAACTAACAGACATAAAGGCAACATTTACACAGGCACAAAGGTTCAAGTCAACTTGACAGAGGGGCTAAATCTAACTTCACGTGATAGTTAAGTTAATTCGATAACTGCAAGAAGATCACAACTGTTTTGTTTTTTTTGTCCCTGTTTTAATGCACAGGAGCAACATGGGAACATACTTTGTGACCATGAGACAAACTAATTCCACAAACGTTCACAGCTCCACGCCAATTTTGCTATGCTCACACTATGAGCAGACTAGTTCCCCATGCAGCTGTGACTGTCAAAGGAACTGAAAATCTTTTTTCTTTTCTTTTTTTTTTTTTAAATTATGTTGGTGCCGTTTGTGCCTGTGTGAATGCAAGGAGTATTGTGCACTTGTGCTTCTCATGTTGCCAGAATGAGCCCTGGATTTCTACAGACAGGATTTTTGGAGGGAGAGTCTAAAGTAAAATGTTTCCAAGTCGCAACACTAGGCGTCACTAGTAGCCAAGGAAATCTAGATTAAAGGCACATTACACTGTTTGTTGGAGACACTAATGCAGTGGAAGCTGCTTTAAAGGGATCATTTGGGTTTTTTGAGGGAGGTTGTATGAGGCACTCATCCATAGTCAGTGTGTTACCTGCAGTAGATGGCAGTCAGCGTGCCCACAATTTGGAGAAGTAGAAAGGAGTACTGCTATGGAAGAATAAGCAGTGTACCGCAGTGGACGACAGCAGCAGGAAAAAATATTTTAGACACCTAAAATATATGTATGTGTATGTTATATTGACATTGTTTTCATGTCTTTAACCACCTGGAAAATGTGAGGTTAGGTGCTTCTTTTGTGTCTTTTTTTTGTGCCAGCTTTCAAGAGCACAGCAGCAGGTTGTGTCTGAGGTTGCTAAGTAACCTTAATAAGGACTGTATTGTAGCCTATTTACCTGAAATCCTAAGTGTAGAGCTGATCTTCTTCCAGGCACTTTTTGTGTGTAGGCCTATTGTTTGTGGGCATATGAAAAGTTCTGGCAGCCCTGCACCAAAATGATCAAATTTTCCATATTTACCACAAACTGATATTTACGGAAGAAGGGAAAGATATCTGTCAGCTGTGATTGGTTGTTTGTTGTCACATGACATGCAATGTGTGCTGCTGCACTTCAAAAGCTGACCTCTTTATCTCAGGGCACAGTAGTTGCTCCCTGAAAAATAGGCCTTTGGGAACACGTGTGCGTCGCTTTGGTGTTGTGTGCGCCTGCCATGCATCCTCATTGACAACAATTAATTTGAGCACGCAAACAATGTGGCATGTGTACGACCCCTTACCTTGCTATCAGACAGCCCTTTTCCAACAGGAACTTAAAGCCATTGTATGTATGCTCTCTTCAAAGCCACCAGACTCCTTTAACAGCAGATATTTTACCTCGCAGAACATGGGAGGTGCTGGTCTACCACTGCCTCAGTAGGCTAGTTTAGATACACCAAAGTCACACAATAACACTAACTAGCAGATGGAGGTAGTGGTAGACCTGCAACTCCTGCGTCCTGTGAGGTAGAATTACTGATTTTCATGATGGAGTCTGGTGGCTTTAAAGAGACCAGAGATGATAGCTTTAGTGCCCTGTCGGAAAGGGCATCTGTCGGCAGGGTAAAGCGGTGAAAATACTCTAAATATAGTGCACAGTTAAACAGATATTGATGGTTTTTAGGTGTCTAAAATATGTTTCCCTGCTGCCTGCCTCCACAGCAGTACATTGCTTAGCTTCTGTGGCGGTACTCCTGCCTGTTTCTCCAAACTGGGGCGTGCCGACCGCCATCTACTGTAGGTAATACACTGACTGTGGTGAAGTATCAATCTTAACTATCCCTTTAAGGACCAAGAAGAGCACCAGATGCTGTCCTCTCTGGTGACACTTTGAAATCAGTCTTAACTGGCTCTGTAGTTGTTGGCCAGCTCACACCATGACCACTTAACTGACTAGTTAGAAGTTAAGAACAGAGTTGAGTGTTGCACACGTCTGACGCCACAGCCACAAAATATATCTGAACACTTGCCAATCCAATATTACCTGTAAGAAAGATGAATCTGAGAGTATTTATATTTGATTTTGTGTTATGCACAGTCATTTTTACTTTCAGAAGTTTGGGAATTTGTTTGTTTCCTCTTCACTTGAAGTTAGATGTAATTCAGTGCAGATGGAAACGATATAGAAGAACCACATTTTACTGCTGCTCCATTCCTGAGAGGGAAAGTTTGAAACTCTAGACTATTTTTGTTCCTTTTTTTTTTTTTAATGTTTGTGTTTTCAAACTAATGCTGATGACTGTACACTCTTCAGTGACGGGTTATACAAGTTCCACAGCACATTCTGGTTTTGTACTTCAATACGATGTTTACAACCTGTGACCTTTCAAGAACTGGAAGTATTCATTCCCATGAAGAGATGAAACAGGCCTGGGTTTATTTCACCGAGGGTTTTTTTATTGTTTAAAGTATTTAAAACTCAACCAGTTTATCATATCATCATTACTATAGGTACATGTTTCTGAAATGCACCCAGGCCTGAAACCTTTTTGTACAGTGTTGCTCTTAAACATGTCCCAGCTTTCAATGGGACATGTTGTATGTACATAATGTTGATAATCACTGTGGCCCTTTAGCTTACTAAATCCTGCCAGTTTAATATTAACTCTATTGCCAACAGTATGTTGCCTTGACTGTGTAGCAGTTTCTGATTAAACCACATTACAAACAACATTCTTCATGTTTTGACATTGAAATTTCTGTGTGAACATTTACTCTTGTTGCACTGTTCCCGCTTAAATCAGCTAACTCTGATTGTTTCTTGATTACACACCTCATAAACAGAGAATTATTCACAACCGTAACACAAATACTTCTTGTAGAGTGATGTCAGGGAGACAGAAAGAGAATTAAATATAAAATTTATTAGGCAAAATGTACAACAGCTGCATAAGCTATCTTACAGCTCAAATATAGAGACTTTATTTTACTTCCACTCTTTGAGAGTGGAATATAATATTCAACTTACTTTTAAATTCTGTAATGAACTGTGAAAACATTCATAAAAAAACACACTGGCTCACATTTATCAAACCTTCAAAGCAGAAAAGCTGATCTGTTTGAATCAGTAAATTACAGGATGCTTAAATGTTCTGCTGACAACAAATTTAAACCAGAATTAACTAAGATTTTTAATTTTTTAAAGATTCTTATCTTGTAACGTTTTGACGTTGCTTCTTACTGCTACAGTGACCATGCTCGGCCTCAACAGAGCAGTGGCACAAAATGATTCCTTCCTGTATCAGATCCAACAGCTGTTATTATGTCTCCTCTGCACTAATGAACGTCTCCTGCCAACAGTGAGATGAGACGATGAAAGTGCATTCCAATAAAGTCACGAAAAACCGCAACACATTCAGTTACTGCCCTCTCAATACCATTCAAACTCTGAAAAAAAGGTGCTTGATTTCTCTTAATCAGATCAATTGAGAAAACTTACTTTCATGTGAGTCGTAAAAACCTGTATTACAATAACCAACCCTTTTTAAAATATGACAAACAAGAAGTCTCCTATGACCCTTTAACCATGTTCAGCACCTACAACAGCTCCGACATCTTCATGTTGACGAGCTGTTTTGTTCTTCAAATGCTTTTAGGAATGGTGTAACAATAATAATAATAATGATAATAATAGTGCTTGTTCAGGTCGTA
This sequence comes from Epinephelus fuscoguttatus, assembly GCF_011397635.1. Lineage (NCBI taxonomy): Eukaryota > Metazoa > Chordata > Actinopteri > Perciformes > Serranidae > Epinephelus > Epinephelus fuscoguttatus. The sequence continues at coordinate 25,240,187 of NC_064753.1, read as the reverse complement.
TTTGGTCTATTTTAGTATCAGAGGTGAAGTTTTAGTACAACTCCACGATAAAAACGACTGACCTCAGATCAGCTCTCCTGCTTAGAAAAAGTAATCGAGTGAATGTGGCCTGAAGAGACTCGAGACAAACAGTCAGGATGGATTGGAAAAGTGCGATGACATCATCAGTATGAACCTCGCAGCCCACTGCTCCGTGAGCCTCCGCCCCCTCCAGAGTTACCGTAGTAACCACTGCCGCCACGACCTAAGAGGGTTGTGAAAAGAAAGGTCAGTGTAAAAATGATGACGTAACTTCATTTGACCGTGATGACCATGTGAGTGAAACTATAAAGGTACTTTATACTTTTATTACTACTTTTATTAATACTTTATCTAAATAGTTAATAAAAACTCACTAATCTCAGCGGCTCCACTGGCTGTTGAGTTCAGAAACAGCTCAATGTAGCGATGCTCTGTGGAAAAAACATCAATCCATCATTCATATTGAAGAACTTGTGTTTCTTCTGCTGTTTGATGTGAACTGAAATGCTTGATTTCCCAGTTTAAGAACAATCTAGGGCTGCACCAAGCAGTTCGAAGCTTCATTTACATTGACATTTGAATTCTGTATCAACATTCTTTTTTTTTTTTTTTTTTTACATGTCAATTAATTATGTTATAACCCAGTATTTCTGCAAAGTTGCACATAAATATTAGGCTATGTAATATTATTAGTATAAAACTTTTTGTAGAATTAGTTCCCGGTGGTGGCTGCAGAGGATTGTTTCCGACTTGTTTGATCCAATCATTTCCAGTAACTCCAGAGAGTTGTGAAGTCCAAAAGGTAAAATTCATTAAAAAAGGATAGATGTAATCATTTCTAAAATTCACAAGATATTTTTATCTAATTTTCTTCATCAGTCCATTTGTGGGCTTTCATGAACAAGTTTTTCACTGCGGTCAAAAAGAACTGTTAGCTCCCTGGCTTGCAGCACACCGAGGGATGCACGCACCTGTATTACCATGGCAGTCTAGCAGCAATCTAACAGCACAATAAATTACATTTATACAACCATAATAAACAAAAAAAATGTTTAGACTCTTACATCATTATAGTAAATTACTTCAGTTATTATTGATTTAAAGATGATGAAAAAGGTGATGTCATAAAATATGATGACAGAAATTAAAAGCTTAATTCAAAATCCTCAACAGAAGCTTAAGAAAAAAGATATTCAGCACAGCCCTATAACAATCTGGAATATCTCAAAATAGTGTCATGAAAAATACCAGGATATTTTTTTATGCTCTTTAAAATGAATTAAGAGCTAACTTTTTAAAACCCTGGCTGTTTGAGTGATGGGCCTGTGAATTTGTTCTAATCTTCTGTTTCTATAGAAACTGATCCACTTCTCTGCTGTTCGTCAGCAGGTAGTTTGTGTCATAAATGTTGTGTAATGTAGCTTGAAAAGTGATGTCACAAGTAGGCTTGGAGAGTATGATAGTATTCTCGTATAGCGGGGTATCTGGAAATAACAGAAATACAGAAGCTCATCTTCTATTAACCTCAAATGGAGAGGCAGTATTGCAGATGTATTAAATGTAGTTCCAGCACACGCCACCAAGGGTCAGTCTCTACTACCGAACAGGCGGCTGCGCTGACAAACAACCGCAAGTGGGAGAGATAATGTTACAAGACTGAGAGAAGGCAGGGAAAAACAGCGTATTTTCACATCTAACTAAGTAAATTAAGGATTTATTGCAACCAATCCAGAGCTGGTGATTGTTGGAACTGACTAACTAACTAGACGACTAAAAAAGACTAACAACGGCAGTTTTGGTTAATTTTATTTTGTTTCTGTCAAGTTTAAATTAAGTGTGAGGAAAAAAAATAGGTAGCTGTGCTGAACTTAAGGAACTGTGTAATTAGTTGTAAAAAAAATCAGGTGGTCTTCAAGGACAGGGCAAACAGTCACATAAAGATAGTGTGTTTTACAACAGGTTAACGAGACCATTAAGTTAGTCTTAATTTGGTGAAAGAGAGAAACTGGAATTCAGGTGCATGGTTGTATTTCTCTGTCTAATAAGGAAAAAGGTGTATGATTGCACTTTTCTGGTCACTTCATGAGTTTGTACTGTTTATTTATAAGACTGATAAAACTAAGAGAGTTTGCACTTCACAGCAAACTTGCCAGTTTGGAGGGGAGAGGTAGCACCACACACTGATACTGTCATATCCTGTACACCCTATAAAATGTCAGGACAGTATTAAGGTATGAAAAAATAGAAACTGCCCAAGCGTTACCACAAGAGGTCAGACAAGCTGAGGAAAGAGGAAAAAGAGAGAACATACGCATGTGGTTCTTGTCTTTGGACATGGCTGCCACAGCGTCTTCATGGGAGCGAAACTCCACATCTGCCTCTCCAGTCGACTTGCCGTTTGGAGCCACATCAATGTGGACCCTCAGTGGATTCAAAGGAGAGAAGAACTACACCAACAAAGAAACACACATACATTTAAATACATGAAGTCACAAAGTTTTTTTTGTTAGTCTGTCAACATTCAGTGTTTATTCAAATATAGTAGCTTATTGAGCTTCTTTAACCAAACCTATCATACAATATTAAGACAATGTAAATAGGAAACAGCCAAATGAGACTGACATCATAAGGTTCAATTTTAGGACCTTTCTATAATAGCACAGAAGACAATTTAACACCTGTTTCACTATCTTACTGTCTATTGTATTAAGTGTGAGGACCCAGATAATTTATAATTACATATTTTCTCTGTAAACACATACTCTGGCTTCTCCAGTCACCTCACCCAGCACATCTTACACATATGGATTGTATAAACTACAACTGACTGTACGTGGCCTTTTTTTTTGCCTCCGCCTTTAGATCTGAACACTTTTTTTATTTTGTTATTTCAGATTCAGTGTTGTTTAAATTCAATGAAATAACTGCAGCAGCAACATGTTGTAACTTGCTGTATTATCCTCTGTTTATGACACCACTGTTGTGGTCACCAAAAAATACGTGCTTTCTAACCTCCACCTCATCTACAAGCACCTCGATTTCTGTGTCAGAAAAATCATTTTTTTCTTGCTCTTCCTCTCGGGTGTTGTTAAGATTCACTCTAAAGATTCACTGATCAGCAGGCTCATTTCTACGCATCAACATTCATGAGGTGCTTTGCATTGACCATTTCAGGTTGAATGTGGCTGTGCAGAGGGCCGGGTATAAGGCTGACAGGCGTATGCAAGGTTTTACATATCAGAACATTTACTTTAAGAACGGATCCTATGCACTGTTTTATAAAAGAAACCCCTAGTCTCAGTGTGCGTGTGTGTTCTTACTTTAGCGACGTCTCCCTCTGTGGCACGGAAAGGTAAACCCCTCATATGGACAAAATGGCCGCTGTGGAAGCCTGAACAAACGTCACTTTGACCACCGTAACCATGTCCTCCCATCCCTGAGCCAAAACACACAAATAAATCCACAGATTACCAAGGTAGCATTTAGTAATGTAGAAGAGAGAAGTAATCCGATACATACCAACTTGGCATTTACTTAATGGAAAGAAAAGTAAATATGCTTTTTAAGTTATTAATGTTTCTTGTTTAATGCATGAAATCTTTATATAACTTCTAATGAGGTCAGAATCTGCTACTGTACAAAACCCAATCCTAACTCTGTTTATTCATACGAACAATGTTAAAATTTAAAAATGTTAAGGTGTAGAAAATTCTAGATTTGTGCTGAACGGTAATTCATGTGAAAGACTTTTTTTTTTTTTTTAAATGAACACCAGAAATGTAAACTAATCAATTACTGGAAGACATTTTAGCCTTTCAGCAGGGATGCCTAGCTTAAAGTATATATTAGAGGGTTTCAAATATTTATTCAGCATTTCTAAATGCCAGACTTTGGAGGGTAAATAAATGTTGGACTTTACCTCTTCCTCCCCTCTCTCCTCTCACTCGCTCATCAAACATGCCATTGCCAAAACAGTAGTTGTTGAAGCCATTGTAGCTGTCAAAGCCACTGTAACCTAGACACAGACAAACATGACACAATTAAAGCAGGGCTCATTCTTTCATATCACAGACTGCTTTTCAACAAAGATAACAGAACTGAATAACTGTCCAACTTCCTGCTGGCTCAGATAAAGGAAATAAAGGCACTGATGCCCAAAATACAGTTGGCACAGACACTAAGCATTGTATAGGCGGGGCAAAGTTTTATACCTGTTACAGACTTTGCTATGTAGTGTGTGGTTGGGTGCCAGCTTCACTGCGTACATACTGAGTTTTGCCAAGTGACAATGCAGTTGGTTATGCAGGGTTGGGAAGTTTAAGCTGTACTCTATTCTTCTGTTCCAATTGTTTTGTGAGAATTGACTAATATGACACTTGAACAATAAAGTAGACATTTACAAGCTAGAACATACAAACATCCTTACCATGTTTTAAGTTCCCCTCCACTCAAAAAAATGTTTTTCTTATTTTTATGTCCCCTTAAATGTCTGACCTTGAATCCTCTGACTTGTAACTGTGAAAAGTTTGTCAACAGAGAGGTGTTTTCACAATCCTCTTCTGAGAGGGGCGATGTCTGTCCATTTCCCTAAAACCGGAGATTTAAACAAATGCCTGGTGAGCTAGATTAGGTATCTCTGAAACACGAAAGCCAACTGCTGTCTGATACAGGAAACACATATTGACGGGGGAACAGACTTCAACGCAACACCAGCAAAGAAACCTGAACCCTCCGGCAGAAAACAGAGTTTGCAACCCAATCCAAGTTTTTGGATGTATTTGCATTAGTGAGTATTGCCTTACTGCTCAGAGTACCATAGAAAACTGAAAAAACAGGCTTCTGCATAATTAATCATCATCGTTTTGTTCTACTGTCTACAGCACTGACCAAGTACACTTTTGCAGCCACAAATACTCATGTGTTGCAGAAACACAGAACTCATCTTACCTCCTCCATAGCCCCCTCCGCTCCTCATGGTGTCCATCAGAGCCCCTCCGCGGCCAGGCCCGGGCCCAAAAAACCCTCCTCTGGCACCCCCCATCATGGGTCTATCGTAGGGCCCTGGTCTCTGACCACCCATTCCCCGCCGGGGAAGCTCATAGTAGGCTCGGATCTCATTGCGACTACTCTTAAAAATCTCTATGTACCTGCAAAATGAAAGGCCCATGAGGTGGAGGGGGGCAGAGGAGAGGGTTAAGGAGTAGAAATGGCTTACCTCAGGTTACATACATAGATATAATTAACAGAGAGATAAGATAAACAAACATAAGACAAATATTCTAAATAGTGGTCTAAGTAGTTTTAACCTGGAGCAGGGTGTCTGAATGACTGAACAACCTCAACAAATTCTCATCATTAACTGGGCTTAGGGCTGTAGTTAAGGATTTCTACACCAATCTCACCTTAGTATTTACAATAGGGAGAATCTTTACAGGGCTTTTAGGTGATGCACTGATCATTTTAATATTAAGAACTGCAGAGATGTTCGATGATTTAATGGGAGAGGCTGCCTTGACTGACCTCTGCTATACATCTACACTTAATCCCCTCTTGCACAGTAAATTATCTGTAAAATAACTGTATAAAAGGATGTAAGGAAGTGCCAATAAAAATGATCTAATATACCCAAATGTTGCTCTAACACAGTTAAACAGAGCTTCCAGGTATTTAACGACTAACAGCAAAACTGTGTATGGCATAAAATACTCACACCACCTTCAATGTACAGATCAGATACATAACCTTTCATCCCATTATTCAACATGTCACCATTGTTACAATACATAACCCCATTAAACCCATGCCATTATCATTTTAATAAATATCACATGACCCACCCAATTAATTTACCCACTTTACCATAATTATTCTAGCACACCATCCCATGCTTATCATTCAACCATAACAGAGCCCATCCCATTAATACCATAATTACTCTAATATGACCACCCATGAAATACTGCAATAGAAGCCCAACCCAGTCCAGCCCGTCCCTTTCCCGTCTGTCCCACCTGTGCCCTATTCTTTCCTTGTGTTTCCCCAGAGCCTTTTCTGCTATCTCCTTTGAGGCAAACTGCACGAAGGCTTCCCCTGTGCTCCTCCCCTGGTAGTCCACTGGCAGAGTAATCCCATTTGGCACGATTCTCAACCCTTTAACCCAAGCACACATAAATACATAGGTCGGTAGGTAGACTGATAGATGTGTAGAATAGATAGAACAATACCCACTGCATCACTGGAGCTTTCAGGATTAATATAAATGTCATAACTGTGATAAACACCAGCTGAAGTATTTGATTAGATTGTATTAAAAAAGGGCATCTCAGAGGGTTGAATATGTTATAAAATTAAAGTGAATGCAGACAAAAAAAAATCTCTTCACAACTGAATTTAGGTGACTGGCAAAATTATTATTACTAATTAGCGTTGAGTGACACTGGCCTGTAATAATTCTTGAGTGTTGATTATCTTAGATAAAGTCTGCCAGTGAGCGTAATCACAGTACTGACCCCAGATCAGTGTCATGGGACTGTCTCCCCTCAGCCAAACCAGCCCAGCCCATCCTATCTTTTATTTTTAATTCATCCCTTTAGGAGGCATGATGTTATGGTCATATTGCACACACATGCTAAACAAAGTGTGAACATAACACTAACATAGAAGGGGCATACTCACAATTCATAACAAGGACTAACTGGTAAACACAGTATGACTATACTACGAGAACAAACATACATTAGGCCTTTGGGCCATGACACAAAGACATGCTGGCTCAAAGTCAAATTAATACCACTTTGTAATATGAGAGAAATCCAAAATGTAAAAACATAATGTTAAACGTTTGTTAGACGGCATATCTGTTGATGAACTTTGAAGGTAAGTGCAAGCTTATGTCGAGGGGTGTGTTTGTGGGGTCGATCTGCAAAGTGGAAATCAGTCTGAAGTGCAGTTGGCAGTAATTTGACTTTTTCATGAATCAGTCAAAGTCCTATTTCCTGATATCGTGGTACTTTTTATGACAGAGCCTGTAAATGTAAGGTTGAACGATGTTCTACTGTTGTGCAAACTTGGCATTAGAATAATGTTAAACTAAATGCTACTCTCAAATTGAAATTCTACATATTGTGGCTTTTAAGGTATACTAAGCAGGATTGCTGGTTACTGTTTTTAAACACACTCGCCAGCAAAAGTGAAAGTAAAAGCCAACCGCAGATTCACTCTGGTTTCACCTGGCTATATTTGCATTGTTTGGTGCTTTGTCTCTTGTATGCCTGCTGCTTACAGTCTGGCAGTTGGTCGCTACCTTTGTTTAAAGCCCAACACACCCATAAACGTCCCCAACACGGAAAAAAATGGGCAGAGTCTCTGCAGAGAAATACACTGCGGCATAAGTCTAGTGGGTCATCTGTGATGATTGAGGGGATTACTTTTGTATGACTCTACAATGTTTTTAGAAAAATCCTGCATAGTATAACTTTCAGTACCTGGGCCATTAGACTTGGAACAGTGAACAGAACTATTAGAAGTGTTTCTTAGACTTATTTCATTAGAGCTATTTCTTGGCCTTATTTAATAATGCCTATGGATTCATTTGACGTGAAACAGCACTATACCTAGATAGTGACTGAGTGAGGAGTAAAATGTATGCAAAGCCTATGTGCATCTGACATTTCTTTTAGTGGTTTTGTATCATTTGATTGTTTTGCACCTCAGGCTAAGAAACTTTTTTGCATATTTAAATGCTAGCAGTAGTTCAGTTGGCACCCTACACTCTGGTGTTGACAGTCCAAAAAAACCCTACAAAACTACAATGTATCAGAAAAACTATCCATCAGATTAACATAAATGGTGCAGTATCAGTACAACTCCATAAGGTTACAAAAGATTAAATGTGTGTGTACCTGAGAAGAACTGAACAATCTCCTCCTTGCTGCAGCCAAAGGGAAGGCCTCTAAGTCGCAGCATGCAGCCGCTGCAACTGTCATAGTCAGCAGGACCGCTACGTTTCAGCACCCAGTCCATCTCACTACGGTTTGACTTGAACACTAAGACAGACACACAGATGGGCACAAATACACGCACGTCAAACTCTGAAAGGACAATTTAAAAAATGATTTTTTTTCATTGGAGTTTGGTTTAAAGCATATCACAGGCACACACAGAGACACAACGCATGCTGGAAAATGTCTATTTGTATGGGTAATTGAACACAGGTGAGCCAAGAAACTTTTACAAACATAGCAAAAAGGAAACAATATCTCTAGAGTACACTGATGAGACAACATCAACAGAGTAAGTTGACCTTTAACTGTTTCTATCAATAATTTCATATAATGCAGCAACTGTTCCGAGAGAAAGTTGACATAAGTAAACAACCACCGCCACATTAGTCTGCTGTGATCGCTTATATTGCTTACCCTCTATGTATCGGTGTCCCATGTATTTACGGTCCTTGGCGAGGGCATTCTTGAAATCCTCTGACGTTTTCAGTTCAATAAATGCCTCTCCACTGGGACGGCCTTCTTTAGAGTAGGTGAAACACACTCCGTTTACTTTCCCAACGATGTCACAGTCTGTAAAGGAGTAAGATTGATTGAGTTTACCTTAAAAGGATGCCTACACAGAAACATTTCCTGTCATAAAAGAAAAACTCACAAAAGAGGGTACGAATGGATCCAATAAAATGAAACGATCACTATCATTCTCTGATTCACCTGAGATCCTTACAGCATTCTCTCTAATGAAATTTGAAACATAAAAATGAGGTAACAGCTTAGAAAAAGTTGAAACCACAGGTTGCTTCTGTGCTTAATAACAAGAGAGGCTGTAGGAGGGAGAGAGGACTCTTGGAAACAAATCAAATGTCTATGAGGCCAGCTAAATTCCACTTAAACCTAGACAACCAAAAAATGATGTTGCAGTGCAGCCCTGAAATCACTAAAATGCACTTATAAACTTATTAAAACCTTTCATGCCTCAAGCTGCAAAGATAATGTGTGTGTATTCTTACCAGAGAAGAAACTGGCAACCTCCTCCTGCGTGCAGGACCATGGTAGTCCTCTGATTCGAACCACATAACCCTCTTCATTCAAAGACATCCTCACTGCCACAGACAAAACAACACAGCAGCCACACATCAAATTACTGTCAATAATACTTTTATACAATTCGCCCATCATAATCATGATTAAAAACACTGTGCTTCCAGTGTCCCCTGACCTCCTAGCACACTTCACTGTGGAGTCCTGGGCCCACTTGAGCATTATCTGTGCAGGTAACTTTAATAAATATGCGTTTAACAAGTTGCTTTAAAAATGTCTTTATGGTCTAGCAATAGCTAACTTTAATGATGAGAGATTATAAAAGACTTGTGTTTTATGAGTAAGGTACATAATAACCAGAGCAATCAACTATGAAATATGCAAATAATTGACAGACATCAACAGCACCATAGAATTTCTACACGAAGCTTACAACGGTGTTATAAACAAGTTTCGCAGTCTATAGGAAACCAAACACATGTCAGAGACTAAAACAGCGTGCCCGAGATTATAAACAGTATGCAATAACATAACCTCAGTAGGAAATATCCGATAATTTAGCTCTATAATGCGGGTCCCTGCAGCTGTCACAGCAGTCATACAAGCTAACGTTTATTACTTCCTCCTTCCAACTGTATCTCAAAGTGTTGGTAAAACCTGGAGCTCTGCTAGCTACGGTAACCACAGTTAAACTTCGACTCCCTAAGACATTTCCAAACATATCCTGAACAGACTTTATCTATTCTTTAGTTAAGTTACTTCTTTGCAGGTCGCCACAGGAGGATATTTGTCAGCCTGGACTCTGGGTTCCCTCAAGATGCTAACGTCTCTCTGCTGTCAGGCTGACGTGCTAACGTTAGCTTGAGCACATTAGCAGTTAGCAGGCTAACGGCTACGGCTAACTGTAGGACACTGACAGCGGTCAAACGTACAGGGCAGACTAGTTTAATTCCCAACGGCCGTGCGCCGCCAAGGGACATCAAAATATATCCCCGGACAGATATATGTCATACGACAGTGACAAATGTCTGAAAACAGTGAAATTATCTCACAGTCGCCTCTCGTCCCCGGTCTCCTGCTCCTGTCCCGAGCCTCAGGTGTCACTACCGTTTCCAGCAAACCCGCTCAGGTATGTTATCGCGAGACTTGGGTACGGGGTTTAAAAAAAAAAAAAAAAAAAATCATGACCGTTTGGACAGTTTATCTTTTTAATAACGACTTATTATTAATAGCAAAAACAGAGATGACGTTACAATAAAAAATAATAAATAAACTTCTTTTAAGAGGAGGAGTTATGGGAGGAGGAGTGTAAACGCGTGTTATATCTTAAAGTTTTATCCAAACAAATAATTAAGATTGTAAAATACCATAGGGACATCCTGTGTATAATATGTGTATAATATATATATATATATATATATATATATATATATATATATATATATATATATATATATATATATACAGCGAGAATTTCGCTGCCTCAGGAGGTTGTTGCATTCAGACAGGCAGATTAAAAACATGCTGTTAATTAATGATCATCTACAAAAGCATGATTTGGATACAGTTTGGAAATTGCAAGAAAATTTGATCCCTGAAAATGTAGATTTCACACTCATCAAAAAGGACTTTGAATTGTCTGGCAACCCCAGTACTTCATTAACTTTTTTTTTTTTTTTTTTGTTATATTATGTTTAAGTTATTTCCTTTATTAATCCCCCTGAGGGGAAATTCAATGTGTTCACTCTTGCTTGTCAATTACACACAGGTCCGAAAGACACACACATGCACAAACAGGACCTATACATGCACAGATTGGAGAGATGTCAGAGTGAGGGGGCTCTATACTATTATTTACTTATTTGATATGAGGAAACAGATCTAAAGTCCTGTACCTCCACATATGACAGCAACAAACTCGTTTCCAACACGTTAAGCGTCTAACAGTAGTCATGCCGCTGAAAGCACTGGCTGCAAATCTAGCCTTGGACCAAGACGTTCATTGCATGAATGTCTTGAAAACGAACCCCGTTTTTCGTGTGGGGGTTCCTGGTCTAGACTGATTCAAATGTGACGGAGATAACAGCTGGGAGCAGAAGTGCTTGTCGACCGGCGTGGAGAAATGCGCGTCTGATGTGAACGGGCTCGCGCGAGAATTTCGGTGCACTGCGCTTCGCAGCACTTCGTTGGCAGTATGGCCCTGAAATAAAACCCAAACAGATTGGGTGTAAAGTCCATAGACAGCAGTGGACTGATTGTGTCAAAGCCCATGTCCTCACTGGAGACCTTTTTAAGCCTATGTCATTCACTATTTAGAACATAATGGAAATTCAAGTGTTCACTCTGGATGCCTTCACTAATTTACCTTTCAAGGGAAACCCTGCGGCCATTTGTCCACTGATGCATGTGAGTAAGGATTACTGTGCAGTTATGTCATAATGCAGAGGAGCATATGGCGGCGTGCATTACGACTTAAAGACACTTCAGCTTGTTGCTTTTGGTGTGTGTTTGGTGGTTTGCTCCTTGTTACATTTATTGATTAAAGGGAAATTTTCAGTGAGTAAAGTTTGCCAGTTTTATTGCTCATGTTATATAATTTATTGTAAAATGAACAGCGCATAGTTATAGCACCCTGGCATGTTTTTAATCTATCAATCTATGTGCATGCACCTCTGTTTGAAATAATTACGTCACAAGTGAAAGTGTATATTTATGCATTGTGTGTGTGTGTTTCTAACAGGAACTGAGTGATGACTTGTATCAGAAGATAGCAGTAGAGATGAACCTGTCAGAAACAGCTTTCATCACCAGGATCAACCCCTCTGATAGTTTTACAACAGGTCAGATAATACAGAGTTAATTATACATCTGTAGATGGATTTAATAGAAATGCACATCTGTGGGACAGGTTTGCATTTCACCACAAGAATGAACCCCAGTATTATTATGATCCTTTGCCTATGTGCAACCCATGTATTGTTGAGGCTCTTTGACTGGGAATAAAACTGCTGCAAGCAAATAAGTGGATATTGGAAACAATAAGGACACGTTAATGAAGATGTAAGTACCTGCTAGTGGCCAGTAGAAGCTGTGACCCTGACCGAACCTTAAATTATTAGTGTTGGATAAAAAAAAAACAGTGATTTTTTTATGGTTAGAGCTTCAACATTTGTTCACAGAATGGCATTACAGGATAAGCCACCTAATATACAGTATGCAATATGCGAAATAGGCACACCTTTACATACTGTGTAGCTATGAGTAGCCTACAATATAGAAAGCACAGAGCTCATGGGATGAAAAACACAAACACTTTTACCTTCAGAGGAAAGAGCAGGCTTTGTTTTTAAGTGTGGGCGACCCCCACTTACCGTTGCTGCCTTCACCATAGATTGGTTTGGAAAATCCAGGTGCACTGATGAGAAGCAAACAGACGAACATCAAATTGGTGCCTCTGACTTCAGCGGCTGCTCTGATAAAGTCATAATGAACATGTTAATGATTGCAAGTAATTAAGTGGCTGTAAGACACAAGGTTAGAATGGCATGTCAGATACTGATAAAGGAACACTTCAACCCCAAGTGATTTTTATTTGTATGTCAGCTACCTCATATTATGCCGAATTCATTTTTCTCGGATGCCTCCAGTAAACAAAGAACAAAACAGATTTGACACAGCTGAACTAAAATTCAAACTTATCAATGGTGTCTTCACAGCCAGACTCCAGTAACAAAAACATTAATTTTACCAGGCTGAACATGGAAGCAGCTGGTCTACCACTGCCTCGATTGGTGGTTTGTTTTATTATTTGCGTGACTTTGGTGAATCCAAACTAACCATTAAAAACACCAAAGTCACACAATAATGCAAACAAAGCTGATTGAGGCAGCATTGGACCAGCAGCTCCTGTGTTCAGTGAGGGAAAATGACTGTTTTTGTCAAAGGAATCTGGCTTTGCAGAGAGCATGGCTAAGTTTCACTTTTATTTCAGTTTCCAAATAGGACTGTCTGTTTGTGAAGCACTGAACACACGACTGGATAAATGTGACTTTGATTAAGCTTCACGGGTTGTGCCAGAGTTCGTATGCCAGAAACACAAAGTTTTCTTCCAAATTCAGCAAAACACCAGGTGGGTAACTGATACACAAAAGGTCATTCAGGGGGTTAAGTATTCCTTTAAAGACATGCTGGCTGCAGGTTAAAGAGACATAGCTGTGAACCTCTGTGCGGTTTGCTGAGGCCATTTTTCCTTTACGTGTTCAGAAAAAATACCTGTCCTCGGCATTTTGACAGGTACGTTAACCACACAGCTAAGACTTGCATTGTTAGGAGTGAGAAGGACAATGCAGTGAGCTGCCAGTTAAAAATGCAGCGTGCAGTCACTCAGTCTCCACACAGAGAGGAATGTGTGTTATTTACACTCAGAAGAATCTTTCAACTAAAGTCACCATATATTACTGTAAAACTTAAACAGGTCACAGGCTTCATTTGATAAAGAAATTAACATCACAGTTACTGTGCTTGTTACTGTGCTTGCACCTCAAGTATTGGCTATTTTACAGTTTACATGCAATTTTACTGCAAATACACTGCATTTGTACAGGTCACTGTATGGACGTGAATAAACAGGATTGATGTGCCATTATACCAAAAGACTAATCTCTTGCAGACAGAATAAGTAATACAGCCTCAAGTGAATATTATTCAGTCTCCATGGTTTCACATTTTTCTTGCATTAAGCAGTAACTTATTGTACACATCAACACAACACAACTGCACTTTCTATCCATTTAAGAAATATTCAATGTGTTATATTCAACAGTTTTAGACTATATGTTCAAGTTCTGTGTGTGTCAAGTCACCTGTCTGACATGTGATTAACAGGATCACGCTTTAAACTTCGATGGTTTACACCAACTAATGAAGTGAACCTGTGTGGTCATGCCACTCTGGCCTCTGCTGCAGTGCTTTTCAACTGCAAGAGTAAGTTACAAAGCAAACACACACACACACACACACACACACACACACAGTGCATCAAGGTTCATTGCCAGTTATAATCCCGTTCATGCACTGGCTTAATTTTTAACACAGGGGCAGAAACACGGAATTTCATGAAGTTTAATTGAGAGGCATGTTGAAATTCTTAAGTAATCTGAAGTATTGTCAGCCAGCTTTACACTGTACAGTAGAGTTAGAGCCATTTCTGATTTCAAAAGGACAGTACGGTTGAATTTGTGGCTCTAAAGGCATTTTTTTTCCAACGACATGGCCGTATGCCTTGGTGTGGTCAGCCGGTCTCAGCCAGGCAATGGGAGACTCCTGTTGGTTAGAGCAAAGCGCAGTGATTTGAATGGCAGACAAGAAGTGATGCAAATTCAAACAAGAGAACCAACCACAATGAATGGAGCCTGTCTGGATGTAGAGACAGCATCTTGTAAGCCATCCTACCCTTGATGGCAGGCATGTCATAAATCCAGCCCAAGCGCCAATCATGGTCAATCATTGTCTCTCAAAATATACTGTATGTAGCCTGCCACACAATATTGGTTAATGAAGCAAGATCACCTTGTATTTTTTTTCTGTTCACCTCATAATAGCACATTATTAACAAGCGTTAAACAGTCACCTAGCAGAAGACATTTCCTGCTAGGTAGCAGACATGGCCACAGCAAAGAAGCTTAAAGTCAACAGCAAGAGATGTTGCTTTCAGGAGTGGTGGAAAGTTGAATATTTTTTCTCTTAAAGCTTAAAGACTAAACAGTTGCGTTTGTCTCATTTCTATGTCTGTGTGTGTGTGTGTGTGTGTGTGTGTGTGTGTGTGTGTGTGTTTTTTAATAATCCATTTATATGAGAGAAGCAGCTGGTCCCCAGGTATTTTCACTTTACCTAATCCCCCATTCAAAGAAGTTTCAACAGTCTGGACACCCCTGCTTGGTGGTGTTGCATTTAAATTTGTCCCAACAGCTTTGGTGACCTGCTTTGTCCGTAAACATGCCAAACATATTAGAAAACATTCCTGCACGGCGCAAAGATGCAAAATAACAAAATGGATGTTTTGATCTAACTATTAAGTTTTTCTTCTTTGTAATCACCAACAATCTTATAATTTCATAGTTACTGTAACAGATTACAATAACAACATATAACTCTGTTAAATGTAACTACTTACCCCTCACCATTGTTCATCATCCACCTGTGAGCACAATGTTATCTTTGAATATATTATGTCTGTCAGAGAATGTCAACCCCAAACTGGTGTTTGAGACCAGGAGTGGAGATCTGGCTGTCACCCAGCAGGGGGAGGGATACCTCATGGACTTTCCTCTCAACCCACCCACCCAGCAGGTACAGTATGTGGTCAGAAGGACAAGGCACTCCTGGCTGAAATCTACTGTTATAGGTTCAATTATTTGTCTCAAAATGTGTATTTATGTTAATAAGTGAGGGATACATAAGGGCTTTAAGGTTAAATTAAGATTAGATTTTCCAAAAGAAACTTTGCAAAGTATTTTAAAATATAACAAAATGCTATTATTTTAAGAGTTTTTTTTTCTAAAAACCCATTTTCACAGGATCCCAATGACTTCAGAGACATCATCCAGGTCAGTAAGGCACCTACTCTCTCTCTCTCTCTCTCTCTCTCTCTGTGAGAGCATGTTTCACAGCAGAATCTGTATGTGCAGCATATGCCAGTGTGAATATGTTCCTGTGTGTTTGTGAGTGAATGTTTAACTGTGTCGCTGCGGGATACAGGCTGCAGTTGGAAACCTCCCAATCCAGGATGTTTATCTGAGCTCCACCACCAAGAAACTGATGGTTCGACTGGCTGACAGCTGTGACAGGTTACAATCATACTCATACACACCTGTAGTATAATAGTTATTCATCTTTACACGTGGACAGCAGTTCCTAAGTCCCTCACTTGTGTTTTGCCATGCTTATGAGTAGCTTTACATTTGTTTTGCATGTGTGTGTTTCTGCAGGTCAGCACTAACCAGTCTGAGAGTTGATCCTGTCGCTTTGCAGAGCAGTGATAGGAGTGGAAGAGTCAAAGGACTAATCCTCACCATGAAAGGTGACGAGAGCTTAAAATTAGATCCTTCGGTTAGACCGGAGAGATGTGATGTATAATTACATATTTTGACACGTTAACAGAACACTGTTAAGTCCTTAACTCTCCTGCCCTCAGCTCATCCAAAAGTCTGCTGCCATCATTTTTATTTGGGCTAGGAAACATGACCACGTTTAACCGACCCTGGCTTTCTTACACTGGCTACCCTTTGCTCATAGAATAGATTTTATGTTATTGTTGATAAAGGATGATCTGCCTGGAGAGATCTGTGATTTCACTTATGGTTTTTTTTGTTTTGTCTTTTTATATTTTTAGTTAATCTTACAATCTGCCTGGTTTTTGGCTCTTAATTCATTTCATTCTTTATGTTTTTAATGTGTTTTTTTTATTGTAAAGCACTTTGTAACTGTGCTTTGAAAGGTTATGTAAATAAAGTTTATTAGTATGGATCATAAAAATGTCCTTATCTATCTGCCAACAGGATCCCCAGACTGCCAGCCAGGATACGACTTCTACTCAAGATACTTTGCTCCGTGGAATGGCATCCCTGAGGATCCCGTCACTGGTACACTAATACGACTACTTCTACTCGTACTACAGCAGCCCCAGTGGCCACACATTCAGACACAGTCTTTCTCAGGTTACAGAGTGTGATATCATGGCAACACGTAGCTCACTGGCAAAAATGCAAAAGCATGTAAAATGCCAGATGTGGCGCAATCACACAGTAAAATAGGTAAATGTTCAGTATGTGTCTTTTAAATGTAAAATTCTGTTAGTGTTCTGATTTTATTTATTTTGTGTCCCTGCAGGGTCGGCTCACACCGTGCTGGGTAGCTACTGGTCTGATAAACTAGGAAAGAAGAGAATGCTGGGTAATTTGTTTAGCCAAATCCACATTAACATTTGAGTTCATCAGCAACTTGTCACTTTAAACCAGTCCACTTTAACAAGCCACAGAAAAAACCATTAAACAATGTGTCATGTCCCGCTATAAACAGTCTATAACTACTGAACTGAAACACAGTGACACTCGTATCATCTCCTGTGTGCGTTTGTGTAGCTTACCAGTGCTCCAGGCGAGGTGGGGAGCTGGAACTGGAAGTGAGAGACGACGGAAGAATCAACATAGGTGGACAGGCCGTCACTGTGCTGCTGGGAACGATCACACTATAGCCGAGGACACATGCAAGCAAAGAGAGTTGGGGATGACGGGACTGTCAGTATGTACCTGCACACAGGAGCAGACACAGGGTTTCCAACATTTGATAGCGATGGTTTAAATAAAAAGAAAAACAGCTTATTGTCCAGACTGGATCATCTAATATTTAAACATCACCAAGCAACAAACTACAAGATGAAAAGAAGCTCTCACGCTTTGATAGTATTTGTATTATTTATTCACCACACAAAGGCAAAAATCACAATGTTAAAAAAGTAAAAATAAAATACAGACAAGACGGGTAAAATCAGAGGTTGTGTCGAAGTAGAATCACAATTAGCTTCTGGCGGGACGTTATCTGACATGCTCTACTCTACAGAAAAACTTAATCATCAGTTAAATCATCGCAGGTCATTAACATTAGATTACATCTGAGGCAAATATATTTCTTACAGATGATGGTTTCCTACAAACTCCTGGAGTTTTAACTGGTGTCAAGATAGCAGGTAGTTTCCTTTGTATTCATTTTGTCTGCGTACACAAAGGAACAGACTCAGAAACCTCAGCCAATTGTTACAGTTTAACACTGTAAACTGATGAATAAAGAGAAATTAAGATTTATATACACGTGTTGTTTCACTTTCTTTGCTGTGTGGACCAATGTAGCTCATTCACAGATTTAAATAGAGTACTGCTGATGCAAGATTTCTTATGTTGAGCTGGAAAAAAAACTGATTTAGTAATTTAGGACTACAAATAATTCTGGTTCTTGTGACATTGTGATGCTTCATTTTTCGGTGTGAAGTCCCTGGTATACTGACCGATAGACATCCCTGAGCTTATCTGACTGTTGAGCAACATGAGCTATAAATAGTTTGGTCTCCATGTTCACATAAATACCGACTTTCTGTGTTGTGTGTGAATACTTACAGAGAGCACCAAAAGTCAAGTCTAAAATAGTCACAGTATATCAACAGAGATATTTGATCTAAAAATATTTGCGTTTATAAATAGTGACCAGTCCTTGTTCAGGTTTAATGCATAGTACAGTAACCCACCACTGTCAGTTTCACAGATGCAGTGCAATGTTATGTGTTATAACAGCTGAATATCTAAGTACCTTGTTTCACAGCATTGAAAATATATGTAGACCATTTCAAACTCGACAAGATAAACACTGTCAAGTGTTTTGCAGCATATGTGAATAACGTCAGTTAACAGGAAGTAAACATGGACCCCAGCTTTTGCCTGGCATTGCAGGTCCGATTGAAACGGTCTATATTTGCTTTTAAATATTGAGTGCTTCAAGTGTGTTTACAATTGATCAACATTAAACATAGCAGTGGTGGCTTGTAGAGGTTCAGCGTGGAGGTTTAGTTTGAATTATTGGTCCAAACTGACCATTTATTGATCAGCAAAAGCATGCAGCAACCGGAAAGGTGCTGAGTAGAGCATGTGTCTCAGTGTTTACATTCTATACAACAAAGCCACCCCTGTTCCAGAGTGCTTTGTTTAACAGAGACTGATAAAAATTATTCTATTATCAAACTTGTAATGTAAAAATCAGAGACAGCCTCCCCTCTAACACCTACATGTTCCTCTTGTGTCATTCCTAGTGTGCTGATTAGTGCAATCTGTATCTCCAGTTAAACATCATCAAATCTTTGTCAAAAGGGACACAAAATATTTGGAGATGAGGCTGTAAAATTAGCCGACAAGCACTGACTGTAGGATGCAAATGCCACTGATCACAGCTGATCGCAGCCTCCAGATCAGTCAGTGTGTTTGCAGATTGGCACGAAGTCTCAGCGCTGTTGAGGTGATCCACATTTACTGGCAGCTCCACTGTGAGACAGACAGGTGACCTGGAACACCATCAAGGCTTCGCAGACTTCTATCACAGGGACATGCTCGGTAAGGCCTTGTGAGCAGCTGGTGGGAGCTGGATAATGTGAAGTAAGGGTTCAGGAAAAAACAGTGTAGACACAGGATACATGAAAAAAAGATAAAACAAACATGACATGTAACAAAAACTCTGGTTAAGTCATCCAAAAACTGCATAGAAGCAGTCTTGTAGCATCAGCCACAAATTGTTGGGAACACTGACGACTTCAACTGTTCAACAGAAAACAGCCCCAGTGCCAGCAAACAATTTGAGCTGGGAAATGAGCAGGAGGACCTGGGCACTGGTAAGATGGAGGGAAGGTTACCACAGTTCATTTACATAATACCCTGGTTGAAACCGAGCAACTGTAAGTAAGTAATCCTCACATTGAAGAGTAATATATAATGTAATTAAAGGATATCATGTTCTCTTGCTGGAGATGGTTGAGTAGTTTCTCCACAGGTGCGTAGCGTCGTAGTGTTGTGGCAGAGCCCACCATCAGCAGCTTGTGTTTAGCTCTGGTGATGGCTACATTCAGGCGACGCCAGTCCTTCAACAGCTCTCCCAACTATGAAAGGAGAAGCAGCAGAGAGTCAGATCAGGTTCTCACTCACCTGTTCACTTGCTTGTTCCCCCATGCAGAGGCACAGAGAAAAGAAATGCAGATGGAGGAGTCAAAAAAAGCGGATGGAGGAGATGCACTTACGTGTCCTTCCTCTGCAGTGCTCTTGACAAAAGAGAAAATGATCAGACTTTTGTCCCGTCCTTGGTACCTGTCCACTGTATTCACTTCTACACCGGTGAAAGCAGAGGACTGCAGCAGAGCAGAGATGCTCTTTAACTGCTGCCTGTAGGGGGCGATCACACCTATATCACTGGGCTTACACCCGGCCTGGAGAGAGTTAAATGAACAGGGGGTCGAACCAAATAAGTTACACCAATTATTTCACTTTCATTCACTGTATTAAAAACACGTTATGACCCTAAAGCTTACGCCAGGACTTTAAAAACCTGCTGCATGATGACATAAACACTTGAGCATGAATTAGGCAACTAATGTACCTTTAACAGCAGTGACAGCAACTTGTGTATAAGAGCAGCCTCAGTGTGATTGCTTACACCTCCCTGCTCCACAGACTCCAGTGCTGGCACCTAAAGGGAACAGTTGAGAGAAACAAGATGTTGACCAGCACACCTTCACTGTCTTACTCACAACAACAGCCCCCCCATGCCAAAAATAACCCCCTTTCCACACAGATTTCTTTCTTTAACACTTGAAACAGCTGACTTAATTCCTTGACCTTTCACCAGAAAGCAGAGCTAATGATGATGTTAAGATCTGCTCTCTCAACTCATTTCTACCCCAACACAGCACATTTGCATCGTATACCAACCATGGAGCAATCTAGGAAGCAAACAGGGTTGCTGGGCAACAAGGTGGCCTGTATCCAATCCAGGTTGTGCTGTGGATGAGTCTCAGAGTAGGACCTAAGCTCTGACTGGACGGACAGCAAGAAGGGCAGGGTGAGCAGGGCCGTGGCTGTCCTCTCTGATCCGCACTCCAGCCGGCCCTCGTACATCAGGGAGTTGCTGAGAGACATAATCGGCCTACAAACACAGAGCACACACTGTTAATTATGGAGGGGCAATCTTTCTGTCTGTCCTAAGACTCCTGCTGTGCTGTTTTGTAGTTGTAATGTGAATAGAATTAAGTTCTCTCTGCAAGGCTAAAGCAAGAGAGAGCGCTATTCACAGTTTCTCTGTCTGAGATCAAAGTGAATTCAGATTTTTTTTTTTTTATTCAAGATAATAAAGCGTGTACTAATGCACTGCTAGCAGTCAGGAGTTCAAGTTCAAGCAGAGTTAAGAATGGATAAGCACATAATAAACAAGACAAGATGACTGAGGCGTACAGTGTCGAATGTGTATGTAGGTGTACCTATTCATCCGGTACTGAACATTGAGTTGAACCACAGCTTCACTGTGGAGCTCAAGTCGCTTAAATAGACTTTCGTCCATCCCAAGTGACCTGCAGAAAAAAACAGACCAAAATTGATATTTCTATTGACAATGTTAAACTCTGTATTAATAACCAAACTGATGCTGTCACATTTTACATATCACACTTTAACATTAACCATGAAAACTGTCTCATGTTTTACCCTCATGACAAATGAATACAATTAATGTACTTGAGGCAATATTTTATTTCTCATTTTATCAAAATACACCTCATCTACACTCACGCATACTTTACCTAGCCTCCTGGTTTTGTACTATTGGTGGCAGCTGTTGGTGGTCTCCAACCAGGACAAATCTCTTGGCATAGAACAGCGGTCCCAGACAGATGGGCTGACTGATTTGTGAGGCTTCGTCTACGATGCAGAAGTCAAACCGCCGACGTGTGAACAGGGGATGCTTGATGCCCATACAGGTGGTTGCCACTATCAGCTAAACAGAGGGAGAAGATCAGTACTGAGTGGTCGGAAGATTAGTCATTTTTTCAAATTGTTATAAGTTACAATATGAATAAGTGACATGTCTTGATGACACTGAGGTCTCATATCAAATATTCTAAACAACTAGGATCACTGCCTCACAGTTGAATGCCTCTGTGAATCTTGTCAAGTTGCAGTGACAGTTTACATCCATGAAAAAATTCCCTCAAGGTCTTCTTGAAGTATCGTGTTCATGACAACGGGACGAACAGATGAACAAAGCAGTAACAATGCCTCCAGCCGCAGCTGGCGCCAGTGAAGAGGCATAAAAATGTTGATTTAAGCCTATAAAAATCAAAGTTGTTGTGATTATACAGTAATATTCCACAAACTAGCTCCTCACCTCCTTGTTATAAAGCTGCTCTAACTCTGACAGTGTGTGAAGTCCTTTCTTTCTCGCACTTTCCTCTGTGTAAGGCAGGATGTCTGGATGAACCTGCAGCAGGAAATAAGAGTCAGAGGGGACAAAACACTTTTGAGTTTTTAAAATGTTCTTTTTTTTGTTTAACTGTTAAATATTTAAAAAATAATTATATTTTTACCATATTACTTTATAACTTTAATATCTAACAGTGATTTGTGCTTTTATGCACATTACCACAAGCAAATAGCCTTTTCTTAAACAGCTCATATACCTACAGTATGACACAGTTTATTTTAATTGTTGTAAAACAAATGTGGGAAGTGAAGACTTATTTTCTGTGCTGTACACACTGAATAACAGACGTCAAACTATAGCGCACCTTCTGCCCTTGCCCAAGACGCAGAAACCCAACCCGGAAGCGCTTTAGCTTCAGTAGGATGTTGTCAACAGCGGAGTGGGTGTAGCTGGTCAGTAACACACTGAACCCACACGCGTGAAGGATGCGAACCTGAATGAAAAAGTGAAGAAGAGACAAAGAGCAAGAAAGAGAGAGAGAATGATGGACGGTGGCACATCAGAAAAGACAGAGACAAAGGTGGGGTGAGAGAGGGTTACAGTTCTGGTCTCACTAGGAAGAATATAATGCTGATTTATGGCTCAGGTGAAATTAGTCGATCATGTTAGGAGTTTACCAGGGTGCAGATGGTCGTGGTTTTGCCTGTGCCTGGCATGCCGACAATGAGTGTGTAGTCTTTAGATAACAAAACCTTCTTCATGGCCTGCTTCTGGGGTTTATTGAGACCTGCAAAGACACACACACACACACACACACACACACACACACACACACACACACAAATGTATGAACTGACCTAACATGCAGACTTGTTTCTCAACCCGGGGGTCACCAAAGCTTTATGGAGGTTGCGAGGCCTTCTTGATTTTATATATAATAAAGATAAATATATAATATATATTATATATTATATAATATATAAACAGTTGGCCTATATCTCAGCATTTCAATCATTCCTTTGAAGACAGAGAAAACTAAATTAAAAAGTCATTTTTAAAGTTTCGGTTATTATTCAAGATATTAAATATCTCACAGGATAAGGGCACAGTGAAGATCTGAACACAAGCTATACTGACAGAGACTTTACTCCCTGCTTAACAGCCTCATCCTGAATAGAAAAGTTCTCAGTTAAAACAACCAAAGAGCTAATGGAACAATGGACAAGTGTCAGGGAGAAGAAAACACTGAATTTGTCAAAAAAAAGAGAAGCCTTACTTAACTTACTGAGTACTTAATGAGTAAAACCGTTGGGAATCACTGATATAAGAAAATAATGGACAATAATGGGTAATTAATGTTCTATTACTGATTGAAGTATGAAACTACAACTCCGGCAAATGTGTAAAAACTTTTGGGAAAGGACGTATTGTGTCTTTTGGTTTAAGGTTGCTCATTTATAGCTTTGTCCCCCAAAGTCATAGAAGGTAGAGCTAAACTAAGTATGAAAAAGAACAAAACAAAGTAAACGAGACAGGCAAAGAGGGAGAGCAAAGCAGCTTGGTCACCTTTGAGGATGTTGGCCACTGTGTCCTTGGCCTCTCTTGGCAGAACAGAACTGAGGTTGGAAATAAACTCAGGGGAGCGAAGGTCAACAACCAGCTCCCTCAGATGATCGCTGCGCAAACATAAAGTGTGTGAGGCTTTTATTTTAACTGTCACCTGATTAATTTTCTAGGGATAAGTTAGTTTTGCCATTACATACATACTATACTATGCTATCATAATGCATACTGCATTTTACTGTACCTACCTGTCCTGACAGTTTTCCATCAGTCTGGAGAGATTGGAGAGGTGAGTGCTGAGGCCCACCACACCTTCATCACTGTCCAGTCGAAACAACACATCCTGGAACTTAGACAGGTCCCTATAAAACACAAACAAAATGACTTCAATTGAGCAGCCAAGGAAGAAAAGTCCAAACAATTCAATGTCCCATAGTCGTCTTTGCCTTCGGTTGAAATACTTCAGTCAGCAGTTACGTGTGGGTTCCTTCTCACCTGTCCAGTGTGCAGCCAACTGATGTTCTGCTGACCTCACACAGGTATCCTGTTGCCAAACCAACCAGATTACCTTTCTGGTTGCTAACAACAATGCGATCACCACTGGCCAAACCACTGCTGGCCAACCCTTTCTGTGGAACCACAGTGCTGCGCTGGAAACGATGGAGGAAAACCCCTTCAGACGGCTCGGTCACCGGGCCACTGAGCTGCACGTTCCCCACACAGCTCCCATTCTTCTCACTAGAAACACAGGTCAGAGCGGGCAAATACTTTTAATTATTTCATACAGTATGAAGGGGCTGATTTTATACAAGATTTTTGGGGGATTTGACTTTACTGGGAGTGTTTACATGTCTAAATATGAGCTGTTTACCTCTCCTCAGATGTCTGAAGCCACACACGCTTTCTGCCATTCTTGGCCTCCATGCTGGTGGCCTCAAGGCAGCAGAGCAGCAGCCAATGGGAGAAATAGCTCAGATGAGGTGGGGTCAGGTGACCTGTCTCCTCCTGCAGGAAGTCGCGCACAACATCCTCGCTGATGTCTGCAGAGTTGCCATCAAGCGCCCTGAAGGAAGGGTAAAGAACGAGGAAAGAGAGGAGATAGGAAGAGAGGAAAGAGCACAAGATAGAGGAAGAGCTTAATGAGACCATTTCACTATGGCTTAAACTCGCCATTTCAACCCTCTGAATTAACAGTTTATTGCATGAACTGGGTTATGCTAACAATAAATTCTAATGCTCGTCATTTCCATGGCTTTTAAAATGAGTTTTAAAAGTTCACCTCTCATATAAAGCACAGTTTCTCTTCTGAGGACAGTACTGGCAGGTCTGTCTGTTGGTCAGGATCTCAGGAAGTCGAGACAGACGACTTCGCTTCGCCTCCTTCTCCACACAGTTGTGAATGTGATGAACCAAGGTGTTCCTCAGCTTCAGCAGCTCTGTGATAAACATAAAGTTCACCAATAAAGGAGATGGAGGAGACACTGCTGTGAGAGAGTGTAGTAAGACAAGGCACCATCATGTCGTAATTCAAGCAAACAATTTAGTTGAAAGGGGGCTGCGTGTTTGTGTTTAATCATTTATAGACAGTCTACAATTGTTAATTGTATAAAACAATATAATTTTATTATAATATTATTGGTCACAACTGATGTTGGGCAGGATGGTTAAGCATATATGGATGTACTGTACCTCTGCGGTCCATGTGGCTGGCCACTACAGGGTGCAGGTTGCCCGTCTTGAGGTAAAGCAGGAAGCCAGCATCAGAATTGTATCTTTCCAAGCTCATCAGAGTGTAAAGAACCACCTACACACAGACAAACACATCTATATGGATATCTTAAAACCACAGTTGTGCATGTCAGTCAGCCTCATTAAATTTGTGTATATGAGTGTAAGGGCCTTTGCACACCATGCCGCATTTTTTCTTAGGCGTATTTTTTAAAAAAATCTGTCATATGATTAAAAATTGTTAGGCACAAAAGAGACGTTTTCTTTCTTGCTTCTCTCCCCTTGAGGTACCTCCCTGGCTGTTGCCACTCTTTGGCTTCTTGCATTTGGCACTGCTGCTACCTGAAGGGGCTGAGCTGTCCTCCCTCTCCGTCTCCACACTGCCACTATCTCTCTGTCTGTGTGCAGTCTTCATCCTCTATTATATCCTCCTCTTTATCACCATCATCATCCACCTCAATATTACTACCTGAGCTGTTAAAAGTAAGCTATTTGTGTTATAAAATATTACTCATAGCCCAGTTCCTGTCTCTTGTTGCGGACGTCTTGCAGGTTACACCACACTGTCTTCACTGCTTGTTGATTACACAACTCTCTGAAGGCTTCCGACGGATGCGAAAAAATGCCGAAAATCAAACGTGATCAGAAAATGTTAATGACAAATGAAAGTTCTGGAGTCTAACTGACATAACATGAGGTCGTATTTATTTCTAAACTTGCAATTTCCAACGAAAAGTAAAGACTCGGTGTGCATAGGCCTTAAACCTGCTTTTTACCTGACCCAACCAGGTGACATGTTCGTTGAGCATGCTGTGATCTACCAACCTGACTACGATGCTCAATCGAGTTTGACTCTTTTCCAGTTTTCAGCTCCAGGGGGACAGTCTTCTCCTCCAGGGCTCTGTGACTACCACCTCGTGGTCTTTGGATTCGAACTCGTGCCGTCACATCGATTTTCCCTTTCAGACCAAATCTCGGCGACCACACATTCTCTTCTATGTCTGCCAGCTCTGCTACGGTGACAACAGTTGACGAGTCCTGACACCTGCTCGGAGCTTTGCTGCTGCTGGGCCTGAGGTCATCAGAGACAGACACATAATCAGCTCTGTAAGGTGATAAAACCTTATTTTCCCACTGGGTTTAGGTAACTGCACTTTTTTCATAAGCATTACAATGATTACTGCAAGACATGGATACAAAACAATTGGTAGACTCTAGCAGAACTAATAAGGTTTTATTAGAAAAGCTGTAGCGCTGTGTGTGTGTGCGCGTGCATACACATACATTTTGAGGCTGATAGCTTTTGGGGTTGGAGAGCTGAGGTATTCCTTTGCCCAATGTTCCAGTGAGGGCAGATAATCGTGTAGTTCCTGCTTCATCTCTTCCTGACTTACACCCAAACTGTACCTACAGACAAATGGACAAAACACAAACATAACTGAAAGAGACAAAGAATACACACAAAAGCCGTTTTCCATTATGAACATCTGTAAAATGTATGTTTACACACATGAAAAGTTCTGCAGCACCCTGCGGGGTTTCACCTGACCACTTACATGTCTCCCAAGTACTGAGGACGACACAGGGCTTCATCAGCCAGCTTAGACAGTGTCTCCAAAGAAAAATCTTTAGCTGTAGCTGCTCTCTGGAAGACTTCATGGACCATGGTGCCATTCAGCATTTGCTTGGAGCCACCGTCAAAACTCTGCGTCACAGCACAGAGAAAAAACAGGAGAGGGTCAAGAGTGTATCTGGGCTGTCCATTTCAAAATGAAATTGGAAATTGGAAATTTAAGAAAAACAAATCAACCATAACATAAAAATTAGGCCATGATATTAGTTGTATTACCCTGAACATATCTCCCAGTACTGCACGCCTCATGCAGCGGATGGAGCTTGAGATGCTGGTACCAGAAATGAGGCTATCAGGTAGTAAAACTAGGAAACCCTGCTCCCTATCTATCACCCAGGATCCACCATCAGAGCGGCCCTCTAGATGCACCACATCACCTCGACAAACAGGCGTCATCTCCCTAAAAATGCCCAAAGAATAAAAAATGTATACCAATACAGACACACAAACATGCATATTGAAGACCTAATGCATAAGATACATCAATACACCCAAACACACAGTCCCTGATCATCACACATGGTCAATTTATCAGACAGAGAAAATAAATTCAAATGCACATCATATATCAATGTACAAACATCTATACACAAAAAGAAATGACAACCTAAAAGGTCCGGTGTGTCGGATTTAGGGGCATCTATTCGCAGAAATTGTATGTAATAATTCTAACTATGATTTAATTAGTTTATAAACACCTGAAAATAACAACGAGTAATGAGAGCTTAAAAATGAACAAACTGGAGAGACATCTGCAAATGAGGCACGCTCAGCATCGGAGCAGGTCAAAGAAATCTTTCCTGCAAAAGAAGTCACATGTTTGTTTGTGTAGCATCTTAGTTATGAGTTTCATATGTCTGTTACGCCCAGTTTAGACCAAAGATTTGCGGCAACACGAGTTGAAACATGCAACTTCTTGCAATGCGCTGTTCTACAACATTCTAAAAACCTGCCAGTTCACACCAATACAACCAGATGAGACAGTGTATCATCTCTATGCAACCACTCTCTGCACCTCTGCTCCGATTGCAGCTTTCCAGGCTTATTTTATGGCTGAATATAACTTGTAGCTTCTTAAAATATGAGTGAGGATAGTGATAGTGAGATACGGGCTACAGCTGCATTTGTAGTAGTGATGCAACGGTGAAAAACCAAGCATCAGATGGACTGTATTCATAATAAATACGCAGTGCCAATTAGTTAGTAAATGAGAATGTGTGTGTGCTGGGGCATAAGCACATACAGCGAGCAGCAGCAGTGACCCACTGTCCAAAACCAGCATGCGTGAAGACGGAAACAGAAGGCTTGGCAGGGACAGAGCACCTGCCGTAGTAGGCAAACACACCGCTGGTGATTTGACCAGCTGAGTTGCAGGTGACACCATCAGCCGGCTTGAGTCGAGCTCAGACAGCCTGGTTCACACTGCTGCAACTTTTCTCTGCATGTTCTATAACAGTTTCATCTTGTCACAAATCTTTGGTCTGAACTGGGTTTAAGTTGGTTTGTTGCTGCAGTAGTAACTTGTCAGTGTCAGTAAAAGGGAATCAGTTCATAAATAAACAGCTCCATAGTGCTACTAGACGTCAAAAACTTCACAAGTTAAATTCAAATACACAAGAAAAAAGAACGAGAATAGAAATAGACACATGCATACACCAGCATACAGTGTTCATCATATTTACCATCCATCTTTCAGCAGACATGTCTCCGTTGGATTTAGAGATCTGGAGCATGAGATGGTCAGTGTTTTGTGGCCAGGCCTCTCCTCCACGTCTGAAACCCAGTAGCGGTTATTTAGGCCTCCAGAAAGGATCACATGGTCTGGCACCTTACTGCAGGGACAAAGAGGACTTATGTCATACATGCTTATGTTTTATCAATCATCCATGGTGCATCATTTCTTACTGAGTGAAGCTTATTCTTTACTAAGTCAAGTGCTTGAACACAAATACTCCACGTGTGTCATGTGCCCTATTCCCATCTATTATTGACACAAGAAAATTCATCATCACATAACCTGGTCAAACGATGCAGCAACATTGTCCAAGCAAGCGTATTCATGGTTCTCTCACCTGGGCTTTTTGGATTGATGCTCTTTGACAAGACCTTCATTGTGATCCATCTGCTCCGCAAACCAGCTCTCGTCCAACCTCTCTTCCACAGGACACGCAGACATCGTTCCTGCATTTTCTTCTGTGCAACAAAATAGCAAAATTAAAAATAAAAAAAGAGGTTAGCAGGGAATAAAAGCAAACTAAGTACAAAGAAATGGCTGAGAATACTGTAATAACATAATACTGATGTCACTGTTAAATAAATAAAAAACTGCATTCAGTTTTAATAACTTAGGGTTCATCACACAGACACTTTGTTTCAGAGAAAACACTTTTGAACCTTGCAGATTCATTCAAGTGGAGCCAGTGCAACACACCTGCTTTTTCGTTAGTCAAAAGTAGCAACATTTTATCATGTAAACAACATGTAGTTTTATCTAAAACAAACAAAAAAAGTAGCTTGCAATTAATATTTCAGCTCTGTCAGTGTACCTCCAGCTCGCTCCTGATCCGACTTTGTCCCGTCATCTCCATCTTTCGTTGATGATGTCAATGCTGTTCTTGAAGCTCCTGTCTTAACATGAATCTTTCCCTCTGTGGCTCTTCTCTGCGTCACAGGTGTGACAGTTTCACTAGGTTTGTACATGTGAGTAGTAAGAGTGTTCTTATCCAGATGAGTGTGTGGGTTTGTCTCAGATGTTTTCTGATCAGTTATCACAGTAAAACCAGAATTTTTCTCATTCACATTTCTCTCTTCCTGATGTTTTCCCTGTTCCCCAACAGAGATTTTGTTGTCATTAAAAACTACTTCAGCGCCTCTGCTGTGACTCTCTAATCTTTTAGACCGACCCTCTGACTGGTAGTTGGAGAAATGAGGTGTCTTCAAAGGGCCAATCAAAGGTGTCGTTGCTTTCAGGTTGCCACCTGTGGGATTGAGCGCAATTCTTTGTGCCGGTGGATTCGCAGTTCTTGATCTTTTGGCATCCTGAGACTGTTGAGGAGGGCTGATGAGTCTTTTTACAGGCCCAGACAATCCCTCCTCCCTCTTGGTGTTTCCTCCCCCCTCAGTCATAACTCTCCGTATACTCTTCACCCTAGCGCGCGGACTACGGCAGATGGGGGACAGTTGGATGAGCTTCTCCAGGCTCGCCACCTCTCTGCTGGTCTGGTCTCTGGAGGGAGAACAGCAAGCAAGCCTGATCTGACTGTTGGGGGTCTCAGGCACAGAGAGGACAAGATCTGGCGAGGAGGGTAGGAGGTTTTCAAGGTCCCCAAGGATACTCCTCTTTAAGGGGGAATGGCATCTGAATGTAGAGGTTTCACCATCTTTGATGTGAGGTTCAGTCTTGGCGAGTGCAGAGCCAGCCACAGATAATTTTGTGGACGATGACAAGTCCTAAAAACAACACAGTCAAATAAGCATTTTAAAATATAGCCTAAAAATTATTAGTAGATTGTTTATATAAATTAGAGAGAGATGCAATAATGCCTTACAACACAAGAAGAAACAAAAGTACATAAAAACAACAAAGGTGAAAAAGAGACGTGCTAGGAAATAACAGAAGATAATGTGAATAAAAGACAATACACAAATGCACTGGATAAAAGGAATAAAATGAGTAAGACAATAACATCCTTGGCAAAAGCAACTTCAAGAGGAGTGTAATGACTTTACATGAAAAGCAGAATGTGCCATGCCTCAAACAACCAAAAAGCACAGAGCAATTACACATGGTAAATACTATATTGATGTAATATAAAATGTCTGGGAATTTTAATTAACTTTAACTTTAATTAACTTTAATTGACGGGCTTAATGTGATGCATGAAATTCGTATTATGGAAAAATTAACCTTTGAGCTGAGAATTAAGACAGCTTTATTTGGAAAAATTGGAAGGGATAAACTGAATTTATTAAGCCATATAGCACAGACTGCTGGCCGATGTACCTAATGACTCAGTGTTGTGACGGTCTTACTAATGTGTCTGTTCCTTCACAGCTTTTCCTCGTGGTTGAAGAGGCGGGCCGTCCAATCTTCCTGGCCACACCTGAGGGTGTGGTCTTACTTTATAAAGTTGTCAGCCTGCTCTCTTTCTCTCCCCCTGACTGAGCAGCTGACTGCCACATGGCCAACATGGTGTAGTTTGGTTTGCCTTTGTTTCATTTGTTCTGTTTTACATACACACCCACACACACACTGCAGCCACTCACGACATGACAACATGTTTTACTTCTTATTTTGAAGTAGATTTAGTTAAATAAATCACCTTTGTACCTTAAATTGTTTGTGTAGACTCTCTTTTGTTGCAAACTGTGAGCCAAGTTTGTAACAGTGTACTGTTGTTAATTTCCTGAATGATGCTAACTCTATGTGTGCTGTCATGCTGTGAGGGCCTAAAGGTGATGCATTCAATGGGCAATTCAATGTAAAACGCCCAAAATAGATACTCCAAGAGGTGCTGTGATGCACTGTGATACTGCCAAAATCCAAAGATATATCATGATGCAGTTGTTCAATCATACCGCCCAGCACTACAGGATCCCCTGGGAACCTGCTACACTTGGCCCTTAGGATCCTTTCTTTTGACTACAAGTATTTATTTAATAATTTGTATTACCTTGTTTTTGTTTGTTAGCTAGCTAGTTAGTTAGTTTGTTTAAATGGTAGGGTTTAATTAATTTGTCTAATATTATTTGTCTATTTAATGCATGGCATTTTGTCAGCTTCAAAAAAGTATGTTGTGTGCAAGTGGCTTTGTACCTGATGATTTCTTTTTTGAATTTAAATAAAAAGAAAATTATAAAAAATATTAATTGTCTGGGAATTTTGATTTTCCTGGTATTATAGCTATTAACAGTCAAATGCTAAAATTTTCTATAAACCTCTACTTATTTAAGTGCTATATGCACGTTACTACTAATTATCTGACTAAGTTATCAATAACTGACATTACGTAATAATGTCATGGTGAGATTTCAAATGACAAAAAGCAAAGAAAAAGCAGCAAAGACAGAAACAACTCACTGAAAGAAAAATAAAATAAAATGTACCTTCTGGTGATTCTGAGAGGAAAAGAAAGAGGAGATGTTCCTCTGCCCTCCTGGAGCCTGACAGAAATCATAAACCAAACAGTTACCAACATTTCACAGTTTTGTCTGTTGTCCAGCATGTTAAAACACAGCATGTTGTTTAAACTGGATCCTCCACACACACACTGAAGCTCCAGGTAACAGCAATAACTCATTGTTCATGTTCATTTAGACAGTACAAGGATATGTAAGTTACGTATGTATCAATTTAAAACCTCACTTGTGTGAAACGTCGCACTGTTTGTATGTAGCCTACATGTATCAATCAGGTGTTTTGAGTTTTTATATCCTTCATTGTTGACCATAAACAAATAAAAAATGGCTGCACTGGAGGGATAATTAAAAGTCAGTCAAGCAGACAGACACAACTGAGTTAATAACAGACTGCACACATAATAAACGATGACAGGTGTCGTTACTTTACGTTAAATGCTTTTATTGTTACCACAGAGAAACAAAGTGAAGTTAGCTAAACCTCCTGAACTCACCTGGGTCTTCTTCAGTTTGGTCCTGTTCATGGTGACTCTGATTAAACAGCCAAGTGTGTGTGTGTGTGTGTGTGTGTGTGTGTGTGTGTGTGTGTGTGTGTGCAACTATGTGCGTTTACTCCACACAGCCAGTCTGTCTAACAGAGATAAAGGAGCTGTTTGTCAGCGATATGTTTTTAGCTAACGGACCGACGGTGTTGTCAACGGACAGCTAAACGCTGCAGCTACATGAAAAGAGCTTATTCTGTTAAACGTTGACCGACTCTGCATCTCCACAACCAGGAGAGTACCCTTACACACTTAGCTGACGTTATTTTCCCGTGTAAACTAACGTTACCGGACTGATTCGACGTTTAAAGCCATCTTCTTGATGTCTCTGGGGCGCCAAAGTTTCAGCTTCGCGCAACGGAAATGACGTCACATGCAGTTCCGCCTTTCTTCTTTCCTTTTGGAAGCGCGCAACTTGGGGGCTGAAAGCGACACTGTCCATGGCCACACATCATAGCAGAGGTGAAGAAGTGCACATCTCTGCTCCTGAACATGACATTATCATATAATTTATGTCTAAACATTAGTTTTTAGGATGTTCTTCCACATATAACCATCGGCTATGACCTGTTCTGTATATATATGTGCAATTAGGGGGTACCCGTACCTCACAATGACCTATATTGAATCCAGACAGTCTGTAAAATTGGGTTATGAAGCATATTTTCATTCAGTTTTCTGCACATACAAATGTGTTTGCCCATGAAAACCATGATGCATATCAGCACTCAAACTGAGACTTGAAACACGCCTTGGTTTGTTCATTCTTTGGTTGAACTGTTGGTGCCATTGAAGGTTGATGTCTGGGAAGGGTTATTTTGTTGAAATATAATCTAGAGATTAAAAAAACCCCATAATACTAGAAACTAGAATTTGCCACCTTGGGTGGTACCAGTTAGTGAAAATTCTGACCTGGGCCAATAAAACACAATCACCACCAATTTCCCAAAATGCTTTCGACCATAACAAATGGATGTTTCCTCTACTGCCCCGTATGTGTTTCTATGGCAAGCCGTTTTAACATTTAATCACTAAGGCTGACTATCCAGAATTATCATTATAGATATCTATAACGTCATTTTGACTAGTAGTAATGTCATTGTGACTAGTATGAATTTCAAGATATCTGTAACATCATTTTGACTAGTCAAAACTGAATTACAGATATCTATGACATCATTCTGACTAGTCAAAACTACAGTTACAGATATCTATAACGTCATTCTGACTAGTCAAAACTACAGTTACAGATATCTGTAATTCAGTTTTGACTAGTAAGATTCAAACTATTTTTGCCATTCATGTGTATGGGGTTTGTCATTATAGATATCTACAATTACATTATGACTATCTATAATTCCAGTTTGAGATATCTACAATGTCATTTTGACTAGTCATAATTCAGATGCAGATATCTACAACGTCATTTTGACTAGTCATAATTCAGTTGCAGATATCTACAACGTCATTTTGACTAGTCATAATTCAGATGCAGATATCTACAACGTCATTTTGACTAGTCATAATTCGAATTCAAGATATCTACAACGTCATTCGGACTATCTGAAACTCAATTCAAGATATCTAGAAAGGACCATGTAGATACACTGCCTGGCCAAAAAAAAAGTCACCACCAAAAAAAAGGTCATACACTCTAATATTTCGTTGGACCGCCTTTAGCTTTGATTACGACACGCATTCGCTGTGGCATTGTTTCGATAAGCTTCTGCAATGTCACAAGATTTATTTCCATCCAGTGTTGCATTAATTTTTCACCAAGATCTTGCATTGATGATGGTAGAGTCTGGCCGCTGCGCAAAGCCTTCTCCAGCACATCCCAAAGATTCTCAATGGGGTTAAGGTCTGGACTCTGTGGTGGCCAATCCATGTGTGAAAATGATGTCTCATGCTCCCTGAACCAGTCTTTCACAATTTGAGCCCGATGAATCCTGGCATTGTCATCTTGGAATATGCCCGTGCCATCAGGGAAGAAAAAATCCATTGATGGAATAACCTGGTCATTCAGTATATTCAGGTAGTCAGCTGACCTCATTCTTTGAGCACATACTGTTGCTGAACCTAGACCTGACCAACTGCAGCAACCCCAGATCATAACACTGCCCCCACAGGCTTGTACAGTAGGCACTAGGCATGATGGGTGCATCACTTCATCTGCCTCTCTTCTTACCCTGATGCGCCCATCACTCTGGAACAGGGTAAATCTGGACTCATCAGACCACATGACCTTCTTCCATTGCTCCAGAGTCCAATCTTTATGCTCCCTAGCAAATTGAAGCCGTTTTTTTCTGGTTAGCCTCACTGATTAGTGGTTTTCTTAAGGCTACACAGCTGTTCAGTCCCAATCCCTTGAGTTCCCTTCGCATTGTGCGTGTGGAAATGCTCTTACTTTCACTATTAAACATAGCCCTGAGTTCTACTGTTGTTTTTCTTCGATTTGATCTCACCAAACGTTTAAGTGATCGCCGATCACGATCGTTGAGGATTTTTTTCCGGCCACATTTCTTCCTCGAAGACGATGGGTCCCCACTATACTTCCAGTTTTTAATAATGCGTTGGACAGTTCTTAACCCAATTTTAGTAGTTTCTGCAATCTCCTTAGATGTTTTCTCTGCTTGATGCATGCCAATTATTTGACCCTTCTCAAACAGACTAACATCTTTTCCACGACCACGGGATGTGTCTTTCGACATGGTTGTTTAGGAAATGAGAAGCAACTCATTGCACCAGTTGGGGTTAAATAACTTGTTGCCAGCTGAAAGATAATCGCCCATGCAGTAATTATCCAATAGGAGGCTCGTACCTATTTGCTTAGTTAAATCCAGGTGGCGACTTTTTTTTGGCCAGGCAGTGTATCTTCAATTGATGATAATTAAAGATATCTTGAACTTGAATTATGACTAGTCAAAATTAAATTGTAGATATCTCAAACTGGAATTACAGATATCCACAATTCAGTTGCAGATATCCGCAATAACAATTGCAGATATCCGCAACCACATTGGAGATATCTATAATGACAAACCCCATACACATGAATGGCAAAAATAGTTTGAATCTTACTAGTCAAAACTGAATTACAGATATCTGTAATTAGAGTTTTGACTACGCAAAATCTAATTACAGATATCTTGAATAAGAGTTTTGACTAGGCAAAATTATGTTGCAGATATCAGTAATGAATATCCAGTCTAGCGATTAAATGTTAAAACGGCTTGCCATATGTTTCCTATTCCATCCCATCAAAGATGCACAGTATGTCTTGTTCTGGTACATCATTATGAAGCACAGCTGGCAGTGTTTGACATTATCTGGGGGAGCTCCACTGACTACTTGAAACAAGGGTGACGATGTTTAATAAACCCAAAGACTGGAGTGCATGTGGAGCAACTAAATTAAGATCATAAAGTGTAGTAGCCCATGTGTACTTCATGATTACTGTTCACCACTGCAATATCTGTTCATATTTATTTATTTATTTATTTATTGCATTTTCATTTGATGCTTGACCATATTTCCTGGTAAGACTGTAATATCTTTTATAATTGAAAATCCCAATAAAACCTGCTCAAAAGATGGATGGAAAATGTTCAATATTCCGATGGGATCACACCCCTTTGTGAAGAGCAGAAGGAGATTCTTTAGGATGGTCCTCTCTGTATCAGAGGAGAAAAAGGCACGGTTTTTACTTATAAATCCAGCCGTTTGTCGTTATATACCAGCAACTATTGCACTCCTTCATATCAGATTCTTTAAAATGTCCACAGGGTGCACACAGAGCTTGATAAAGCTGCTTTCTCTTCTCATGCGCCCAGGTGTGGAATGAGCCTCAAAATGTTGTTGCTTTTAAGAAGCACTCCCTTCTTTGAACATTCTTTCTTTAATCTTTTAAAAACTGCCTTGAATGAAATACAGCACTGTATGTTGCTGTTTTATATAGCCCTTGACCCAGGTGGAGTGAGTATGAACGTAACTTACAGCAGAGAAGTAATGCTACTACAGCATGATAAGCATTAGACAGTCACTGCATCATCATGCCATACACAATTGTGTTGTGCTGTTTTAATGTGCAGTGTTCACTGACCTGTGTCCTCAGGCAGGGTGTTGGGTACAGCACAGTCTTTGCCTTTCAATGTGAAAAAATAAATCAATAAAAATAAAAGGAAAATAAAAAATATTATCTCAGCTGCTGTTGGTGTGTTGGTGTTTTTCTGTTCAGGTTTCAGACACCTGGCTGGAATTTCTATAGTACTATTAATCTTTAAAGTGGACAGCTGAACAGCTGATGTTATAAAGTTGGCTCCACCTTAAAACAACAGCCACAGTTGATACAATGGATTTTAGGTAACCAAATGATTTTCGTTGGTACTGTATTTTTTTTTATTAATTATAATTATCTTTTATTTTAAAGCAGCAGCAATTTAAAGAATTCACTTAGTTCCTTTGCTTATGACCGACACAAAAAAACCTTTGTTACCTTGCCTTACATTTAAAGTACAAGAACAGGGAAAAAGGGAAAAGATAAAATTCAATTCAGCTTTGGATTTTAAAGGGTCAGTTCAACCCAAAATCATAATATATATTTTTCCTCTTACCTGTAGTGCCGTTTATCACTCTAGATTGTTTTGATGTGAGTTGCCGAATGTTAGAGATATCGGCCGCAGAGTTGTCTGCCTTCTCTTGAGTATAATGGAACTAGCACCACTGAGCTAGTTAATGTAACAACGCAGGTGAGGAAGACGCCATTAATGTTTACATCAAAGCCTGTCATAACCACAGGCCTCTCATCCGTGAGCAGATGCACACTTCCATCTCCGCAGTGATACAGTTGGCGAATGTATTTTGATAGAAAGAAAATAGTTCCTACATGAAACAGCTCACAACAAGGTCTGTGGATTATCTTGAGTAACCAGGTCATGATTTCTGGAAAGAGACATTGCTGTTGAGTTTTTTAAAATGTATTTTTTTAGCACTGTGAGCACCACAAGCTGAGTGCCATCTAGTTCATTTTATTTGAGAGAACAACTCGAGAAGACAATTATCATCATCTCCAACACTCAGCAACTCACAACAAAACAATCTAGTTTGATAAATAGCACTACAGGGGAGAGGGAAAATGTGTATTTTTGATTTTGGGGGGAACTGTCCCTTTAAATGTCATTCTCAAAAGCAGACGTTCTGTTTTTTGTTAGTTTTTAGGTGTTTACTGGTCAACGTTTGCTGAATTTGATATCTTTAAAAAAAAAAGTTCCTTATTACAGTAAAATCTTGGTTCTAAAATTGATCTGTGTTTAATCAGGATGTTCACCTGGGGGAAACTGTGATAATCAGTGTTCTGACTCTGGAGACAGACAAAAAGACAATTTTTCAGTAGCACTGTGTTTAATTTAACCTTGACTGATTTAAATAAAATCTGCTTTTGAAATCAACATACGAAAAACATGAACATTAAACAAGGCGTAATTTAAAAAAAAAAAAAAGATAGATGCAACACTTTATTGTCTGTTACCATTGTGAGTATCAGTTATTGTCAAGTATGTTTAGTCTGTGCAAATTCCACTGCCTTCAGTCGTGTGGCCGTTAAAGTAAAGTGAAAACTGTGCTGTGAAACCACACTAATTTTTCATTGATCCTGGTGACAAGTATTGTTAGCCTGTATTTATCTGTGTTGTCCAACTCCACTGTCGTCCAAAAACTATTCAAAATGCATCAGTAAGCCACACGTCTCACTCATGAACATGGGCATTAGTCCCCAACAAATACAGTATGTTTCAATGATTTTTAGAGTGACATTTCCAAAAAACAACAACAATACAATGCTGTTTTAGGAATTTGAGCCTTTTAAAAAATGAAACCACATGCTTGTGACTGGATCTTAAAGATTAATATCTTTAGCAGGTATATATTGGCTCAGGGGTGAGTCAAAGGGGGGGGAAGTTGGAAAGTATTGAGAGATAGTTAGCTTTTCTCTCTATTGGGATTTAGTGACTAGAAGGGCACTTGGAAGGTGCAGATCTTTACCAAGGCCAAATTCGCGATCTACAATGTTAACGAAAGTGAAAGATGGCTCGTGTGTCCGCTCCGTGATTCGAAGTGCTCTGAAATTTAACGGGTTCTTCTCTGGCCCACCTGTCCACCTAGTTTTTCTGTAATCCTGCTGACAAACAGACAAATAAACCAACAAATAAACAAACTGAACTGAAAACATAACCTCCTTGGTGGAGTTAACTAAGAAAATGGATCATCCACGAATATTGCTGACAAACTGATGATGATTTCGAAGAGGGTAAAACTGCCTTGCTTTACTTGGAGTGCCTTGTTGACAAGAAATTAACAACAAAGATTAAATTTGATGACTGCAGCCAACACAAATGATTGTCACTTGGAGAAACATGCAGTCTCAGTTTGCTGAGCAGGGACGGGAACTGATGAGATTTCACTGATATCAATGCCGTTATTGATTCTGCTTATCAGTCTGTTTCTTTTTAGATTCCCTTATCGATTCCTGGCCATACAGTGTGGAAGCAGAGTACAATAAAAGAAGGCATGCATGTGTCTGAGGTGTGCAGAAGCTCTATTGTTTAATTTGGAACCGGGATTACAGGATGATCAAAAATGATAATTTTACAGACATTACACGCAGCACTGTTGTCATCTTTCTTCACAAAAAGGAAGCCAGTAGCTTCCTTTTTATTACAAGTTTCCAGCAGCATAGAAGCATCAGTTTGACAATATTGTTTTGCGATGCGCAACTATCATAAAATCATGCCAGCATTGATAAGAGGCACTGATAAGCTCGGAGGCGAATATCAGTGAATAGGACAATTTGAAACTGGTTCTCAAGTCTCATCCCTTTTGCCAAGTCCTTCATTCTTCAGTACAAAACTAGCAACACACATAGAAAATGGTTTGTACAAAGTTTTTATTTTATGAGTTTATTCTAACTAGGAAATTATCAAGTAAACACCATAGAGCAAATATAATTTCTCCATTCTAGGGATTCTCTCCTGTGTGCGTCTTCATATGAATAATTAAATGTGAGCGCCGAATAAATCTTTTCCCACAGGCAGTGCAACTATATGGCCTTTCCCCTGAATGAGTCTTCATGTGGCGCGTTAAATTAGACTGAGCACTAAATTTCATATTACATACAGTGCAAATGTAAGGTTTCTCACCAGTGTGAATTATGGTGTGCTTGACGAGATCGGCCTTCTCTCTGAAACTTTTACCACAGTCAGTGCAGCTGTGAGGTTTCTCTCCCGTGTGGATTCGTATGTGGGCATTCATGTTTCCGACTTGTGTGAACCCTCTGCCACAGAAGCTACACGTGTGCGGCTTCTGTCCGGAGTGAGAGTTCATGTGAGTCTGCAAATAGGAGCGCTGGATGAAGCTTTTACCACAGACACTGCAGCTGTAGGGTTTCTCTCCCGTGTGTGTCTTCATGTGGCGAGTCAGAATGGATTTAATCCTGAAATTCTTGTTGCAGATGCTGCAGGTGTACGGTCTGTCTGCTGTCTCACCAGCTTGCTGTGGTGTTATCCTGTCTCTCAATTCATCGTCACTTACTTCGCTCATCTGACAGTCACTGTTTGGCTCTGATGCACCACAGTCTCCTTTAACAGGTTCAGATTTCAACTGTTCACATGAGCTGCTGGGCAGACTGTCTCCCCTATCCTCAACCTTCTGGTTTAGATGTGGGAGCTGTCTGCCTTCTTCTTCATTCCTTTGCACGTAAATTATACTGAACATAGAGTCTTTGGTATCAGCTCCCTCCTGCTGCTTTTCACCTGTCTGAGCGGTCCACAGTGCCTCCTCCTGCTCTTCTTTAATCTGTGGAGGCTCCTGGTCATCCTCACACAGGTCAGTCTTCTTCTCACAGGGATCCTGCTCAGAGGGAGTGTCCTCTTCCTGGACAGAGAGCTGCAGGGGGCCTGGACAACATCACATGGGAAAAAAGAAAATTTAGTTGTAGTTTTATGAAATATTTTGATTTGTAAATATTAAGCAGAGTGCTAGACAAGACAGGCAGAACATCAAAATGTGTCCAAGATTATAAATATCTTACAATTTTGCATTGTTTTGTTACTATGTGTGGTCTGCTGATGAAAAGAAGGTAACAGCAACAGTAAAAGTTTGTGAAATTAAAGGGTCTGCTTTGTGATGATGTCTTTTCAAACAAAAGCATATAAAAACATAGGTCTAGATCAACTCACAAGTGCAATGATTTAAAATTTGTATAGAGTTAATAAGTTTGCTTTGCTGCACTCGTTTGGTATTACGTTATGAACAATTCATGTTTTAATAGGTGTAAGTTTTGGGGTCATGGTTCATCGTGTTTTTAATGCCATTAGAAAGACTAGATAAAGGTGGTGCAAGTGCCTCTGTGTTTGCTCATGGCCAAGGGTGTAGGTTTTATGTCAACGCTGGGGGGACACATATGAAAGTCCTCCACAAGGAAATTTTGAGTGTCAAATGCTTAATTTCTTGGTGAATTTTTATGCAAAAAATTGTGCCTTTTCTACTTCAATTTATGGTATAAATGTGTAAATGGTGTAAAAGTCCTCTGCCACTTTCATGTTTTTATTGAGCAAAAGCACATGGTCTAAATATTGAGGGGGCGTGTCCCCTCAGTCCTCTCCAGAATCTACACCTATGCTCGTGGCTACAGGTATGTTAGGTTTTGTGTTAATTTGTCTCTTTGCCTTGAACTCATAAGGCATCACAGACACACGCAATCATACTGATTATAGTCACATGTTTAACCAAATTATACACCACCATATTAGTTGCTGCCTTCTTCATATTGTAAAGATTTGTCAACGTGGTGGGGGTTTAAATCCATTGTGGCCTGGGTCATAATATTATTAACTAAATCTGTAAACAAACATGCCTAATAGAGAAGTAACACACACCAAGGGTTGTAATTAGGTGCTGACTACTGGCACTAAACTTGAGAGTGGGGAAAAAGTGTCACATACTGTGGCTCCAAATGCATTTCAATCAGTTGATCACTCGGTCTGATTTTATTTGAGCACTTTTATACAAACAACACTGCAACACTAAGTGTTTCACACAATTAAACACACACACGCACTAAAATAAGAGTACTCATTAAGAACAGGCACTGAGGAATAGAGGAAACACTATAGGGTGGCAGTGGCTCAGTCCATAGGGACTTGGGTTGGGAACCAGAGGGTCAGGCCAGGAGGTGAACTGGCACCTCTCCGCACTGATGGCTGGAGAGGTGCCAGTTCACCTCCTGGGCAATGCCGAGGTGCCCTCGAGCAAGGCACCGAACCCCCCAACCGCTCGGGGCGCCTCACCAAGGGCAGCCCCCTCACTCTGACATCTCTCTACTTTGTGCATGTATAGGTCCTGTTTGTGCATGTGTGTGTCTTTCGGGCCTGTGTGTTAATGACAAGTAAGAGTGAAAACATTGAATTTCCCCTCAGGGGGATTAATAAAGTAAAGTAAATAAACTAAACTATAGGCAGGATAACACCGAACAACAGAAAGGTTAAAATATAAAAAAGATAAATCGATAAATAAAAACTCGAAGTGAATAATAAGAAGTTAATTAAATATAAGAGCACAAAGCAGAATAATAACTTAATATGTTAATAATAATAATAACTGTAAAACAGACCAAAATGTGTAAGTGAATGAATAAATCAATAAATAAATTTCTCTTTTATTCAGATGACATTTTTTTCAGTTCAGTTCAGCAACATTAATATGACTTACTTAGCCACCATTAATTATAAATGAACAGGAAAGCATAAAGCCCAAAATATTGAGTACTAAATTAATCATATTTTGGGCATGTATTAATACTTATTTTGAGGCATATTGTAGATTTAGGACAGGACCTCTTCATAATGAAAGATATTTTCTTTTATTTTTTATAATTAAGTATCAAATAAACCATTCCCATTGGCTTTAGCCTGCCCTTTAAACTCCATCTTTTTCCCTCTCAACCTGTTTGACACAGTAGAGGTGGAGGTGAGGTAGAAAATGGGATCCACACCCTGTTGCCTATATTCCCACCAGTGTGCATTTTGCCAGGAACAGCCATTTTGCGTCCCCCTCCTCCCTTCAGGGACGCAAAATGGCGCTACTCGCTGTCTCCTATCTATTTAGGGAGTGGTCCAGCTGACTGAAGGTTTCAGCACATCTTAATAAACGTCAGTGTGATTAAACCAGGAGTAAAGAGCCTCAGTGTCACCGCTGTCTACAGACTGGAGTTAACCTGCCGTTAACCGTTACCTCACCTCTCCACCCGGTCAGCCTCCTCCGCTGCTGGTCCACCTCCTGCTGTGACCGTAAAACTATCTCCTCGTAGTCTTTAAGAGTTGTTTCAAAGAGGCTGAATATTTCCTCGGCGGCGGCTTTCAGTCGCTCATTCACCAAAGCTTTTAGTTTCTCTGTTTTGAACATTTCCGCGGCTGACAGGGAGATCTCCGCTCTGTTCCTGACGGGCTGACACGAGACTGGCTGCTCACGGAGTTGCCAGATATCGCGAGAGAAACAAGCAAACGATTCCCTAAATATAGACTCACCCTCTAATGTCTTGGGAATAAAACGGGTTTATATCATACAGTCCATGGTTTTAAACCTTAAATACCCTATGACGTTAACTAATCAATCTTTTATCAATATATTAAAATAAATCATGTCATATTAAAGAAGCCAGGGTGAATCTGATTTTCGTGACGATTAGGCTATCTGGACCTGTGTTCCACTGCCCCAAACACAATCTAAATATTTATAGGGCGACTGCCTTGGACCAAAATGTTTTTATTTTATTTTTAGATCCTACGTTAATCGAGTGTATATGGGTAACGTAACACATGAGAAATATGACATAAAAATATTTCTATTATAACAGAAAAATCAACTGGAAGAAGGAGTTTATTGTGCTCTTCATAAAACATCAAAAGCATCTAGACGGTGCATAAAAATAAAAAATAAAGTAAAACTATAAAAGGACATTTAAAAGCAATTCAGTAAAGGTCTAAAGAATAGAAAACAAAAGGTTAAAATATGCTAAGGCAGGC
Organism: Epinephelus fuscoguttatus; assembly: GCF_011397635.1. NCBI lineage: Eukaryota > Metazoa > Chordata > Actinopteri > Perciformes > Serranidae > Epinephelus > Epinephelus fuscoguttatus. Next base: position 25,196,446 of record NC_064753.1, on the reverse strand, counting down.
ATAGCATACAAGAATAAAAGTTACAGTGCAGTTAAAATCACTAAAATAACTTGAATAATAAAAATTACAGTGTAGGAGATGAATAAATATTTGATTTGATAAAAAGCAGTGGCAAACAGAGAAGTCTTCAACCTTGATTTAAAAGAAGTGAGAGTTGGTGCCGACCTGCAGTTTTCATAGAGTTTGTTCCAGATGTATGGTGGATACAAACTCTGCTTCTCTGTGTTCTGAGATCTGAACTTTTGTTTGATTCACATTTCTTATTTCTCCTACCTATTTGGGATTAGTAGGACCTGATAAGTATAAAAAACTAAACAATGTCAATGATGATAGTATAAGTAATAAGTCCCAATGTCCTCAAATGTGACAGTAACAAAGTTATTGTATTGAAATGAACAGTTTTAGACTTGAACAGTGACCCCTAACCCATAGAGTCAGAAAATATTGCATTGTTGTCAGTTTAATTGTTGCACACAATGCTCAGGCATTGAAATAAACTGTTTTATACTACATTACACACTTGTGACTAGAAATAAACACAATGTCCTTGTGAGAGGACATAATTTTATTTCCAAAAGTACTTACTGTTAAAAGACATGCTTATCAAGTCCTAGTAATCCTATAGCAAAGAGAAAGGTCTGAGAAAGCTCAGGTCTCAGGAAGCTATGGGAAAGCACAATAAACGGACATGGCAACACAGACATGATAAAGCTTTGCTACCACCTACTGGCCATGAAATAGAACACTGAAACAAAAAAATAAACATTTGCTGGCCATATCAACAGTGGTTTGTGTCAGTTTATATCAGGTTATATGGATATTCACTTTTCAGTTTCAATGTGAAAGGTTAAAAATAAATCAGGAGCAAATTCAGGATTGTTTTATTTTGTGAAACCACCTACCTATACCTAAATGCCTACCTGCCTGCCTTGGTTAGAATTAACCAGTTTGCGGTTGCAGCTGCTGACCAGGAGATGACAGCAGATGCCCAGATAGACCTACAGTCAATGAGTGAAACTCACAAAACATTAGAGAAAAGTTAAGTCAGCTTGAGACACTTGACTGCCTTCATGATGTTAATGACTGCTTTACTTTCATTAGACACTTTAAACTGCCAACGCTGTTATCGTTATGAATGACATTTGCTTCAGTCAGAGCTGCAGCCAGAAGGTGGTGATACTCTGTCAGAGTTGTCAGGATAAATGATGCAAAACAAGGCAGGATAGATTGACATTTTGTTACAGATGTTTGTAATGTTTTTCCTTTGTTTCTTCACGTTTCCCCTCAGTCCCCAAATACATGGATGGACACCTGCCAACCTGCTTTATCAGAGCAAATACTCTCCTCAAACCTCCTATACAGCCTGAGTCATCATCGTATGCTTTATCATTTAGGTTCAGTCTTATGCAGTTTTTGGTGATTATCTTCTAACCTAAATATACAACAAGCTGCAGTGATTCCCTTTTAAAATGCTTTTTTGTCATGAATCCATTGTAAAAATATTAAAGATATTATAAGGATAAATAATTATCAATTTCTAATTAGTTATGATTTATGGATTCTGCTTTACTACTGAGGCTTTTACCATAATACTCTGTCTTACTCTATATGTACATGCCTTTGTCTGTGAGCTCGCTCCTATATGTTCCAGCCTGGCTTTTGAAAAATACCAGAAATACCATTCATGGTATTGTTAGTTTAGACATGAGGATTTACGTCCTCTGTTTCAGAGTGGTCAGACAATAACATACCAGTGGGGGCCCACACACACACGCACACACACACACACACACACACACACACACACACACACACACACACACACACACACACACACACACACACAGAGCAGAACAAGGATTAGGTCAGCCATCATGTAAACCTTACATGCCAACGTGACAGATACCATACCAGCTTGTTCTACACACACCTCACTTTTAAAGTGACGCAACATAGAGCAATATAGTGTTTTGGTATCTGGTCTTCGTCCTCAGCTGTTAGTCAAATGAAAAATGGGGAAGAAGAAGAGTAAAATGAAGCGTTTAAAGTGGATAGTCTGACAGGTGGCACTTTTGTGAATGTTTCTGGTATGACATGTGCACATCGTTACACTGTGTATAGTGTGTGTTTACTCTCTCCTGTGAGCTGGTATAAACATGTGCAAAAGAGTTCTCAGCAGGTATGACAGACTAAAAATAAAGATGATATTACTTCACTGTTGCATCATCTTTTAGCTCATATCTGTAACTTTTTGGGAAGTAGATGTTCATCATCACTGTTGGGGATCAACTGGTTACATGTAAATAGATTAAAAATTGTAATCAGTCATAGTTACTGAGAGAAATATTTAATTAAATTACAAATACAGAGGAAAATGTTGGTCATTACATAAGAGTTACATCCGAATTTATTCTTTTTGGTAAAAAGTTTATATGTAGAATTTAACATTCATTCTGTTGCTGTACGTCTTTTCAGCTTTTTCAGCTTTATTGTCTGGTTAAAAACATGTGTTAGAAAAGTAATCAAAAGTAATAAAATGTAATTAGTTACATCACTTTGACTGTAATTTATTACATTTCAAAAGAAACTTTCCCAACACTGTTAATCTTATAAGAATTATAGTGTTGTTCGGACAGACCCTGTTGCAAACAAACAAACAAAATAAAGTAAGTCTGGTGCAGAGGTTCCCAAATGGTGGGTTGCAGTCCAAAAGCGGCTCGTGGGTCCACTCTGAATGAATCACAAGTGACTTGCAATTGTTTCCTGCTGTAGCGTGAGTGACTGACAGCTGCACATTGGGCAGCTACTTGACAGAGACAGCGAACTAGCTCAACGACATGGTCAAATGCAAGTATGACGCTTAATATATTTAACTGTGTGGACCTTTATCTAATGACTAAGGAGAAATCTGGACCCCGGGGCTGAACCAGTTGGGAACCACTGGTCTAGAGGAACAATTACCCTTAATGAAATGAAATACATGTAAACTGCAATTACCTGAACATTTTTATTTATTACATCGCCTTCCTGTCCCCCCGCAGGTGTAACTGTCAGTCACACATGCAGAGCGGCAACATTAGCACTTCCTTTGCTTTCATGCTCCTTCACAGGTTCATTTTATTATTACTAACACAAGAAAGAAAATATTCTAGTGTCAATTATAGCACTTGAAGAGTTTAATCTTCCTCACATGAGTAATTCTCAGGAGGACTGGGTCTATTAGATTCTTTCAGTACAGGAGTTCGGTTAATATGAAAGCTCTCCTTCAACTGTTCTGCCCATGAAAGCCGCTCATACACTCCTGAAATGTGATTCAGCCTCTGTAATTTCCTTCTAAACAGCTATGTTAGATGTTTGCCAAAAGCGTAGTGTTACTCCTTAAAAAAAAAACAGTCTATTGAATTCACCAATTTGTTGGAGTAATCTTTATATTTTAAATATCAGCAGATCTCATAATTTCCACATGTTTAGTATTACTTTCTTCTTGACACAATCAAATTGTACTTTTATAATATTCAGCTTGCAGAAGTCACAACACTATTGTAGAGTTTGACCTTTAGGTGACACCTGCTGTGCATCTGAAATCCAGTGATATGAATTTGCTGCAGAGCTGTCAGGTCACTGCTGCTGAAAACTTCTGTTGTCTTGTCAGATAGTGAGAGAGTTTCTGCCACGAGCTGGCTATGAACCTCCGTGATGCATTTATCAAGCGGCCGCAGCCCTCTGAGGGATGAGGATGACATTCAGTAAACTCTGGTGTTTACTGCATATTTACACAATCTGATCCAATTACTTCCCTGACTCACACATCCATTCACACATTTCCCTTTTTTTGTACAGTTTCATTATGTCTCTGTCGAAGCACAGGCCCGAGAGGTTTCCCTGCCTCACCACCTCTTCTTTCAAAGGCCAAAGCCAAATTTAGCCAAAGAAAGACAGAAAGAAAGAAAGAAAGAAAGAAATAGATGAGTAGTAGAGAGAAAGGACAGATGGATAATTGCTCTTTGGTAGACTCATTATCATCATACATTTAACAAAGCACCAAATGGCTGACAAGACTGACCTTTCGATCTCCTTCTACATATTAATGATTGAGCTATTAAATACACACAGTCATGTGTAGCTCAGTGAGAATTCAGTTTATCAAACAAAGGATTTTCACAGGCAGATTCAGCTTACAAGGAAAAGGACTCCTATTTTTATTTCTTTCTTTCTATCTACTTGAAGGAGCTCTACATGACATTCACAGCGTATCTATAATTCATAGATTGTCTACACATGGCTCTCATAGAAAATACATTTATGTGTTTTTACAACCTGGTCTCACTCCAAAGTTGTCAAAATCTGACTTCCAGCATCAGACACCAACGAAAAAGGTGTCCTTTAACTTTAGCATGATACGTGGCTGGTTGCTGTTATCGTTTAAAGTTGGCGGCGGCGTCAGGGGGAAATGTGATGGGATAATCGTTGACTTTCATCCGGGAAGCTTGTGTTCACTTCCTGCAAGATTGAAGAAAGCCATATCCTGTTCTTTTTTTGAACAACACCCAACCATGTGCTTTTTTTGGGTGGGTTGTGCATTTATTTTGAAAGAGACTGTATGCAAACTCTACATCTTCTGTGAAAATGGAGGTTTATTTTGAAACCAGACAATGCATGTTACAGGCAGAACTTGACATGATGTGGAGAGACAAAGGATCATAACCATATTACATAAATGTCATCCAGGAAGCAGTAACACATTTGGAGAAAGACCAATTTCAAGGTTAACCTGTACATAAAATTACACGTGTTGCCTCTCCTTTGTCTTTCCTCACTTATCTATTCTCCTCTTACCTCAGTTTTTGCCCTTTATATTCCCCTCCTCTAATTTCCTGTCCTTTATTTTTTCCTCATTGACATTCTTGTGTTCTTACCTCCCAGTGGTGTTTTACATTCTGTCACCTTTTGTTCTCCTCCTCCTGCTGTCCTCTCAAGTCTTCTACAGAGGTCACCATATGGATTTTACAGTGGCCGGCATGATGTATGAGCTATGTATATTCCCTAATTGTGCTGTTCATGCTAAGAAGCACAAGTAGAAATAAACAAACCCAAACACATATTGTTAGGATCTGCTGCAATGCAGGCATACATAAATAAAAGGAGCATCAAAGTCAATAATACATAATGTAGTACAATAAAACGATAATAGAGAGACGGCAAGACTGAAAGTGGAAATGTCAGATGACTAACATGATAAAATATCTTACAGTACATGTCACAGAAATAAATCAGATATGCTATATACAAACACTTTATACGAAACTATACATATTCATTATATAAACATGTAGGCCTACAGGATAACAATCACCTGATGTCCTCTCTTACAAAACACCTGGGAAAGAATGTTTATGCATGCCTGATCCATCCCTGGCAGTCTCCTGCAGACACGTCCAGACATCCAACATTTAGCTTACTTTATGAATCCACAGAGTTTCGGTGGTGTTGACTGTGAGTGAGATAACAGTTATTGAATTTTGAAAGATATGGTCAGTGAATGCATTTTGTGTCAAAGCTGTGAAAAGTAATTCACAGTTTAGTTCTGTTCAAGTTTCTCAGTAAGTGGGGCGTCGGTGGCTTAGTGGTAGAGCAGGCGCCCCATGTACAAAGCTGTTGCCGCAGCGGCCTGGGTTCGACTCCAGCCTGTGGCCCTTTGCTGCATGTCACTCCCTCTCTCTCTCTCTCCCCCTTTCATGCTTGTCTGTCCTATGAAAATAAAGGCTAAAAATGCCCCAAAAAATATCTATAAAAGTTTCCCAGTAAGTAAGCCATGACAGTGTGACAATGACTATGCAAATTATAGCTGCTGTGCAGTGATGGGTCGGGTCCAGGCCTTTTTAGGCAATTCTGAGCAACCTCTGGAACCTAAGACAGTCATCTACCGCTCTGAGCTAATTGGCAAATAGCAACTCAACAGTGGCTTCACAAATTGAGTAAGCAGCATTCACTGGATGGATGGATGGATGGGATCTGCTGGTATTATTTAGGTTTTAGGATCATTCTTTGGACATGTATAAACTGCATTTGGAATATGCATCTCAATTAAGATTTTACCACAGTTTGCAACATGCGACCTCTTGTCAAGGTTTTCAAGGCTGGTTTAGAGATGCATGCCATAAAGAAAAGTTCACATTTCTGGTCAGACGAAAAAACACACCTCAACAAGGTGGTTGAAGGAATGACAGAGGCAGGCTGTGTATGACCATTGAACAAGTCCGCCACCAATGGAAAACTTTTAAAAACTCCTTTTTTGATGCAAAGAGGCACAAGCGGCCTCAGCCATTCCACTTTATCATATTTAATTGTAATAAACAATATGTTAGGACAAGTTATTCGGAGTATGCATGGCTGCATGTAAACACGAAAATAAGTGGAATATTCATTTTCATTAGCCATGTAAACAGATCAATGGGAAAATTGTGCATGCAAATGTAGTCAGTGAACCTGCATGCACAAAACCTGAAACTAAAGCAGATACGAGGAATTCAACCACCATTAATTTTATTATTCTCACTGAACTTTTACCACTGTGACATGCAAGAGACTTATGGTGTACAAGAGGCCGTATGTAAAACTTTCAATATGTAAGAACACCACAGAGAAAGGGGCAGATGACCCTCAGGATAAGACCAAATCTAATTAACCCTACAATAAAACACAGGTGAAAGCACCACATATATGCAGATTTAAGTGCAATCACTCAGTAAGCAGATGATGGAATAAAAAACAGTCTCAGAGTAGAGCAGCAACAGGGGCACCTCCTGCGCAGTGACACCTGCCCGGCTATGTGTGTACGTGTGTGGGCATGTTGGGATGTGGTGCGGGGTGTAGGAATTAATTATAATGGATGAGTTGAAAATGTCATCACACAATTATAAAAAGGAGCACACACCCATGAAACACAACGTGGGGACAAACAGTGCACACATAAAGCACAACGACACAGGAATACACAGATAGCACAGCACACACCTCCAGGCTCAACCTGTACTGCCAGCAGGTAGATATCATGTTCAGACTGAGCTCTGTTGGTTTGAGCTGGCAACATGTCAGATTTTCACAGTGTATCTTTGCCTTTACATGACCAAGGTTCCTTTCCATGGAGTTATTATCACTTTAGTGCACAAGTTACATGAATTGAAAGGAATACCTCACCAACAAAGCAATCATTTGTGTATACATTACTCATCCCATGTTATGCTGAATTAATGAGGGAAATTTTGTTTGTCTTGCGTGTTTAAACTCTGCTTGTGTATTCCATTATGCAGAGTCCAAACGCATATGCTTGCCCAGGTGCACAACTCGGCGTGCATGAAACTGTTGATTTAAAAGTGTTTTGAATAGCAGGGTTTTAATGATAATGCATGTGTTTGGAAAGTGCTGAGAATAGGAGTACATAAATCGGATTTGGATTATACTGCCTGAGTTGTGTGAGAGTTTGCAAACTGATGTTTTGGTACAGTTTTGCTGTCATTAAATAGAGTCCCCCTTTTTACTCCAACTCACCAAGAATTTTTTCAATTTTTGAATTCCTTGTTCACCATAGAGGCATGCGAGAATAACAAAGTTTTCTTCACAAACTCAACATAAAAGGTGAGTGATTGACGTACAAATGATCATTTTGTGGGTGAATTCTTACTTTAAGTCACTTCACAATATATATTTGCAAGACATAGATCAAAAGCTGCATGATTCTACTACTTATCCAGCACTTATCGCTATTTTAACCTCTTTGCTCGCTTGCTAGCTAGTTTTTATGAGCTGTCAATCACAGTGCATGTTCAGGTGTTACAACTAGGTCAGATTGGTGAGAAGTATGTTTATGATGGGCAGCTGCAATTCATCCAAAAGTTGCAATTTTTTTTGGTTGAAAAATGTGAATCATTTGTTTCCACCTACTACTTTCCAAATGTTCTCAAGCTAATGTAATGCGTGACTTTTCAGTGAAGCATGGCATTTCCTTGCTGCTTCCCACCTTAGATAGTATTCATGTTACTTTAATGAATGACTCTTACTCATTTGTACTTTCTGCCCCTTGTCGGCTGCCCTTTTAAATCTGTTTTTGTGATGCTTTCTGGTAAAGTCGATGTATCTGGTTTGACCTTTGTTACATGGCACCCGCCCTCCTCTCCTCGTGTTATCTCTCACTGTATGTTGCTACATTTTTTATTGCAGACAAAATGCTAAAATAGATAGATAGATAGATAGATAGATAGATCCTTTATTGTCGTTGTGTGTTATACAACATAACTTTAATGTAGCAATCCAGTTAGCAGCATATAAATGCATACACATGCACCAACACACACTCATATATTCACATCCTTCTCATGACCACATACACATTCATATCTATATTTTCAAGATATGTGATAAATTCCAACAATAAATCAGTGAAACATAACAGTTATTGCACAGAGTCCATTAATAGTCTCTGGAGTCTGTCCACGGCTCGGGGGAAAAAGCTGTTCCACAGTCTGTTTGTGCGTGTGATGGGGGTTTTCAATCTGCTTGAGGGGAGGGTGGTGGAGAGGGGCTGTCTGAGGTGTGTGTGAGAAGACAACCTGAATGGATGTCACAAAAGTTTGGTAGAAGGGAGCCGATGATCCTCTCAGCCGTCTTGCAGGCCTTTTTTTCAGCTGGAGTATCACACAGTACAGCAGTATGTTATTATGCTCTCAATTGTGCAGTGGTACAAGTGGATCAAAAGTTCCTGAGGAAGCCTGTTAGGTTTCAGGGTCCTCAGAAAGAAGATCCTTTGCTGGGTTCTTTTGATGATGTGGGAGGTGTTCAGACTCCAGGTCAGGTCCTCAGCTATGTGCACCCCCAGGAACTTAAAGCTTACAACCCTCTCACCGTCCACCATCTACTCTGTTATCTGTCAAATAAAGGTAAAGATTCTAAAATAAGACATAAGTAAGTGATTATTCTCTATTTTTGAGGACATTAGTAACCTTTTTCCGGTTACTTTAAAGTCAGCTGAACATGTTTTCTGTGTTTGGGAACACAGTGTATTAAAGAGCATATAATTCTCCCTCTTCACATACGTTCAGTACAACCACAACCACTGGACCGTGACTGTTGCTCATTGAGCAGCTCCACCAGAACAGACCGAAGGTGACAGCATTTTTCAAGGGCACCTGGACAAAAGGTATTAAGGCAGGCAAGGGTTCATTCATCAATGTGAACTGGCAAAGTCACAGGTCTTTCCTCTTCTTCTTTATCATTATGTCCAACACTAAAGATTTGCTGCTCCAGTATTCATGAACTGTTGCTGTGCACCATGATACCTGTGATCTTTGCCATGTACCTGACCTAGTAATCCCCGCTGTGTGTCACAGTAACCGCGCCGAGCAACGTGATGCTGAAAATGGGATCCACTTTATGAAACTGTTGTGTGATAACAACCCTGTCATCAAATTTTAATGGAATGCTACTGTGCAATCAATGCAACCTGCACCACCGCTCCTCCACCTCCCAGCAGAAATAAATATACCCATAAAATCAGCTTCAGCAGCAAAAGTGTGTGAGTTTGTATTGTTTTCATAAAACTGAGATGAGAGGTGATTTTAATAGCAAGTCAGATTTTCAAACCACAGCGATGCCATGAAGCGTGCACTGGAGCACATGATCACACACAGAACTCAGTAAATTAAAAAAATCATAAAATGCAGCCAAATAACACACACTGAAGGTTACAAGGAAATATACAGTGGTAGATTACATCATAATGGTGTGAGGGAATTCATGTTCCTGTTTGTTTGTTTTTCAGTGTTTTTAGGCTGTCATAAAAATGATGCTTCCAATAGCTTCAGGAGCAGAGAGAGAGAGAGAGAGAGACTCACTCAGCTGGGACATTTCAAATGTACTGAATAAAAGTGGTTGTCACAGCATTTCACAGTAATGGCTTGCAGTGACCTCAAGAATATTGCCTTTGCAGTCATAGCAGCCAATATTTCCTCTTAAGTAGCCTATATTACACCAGTGAGATGGTGTAAGAGATTTTCAGATCAGTTCATAAATCTGGAGCAGAAGTCACAGAGATAAGTGGAATACACTCTAATACAGTAGGAGGCATTTACTGTGTTGGCCCCAAAGTACAAAGCACAGTAACGCAACAAAAACATAACACTATCAACAAGTGAGCAGCTGCTGCTATCGGAGCTGATGAACGGTTTTGTCTACACTGTCAAACATTTGTGCGGATTGCTCAGACACAGTGTGATGAATCCCACATGTCACTGTTCTTTCATCTCACACTTCAGCATTTTCAGTAAACCTGCAAAGATAATAGATCATTGTGGTGTTTCTCCTTTTGATCTTGTACATAACTACAGTCTCAAACAGCACAAGTAACCTACATCCCCCTGCCATCAGAACTACTTCACTTCTTTAGACACAAGGAGCTGTGCTGGTGGATGATGTAGGCTAGGTCCAAAAACAAAATAAGGTAAAAACATCTGATGGCATTATGTACAGATACAATTTCAAGCTCAGAGTGATGTCAGGGGGCAGTGGCATGAGGTAATTACAGCAGGCCCCGCTGCACGCTACTATTTATATGCCTAATCTAGTTACTGTGTACATCATCTCATCACATGATCAAATGGAGACTTCCATCCATCCATCCATCCATCCATCCATCCATCCATCCATCCATCCATTTTCATCCGCTTATCCAGGGTTGGGTTGTGGGGGCAGCAGGCCGAGCAAAGCACCCCAGACATCCCTCTTTCCAGGTCCTCCTGGGGGACTCCAAGGTGTTCCCAGGCCAGACAAGATATGTAATCCCTCCAGCATATTCTGGGTCTGCCCTGGGGCCTCCTACCAGTGGGACATGCCCGGGACACCACCAGTAGGAGGCGCCCAGGAGGCATCCTAGTCAGAAGCCCGAACCACCTCAACTGACCCCTTACGACGTGAAGGAGCAGCGGCTCTACTCTGAGCTCCCTCCAGATATCCGAGCTCCTCGCCCTATCTCTAAGGCTGAGCCCAGCCACCCCACGGAGGAAACTCATTTCGGTCCTTTGTATCCGCAATCTCATTCTTTCGGTCACTACCCAGAGCTCATGACCATGACCAAATGGAGAACTGAAATTGTATAACACCAACATACATGTAACCCAGAATTGATAATCGCATATACATGTATGACAAAAATACCAAAGAAAATAAGGAATTTGTCAAATATCAGTTCAAGACCTAAATGCAGAGCAACAGCCAGGTTTGAGGTTTAACAAAAAGCGAGCTTTAATAAAGCTCGTGAAAAACATCCAGAAGAGGCAGGTCACAAAAAGTCCAAATAACAGAAGAACCAAAACTAACTGAAAACCAACCAGGATAACATGATGAACTCAGGTTAAATAAATCCAAACAGAACACAAGATACCAGGCAGGGAACGACACCAAGAACACAGGGATGAACATGTATGAAGTCAGATGAACTGACTAAGAACAAAGGGAAACACACAGGTATATATCTATATATCTATCTCTCTCTCTCTCTTTTTGGGATCAGGGAGGGATCAGGGAGGGACAAACGAGACTGAAGGAAGACTAGCTTATAGCTTATTTATAGTTTACGTAAATAAGCATTTATTCTATAACATATTTTGTCATAGATTTTTTTTAAATTTTTTTATTTAGTGTGAGGTTTTTTGTCTTTTTGGACAGGAATATATTTAAGGTGGCAATTGGAATTACCCACAAGGCCCCAGTCCAAATGTCCGCACTTCACCGCACTTGCAGACTCACGGACTTTGCATGCGCGTTCACAGGAAGTCCAGGAGTGCTTAGGGCTGTCCAAATCCACAATTCATTCAGTCCACAAGGGGCCTCAAGCAGACTTTCTGCAGACTTCCAGAGAGTCTGCTTGGAGTGCAGACTTCAACAGACTTCACTACATTAATTACCCACAATTCATTGCAATACAGACGTGACGTTATAATTTTTCCAAATTGCTGACAGAAAAGAAAAATACACACAAAACCACATAAACTTATCATAAATTGTAATATTGTCACTGTACATTGTGTTTGTGTTTAAAGTTGTGTAAGGGGCCCTTGTCTGCAACAAGAGAAAAAGAAATACCCAAATTACCAGCTAATATAAAGCTTTAAAATTGATTTTGTAATACAAATTCTTCTTCTTTTTCTTCTTCTTCTTCTTCTTCTTCTTCTTCTTATTAACATCATCACCATCTGTGAGACCCCAACAGTCATAGGCTACCACAAACGTCATCATAGTAACTTTTCACAGTCACTGCCAAACTCACCTGTTTGTCTTGCAGAGCAAACGCCTGGATAACTGGGTCGGGTAAAACAACCCTCGACCTCTGGTATCTTGTAAGGAGTAGAACGACCATGTAGGCGAATGCTGCAGTGATCACTGTATACATGATAGTCTCTCAAATGTTCCCACGGAAACGAGTGAAACAGACTCCAAGCCTGTCTATTAGCTCTTTTTATAATGCTGCAGTCACCCGCGCTTGCAGACTTTACATGATGACGGTGAAGACGTCACATTACATACGTCTGAAGTCCATGAGGGCTCAGTCTGCAAGTCCAGAGGGTGGACATTTGGATTCAGCCTTGGAGGGCCTGTTCTCTCTATGGGCCCCCGCATCTCATGGGCCCCAGTCCAACCACCCTACCTGCACTGTCTATATTTACACCCCCGTCAGTGGGTGTTCTATATCTAAATTTGTGAAATGTGTTGTGGCCATGCTAACAGCATGGCTATAAGTATGGCAATAGTCAGTCCATCACTGTGGTCCAGACCTAAACAGCTCAAGTGCTTACTGCATTACTCAACATTTGTGACAGGCAGTCATGGCACCTGGAGGATGAATCCATATAACTCTGGTAATGCTCTGACCTTTCCTCTAGTGTCACCATGAGATTGACATTTTTGCTTTTTGAGTGAAATGCCTCCACAACTGTAACATGGATTGCCACTGGTATTCGGTACACACTTAATTATAAATATTCAATCTTTGTTCCTTTAGATTCTGTCTCTCTAGCTGACCTTTTAATTTTCAGGCTCACTGGCTCATGATCTCTGAACAACTTGAAACCCAAACAGAGTAAAAATATTTGTCACCTGGGGCCCTCTTTCACTACAAAAAAACATACTCTTTATTTTCAGTTTCCCTTACTGCAGGACCACTTCAATTACTGTGCAGACGGAGGAACAGAGGTGGTGTACGTGCATTAAAGATCGCAGACTAGACAAGTGTTGACTTCATATATTAGCAGCTGTGGGGAAATATCCAAAATATAATTTGTTTCATGTTATCTGGATAATTGGATCTTTGATTGTGGCTGGCTCAGAGCATGTTGTGTTTGTCATTGCTTTTCAGACTCAGTCTATCTCTGTTGTTAGTCTATTGAGTGCTGTCATCAGTGGTAAATGCCAGCATCAGATCAGACTGATTACCAGAGCAATAAATGAGTCTTACATAATATTGGTTGTCATGGTGTGGTCATTTGGTTGATACATTCAAAACAGTGTATCTGCTCAGAGAGATAAACATCTCATCTGTACCCAGTCACAGTGAGAGAGGATTATATGCATGAAGATATGACGTCTAGACATGTCTCTGATGTGGTATGTGTACATACACGTGTTGGAGCTGATCTGTGAGAAACAAGTGGCATCATGAACCAGTTAGTTATAGTTCCACTCTGTAAGTCTGTGAAAAGCCACGTGGCTCTGAAGACACAGCTCTCCATCTGTGTTCCTGCTGCTGTCCTCACTAACTGATTAGCTCACTTTGTTATGTTGTGTGCAGCTAAATGTCAGCATTAGACCAGACACCAGGCTATCTACCAGACTAATAAATGACCAGCACCCTCCCACACATTATTGGACACAGTGACACAGTGTCAGCGTGCGTGTGAGGTAGTGTGTGTGAGTGTGTGTGTGTTTAAAGTTGGAAAAAAGAGAGGCAAAAAAGTTAACACGAGTCCACTTGAACAGCTTCTCAGGTTAACTTCTTCAGTTATTCTCTTAGAAGTTACAATTTTTGTCGAATATAGTTTGTTGAAAAAAATCCTTTGCTGTCAGCCAAATTAATTAGATGATAAAAAGATGTGTCATTCTTTTATGTCTTCATTAGTTCTCTGATTGAACTTCACAGACACAAGCTAATAGCAAACAACCCATTATCTACGCTAAGCTGTTAAATGGAATTTAAATGCACATGAAAGACTTTCTGTTGCACTGTTGGTGGGCAGGCAGCCAAATTCAGATCTGTCTTTGGAAAGATAATAATTTACATTTGTGCAAAGTGAAAGTAACTTCATGCTATGTGTTCACAGAATAACGTTGCACATTTTTGTTTTGTGATGCACATTAATAACATAAAAAAAAATGAGTGTGTTATATAAAAATAAAGATGTGTTGCATTACTTTGTGTGTTGCTCAGGCTTATTTTTCCTTCATATTGATGAATTTGGCTGCATTGAAATAAATGTTGCTTTGCCTATTTTGGACAAACAGTTGCCAAATTGTGTTCATATTATTGCATTTAAAGTCCAGTGTGTAGGATTTATTTGTATGAGGGTTGCAGATCTGAAATGTCTACCAGTGGCCTATGGAAAAACGTGAATGTCCCTATCTAGAGACAGTATTTGATTTGTCCATTCTGGGCTACTGTAGAAACAACATAGTGGAATCTGTGGAGGAGGACCTGCTCTGTTTTAGCAATAAATGGCTCATTCTAAGGTAACAAAAACACAATGGCTCTAACTTTCAGGTGATGATAAACTAATAAAAACAGTGTTATTTATATTATATACTATTCTGCCAGTAGACGCCCCCAAATCCGTCACACTGGACATTTAAGTGATCATTTTTTCATATTTTTTTTTACGCCTCTACGCTGGCGATAGCTGCGGCCAGAGGCATTATGTTTTCAGTTTGTCTATCTGTCCCAGGGATAGGCAACCTGCACCTCCGGAGCCACTTGCTGCTCTTTAGCCCCTCTTCAGTGGCTACATGTGGATTTGACAAAAAATACATGGAAATTGACAATATTTATTTATTCATATTTTGTACATTCTAATTGTCATTTATCATTGTTGTGGGCCGAAAGAAAGAATCCCATTCTCCAGTGGTAAAAATGTGAGCCTATACACTAAATAAAAATGTTTTAACATTTCGTCAATTAAAATGTACTTTTACAGCCCGGCGCCTTTTCTTCTAAATTTTGCCAAATCTCAATAGCAGTGACTATTCAAAATTACAAACAAACAAACAAATTACAAAATGTAATAGTGTGTGGCCAGATTGATTTGCTATCACCGCCAACGCTGCAAAGTGAAAGTACAAAATAATCATGAACAGCCTCAAATATGTTTTATGGCTCCAAGCAGACTTTTTTAAATATTGTTTCTGGTCAGCAATGGCTCTGTTAGTCATAAAAGTTGCTGACCCCTGATCTGTTCCATTCTTGTGAATGCAATATCTCAAGAACACCTTGAGGGAACTTGGACTCAACAATGAACTGATTAGATTTTAATGGTCAAAGGTCACTATGACCTGTCAAAACATGTTTTTGGCCATAACTCAAGAATTCATATGCTAATTATGACAATTTTCCCACACAAATGTGTAAAAGGATATAATAATGAAGTGATGACATTTCATATCTAAAAGGTCAAAGGTCATCCTCACCGTGACACAATGAAGTTCTGCAAAAATACTTTTCTTGCCATTGTTCAACACCATATTTCAGGAACAGAAGGGGAGAAATCTGGTCAGACACTGAATTGGTGACACTAATCTTGGGTGTCCAGCTTGAAACTCCGTACTGACCGTACAGATCTTTGGTGCTGCTGGGTTGAAGACGTGTGTGAAGCATTAACATTTTAGAATTTAGAATGTTGCTTCTTTGCAGCAACATCCATATTTAGAACATGGCACTCTTAAAAACTTGATTCTGATTGGTGAATCAACAAAATCCTGCAGTGTTTATTTCTTGAGGTATCACCGCTGCTCTGCTGCTCCGTTGCTCCGTTGCTAGGGACGCCATAGCAACGGCCTTAGACTGAGGAGCATCAAAATCAGTTAACATTAGTCCACACAGGCCAAATAGGATCGGAGTGGCAAAATGCAGAATTTTCAGGACATCACTTTTAACATTTTGGAGAGGACAAAACGCTTAACTTTTAACATTTCTGAATGTTTTAGTAGTAAGCCATGTTCTAAGCGGGATAATGTATAGTGAGCCGGTGACTGCTGAAAAATAACTCCCTTGAATGGAACCCATTCCCCTGACGGGAGTTATTTTTCAATAGTCACCGGCTCACTATACATTATCCCTTACTTAAAGCATCTACTGTCATGGCTATACATGAGTCTGAACAGACACGGATGTAAATGCTAACCACTGGTTCGCAGAGGCACACAACTGCTTCTTCTTCTTGACTCAAACCTCAAACATTTAAGTGAAGCTTTCACAGTCATAAGTTGTGATATTACTGAACTATGTGTTTTTGGCCCATTTCACTGTGTGTGTGTGTGTGTGTGTGTGTGTGTACTGA
This sequence comes from Epinephelus fuscoguttatus, assembly GCF_011397635.1. Classification (NCBI taxonomy): domain Eukaryota; kingdom Metazoa; phylum Chordata; class Actinopteri; order Perciformes; family Serranidae; genus Epinephelus; species Epinephelus fuscoguttatus. Next base: position 25,179,857 of record NC_064753.1, on the reverse strand, counting down.
CAACTACAGAGCTTATGCTCAATTTTGATTTATCACATATGGTGTACAGTGCTTCACTCCCACTCCACTGACTCAGATTTCAATTGAGCTTATTGGTATTGTCAACCAGAGCATGTTTTTAATTTAACAATTTGCTAGTTGCGCTGGGGCCATTAACTTTATGCAAGCAGTCCATTAGCTGAGGTTGAATGGGTGGGAGGAGACTCTGTGTGTGTGTGTAGGTGTGTGTGTTTGCCAGCTTGGTGGGCCCAAATGTTCCCAGAGGAGTGGGAAATATAGCTTGTGTCACAGCTCTGGTCTCTGTATGTTGTGTTTAAGTTTGACAGTAATAATAACACTGCAGCAGCGCTGCCTACGAGCCATCAGAGAGCTTTAAATCATCTGTACTGGAACATTAGTTTGTCTACAAGGTATTTGCTGATGTACTTTTAGCTTTCAGCGCTCTTCTATTAGATAATTAGATAAAAACCAAACAGCAAATAAACTCATCTGTGTACTGATAACACAGTGAAAGCTCTGGATGCAACTTCAACTAAAAAATGAGCTTTGACTCAGGACAGTTGACGAGATAAAAGACAACACATAAGAACTGAATTTGTAGTTATAAGCTGGTGGAGTGAAATCTTGTAAGCTGCCCTGACGAGCCAAAGGTAGATTTATGCCTTTGTGTCAGTGTGTTATGCTGCTGTACGGATCTTTGGAGAGAGAACTGATTTATATTTCACTGCAGGATTTAAACTGTTGGTCGTAGCTGAGCCACAGTCAACGGGCATCCTTTTAGTCGAAAAATATGTTTTGTATTACTGAGTGGGAAGATTATAGACTCTCAAAGAATCTCTACTGCTGGTAAATCAAAAATCGGACGTAGTCCACTATACTGTATGACTACAAATAATATATCAAAATCAACACCAGCGATTATTCTGCACCCAAGTGAGAACAATCACGCTGCTGCTGTTAGGCTATTCAAACAATCCCATCAATCCCAATGACGCGTTATTATGGGCCCCACTGCGTACTGTGATTGGCTCTTATATACCACATTGACCCACCAAGGTTGGAGGTGTTAAGGATTAGTGCATAAAGGTCATGGTTAGGGCCACTAGCCAATTTCACATATTCTTGAAGATTGAAAAATTTACACAAAAAAATGTGCACAAAAGTAAGTGAGGAAAGTCGTGATGCAGTAAAAAGAGCGACACAGTCAACGAAGATATTAAGATGTGGCAGATGAATGGGTTAAACACAGGACTTTCACATAGGAAACCAACCTGTTCTCATCCCAGGTCACCAAATACAGATGAACTGTCACTGCCCTCGACGTCTAATAATGACACAAAGGCTGCAGAGCTAAAACACCTTGTTGTCAGGGGTTAAGTGCAGACCAAATGCAGCACACTGAGGCAGGCAGACAGTTGGTTATTAGCTTTAATGCACACACCAATATACAACAGTTCTGCGGTCTTTGAGTTCAGCTTTCTTGTAGTCTCTGCAGTGAGTGAGTGAGACAAGAGCAGGCAGCCGACACTCTGGGGACTGGACCTTGAGTGCAGGTGGGTTTCTCATGAGGCTGTTAGTGGAGTGAAGACTGAAGTAATGAGCCAAACCAGGAGAGCTGAGGGAGGAAAGATTGATGTAGCAATGTGCAGCCACAGAGCTGAGCAGATGAGAACCAGGCAGGAATTGGAGACAAACGGCTGAGGTTAGTACCGGGCCAGGGCCAGGGCCAGGGCCAGGGCCAGGGCCAGGGCCAGGGCCAGGGCCAGGGCCAGGGCCAAGAACAGGCAGGATGGGTACTGGGGAATGAAGCCAGCAGCTGCTTATAAGCAGGGAGTGCTGATGAGAAGCAGCTGTGTGCACAGGTGAGTGGAGTGGGCTTGATGAGGGGGGCGTGGCCAGAGATGGGCAAAAATACATCAAAATGTATTTTGATACAAAATACAAAATACCCCTCAAATAAATGTATCAAAATAAAATACAAAATACTGGTGCCACAAAATGTATCAAAATAAAATACATGTATTTTGTATTTTCAAATACAGAAAATACTTTTTTTCTTTTTAGCAGCGATCTACAGCTCTATAGGTCTATAGGTCACTCTGTTGGTCGGTCGGTCCACAAAGCTTTTCGTGAATAACTCAAAAAGTCCTTGACCAAAAATGCTCAAAATTTGCATACTGCAACTAGAGACCATGAGTAACTACAGCACTTGGAGAGTGCAGACCTCCGCCAAGCAGCTTGGATTTCCCGCCATTTTATTATTTTATCCACTTTTACCCACTTCGCTTCAACTGATCACCACCAAAATTTTATCATCTGTTCCTTGCGCCATTATCAACTTTTCCTGAAAATTTCATCAAAATCTATTCAAAACTTTTTTTGTTATTTTGCAGACAAACAGACAAACAGACCAACGCCGGCAAAAACATAACCTCCTTGGCGGAGGTAACTATACCAGAAAGAATGCCCATGATTCGTCCATAGGTGGCGCTACTAACCGATTCAAATGTTTTTGTGAATAACTCAAAAAGTCCTTGACCAAAAATGCTTTTTGGTTAAAATACGTATGTTTATAATGTATCATCACATAAATACGTCATGTGACTGACATCAGTGTGTGACGATCATGTTTAAATTGTAACATCAAAACAATACTGACTTCCCGTTTCACACTGGACACGAACCGTGGCGTCCAGGATGAAAATCTGGTATCAACTTTCTCACTCTTTTCACTATGTCAGTTGCTCACAGCATCAAGTATTACAGAAGACAGTTAAAAGCCTGTTGCATCTCATAAAGCCACCAAAAATTGCCTTCATTGCTGATATCACATGCTGAGGGGCATAACAAAATGGTGGTATGTGATGCCCTGGGAATGAGAATGGTCTGAGGAGACGGGTTTGAGTCTTGTGTGGGTTGACATCTTTATTTAACCTTAGTTGACTTATCATTCTGAGTCTTTAGGAAGTATAAAGCTGATTAGTGCACACTGTGTACATGAACTTTAGCAGAACAGCTAAATAGACCGGTTGCTTGCTGGCTAGAGGTACCTGGGTGCTTGCCTTTGTCATGATGCTATTTACACCCTGAGTACCAATAGCATTGTTGGCTCCAGATACATGACTGCAAATAGCATCTGCTATAAAAGACACCTAGAACATACTGTCTGCTTCTGTCCCCACAGTGATGTAAGCCGGAGCACAGCCCTCACTCTCCTCTGCTGTCTGTACATCTGCCTGCTCATGTCGCTCGGTGTGAACAGCTGAAGAGGAGAAGTGAAAGTCGAGGGATAGACAGATTGAGAGTGAGACGGGCAGAGATGACCGACAGTCACACACATCGACTCAAAGTTTCTCACAGGAGAGACAGAAGGGAAACAAACACTGTCAGCAAGGTCAGTGACGCTTCATACTGCAGCAGAACCACTGTGACCAATCTCATATGTGCACACACAGCGCGTTATATAATCTTCCAACACTTATAGATGCAGATACTTCTTGGTAAGAATTTAAATGTCATCTCAGTGAGTATTTGCTGACAGTAATACAAATATTTCTGACTCTCATGGGTGTTTCCGGAGTGGGGCAGTGTTGAATAAATATTGAAGAATGTTTTCAGTGTATTTAAGGGTCGAATAATCTCATGCAAACATTGCTCTCACATACTGAGCTACATGATCACACCATTAAGTGAATCTTGTGACATCCGTGACAACACTCCCTGCACATCACACGCTGCATGTGTCATATGCCAATTTATTCTGATATCTGACGTAAGACGTAGCTTACAATATGATCAAGATTTCATTTAGACACATGGTACATCCAATCCTCAGCAAAAAATAATTGGAGGACTGGCCTTGCACAGCTGTGACTGTACTTTGAACTCAAGCCTGAGACCGCGGCTATCATTAATAATGGTTGTGGAGTTGTAGAGAATATGAGCAGGTGGGAAGAAACCAAACAAGTTATTTTAAGCTGTGTGTTGGTGGAGCAGAACAACACGACCACTCCTCCCAGACCATTCACAACAGCTCCTTCCTTTGTTGTTGATAAGGCGGGGAAATAATTTTCTCCTCTGTGGTGGTGGTAGGAGTAAAATATTAATAGGTTCCATCCAGCAGGAAGTCCTCGAAGCAGCAGGAGAAACAGGAGAAAGAGGGAGAAAGAGAATACAACAAACAAACACCAAATCCCTCTGTATACTCCTTTGCAACAGTTTCCACACGAGCTCCTCTAATGTGTAAAGGAGCTGACGTCATTTTAACCACTGCCAAGAACGCTGAGATGTGAAAAGTGAATGTTTTGCATGGTAATGTTTCTCAAAGAATCTTACGGCAGCTTAATCCTGTCTTAATTCAAGTGAAAGTTCCAATCTGAACGTGCTGATTAAACATCTATTCACTTATGTTCTTAATGTGAAGCAACAATTACATTTTGTTCCAATTTAAACCTAGTGGCAAGTGTCCAGAGTACTGGTCTGGGTCCCATTCTGTTACTGTGGGTCTGTTTATCATTATGTGAAATACCTGAGTGGATCCGAGAAGACTTGTGATCAGACCCGATCATGAGAGAAAAACACAAGTGCTGTGTATGTAACTTGCATGATGATTAAGTTGACTTAGGATCAGATTACAAGAGCAACTCACTGCGCCAACTGGCACAACAGCGTCAATGAGCTGGAGGTGGTGTGGAGGAGAAATGGAGAGTGAGCCACAAATTAATTGTATGAAACACCCTTGATTTTATTGATCAATAGCTACACTCGTACAGGCTAAAGGACTATAAATACTCAGGGAATGGACACATATTCAGACTTAATGATCACTTCAAATGTTGGGAGTCACCATTTTTTGTCTCTCTTGTTAACCATGCCATACAAAGTTACACTTTGGTGCTCAAGGTTTCTGTAAAATCAACTGAACAGTTGAATTGAGGAGAATATAACCAAGGCATGTCCAAAGTCTGGCCTGGGGGCCAATGGTGGCCCATGGACCGATTTTAAATAGCCCGCAGCTTGTCTTTCAAAATAAATGTGGCCTGCCACACACAGTACTGATTAATCAAGCAAGATGACTTTACATTTTATTCCTCCACGTCATGATGGCAGGACTATCATACAGTCTGGAGACATGCATCAAGTAGAAACTTTGCAGGCACAACTGTGTTTTCACAAACAGACCTTAATATGGACTGTTTGTAATTACCTAACATTTCCTGCGAGGTAGCAGATATGGTCACAGCAAAAAAGCATTAAGCCGACATTTTGGGCTGGAGCTTTCAGGAACAGTGGAAAGTTGAATACTTTTTCATTAAAAGATGAAACAGTTGTTGGGGCGCTAGTGGCTTAGTGGTAGAGCAGGTGCCCCATGTACAAGGCTATTGTTGCCGCAGCGGCCCGGGTTTGACTCCAGCCTGTGGCCCTTGGCTGCGCCCCCCCCAAATATCTTTATAAAAAAAGATGAAACAGTTGTGTTTGTCTCATTTGTATGTGACTTTTTCGTTGTTTTTTAATAACCATATGATGTGAGGAGTAGCTGTCCCCCCCAGGTATTTTCACATCACCCAATCTAATTAAGCCACTAATAATTAAAGTAAACTGGTTGCTGGTGGGCAAGTGCAGCTCACAACAACAACAACAGAATAAGTGTCGCAAGAGAATAAAAAGTAAAGGGGGAAAAAAAGACATCAGAAACATCATTACATATTATATACAGTGAGATGGGATAGAACACTATGTTGTGTTTTACATGACACAGTGTTTTAGCAGTAAAACATTTTAGTAGAAATCTTAATTACTGGGTTTATGGGGTCCATAAAATAGACCCAAAAACTGAGACCCAGACAGGACCCGACCCGGTACATGACTAAGGCTAGAGAGATCCAAGACCTAGTCGAGTCTGTTATATCTCAGGCACAAATGGGCTTTTTTTTTTTTAAACTTTATTTTTCATTGGGTCCAATTGGATGAATTTTCTGGGTTGATTTAAGTTTCTGGTTCTGTCATTTTGGACCTGTAAAGACCTCCAGAGTGTGCCATATTTCTGGGATGATACTAGCCTTTTTCTGAATTGTTCACTTAATATTCAACCAAATTAAGTATGTGCTGAATATTAAATAATGATTATTACTGCTTATGTAGTATACTGCATGCTCCACAATTTATGACATTTAAAGTTTCACATCCAAGTAATTCGATTGAAATCATATGCTTTATTTAAAATATAGAAGTAGAAAAAAATCTTTGAAGTCCTCTGACAAGGTCTGCACTATATTTCCATCTATATTAGATTCATACCTAGAGCTGTACACATACATGTGTGCGTACCTTTGCATGAAATATTTAGACACTGCTTGTGACTCGTACATACACAGCATGATACTGTATCATCATTTATTTAACAAGAGCCAAACCTCCAAATATCTCTGTACAGGAAGATTTATTCAGTGTTACAGTCCACTCAAAGATAAACAACAGAACAGTTCTAATTAATTTTATTCTCCACCCTCAACCAGGCAAAACAACTTGACAACACACTTTTTCAATTAGTGCAGTTTCAGGCATTTTAATGAACTGACGGTGACGATAAGTTTTAAGGACAGATGATGCAACTCCCAGTGAGGCCACCCACAGACTGAATGTATGCACTCCTTGTATACAGCACATGACAGATGATGTGCACACAGTACATGGCATACTGAAGGGTGGTGTGCTGGATGTCTTTATAACTATTGAACTAATAGGACCATCCTATTCCTATAAAGGGACTACACTGGCACTTTGGTACATATTGTAATTGTAGAAAACAGTGATGATATTTACAGAAAGTTCATCATTACTTTATATTATGTGGCATACTTAAAAAACATCTTAAATGCTGTACACGTTCTTTGGTTATAAATTGCACAGTATGCTTAGGCTTCACAAGGTGTTTCCAAGTTGTAAGTAGAGGCAACCAGATCACCCTTCGTTTTCTTCAGAGCCTAGCAAGGGGCTCTTTTTCTTTTACAGGGTTCAGATTCCACACGTATTCCTGTTGTTTCACTGTTCAGCATTTCTGTTATGGGGGATAGTCCCTGCAAAGAACGTACACTGATCCTCTTTGGTAACTGGGAATAGTTACTGCTAGCTAGCGGGGAAAAGAAAGGCGCTATATTTTCCCAGGAGACCGTACCCGCAGGCAGACAGGATTGCACAGTGAAAACTACGCTTTTAGGGAGCCAATCTGAATGCAGATGGTGTCATCATTCTGTAGTCATATCCAAATAGTTTTAGACTGCCAATTCCCCTGATGTTCTGGACTGACCAGTGAGGCTTTCAAATGTGTGATGTGTTGTTAATTAGCCAAGACGCTCCTTTTAACTCATTATCATTAGATACACCTGATTTACTGAGGCTGACAAATGAAGTGACCTGGGTGGAAACCCCCAAAAAAAGTCTTAACTTCCAAGCCATTACATCATAAAACAACACAGCCCATACAGCAAAATGTAGGTAGTAAGTGTGGCACATATTAAATAAAGCCTCAATTATTTAATTACATACAAATAACTTTTACCTTCAACTCACCAGCCGATAATGTTACAGTTAAGCACTAAAAGGATTCTTATAACTGAGGCCTGACAGAACAAATCAGGGTGAGGGACAAGAGTTTGGTATCTGAAGCGGTCTGGTTTGTAGTCTGAGTAGTAGTGACCAATCATGTTTGAATTACAGGTAGGAAAAACTCTGTGTGGAGAGCAAAAGAGGCAAAACACATTGACCAAGATGCACTCTCTGAACCCATTAGCTTTTGTCTGACCATGACATAGCTTTAGATTAGCCTGTTTTTTTTTTTGTTTCTTTTAAAAATCTGCATTCAAATGTAGATATCAGTTTATAGAGATTAGCCAAAATGGTGCACAGAAGAGGAAGTCTTGTCTGGATAATGGATATCCAGGCCATCTGCTGGCAGGTGTCCCCATGGGCTTATTCACTGTCAGACTGACAGGTGATGGGTTCAGAGACTGGAGACAACGCAACATGTAATAACATTTAAATCAAATTTAATTCTTTTCTACAGAAACATGTACAAAAGCTGAATTATTTTAATTTGGAAGGAGATATTTGGCCCTGATATGTAATCATACGTACAAGGATAAAGTTCTGGCAACCTCTATTTGACCCTGCAGTGCAAATAGGGCTAACATGGTAACCTGTTTAACCTTGTATCCTAATGAATACAAAATGTAACTGAGTAGAATCAACTAGAAATGCTTGCAAACATGTTTTGGCAGTGATGTAAGTACAGTACAGTATACTATAATACTGTATCAGTGAGAATGTAGAGTGAAGTCACTTAAAAACACAAAGGAAGGGTAATGTGAATTAAAAAGAATCTACTTCAAAAAGGTACGTATTTGGTCTCAGTTTCCAACTTCACATCAAACCAAACAAAGTTCAGTTTCACATTAAATTCACATTTTTCACTTATGATGAGGGTAGAACTGTAAAACTGAAAATCACACTGGATTATCTGTTGTGGATGTTCTAAGGTAATTTTATCTACAGTAATTCTTGGAGAGCCAATTTTGGTATTTTTATAGGCAACACGTCTCCTGGAAATCACACTTTTGATTCATTTTGCTGATTTTTTAGATAATGTAATCATTGCCTGGATTTTGTTCAGTGGCAACATTTATTAAACATAATAGGATAATTTGCAGGAGAGTGGTCAGGGTGGATAAAGGACCTGCAAAGCACAAGACTTCAGGTACATTCCGTGTAAACATTTTGTGACTTGTTCGGATTTGTTCCTTAAAAATATTTTGCCTTGATGCTGAAAAATGAAATTCAGGTGGAATACATGTCTCACAGATTGATTTGTTTTTGAAGGTTACTAGCAAATAACTTTAAAGGAGACATGGTTGCTGTATTTAAATGAATGCCACTGGGTTTTCTTCACAAATTAAAACTTAATAACTTATCTTAAACCTGAGTAATTGATATACAAATGGTCATCTGGTGGTTGAAGTATTCCTTTAGCAATAACCACCTCTATTTTAACCCAATACTTCACAGCTAGCTAAACCCTAACTTTGCATTTTCTCCAGGTGGGTAAGGCATGTGGCTGCTCCAGCTGCAGCCAACCTAGTAGTCAGGGTTGGTGAGGTTCATCCAACTTATATGACTTAACGAGTCAGAAATCTGACCTAAGTGAGCGTTCGAGTACAAATTTCTGCAATTCCGAATTCCCAGTGAAAATGGAACATACCATCAGGCCCTACAGTGCCAGGTCAGCCTTTTCTCCTCATTGTATCAGTAAACTGAGTGAAGATGAACAGGAAATGCATTTTGAAAAGTCAAAGTTAAGTCTCTGATAAAACAAATGTGAGCACTACTACTACAAACTTACATATAAATTCATTTCAGTCTCAAACCTTTGAGTATTTCTAGTCACTACATACAAATAAGGCAAACATGTCCTGCTTCCAGATGACCTAAATAGTGTCTTCGCTAACAATAGCCTGCATCATAGTTTATGGCAACAGTAGTGGTTGGATAATGGACCGGCTTCATCAGTGGTTGTATGGAAGAGCTGAGCAATGCTTTTATTGGTTTTAAAAAACAAACAATGAATGAATACAGGTATAAAAGTAAGAAAAGTCAGTGCTGTATATTCTGGCTATGTGATGGAACTAAACAGATTAATTTCACGTTATATTATAAAACAAGGAGCTAGAGTGGTTGTACTGGTGTCTGCGTTTATCCCTGAGACTCTCTTAGGCACTATGCAGCTAAAAGCACCTATCCAAATGAACCCACTAATGCATTAGTACACTGCATGTTAACACAGTCATTAATAATTAACCAAAGTGGGTCCTGCGAATGTTTTTGTGTTGGATACAAACAGTAAGTTAACAATAAAACTGAAAAAGGAACACTTGAATATCAAACTCGCAATAATCTGGTTTCATTTCCTTCTTAAAAAACATAACATCAATACATTTATTCCTCCACAGTGGAGGGAGCGTGTAGAAAACCTGCAGTTCAAAGGCAGGCGGCTGCAGCTGTATCTGGATCCACTGGAGTAATTTAACCAACTGTGAGTGTTGGCTCGAGTCCATTCGCTGCTGTTTTTGCCTCCATCAGTCCATCTCTGGCATACATTTAAACCATTTGGCCATGTGTCCCTGCCTCTTGGCTTGTCTTGTTTGTGCGCTTGAGTCCAGTAGGTCCATATAGTGACCGTACTCACTGATGGCGTCTTCGACACGAGTGATGTACAGCCAGCTGACTAACACACCAAAGAACTGGAGACAGAAAGAGAGAGGGAAAGTAAGTTAAGTAAGGGAGGTCACCATGGGTGCATCTCATTTGTCTTAAATGTCTCCTTGCTTCCCTCACTTGGGTCTTATCCTTGTGTCTTAATGTCTCCCATGTTAGAGACTGGGAATAGAGTGACGGAAGGGGACCACTTTTAGAGGAATGAGATGTCTTTTTATAGGATCACCTGTCCTTCTGTAGGCGTTAATAGCCCTGCAAACCTTGATATCTGCACACATAATGTGATAGATAGATGTGAATGCAACCATGGTGGGGTGTTCCTGTCGAATATGAGCACTCTGCAAAGCACTTCAAAGCGCATTGGTTTGCTTGAAAGGTGCTATAAAACCGTTTGATTTATAGACTGATGACACCATCGGGATCATTGTTTTATGCAGGCACAGGAACAGTTTAGAGGCACAGCACCATCACAGAAATGTAGTGCCCACCTTCCAGTTCCCACCATCAGATCTGTGTGACTACGGTGCAGCCTGTATTACAGATCAGTGCACCTGTGTCTCAGTGTGATTGTTGATGTTGAAGAAGGCCCAAAGACCGAAACATCATCGTCAAAATAACAGAAATGCATATGGAGCAAGACTGTGGGACACTTGTTTTCTATTACACTGTCGCGCTGTTAACGCCATTAGCTACTAGCTGCAAGCTCACCAACCTCCATGCTGAGAACGGTGTACAGACAACCTCTGAATCATAAATATGCTCTAGATATCGTTAAGAGCTCCTTTACGATTTTGACAAAACACACTGAAAATAAAATGCACAGCCACTGACTTCATGAACAGTCAGTGAAGTAACTGGGCAAGAAATCAAAGAAAACATAGACACAAGGTGGTCAGTGGCTACTTGACATTCCTGTCCTCCCTATACCAATGGTCTACCTGGCGGCCCCTGTCTTGCATAAGAGGAACACCCTGCCGCAGCTGCAATCACACTTAAATGGATAATGTAATGCAATATGATGGTGTGCTGTGATGTAGTGATGTGCTCCAGCTTGATAAAAGTGAATGTGTCTCCATGTATTGACTTCAATAAACAGTTGATCACAAGCATCTGCACAATCATTAAAAACTTGTATTCTGTATTTATATTGCAAACAAATCCGTAAAACTACAGTTTGTAAAGATACTGCTTAACATAACTCAAGTCAAAATACACTTTCTGACACACAAGAAGTCTTATCCAGTTATTTAATTAAAATGTTTTACAGCTGAAACACAAAAGACCCCTGATATAATGTTATTCATGATAAAAGACTGAAAATTAAAAGAATTTTTTTTTGAAGATTTCTGAAAGTTTTATGCTTTTTTTAATTTATTAATCAGACCTACAGTTAACACAGATTCAATATGTTTACTAAATAGTAATTCAGACCTCAAATAAAATCTAAGGTTTTGATATTCTCTCTCGATTCTCCTCCAGACAGCCTCCTCGCCCCGCAGCTGTCAGGCAGCCCGGATCGATTTCCACACAAAGAGAGTGCAAAGCACCTCACATAGGAATTGGACGACAGCCTCTGCTCTCCCTTCCTGAATTCACAGTTCAGTGGAGTCCAACATGCTTATTAACGGCAAGCACACTCTATATTCATGGCTGTCAGTGGGTGTCTGTGTGTGTCTCATGAGTTTGATGTATAACACAAGTTCAAATGAAATGCAGGAGAGCAGAAATGGCACAGTAATGACACTTCTGTGTCTGTCACGCTCACATCCTCTAATGGATCATTTAGAAAAAAGCTGGATATAAATGAAAAGTGACAGATGTATAATGTGACTGTATTATGTGAGTATATGTGGGTTGAAGCGTCATGGTATCTTTCATATAATGTTTTTTTTAATGTTGAAAGAAATTACCAGTCGGACAGGTTCCAAAACCTTTTATTATAAATTACTTTTCTTCCTGATAGGTTGATGTAACAAAATGTACAGCATACCTCAATTAAATGTTCCAGCATGTAAAGCATTTTGTGAAAAGTGAACTGCATATTTTTTACTGCTGGTTTGACAGATGTAGCCAAGGTGAAGTGATTTACATTTTCCCCAACTTAGTTTTATTTCAGTGCGCTTCTGATATTCCCGGACACACTGAAATTAAAGCTTCACCTGTTAAATCTCTGCCAGCTGTATTTTATTTTTTTTTTGACAAAAATTCTACAGATGTAGTACAAAAGTTGTTCTGTGAAAGTCACAGGTATAAATGACATCTCTACCTTTCAAGTACCGCAAAAAGTTTAGTTAAAGGTTGATAAAAGTCAGATTTACATGACACATGCTGTGCAATGATATCAATACATTTGTGGAACAAGTGGGCCATCTAAGTCTGTGTTGTGGGGACATAAATCTGCTAACACGGGCACATTGTGGGGACTCACCTCCCTTTTGGGGACAAATGCAATTCCTCACAAAAGAAATCATTCAATTAAGACTAAGGATAAGGTTACTTTTGGATGAGGACAAACTACACGGAAAGGAGTTGGGGCTAAGCATGTTGTGGTCATGGCTATACAGTAGTTAAACCAAGTCTTCAGGGTAGTTTACATTCATTTCTTCCATTAAAAAAGAATGATAATAATAATAATAATAATCTTGTGGTCATTATTCACCCACAGATATCTCCCCAAGACTGCTTGTTGCCAAAGTGGCTGACTTTCGGTCTTGTTTTTTCAGAACTAGTGGGCACAATTTGCATAAAATTGTTCTCATGTGGCCAGAGTGTGTAGGCAGTTACTGGATGATGAAGGCATTAATGCCACTGACTGGCCCTCTTGTTCCTCTTACCAGAATCCAACTGAGCACCTATGAGACGTTATATAACGGTGCATCCGTCACCACCAAGTGCCGCCACAGACTGTGCAGGAGCTCACTGATGCCCTGATCCAGGTCTGGGAGGAGATCCCCGGGACACCATCTGCTGACTCATCAGGAGCATGTCTAGATGTTGTCAGGAGTGCTAACAGGCACACGGGGACCGTACACACTACTGAGTCACATTATGAGTTGTCGTGATAAAACTCACACAAGTTAGATCAGCCTGTGATTTCAGTTTATTACTTTGATTATCAGGGTGATTTTGAATCAGGCCCTCAGTGGGTTGATGGTTTTGGTCTCCATTGACTGTTGTTAAGTAATTTTGTTCTCAACAAATTATACAGTATACATCAGTAAAGACTGTCAACTTGAATGATTGATCCATCAAGATCTGATTTTTTCTTGAGTAACCAGGTCATGATTTTTGGAAAGAGACACTGCTGTTAAGTTTTTTTAAATGTGTTATTTTGGTGTTTTGAGCACCACAAGCTGAGTGTCATTTAGTTCAGCTATATTCCAGAGAAGTTCAAATGTAGGTATGCCTGAAATTTTTGATTTTGGTGTGAACAGTCCCTTTGAATGACAGTTTGTGACAAGTTTAAGGGCTTGTGACAAGTGTGTGTTTGTGTGTGTGTGTGTGTGTGTACCTGAGGCAATAGGATCCCTAAAAGCAGTCCAGCCATAATCTTATAGTTGTCCATAAGCCAGATGAAGAAAGCATCAGTGCAGCCTCTGATATGGATGACCTCAATCAACTCCAAACGCTGCAAAACACAAACTGCTTTTTAATGTAGCTTCAGTTTTTACAGTTGGTGGTTACAGTTGAGGCATTATGCTGTCTTTTAAATAAATGAATTATCTAAGACCAGCAGCACACCATCCAACACTCTGCCCAAGTAATGTTACATAAAAACAAACAAACAAACACTTTATTCGCTTTATAAAATAACTAAAATGCAAATGATCAAGTCCCAGTGACATCCTGGATCTGCAGGGCCTGATTTCTATTCAGTCACTACAGTCACTGGTTGCTGATGTTTTTCATTTTCTCCCCTGATTTCACATCATATTCCTGCTGGAACATGTGCGTTTGTGTTTAGAAACTTTTATTGGTGATTTTTTTATGGTAGAAAGTACCGCTATTCTGTGTTACAGTCATTCCCCAGCCGCAATGACGCTGCAGATATACTATATATATGAAACGCTGACCAATCAGATCAGACTGAGTGTTTCTTGGAGGGGGGCATAAAGAGACGGTCACGAAAATATAGTGTCTCAGACAAAGGGTGAATACAGGTGTCCCTCCACAGACAGTATGAGAAAAAAATTTGTTCTTTGAACATTACAGTATGTAAACATGTTCTTTTAAAGACCTTAAATACATGTATGAACCTGAAATCGAGCATCACAGGGCCCCTTAAAAACTGGTCTGTCTGTCAAAGCAGGCAAAATGTTCAAAACCACATTAAAGGAGAGGATCTGATTTAATGAGCCATCAGGCTTTTCCGTATTCAGTCATATGAGTCAGTCTTTAGTGTCTTACCGTTTTTTCCATCACTTTGTACCCACACAGAGTGTTGGCCACTTCATTAGGCTGGAGGGGAGAGAGGCAGAGGGAAGAGATACAGTTACTATGATGTAGGAACAAAAAAACAGAAGTCTGTGAAAAGCTTTTAGCCTTGAGAGGAATCAACAGCAGAAAGAAGAAGGTGAGTTTTTAGTTGGAATTTAACTGAAAACATCAAATAGACCACCAGAGGAATGCACACACTGACTCACAGCCTCTCTCATGCGCACACACAAATGACAGTCCTGAACCACAAGACTGCTGAAGACACCACCAGAGGAACTGTGTGTGTGTGTGTGTGTGTGTGTGTGTGTGTGTGTGTGTGTGTGTGTGTGTTTGTGTAAATGTGCCTTATGACTTTGAGCTTGTGAGTTTCCATATTCAAATATTAAAATGTATTCATATATTCAAATAAGAGGAGACAAACTGCTCTCAGCAGTCTGGCAGAGGAAGAGGAGGAGGGGAGGAGTGATCACCCACTTAAAGTCACTTTACACAGTTTATTGGCTTTATTAATCACATTTGTTTTAGATTTTTTAAACATTATCATGGTAATATGACTTGAAGTAAGAATGGGATGGTAATTTACTCAACACCACACTGTCATCAGTTGTTGCTCATGATTCTGCAAAGTGACTGTCTTTGATACACTCTTCTATAATTGACTGTAATGTAACTTAAACGGCAACAGCTGAAATCAGTGTACAAGTACGAGTTTGACTGCAGGTGCTGTTACACATTTCAAGGAATCAAGTGGTAAAACTTAAAACGCGACGTTCCATCAAGTGGAGTTAATTGTTGCTTTGTGTTAATATGAACACACAGGCCTGCAATTACAAAGATAATTACAAAGATTAAAATAGAAAACTGAACTCTTGAGCTATCATCGCTCGACTTTGACCAGTCATTAAAGCCAGTACTGATGAGTCATTTATAATGCACAATGCATGGATGCGAACATAATGTATTATCTAAATATAATCCAGATTATCTGAGATGTTAACTACACAATTGTTGGACAAGAAAGACATCACTTTTAGTGTATGTGTAGTGGAGTGCAGGAAATGTCCTTTGTTATATATTATAATGTATTCTTATAGATTTTTAATGGTGATATGTGCAGACTCCCGCTGTTCTTGGCACCTGGCACTTGAAGGTCCAGTGTGTAGGATTTTTGGGCATCTATTGCCAGAAATGGTATTTAATATTCATAACCATTCTTTTCATTTGTGAATAATCACCTGAAAATTTGAATTACTGTGTTTTCATTACCCTAAAATGAGACATTTAAAATCAAATATGGAGTAGGACCACTACCACAGAGTCCAAAATGTTACTTTACAGTATCCCAGAATGGACAAATCAAACACTAGCTCTAGACAGGGCCTTTTACATGTTCTTCTCTTGGCACAGGGGAGAAGTTTCAGTTCCGCAGCCTCACTGCTACATGCCACTATACGTACACACTAAACCTTTAAATGCATACGATTGTTGGGCACTGTTTATAAACACACTTTCCAGTGAAAGTGGAAGTGAAAGCCAACTCCAGATTCACTCTCGTTTGGCATTTCGCCTTGCATTATTTGGGTTTTTACCGGGGCTGTGTCTCTTGGATGCCTGCTGCTCATGGTCTGACACCGTTTTCACTACCTTTGTAGAAAGCTCCGACCTCACCTGCTTACTGAAACACACCCATAAACTTTCCAAACACAGAAAAGAATAGGAAAATAAAAACACACAGGCTGAGGTCAAAGTCTCTGCAGAAAAATACACCGCCATACACTTCTAGTGAGTCATAGGTGACAAAGGAGGAAAATCCTGCTTAGTGTATTTTTAATACTTCTGAGGAAAAAGTGCACAAATAAATCTCTAAATCTGTGCATTTCTTGTTTGTTAGCCAAGACGAGTCTGTTTGAAGGGCAACAGTTGTCAGTCAGGTCCAACAAGTCATATGTTTTGCGTCAGGAGCTCCTGTCGCCTACCATAAGTCTCTGTCTCTGGGATACGCTGTGATGTATTTTGTCAGTTTTTCTCATCCTTCACCTAACGTATTTCATATTTAATTTATTCATTCATAAGGAAATTTGTGAACCACAATATCTCAAATATGAGAATTTTCGTTACATAATATAGAGAGATGATGAATCATAGTAGCCTGGTAAGACGATCCTGATGACGTGAGCTCAACATTCTGTTTTACTCTGTGTATACAAAATACAATATGGACACCATAGCTGAAGATGTAAGCACCAATCAGGGACTGTGTTGTAGTTAATAATGTGAAATGCAGGCCACAGAATTTTTAATAGTGATACTATTGTAACTGAATTTCATATTGAGAAAAAGATAAATAATAAAGGAGGATAACAGAGTTGTGGTTTCCTGAGCCCAGCTATCAGACAGAGTTGACACTGTCATCAAACTCTTTCTTGTCTCGCTAAAAAGTTTTTGTTTGTTTGCTCTCGTTCTCTCTAAACTCTGGGGAGCGTAGGTAGGTGTATAAATTAAAGGCAGCACACATGCTGTTTTGTGTGGGAGAAAATTGCCCGTGAGTGTGTCTGGCATGGCAAAGGCTTAATCACCATCATAAGGATGATGAGATGTTTTTTAAACGTAACTCCACACTATTACAGTTATTACGTTAATTACATGCAAAATGAACCCCATGTTAAAGACTTCAGGGTCATTTTAAATGAACAGAGCCAAAAAGATTGAAATATTTGCTTTTTCCAAGCTCATTAGGTAAAGTTACATAGTATCTAACACTGATCTTCAAAACTTGTTACAGTGTATAGCTATAGTTATTTTTTATAAAATCAACTTTTGTCAAATTTGCTGAAACTGTAGTAGTACATGAGACGGATAGTCCAAGAAAAAATTCATATTCCTCCTTCTTGTATTACTCATAAGGGCCTAACCCCAAGTGAATGACAACAACCAATCAGTGCAGAGGAGTCTGCATGCAGCTGTAAATCATGTCTACCACAACTCATGAACTACAGTCAAACTCACTCTCTTATTGCTGCAAATGTTTTCAGAAACATATTTTGTGCACTCCATCCATCCATCCATCCATCCATCCATCCATCCATCCAAATCTGCTTATCCGCTGCAGGGTCGCAGGGGCAGCAGGTTGAGAAAAGTACTCCACATGTCCCTCTCCCCAGCATTGTTTTCCAGCTCCTCCTGGGGGATCCAGCGGCAGCGAAATATATGATCACTCAAGCAGGTTCTGGGTCTGCCCTGGGGCCCCCTACCAATTAGATGTGTCTGGAAAACCTCTTATAGGAGGTGCCCAGGAGGCATCCTGATCAGATACCTTAACTACCACAACTGCCCCTTTTGATGTGAAGGAGCACTCCCTCCAGATGTCTGAACTCACCATCCTATCTCTAAGGCTGAGCCCAGCCACCCTATGGAGGAAAATCATTTTAGCCCCTTGTATGCGCTATCTCATTCTTTCTGTCTCTACCCAGAGCTCATGACCATCAATGACGGTTGGGACGTAGATGGACCAGTAAATTGGAAGCTTTGCCTTCAGGATCAGCTCCCTCGTTACCACGACAGTCTAGCGCAGCACCTGCATCGCTGCTGATGCCATGCCAAACTGCCTAACTCTCACTGGTGAGCAATACTCCAAGATACTTGAACTCCTTCACTTGGGGCAGCAACTTGGAGACTTGGAGGTGTTGGCTCTCATTCCAACTGCTGTACTGTTTAGCTGTAAAATGGAAGTGTGCTCCGGCTGGTGTGTGGTGCTTCCTTTTGGCTCAACTGTTTTCAACATGGCGGCCAAGTCACCAGTCTTCTCATTTCACAGCTAAACAGTACACTAAAAATATGTTTCTGAAAACATCTGAGGTGAGGAATAGGCAATGCAGTAACAGAATCTTGATTCACATTTGATCAGCTCTGCCTAGTCTGACAGTTTGATCACAGTTCATGAGCAATAATGATTAATAGCTGGATTAGAGACTCCTCGGCTCTGATCGTTTTTTGTTTTTGTGCCATTAGCAGTTTAGTGCAGAGAGGTGTAGCAATGGTGGCCACTTTACCTGATACAACAGGAAACCCAACAGACAGCCAGTATATGTCACTGTATAACAGTTACAGCAGGTGGAATAGAACTTTATATGATGATACTTACAGTAATGCTAACAGGTAGACCTACCTTAGTAGTAATGCAGCAGGTATAAGGGACTCCGCAGGCCAACGGACCAGGTGCGGAACAACTGTGGTACATGTTGACTGACCAGTCTGTATACTCCTGACCTCCACAACACTTAAACTGCAAGAGATGAGAGACATGGGGGAGTAGAGACAAGAGCAGAAATTAGAAGGAGAAGAAAAGACAAAAAAAAGATTGAGCGAGTGATGGGGGAGGATATGTAAGGTGAGGCAGACACGGAGAGGTGGGAGGCAGGGATGAGAGAGAGCGGAGGGATAAAACGAAAGTAAACAACTTGATAAACAACATTTTCCACTGTGCTGGCATAACGCCAATAACATTTTAGAATGAAATGAGCCGTAATTAAGAATAATTTACATGTAATTATGAGTCTGTTTTATGTTTGTGTGTGTGTTTGTGTGTGTGCGTTGCTTTCTCTACTGCTTTGCCAAAATCAGTGTACAGGTGGTAGCTGTGCTGGGTGATATGGTTAAAATCAACAGTATTATATTAAAATACACTGTTGTAATACAATATTCTAACTTTTTTGTGACATTAATATAAAGATCAAAGTCGGCAAATCAATCACAAAATTATCACATGACAAAAAGTGACTGAAATGAATCATAAATTTGGACAACAGAAGCAACAATACATCCAAAAAACCTGCTTTCAAAAGTTATTATCCGGATTACTCGCAAACAAATCAAAACCTTTGCAATTCAAGGAACCTAAAGCTCTATTTGTCCTCCAACTAATGTCAGAAAACAATTATTACTATGGATTAAACATTTTTCTGGTAAAAAATCCCCTGCTGTATTCTCCACACTCAGCCAGCGTCTGAAATCAGCAGCCTCACACACAGTTTGCTCCTGAATCAATAACACTTGCAGCACAAATCAACAAATTGATACCTGCACAAAATACTGTGACACCAACCAATTATTTTTTATTGCCCTCTATATCAGCCATTACTGACAAAACCCTGGAGAGAAAAATTTTATTACTTCACCGGGGAAAACAAACAAGCTTTGATAAGCTATCTAGAGGACGTTAATTATTATTGGTTTTGGCTGAGAGCTTCTGAGTCACATTGACAAAAGGCTGCTTTAGACGACTTCATTATCTGTCACCGCCACAGTACCGCTCCTGTGTCTCCCTTGTGTTTCACTTTGTTCCTCACTCCTCTTATCTTCCATGTCCCAGGTTTGTCTGTGTGTGTGTATGCGAATCTCATTGCGCTGACGCTGACCTGGACCCAGCCTACCAACACACCTGCTGGCAATCAGCTCTTCCCCTCCCTCTCCAGGTTTACCACACATCAAGCTACAATCAGTCCATCAGCCCCAGCTTTCCTTTTACTCATTGCCATACTGCTCCAGTCTCTCTGGTAGCTACGTTTAGGGCACCAATCTTGTGACTTGTGTATTTTGTTATCGCCTTATGCTTGTTTGTTCCCTGTGCTTCAGGAATCCTGCTCGCCCACCTGCCAACTCATTCCCTCTGCTTCCTCCATTCACTCACCTTGGTGATCTCTTTTCTCAGTAACTCCTGCAATAAACCTGTTAATGTGTGTTTGTGTCCATTTGCAAGAACTCCTACTCCTGGCCACCAATGTTGTCAAACTGATATTGGGTTAAATCTATGTTTTGATGTCAGGTCACTAAAATGTATTGTAAGGACAACATCTAATGCCAATGTCATTTTGATGTATAATACTGACAACAGATGACGGTGATGTTTCATCAGTTTAAAGCTGTGAATCCAGTGTCTTCCAAACGTCTCATGCAAATGTCACTTTGATGTAGAATAACAACGTTTAGTCAGAAGGTATGGGGAACAATGCCCAATCACATGTCACATCCACACAAAATGAAATTACAATGTTAGACATTTAAAATATTGCCATACACACCGTCATACTGATGTCTGGTGCCAGTTGGGTAACATCGCCCTCAAAAAACAGCCAACAATTCTATTAGATTTTTCTATTGGATTTTGGATTATTGCAGAAAATGAGCTCTGTTGCAAACAGTTGATGATATTTACACGTTCTCTTTAGCGAGTTAATCCCCACAAATGAATACAACTTTTAAGATTTTTGAAGCGTAAATGCAATTGCGAGAAGTAAAAAGCTCACGATAGGCTATAAACGAACTACACCGTGGTCGCAAGACATCAACACCGTCAACACCACTAAGCTTCCAACTTAATTTCAATTCAAAAATACTATAAAGTGACAAATCTACAAGGTGAAAAGTTTGAATTAAACTAGTTTGCAAGAATGCCAGTTTAACACAACACAACAGGGCTGTAAAGGCCATGATAGAAAGGGGAACTAGTAAGTAGATGACATTTAATGCCCCGACAACCTCTGTAGTCTCAGTTAGCCACTTGTTAGCTTCAACCTTTTTTAAGACATGTAAAAGCTTCAAAAGTTATGATTGGGGGATTAACTGATATATTTAATGTTGTAGAACAAAACTTGAAAGTCTCTTAAGCTTGTGTCAAACACAACTTTATTTCAAGCTTCTATCCAAAAACTAATAAAAAAAACAAACAAACAAAAACATCAGTTTAGGGATAAGGGAACCATAAGTGCAAACCTGCCAACTCATTTCTGTGTTTCAGGCCTCATTCCTGCAGAACTCTATCGGACAATGAGTCAGACAGAGAGAGAGGACGACACAAGAGATAAAGAGGGGATGAATAAATGAATATATATGAAGCTGCTCTTCGCCAGGCTGTGTTATCAGTATGCTGACATGATGCCGGTGTGCCAGGAAGTTACTCCCTCCTCTCGTTGGCGTGACTCCACACAGCACGATTTATCCAGCACTGGGTCAGGACCCAAAGAATGGTCACAGGAAGGCACAACAATTATGATGCAATTAATGTCTGCAAGTGTTGGGTGTAAGTCCAAAAATATGACAACATCACACTGAGTTACGAGTTTAGCAGGTGCCTCTGTGCAGTATAATGGAATCCAACAGTCCTGCAGTAAGTCTGATCTTTAGAAAGATTGATGTCGACTTTGGTTCAGGGGGTTTTAAATCCTCACGAGACAAACCTGAAGGACCAATCTCTCAAAACATCTGTCAACACCAGTGAGATTGCAGGAGACGAGGGAAGAGACCACAGAGACTCACCCTGTCACTTTCAGAATTACGATCGGACTACACACCCATTTGTTTACTACAGTTATGGTAAAATACAACACAAATCAATTTCATGCTTTTTCCTTCAACCTCATCTCTGTTTCAATCAAATACTGTTGTTTCTGGCTCTGCTGGTGTCACAAATGAACCTTTCTTTACCATTTTCTTTTTCATTTTTTCCTGTGGTTTTGTATTGTCTCTGTCACTGCTGGGTGACAACCATTTATCAGAGACCAATTACTTGGAGACAGTCCTAAGAGTCAGTCGTGTCTCTGAGTATGAAATAATTGCTGAGGGAGAGAATGATTTTGTAGCCAACTGTCTGACTGACTGATGACCGGCTGTTCACTGGCAGACTGGCTGACTGAGTGACTAACTGGGTGGCTAATTGGCCAGCTGACTTCTCACAGTGTGGGTTGCAAGACAGAAGTCAGCCAATCATGCGCTCCCTGCCTTCATTATTACACGGAATTCATGCAGCAGTGTTGTGACAGATCTTTCATGCATGATTAGAGGTTAGCATAAAAAAGGGTTTCAAGGCAGTTTTGGCAAACTTCTCATTTACTACCGCTCCACATTAACTTGTTTATAATGGTAAAAGACACTGAAGTGTATCAAGGCCTTGGCTCCTTTATTCTCAGCCTCTAATTTCTGCGTTTTGCTTTTCCAAAGTAAATCTTTGAACAAATAGCTGATGCCCTCTGAAGTTATGCTGAGGGCTGTCTTCTTTCCTTCAAAACACACTCAGGCTGAAAAGCAAACCACTTATAGTGTTACTCATTCATTCATTTTCCATAACCGCTAATTCTGTTGGGGGTTGCAGGTGTGCTGGAGCCCATCCCAGCTGACATTGGGCGAGAGGTGGGGTTCACCCTGGATGGGTCACCAGACTATCGCAGGGCTAGAGACAGACAACCATTCACCATTCATACCTACAGTCAAATTAGAGTCACCAATTAACCTAATGTGTATGTCTTTGGACTGTGGAAGGAAGCTGGAGTACCCGGCCCATTCTGACACAAGGAGAACATGCAAGCTCCACACAGAAGGGCTCACAAGAAACTGCCAGTGACTGTATGCAGCGTTGAACAGGTGAGTCTTGAATAATTTTTGTAATATGGAGAGAGAGGGGGAGTCTCAGATGGGTTTGGGGAGTAAGTTCCAGAGGGTCGGAGCAGCGATAGAGAAGGCTTTGTCCCCCTAGGACTTTTGCTTGCACCGCCCTTATTTATTTGAGCCAGAATACACTGACGAAAAGCTTCATGGAATTGAAGAACGGAGGAGGAGAGAGAGAGAGGCACAACAGGTAGAGGACGACAGAGGAGGAATGGTTGCTGGAAGGCTTTAGCTCTGGAGATTGGTGGTGTAACGTTACCTGTGAATGCTGTACCCCAATGTCCACAGAAGAGGAATACCTCTGTTGCAAGGAATGGGACCAGTTGCAGCCTTAGCTAAATGGTAAACAACAAACAAATGGCACCACACTGGTAAGGTAAGACAACGCGTTTACATGTCGTTTTCTATATGTTCTCTGACATTTATCCTAACGATATGAGGCGGTCTTTGTGGAGAAAAAGCTTGTTTAGTGGACTAACTTTGCACTTGAAAGGATGCCCGTTCAATTACGTTGTAACAGGTCTGACGCTACGGCTGTATCTAGGCTAACGGCTAACATGCTAACTATTATTTCTATGTCATGAGTGACTTGAAACAAATTTAGGACGATAGGAGACAGGCTGAAATAAACCGAAATTTCCCTTTAAGAACTGTTTCTGTTAAAGAGCTCAATAGCAAATACTTTTATTTTACCTGGTACAACGAGTTTATTTCGAACTCATTCCCTCTGGACTTAAGTCAATTTTTTTCTCACCTCCTTTTCCTCTTCACATGCACTGAGCTGAGCTGCCGATCAGAGAGCTTTAACTAACTGAAAGGATCTGCCGGGTCTGACACTGATTCAACATGCTGAATAAGCCGAAAAACAGCCGACAAGGGCCGAATAGCACCAACAGTGTGGGACATACCACGAAAACTGTAGCAACGGATGCTGACCGACGGCTCGACATTGACTGACATTGACCGCTTACCCTTTTTCTTTTAAATCCTAAACAGAGAGACGTAGGTAGACATATAAGGACAGCACTACAGTCAGTGATACTGTGTCTCCCATTATTTACACAAAATGGAGCCAATCACTGATCAATAGGTTCTTTAATAACCCGATTACCTGCACTTTTAACCGCCACTGCTAATGTTCCATCTAAAATAATCAGTTCCATACTAATCACCATCATTCTGCCAAATGTCTTTTCTCTATCTACAGAGAGACAGAAGACAAGGGAGCAAAGGAATAATAAACCAGCAGAAACAAAAGGGTCTCACCCCCCACAGATATCTGCTATCACTGCAACATCAGTTAATTGAAGATGGAAACTGTGCAGGTAATTGCAGGTCCTGGTTACAAATACCTTAGAGAGAATGGCTGCTGCATTTTATAGCACAGAAGTTTTATGCATCAGATGCTACAAAAATGTCAACATTCTGCAAAACAAAGATCCACTGTTTGGTGGACGCAGGAGAGTGTTTCCCTCAGCAGAAAATACCTGCAGCGTTCACAGAATTTCCTCCAAATCTCCATCCATCTGGACTATAGGCAAAAACACATTCCATCTATCTCTGCGGACATTCCTCCACACAGTTTAATTTCCTTCCCTTAGTTTCATGTTCTGACCCTCTCCTATTTCCAGGAGTTGTGTATCCCATTTCCCCGGCCTTATTGCTCACACATATAAAGAGTTCAGCACCTCGAAACCCCCAAAATGATCCTGTGAAATGAAACAATCTAAAGGTTATGAAAAGTAGTTGAACATGCTGATGTTTGTGCATATCTTAACTGTCCTGCAGATAGCTTTAAAAAAACATAACGCATATAAATAAACAATTTTGCCAGTAAATATACGGCAACAGCTGACACCAGCTCCAATACACATGGGTTTGAGATCGCAGTATCTATGCTGGTAAAGAAGGATGTTACACCTGAGACAGAGTATTTACTGATAAAACAAAACAAACCTAAACAAAACAATATTTCTACAAGTAAGAACAAAAAAAGCAGCACTTTGTAGTAGTCAGTGAAAAACAGATTTACATCATGTTGATAACTTTAATAAATAAAAAAGATGCTTGTAATGCTGATGTTATTACAAGGAAGTATATTCACGTATTGGGAGCATATACTTGACCAAAAATTTACCACACTTTATGAAGAGATTTATTTTCACACATCTGAATCTTGTGCACTCATACTGTACACATTTGTTTGATTTGAACTAAGAAGTCTTCAGAAGGTTTTTAGACGCCTACAGTAAAAGTCTAGGTGATTTCAACACATGACAGTCCACATATTTGATGAATGCCAAACATGATGATGCAACAGTGAGTATACATCAGTGCACTTTAACAGGTATGGTGTTTTTTCCACTGTAAACTCCAATAAAATAAAGATGTCCTTAACATAATCTCCCCCTACATCTAATGTTCTATGTGTAGATATGTGAGGATAATGGCCTGTAATTTTAGTGAAAACAAGCTCTTGTGAAGAATACAAGCAGCTACAGAGAATCTATTGTAATACAACCTGACCAAACAATCTATATCACATGGATGATGGACTGGACAGTGTTAAGCCAGCCTCCTATCTGATGGATGGACACACTTTAAAGACCAAACCGATCAATCAGGGCCTCTGTGGGTGTAATAGAGCAAGTCAGGTATCAATAACAGACGAGCAAAGTGACTGATTTGTTGTTCTGAGAGGGCAACGTTGACCTATCCATTTAAAATATCTTCAATAGTAACACCACACACTGATTATATTCACTATGCTGGTTTCACCTTTAAATATCTCTGGTTACATTGTTACATAAGTTCCTGTTGAATGGTCATACGTCAGTCAGGTGATTAAACAGGTTGGAATCACACCCGGGCTGTTGCAGAGGACTCAGCCTATATGGGGCACATTCTTATCAGGTGAACTACAGGTCACCCAGTAACAATTATGTTAATTAGGAAAGATGCTATCCAACAATTAGTGATGGATCACACTATTTATAGGCCCAAAGCAGGCCTATTTCTGCATCCTATGTCTACTCGCACAATGGCATATTTACTACACTACACATAATTAAAATAGACAAAAAAATAAAAATATAAAATTTAACGTAGAAGTAGAAATATCACGAGAAATTGACCAAGTTAACAACATCTGCAAGTCTGCAAAATTGGGCAGGCAAAAGCCTCTACTTCAAAAACACTACGACACTCTACGGCGGATGAAACAAAACTGTGTCACAGGCCGACCGCGGAGAGCTGCCACCCTTATAGTCAAGATGGCGGGGGATTCATTGATGTCACATCACGCCTAATGTTAGTGGATCATAATGCAGATGCTCCGATTCAAAATTAGATTAACTTTTCTATGGATGTCGGTTTATGAGCCATGACAAAGGCCAAAATGTGGCCCGCAACAGGTGGTAAAGCTTGTTGTTCCTTGCTGAGATGATTTCCAGAAAACTTGCAGCTGCCTTAGTGGCGAGAGGAGTCAGCAGACAATGACGGGAAGTTACAGTCTATAAAACAGGATCGTAAAAACGTGTATATCACACTAAATATTACAGTGATTAGTCCAGTAGTTTATGAGATTGGCTATGGACAGACAAATGCGCATATGACAAAAGGCATGATCAACTGTCTGCTTTCAAGGGGATTCATCATTATACAAACACAAGTGCAAACAATTCTGCAGTTGAAGAGCACACTACCAATCTGACAGACTTTCTGAGGACCTTTCTCAGAAACAAATTAAAGAAAAAACTGAAAAAGATATTGTTGAATGAGTCCCAATTTTCTTAGCATCTGTCAAAAAATGGCCTGTTACTCTGAATGATTCGTATGAAAACATGTTGTCACTGGACCTACTTCCTGCTGAAGAAATAGTCCCAATAAAACCTGCTGACAGAGTAGCTCAAATACATTACAAAATCAAGATCTGTAATAAATTCAGTTTATAAAATCTTTAAGGATATAAAACATAAAGTATTTAGTATTCAGACCTCTCAGGCCTATCACAACTGTGTTCACATTTAAAAACCTCGGTACTGTGTGTGTGTGTGTGTGTGTGTGTGTGTGTGTGTGTGTGTGTGTGTTGGGTTTATTAATGTGTTTTCAGTGTTTGTCTACATCTTTCTTCTGTTTGTTGTTATTGCACTCTCTCTGATATTATTCATCATAATATGAATAATATCAGAGCATTGAGTTTACGTCATAAAATGTGTTCTGTAAATACAATTATGTTGCCTTGCTTTGCGTAAATGCCACCAATGCCTCCTGTGATGAATCCAAAATGAACTTATAAATATGCATGATCACTTTTGTATCAAACAGCCACACAGCGCTGAGGAAGTGAAGTTAGTGTCTGCCCAAAATGACTGAATGGCTTTGTTGTTTGCGCTGCTGTGAGACGTCTTAATATAAATCACAAAAATCCTGATGCAATGGCTGTGACAACACTGAACGCTGTGCCTGCTGTGTAAAGTCTGATAAAAAATGGGCTCAGATATTTGAGCTGCGTGGCATTTATGTGTGCTGGCATCACTTGTGGTTGCTTGGATTCGCTCTGATGAGGGAAATGAAAAATGGTAGCTTCTTGCAATGAAACACCGCAGTAGATAATATGATGATTATTTTTTTGATTAACTATGTAATTTTGACCACAAAAAATGCCCTCACCAGCCATTGCTGGTGGAATAAATGTCACATTCCTGTTAGAATACAGAGGCGTAGTGGATTAAAAGGTCATCTTGAAATGAAGATCTAATATGGCCTGCCACTAATCCACAGAATTATTGCTCCAGGATAAGATTTTTTCTCATTTCCTGTTGTTGCACACCTGATAAAATTTAGGGCTACACAATTTTACAGCTGGAACAAACAGCATAGGTGGGCTTTGACAACTGAGAAAAACTGCATGTTTAGTATGCTTGGCACAGCGTCTCAAATGCATCTAAAAGGCACAAAGGTTCATACCTGCTCTGAAATGCTGCACTCAAAGGCGGGCAGAGAAACCTGTCATCATAGAGAGTGATGAGACGCGCACACACCTTCAGACAGCTGGTCTTTGAAGGCATTCAGGGTGTCACACTTACTGGGACACATGAAAAATGATGAAAGCCGTTGTGTGAAGAATAAAACAACTGAGCTCAAGAGGAAAGTTGAAATCCTATTTTTGCACCTCTGCACACCGGACCAATCGCTGCATCAAACGGAGGAGCTTGTCGGTTTGTCAATTTGGGAAAGCGTCTCGGTCACAGGTTGTCACCTCGGCTGCCAGTCAGAACACAGATTTTCATGTTCATTATTGATGAGACGTAAGAGATGGTAACCCTCATCCCTGCAATATTTTTATTCATTTTATGTCTGAGCCTGTTTGTTCGTCTAAATTAGCCTTTCTCAACAGGAGCAGTATCGACCCCCCAGGGGGCGTTCAGAGAACATCAGGGCGCTGAGCTGTTCTTGGCGGGCTGCTTTTCAATGCCACTTTACTGCCACATGCACATTTTCATAATTTCATCATTAAACTTGCTCTTACCACCATCATCTGAAGCTTTTATTTGGCTTTCCCTGCTGAAGACGACAATGCCTTTTTTCTGAATTGCTTACACACAGCTTTTCACAGTTTACTATGGAATGCTCCAGTTGCATGCTCCTTTGTCCTTTCCCTTTGTTGAGCTGACCAATTTTTCATTTAAGCCAGAATCCTTTTTTTTTTTTTTATTAAAGATATTTTTTGGGGCTTTTTGCCTTTGATTAATGGGTGTTGTGTGTGGCATGGCCGCTGTGGCAGGGACATTGCCTTTGGATATGGGATGCCTGCTCTACCCACAGTGCTACTGGGTGCCCAATCCTTTTCTTTTTGGTGTTAACCAAGAGTGTCAGCTTATGTTGTGGCCTTTCAGCTGATATAGCCAATGTTGCACCCAGTTTAGCCTTGGCAAGATGCTGGAAACATTAATCGGTCCAAATTTGTAGAAAAGCATATATATACTGTTATAAGGTGCTTTGTGATTGTATATGTTTTTCTGTGTTCACTGTGTTCCACCCTTTTTTGTATTTTGGATACAATATTGCATGACAAGTATGGCTCTCATTTGTTTGCCCCACAGTTCTCCACTTAATACTTAAAAACTACAACTCCTGGAGGTGGGGCTTCTTCCATCAGAGTTGAGCAGAGGTGTGTTGCATACTGCCAATGATTAGACTAAGATTGGTTACTTTTACCTGTCTGTCCATTGTTGATTCGTGTATGCCCTGATGAAGGTTTAATAGGCCGAACGCTCAAGTATAAAGTGAGACACTGCACAGATGTAAGTGTGTGGAAATCCTTTCTGCCAGAAGCTGGTATAGCTGAAAGGCTTAGTAGGAATTAAGTGCCCTTGACCTTATT
Source organism: Epinephelus fuscoguttatus (assembly GCF_011397635.1). Classification (NCBI taxonomy): domain Eukaryota; kingdom Metazoa; phylum Chordata; class Actinopteri; order Perciformes; family Serranidae; genus Epinephelus; species Epinephelus fuscoguttatus. The sequence continues at coordinate 25,150,333 of NC_064753.1, read as the reverse complement.
TACAAAAATAGTCAAACTTAGCCCCAACAACTCTGACGTCGAAAGTGTGTATGTGTGTGTGCGTGCGTGTGTATATGTGAGACATGCATTCATTTGATCTTGAGGTGTAAACAACTAACAGCATCACATCACATAACACATTACAATTACAACATGACATCACATCACACTAAAAAGAACAGGGACACAAACCACTGTTAGTACACACCAAGTGTCACATCATGACACATGACACAGTCACTAGCCCACACACAACAAAGAGTTTTTTCCCATCTTTTAGTCACAACCAAGAAAACATGTGTCACCGTCGACTCATTTACTCAACACCAACACATGACCGCGGCCACATTCAGGCCACTGTCCTCACAAACGCAGATCAATCCACAAAGTCCATTTACATGTGGAAACAGCTAAGGTTTTCTGATTGTTTTTTCGTCCCAAGTCCTTGAGGAAAACACTTAAATCTCTCTTTGAGCAGGACACTTGAGCCAACCAGCAGCTTTCCACCATGACAGGAAAAATATACTGTGGAAGAAGCTTTAGGCCGCAGCTGCCAAATGGCTTTCTACCATTACAGAGGCGCTGTTTGTTGTTATCAGAGGAGGCAGATCAGAGTGCTGGTGAGTTAAGATCTTCAAGAAATCACATCACAGGATAAGCATTAAAAATCTGCTCCGAAGCAAGCTGGCCTTCTTTTGTTTGGAGTAATGATGAAGTGGAACTCCCTTTGACGGTAATAAACACCTACAAGTTTGCCAAAGCTGATGAGAATGTGGACTGGATGGGATGCCAAAATAAATTGGCAAAGTCACTTTTTGACTTAAAACTCCTGGCAGCACTGAAGCGGCTGACACAGATGGTGGAGTCTCTTGATCAACGAAGATATTCATAAATGAATACTGATCACAGCAGCCCCGACTTGGCTCCATACCTTATTTCTCTTTAAAAACAAATATTCATGACTAAATGTGCAACAATCATAGTTGTTGTTTGAAAAAACAGACAAACAAAACCAGAAAAAAACAAAATCAATTATTTATGCTATAAATTATGTTTAGCCCACAGCTTTGACTTGTCATCACCTTTTCAGTCGATCTAGTGACCTTCAGCAAACAGTTGCTTAATTGCACATTCAGCAGCTACGTAGCAACTTTACCATTAATTTGTAGTCATGTTTACGTCTGCCTTGCAAATTTAAGCTCAGTATTAACACTCTTTTAGCTCTGTTTTAGTCTCCACCACCTCGTGCGGGAAATGTTCGACTCTTCAGCTGCTAAATGTCTCACTGCGTTCTTCAGCTAGTCTCTAACTATGTCAGTCTGCTGTTTGGTGATGAGCACGCCATCAGCAGTATGATAGCGCTTAGGGTGAACCAAAACAGTAACATTGTGGGCTTGAAGGCTAAACAATGAGCTAAAACTTTAGAAAGTTCAGTAAAGGTAGCAGCTGAGGGAAACTGCAGCTGATAATTCTCTAGTTCTTCGCTACATGTGATGTGACCCTTATCATGTTGTTTTCATATTGTCATTTCATACATTGTTGTTATAATAATGCTGATTATAGCTCCTTTAAAGACCCAGTGAAAACATTTAATCCTGTGTCCCTGGTTAAATGAATCATTTATCTCATTATATGTCAAATATATGTAAACAAATCAGTAGCAGAGTATTTTACATCAAAATCCCTGTCTTATCTCCTCCTGTGTAACAGTCTCAGATGGTTGATGCCTCATGCTACACTCAGGGTCGTTTATACAATTTTATCCAATCAAATCAGACTTTGATTGGGCAACTAAGTAGCAACACTTGTCAAATAACACTTCCCCGCTTGTGGGTTGTACTAGCCGCTAGCCAAAACAGCACTGTGGAGAGAGGTAGGAAGAGATTTGTGTTTGGATATCAGTGGGCAAAACCTTTTTTTTTTCCAATTACAAAACAATGTGGCGGACATTTAAGTCATTCATCTCGCCCTTGTCTTCCTCCTGATCTACAACGAGGGAGGTGTGTGTGGAGCCAACAGTCCGCTCTGCTGTGGCTTTGTATCACACTGAACCCTAAGTCTGCCCCCTTTTTAACGGTTCAGTCAAATGCAAAGGATTTGATATAAATTCATCCTGTAACTGTGCACCCCTAAAATATTCAGTTTCACCAGAAAATACATCACAGTACAGAAGCTGAAGATGCCTAAACCTCCGTTTCACTGTCTCATCTCATCTCGTGAGTCAGACACTGCATCCCCATGTGCTTGAGAAATTTGGTAATACGATCTTCCGCTCAGGCTGTGTGACAGCATGACGTCCTCCGGAAGCAGGTGCAGTGTGAGAGCTCTGCACAGTTCTCTGACTATTCTGGATACAACTTGCCGTGATCATCTGAGATCACTTCAAATCCTGACTCCAGCCTAATAATGCTCAACAAGTTTGTTGTGTATATACTATGTGTTGCATTATACAACATATTTGAAAAGCTCATATGGACCTTTCAATCCTGTCGCCTGTTCAACAGGAACATTCAAAAGACAGAAAACAGGGAGTGACATAATGTTATACTGTACCTTCTTCTGTACAAAGTCCATGATGTTTTTGAAGTCGAGGTCATCATAGTAGTTCACTATTCCTTTTCGGATGTTCTTGTTCAGTAACTCCACCGTCTGCAGGAGAAGGAAATACAAAAGACAAACAGTCTGTGTGTTAATGGGATAAAGGACGTCATGTGAGCGCATGTGTTTTGTTTCCATGACACAGCTAATCTACAATCAATGTGTCAGACCGGCAGCTCTGCAGAGGAAATGCTCTCATTAGTCAAGGTGACTGATCCATTGAACTGCAAAATATTAAAATGTGACAGTTGGACAGCTCACATCTGTTAGTCACAATCTGGTGCAGCGAGGTCACATCAGTTAATGCATTAATCTATCCAGAGACCAGGAATAAATATTTGCTACTTTGAACTCTTGAAACTCCACTGAGTACATTCACGTAGAGCATTTTACTCGATGATCTACTCGTATATTCCACTAATGTCACTCCACTTCACTCTTTGTTTCGGATACACTACCTTATTTATACTTCACTGTAGATGGGGGCAACAAAGCATTTGACTTTTTACCCCATCCAGGCTGTCGATGCTCCGTCATTTCTCTTTCAACCACAGACAATAAAGACAGAATACCACTCCCCTCATGAGAGTCACTGAGATTAAAGGGACTGAGCCTTTTATTTAATTTCCTTTCTTCGGTCCCTGAACACATCAGGTCTTCACGGTGAATCTATAGGAGCAGGGCAGCCACATTTATACCACATTATAAAGGGCAAATTTATAGACTTGGAGTTAGTCTACTGAGGCGTTTCCTTTTGAGAGAGAAGGCATTGGACCATTATTAAAGAGCTCACTGTAGGCTCACATTGCATTATCATCTTAAATGTGTTCATGGTAATTAGATGCTGGAGGGAAAAAGCAATCCATCTAAAAATCTACTAGAAAATGAAATCTTGTTTAAATGCACCGCCATATCTTTTTAATCTCAGTGTAAATAGGACAACAGCAAAATAAAGATATGACATCTGTAGCTCTATATACTTAAATAAAGCTGCCGTTAACACACTGAAATGTACAGACATTATGTTGACAATTGAGATTTTCTTTTGACAAACACATATAGGCATTTAAATGCACCACAGTGTTGCTGAATAAAGTTACTCTAAGACAGGCCATTATTATGCTTAATGTAACAGTCATGCAAATGAGATGATTGAAAGCATTAAAAAGAGGAGAAATCAGAGCCTGATAATTGAGCTTTCCCCCTCAGAGCCACATTAAGAAACTCATGAATGAGAGATTTTATCAAGAAAATTGATGTAATGAATATCTCCCTAAAAGACTGTCATAATCATTTGGCTCTGTAATCATGGATCATGGTCCTATCACCACATTAGTACTTCCTCAACTCTCGAGGTGTCATTTTTCTTCCGTGTGAAGTCTAATGACCCGACCAATTTATTCTATGACTGTAATAACCGTGAATCGAAACACCTTTTAGTTCCTAAACTGTTGACTTTGTATACATAAAAGCTTGTCATCTGTCACAAATAGCATGAGGCACTTTAATGCCTCACGCATCGTTGGTTGTAACATGATCATCATGCAAATAAGATGGAGATAAAAAAACATTTAAAAAAAGACATATTGCAAAATTCGTCTCTGTTTTTTTTTTTTAATGTTCGCTACTTCTACTAATGACTTCCATAAAGTCGCACTGATGCAAAAACAAAACAAGAAAAAGTTCACAGTAAGTTCAACAGTATACTAACTCCAACCTGCAGCAGACATTTATCTGATGAAAAGTTTATCTTTAGTCATGAAGAGTACTTTGGCTCCTCTGCTAGTTTGGATGCAAATTTATAGACGTTTACTGCAGCTGTGTTTGTTCGAGAATCATGAGAGGAAACAAGTACCTTATTCACTCTTACAGAGAATCTACTAAAGTCACATTCTGTAATAGCTGGGACTGAAATGATGATTTCAGAAATCTAGTCACAAAATTCATTCATTCATTCATTCATCTTCTAACCGCTTCATCCTCTTGAGGGTCGCGGGGGGGCTGGAGCCTATCCCAGCTACATCGGGCGAGAGGCAGGGTACACCCTGGACAGGTCGCCAGACTATCGCAGGGCTGACACATAGAGACAAACAACCATTGACACTCACATTTACACCTACGGCCAATTTAGAGTCGTCACAAAATTAAATAATAATAAATTAAATAATAACAAAAAAGGACTTGACAGTAAGTTGAAGTCAATAAAACATCTGTTTGCTTTGCATTAAAAGTTAAATTACTTTGGGGAAAAGTATTTTATGAAATTTTCATGACTTGCCTGATATATCCCCAACATGCTGAATTTCTGGCCATGGAACAAGGGGGTTCTCCACCAGGCTCAGAGTCGGCACAGTTAAATGTGTTTACTTTGATGACCTGTTGTACATTAACTCAAACTGCAAAATGCTTCTGTCGCCTGTAGCTGTTCATCTAAATAATGGCTTCCTCTTTATTCTTTCATTCCTTCTAAAATCTAAAACCAATCCTCTACCAAAAGAAGCACAGAGAAATGTCCATGTTTTGATCTCTTTGATGACGGATGAATTAACACTGTCACCAGCCTTCTTTGGTTTCCACTGTTTCCAATTAAGATGCTGGATAGGTGCATTCAAAAGCGAGAGCAGCACAAAAGCGTTTTCAAGGCCATTTTTTTTTCAGGGCTTGACAACTGCACCCTGAGATGAACAAAGTGTAACTTCTGAAATGCAGCAACGTGCACCCCATGTTATGTGACACGGAACAACCAATCACAGCCGGTAGATAGCTTGCCTTTCTTCCTTAAAGAAGTATTTCTCTGCTGGAAACATGGTCTTTAAAAAAAAAGAAAAAAAACCCCACAAATACTTAAAATTGGTGCAACATGACCAGAGAAAGCAGAGGAAAAGGGCTTCAGCATTTGCTTTTGCTCAAGAGGTAAAAAACCTACAACTACCAGAATGCACTGGATCATACTGGACCAATGGGTCCAGGTGGGTAACGCAAATTTGTCCGCTTGACACAATAGGGCCTGGCTGGTAACAAATGATGTCATAATACAGATTAACAGTAAGCTAAAACATGATTCTGAATCATTTTATGGTAGAAATAGGCAACACAGTAACATAATCTTGGTTTAGATTTGATCAGTACTGCTTAGTTTTACTGTTTCATCTCAGGTTTTTCAACCACCATTTTCACTATGCAGGAAACAGTATGGCGCCCACTTGCTGTTCACAAACTCTCACTATTACAGCTAAACAGTGAACTAAAATATGTTGAATGTGAAAACATTTTAAGCAGTGCAGCAACATAATCTTGGTTTATATTCCGTGGTGGTGGCATGGGTGAAGGTGTGGTGGGCAATATGAAAATGTTGAAAGTGTGCAGTGTCACAGATAAAAACCTCCTGAAAGTCTGAATTTGAAAATACAGTATCTCACATAAGTGAGTACACCCCTCCCATTTTTGCAAATATTTCATTACATCTTGTCATGGGACAACACTATAGAAATGACACTTTGATTTAACTTAAAGTAGTCAGTGTACAGCTTGTACAGTAGTATAGATTTACCTTCCTCTGAAAATTACTCAAAACACAATCATCAACATCTAAACAGCTGGCAACATAAGTGAGTACACCCCACAGTGAACATGTTCAAATTGTGCCTTAAGTGTCAATATTTTGTGCGCCAACCATTATTATCTAGCACTGCCTTAACCCTTTTGGGCATGGAATTCACCAGAGCTCACAGGTTGCTTCAGGAATCCTCTCCCACTCCTCCATGATGACATCATGGAGCAGATGGATGTGAAGACACCTTGCACTACCCCACCTTCAGCTTGAGGATGGCCCACAGGTGCACAGGTGAGTTTAGGGCTGGATACATACTTGGCCAGTCCCTCACCTTCACCTTCAGCTTCCTCAGCAAGGCAGTTGTCATCTTCTAGGTGTGTTTTGGGTCACTATCATGTTGGAAAATTGTATTGCAGCTCAGTTTCCGAAGAGGGGCGATCATGCTCTGCTTGGAATTCATGTTTCCCTAAATGAACCGAGCTCCTCAGAGCCACCAGCACTCATGCAGCCCCAAACCATGATGCTGCCACCACTATACTTGACTGTAGGCAAGGGACAGTTGTCTGTAGTAGAAACACTTATTTCTTACTTGAAAACGGCTTCATTCAGTGTTCTTACTGGTTTAAATTACCAGGTCCATTTGTTTTGGAGAGGAGGACACCGCTGAGGCTAACATGGCTCCTGAACACTGAAGGAAATCTAACCAGGAGAATTTTCAGCTGGTTTCAATCTGCAGTCCTCACTGCTAGATGCCACTAAATCCCCCTAAATCTTACACACTGTTCCTTTAAGTGTGATGTAATGTACAGTAGTTGGTCATGGTTCATTTATTCATTCATACTACATTGTGTATGTAGAAGGGACATGCAGTGTTGGATACATGTCAGCCTGCTGTGTGTTTCTGAATGTCAGGTTATAAATCAACACCTCAGACAGCTCACCTGGTTGCGGAACACCAGCGCTAATATTCCCCCCAGCAGCTCCAGGATCAGACACACAGCCAGGGTGTACATGAACTGTGACAACAAAGAGGAATTCTTCTCATTACACACTTAGACATTATACAGTTCAAATTTTAACATTCATCTTTTTTTATAATGTTTTTTGTCTTGTTGAAGTTATCAGTGAACTTCGATACCATGAAATTAGGGTTGTCACGGCCTTAAAGCTGTATCTCTTAATAGTTTGGATGCGTATTGTGTTTTCACTTAGAGGCACAGTTAGGGTGTGCATAATGTTCTTCCACTGATAGCTTTTCTCAACGAAACAGCAACTGGTCTTAAACTCAGGCACCAGTGTTCTTTTCTAAATATATTGTGTATATATAGGACGACTTGCGTCTCAGGCATATAACATTTTCTAACATTCCTCATCCAGGGATGCGCTTCATTTTAAGGTCATAAAAGGTTGCTTGTTTTTCTGGATCAAGCTTTAACTCTAGTCTCTAAGTTCTGTATTTGCAGTACTGTCTGTCTTCATTTCTTCTGGGCTGTCTCTACATGCCAAGCTCCTGGGACGCTACAGTATGGCCATCTACATAATCTGCAACAACATCTGAAACATCTCATGCCCAGTCACCCTCTGTCTTCAACAACTAATATACTGTTTTATTATAACTGTGTTGCCATGAAACAGCTTCTCATTTTCTCTCTAGTACTGCTATTATCCAGCTACACAACAGGAAATTAACCCATTTAGCATATCTGTGTTTGCAACAGTGAAATGGTCTGTATAGGAATCAGTTCTTCATCTTCATGTTATCAGCCTTTTCCCACCTAACAATACTTTCACACCTTGCTTTATAGTGAAGCAGTGTCTGAAGAACCACTACTGCCAATTCATTCTGCACAGTTTAAGATGAAAACTGCTACACCTTTATCTTTTTCACAGGTTTTCTAGTGTTTAAAATGACTTTATCCGTAAAAATAGAGGTTAATATTCAAATACTGCTTCATAACCACTGCTGCTTTGTAAATAAGAAAATTAACACAGTGAAAGCATGCAGTTTTCTTAGAGAGTGTCACTCACAATAACAAAGAATAAATAGAGCATTTACATTCACATCCTACCCTAGAAGCCACTTTGTTGCTCAAAAAGATAAATTACTCAGCTCTCAGCACATCACTCACCACTTTCAGCAGGACTAGATTATCCCTCAGTGAGCCCAAGACTCCAATGAGTGAAACAATAAACATGATGATTCCCAGGAGGATCAGGATTATAGCCGGGGCCAGAAACACTCCCTCCAGCGTCTTGTAGCGTTGTCTCTCCACCTCAGCATAGATGCCAATGGCCAGGATGAAGCCGCCTATCAACTGGAAACACAAGGAGCAGTTAGGACGAGTTAGTCATCAGCTTGAACATGACGGGAAACAAGCAGGTGTCAGCGAAATAAAACCAAAGCTTCATGATTTCTTCATTTACATGTTGCTTACACAGCCACCACTGAGCTGGAGAAACAAGTCAGTCTATATGTAGAGGAGGTGCTGGCAGAAAAAAGTCTTGGAATCATCAGGTTTCGATACACAGTATATGATATGTGCAAACGCGATCAGGCATTTGTAAACTGGGCTTTAACAGCTGGTTTATTAAATCTGAATCATTTTCAGATCCCTTACATTAGCTATTAGGTTTAGGCATTTAGAATAAAAGAGTTTTCAGTTACTTTATTTATTTAAGTAGAACTTAAAAGATTGACTAAAACTCTAGTTACACTTCTCTGTGTATAGCTGCTCTACAGCTGGATGATGACCTGAATTCTATGGACATGTGTTATTAATAAAAAAAAGTCAACAGTATCTCAAACTACTTTTTTTTACAGCAAGAGATTCATTAGATCTACAACCCTTCAAAAACATTGACTCCTTAGCAGAAATACTAGTATACTGAATAATGTACATATAAGAAATGGTGCAAATGTTTAACTTTTTGTCTTACTGGCAATCAATTATATGACATTACCTACTAGCAGTTAGAGCCGCAACTATTAATCGATTAGTTGTCAACTATTAAATTAATTGCAAACTAATCTGACGGTATAAGTCATTTGAAATAATTGAAAAAAGGCATACTTTGATTCCAACCTCTTAAATATGGCTATTTTGTGGTTTCTTTAATCCAAAGGTTTTAAGACTTTTTCTGTCATGACACTAATTAAGAAGCCGCTGACCCACATTTTTAAAAATCAATCATCAACAATAATTGCGGGAGAAACTAAGGAAAAAGCATCAATGTTACATTTGGTGAGATAAAAGTCAGAATGATAACATCAGCAAACTCTTATTTATTTTACTGACATAAATCATATTAATTCAGCTTTGTTTCACTCCATATTTTTTCCCTGGTCATCCATCTTCCATCTGCAGTCGCTTGATGCCTCCCCACAAGTTCAGAACCACTGCTTTAATCAGTAACGTGACCGTACACAAAATATTTCTGATGACATCATCTTTGGCTTTGGGAAACATTGTAATTTTCACCATTTTATATTTGAATGGTAAATGGTAGATGGACTGCACTTTTATAGCACCTTTCTAGTCTTCCGACCACTCAAAGCACTTTTACACAACGTCACATTCACCCATTCACACACTGGTGGCTGAGGTTACCATACGTGGTGCCACCTGCTACTCAGTAACTATTCACAAGCACTCACACACCGATAGAGCAGCCATTGGGAGCAATTTTGGGTTCAGAAGGAGTGGAGGAGCCGGGGACTGAACCCACTCTACCTCTGAGCCACAGCTGCCTCTATTTTATACACCAAACCACTAACTGATTAGACTCACAAGTCAGTCTGTAGACTTAAAGACTTAACTAAACTAGCCATCAGAAGGTGGAGATCTTTGATTGTCTGGTGCCGAGACTACTAACTGATTAATCGAGAAAATAACTGACAATGAAATGAATTGTTAGTTGCAGCACTACTGGCAGTAAGGATTGCCACCCGTCTTGTATAGTACTTAAATGTCAATGAGAAGCTGCAGCTCTAGTCAGAACATAGAAAGAAAGACGCTGTTCAAAAACAGATCTGAATAGCAGCCGGACCATGATAAGGTCAGGCCAGTCAGTGGGAATGAGTACAATGAGAGTATTTTCTGTCGTTCCATCCTTGAGCAACATTCAGCAGGGTACTACCATGTCTGAGCAGCGCAGGGGCAGAAGATGGTGAGTGGAATCGCTTGATTCATGATACCCCAGACTTCGGCACAGGCGGTGTTAAGTTGCTGTAAGTGCATACTGTTATTAGATTTTACTGTGTTGAGTCATCATGTGACAGTTACATACAGAGACACAAGCTGACAGTCCTCTGAGGATGTAAGAAGAAGACCCACCATCTCCGCACGTGTGAGAGAAATATAACCAGTAACCCACTTTATGGAAACTGATCTTCCAAAGACAAGGCTACTGCATCCTTACTGAAGGGTTTTGGACTAGAAATCTAAAAATAAGATTTTTTTTAATGATGCCAACAAAAGGTAATATACTGTAAGATAACACTAACTAATTGGACATTGGTAGAAATTAATCTTCCAAAGGTTATCCATCCTGTATGGGAGGGTTTGGACAGAGGGTTAAAATTAGATTTATTGTATAATAATATTTTATAACAGAAGATGATACTATGGTGTAAGATAATACTAACCAGTTGGACACTGGTGGAAAGTAATCTTCCAAAGGTAAGATTACCCCATCCTTAATGAGAGGTCTTTGACTGAAGATGAATCTTTATTTCAGTTACGTCCAGGAGAGTTGTTCTGACAAGTTTGACAATTTAAATGATAGGAATTTATTTTATAGCATTATAAAATCATACTGTTTGTTGTGTTTGTCTGTCCATCGCTTGGATCCACAGGAAAATATCTCAACAATTATGTGAAGGAACTATTAGATATTAGACTATTAGATGCCAAGAATTTCAATAGACATTCAAAATACATGCTAAACTAACAATATTCCCAGCAGCATCAGCTGTACTTTAAGTTTTGTGCTAATTAGTAGTTGCTAAGATAGCAAACATGTAAACATTACACCTGCACATGCTTAGCATCAGCATGTTAGCATTTTTAGTGTGGGCATGTTAGCATTGTCATTTAGTTAAAAGAGATGCTAAGTACCGCTAAATCTGCCCTGCAGTAGGGTGCCGGTTGGCCTGTCAATTTTCTAATTCACCATGAAAACAAACAGATTCACACTGTGACTTTTTTTTTTGGTAATCTGAATATAAATAAGGTGCCAGACTGCACAAAAAAATCCCAAAATCCCACACTGACAGTGGTCCAGGTTAATATTTATACATATTAATCTTTGTTTATTTACTGGCCCTTGGCCTCCTGTCATTTTGTAAATGTGGCCCCCAGAAAGCAAGCTGAGAATCCCTCTGTAGACTTTCAGTTTTGTTTGATCGTCAGTGGATCTGTAAACTCCCTACGCATTATCGGCCTGTCTGAATGGACCTCTAGAGCCTTGAGAGTATGAAACTCCGCTACTGACATCATACATCTTAATTAGAGTCTAAATATAATCTGCATTTTCTCCAGACTGGAGTGGGCTGCAGATAATTCAGTGTTGTCATCTTAAATTACAGCTTTCTTAAATTAGGTTCTCTAAAGCACTTTAGTTTGGGATACAGAGTGAATTTACTGCGAACAATGGGTGCTGTTTGTCTGACACACACACACACACACACACACACACACACACACACACACACACACACACACACACACACACACAAACACAAGAGTGTAGGTTTTGTTTCAACACTGAGGGACACACGAATGTTTGGGGGTCAGAAAATGCCAGAAAACTCTGAGCATCAAAGACTTCATGTCCTGCACTCAGCTGAATTTTTATGCACCAATTTGTGACTTTTCTGCATCAATTTCTGGTGTAAATGTGTAACTGTGTCAAAACTATACGTCCTCTGCTACTTCTGAATTCAAATAGCATCACCATTTTTTTCCAACAAAACTAGAAAGAACGACTAAGAAGTTTTAAGAAAAGGTCAACAAACCTCCACTTAAAGAATGCAATTATAATTCGGACACAATTAAGTTTAATGTTCTGAAAATTGAGATCTTTGACAATTAAAATATACAGTAAGATCATCCCTATAATGATGGTGGCATGGCTTTTCTGGTGTTCAAATACCAGTGCACACTGATCAACCGCCTTATTTGGCTTTGTGCTTCAGGTTTAAAAGCAGTCTCAACACGTACTCTATATCTGCTAATGGATCTTAATTGCAGGCTTTCTCAAATATATGCAAACAGGTCAGCCACAAGTGACTGAACAGTAAAGGTGGAGTTAGCGACTCTAATCCAAAACACTTAAGTCCAGTTCAGCAAAGATCTCCTCACGGTCCGCTAGCTGTCTGCTCTGTGTGTGTGTGTGTGTGTGTGTGCTGAAAATAAATCTGGCGTTCATACACAGCTCTGGCACTGAGCCTCAAAACACTATTTCAAGCAATCAGCAACAGGGGGCGTTCATTCTTGTGCACAGGAAAGGGGAAAGGCTATGGATGTATAAAGACAAAAAGAAGTGGGAGCAGAGAGGTAAGGTAGATCCGGCACATGACTTATTTCTTCCAGTGTTGAGTTTAAATATCAACAATCTTTCTCCAGAAACACAGACTCCACCTTTAAAGTCTCATTTGATAAGAGTGTTGGTTTGTTGCAAAAGCCTCAGCTGTGTGGTGCTACTAAAAACGTGAGGAAAACCCTTTAAACTGCTATGGAGCAGGCACATACCTCTGCTCTCTACTGAAGGCTTCATTACATCAAGGTTCATTTGCATAGAAATTAAATTAATAATTAAATTCTTTCTCAAAAGGCCGGTTTGATTAGATTATAATAAACCCCTTAATTTACAGACCACCATCTGGCAAATGTTATAATTGTTTCACACTGAACTTGTTAACACTGACGAGAGTGTAGACGGACCTGAGCTCACTGCACAAAGCCAGATAAACAACTGTCTGAGACAGCCGCTTGACTCTTCCTTCAAAAATAATTTGTAAACTATCTACTTCAGTGTTTCGTGCCACACTTGCCTCGTCTTCAGCGCCACATTAATATACATCAAAACTGCATCTGTAATCTGCATTAAATTAGCATCTGGAAGCAGCTAATTATGTAATCAGACTCAGCGACTGCCACTGCCCACGAGGGACATAATGAGAGTGACCAAAAGCTTAAAGGGTCAGTTCACCCACATTACAAAAAAAAAGAAAACTTATTCTTCCACTCAGCCCTGATATTAACCATGCAGAGAGTTTGTCTGAAGTATCTGTGTATGATATTTGCTGCCAACCTTAAACAATAACAGTGTTTTTAATTTGTGGTGCTCACAGCATTGTAAACTATGTCCTAGTTGCTCAGTATAATCCAAACACCTGATGAATCCTTGATAAAACAGTCCATCCATCATCAGCACGGCAGTAAACAGTGACATGGAGTCTGCTGAAATGCAAGGACAAATTGTTTGTGAAGCAGCAGGCCTTGCACTCATGCACTGAAGTCTCATGAAAGTTTGCTTCATCATGCATGGTTGAAGTTGACTGTGTTACAACTCTTATTCTTGATCTTAGAGAAGTATTTCACTGCAGGAAAATTTGTCTTTTCATGAATGTGGGCTGTCTATACAGTAGAAAGACGCAAATACTTACAGAATTGGTGCTACATGACCAGAGTAAACGGAGGGAAAGGGCTGTGACATTTGCTTTTGCTCAAGAGGCAGAAAATCTACAACTACCAGAATGCATTGCGCTGCACCGCATCAATAAACGCTTGTGCTGGTGGATAGCGTAATGCAAGCTTGTCCATTTTGACACAGGAAATAGTATGGTGGTCAGCTAGGAACACTCAGGCTACTCACTATGTAGGGAGTGCTATGTACAGGACTATATAGTGAGCTCTTCTGCAACATGAAGAAACACTTTCGGAAACTACTCAGGTCATTTTCTTGGCATTGTTAATGATGTCATTTCTATCGCACAATTAAAACATGCCATATCAACAGCTTCAGGGACTGACGACGACAAACTAAATTGACAGTTTATTACATGGCAAACAAACAGGTAAAACAAACGTCAACATGTTATTATAGCTTAAACGTGTTCAGCGGATTGTAATCGAGTGGCTCTCTCTCCTTTTGTCCATCTCAGTGTCTGTACGTTCCTTTGGCACACTGCATGATGGCATACAGTGCTTGGTGAGTGACCATCGGTTGCACACTACTTTTCACAAGGCATTGTAGGATACTTTGAGTCCACTACATAGGGTATAAAAATTACAACTACACATTTGGACATCACGACATGGCGACCTCACTATATAGTGGACTAGATAGTGAGTAGTGAGTAATTTCAGACAGGACCTCGATCTCAAGTAACAATTGAACAATAAGCTAAAGTATTTTAGGAAATAGGCAACTTCGTAACAGGATCTTAGTTTATACTTTATCAGCAGTGCTTAGTTTTACTGACTGATCTGAGTTTGAGCAAGAGCGACTGAGGTGGGGGTGGGTTTCTGTCACCATCTGCCTCTTTGTTTCTGTGGTGGCAGGCATACGAAAATGCGGAAGTACAGTCTGTGGTCCAAGCAACAGCCTGACCATACAGCTGATTTCAGCTGAGATATGAGATCTGGGCGCTGGTAAGATCGAGGAAAGTTCCCCATATTTTACCTCCATGTTCTACTCACTTTATTATGATGCACAACTGGTTGAAAATCAGTTAAGTATCCCTTTAAATGAGACGTGCAGGCCAAATGGACATGAAGAAGGATTCTGGTGAAGCAGTTTGCAGCAGCTTTTTTTCCTCCTTGTTAATGTGTACTGTTGTACATTTAAGTAGAAAATTAATTCACAGAATACACAACAACAAAGTTTAAACACTAAACCTGTCCCTGCAATGAGCTCCAGGCAAATCTAAAATTAAGAGGGCAACTTACACAGATTCAATTACAGCCAAATGGCAAATGTAGGACTGTAATGTGATCAGGCAGCTGAAGCAGTGACTGGCCAAACACCAACGACCCATTTAAAATGGCTTCAATTATTTTTTTATGTATCCAGAGAGAGAGTCAAGAGAGTATGCTAACTTGAAGCTGCCAAACACAATACAGCACTAATACACACGCGCACGCAGACACACAAACACACACACACACACACACACACACACACACACACACACACACACACAGAAAAGCACTTCAAGTGAAAACTGCAGTTTATCTTTATCTTATTTTCACTGAGAATTTTTTTATGATAACATTGTATGCATGAAAGTAATTACTGAGATCAAATCAGACCAAAGAGCAACAGGCATGAGCGGTCAGATTTTTAAACAAACGTTTAAACGACCGTGTATGCGTTTGATTATCTGAGACAGGAAACACTCAGGTGTAAATAATAAAATGAATGATGGCTGAATTCCATTTAGCTGCTTCAGTTTTAGGCTCAGTTACAGCTTACCAGGATACTTAGGCTATGTTTACATTACAGGGCGCTGAACAACAACTGCCATTTCGCACTGGTAAAGAAAGGCTTTGGTGGACACACAACCACGATGAGGTTTTTAACAAGACTAACCAAATTTATGCTAACGTTTATCATGCTCACCATTTTAGTTAAGCATGTTGGCACGCTGACATTTGCTGAGCTGCACTAAACACAAGAAGTAACTTTATAGTAAACAAACAGCCTTGTTGTCTTCACATTTGTAGCAGTGTTGGTTGTCACTTCACGCCAGCAGTCACTCAACGGAAAACAATTAAAAAGGTGGAGTCGACCTTTTTAATTCAGTTTTAGTTTCCCTGAAGCACAGATGACTTCCAAGAAAACACACACACGCACGCACGCACACACAAACACACACAGAGCTTAGCGTCAGACGTCAGATCTCAGCATGTTGCTACTGCAAACACCTCTTTCTCTGACATGTTTGTTGCTAATTGCTGTCTGCCTCGCCATGATTTATCTTCAGCCTTTCCAAATTAAGACAGACAAGAGGAAAGGACGAAGGAAGGAAGGAAAATAAGTTTTTTTGCATTAGTAATCGTCTGTGAGTTCCGGAGGTCCGAGCACTGTTTATAATACACCATCATGTCTTTTCCTTACATGTCCCTGCTTGCTGATTGTTAGGGTATCTTGCTGCTGGCTAGTCGCAGGCCCACCCTGGACTCACTTCAATTCAGCCAAGAGCAGAGGGAGGCACTTAGAGCCATACACAGAGCGACTCTAATTTCTTTTTTGTAAAGATGATCATGAGTGATTATCTTTACAGAGAGTCCTGTTGGTTTGTGTTAACACATCTTAACTAAAATAGCTGAGATAATATAATAACACAGGCAGTTCTGTGTTTATCAGCGTGCACTTAGCTGCAGATGACTTAGTGACAATATCAGGGCATTAGGCCAAGGTTAAGTTGTATTATATAACCTTGTACACTGTGCCAAAACAATTTCACAGTGCTATTAGTGTGCTTGGGGGCATTACAGCACAGTGCCGAAATTCAGATGAGGCTATGAAACCAACCAGGCTACAAGCTGCAGACATGCACTTATACAAGGACTCACTGCAGGACTGTGACTTTGTCCTCAGGGCGTCAGTGGTAACCTAGAATAACTGCAATTAATTAGAAGTAATCAATTAAATATGCATTGAAATCATGGGCTGAAAATACATGTCTCATGATTTCTTCTTTAAATCAAAAAAAAAGAAAAAGAAAGATGAAATAAATTCGCAGATTGGTTTTGAAAAATGCTTTTTCACGTCATATTACATCTCTTAATTCAGTTGAATCTCTAATACCTCCAGAGTATGATACTGCTGCTACTGAAATCGTACAGCCTCTTTAAAGTCTAATTATAACCTGCAGTTTAATCAGACTGGATGGACTGCAGTGACAGATAAGTGAATTTTATTGCAAATGAATAAATTAAATGACATTAAAGGACACATTTTCTTTAATTGGATTCTCTGAATCACTTTAGTCTTGTCTCAGGTTTAATCATCCAATTAATAAATGTGATCAAACATCGAAGGAGACATAACACTGGTGTGAGTTTACACAGAGAGTAACAGAGGAGGTTGTCTTAATGCATGTCCTAGGAGGACATCACTGTATCTTTGATTTTAGACCGTTATGAGGACAGTTAAAGTGCAGGCTGTGTACAGGTATCAGACCCCTAAATTTAATGTTTTATAAGACCTTTTTCAAAATAATTTTAACCAAATTTAACACAGATTTTTGGACAAAACACTTTTTTCTCATTCAAACATTGCAGATAAGTGCGTGTATATATATATATATATATATATATATATATGTGTGTGTGTGTGTGTGTGTGTGTGTGTGTGTGTGGCCCTGCGTTGAGGTAGGTTTTATGTGGGGATATATTTATCAGAGTGAGTTAGGTGAATCTACATTTTACCGACAGGTAAGCACAGGTATTAGGTAAAAGACAGCATTAGGTTCAGTGATAGGTTAAAAGATCTGTAACATCAGAAATGTGGAATTTCATACAAAGACCTTGACTCATTTTGACTAAAATAAATTAAAAGATAGACAAACAACATTAGATGAAATATTTGTGGCAATTTCATAAATTCAAATGCAATACTATTTAATGACTTTTGAGGTCTAATATTCTTTATTAAAATTGAATTTAAAGACATTCTAAGACACCCTGTAACCTTATGATTTTCACATGAAGCAAACAGGGACATGTTTATTTGATGGACATTCTACAAGTTGCCTGAATGTAGATGACTGATTTTGAGGTTACTCCCTCACGCAACAAGAGTTACCGTTCAGTCAGTGAGGCACAAAGTCCCAAATTACAATGCAAATACAACTGTTGACAGGTCAAAAGTCAAAGACCTGAGAAGTCCCAATGTGTGCATGTGTTTCAGTGTGTCAGAGCCACTGTTAACCAACTGCTTTGCCTACCAAATGCACTGTTTGCATTATGCCACGACCAAGAGTCAAGCTCCAGGACTAACAAATGAAATCAAGGCCCAAAAACTGCAGTTCTTCGAATGGCTACTTGAGGCTGGCTCCAGAAGCCGGTCAATCCCCAAAGATCCCCATATTAAAATGCCCAACTTTTCAGCATAAATAAACATGTTTACAGGCTGGAACAAAAAACAGTGTTGGCCTCTACAGCTAATTTCAACATTCATGACAACTGCACGGGGGGGAATTTTCATCTATTCCAGGTGCTTGTGTTTTATTAGAGCTTAAAGTTACACATAATTAAAGGAGGACCACTTTGGGTGTCCTTAGCTTCTCAGTCATATCCACGCCTCGCTAGGCCACAGCCCCAGCCTCTCTGGCTACAAAATACCAAGGTGGCGATGGTCAGAATGCCGAACTCAGGGCTTCAAAACGGGAGTCTGCAAACCAGTGAGCTACATCCATTATTTTTACAGTCTATGGTTATACACACACTGGCACAACAACAACAACTCAGAATGACATTCAAAGGTGATAAAACGTGACCTTTGAACATGAATTATCATCTTACTCTTTCATACTTTGCTTTAGTTTTGGTTTCACTCTTCACTAGCTGTAACACTTGTGGTCATACAGTATGACGCTGTCCAAGGATGACTTCATTTATTTTACAAAGTAAACAGGAAATTCCTCCTGTACATTGTTTCTCCAGCATATGCCATTTCGCTTGGCTGTTTGCAGTCTCAGCAGCTGATTTCCAGCAGACGGACATCCTTTCCTGTGGGACACTGAGTCAATGTAAGGGACAGGTCATTGAAATAAAGGAACAATAAACTGCAAGAGTGCACTCAGTAGAATGCAGATCTCTGCCAGGTGGATGCCCACGCTGATGACGGCCATTCTAAGCACTTCTTGTAATGTCAGCAGACATGCTGCAGCATGATTCAGAACCACCACAAGAGCTAACAAAACTATGTATCTTGTCCAATTTTGACAGAGCCATGGTGCCTTTTATAGAGCAGATCAAGTTTTCCTACTAGCAAGTGCTTTATGTGAAATAGCCTACAGATATAATTATAGGGATGAACGTATTTTTAACTATCAAAACACAGCCATAAACCTTTCATCCATGTCATTGTGTGTGGCAAAGAAAGGGCAGAGTAGCCGCATTGATCAGTACTTCCTAAGAAGTCAGTCGAGTCAGTCGGATGAAGTCCAGTGGCAGGTAGAAAACCACAGTTCGCAGGATATCAGTAACGCTGCCACTGAGGAGGAGGAGGAGGAGAGGGGGGTAAGAGAGGATGCAGGTGACAATGAGGCCAGTGTGCCAGTCAGAGAGAGAACCATAGAGCAAAAGGTTAGAGTTAGATGGCCTAGGGCAAATGACAGTAAAGAATGGGAGATAGTTAATAGAGATTTGTCAGTAATCCTGAGTAGGCTTAGAGGAAATGCAATAGAAAGGTTAGAAAAGATGGGAGATATAATTTACCCATATGGTGTAGAGAGGTTTGGGTTGCATGAGAGAAAGAGGAGTGAGAGGGTACAGTCAGGTAAATCTAGGCGGCAAAGAGAAATAGAGGAGCTAGTCAAGGAAAGGAGACAGTTAAGAAAGGTGTGGAGAAAGGCTACAGAAGAAGAAAGGGAGGGAATTAATGTGTTGCAAGAGGAGTTGAAAAGCAGGCTAGCAGTTCTTAGAAGGGCAGAGTATCTCAGGAAAAAGAGGAGGAAGAAGGAACATGTAAGGACAGGTTTTTTCAGGGACCCTTTTAAGTTTGTTAAAGGATTGTTCAGCCAGGAAAAGGGAGGGCAGCTCAAAGCAGAAAGGCTAGAGGTTGAAGAATATTTGAGAAATACATATTCAGATTTAGAGAAGAATAGGATAGTAGGTTTCCCACCCGATATCCCCCCATTAGAAGGGATAGAACATGAGATGGATGTCAGACCACCTAGGTGGAAGGAAGTTCAGGAGGTGGTCAGGCGTGCAAAGGCTTCTTCGGCCCCAGGGCCTAATGGAGTCCCCTACCGGGTTTATAAAAGTGCGCCTGATACCCTTAAATTTTTATGGAAACAGCTAAGAATAGTTTGGGAGAAGCAAGTTATACCAAGAGCATGGCGTAGGGCAGGGGGTGTCCTCATTCCTAAGGAGAAGGAGTCTGTGGACCTTAGTCAGTTCCGGATGATTTCTCTCTTGAATGTAGAGAGGAAGATTTTCTTTAGTGTAGTTGCGCAGAGATTAGCTAGCTACTTAGAAAGGAATAGCTTAATAGATACCATGATGCAGAAGGCAGGAATACCAGGTTTTTCGGGGTGTTTAGAGCATACTAGCATGATCTGGCACCAGATTCAGGCAGCAAAGATTAAGAAAAGGGACCTGCATGTAGTATTTTTAGATCTTGCAAATGCGTTTGGTTCAGTACCGCACAGCCTCATTTGGAGTGCATTTGACTACTTCAGAGTGCCAAAGGTAGTTGTTAACTTAGTGAAAGCATATTTTCAGGATATTAGGTTGTGTCTAAGTACAGCAGGTTTCACAACAGGTTGGCAGAGGCTAGAAATAGGCATCATGGCAGGGTGTACAATTTCTCCATTAGCATTTACTATGGCGATGGAAGTAATCATCAGGGCTTCTAAGTGGGTGGTAGGTGGAGAGAGACGGCAGAATGGGTTGCGTTTTCCACCAGTTAGGGCTTACATGGATGACATGACACTGGTGACCACAACAATGCCATGTACAAAGAGGCTACTAGAGAAGGTAAATAAGAACCTCAAGTGGGCCAGTATGAAGATCAAGCCTAGTAAATCTAGAAGCATCTCGATATGTAGAGGGAAGTTAAGTGATAGGAAGTTTGTCATAGATGATGAGGAAATCCCAACAATTAGGGAAAAGCCAGTGAAGAGCTTAGGTAGGTGGTACAATGTGGAGTTGAATGATGAGGAACAGGTGGTGAAATTTAGGAAAGATGTGGCAGAAGGATTGGATAGAATAGAGAAATCTGAACTTCCAGGAAAGTTGAAGTTGTGGTGTTTGCAATTTGGGCTATATCCTAGGTTAATGTGGCCATTGTCAATTTATGAAATTCCAATATCTGTAGTGGAGAGAATTGAAAGGTCGGTTAGCTCCTATATTAGGAAGTGGTTGGGCGCTCCAAGGTGCCTAAGTAGTGTTGCACTGTATGGAAAAGGGATACTTCAGCTGCCAGTATCTAGTTTAACAGAGGAATTTAAATGTACCAAGGTCAGGACGGAGCTCTTGCTATCTGGGAGTAAGGACGTGGTAGTTAGGAGTGTGGCTCCAAATCCAACCAAGGGGAGGAAGTGGAACCCAAAATCGGCAGTTCAGGAGGCAGAGGCAGCTCTTAGACATGCAGAGATTGTAGGTAATGTTCAGTTTGGCCGGGGAGGCCTGGGGCTTGGCTCAGGCAAACCGGTATGGAATAAAGCAGGTCTCAAAGATAAAAGAAAGCTGGTTGTAGAACAGATACGTAGACAGGAAGAGATGCTAAGGGGTGCAAAAGTAGTGGCCCAGGCTAAACAGGGACAGTGGTTGAATTGGGAAAATGTAGAGAAGAGGAAGCTCAGTTAGAGGGACCTGTGGAGTATGGAGGAGAATCATATTAGATTCCTGGTAGGGGCTACATACGATGTGTTACCAACCCCCCAGAACCTAAAACTGTGGGTAAATGGGGACCCATCATGCCCATTGTGTTCACATACTGCAACCTTAAAGCATATTTTGTCAAGCTGTAAAGTTAGCTTGTCACAAGGCCGATATACATGGCGACATAATCAGGTGTTGAAATGTTTAGCTGCAGGCATCGAAGGGAAACGAAGACAGGTGAATTCAGAAGGTGTTAAGGATAGGAGTTTAGTCATTCAGTTTGTCTGTGAGGGAGAGAAATGTAGACGAGATAAGTTAGTGAGGAAGCAAGGGTGTGGCCGCCTAGAAGGTGCTTGTGATTGGGAAATGCAAGTAGATCTAGGGGGAAAGCTTGTTGTTCCCCAGGAAATAGTTTGTACCAGGCAGAGGCCTGACTTAGTGTTGTGGTCAGTGAGTCAACGGATAGTTTATTTCATTGAGCTGACAGTTCCTTGGGAAGACTCAGTGGAAGAAACCTATGAAAGAAAAAAGCTTAGATATGCAGACTTAGGAGCAGAAGCTGAGCAGCGAGGATGGAAGACTAGGATTTGTCCAGTGGAAGTGGGGTGTAGGGGATTCATAGCAAGATCAGCTGTCTCACTCCTGGGGGAACTTGGAGTGCGGGGACAGAGTTTGAGGAAGACAGTGAGGGAAATGTCAGATGAAGCAATTAAATGTAGCCAGTTTATCTATAAGAGAAGAAGTAATGCCACTTGGGGGCCAACAGGGGGAACTACTAAACAGGGCACATAACCCCTTGAGATCAGGTGGAGAGATCCACTTCCTCTCACGAGAAATCCAGGAAGAGGAAGTATTTAAGTGTGGGAGTGGCCTATTTGAATCCATTTTGTTTGAGGCCATGTGGCAAGGTGAGTGTGTTTGCTGATCTTGTAAGTTCATTTAGCTCCTTTAACTTTATCTTATATTGGAGTTATGCTATGTAGCATGTGAAATAGAGTATGTTGAATGTGCTAGGAAAGGTAGTATCATGTGAAATAGAGTATGGTGAATGTGTTAGGAAAGGTAGTGTCAGCCCTGCTTCTACTTAGAGCTCGCATGTACAGAGCCTGGGCTTGGTTGAAGATGGCAGTGCTGCTTGGGCTGAGAAAGCCATGTGTGGGCTGAGAAAGCCATGTGTGTAAGTAAGGAGGAAGTCCAGGAAGAGGAAGGGTATTTAAGTGTGGGAGTGGCCTATTTGAATCCATTTTGTTTGAGGCCATGTGGCAAGGTGAGTGTGTTTGCTGATCTTGTAAGTTCATTTAGCTCCTTTAACTTTATCTTATATTGGAGTTATGCTATGTAGCATGTGAAATAGAGTATGTTGAATGTGCTAGGAAAGGTAGTATCATGTGAAATAGAGTATGGTGAATGTGTTAGGAAAGGTAGTGTCAGCCCTGCTTCTACTTAGAGCTCGCATGTACAGAGCCTGGGCTTGGTTGAAGATGGCAGTGCTGCTTGGGCTGAGAAAGCCATGTGTGGGCTGAGAAAGCCATGTGTGTAAGTAAGGAGGAAGTCCAGGAAGAGGAAGGGTATTTAAGTGTGGGAGTGGCCTATTTGAATCCATTTTGTTTGAGGCCATGCGGCATGGTGAGTGTGTTTGCTGATCTTGTAAGTTCATTTAGCTCCTTTAACTTTATCTTATATTGGAGTTATGCTATGTAGCATGTGAAATAGAGTATGTTGAATGTGCTAGGAAAGGTAGTATCATGTGAAATAGAGTATGGTGAATGTGTTAGGAAAGGTAGTGTCAGCCCTGCTTCTACTTAGAGCTCGCATGTACAGAGCCTGGGCTTGGTTGAAGATGGCAGTGCTGCTTGGGCTGAGAAAGCCATGTGTGTAAGTAAGGAGGAAGTCCAGGAAGAGGAAGGGTATTTAAGTGTGGGAGTGGCCTATTTGAATCCATTTTGTTTGAGGCCATGCGGCATGGTGAGTGTGTTTGCTGATCCTGTAAGTTTATTTAGCTCCTTTAACTTTAGCTTATATTGGAGTTATGCTATGTAGCATGTGAAATAGAGTATGCTGAATGTGCTAGGAAAGGTAGTATCATGTGAAATAGAGTATGGTGAATGTGCTAGGAAAGGTAGCATCAGCCCTGCTTCTACCTGGAGCTCGCATGTACGGAGCCTGGGTTTGGTTGAAGGTGGCAGTGCTGTTTGGGCTGAGAAAGCCATGTGTAAGTAAGGTAAAGGAGGTTGATTAGGTTAGTGTGGAGAGCAGTGAGACCTGGCATTAGGGGAGTGTCTCTGGGACGCCAGAGATCACTGTCTAGCCTCCTGGAGGTGTCGTGGGACCAACTAGACGAAACACTGGTGAAAGGAGGTTCCCACCCGATGACCCCAAAGACATGCTAGTTATCACTGCTCATTGGTTTGTATAGTTAAGTCTTGCCATATTAGCTTATCATAGGGCTTAGGTTTTTCACTGAGTGTTGATCCTTTCTCTAGAGCACAAGCTTCTTGTGTTTTATTTGAATTCATTAATAACTGGACTTTGGACAGTTTTTCTGTATGCTACAGTACAACAAAATAACAACTATAAACACAATCAAAATAGATTAGAAAAGAAAGCACAGGACGGAAATCCAGGTACTCCAAAAATGTAGAAAACAAGGAAGGAAATATTAAAAAGCCTTTGTTGTAGTAATGGCTTAATCATTAAAAGAGCCAAATGTCTTTTGACCACTGCAGGTCTTTGTCGGGGCTTTTAAAGGTATGGCCACTCCTCTATTAGCAGGAACCAATAGGAGGCCATCATGTGACCCAGATAATGACATGACAGGTGAGACAAATACAAAATAATGAAACAATTTTTATTTAGCCACAATATTACAGGTTTTTTAACATTTCTTTCCTGGTTTTCTTTATTTTTGGAGTGCCTATTTGCCTTCCTGTGTATCTTGTTGTTTCCTGTTTACCATGAGCACCAGACACAAGGTTTTGATCTAAGTTTCATACAGAGCAACCAGTCATCTAAAAAAAGGGGACAATTAAATACATAGCCTGCTTACTTACTTTTGGTAGAAGCACAAACATCAAGGAAAAATGACCAAATTAACAAAATCTACAAGTCTACAAAATCATGCAGGCAAAATGCTCCGCTTCTGAAATGCTCACTGTTTGGTATGACGCCGTGCGACAGACAGAACAAAACCGAGTCTGGTGCCCCCAGTGGAATTGTCCCTCCCCACTGCCTTAGTCAAAATGGTGATGAAGATAACAAAAAAGGGACTAATTTATATTGGAACGTGCCTAACTTCACATTACAGCACCTCTATTTAGAGGTGTTCCTGGCATGTCCAACTGGTAGGAGGCCCCAGGGCAGACCCAGAACACGCCGGGGGGGATTACATATTTTGTCTGATTTAGGAATACCTCGGGGTCCCCTAGTAGGAGCTGGAAAAGATTGCTGGGGAGAGGGGTGTCCGGAATACTTTGCTCAGCCTGCTGCCCACGCGACCCAGCTTCGGATAAGTGGAGTTAATCTGCAGATACTCTGGTTCAAAATGAGACCAAACTTTTCTATGCATGCCAGTTTTTGAGGCCAAAATGTGGCCTGAAACAGACAGTAATGCTTGTTGTTTTTAGCCGAGCCCATTTCTGGCCAGTTAAGAGGAGCAGTCAGCGGCCAGTGACTGAACAAAACAACTGTTGTGAATCACCATGAGAGACCCTTGACCATACCGTCATAAATGTATAGAATATGAGGGTGATTGGTAAAGTAGTTTGCCACATTGGTTGCAGACAGGCAGATATACACATGCACTCACACATGACCAAATGTATGATCCCCTCCAGGCTTACACTGGGCATAATGAAACTGAGAGCAAGACATTGAAAGCCAATAATACTCTTACAGTTTCCTTTTTAGGCAGTTTAAAAAATCTGTTAATCTACAAGAGAGCAAAGGTCTGAGGTTGTTAACATGCCGCAAGAATGTGTTCAGGCGACACAAGCTCACTACCAAAGAACTTGACCAATGCTGCCAATTAAGCTGCTTGTTGTATCAGCATGTGTCACTAATTGCAAGAAATGTTGGAACAACATGCAGTCAATTAAAAATATGTTTAATTTCACACACCAGTACTATGAGACATACCGTTGGTGCGGATATCAATAAAAACAGCAGCCATTCTAATGCTGAGAGTGTGAACATTAGCTACTGTCAATGTGTTTCAGAGGATGTGACAATATGACCCAAACTGCTCTTTATTCTGAACGGTATCACATCACGCTGAGATAAACCACATTCCTCAGAGATAGCATGTGGTGAGAAGTCTCTTTAGCATGACTGAATCAACAAGCTGCGGGAGCAAAGTAAATATAACTCATTAATCTGTTTCACCTCTCCTCTATCAAGGCAGCATTCATTCTCCATAATAAACCCATTACAGACTCCCTCTGCCTCACCATCCCACTCTCTCCTGCACTCTCTCCTCATGAATAAACGTTTCAGAAATGTCTCACAGAGGAAACAAACAAGTGATTTTCTTTGTACGGTAAGTGTTGTGTCAATCAGCCATCTGTGTGCACAAATATACAATCTGTCATGTTGTCGGTGAGAGGCAGCAGCTGCAGGGTTTAGATATGGTGCACAAAAACCTTTATTCCTATGGAAAAAAAAAGAAAGAAAAAAAGTTGACATAATGTAAGCCATCAGAGAATATTGTTTCAGTTCTATCAGTTAATCCAAGATACTTATGGAGAAAAGTGTCATAACCAGAAGATGAATGGCTTTAAGTTATGGCTATAAAAATAAAAATGGAAATTTTAATTATTATCATTAAGGCATTTCCCCCTTGTTGTGGACAAAGAGCAGCATCTTAGAACAAATTCAAGCACTAAACCACTTAAATTGGACAAAGACTTCAACAATGATTCCTTGCAGCTGAAGATGTGCGACTGTTATGACGCAAACTGTCTCTTTTACCAATCAAATTTAGACCTGACAACAATAAGTTATTGATATTAAGTTGCCCCTACTGCTAAGATAATGTTTGTTTATATTCATCTGACAAGTAAGGTTGGACAAAGAGTGCTCTTCAGACAACACTTTAAAAGCTACAGGTGGTAACTTTTATGAAAATATCTTTATGTCATATTGGTTGAAACTGTCACTATACTCTAAAACAGGGGTCTTCTCTGTTTTTCAGGCCAAGGACCCCTTAGCTGAAAGAGATGGAGCATGGAACCCGATAAAGTTGCATGGCACATTAAACCAGGCGGATGGAGGCTGGCAGGCAGCGGGTCATATCAGCCTCAGGCTGCAGTCTTGATCTGTATTTGTATTTCAGGAAACTCCACTTTCACACAGATACATTGTTGCAAAACACATAATATGCTGGATTAATATTAATGTGTATTTTCAGACATTTTAATTTTTGAAAAGACAAAAATAAACTTTCAAAAAATTATCAAACAATAATTTGGCAGAACCCACGGCAGTAACTCTAAGGACTCCCTAGGGGTGTCAGACCCCCTGTTGATAACGCAGGCTCTGAAAGAAGCACATGAGACTAATAGTTTGTAATAAAAAAATATAATGTCCTTCCTCCTCCTCCTACTGCTCCTTATGGCATTCCCTGGAATCGACTCAGAATGGTAAGCAACAACCAATCAGAGCCAATGAGTCTCTGGTGCAGCTGTCAGTCATAAATCGTGAACTGCAGTCAAACTGCCAAACTAGACGGCGCTGATCAAATGTGAATCAAGATTCTGTTAATGTATTGCCTATTTTTCACCCCATATGTTTCCAAAACATATTTCAATGTACTGTTTAGCTGTAAAATGAGGAAGTACTCGGCTGCCATATTGGATTTAACTGACCCTAGTACAGAGCATCGCAACCAGCAGCCAGACCACCTCTCTCATTTTACAGCTAAACAGTAAACTATCTGGGTCTTCAACAGGGGTCTGTGACGCCTGGGGAGTCCTCAAGGATATTGCAGGGGGCCTCTAAATTATTGTTTGATAATTTGATTTCTATTTTCAAAAGCTAAAAATACACATCAACGTGAATACAACATATTATTTGCAAAGATAAATCAACCTTTTCATAAAACAAACCCATATAACTTACAGTACACAACACTAATGTTTACAAATGAATATAGCAATGAAGCTAGCTAATGCTAAATCATTGTGCGACTCTTATCCATATAACATCATGTGAACTAGTTAGCTAACACTTACGCACTATCGAAACATATTGGCCAATTAGCTGTATTAATATTCCAAGTGTTCGGACATTCCTGTGAGCCACAATGGATGATTTTGTACCTTTTCAAGCGAGACATTCTGACATTCCTTCCACCTCAGAAACCACCTACAAAAGTGCAGCGGGTGAGGCTGATGCACTGAGCCACGCTACAACTGATGCTGACTTAACAGCTACAGGCAAACACAAACAAAAGAAGACCTGATAATAATCAGAGAATTACCTGAAGTGCAATCCAGTTATGTACAATATATTTAGTGGGAGGGGCCTTGCTCTGTATCTCTTTGAGCTAAGAGGTCCTTAGCCTGAAAAACTTGCGCTAAAATATGTTTCTGAAAACATTTGAGGTGAGAAATAGACAACGCAGTAACAGAATCTTGATTCACATTCGATCAGCGCTGCCTAGTTTGACAGTTTGACTGTGGTTCACGAGCAGTGATTGATGAGCTGCTTGAGAGACTCCTTTGGTCTGATTCGATGTTTTCGTTCATGTAGTAACACCATTAGAAATGCTACAAAGCAATAGAGTAGGTAGAAGAGTACGATTTATTTCACAGATTATTTGTCTCATTTAGTGCTGTGTGAATATAGTGACAGTGTTAGCAAATATGAAAAGGTTATTGTTTTGTTAAAGTTAACAACCACAGCTTTTTTGTAGATATGGCAAACAGTTGCTTATTTATACATCCGGCAGTTATGGAGCAACATTATCATTCATGTGGAGTTATATTTATGTCCAGCTGTTGAATGTCAATTAAATATTCACCGTCTTTCATCTTTTCAGTCTCCATCAGCTCCTAAAAGTGAAATATCTGGTTCTTAAGCTGCTAAGTGCTCCACTGTGTTCACCAGCTACTCTCTAAATGTGTCTGTCTGCTGTTTGGTGCTGAGCAGGTCGGGTATGATGGGTTTTTAGAACTTTTTCCCTGATGCCTGCTGCAGCTGAAATGGACACTATGAGAGTCGGACACAATGAGCTGAAACTCTCCACAAAGCTCAGTAAAGCCCCAGAAGAGTTGCAGATGCAGGTGATAATTCGGTAGGTTCATCATTACAAACAACACCTTTCACACAGTCACATCGTCTTCACATTGTGATTTGATACATTTGTTGTGAAAAAAATATTGATTATAGCCGCTTTAATGAATTAAATAATAAAATACTCTTATTATTATTATTATTATTGTGCTTTGTATTTCTGTTATAGCTTTCCCAGGGACTTTGGATTTGATGCATGTTTGCAAAGCTTGTTACACATGAGGAGGATGTAGCTAAATAACCTGGTTGCGTTTTTTGGGGGCCTTGGACAGTCCCCCGGACATCTGGTGTCTGTGAATATTCCAGACCTGCAGAAGCACCTCTTGTCCATCAGCAGATCCCTTCACAGTCATTAATATCTTGTATTGGTCTCGTTTAAAAAATTAAGATACTAATACTCTTAAGTAACGAAACCCAATAAAGTAGACTATTTTATGTGATACCCATAATGTGAATGGAGAGGCATGCAGTATTGCCATGTATTAAAATGTCTTGGTGGCACGCTGAACTGCTAACTCAAACAGCTGCAGCTGGGGGAGTGTGAGCTCCATGCTACGGACAGTTGTGAGAGTCCACCCGGCTGCACACACACACAGTAACAGAGCAAAATGTGTTGGTATCACATGGCTAACGTTACCCAACGGTTATTTCAGGTCTGTGTGAGTTTGTTCCGTTTACCAGCTCAGTGTTGGTGGCTGCTGCTGTGTTTGCTGGTCCTAACCAGGCAGATGTTAAACTGACCAGCAGCAGAGCGGATCTGGAGACGGCAGCAGCAGAAAGTTTGCTGATTCAGCGGGAAGTCGAGACAGTCTGGGATCAGACCCCCGATGCAAAAAAGGATCAAATTCAGGTATCATTTGACTGGAGATGTTTCCATACTACTTGGCACTGGTTTAATTTGGTAATCCATAAAACAGACAAAAGTATAGTTGCCAAAGCCTAATTTATTAATATCAAAGATAAGTTTCATTGTGCCATATGTCTCAGGATGTGAAGGGTCTGTCTTTGTTTGTGGTGCAGGGACATTTAGTTAGAGATGGTTTTCTGTTAGTATGCTAATCATAGTTTCATGTTTTCCAAATGAGATTACAGACAAAAGTGATTCATACACTGTTATGAACTTCATGCATGGTAAAAAATATTCCTTTTAATGCACATGTAATGTGTGTATAGGAACATGCAAATATGAATGTATAGTATGATGTAAATACTTGGTCTAATATTAAAATAATGGAGCATCATCAGGGAAAATTTAGCCCCAAACTGGTGGTTACTTACCAAATGAAATCATGAAAAAAGTATATATCTTAATTGCTGAATTACTAGGAGCTGTCTTGTCTGTCTGTGTCAGTGTTTTAGTCCAGTCCTGTTATTTTGTTAAATGTTGTACTGTATGTGAGTTGTTTTGTGCACTGTCACAAATGTAAAGTTGTGGACCTCAGGACGAATAGCTGCTGCAATGATGTAGCTAACTTATAATACCTTAAAGGTATCAAGTACTGATTCCCGGCCCTAATAAGCAGTCTGTGAAATATGGTTTTGCTGTATACAAAAACTGCAGAGCATGTCACTCAGGCCAAAAACATTCAGATGTTGAAAAATGAGGGTGTTGCTTACTTAGATCAGATGCAAATAAAGATAACGCCCAGCTCTCAGTCATTCAGGCTTTATTTACTTTTATCTTTAGCGTACTCTCGCACTGAATCATGCTTGGATCATTATCACTGATGAGTTCCAAATCTGTTGATGGGTGCTTTTCAACGGCAGTTATTTATGTTCCATAAAAAAACATGTTGTCATAGTGTTATCAAGCGCTTAGCAGGATATGGTTTACCCTATTGTGGAGTAAGTGGGTGTGTACTGTGAGCCTGTAGTATACTCCTGTCATGGTCTGAGATGACAGTACAGCCCTATCAAATGATTAAATAAGTAAATAACCAGAAGCAAAGAGCCATTTCACTTGCTACACTTTTTTAAAAGACTACCATGCAGAATATGCTGGTTGGCATCTGAACACTACCATTACTAGACCAACTCTGTCATTTAGAGCACTGAAAGCCTTGTTGCTGTCTGATCTGTCATCCGGTTGCCCACACATGACTCATGTCTGACCACAGCAGGACATGACAAAATGTGCACCAGCAGTGTGTGGAGTCTACCAGAAACACAGAAAGCCTCAATGTACTGTTCCTCTTTTCCTTTTGTCTTTATTTGCACCCTGGCTGTGTTTACCCAGCACAGATCAGCCAGGTAAGAGCAGGGTAAAGGTTCACAGGGGAGGGTGCGGCCACATAGAGGCACACAAGACGGTTATCAAAGTCAGAGCCAGCAGAATAACATTACTCCACAGGTACAACACCTGTCGCTTCACAACTGGAGATGACTCCACTGAAGGCTGTCATTTAAAAATGGGATAAAACACATATCGGTCGTTTCCTCTCAATAAAAACATCTGTATTTCTCCGGAGCTGAACAGCACACACAGCCACAGCCAACACCATACATAAACACACACACATCCTGCCTGTCTGTCTGTCTGTCTTTCTGTCCCCACAAGCCGGGGCTTTCTGAGCAAACACAGCGCGCGCTCCCCTTTTAACAAACAGTAGCCATGACGTTACTCACCCACCAGCCGATGGCATAGGCGAACAGGATGAATTTGATTAAAAGGTAGGAGAAGCGGTGACAGTATCTGGTATCTTCTTTGTTGGACATGGTGTCTGACTGAGGACAGTTGACTCCAGCGGCTCGCTACGCTGTTGACAACACACTTCCGCGTTGTCATCGTCACCACACCTGTGGGCGCACGCGGGAGTGATAGATGGATGGACAGGCGGTTATACAGTGTAGGAAAAAATAAAATAATGAGGAGCTTTACGCGGTTACAGCGTAAATATGTAGCCGATATGTCGTTTTTCGATCAATTAATAGCTTAAATAAAATCGTTTTTGACCGCCGAGCAACAAATTTGATCAAAATGTCTCAAACCCCCTTCAAACAGGGGCGTATCCAGGGATTATGGGCTCACTGTGCTCCCTTATTTCCTTTATTTTGGAAAATAAACGTCTTCTTTTGGGATTCATTACCTCATTTTAAGAAAGGTTTGGCCAAGACAACTGTATGACAATAGGCTACAAAGCAATATGACACTGACTTCCCTCCCCCCTCTGCAGCCTATGATTCCCACAATGCCTACATGAATTGCCTAACCTCTAGAGTATTAACCTGTCTACTCAGGATTTTGTCATAAAATGATAAATTCTAAGCACACTTTTAAAAAAGGCTGCCCTATATTGTTGCGCATAGACACAAATTAGTGATGAAAATGTCTTTATACAAACAAATATCAACAGAATTGTGATGCCAGTGAATATCTATGAGACGATGATACTTTAATTTTTAAAAATGCTTGAGCCTCAGTTGATAAGGGTGTAATAATGTTAGAGACATAAAAAGCAAACAAACAACCACAATTTTACCTCTGCTTCATTAAGCACAGTGTGTCTTTGGTTTAATATAGCAACTAAGCAGCACATTATGTATTGTAATGTAACTTAAAACTTAAAACTAACTTTGCCCCCTAGTGGTGAAGTACAGCAGAAAGACCCTACAGTATTGGACACCCTACTGTGTTGAGTCAGGGACTGGGTTATCTCAAGAGCCTGGTCCTTAAATCCTTTAGAGAAATTGCCCACATACTCCCCTTAAACTTGGTATTCTATCTGGATGAGTATTTTTACAGGACATGCAGTGCACGACAGGGCAATCTATGTGACCATCTAAGCCAGTGTTCTGAGTGTGTGTTCACACTTAATGTGCTTCATGTGACCTGCATGTAAGAACAAGGTTCTGAACTGTTTTGGCTTGATGAAAATGGAAAGTTGGACAAAGTAGTAAAGTATGGGCTGGTTTCATTTCTAAAATTTGGAGAATTAGGCAAACTAGACTGAATTTTGAAGGCATACAGAGTATATTGTTCATGGTTTCCTATCATATGTTTATTTGGTCTCACACCTGTATATATGGAAACTGAGCTAGGCATGAGATCTTCTGTGGGTTTAATCTTGGCGTTAAGGAAAAGATAAGGTAAATAAGCAACTTTTGAGGTTACGGTTTTGCTACTTTATCCAAAAAGTTAAGAGACAACCCAGTGTGAGCTGACTAGAATGCACATCAGACACAAACACTCGTGAAATGCAGGATGTAAGGCACTGGCCCTGGGTGAAATACCAAGTTTTTAGAGGAGTCCATTGGCCTAATGAGGACTTTGGAGCCTCTGAATGAGGACTACCAAATGTACCACTGCTCAGTGTAGTGCCTGTATTAAAGCTTCATACACTAATCACGACACACACATTAGAGATGTAAAGTTAATCCTTGAGCTGTTAAATCAATCAGTTAAAGACTTAAAAATCACAAAGCATACATCGCACTGAAAACAGAAATGGACACTCCATATATCACCATAAAAATTATGTT
This sequence comes from Epinephelus fuscoguttatus, assembly GCF_011397635.1. Classification (NCBI taxonomy): domain Eukaryota; kingdom Metazoa; phylum Chordata; class Actinopteri; order Perciformes; family Serranidae; genus Epinephelus; species Epinephelus fuscoguttatus. The sequence goes on along the minus strand of NC_064753.1, from coordinate 25,116,850 downwards.
TTTCAGAAGATTTTAAATTATAAGACTGCATATAAGCAGAATCTATGAATAAACAGCTGTAGACCTGATACACCAAAACAACAGGCAAGCACCTTTGTGTTTAAAGTGTGTCTTGCAAAGTGCATTGATTTGGTGAGAGGGTGCTGTCTGAGTGGCTTTTCAGTTAAGTGAATCCTGTTAGTTTGGTTATTTCTTATTTATCACCTCCATCTTTTCTTATTTTCTTTCACAAGCAAAAGACATTTGGCTGACCACACCAGTGCAAAGTAAAATAAAGCAAATCTGAGCAGTTTCAGATTTTATCATACACTCTTAATTTGTATTCTGAGAATATAACAGTTTAATGAAATTAACTTTGGTATGAAAATGTTTGTTTTTGTTAGTTTTTCTGTGATGTTTTTCTGGACCAGGAACAGAGACTATAATTAGTCTGTGTAAAATGTTCAGGCATGTCAGCGGTCAGATGTGGTCTTTGATATGAGTTCAGGTGCAACATTTAACAGAAGATGTGAGGCAGCGTGAGTCGATGCAGTCATCTGTCTTTGTTTGTGCCAGTTCAGGGTAGACAGGGTGTGTTTCATCCCATCCTCATTAGTTTTAGACCCTGGTTAGCCACCACTGTTATTCCTCACTCTACAGTGCCTCGGGCTCAGAGCCACTGAGGAGACCGCACGTTATGTACACTTACACCACCTCGGTAGAAAAGTTTTCATTCCCCTGCCTGTACCCTTCAAAGTGCCCTTCACCACGCTCTGCTGGCCAGTGAGGATTTGTGAGCATGTGAAAGTACGCACATGCAGTGCAAACTGTACACACACACAACTGGGAAAAGACAGAATGAGTTCAGATAAAAGTAGCAGGCTTCACCACCCATTTTTTCTGTACAAACACATGCGAACACATAGAGTAGATTTCCCCTGAGAGGCAGGGACAGACACACAGAGCAGGGGGGAGAGGAGCGACACAAAAAGAGCACAATGTGGGAAATAACAAACAGCAAAGGGGTCGTCGCTGTCACGGAGAATAAAAGCAACAGAAAGCACAAGAAAAGATGCAACAAAAGAGATGCCATTTCACATTGAAAGCACCATGTTTATCACAGACTACCTGTTGCACGCATTGTAGAAAGTTTCTGCAATGACCAAACATCACCATAGGACTTTGTAGAAACATGAGCATTGTAAAAGTACAGCAACATGAGTGCCCTTAACGGCACCTATGGTTGGTGATAAGTGACCGGTTAAAGAGTACATATTTATACTGTATATCTCCTTTTAAACACACATGCATTGATGCAGTGCACATGTTTGAAGACTTTGAGCCCTGTGTGTATTTGCATGCACTCACATTTTAAAAACTTTTATCTTGGCCTATGTTGTAAAAACAAGGAGCAAATCACCACACTCGAAGTAACCTTAGCCAGGAAGAAAGAAATGCTATTAAAGAGCTTGCATGTGATACTGATATTGTTATAAAACCTGCGGATAAGGGCGGAGCCATAGTCATTCTCAACAACACTGACTATATAGCAGAGGCATATCGCCAGTTGAACGATGACCAATTCTATAGAAAATTAAAGAATAATCCCACTGCTGACTTCCAAAAGATTATCAGTGATCTCACTACTCGAGCCCTAGAACAAAACTGGATAACTAAACATGAATTTGAGTATTTGAATAGGAAACACCCCGTGACCCCTGTCTTTTACATGCTCCCAAAAATTCATAAAAGTCTGACTAACCCCAAGGGTAGACCTATAGTGGCTAGTAGTGAGTCATTATTGGAACCGTTATCCAATTTTGTTGATCACTACATTAAACCATGTGTTCAGAAGCTTCCTGCCTTTGTGAGAGACTCTACTGATGTGACAAACAAAATCTCTGAACTGCAAGAACTCCCTCCTGATACTATTTTAGCTACTTTTGATGTGGAAAGTTTATATACATTATATATACAACATTTCTCATGAGAGGGGTATTGTAGCACTTGCATATTATTTACAAGACCGACATGAAAATTGTTGCCCTCCAAGTTCTTTCATTTGTGATTTAGCATCACTCATTCTCAAACTTTATTCCTTTTCTTTCCACCAGGGAGAGTATTTCTTGCAAGTCAAAGGTACAAGTATGGGGAGCAATTTTGCTCCAAGTTATGCCAATCTTTATGTTGGTTATGTTGAGCAACTGTTTATCTTTAATGAGAACAGAAATCCCTTCTATCACAATATCATAAAATATTTCAGGTACCTTGATGATATTCTATGCATCTTTAAAGGGTCTCAAACAGAGTTTAGAGATTTTTCCACTTATCTCAATACCATGAGCCCTGATTTAAAGTTTTCAGCAGAGTCTGACTTTAAACGTGTGCATTTCCTCGATATGTGGGTCATTTTAGAAGATGGAAAACTTCTCACCTCTCTTTACCAGAAGGAGACTGATCCTAACTCCTACTGTCCTGAAAGTATTAATGAGGCCTACAGCACTGCACTCTCTACACCACGCTCTGAACTATTAAAAAAGAGTGTTAAAAAGGATAAAAAGTTTTCTGTTTCATGTATCACTACCTATACCCCAAAAGCCTATGTGATTAAAAATACCATCATGAAATACTGGCATTTAATCTCAAATGACCCTTCACTTAGTAATAAATTCAAAGACCCACCTTTGTTTGTGTATAGACGGGGGGGCCTAACCTCCGTAATAGGGTGGTCAGGGCTAGTATACAAACAGCTCCAAGTCAGACCCTCTTGGCACCTCTGAGAAATGGCAATTATCCATGCGGCAATTGTGCCCAGTGTAATAATACTCATAAATCTTTTGACTTTAAACATCCCAGATCTGGAAGAAGTTATCCGGTGAGAGGTTTCATTACATGTAACACTAAACATGTGATCTACATACTCAAATGCCCCTGTGACATGGTGTATGTAAAACTATACGTAGTCTGAAGCAGAGAATCAGTGAACATAAAAGTTCCATCACACGTGCCGATCCTAACTATCCTGTTGCCAGTTATTTTAATGCTCTTTCTCATCCCATCTCTTCCCTCCGTTTTCAGGGAATCGAGCATGTACAATTGCCAAGAGGAGGAGACATTGCCAAAATATTATGTCAAAAAGAACTCGTTTGGATACACACATTAGACTCTCTACACCCAAAGGGCTTAAATGTTGATTAGATCTGTCTTAGACTCATCTCTTAGGGTTTTAGGCACTGCATTTTATGACGGTTTGCCTGATGTTTATGCAGTGTCCACACCCTTTATTTAGTGGCAAGTCAATCTCCTACTTGTCATATTGTGTATATATTTATATATATTTTTCTCTATTGTCTGGTTGTTTTTGTCTGCGCATGGTTCTTGTGGAGTGTTTCTATAATGTTTCCTTGACTTGAAATCTATTGCTGTGCAGAGAGGACTACACACTCTGCTTTTGAACTACATCTCCGATCTGAGCAGGAGTGGTGCAGCACAGGTGTTGGTGATTGCCTTGATGAATCACATAATACTGTTCATTGTACTCATGTGCTGATTGTCACCCTGATGAAGGTCCTCTGACCGAAAGTTTGGTTAATTAAAGATACTTGCATCGATCCAAGTGTGCAGATCCTTTTTTTACACAAGTTTATCTAGGCCTATGTTCAAATTTTGAAACCAGCATGACTCATACGATCTCTAGGGAGACGTTTAAAGGCCAAAACACACCGGCGGCGGCTCGACGCGCGTTACGCTATTTTCCTATTTTTCCAGCGTCGCCGCCCATGAAAAAGCGCTATTTTGTACTTCCCAGCCTAGCGGACTGGAGTGTGCAATAGAAATCCGGTTGATGCCCCGCAGCGCGACGCTTTTTGTGTGTGTTGGGGGCGGCACTTGACTCGCGTCAATGACGCCGCCGGTGTGTTTTGGCCTTAAGTGTTTTGTCATGTTTCAGACGCCACAGCTTTAACTAGACGCAGATTTTCCAAATGTGTGACTGCCAATAACTGCAGACACAGAGTTGTACTTCGCAAGTACTTCGGTATTGATTATAAACTCAATTTTCAACTCTGCAACGCCCTCAGTTCATCTGAAACACATTCTCAAGCTGTGGGGAGCAGTGCAGTTAGTTCGGATAGCAAAAAGATCACTCAGTGGAGCTCTGAAATCAGAGCTTGTTAAATGTGTGTGATCACACCAGACTATTACGGAGCTGACACACTGACAGCCATTCACTCTCACCTTCACACTTCGGGGCAATTTATAGTCAAAGTGTAACCTAACCTGCATGTCTTTAAACTGTAGGAGGAGCCCCTCAGCATATAAATGAAGAAGAAGATCGAAGAAGATATACTTTATTAATCCCTGAGGGGAAATTTTATTCACTCTGTTATATACAGACACAGACCTGAAATACACACACATGCACAAACAAGACTTATACATTACATGGAGAGATGTCAGAATGAGAGGGTCCTCATCAACAGGCGCCGGAGCAGTTGGGGTTCAGTGCTTGGCTCAGGGGCATCTCAGCAGTGCCCAGTGGTACCATATTTGGTCTGGACCCCATGACTGTGAGTAGCTTATAGATCTGAATACATCATAAATACTCTCACAATATGGAGCAGCAGAGATCTTGTGGGAGTGGCAGCAAAGAATGGAAAGACTCCCCATCAAGAATTAATCTCCCACCTAAGGCACAAAAAATCCATACCAACACTGTAATGAAGTTTGACCTCTTCAGATAATGTCAACTCCCACAGAGCAGACCCCTCAGGAGGATAATCCCACCGAATCCCGAGTGATGACAGATGATTGTGGGTTGCAGCATAATGGAGGTGTGCATTGAACAGAATCACAGCAAGAATGGACCCTCCTGAATGGACCCCAAAAGCTTTGGTTCAACGTTCACCTTTATTGTTATTACACAGTGCAGGACTGCACAATGAAATGTAATCGTTGAGCCTCCTTCACGGTACACACAAAATACACTGCTCAGAAAAATTAAGCAAACACTTAGATCACACATCAGACTTTGATGGACAAATTATTCAAATTGAAAGCTTTACTGATGTACATTGTATAATTTGTAGAGAACAAAATGAGATAACAGTCAGCGAAAACTGAAATCACAGGCTGATCCAACTTGCATGAATCTTATCACATCACCTCCTGACAACACTCCTGACAATGTCTGTGCATGCTCCTGATGAGTCAGTGGATGGTGTCCTGGGGGATCTCCTCCCAGACCTGGATCAGGGCATTAATGAGCTCCTGGACAGTCTGTGGCGGTACTTGGATGCACCGTTACATAACGTCCCATAGGTGCTCAACTGGATTAAGGTCAGATCCATTTCCTTTTTGGGGGTTGTCTTCCTTTTGCCTCTCCATTGCACCTGTTGTCACTTTCATTTGCACCAAAGTGGGTGAAACTGATTCACAATCACTTGTGCTTCCTAAATGGACAGATTGATATCCCCAAAGTTAAACTGACTTGGTGTTAAACTGTGATGATTAAGTGTTCCCTTAATATTTTTTGAGCAGTGTATAAACAGATGTTTGAATATTTAAAATAGAACAGAATAAAACAACATCATTAGGAGATTCAATAGAACAAAGTTTATAAAAATAGCATTAAAGGAATTAAATTAAAGGAAAACTTAATCATGTTCACAGAAGATATACAGTATGTGCATATACACACAAAACAATAAGCACAGTATATGCAATATCAGCGTAATTTGCAAGCTACAGTGCAAAACAGTAGTGGGAATGAAGGTATATGGTAATGTGCAAACCAGCATGACTGAATAGTTTCATGGTGCAATATGGCTGGGGTTCACTAAAAATCTAATATTCTTCTATATGTTATTCATGGAACTTTATGTGAACTCCATTAAAGAAACATTTTTCTAAGGAAGTGGAGATTTCATTTTGGTCTGTACCGTACAGTACACAATCTACATCCGCACATAATGAAAATGAACAGTCAAAGTTCCAAAAGAACTCTCCCTCTGCTCACAGAGGACCAGGAGACACGATCCCTGCACATGTTGCATATCACTCCTCTCTGTGTCTCCTTCACTCCACGCTGCACCGCAGAAGAGGATAGATAATGAATAGTTTATAGGCAATTTCACGGGAAAACACCACAAAGGGGGCTTTAGCTTTTTCAGGGGAGCTGAAAATTGATAGCTGTAGAAATTCATCTCCCATCCAAGTTGTCCGTCCCCCTCCCCTGCTGATGTGGTCTCTGTTTCATTCATACTCATCTTGTTTTAGATTGAGTCATGCACAGCCAACACATGCCCTCAATTAATGCCACTCCTCCTGTGTCTCTTTTTCAATATATAATATCAGTGTGTCATTTCTTCAGTTTTCTTATTTTTCCAAACATACAAAAGATGCAGAAAATCACAGCCAGAGTTGCCTTTTTTCGGCTTTTCATTCATCTCCCTCTCTCTCCACCTCCCTCCCTCCGTCTCTCTGCCTTTGTATGTGTAGTTGGCGCAGCTCCATGCGCACAGACGCGTGCCTGCCTGTCAGTGCGTCTCAGTCGCTCTCAGCAGCTTGCCCCGTAATCAGCTAGGTACACATTCCAGGAGAGAGGAAGAGTGTGTCTATGTGTGTCTGAGGGAGAGTGAGTAGAGATGTCCTGGTGGATTATTGGATGGATCTGGTTGTCCATTACGCAGACGGGAGTTTAATTTTCGGACCTTGTTAACCATGGATTGGACAAACTGATGTTAAAACTGACAAACCAGAGAGGTAAGTGTTAATCTGACTGAGATTTTGTCTCATTTCTATACAGAACTTTTTCCACTGGTGCCGTCCAGTGCATTCATTCATCACTCGTTGCGCGTACCGCAGCCAAAGAAACCTGTTATAGTGTGCGTGTGCCAAATGCGCGTAATGGACGTTGGCTGATGGACGTATTTGTGTTAGAAACAGTTATCAAAGCGTATTTTCAATCAAATGTGGGCTGAAACAAAGTGCAGCTTTATTCAACGCTCAAGGAAATGGTTTATTAAAACTAACATGTGCTGCTGTGAGATTAGGCTCATATCAGCAGGCTGGGGAACTTGCCATAATGGTGATATGATGTATGATTATTAACTAAGGCGACTCCGCTGATGTTCAGAGACCCAAATGCTCTCACAGAGAAATTTCACACTTGACGTGATTGCCTGAAATCTGAGATGCATGGATGTTTCAGATTTCAATATGTTTTAAATGGAGCATATTTAAATCAGATTGGATTGTGCAACAGCTTTTATGAACTGCCTGAGATTTTCTTTTTTCCAAATCAAGTTATATTCTGGGCGACTGAGTCTCTCATTATGACTCGAATGACGCACATAGAGTTATATATGAAGTTTATGTCACCAGGTGAACGGGAAGGAAACTATGGACGCCGAGAGTCTTATTCGACATGTTGAACGAGACATGGAGGCCACTTCACTGCCGTTTGCAGTGACCACCGACTGGCTGGAGGACGGAAATGAGACGATTGGGAATCAGTTCCAGCAGCCCGACTGGCAGGTGGGAGAGCAGGGATGAGAGATGAAACAGGTTGAAGTCACAGCCAGCTCTTTCTCATTAGGGGAGAGCCTGGGAGCTTTTAGAGGAAACTGTGATCAGATGAGACCAAATGAATTAAAGAGGGCACTGGTAGTGTTAGTATGTGTGTACCTGCACATGGACATTATTCAGCAGCTAAATCTGGCACAATACATCTCTCCTCTTAGAATTAAATTAGTGCTTTGTATGATCCCTGACAAATAAATGTAATTCATCAAATTAAACCGAGTGCACAAATGGAGTCTATTGCTGGGGCTGGATATTATGTAGGTCTATTCATTTTTCAGTATATATCTGTGCTCTTTATTTTGATTGTCCACTTATATCATCATTGAGCTGCTCACTGTGGTTACACTTACAGTACAGTACAGTACATTTATTTTTACAGTCCTTTATTCCTCCTCTTTCTTTCCCTCTCCACTCATCTTGCCTCCTCTCTTCTCACAATCCATCTTCCTCTTCTTCCCTCTCATCTCATTTCCTCATTTCTCTTCTCTCATCCCCATCTATCTCATCTTTCCCCCCTTATTTCCTCTCCCTCCTCCTCCCTTCTTTCCTCTTCCTCTTGTTTTCCCTCCTTGTCTCTCATCATATCCCCTCCTTTTCCTTGTTTCCTCTCCTGCTCTCTACTCTTGTTTCCTCCTCTCTCTTTTTGTATCTTCCTCTCCTCTCCTATCGTCTCCTCTCAATTCCTATCCCTCCTCTCTTTCATCTTGTCTTCTTCTCTTATTTCATCTTCCTCCTCTCCCCTCTCATCTTGTTTCCTCATTCCTCTTTCCTCTCCCTCTCTTTCTCTTCTCTCATCTCCATCTCTCTCCTCTCCTGTCCTCGTCCTCTTGTTTCCGCTCCTCCACTCATTTCCTCTTCCTTCTCTTTCTTTTCCTCTACACTCCTCTCATCTCCTCTCCTCTTGCAATCCATCTTTCTCCTCTCCCCTCTCTTCTGAACTTGGTTCCTCACTCCTCTTGTCTTCCTCTCTTCTGTCATCCCCACCTCTCTCTTCTCTTTTCCTCTCCTCTCCTCTCATCTCCTTTTCGTTCCTCTTCCTCTTGTTTTCTCTCCTCATCTCTCTATATCTCCTCTCCTCTTCCTCATTTCCTCTCCTGCTCTCTACTCTCATTTCCTCTTCCTCGTCTTTCTTCCCCTCTCTTATCTTGCTTCCTCTCCTCTCTTCTCCTCCCCTCTCCTTTCCTCTTTCTCTACTCTTGTCTCCCCTTCACCTCTCCTATTTGCTCTTCGTCTTCTTACCTTTCTTCTTCACTCCTCTCCTCTTCCTCTTATCTCTCAGGTGGCTCTCTGGGCCATAGCCTACTCCCTCATCATCCTGGTGTCCATCACTGGTAATGTCACAGTGATCTGGATTATTCTGGCTCACAGACGCATGAGGACTGTCACCAACTACTTCATTGTAAACCTGGCCTTCTCTGACGTTTCCATGGCAACCTTCAACACCCTTTTCAACTTTGTCTATGCCCTTCACAATGACTGGTACTTTGGCCTGGGCTACTGCCGGTTTCAGAACTTCTTCCCCATCACGGCCATGTTTTCATCAATATACTCCATGGCTGCCATCGCAGTCGACAGGTGAGAAAACTTTCCTCGTATCATATTACAGTTTTTCTTCTTTCACGTATAACCGAGCATATTTAAACATCCCAAACTATGATGCCATCCACAAAAACAAACACCCATTTCTTAAGGCTTTAAACTCCATTCATCTGTTTCCACACATGTTTAAATATTCAAAACTCTTTCTATGTGCTCTGGAATGATGGATCCTAATGATGTCAGGTCAGTTCAGTGTTATGTATACAGCCCAAAATCACAAATCACAGCTTGCCTTAGGGGGCTTTACAATCTGAACAGCATATGGCACCCTCTGTCCTTATACCCTTGAAGCGTATAAGGTAAAACGACCCCCAAAACACCCTTTACTGTAATGGGTACAATATAGAAGAAACATCAGGCGGAGAAACTGTGACGAGAGCTCTCTCTGAGGACGTGCAATAAATGTTGCGTGTACAGAAAGACAATCCATATAGCAAAATGATACATAGATTATAAACATATATGCAATGCGGAATTTACAAGACAACAGAGAGGACGGGGAAGACACCACCAACAACAAAGATAAGTAATTGTTACTTGGTGCCACCTCCAGATCATTATGTGCTCATGCATGGGAGGACTATGAGAGAAGCTGGACAGCCAGTGTGCAACTCAGCCTCGGCTATTATATGGTTTTATCCATTGTACGTGCTTTCCTAGGGGAAAACAGGTCATTTACCTTGTTGTTACTGTGATACATGTAATGTTGTGGTGCATTCAGACTCCACTCTCAGTGTAGTTTTACCACAGTAATGGATGACCAAAGGTAACTGAGAGGCATCCATCTATGGAGGGAAGGCAGAGACTTTTTATAGCTGAGCAGGAGACTGCCCTGGTGAATATGGTTATTGACAATAATACCATCTGTTTCAGGGAAATTCAAACCCCAATAGCTGAGGATTAGTCTTTAAAATTTCCACCAGTGCTGGATGTCTGTGGTGATGCGTCTGGTGTCAGGCACACAAGGGCATTTTCCTTGTGTTCCTTTGCTGTGTAATCTGTACATTTATTGCATTTGGATTTACATGAACTAAACCAGAACAGAGACACTGTACTAGAAAGCGGACACTAATGGAGGACTTATCCTCATCTCCTGCAGCACCCCATTTACAAGCTGCATTATGCAAACAGTCAGAAATGGGTGGATGACCACTTACTGAAACAGCAACTCAGCAGTTGTATATGCAAATAACCCACTTAAGTGCTACATTGCTACACTGTCTGTGACATGTTAATGTTTCTGTCTGTATGGGTTTTAATTATGGTGTATGTAGCCATCTTTAAGTACCAATTATCTTGAAAATTACTTGTACAACTATGTATTTGATACAGATTGCAGTAGTTTTCATCAGTTAATTGTTCACTCACATCTGAGTTCCTTTGTCAGTCAGGGTTTTTGTCGACTGCACTTAAAGAGAAGCTCCCTGCTAAGTCAGCATGCATTCACATGTATGTGCATCTCTTGATATCAGCGGCAGCAGTACGGAGGAAAATGCTGCATGAAGGAGATATGGGTCAACACGCAGCAGAGATACAGCTGTCATTAATGCGTGTTGGAGCATGAATGGTCAGTCTGTTCTCTCTCTGAAACTGTGCTTAACATATGATATGCCCTGCAATTAACACTGTATTATTAATGAAGCTTATGTTCATTCTTAAGGCTGCTATGGGGAGATGTGGTACGTTAGATGGCATTGTGCTGATGCTGGTGTTTCTAATGTTTGTCCACCCCATTTCGATTTATGAGGAATGTTAGTGTAATTCAGTGGAATAAACACCATCAGCGATTAAAAGGCTATGATGTTAAATCCACACCTTTCTAACACAGTGTCAAAAAAAAAGGAAAATTATGGACATTACAAAGGCAGAATTTATCGCAGTGCTGTTGTATTAGACTGCATTTGATAGCACAGGTGCCCCCAATAACCTCATACCTGTATGTACACTGCAATACAGGTGTTCCAAATCAGTTTCATTGGAACATTTCATTATTTCTCTCATGACATATATGATACATGGCTCTCTGTGGCTCAGGATGGACGCCGTGATAAATGAGCTGCTAAGATCAGACCAAGTGTAGCATCTGCTTGAAACTCGATAACTCCTCATTAGTTTCCAATTTATAAAACCATCAGTTTTCCTCGGTATCATTACTTGCAGCAGCAAGCACAAAACAATCACATATTAAATAGATATGAATAGATATGAAACATAATCTGCATTCATAGAATGATTCAACATATCGCAGCAACAACCCTGAACGTTCTCCTTATCCTTTACAGGTGGAACTGGTGCCAATCAGATCAGCAGTAGGGAGGGCTACAACTAATGTTTACATTCACTGTTGATTATCTGTTGATTTTTTTAGCTAATAACTAGTTGTTTGGTCTATAAAATGTAAAAAATGGTGAAAAAATGTCGACCAGTGTTTCCAGAAGCCCAAGATTGTATCCTCAAATGTCTTGTTTGTCCACAACCCAAAGATTTAAGTAGCTGGAGTCAGAGAAATTGACCTTTTTAATCACTCAAACTGATTAATTGGGTTATCATATTAGTTGATTAATTAGTTGACAACTACAAATTATTGCAGCTCTGTTTAAGAGTGAACTGCAGAGAATTTAAATGAGAAGTGAGAGTTAAATCTGATATAAAACCAAATCGAAGGCCTAAGGGTGGGGGGATTTACACAAGAGAGCCATGATATAACCTTCTCTTATTGACAGAACATTTGTGTTATTTATGGTTTGTCGTTTCTGCCTACACTTAAGAGTTCACTTACATGATTTATGATGATAAGTTAACATATTTCCTTTTTATTTATGCTCCACTAACCTTATTACATACAACATAATAAAATAAAAAAACAGCACTGAAATTGCATCTTTCAAGGAATACGACACCCACAAAATGACCATCTCTATATAAATAAGTCATGATGTGTTACCTTAAAAACATGAGGATAACTTTGTTTTGCTCGAATCCACAGAAAACAGCACACATATTGATTTACTGATTGTTAGGTGTCCACATTTATCAACAGCAAAATGAAAACATCCATTTACTAACTCTCACATAACTCTTGCAGTATAATCCAAGTCTCATTCATCCATCCGTATGCTCAGTACTTTCCAAACACATGCACTTTATCTAAAACATAACTATTCAAAACTGATCTGAAAGTGAAACATATCTTTACTAAGTTTTTGGAAAGTACTGAGCATATGACTGGTTGTTTCAGCATAGTTTTGCTGCTGTTAAACGTGGTCCACAGTCAGTTATGAAACCAGGGTTTGCCAGAAAATCAAAGTTTTCTTCCCTAATTCAAGAAAAGCCAGCATAACTAATTGATTTACAAATGGTTTTGTGGTTGAAGTATTCATTTAATGCAAATAATTTCATGCAAGATCACACAGTTTTTATCCATCAGGCTAAAAATGAGAAAAAGGGGCAGAAGCCATTCAAATATATTCATGCTGTCGGTCCTGGATAATTCAAATGAGTGATTTATTGTCATAGTTCAATCATTTGACTGCAACTGAGTAATGTTGTGAACCAAATGAGTATAAATAAATATAACTACATTGCAGGATTCACAACTGATTGCCACAACCAGTTGTTTGTATTCATCATCATTATTCTTCTTTTGTTGACACGACTTTTCATGATCAGTTTGAATTACAGGATATTGAGCTCACAAAGCTTTTTAGGTTAAGAGTTAAGTGTTCAGGATGATGGATGAAAAGGTAAGAAAACACAGAGGAAACAAACAAATAAGAAAATGTAATTCGATATAAACTGTGGGTATTGATAAAGGATTTTGATCGAGGCTGTCATAGAAGAACACCCGACAACATCTTTTTAATTACCTCAAGTGAAGAGATTTGAAATCATTATCTCACAGCTAATGGTTTGATGGATGAGTGTGTGGGTTTTCTCATGAAGAGACAGCTTGACTTTGCACCATCTGCAGTACAGATGTCGACACACCCCTTACAGAATCAGTCTGGTTTCCTTCCACCTGTTCCTGTGAATTAAACATCACATTTCCATGTCATGATATGTATGACTAAACCTTTTTGTCTTCCTTCAGGTACATGGCCATCATCCACCCTCTGAAGCCCCGTCTCTCCTCCACCTCCACTAAGGTTGTGATCGCCCTGATTTGGATTGTAGCAATCTTACTGGCATTCCCTCAGTGCTACTACAGTGTGACAATATTTTACTACCCCAGAACTGTGTGCATGGTCGACTGGCCGGATGATTATGGGGGAACACATCAGCTAAGGTGAAAGAACAAGATAACTGTGATAAAAAAACACAGAGTGATCTGTACTATAAACTGAAACGTAGCCACATAACATTAATGCTAACAGAACAAGAACAATTAGCACCATATATAGGCTATCCACATCTTTTCCAGTTGTTCCTTCAGCCCCTGGTACTTCTCAGTCTTTTTATCTTCTACTACTGCCCTCCTCTGCTCCTTGTCACCACCACTGTGTCTGGTTGGTTAACTAGTAGCTGAATGTCAGGATCTTAGCCCTGCTGTTCTCAACCGCTTTCAGTGGTGTGTCCTATCAGGACTTGATGACTTCTAGTCCAAACTCGGCACTGATGTTCCTGTATCTCTGCCACTTGGTTTTGCCTCTCGGTGAACACTGTCCCAGCTTGCATCTTACATCCTGCTACTATGTGCTGATCTGTTGCAGGCGCATCTTTGCACAGCCTGCAGCAGGGGTCCTGTCTGCTATGGTGGACCCCTGCCTCTATACATCTGGTGCTCAGGGCCTGTTCTTGTGCTGCCATGATCAAGTGTCAGCCACTTCCTCTAGCTGTTCATACATACATATATATGATCTCTAAAGGATTATAATCATCATATTTCATGGTGTAGTGCAGTGTTAGAGAGTGGGGATGGTTAAAATCATATTTTTTTTTTGTAGTTTTTTGTATTGTTATTATCATTGTTGTTGTTACCATTATTATTATTGTGTTTAGAAGAACAAGAGCTAATGAGAAATCAACACAAACAATCCAAACAATCAGTTTTTGTACTGATGGTGACCAGATGGCCATTCCTATTTCATTTTCTCTCTCTTTAATATTCTCCACACACAGTCCACTCCAATTCCCTTATATTGCATTTTTTGAATGTAAACAAACCAAAAAAGAAGTCTGCATTTTGGTGTGTATGGACGTTTTGTGTCCTCTGGTTTGTCTTAAGCTCCTAAGGTTTTAAACCGTGAGAAACATCTGGACCAAAAACTAGTTACTGAAGACTCCTGACACCTCTAATTGCGGGCTTGATTGACTTCTATAGGCAGCAAATGGTGTTGGTTTAGAGGTAAAGAAAGTTATGTTGACAGAGATCAACCAAAGGGCTGGTTCATGATGTCTGAACCCATTAAACATGAGCTTTTTTCTCTCTTTCCCCCTCTGCAGTTACCAGTATGCAGTGATATTGCTCATTTACCTGCTCCCTCTGCTGGTGATGCTGGTGACCTACAGTTTAGTTGGCCGATCGTTGTGGGGTGGGCGCATCCCTGGAGAGGCGACGGAACATTACCACAGCCAAATCACAGCCAAGCGAAAGGTCACCCACTTTTATTTTGTCTGAAGTTTTGACGTGTCACTGTCAATATTATCAAAATGCTCAGATAACTCAGGCATAGTTGAACTGACCTGAGTGATATGGGAGTTTAAAATATCACAATCTTGGCTTACTTTTCCTCTCTGTAATTTCTAACAGGTGGTGAAGATGATGGTTGTAGTGGTGGTGACCTTCGCCCTGTGCTGGTTGCCCTACCACATCTATTTCATACTGGGATCGTTTAACAGAGACATTTATAAAAAACAGTACATTCAACAGGTTAGCAGCCGCCTTTATGTCTGCTACTCATTTCTCTTTAGACTGAATTATTTATTTATTTACTGGGCATCATGTTTCCTTCCTTTGTCAGGTGTATCTGGCAATATTCTGGTTGGCGATGAGTTCGACCATGTACAATCCTATCATCTACTGCTGTCTAAACCAAAGGTAAAAACATATTCAACTCCTCAAGATCAAGTATCCCACAAAAACGAGTCAGAAAATAAAATTCTCTCTCCTTCTGCAGGTTTCGTGCTGGTTTCCGTCATGCTTTCTCCTGGTGTCCCTTCATCAAAGTGTCAGAGGAGGACAGGATGGAGCTGCAGCACACGCACACCTTCAGAGTCACCATGACGCGCAGCCACCGCAATGACAGCACACACACCTCCATTAAAACAAACAACACCTTTGACATTAACATGGCTGCCAGCGCTGAGCTCAACACAGAGAGAGATGCTTGCATGCAGCCTAAAAAGCAGACGCCGCCGAAAGCACACAGCACAAACAACACACGTGTGGTGATGAGGCCAGATGATATAAAATCACCAGCTGCCAGACTTTTGCAGCACAAAAGTGACTACTGAGACAAATCATGCAGAGGACATTCTCCATGGAAAGGCAACAGGGTTTTTTTTTTAACAGCAACAACGCTGAAAATAAACAGACTGCGGCCAGTAAAGACAGAGGAGAGCCTGTCGAGTGCCAAACAGAGCTGAGTATACACCAATGTGTGTGAGGAGTTGTTCAGTGAACCTGACTTGGGACCAATTACATTTTTTTAAAGAGCATAAACGAATGCAACTGCCAAGCTGATGGATGAAAAGTGGACGTATAAGCCTGTGAAAATACAGTTATATATGAAGACACTACACCTGGATACTGGACAACAAGAGAGCTTTATTCTTTGATTGTTAAGGCCAGCTGTAGCTCCAATAATAAGTCGATTAAGTGATTATTTGATCAAAAAAAAAAAAAAGTTATTCAGCAACTCTTGTAATTGATTAATTGTGTCATTTTTCAAGCAAAAATGCCAAACATTTGCTGATTCCAGCTTCTTAAATGTGAGAATTTGTTGCTTTTCTTTGTAATTTATGACAGAAAATGAAGAGTCCGTGGGTTGCTTGGACATTTAAAGATGTCACTTTGGGCTCTGGGAAATAGTAATGAGCATTTTTCACAATATTTTTTGGCATTTTATAAACGTTACTTTCCTCCTCCATTCCTTTCGTCTGTCGCTTCTTTCTGCTGTGAACTGTGGATATATTTTTGTGTAACCGTAGAGTGTTTGTGTGGTCGCTGCTTTTCTCCAGCAGAGAATGGATGAACAGTCCGCTGGCATGAGCACCAAGCCTTAATAATGTTGTTTTTGTGTGTTTCCTTCTTTTTATTGCCACAGACTTCTTTCAAAGAAATTGGCTTTTTCTCACAGGGACATTTTCTGTTTCACTTCACCCATCATAAGACACAACGTGATAATTGAAGTCATTTATTGGTCACTCAGTTTAATTGAAAAAAAAAAAAAAGACTTTTTAGCTTTGCCAGTATTTGAAATTAACACCAAAGTGCAGGTCAGCTCCTGTAGTTAGTGTGGGGTCGGCCATATAGATGTTCCTCTTATGTGCTGCAGCAACACAGCAGTTAATCAGCTGTCAGATGAACTCTGTGGTATAAAGTCAGCAGTTAGAACTGAAATAAAATAAATGAACTCATTCAAGAGCACATGTCCCGTGCACAGCACTCAGTGCTTATAACTTGGTGCAGGTGATGGCATTTTAGAAGGAAAACCAGCCTTGAATTTACTTTAGACTTCACTGTATCTCCTGAATTAAAAGGTCATCATGTATGTTACTGTACAGTAGTTCCTTTAACATATCGGTCACAGTGTGCATTCATACGTTTTGTTCCTTGTAGATTTTGACTTCACTACTGTAATTTTTTAACAGTGTACATAGAGCTCAGACAAAGATGTTTAAGTGCTGCTACATAGAAGAATGTGATGTAAAATGTAATCTATTGAGTATATTAATGTGAGATGTTTATGAGGTGTAAATGTAAATATGGGCCCTGTGCGTTGGTTGTGATCACGCAGCAGGATCATGATGTTGTAAATAGCCTGTTGGCGTTAACATGTCAGAATGTAGAAGAAAATATTTTGAATCCCTGCAGAAACTTTTTAACTTTTGAAATACTCATGGTGACAAAGTGAAAACATCTGTGTTTGTTGTCTACACAAAACAGCAGGGTATTTGTTTGTGGCCTAAATTAAAGCTGATAATGTGTTTAATAAATGTGACAGCATATGTAAGTGTGTGCAGTGGTCCCTCAGTTGAATACTACACATTCTTTGCTGCTAAGTGTTTTGCCGAAGGACACTTCAGATGGCCCGAGGCTGACAGAACTTTATGTTCTTACTGAACAGCGACCCAGATCGGTCAGTCTTAGTCTCATCTTGGACTTGACCACATTTTCACTTGGTCTTGCCTCAGTCTCAGACAAAGACTATAAGAAAATAGTATTTTATTTAAAGACCACAACTATGGGGATATCACTGATTAGCAAGTGCAAAAAAGGAGCCATACACCGGTCAGTCAAAACTGACAGGTGAAGTGAATAACATTGATCTTTTCATTTCAATGCAATGTTCTGCTGGGAAACCTTGGGTCAGCGCAGTCATGTGGATGCCACTTATCGCACTCCACTCATCTGAACATTGTTATAGACCAAGTACCCCCAGTCATTGCAACAGTACCCCCCCCAGTCCACCATGTTACACCGTAAAAAATGGTCAGGAATGGCCCAAGCAATGTGACAAAGAGCTCAAGGCATCGACCTAGCATTCAAATTCCCCAGATCCCAACATGATCAAGTATCTGTGAGACCAACTGGTACCGAAGAGGTTCTTTGTCTGAGCCGTGACAGGCCAGAGCCAGGTCTGATCGACGGTGGAGCCTCTGACCTGTCGAGGCAAGGAGACGAGGCCTCTGGGAGTGTCCTGTGTTGTCTGGCACCAAGGCGTTGTTGACAGACCCTTTGAGTCCTGTGGGGTGCGAGGTAAGGTACGGGCATGCCCAGTGGATGTTCAATTAGATTGGGATCTGGGGAAATTGGAGGCCACTTTGACGCCTTGAGCTCTTATTCACGTACCCCAGGCCATTCCTGAGCAGTGTTTGTGGTGTGGCATGGTGCATTGTCCTGCCTGAGGGGGCGCACTTCCGTCAGGGAGTGCTGTTGCCAATAGGGGGGTGTATTGGTCTGTAATGGTGTTTGGGAGGGTGGTGCGTGTCAAGTGGCACCCACATGAATGGCAGGATCCAAGGAAAATCCTCTGTAGTTTTTATGGGAATGTGGATCTTTCACATCGCTTTAAGGCGCGTCTATGGTTTGCATGTTTTACATTTTATGGTAAGTGTGTCATGCAGTGTGGGACTGGTCATGACTTAACCCCTTAAAGTCTTGGTCTTGTCTCTGTCTCGATACACTTTGTGTTGACGTGGATGGTCTTGACTACAGCACTACCATCCTCTGAACACGCTAACACCATCACTAAACACAATTTGTACATAAGTGCAAAATCTCTGGTGCAAAGAAAACAACACTGGACTGACACAGGTTTGTCTTTTCTTTATTTAGTGACTGATTGTTTGACAGTGTTGGACAGATACAGTCTGGGTTTTGTGAACAGAAGCAAAGAGATTAAAGTGTCTGTGTGACGTGGGGCTGGCTTTTAGACTTTTCTACTGCTTTGGGGATCATCTGAAGGCAGCTCAGGACCTGCTGGAGATGCTGACCTCTATATTCTGGCAGTGTGAGTATTAAGTAGGAAATTCAACTTGCAATGCCATTGCTGTTTCTTTCTTCTTTTTTTTAACTATCAGTTGTGGATTTGAATTTAAACTGTGCTTAACAAATATGGCCGTATATTGTACTGTAGCATCTCACAGATCCTTCCTTGTACCACAATGACCTGTTACAGTTACACTGCCATTATTTGAAAAGCTTTGTCCTCTTATAGTGTAGGATTTACAAAGAAAATATAAACACCAGTGGATAAATTCACCAGTCTTTTAATGAGTATTATTAACAGCAATAATAAATTTTTTGGGATTTTGTTACAGAGAAAAATAAATAGGACTTTCCATGAATTGTACTATGAATGAGCCAGACAGTAGTTCACTCAAACACCCCTCTGAGTCTATGGGAGCATATGGAGTACAGTGTGTGAGTATAGGGAGAAGCTTTGTTTCCAACATGTTTAAATTCCACTTAAAGTTTCAGCTACTGTAATATTCTTCTTATAGATCATTTGGCCGTTGTTGTTCCACTGGCATCTATGTTAGCACCGCATTCCTGTTTCATGGCTGTTACTAAGTAACTGATAAGTCTCACTGTGATGATGAGGGTAGCCAGCACCTCTTAAGACAACGACGACAACTTAGCAGCAGCAGAGATGAGAACTAAAAGGATTTCTACTTAGTAAAATACTAGTGCTCTTGAGACATATTTTACAGTATAGAGCACATCAGAATAGAGTGGGATTGCTGTCATAAATTAGACCAAATCTGCACATTTAGCAAGCATGTGACATCTCCTGCAGATCACGGTGAAAGTCCCACTTTTGTTACTTTTCTGCCCTGACATACTTTATTAAATCCACTACAGGACAGGTACCGGCTGAGGGGCTTCATCTGTACGCCTCATTATTGCAACAGCAATATTTTTCAACATCGCCCGATACAAAAATAAAATAAATAGCAACAATGTATGTATAACATATTGTATCATATCTGGGTAAGATATTAAAAATTTTAAAGCAAAAATATTCCCTTTCATCTCATTACACGTTTATATATCACCTCATATCTCTGGTTGTAGGGACAGCGAGGAGCCTACAGCAGACAGCAGACACACTTTGGAAACTTTGGTTTAAAACAGTGTTTTCATGTCCCTGCATTCACTCGACATGTTGCAAGGATGAACATTTTTCTACTATGCTTCTTGTCTTGCAACTGTTGCACTTGGTATACTGTAACAGACTGCAGTTATCAGAGGAGTCCTGCAGATGGCGATGATACACAGCTCATGGGAGCATTACAGGAGTGTGCGGACTCTTTTTTTTTCTGCCCTGCACATTTCTTGCAGGAGTTGAATGTGCGTGTTTTATCTCTATAGATAAATTCAACCTCAGAAATCACAAAAACCTTAAGAGTCTGGGTATTGTTACATTGGTTAATCAGACATAATCTAACTACAACACAGTGCCTGACTTTCTGCTACCTAACACAGCAGAGAAGGCTATCTCCTCCCTCTGTCACGCAGACGGGCTAAAGCAGCTACAGGAGTGTTGACTGGACTGGTTGGCTTCAGGAGGACATGGGACAAAGGGAAAGAACAGAAAAGAGGAGAGGGGGAGCACAGAAATGTAGGGAGATACCAGCAAGACAGAAGAAATGTGTTCTATTTATTGTTCAGCTCTTGTCTCAGCCGGCAGCCCACAGCTGTGATGAGTGCAGCTCCTTTCCCACTGCCATCCTCTGACAGCAGGAAGTTGACGTTACACTTGGGAGCCAGTTCTTTTACCGTCTGGTGCATGACTCCAGAGAAACTAGGCAAAGACAAAAGATTTGGCGTTAAGCAGTGAAAACATCTGTTACATGTTTGACAAGTTTAACAACAGCCTGCAGGTCCCAGAGAGCCTGTAAGAACTATGTGCATAAAACCACAGGCTCCTCTGGGTGTGTCAGCTCAGCATGGATGATATCACAGGTGGTAGTAAAATGACAGGATTAGGCAGTTTGCAGTTGACATGAACAGTAATGTTCTTCTGATAAAGGTTCTGTTAAAGGAGCAGTGTGTAGGATTTAGTGGCAACTTAAGTGGCAACTTCTCCCATATGCCAAGCATGAACTCCCAGTTAGAATTCCTTCAGTGTTCGTTGTTAAAACTTAAGATCTAGATGTTCAGGAAGTTTTGAGAGGGAGCCGAATTATCAGCAGAGGGTTCTTCCTCTCAAAAACAAACAGATCAGGTGATTAAAACCAGTAAAAACACCGAACAAAGCAGTTTCATGTTACAAATCAATGTTTCTCTGATGCTGTTCATCTTATCGCAGACAGGCTTCTCGTCCAGCACCTGCTAATGAGTGCTCGCCTTTTTTCTCTGATAACTTCAGCTCCAGACGTTAACAAAGTTTTTACTGTGAGCTGAATTATCCACAGAGGTCTCTACTCTCCAAAACAAACAGACCCAGTGATTCAAACCAGTGAAAAAACTGAATTAAGCAGTCTCACATTAAAAAATGAATGTTTTTCTGACGCTACTCATCACGGAGAGGCTACTAACTACGGTGGTCGATATAACAACATGAATGGCCCTTTCTAGAGTCCGTCTTTGGTTTGTCCATTCTGGGCTACTGTAGAAACATGGAGCTGCAACATGGTGGATGCCATTGACAAGGACCTACTCCCTATGTAGATACACAATTCTTATTTTCAGGTAATTATACACTAAAGCAGTGGTCCCCAAGTGGTGGGTCAAGAGTCAAGTTTGTAAAAAAACACACTTTATTTTTAAGTTAACAGTGAATTTCTGGCTCAGAGCTTTTATTTTGAAGTGCTGTTTCCTGCTGTAGTGTGAGTGACTAACGGACAGCTACTTAAGAGACAGCAAATAAGCTCGACGATATGGCCAAACGCAAGTACGATGCTAAATATATTGAACTGTGTGGACCTTGAACCAATGACTAAAGGAGCAATCTCAACTCAACTCAACTCAGATCTATTTATAAAGCACATTTGTGTTGAGTGAAGTGCTGTACAAAAGGAATAAATGCTAAAAACTCATACAACACTGGATCAGTTGGGAACTACTGCCCTAAAAGGAAATATTCTTATCATATTACGTTCCATTTCTGACAGTATATTTCCCTAAATCCTACACACTGGACGTTTAATAGAGATCTTAACTGTCGCTTGCATAAAAGAAAGGAGGTGGACTAAGAGATTTTATTTAACCACAGGTATCTCTATTGTGTTGAGCAACTGTCAACACATCTCATACATAATTAGTTCATAAAGTAATCATGACTCATGATCTGCACCCAATAATACGAGACACACTACATGCCATTAGCACATTAGCACTTACTGGATAATCAGTTTCTGAACATTTACATTTACTCGTTGTTACATTAACTGACATGACATTAAATTAGCACATCAGACCAGTGCATGTGATCAGCATCTGAGATTAGAACTTTTTCTCTACGCGCATGAAGTATGAAGATGGCAAACATAAATGCACAAGCAAGATATAACAGGGGCTGCACAGAGTCTTGGTGTATATTAATACCCATCCCGTTATCACTTGGCAAAATACAACAATATATAGCCGTAGAGAAAACAAACCCAGTGAGATACAGCCAGATTCCTTCCTTTGATACTGCGGTTTCTCTTTTTAGATTTAGACAAGCAGGTAGCCACAACAGCTGACACCAGCAGGAGTGATTTTCTGCCAAATGCTTTGGGAGACTCAACAAGAACAACACTGACACATGTTACATGAATCATGAGGTGCCTGAGAGAGAAAACTGCCAGGACAGGATTTTAAAAAGGAGTAAACACAAATTTGCTGAGCTATAATGGCCTGAAGCCACAACTGGTCTACAACTGGTTGAACCTGCCTTTGTCTGCATTTGCTTCTCTTGTGCAGAGTGAGTCCCACCCCAGGGATGGCAAATACTGTTGTCATATGAATAAGGTAAAGCTGTAATTAGATGTACTGGAACATCAACAAGCCCTTTAAAAACCTGTCAGTATACCACATGAAGAAATGGCCTGGTCATCCTATCTTTGTTTTGTAGGCACCTGAGTAGACAGTGAATAGTTATGATAAATCTGACTCACTGTGGATGTAGTTTGTAGAGCGTCCCGTCCACTCCAACAGTGATGTCCAGATGTTCCATGCCTCTGTTCTCTCTGATCTTATCAACCACAGCCGCCATTCCTGCCCCGCATATCTGAGCTGCACGATGGGACACCACACCACATACCTGCATAACAATGAGAACCATTATCATTATTGCAACACTTGGCAGACTGTATTCGCCACGCTTTGCTGAGCCAGAGATATCAAACAACATCATATCACTCCACAAACAGTGAAAATAAATATAACCTAACACGTCTGATTCTGTCAGCTCTTGTACAGTCACAGATGCCTGCATCTTTCACAAGACAAGTGTGATAACAACATATTGTGGGGCTCAGATTCAACTATTCACACTCAGTTGTCATTTATCAGGTACACCTAGTATAATAAAAGAAACTTACGCACATATTTATATTTGGTAAAAGTGTCTGTGTTGGTATGACATATTACATGGGTTGTGGTATTATTTACAATTACACAACAGTTTCTGTAAATTTTGAAAAGTGCATAGTAGTATGCTTAAGTTATGTTACTGTTATTTCAGTGTAAGAATACAGGTGTAAGTTATTTACGCCAGGCATGATGCAGTAAGACTGTTCTGTACGCATTATGGGCGTCACCTGGCTCGTGCATTTGGGACTTTAGTCGCAAAGTTTTTTTTAAATTGTGACTAAAGAAGACGGCAGTGTTGTAAGTCTGTATCTTCAAAGCAAATCCGACCACACTGTGAAGGAAGACAAGAAACTACTGTTTATGTCAGTAGCCCTGTTGTCCGACGAAATAAGTTAGCTTACAGTTAGCAATGGCCTCCACATGACTTTATTCACAATTTCTACAAAAAACTGTGGCTATTCCTTTGATCGGTGAATGCTTACGGACGAAAGGAATATAAATAATGGAGAAATGGACACACATTCTGCTCAGACTAGTTGGTGGTGGGCTCCCAGTGGGTTTTAAGAGGTTTTAATATCCTAAAAGCCAAAATTTTGTTTATTGAAATCAGACAAAAACCCACTGTCCCATACCCTGCCTCACTGCTATTGCACATGACAAAAAAAGACTGGTACAGCATGGTGTTAAAAAGACAATGACATGACTGCATAGGTTTGGATCATAGGCAGTTTTGGACCATGTTACGCAGTGTTATAGTGTGTAATATGTGAGAGATTATAGGATAAGGACATCAAGTTGGTCGTGGAATTGGAGAGAGGTCATTTAAAAAGGCTTATCTGCCATTTTTAATCCCAAATAAACCTTGTTGTAATTTTTCCCTACCTCATGTCAGTACTTTGGGTCTTCAAAAAAAAAAAAGGAACCTGGAAGTGACCTTGGAACATGGGCATATTAAAATGGCTCCTATACCTAGCTAAAGGTGCTGTGGTTCAATACAACAGTCCTGAAATAAATCCGACTTTCATGAAGGTCATAATGTTCAGTTTTTGTTGTGTTTGTGTTTTAGAGAGGTGACGATTCAACTAAGGTGCAATAAGGGTCAAGAGTTTGTGCTGACTACTACTAGATGTCTGGAGACTGGATGTCTCATCAAGGGTTGAGCATTACACTGAACATGCTTGTATGCTGATTTCTTTTTTTTTTATCTTAAAAACAAATTTTTATATACTAGTCTCTTATGTGCACACATTTGTATCTCGCTATACATTACCTCTTTGACTATGATACTGTCATCACAGGTGCTGTCCAGCCCTAAGTGTTGCAGGATGGATCTCACTTGCAGCAAAGCCAATCTGTCACTGGAGAGAGAAAGAGACATAAAAACTGACTTGTCAGCAGAAGGGAAATAAACTGCTAATGAAGTGCAATCTACCGGGACTGATGTTGTCACTTTCACAGCTTGACAAAATGAGACACAAAAGTCTAGATTACTTTTCACCTCCTCGAGCAGACACAAAAAAGTGCTAATTATCTTACCTCTCTATCTGTGAGAGGAACTTTGTTTCAAAGATGCCTCTGGTCTTCAGTGTTTCAGAGATCTGTCCTCTGAACAGGAATCCTCTCTTGGTCATATCTATCAGGATGTTTCGCACAATCTCGCCGAGATACATGCCGCTGCACATTTTCTCATATCTGTAAAACACGTGCAAAAACCAAACATGCACATGAAGAGACATACAGATGCATCCACACATACTGAAAGTCATTTCTAAGGACATGAGTCCAAGAAAAAAAGTGTTAATTTATCCTAGGTGTTTCTGATTTGAATAATGTGCACGTAATATGTGTGTGTGTGTGTGTGTGTGTGTGTGTGTGTGTGTGTGTGTGTGTGTGTGTGTGTGTGTGTGTGTGTGTGTGTGTGTGTGTGTGCGTGCGTGTTTATGAGGGGGATGTTAACCTTTGTTTGCCTGGATTGAGGGAGAAGTCGTCCACAGCGCGGTCGTACTCCGTCCTAATGTCATCAAGGCATCCATTGTCTCCGAAAGCCCCCCACTCCATGTTGACACACATCTGTCCTTCATCTCCTTCTATCATCTCGATGTTCCTCATCTCCTCCATGTAACATGCGTTACTGCCAGTGCCTGTAATCACACTCATTAATTAGATGGACAGAGAACAAATCAACTGAATATATATTTCAAAAAGAGTCCATATAAAGGTAAACTAACCAGCGATGAGTCCAATCTCACAGGTGGGTTCTTCGTACGCACAGGTCATCATGGTTCCCACTGTGTCGTTCACTACTGCCACTACATCCAGGTCAAACTCCTAAAGAACAAACACATAATGTGATGCAACGTCGCAGTCTACATTTTTGCACACAGATTGAATGATGCTGCTCCTCATATCCTACCTCTCTCCTCTTAATGGCCTCCCTCAGCAGACCCACTACATCCTCTCCTTCACAGTCTGTCGCCTTGAATCCCTTGGTCCATGTCACCAGGATGCCCTTCACACACACACACACACAAGGGAAAACTGTCACATCTTGCAGAGCATACAAGGATTTAATGGCCTGCTCGGAGCTTAGAAAACTTTTCTTGGGGCTCATGAAACATTGTTATCAAAAGTTGTTATTTTGGATAAATTTGGGGTTTCCTCTATCGCTAGTAATATGTGTGTTTTTAAGATGTAAGAGTCTCTGGGGAAGTCAGACACAGTTCATTTTATATCAGAGAGGGAGAACACTCACAGCGTCCAGGCTGGTCTGGCGGCAGGGGAATGAGAAGGTGAAGCCCAGAGGAAGACGAGCATTCTTCATGCCCATGTAGTCCAGGAAGTCACTGATACACTGCACAATGTGATCAAACAACTGGAAGAAGAAAGATATGACAACATGTGAAACTACAGTAATAATATTAAAAAAGATTTGACATATTTTGCTCCATTTTGAGCCTCCAGTAACTAGTTTTCCTCACAACCTCCAATATTTCTTACTGGCCAGATTAGTATTAACAAAAGTAACTGACCACAGACAGTACACAATGTAATCCATCTGGGCTTTAACGGTTCACCATGCAGGTTTGTCGATGTCCGCCAGCCAAAGTGAAAGTAAAAGCCAGTCCCAGATTCACTCCTTTGGCAGTTTGCCTCGCTATATTTGTTTTTTCTTAGCGCTCTCCTGCATGCCTGCTGCTTATAGTCTGGAACCTAGCTGCTACCTTTTCTAACAGCCTTGACCTCAAGTGAGTGCTGTGCGGGTTCATGCCCATAAACGTCCTGCACACAGAAAATACGAAAATACAGGCAGAGGGCAGAGTCTCTGGGAAAGAGTACACCACCACACACTCCTAGTGGGTCATGAATGATGATTGAGAGGGAGTACTTCTATGTGAATCTATATTATTATGAAAATCTTGCCTAGTATATCTTTAAAAAGGCACACAATGGATTTTATAGAACACATTAAAAGAGTGGTTAAAATCCTACGCCTGGGTCCGAGACCTTTGAATCAGCCCATTCCACTGAGTTCAACGTGACCAATTCTGCTCTGGCATTGTGACATAAAACAGCGATTTCTCATTTAAAATAAAAACAACCAATGAGCACCCCAGGGGAGGGCTAACGATTAGCCAATTAGCACCAGGGACGCTGATGTCATATAGGCAATTAAATCCTCACATTAGCTAGAAAATTGTGGCCAGTCATATGAGGCCTGGTCTGCGTCCAAAACTGTTCAGTATTCACCAAACATTTCAGTACATATTGTGTCCTCATGTAGTGGACTCAAACTATTTCACAATACATCAATTTAAGTCAAGCATGTTGTTTCTCCAGCCACACCTCAGTCAGTGACCTCATAACATGTGTTTTCCATTAGTCGCCCAGAACAAAATTTCTGTTGTGACATAACCTTTAGAGTGTGTGACAAGAAGTTTGCAAAATAGGCTTGAGAGGGACCTACTTGGAAGGCTTAATCAATACTGAGCAGTGGAGAAGCACTTTCTCCACCTACTGTATGTGATTTAGTGTAATTTAGTTGTCATTCAGCACTGTGTCTGTGTGAGAACTAAACTACTTTTCCAGACCATTGCTGGAAATTTGAATTAATTCTCCTGGTTAAATATGTGACACACATCAACAGATAACACCTTTCCCTGTCACAGGTCTGTACTGCCTGCAGACCAGTCAAATTATATAACAGTTCTGTATAATGAAAGCTGTAAAATATGTAAATTACAAGGCTGCATCCACAGTCACATAACACTTTAAAGAGGCCCTGCACACCCACTCACTCTGGCTAACTAGACCTCTGCTCATGTCGATGTTAGGCAGAGATATGCTGGGCCTCAAGAAAAAAGTGAAATAACCTGTAAAATTGTAATACAATTGTGTCATTTCTATTCTAACTTTCTTGTCCTGTGTACCTCAGGAGGAAGAGAGACACACGGAGGAGTGAGAGTGAAGATGAAAAGGCAAAAGGTGACAGACAGGATTAGCTCCAGCTGGTGCACAAGAGTTCAAAGTTTAAATCTACGGTCAACTCAATTCTAATCTCAACAAATCATCAATCTCTATTTCTGTCCACCTCTTACCTATCGACCTACTTCCCTTTGTCTTCCTATCCTCTTACCTCTGAGCGTCACATCCCCGACCTCTGACCTACACTGATCTCTACAGTACCAAGTTCAAACAGTCTCAACCGCCCTTCTGGCTTTTACTCGAATGCATTATCTGCATCACTTCAGTCAGTCTAACACAGACTGATGGATCTCACCTCCTCTCCTGTGCCCTGCATCACTTCTAGAGGAATAGCGTAGATCTTGTTGTGCATCTCCACCGTTCTCCGCTTGCCAGAACGAATCTTAACCAGCAGAACTCTGAAGTTGGTTCCTCCTAAATCCAAAGCCAGGAAATCACCATGCTCTGGATAACGAGACAGACAGATAAATAAATAAACGAATAAGTCAGGAACAATGTCAAACACACACACACACACACACACATACCTACTGAAGAATAGAGGAAGTCAATGTGAAAATCCACATTCTGCATTTTGGAGATACACTGTCCAAATCACTCATATGCTTAATACGCAACTGCACTTTAGTTCACCCCCTGTTGTTGTTATTGTTATTAAGTTGCAAAGAAAAGTAACTAATGTTATGTATTGACCTCAGCTGATCTCTCGTTCCATCAGACACACACACACATGCAGGAACAAGTTGCCAGCTTGAATATGTTTGTATACATCTGAGTGTGTGAGTGTGTGTGTGTGTGTGTGTGTGTGTGTGTGTCTCACCTGAACCATCAGGAGTGCTCTTCACAAAGGTTGGCAGCATTTTGACAGTAGCAGTGTCCTGTGTGCTCTTTGAAAGGCCATTTTGGATCTCTTCCCTCATTCGCTTCTTTACCTGGAGACAATAAGAACATCTTAAATAGTACAGTGACACACGGTGAATGATGCAGACACACACACACACACACACACACACACACTACAGTATCTCTGTCCTCACCTCCAGCAGTTGTTCGGTCGTCAGACGGAATTCGGACAGTGTTTCTGCAATTTGTCGTGAGTGCTCTGCGAGTCGGTAGGCCACAGCTGTCACCATGGCTGCTCCTTTTCCACTGCCGCTCTCTGATAACAGGAATCGAACATCAGTGTCCGGGACCAAACGGCGGACTGTCTTGTGAAGACGACGAGCATATCTGAAATACATTGAGAGAGTCAAGAGCTTAACTTTGACAGTATATGCTGAACACTGATAAATAACAAGTCAGACCTAATGGAGTGACACCCAAGAGCAGTCCGTAATGATCGTTGTGAAAAGGTGAGGGGCACTGAGATGTATAATATCACATTTAACTGCTGACAGCATGTAAAATAAACATATCTCTAATGTTAATGTCACTCACTGTGGGTGCATCTTGTACAGAGATCCATCGATGCCTACGGTGGTTCGGAGTCGTGTCACGCCTTTGTTCTCCTTTAGCCTCAGCAGGATGCCTGCCAGGGTGGCAGCGATCAGGTTGGCAGAGCGGAAAGACACAATGGTACAAACCTGAGGGAGGAAGGAGGAGAGAAATTCGTCAAGAAGCAGATCTGAACTTAATAAACTGCAGAATAAGATGATCAAACTTTATATTCTATGTAAACTCTTATCAGATACGACAGCTTTGATCTTAGACATGTGGGCATAAATGTATGGCAGCATAAATCTAATTTTGTTCTTCCTATTTCCTTTAGATACATCAAATACTTGGATATATTTTGGCTATGTGTTGCTTCCCCTAATTTAAGTGACATCTCTGAAAAGAGGGATTCACAAGATTCAAGTGCTGTTTCAGCAACAATACCCACATGCTGCACAGCGATGCAGTCGTCGGTCGAGGGCTCCACACCAAGTCTGGTTAGAATCTCTTTGGCTTTGGTCAAACCCTCCTTACTCCTAAACAACAAAGACAGAGGCAAAGAAAAAATCTTAATGACTAAAACTAATACTGAAACTAACAAAAACCAAACTAAAACTAAACATTTTTTAACAATAAAAACTAAACTGAAACAGGCAACCCCACTCTGGGCACTCACTACAAGTAAACTGAATTGAAAACAAAAATTCAAAACGAAATTTAATAAAAATCCAAACTCTAATGACTCTAAATGCGACTTACTTCTCTATGGCTGAGATGTGTTTGGTCTCAAACTTCCCCTTAGTGAGCAGCTCAGGAGTGATCCTTCCCTCAAACAGCAGACCTTCTCTGGCCATCTTCACCAGGATGAGACGAACCAGCTCCCCCAGGTACATACCACTGACCATCTTCTCAAATCTGCGACACAGTGGAAGAGAAAATGAGGAAAGCCTCTAGTTAAATATCCTGAACAGAAGACAGATGTTCTCTTACAACTAAAGATGCCACTAGTTGTATTTTTAGCAGCTGAACACAACCACCTTCACCAAAACTTTACTATCACTATACTAAACACTTTAAACACATATATTCTCACAGCAGAGTTTTAACACATGCTTGCCCAGGCATGCTAATTGTATGCACTTTTGTGTTTGGGAGGTACTGACTGAGCACACTACTGGATAAATGAAACTTGGATAATACTGCACAAGTTGGCTTGTGTGAGAGCTTGTAAACAGATGTTCAATTCAACGTAGCAGGGGTGAGTAGTTGATATCCAAATGATCATTTTATGGGTGAACTGCTCCTTTAATGTGCTAATTCAGACACTGCTCTTCTCATGGTGAGGCTATAAGAATCTCACATTTTTGGAGAAGCAGACTTTGCCTCCCATGTGGGAAAAAAAACAAGGGCCAAGAGCCAACAAGGAGCTGCCTGCTGGTCATATTAACAGAGTGCAGGACTTGTGTGACAGTTTGTGTAAACAACAAGCACGCAGGGTAACTTAGATCTTAAAGCAAAACGTCATAACTCATCTTCATTCATCTAAAGATAAAACAGCATGTTTAGAAGTACATCACTGCTATTCCCGAAGTTTTTAATCACTACTGAAAAATGTATGTATTTTTTGTTTCATTATAAATGAATAAACATGAACAACAGTTGGTTGAGTACAGTAACAGACAGTTAACCATCAGCTGATTCTGTGATTCACTCATTCACATTATCTCAGGGATAAACAACAAGTCTGTAATAGTTTTGGTATGACGTACAGCTGTTTGCCGGGGTTGAGAGAGCCTCGGTCTATCTCTCTGTCAAACTCCGTCCTGATGTCTTCCAGCCTGCCGTCGTCTCCGAAAGCTCCCCACTCAGTGTTCACACACATCCTACCCTCGTCTCCCTCCACCAGGTCAATGTGACGCAGCTCCTCCATGTAGCAAGCATTGGTACCCGTACCTAAACACAGAGAAATACACATCAGTACAGTTCAATCTCGTTACTATTCTGCTTCTTTTGACTATTCAGATGCACGTTGCTGTAGTACCGATGATGATGCCGACTTCACAGCGCTGGTCATCGAAACCACAGGTCATCATAGTTCCAACAGTGTCATTCACTACTGCCATGATGTCAGCATTATAATCCTACAGAGAAATAAAACACACATAGGTAAGTATGGTTTGCTTTCATCCGTGCCATTTTGCATCCCAGTTTGAATGGAATCAAATACATTGAAACAAATAAGTTGATAACGTTAGACTGCAGACAATGACTCACTCCTCGTTTTTTAATAGCTTTGTTGAGCAGCGTGACGACGTCCATTCCCTCCACTCCGCTGGCTTTGAAACGCTTTGTCCATGTTATCAGAACGCCCTGGAAACAAACAGAGAGAGGACAGTGTTAAAGGACAGAGACATATTTGATGCTATATGTACGTAGGCCGTTTTGTTGGACAGAGCCTGGAACATGTGTTACTGGGTAACAGGTCTCCATAGCAACTGTGGCAACAAATTGTTGCAAGGTAATCCTCAAATATTTGAATAAAAGATAATACATGAAATGTGTCGTGTGTTACACAGACGTCAGCGGCATCAACATCTGCATTGATTGATTGATCCATTTTTAATTTAGTTTCACCTCATCTAGTTTGCTCTGCTGGCAGGGGAAGGAGAAGGTAAATCCAACTGGGAGCTTCTTGTCTTTGATGTTCTGTTTTTCCATGAAGTCCCCGAGACACTCTGCCACATGGTCAAACAGCTGGAACAGAGGTGGAGAGGTTGGTTCAGGACGAGCTGATGCAACTGTGTGTGTGTGTGTGTGTGTGTGTGCCTGTATTTCCGTATAACCTACTTTAGTTCCAGTGCCATGAATGATGTCCTCTGGTGTGTCATAGATCTGACTCTCCATCTGAACGGTCTGTTTCTTCTCATGGCTCACTTTGACGCGGAGGATCCTGAAGTTGCTGCCTCCCAGATCCAATGCAATGAAGTCTCCCTTCTCTATTGAGACAGAAGAGGTGGGGAGATGATGGAGGAACAGGAGGAGAGTAACAAGGAAAGAGACAGGGGGGAGAAATGTCAATTTGCAGTTAGTTACATAAGGAAAGAGTTGTTGACATTACTGAAGAACAAACATCTAATTACACAGCTCTGGACTGGGACATAACTCGAAAGGAAGCCATGAATTAACAGAGCGTCTCCCTTCGGCCAGTCTCAGTATTGGTCTACAGTGAATTAATGTCAGACAATGCAGCGTCTATAAGCAACATGAAGCTGTTTCAGATAGAAGTGATGTCTTGTCTTTGGGCTAAAGCTGTCATCTATCAGCTCCTTCGAATACGGTGAGTAAATACACAGAAAGTAAGGTTTACACTGTATCTATACACTGTGTGTGTCTTCATATGTGTGTGTCTGGTGTCTTCCTTGTGGGTTTGCTTCAATCTTTTCTGCAAGACGAACTTCCTGTATGGTTATTGGTTAATGATTACCTAACCCTACCAGAGCCTTTATGATTACAATACCACCAGTTAAGAGCTTATTAGAAATGATGCTTCATAAGGCAATCAAATATTGTTTTCTTTTACTGAAACTGAAAATTCTGTTTAAGCAGTGATAATTTCTCAGCTCACCATTGTGCCTTAAACATTAGAAGCAGTTATTTTGTCTAATAAATAAATGGATGCCAGTGTGAAATGTTTGCAAATGTTGTGGTGGCAGAAGGAAACACCTACTGTGTAGAAAGTGTGCACTCATTCTCAGTCCCCAAATAGAGACATCTTGACATTAGGGCTGCAACGATTAGTCGACTAATCGATGACTAATCGACTATCAAAATAATCGGTGACTATTTTTGTAGTTGACTAATCAGTTTGAGTCATTTTTCATAGAAAAGTACTATAAAAGTACCCCAAAATACTCTTACTGCAGCTTCTTACGTTCAAATATTGGCAGCTTTACACACTCCCATGACAGTGAACTAAAACCCTTTGGCATGAGTACGGAACAAGACATTAGATGACATAATTTTGGGGTTTGGGAGAGACAGACCGACATTTTTCAACATTTCAAGACATTTTTTCGATAAAATGATTCGGAGAAATAATCGACAGATTAGTCGACAATGAAAATAATTGTTAGTTGCAGCCCTACCTGACATGCCCCTTAGCACCTTATAGCAATGCACAGGCTAGCTTTCAGCGAAACTATGTGATGCACAGCTTAAACACCTTGTTACACATGGTTTCTTTTGAGAAGCAATAACAGTCAGGGTTAGACAACAAAACTATCTGGTAAGCTTCATAAAAAAGATCATGATTTGGGTTAAAATAAGTTGATACGTAAAGACCTTTGGTTTCACATGGGACATTAACTCTGGTATTACAACAGTGGTCTCCTGGATGAAAGTCAGGTTTTGTCTCCTTCTCGCCCTAGGTAGAATTCTCGCTCTTTAAACCATGCCAGTTGCTCTCAGTGTCAAGTACTGCCACAGATGTGTTCACATTGGAGTGACTTGAAAGCCCCGTCCATCGCATAAAGATGTGAAAAAGTGTCTTTGGCATCGATATCACACGCCAAGGGCTGGGACAAAGCCTTAGTATTTGACACCCTGGGAATGAGAACAGGCTTGCGTTGCTGTTGATGGTGTCTGTGACCTGTTATTAATTGAATCCTGGGAACTTCTGAAAAATAAATTCAGTCCATGGTTACTTGGCAGTAAACAGTGGTTCTAGTTTATTCTCTCTGTCTGAATTGGGGACATAACTGGTTCAGAGCTTTGTGATTATAATAACTGCTATTTACTGCTTTTCATAACTCATTAGAGACCAGACTAAGAGATTTTACTGACCTTTGATAGGAGGTAATAAAGCAGGAAGTGCCCCCTCACTGACATGCAGTCTGTTTCATTCTTACTACTGTGTTTCCTTCCAGCTATGATTCCTCTCTGATCCAGTACAAACAAATCGAACCGCCTAAAATGCCCATTTAGAAAGCAGCAACAAGATATCCAACACATCACAAAAATTATTGGTGCTGCTGCAGCAGACAGAGTTCAGACAGAGTAGAGAGACCACTGATTCGTATGTCAGCTAATTTACTAACAGTCAATCTTTACATGCCTCTTTAAAACTGTGAATTGTAATGACGGTTGTAGACAGTGATAAAAAATGTACAAAGGTTTACTTTTACCCGGCAGTGTAATTTCACATTATTACCATCTCATGCCACAACTTTTTGTGCAGATCAGAATGCAAGGTCAGGACAGACTGATAATTTATCTGAAAGGAATGTAAATGCAGCAGAGGCAACCAGTGAAGCAAAACATGGCTGCATTAGTGTCTGTGAATAACAGGACAGCTGCGATTACGGTTGATAAATAGTAAAGTTTTAGTGAATATGCATGTGTTTGGAGAGAGTTTGTAGATGGATGTGTCAATATAGTTCTGCTGCTGTTAGACGTGGTGCCCAATCAATCAATAGCTCAACATGTTTGCTGCTTTTCATGCAGGCATGTGTAGAAAAACAAAGTTTTCTCCACCAGATCAAGGTGACACGGCATGATTTATTGATATACAAATGGTCACTTTATGGATGATATATTTCTTTTAGAGAAAGAGAAAGAGACAGCTTTGCCTCCATTAATATTCAGCTGACTAAGGTAATAAAACACGTCTCTCAGTTTAAGTGGACATACGCTGTCCTCCTTAAGTACAGCATGTACAAGATATGGACTAATTTTAAACTCACATTCACATTCCGAGTTACAAGGGTGCAGTAGCCACAGTAAATTAGGATTAGTCAGCATGCAGCAGACAATGACATAATGACAGGTAGAGAGACAGGACAATGTCTAAGAGCACTGTAGCAGGAGACAGTAGTTTTGCCTTTTGAGTTCAGGTTAGATTAATGCACCAGATGATGAGTGAAAACTGCAGTATGCTACTCTCTGTCACCCATTTCCTACAAGACAACACTGCGCTGCATAACATCATTAACCATCAGCATGGTTTTGTCTTCCTGGATTGCATTGTTCAAGAGCTTTATTTGTTATCATCAACTCTTAGAAGTGTTTCTGCTGATCTAATCTAATCTCTCTACACTGTGGTGGTTAGCACTGTTGACTGAACACACCTTTAAGAACACTGTTTTAGTAAGCGCACCAGAACTGTGTGTACAAAGCTTGCATGTTTGTTTGCCCTGCGTTTCCATCTCGTTCACAAGATCAGACAAGCATAAATCAGGTCTTTGGACACTTTTCACAAATGGGAATGACTTGGTACCGCAGGTATTTTCCTGTCTTCTGAAAGCAGAGCCAGAGCACAGCAACTATGAAAAAATGTGTACAATCTGTTCCTCTCTCGTTCATGCAATACACTTTCCTAGTGACTACACGGCTCAGTTTAATATTGGGCATAGTAAAATATTTTGAATGTACCTCTACCCAGACCTCAGTGGTGGCAAAATAGTTTTTACTGTCCCTGTTGTGTCAATATCTTTATTATTTGGATAAAACAGAAGAAGGAGAAGGAGCAATGCACGTTAATTAACATGAGTATTTGAGTGCAGTGTGTAAATGTGCCAGTTTAGCCACACAGACTAATTTTCATCTGCAGTCCTGAGCAGATTGATGGAATTCAAGTAATTATCTCAGAGATTTTTATTTCAGTAAATTTTCTGTTAAGTCACAATCTATTGCTGAATGACGTAACACAATGGTGACTGAGTCTACGGCCCACTGATGAAAGTATTGCCATATTTATATATATATTTGCAGTATTATGAACGGGGTGTGGGGTGTATTAAGTTACTGCTAATGCACACTGAACATTTCTTTCTGCTGCAGCTCCACTTTAAAAGCATTTAACTGGCAAACCACAGACTGTACAAAATAATGGAAGTAGCTACCATGAGGTCACCCATTGATTTGTGGACTCCCATTTTGAAGACTCGAGTTTGGCATTTCAGCCGTAGCCATCTTGTTATTTTGGAGCCAGAAGTGAGTATATTTGGAAGACAGGTTGGAGCTGTGGAGGAGCGAGGCGTGGATCTGACTCACAGACTGCAGCAATACAGTCTGTGAGCCTTAATAAAATGTGCATAGGAGGATTATGTAAAAATTTATCCCCTGAACAGTCATCATCAATGTTGCAATTAGCTACAGAAGACAAAACAGTTTTTGTACTAGGCTGTAAAGGTGTTTATTTCTGCTGTGATGTTGGGCATTTTAACATGGGGGTGAATGGTGACAGACTCATTCTGGGAGCCAGCCTCACGTGGCCATTTGAGGAACTGCTTTTGGCACTTCAGCATCATTTTTCAGCCCTGGGGGTTGCCGCCTGGATGTAACCAACTTCTTTCACTGTGCTCTGGTTTCTGCAGAGTCATGTCATGCACAGTGTAAAATCAGATCATAACTGCTTACAGAATGATGGACAAAGGCCAATTATTGTCTGACTTCCTTATGAAAACAGTAATACTTGGTTTTGCTGCCCCCAGAACTCTGTGACCTATGGTATTAAACTGCATTTCCTGTTACCACCAGTAACTACAGCTGTTTCCAAATCAACCAGGACTGAAATCTTTGAGATAGTCACTTAAAAAGAAAACATAAAAGAGCACGCAAGCACTGTGCAGCCTGACCTTTGCTGTCATTCATTTATGAAGTCGTAAAAACAGCAAACTGGCTTTGATACTGATTTCGTGCTATAAAGTGTCGATGGGGTTCAGATCATCCAACAATGGTAAAAATATGAGTTCAAAGGTACTAACCTGAGCCATCAGGAATTGACCGCACGAACGTTGGCAGCATCTTCAGCACAGCAGTGGGGTTAGTGTCCCTCCCCAGTCCTTGGGCCAGCTCCCTCCGAAAACGCTGCGTGATTTCCTTTAACGTCTCATCAGAGAAACGCATGGAGTACAGGTACTTATCGATCTGAAAGTAAACATCAGACCAAAAAAATACATTAATCTTTTGTAATCTTAACTTCTTGTCATCAATCTGTAACCACCACAATAGTATTAATATAAAGCTTCAATACACACACCACTGTCCTCTGACACTAGCTGAGTCACTTTTTTTTTAAGATATTTTTTGGGCATTTAGTGAGAAACAGATGTGAAAGGGGACGGAGAGGAGGACATGCAGCAAAGGGCCCTGGACCGGACTGAAACCCAGGTCACTGCAGTAAGGACACAGCTTTAATGGTATGTCCATCCGGAGTGCATCCGGGTCCATCCCGGCGAGTTCACTTTTAGTTTATGACTGAAGTAACTGAGATTTACTGGAATTGGTAGAGAATATTCTGTAAGCATGATGAAACAGTGAATATGACTAACCATCCCATAATGTTTTTAGTCATCCATGTATAAAACCCACTTCATGAACAGACTGATCTCAACTCTGCTTCACCCAGAAATGAATCAGAGCCACAAAACAAAATAAATTATTATATTGCTTTCTTGCAACATAATGGAATAAAACTCTGGACAGTTCTTTGATTACACCTATCAGTCAGTATCTAAGGAAAACGTACAGCATCATCAGCGTGACACAGTGAGAACAGGAAGTAGGCTATAGGCACTCGTTTACAGCTGTTATCAAGGCATGTTTGCACAGAAGGGTGTTCCTTGTGACTTTATTATGGGTATGACAATGATGAGTACAGAAGTCTGACAAATAACTAACAGGGGGAAAAAGTCACTAACTGACTGGTTGCCATAAGGACGTCAGTCGTACCAAATCCACAGATAAAGCACAGCTAGGTGTGCCTTGAAGCAATTATCAGCATGCACTGTATGACTTGACCAGTCAGACTGCCTGTTGAAACTGCCTGCTGTGTAAAGTGTCATAGATACAGCACACAATAGCTTGAGCTGTCTGGCCTTTCAGGAACAGGATGTTAACCAATCCTGGTGAAATCCATTGTTGCATCACACTCTTTAATGCAGCAAAGACCTACTTTATTCACAAGTGTTACACACCAAGAACAGAATGTACAGACACATTACTCTGGTTAAATGTCATGTTCACAATGACTTCTTATGTTAAAAATACAGAGAGCTGGATTAACCCATAACTGGATTATCATCAGTTTCATAAAAATAACTACCAGAAAATCAGAGGAATATACAAAACACTTTGCTGCCTAGATCAGACACACGTGCTCACATGATTTAAGAGTCATACACAATGCGTGTATGCACTGTGACGTCAGTGTGATAATTCACTAGTACTACTCATTGTAAGTGGCATCAGAAAGGAATGTTCTGACTTCCTGTTTTACAAGTCACACATTAACTGTATTTCCTATACAGCTCTGGTGTAAGAGGTTCAGGACAATGTCAGTTAGGGTGTGAATGTACTTCACATCTGCTAGAGTAGAGAAAATGAGTGTTGGGGAAAATACACTAAAACTGTAGTTCACCTAACTCCTAGCTACTTCATCACTGAAAAGGAGTTAAACTACATATTTTCTACTCAAAATTTTCAGCTTGTCAAAGTTAAACTTCTCAAAAACTAACTCAACTACATCCAAACTATATTACAGGATATGATCACAATGTGAGTCTGGAATCTCATGTTGCCACAGCTGAGATGACAGGGTGGGCGTGTTTGATTTAGGGACTATGGCAGGCCAATCTTCACCTAGGCAGCCCAAGTAAGGATGTGTTTTAAGGAGAGAAGAAGGAGCAATGGGCCTTTTTCACGGCAAACATTTTGGCTTGTCATAGTAGGAATAGCACAGGTGAGACTGACATTAACGATGGCTCAGTTACAATAAGTGTGCCAGACAGCTAATCCAGTGGGCCAGCATGCACAAGACCAGGACCTTCCCCAAAGTGGAATTTAGCTGTCTCATTTCTTACCTATAAACTTACTAGTTACTGAATTAACTATCAAAGTGCTGTGGGTGAAGTAAGAGAAAATAAATCTCATATCACACTATCTAATATATCTGTGCTTCTTCTTCTACAGTCACATGTCAAAATTTATGCCTTAAAAAAGGTCTGTTTTGTGGGTGGAATCAGGAAATTGCTTAACTTCTAGTGAAATACTTTGTATTCAGTGGCAGATGTTGTGGTCGCAAACCAGAGTCAAATAGGAGGTGACTGTCACATGACAACTGTGACCAATGAGCTGTGGTGTTGCATCATACTGTATGGCAAGAAATATCATGAGAATATGATGAATATGTAGTTTGTAATTAACTACATTAACTACATGACCCAAAGTATTTAACAAGAGAAAAAGCTGCTTACATTTAAATATATTTAAACTGACACCCAGCTATTACAAACTGTAGTTAAACTAGTAATGTGAAGTTAACTTCTCCTCAAGACTGGAGACAATATGTGCTGACACTAAAGGACAAATATAGTTTTTGATATGAAAGGTAAAATCAGCAGAAAATTACCTCATTGTACATATTTGGGATTTGATGTCAGATATTATGCATATTGAAATAAAAAATGGTGTCTAAGCAAGTTAAAAAAAGAGTTGGTACAGAGTGTGAAAAGACTTTGTCTGCCATATTAAGGGGTCAGTTTGGCTTTAATGATCATATGTTAAAGTGGACAAAGAGTAATGACATGCTGTTCAACAATTCATGTTTGAATAGTATAAACAAAGTTGTGAGTCAACAAGAAGTGGCGGATCTTCCTGTAGGTGACATAGGCAGTTGCCTTGGGTGCTAACTAAAGGAAGGGGGGGGGGGGGTCTTCCCTTTTATGGACATTAAAAAAAGCATTGAGGATGAGGGAAATGGTGAGTGGAGTGCATGATCAGAGCAGTAGGGTACAAAAAAAATGAAAGCTACATTGTACAGTATTCTCTCATTGTTTGATATACATTTAATTCATTCATTCATTCATTCATCTTCTAACCGCTTCATCCTCTTGAGGGTCGCGGGGGGGCTGGAGCTATCCCAGCTGACATCGGGCGAGAGGCAGGGTACACCCTGGACAGGTCGCCAGACTATCGCAGGGCTGACACATAGAGACAAACAACCATTCACGCTCACATTCACACCTATGGACAATTTAGAGTTATCAATTAACCTAGTCCCCAATCTGCATGTCTTTGGACTGTGGGAGGAAGCTGGAGTACCCGGAGAGAACCCACGCTGACACGGGGAGAACATGCAAACTCCGCACAGAAGGGCTCCCACGCCCGGGATCGAACCAGCAACCCTCTTGCTGTGAGGCAAGAGTGCTAACCACCACACCACCGTGCCGCCCTACATTTAATTCAATTCAATTTAATTCATTTAATTTTAATTTTAATTTTAATTTAATTTTTATTTTGTTTTATTTATTTTTCTATTACCCCTGGCTTTCCTCGGGCGCAGAGTGTGCTAGGTCACATACATGAGAAGAGCACTGTCCACCTGCTAACTACTCTGTGGGTGTTACATTCCCTATATTCTGTCTAAATGTGGAGTCTGCTTCTGGGATGAAAGCTCATTAGCACATACCCCTGTCATACAGGAGCCGGCAGCTGACTAAATGTCACCTTTCCCCTTCATAAGCTCAGTAAAATAAATTTAGACTGTAAACCTGCTGGACCACAAACAGGTCCACACACACACCCCCCCCCCCCAGCTGTGTCTTACCCTGAGGTCTAGTCGGCAGTTAAAAGAGACATTTAAACAGCACTGACATGTGGGTGCTTGATGACACCCTCCCCTCATGACGCTGCAGCTTACCCTCAGCATCTGTTATTTCAATTATACTACAGTCATGCACTAATACAACCACATGTCTCTCTGCTCTCACTTTCCCTACACACAAATACTACCCCTTCTACCTGCTACTACCACACTCTAAACACACTCAGAATATGTTAGTATTTAGAAGAACTATTTGACAACAACTGAACTCTGCAGAAATATCTACATATATCAAGATATGTAAACAAACAGGTTGACCAAATAATTTAACAACTTCAGTTTTGTTAAACACTGGATGGATAGAGTTGACAAATACAAAGTGTCAAACACACAAAAGATTGTTTCAAGCACAGAATTTGTAAGTCAACTTGGTAAACTAACATCCTGCTTATTGTCCTGACACTGCGCCCCTTAGGCACCAAACAGGTTAGAAACGCAAACACACAATTTTATGCTGTTGTATTTGTGTGTATACATGTATATATTTGCATGTGTTCTGTTTGACCCAGGGTCAGCTGACATATCTGAGGAAGTGAAAGCAGAGTTGAATAAGAGCTACTACCCCACAAACGTCCGTTTACAGCATACCCACCTAACTGCCATAAAAGCCATTGGAATTTACAGCAGAGTGTAACTACCCATCTATCTAGTCACACCCAACTTAACTTCACCACTACAGAATCTTATGCCTGAATAAGGAGCAGGAATCCAGAGTAGATAAGAAAGCTCTGGCCTTTCTCCAAACTTGGCAACATCCTGTACTGACTCATTTGCACTTCTCTTCAAATTGCATCTTGTTAAAGTTCCATTTATCGATATGTGTGATGCATCTCTGTAATGTGAAATGGTTCCCAGTACTGGTGATTCCATTGGGAATCAATAGTCTAGTCTGAAGCTCTTTGCAGTCTACAGCTCACTGTGTTGTTTGACTGGTCCTTGTGACTGAGTTCATCCAGCTCTCTCTAAACTCTATGTGCTAAATGCTAAAGTGTGTGAGGGACAAACACTGACAGCATTAACATGCACACTAATATTACAGTATTAATCCAAATATGACTATATTCTGAATTTGATACAGGTCATGTAAACAGTGTAGTCTGTTTGTACATCCTGAATTAGGCCTTTTTCCGATTTAAGCATTTTTCATGTAAGACATGTGGGTTATGTCGATACTATTCAGGTTTTAGGAGCATTCTTTGCACATGTATATAGCGCATTCAAAATATGCATCTCAGTTGCAATTTTTACTGCAGTTTACGACTAACAGCCCCTTGCCTGTTTATAGTTGGCTCCATGTGTTGTCATGGAAACATACACAAACCAACTAGCCAACAGTTTACAAGGCTGTCACCATATTACTACCAGCTTCTTCTTCTGTTACACATTTAATGCTTTCGACTTCTGGGTCAAAGCCGGGGGCGGAAACTGTGGAACATGCGCCAAGCGCCTTGGCCAGTTTGGGTTTGATTGACTGTATACATGCAGGAGTAATTCGACTCCTGATTGCATTATCTGGGTGTGTTAGTCCAACTTTGAGAAATTCAATTTAGTATGATTTCAGTCTGACTAACGTGTTATCATATATTTTAAAAGTCTGATTTTAGTCGAACTAACACAACAAATCAATTTTCTCTAATGTCATGTTAACGCACTAAATGAGGCCTCAGGTCAGCTAGAGACAAAAGTAACCACACCCTAACACCAATCAGGGAAAGCACTTTTTCCTTTTACCTCCACAGGACAAACTTTGCCTGTCAAACAGTAGATCATGTCTCAACATTATATTAATAATCACTGAAAGAAAACTTTTAAAAATAAAACTTGTATTTGGCAACTTGAGTTGTCCAATGATGTGAAAGTCCAAACTTTCTTTCACACATCTAAGTCTGTTAACAGCTCATGCGGAGTTCTACTTTATATGTGAAAAAGCTTGAAGCCTTTTGTGTCTCCAGAAGGAGCTGCATAAAAATCTAATACACTGCCTCAAGTGATGTCACATATCATTAGCTGAGTGTTTGCATACCTGTTGAGAGCCATAAAATTTAACAAGTTTATATTGCATATGAGGGGGTGGAGATTTATTCTACTTTACATGACACTGTGGTACACACCAATGTGATTAACTTGAAAACAGATATTTATGTCTGTGAATGAGCACGAGTTACTTTAGTGCAGGTCATGTGCACCCCTCAAACTGTCAGCTGATGTACTCAGATCTACTGAGGTTACACTTATTTAAGCTGCCAACCCATTCTGCTCATGCCAACTGCTACTACACCACTGCTGCCTGCCAGTGCTGCTACTCATTACTCTTAATAGAAATTCTGATCTTTTCACCACCTCGCCTTGAGATGAATCAACATGATGTGAACATCCCAGTGTCACATAACTGTATTCTACATGAACCAACCAGTTTATATACAGTATATACACACTGAGCTAACTTGGGTTCTCAATGCATTTCTAATCAGCCAATTGAATGAGAATGCATCC
The DNA here is from genome assembly GCF_011397635.1 of Epinephelus fuscoguttatus. Lineage (NCBI taxonomy): Eukaryota > Metazoa > Chordata > Actinopteri > Perciformes > Serranidae > Epinephelus > Epinephelus fuscoguttatus. The sequence continues at coordinate 25,073,429 of NC_064753.1, read as the reverse complement.
TTGGAGAGTCTACTTGAATAACAATGTGTTACTGGATGAGCAGGCGTGCTATGTTACAAAGAAGGGGATTAAATGCAGGCATTGTCCACATTTCTTTACATCAGACTAAGAGAAACACACTGAACTCAGATTAAATTCAGTCCCTGCTGCAGGAAAGAAATTAGCATTTATGACTCAGCATTCTGCAGACAGAAACCATGCCTAAGCACTTTGTTAAAGCAGGGCATCATCTGATATCACAGCTCAGATCTCTGCTGTGGATTCTCACCCCTCACATGAATACAGCAAATACTGTGAACAACAAGTATGATTCATCTTCATTAGATTTATTAGGGTATTTTAACCAAAACAGGAGTTTTCAGTTTTTCCACTGATGCTGAGCAAAGTGACATTTTCCAGTAAGGTCACATGAGGCCTATGCGGTGTGTGTCTGTATGCGTGAAACTGTAAAGGCCATGTTTTCCCTTAAACACACCTCTGACACACAGCTTTCTATGGCAGTGCCTCAGGCTAAGCTAAACTCCCTCCCACCCCTTTTCTTCCCCTCTTTCTCCTTCTCTCTTGCCTCTCTGTTTGCATTCCTCCCCTCAACAATGGCGTGGTTCTCCTTGTCACCGTGAGGTGGTTTGAGGAAGCACTGAAACCTGACTCCATTGTGTATGTACGTGTGCACGATGTCGTGCACACACGGCCTTGCCATGTGGAAAAATACTGTCCTCTACACTGGCTGCCCTCTCCTGCTCCTTCCCCTCAACACACTCTGCTCTGGATGCCTGCTAACAGCCCACAGTGTGTCAAAGAGTACAGTCAAGGATACTGCAGTGGACTGAATGAAGTGAGGACACACTCAGCTGATTGCAGCTCTTTGACAGCTGCAGCTACACACAGTTTGTCTGAAAATACATTAGTAATGAGATTATCTGCACACTTTCACTCATGGTTGCTTAAATCCTGAGCTCTATGTTTCGCAACAAGAGAGGCTGATGTCTCGGTCCAGACAAGCCCTGCTCTTTGCAGAGATACACAATAGCTACACACCTGGCGCAGTGTGTGTGTGTGTGGGTGTATTTGTGTGTAAGCCTTCTCCTCCTGTCACCTATGGTCACATGACTCAAAGCTGGCCTATTTTAGGGAGGCAGGGAGAGGAAGAGAGCAGGAGTAAAGAAGGAGGGAGATGTGTTGTATTACATCAGATCCTGGCTGCTGATAAATGTATTTCACCTTTACAGACTGATTTGACTTTGGCACACGAGGCACACCTGGTAATGGCAGCTCTGTGTATCGCCTCGAGTGAATAAAGACTGCTGAATTCAACTGAACTGAGAGTGTGGCGACAGGCAGGCAGAGGAATGAAGGACGGAAGCGTGACAGCTGTGAACTTTTTCCACTTATACAGGAAGAAGATCAGCATTTTATGTAGAATCTGCAGTTTGTGATGACATGACATCATCAGGGAGCGACCTTAAAGGGGCTCTGCAACATATGTTGACAGCACGTGTGGAGACATGGCTTTGGATTAAATACAAATTTAACAAAATGTAATTAAGACATTTCCACTGGTGTAGAAAAAGAATTTAATACTGACAAATACAGATAGATATTTAGTTGTCCTTTTGGAAAGTCATCATGTAGCATACAGTGATTGTCTGATACATTAAGAGACAATTATAATCACACTAACAACAACAACAACAACAACAACAGCAGCAGCACTAAAATAAACAAACATTATTATAGTCCTATTCATCCTCTATTATTAAAGTGCTCTACATATCATAAGAGGCAGCATCCTCGCAGTCATTTTTGTTCACAGTTTGTTCAACAGTGCAACAGTGGTAGCAGCCCAGGTGGTTTGAAGGGATGGTAACCTATACCATGCCTGAAACAGCTCAAATACACTGAATAAAGGATGTGAAACTTTTCTAGTAATCGCCCGCCCTTCCTGACTACTCGTGACTCATGTTGTTCTGCTGCTGTCCAGCAGTCTTGGACATGTTGAATATCTAATGCAGTTTGTTGTTATTGTTCACCAACAATGAAAAATATCAGGCTATAGGAAACAGAGTTAAAAGGCTCTCTATAAAAGGTGCAATAAATTTATGATGTCACAGACTTCCTCTGACTGAGTTTTACTTTATGGGACTACAATTCCTGCCTGCACTGGAGGTCATTGAGATGTCAGAAAGCAACTGGACCCCTTGTACAGAGGTTAAATTTAGGTTGGAATGAAAATCTGATTGACGATATTTTAAATGTCTCACGTTAAAATTTCACGTTGTGTACATTTGGAAGACTCTGGATTTTGGTAACTTAACAACACAACTTGAAATCAACAAAATATCAACATCATCTGTCGTCAGTATTCTGTGTCAAATCGATGTTGGCATGAAACGTTGTCCTGACACTGAATTTAGTCGCCCTACATCACAACCTTAATTCAACCAGCAACCAATGTCTAACAGCGCTGGTGGCCACCTGGGATAGTTTTACAGAATGGAACTGTGTGTGTTGCCAGGCAACATTATTTCATCACACATTTACTCAGGAAGTACTTCACACTGTCAGTGTTGTCTGAGCGGATAAGATCAATTCCTTCAGCACACACACATACACACACAGTTCTACAGACGACTAAAACTGGTCCAGTCAGTTTTACACCAGCAGTCACACTGACGGTGTGGGCTGCTCAGCTGAGAAGCTATGAAAGACACATTCATGGTGCTCAACTCATGACACTCTTCCCCTCTTTCACCTTGAAATTTTTCATATCCAATCATGCTTTAAAACCTACTAAAAGACTCTTTTAGTTCTCTTTTAATTCTTTTAGGTAAACAGCAATTAGTGCTACAGAAGACTTTAGACAGCACCCAAAGCATACGGACATATGGTAGAAGCAGATATGGAGATAAGGGATCTTCGCTATGTGTGTTGCTGCCACTTTCTTAGTTGATTTTTCTCTCGAAACACACAGTAAATTCCTGGTTTTACTATAATCACAATGAGCATGTCAAAGGATCAGCTGTTAACAGGCTGCTATAAAACAATGAAAGGCAGGCAGCACATTTACTGAATATTTTAACTTATTAAAGCAGCTTAGTTCTTTTTCCTCTTTGTCCTCTGTTGAGCTCGACTGAGAGAAATTAAAGTTTCAAGTATCATTCTAACGAGAACATAAAGGAAACCCGGTGACCCCTGAAATAACTCTTGCTCTTTCTTGTCAAGCTCTATAGTTTCTCCTCCATCAGCTCATCTGTCCGCTCATCTTTGCTTCTGACTTCCTCATTTCTCTTCTTCGCCACACCTCCCAAAACTTACATCATGGCAACACTGATGTGCCATGACTACACATCTTACTACGCTGTGCAGTTTGTCACGTCCCACTAAGCCAGCCTGATTTATGTCTTACAATAAAAACAAATCCTTGTGGCCATGAGGTGACTACCGCACTTCTCTCCCGGCATGCTCCACGTTTTGATCATTTCCTGAAAGAGATGTATCTTATAACAAAGATTTCCTGATATACACTTTACGGCACAACTCCAGCTTTACAGCAAAGTTCTGATGATGCCGGTATGAGTAAACTCATTGACCTCTACCAGCACATGCTGTCCTCTCCTCTCCTCTCCTTTCCTCTCCTCTCAGCCTCTCCTTTGTCTCCCCATCAGTCTCTCTCATCCACACAATCACAATGTCAAAAAATGGAGGCAGAAGTAAAGAACATCACTCACCTTTTTGACCTGATCATCCTTGAGTTCAGTGAAGTAATAGGCTAGTAGCTGGGCCGCAATCATCCTGCTCCTGTTTCTCTATCACACACACATGCAGACTGACTCAAACACACTTTCTCTGTCACACACACGATCACCTCAAGTCAGATGGATAAAAATCCTAAATAAAAAAACTAAAACAAAGAAACTCAAACTCTGCCCCTGGCTGTACTTGGTATATACAATCTGTCACACGCCGCAAGAGATATACAAATATCCTGAGTCCAATCCGGTGTGGTTTAAAATAGACAGAGCTTCTTCATGTGCAGCTAAGACTCTCTATAGCTCTTCCCTCTCTGAGCATGTGAGTGAAGCCAGGAAGCATGAGTGAGACAGCAAGTCTAGCTGCAGGAGGCAGTGAGAGGGAGAGAGAAGCAGGGAGGGCCAGAACACGACCCTGCCCACCATCTCTGAGCTCATTGGTTGGACAGGGTGAGTGGCCATGGGAGGGTGAGTGCCACATCCTCTTTTTTGTGATTGGCTGGCCTGCTGACGCTTCGGAGGCAAACTCAGTGATGGAGGAGGAAGAAAGAGAAAGAGAGGGACTGCCTAATTAGGGAGGGGGAGGGGAGGGGGGACATAGAGAGGAAGAGGGAAGTAAGTTGCTGAGGAATTTAGCACTGGCTGTTTCAGGGTAGTTATAAAGTTACAAACCGTACCATGTGTGTTAGTGAGAAAATGACTCATAGTCATAAGCTCTTTAAAGCTCTCAATTAAATAGTCATTTGGCTTCGAAAGGCAGGAAGGAGTGGGAAAGCTGCGAGCGTCTGCTTCTTTGATTCTGAAGAAGTTCTAGGGGTTTTATACACAGCTCTGGTAAAGTTCAGGACTGTGACAGTAGTGGGTTCAAAGTTATCTGTGAGACAAAGTGTGGCAGGAGTGGAGGAAGGTATTTGGTGCTGTTGCAGTGTCTGTGTTATATTCAAACTTGACTTGAATGTCAGGCAGGGTCGCCCACACCTGAACATATGCACCATGTTTGTCATCTGGCTTTATTGTCTGCTCTCTGTATGAAGATGGAAGGGGAGTTCTTTGCAGGTTTGTACATACTGGAATGTGTAAATACAAATTAAAACTGTGTTGGGCTCTGGACCATTGGTTAGAAGAAACAAGTAGGGATGCACAGTAATATCAACATGTCATCGTTATCGGCCAATACTGACTTTAAAATGAATTGTCAGAATCGGCCACAATGCTTTTTCTTATTTCTTATCTATGAATGAATATAACTTACATTGAAAATCATTGTATTTCATGTCTCCATCTGCTGGTGGGCCATCACAATAAGAGTGTTCATGCAAAATATGATGTTAATTCCACTACAGAAGATGATGATCACTAAAATTAGGAAGGGGAAAAGTGGATATATCGATATCAGTGTCAGTTATTGGTCAAATGAGTTATCTATCTATCTATCTATCTATCTATCTATCTATCTATCAGCCAAACAGCCTCAGTACGGAGTGCGGACTGGTAGCTGGCGAGGTGCCACTTTGCCTCCTGGGCACTGCCAAGGTGACCTTGAAGGAGCTGTGTGTGAGATTCAGGGAGATTTTGTGGTGTCCAGCGGTGAGGATTACACATTCTAACCAGCTGAAACTTCTCGTGATTAGAATTCCTTCAGTGTTCATTGGTCAGGAGATTTTTACCGAGAGCCGAATTATCCGCAGAGGACTTTTCCTCTCAAAAACAAATGGACCGGGTGATTAAAACTGAACTGAATAAAACAGTGTTTTTCTGACGCTGCTTGTCACAGAGGAGCTACTAACTATAGTGGCTGACACAAAAAATGTGAATGGCCATATCCAGATCCAGTGTTTTGTTTGTCCATTCTGGGCTACTGTAGAAACATGGTGGTGCAATGATCTCCGCAGATGAGGACCCACTCCCTGTGTAGTTATTAACAACTCATTCTAAGGTACTTCAACACATCAGTTCTTATTTTCAGGTGATTATACACTAAAGAAAACATACCTATGAAATTATATTCCATTTCTGCCAATATATCTCCCTAAATTCTACATACTGGACCTTTAAGCAAAACACAGAACCTCCATTGGCAGCCCCCTCACTCTCGCTCATTACTGCATAGGTTTGTACTTGTTCTGGCCTGTGTGTGTAATGTGTAAAACATAATAACAGAGTGAATCCCCCTCAAGGAACTACAGTAATAAAGGAATGCATTATTTCACTTTGCCTTTTGCCATGACTGGTTTCATCCCTGCTCGGCCTTTCTGTCTCAGATAACACATGAGGCTCTCTGGTGTTCTGCAGTGCCTTTGTTGGCTGGCAGTGAATCACAGTGCCTAATCTGTGCCTAATGCCTTTCATGGATCTTTACTTATTCTTGTACTTGGGCATGTTTACATTTTTATGTAATGTCTCTGTGGTTGAAGGTCTATGTTTTGACATTTAAAAGCAATTGTTTCGTCATATTATTTAGTGTGCTGAACCCTAAAAAGGCTTTCTTTTATCACCTCAGGTGTGCTAATGAAAAATGTATGATCCCACCTCCCTGTGTGTGAGACTACTTGTACTGTGTGGGTCTGTGGGACTGAAAGCTTAGACAGTAAACTAGGTGCCTGGAATAGCGACCAGTGTACAGATGCTTTGACCTTGTGTCATTTCTCTTCATACCTCTTAGAAATTGCAGAACAGTGTTACTGACAGAATGCACCTGCCTGATCTGTTCACTCTACCTGCATTTCTAAAATTCTGGTAGACTCACTCAGTCACTCAGTCACTCACTCCAGCATCCTGAGAGCTGACCCATCAGACAGCCACTCCACCTCTCTCTCGCTCTGCTGTCCATTCAGACAGACGTGACGTCATTATCATTACGACAACAGCTGCCTGTTGTCTGGCCTCTCTAGCGAACAACCACAGACACAGATGCACTGTAATCCTTTATACACTTAATATATCCGCCATGGAGTTAATTCCACCTTAATACCCTATCTAAAAGGCAGCAGTGCAGCAAAGTGAATGGCCAGGACTCAGTTCAGACTCTGCTGAACAGTCCTCCAAGACACTGTGTACAGATGATGCTTTGAAACAGAGTATGACTTCTGAATTCATTATGGAAAGGTTTAGGCAAAATTAAAGTGGTACTAATTTGGTTTTCTTTAAGGAACCTTTTTCTTAGCTTAAAGGTCCACTGTGTATGATTAAGGTGCATTTAATGGCAGATATGGTATGTAATATTCATACACCATGTTTTCATTATTCTTAAATCACCTAAAACTAAGAATTATTGTGTTTTCATTTTATAGACCACTTTTAGGTCTGTCATCACAATGACGTCAGTTTGTAAGCTGGAGGCAAAACATGACTCTCCACCACAGAGCTGTAGGCTACATAGGAGTCTTAAAATGTCGCCTTGTTGTGTTTTTGGGAGCCATAATAAAAGGAGTCATAGTTTAAAACTTTAATGTTATCGCATACTAGAGGCCACTGCCCATCTACAAAAACTATCATAACTATGGCTACATGCGATAAGCCAAAAGGACTGGACGGAGGCGATCATCAAAATGCTTGCGTGTGCAGCGCACACTTCATATCAGGTTAGGGAAAAAAGTATTTACTGTTATAGGGATGAATAACTTTATGTGTATTAAGGGTTATCATAATCACCTAATCAGAAATTGGGGAAGTATTAAGAATAATATTGGATTTCTCCGTAACTTTTTAGCACATTAGCTAACGTTAGCTTCAATAGCAAAACAAACTGGAGGAAACTGTTCGTGTCGTCCTCCTTTGTAAGATTGGTATAGTAATCAACCACAAAGCCAGCCATCCCAATCATCCATCCACTGAGTGAGAGCATAGGGGTGGGCCAGTCTGGTCCTGTTGGTTACGAATTTACGAAAAGTCCAGTTTGTGCCAGAGTGCCCTGTGGTATTTCTGAATGCACCACTTGTATCATCTTCCTCCACTGTCTAAAATAAGCCAAAAGCACTTGCTAATGTCTGTGGAGAATTGTTTTGCATCCAGCTAAGTCCTGTCCACCAAAAACAAAATCATACTGTTTACTAACAATAAAAGGGTCTCTTAGAATGAGCTGTTTATATCTAAATATGGAGCAGTTCCTCTTTCATTAAGTCCACCATGTTGTTTCTACAGTAGCCAGGAACAGACAAATCAAGCACTGGCTCTAGATAGGGCCATTCATGTTTTCACATTTTTGCATCACACACTGTAGCTCTCCTACACACTAAGTGTACTGGAAACGTGTCAGCTGGTTGCATTCTGCACGCTCACCACTAGATGTCACTAAATTCTACACGTTTGACCTGTAATGGGTATTTTTGCCAATGATTGGAGCAGCACTAATGGAATTTCGATTTGTCAAAGTCTCCAGTGTTTCTAATAAATGTCCCATAGAGAGGTAGCCTAACCCAAATCTATGATGTCTGATTGCTCAGAACAGCAGATAGTGTTCCTAGTGCAGATTTTTCCCCTTGTATTTTTGTTTTGTTTGACAGACTGCAGCACAGAAACCTGAATCTGTGCTGTTCATATGAAGCTCAATGCACTACAACATCTGTGATGTTTATTTATGAATTCCAGAAATTTCACCGTATTTTAAAGGTGTGGTTGTTTTTGTTTTGTCATGGTACCTGTCTACCTCTCCTGCTTGTGATTTCTACCTAGATTACCATTCGACATCCTCTCTGTCAGCCTGCCTGGGCTTGTTGTGCTCATGCTTGCAGTGAGGGTTGTGCCGCTTACACAAAACCCAGACTGCCTGGCTGCATTGAAGGTATGTCTATTTAAACAGATGTTACAGAGCAGTAACACAGTTTCTCTCATAGAACTTGATCTGAAGTGAGAAATAATATATTGATGTAAAATCATGTCATCTACATTTATTCACTTATACAAAGTCACTAGAAAAACATCTTGTCTCTAAAGTTTCCACAGAAAGTTTTCACGTTAAAACTCTTCTTCCATCCTAACAATTCAAATGAAGTATTTTGGTCATTTGAGGACACAGAATCTGCTCTTAATCCTGTAATTGGTGCAGTTTTCCTACAGTGAAGGTCATTTCTCTCAGCCAAAGCATTAAATAAGTTAATCCTAGTGTTTGTCTACAAACCATTTGTATGTTGCTTTATTTATCCATCAACATGCCATGTCAATCTGACACTCACACACAACTCCCTGACCAACACCTGATTGTTTTCCTCTGATGTGTCCAAAATGCTGAAAAAGCTTTTAGGAACAGCAGGAGATTTTTAAGATTTTAAGTTTAACCTTGGAGAATGTCAGAGCAAAAAGAAGATGTGGAGATCAAAATGTCTGCTGCTGAGAGAAAGTCTGCTCCATCGGCTGTTCTTTAATCGGTCTTAATTAAAGAGCGATAACAATTAGCCACCTGGTAGCATGTCTCTCACTGTGAAGATCACCAGCAAGCAGCTAAATTTATGCTACGGCTCAATAAGCTTTCATTAGTCACCTTGCTCCAGCTACAGGTTGTGACATATGGCAGTAAGTTAACCAATAGCACAACCCAGTACTAAACGTTAGCTGCTAACAGGTGTGTCTCTGCAGCGTGATGTTAAATGACAACACACAGTATTTTTAAGCTCGAGAGTTCACGTTTATGAACATGTTTGTGCTTCGTCTCCTTCATATTTCTCATCTTTTTTCTACAGACGCATTATAGATAATCCCAATCTAAGCAGTGTTAGCTCCAATAGATTATTATGCTATGTCAATAATTAAATTACCTTCATTGATAACGTTTTCCCCTGATCAAGCGAAGCCGGCATCCGACAGTTGTCACCACAATGTTGTTTCAGGACATTGTGTTCTCTCATTTTTCCACGATCCACTCCATATAGAGGTTCAAATCTTTGATTCATTATATCTCTGGAGACAATAAGGGACTGTCAAATAAAAATTAAAGCCTGTGCTCCCTGAGAACTACTGCTTGATAATTAAACAGAACAGTCCTTTCAGAGGAGGGCCAGAGCTCGTCTCGCTGTAGGTCCTGAAGAACCAGCGTCTCAGCTCTGCCAAGTCTACTGGTGACCATTTCTGTGTTTGTGTGTGCATGTGTGTGTGTCAAAGGTCTGATTGTTGGTTTACAGAGAAGACAAAGAAACATACTCACAGAGCTGTGAACACACACACACACAAACACAAAGAAAATGGATGTATAAGACTCACACACCTTGCTCCCTGAGGAATGCTCGTTCAGGAAGACTCTGGAAGATGTGAGGGGCATTTGAGGTTATTCAAACTCAGATAAAAGCTAAAATTAAAAAAAGGGATGTACAGTGATTGTGTATGAAGTTTATAACAGAGTGGAGGGAGTTTGTTTAGAGACATTAAAGGAAACTGAGGACGAGAACAGGAGTGACAGAACGTGCCAGCTTCTGTTTCAGTCATTTCACTGTGCTGTGCTGCACGAGCTGCAGATTCAGCAGCCCAGCTGTGTTTGCTGCATTGAAGCTGCAGAGTCAGTGCATGTGTGGTTTAACTGTGAAGCTACTAGGTCACTACTAGGACAGTGAGGGATTACTGTGCAGTGTGTGTGTGTGTTGTGGCCCACGGCGGGTAGCATTCTAACATGTTAATCCCTGACAGATTAGCTAGTGTTTCACTTCTGTTAGCACGCAGCCTTTCCAGATACATTTCCTTCCTCCTTCCTTTAACCCTTCCTAATTTGTTTCCTCACTTCACTCTTTTTCTTGATGTTTTGCTTTGCATTATTTTCTGTATTCCCTGCACTCTGCTGTTTTCTCCTTCATCTTCAATACATCATCTAATCAGTCACGACTGGATTAGCATAAGTACGCTGATCATTGCACTGCTCATTGTGTTGGACTGTATCCAGTATTGTCAAGTCAATAGTAAGAGATTATAATGCAACTTGTAAATACAAATACTAACTGTATTTTCTGCCGAGAATGAGAATGATTGAAATTTAATCCGTGATACTAAAAAAAGCCAATTCACTTGTTGCATCAAAACCCCCTCAGCAGAGTTTTTCATGTTTCTGTTTGTACTGTTACTTCAGCATTACTACACAGTGGGACCAGATAAAGACACTGGCAAATGGGCAAGGATCCAGCAAGACAGATAAAGCAGACAGACAGAGTGGCCAAAATGGCACAGATGCACAGGCAGACAGACAGACAGACAGAGCGTCCTCTCTGCCAGCTGATCCCAAAGCTCTGCTCACACACCCCAGGGCTTCAGGACAGACACCAAACAACCTCGCCCAACCACATCAAAAAGACAACTGTGTCAAATGTTGGAATGAAACCACCAAATCACAAGTAAATTAGAATTTTATTTGAACCTCAGCAGAGAATAAACGGCGGCAGACCAGCGTGACCGATATAAAATTAAGGAAAATGATGTACAGACTGAGTGGACACAGGAAGAGGCTGTGTTCACATTGTCATCAAAGGGAGAGAGAGAGTTAAGCGACCACAAGGACAGAGAGTCGGTCCAGAACGACTGAACAGAGCGCCGGTTGTTGTTATTGTTGGGAAATGTGGTCAGCGGCATTCCAATCCTCCTCCTGCCTTTTATCAATACTGAGATACTGCTGACTAACACACACACACACACACACACACACACACACACACACACACACAACCTTTCATACTGATGTTTTATCTTCTTTCTTTCAGTAATAGCTGCAGGAAAGAGGATAATTCAGACACTAAATGAATTGTTTACATTTGAATAGTTTTAGCCCCAAAAGATGAGGAAATTAAGTGATTCAAACTTCCATTAATCGATGTCCTCAGAGTGGAGAGAATAGTGCTGTAACTTTTTTGCCTGAAATAATCTTCAATTTTGAATTTGTTCTCCTGTCCAGAAAAGCATCCGTGACCCTGGATCATGACTGAACACAAACACGCCATCCCTTCGTCTTTCTTTTATACAACACACGATATTTTAAAAGGTCCAGTGTGTAGGATTTAGAGGCATCTATTGATAGAAATGGTATGTAATATTCATAACTATATTTTCATTCATTAATAATCACCGAACCTACAAAATGTTATGTTTTCATTACCTTAGAATGAGGCATTTATATGGCCATATGAAGAGGGTCCTCTCTCATGGACTCTGCCATGATATTTTACAGTAGCCCAGCATAGACAAATCAAACACAGGCTCTAAATAGGGCCATTCGCATTTTCACATTGGCCACTGTAGTTCTCCTACACCAGGGGTGTCCAAACTTTTTTGAATGGGGGCCAGCTGCTTGTTGCATCAATTGGGTTATTTTTTAAAAAAAAAAGGAAATCACAAACAAACCAGATAAAGACAACTGTTTCATCTTTCAGTGAAAATGTATTCTTGTCTCCTCTGCTGCTGCTGAAAGTGACAGCCCTCACTGTTAACTTTATGCTTATTTGCTGTGGCTATGACACGTATGCTGTCAGATAACCGTTCTGTTTGCCTGTTTACTGTCTAAGACAACACATTAGTTCTGCCTGCGTACCTACTTGATGCATGTCTATAAACTGTATGATAGTCCTGCCATTGTGAAGTGAAGGGAAAAAATGCAAGTGATATTGTGTGGTGGGCCATATATAGTATATTTAAAGATGGTCCACAGGCCAGACTTTGGACATGCCTGTCCTACACATTTGGCTTAGGGAGAAGTTTGAGTTGTGCAACCTCACCACTAGAGGCCACTAACTCCGACACATGGACCTTTAATAGCTTGACACTGAATATACAACACAATAATTTATAGTGTGTATGAATCATCTGGTTCAAAGAACTGAATTGATACAAATTACTGCAGTGCAAAAGTTTATTAGAAACACTTCAAACACAGTAGATTTAATGTGTGTGTGTGTGTGTGTGTGTGTGTGTGTGTGTGTGTGTGTGTGTGTGAGCAGAAGTGAAGAGACTGTTCAGTTCTTGAGAGAATCACACCACGTGTACAGATCACACTTTGACAGCTGAATCTTATTATCAGTCTTGTATGATAACTTCACTTTTTGTTTGGTCTCACATACATGCCGACCATGAGGAGTTTGCAGGGTGTGATTTTTGATATCAGCGTTCTTTCTTTTCCTAAACTAAGCACTCAGCTGTGTTATCAAAGGCAGAGTCTAATCAGTGCATGGCTAATACTGGCATGTGACTGTGCAGCTGTAGGTGTGACACTTCCCACATCTAATCTGGTAATGATTGGGAAATCAAAGGCTTTCAGTTTTTGCATTGGCAAGCTTTGTTGTAAACATTTGGTAGTTTGAATCAAGTTCATTAAATATTTTTAGGGACCAGAAATTAATTGCGGTCTGCACAGTGCAGCACAAATGGCTGTATTCATGGGTGGGAAGCCTGTCAGTGAAAAACCTCTGCGTGTTTTATGCCCTTCAGGCGAGGCTTCGCTGTCAGGTGAGAGAAGCTGTTGGTGAATCCATGTGACACATGACACTCAGCAGCTCTCTCACATCAGATGACAATGGCAGCAACAGGTGCAGCAGTGCTGACAACATTTCAAATAATGAGAAAAGTGAAAAAAGGACTTAAAAATATTTTTCAGTCAGGTGAATTTACATCTCTGGCTTCTGTTTGGCCACAGCTGTGATGAGGGCGGCACCCTTCCCGCTGCCTTCCTCTGATGGCAGGAAGGTGATGTTACACTGTGGGGCCATAACTCTGGCAGTTTCTTGGAGGACTATAGAGAAACTAGAAACAGCAGAAGAAGAACAAATAATTTAGTTTTTATTAAGTAATTTGAAGAAGCTAAATAAAGAGAAACAAGTAACATCAAAACTTGTGATTGGACTGATTCCTTTTAAAGTATAGTTTTGTGTCCGTAGCATACACCGACTACAACAAATAAAAAAAACTCACTGTGGATGTAGTTTGTAAAGTGCACCGTCCACCCCGACAGTGATGTCCAGATGATCCAGTCCTCGGTTCTCCCTGATCTTTTCGACCACGGCTGCCATTCCTGCCCCACACATTTGAGCTGCACGACGTGACACTGCTCCACATACCTGCGTAACAATGAAAACCATTATCATTATTACAACACATAACAGACTGTTGGTGCCACAGTTTGCAGAACCAGACAAAATCATATCACCCCTCATTCAGTGGAAAGAAATCTTACTGACTCCCAAAGTGAGGTTGCAACAGAGAACATGCTTTTCTGGGCAAGTGTGTCAAAACGTCAACTCTTAACCTCTCTGTGGTATTTGAGACAAGAAACAGGACACAGGGTTGCAGAATTTTGATATTTACATCTAAATACTTTCAACTGGTTGACAAAGTTCAAAAGTTTAATATCAGTGGTTCCTGCACGCTGGCTCAACAAGGAAATGAGAAAACTCAAATGAAACAGAGTGATGTTAACGAATTACTCCTGTGTTTTTCTTGCACTGACTGAAGTATCTGCGAGTAAGGTAATGGATTTAGACTTCAGTCCTGTGGGATGCAGTGCTGTATTCAGAATCGCATACTCACTTCATACTTAAAATCACCATTGCGTTAGTGAGTTTGTAGGGGCATGTTGTGCAGCCTTCAAACAAAATGTGCCTGCAGCTATACATGTCTCAGACATCCTGGTATTTCTGGCAAACTGCATTTGACACACTGACATACTAAATCTTTATCTGACATATCAAACAGTATTGTAGTATGGAGGCTGCTAAAGTAGTAAAATAGACTATAATCATTGTTAATGATATTAAAAGGACTTGCTTAAAACACCTGTGTTGGTCCTGCACAAACATTAGTTACAGTATAACAAAGATTGTGTCCTTAAATTTGTTTTTCTCTGACTGAGACGGCGCTGAAACAGCTGTTTGTCTACAAACATGACACAGTGCTGCTCATTATTTTCTGTCTTCTACCTCTTTGACGATGATGCTGTCGTCACAGTTGCTGTCGAGCCCCAGCTGTTGGAGAATAGCTCTGACCTGCAGTAGAGCCAGGCGGTCACTAGGGGGAGACAACACAGTTTAGACACATTACACTAAGATAGAGCCACACATTTACACTCACTCACACCCAGGTGGCATCATTGAATAAGGGACCATCTGAAAAAGACATGCATGCATTTTCACACGCAGTCTCACTTACAAACACACACATACAGTCTATACTCTTCCCATTCACACACAGTTTCTCCTACCTCTCTATTTGTGACAGGTATTTGGTTTCAAATATTCCAGGTGTTTTTAAAGCTTCAGTGACGTGTCCTCTGAACAGCAAACCTCCACTGGTTAAATCCAGCAATACCTGACGGACAACTTCTCCTAAATACATCCCACTGGTCAGCTTTTCAAACCTGCACACTCACAAAGACACAAATCATTTGTTAAAAAGACCATGTGACCACCTGATGGAGTCTGAACAGCTAAAAGGTTCAGAAAACACGCAGAGTCACTGGAGCATGAGACACACACTGTATTTGTATAAAAGTATACAAATAATGTGGCCACTTGTGCACAAACTTTACAAAAAGTGTTTCTCACCGTTGTTTTCCAGGGTTGACTGAGTTTTTGTCGACCTCAATGTCATAAGGTGTGATGATGTCATCCAGAGAGCCATCATCACCCAAACCTCCCCACTCTGTGTTTACACACATCTTTGATATCTCAGCATCCCCCTCCTCTCCCTCTCTCTCCGTCCCATCCTCCTGCAGGGAGCAGAAGCTAATGAGTTTGTTTTGACAACACCACAGCTCAATGAAGGACTAAACAGTGTGAGCCTTTTATAAATTTTATACCCAATCTTCTCCTTCAGGGGTCCCCTCTTCTCTGTCCAGTCTTCCTTTCTTTTGTTCTGTCTTCTCAATGTTCTTCAGTTCCTCCATGTAACACACATTAGTGCCAGTTCCTGTGAAACACAGTCACATAGTCTGTCTTGTATTAAATATAAGAACTACAATAAGGAAAGCATTCGTACTGCTGGTCAAACTCATTATGGTTAGAGAGAATCCAGTGTGCTTAGCAACACACACATGCATTACTGTTACAGTACTCGGGATGACCCTGATTGGTGAGTGCTTTTTTACCTCACGTTATAACACAAACCATCATAACTACGTACTGACAACAACCCTTAACACAATTCCAGCCTTTTTTTGAATACAGAGACAGGGGTCTATGTTGGGTCCCCTTCTATTCACCATATACATGCTATCTCTCGGACAAATCATGGGTAAAAACATAACTTTAACTTTCACTGTTACGCGAATGACACTCAATTATATGTCCCGTTAAAGCCTGGTTCCTCTGATGCTGTCTGTTTTATGTCTTGTCTGGCCGAAATCAAATCCTGGATGTCCAAAAATTTTCTGCAGTTGAATGACTCTAAATCAGAAGTAATCATCATCACCCCCTCTGGCCCCAGCACTAGCACCATCACCAATCTCACCTCTAGTCTGGGTACACTGTCTAATAATGTCCAAGCAGAGGCCCGCAACCTGGGTGTCATTTTTGACTGTGAACTGTCTTTTGATGTGCAGGTGACCAGAGTACTTCAGTCCTGCTTTGCCCAACTGAGACAGCTAACCAAAATCAGGTCATTCCTCTCCCCTGCAGATTTAGAAAAGGTCATCCATGCTTTTTTCTCTTCCAGACTCGACTATTGTAATGCACTTTATTCTGGCATCAGCAAATGAAACATTAAAAAACTGCAGTTGGTACAAAACACTGCTGCCAGGCTTTTAACAGGTACTAAGAGAAGTGACCACATAACACCAATCCTTGCTGCCCTTCACTGGTTACCTGTGAGTTTTAGAATTAATTTTAAGATTTTACTGTTTGTTTTTAAAGCCCTGAATGGTCAGGCTCCTGCCTATATCTGTGATCTACTAACCCCTTATGAGCCTGATCGCTGCTTGAGATCCTCCAGCAGGGCCCTTCTATTAGTTCCAAATTGTCGTCTTGTCACTAAAGGCGACCGGGCCTTTGCTGTTCGGGCCCCTCAGCTCTGGAACTCCCTGCCTGGAGATCTCAGGCAGGCTAACTCAATCTTCTTTTAAATCTCTTCTTCGGACTCACTTTTATAGTATGGCTTTTTCTTAACCGATGGTAATTATTGTAACTGTTTTTAAATTATTTGATGTTTTATTGTTTTTATGCACTAATTGTTCTATTGTGTATTAATTGTTTTCATTGTTAAGCACTTTGTAACTCCGTTTTGAAAGGTACTATACAAATAGTTATTATTATTATTACTTAAGTAAACCAAAGTTAGTAATCAGTCAGACATCTGCAGCTCCTCCAGAATGTTGCAGCCAGAGACCATTGAGCGCCTTATATGCAAACATCAGAATTTTAAAATCAATCCTGCAGCTAACAGGCAGCCAATGTAGTGAGGCAAGAATGGGGGTGATGTGTTCCCTCTTCTTTGACCTTGTCAAACCTCTGGCTGTTTCATTCTGGACAAGTTGAAGACGGGATAGGGAGGACTGATTGATACCAAAGTATACTGTAGTGAGTTACAGTAGTCAGGGTGGGAGGATATGAAGGCATGGATGACTTTCTACAGGTCAGAAATACAGAGAAATGATCTGAGTGTGGATATGGTGCAGAGCTGCATGAAACTTACTTTAACTACCTGATTGATTTGTTTCTCAAATTTTAATGCCGTGTCGAAGATGATAAGATTTTTTGCATGAGATTTGACAGCAGGAGCTAACAGGCTCACTGGCTTCCTGTGGGTCAAAGGAGGATTTTAAAATGCTTTTATTTGTCTGTAAAGCACTGAGTGGCCTCAGGTCTAAATACATTTCTAGATTTACTTGTACAATATGAAGCATCCATTAGGTCATCTGGAACCAGTTTACTCAGCGTTCCCAGGATCAAAACCAAGCATGGTGAAGCAGCTTTTAGTTTCTATGCTCCCCAACTGTAATACAAGCTCCCCAGCCTGCTAAAAACTGTTAACTCATTTTAATCAGGGCTTAAACATTATTGTTCAGTGCATCTTTCCATTTTACTAACCCCTGTAAAGCATTTTAAATTTCCTTGTGTCTAAATGGTGCTATATAAATAAATGTACCTTGCCTTACTGACAACTACTCAGAATGTCATCACTTTGAAGGTCACATACCAGCAATCAGTCCGATTTCACACTGAGGGTCTTCATAGGCACAGCTCATCATGGTCCCCACTGTGTCATTGACCACTGCTACTATGTCCAGGTCAAACTCCTGCAGGTACAAGCATGCAGTACATACAAGAACAAACATTTAGCACATGACTCAACATCCAAGAAAATGCAAGGCAATTTACCCTACAGAAGAATGACGATGACTTCATTTGTCATCATAATTTACATTCAATTTGTGGTGAAACAGTTTTGTGCATCTTACAGGTTCTTTACTTCCACATGCACTTAAACAAATATGTATAAATAGGAAAGCATGCAGGATTATTCTTTCACCTTATCTGACAAATCCCAGGTAATCCATACTGAATCTTTTCTGTTGTATTTTACTCACGTTGCGCCTCTTTATGGCTTCCCTCAGCATGCTGACAACATCCTGTCCTTCACAGTCTGTGGCCTTGAAGCCTTTGGTCCAGCTCACCAGTGTGCCCTACAGGAGAGTTACAAAGGTTGAAAAAGATTATAAAATCAGTGTCTGTTTACTTGTGTATTTTTTACTGTATGTTTCTCTGAAAAGCTATTAATTTGAGCATTGATTGATCATTGGTCGTTATTCCTACGAGAAAGTTTTCTATGGTTGCAAAAAAAACTAAACTAACATAGTGTCCACACTCACCGTGTCGAGAGCTGACTGCTCGCAGGGGAAAGAGAAGGTGAAGCCTGCAGGAAGATGAGCGTTCTTCATCCCCATGTAGTCCAGGAAGTCACTAACACACTGCGCTAAATGATCAAACAGCTAGAGACAGAGAGACAGAGAAGGAAAGGTTTTTACTGAAAGATGACCAAGTATGTACTGTTCATGTAATGCTGTCAGGTCAAATTCATTTTCCACAAATGTTCTTCTTAGCTCAGTAATTCAAATGCTGATTAAATCATTATCAATATTTTACAAAGGCAAGCCATGGTTTAATTTCTGCACAGCTTTCTGTGCATATTATTTGAAACCCACATCACAATGTCCTACCTCTTCCCCAGTTCCCTGCATTATCTCCAGTGGTATGGTGTAGATCTTGTGGTAAAGCTGTGTGTTCGGCTGCTGACCTTTTGTCAAGTTCACCAGCAATGCTCTGAAGTTTGTCCCTCCTAGATCCAGGGCAAGGTACTTCCCATGCTCTGGAAAAACACACATATAGTAACTTATTGATTATCTGTTTTAAAAGGATTCTGTTCAGTATATTCGATTAGAAAACAACAATTTTGGAAGGCCTTTTAATTGTTCACTTTGATTTTCATTTAAGTTTCTGACCTGTGCCGTCAGGTGTACGGTACACAAAAGAAGGCAGCATCTTGATAGCAGAGGGGCCTTTACTCTTCAGCCCTGCTTCCAGCCCCGCCCTCATCCTGCTCTTCACCAACTGGAGCTGCTCTGGGGTCAGTTTGAAGGGAGACAGCGTCTCATCCACCTGCGATACATGTCGGAGATACTGTATAATATCAGACATCAGGGCTGTGCAGAAACCTTTAGAGGGGCAGGTGCTAAAAGTTAAAAGGGGCACATGGACCAGTATTTTAAAAAAGCAAACCACACTAACATAATTTATAGCATAACCTATTGAATTATTACAATCCATATTTCCACAGAATGCAACTTGGCATCCTACAACAAACTGCACCTGGTGAAATCAGAAGGGCACTATGATACATAAATATCCTCCTGAGACCCTGTGTCCTCATATGGAGACATCACATTTTAGGTTTACTTGACCTTATACCATCTAGTGGTAGTAAGACCACAATACACTAATCCATGTAAAAACAAGATGGCAGCTAACTTTGCCACGTCAGTATACAACCGATCCTGACACAAAAGTGGACAAGGTCCAAAACCTGATCACATTTTATGGTTGAAAGTTGTTTATTTATGATTAATAATGTTTGTAGTTTGATATGGCAACAAATTGTAGCAACAGTAACAAGCTAAGACACTGTTAATTAGGAAGTCCTTGTTTGAAGACATTGGGACTTTATTATCATGTTGTTTGAGGACTCTAGGACTTTATTGTCGTCTCATTTGAGGACATCAAGACTTAATTGTTGTTTCGTTTGAGGATGGTGGGACGTTTTATAATCTCATTTGAGGACATCAGGTCTTAACTGTTGTCTTGTTTGAGAACATCAGGACTTAACTGTTGTCTTGTTTGAGGACATCAGAACTTAATTGTTGTCTCCTTTGAGGACATCAGGACTTAACTGTTGTCTCGTTTGAGAACATCAGGACTAACTGTTGTCTCGTTTGAGGACATCAGAACTTAATTGTTGTCTCATTTGAGGACATCAGGACTTAACTGTTGTCTCGTTTGAGGACATCAGAACTTAAAATTGTTGTCTCGTTTGAGAACATCAGGACTTAAAATTGTTGTTTCGTTTGAGGATGGTGGGACATTTTATAATCTCATTTGAGGACATCAGGATTTAACTGTTGTCTTGTTTGAGGATGGTGGGACGTTTTATAATCTCATTTGAGGACTCTAGGACTTTATTATCGTCTCATTTGAGGACATCAGGACTTAATTGTTGTCTCATATGAGGATGGTTGGACATTTTATAATCTCATTTGAGGACATCAGAGCTTACAATTGTGTCTCGTTTGAGGACATCAG
Organism: Epinephelus fuscoguttatus; assembly: GCF_011397635.1. Classification (NCBI taxonomy): domain Eukaryota; kingdom Metazoa; phylum Chordata; class Actinopteri; order Perciformes; family Serranidae; genus Epinephelus; species Epinephelus fuscoguttatus. The sequence goes on along the minus strand of NC_064753.1, from coordinate 25,052,941 downwards.
GACTTGTTGTCTTGACTGAGGATGGTGGGACTTAATTGTTGTCTCGATTGAGGATGGTGGGACTTAATTGTTGGCTCATATGAGGATGGTTGGACATTTTATAATCTCATTTGAGGACATCAGAGCTTACAATTGTGTCTCGTTTGAGGACATCAGGACTTAATTGTTGCCTTGTTTGAGGATGGTGGGACATTTTATAATCTCATTTGAGGACTCTAGGACTTTATTGTTGTCTCATTTGAGGACATTGGGACTTAATTGTTGTCTCGTTTGAGGATGGTGGGACGTTCTATAATCTCATTTGAGGACTCTAGGACTTTATTGTCGTCTCATTTGAGGACATTGGGACTTTATTATCATTGACAGTGTTTAGTTTTTTTACTTATTGGGTCCTATTAATTAATTGATATAAGAGAAATTAAAAATACAAACAGGACGAAAGTTTGGATCTCAGGATGGTATGAGGAAATTCTAAGTGTGTCGAAATGTAATTTGAGCTGATTTTCCATGAAGATTTCTCCAAAACTGTGCAGTTCAATCACAATTTCTCATGGACATAGTCGAGGTCATCCTGAACAGGAATCCTTTGAAAATTTCATATAACCTATTGGAGATTTTTACAATGAAATTTCTAATGTTAAGAAACTACAACTGTGTTAGAATGTAATCTGAGGGCACTTTCCCTTTATATTCCTCAGAACCTGCACGGTGAAATCACATGAACCTTTGCATGGTCATGGTCATGCACAGCAGGAAGCCATTGGAAATTTCAGCTAACGTATGAAGGAAAGGTTTTAATGACGGGTCAAAGATGATTATTCGGAGATATTTTAACTTTTGAGGTCTCTCTTTGTATAAAAACAGTACAGTAGAATGACTCTGAGTTTTACGATAACTGGATTTTACGTAATATGCAGTATAAAGTCTTTGGACCTTGGACATCAAGTAACAGAGGGGCAGGATGGGGGCACGTACCTGACAGATACAATAGCTGATGAGGTTAGAATTAGGGGTGTAAGAAATAATGATACAATAGAGTACTGAGACAAAGTGTTTTGTAATACTGTATCGATATGCAAAAACATTGTACTGATGTTTCATTAATAGTTTACATACAAAGATTTGTGACAGTGGTTCATTTTGTGTTGTGTTTAAACTCCCCTACTGCTAGATCTGACAGTGTTGTAACCTATCTGCAGCCATCTGACTCTTACACTCATAACATATTGCTAGCGCAGTATATATATCAATATATTTAATCATAACTCCTGTATTGTAAGGTATCAGCAGAGTATTGCCAATACGCTGCCCTAGATAAAAACATAAACTACATTCAGTATACAGAAACACACACAAACAACATCCTAACCTGTCGCCTTCGTGATGCCAGTCGTTGGGCGACTGCTGTTACCAGGGCAGCTCCTTTGCTGCTGCCATTGTCTGAGAGCACAAATCTGACTTGACAATCAGGAAGCAGCCGCCGCACTACTTTATGGAGACGTTTAGCATACCTGAAATGGAAAGAGGGGAATCTGTAGCAGCTGCAACAACATGTGATTTACATACAAATGTGTTTTTACAGGTTACAATATTAATTCAAGGTTCCTGCTATTAGCATGTGAATAGTCAGGAGGATAATTCAAGATATCTCCAAATGAAAAAGGTCTATTGATGATTTTTGTTGAATATTTGTTATAATAACCTACTGTGGATGTGTCTTGTATACAGTTCCATCCACACCTACAGTGATCCTGAATTTCCTCAACTTCCGGTTTTGCTTAATTCGAGTCAAGATGGCAGCCAGTCCTGCAGCTACCAGATTTGAGGACCTGAAGGACACTATGGTGCTGATATGTTGAACAGCAGCACAGTCGTCAGACGATGGGTTCAAATCGAGATCTGTGAGGATGTTTATAGTGTTCTTCAGACCAGTTTTGTACCTGTAATAGAAAGATGTGGATGGTATCACTTGTTTTTACAGAGAGGGAGTGTGACACAGACAGAGAGACAGATAACTTACTCCTCCATGGCCGCTACATGTGCAGTGGTTATTGTCCCTTTAGTCTTTAGGGCCTCAGACAAATGTCCATCAAACAACAGCCCGAGTTTAGCCATCTTTAATACAACCAGCCTCATGAGCTCACCCAGGTACATCCCACTGACCATCTTCTCCATGCTACAGTGAGGAGAAAAAAGAAACAGATGGGGTTCACGCCACAGTTGATATTGTGTCATACATGCTGTGCTGTACCATATCAATCTCATGAGGAAAGACAAAGCTGCTCTCCTCACATTTGTTTTCCAGGGTTGTTGGAGGCTGCGTCCACTTCCCTGTCAAACTCAGTGATGTAATCGTTGAGAGCCCCATCATCTCCGAAGCCTCCCCACTCAGTGTTCACACACATCCTACCCTCATCTCCCTCCACCAAGTCAACATGACGCATTTCCTCCATGTAACACGCATTGGTGCCAGTGCCTAAACACATAAACATACAGGATATCCATGCATTCATTTTTATACTATTGAAAGAAACTTGCTTCCTTTTGTTATCTTTAAATAATCACAACGTGTTGTGCCTAAACTAACATTAAACAAGTGACTATTATTCTAGATTTTGTATTTGCCTCAGAGTCTAGTCCGAATACTTCAAACACAGAAAACAGAATACAGTTTCCTCACACACATGCATTAACATAGTGAACCACTAGAGGGAGCAACATTTTAACCAAATAAATGAATGAAGGAATGACTATTATTTATATAGAACCTTTAATGCACAAAATGCAGCATGCAGAGCTTTACAATTTAGACAGCAGCGACAAACAGCAAAGAAGTAACACCATGCAATTATACAACACTCATTCAAGGGGAAAAGAGAAGAGTAAATAAATGCATCAATCAATAATTAATCAAGTAAAGTAAATACATATATACAAACACGTTAAGAATATTAAAACAGATAGCTGCGAGTTATAGGCTATGTTAAAGAGATATTTTTTGAGTTGTCATTTTAAACTGTCCACTCAGCCAGCAAGTCTAATATTCTAAGGCAGGGTATTCCATATTTTTGGGGTGTAGTTGCTAAAAGAAGCATCCCCAAAGGTTTTTGTAATGACATTAGGAACAGATAAAAGGGCAGCTGCAGAGGATCTCAGGTTTTATGGAGGGACATGAGGTGCACAACAACTATTTGTATTTGATTTTTTTCATCATAGCATGTCAAAATATGTTAATTTCAAACTAAAAATAAATTTGAACTTTAATGACATTTAGCAAGGTTTCAGTTCAACTATATTCAGAGTTTTAAGAATGCTGTTTTGTTGGGCTGCATTTATTGTCAGGGGTTTCATTTTTGCAGAGTACCGTACATGAACAGAGGCATACCTGTAGAAGACAGAACTGACACAAAGTATACAGAGAAGTTTGCAACTGCAGTTGTCTGCTGCCTCGAACAGCTACAGAAAACTGTATAACTCTGATATCTTGTTGCCAAATATATCAATATATTGATACATATCAAATCTGAATATTTGTGACGGTTTAATCCTCATAATTATATCGTATCTATATTTCCCACGCAGTGTCTGTTAGTAGGAAAACTCAATTGTCACTGTACAATACGCCGTGACTCTGAAAAATAGATGAGGAGCATATTTTCATAGCTTCTGGGGCGCTTCTGAGATGTTTCTAAAAATGCTTTGAGCTGCATCTGCTGGAATTACAAAAACTGTAAGTGGTCATGATCAGCCAAGGGTGCTGCTCGGATGCCCGGCAAGATCTGCACTCTACCGAGTGTATTTTGAAGTTATCGTTATTATCAGAGTAGATGTGGCATTTGGAAATGATATGAAAGGTTTGCTGCCAAATAGACAACAAATAGAGGCACTCTCTCACACTTACACAGCCCATGGGTATGCACAGATAAACGCTCCAAAAGTAACAACAGTAGTATTAGTAATAGAGGCTGTAGTATGATAGATGGAAAACTGTGAAAAATAAAATGGAGATTCTGCTGCTGTCATGTCTGAGAAACGCACACACCAACATGTCTGTGAGTGGCCATTGCTATGATAATTAATGAGGGACACCTGGACCAGTGGAGGGGGAGGGGCAGACAGCAGTTCAGAGCAGGCACCTGATTTAATGGAGTTGAAACCTCTCAAACACCTCCTTTTCAACATATGGATACCACCAGGGAGAGGAAATGATCTTTGTGTAGATGTCTTTTTAATGTTTGTGGTGTCAAACATGTGATCTTGGCCACAGGTTAGAAATCTGGTGCCCCCCAGCTCTTTTCAAGGAATTTCTCCTCTCAGATTACATAGGAGTGAATGTGAAAAAAATGGTCTCTCCCTTTGCTTGGAGGCTCACTGAGCCAAATATGTCACTGTGTGTGATTCCATAGTAACATTTCTGCGACCAGCACAAATTTTCCTACGTTTTGATGTATAAATTGTTTATGTAGAATGGAAACTCTGGGCATGACAGCGAATTAAGAGAATTTTTTTAAAGAAGATTTCAGAGAAAATGTGTGTGTGTGTGTGTGTGTGTGTGTGTGTGTGTGTGTGTGTGTGTGTGTGTGAGAGAGAGACTTTGTATAATAAAGTTTTGTAAAAAAAAAAAAAAAAAAAAAAAAAAATCTATGATGGAACAGAGCATCTGTGACATCACAACACAGTTCCACCAGAGTTTGTAAGCAGGACTTAAATTCAAAGAATTTCAGGCAGCAGTACTGCTGGAATATCATTTTGCTTGAACTCAAGGCAGTGTTTTAGTTATTTTTAACAAACATGAGCCAAACAAAGAAGTCAGCTGAGGCACTCGAGGCAGAGTATTTCTGCATAAGTAAAAGCTTTGACTTAGCCATCGAAAATGCAAAGAAACTATCCAGTGAGTCTTTAGTCAAAACTTTAACTGGAAAAAACTTTGAACATGTAGTGGGGAAAGTGAAGGTTCAGAGACAGAGGTCATACAACCTGCATGATGATCTGGAATCTTTGCATGATGCATATGACAGCATCAACAGTACCGTGGCAGCGATGATTAATGAATTTCCTCTGTTTGATAGAGAGGGTAACCAGTGAGTAACTGCCCTCCCGGCCCAGAAAGAAGAGTGCCGATATTATTTAAAAAATGAGGACATCATTAGGGAAGATGATGGTTCTGGGCAGCAGGAAAAGCCCAAAAAAAAAAAGCGCAAAGGCTGGAAGAAATTTATTTATAACATCAAGCCCTAGCACTGGGAAATAAAGTGTAGGATAAAATGATTCCTCTGCTTTTTACCCATTCAAATATGGATGGGTAAAAAGTAGAGGATAAAACTCTCTGCTGTGTGAGGTTTTCTCTGGGTGCTCCAGTTTCCCCACACTTCAAAAAAAAAAAAAGCCCAGCCGTCAGACGCTTACCAACAGCTGCCAAAGCTCTGCCTCCATATTTGGCCCCGGTATCCCTGTCATAAGTTCTGCTGGAATATCATTTTGCTTAAACTCAAGGCAGCGTTTTAGTTATTTTTAACAAACATGAGCCAAAGAAGTCAGCTGAGGCACTCCAGGCAGAGTATTTATACGTATACGTATAAGTATTTTATACTTAAGAGAAGGCTTTCACTTAGCCAACGAAAATGCAAAGAAACTATCCAGTGAGTCTTTAGTCAAAACTTTAACTGGAAAGGACTTTGACAATGTAGACTCCAGGTCATACGGTCTGGATCATGCTCTAGAATCTTTGTATGATGCATATGACAGCATCAACAGTACTGTGGCAGCGACTAATGAATTCCCTCTGTTTAAATAGAGGTTAACTGCCCTCCCTAAAAAATAGGGGATAAAACTCTCTGCTGTGTGAGGTTTTCTCTGGGTGCTCCAGTTTCCCCACACATAAAAAAAATAAATAAATAAATAAGTAAGCCCAGCCATCAGACGCTTACCAACAGCTGCCAAAACTCTGCCTCCATATTTGGCCCTGGTATCCCTGTCGTAAACTTTAAAGCATTGTATATAATGTAAATTTACCACCGCCAATTCCATGAAGTACATAACAGAGATGTGTACATTGTAATCATGTGCAGAGTCTAAAGTTTAGCATCTTGTGTTCTGTTAGCTGTATTGTATTGCATTACATGCACATACACCTACACAACATGGCAACTGGTTAGCTTGTCAATGTGACATCAATGTGCACTTTTTTAGCAGTGTAAATGTAATTAAGTAATTAATAAGCCTACCTTTATCGGCTGCAGCTGAAATGATGTTGATGTTTGAGGTAGATGCATATATCAACGCGTGTGCACAGTAACTCGTGGGGTGAATGCATCCACTTTGTAAAAGAATATACTAATAATTGTAATTTTTTGAAAAAGTCACTTAGTCACCTTCTACCTATGCCAATCCTCAATGACTATGTGCAGTTTCACATAGATTTACCACGTCAGTGAGTAGAAAAACGTGGAACAGACATACCCACAGACAGACAGAGTTTTCGTCATTATATAATAAGATAATAAAGCACTAATAAAAGAAGTAATTGTGTCTTGTGAGGGGATTTATTACATACATAAATAAATGGTTTGAGAACACAGTCAAAACAGTCTTGCTCTGTCCCATAGACTCCTTACTCTTAGTAAACAGTGTGACCTTTTTTGGTGGGCAGGACTTAGCTGGAGGCAAAACAATTCTCCGCAAACATTAGCTAGTGCTAGCTAGCAAGTTCTGTTGGATTGTTTGAGAAATGGAGAAAGACGGTGTGAGTGGTGCATTCAGAACCCATCAGCCTAATATTGTGTGTGCACATTTATGACTATATGCTCATTATGAGCCCTGTTGGGTTGCAGTGATTCACAGTTGCTGAAAAACCTGTTTTATTACATCATTAACTGCTGACTCCTCACTCCTCTTTACTGGCTGCAAAGTTGCGTTTCCTTGGATAGTGAAGACATGACCCACCCAACTCTTCTTCTGATTGGCTAGTACTCGTTACCTTTGTTGGTTGGGTTGATTTGGATTAGGCAAGAGATTTTAAATGAAATTACAAATTCCAGTATTATGACAACACTAGTACTCACCAACGATGAGTCCGACTTCACAGTACTGGTCATCAAAGCCGCAGGTCATCATGGTTGCTACAGTGTCATTTACCATGGCTAACACCTCTACATCCATACCCTGCAGAGTGAGTTACAGAGTGGATAATTAACATCAACTACAGTACAGTTTTATACTGGATTAAGTGTTTCTTAAGAAGTGCAGTCAACTCTAACTGATGTTAAGTGGGTATGATTGTCTCAGTGCCTTTACTGGCCTTTCTGATAAATGAAAAATAGTTTGTGGGTCATATACAGGTAAGTAGTAGCTGCTTATGTCCTACCCCAGTTCTCTCAATAGCCCCTCTGAGGGCCTGGACCACATCTTTACCCTGAAGGCCTCGAGCCTGATAGTTTTTACTCCAGTCTAGCAATAATCCCTGCAGAGAAAGAAATAAATGAAAGGACAACAGTAACATACTGTACTGCAGGTGCAGGTGATGAAAACCAAATGGAAGGATGTAGGGTGTCATTACCTGGTTTAAGGCGGACTGTTCACAGGGGAAGGAGAAAGTTAAGGCCAGAGGATGTTTCTTCTCCAAACTGATGTTCTTCTCATGCATGAAGTCCTTCAAAGACTCTGACACGTGGTCAAATAGCTGCAGACAGAACGGGAGAGAAGACAGGAGGACAGTCAAGAAGAAGGTGGAAAAGGCTGATAATGTGTCCCAACTGCTGCTCCCATCCTTATCCAAATCTCTTCCACATGCCTTCCCTTTACTACACCCTCCCCTTGTTCCTCTGCTTTTCGTTGTCCATGTTTCCCACATCTCCTCCTCTCCTCCGTACCTCTGTTCCTTTCCCATTCAGTAGCTCCTTAGGTATCGGGTAGGTCTTCTCCTCCATCTCCACTCCTCCTCTCCTGATCCCCATGCCCTCTCTCACTTTAACCTGGAGCACCTTAAACCTGGAACCTCCGAGATCCAACACCAGAAACTGTCCTTTCTCTGCAGGAGTGGTAAAGACAGGCAAAAATATATGACCTGTATCACATGTTTCTTCAGAATACATTGACCTACAGTGTGAAAACCGTTACTGCGAGTTACCTGATCCGTCCGGAGTGGAGCGGACATGTGTTGGCAGCATCTTCACTGCTGCTGCAGCGTTGCTTTCTGCTGAAAGCCCCTTCTTCATTTCAGCCTGGAAACGAGCCGAGATGTCACTTAACTGGTCGTCATGGAGGCGCATGGCGTGCAGAAACCTGTCCACCTAAAAAAATTAGAGAAACAGAGTCAGCAAACAGACACAAAGGGAAATGATGCGTACTAATTTAATCTCTGTTTTCTATCTTGACAATAAAGTCATAAACAAATAGGGGCGGCAGAACAAATGTGTCACAAGGTCAGATTCACTTTATCTTGTTTAATCAACCCTCAGATTTGGGGTCTGTATTCATAGTTGTGACAATGTGGTCCTAACAGAAAGATTTATCTGTTATTCTAAAAAATACAGGTTTCTTCCATCTTGATGGTTTACATGAGGCAAACATTTGAAATGCCATAAGATTTATTGCTGCATGCCAGATTCAGCACAACTAAAAGCTCAAAGGTCATTTTGTGGTGAAACTTAATCCAGGGAGTGTTGCTTAAATGAAGGAGACAGAGACTATGGACTTCTTTGCCTCAAGTGGCTGGGAAATAAAGGGTGTGTCATACAAAAAAAAAAAAAAATGAAAGGAATGACAAAAAAAGCATGAATCAAAAAGCCTTTCTAAGCTCAGTCCCTCCCCGTATACTGTATCACTGTGGGGTCATGTTTAAGGACAAGGTCACTCTGGCTGTGCACCTGGTTGCATGTCGTATTGTATTTGTGTCGGAGTGTGAATGTGAGCAGTGTTTCTTATGACAGCGTCAATACTTTGTCCCTGGGACAGTGTGTCACACCCATCTGCACTAAAAGAGTAGTAGTGATACAGCCAGGGGAAGATGTTAATCATTGCTCAGGAGAGACCAATGGTGACACAGTAACTAATCATCACAGTACCTTGATAATCTTATTACAGCACAGGCTACTGCCTTATCTTTTAGATTTAGTAGATAGTTGTGGGCACATCTGCAAAACCCCAGCAAGTCAGTGGATACAAATATATGTATATATTCAATCCTTTAATCATTGATTAATCCTGACAGAATTTCTCACAGCGAATAATTCAGCACTACATGAGAGCAATTAGCAAGGAATATACATTTTATTTCTTTAAAAACAAAATTACTGTCTGATAATTTTGAGGTGGACTTGCCATGATTAGCACATACAATATTTTACAATAAATATGTTAGATAAAGGAAGGCAATTAATACACTTGTTGGATTTAAAGGTAAATGTAAGCCAGTGAGTGATATATAGAGGTCAGCAGCTGTTTAGATGAATATATTACAGATATCTTTGTAAATCTCATCATACCTCATCTGTAGCAGAGCACATATTCAATGTGGCCTCTTTATAGGAACTAAAGTTTAAGCTGTGATTAGAACGTAAAACTGTGTAGTGGCTCTTACCTTCTTTGTGGGGTCCTCCTGGAGTTTGGAGAAGAAGAAGGAAACAAGGTGAACAGCAAGCATCTTGATGTATAATGTTTCTCTGCCAGTGCACGAACGATACAACTGCACACACTCCAGTGAAATGTTGTTGAAAACATTCAGTGTGTGCACATATTAAAATACATTAAGTCTGTTTCTTCCCTCCTGTACTCCTGTCTTGTTTTGGTTTCACTGACTGAGTCCACTACGCAGAGACCAAACACTACTCTGACTCAATGATTAACAACAAGCCCAACCCCTTTCTCCCATCATTTCCTCCTATTTTTTCTCTTACTGCCCAACCCTCTCTGAATATTTAGTTTCACTTAGCGTCTCTGGTGAACTGCACCTGACCTTTACTGAAATTCGGCAGAAACGTAGGATAATCAAAAATGAGTGATGAGTTACTCAGCAAAGGTCATGGAAATGGAGAAGTGACATTTTTAAAAATACTTTTGCAGTGTACATTTCTCAACTTGCCCCAATTTTTTGAGAGTGAGTATAATCTATTAATAGAATGTATGCTATCTAACACCAAAAACTATATTTTAGAAATGTCTTGTAGGCAGACAAACAATTGAAAGACTGAGATATCTGCCTCACATGCAACAGCCCGATTATGAGTCAGTACAAACCAAATGTTATACGTACCCAAAGAACATTATTTTATTTTCTAGTGGAGAACCCAAGGTTTCCAAAGATGCAAAATATATAGGGCTGAATTCTATGGAAACGTGTATAAAATAGTGCATGGGATATCTAGAATATTTCTATTTCAGTCAGGACCACTTTAGTCAAAGAAAATTTAATTTCCATTTGCAGTATTACATTTGGCAGTATGGCTCTGTTTTGGGGCCTCTGCTTTTTCTCAGGCCTACATAGAAAGCCTCTTCCACACGCCTAGTTGGAAAGCCTGAGGCAGAGAAAGTAAACCTCCTTGCCCTTCTATGCGCCTACATGGAAAGCCTGAGGCAAGGAGAGCAGCAGCAAAGACCCCCCGGAACAGAACAGAGCAGCATCAATGACAAACAGAAATGACATTGATAAGTCAGACACAGCATGAGAAGGAGCTGGGGTGGAGGTGGGTTGCAAAGTGACTTGCAGAGGAAGCAGCCACAGTAGGCAGGCCAGAGCAGTTTAAATAGGACACCCTGAATGAGATTTTGCCAACTAGTTGCATAGAAAGGAATCATGTGATCTATCAGCTGACGGTCTTCCATCAATCAGCTGCTCCATCAGTTGATTGGCTGTTTGAGATCAGCTGATGTAGCTGGGATGTGAGCTGAGCTTGACATTGGGTCCATCCCAAGTCTCTTATTTTTATAGCGCTACTGCTAGCTCCTCGCTTGAACCGGAAGTCGAGGTCCGCCATCTTCTAGGCCATCCCAAGTCTCTTATTTGTGCAGCGAGGAGCTAGCGCTAGGAGCTAGCAGCAAGCTTTAAGCAGCTACGAGCTAGGATGTGTCAAGAGCTTCCTATCCGGAAGAGTTTTTCAGCTGAACGCCATGACGTATAAATACCTGCCCTCTACATCTGGCACATTTGAACGAGATGGCAGAGAAACAGTACAAGAGTAAGTACCCGTTACATGCATTCTTTGCAATGAATCGCTGTAATTCACGTACCTACTTGAAAGAGTAATGATATTTCATGCAAGATTGTTATGCTGCAATTAGGTTTCTTAGTCACAACCCGTTGCGTTGTTTATCAGACTGTCGGTGATGTGCGGCTGCTACATGCAAAAGTGTGTGACCAGAGTCATGACGGCGGGGGGTGGGGGCTACTGTTTTGGTCAGCAAATATAATGAGACTTGGAATGTACCCATAGTAACGCCAAATGCTGGCTCCATTATGCAGCAGATCCAGCGGTGCTGCTGTCATCAGGAATGGACATCGCTTCATGTGACGCTTCAGTGGAAAGGACGTCTCATGTCTCTTAAACCGACAATGCTCGCTCATCGCTCTTAGCGCTAGCTCCTCGCATTTTTTCCTAGGCGGGAGAGCTAAACAGCTAGCAAAGTTGGCTATGTAAGATAACTAGCAGTAATTTAAGAGACTTGGGACGGACCCATAGTGTCCTGCCGGAATTAACGCTATGCTCTATTTGATGGAATGGTGCCAACATTTTAACATCAAGTATTTTCTCTGAAAAACTGGAATAAGCTGAAAAGAATATTTATGATACTGCTGAATAAGATGATTTTAACAACCTCAGGGCTACTTAAAGGAAAACAAAAGCATTATGTTAAGGGATTAAAGGTAACTGTAATTTACAGGCAGGTATGTCTGCCACATCCATGTTTGTTAATGCCACTAATGTGGGTTGTCTTTTTGGTATAAGAAAAGAAGTCATGGCTTGAGGTTGTTTCCCATAGTACATGAAGTCATCTTTCCTGTTTTTAAATGAATACACATGCAATTTGCTTCTGTTTGAGAGTTTCTCATTGGAGCTCTTTGTTGCCTTTTGACCCACTGAAAATTCACATGTGGAAGTCTTGACTGAGTTAACTTATTATTCAGAGTTAGTTTTAATCATGTGCTTGTGTTATTTTGTTTCTCCCTGGTGTGAGATGCATCACACAATTTAAACATGAAATCAAGACTTGTTAAAATATAGTGGATTTTAATTGACTAATGTTTTCACCTTCAATATACAAAGGAACAAGAAAAATCTCATCTGTATATAGACACTAACAGGGCTGCACTCAGTTTACTCTATTCCAAGTGTTTACAGGAACTGCAATTAAAGGTCCAGTGTGTACAATCTAGTGGCATCTAGTGGTGAGGCTACAGAGTAGACACTTCTCCCCTGAGTCAAGCTTGTAGGAGAACTATGGTGGCTGATGTAAGGACATGACTGGCCCAATCTAGAGCCAGTGTATGATTTGTCCGAGCTACTGTGGAACACGGCGGCCTCTGTGGAGGAGGACCCGCACCATATGTGGATACAAACGGCGAGGTGAAAACACAATGATTCATATTTTCAGGTGACCATAAACTAATGAGAACATAGTTATGAATATTATATTGCATTTCTGCCAGTATATTCCCCTAAATCCTACACATTGGACCTTCAATGTGAGATTACTTTAACTGACAGTAACTGCACAACTGGGTTGGATGTATACTTATACTGTTCTGAGGGTTTACATTGAAGAAAATAAAGCAAAATAAAACTGATTCCAGACCTGCATAACACACATACACAATGTTTAAATGTTTCTTTCAGCATTTGCAACACACAGTGACTCTCCACTGAAACACTGCGGTAAACCATGCTGCTTCTCAGTTTGCAAGCAAGAACTGTGGGTGAGAAGTTCAGGCAGGACCTGACATTTCCAAGGACAATTTCTTGAAAGCCAAATTCGAGTGAGGTCAATAAAGTTTGCCGTTTGGCTAATTGACAGTTTTAGATCCTTTTCCAAGGTGATTCTGTTAAGAATAAAAGAATAATGAGCTTTTCACAGTAAAAACAAGTAAATCACATGATCTAATGACCCAGTGCTTTGGCGGAAATCTTAGTCCAGACCTGTTCAAACTACATATTGGTGTTTTAATGATTACAGCTCAAGCTAAAAGCTTTTTATGATCCCTCCAGGGCTGGAAAATGTGATCCATCTGAAACAAACCACAACAAATCAGGGCTTGTATCAGCTTTTGACCTCTATGGGGACAGCACTGACCATGTTACAACTACAACACCTGAGAGTTTTCTTCATTTCTTCTTCCTTCTTCCTTTCCTGTCGCTGTTGTTGTCAGTTTGTTTTTCTCTACTGCGTGCGCTGTGATTGGTGCTTTCCTGCTTTTTATCTTTTGACCACTCCCTCTGCAGCTGCCGGAGCAATTCAGGAGTCAACATACCGTCTCTCACGAGGCGACTAGCCAGAGACCTGTCCATCGTCTCTTCTGAGCGTCTTTGTCCTTTTGGACCTCTGCTGTTGATTGTATAATTACTACTGACACTTCCACTGATTCCACCTGTTTGTCCGTGCCTGCTGCTCGGCGTCTGCAGCGAGTCAGCGATGGCTGGGTCAGTGGCTCTGATGAGACGGGTGATATTTTGGACGCCCTGTTGTATGATGTTATCGAGCTCCTGCTGGGTTTCCCGAATCAAGGCCGTGTCTGGAAACATGTCCATGAAGCGGTAGCTGTGGAGACAGGCAAAAATGTAACATAAAATAGAGTTTAGAAATATGATGATGAAACTTAAATTAAATTCACCACATTTTTAGACACAAGAAATATATGACTGCATGAAACAACAGCTGCCCATAATAACCCCATTTAAATGACAGGTTACCTTAACCAGAGGTAAAGATCCAACACATCGTGAACGGCTTCCAAGTGCACCAGATCTTTTATGTTTTTGGGTGCGGACAGAGGCCAATTGACATGGCGACAGACCCAGTCAAATGTCAGGGGTTCATCTCGGCTGAACTGACGGGCAAACTGAAAGAGAAGTAAGATTCAAATCAGTGCAACAAAGCTGTAAGGACAGGACAGTATGTAAAGCTCAACAGATGAGCATATGGAAGGACTTGAGCTGTATCAGTTTGGGGTCCCTGTGGTCTAACAAAGTATTTCATATGATCTGATTATTGAATTGTCAGGAGTTTGTCTTGTCTCTGTGTGTTTTAGTGCTGTCCTGTTTGTTCTGTAATGTTACGTGTTATGATGTAATTTGTAATGGTTGAACTGTTACCGGGGGGTGTTGGGGGTCCTCTGCCAACCACTGGGCATTACACTGAATTTCCACTTAATTTGTTGCCTCAACTCTGTGTGCTCCAGTGCGCACCTTGAATCTCAAAGGTTACATGTTGAGGACAGTAATTTAGTCTTGTTTTATTAGTGTGATATAACCATAAAGAGACAGAGCAAAAGTACAATCCTGTACAAAGTATCCTCCTGGGGCATCGATAACATAGTGGATAGTGCCGGCGCCCCATGTACAGAGGCACTGCCTTGCTGCAGCGGTCGCGGGTTCGAGTCCGGCCTGCGACCCTTCGCTGCGTGTCAGTCCCCGCTCTCTCTCTGTCTCCCCATTTCACCCACTGTCCTATCCATTAAAAGCAAAAGCCCAGAAAAATAACCTAAAAAAAAAAAAAAAGTATCCTCCTATGAACCTTGTCATATTTATTTTTTACAACAATTAAATCACTGAATCAGTTTATGTTGTCTGACAAACAGAAAAAAGTAAAAATAAATAAATAAATAAAAATCTCAGCGCAGCAGAAATGAGCTCAAATGTTTTGTCTTGTCTTTCACTATGTGTCTCGCTGTTGTTGCTGCCCCTTAAACTTCTTTCCTTCCTTGTCTCCCTCCATTTTCCTCCTGCCGTCTCATACCTTCTTCCCATGTCAACTCCTAGTAATCCTTACCTTTAGGAAGGAGGTGCAAACAAAAGGCTGCTTCTTGTTGATGGGAGCGGTGCAGAAGACGTAGCGCGACCTCAGGTTGAGTGGAATATGCTGAATCATATCAGCCAGGAACTTGAAGTCGTCAATGTTGCAGACGAAATACATACCGTCCACCTGAGAGAGGCTGACAAATATGTCCTGTGAGAAATGGATGGAAGGAGAGAGGAGTCATAAAGTTTGTCAGAGTGCGAATTCACCTAGACTTGAACATCTTTCTTTTGTGACATGTGGATGTAACAGTCAGAATTTAACTTCTTCTCACAAATCATACACATCTCTTAATTGACAGCCCTGTTTTAAGCAGGTCCTTCTGTGGGATAATGTGCAGTGTCACTTGAAGCAATCGTCATGTCAAAATGGCCACACAAAGATGGCAGTTACCTCAGTTTACCTTCCCCTGCAGTCTTAGATCTCAATAATGCAACTTCAGGACTAGTCTAAAGAGGTTCACACAGCCCGACAATGGGGGCAACAGTCCCAAAAGTCCCTCCCAAAATTAATTCTGCAAATGGACACCTCAAAGTATTCAGGCTATTCTGAGGACAAAAACACTTGAATGGATAGCTGGCTATACTCACAACAAGGTTGGACAGTGTAGCATCAGGTAGGTGATAGGCAAACATCTCTATCTGCTCTGCTGTAGGATGGAGACCTGCAGTCTGAGATAGAGGAGGAGAGATAAACACAGTGAAGCTTGGTTTTTCAGAGACTACCTACGCATGTGTGTTCAACTGCAAGCTTGTCTGTAAATGATTACCTCTATGGGGTCTATGGATTGGCTGAGTATTTCCTTCAGTACAGGCAGATCATCTCTGTGCATGGTGGTGACTTCTCCCTCTTTAAACTTGGAGGAAAATCTGAGAGATGTGACAAAGGAGACAGGTTTAACTAAAATTACTGCCTTGCCGCCAACAAGTCAAGTTTACATCCATGTCTGTCCAGCACTGATACACAGGTCAGGGATTCCTAAAACCTGCACCAACCTGGCCTGCAATGGCTATATTGTATGTAATTTCCAGTAAATATCATAATATGAAACTTGTGGTTTCTGTTTAAAAAGTATTTTTTAAGTGGTTACAGTTTTGTGTGATCTTTAGAGCAGATGATATCCTAGGTAGTTTGTTTACAAGGGTGCACAGCCGATAGGTACAGTGGTTTGTTTACATGACATAACAGAAGTGCATATTGGATGGATTCTGTGTGGACAGAGAGGCGCCTGCTTGCTGTTAAGTCACGGTGTTAGGCCTCGGCTACATATTCTCAGAGGGAAATATTTTACCAGACATCATGACCGCAGAGTTTTAAATATGTCCGGACTTCAACAGATTTGTCCTGGTAAAAAAAAAACGGACAATGGAAACCCTAAACACAGCAGCACTGATAACAAAGCTACTTGCTGTGTGTGTTTGACAGGGATGGATAAAGACAGAGATCATGATCACTCAAATGATCATGATCATGGATACGCGGCATTGCCAGGTAACTCACATTAACCACAGGCCAACGCATTACGGAAACCTGCTTAGCATTGCCCTCACTCGCATAGCATTAGCTTCAATCAACGGAACCTGCGTTAAGGCTTTTAGCGTCAGTCATCCGAACCTAACCTGTCCGCTAACTTCACCTGTGTTGACGATAGCTTCGTGTTGGTTGCAGAAACTACATTGCACTTCACCACTCAGTTGACTGTTGTTCCATTTGTTTTTTTTGTTTTCTTTTCCCAATGACAAAGCAAAAAGATACTGGTAGTGGTACTTTCACATTAGTGAAATGGGGTTCAGCTGCTAAAAGCCAAACACAAGACATTACAACAACTTCATTAACAACAACTGATTAAACATATACACCTCAATCTGTATCCATATCAATCGCAGACACATGTAGCCTATCATCTTTCTACTGACGCCTCCTTACCAAAATACATGCTTACTATGGGCACTGCACTAGTTTAATAAAAGGCACTAAGTGAATTTTTTTGCGTGTTGAATAATGGCCAGAAAGTGTTTTTGCAGAGCATAATGATGTCACAGTTGAGTTGACCTTTAGATTTTGGATATGAAATGTCACTACTTCATCATTTTATTCTATTAGACATTTGCGTGAAAGTTTATCATTTTTAGTGCATGAATTCTTGAGTTATGGCGAACAGTGTTATTGTGAGGTCACAGTGACCTTTGACCACCAAAATCTAACCAGTTCATCCTTATGTCGGAGTGGACTGACAGTGGACTGGAGTGCCAAATTTGAGGAAATTCCCTCAGTGCGTTCCTGAGATACCTTCGTCACAAGAATGGGACAGACGGACGGCCACAGCTATCACTGGCACAGAGGTATAAAAAATGTACTTGACAGAAACTGAATTTGCTTGTTAATATTGCATCCTCTCTCCCACCTTCAACCCTCCTGAACAGGGATAATATGAGTGAAAATGAGACTGACCTTCCTGCCCGGCCAGATATCTGCAGAGCTTGTGATGTGCTGATGGTCTCCATGTGTTTCTCCCCTTTCTCATTAATATTCGGCTTCATCAGACTGTTGAAGATGATACGCTTTATACTCCTAGAGAGAGAAAAGGGGGGCAGACAAATGGATAGACATGAGCTGAGCTAGTGGAAACTGCCAACGTAGCTACAACTTCAAGATTAGATTCTTGTTAAAGCCCATGTGTGTAGGATTTAAAAGTTTCTGACTGTAGCAGCCCCTGGTGGTGTCTGACGAACATGCAACAGCAAACAACAGACTAAGTGTTTTACTTATGACCTCTTTTGGGCTCTTCGTGGTATTACAGTGTGCATGATGGTACTTACAGGTTAAGGCCCATGCCAATAGCATCGGTAGCAACCAGTATCTTGCAGGGGTCATCAGGGTCATTGAACTTCTTGGCCTGTGACAACTTGGTGCCTGCAGATCACAGAAGTCTGGAGCTTATTTACAGAAGTCTATCACACGAAGAGCTCAAACATTGGATGGTTAAAAGTTGAGTTTGAGCTGCAGCACAGATGAAGCCCAGTAGCATCTGCCTGACTTCCAAGACTTTATTCAAACATGACCACCTCCTACTTTAATAAACGTGCAGACGCTTCGTGGATGGAAACACACATTTATAGAGGTTTTATCTTTATCTTTGCAGCCAGTCTTTAGTTAGTACTGAGGATCAAGTTGACAGATTGTGTCTTTGCCTTACACACATTAATACATCTATCTATACGCCCTTCTCACAATCTCACCTGGAGGTAAACTCCCATAAATCACAGCACATTCCAGTCCTCTGGCCTCAATCTGTCTGCTTATGGAATAGATGTCATTTTTACTGAAGCAAACGATGCAGTCTCCTGGTCTCAATTTGTCCAGTGACTCCACAGCGTGATCCAAGATTGCAAATGGGGTTAAACGCTGGTAGGTGTGGACCTTGAGAAAGAGACAGAGACCCAAATAAAATGATTTTAAAAAGCACTGAATAACATCAGTGACACGCTTCTCTTCCTGCTGCATTACACGTCACATCCTCACCTCCACCTCCTCCCCAGTGGTGTACATCAGCTCTCTGATGAAGTCTATGGCAGCAGGTTCCCCACATATGTGGATCTCCTCGGCACAGAGACCTAGAAAAACACAATGATGTCAGCTGCGGCAGTTGGAAACATCTTGTTCAAAATGAATGATAAAATCAAAAGGTACAAATGAAAAAGTAAAATGCAGAGTTCACAAATGAAAAAGTAAAATGCAGACTTTGTGTACATTAGGGTTGTTAAAGTGACAAGCACTAGCACAATATTAGATTTCACTACATGATTATCACGGCCAAAAGAGTTCACCATTTTGATATTATCACAATATCTTTACAAAATTAAAAAAATAAATAAAAATAAATCAGTTAAAATAATCATATTAGTCAGAATCATCTTTAACACTGGTTTTTGTGCATTTTGTCCCTTTTTTAGCAAATTAATTTCACACAAAATACGAGTGTAGGGAGGTAGAGAGAGAGTCTGTAAGCGTACAAAAAGAGCAGTTACACTTAATGGATAGTTAAAAGCACAACCAGACGGCACTGGGGGAGGGAGATTAAAGGAGAGTGGAAAGAATGGACATGATTCAAGAGGCGCTGGATATTTTACACTGAATCACATGTGCATTATCAACATGATATGAATATTTCATTTTAAATATCACGGTTATCATCTATGATGATATATTGGAACACCTCTATAGTACATATTTTGCCTAAAAATGTTGCGTTTGTGAGTGTGTGTGTCATGACATTTAGAACATTTTCATTATCACTGCTTGATCATCATAAATGCAACTATTGCAGGAAGAGCCCCATCAGTTCAGCCTCAGGCCAAATCAAAAACAGGGTGAGACAGAGAGATATGACGTACATGTGCGAGAAGTTGTGTGTGTGTGTGTGTGTGTGTGTGTGTGTGTGTGTGTGTGACCGTATGTTTTAGAATGTGTGTTACAAACCCAGCAGCGCTCTGGTCCAGGCCCAGCCTCTGGAAGGATCTTTGATCATTTGAATTTCATCGATTACAGCCACCTCATCTGAAGACAGACAGACAAAAAAAATCTGTGTTAAATATTCTATTCTCCTTGTTTTATAAATCAACACAAACATAATTTATCATTTCAATCAGTGCCTAAATTTCTACATGACCTGACGGGGGCAACATTCTGTTAGTTTTTGTGATTAGAAGAGACCAGACTCCACTTTTGGGGGGTCAATGTGAAAAGAAACAGCAGCAGTCAAACATTCATATTTGATGTAGCTGACATAATCTGATAAGGTACAACATAGTGTGATGTCCCACAGAGAAATGTTGAGTTTTCTGGTCATATTTTTGCTATGAAACTGAAATGTTTGCATGTGTTATGTTTACGTACAGGGTGTGCTGACACTGCACATCTCAATGGTACAGGCTACATGACTAGCAGCTCGACCCTCCAAGTCCACAAAGGTCCTCTCCTCTCCAGTAACCAAGTCACATGGCACACCCTGTGAATACACACACACACACGTACACACATGGGACAACAGTAAATGGTAAATGGACGGTAAATGAACTTATACTTGTCAAGTGCCTGTCTAGTGCCTGTCTGACCACTCTAAGAGCTTTTACACTATTTATCACTATCACACCCACATTCCTACAGCTGAGGTGCCACCTGCTACTCAGTTTAAACATTCACATGCAATTTTGCGTTCAGTATCGTGCCCAAGGATGCTTCCATATAAGGACTGGTGAAGATGATAATCCACTGCCAATTAGTGGACGACCTGCTCTACCTCTGAGTCACAGCTGCTAACAGCACAGTGCAGTGACAAAGAGATAACAGATCACATCTTAAAAGTATAAGCAAAATTAGGAAATAGGAGACATTTTTCTTTCTATCAGTGAAGACTTTTACATATGTAGCCCCCAAGACCTTTAAAAACACTGATGTGTTAAAATCAGGGGAGTTTCACTTTAACAACAAAGATAACAGAGCAAGACAAATACGTACGGCAGTGTTGCTCTTCTCAAAGATCTCGTGGGCCAATAGTTTCAGCGGCCCACAGTAGACCCCAGACTTAGCAGCCAGGTAGCGCTGGATGGCGTGATAGGTTTTACCACTGTTAGTGGGACCAGCGTGGAAAATCACCTTCCTCTCGATGGCACGAGCCTCAGGGTACCTGACGAAAACACACATACACACAGTAATGTTGTGCAAGTTATGATACATGAATGCAGATGGTGACTGAAACCTACAGCCAGCACAGTTTGAAGGGACAGTTCATCCCAAAATCCCACCACAAGCTGAATGCCATCTAGTTCTATTATACTGTATCTGAGAGAAGGTGGACATCTCTACTGCTGATATCTCAAAACACTCAGCAACTCACACCAAAACGATCTAGACTGATAAATAACACTACAGTTAAGAGCAAAAATATGTATTTCTGATTTGGGGGTGAACTGTCCCTTTATGTGAAGGTGTAATACCACTGTTGGTCGCCACTAGGGATGGAAATAGAGAACCAGTTCCAGCTGAGAATCGATAAGGGTTCGTCATGCCCTGTAATACCTACCAGTTAGCAGGGACTCTGAGGTCTGAGATTTTTCTCAGGTCATCCATACAGTCCAGCATGGGAAAGATTTGCTTGGCATGACGCATAAAGTACGGGTAGATGTCATCTATGTGACCTGGAGAACAACAAAAATTAAAGTTAATTAAAGTTTGAATTTGATTAATTAAATGAATATGATCTCTTTGAACACAACTCCTTCTTGAGGATCAATGAAAAGCCAACAAACCTGCTCCAGAGCAGATGTCACTGAGGATGATATGCAGATCCGCGGGGAGTGATGACATTTCCAGAGCATACTTTCTGAAGCTAATGAAGGCCTGGTGGAACAGACGAGCTGTGCACACACACACACACACACACACACACACACACACACACACACACACACACACACACACACAAAAACACATGAGGCTCACCAAACAAAGCATGCTGGTTAGATTTCTGTCTGCATCATTCTGACATCAGTGTCAAAAACTTCACAAGTTTTCAGATTCAACAGCTGCTCTCCACCAAAGGCAGGACCTCAGCACATGATGATCTAAGAACCTATCAGCGCAAATACGTCTCCAATATGTTTTATCGAAATTCTTCACTGTCTGTTTAATCAGAAATATTTTGAGTTTATTAGTCTTCATTTTTACCATAGGAGTTTATTGTTTCAACAGAATAAAAGCTCTCTGGTTGATGACAATAGTTATCAGGCCACAGAAGTGGAAATTTATTTTACAACAACAATGACAAGTGGGACATGATTGTTCTTCAAACAATCTCTATCGAGAATGACGTTGAGTCCTGACAGTCTAATTCCACTGGCATAGGGTGGTGACATAACTGCAGCTTCAGCTTTAATCTAATAAAAGGAAATGCATATCTGGTTCTTTTCTCTTGTTATGTATGCGTCATGATATTTTGACTCGTGATTGATGTTTTGAATTTCTTTATTTTAAATTAAATTTCTATGGTAAAATTTTCTTGTAAATTGTCCATTTATACATAACTGTTTATCAGAAGCACTTCACAATTAGCAGTGAATTCAACCATTCACCTGCACACATACTGTATGACAGCAAGCTACCTTGCATTGTCCTGGCCTTGGAAGCAATTTAGGGTTCAGTGTCACTATATTTTGTTTAACAACATGCTGCATTTTAAAATCCTGTGGTCTGTCACACAGAACATTAACTAGTAGACAATTACATTTAGTCAAAACACTGGAGTTAAAATTAGGTGTTTCTGAAAACAATGCAGTGACAACCTGAGATGGGGGATAACTAGTTACATGTAATTAAATTACAAAGTAAATGTACTTGAAATTAGAATAGCCCAAAAGAATATACTCAGATGTTATATTCTTTTTGGTAGAAAGTTTATATGCAGAATACAACATTCATTCTGCTGCTTTGCATCTTTTTTATGTGCAGTACTGTCTTCTCTTGGTA
This sequence comes from Epinephelus fuscoguttatus, assembly GCF_011397635.1. NCBI lineage: Eukaryota > Metazoa > Chordata > Actinopteri > Perciformes > Serranidae > Epinephelus > Epinephelus fuscoguttatus. The sequence continues at coordinate 25,030,414 of NC_064753.1, read as the reverse complement.
TTGCTTTATTGCCCAGTTTAAAACGTGTAAGAGAAGAAATCAAATAACAGATACATTAATGTGATGAAGTGATGCAAACAGTTTAGTTAGTGATCATTAAATTACTGCATTTCCAAAGTAACATTTCCATCACTGCTGACAACTGTAAAAAAAAACAAAAAAAACATGCAGTTTTATTTCTCACCATCCAGGCCATGGTCTGCTGCCAGCTTCTGCATCTCTTTCCTCTTATAAAACCGGTTCAGGATTTTCAGAAGTTCACCTGAATCAGAGACAATAAAGAGAGACAATAAAATAACTTTTATATCTGTAATTAACAGCGAGCAATCAACACACACACACACACACACACACACACACACACACACACACACACACACACACAAACACAGGCCACATAAGGATATAAAACTAGCGCTATCCAGTCCACTAGTGGCTGGCACACTTGCTTCACCCATCAGCCTCAATCAATAGTCATCTGTGTTTAGTGGCTGGTAAAAGTTGCACAGTCACTTGCCATTTGGCCGGTAGACAGAAATAAGTTTATAGCACACCCTGCCTTCACCCAAACTCAGGGACCAGCCGGGGGATGTACTCACTTCTGTCGAGCGGCTGTGTGAGCTCTGCTCCCACACTCCCATCTGCCGAGAAGTCAGTCTTCAGAGACACGGGGACAAACAGAGAGGTGTCCGGGGGCTTTGGAGAGGAGCTGTTAGATGAAACATGTCTGCTACAAACCACAGTACCAGCCTGGTGTTGTTTATTTGACAAAACAGACCCAGAAGACACATAACAGTTGGCAGCGGTGATGCGGGCAGTCCGGGGGCTAATGTGGCGGTGAAGCCGAGAAAACAAATACATACACCGATTAACTGACATCTCTGCGGGTCGTTTACACCCCTGGTGTTACGGGCTAAGGACAAAAATGTGCTATCGTCGCCCCATGCTGTTCAGCAGGTGTAAATATGTGGATAACACGCCACTGACTTCACCAGAGGACGGTCAACAGTTTTCTCTTCCTGGTAACACAACGTGGGACAGGACCAGTCGCCATGTAGCTGCCCACAAATGTGCCTGTGCTAATATCGACCACAAAAAAAAATGTATATTCAATTTTAAATGATAAATCTCACTTAAAGTAGGCACTATTTGTCATATACGACAGTTCAATCCAAAAATTGATTTTATTTTGAACAATATTTGCAAAGTTTGCAAAAATATAAACAGGCATAAAATGGACTCCTCTATATCGGAACCCGAAGATCGTCTATACAACGATAATGGCTGCCTCACCATCTGAAAAAAAGTCCCGCTTTTAGTGTGTCTTTGTGACATCGCCTACCCTTTAGTAAATCAATCTTTGAATGTTTCCAATGCCATACTTTCACCTGAGTTACTTTTTTGAAATGAGTGTTTCCAAAAATGTATAGGATACTTTTACGTCTATTTAGGTGCCATGATAAATATTAGTATCTGTCATTCCATATCCTCCTCTCCACTGCACTAAACACAAACTTAAATGCAGCATTTTCCACAGGTTTAAGACTTCTTATGCACATAAGGGACTTACTTCTCTCAAATTCTGGTCTCATTTTTTTTTTTAAATTCGTGTTATCCTTTCCAAGATAATCCATCCACCAGACAGGTGTGGCATATTTAAACAGCTATTCAAACAGCATCATTACTGTACATGTGTGCCTTGGGCTGTTCGCAAAAAAAGGCCACTTTTAAATGTGCAGTTTACTGACACATCACTATGCCACTGATGTGACAAGTTTTGAGGGAGCATACCATTGGCGTGCTGGCTGCAGGAATGTCCACCGGAGCTGTTGCCCATGAACCGAATGTTCATTTCACTGCCATGAGATGTCTCTGGTGTCATTTTTGTGAATTTGGCAGTACATCCAACCAGACCACATGTAACCAGACAGCAACCAACCACTGGGATGAGTTTCTCTGAGACAGTTTCTGACAGTTTGTGAGGAGATTCTTCAGCGGTGCAAGTGTCTGGCCTCACACAATCTTACAGGTAAAAATGCAGGATGTGGGGGTCCTGAGCTGCAGTGGTTACATGTTGTTTGCTGTTGTGAGGATGGTTGGATGTCCTGCCAAATTCATGGAAATGACACTGGAAACGGCTCACAGTATTGGAGTGAACAATAAAGATTGTGGATTATGTTGGCAAAGTGCTCACAAAAACAGATTCTAACAAATTTGTGACAAAACTTTGAGAGGAGAAGTGTTGTGTTCATAAAAAGTGTTAGCACTTTTATTTCAACTTGTGAAAAATGGGAGCAAACACGTAAGTGCTGAGCTTGTATTTTTGTTCAGTGTGTAATTCAAGACAAATGTTTAAGTTGTTTTTTTTTTTTTACTTAGCTTTTCATTTCTCTTTTAGCAGGCATGTAGCCAGAATTTTAGAAAAAAAACTGGTGTCAAAACCCCCAAATTCACCACACCAACACCCTCACAGAACATCGCTTTTCAGAGTTTGAGATGTTACAGTATGCAATGTTTCCTCAGCTGTATTTAGAGAAATGCCTTTTTTTCCCCCAAGGGAAGCCAGATTCAGACAAATGTAAATTATTGTATTGATTGTGAGTGACTTAAAGGTTGGATTTTAAGTCACTGAAAACTTAAAGGCTGTATTTTCTACATGAATGTCAAGTTGGATAAATTCTTTGTACTAAACATGAGATGTCCCTGTTTACAACTGAGAACTGAGCTCATACGACTGGTATGTTAAAGACAAAGTGTTGTTCAAAAGATATTCTGTATAAATTTGCTTTATTCACGATTCATTTTGGCTATATATTTGGGTTTGGTGTATATACACATATTATCATACACACACACGCACACACACACTCACACACACGCACATGTCGATGGCATGATTAGACATTGTATAAAGATTAACATGCAGTAGATAAGACAGGGGAAGAGAGTTTTGGCATTTAAGTGTTTCTTCATTACCTCTGGAGGTATTTAAAGCACACCAAACAAACCCCACCTGTACAGTGTTCAGAAAGACAGAAAATATGTCTGACAGGCAGAAAGAAAGCATCACCTGAAAATAAATTACGCTGTTCCCAAACAAAAGAAAACCAGATTGCAAAGGAACAAATAAAATCTCAACTGTGGATGGGTGTTCAGAGGTTTATGAAATGAAACATGTAACATGACAGTATGACTTGCACACGAGAGACAAAAAAACAAACAAAAAAATGACTTAATAACGTCCAATTAAAAAAAGTAGTGATATATAAATGACAGTATCATTTCCATGATAGACACAGGAGATCTCTGAGGTGAAGTTGTCCTTGAGTGATGTTTAGTTTCAGCTTCCATGCCACTTTTAAACAAAGTTAAGCATCGGAGGGGGAAAGTGCAAAATTGGCCACAGATCAGAGCTTAAGGGCAAATTCAACCTACACACAAGACCGGTAACATCACCAAACTGTGTGTTTGTGAGTGTGTGTCTTTAAAGCAGGACCTAAACAGCCGGTCTGAGCGTCACAGTGGAATATTTTTTACAGTATGTTGATATGAGATCCCTCCCAGTGCTTACAATAACAGACATAAGCCTTTTTTTTAACATTAGTATTCTACTTATACCAAACCAACATGCTCAAAGATGCTGCAACCTGCAAAGAGAAAGTGAAACTGACAGTGAATCTCCTGATCATGGCTAGCGTCATTTAATTTGTCTAATGCATCACTGATATAAATAAAAACCGCTATTCATGTTGTGATGACAGGTGTTCATTTTCAGGTATAAGAGGCTCGACAACCTCAACTTTCAACCTTTTTTTTTTTAACCTTTGAATTTAAGATACTGGAGATATTTCTTAAGTCAGCTGATGTGAGTCAGCCGACACCAGCCCTGACACATGAACTTAAAGGTTCAGTTCACCCAAATTACATATAAACATATTTTCTATAAAGTTTTGATATCTCTTTCTATAATCTCTTCTTCCACCTTAATAAAATGGAGGTCAATGGAATCAAATTTGTGGTGCTCAAAGTGCTGAAATCTAACTACTATGCTAATCCAGATAATCCACATGTCTGGCCTGGAAAAGATGTTTTACTTCTGTGTGTAATTTGGGTGAGCTGACCCTTAAAATAACTTAAGGGAGGAAATGGTTTCTATATTCTTCAAGATTAGTCATAAATAAGCGGCACTTTTAAGATCAAACAAAAGGCCTCGTGCCAGAGAAACTTCTTCAAACTCAGAGTGAATCTCCACATACGTTTGGAGGCAGTTCTGTGGTAACCAGACAGACAACACTGCATCGAATATTCATCTTAACAAGAGATGTTGAAATATTGTATTGAGCTAAAAAACCTGTATCAAAGTATAATGCTTTTAGAGCTGCAGCAATTAGTTGACTTATTGATTTGGAAAATGACTGAAAACTAATTGGCAACTATTTTTATGGTTGATAAAGCGTTTTAGTCAGTTTTTAAGGAACCACTACATGAGAACAATTTACAAGCATTTGCTGCATTTCTCTCTATAATGTAACTGTAAATTGAGTATTTTTAAACAAAAAAAAGATACTCATAGATGTCACCACAGCTCTATGAAATTGTGATGGATCCAGTTCACTTTCTTCGGACATTCTATAGACTAAATTCATCAATTAATGGAGAATGTGCAGGTTACTCGATAATGAAATTAAGCATCAATAGCAACACTACATGATTGTTATCTATTTAAATTATTTTAGGAAATAAAATACAGTGAAATGATAATGTTCACCTTGGATCCAACACATTTCTTGTATGGAACGAAATGTGGACTGGAACTGGAAACATATAAAGGTGCGTTCAAACCAAGCACGAGGCAAATTTTTCCACAGGGCACAATTACAACCGAATGGACGTGAATTCACGGCAGATGACGAAAATGACAATGATGGAATATGGGAAATATATGTATCCACCCAAGACGAAATTCTTCAGGTTGTGCAAAACATTCATGCAAGTGTGTCGCAAAAGCCTTTTACCATTGAGATCTATTTGAAATTCTCCTGACGTCACTGAGAAGCAGAGATGGAGGATAAACTTAAACTGTATGGAGATAAAACTAAAAAGGAGAGGGCTCGGAGAAAAGTAAGCGAAGACATGGGACTACATGATAAGTTCTGAAAATATGTACGTGTCACTTTTGTAAACCATATTGTTGAGTTGCATTTTAGCAACACGCTTTGAGTGACTTAGCATTAGCTGCTTTCCCCAGTTAGTTAGCACAACTGTTAGCACAGTAAATATCAAAGACAACCCAGCGGCCATATTCTTACAAGTAACACGAGGCAAAAATCCGCTTCCTGTTTGGTGCTAACACAACCTGAGAGCAAAAAATGTTCATGAAAACACTATATTTGAAAATGATATATAAAATTAAACTAAGATGTTAAGTTAAGATGAACATTTGTTGGACTAAACAAGACACTTGCATGGAAGAAGCAGCCTGTGGACTGTTGGAACATACTTAACAACAACTGGGAAACACTTGATCTCCCAGCTAGATGGATGGTCGAGAGCACAGTGATATTAGCATAGCTTAAACTCAGGTATTGTGAATGAACACAGAGCGCCTGTGTTGACTCATAGCTTAGCCTCCCATGTCCTTCGTTCAGGCTGATCCCCACGTCTTGAATACCTTAAGTCATTGACTAGCTCATCCAGAAATTTTGCAGGGGATGTCAGAGGGAAGATGCCAGAGAAATTCCAGGGTAAGTGCTGCCAAAATTTGCAAACAACAGAAGCTCCTGTTGCAGAAGAAAGGGATAACCGTGTGGCGGTTGTCTGTGGCCGCCTCCTCTTTTCCGTCTTTGCTCCTGTTTTATTATGCATTCAGATATCTGAGACTGTATGGCTTCATTTGTGTGTGCTTGTGTGTGTGTTTGCAGTCTGAGACGCCAAGATGACATAGGCTGCCTCACTGTTCCTTGCTTGGGTCGGTTTGATTTGCACTCTTGCCTTGACGTTTAGCTTTCAGCCATCTTGGATCGTATGCTTGTGCGTCTGTATGAGAGTGTGTTTCAGTTCTGGCGGGGAGAGAGTGAAGGTGGTCGGACAGCTCTCGTCTGAAGCTGTGGAGTGGTGATGGGGATGTCTGAAGTTATGTCATGTGTATTCATGTATACATTTCTCAGTCCAGGGGGATAGTGGGGCAGCCCGCACACCTCTGGCTGTTCAGCAGTGAAGAGTTGGTGTATTTTCTGTGTGTATTTTCAGTTCATAGTGTCGTCCTCACATCTCTGGCTGCTCTGCATTGACTGGTGGGGTTCGGGCCTCGGGAGACTCGTAGCGCTGATGGAAGTTTCTTTTCCTCATCTTCTCTGGAGCTTTTCTCCACAAAACAATCTCCTAAACACAGAAGCAGAGAATACATGAATGAAAACTCAGAGAAATCCCAATTAAAAATACAGTGGCAGTGTTTACATTCAGTGTCTCTCACCACAACTTTTTGTATCTAACAAATGTCACACCCGAGCTGTTGAGTTCCAGTAGCACCAATCAGAAAACCGAGATGTTGTTGATAGAAGTTGGACAGTGTTGTGTGTACGACACAAATAGGACAGAAGTGCTGATAAACACTATATTACTAAAGCTTTTCCTCCTGTTCATGCACAGGGCAGCCATATTGGATCGGAGTGGTTGGTAAGATCCCTCCAACCTTCCAAGTCGAAAATCTGACGTCAGCGGGCGTTCCTGCTCAGGACTTTTCAGGACCACTTTTTAATTTTGACCTCAAGTTCAATTTTGACTCCAGTTCAGATGGAACGCACCAATAAAACCAATAAAAATCTGCAGGGACCATATTTTAAATAATCCTGCATTGATTACATGCAGGTTTGCTTGATAGCAGTGGTCTTCTTCACTGCCTTTCCTCGCCATTGCTACTTTTCCTGGGGCATTGCCGCCACTTACTGTTGGTCAATGCGAAATAAACAACAGGGTGTCAATCGTGCCATTCTCATACAAGAAAATGTAAGTCTACATGCGCTTCCAAAATACTAAAAAAGGGGACCCACTTGTATAAACTTTACTCCATAGAGATACTATTTAGAGATATTCTGACACCATTTTTTCCCTTCCTGATTCTGATACCTGAACTTGCATATCAGCCGGAAAAATGTAGAGGTGCTGTGTGTGCAAGTGTGTTACCTGTTGTTTAAAGTATCTTCTGTCCTCCTCATCCACCAGCACCAGATTTAGGAAGTAGCGTACAGAGAACTTCTTGTTGACATCCCTCATGGTGGGTGTCAGGTCATATCCTGTACAGAGACACAGTATGTCATGTGCTACATTCAGTCCTTGTGTACAAATATGCTTATTTAAATGTTTTAATAAGAGGGAAACTGACCATCGTCTACCATATCTTTTTTATAACGGAGAAGAGAAAAAGGGAGGGGAGCACAGGAGAAGACTTACCTGCGAGGAACAGTCTGATGGGGATTGATTCTCCTTTAACTGGAGCACCATCCATGATTTCATACTTTGCAACCGTCTCTGTCTCTGTGGTCGTACTGGGACCTGAAAAGGAGGACAAAAATGACATAATCGATAGAATACGGTAAAGTGGAGCAGAGCTGACAGAAGTTTCTGCTCTTACTGCGACTTAATCAGTTTACAGAGGAGTAAACCAGTTACAGCATTTTACAGCTAAAGAAACCTCAAATGTGACGACCTAAAGTTAGCACATGCTCCTGTCTTATGTATAATCCATGTGTTTCACACGTGGCCATCCTAGATTCTCACCAATGCCTGTTATCTCCTTCTTGATGAGCTGTAGCTCCATGTGTTGGATCTTGATCCTGACCAGCAGGAAGTAGATCTTCCCGACAATCACATCCTTCAGGTGGTATCTGACAAAGAGACACATCAAGAGAAGCTGAACAAACTGAGAGGAGGTCAGAGGTTATGAGGGGAGATAAGAGGGTTAGTGAGGTACGATGAATCTAAAGTCAGAGTTTGCTACAGAGATAGCTCACTTTTAACCTGGCTGGGTCGCTATGATAACTTGCGCTGCGCAGCAAACCTGGTTGAGACCAGTTTATGTTCATAACGTTACCACTTTGGACTATGTTTTTATGCTCCGTTCTGATTTGCTGAAGCCTGTTTGTACACTGCTGATATATAACACCTCTTCCTAAATGGATGTGATGGGAACAAGCAAACAAATTATTTCAGATTTTCCCAGAGAACATGTCCTGACTTGCCCTTTGTATCAGCAAACAGGGTAAGCGCTGTGCGGCTTGCTTAAAAAAATTGCTCACCCTGGCTACATTTTTTCAATGCTTCATGCACCTCCACCTTATTTTCAGAGCAACAGCAAGCTGTTCCTTTGGCTCAACAGACTCCCTGAATGTTGTTGCTAAGGCAAAAAAAGCCTGGCTCTGTCCAGTTTGCTCTGTAGTACACCCCTCTAGTCTTATTTGGATTAAAGGTTTACTGAGTAAGCAATAAAGACGTTAACAGAGAAGTTAAAATGATATTAATCTTACTTGGATTTATTGTATTCGAACTCAATGTGCAGACAGTCCTCTATGCCGACCTCCATCTTGATCGAGTTGTTGACATCTGGGTAGGTGGCTAACTGGTGGACGATCAACTCGTACTCCTTCACCAGGTCAGACAGACGACGGACTATTGTCACCCTGAGGAAGTACCTGTGAGAAACACACAGACAACACGAGCTTTAGGAGTCAGTCTCAAAACAATGCTGAGCATGCTGCCGTCCAAAGATAATTCCCCACTGTGTCAATCATAAAAAAGAGAAGAGTCACATGTAGACATACAGTACAGGCCAAAAGTTTGGACACACCTTCTCATTCAATGCGTTTTCTTTATTTTCATGACTATTTACATTGTAGATTCTCACTGAAGGCATCAAAACTATGAATGAACACATGTGGAGTTATGTACTTAACAAAAAAGGTGAAATAACTGAAAACATGTTTTATATTCTAGTTTCTTCAAAATAGCCACCCTTTGCTCTGATTACTGCTTTGCACACTCTTGGCATTCTCTCCATGAGCTTCAAGAGGTAGTCACCTGAAATGGTTTTCCAACAGTCTTGAAGGAGTTCCCAGAGATGTTTAGCATTTGTTGGCCCCTTTGCCTTCACTCTGCGGTCCAGCTCACCCCAAACCATCTCGATTGGGTTCAGGTCCGGTGACTGTGGAGGCCAGGTCATCTGCCACAGCACTCCATCACTCTCCTTCTTGGTCAAAAGCCCTTACACAGCCTGGAGGTGTGTTTGGGGTCATTGTCCTGTTGAAAAATAAGTGATCGTCCAACTAAACGCAAACCGGATGGGATGGCATGTCGCTGCAGGATGCTGTGGTAGCCATGCTGGTTCAGTGTGCCTTCAATTTTGAATAAATCCCCAACAGTGTCACCAGCAAAACACCCCCCACACCATCACACCTCCTCCTCCATGCTTCACAGTGGGAACCAGGCATGTGGAATCCATCCGTTCACCTTTTCTGCGTCTCACAAAGACACGGCGGTTGGAACCAAAGATCTCAAATTTGGACTCATCAGACCAAAGCACAGATTTCCACTGGTCTAATGTCCATTCCTTGTGTTTCTTGGCCCAAACAAATCTCTTCTGCTTGTTGCCTCTCCTTAGCAGTGGTTTCCTAGCAGCTATTTGACCATGAAGGCCTGATTCGCGCAGTCTCCTCTTAACAGTTGTTCTAGAGATGGGTCTGCTGCTAGAACTCTGTGTGCCATTCATCTGGTCTCTGATCTGAGCTGCTGTTAACTTGCGATTTCTGAGGCTGGTGACTCGGATGAACTTATCCTCAGAAGCAGAGGTGACTCTTGGTCTTCCTTTCCTGGGTCGGTCCTCATGTGTGCCAGTTTCGTTGTAGCGCTTGATGGTTTTTGCGACTCCACTTGGGGACACATTTAAAGTTTTTGCAATTTTCCGGACTGACTGACCTTCATTTCTTTAAGTAATGATGGCCACTCGTTTTTCTTTAGTTAGCTGATTGGTTCTTGCCATAATATGAATTTTAACAGTTGTCCAATAGGGCTGTCGGCTGTGTATTAACCTGACTTCTGCACAACACAACTGATGGTCCCAACCCCATTGATAAAGCAAGAAATTCCACTAATTAACCCTGATAAGGCACACCTGTGAAGTGGAAACCATTTCAGGTGACTACCTCTTGAAGCTCATCGAGAGAATGCCAAGAGTATGCAAAGCAGTAATCAGAGCAAAGGGTGGCTATTTTGAAGAAACTAGAATATAAAACATGTTTTCAGTTATTTCACCTTTTTTTGTTAAGTACATGACTCCACACGTGTTCATTCATAGTTTTGATACCTTCAGTGAGAATTTACAATGTAAATAGTTATGAAAATAAAGAAAACGCATTGAATGAGAAGGTGTGTCCAAACTTTTGGCCTGTACTGTATCTAACCCAAACAACCCCCCTGCAGTTTGCCTTGTGTCAAACTGTGTAATAAATATACCTTAGCCTGACATTCGCTCCCGTGTAGGACTCATAGGGCTTCTCCACCTGCATGAACTCAAAGTCGTAGCTCCTGTTCTGGGTGAGTTCCCCAGGTAGAGCCAACTCCTTCACCAAATCCACAAACTCATGGGTGTTGCTCTTGTCGGAGAACAGCTCTGAAATACAGCAGAGTGAACATAGAGTGTTGGTGTATAGTTGGACAGTTTAAATACACTACAAAAACTCAGTTTCAGTTCAGTTCAGATTCTACGCTCTTTCAACACATCACTTTTGTCACCCTCCTCCTCCTCATGCGTATACAGTCAGAGGAGGGTTTAGCTGCACTATGGCAGGCTGCACATGACAACCACATGCTCCGTTAAACCTTTTAGCCACATGAGAAAGCCAGCAGCCGACTGTTGGCAAGCAGTTTTCCAGCTATAAGGCGATGCACTTAATTAGCATTTCAAATATTTCTATCTAGCTGCATATGGCAATTTGGAGGTTATAAGTGTAAACAGAATATATCCATCAGCACCATGCTGCTAACATCAGAGAAACAAAAAAGTTGGGTAGGCTCATCGTAACCATAAATAACAATTAACACTCTAGACACTGTACACCTCTTGTAAAACACACAGAGATAAAATAGCTTCAATCATGCTCACCTATCTGTCCAACAAACTCAATGCGGATGCCCTGATGCTCCAGCCGCTTTCCTCCCTGCTTCACATTTAGATTCACCTGGAGAGGAAATATTTCATTAGATCAACTATCACGTGAGCCAAAAAGCATATTGTCACAATTATAATATTTCCAATTCATAAATAGATTTGACTTTGCCAGGGAAAATCTAAAATATCCTCTCTTTATAGAGAATAAAAACAAGACAAGAGCTATCCATTATTACTACATATATATTGGATCTTCCAATATGACTTAATAAAGCTGATATTACAGCTGATACATTTGCAGATCCTAAACATAGATGTTACAGTTCCTCTTGAAGTCAGAGCAAATCTTGCACACACATCAAAAGAACATTATTTCCCAGTGGGCTCCGTTAAAGAGAGTATCCCAGAATAGACTGTGGCATGGCAGTGAAGTCTATTATCTACTGACTGAGCATGGTTAACTACTAAAATACAATTATAGCTAATTTAAATTAGGCTTCATGTGTGTAAGACAGCCTTATTGAACCTTGTGGAGCTCTGCATCCTAACCTATAAATAATATAAACTCAGTTTACCTTGCCAGACACAGACTCTCCGTCATAGAACAGGTAATGTTTCTCCACCTTCCCATCTTCTGTCTTTAACTCGGCTGTCTTTCTGTTCTCTGCATCGTTCAGCAGTACGTCTATCTCACACACCGGCCCAAACAGACCTCCTAGGAAACTCTGAAAATATGAAGCACAGTGTAGAAAACAGTATATTACACATGTAAACAGACTATATAAGAAATGCAACCTGTTCAAAGCTGACTCATTGGTGGCTTGTAAGAATTATACATTGGCTAAGCCTGTATTTGGAGTAAATTAGAAGTTAATGTGAACAGAGAAGATGGTCTTTTTTTAATACTGAAGGGCATGAACTGCACATTGTTAAGCAGAATGACAGCTGACATCTCTATTTTTTTATGTTCAAGGTTCCGGAAATGATTCAAAACAAAGATAGGCAAATCTATGATCACCATGACATTTGCCTATCTTGATTTAAAAGACTGAAACACAATGTCAGTCACATTTTAAGCCCGACATTATAAATAATTGGACTGGATAACAGGACTGGAGCAGCATTCCAGTTTAGAGGCACCAAGTATATTACAGTTTGTTGACACATATTCTCTACGGACTCTGATTACAGACAATGGCATGCAGCTATCTACAGTAATCACAAACGCCACCACAGCTGCTAAATTAACATGTATACGTGTGTGCACATGTATGGGACTGATGGGTGTGCTCTGGAGATAATCACATTTTGAAGCGGGAACCATGTAACTCCTCCACAGCTACTCCCTATCTGTTATTTCCACACTAATTCAGCCACTTATCACTGGCTGCACAGCCACATTATTTTCCTCTGAGCTGGCACAAAGTCACAAACACATACTTCAGCATGCAGCAGATCTGGAGGGATAAGCACAATCATCAAGATGCCAGGAGAGACCTCTGGACACGAGTGAGAGGCTTGTGATTGATTTTAACCCGTAAAATGATTTATAGAAGGAATATAGGAGAGGAAATAGGAGTATCCCAGTTTTAAGTCCAAACTCAACTTAATATAAAGCACAGCAACAGTGCATCAGAGTCAGTGGGTGTCAACTTGCATCTGTCCTCAACTAAACCTATAAGCTATCAAAGCTTTTCCAGTTCGCATATCCTTTAAACATCAAGATATTAAGATAATTTCAGGAGTCGTTACTGTAATTCAACGTGCATGTGTCCTACGGCACAACTTCACATTACACCCCGCTAACCAACCACCAACGTTAGCTAGCACTGACATTTCTCTCAGCCCTATGCCAGCTGTAGTCACCAAACATAAACAAGCTGAAGTTAATTCAATTATTAACCAACACTTTTAGTTGCTGCCAATACTCTCCACAGCTGCTGGGCCGTTAGCTAGCTTAAAACATCATTTAAAAGGCAGAGACGGCCTCGGACTAATGCTAACTCGAGCAGCCTAGCTAGCTTTCCTGTCAGGTTTAAACATTAAATAGCTGTTGTCAAGGGAAACCGCGGGTCCGTCTAAACGCTGGGTTTTTGTCAGTTAATCCCCCCGTTCGTCTCGGTGCAGTCCGGACAACTGACGCTTGTTTTTACACTCACCATCTCGGCCGTCTAGACAGTTGAAGCTAACAGCTAGCCTCGCTCCGTGCAGCCTGTCTGTCTGAACCAGGAGGTAGTATCAGGACTTACCGTCATGTGACCCGGATCATGTGTGTGTGTTGTCGAGGGGGAGGGGGCTCAGCTCCCATGGGATACAGTCAGGGATACAGTCACAGGTTATAGACACCACCTACACTACTCACATTGTATTATTACAAAAATATTAAATAAGGTTGTGATAAGAATAGCAGGTAATCCCAGAATTCATTTTGAGAGCAGACATCTAATTCTCTACTCTGTCATTATTTTAATGTTAAGGACCATTGCTTATTTAAGTGGCAACTACAGAGTCCTTATGACATTACTCACTATAATTAGAGCCTAAACACAAACTGTAAAAATAAAGTATTTGTTTCAACTGAAAAAAGGTTAGTGTCCAGGCTGCCTTAAATTTTTAGGTTGATTGAATTAGAGAAGACATGTTGGATAATTACAAAATTGCCTCAACTTGTCTTCTTAAATTCAGCCAACATAAAATTTTACGGCAGCCCAGACACTAACTTAACTTTAAGTTAAAACAAATAGGTTCTTTTTTAGTGTGTCCGGACTCTTTTGGGCTAATGTTTATATCAGTATTTAAGAAAAAAATATTAGGTGATATTCTTTTCTTTCTTTTTTTAAATAATAAACATATAACAAACATTTTTGATAGGAATCCCTTCAATTTGGTAATTAAAATATTCAGACTAATATCTGTGTTTATTTTACAGTTGAAAATAAAGCTTATCAGTGCTCTCTGGTGGACAAACTAATGTTGACAGTGCCTCTAAATTTCTCCAGACATATCTTATGCATTTCTCTACTGCTCTTTGTTGTTACATGTCTGCCAGCGCATTATGCTGATATAATATAAGCCTATGTGTGACAAACTAATATTGGAGTAACACCAGCCTGACAGGTCTTTATCTGACTAAGCAGGAGCCCACATCATTTCGTCATGCTGTTCAAAATACCACTTATCTTTTAAAATAAGTGGTGGAAGGTAATTAAGTACATTTACTTAAGTACTGGACTTAAATACAATTTTGCAGTACTTGCACTTTACTTGAGTATTTCCATGCCATGCTACTTTATACTTTACTTCCTTCACTACATTTATTTGACAACTTTAGTAACTTGTTTCTTTGCATATTCATATTATTAATACAAAATATAAATCAATAGATTGTGATGCATTGTTATAGATGAAACTACCCCGCAGTATATAAAGTAATAAAACTGGCTCAACATTTACCAGCTGCAGCATCAAAGAGGTCAACACATTGATGCATCAATAATTATAATCCAAGGGGCGCTGGTGGCTTAGTGGTAGAGCAGGCGCCCCATGTACAAGGCTGCTGCTGTAGCAGCCCGGGTTTGACTCCAGCCTGTGGCCCTTTGCTATATGTCTCTCACACACACACACACACACACACACTCTCTCTCTCTCTCCCCCTCCCCCCTCCACACTTGTCTGTCCTATACATTAAAGGCTAAAAAGCCCCCAAAAAATCTTTAATAATCCAGCGATATATTATATATAACTCTACAACCGGCCGTTCTGCATCATGCTTACTTTAACGATTGGTAGGCCTACTTTAAGTATATCTTGATGCAAATGCTTTTGTACTTAAACTTGAATATGAGCAAGGAAAGTAGAGTATTTTACACTGTATTATTGGTACTTTGATTCAAGTTAAAGATCCGAGTACTTCTTCCATCGCTGTTTAAAATAGTTTTCCACTAACAAATCTGTTTGGTGCTTTAATGGCATTGTTTGTTGTGTAAAATAGTTTTGAATTATGAATCTACATTATACCTATTGCAGTTCAATTTGATTGATTCATTACCCTCAATCTTGTTGTTCCCTTGTTAAATTCGGTAATGCATCACATTCATATTCTCCTATGTTAAAAAACAGATTTCTAAAGTCAATTTAGCTTAATTTTCCATGCAAAAATCAACGTTTTTTTCCTAGGAAAGGGCATAGCTATAAATCATCCAAAGATAATCTCTCACGTTCATGAGTTTAAACATAAGGGCCGGAGCAGAAGAGGACAAAGTCATTAAAACCTGTTTACCCAAACATGACATTCCCAAATACCCAACTGACTGCAGAGATGTACAGTTAACAGAACAGACAGACAGATAGTTTTGATCAAATCTACTGAAAACACAACTGAATACCATTGGTATAAATCCTTTATTGTATTTCAAATGCAAATTAGACAACGCAGAGCATGTTAAAATGCATGCATGTGCACAGTACATATTCTGATACTATGTTTCAGCTCACAGTGGTTAAGATTGCGTGAATCCGTTCCTGAGGGGTTTGGGTTTGCGAGGATCTCTTGTTCAACTTTGCAGACCAGAAGTTCCCAAACAATGTTATATAATTCTCCTGGGTAAGTGTAAAGTGTCAAAACATTTGAGACAAAGGGATCAAATAATATAAATAAGTCTTTGTTTTTGTGGAACACATGACTCATAGCTTAAAAAAAAAAAAAAGGTTAGGACCACGGCTATACAGAATGAGCAACACGTGGACGAAGGTGTCATCTTATTGCACAGGTATTACAACTATTCGAAAGCATATTTCAAATTTTATAGTAAAAAGCACAGTAAAACTTACATATTTTTTTCCACAAGAAAGCAAAAATACAGGTCCCTGCCAACTTAAACTAAATTAAAGTGTGTATATGTCTCATTTATGCAGACCATTCTTTTACTTTGGCAGCTACTTTTTCAATGTTTACAGTCTTTTGCCCCTGAAAAGAGTAATTCCCACCAATAACATTGAGAATATAAAATATATATATTTGGCCTTTGTCAAACTCTGAGCAACCATGTTTTACACCACCAGGTAGTGATGCAATATTTGTTTTACTATTTGAACACACAAGGTAGAGATGAAACAGATGCTAGCCTTGTTTATGTGTCTCTGACTGGGTGGGTGTGTATTCTACAGCAGAAGGTGGTCTTCTCTCAGCTCCTGCTCTGCTGGTTTTGCCTCACCAAACACAGGCCTGCTGGGAAACAATCTCCTCATGCCGCTGGGTTTCTCATCTAGAAGCAGGAAAACAAGGAAATGATCAAACTACATGAAGCAGAAAAAAGGATGACATTGACAAATACTGAATCCATGAAACTCAGGACATGTCCCCCTCAAAAATACCTTTGTATAGCTTCGCGTCTTTCTCGATCCCAGACTCACCGGAGCCAGGTGCAAAGGCCCAGTCTGCGAGGAAGCTACCTTCAGCTCCAGAGCCTTCATAACCTCCAGAGCCTTCCTCAGTCTCCACAGGTGACTCTCCCTCTTCACCTGTGATTGGCGATTCACCCTCCTCTGCTCCCTCATCGTACTCCTCTTCCATCTCATCCACTCCCTCCTCCTCCCATGTTGGACTCTCACCTCCGTCCTCCTCAGGCTCGGCCTCTCTGGAAACACAACGAGAGTCAGTTATATATGGGGTTTAGCAGGTTGTAGCTGTCTGTTTGAGAAGGCTGTCCTACTTCATCTTTTCAGTAAATCATACTTATAATCATATTACTTCATCGTAACTGACATTTTCACTGCATCGCAAACAATAAAGTGACACAACTTCACCAATAAACCTTAGACACTCTTCCTAAACTTTGCTGCAGCTGAACTTGTGGAGGGTTTTGAATTTCAGCTTTAAAGATCCTGAGCAGACAGATAAAAATACTTGAAATAATATTCGTCTGTGATCTTTTTCCCCCACAAATAGTTCAGCACACTCCCTACAAACTCTTTAAAGCACATTTACTCTTCCTCCCTCATTTAAAGGTTCAGTGTGTAAGATTTAGTGACATCTAGTGGTGAGGTTGCAGAACTGAAACTTCTCCTGTGTACCAAGTGTGTAGGAGAACTATGTTTGCCAATGCAAAAATACAAATGGCCCAATCTAGAGCCAGTGTTTAATTTTTTAAAATTCTGGGATACTGTAGAACAACATAGTGGACGTATGAAGGTATAATAGATGCCCCTTAATCCAACACACTGGACCTTGAACACCCATCTATGCAAATATTCTTCATTTCAAAGGGGTGACTTCCATGACATACCACTGACATTCTATAAACCAAAGGATTAAATGAAAAAAATAAATATTAGTTGCAGTCCTACTGCACATATCTCATTCTGCAAAGTGACTGTGACAACCAAAACACACTTAGGTTGATGGGGGCTTTAAAGGTCCAGACTTGGGTACTACTATGTTTATGTCTATTCATACTGATTGTACTGTTGCTCAAAAAAAGGCCAGAGGAATAGTCAGTGTAATAAGCTTTTGGTTTTACTTTGGTGCAATTATCAGGAGCAGGTAGATGTGCTCTCCTTGCATCTAATATGTTGCACTACTACCAACTACTGGATTTAAACTAAAATCTCTACTTCATAAATAAAACAATAATAACCTCTTCCCATCAATTTCCCATTCTGCTATGAATTCTGTTTTCTAGGTGTTTAAGAGAGCCTCAAGTTTCTCTCAGCTGCTGCTGCACACTTTCTCCCAAAACTCCCACAACACCCAGAAATCTCCTGTATCTATAATTATGTCCATTTTCTCACATTTCAATTCTCCTCCAGCAGTACAGTTAATTACCATTGCCACAAGCCCCAAAACACCTGATTCCTCACAAAAGCAAAACTCTGCATTCTTCATGACTGACGTGTCCTTCATAGCTTCTTTTCTCACACCATACCTTGTTTTACCTACTTCCTAACACATCTAACCCTGATTATTTCTGTCTCTCTTACTCTCTTTGGGCAGTTATCCTCCCATGCTGCATGATTCCCTTTACAAAGAAGACACTCCACAGTCTCCTTCACATTAATGCTCCCCACATTTACCACATGGCAACAGTTCTTACACTGTAGTGGTTTGGGAACATACCACCTAACTGGGTACGACACGTGGTCTAGGAAGACCCTATCCGGCGGCAAGAACTCCAACTCAAAGTGAAGAGTAAGACATGAAGTCTTAAACTTCTCTTTTCTTTTTGTTGTCAAGCGTCTTTATCCTGAAGCTGTCTGTTAGCCCTTTACACTCTTTGAATCTCCTTGCATCGACTCTGCGTGAGACTCCACCAACTACCCCTGTTATTGGAACGTTCTTGCTGAGCGGAAAACATACCAGCTGCTCTAAGTGATATACAGCAGCTGTGCATCAATCAGGCAGATAATGTCACATCTTAAAAGGCCTACATAGGAGGTTTCACTTGTTTTTGCTGATGAGACCTCGTCTGAGGGCTGTGTGGGTGTGCACAGACTGTGCTTGAGTGACATATGCCTTGTCTTGCACAGCCAGACTTCTCGCTGCACTTTGTTTTAACACTGTGCCAGAGCGGGGCAAAAGTCTTGCTGAATGCATCATAACTCTGCACTGAGGGAAAAAAGCACTCTGGGTTGTTTGTATTTCTTTAAACCAATCACAATCATCCTGGGTGGTGCCACGTCCAGCATGTAGAAACAGTGCCCTTGCAAAATAGTGATAGCAGACAGAAGAAGGGGAGGAGAATTACATCTGAAATAGGTGGCCAATGGCGCAGTCTACTGTACATCCTGTGAGTCAGACTAACATCTTTCTGACCCTTCTATTAGCTTTGTATTGCACCTTTATCATTATTATTGTTTTATGGTACTTGGTGACCTCACTTCCAACAAAGCTCAATCCAGCTTCAAGAAACAGAATTCTATGTAGCCAGAATAAGTGAAAACACCTGCGTGTACAGAGCCTTTAAGTGGAGACCTAAGGTGTTTTTCAACTGGAAGAACTCCCAATTTTGTTGTGTCCACACCCCAACAACTAAGTTTGTGGTTCTTAAAAAACAGTTTTGAGGGACTTTTTTAGTTCCTGTAGAGTAGGTACTCGCCCAGCAAAAGAGGAACCAGGACTAATGTAAGTGTATGGGGACTGATCGCATGCACCCAATGTAACACATCATAATGAATAAACACAGACAAATGGACTGACTGTGAAGTCTAGGCTTTACTAAGCATTTATGTGGCGGTGGCACTACAGCCCAGTTTTGGCTTGTCAGTGTGAAAGTGATGGTGCTATACCAACAACTGGCTGGCTACAGTAATCACATCAGCACTCCTATTGGCAGTGCAAATGCAACAAGCAAAAAAACCCTTGACTGTATATAGTTCTCAGGGGAGCTCCCCAGTGGGCAGTTCCTCTCAGGGGGTCCCCAGAACTGGTCTGAAAACACCCATTAACAATCAAGAACTACATGCAACAACAGCATTAACTGAACCTGACTTCATCTGACTAAATCATTTATCATATCTGCTTTATAGACAGACCTCCCTTCAGTAGCTGTTGAAATACATCAGTCAAAGTTAAAAAAAAGTTAAAAGTTGAATTACAGTACCCTTTTGACATGTAATCTGGTACTTCTCACACATCAGTATCAGACTAATGTGGCACATACGCAGACGCAAAACAATGGACCAGAAGTAGCAGCCCACCAGGCGTCACAGCCCACTTCCTTTCAACACTTCCCTCTGACTTCCTGTTAGAGGTGCGCAGCAAAAAGGAGGGCTGCTGCTTAAGCAATTGCTGCCTTAAGCAAGCTGAAATGATGTAGGAGGCCTGATAAGACTCTGACTAATAACACAAACAATCTATAAGAAGAACCCTTATTTCAAAGCACTCTCATTCACTCTGTCTCCAACCATCCTTTCTACCTGCTACCTTCTGACATATCCACACCTTTCCTCTCTTTTTCTTTAAGTCTCACCTAAATCCTATATCATTTATACATTTTTATAGCTGCTTTGCAACCAAATCATTTAATTCTCAGTTGGATGTTTGATCATTTTAATGATCAGACCTGTGATGGTAGTAGCTCATACAGTCTATCATGTTCGTTGGCACACTGATGCTAAAACAACCAGTCATCCACCTTTTCTATGCCTCTTTGTACAGACCATATGCTTTAGAAAATGAGATATGAAACAGTGTAAATTTGGAGTTTGCAGTTATTTATGCGCAGAGTACATAATGTTGTAAGCTGGTTAATTCAATACAAGACACTGTGTGATTTCAGCAACACTGCAGATGGACTGCAGCTTGATAAGATATGATTTGTGGTATTCATTTCAAGTTTCCTGTTTTTTGAAAATATAAGTTCCTTAACTGATAGCATCGCTGTTGGTTTAAGAGGAACCCTAAAAGAGGAAACTGAAGGCTCAGACCAAGACTGTGAGACAAACTTTCTCAGGAATCACACATATTCAATATAAACTCTTTCACATGTACCACCATGTGTTAAACACACACACACACACACACACGCAGTTCTTTACTGGCTCATTAACTCCAGAGGGTCACAGTTTTAAAGTTCAAGGTAAACTACTAAATGAAACAATCTGGACAGAGATAGTCTGAACAAAAGGATGGTTTGAATTCCTTTTAAGAGACTATTAACATATGAATCATTCACCACGCTTACTGCTCCCAGAGGAATTGGATTGTTTGGGTGTTTTCTTGCAGTTAACTGTGAAGAAGTTGGTTGGGGAAGCGAAAACAGATCAACCTTTCTCACCAGTGGCCAGAGGGAGTAGATGTGCTATATATGTCTGCCTAACACGCAGTGCTTATAACTTCTGGGTGGACTTAAAAAAAAAGGTCAGATTTCATGATATGGAAACACAATTTTAAATAACTGCCCAATTTTTACAGAAACTGGCAAAAGATATAAGGCTTAGAAGTAGCTAAGTTGATTGCTTTCCATTTATTTTAAGGCACAGACATGGCGGTGTGTTCATCTCTTGAACTCTCTGCCATCTATTGTTTTTTTGCCATGGCAAATAGCCTATAATTTAATATCTAATAAATGAATGTGGTTCAGTGACGTCCTTTGATGCTCAAAGAATGCTCTTGTTAGGAAGAAAAATCTGGAATTATTAAATAGAGATTAAATAGGAATTAATAATAATGAATTAATTAATTAACTTTGGCCTACCCAAGCATAAGGGACACATACGGACAGTCCCTTCACCTCAAACACACACACCAGCACGAAGAAGACACGTATATGAGTTATAATATTGATACCAGAAGTAAGTTTGCATCTCTACAGCTTACTAGATATAATATGTTTCTTTTAGTATATGCCACCTCTAATTTCCCCATATCCTCTACTGACATGTGTTTATACCATACAAAATTCTTCCTTAAAATAATTCTTTGGTGTGTATAGACAATCTGTAAGAATTATCTTAAGTGCAGAGAAAGTACCTACATTTCTCCTCGTGATTCCACACGTTTGGGAAGTGAAACAAAGCCAGCCATAGATCAACACCTTACACTTTAAATTACGTGTACTCCTATTTCTGTATTCTGTGACAATATGAAAAAGACCATGAACTCTTAAGGTCTTTCTCACTGCAGCCCGAACCTCCCAGCTTCTCTCTGTCAGCCTTTGTCTTATCCCTCCACGTTGTCTCATATTTTGGCTTTTCTTGGCCACCTACCTTACACTTAAGCGCACACACACACACACACACACACACACACACACACACACACACACACACACAGAGGTTGGTTGCTGGAGTTGTGGTGACCAAGATAACAGATCCAATGCAGCATCAGCATTTCTATATTCAAAGTCTGCATTCATCTGCCAACAGCATACAGCGGTGTCATAGTGGAGGGAAAAGTGGGACTGATGACCCAGGGCCCAAGTTGGAGGGGGGCCTTCTAAAACCCTGGAATGTGCATTTTGGTTTTGTTTATAATTCTTCATTTCTAAGCAATAAGTGCAATGACTACATTAAAAATGGTTGAGTAAGTCAATTGAAAGACTTCACTTGGCAAAAAATGGAAGCTCTGTGAGGCCCCTCTCAAGCCTGCACCTCTCTAAACACAGCTAGAGCCATGTGCTAGAGCATGTACACACTGTCATGTCTTTCCCCAAGAAAGGGAAATTTGGGTTTAAAAAAAAAATGCTGAGGAAAAACTCAAACTGACTTTGTAAAAGAAAAATTCACAGGGTGGGTGAGATACATGGATCAAGAGATGAAGGGCGGGGGGGGGGCCAACAGAGACTGGGCATAGTGGCCAAAATTTGGTGCTACACCCCAGACAGTATACTTTATTTTGTTTTTCCAGACTTAATTTAAAATTGATGTGAACTCACTGCTGCAAAGACATTTTCATCCCACACACACACACACACACACACACACACACACACACACACACAAACACTTACAGATACTGTGCAGTGGCAGCAGGCAGTTTGGCTGGTAGGTCTGGACTCCATGCCATTTCTGTACTTTTCTGAGTGACACAGTTGGCCTGGTCACCCTCGGGGTTACATCTCACAAACTTATACACAGCAGTTGTGGGCGCTCCTACAGAGAGACAGAGAGTTGTTAATGTTCAAGTTATGTGTTGTTTTTTTCATGCAATATTTCATGTCACATTTCACTTTAGTCTGACAGTTCTTGGGCAATATCTGGTTGCTCATCTGGATCAGCTCAGTGTGACAATTAGGGTTCACTATTTCCATATTTGCAGTGTTTCAAGAGATTACAACATTATTCTGCAACAGGGTAAATAGATGGTTGGCCTGATGGGCTTCTGCAGTGTCAACGTCCATCAGAATAAAAGATTATTCTGCTTAAGAAGAGGAAGTAACGATACCACAGCCTTTTCTCAACACATTGCAGCAAGTTGATCATAGAGCTTATCTGATGCTGAAAGTATTAACAGTTATTTCCCACCAATATTCAGGGTAAAGAAGTTAGCTGATCACTTATTGTCTGTTTTATTGCTACAGCGAGCAAGATAAGACGGTGGGATCTCGACATTTTGACAACTGGTGTTGGGTGTTCATTCATGGTTTCATTATTGCTGCATCAAAAAATTGCACAAGTTGTCTGTCAAAACACCTTTTCCTGTTTTGCACACACTGTTGGGCTCTTGGCATTGCTTAAAACGTTTTTAAAAAGTCTCCTGGCTCTTGGAAAATCTTCCAAACTATTAAGTGTTTAAAAAATGCTTAGTTGTCTGTGTGACATTTCTGCAGCACACCAATATAACCCAAAGCTAATCTACCACCATCTGTCATGGAGGCCACTGATATCTGACAGTTGTATCAGTGTCATTTAATTAGGTGTTTTTAGATGGGTGGCTTCCTGTCACAAGTAGTTTGGATCTTAGGAGTTAACACAAGGGACAGTCACTGAAAAGGCAATTTCAGGCCTAATAGGAACCGATGACGATCTGTTGATTGAGCTCAGGCTAGTGTCACAAATGTACATCTTGTGACACCTATAATACATTCATCTGGCATTTTATAATTTAATGTTTAATCCAAATTCTACTGAATAAAATCTTGATTTAGCTGCTGTTTTATTTAGACTTGTGATTGGCAAAATCCAACAATCTGGGGTGTCAAACATACGACCCAGAGGCCAGAACCAGCACACCAAAGGGTTCAATCCGGCCTACTGGATGACCAGGCCAAGTACAAAGTTTTAAAGGCCAGGTTAAGAAGTGATTAGTTGCTTCAGAGGCCTATACTTATCTGAAAAAAACACCCAAATACTTACAGATATTAAAAACTGTGCGAAATATTATCAATCTGCAGCTTCAGCACAAAAATAATCTGCATCAAAATCCTGTTTTAAAACAATATAATTGGAACTGCACTTATTTTTCTGAGGACATACCAGGTTGTTCGTCTGTTTTATGAAAGGATGAACATTTACAGAATGTATTTGTGCATGTTTACATGAAAAGAAAGGGAAAAATCAGAATGATGTAAGTTGGTGGTGAAGAGAGTGTATTTATTTATGTCATAGTTTGCTTAGTGATGGATTAATAGGCCTATAGTTTGGGAATGGGGGTAAGGCTAAGACATGTTGCTTCTTCCTGCTCCTTTTCGGACATGAAATGTTAATTGATGTTTCTCATTGTAAATCTCTTTATGATTTATTGTTTGTTTCTGTTTGTAGGGTTTTTTCTACAATAGGTATATCCTGTGTTATTTTATTATTTTTATTAAATGTTCAATATAATTCAGGCAAATCAAAATTAAAATAAAATCTCCCTGTAATATTTTGTTTAGAAACATCTGAAAACACATCAAAGAATTGCTATTTTTATTTACTTATCAGGGTTTCCCCATGCAGTTTCCTTGTGTCATGGTGAGAGTACCAAAAGCCCCTTAATATGTACTGAAGGAGACACAGTGTTCAACAAGCCACAAACTTGACTCGGAAACTGAAACGCCTTTGCTTTCCGATCTTATATGAACTACACCAGACAGGGGCTCCCACATATTTTCCCCACATGTACCTGAAAGTGTTCACCTCAGTTTCTCATCTTAAAGTATAATGGTAATGATGTATTCACACTTTAAAGTTGTGTTTCTGTTCATGCCATTTGCGCAGCAGTGAGTAGCCTACAGACGAACCTGACGTGACGTCTTGACATATGAGTCACACACTTATGGTAACCCCATTATGCTGACACAGTGAGACAAATAGTGGCACAGTTCCGAATTCTGCCTGTCAATCAAAGACCCCTGACGGCCCTCAGACCCCAGTTTGGCTCACTCCCTGAGCTGTTATTGTGAGGCTGTGTGTGTAAGCTGTCAGGGTGATGACATGTTTCCACTACAACCTGCCCAAATACAGTCCACATGAAGTCTGCAGCGACCTCCGCCTCAACAGTCACAAATATTTAGCGATAAAATACTCGACTTACCCTTTCCGTTATGCAGGGCGAGGCAGCAGATAACGAGGGCCAGAATCAGCTTCATCCTCAGCTTTGTCTCTCTTTGACTCAAACACCTAGAAAATGTGTGAAGGCACTCCTTCTTCAAAATGAACCTTGTTGCGCTGGTGTTGAAGAATAAGAGTAAACTGCAAACTCCCCCTGAAGGAGCTCAGCCCTCTGAGTGCGTCATGGTTTCCTGAAGTCGTCTGGTGCACAAAGTGAACATCCTCAGTGGAAACTTTTGCATTAGCAGCCTCAAATATCAGATATCAGTGCGGAGTCTGCGTAACTACACACTTCTACTGAGGAAATACCAGAAGATTCAATCTGTCTTTCTGATAATAACGACCGAGAGGAAGCAACAATCTGTCTTAATTGGCTGCGGGCTCGTTTTGTAGTGAGATAAGGAAACGATAGCATCTGTGAGAGCTTCTGCTTTTACGTGAAATGAATTCACTTCAATTGAATTTGGTCTTTTTAACTCTCTCTGTATGTGAAAATAAGCAATTTTCTCCGTGTGTGAGAGAGAAAGAGAAGGTTGTGTGTCACCCTTTGATTTTCTACTTGTGGTTTCACTCATCTTAACTTTGCTTTCTTCTAGTTTCACAAGGCTACAACAGAAACACGAGAGCAATACAATTAATTAAAAGCAATGAATTACGTCAACATCAACTTGTCTGAGTAACACAAGGGAAAGCTTACATGCAGGGGGGTAAATAGAGACAATGCAGGCAGTGCAGTTGCACGAGGGCCCATGGGGTGGGGGGTCCACAGTGAGTGTTTGCAGGGCTCTCTCTTTCTTGGGAGTGATTTAACTTGCCGCCTCAGAAATTCACCTGTGTTCAAAGAAGAACACACGATAAAATACAAATGTTATCTGCTATGCCTTCGAGAGGGCAAACCCATCTCCCTCTGTTTCTTTTTTTTCTTTTGTGAAACAGTCAGTAGAAATCTATAATAGATTTCATAATAGATTTGCAGTGATGATTGGCTATATGTATGTTGTTCAAAGTCAAATCTGTATTTTAATGTGACAATATTATAAAATATGTGGAGCTGTTTTAACACAAAATCTGGCACTAGGGCCCGTCATAATAGTGCACACTGGGGCCCATGAGCGCCACTGCTTATGTGCTTATGTGATCCAGAGAGAGCAGGGATTGCAAAGACAATATATATATATATATATACTGGCACATCTTCTGCTTACATCCACATTTATTTGTTTCATTACCCATACACTCATACTGGTTTAATTTCACAACAGTAACAAACAATGGCGAGGCTTAGGGCAAACACTATTGTTACATGGCTGGATGTCACCAATCAGGGCAGGTCAGGGAGATGTTGATGCTACTCTGCGGGGTGCTCGATTTGCTTGCATTAATGCAAGCAAAGCATGCAAGCATACAGAGTTAATTAACTCTAGAGGTGTAGATTAATTTACAAAGGTGATAGAGCCTTTGCAATTAGAGCTCCATGACTTTGGAATGATGTGCCTGGGGAGATCAGGGCTGCAAACTCAGTCTCAGTTTTTAAACCACTTCTGAAAAACTTGTTTAAAACTGCCTTTCTGTGATGTTGTGTATATTCTGATTTTTGCTTTTATCTTGTCTTACTTGCTTTGTCTTTTATCCGGTTTTGTAAATCACTTTGTAACTGTGTTTGAAAGGTGCTATATGAATAAAGTTTATTGTTATTATTATTATTATCATTATTATTATTAGTGGCTATGATGAGGAAGGTCAGTGACAGAGAGGCAGGGGCCCCAGTGACCTCTCAGAATTAGAACTCAAATGGAGTCAGGCATTACAGCACACTTTTAACACACTTTTAAAGAATTGACGCCATAGGCAAAATTGTAAAAAATACCAAACTATACAACTTATAAATAGAAAAAAAATATTGCAAAAACGGCACTCAAATGCCTGCCTGGGAGTCACTGCAGGTCTCAAACCTCTGTTACGGTTAAAATACTTTTGCCTCAAACTCCACAGCAGCAGCCTCATGTCCTCAGATACCCACGGCACATCACTACTGAAGTGTCCTCACCTTATAGTGTTTGTAAAACTTTGGCTGCTTTGTGTGTCTGCACATCTTTTTCATTATGTGTGTTTGTGTTTTTTATGTGTCTTCACATGCCCTGCAGATTTATGTATGCATGCTTGTGTTTGTTGTGGGCTGAATTTTATCAAGCGCATATTCTCAAGTTAATTACAGTTTTGATATACTGCTACTTTACTTGACTATTTGCATTTCTGCTACTTTATATTGCATTTTTTAATCTGCTACTGTGCAATTATTTACCAGCTAAGTTATTAGTTACTTTGCAAAAAAAAGATCAAATTTGATCAGCTTATAAAATATGATGAATTTGTAGCTTAAACTACATAAAGTACTACATTTAAATGATATTTATTCCACAGAGCAGATGATAAATGTAACAGTCTGAACAGGGCCATAAGACATGCTCAGTAGGGGAGACCAGGTATGGTTGTAAAACTTTTTGTCTAAACGGCTATAACTCGCTGACTTTTGTGTTAGAGCTCCCAAATATTGGCACAAAGTTATTTGTCTACTATGAATAGCAATGTTTTTAACTTCTCCAACTATATACTAAGCCTTAATAATATTTAAATGAATGAGTTATCAGAATCAGAATCAGAATCAGAAATACTTTATTGATCCCCGAGGGGAAATTATGTGTGTTACAAGTGCTCCTTGCGCCTTGCAAATAAAAAGCAAATATATATATATATATATATATATATATATATATATACATACACAGTACAGGCCAAAAGTTTGGACACACCTTCTCATTCAATGCGTTTTCTTTATTTTCATGACTATTTACATTGTAGATTCTCACTGAAGGCATCAAAACTATGAATGAACACATGTGGAGTTATGTACTTAACAAAAAAGGTGAAATAACTGAAAACATGTTTTATATTCTAGTTTCTTCAAAATAGCCACCCTTTGCTCTGATTACTGCTTTGCACACTCTTGGCATTCTCCCCATGAGCTTCAAGAGGTAGTCACCTGAAATGGTTTTCCAACAGTCTTGAAGGAGTTCCCAGAGGTGTTTAGCACTTGTTGGCCCCTTTGCCTTCACTCTGCGGTCCAGCTCACCCCAAACCATCTCCATTGGGTTCAGGTCCGGTGACTGTGGAGGCCAGGTCATCTGCTGCAGCACTCCATCACTCTCCTTCTTGGTCAAATAGCCCTTACACAGCCTGGAGGTGTGTTTGGGGTCATTGTCCTGTTGAAAAATAAATGATCGTCTAACTAAACGCAAAGCGGATGGGATGGCATGTCGCTGCAGGATGCTGTGGTAGCCATGCTGGTTCAATGTGCCTTCAGTTTTGAATAAATCCCCAACAGTGTCACCAGCAAAACACCCCCACACCATCACACCTCCTCCTCCATGCTTCACAGTGGGAACCAGGCATGTGGAATCCATCCGTTCACCTTTTCTGCGTCTCACCAAAGACACAGCGGTTGGAACCAAAGATCTCAAATTTGGACTCATCAGACCAAAGCACAGATTTCCACTGGTCTAATGTCCATTCCTTGTGTTTCTTGGCCCAAACAAATCTCTTCTGCCTGTTGCCTCTCCTTAGCAGTGGTTTCCTAGCAGCTATTTGACCATGAAGGCCTGATTCGCGCAGTCTCCTCTTAACAGTTGTTCTAGAGATGGGTCTGCTGCTAGAACTCTGTGTGGCATTCATCTGGTCTCTGATCTGAGCTGCTGTTAACTTGCGATTTCTGAGGCTGGTGACTCGGATGAACTTATCCTCAGAAGCAGAGGTGACTCTTGGTCTTCCTTTCCTGGGTCCGTCCTCATGTGTGCCAGTTTCGTTGTAGCGCTTGATGGTTTTTGCGACTCCACTTGGGGACACATTTAAAGTTTTTGCAATTTTCCGGACTGACTGACCTTCATTTCTTTAAGTAATGATGGCCACTCGTTTGTCTGTAGTTAGCTGATTGGTTCTTGCCATAATATGAATTTTAACAGTTGTCCAATAGGGCTGTCGGCTGTGTATTAACCTGACTTCTGCACAACACAACTGATGGTCCCAACCCCATTGATAAAGCAAGAAATTCCACTAATTAACCCTGATAAGGCACACCTGTGAAGTGGAAACCATTTCAGGTGACTACCTCTTGAAGCTCATGGAGAGAATGCCAAGAGTGTGCAAAGCAGTAATCAGAGCAAAGGGTGGCTATTTTGAAGAAACTAGAATATAAAACATGTTTTCAGTTATTTCACCTGTTTTTGTTAAGTACATAACTCCACATGTGTTCATTCATAGTTTTGATGCCTTCAGTGAGAATCTACAATGTAAATAGTCATGAAAATAAAGAAAACGCATTGAATGAGAAGGTGTGTCCAAACTTTTGGCCTGTACTGTATGTGTATGTATACATATGTATGTGTATATATATATATATATATATATATATATATATATATATATATATATATATATATACATATATATATTGTAACCTAAACAAGATTATTTACACAAACAGAATATATACAGTCAGGGTGAATGGGGTTATTGCACAAGTTAAATTAAATTATTGCAGTGTGTGAAATAGTCACAGGGCCACTCAGAGGGAGGAGTTGTACAGTTTGATGGCCACAGGCAGGAATGATTTCCTGTGGCGCTCAGTGGTACATCTTGGTGGTATGAGTCTCCCACTGAAAGTACTCTTGTGCCTGACCAGTACATGGTGGAGTGGGTGTGAGACATTGTCCAAGATAGTTCATAGCTTAGACAGCATCCTCCTCTCTGACACCACCATCAGAGAGTCACACTCCGTTCCCACAACATCACTGGCCTTGCGGATCAGTTTGTTGAGTCTGTTGGTATCCGCCACCATCAGCCTGCTGCCCCAGCACACAACAGCATAGAGGATAGCACTGGCCACCACAGACTCATAGAAAATCCTGAGCATAGTCCGACAGATTTTGAAGGACCTCAGTCGCCTCAGAAAATAGAGACAGCTCTGGCCTTTCCTGTAGAGAGCGTTAGTGTTCTTAGCCCAGTCCAGTGTGTACCCCCAGGTACTTATAGTCCTCCACAATGTCCACACTGACGCCCTGGGAGGAAACAGGGGTCACCGGTGTCTTGGTCCTCCTCAGATCCACAGCCAGTTCCTTTGTCTTTGCCACGTTGAGCTGCAGATGGTTCTGCTCACACCATGTGACAAAGTTATCCACAACAGCCCTGTACTCATCCTCATCACCCTTGCTGATACATCCAACTATAGCAGAGTCATAGGAAAACTTCTGAAGATGGCAGGTCTCAGTGCAATAGCTGAAGTCCGTCGTGTAGAGGGTGAAGAGGAAGGGAGAGAGGACAGTCCCCTACAAAGCCCCGGTATTGCTGACCATTCTGTCTGACACACAGCGTTGCAAGTGCACATACTGTGGTCTGCCAGTCAAGTAGTCCACAATCCAGGACACCAGAGGGGCATCCACCTGCACTGCTGTCAACTTGTCACCCAGTAGAGCTGGACCGATGGTGTTGAATGCACTAGAGAAGTCAAAAAACATGACCCTCACAGTGCTCGCCGGCTTATCCAAATGGGCGTAGACACGGTTGAGCAGGTAGATGACGGCGTCCTCAACTCCAAGTCGGGGCTGATAGGCGAACTGGAGGGGGTCCAAAAGTGGCTTGACCATGGGCTGGAGCTGCTCCAAGATGAGTCTCTCCAGGGCCTTCATGATGTGGGATGTCAATGCCACAGGTCTGTAGTCCTTGGAGCCACTGGGACGCGAAGTCTTTGGCACAGGAACGAGGCAGGACGTCTTCCATAGCAAGGGGACCCTCTGGAGACTCATGTTGAAGACATGCTGAAGTACTCCACATAGCTGGGGGGCACAGGCATTGAGCACCCTGGAGCTGACACTATCAGGGCCTGCAGCCTTATTATATACAAATATACATATATATGTATAATACAAATATTCACCCCTGTACAGTTGACATGAAGGAAGAAATTAGCTATAGAGACCAAATTCATTTTTGTACCAGGCTGTAAACATGTTTATTTCTGCTGTAAAGTATCTATGAGGATTGACTCGCCTCTGGAGCCAGTTTTAAGTGGCCATTCAAGGAAATGCAGTTCATGGCACTTCTGCCTTGGCTTCATTTTCCAGTCCCATAGGTTGCCACTTGGCTACAACCAGCCCCACTTACCATAAAACAGCTACATACATTAACAACTAGTTCCTACTGAGGTCTATCTCACTGGCCTGTACCTGTCGGTTAACATCACGTGGAGTAATTTCAAAATAAATGTCTGCTGCCTCAGTCCAGTAACCAGTCAAGACACCCTGTTGCCGTGCACTTGTTGCCTCTCTCAGTGACAGCTTATCAGCTCCAAACTAGAGTTGGAAACATGCTGGCTTATTAACAATAAATTAGCTTGGCTCATTATTAGCTGGTAACTAGCTTCTAACAGTCTGGAGGTCTAACAGCAGCCCTGAGCTTATCTAGACACTTAATTCTACTGCTATCATCACTCTTTGCTGCATGCATCCTCACCATGACACCCTGAGAGAGCTGCTTCCCTCCATACACACTGAAGCACACAATGAAGTACACGTCACTCCCTCACACAGGCTACCCACAAGGCCACTGCGCTCAAAGGGGCTGAGCTAGTAACACGCTGAAGACTTTCTGACAACTGTGATGACTCACATATAACAGCCATGTCAATCCTCTTCAACTGAGGAATTGTATTTTCTTGCAGTATCTGGTCAGCGTCACACGGCAGATAGAGTGCTCTTTGGGGACAGACCTTACAGTCTTTCCCTGCCGCACCTCATCCAATATAGATTTGCTTCTTTCTGAAGAAAGGAACAAGATAGACGGAGAAAATTTGTTTAGCTGTCATTACAGGGTTGGTTGTAGCTCTTTGCAAAAAGTTGTTATAACCATCTCCTGTATCAGCCATGGTTTAGTGAGCTGTTGCAGCATGGTGGTTTGAAACGAGGAAAGATAAAATACCTCACACTTTACCTAAGAGACTGCTCTCTACCAGTTTCATCAGTATCAGTACAAATCAAAATATAGACAAAAAAATTGGCCACAAAATACTTTCACAATGATAGTCAGTATTTTGGCTGTAAAATATTCATACTTCTTTACACAGCTATGAAATCTCACATGCAAGGTCAGGAAAGAAGTGATCATACAGTAGATGTATTACATGACTCATAGGTCATCCTTTTTGGCGAAATTGGTGCTGTTACAACCACCCTGTTGTTACAACCATACCCAGTCTACCCTACATGCTTGATACTTTAACTGCATGTTGCTGCAAATGCCTCTGTGCAAGTTAAATGTTCAATGTATGACTCTCTTCTACTGTGGTATTTTTATAACACTGTGTTGCAACTTTTACCTTAGTCAAAGATCAAAATAGTTCCTCCACTACTCTCACATTTGTGTATATCTGAGTGTTATTCTTGCTGTGACGTAAGACCATTGCTGGTAAACACAAGTTGAGACATTTCAAGCGTGGAACACCTGGTGTGTCCTGGGGCCTCGTGGAGATGAAGTGTATTTATGCGATTAACTCGATCATGACTCAGAGGTTACTCAGGATGCTCCTGGAGCTGATGGAGGAGGACATGAAAAAAGATTTACACAGTGGTTACTCATGTTGCAAGCATGTGATGCAAAGTGATTTTGAGGGAAGTGTTGATTATGATTCAGTATTAAGAAGAATTCAGTGCGTCGTCAGTTGTTGGTCACTGTTTCAAAGCTGACCAGGGAACAAGAGCTTGGGTCAGGACAACTCAGGTCAAACTTTGAGATTCCTCTGCTGTCAATTTGTGTCAGATTAAGAAAAATCATCTGATATTTCAAGTGCAGGTGCTTTGAAAAAAGAAATAAGTATATCAAAAGCAAAGACTTTAATTGAGTCAGAGCTCTCTGTCTCCACAGACGTTTATCAGTATCATTGTTTTCTGTCTCTTTGCCTCTGTTTTCATCCATCAACAAAAGATTTCAGAGTGAGCATCAGAAACGCCTACAAGGTTGGCTTTTTTAGTTGGTAAGGTAAACCCAGGTTATTAGCTAGTGGTCTGTTTATTTTGTTGTATAAACCATGGACTGTGGTTTGTTTATTTTGTTGTATAAACCATGGACTGTGGTTTGCAGTGGTGTTATGAGGAGAGATATGTGCTCACAATGAAAATAGATAGACAAACAAAGCAAAAAAGGGGACTGTTATCTGTCATGTCATTTTGTTATTTCTTTATTATAATTACGGTGGTGTGGTGGTTAGCACTCTCGCCTCACAGCAAGAGGGTTGCCGGTTCGATCCTGGGCGTGGGAGCCCTTCTGTGCGGAGTTTGCATGTTCTCCCCGTGTCAGCGTGGGTTCTCTCCGGGCGCTCCGGCTTCCTCCCACAGTCCAAAGACATGCAGATTGGGGACTAGGTTAATTGATAACTCTAAATTGTCCATAGGTGTGAATGTGAGCGTGAATGGTTGTCTGTCTCTATGTGTCAGCCCTGCGATAGTCTGGCGACCTGTCCAGGGTGTACCCTGCCTCTCGCCCGATGTCAGCTGGGATAGGCTCCAGCCCCCCCGCGACCCTCAAGAGGATGAAGCGGTTAGAAGATGAATGAATGAATAATTATTTTGGGGGGATTTTTGCCTTTTTATTGACAGGACAGTCTGAAGAATGAAGGCAGTGTCCTTGTCCCATGTGCAAGGACACTGCCTTGCACATGGGGCACCTGCTCTGCCCACCAAGCTCCCGGTCGCCTCCATTTTATTGTTTTAAAGCAGTAAAGGAAAGCTTGAACGTCTCTTGAACCTCAGTGTTTCTTTTAATGACGGCCATCTGTGGTGTCATCAAAAGAAAATGAATCCATTCTGCCTGTATACAGTGAGATATACTGCTGGTTATATATTATGTTTCCTCTTCACTTTTATATTGACTGAAATATTCAAGCCCAATTTTTAAAAGCTGGACTACAACACTATGTTGTAATTTCTACTTTATTTCACGCAATGTTACACTCATCTTCCTGTGTCTGCTGACAACATATTGACACATAAACTGAACGAAAAAAAAAATTCTCTAGTTCTGTCTGTTTGCCTGCACAACATGCATTTGCACCGACTGCACCTGCTGAATGCTCTGCAGGGCTGAGTCCATGAACACTTGAATTCTGTGTAATTGTTGGTGAGAGCTGCTGTCGTCAGTCATTTGAGCTCTTTTTCGAGCTCCAAATACCAACACTGAGAGGAACTTAGCTGTTAACATCTGTGGTTTTTGTGATTGTCACATTTTGTGAGAATCAGCAGTTTAATCTCACATCACACCATCTCACTGCACCTCACCCGTAATGTTTATCACAGGGTGTAGTGATGCTACACAACCCAACTTTTCTTCATGGTAAACAAGTCAAACTAACACTCACTGTTTTTAAGAGAGAAGCATGAAAGGAAAGTCAGACAAAAACTAGATGTGATTGATCTGAAATGTCCATTGTCTCTTTTTAAACGTCCTGTCTTAACACTCGTTTAGGATTCCTTTCCTTGTGTAGTAACTAGGACGAGCTGCTCACTGTCACACACATGCACAGTGCAGCACTGCGTATACCCAACTGTGGTTTATGATGCTAAGATGGCTCTCTTTTGGTGCAGTCTGACCTAGTGACCTCTCTCTGTGTGAGTACGTTACCGTCAGCACTCTGCCAAATATTTGTCGAGTTCTTGTACGACAGAGACAGAGGTGGTTCTGTGGGCTGAGTACTGCATTCCTCTCACTGACTGTCACCGTGGTCCTTTTACTCCTCTTCCTCTTCTTCTGTGTCTTTGTGCACTCATGCCTTTTTCTTGTCTCTCTCTAAGAGACAACGACCCAGAGAGAGAGAACTGTCTGTTTCAGATGACACATTGGTACGATGCTGCAGGAAGTGGTAACATCAGTTGCTATCATTTTCCCTCAGGAAATGACACACTAGCCTGCCCAACTTCGCCTCCAAACACACACACACACACACACACACACACACACGCACACAAACTGTAAGTGACATATTTATGAGTCACATATAGCCCCTCACACACATTGCTGCACACACAGTTTGTCTCCAGACGAGCTTCTCTCCTCTCCTACCGCTACAAGACTCAATAATTGAGCATACTAAAATGCCACAGTGCCTATAGAGCAGCGATACTCACCTTGCTTTGCCTGGAGGACTCTAAATGAATTCAAAAGGAGGTTGGGGCTCCAGAAAATCCTCCCCTGGCACTTTTGTGATAAACAAGCTCTATTTTTAGGCTTTTTTTTAATGCACTCTGGCATTAAAATTCAAAGTACAAAAAAAAAATTCTTTTGTAAATCAATTTATTTTCATTGTGAATTAGAAAATGGTTGCCCCCTATTGCGGGCCAGGTTTAGCCAGTGGGCTGTGAGTTGAGTACCACTGCTATACAGTCATTAATATTTGAGAAATTATGTTTGGTATGTGTTTTCGTGCAGTTGCCAGTGTGTCAGCGCGTCTATAAAAAGGCAGGTTTTATAGTCAGCTTGGTTTCCATTCCCACCCCTGTCACATTATGTGGGATTGAAGTCTGTTGTTCTGTTGTCTGAGTTTATGGCACCCAAGACAGCGCTATTTTCACACTTGTGGAAACACACACACACACACATAGCTGTTAACATATATGCAAACACAACAGGATCATTTCACAGCACTGCCGTGGGCCCTTGTGACAATAAGAACACAAGATTTTTTCTGGACCCCACAGAGACCGCTGTCAGGGGAAGTGGAGCAGTGACTGATAACCACAACATGCTAATGTAAGCAGTTTTTGCATAAGGAAATACCGTAATTGAATGACTAAATTTTCTTGGGAAACTCACAGACCATCACTCTGCCGTAAGCAGTTTAGCATGACCTAAATATATCTATGACTGCAGCACAATTTGGAGGTCGGCTTTGAGCTCTTCTCAATATGTTAGATTTAGTTTTATACTATATAAGATGCGCAGAGCAGACATTACCGCTGTCAGATTATCCAAGACAGACAACAAATGACAAGATTTCTGCCAAATATTGAAGGTGGAAACAATGTTCAATATTAATTTCCCAGTTTGTTCGAAGACATTCCTGCTGGGCCTGAAACTAGACAATAATATGGTAGTCAGTGTCGACCACCTGTGTACGTTGGGTTGTGTAAACCAGCCTGCTTCTCTGGGGATTCCTGGCTGGAGGAATAGCTGGACTGGCTGAACACTCCTGTTTGTACACTCCTCAAATGGTAGCTTGGTCCCAAAAATGTGTTGGGGCTATAAGGATGTATGAGATTTAATTTTATGTATAATAGCCAAAACAAACAATAAAACTCATAAATGTATTTAGACAATTACCTGTCACTGTCCAGCAGACTGCCATGTTAGCAAATGGCTTGTGTTGTCTGATCCTCAGAGTGTGAATCAGGATGCAACAGTTTCTCTACAGCCTTGCATCTTTTGTTTTCAGTGTTGGAAAGTATTAAGGGAATATAAGTTAGTCTTCATCTAGTGGAGGATCATTATCATTATATCATTATTATAACTTTTATTAAACAAGGTAATCTCATTAAGATCAAGACTGGCTCTGTGAGAGAGGTTTGAAACCAACAGAAACAATCAGTCTTCTTTAAAAATGTCCAGAATTAAAAGTCTTAATTCACATTCTGTTTATGTTAACTCACGTTATGTCTTTGCTTCACACACTTACTCATCACTGTCATGATATAAATTGAAACCACTGATAAAAACTGCATCTCATCCGATTTTCCAGCACGTCTGCACTTATTCTTGGCACCTGTTAAAAAGGAAATCTTACAAAAACCTCCTGTATTACTTTACATGGTGAGGTTTAGATATGCCAGTGTGACTATGAATGTATTGTGCATGTACCATGAATCTGTATGTGTGTTCTGAGCGAGGGTGGATTTTCCAGTAAGCTCTCTTGGAAGAGTTCTCACTCACAGCGCATTAGTTTCAAGTGTCTAGTGCTGAGCAGGTATGTCAATACACGTTTTGACAAGCATCAGACAGGTTGGTGGGGACATAAATGAAAGCAGGAATTGCAGGTTGAGTTGCACTGAAATTGTTTCCATTGCACGAAGAAGCCACAAATTATGTCTCATAACAAACTGGAATTTACGTCACGATCAATATTTTGCCTCATGTGTTGTGTGTGTGCGTGCATGTGTGTGTGTGGGAGAGGGTGTGTTGGTATAAATTATACGAGGAAATTAAATTTTCCCATCCCTCATGCTACCAACTGGGGTACCCACAGACCCCAGAGGTATACTTTCTGTCATATCTCACATGTGCTTTACTCTATCATTTCAGTTTTCATGACACTGTCAATCAGATTGTTCCTAATGACTTCATATTGTTTTCTGCTTCTGCTTTGATTGGTGCTTTTTTAAAAGTACCAATGCATTGGGGTCCTATGCAGTCTAAATAGATGGAACTATTTACTGAGTCCATGTTTGCAATGGGTCCTAATTTACAGTATCACACAGTCTCTGGGGGGCACTCTGTCAGTCAGTTCATTTTCAAGGAGACAGAAATAGATGCAGCAGACACAGATTTCCTCATGTGCTCCATCGAGGTTCCCAAATACTGCTCATGAGATTATGTTCAGTGTCAGAAATAAATTACACGATTTCATGATAAAATGTTTTATGATGATCAAATTCAGTTAATCAATTCAAGGGAGACTCTGCTGGTGTGGACGTCAAACGCTGGGTTGGAAAATCTCGAAAAAGGTGTTGCCTCCGTTCCCAAACACAGACAGGAAGGTAGTAAATGTTTGCTCCTCCTGTCACATGCCAGTGTGCCCTGAGCATAGCATGAGTCAAATCATGTGCTCCGACTGCCTCTGGCATGTGCTGTTTATGTAAACACCACTGGTTTTACATTAGTAAGAAAATTAAAAACCTAAATTTGAATTACGTCTATTTAACCTTTATTTTGACAGGGGCTCATACTGAGAGCATACTGAGTCTACTTTTGTATTGGAAGACAGAGAAGTTTGAATGAATGTAGATTAATTTTTAAAATTTTATAGTGGGGTCAAACTGACCCTGGTTGGTTTCACCACATAAATATAACACCAATGTTTTCTTGAGATTATGGAAAACTAAAGGATAGCAGTATCAGAGGATGGTTAATGATATGTGAATTAAATCAAATCTGTTTATTTTTGTCAAATGACACTGATTATAAGCCTGACTAATAATGTTTGGAGAAATAAGTTAACTTTTTGCTTTTTATTCTCAAGGTCCCCAGTCGCTCTTTGTATGTTAAATATGTTGGCAGCATGAGCATTAAACTTTTGTCACACATCTCGAATGATTTAATGGAGAAGCTACTGTAATAAAAGCTTAATGTGACAAAGAAACAATGTGGCCTGTTTCTCATACTGGACTAATTCAAGCTATTATATAGATGGAGATGGGTTTATGTATGGCAGCATCTGGATTATGTTTCTCAACTCAACTTTCTCAACATAGAGTTGCATGGCCTCATGGTTAGTTGGAAATCGCTCATGCATTTAAGATCTAGTGTGTAGCATTTAGTGGCATCCAGTGGTGAGGTCACAGAACTGAAATTCTCCCATGTGCCAAGCTTTTTAAGGTTTTTACTAACAGGTTTATCTTATATATGAGTTGTTTTGTATATTGTTTTTACCCAAAAATTGTATTTGTTTGTGTCAATAAAATAACTAACCAACTACCTAACTAGGAGAAACATGTTTGTTCTAGGCTACTGTAGAATAACATGGCGAAGTGGTAATTATGAACAGCTCATTCTAAGCTAATGAAACCAGCTGATTATAAACTCATGACAGCATAATTATCATTATTGCATAGCATTTGTGCCAATATGTCCCTAAAATCATACACACTGTCATGGTCATCAAGTTTTGTTGTAGTTTGCTTCCTGTTTTGTTTTGTCTTCTTTTAATTCCTACCTTTGTCTTTTTCCTGCTTTGTATCAGTTTCATTAGTCCTTCCCCGTTCCAGAGTTTCCCTGCACACCTGTGTCATGTTATTCTTGTTTGCTCCACCCTGTGTCACCCACCACACCTCCCTTATTGTCATGTTTTTAGCCAATGCCTGTGTTTCCCTCCTTTTGCTCATGCCCGCCTACTCCAGCCGTGTGATGTTCTTGTGATTAGTTCTCTGTGTATGTGTACCTGTGTCTTTGTTCCTTTGACAGATCTGTCTTTATGGTCCATTATCTGGTTCATTCTCCCTGCCAGTGTTGGCCTTTGTGTTCCTGGTTGGATTCCTTTAGTGTTCCTTGATTACCAGGTTGTTACTAATATGGTTTTGTTTTTTCATAGTTGTTTTGTTGTTCGTCTACCTGCTGCCTCAGTTTTGTTGCCTGCTTGAGTTTTTGTCTTTTTTGTATCAGCTTTATATTATTAAAGCTTGCTTTTTGTTCTCCGGTCATGCCTGCTTGGTGTTTCACATTTGAGTCCTCTCTGCACAGTGCAACACATACTATACATTAAAGATAAAATAATCCTTCCTTTGTCTCATAGAGGGGAACT
This sequence comes from Epinephelus fuscoguttatus, assembly GCF_011397635.1. Classification (NCBI taxonomy): domain Eukaryota; kingdom Metazoa; phylum Chordata; class Actinopteri; order Perciformes; family Serranidae; genus Epinephelus; species Epinephelus fuscoguttatus. The sequence continues at coordinate 24,990,683 of NC_064753.1, read as the reverse complement.
TTATGTTGTTACAGCAGCAGAAGGGATGGTACAAAACAAAAGCATCAGTAAAAAACAGCAATATAATATAATATAATAAGTAAAAATGATTATAACTTAGAGTATAAAGGCAGGCTGAATGGCTGAATTCTAGTATTGATATTGCACGAGTTATGACTGATGGTTGTCAGTTTTGGTAAGTGTGGGAGTAGTGTTGGTTGTAATCTCTGACAGCAGCAGGAAGGAAGGACCTGCGGTATCTATTCTTCACACAGTGAAGCAGCCTGTCACTGAAGGAGCTGCTCAGTGCAGTCAGTGTCCTGCATCAAGTGGGGCATGTTCTCCATCAGGGACGATAGCTTAGCCACCGTTCACCTCTTTTCCACCACCTCCGCTGGATCAAGGGAGCATTCCAGGACAGAGCCGGTCTTCTTAACCAGTCTGTTAAGTCTCATCCTGTCAGCTGTCGAGATGCGGCGGCCCTAGCAGATCACTCCATAGAAGATGACTGATGCAACCACAGAGTCAAAAAGGTCCTCAGGAGTGACCTCAGCAGATTGACTTTGTTCTGTCCTCTCTTTGCTTTTGTGCTTTTATATGTTGTATGTGCAGTCCAGTTAATTGTTCATGTGAACACCTAAGTACTTGTAAGACTACATGTACCCAATCTCAGTGTCCATTCCCAGGATGTTCAGTGTTACAGGAGGAGAGTCCACACATCTGACCTCTGTTGTACTTTCCCTTACAAAAACATGCAACTAAATCCGAGAAGTTGCAGATATTCGCAGCAAACTCTAATCCAACATTTAGGAATCAGGCAACTCACCTAGAAAGCTGTGAGGTGTCTTTGCTCATGACTTTTTGTTATATCAATGTGAAACACCTGTAGCCTCTGTAAGTGGCTTTGACTCAACTACACAATCTGTAGTTAGGTTATTGACTACAGTAAGTTGGGGTTCGAATCCCAGTCATGGCAGGTAACACACATCCAGTCGGGACCCTTCGGCAAGGTCCTTAATGCTGGTAGCCTATCACAGGATGAGTAAACCCAAAAAAAGAGTCATGGCAGCTCGGATGTCGCCTGGGTCAACAAGGCCAGGGCAACCTGATGAGAAATGGGCTACTGGAACAAGACATAGATGGACTGGAGCAGAGAATATGGAACTGTCGGAATGCTACTATACAAGCGACCCCAGCCAGAGGGGCTACATGCAGAGGATGTGGGATACATGGATGCTTCCAAACCCAACATCTAGGCTGGCAAAGAAACAACTCCTAGCCCACTGTTCCAACATCCACAAACTGCAACTGCTATCGCATGTAGAGACTGAAACATGCTATGGCAAGGGGGGTGCCGGGACGACAGGTCAGAGTGGGGAGGTCATCATCATCCCCACACTCCAAGAATGAGATTGGGTACCAAGCCCTAACAGACTCCCTTACAGCAGGGGCGAATGACCTGTAATTGGAAATCATGGACAAGCTTGACACCTGGATTCCCCGAAGCTGATTACCAAGGCAAAGTATCCTCTGAAAGCCCGCTAGATGATGTGAATGCAGTACTACATACTATCCCACTAAGACCATGGCTGAGACCAATCAGTATGTATATGTACATATATATGTGTGTGTGCGTGTGTGTATAATGTGACTAAAAAACAATATTGGAAACATACAGGACACCACTGCAGGACATAAACAACATGAGGACATAACTGATGTAAAGACGTAAGGTGAGATATACTGTAACTTTTATTGAACATCATCACATTGTCACAGTTTACAAGATATTTGATTTTAATAGACACCATTTTTGACATTTCACTGCATTAAGTATTTAATAGACTGAGAAGAAAAGGTTTGTAAACTCATTAAATTAATGTGGCACTTCTGTTATATGGAGATATACTAGAGAAACATCTGAGGACCCATTTCACACCCAGCTTCTCTTTTCAGATAAAAAAAGCACATACTGTTATTGTGACATGTGTGTATTACTTCATTGGTTTATTATCATTACATACAGTATTTGCTGTACATAAAACAGGATGACACTGATTCCTCAGAGACATGGAAAAACACACAGGTTCAGCTGGAAGTTGGCATCATGCAGATTATGTCTCATAAACCAACAGCATTGAGTCCACTTAAGGACTCTCACTGGTTCCTGATGATTCTGCAGAACAGGCATCTCAGTTTTAAGGCGCAACAACAACCTTTAAGTAGTACAAACTTCTTCAATTCTATCTGTACATCACTGCCTATTGTTATTATCATGGTTACACTAACCATAGTTACAGTAGGCCTTAACATTTGCTTTTCCATCAGAGACAAAAGCTGAAGAAATGTATTTTTAGTGTGATAAAGTGCTTTACACAAAATAAAGCCACATTAAATAAAAAACCAATATGATTAACAACAGAAAACAAGTATGAGTCAGACAAGGGTCACAGAGCAAAGCAAAATAAAATAAAAACACCGGTATGTTATGTACATATCCGCCATTAGGGTGTTAAGGGGACTGTCTGAATCCAAGCAGCTATTTTTTTTTTTTTTTTTTTTTAAATTTTTTCTTGCAAAAAGAGCATCTGACATTGCAGTGATAGATTTCTTAAAACCAGTCTGGTTGGGAAGAAAGCATCGATGTACAGTGACAAACAGGTCAATTCACATTCAATTCAACGTGCTGAAAACATGTCAACCACTCTCACTTACCTCTTAGCACAATGAGAAAGATACTTTCACGTTAGTTTTGAACAAAGTATATTTGCTGTGCTATTTGAATTAAAAGTAAATTGACCACGTATTTTACTTCACAGCGAGCACATATGTACAGCGGGTAATGTGTTCAAAGGTCTTGTGAAAGCAGCACAAAAGAAGAGGCCATCAACCATTCAAAGTAAGCAAGAAAGACAGTCACTCTGTCATCCAGTTTCTCGAACTGCTGTTAGTGTCCATTGACTATACAGGTGGTAAATTTAGACTGACTGCTCATTTGGATGGATCTAGCACTATCAGTCAACAAGTCAGTAAGTAAGTGTCAGTGGCATCTTTCAGTTGTTTGCAGCCATCTTTGCTTTGATGCGGTTGATTTTGAGAGGGAGCAAGCCGACCATCTCCGTACTCAGCTCCAGCTCCGTCTCCACAGCGGCTGCTGCCTCAGGGTGGGCCTCACAGTACTGCACCACATATCTAGACAACAGGTGGAAGGTGAAAGTGATGGTCAACAAATTACACAAACAACATGGCAGCTGGGAGCATGCAGAAAGTACAGCACACACACTTTTTTTTTTTTAAATTCTTCTTATTCCACAAAAAATATCTTATTTCCTTATACTTCTATCGGGGCTTAAAGCAGGGGAAATTCATGTGCCTGAAATGTGTTAAGATGTAGATGGTTTCATTATATTATAGTCTACTTTATTTACAAAAATACAGGGTTCCTTTTGGCTGTATACACATATAGAGCCATGTTCTTGCTACGTGACACATTGTTGAGTTCTCCTGTTGAGAGCACATCTTTAAATATGAAGAAAGAAGATGTAGCACCATGCAGTAACAAATATATCTTCTTACTTGTAGTTTTCCAGAGACTTGTTGAGGTTGTCCAGCTGGGCAGGGGGTGAAGAGGTGATCAGCCGGCTGTAGAGTCGGGCCACTCTGAAGCGGGCCACCAGAGCCGGTCTGAGCACCTCCTCCTCCAGGTGCTCCGGATGCTTCCCCTCTGGAGAACACAGAGAGTCCAGGAACATCTGGAAGTATCTGGAGAGGAGGACGGAGGATTTCAAATCAATTAGATTAAATAATTGTAGATGCAAGCGCGCGTACACACACCCACACATACACACACACATATATAAACTCACTTGGCAGAGGCAGAGCAGAGATGGTTGAATTTCTTGATGGTGTGGTTATCTAGAGACTGTGTATCAGCTTGTCTGTTGGCCAGCGCCAGTTTCAGGTCCATCATTTCATTGTAGGTCTCAGCCAGCTCAAACATCATCTGTCTACGGATCATTAGGTAGTACTGGGCGTTCAAGTCTGTAGAGAAACAGAGAGTCAGAGAAAGTCAGACATCATCAATTTTGTCAACTTGGTGGATCATCTTTGTTGTTTGGCCTATAGTATGTCGTAGAAAATGGTAATAAAAATGTTGATCAGTGTTTCCCAAAGTCCAAGATGATGTCCTCAAATGTCTTGTACTGTCCACGACCCAAAAATATTCAGTTTGCTGTCATAAAGGAGCAAAGAAACCAGAAATTGTTCACATTTAATTTTGACTTTTTTCCACCAAAAATTACTCAAACCGATTTAGTGGTTATCAAATTAGCTGGTGATTAATTTAAAAGTGAACAACTAATTGGTGAATTGATTGTTAAAGCTCTGCCTTCAGTGGACAATTGGGTTGAACACACAGTTTCTTTGTTTCATAATGTTTTTTTTTTTACTGTCTTCTATTTTATAAAAACATTTAAAAGAGAAAAAAATACAACTCAAGAAGGAAGTTACCATTGCAGATTGGCTCCAACATGTCAACTCTGCGTTTGTGCATTTTGCAGCGCCGCTCCAGATCCCCTTCAAAGAACGCCAGGGCCCGGAACAAAGAACTGTGATCCTGCAAGATCTCTATGTGGTCTGTGACATAGCCATCCATCTGAAAGTACTCCTTAGCCTGCATGAGTGAGTGAAAGGATGGAGACAGTTTGCCATGTTTAGCAATTGAAACTCAGTTGTAAGTTTAGCGCTTGGGTCATTTTTTCAAATGTAAACCTGTGTGGATGAAGAAAAAACTTACAGAAAACCTGGTTTTGTGCTCCTGACATGATTCCCTCTTTAGCCTTCAATACAAAACTCTCTCTGCTATTAATACCAGCTTAACATCATATACCAAAATTACATCATATTCATGACATCCTGGCATACATTTGCTTCTGAGGTGAATATTTTAGATGGCAATATGGTCATGGTCTTGAGTGGTACCAGTGCAGCTGAGAGCACATGCAGCTATCTGCTTGGTATATTACTGTATATGTGTCAAGTCCAGTCTAGTTTGTTTATACAGCCCAGTATCAAATGCAATATCTCAGAGGGCTTCACAGTCCACAAACTGCGCTAGGAAGTGAACATAAACTCTAAAGCTCAAAAGCATCTTTTTATTACAAGGCCTCATTTCTTTTTATTATTTCAATAATCAGCCATCTGCTGGTATCTTCAATAACTCAGCTACATGGGATTCCTCAACTGTGCTCTACCACTGTGTGTGTCTGTTTCCTTGTATAAGCCTATCTAAACTAATGCTAGGAGTCTGCCTAACCCTGTTTCAGTGTGTGCATATGTGTGTGTATGTGCTGTGCATACCTGTGTGACATAATTCTGTCCCACCAGAAATACAGCTCTGGCTTCAGTGAAGTCCAGAGGGAACAAACAGCGTACCTGGAAAACACAAAGCAGAGAGTTTGATCTCATGATGATACAGTAACCTTAAATCTGCATTTACTGTCTGATTAAGTACTAAGAAAGTTCTATAACAAAGAATATATATATACATATATGTATATATATGTATATGTGTATATGTATATATATACATAATATACAGACCTTCTCTTCCAGGCTAGCAATGGAGTCGAAGGTGTCTTCAGAGCCAAACAGCAGAGCACTCTTCCTGCCCTTCTCTTCCTCCTCCTCCTCACGTCTCCTCGCTCTCATCAACTCTTCTTGACGATCAGTATCCAACTCTCCGATGTTGTCCTGTTCACAAACACATGCACAAGCACATTTTAAGACACACTCAATACAACTACGTAGATCTAAGCTCAGAGACACACAAGCATGTGGACACGTAAACTTAGGCAGGTAAACACACAGACGCCATAGCCATAACAAAAACAGTTTAAGTGACAACCCTTAAAACTTTTTGGTGCTACATTTTTTGGGTTGTCTCTGATAACACTGAGTTAGCTGTGGGTGGTGCTCTTTTCCTCAGCCAGTGGCTATCACTGTTTATATGAGAGGTGTGGACTTGAGTACAAAAAACTGCCACAAATGAATGCCCGCACATATACATCCATGTCGTACCTCTAGCAGCTTCTTAGCGTCCTGCAGGAGGTTGAGACAGTATTTTATCCAACATCTTGCAATGTCTGCTCTCTTCTGCCTCAGCTGCTCCCTGCGCTCACTCTCTGTCTCACCTGAGTCACACAGAGGGAGAGAAAGATGTTGAGATATGCCGGTGCTTTGCTATACAGTTGCGTTTGCTCCTGTCTAAATGTCTTTACAGACAAATGCAAATTATTTGTGTAAATAAACTGCAAGTCAATTAAAAAAATTGAACCCATCTATCCCTATGAACCTACCCCTATCTTATTTGAAGCTTTCGTTTTTCGCTGCTTTTTTCCTGCAGCTGTTTCGATTTCTGCTCATTTCAAAAGCCAATAAAAACATGTCAACCAACAAAACAATTACTTTATCTACATTATGCCTTGTATTAAAAGGTGATGTGTCACTAACACATACATATGATAGACACATTTACACTCTGTTCAGTCAGTCGTGAATAATGAATACCAGCATGATGAAGCTCAGCCTTTACACGTTACAATGGCATGGCGCCACCCAGAGGAGATGCAAACACACTAACTTTTTGACACAGTACTGCGCACTTAAAATAACAGGCCCGTCTAAAGTGTGAAGGCTTGAGTGTGGGTTTATTATAGTGAAAACAGCGATCAATCAATGACTGCATGACAGTGCAAACATAGTTAGTGTCTCCTTGGTGTAAAAGCTTTGAATGCAAAACATTATCAATGACATTTCTATATGTCATTTCAATTTTTTTCTTTCATCCCTGGTGTGAAAAGGCCTCTGTGTAGTTTATTGCAGCGACAGAATACAGAGGAAATAACCAATTAAGTATGCTTCTTTTGATATGTATATTAGTTTAAGATTTAAATAGATACTTACTCTCCTGTGCTGCGGCCTCAGAAGGAACCTCTCCTGCCAAACCTGATATGACAGTAGCTGCTGCGAGACAGTGTCTGCCTTCCATGTAACGACCCTAGAAATCCCACACACACCACACCTCTCAATACTTACACTGAAAACAAACTGACAGTGCTGTTGAACAACTAGAGCCGATCTTCCAAGTATATTTGATTATGACACCAAACTTCTTGCCATGTACTCTGCATGTAGTCTCTTGATCAATCTGTGCCCTACCTTAGTAATATAATACTGTGATAATGTCGCAGCGTTCAGAGCCCACTCCATTGGACTGAACTGATTTAACTGTAACTGTCTCTGCAGGGTGCCGTGGCAATAGGTGGCAGCACGCTCATTTTCACCTGGAAGACAGAACACTATAGTCATTATTGTCGTCATCAAATAGAACAATACATAAACATAACAAGACTCAGCTTTGCCAAACATTTTACATACACTTTCAAGTATTTAATATACACAAGCCATTAAATCTATACTGTTCTACTTACTTGACTGTAACAAGATCAGACTCACCAAGGTTTTTATAAACTTGAGCAAGGTAGTACATGGTATGGGTGTAGGCCAACTCAAACCTGAGAACGAGAAGTTGGGGGAAGATTGAAGAGGAGAATGAGTATATGGGGAAGTCAGAGCATAAAAGAGCAATTCAAAAATCAAACCGGTTGGCTACATGAATGACCAATATCATGCAGACTTGTTGTACATATCGCGGGAGAGACGTCTGCCTTCTCTCCAATATAACGGAACTTTGCAGTAACTGATTACTTAAGATAATTCACAGTCCTTGAGAGCACTTTCATGTAGGAACTATTTTCTTTCTACCGAACTACACCCACCAACTGAATCACTGTGCAGAGGGAAGCGTGCATCTACTCATGGACAAGAGGCTCATGCTCGTCACAGTCTGAGATGCTAACATTAACTGCGTCCTGGCTGAGCTGTAACGTTAGCTATCTCAGTGAAGCTAGGTGAGCTAGCAGTGGATGCATGCTTCCTTCTTCGCAGTGATACAGTCGGTGGGTGTAGTTTAGTAGAAAGAAAATGTTTCCTACATGTAACTGCTAACAACAAGGTCTGTGGGTTATCTTGAGTAACCAGGTCATGATTCATGAACAAAGACATTACTGTTGAGTTTTTCAAATATATTTTTTTGACACTTTGAGCACCACATGTTGAGTGCTGTCTAGTTCCATTATATTTGAGAGAAGGCAGACATCTCTACGGCCGATATCTCCAACACTCTGCAACTCACACCAAAACAATCTAGACTGATAAATAGCACTACAGGTAAGAGGAGGAATATTTAATTTTGATTTTCAATTGAACTGTCCCTTTAATAACAGGTGGAAAGTCTAATGTGTGCTTGAGCCTTCTGTATGGGGATACTGGAGTTTACAAGTTACCTCTTGGTCCTTTCCTGATGTGTCAGCAAGTTTTCCTCAGTAGTGAAGTACTCTGTCATATCAGTGGGTGGACTGCCATCCTGAAAAACACAAACACAACAAACATGGCTTCATCTTGTCCTCCTGCTGTTGCAAGAAACTAATACTTTTGGATGCTGATGTCAACAGTTAAAGAAAGTGACACACATTTATGACCACATGCTTCATTACTCCATTTCTGCTACCGAGTGCATCACATTTCATTTTAATTTGTGAATAGGATTAATATCAAGCATATGCTGAATCCTCAGAAGATCAGAGAATGCAGAAAAAGGCAATGTCAACAGCACTTGCACAACTTTTACTAAAAATACAACAATGTGATACTCTGCCTTGGCGACTGCCAGACAGGTAAATGAGGCTTATGTGGCAGCTCACCTATTGTTAATGAGGTAAACTGATGATGACTGATAAGTGTGCAAAGTCTCAATGCATTACTGAAGTGTTTACCATAATAGTCAGATGAGAGAGAAGTTGTGAGACAATGAAGAAGCTAGATAATAAATCAGTTACACAGCAGTGATGGTTTCCTCTGCTCCAGTCCCTCCTGCCTGCCCTGTCACCGATCGGTCAGTGTACCAGCTGCTTCAAGTTAACAGTCACACAAGACACCGATCTTACCTCCTTCATGTAACGTTGGTAGATGGATTCTGCTGTTTCAAGGTAACCCTGGGCCTCCTCCGTCTCATCCCGGCCTGCCCACAGGATACCCAACTGGTTCTGGTAACACAAACAGCCAGTACATGTGTGTTATAAGTGATCAGCACCATCTGATGTCATACTACAGCAGAATGATTTGGATAAGCAAGAATAATTTACTGTATTTACATGACTTTGTAATGAACCTGATGGATCTGATGGACTGTGATCCTTAATAATATTAGAAGTCATCAATCTTATATGTCAGCTGTTGTGTGTGTAAATAGGGACTAATGGTATACATTCCCACAGGCCTACAATGCTAATTTTATTGGGGTTTAACAATATTATTGTCAGTTTGTTAGTTATGGTTGATTGGGAGCAGCTCAGACACAATTTATTACGTTATTATTTTTCAACATTACTGTTATTAAGACATATTGTATGAGCTTAACGTTGGCTGCAGCCGTGGCCTGTTTGTAGAGGGCAAAGGAAATTGACAGTTAACCGAATGCTAACGGTTAGCTTTGTAGCATTATTGGGCATTTTAACGTCAACATTACCCTGACATGGATAAACAGCGACACATTCTCCGACGACACTCTGCATCTGTCCAGCAGTTTCAGGCAGTTTGTCAGATGCTCCTGACCGGCTGACAGCTCCTCTGTGTCAACATGGTTGACGCCCAGATAGTAGTCCACAGCCGCGAGTTTAGCGGCCCGCAGCCCGGCTGGCGAGTCGCCGCTGAAGCCCTGACCGAACCCGTCCTCCCTCTGCTCGTCCCCCGGCGGCTCCGTCGGCCGTTGGTCGCTGCTCTCTCCGCCGGCTTCCTCTTCACCTTCGCCCGCTTCGAAACTCTTAAGCGAGCAGTATATTTCTCTGAGCAGCTCCCTGGCCTTGTATTTGGAGCGAAACGGGTCGTTTTCGGGGTCATTTCTTGATTCGATAAGAGTGAGGTTTTGGGCGTTGGTGAATTTGTCGCACACAGCCCTCCACTCATCACTTCTCACGGACGCCATGTTGGCCTTCTTCGTTGAACTACAACTCCCATAACTGGGTGCTCTTTGTTGCAGTGCTGCCACCTGCTGGATATAGTTAGATCATCTCTTTTGATGTCAACGTATTAATTTAACGTGTCATGCTCACATAATGAGCACTTTAACCACACTTGTCAATGAATCTGTACTTCTAGTTAAATAAAAATGTGATTGCAGGTCTTTAACTTGACTTTACTTGAAATTTGTTGGTACACTAGTTTTGACAATGTTGACTGGCTCATTTGTTTTATCTTAAGTAGGCTATGCAGAAAATGGTGGTGAAATATGAATATTTATAATATTCAGCTCTCAGCAGTTGTTTTCTATATGTGTGTGATGGTGTGTGTGGTTTTTACGTTCAAACTCTGTTGAAAATATACAGTGAGGTCAAAAAGTCTGAGACCATTAGCCAAGATACTTCTGTTTTTTTTCTGTAAGATGACCTTGAGTGTCTTGAAAGACGTCTCTAAATAAAATGTATTATTGTTAATATTGTGAATTTGCTTCGAATGTAACACCTTTTCCCTTACAAACGATAACATTGGCTTAACAAGCTGAGTGAAAAGTTGAATCTTTGAAAATTGTTCATGAATTTCAGAATATCTTCAGTATTTTGCATACCATCCTTTTTGCTTTAGTGACAGGTGGTATGAGGAGGTGGTATGGACTCCATAAGTGTGTGCAAAACCTGATAACCCATGTTTTCTCAGCACAATTTGACAATAGTCCAAAGAGTTTCATGTGGTGTCTCAGAGTGCTTAGCTTTCTCAGTCTTCAAGTGCCCCAGAAATTTTCAGTGTGCTTGAGTTCCAGTGACTGTGGAAGAAAGTCCATGACATTCAGGGCTCCTTTATCCTAGTGATAAATGGAATGGACTTGTATTTGTTCTGATGCCATGTTTCCTACTATCACAATGCTACGTAGTAAGCCACGATCTGCTGGAAACTTGAGGCACAGCCATATTTATAACAGGTGGACACTGGCCGTAAGTTAGTTAGCTGCGAGTTATGCGAATGAGCCTAAGATGACTAGATCAAATCCAGGAGTGTCATCTCAATGCACACCTCTATGGAGGAGATACAACTCAAGGAAATCAGACCTTCTGAATAAAGGAGTTACACTGGTCAGTGCCACACACTTGCTTAAATTTGATTGCTGATCTAGAAATGGTGCAGGATCTTAAATATTTCTTCATTTTACATTCCGTGACTTAATGCATTTTTCTGATTGTTTCCAGATATGTGAAAATATAGAGCTTCTCAATGTGGGCTCAGACTTTTAGACCCTTCTGTATGTTCGTGTTCATTTAACAAGGGCATTGGGCTGCGGAGCTAAGTGTAGAGTGTAAATACAGAGCAGAGGCCTCCTTGACATTACCATGGTGAAATAGCCAACACTGTAAAGGTGACCTGATCTTTAACAATGACCATGGAACAGAAACAAAAAAAGAATCAAATGAACACTGCAGTGACAAAGTTGAACTTCATTAAACACAAGCTTTGCAAATAAATCACTCACTCCCTGAATTAATTGTGTTCAAGTTGGTTCTAACCAGTTTATTTGAACAAACACAGGGAATCAAATCATTTGTCAGGGAAAAATTATGTGAATTATACAATGACAATAAATTAATGTGAATGACATGATGACAACAACAACACACAGTACATGTTTGGTCAGCACTGACAGAAGCAGCTTGTCTTATTTATCACCCTGTTATAAAACCATGCCAAACTGGATCCTCATTCACTCTGTTTCCATTATACAGGATAACATCTTGCTAAAGGGCAAAACAAACATAAATCTTAGCTCTGTGTGTCCTCTGTGTTTAGGTAAAGGTTAATGAATGAATGTCCGTATGCTTAGCAAGTGAGTATCTGCTCTATGGACATATTTACATAAGCTGACCTTAGGCTAAGTTTTACATGAAATATCATTAATATTTGAATTACTAAGGAGGTTGCAAAGTAATGAAAATATTAATGCTGATGACCTAAAATTACATGATTGGTGAGTAATGATTACTTAAGCCTGGTTTTGAAGTGTGCAACAGGCGGTGGATCCAGTGTGCAAGGCAGCTAACTGTCAGGCTGGTTAGCTGGGTGCACATTCACCTACATGATATTTTGTCATGTTGAATGATGAAAAATTCTAAAAATAAATCAGAGTTGACCTTAATTCTTGGAGGAAAGCATCTGTTTTTTTTCTGTCTGTACAGTAGAAAGTGGCTAAAACTTAATGAGCATGATCAATCATGGTACCATCATTTTAAAAAAACGGTGCGAGTGCCATGGTTTCAGTGATTAGATGAGATGTTCAGTTGCGTTCGTTCTGATGTCCAGGTTCAGACAGCTGTTGCAGCAGTGTGGTGCCACTCTGCAGTGAACATTCTGCATCTGCTTCACTCTGCCACTAAGATTTCATCTTCTTCTCCATGCTGGAATATAACAGAAACAGTCAGAGTGCTTACAGTTTTGTTTTTCCCATGATCTCTATTTTAAAAATTATTTCAGATATTTTAACCTTGGTTGTATCATCCTAAATCTCACTATCATATCAAGAGCTGATGGCATTTAAGAAAAAAAAAACCACTGCTGATTATCATAACTCTTACGTTATTGATGACATAGTGTAAAAAGTCATAGTGACAAAATAAGGACCAGTTTGAAAATAACTGGAAATTCTGACATTTTTCCCCCAACACTTCATAAAACATTATCCATTCACACTGACAACAGAATTAAAACAGCATGAGATATTACTTACTTGTATTTGATGAGACGACCTCCCTGGATTAGCTGTGCCGACTCATTGGTCAAATGGCAAGCAAACAGTAGCCAGTTGCGTGGCTGCACCTTGTAAGCAAACCTCATGAAGAGAATTGAGTAGCAGCACAGAGCTGAGAAGAGGGAGAAAACACACAGGCTTATTACAGAGCCACTGTCTTCTTTGCCATCTTGTATTGCTACACTTACTCCCCTAGACTTAATGTTCACAAAAAATAATAAATAAATGAAGCCATGTTTTCTCAGGCCCCTTTCAGGCCAAAGTAAAAACTCATTCAGAATGTGATACAGAAAAAGAGCAGCCACAGAAAATATCCAAAATGACCTGACAAGAACTGCAGTTGTAGTTTACTTATAGGAATTTTTCATTTCTAAGTAACCTTCAGATAAAGTACAAAATACAATCCTAACCCTAACAAGCTTAACGAGAAAAGGATGGGGGTATTGTCTGCGCCCTGCACTTGTAGATCGGGGCTTATCAGTGCATGCGTCTGTGTGACTTACCGAAGGTCATCCTGCCACTGATAATCTCAGGGCTCTTCTTCATATCTGTGATGGCAGCTATTGGAAGACCCCAGTTTGCTACCGGACCCCAGAAATGCTGTATGGACACACACAAAGGGACAAAACATTGTTAGGACCACAGACTGGACATGTATCTTTAGCTGGCTGTACAAAAGAACAGAATTACATATGAATACTGTAAAGTAAAATCTGTATTGTGAATCTCATTATTAAAAGCACTGATGTCAAAAATACATAGGAGAAAACCAGGACAGTAAAGATTTGAAAATGATACATCCATATGAGATACGAGACAATCAGAAAGATTGACATAAATCAGCAGGCAGTCACAGATAAAGAGAGACACAGATAGAAACAGATATGTTGAAAGAGAGAAACCATGAGTACTTACCGTGCTGTTGACGTGTTTTATTTTTCAGGGCCACATGGAAGAGAAAAGAACATAAATACAGATAAGTCATACTGATGTGCGTGAGCTGCTGCCACCTAAAATAGGTCATGGGTCTGTCTCAGGCCTGATGAAGTCACAAATGACATTAGAACTTGAACTGAATAAAGAGCCCAGGTCCTGCAGGGCTAAACTGGGATATTATGAATAAGGTAACATTTTATTACCTGGATGAAAATATTTAACCACACTCACAGTCAACTGTCGATCATAACATTCATAACAAAAGGTAAAGGTTAACTTATTGATTGTGTTTTCTGCACAGTGACAAAACACACCACCAAAATTGTCAGAAAGCCAACTAAACCAGAGAAAGGACCAAAGGTCGTACATAATGTGTGCCTCGCACACATCTACAGCACGTTTGACTTTCTACTGGATTTTCAAGACCGTCCACACAAAACTCTTTATCTGTGACGACTGTAAACAAAGATGGCTTCTTGCATCACTAGTCTGCACACTGAATTTCAAGCAGGCTGCTGCTCTGTGGCAAGTGCACACACCCCACCTGGACATCATGTACACATTAACCAACGTTTTGACAACATGACAAAAAGTAATAAAAGTAATCCTCTCTGCTTGCCTTTGTCCCCAAAGCCATATTTATCACTGGCCTCAGCCTTAAAGCACTACACAGTTAAACACTGTTGTTAGTGGCACATTTGTTGTTTCCCTGCGAACCTATTAGAGCCTCTCACAGGTTACGACCCACTTTCGAGCTTTGCTGATTGGGTTTTAAGGTGGGTGTTTCTGTATCATATTACCGCATGTCCATCACATTAATTTAAATTAGGATACATTTAAAAAACGAGTTCACCCACAGTCTTCTCTCCATTTACAGCCAAGCTCATAAACTGGAGGAACAAGTTAACTGAGCTCTTCTTACCAATGTTACAGAGACCACAATTGTCCTTGAAAACTAGCTGAGAACCGTGAGAAACGTTGCCAATGTAACATATAGTAACACCTAAATCGTTAAAAATAGTCATGAACTTTATTAAAACGTCTGAACAGATCCAGTAAGTTTAGACAGCTGTTTAACATGAGGTAACGCTACCGTACCGAGCTGTAAATCACCCGCCAGCCGACAAGCTAACGTCACTTTAGCATGCGTGCTAATATAAATAAAACAGCTTCCATTATCTTACCTCATCAAATATTCCCTGAACTCTTTGCTCTTCAGGTGGTCGATAGCTTTCCGTGCAAGTGTCCCCGCCATGGTTTAACGCTGCGCAGGTGTGTCTTTTGGCTGAGAAGAGCACTCTTTCTCTGGTGAAGGGCGACTGAGAGCTCAGCTCAAAGGACGACCCGGCCCGATTTCCGACCACAACATTGGCGCTTTACGACACTGTCGCAAACACGCGGCACGGCCGGTTTGGAGCCTGCAGTCCATGAGCCATAGATGGGATTTATACAGTCTATGGATGGGACAGATGTGTTTTTCGCTTTGGTGAGGATCTGATTCTGACAAAAAAAGACAAGGAAATGTGGATGGAAAAGAAATCCACAGCGGACCAGGGTGAAGACAGGTAATTTTGGACAGCAGGTAAAATGACACAAATAAGGGTTTTACATCTTAGGCTCTTTAAATAGCTTTTATTAGCAGCCAATAACATACCGGTTTCAAGGTATACTGTGATATAAAAGTTGACCCTTACCGTACATCTGCTTATCTACAATATTTGAAAAAAAAAAATGCAACTGGATGGAGCATCTCCCTT
This sequence comes from Epinephelus fuscoguttatus, assembly GCF_011397635.1. Lineage (NCBI taxonomy): Eukaryota > Metazoa > Chordata > Actinopteri > Perciformes > Serranidae > Epinephelus > Epinephelus fuscoguttatus. The sequence continues at coordinate 24,975,104 of NC_064753.1, read as the reverse complement.
TTATTTGAGTTATTTTCAAATGGGAGACTTTTACACATACTTCCATGAACAAAATGGTTTCAAGTTTCAATTATAATGCTAAAATGTTTGTTAAACCAAAAATAACCCTTCCATGTTTATGCCTTTAAGGGTCATTCTGATTGATAATAATGTAAATTCTGTAATACTGTGATACTGTGACACTGGGATATTTTTCTGAGATGGTTATCGAACTGTGAAAATCTCATACCATTGCAACCCCAGCAGCCAATCACCAAACATGTTGTTGCATTGTTAATACAAATGTGCTATCATCCCAGGAGGGAGCCCTTTGCATGTTCTCCCCATGTCAGCGTGGGTTTTCTCCAGGTACTCCGGCTTCCTCCCACAGTCCAAAGACATGCAGGTTAATTGGTGACTCTAAATTGCCCGCAGGTGTGAATGTGAGTGTAAATGGTTGTCTGTCTCTATGTGTCAGCCCTGTGATAGTCTGGTGACCTGTCCAGGGTGTACCCCGCCTTGTCTGTCCCATTGTATGTCAGAGTATATCATCAGAGTGAGGCAGGGTCGGTTTGTCTTTTTCAAGTGCTTATATAGCAAATGGCATCTTTTAACACATATTTCCAAGGTGACTGTCTCTCTCATAAGGGCCCATTCTCTGCCCAACATGTTGCTGAAGGGCCCACTCTCTCTGTGATTTGATAGAGATATTTACAGATGTAACTTAGACTCTTTAAACTGTTCCTTATTGGAGGGGCTAGAAGCATTATTAACTCCCTCACAAATAAATAACCTTCAGCCAAGACTCATTTTGGGAGGAGACTTCATTTATCATATGGTCACACCAATCAGACAGACACCCCACAAGATCCAAGGATGGAGTGAACAACCTTATTCGCCTTTACAGTTGCTCAAACTTACTGGACATGGAGATTTTGCAACCAGTCTAATGGAGCAACAAAACTTTATCTCAGTTTTTAAAGGACTTTTGGCTCATTTCAACAGATATGGAAATACAGGTCACAGAAGTTGATGCAGCGCTGCCATGACGTGTCCTCTCATTCCACTGTGATCTTTCCTGAGTAGTACATTTTGAATATTGAGGAAGACACAGAGTTGTTGTCTGAGTAGAGTACTTACAACAACAAAATCATATCTTCCAAAACATTCAAAACTTACAGTCGGGGCGTTGGTTGCTTAGTGGTAGAGCAGGCGCCCCATGTACAAAGCTATTACCGCAGTGGTCCGGGTTTGACTCCAGCCTGTGGCCCTTGCTGCATGTCACTCCCTCTCACGCTTGTGTGTCCTAACCATTAAAGGCTAAAATTGCCCCCCAAAATATATTAAAAAAAAAAAAACAACTTACAGTCACCAATAGTTGTTTTTAAACACAGTTTTATCCCTTGAAAAATGGAAAAAAGGAAAGTTAGTTGGCAAATTATTAATCAACATGTAAGGGGTGATATGATTGAGCTTTTTTCCTCTTGGCATAACACAAAACACATGTACAGAGAATGTCAGACTTGTCCATCAAACTTATAAAATTAGTTTGAAATATAAGATTTAAACAAACCCTTGAAAACCATGCCTTGTCCAGGTTACAAATATCACAAGGCTCTTCCGTTTTATTTTATTTTCATTTTCACCTACTTGGGAAAGAGGACAAGACAGTCAACAAAAATGACAAATTACGAATTAAATACATCCTGTTTGAGAGCTATCATACAACAAACTGTCTTACATATGCAGTATATGGCTTCTTTAAGTGTTAGATCTACAGTTAAGTCATAAAATGGCCAATACATCACTCATAACAAAATTTAACTTGGTTTCAATGTGGAAAAACTACACAATAAGAATATAATACTGTAGAGTGACTTCATACATACTGTTCATGGTGAGTTGGCAGAAACCTGCAGACAAGCAGAAGCCACTATTATTAGTACAGTGTCACCTATACACATGACAGCATGCTGACTGCTTTTTCCAATGCAGTGCAACAGTCTCAGAATACAGCCCATTGCATTTCATTGCATCTAAATTAATGGTTAAGATCCATCTATAAATGTTACTGTGACCCAATGAGCTAAAAATGACTCAGAGGGAGACTGATCATTGGTAGAACGTGTTGATCCCTCTGTTGTGGACACCTTTTGCTCATGCTGATATTCACTCATAATGCTGAGCAGATTCTCACTCCTGCATGATTTTATTAAAAATACCAATCAGTTTTGGGTTTTTTTTTTGGCTTTTAGTGATATTCCAATATACATTTTTTCAATTCAACAGGCACGCTAACACACACACCTCTTTGTCATAGCTCACTTACCACTCCTCAGTGTCTGTGTGTATCCTATTGGATTTCTGGATACCTGCCCATGTAATCTTCTCTCTGTCAGTCGCCTACCACCCGAGCAGTCCGGCGTTGTGTCCTTTATAGAGCAGCTCAGTGACAAGTGGCCTGCCAGTATCTTGACGTCATAAACCATAAGCGCCCTAAATGCTACTATAGTGAATTCTCTCACTCTATCTTCACTGGTGTGAGTCCAGCTGCTGTGTGAAATTTAGGTGTCCTAATCGATCCGTGCTTCCTGCTATCACACTTCACTTCATTTAGCCTACAATACAATGTTCTCTGATCAAATACTCATTGTTGAGAGCCGTTGAGAGGATTTAAGTTCTCACAAACCCAGCTCGAAACAGTAGGTTGTCACAAAATTTCACATCCAGCTATTGATTTGCCTTTACCAATCATCACCTAGGTTTTGTCCTGTGGGTAGGCATGTTCAGACACAAACGGATGTGTAGTGTTACAGCTGATCTGAGACTGAGTGATATACCGCACCATGATGCTGTAACGACGAGAGAAACCACAAGCACAAAGGACTCAGAGACAGGAACTTGGGACAAAAAACAGTCTTTACCTGCCAAAAAAGGTTCAGTGTACAGGTAATCACTCTGAAGAACAGGCAGACAAATGTGGCATAGAGAAAATGAGGTAAAATTAACAAGCAGAAATGTATTTAAAAAAAAAAAAAAGGAAACACAAACACGACACCGGCAGAAGTGCTAGAACTAGATAGAACTTGCACTGAGAGAGGGAAACATGAAATATAAATACACTAGAGAGAAAAGGATAATGAAGGACAGGCAAAACTAACCAGGGCAGGCGATCACACAAAACACACAAGTACAGGAAGTGAAGTACTGAGAAGAGACGAGTAAACCAAAATAAAACAGGAACTGATGTGTGAATCATGGTGTGAGGGTCCAATGTCCTGTAGTGTGACCTGTGCTCACAGCCCAGCACCATGCAGCTCGACTGGCATTTGCCAGAGAACATCAGAATTGGCAGGTTCTCCACTGGTGCTCTACTTCATAACCACAATAGTTCTGTCAAGGAAAGCAGCTAATATGCCTATTTGGAAATTAATACAGCTAAGTGTATTTCCGTGTATGACCCCGAATAGTAGCAATGGGTGTGTTTTTGAGGGGCGGATTTATTGATTTGGGGGCCCAGCCAAACATAGCCTTCATTCTTCATTCATTCTTTTTCTGAAGTAGAACTATTAACTATTATATCATAGGCCCATACATGCACAGAGGACACTCTATGAAATATTGTTATATTGATTATATTATGAGCAAGTTGCCGCCCCCCCCCGCCCCCCCCCCTCCCCCCCCCTCTCCCCCCACCCGCCCCGAGGCGCCAGATGGTTTGCCAGAACCTCTTTGGAGCCAATCGATAGTCTTTCTCCATGGCCTCTCCGAACTCCTCCCACACCCGAGTTTTTGCCTCCACGACTGCCGCTGCTGCGCTCCGCTTGGCCCGCCAGTACCCGTCAGCTGCTTCTGGAGACCCACAGACCAACCATGCCCTGTAGGCCTCCTTCTTCAGCCTAACGGCTCCCCTCACCTCTGGTGTCCACCAGCGGGTTCGGGGGTTACCACCACGACTGGCTCCCGCGGCCTTGCAGCCTGAGCTCGCAACAGGCGCCTCGACAATGGCAGAGCGGAACGAGGCCCATTCGGACTCAATGTCCCCCTCCGCCCTCGGGACGCGGTCGAAGCTCTCCCGGAGGTGGGAGTTGAAGATCATCTTGACAGGTTCTTCCACCAGGCGTTCCCAGCAGACCCTCACTGCTCGTTTGGGCCTGCCAGGTCTGCGCGGCGTCCTCCCCTGCCACCTGATCCAACTCACCACCAGGTGGTGATCAGTTGACAGCTCTGCTCCTCTCTTCACCCGAGTGTCCAGAACATATGGTCACAGGTCAAATGACACGACTACAAAGTCAATCATTGACCTGCGACCTAGGCTGTCCTGGTGCCACGCGCACCGATGCACATCCTTATGCTCGAACATGGTGTTAGTTATGGCCAAATTGCGACCCGCACAGAAGTCCAATAACTGCACACCACTCGTGTTCAGATCGGGCAGGCCGTTCCTCCCAATCACGCCCCTCCAGGTCCTGCTGTCATTGCCCACATGAGCGTTGAAGTCCCCCAGCAGAACAATGGAGTTCCCGGTCGAGGCACTGTCCAGCACCCGTCCCAGGGACTCCAAAAAGGGCGGGTACTCCGAACTGCTGTTCGGCGCATAGGCGCAGACAACAGTCAGGACCCGTTCCCCGACCCGAAGGCGCAGGGACGCAACCCTTTCATCTACCGGGGTAAACCCCAACGTACAAGCAGAGAGTCTGGGGGCTATCAGAAAGCCCACCCCGGCCCTCCGCCTCTCACCCGGAGCAACTCCAACAAAGGTGAGAGTCCAACCCCTCTCAAGGACTTGGGTTCCAGAGCCGGAACTATGTGTCGAGGTGAGGCCGACTATATCTAGCCGGTAGCGCTCAACCTCTTCCACAAGCTCCGGCTCCTTCCCCGCCAGAGAGGTGACATTCCATGTCCCAAGAGCCAACTTCCGTAGCCGAGGATCGGACCGCCAAGGCCCTCGCCTTGGTCTGCTGCTCAATCCACACTGCACCGAACCCTTCTGGATCCCTCTGCGGGTGGTGGGCCTGCATGTAGCCGGTTCGGGCTGGGCCCGGCCGGACCCCATGGGCGAAGGCCCGGCCACCAGGCGCTCGCCCCAGGCCTGGCTCCAGGGTGTGGCCCCGGTAACCCTCCAGGCCAGGTACACCAACTCTTGTTATCTTCCATCATGAAGGGTCTTCTGAACCGCTCTTCGTCTGACCCTTCGCCCAGAACCAATCTGCCATGGGAAACCCTACCAGAGGCGAAATGCCCCCGACAGCACAGCTCCTCGGGTGATTAGGGCACTCAAACTCCTCCACCACGATAAGATGACGGTTCTCGGAGGAGAAAGACTATCGATCGGCTCCAAAGAGGTTCTGGCCGCGTAGTTCCTTCTGGCGAAGGAACTACGCGGCGGCAGGGCCCTGGGGGTGGACGAGATTCGCCCTGGATATCTCAAGGCTCTGGATGTTGTAGAGCTGTCCTGGCTGACACGCCTCTGCAACATTGCGTGGACATCAGGGGCAGTGCCTCTGGAGTGGCAGACCGGGGTGGTGGTCCCCATCTTCAAGAAAGGGGACCAGAGGGTGTGTTCCAACTACAGGGGGATCACACTTCTCAGCCTACCCGGTAAGGTCTACGCCAGGGTGCTGGAGAAGAGGGTCCGGTCGATAGTTGAACCTCGGATTGAGGAGGAGCAATGTGGTTTTCGTCCCGGACGCGGAACCGTGGACCAGCTCTTTACCCTTGCCAGGGTGCTGGAGGGGGCATGGGAGTTTGCCCAACCAGTCCACATGTGTTCTGTGGATTTGGAGAAGGCTTACGACCGTGTCCCCAGGGGCATCCTGTGGGGGGTGCTCCGGGAGTATGGGGTTGGTGGCCCTCTGCTAAGGGCCATCCAGTCCCTGTACCGAAGGAGCACGAGTCTGGTTCGCGTGGCTGGCAGTAAGTCGGACCTGTTCCCGGTGAGGGTTGGACTCCGCCAGGGCTGCCCTTTGTCACCGGTTCTGTTCATAACTTTTATGGACAGAATTTCTAGGCGCAGCCAAGGGGTGGAGGGTGTCAGGTTCGGTGACGGGAGAATCTCGTCCCTGCTATTTGCGGATGACGTGGTCCTCCTAGCTCCATCGAACAGTGACCTCCAGCTCTCGCTGGGACGGTTCGCAGCTGAGTGTGAAGCAGCTGGGATGAAAACCAGCACCTCCAAGTCTGAGGCCATGGTCCTCAGCTGGAAAAGGGTGGATTGCCCACTCCAGGTTGGGGGGGAGGTCCTGCCTCAGGTGGAGGAGTTTAAGTATCTCGGGATCTTGTTCACGAGTGAGGGTAGGATGGAGCGGGAGATTGACGGGCGGATTGGGGCGGCATCAGCAGTAATGCGGACGCTTAACCGGTCCGTTGTGGTGAAAAGGGAGCTTAGCCAGAAAGCGAAGCTCTCGATTTACCGGTCGATCTACGTTCCAACCCTCACCTATGGTCACAAGCTTTGGGTAGTGACCGAAAGAACGAGATCACGAGTACAAGCGGCCGAAATGAGTTTCCTCCGCAGGGTGGCTGGGCTCAACCTTAGAGATAGGGTGAGGAGCTCGGACATCCGGGAGGGACTCGGAGTAGAGCCGCTGCTCCTCCACATCAAGAGGAGCCAGTTGAGGTGGTTCAGGCATCTGGTAAGGATGCCTTCCGGACGCCTCCCTTGGGAGGTATTTCGGGCATGTCCAACCGGGAGGAGACCTCGGGGCCGCCCCAGGACACACTGGAGGGACTACATCGCCTGGCTGGCCTGGGAATGCCTCGGGGTTCCCTTGGAAGAGCTGACAGAGGTGGCTGGGGAGAGGACTGTCTGGGCTTCTTTGCCAAGGCTGCTGCCCCTGCAACCCGGACCCGGATAAGCGGAGGACGATGAGACGAGACGAGATGAGACGAGATTATATTATGAATATTATCATTTATCCAAGTGCATTTTATTCATGTGCAATAGCGAGGTATGTCATAATGTTTATTGTAGGCTATATTGGCGATGCATGGACTGCAGCTACACCCACTGAAGTGATCCCATCGTGGCAGAAACATTAAGTGTGTCTCCCCATTAAGAGAGATGCAGCGTGAATTTACGCACAGAGCACAGCAGCGTAACCTCATTGATTATTCACATTTCAAGTCCAGACTTGACAACAGGACTGGTCAGAATCTAATTTAATGAATGTTCTGTGTTCTCCTACACATCTCCTACACATCCAAAAGACCCACACACACACAGTTCAGCGGGCTGGATGCCAAGTTGAAGTGACTGAGGGGGCTGTAGCTTCACTCTAATGGATACTCAGTATTAATATTTGTGGGCATGATATTTAGTGACACTAGTGGTTATGTTTGAGGCCTATGATAAATTAGAGTGTGCAGCATGCCCTCTCTTGAAGCAGCAGGGGGCAGTGTAGCACTGGGGTTTGAAAATGCACTTAAACACAGATTTCTTTTGCAGGATCAAAAGATATAAACACAACAATAAATACACTTAAATAATATATATTAATATAATTACACTGATATACAATAATTAAGTATGCACTGAGAGACAGATGGGTTAAAGACAGAGTAAAATGACACAGTGTTTTAATGGTGCAAGAGCAGATCAAGTTTCTGATTTATGATTCAAAGTGATGTACCCTACACTTTCATATCCTCTCTGCTCTGTAGCACAGGGAGGTTCAGCTTCCCTGACCACAGCAACTGTGGGCACTGCTGGCATGCCTGCTATCCCCTCTCCTTCCTTCCTCCCCTCACCTGCATGCCCACACTAACTGGCCCAGAGCCAAACTGACTGTGGAGTCCTGTCTGCACTCTCCGCAGCCTCAGCAGACCTGCTCTTACTCTCCTTTGTTCCACTGAACTTCAGAGGAGGCCGAGGTATTCCCCTTCAAAAGTAAGTACCAGTGATAGCCCAGCCTGCTGTCACAGAGAGTGTGCTGGTTTCTTATGACCGTAGCACACAACCAGACTGAGATCAGGATATTGATTTCAGTGCCTGTGCACACTGCCAGCACTCATTAAGAGCGTTTTTTATCTACATGGTGTGAGTCAGCCGCATCAGGAGAGCAGTAGAGAAAGGGTGGTGGAAATGGAGGAGTGGGGATAGAAGGATGACAAGGTGGTTGTAATATGATAAGGGAGAGGTGGGGAGGAAAAGAGAGGACAGTGAGGGGTGAAAAGTGGAACAGCACAGACAAAAACACCAGATTTCAGACCAGGTGCTCTCACAGGCAGACTTTCTCACAGCCCAGTTTGTGTATATTTGGGTATGTTGCTGTTGTGCACAAGGCTGGACCTCTCACAAGCAATGCTGAGTAAGAAAACAGAAAGCTGTAGATGAGCAGAGGGAGGATTTATTTGGGTTTTATAGGGGGACAGAAGTGGGAGTCTGGTTAAACTTTGGATACTGAATCATCGTCTCTTGTGGATCGCTGCGGGGCAGACATAAGAATGGCTTCTCATTTACTTCTCCCTTTGCTTATTCTTCCTTTAAGACAGAAGAGGCAGCAGCAGAGTGACGAACAGTGAAAGGCCTATTCTGCTGTGGTAATAAAGACAGAGTTTTTAATTCAGCCTGCACCCCTCAGCCTGTGACTGACTAGCTAGCATGAATCGTCTCCTATTTAGTCCTCTCTATTCAGCCATCACTCTCTGTCTGCTTCCCTATCTCCAAGCATCTTTTTTCTTCACTCAGCGTGCAATCTTGTTTTAGGATCCTGTGGCTACAGCCCCCCCCCCCCGCCCCCTCAGCCATGTCATCGGTGAGTCCCAGCCACAGTACGGATCCCCCTCTGCAACTTAAGACATCCTGCTTGTCTCCAGTGAACCTACACTTTGCCTCACTATCCTATGTACATTTTGGTGGATGTCTTTTTCAGACAGTCGTGCAAAGCCAAGGAGTAGATAGACTGCCTGTGCAGCACAGAGGTGACACATTTCATCACGCTTCTCTAAAATGCCACGATTTTTCCAAATCTACACCTCCCTCATGAAGGGAAATCATCACACGTACCTTACTCGCAGGGTTTTCTGTGTGTACTTGTTTTTCAGATTTAAAAGTTAAAGTTATTCATGCACTGTAAGAACACAGTGGCTCTTTGAGCAGCCTGTCTTTGGCTGTCTGTCCGCTGAACAGCAGTGCTCTGTGCTGCGAGAACTGAAGTGTTTCCCAAACAACCGCTGCTCACATATATCACTGCTTATATATATATATCAGACTGCTCTTACAGCATATTGGAGAAGGTAGAGAGTGCAGTGAAATAAGACATTCAAACATTGTACCAGAGCATTTTATGCTTGTGCAAATGAAAAATGGAACTTTTTAGGGTTTATATAGTGTTTTAATGATTGTATAATAGCTGTACTGAAACCAGGATATAAATACAACCGAATAAAAAAGAAAATTACAAAATCTTAACACATGTCCAGTATACATAACAAATGTCAACAAGCAGGACCGTCGTTTCCAAAAACAGGATTGTCCACATATTTTCTAGTTCCTCCAGCTGAATGATGTTTTACTGTTTGCTTCATCATGTCATTCACCTTTTATATCTCCAACACACATTTCTATATTTGCTCAATAAAAAAGTTTGAGTTCATCCATACAAAACCGTTGTTCTTATAGTGAAATCAACCAAAGATACATCACTCATTTTGGATTTCTATGGACAAATCAACATGATGTCACACTAACAACAACATACACTTCTGGGTATACAACTGGCCATTGGTTTGAATTGCAGAGATATGTGACACTGGCAAACATGTTTATTTCTATTGTCATTTTCAGCCATAACTGTAACGTTTAAAGATATATAAACACGATGGTCCCACCTATCGGACATTTCTGCTGTTACTTCATGTACTGTGTTGCTTTGCTAGCATCTTTGATAAACCAAATCTACCAGCATGCAAGCAACGTACTGCTGTGGATGGGTGCCAGAGCAAAATGTAATTTAGCCAACTTAGAAAACCCATCTAAAGAAATCAGTTTAAGTATATGCTATATTTGGATTATTTCCACCGCTTTAAGAAAGAAGAAAGCATTACTTAATTAATCCCTTGATAGGAAATTCATTTTTTTCACTTTGTTGTCATTTTTCAGTTTACACACGCACACACATAGGCCTGAAATACAGACACATGCACAAACAGGACCTAATGGAGAGATGTCAGAGCGAGGTGGCCCGTGGGCAAGCACCCCTAGCAGATGGGGGTCAACAGCTCAACAGTACCTCAGCAGTGCCCAGGAGCATTGCACCTCTCCAGCTACCAGTCCACATTCCGGGTTTGGTCTGTGCGGGTACTTGAGCTGGCAACCCTCCGGTTCCCAAGCCAAGGCCCAAGTCCCCACAGACTGAGCCTTACAAACAAACTAATCGAGGCAGCAGCAGACCAGCAACTCCCGTGTTTTTCGAAGTAAAATAACAGCTCCAGCTCCCAATTGGAAAAAGCTGTCTGATGGTAAGATAAAGCAGTGAAAATCTTCTAAATATAGCAAACACTTGAACTATTATTGTTTTTTTAGGTGGGCCTTTTTTAAGGTGGCTAAAAACCAACCAACTGAGGCATCGTTTGCTCTGCGCTGTTTCATTTCATGTATGTGATGTGGGGGCTTTCTACCCAGAAGGTATTGTAAACAAACATTGTGATTCAGTCTATAGCTTATCACCAATGCCCCCGAAGGACCTATATTCTAAAACATTTATTGCACGCAGCTGTGCAAGACAGATGTTGATCCATCCATCATTTGAGAGTCAGTATGTCCTATTCATGTCGCAGCAACTCCTTCACCAACAGTACACTTTAAATATGGTCACCACGGTACATCAGATTATCACACATAGTCTTTAGTTAAATCCAAACCAGACTTTTGTTTGGCCTTTGTGCTCTAAGTGAGTTTCCACTTTCACCTCTCTCGTTTTAGAAATCATACTGGGAAACAAACATGGTGATTTTGGTGATATACCTCCCTAGCTGGGCTCGTCTCTCCAGCTCGCTCATTTCCACTTCCGCCTCCAGCGTGGCAGGGCCCTGCACGGGGGTCACCAGCATCAGCTGACCTGTCAGACGATCTGAACGCTGGACTGTGAAGTGGCGCCGAGCTTGCCTTCCCCCCAGTAGGGAGAAGCGAAGCGTGTCACCCATTGGACGCAATGCTGAGACCCTGAACATGACGCGAGGGGCTGACAGGTTGGACACAACAGCCAGGTAATGGTAGGAGAAGGAGTTGGGGGTCTGAGAACATGCCTTGTTGTCCACGGGACAGGGGTTACGTTCACAACGCCTGGAAAAAAACAGAGGTGGTGTTCAAAGGAATCAAACTAGGTATACTGTTAGTGTTTTTATTGTGCATCTCAAATGAAAAATCTTACTTGTACAATGGGAAGTGAACTTGGATGTAAAAAAATAACTAAGGATAATGCTCACATAGGCGATGTCTTGACGTATGTAGCATTAGGGATTTTGGGGCAGTCCACACGGACACACTGGAATCCACCGTATGTATTAACGCACATCTGGTCCTTTGTGCAGTTGTTTTGTCTGGTGGCACACTCATCAATGTCTGTGAGGAAACAGCAACACAATAAGATATTTATTCAGACAGAGAAGTTGGGATATCTTTCACACCGTATGAGAATGGCATTCTCCATTTTTGTGAACTGAAACCATTTTTGATGTGTTGTTATTTTGAGTTTTATCAGCAACATTTGGTATAAATACCTTGTGGAATACTCTGTAATACTGAATGCAGATTTTTGAAATTAAGAAAAACACACCTTTACAGCTGCGTCCATCACGGGTCACATTGTATCCGGCAGGGCAGGAACAGCGGTAGCCTCCAGGGGTGTTAACACAGGTATGTAAACACAGTCTCCCAGCCTGGCCGTTATGGAACAGCTCACATTCATCTATATCTACAAGTATACAACGCACACACAGTTACCATCTCACATAGATAAATGTATGGTTTAGTCACAGGGCAGGTATTAGTCGTACCAGTGCAAGTGTTGCTGTCCCTGCCAGAGATGGTGTATCCCGGCTCACAGGTGCAGTGGGTGGTCCCCTGCGTTATAGTGCAACGTGATGGACGGACAAAGGGCCCTGTGGTGGCAGCTGGCAAGGTAGAGGCAGCAGCCGTGGCTGAGGAGGTGGCGGCAGAGGTGTTTGTCATAGTGACAAAGACTAAATGAGGAAGACAGGAAAGAGACAAAAGTTAATGGTTTTTGTTTTTTTTAAGATTTATTTTTTTAGCATTTACTTAATAGGACAGCTCAGAGAGTCACAGGAAAGATATGTGAGATAAAGGGGATGACATGCAGCTCAAGGCCCAGGCTGGAGTCGAACTCAAGCCACTGCAGTAAGGACTCGGCCTTGATACTGTACGTGGTGCACATGCTCCACTAGGCGAGCTAGAGGGGCGGGGTGCAAGTGTTTTTATTTGCTGTAATATGTTCAGTTATTTTAAAGTTGCTATTTTCAGTCCATTAGAACCAGGCTTGAAAATGAACTGCAGCAATATAAGCACCATAGACTGTAAAAATAATGGATCTTGCTACTATGACGTCACCCAATGGTTTGTGGACGTTTTGAAGCCTTGCATTCGGCAACTCAGCTATTGCCATCTTGGTTTTTTGGAACCATAAGTGACCATATTTGGGTGAGACGCTGGTGCCGTGAAGGAGTGAGGGGTAGATCTGACACTATCGGCAGACAGCCTGTCACTCAAGATAGCCTGTCTTTAATTACATGTAACTGTAAGCCTCAATACAATGTAACAGGGGAGTTATATAAAAAATCACCACCCTACAGTTGTCATGAAGGGGGTAATTAGCTATAGAGACTAAAACCATTTTTCGTACCAGGCTGTAAAAATGTTTATTCCTGCTATAAAGTTAGGGCAATTTAACATGGGGGTCTATGGGGATTGACTGGTTTGTGGAGCCAGCCTCAAGTGGCCATTCAAGGAACTGCGGTTTTTGGCACTTTGTGTTGGCTTCATTTTTCAGCACCAGATGTTGCCGCTTGATAAGAAGGAAGGATGTCTGCACCTCATCAACCGACCACAGGATAGTTTTTCATGCTGCAATTGGTTTTAAATGTTTTAAATGTCAGTCAGGTGAATAAAAAAATGTAGCTGCTGTTGCCGGTAGCTTGACTATTTAAAAATGGCAGGTTTGTACAGGACACCATCTTTAACAAGTGACAATTCTAGTGACAATTCTTTCTGACCAACCAGTGGTCTGCAATGTTTTGACTTCACCTTTTATTGGCTTACCTCACTTGAGACCTTGACCAAGGAAGTACTAAAAAAAGTACCAAACAACAGGGACTATCCACAGATTTTGCTGATGCAAGCTGTAGCATGCAGCATAAAAGCAGCATGAACTTAGTGTCAAAACAGTGTCGACATTACATAGTTGTCTGCTAAAAAGCACCGACAAGTTTGTTTTTCATCCGTAAAATGTCCTGCACTGTACATATGATTATTGTCAAAATTCTTTGTAAAACTAATTCAAGGAATTTTTTCAGCAAAATGCTTAAATATAATAAGTGTGTGTGTCAAAAAATATTATCAGACATTATCATAATTTTAAACTTTTCAAATATTGATATGAGCCTGGAAAAATCTGGTGTCTTGTGCTGCCCAGTAGCTCAACTGATAGAGCAGGTGCCCCATAAACTAAGACTATGTCCTTGTTGCAGTGGCAGCAGGTTCAATTCCAACCCATGTCCCTCTGCTGCATGTCATCCCCTCTCTCTCCCACCTTCACTCTGACGCTGCCAAAAACAAAAATCTTAAAAAAAAAAAAAAAAAAAAATCCAGTATCATGGTCAGTATAATGTTTATGTCTGACCTGTTTTGTCAGCATGCACCCATGGATGTAAAGCTTTGGAATTCCTCAGATACTAGCTCTTAGATATCATATCAAATAGAGCCTATGTGGGCCACTGTCTAGGGTCCATGTCATTGGTTCGACAGCCCATTGGTTCGATATCCCATTAGTCCGACTGTCCGCGGTGCTGAACGGCTCGCGGCGGGCGTATGGTGCGCCGCGACTGGCTTGAGGCGGAGCAGGCTCACGGCTTATGTGTTTGTCACTTTCTTTTTCATTTTTACCCACACTATGATCTTTTCCTGACCCTAACCAAGTGGTTTCTGTGCCTAAACCTAACCAGACCTTAACCACAGGGCATCATGATGATTTCGGAACAGACTTCGGAACAATGAGTTTAATATGGTCGGAACAATGGGCTGTTGAACCAATGGGCAGTTCCCACTGTCTAATGAGCAACAGACCTACAGAAACACACTGTATGTAAGTGTGCAAACATCAAATCAATAGAGAAAAACAAACAAACTGGGCTCCAGAAATTTACAGTCCACCATATACATGAGGGGGCAGACTTCTGCCACTCAACCAGCAACGTTTTGGACTTCAGGCAGGAATTCAACAAAACCCACTATGTGGTATGTAGCACTGGCTTGTACTGGCAAGCCAGACTGTTTGGACACAGGCCTATAAAAATATGCTCTGCATTAAAGTGTTGCCTTGAATATTTGTTTTGTTGCTTGATATGTATCTCCCAGTGTTAAGGTATCAACACATTTGGTGCAACAAGGACCCAAATCCCAGGTTAGAGCATAAAATGGTGAAGTAAACTACATCTCCAGCATATGTGTGTGGTCTGAGTATGTATTGTATTATACCTACATGTTGGCAAAGGGCTCTGGCAGGTAGCTCCAGCCCAGCCTTTGGCACAGACACAAGAAAACTGGTTCACTTCATCCACACATGTCCCACCGTTCATGCATGGAGAGGACGCGCACTCATTGATGTCTGGAGGAACAGACAGAAAGGAAGGTTATACAAGGAGACTCCATGGCTACATTTGAACCTTTTAAATACAAGGACATATGCAACCAAATATCTTTGATGCTTACAGATAAGAGGACGTGACATCATTGCATATGCGTGTTTGAGAGTCAATGAGCGAAGAAAATGGAGCAGATAAGTTAATGTAGGGGAAGCTCTGTCTTCATCAAACAGCCTTTGAGCTGTTATCTTAAAGTCAGTGGGCTGTCACAGGTTGGAATATCGCATGTCACAGCATTCAGAAAGCTTTCTGGACAATGACCAGAGTACATAAAGAGGAAATATGATCATGGGTCACATATGAAATGTATCTCTACATAGAAAAACGTTGACATGCATAATGCACAAAAAGAGGAATGGAAGCAGAGAGCAGAAGAGGGAAACATTACAAAAGGACGATGACAGGGTTGTAAAAGTGATCAGTGAGTCAGATAAGAGGATGAGTGATGATCAGGGTGAAAATGAGGAGAGACAATAGTGGAAAGAGAATGAGGAGGAGGTGGTGGAGAAAGTGACCATCACAGTGAGGCCAGGCGGCAGAAGATCAGCACTGGTGTCTCACCTCGGCAGGTAGACTGCTGGCCGCTCCAGGTCAGGCTCTCCTGACAAACCCTGCTCTCTGACCCCACAAGTTCATAGCCAGGGTCACACAGAACATGAACCTCATGACCCACGTTGTGTGACTTGCCGAGTTTCCTCCCATTGACGGGTGCGTCCAGTTTTGGGCAGGTACCTGAAGGTGATAAAGAAGCAAAGTAGCAGATATTTCAACATTCAACATTTAAATAAATTGGTCTTTGTGAGGGTTTTGCTTACTGTTGGTGGCTCTTGTGGTCTGCTTCCCTGGGCTGTTCTGCAACAGGTTTATTTTCTTCTTCAGGTTGCGAAGACTCTGTAAGTACGAGGCTTCGTGGGCTGAGAGAAGCTTCTGGACCTGCTTCAGAGAGCCCTGTATCTCCTGTCTGCTAGGACAGTCCTAGAACAAAACAAACATGACTAATATCATTACATGTTAATTAACTTTTCACAAAAACTTCTTGAAAGCTATAATTCACTTAAAATCAATCTGTATTTTTTTTTTATTCAGGCAGATGCTATTTGCACCCAGGTGGCCTCAAACAGCTCTGGTGCTTTCAATTTGGACTGCTGTCTCAACTCATGTGGCCAGTCACCATCTACGAGGTCAAGCTGTCTCATGACAATTAATTGGAAAGACTGGTGAACGCAGAAGTGAGGAAATGGCTTGGGTTACCGAGATGTCTCAGTAGCATAGGGCTTTACGGGAATGGGGCCCTGTCACTGGTCTGGTGGAGGAATACAAACGTGCCAAAGCAAGACTGGAGATGACGCTCACAGTATCTCAAGACTCGGTGTTAAGAGACGTTGCTCCAACCCTATCTGCTCTCCAGCACCAGGACATAGTGGGCCATGTCCAACAAGCCAGAGGAGGCGTTGGCCTGTGAGAACTGAAACCTACCAGCGAAAGGCTTCCTAAACTGAATACGGGCTCCTGGTGGTTAAGGAGGTGCAGCACCAAGAAGAAGCTGCCAGGTGTGCTGAAGTCATATCCCAAGCCAAGCAAGGCAGCTTTGACAAGGTGGGATGCTGTCGCGAGGAGGAAAATCACATGGACTGAGCTGTGGAGTGTGGAGGCTAACATGTTGAGCTTCACCATCAGGGCCATATGGGATGTCCTTCCCTTTCCTACAAGCCTAAATCATTGTAAGGGAAAAGATCCAGCCTGTCCTCTGTGTGCAGTTCTGGCAACCCTAAAGGACATCTTGGTAGGATGCAAGACCTGCCTGGCACAAGGCAGATAAACCTGGAAGCACAACCAAGTACTGGCCTGAGCTAGAGTGCATGAAAGTAGCCAATGCTATGGCTCTCAAGACCTAGAAGAAGTTCCCACATCTTCCACCCTTCATCTGGGAAGGAGAGGAACTTGCAGCTAGTCGCTTGCCTTCCTACTCAAGCCCACTGAATGCAGTTAGGGACTGGAAAATGCATGTTGACTAAAGCTAGAGAATCATATTCCCACCCGAAATTTGCAGCAACCGACCTGCGACAGATTCTCTGGGAGGAAGCCGTGGCCGAGGCTTGTGAGTGCAAGAAGCTGCGGAACGCGACCTTGAAGCTGAAGCAGAGGAGCAAGGCTGGAAGGTTGAAGTGCTTCCAGTAGAGCTGGGCTGCAGGGGCTTTGGTGCCAGTTCCACCACAAGGCTCTTGAGGGAAGCGGAAGTCAGAGGGCAGACCCACAGGAAGGCAACTAAAGCCTTTGCCAATGCCGCAGAAAGGAGCAGTCACTGGTTGTGGCTGAAGAGAAGAGATCTCGTCTGGGCTCCCAGGTGACCATCTAGAGGCCAACGATGAGACACACCAAGAACTGATCAACCTGCTTTCGCTCTGCCTTGACTAGGGTGTCTTGTGATAAAAGACAGTGAGGTCAAGGTCCAAAACTGATGATGTGTCGCACTGGTAGCTTCATAACGTGGTCACCTCCAAGAACAACCCCATAACCATACCCAGGTAATTACAGTGTGTCTGTTTCAGGTAAGTATAAAATAAATATTTCTCATCATGAAGGAGAAGCTGCAGGACCACAAGCTGGTGATGTCATTAATGCACTTGCCAGATAACTTACTTAACATTCACTCACAAAACTCAAGATGATGTTTAAGGTTTTTATAGTCCAAAAATCTTTAGTTTTTTTGATGTGTCTAAGCCAAAAAAAATGTATTGACCTACAACAACACGCTCTGCATTTCATTACCTGAGGTAACCCTGCCAAAGTAAATCTGTTGCTTTATTACTCAATTGTGCAAGCTGATGGTTTGATTAAAAGAACAGTGTGAAATAAAATCACAGCTCTAAACAAAACTTGAAAAACAGAGTCAGCTCCACTGCATGTAAACAAACGAAAGCTTGCTGAAGGAGTGCCCTTGAAGACCTGTGCAGCACAGAGGCCGGGCTGTTATATGAGCAAGTAAATGCCCTAGGATCAGAGTATGTTTGGCCACTGTAAGTATTTGCAAGCAGGAACCTCCTCCTTTCAAAGCTACTGAAACTCAGTTATAAACACGGGAACTCTCTCTGAACGTTTGATATTCTTATGATGTGGTTTTTAGGTGTGACCCTGTGTGGGTGTTTAAAATCTTCATTACATAAAGTTATGTAACTGCCATGTGTCATCGAAGGAGAGGGGATGAAATCAGCGAATGCTATCTTTATGATGTGGTGGATTTAGGGTTTAGGGTCAGTCAGGTATAAACACCCTCAGCATAAACATCACCTGCATTGCAACCTCCCTTTCTATTGGCCGCAGGGCCGAGGGAGTGGCGCTGACTTGTTTGCTATCCATGTCCTCCTCAACAGCGTCATTCTACACCCTCTGCCCTGTCCTCTCATGCATGTTTTCAGACAACCAATTAGTGTTTTCGTCCAGCCGGGGTTATGTAAGAAGAGTCAATATTTGTTGAAAACACCTTTCTGATTTGGACAGAACTGGGGTTTGGAGAGGCTTCAGTCAGTCGGGAGGGGTGGCTGGTGTTTATAGTGTAGTTGTCAAAGGCCTCTTTCTGCCTGTGCTAAGCGACATTTCACATGGCTTCATGTTAACTGGGTGACGGTGTGTAGGAGGCATGCAGGACTGGAGCTCAAGATGACAGTAAAGTACAGTACAGTACTATTAAATCTGACAAGGTTTGTCAGATTATTTAATGTGGAACAAGTTTGAAACGCTGAAATGCAATTTTAAACACTCCATATAGGGTGCTGGGTGCCTCAGTGACAATTCAAGATCACAATGAAAATAATTTCTTTTTTGGACTTTGTCTGTAAATAAAGTGCCAGGCTACATAAAAAAGTGCCCTGGATCCCTGACAGAGGTCTGGGCTAAATATTTGCATATTAAGTAGGTAAGTAAGTAAGTAAAATTTATTTATACAGTGCATCTTGCAGACATAGGTCACAATGGCATTATACAACAAGAAAGAAAACATAAAGACAAACGTGACTACGTGAGCCACTTAGCTAAAGGTGCACAACTAGCAAAAGTATTTGCATAAAAAAGAAAAAATCACAGTACACGACAACATTTAATTAATTCAATAATTAAGTAATCCTGAATGTTTGTTATTAATTAGCATCCTGTCTTTTTGCAAAAGTGGCAAAGCAAGGTGAGTATCCCTGCTCTGAGGTCTTGTTCCTGGAGCCTGCATGCAAAGGGTTACTCAAAGTTTGCTCTGTTAAAATGTCTGTACGTGATGTCAAGTAAGGACATATACAGTAGGAGCTGTTTTGAGAAGGGCTACTCAAATTTGAATTTTTTTTTGCCTTTCAAGCCACGTGTAAAACACATATTGCAATCATTGATCAGTCTGATAGAATATAACCGTCTTCGTGAGCAAGGTTTTGAACTCATTTAACTCAAATGATGTCACTTACAGTAAGCTGCATTATCCTGTAACACTGTGTTCACTCACCTGTCCAAGTGTAGGATGTAGCGAGCAGAGACACAACAAGGTGAAGACAGTCTCAGCAATCATGTTTCCTCTGATCCCAGTTCAACGCGGAGTCAACGGTCAGTCCTCAGATGTGTTAGAATTTGCAGGCAGTGTGAACTTTGAGTGCGTGCAGGGACTGCAGGTGAGAGAATGACCACAGTCTGCAGTTGGAAAAAGCTGCTGCAGAGAACCGCTGAGGAATGTTGGGTTTACCCTTCAAGAGCCAATCAGGCAAAGGAGACTTTAAGAAAAATGTGACCACATTATTATCCCTGTACTAAACTTGGTGTGCACTTCCTTTTCCGGTCAAAGCTGCTTAGGTTTTTATCTTGTTTATACAGAAGTGGAAGAAAACTGACAGAGAATATTTTCTCAGTCATATAATAATCAGGATTATATCCTGTTTAGTTTTTAATGTAAGCTGTAGTTGTTTAATGTTTAATGTAAAATTACTATACATCATCTATTTCATCTGATAGAATCTGTCAGCTCAACATGAAATCACAATGTTGCATTTACTCCCTGTGATGGACACAATGTTCATTCTCAGTGATGGAGAGCTGCAGAGAAGCTGTGCCCTCTACAGGAATATATTCACAGATGCATTCATGACCTGTGTATTTGTCAGACTGAACAAAATATGACATGTTTTTTCCAGGTTTCAACAAAGACCTGACATGGCTATATTATGACAGTGATTAAGTGGAGTCAGGGAATATTAAAAGATGAGTGATGATGACAGGTAGTAAATATTTATTTTCCCATTATATATTATTACTGAAGGCTGATAACAGTGCTGGTTTACACTTGTAAAAATAATCATTCCCTTATTTTTTTCTAACCATACACCACCACTTTATCAAACAAAATTTACACCCAGCTCCCTGATGCGTGTTGAAACTTAGCACTCACAGTTGGCTTATAAACAGCAACATTAAGTACATATATAATACCATTTTAACAACGGTGGGTAAGGGCGTAGGTTTCGTTGTTTCAGTTGTTATTACCTGACGAGTTCAGGCCTCCATAGTCAATACACCACTACATTCACCTTTGGGAGTACCCCACCTATAAAGGGGTGTCTCCCGCTTTACTTCTACCGTGTTGCTGTTTTAATTTCAGTGTTTTAGCGCTGTTGAACTGTGTTTACAAGTTCATTTTTCGGCCTAAACTTATTGTATAACATGCCAACTTATTCCTGTGTCACTTAATTTGTGTAGGGGCTTGAGTTATATGGTGGGAATTGACTGAGGATTTAGTTTTTACCTCTTGCTGTCAGTTAGGTTTTCTGTGTTTTATTGTACAGTATGATTGTAACATGGCTGCCTTTTCCTGTTGTACTCCATGGGAGAGGGCAGGGGCGCCGCCAGGAATTTTGGGCCCCATGAAAAAAAAAATCACATCGGGCCCCCCGCGCAGCTGTTGTCACCACATCTCTAGGACCTAACTGACCCATTCAAAGCTTTACATAACTCTAACTTTCAAGGCTTGCAACTGTCTTGCTTCTTGTAGTTCAATACTACCCGTACAATATTTACTGCTAGTGAGTTGTACATGCAACAGTCTGCATACAGTATGTGATTCACTATTTGATGCAAGATTAAAAGCCGCCATAAAAAAATGTGCTAAAGGCCATCTTTTACAGTCTCAATGTAATTTTTATTGTAAAATCCCAAAATGGAAAATTCTCTTAACATTAATGAAAGACTTAAAAAAAACTTAAATACACATAAACTTTTCAATCAAAATAAATTAAGACCATCATCTCAAAATAATGAAAACAGCAGATTTTTGAATTTAGCTGCACATATACTAACAAGAAAATAAAGTTGAAATGGAAATGGAATGAAAATGCCTCATGGAGGTACTACTACTATCATCATCATCATCATCATCTGCACTGTAACTGTCTTTCCCTTCTTCTTCCACTTCCACACTTCTTCCTGACCAACCCTGAGAGGGCCCTGGCTCTGTAGGATGTACACAATGCATGTGATATATATGGTATATACTGTATATTAAATTATGCCATATACCAATAAATGAACAACACTAAATCCTACATAACATTGACCCAAATTACCTACAGTTCTGTATCACCACCACTAGATTACATACATTAGATACATGTTTTTGTTTTGTGCCCTTCATGAGGGAATAGTAAAGTCTCTATCTATAGATGTCATTTAACGGCCATAATTCAGTCTAAATGAAAGCATGTAACTGCAGAAATTATTTTAATTATTTTAATATTGCCTGTAACTTTAATACAGGCTGAATTAGGCTACTTAATTTTCCAGCTGTCCAGCATCCAGTACAGACAGTTGTCAGCTGTTTTTTTTTTTTCATAATAATCATTATGTGGAAAAATAATTTGTTTGAATTTCTGTCATTAAAAAATATTTCGTTTGCGCCACTGGGAGAGGGGCTCAAGTTATATGGTTGTAACTGATGGAGGATTTTGTTTTTACCTCTTGCTGTTAGAGTTGTTAGGAATAAGCAGAGATTGCCTCCAAATATATCCACATTCTGGGCCTCTTCGTATCAACACAATGCAGACAACACTAGAGTCCACCAGGTCCACACATATGAAACGTGGGTTTTCAGGGGTCTGCCAGAAAATTCTGAGCATGAAACACTTAATTTCCTGCATTGTGGTTGACTATTATGCAACAATTTGTGCATTTTCTGCAACAACTAGTGGTGTAAATGTCTTTAATTTTGTCAAAATAAAGGTTCTCTGCCATTTTCATGCTTTTATTGTATTTTAAATATTGGGGGGGGCCTTCGTCCCCCCCTGAAACTTATGCCTATTTAGCAGATAGTCAAGTTGCATCTGTCCATAATGGCACTGCCAGCAACATAAATATTATATGGCTTCATTGTGAGCTTTACTTTGCAAGTTGTCTGTACTGTACTGTATCTTAAGCTTTTTTTTCTACTGTCAGTTATAAAGGAAGTAAAATTGCACCTGCTGTTCTACAGATAAAACTGTCTTTGTAGAAGATCCAGTCATTTAAATTAAATAGTGAAGATGTGAATGAGTCTCATATGAGTTTGCAACTGAGCTGTGCTGCTGCAGAGAGAACATTAATGGTGCAGATGGACTTCCTTCCTCAGCGCATGCAGCCGACACCACTGCAGTTCAGAGAGTGATGAGGATGCCCGGGCTCTTGGGTTCTGCTTTGAGCTCGAGCAGGAAGCTTGCAGTGGCTCATGTGGCCTGTGTTAGATTTACCCGAGGAATCATCTTAGTGGGTGGCCGAGTCTGACTGAGCCTGGAACAGACTGTGTGCGAAGCTGTCGTTTGGCGCAGCAGGGTCAGACAGTCCTTTACTGATGCAGCAGAATCAAAGAGATAAGAAACAACTGCACAGCCGGGGAACTGAAATACACTCAGCCCACTGGGGAGAGAAATGAGTGTGAGTCTATTGTGTCGCTCTGCAGTCATCTCCAGACACTGAATCATCCTACAATGTGTGAAGCATGATTCATGCTTCCCACACTGGGTCCTTAAAAAAACATTGTCACCTTGTCCAAACAGACACCCAGACAGCTCCATCCTGTACCTCTCCACACTCACACCTATGTGGTCATTTTGCACCACATCAAGTTCTGCTACACTTTGAAAAAATATCCCAAACTGATTTTGCTAGACAATAGCAACGACAAAAGAAAAACAAACTTCCTACACCTCAGCCTGCTCATCGCTCTGGAATAAAGCTTCATCTGTAGTGATTCAGAAATGATGCACATCGGTCTCTCAAAACAAACGTCCCCATTTTACAATGATGAACACTCACGCTTGACAAAGACTTTAGCTCGCTTTTTGTTGAAATTGGGAAATGATGAAAGAGATGATTAAGATGCTTTAGTCATGAATGACTGACTGGTACGAGCAGAAAGTAGTATTTACTTTAAACGTACTCAAGCACTATACTGCAGTGGTGTAGTGGTGGTTGATGAGTTGGCTGCTACCAGGTAGATGTGTAGGTTATGGAGGAGGAAGTGGGTACACTATCCCATTACATATACATGGCTTTTTGGCTGATAGGTGGGTAAACTGTTCACAGCTCGAAAAGGAGGTGCGTATATCATTCACTACACCACTGACTCCACTACACTACTGACTGAAGTTACTGTTAGTTAAGTATGGTTTTAAGATACTTGTATTAAGTAGCAAGTGGCATCCTCCCAGCCAACATTTGTATATAGGGCCCATGTGGGTAGTAAATGAGCTGAAAAACAGGCCCTATTTGGGATTATTCACAATGGTCCTGTGCCAGTTGCCCACAAGCATGGGTTTACCTAAGTGAACTTCAGATAAGGTGTCCAGTTTGGGCCTATACACAGTTAGCATAGCATAACCCATGTGGAGCCCACTTGGGTAAACCCACCTTTGTGGGCAATTGGCATGGAGTCAATATGGAACTTGTGGACAATCCCATATAGGGCCCATTTTCCAGCCCATTTAGTACCCACATGGGCCCCACATACAAGTGTTGGCTGGGTTGTGTGGTAGCCTCAGCGACTGGTGTATGAATGGGTGAATGTAGCATGTGGTGTAAGAGCACTTTGGGCAGACTAAAGAGGCATCATTTACTCTTCGTAAAAATTCTAATCCACCACATGTGAGAGAAAGCACTTTCACTTACATTTATTTTGCAGATATTGTCATGCTTAACAGATCGTGATTTTACACACAAATGATCATCTTTTAGGTAAGTTGTTATAAGTACACAACAATCAAAACTCTACCATTTACAAAATTAAAAAGCTGCTCACATGTTGAGAAATCAGTGATAATAATCCATAAATATACCATTAAAATTCAAGTCAGAGAGGTGACACATATTATTTTAGTTAATTAAAAAAAAAATTGAAGACTTAAACTTTTAATTCAGCATATTTACACAAGTTACTTTTCAATAAATGTCAACACTGTTGCCACAATCTGCTGTGACATAAAGTAATAATAATAAAAAAACAATTACAAAAAATACATATTTCCATTTATAATATTCAGAAATAAAACTGTGTTACAAGACATTTTTTTTTGTTCCGATTCAGTCATATATCTCCATATTTGTTTTTGATCTAGTAGTTAAACAAACAGTAATTGTACAGTATAGAGGTATGTCTGTTGTAGCAGATGTATTGTTGGATATATTGTGATGTTTGTATTGTGGTATATGTACTATGGTATGGATAATGTGTGGATTGTGGTTTGTGTGTTTTATTGTGCCTTCCATGTTTATATTATATTGTTGTAGTATTGTGTTCTATTTAAACTGTATATTTTTTGATGATATTCAGGTCTACATGTAAAAGCCCAGCTAGGGACAAGAGTTGAAAATTAGCAAACTCTCTGTGCAGCACATCAGTCCCATACTCATACTATGTTAAATTGCATGCTCCCTATAACCTAAATAAATACATAAATAAAATGAAAAATAAAAATGAGAAAATTTTGTCTTTTTGCCTGAAAAACCTTTCCTTTTTATTCTTTGAGAATAATATCCTCCTGCATGTTTTACACAATAGCACAATAACTTCAAACACTTGCTCTTCGGTTTTTAACTGGCCAAAAGAAAGTTTTATCACGGATTTAATAAATTATGAAAGGTTACCGACACTCTACAGTGAGTCTACTTGCAGGGACAGTGAGCTCCCTTTGAACAGAGACATGTGCTGAGCCGCAGCAGGGTGAGAGCTGTTGAAGTGAAAAGAGGGAGGAGAGGAGCAGGGAGGCAGGAGGAGGAGAACTGGGAGCAAAGTGCTCACTGTTGTTGGAGACACTTCACAGTCCACAATGGGGTCTGGACCAGCGTCCCGGTGTCTGGATCTGTTTGTCGTTTTGTCTCTGCTGCCCGCGTGCATCTACACGAACCGGATTAACAGAGACACACTGGAGCTCCACAAGTCCACCGTCACCGGTAAACACGCAGTCAGGTGGCCACGCGGGAGAGTAGGCTGTTATTGTCCTTTAATGAACTAGCACACATTTTTACTGTTATAGACATTTTCCTTCTTATTTAAGCTATAGCCAGCAATAATAAGAGACTACAATTGTATAAGTGGAAGTTGTTATCTTATGTTTGCAATCCTTTAAGCTGCAGACTCAAGGGGTTTTTCTTAGCTGTCCAAATCCTTCTGGCAAAACACCAGCAGCCCAACTTTTTCTGCCGCTGCCTGCTGTGCTACAGGAGTTTGGCATCAGCTTAACAAATTGCCATTTTGGTGGCATATTGCCAAACGCAAGCAAAATCATTAACCCATCACTGGGCAGCTGAATCTCTACTCTTTAAGTTTTTTTTCTCTCTCAGATCAAAAGCTACTCTAAAGTGTTATTAATCCACAATCTGTTCTTGCAGTAATGATTTAATTTAATGATCTCAGGCACAATTTAATATAGGGATATGTAATATAGGCTTTATTAAGTACGGTTGACATTTCAAAGTAAAGCAAAAACTTAATTTTAACCTTTATCTATGAGCATGAACCTTTAATAAATTATTTACAACACGTTATATAGTTATACTCAGATATAAGGACATTCTGTGTGTATTAATGTTCTGTAACTTTGAACAATTATAATTTCTCCCATAAAGACATCATTAGAACTGTGTTACATTGATATTTATCGCCGATATTTATATGTTATGTAGCACCCGTATACAAGGGTGTAGATCTGGTTACACATTGAGGTGAGGGACATATGTTTAGGGGTCCTCCGCCAGAAAATTTTGAGTATCAAACACTTCATTTCCTGCACTGTGGCGATTTTTATGTACCAATTTCAGCTTTTTATGCATCAGTCTATAGTGTTTTATTCATGGTCCCCTGGTTTCCCCCCAATCCACAAAATCTACACCTAGGCTTATATATATAGGCCTAAAGCATTCTGATCTTGTATAATGGAATGTGGTTTACTTCTGTTTTAAGGGGACGTTTGTCTACTCAGGGCATGACAGTAATTGAAAAAATATTGTTTTGAGTTTTGATTGAAATTTTGTGTGTTTAACTCAGTTGACCCTTGAGTTTAATCGTCAGTGAAACTGTGACAGACTGTATTAACCCATGCTTCAACCTTTACACACACACACACGCACAAACATCCCGCCAAGACATTTGCATTCCATTGCCATGGTGACAGCAGCAGAAGCATAGTTACTAAATAAGCGTTTCTGTTTTTCTCCCAGGGCTCGGGGTGAAGGAGCACTCGCAGATTGTTGCGCAGCACAATAGACTGCGCAGCCGGGTCAAACCCATGGCAGCTAACATGCAAAAAATGGTTTGTGGCATCTATTGTCTGTTTCTCCAGTGTGTGTGTGTGTGTGTGTGTGTGTGTTTGAGTGGTGCGAATGCTGCTGTTGCCTAAAAGTGAGTTCAGAGCAGTTCAACATTATTGACATTTTGCACTGTTATTAAAAACCTGAGGTGGTGCACAGCCCGGTCCACACTGCCGATTTTCACACAAAAGTTTAATTTGCACTTTTGTTTCTTGTCAAGTGTTACTGTTCTCTGCTGAAGACTTTCTCCCTCCACTTATGGAAGATATTTGGCCATGTGTTGCAACCAATATGCTTGCAGCTGCCCGTGTAAAACCCAGAGAAGAACAGTAATGATAATGATGGTGTTAGTAATGATCAGACATGTTGAGCAAGGATGTGAGACCCTGTTGATGTGGATGTGAGCCAACAGCGCTGAAAGGCCCGCAGCACCAAAAACAAAGTCCAGGAATTTGAGCTGTGTTTTTTGTGTTTCTCTAATTGCACCAGTTACAGTAGCAGCAAAGGGAAAGTACAGTAAGGCACACAAAGTGTCTAATCTACCAAATGTCTCAGAAAACAACATTTGGGACCAGGAAGGACACCTGAGAATGACCATTGTTTTAGTCCGTGTACAAGGCAACTGTTATTATAGTACAACTCCATCAAAGCTGCCATTGTTTTTCCCCCACAAAGACATATTCCTTTTTCAAAAGCGAAATCACTGAACAAATGCTTGGATAAAAAAGGGTTTTTAGTTGAGCTGTCTTCCTCTGTGGTGCTGATAGTCTCAACAGTGTGAAATAGTAGTGTTAGTGCATCATTTGTTCTGCTCTGCTGCAGGCTGAGTGATAGTGTGGACGGTCAGAATGAAGCCAAAATCAATTAGCAGTGTGTAGTCTTGCCGGGGTCACACAGTGAAATGATGCCACTGACTGTTTTATACCAGAATAAGGATGAAACTAAGAGACATTTCAAATTTGTTAGCCTCCAAATACTGTACAGAAAATGCAGCTTGAGTGATAAAAACAGCTAGAGAGTCATGGGCGTTGCCGAATGTGCAGCAATTCTTAATATTAATTTTTGACTCAGGTGTTTTTAATCCCACTCTCTGCAAAACATTCAGCTACAGTAAATCCTCCCGCTATCTTCTTCCATCTATTGCTTCGCCATAGAGTGCTTATCTGCACAACTGTCTCGTCTGCATGTGATTATGACGGAGAGGTAATGATGGATTATGAATCCAACAATGCACTACATATCCTTCGGGCCTAATGTGAGATTTGTACCAGGGCAAACTGTCACTTTGTCATAGATTACATCCTCAAAGCCACCCCTGCAGACTGAGCCCCCTTTCTTCGACTGCTCTTCAGCCTCGGAGAACTGTTCTCAACTGATAAGGCAGTAATGAGAAAAAGAGGATGTGGATAATCATTCTGCATTCACAACTCTGGTATTACAGGTAATTTCCCCACGAAAAACCCTCAGAGGAAGCTTTGCTGAGCTGAAGAGGCATATTAAAGAGCTTTACTGATAACTGTTAAAAGGCTCAAGGCTTTGCTGTGTTTGTGAATATCTGAATAAGGGTTTTTTTTTTTCTCCACACAGGAACGAACCAGTAAGCATTGTGGCGAGATTGTGTTGAAGTGATTATAATTTAGACCTTAAGGCTTTGCTTTCAGGCTGAGATAAAATACCAATATTTTGTAAATGAATGATGCTCCTCCCTTTCTTACCCAACACCCTGTCTGCGGGTTTTCTTTGAGCTCTTGAGGAAGTATTATGAGGTCATACCATTGCTTTCCAAGACAGAAATTCAAAGTTCAGTATTTACTTTTGATATGTAAATCATTACCTCTGTTTGTGAAATTGTATTTTATTAATCTCTCTCAGAACTGTCAAGCTCCAGCACTTCATTTAATCGCAGTTAGGGTGGAAAGAAAAACAGATCTTTTGTAGTTTTGCAGCAAATATATGGAGCTTTATTGATTTAGCTAATTTGGTTTACAACAGTATAATGAGAGGGGTGCTCAAAGACACTCTACTTAAGTTAAAATGATAATAAAACACACATAAAATGAAGACACAATATTAATCACATATTAAAAACAGTTCTGAAAAGGTGAGTTGTGTGGTGGGTGATTTGAACTGGGACTGATTGGTACAGTCTCGGATATGTTTAGAGAGAAAGTTCCAGTCTGTCTCTGGGCTTGGCCCTGAGTTGTGTAGAAAGGACGCTGGCATCAGTGGAGCGGAGGCTGCAGGAAGGATCGCAGTGGTGGAGCAGGTCAGTGATGCAGGAGGGGGCCTGGTTAAAAAGAGCTTTGTGAGTGAGGAGAAGAACTTTGAGTTGGATCAGTTGTTGGACAGGGAGCCACTGGAGGTTCTGGGGGACAGGGGTGACGTGATCACAGGAGTAGGAATGGGTGAAGCTCATATAACGGTTGTCGATGGTGCCACAAAGACAGCAATTCGTAGTACTTCGGAGTACAAACCCACATCTGTCATAGTGACACATTCAAATCCCACAGCGGATGCAACATGGCATGCTTTGAAATGAAATGTCTTAGATGAAATATTGCCCAGTGACCTCTGGTGGCATCATAGTGTGAGCTGATGGCTTTGGCTGGTTGACATCAGAGAGCAGTGAACAATGGAGTCAAGGGGGCTCAGCCTTTCTACACCACATGTCAGTGTCATACCTTGAGACAAGCTGGCCCCACAAAATGTCAAAGTCACAGAGGGTTAATGGGATTAGGAGCATTAATGACTGAATTTCAAATTATTACCTCTGGCACTGCAACTGTAGGTCAACGTATCATTGTGTAATAACAAAAAGTTATACACAGTCAATGGTTCTTACATCTGACAAATTAGCGCCCCTACCGGTTACATTAGGTTTAGTTGTTATCAGGTTACATTAAGTACATAATATATACCAAGTTCGCTCCTATTTAGTCCAGTGATTATTGCTCTCCAGGCAGGGTATGCGGCCCACTGAATATGTGTTTCTACTGCTGGCCCTGCCTAGGAGTTCCAGCTCGGCCCATAGACTTTACAATGTGATGATATCTCAGATTTTTAAATTGCTTTTCTTAGCTCAAGGAAAGTTTTATAAGGATGAAACCTCCAAAAATGAGGGGTAAAAAGTCATAACAGAAAATATAATTATATAATTCAGGTGCCCCCTAGCTCACCTGGTGGAGCAGGCACCCATTGTACAAAAGCTGTGTCCTTGTCAATTCCAACCCACGTTCCTTTGCTGCATGTCATTCACACTCTCTCTCCCCATTACATGCTAAATCCGTCCTGTCAAAAAAGCCCCAAAAATATCTTTTAAAAAAGAAAGAGTCATAAATGACCTTGTTTGCAGTTCGAGGTGTCCAGTCAACACTTTAACAGACGTCTCTTTTATAATTGTGGGATTTTTTTGCTGCAATACCACCAGCGGCCACTGGGAAAAATTGGCAGCAGGGCTAAGCAGCATTAATGGAAGGCCTGGATTTTAGGGAGTGCCAACCATCCAGCCCATAAATTTATAGACAGAACTAGATACATTGTTGGAGGCGGATCCCAGTTCAATCCTTTGAAAGTTGCTCAGTGACGCATGAAACCAATGACATTCATCTCGAATCTTCTGCATCACTGAATGCATAGAGCAAGCACACTAGAGACTTTGCTGGCCAAGTGGATAACTTCTAGTTTAGCCATCCACTAACTTAAATGGGGATAAAATGATTTAATTGTGCTGCTCTTCTAGACTTTTGAAATGTTATCGCACCAAATAGATCCAACCCAGATAGTGAAATGTGTCATTTTGTGAGGATTGTGACACTCAAAAAAATGTATACAGTAATTTACAAACTTCTCTTTCACAAAGCAAGTCTATGGAAAAGAGTCTTTTTGGGGCCCATGGCATCTCGTAACTGACCTGGAAGTTGTAGTTTCACGGTTTGGCCACTATGTCAAGTTGGCTCCAAAGTCCGGTGCACTTCCTGGGGGCCTGACCTACCCCGACCACCTCCTGATTTTGTCGCTCTTTATACTACATCACTTTATGTCCTCCTTTGTTAGCCTGCAGCGTGTAAGTCACATGATAGCAGCCTTCTTGCTCACATTTATGTGGGTAATATACGAATTATAGTGCCAACGGTGAATTAGAACAGCCTGACTAGGTATGGAAAAAGTATCTTAGTAACTTTAGAAACCCTTGATGAAGCCATTATTCACAACTTATAAATGGTGCCTTATTAGAAAGTGCAACCTACATGACTTTAAAACATACCAGTCCTCTTCAGAGGTGTAATGAACATGTGGAAATGCAGAAATGATAAACATTCAACTTCAGTCATTCATGTCATTTCATTCATTATGTTTTTTCCTTCCAACCTTGACTCTGTAACTTTCCACATGTTGCTGCCTCTCCTAGTATTGAGAGTACCTGAATGTGATGTTTGTACTACAGCAAATATGGCAGAGTGATTGATTGTGGAAAGTTTGTGTGTTGTTTGGTTGAATCAGCCACTGCAAATCTTGGAAAATGTGCCCCTCAGTGAAGTGTTTATACCAGTGTAGCACACAATGAGTGTCAGTCTGTGTTTGTTGGCCTTGCCATGCACTGGCAGCTCGCCCAAGGTGTCTCCCTGCCTGTTGCTCACTGTGCGACTGCAGTATGACTGGCTCTGACCCCTGAAAAGGATTAAGCGGGTAAAGAAAATCACTCATGCACTATTAGGAATGACCTTCATGCCAAAGAGTTTTTCCCTTCATCCAGTTTTAATCAGTATCTACAAAGTACAATATGACCTTCATTTCAGATTTAAGGTGCAGCTCCAGGTCTGACAGACCCCAGTAACATATTTTGATAATGAAATGAGTTGATGGTGAAAACGTCCTGTCGGTAATTATTGATGTGATTGCTCATAAATTATATATTTTAATAAATAATTGATTATTAATTATTTATGTGGAATTAAACGGCTTCAGAGGGGATTTATGAGTTTCTGACGGACGTGAGTCAGCTGACAGATGACCTGTGACAAATCAGTCAAATCTGACAGAGCTATACGAGATAAATATAAAGGGTTTGTTTGACCCCTCTACTGAAAACTAGGAAGAGTTGAAAACCTTTGATTTTATCAAACAGATGCACTATTAAACATTTTAATCAAAACACAGAGAATACTCCTGAAACACACTTTAACATTAACTCCAGTCTTCTGTCAGGCTGCTGGTTAGCGGTTGACCTCCCCGTGTACATGTAAGATACAACCAGAGAAGGCTCAAGTGTGTGTAACAAAATTACATTGTCCTTCACCAAGTTTTACTGTAACTATTATAAGTGAAAGATGTATAATAATTTTAAATGTTGTTATCATCTCTATAGGAGTGGAGTGAGAAGTTGGCCTTACTTGCAAAGGAGAGGGTGGCATCGTGTCACACAGACCCTCCTCCTCAACACTCCTCATCTTTCTCATCTTTCACACATGTTGGCTGGAACATACATCTCTCTGCGTATGGTGACACCTCGTTTTCTGATGTTATTCAATCTTGGTTTGAGGAGGGAGAAGATTTTCTCTACTTGAGTGGGCACTGTAGGGAGAACGCCACCTGTCAACACTATACACAGGTATTAACAAGCAGATACAAACTGTACCTGTGTTTCTGTGGAGGCACCCATTTACAGGCGCTCTCAGATATTTATGTGTGTGTTTATTCTTTAAAGTGCTGATGTAGTGTGTCTGAACCTTGTGTTGTTTTGTAGCTGGTGTGGGCCACTTCGAGTCACGTGGGCTGTGCCAGCCAGCTGTGTCTGAGAGAAGGAGACCTCTGGGAAATCTTTGTCTGTGCATATTATCCTGGGTAACAACACTTTATCATCACTTTTCCCCACCAAAATGCAATTTTAAATTAATCAGAGAACAGCATAGAAAATGATTAAATTAATTAATAATTTTAGTATGCTCAGTTTTAAACAAAATAAAAACATTTTAATCTGCAATCCAGCTCACAAAGCATGGATACCAATTATTATCAATGATCAATTTGCTTTCCAGGGAGTCTTTGGTACATATATTAAAGGTATACTATGCAGGATTTGCCTAAAAAGTATGGTGCATTTACAGCTATAGTTAACTGTCATAAGGTTAATGTTAATTTTTGCTAGCCAAAACATGCTTAAGACCATTATAACAAAATGTGCTTATCAGAAAAACTGAACATCCAGCTCCATTGAGGCTCTTTTAGTGAAACCAGAAGACGAACAAGACAACCACAACGTTATGATTAACTTTGATTAACTGAGAACGCAGTGAAACAGTGACAGCTACAGTGACACCTGTACTCTGTGAATCTGGGGTTTCGTGTAGTTACATTACCTAACCAATGTTTTTGCTGCGCTAGCAAAGTCAATGGACTGCACCCACCTGTCACTCAAAGCGGACACGCCCTTAATTATGCATACGTTTAATCCTAATAATAAAAAAATAATAAAATAATATTTAAACTAGTCCGTACCCGGGGATGTGTTATGTTTAGAAGAATAAGAAATCAAAAACAGTATATTAGAGGAGATGCAAAATGAGAGCACTGTAAATGCACTGTGAAATAAATATTAATGTAAATCAAACAATGTACACTGTATTTAGAAACATGCTTTATGGCAAAATATGTGCAAGTTCAGAGAAGTAGGCCAAAGCAGTGAGGAGGAAAATGGATGATGACAGACAGACGGGACAGACCGACGGAGGGACAGAGGTTTCTCCATTTAATAGTAGGAAGGATGAGTGAGTCATACATACAGTTGTCATGACCAGGAAATTAGCTTCAGAGACTACAATTTTTTTTTTTTTGTACCAGGCTGTAAACTTGTTTATATATTGGGCTTTTTAACATGGGGGTCTATGGGGACTGACTGTTGCTTTTGGAGCCAGCCTCAAGTGGCCATTCAAGGAACTGCAGTTTTTAGCACCTGATTGGTCGGGACTGTATAAAAATGTAGCAACTAGGTACCAGACTGTGAGCAGCATGCATCCAAGAGAATACTATGGAAATCATGGACCAACAAACGCAACTACAGCAAGGTGAAATGTCAAGCGGAGAGAATCTGGGGTAGGCTTTCATTTTTGCTGGTGTTACTGTTTACAAATAATAACCAACAATTCCTGCATAGTATAACTTTAAAAAAGAAAAGAATATGTAAAACTACCTGTATGAAGGCCTCAGAGTATGATTAATGTAAGTCCTCGTTCTACTTGTGAAGATTTTGTTTGACACTTTTAACATTATCTTTCAGCCCCTTGCAGCTATTCTAGATCTTGTGCAACTGTATGTTCTGCAGTATATATCTGTGTCGCTGCAGGGGGAACTGGGAGGTAAATGGTCGCCTGGTGATGCCTTATAAGACGGGGCTGTACTGCTCTCTCTGCACCTCCTCCATGTCTGGCTGCTTCAGACTATGGGACCATGTAGGTGGATTATGTGGTAAGACAATATGTAAATATATAGGTTGCTACAGAGGCTAATATTACTGTCATGGGACATTCATAATATCTTTCTGAGGGTGCACTTAGTGAGGTCCGCTTTAAAATATTAATGGGTTCCATTAGGGCACTCCACAAGGATGAAACACAAAGCCTGGAAACAGACTTGCATGTCATACTTATTGTATGTAGAGAGGATAAAAATGGTCCTGTTTCTACCACTACTACTACCAGTAAAGTAGTTACATTCATTATGCTCCTCAAGGCCATTTCTGCTCATCTACCATCAATGTTGTAAGTACTGTGATTGTTTCTACTAGTTATTTTCTATGCATGCTTGCTGCTCATGAAGTGTTTTTTGTGTTGCCGGTATCCAGGCTATATTAACCGGCTCATAGTTTTGCCTACAGTGACAGCTGATTTGGGTAAAAATGATCTGATGTGTGTGTTTGTTGATGTGTGTGCACATTTGTTATCAGAGATTCCACGGAATCCTTGTCGAATGAGCTGTGGTCAACACGGTCATCTAAACATCTCTTCCTGCAAGTGCACGTGTAACCCGGGCTTCACCGGACGTCTCTGCCAGGGTACCAGTCATCATAGTACACATATTGGTATCAGGCCCCATTCAGTCGGTCTGTTTTCCTAAATATTCAAAGCAGAGAAGCAGTATTCACTGTGCTAAGTGTCTGTTTTTCAGTACGGTGCAGTGTGCAGTGTGTACACGGTCGTTTTAAAGAAGAAGAATGCTCCTGCTTGTGTGATGTTGGCTTTGGTGGTGCTGAGTGTGCAGGTAAGTGCAGTGTGCTTCTTTGTGTTTTTATATACCTCAGCAATTTGTACTCTGAGACACAGATCGGCTTCAAATTCAAAAGCATGCACAGGCACACAGACGCTGAGGGAATTCATGTGGTTGCCACTACAGTCTGTATTTATCTTTAAGGGATGCCAAGTCTGACATGGTGAAAACATGGTGAAAGCAACAATATACAGACTGGTGAAAGGTGGCACATAACACCATTTAGCTGTAGTGTGATTAGCAGTATATAGCAAGTGGAAGTTGCACAGTTTAACACCTTTAATTACTCAGTGTAAATTGTACAGTGTATTTCTATGCATTGGTATAAACAAAATGTTTTCTCACAAGTTGATTTGAGTTTCTTTTATTAATCTCCCTGACTATAATTATGCAAATTTCATCCACATTTACAACTGTAATTGCCTCAAAGATTCCAACATATTCAAGTGTGTTTATTGACCCTGAGCCATGATGATGCCATTTTCAGCACATTTTGGTGACTTGTACCCAACAGAAAAAGTGCAGTTTCCCTTCCACAGCTGTGATGTCATGATAGATGGCGATTGCTTCATGGTGTCTTCAGAAGCTGACACCTACTATGGAGCCAAGAGTCACTGTCAGGTGAGAGACAGGTGTGTGTTGCCCACTGAGAGAGTGAGACAAGCTCAACAACTGTTATTTGATTCTACATACAAGGATTTTCATTCTGCTTTCAGTGTGGCTTTTTCCTCTGTTTACACCACCAGGAACGAGGGGGTATTCTAGCCCAGATCCACAATCAAAAGGTTCAGGACATCCTGGCATTTTATCTCAGTCAGCTGGAGACAAGCAACGAGGTCACCAACACTGACTTTGAGACACGAAACTTCTGGATCGGTACAGTCTTTCATCTCGTCGATCCAAATAAATGTTAAGATATCATAATGTTTTCCAACACTGGGTAGCTCGACCAGATTAGGTGCCAGACTCTGCTGTCGTTTTGACCAGATGTACTGCCAGGTGGAGGTTGTGGTGATGGTGTGTGGATAAAGCAGCAATGTTTTTGCTCCACAGGTTTGACATATAAGCCTCTGAAAGACTCATTTCGCTGGGACACAGGAGAGATCCCTAGATTCAGCAGCTTTGCCTTCGGGCAACCTGACAACCAAGGGTAAGAGACACATTTACTAACAGACATTAGCTACTGTAGAGTACATCATAAACAGACATGGACAGGTGCAATGGAGCTAAACAAACAAACAGACTAAAAACATCATCTGAAAGGTAGAAAATTACTTTTTGGTGGGAGCTTCAGGCTTTTTCATCTAGAGATATGTCTGCCTATGAATCTACAGTATGATGAGAAGGTACTGAGATACATACTGTGGTTTGGTCTTTAATTTTTTCATCTTAAAATCAAATTTTTCACAAAGGTTGTCACAAAAAAAAATATTTTTAAGTATGGACTAACCAGAAAAAGACAGATGTTGGCTGACCTGCAACCTTAACTCTGACCACTAGATGTCTCTCTCTTTCTGTTTCTCCTCACTCCATCCCTCTGTTCTATCTATCTATCTATCTATCTATCTGGTATATCTCTGATTACTAACCAGTTTTATAATACTATTAGTATAATAACTACTTTCAATCATGTATAAATTAAATGCTATTGTGTGATTTTTATATCTGGGAATATTCGGTTCAGGTCTGTAAAATTTACAGAAACACTTTCTAATCAGCAGCTCAAAATTAAAATGCAGAGACAATCTTCAGCACACACTGTCACTTACTCCTCTTTCTCTGTCTAGCTTTGGAAACTGTGTAGAGCTGCAGGCGTCAAGTGCCTTTAACTGGAACGACCAGCGCTGTAAAACGCAGAACCGATACATTTGCTTGCATGGTAAGGCTCCTTCTGGGTGAGGGGTGGATGAACGTGTTAAGGGGGTGAAGGTAGAGTTCTCCTTTATACAACCCAATGTGATGTGGTGGACCTTCCTGCTCGGAGGCAAGTGCAATTGAATGGGGCTTAAAAGTGGTTATTAGCCTCATACATGTGGATTAGAGGGGGCCTACACCTACTAGTCAGTTGAGAAGGCTGTAATCAGGACATTGAATTACATTTGTTCAGTTGTAATCCGGAGCATAGATTTGAGGTAGCAAATTATGGCCCTACTCTACCGCTTATGCTTACAATTAATGTTCAGGGGCAACCTCTAGTGGCCAGTAATTATGATGAGAGCAAAGGAGGAAGTCAGGTCACGTAGTATAAAGCGCAAAAAAGTCTACATAAAAGGAGGTTGCTGTGATAATTGGATCAAACATACACAGGACTTTCACATAAGACATAGCTGTTTGTGTCACATCCATCCATCTTCTAACCCTAATCTTGAGGGTCACGGGGGGGCTGGAGCCTATCCCAGTTGACAATGGGCGAGAGGCGGGGTACATCCTGGACAAGTCGCCAGACTATCACAGGGCTGACACATAGAGACAGACAACCATTCATGCTCACATTCACACCGACGGACAATTTAGAGTTAATCTACATGTCTTTGGACTGTGGGAGGAAGCCGGAGTACCCGGAGAGAACCCATGCTGACATGGGAAGAACATGCAAAATCTGCACAGAAGGGCTCCCACACCTGGGATCGAACCGGGAACCCTCTTGCTGTGAGGCAACAGTGGCAACCACCACGTGCCATCCTGTTTGTGTCACATGTGCAACCAAAAGTTAACATAATGTTCTTAAAGGGAAATTTCGGTTTATTTCAACCTGTCTCCTATCATCCTAAATTTGTTTCAAGTAACTAGTGACATAAAAATAATAGTTAGCATGTTAGCCGTTAGCCTAGATACAGCCGGGGCGCATAGTACCGGTGTGGTGCCATGTTTGTTTACCATTTAGCTCTGCTTTCCAAAGCACGGCCGAAATATCGCAAGAACAAGCAGTGATCTCATACCGTGCCTGAAATCTCGCGAGAACAAGCAGCAACAGCTGGAAGGCAGAACCTGACAGTAGCCTGAAAAGTTCATTCATTTATTTTATGAGTTTGATGGCCGCCCTTATTTATTTGAGCCAGAATACACTGATGAAGAGCTTTGTGAAATTGAAGAACGGAGGAGGAGAGAGAGAGGCGCAACAGGTAGAGGACGAGACAGGAGGAATGGCTGCTGCAAGGCTGTGTAGCTCTGGAGATTGGTGGTGTACCTGTGAATGCTGTGCCCCAATGCCCACAGAAGAGGAATGCCTCTGTTGCAAGGAATGGGAGCAGTTGCAGCCTTATTTTCAAGGTCGGGATGTGACCGAGGATGAGACACCTCCACCTGGAGTAGAATCCAGCTGGGCTTTATCTAGAGCTCGCGAGATTTCATACACGGTATGAGATCGCTGCTTGTTCTCGCGATATTTCGGCCGCGCTTTGGAAACAAACACAGCACCACACCGGTAAGGTAAGACAACAGGTTTACATGTCGTTTTCTATATGTTCTCTGACATTTATCCTAACGATATGAGGCGGTCTTTGTGGAAAAAAAAGCTTGTTTAGTGGACTAACTGTGCACTTGAAGGTATGCCCTTTCACTTACGTTTTAACAGGTCTGACGCTACTGTGTGCCCCGGCTGTATCTAGGCTAACGGCTAACATGCTAACTATTATTTTTATGTCACTAGTCACTTGAAACAAATTTAGGATGATAGGAGAAGGGTTGAAATAAACCAAAATTTCCCTTTAACTTATGACACGTTGCGTAACAAGTATACTTATTTTAACCCAAAGATTAACCAGGACAAAACTAAAGTTTTAATCATTGGTCCTGAGGCTCAGAGAGAGAACTTTTTATCTAAATTGCAGGCATTGTCCTTAAATCCATCAATTCAAGTGAAAAACCTGGGTGTTATTTTTGACTCTGACCTTACTTTTATTCCACACATTAAGCATGTAACAAAAACAGGTTTTTATCATCTAAAAAACATAGCCAGAGTCCACCCTTTTCTCTCCTGAGCTAACACGGACACGCTAATGCATGCTTTTATCTCCAGTCATATTGATTACTGTAATGCCCTGCTTGCTGGTCTTCCCAAAAACAGTATCTCAGGCCTAAATCATTTCTTTAACCTTGTAAAGCACAGCACTTTGTGCTACATTTATGTATGACAAGTGCGTTATCAATAAAGATTGATTGATTGATTGATTGATTGACTGTAGTTTTGGCACATAAATCTAACTTAAGTGAAACTGAAATATGATATGCACCCTCTGTTCTGCAGTTTGCCCTGTCTGAAGCATAATATTGGTAGTGAGAGCAACTGATAACGGCCATTTAATGACCTGACAACATTTGAAATGGTGAAACCACTGTGTCACTGTGGCACAAAACCAAATAGCTGATCACTGATAGCATTGCTTTTTCTCTTGCCTCTGGAATCTACACAAATTTGGCTGCATTTCTTCAACTGTCTAGAACTGTCTTGCATGAGAGACTGGTTTATTCTCTCATATTTCTCCCAAAACTTGGCATGCTACTGTCTGCCCAGCTCCAACTGATGCACAAAACCAGCAGGCTCTGGATTTCGTGGTGAAGCAGATCCATCTCTCTCTGAAACTGTGGCATTAATATCATTAGAACAGGATTCAGTGTGAGTCCTGGCCTCGATTATTTTTGCCTGAGTATGATTGGTGGTGACTTTGGTGAGAGGCCATTCTGAGAAAGGGTTCATACCATCAGGGCAGAGGGGTCCTGGAAGGTTGCTGACCTATTCCCCCTATGAATTGAATTCTGAGTGATGTCTGCAGCCTGTTTATGGTAATAATCAGCCATTTTTAACTGCAGAAACAGGCTTGATACACCATCAGCTTCTCAAGGGACAGTCGTCTAATCTCACATCAACATTGCTGTCCAATTTGAGCATTGGCATGCCGTTATTAGAGATGGCAGCAGAGAGAATACTGTGGTGTGTAGTTAGCGCCTTAACCCCTAAGCCAAGAAGGCTGCCCAGTCCACCAGCTCCTGAGTAACACATGTGGGTGTTTGAGATTGATTTTTTTCGAGATAGGAGACTCAGCCATGAAGTAAATGTGAAGGCCAGAAAGCTTCAACAGTGAAATAAAAGTGCGAGCAGCAGACTCTGGTGGTCAGTTCAATGCTAGAATCAACCCTTTCACATTACACATTGATTTGATTGAGTGGTTAATGTCAAAAATATCACCTAATGGAGCTTTACAGTGTTTTGTATTTGTTTGGTTAGCGGCACCTGCTGTGCTCTACAGACAATCAGTAATAGCTACTTCACAGCCTCAATCATAGCAGGGTGACATCTAAAATGTTAATCCAGTGTGTCCATTAATCATATGAACACAACATTGAAATCTCTGTGTGATCCTGCCCACACATTTAAACATGGCACTCAGTCTAAATCAATGGCACTCAGTTGCTCGCCATCAAGCACCTTTGAGCGATCAATATGCATCAGCTCCACAAAGGCGCGCAGTGTTTAGACACACACATACCACTTACATTGATTGTAAGGAATGAGACGGTGGCAGATGTTTAGTTTTGCCCACTTGAATGCGTCATTGCAAGTGATTGGTGTGTAATCTGGTATTGATCACTCATAGCTGACTGAGTGATCTGCACTGAATGTGGTCAACGTTGCCACGGCGACAATTTTACAACCTGCTTTTTGAAGACCTCTCAGTGTCTCCCCTGCTGTAGTTTGTGTTAGTGTAAAACAGGACCGATCAAAAGAGGGATTCAAGGTCGGATAATATATCAGCGGTAGTTAAACTGCAGTATAGAGGTCATTAACAAAGCTAAACGTACATGAATATTTTTCAATCATTTTCCCCACCCCTCCTCTTGAAATAAAAGCAACATTTCAGTGAAGCAACAAAGAGTGAAATTCATAAATTCAGCTGATTATAAGCACACAGAGCCCCTCTTCTCCCATCAGAGTAATTTCCAGCCTTCATTGCTGTGTTGTGTTAATTGGTGATAAAATGATAAGTGGATATCACATAGCCTGAGGCAGACACGAAGCTATGTTTCTTCAGAGTACTGTCTGTACGTGTGTGTGTGTGTGCGTGTGTGTATTTCCATATGCGATAAGAGGACTCTTAGTCTCTTATATCACGCTTTACATTATTAACGGTTTCCTCACAGCTACGTTTGAACTATTTTCCTTTTAATACCTCTATGCCGGCAACAGCCATGGCTGAAGGCATTATGTTTTTGGGTTGTCCGTCTGTCCATCCGTCCGCCTGCCTGTCCATCCACAAACTTCCACCTGGACTCAAGGATAAACTATAAAGAATATGGTGCTCAAAGCTCAAAGGTCACTGTGACCTCACAAAACATGTTTTTGGCCATAACTCATACACTAATAGAATTTGTACACTAATTATGACACAATTTTCACACAAATGTCTAACAAGCTAAAATGATGACATGATGGCATTTTATATCCAAAAGGTCAACTTCAGTATGACATCATAATGCTCTGCGTAAACTTCTCTGGCCATTACTCAATGTCATAACTCAGGAACAGAAGGGGAGACATTTGGTCGGATGCCGAGTCGGTGAAACTAATTTTGGGCGTCCATCTTGAAACTGTGCTGACTGTATAGATCTTCTGTGCTGCTGGGCTGAAGATGTGTGTGAAGCATCCACACTTCAGAATTTGTAGCTTCAGCAATGTTCATATTTGAAGCCTTGTATACTGACGTGGCAGCATATGAGTCTGGACAGACATAGATGTAAACTGCAACTTGACTGGTTGGCGACAGGCATGCAACCATGAGGTGATAATTCTATGAGGTGAACAGGCAAAATTCCACATATATTTGGATTGTTTCTAAAATGTATGTGTTTGTGTTTTTCACAGCTGCAGAGCACATTGCCCGGTGGGAGGATGGCAGGTGACCTGATTTCTCAAAGTGGTGAACATAGGTGTTTATAGCAAGTGTTAAATATTGACCGGGACAATGGCCACTCATGTTTTTTTATTTTTCAATCAGTGTACACAGATCAGTGTAGTGAATGTTTAACGTAAATGTTTTATCATTAAATGGTTGTTTGTTACGTATTCATTGTTTCATTCTTTGTATAAATTGTCTGAGTGAGCAGCTTCACTTGAAATAAAAATGCTGCTATATCACCTTCATCCTCAGGCCTCATGTGACCTCGAAATCGATTTGGTCTGCCATCATTAAAAAATGTTTCAGTGCTCTTACTGCTGCTTGAGGGAATGAGAAGAAAGAAAAGAGAATACTTCTTACAGATATGATGGTGGGCTGCCTTTAAAGCACATTATTTGTCAAAGAACAGTGGGACAAGTAACAGCAGCATTAAAATAACACTAAAGCAAAGAACTAGATAATTAAAGCTCAGAATTTTTGTATGTTCTGGTTAAGCAAAAGCAACAGTGCTCCACAGTGCACACATTCTCTTCATCTAAGTTTATGTAAAGGACACATCATGGAAAACACTATGTATCATTTATGTAGTTATGGTTTTATGCCAAAAACACACCAAGCCGTGGCAAAGTGCAGCCTGGGGTGAGCTGCCATGCAGTGGTTATGGAAAGCTGGGGAAGTGCAGCCTTAAAGTTAGGGATAGTTTATCTTTTAGTGACTATTGCTGCCATAGATTACCCGCAGCCAATCAGTTAACAGTCTTGTGACTGGTTGACATATGTTACTAAGAATTTCTTCCTGTCTGAAACGCATGAACACGGCCAAATTGCGACTAGCTGCACTTTGTCCACCACTTTAGTTCAGACTAAATGATCTCAACAGCTAACTTGACATTTTTAATTGAACTTGACATTTGAGTTTTTAAATGACATGTCAGCAACTATTAGATAGATTACCATTAAACGTGGTTGAGATATTCATGTTCTAATCAGGATAAATTTCAACAATTTTGGTGATCCTGCAACTTCTCATCAAGTGCCATCATCTGTACTGGTCAATATTTAAATGTGTCAAATAACTTTGTTTTATGATCACATTCCTACAAAATGGCCCATCAGCCTCAGCTATACTCTGTTTATTGATTATTAATGAATGTTAGCATATGAGCACGTTTAACTACAACAGCAAACCTTGTAAATGTTATACTGATATTATATATGTTATATTATGCTGAGCACAAGAGAGCATCAAGCGCCAAGCACTGCTGTGCCTACAGCCTCACAGAGCCGCCGGCATGACTGTAGACTCTCTTAGACTTGTTATCTGACACTCTTAACCCGAGTAACTTTCAGAAACTGCAAAAGTAGAATGAGCTTCAGTCCTTCTTATAATGACCTGACCTGCAGAAAATATTCCTCTGACCCTAAAATAATTGTGTAAGAGAGAAATCCTTAAAAAAAGAGGAGAACGGGAATGTATTTTTAAATATAGAGAGTGTATGAGGACAGTTACAACAGGAGATGAGATTTAGATTGGAGAGCATGTGACTTTTTCTTTTTCTTACAGATGAGTTGTCACTTATACCAGCTGCCATACTAGTATAGTTTGCATACTACATACACCAGATAGGCACCAAAGATAATGAAAACAGCCATTCAGTGAGCAAAATACAGTAGACAGACTGCTTTATTTTTAAAGTGACCTGATTTCTCTGTCTGATCCCCAGCAATTTAATAAGACAAAGTTGACAACAAAGTGAGATTTAAATGTTTGATTCGATAAACAAGGCATTTAAAACAATTTCCTGATGGCAGCTGTGCAAATAATTACAGAACATCCTGTGAGGCAGTGGCTCTTATGTTCACAAGTA
The DNA here is from genome assembly GCF_011397635.1 of Epinephelus fuscoguttatus. NCBI lineage: Eukaryota > Metazoa > Chordata > Actinopteri > Perciformes > Serranidae > Epinephelus > Epinephelus fuscoguttatus. The sequence continues at coordinate 24,931,436 of NC_064753.1, read as the reverse complement.
AAATGATCTTGGAAAGGAAAAGCAAACTGAGACTGTGACTGAGCTTTCAAATATCTTATCTAGTGTTGGCCTACTGGGATTCAGATCCTGGTCCAAGTTGTCATGAGAAACTTTGGAAGAAAAACTGTATTTGTTGGAGGATTGATTCAGCACCTTGGACAGTGAGAGTTTCTGTTACAGTAATGCCTCAGAAAGACGATGACTTATGAACAACTGCAATGTAAAAGGCCCCAAAAATACAGTTGCTTATGTAATTTATTATTTCAGAAACATAGGCTTACCAACAAAATTACTGGGATGTATTCGGTATGTTGAGAATTCCTTCAGTCCAAGGATATATCTAACCTGGAGATGAGATGAGATGAGATGAGATGAGGTGAGCTGAAGTGAGGTGAAGTGAGGTAAGGTAAGGTAAGGTAAGGTAAGATAAGATACGATACAACAAGGTAAGGTAGGGTAGGGTAGGGTGGTAAGGTAAGATAAGATACGGTGAGATAAGATAAGATAAGATAAGATAGGACAGGACAAGGTAAGGTACGGTAGGGTAGGGTAGGGTGGTAAGGTAAGATAAGATAAGATACGGTGAGATAAGATAAGATAGGACAAGGTAGGGTAGGGTAGGATAGGGTGGTAAGATAAGATAAGATGCGGTGAGATAAGATAAGATAAGATAAGATAAAATAAGATAGGGTAAGGTGAGGTAAGGTAGGGTAGGATAGGGTGGTAAGTAGGGATGGGCAAACAATCAAAATTCATTATTCGATCATCAAAAAAATTAACCATCAATTATCGATTAATTGATAAGCGAGAAAACAAAAGAGTGCAGTGCAGATTGTCGCTGCAAGAGAGCGCAGCTGCCCCAGTTTTGAGCCTCAACCCCCCAGGCCAGAGGAAGAATGGCACGCATGTGCAGTTCACCCCTGGGTGTTTACAATCGTTGCCAGCAAGAGTTACAGGCTTCAGTTTTCAGCAAAACCTCTGTCTTTCAATGGCGTAGTGTTTTCAGAGGCCTCAAGGGAAGCCGCTGAGGCTTTGGAGAGCTATGAGAGCCTCCGTCCATTAATAATTTTTTGCCTGCCATAGGTCCGGTGGGGGTCTCGTAGGCCTGTCGAGCCACCGTGCTTGCCGGCCAGAAGGGTCTTGTTGGCACGGCGACTTGCCGGGCGAGGGGTCTCGTTGGCATGGCGACTCGCCGGACCTATGCCAGGCATTGTAGGGGAAACACTGTGACTATCAATCAAAATTATTTGTGATCGATCAAAAGCCTTAACAATCAGTCATCGATAATCGAAAATTGATGCCCATCCCTAGTGGTAAGGTAAGGTAAGATAAGACAAGATAAGATAAGATAAGATAAGATAAGATAAGATAAGATAAAATAAGGTAAGGTAAGATAAGATAGGACAAGATATGGTAAGTTAGGGTAGGGTAGGGTGGTAAGGTAAGATAAGATATGGTGAGATAAGATAAGAAAAGATAAGATAAGATAACATAACATAACATAACATAACATAACATAACATAACATAAGGCAGAAGACAGATACAAGAGTACAATGTACACAAAGGCTTAACAACAGTAGGTGCAAAATATAAAAACTGGTTAAGAGTAGGATGCAAATAAGGTGCAATCCAATATAAAAAAATATTCAATGCCAAAAAACCTGGTTACTAATATGGATGATAAATATAGTAGGTTGCTTTCAGTGCAGTAGGAAGGCGGTAGATTCACTTGACCTCTGTCAGAATGACACATGTAAATTAACAAACAGATCCCTCAAAGATGTGTTTCTGTTGCCGATTTGCCCACAGTGCTCAGTGACTCAGCAGCCAGCAACAAAACCGGATCTGTCTGCATGTCGAGGCCACGAGTTACTGACTGCAGAGGAGAAAGGAGGTAAAAAGAAAATGTAAGAACAGAAAAACAGTGCTGAGCCTTGAAGCAAAACTTTTAACTATGAAATAAGATTTAATAAAACAGATTAGAGAGGAATTACTGTTAGAGTTAAAAAATAGTTTAATTGTTTACCTTACTCAGTTGTTTACCTTAACATAGCTACAGTAAATGCCTCAGCAGCATTGTTTATTGATTTGCATTTGCATTGGAATGTAGTAAATAAATTGTGAGGAAATTCCCATCAGAACCCAACCCTGATAATTCCACCAAATTAGAGAGGTGTGTTACCGTTACACACCACAGGACATTTTTTTGAAGTGTGGGTATGTGGTTTGGTTTTTCTTTGTGTGTACTGCATTTAGTTTAAATGTGGATCAGGTCAGTGAGTGTTTAATAGCGTCTCCAAGGTCCAACACCATACTGCCCTCTCGGTGAACAGAGGAGGACCCTGCTGGATGGTAGATGATGATACACTCAGAGGGAGGAGAGGGATAAAGGCTGTAGATAATGGGGTCAGACCGCTGTGCAGTGCTGCAGTGAAATGGGTCAAATGAACAAAACAGGGATGAGGCTGCAGGGTTAAACAGCTGGGAGCAAGAGGAGCAAACCGACATCCTAATTGTCTTACATTTTACTTAACACATGTTAGATTTTCCCTCTGCAAGTCTACAGTGTTCTCTACGTCATGCATGAAGTGCTCCAACATCTCACATCTCACAAAAATAGCGCAGCTAACCAATGCGGGCTGGTGGTGAGTTGAGGCAACAAAATCCAAAATGTAAAGTTTGTACACAACTACAGTTTATCATACTGTATCATATACTGATGCTGAATTGACAATAATACTGTCAACATGTTACCTTTTATCTTGTGTTTCCAGAATGATGTGTTTTTGTGGTCATGTAAGAAAATTATTAACATATCATATTTCCTACAGGGAGTTTGGTGTTATATTTTCCACCAGGAGCAGGATGGGAAATAATCCCAAAATAAATATGGTTGTAGTCTTGCAAATAGTGACCCTGCAAGATCACCAGTCTTTGGAAAATCTTATAGTGTGTGACTAAAAAATGACATTGTCTTTAGATGTGAGAGGGTGTCAGATTTTGGGCCCTGATTACACAGAAAGCATTTTAGCACTTGGAGGTGGCTTTTTGTAATTGTTTTTAATGAGAATGAAGCTTGTTGCTTGTGGTGTTTGTGTTGTGATGCGCCTTGTGTTCCTGTGCTCTAGGCACCTCACGTCAACTTTTTTTTTGTCATCTTTTTCCCCATTGTCCAATCAGATGATCTGAGAGGCAGGCCTTCTGTGGTGGTCACAACAACAAGTTTACAGTTGGTAAACAATGGAGGAGAAACTGGTGGTAGTGGTTGCTTGACACCCAGAGATATACGGCCCAGCGATAGACAGCAGGTTGTCAAACTGTCCCTGAGTCATCCTAAAATATGCCTGGAAACAGCCATCATAGAGGCAAAGCTCCTGGACCAACTGGTGGTACTCCCAGTGATCCACCCTCTTTTTTAGGGTCTTATGCACCCACACAGATCTCTGTTTCCCTGTGCTTAACAAACTTCTTCAGAATTTAAAGTAAATTTCTGTCAGCTTGAACAATGTGTGGCTGCACAGCATGTACTTGTAATGACTGAGCTAATGATGGATCACTGGGATTACAGAGTTTACGTTTATTTTATCCACACTGAAGAACATTTATGTGGTGCCACTGGTTCAGATATGTATCACATCCACGTTGAGGAAACCGTAGCACTAATTTAGATTCATGTCTGGCCCCACAGTGTGTCTCTAAGTGAGATGTGCTGTGTAATAAACTTTTTTGCTGATGTGTTGCTTCATTCCTGTGGATGCCTCTCTAAACAAAATATGAGTCCTGAATGTGTTTGTGTGTGTCTGGCTGTGAGTGTGTACTGTGTAAATCTTCGCCTCAGACGCGATGCTCGCGTTGCTTCCTGCTGGTCTCATGGTGCCCCCTGATAAGCTGGTGCTGCAGAGGGTTTCAGAACGGCACTAGTGGCAGTGGAATTAGCTCCCATTGTCATGATAATGACAGTGATACTCTTGCCCCGTCCAACTCAGACCAGCCATTGTATGGAAACAGGAATGCAATTTCTCCTGCAGCGGCAACCGACAATCCTCTATGAGAGTGAAAGGTCCCTAAATGACTCTCCATTCAGGCGAGGCTGAGGGGCCAGCAGCCAATTAAAGTGGGAGCAGCAGAACAGTGCCATCCCAAAGACCTAAGGCTGTCTCTAAACACACACATTAAGCAAAAGCAAGACTCACAAACACACACACACACATCCATTAGTCGCTGCATTTTCCCTTTTACAAAGAACATCTAATCCCCTAAACTATCTTTTTCCTCACAGACTTGATTCTTGTGGGGGCACAGGCAGTTTGCACTAAATAACTCATGAGGTTTATTCAGCACAATATGTACAGACTCAGGAACATGATTTATTGATTTGAAAATGCCTAAATACTGGAGTTGGGGAACTGAATTTCTGAGCAAAAGTGGAAACACTCTCCAACACCATTCATCATGGTTAAATTCTTTGCTGGTGTTTATGGTATCAGACAGTCTCCTCTGGGCGCTTATCTGTCAGCTGAGGCAGAGTCACGATGGAGGGTGAAGGGTTTCCACAGTGTTCAGGCTACTGAGCTGTGAGCAAAGTGGATGTGTGCTGTGGGGATCCGAAAGCCTTGAGCTGAGAAGAAGTCCACTGAGCCAGATAAGTTTGTTTTAAGCAACACAACTAATAATCTCCCACCGCAGCTCTGATGATTACTCAGAAATTCACCTGAGACAAGAGCACTGCTTTTGAATGCCTCATTTATTCTGCAACCACCTTCCCTCCAAAACATTTTGTCTCTTTATTTCCACTGCTAACTCAAACACACCGTCTCCATCCTCTTAAGAAGCCTCCAAGTTTTTACAATCTGAAAACATTCTGTAATGAATATTCAGCTATACATATCTATCATTTAAATGTTTGTAGCTCTACCAGCCCTATTAGGGTACACATGCTCAATGAGCAAATTTTCTTTTTGGGCATCGATTATATCCTTGAATTGTTGATAAATTGACACGCTGCCACTTAACAATGCTGGCAAAGAAGAGTACAGTACACAAACGTCACTCCAAATTATTGCATGCTGAAAAATACAGTGAGGCAGCATGGTGGTGTGGTGGTTAGCACTGTTGCCTCACAGCAAGAGGGTTCCTGGTTCTATCCCAGGAGGTGGGTGGGTTTCTTCCTTTTATTACTCCGGAGTCCTTTTATACTATGATGATTGAATAAAGTATATAATTTTTTTTATTGGGAGCAGCTACAGTGTTGCGAGTCTTTTTCTTTCTTCCTGATCACGTCTTTTCGACTCGGCACCTGGTATTATGGATGTGCATGTGTCTACCTCTCCTTAATACTCCGGCTTCCTCCTACAGTCTAAAGACATGCAAGTAGGGGATAGGTTAATTGGTGATTCTAAATTGTCCATAGGTGTGAATGTGAGTGTGAATGGTTGTCTGTCTCTATGTGTCAGCCCTGCGATAGACGACCTGTCCAGGGTGTACCCTGCCTCTCGCCCAATGTCAGCTGGGATAGGCTCCAGCCCTTCCGCGACCCTCAAGAGGAAAAGCGGTCATGAAAATGGATGGATGGATTGATTGATGGATGAAAAACGCAGTCATTTTATTTTAGCAGTATTAGCTTTTTTGACAACAACTTCCATCAAACACTTCTGATAAGGTATACTGCAGCTGTTTGTGTTTCTTTGATTTACTGTCCTGCATAATTTAAATGAATGTGTGTGACGCTGTTACTATATTTTTTTGTCTTAATGTTCTTGCCCATGTTTTTAAACTGTGCAATCTCTCTTTAACCAGTCCTTAACTGAACAGTGATAGCTACAGTGCGATAACAATACTATTACAGTAACTAATCCATTTCCTCAAACCACATGAAGTGGAATTTATTCTATTTAATCCCTTGTTTATTGGGAAAAAAAATCCTCAAAAAGACTAAGCCAAAACTCAGTGGTGTTGCTTGCGTGGCCAAAGCCTGATATAGCTTATTCCTCTGTGTCATTAAGCTCCACTGTGGTCCAGAAACTTTTAAAGCAAATCAGTCAGCCGTACTGTTGTACTGGTGTACGTTATTCTGTAATGGCGCCTGCAGCATTAGGGGAAAACACGGCTAGACAATGATGTAAGTTAAGGGGGCAAAAGTCGAAGTGCAGTGGGTGGGATTGGAGGTGGATGGGTCCAGCAACCATCAACCTCCACCCAAGTGTCCGGTGTTTGCTTCCCATATGAATGTTAAGCTCATCCCTGTTCTTCTGCTTTTGTTGCCTAAACCCAATCACGTGTGTCTGTTGGCAAAACGTAACCACGTGTGTTTGCTGTTGAAGGAAAAGAAAAGGTAAATTCGCAGACTTGGACCATCGTAGTGCGTTTATTTTGGAAGAGACTGTGTGAAAATTGTACATGTCCTGTGAAAATGGAAATGTATTTTGCAAACAGACAATGACATGGTGTCCCAGAATGTCAACAACCAACGCACCCAGGGTACCTAGCACGTCATATCTTAACATGCAAAGTCTGTGACCAAAGATCGATATGAGGTCAAAGTGAGAATGTGCACATTGCACAATTTGAATAATTTTTGCTAGTAATATTTGCTAAAACTATAATGCCCAGCTGTTGTGGGGAAAGTATTTAACCTGTAAAAGTGAATGCGGGGCCACAGGCATATGCACGTGCTTCATAAAAGAACGGCAAAATAAAACTGCCTACCCCAGCTTTGATAAAATAAAAATAAACTATGTCTTTGTGAACCATTTGTAAAGATGAACAATGAGCCTGAGAATATTGAGTTATGAGGGATGGACTAACAGACTATTGGTTTTGGTCATTGTGTGGCTGTTGCTGACAAAAATCATGTAAGACCAAACACTGCGTCCATGTGTAGTTGTAAGGCAGAACTGCTCCTCAGTTGCCTCCTGACATTTCCACTGTGCTGATGTAAGGAGGGAAAATGACTGCTAAGCTGAAACAACACAGTCATCAAAGGGGACTTCATGAAAATAGAGCAATTAGGCACAAGTTATGTTGCGGTATGTTGAATAGCACAGGGCATATTATTCATGCGGACGTAGCAACAGACACCGAGCACAAAATATCCATCAGATGATATTACAAGTTTCCATAAAAGCTCTCATCAGACAGCAGGATTTTTTCCTTATTATAAATAGGGCTCTTATGTGTTTAAGCATTTTGTGATAGTCCTTGAAAGCTGCAATCAGTCTCCAATTATAGCTCTTACATCTGAATGAGGGAATCCAGCTGCACTGTGGGATCTGATGATACAGGAGGAGGAGTAACCGCGTATGTTTATGAGGAGAGGTAGATGACACTTACAGACAGAATTAGGGGGTGATTTCTAATCATCCGAACAAATCAAGTAAGGATTGCACTAAGTACTCCCTTTATGTCTCCACCTGCTCGTGTCCTCTGTTTACTGGAACTGGGACAGTGTTTTCATTTCTGCCGTGCTCCTCGTAGTGGTTTATGAGTATACTGGCGTTGGCATTTCTCTTTTGATGCTGGATTGAAAGCAAATAACTTGAGGGCATTCATCAAAGAGCCTCTGGTGTGTGAGTGAGATTGAATTACGATTATGAATTCTATTTAATTATTTGTCCAAGCCTGTTATGCTTCTCTAACTTCTTTTCTGGCTCTAAAATATCCAAATGGACAAAGAAAAGTATTGGTTTATAGAAAGAAAAAAACATGCGTATCAGAGTTTCAGATATGAACATGGTTTAATTTTACATCGACCCAATATTCAGTCTAGTCAGAGGACCGCAGTGATTATTCTGCCCGTCCTCAATCACCATTAAACCATTATTTCTCTGTCCTTTATCTACATGATGCTGTCTCTCTCGCTCTGTCTCCCCCCCTGTCGTTTTGTCTCTCAGCCTCTCTCTCTCTCTGTGTCTCTATGGCTTCCTTTGTCTTTTTCATTTTCCCTTTTCAGCACAGTCTGTATTGAGCGGCCCACAGCATTTGGATGCAAGATGAACTTTGATAAGAGTTAATGAGAACACAGCATTGTACGGGGAAAGAATGGCTCGGGCTGCACTCAAGAGCCTCCTCACCAGGAAATGGACTGTAAAAAGCCGCAGCCACCCACTCCTCCGAAGAGGAGAGGAGAGGAGAGGAAAGGAGAGGAGAGGAGAGGAGCGGAGAGGAGAGGAGAGGAGATGAGAGGAGAGGAAGACAATGGAAGAGACCAAAGAAAAGGATGTGAAGGACAAATAAGAAAAGAAAAGGGAAATATATGATTAAGGCACAGGCCTGTGAAATGGTGCAGACATAATGATAGATAATTACACATTACCCAGCTTTAATACTGTACAGCTAAACTGTACTGTGCTCAGCCACTGCATGTACTGTAGTCAAAGACTGTACATTGTACACAAAAATTCAATGAAATCAGTTTTCGCCATAGAATTAGAATAGGAGTAAAACAGTGCAGCGGCCATTTTTATTTGTACCGTTGCTATTGCAACTGTTGTAGCAGGCTAACTTTTGTATTAAATAACCAACTTGCAGCAAGTCGCAAAATCACTGAGGAGACGTTTTTCAGTAATGACTAAACAAAAAGTGCAGTGGTTTTCAAAACAGCACTAAAATATTACCGTAACTGTTATTACTTTTGTTTTCTTGCCATTAATTGCACATTTGTTGAAAATGATCAGTAACTCTACTGTAGCTGCCTCAGAAGAACAGGAGAACAAGGAGAACAAGGAGAACAAGGAATGAGAGTTGCTGCTCAGTGGACAGCCGAGAGGCAGAGACTACAGCAGCAGATCGTTTCTGAATGTCTTACTTGGTATGATGAGTTAACAAGCTAACATTAGTCTTTGTTCGCTGACAGACAGAAACTTGTCTTAGTGTGCGGTTGTATCTTTCTGTTTAATAATGGAAATAGTTGTAAGAATAGGCAAAAAGAGAGCTGTCAGACTAGTGAGTGTGACACACTTTATGGGTTTACTGACGTGTGTTATCACCATAGCAATCACCATTGTCAAATGACCAAGGCAAACACTTTTGTGTCCTTTCTATTCATTCTTTTTCTGTGGTTTTCATTCTTCCAGCTGAATCCCATAGTGTTGAATTAAAAAGCACCTTGACGCCAGCTGAAAATGTTGCTGACTATAAACCCTTCTGAGCTAGTTCAACTTAAAAATAGCATTTCCTTGCCTTAAACACAAGTTCACTGAACTAATTATTAAATAATTTAGTTTAAAGTCCTCTGATGAGTTTTGAAAATGCAAAACCAACTGAGTTTAGTTAACTGAACTTAAAATATTAAGTTGAATCAACAGCTCTTCAGTCAAACAGACAAGGGTTAGACATATTTGCTTTCCTTTTACATTTTCATAGGTTGAAGAGTCAGTTCTAGGCAGCACGGTGGAGCAGTGGTGAGCATGTTGGCTCAAAGCAAGAGGGGTCCTGGTTTGAAGTTGGGGGGTTCGAGCCCCACCTCACATTCAAAGAGTTTGCATGTTCTCCCCGTATCAGCATGGGTTTTCTCTGGGTACTCCTGCTTCCTCCCACAGTCCAAAGACACGCAGGTTAACTAGTGACTCTGAATTGCCCGTAGGTGTGAATGTGAGTGTGAATGGTTGTCTGACTCTATGTGTCAGCCCTGTGATAGTCTGACGACCTGTCCAGGGTGTACCCAGTGTCACCCAATGTCAGCTGGGATAGGCTCCAGCCCTTAACCGGGTGAGCAGTTATGGAAGATGAATGGAAAAAGCCAGTTCTTCATTGGACACAAAGAAGTTACATCTTAAGAAACAACTGAAAGAAGTACTTAGCACCACGCACCAGTCCGGCAAACGTTCTCATTTTACAGCTAAACACTACACTAATATATGTTTCTGAAAAAAAAATTGAGCAAAGAAAAGACAACGCATTAACAGAATCTTGATTCACATTTGATCAGCACTGCCAAGTTTGACTGCAGTTCACGAGCGGCGAATGACATGACTGACAGCTGCTTTAGAGACTCCTCGGCTCCGATTGGTTGTTGCTGCCATGCCACAGTCTGATTCTAGTGAATACAATTAGAGGCAGTAAGAAGAGGAGGAGGGACACGATTATTTTCACATGCTATAGTGACAGTTTCAACAAATATGAGTCAGTTTTCTGTAACCGCTTATCCACTTGGGGGTCACGGGGGGGCTGGAGCCTATCCCAGCTGACATTGGGCGAGAGGCGGGGTATGTCCTGGACAGGTCTTTGGACTGTGGGAGGAAGCTGGAGTAGATGGAGAAAACCCACGCTGACATGGAGAGAACATGGGTTTGAACCAAGACCCCTCTTGCATGAGGCGACAGTGCTTACCACTACACCACCATGCCGCCCATTTTTAAGTCAGTTTAATTTTGATTTTTTTATGTATCCATATTCCCAGTGAAGTGAGACACACCAACAGTCCTCAAACAAGTTCCACCAATTACTTACATTGTTGCTTCCACTGACAACCTAAAGGCAAAAACACTGTTGTCTTTGTTGTTTAGAAACTTGCTCACTTTTGTCTCCCTGTCAGACGTGTTGTCCCTTTTTGGTTTGCACAAGTTTTTCTCCCATTTACAAACAAAAGAACAGATACAAGAGAAAAGCAGTGCTGAACAACTACAACTTCTGTACTTGCATTCTGTGCATCCTGTCTGACTACAGCAATGGCCCTGCATGAACTGTATGCAGTAGTGCTGTCAACTGTACTTCATAGTTCCCTATCATAATACATTAAGCACACAGTCTTGTACATTTGCATTTTTCCAATATTTTAATGCTGCTAATCTGTTATTGAAAGGTCATGTTGTATAGCTGGCTGAGCAACATGAAAGATTCATGGTTCACAGTTCAGTGCATAAAATGCTGTATATGATTTTTCTGAAAAGAAAATGAGAAAATTGAATGAATAGGACACCTATTATTAGAATCCATACAGACATGTCACATTAAAGCCTTGCAAGACAAACTGACAGTTTGCCTTGAAATACAGCCGTCCTGCATCTTTTTTTAGTCTACATTTGTCAAGAAAGGTCAACAGCAATATTTCCTAGCCTTTATCACCCACCATAGTCTTTTTCTACAGAGCATTGTATGTTTACAATCTGCTGCCGATCTCAAACAGGAAAGCAATTTTCCAGAAAAATCAAAAAGATACCTTACACGGTATGTTCTGCAGCAGCTCAACAAAATCTGAGATACTTTTCCAATTAAAATTTGGCTTGGCAGAGTAACATGTTCTCTAGAGAAAAGAATAGCTAAGGCAGCATCCAAAATCACTGGCTATTCCCGATCTTCTGTTTCCTCAGTCTATGAAACTCGTATGGAACTGTGCTGCAAGAGAAAACTCTCTTCCATGATAACCCCTTTATGAGGAAATAGCTTTTGAGAAACAATGCAGACAACTTTGGTTGGAAATGTATTTATTTTAGAGAATGTCAACCTCTGAACATTTAATCACAGCCACTCTGCAGGGTTGCACTTAATTCTTTAATATGTTTTAATATACTTTCCATTTTAGATACGTCTTTATGGTATGGTGCATAGATTGTTTCTCTAGCATTAATGAGATGGGATGTATTTTAACAGTCTATGTTGTTGAATTGAGTCCTGTCTGCACTGAACTCACCAAACAAATTTTCTGACATGTTTTGTTGTAATGCCACTAAAATCAATTCAATTAATCATGGCAGGAAAGTTAAAGGTACTGTATGTACATAAAATAAGTGTTTTGTATTGCTAATAGGTGGACAGGTTGTACCTAACTTTAAAACTGATACCTTCCTAGACTTTCACTGTTGCCTGTAACAGCCTGCGGACTGAATTCTATGTAAATTCTATGTGATGAATTTTCTGGGAAAATCCAAGGGCTATGACATGTATGAATGTTCCTGGGTGCCTTTCCTTTCTTTATCTCCACTACAGTGCCAACACTAACAATAGCTAAGACATGGAGTCCGCCAGTGTCAACAAACAACCAGCACTGATCTCAACACAGAGTCCACACGTGCTGTATTTTTATTATATACATTCTGCAGTTGCAGCGCGGTAGAGACAGATCTTCACTTAGTGTCCTGTAGCAACTCAAATTCAGTCAGAGCAAGACAGATCACCAGAGGTCTGATCCTGCCCTCTTGACCACCCCCATTCCCCACTGAATCAGCACACTTTCTGTTGCTGCCATTACACATACACCCAGCAGTTGCTACAGCAGCTAAGGTCCAAGCTGCTGTTCGCTCTTTTTTTAGGGAAGTAGTGTCAGGCTGTGTTAGCTAGCTAATTCTTGTCACATTTTTGGTCTGATAATAAACATCCTGCGAGGAGCTACATGGCACGCATGGCCATACTAAATAATGGCTGCTCCTAAACAGTTTTTTTTCACCCATTTAAAGTCTCACACACAATTGATTACCGTGCTTCTGCCAGTTATGTAGATGAGTTTCAACGGTAAGGTTTTTGCGAAAACACGTGTTTGGGAACTACTGAGCAAATGACTGGATAAATGAGAACCGGATGATACTGTAGGAGATTTGTAAGAGTTTGTAAACAGATGTTTTGATAGAGTTTTGCTTTTGTTAATTGCCTTTTAATTCAATTCATCAAGAATTTTCTCAGTTTTTGGATTCTTAGTTCACTGTGGAGACATGTGAGAAGTTTTCTTCACAAGTTCAAAGTAACACGGGGTGAGTACTTGATAGGCAAATGATCATTTTGGGGGTGAAGTGTTCCTTTGAAAGATAGAATCTGAAGAGGGATGACCAGAGATGATTGTGAGATGGGAGTAAAAATTAGGCATCAGAGACTACATGGTGTAAAGCAGAAGAAGTGCTTGACATAAGAGGGGTCTCTGCCGTCAGACGAGAAGGGTCCCTAACAGCGAGAGGAGAGGAAGAAAAAAAAGATCAGGAGGCAAATGAGTGGAACATCTTGAGAAGGCTGCTGATAAATGAATAAATAAAGAGTTGAGAGAGGAGAGGGCTTCTCAAGGATGTCATATCTTAATTGAAAATGACAGCTTCAATTAAAAATGTAATCATTCTGTCCGTTTTCTAATTAAAAGCGAAACGACTGATAGTTTTGACTCATTAACTTCAAAGAGTGATGCAGTCTGACAGAGTGGGGGAAGTGTGTCATTTGCTGAATGGAGAAGGAGCGGGCAGATGAGAAGTGGCGCAAAGGATGAAGAGGACTGATGTGTCGGGTGAGGATAATCTGCTACAATTACTGTGCATGAGGGAGAGACACGTTGGCTCTTGGTCAGTGGTTGAGTGGTTCAATGAGTATTGTCATGAAGGTTGTTAGGCCTGCCAGAAAGCAGACTGCTCACATCAGTAAGTGACAATTATTTTTAAAAAGAGCAGCCTCATTATCATTACTGCTGTTCTGAACTAACACAACCAACACTGATAGAAAACCTTCTCCACACACACACGTACACTATAATCCAATGCTCATTATCTGATTCACACATATGATGCTGTCAGTAGGAAGCGGTCACGCAGGGCCCAGCCTACCTGTCGAGAGGTTGTTTGCTGTGTGAGGACGACTGAATTGTTGGGCAAGTTAAGTGTCTTCTTGGCTTGTTAAAAACAAAAAGTATATGGCTCAAAGATAACAATGAACTAATACATAATCCAACATGAAAGACATGTTTAACATGATTATCTGGCAGATTTGACTGACAAAATTAGACTTTATCTAAGGACAATGAAAAGTTCTGATTAGTTAAACCAGATTTTTTAAATATTTATTTTGATCTTATTCATTGGCCATCTGGAGGCAGTACAAGAAGTTATAAACACAACAGAACACTTAATTACCTCATGAAGTTTGTTTGGGAAACATGCTAGCAAACATCCATCAGATACAGAGCAACTTAAAGGTTTAGTGAGTAGGATTTAGTGGCATCTAGTGGTGAGGCTGCAGATTGCAACCAATTGACACCTCTCCCATGTGCCAAGCGTGTAGAAGAACTATGGTGGCTGACGTGAAAATGCAAGTGGCCCTCTTCAGAGCCAGGGAGGCCTGCGGTTTGTCTGTTGTGGGCTACTGTAGAACAACATGCAGGACTGTGTGGAAGACATTGATGTATAAATAGACGTGGATACTGCAGTGGAGGCAGGGCTCGATTTTATTCCTATGAAAGCTGCTCAGTGGTGCGTGAAGCCAAAATGGTGAAAATTACCGCAGTGTATAAAATTACCTGGATGATTGGCACTGCTTCAACAGTGAGACCGATAGAGCAGGCGCACGTGAGACTTCCGCCAGCTGAGCCTGCTATTTGTGGTTTAGCGCTCTGTTAACTTGAATGGGAATAACGTTATTCAATCATGTGAGTCTTCTAGACTTTCCAGTTTTTGGCGGACTGAACAGATTAAATTCCAATGGTGAAACAAGAGAGATTGTGGTACAAAACAAAATGTATCCGCAGATTTAAAGATGTCTCTTTTTTGATGTAAGTCTATAGCACAAAATTTGTTTTGGCCACAGGGCATCACATAACAGTGTTATTAGACTAGTTGGGCCCTGCAAATATTGGCTTCAAAGGCTAGTGAACTTCTTAGGGGCCTGGTGGAAGAGGGCCCACTCTATATGTAGATATCAATGGCTCATAAGGTAACAAAAGCACAATGATTCTTGGTTTTAGGTGATTATACACCAATGAAAACATAGCTGTTTACTTCCACCAATATATCCCTGCAAGTCTACACACTGGTCCATTCAACATTCCTTTAGAGAGGTGTTTCTGGTCACCTAACAAATCTACTGTAAGTCCAGTATTCACTCTCCATTAAGCTCTGTTTTGGTCTCCACCATCTCCTGAGGGAAATATTTGGCTCTTTAGCTCCAAATGCTCCACTATGTTCACCAGCTATAGTTGCTAACTTCAGTTGTCTGCCATGTACAGATGATGCAGTGGTTTTATCCGAGCTTTATGAGAACAGCTGCCTGCCACAGATGGAAATAACACAGATGAGAGCTGTGGGAGTGAACCAAAACAGTCAAGCTGCAGGCTGCAAAACCAAATGCTGTAACACTTGGTAGAGCTGAGGAGTTAATCCCCACAACTGACCTCTTTTTGTACACATAGCCATTTGATCCATTGTTCATTCTGTATGATATATTAACTGTCAAGATGTTAAGTTAACAATGTCAAAGGTGGTTTGAAGTTACATCACATAATCGCTTTTAGTCTGGCCCCTCCCCTAGGACCACCTTCCTTGGGAGACCCTACCAGGTGCTACGGCCCCAGACAAATCAGCTCTCAGGATCACAGGGACTCACAAACTGTATCACTATGATAAGGTGGTGATTTTTTGAACAGTCACGTCCAACTGGTAGGAGGCCCGGGGTAGACCCAGAGAGCTCTGGAGGGATTATGTATCTCATCTGACCTGGAAAACACCTCGGGATCCCCCAGGAAGAGCTGGAAAATGTTGCAGAGTAAAGAATTGTTTGAAATACCTTGCTTAGTCTGCTGCCTACCACAATCTGGCTCGGGATAAGCGAAAGATGACGGATGGATGGACGGACAGATGGATGATGGATGTATAGAGGTTCCTTATAGTCACATAAATGAATCAATTTAGATGTCTATTAATGTTATTAGATAAAATTATAGGTTCATAACGCATACATTTCTTCCCTATACACAGCAGAAGTTTGGGATAACTGTCATGCTCAGGGCCACTTCAACAAGAGCTGAGCATTTAATTGACAACCCTACACCTGGACTACACAGCCTCCATCTGTCAGGAGTAACACAGACGTCAATCAAGCTTGTACATAATGTAACATTTGTTTCACATCTTAATTTGAATGAATTGTGATTTCTTTGGTTTATTCCCAGTCACATGTCACTAGCATTAGTCTTGGTCTGTCATACGCAGTCTGACAGGAGCCAGCAGACGTCTGCTAAGACACTTTGATCGCCATGAAAGGTGCGTTATCAGACAAAGAGACGCTGCGTACGCTGCATCTGTCTCGCTGTGTTTCTCTGCCTTTGATTTTTTCACCATGATACCGCTACCAGCCATCTCCTTATCACATATAAAAGCAACATATTGATTTTTACTTTGTGCTGTAAAATCCATAGCTGGAACAGAGAGGAAGACAATATGATAAGCTTTATGTGTACTCATAAGGAATGGCTTCATATTTCTGAATAAATGAACTTGACATAAATAAGATTATACATCCCAGATCAGTGGCAAGTCAGACACACATTTAAATATTTATTTGATATTTTGAAATACGGTTTAATACTCTGCAGCAGGGAAGGAGATCAGTGACTGATTTGATATGTTTTCTTCATGTTCATCCTCAAATAAAAAACTCAGTGCATTTTTTAATGCATCTTGTAACTCACTTGTTTAATTTGTGTTTTGTTTGTTTTGAATTGAAGACACTTCCTATCTTGCCAGTTTTTCCCCTTTTCTCCATCTGTATCTATAACCTCTACACTGAAAGTTGCTATATAAGTGAAGTTTACTTTCTTTACTTTGTGCAGAGTCTACAACCTTTTTCATTCTTGACCAGCAGGAGACATTTGAAGGACTTTCTTCAAATTCCAGCGTACACCTATAGCAATACCATCATAGTGCAGGTAAAATGTGATGAATGCATGTTTACAATGTTTTCATGTTTTTAGCAAAGAGCAATTCTTTGGGTCTTTTGTACAGAATGGAATAGTTTGAACAGTGTCCTTGCATATTTGGATCACATAGTTTGTTGTACTCACTTTGCATTGTTGTCCCTATTGTTGTGAATCTGCTTTGTAGAATATTGTTTGATAAAGCTACAGTGAATCCATTCACTTTTAAATCTTTGACATATTTTAAATTCACATTGCAGTCTTTTGTGCCTCACGGCATCAATAAAGTGACCTGGACCGATTGTGGAGCTCATGGAGCAGGAAAAATACTCCCCAAGCCAGCTGTTCCTACCCTCTGGACGACAACCTTTTATACCCTCAGTGGCGGCTGCTGGGCTCCCCCAGTCACGTCTGCACAAATTTCCTTGTCCAGATTCCATGCTGTGTTAATCTCACAAGCTCATATCTCCAACCATCAGAGTCCCGCTGCCCTCAGATACTCTTTGGTTAGCTTGTGTGTGCTTAGTCCCACAGGTGTAGTGTTATTTTGTTAAGTACCACAGAGCACATGACAAGCATGCGTGTGTGCATGTGTGAATGTTTGTTTGGTCGTGTAACCACTGTTCTTACAATGGCAAGTTTGCATACATCATTTTTAGTATTTAAGATGAATTTAAATCAATTTTAGTATATGTTTATGTTGCAAATCAATCAGCACACTCTTTTTTTTAGATGTTAATATGGCGACTTTGACCATTCCATTTGTTTTTATCGCCTCTCTTACACTTTAGTGATGATTGGATCTTCAAGGTCGTAGAATGTACATGATATTCACCTGGATGATGCAAACTGTGAATATCTTATTTCTTCTCTTGGAGAAAAAAAGTGAGGAAGCATCATTCCTGTGCGCTGCAGCCTCTGGGTCTTTTATTTATTGCAGCATTCTGAATGATTTGTTTGCATAAATATTATGTACGTGATGTTAACCTCACTCAGACAGCAAAATACCTCTTAAACACTACACACACACACACACACACACACAGCGTACAGTGCTACTAACCATAAATAGGCCCATATAGCACAGAATAATTGTCCTTAGACCTGAAATTGAAGCTCACAGCAGGCAGGAAACATATCATTTGTCCATTAGCTTGCTTTATGTTGCTACAGTATATGATGTAAATGGCAAAACAAAGCTTAGCTGACTGTCATCTGATGTAAAACACATAGTTTTGGAGATACTGTATAGAAGAGAAAGAGAGAGGACAATATAACGATAATATTTGGTAATTATAGTTAAGTGTCAGTCTTAGGCCAAAGAAAATCACCCAAAGCTGAATGCTTAAATAGCCATTAAGTCATCAACTTGTTCCTCTCTCTGCAGCACAAGAAATCTGCCCTGAAATGGACATCAGCTTTAAATCAACAAAGGGTCATGTGTGCATTATCTGTCAAACACTAAACACCATACAGACAATGTTAGAGACCAGCTAGTGAAAACTGTATGAGCAAAAAGAAAGTGAATGTTGGACTTGATTTCATCGGACTGATGCAAACATGACTCCAAATGAACACTGTTGGATGCGTAACCAGGCAACTTTTTGCTCACAAGTTGGGCACCTTACATGCAGGTTTAAGAGAGAGTAAATGTGAATCACCTTACTTAGTCTTTTGTAGATACCTGTTGCCAGTTGTCTACAACAACTGATATTTTCCGATGATATTTCATGCATTAGACATCAGAATAATTTGGTAGTATACCTTTGCAATACACACTATAGATCAGAGGTTCCCAACTGGTGGGTAGTGGTCCAAAAGTGGGTCGTGAGGTCATTCTGATTGGACCACAAGTGACTTGTAAATGTGTCAACTTTGTAAAAACTAGGCTGACCAAACGTCCTCTTTTGCCCGGACATGTCCACTTTTCACGTCCCATCCGGGGCGTCCGGGGCGTCCAGGGGATTTTTATAAACTGATGATAATGTCCAGTTTTCCGTGTGTTTGTGTGTGTGTGTGTGTTAGAGTGCGGCACGGGCTGCATATTTCTGTCCGAACCCGAACCGAGCCCGACATTATTTAATGACCAAAGCACTGAGTTTGTGTCACACAGTGGTAACAGGCTATTTAACAGGCTGGGCGTGCTCAGCTGCGGAGAGGGAGACCTCCGTGTTTGAGACGGGAGCGGGAGGCGCGAGGTCCGACGCTTCTAGCGAGAGGAGAGGGAGAAATAGAACAAAATAAGATAGAATAGGAAAAACCTGTCTCCCTCTTTTATTTTATTTTCAGCGTTTAATCAAGGTGGAGGCGGGCGGCTGGAGGTCCGAGACTTCCAGCGAGGGGAGAGGTAGAAACAAACAGCCAATGTGTGTCTGTGTGTGTTATGTTCAGGTGTTGTCACGTAAATAACAGTGCCCAAGCAATAAACAGGACAGACAATAGGACTTTATTTATTTTTACACTATATTTTCACTGAAAGCTGACCGAATCCGACCCGAGCCCGAATACAATTTATAGCTACATTTTTGACCAAACCCGGTCCAACCCGTCAGGACCCGTCGGGCTCGGATTGCCACACTCTAGTGTGTGTAGGCTATGTGTCCCCTATTGGGGCCTATCTGAATTTCTGTCTTTGAGAGATATTACTTTGTAATATAACTGAATTTTCTATCCATACATATAAATTTTAAATATATTAAAATTATAAGGCATCTTTGAGTAAACTGCGAGTATCATATAAGTAGGCTATGTCGTAGCTGGCCGAGTGTCCTCTTTTTTGGAAATCAAAATATGGTCACCCTAGTAAAAACCCACTTTATTTTTAAGTACTGTGAATATCAAGCACAGAGCTTTTATTTTGAAGTGCTGTTTCCTGCTGTAGAGTGAGTGACTAACAAACAGCTACTTAACAGAGACAGCAATCTAGCTTGAGAACATGACCAAATGCAAGTACGACCCTGAATATTTCAAACTGTGTGGACCTTGAACAAATGTCCAAGGACAAATCTGGACCCCGTGGCTGTACCAGTGGGAACAACTTTTATAGATTATTCAGCTAGATTCAGGAGTTAATGTAATAAAATTAAGTCATCACCCGAGGCATAATTACAACTGAGGGTGGGGAGACATGTCTCCCTCTCTTTTCAAATTCCTGTTAGTGTCCCCCCTCTTTCAAAATCTTATTTTTTAACCGCAAAAGTCATGCTTTTGCCACAGTGCATATTTTGCATATTTAGATAGGACATAGTCCCTAAATGTATGTAGATATGCAAGGGGAGGATCCCCAGACCCCCCCTTTTTACTGGAGAGGACCCACCCCCCCACTTCAACCAAAGTTACACCCTTGGTCACCACTGTCCATGTTCTGCAGAAATTAAGTGACAATATTTACTCTGTAGCACCTTGAAAGATGATAATTGGTCGGTGAAAATGACAGCGAATCCAACATATGTGAAAACCAGAGTCAGACTCAGTTTCATGTTTCCTTTGTAGTATTTTGCTCTGGTATGTTATTTATGTGTCTCTCTGCTCTGATTTCTGTCAGGCTCACTGGCTGACGCAGAAATGTCTGGTTAGTTAAGAGGTCCTTTTGTTTTGTTTTTTCGTCACAGCTGGGCAGTCCGAGTGAACAAGGCTATCCCTGACGCAGAAAGATAGGGCTGTGGGGGATGATGAATGGGGCTGTTTGAGAATGCTACTCAGTTCAGCCACACTCTCCATTGTGTCTGTCTCAGTGCATGAAGAAAGGGAAGAGGCGCTAATGCAAAGTTAACTGAGTTTTACACTCTCACTATCTCTGAGCACACGGTAATTGAATCCTCCTTCTAATTGCCTCTTCAGAGACTGGCCAATATAAGTTGGATTATCCTCTGAGGAACCTGCTCTGTTCCTCGTCGAGCCTGCTGTCTTTGTTCAATACATCACAAGTTTGGAAACGGCGCAGAGTCGGTGCGTGTGTTCTGCATCCGAGAAATGCTCCAGGGAGAGACAGCTCCATCCAAAACTGAGATCAGGCTGGACAGAGGACACACACTGTTATCTCACATTCAACTTATCAGCATTAAAAACAGATTCTGACAACAAAGACAATGTCTAATTCCATGTTTTACAACACTGCGCACTGGCAAACATTTTTCAATCAAAACAGGAAATAAAAAATTGACTCCAAGGCTTTGATCCTTCTCCATCATATCCAGATTTCGAAACGTTAACAAAATAAGAGCAAATAAAATACATATGAATCGTAAATTCCCAAGATAATGTATAGCTATACACACAAAAACGACACAGTGGTGCTAAAGAATGGTTTTTATTGAACAAGAGAGTCTGTTAAGTGTAATAGCTGGGGGCCGGCAGCAAAGCAGAGTGAATGAGGTGCCAGTTAGAGCCTTGTGAAATGTGTAGCTGGCCGCGGGCCTCTTATCATCAGCCTGGCCAAATCACACTGCCGCCACAGTTACCCAATGCTTGAAAAAGGGGGAAATCTCACCACCTGGGCACTGTCACACTGATGGAGCCCTTCCTGATTTATTCACCACTGATCACACATACCGGTGCCTGCACACACTCAAACAGACATGTATGTGCGTGCATCCACACTCACACAGAAGCACACCGACTCAGGCCTGGACTATAGCTCTCTGTCCAATCGAGTTTGCAGGTCCAGTAGCAGTACATAATGAGGTTTTCACACTGAGACACTCCAGTTAGAGAGAGCGGCGGAGGAGGACGGTGTGAGGGGGAGTCAGTGGGTGTGACACGGAGAGAGAAGGGAAAGGAAAGAGAAAAGGCACTCAATGATAATGTATGAGCTGTCGGCAGTGCTCTATGGTGGGGGAAAAAGAGTGCAGCGGTGCATTTAAAAAGAAGATTATCATGTCAAGATATAGCAATACCTCGGTGAACACTGATTTTCATTTGGATGTTGGTACTCTGCTCCGTCCCTCTCAATGTGAATACTCAGAGTGGCTAATCAAGAGAGGAGGGTGGGTGTTTTCTCCATGTCGTCTCATAAACTGACCAAGTTGAGTTAACCACTGATGTTTTCCTCTGTATCTTATACAGCTTTACTGTCTCTTAGAATTCATGATTATTTATATTAATGTGGTGGCTGTGGCTCAGGAGAGGGTAGTTCACTAATCGGAAGATTGGTTGTTTGATCACCGGCTTGTCCTGTCCACGTGTTGAAGTGTCCTGGGGCAAGATACTGAACCCTAATTTCTTTTGGGGTTTGGAATGTGTTTGTACATTTAAACTGAGTAGCAGATGGCACCAACGCGTTCTCATCATCTCTAAATATTACGCACTAGGTATCCTTCTGCGTCTGCTGTTCATGTTCCAAGATGCTGCTACTGTACCAACGCAGGGACATCAAACAAAAACACATGGTTAGGATTAGAAAAAAAGCTCTATGCGGGGAACACCAGGTGAAAACCCAGGGTTGTTGGATCCATCCACCACCAAAGTTTATGTCTGGCTGTGCTACAAACTTATGTCACCCATAAAAGGTGGCTTTTGATGTCAGGTGTCTCACACTGAAATCACTGACAAAGCAGCGTTTGTGATGACTTCAGAATGAGAACCAGCTGTTGGCACCTTGTACAATAGCCTCGGCCACCAGTGTATGAATGTGACTCTGTAGTGTAAAAGAGCTTTGAGTGGTCAGAAGAAAGATGCTTTACAAGTCCATTTACCATACCATGGTTATTAATACACAGTAAAATGTGCTAAACGTTGGATGAGCATTTGTAGGGAAGCTCAGTATTCCTTTTAAGTGATGTTTTGACCTATAACTAGGCCCCGTAATGTGTTTCAGGCTTTGCCATCAAAAACCAACTGGACCCTCTGGAAGGCAACACAATCCTGTTTCTCCGGCCTACGATACGATACAATACGATACTATTCGATAAGATGCAATACAATATGATGCGATACCAGGGGCGGCTGGCCAATAGAGGGCGATAGGGCGTTGCCTCTTCTTGAGCCTTGAGAAAAGAAAGATGATGATAATAAATGTATGATTATCATCATCATTATTGTCATATATACACAGAATATATTAATTATTCTGATAATTTTCACTTGAAACAGCTTGTCTTGCCTCTGAATATCCAATCAGCCACAGTGGGAAGATGCGTTCCGACCCGCTGGGGCGATATCAGCCTGGCTGGAAATTGCCCAGATTCACTCTCATAGGCTTTCATGTAAAAGGCTTTTTTTTCTAAATGCAGGCACTCCAATGCAATCTCTATGGGTTCCAGGAGGGCTTGCCCCAACGTGTTTTCGTCATACGTAAACCACCAAGTTTCATTCATGTGCTCCTCGGGTGGTCCGATTTCCCATGTCGGGAAGTCGTTCGTCGGTACCTCATTGTGTGTTCATGAGCGTTTAAGTCGTAATGTGGAGACAACATGGACATTACAAAGAAGATGTGTTGTATTTTATCACTCAAAATGTTTAAAAAACACATTGTCAACTGTTTCCACTGAAATATTGCTTTACAGTCGGAAACTCATTTTTCCGATTATTCTGACATCACATGAGGCAGCGCCACTGCGCAGCAGTCACATTCAAGATCAACATGGCTAACGTTTCCAGCTGATCCAAGAGGCTTTTTAACCATATAGGTTAAAAAGAAATGATGCATAGTGCGTCCAAATTCACACCCATTCTTCTCTATGGATTTTCTCCATGACCATTAGCGAGAAGCCACTCATATTACGTGAAACAGCGGAACTGCAGCTTTCCGACAAAATCAAGCACTTGTCGGTAGTCCAACATTTTCACAGCGAAAAACAACGATAAATTTACACTAAAATCATGAATAACAGAGCTTTCATACAGCTTTGCACACACATTACTCTTGGATGGATTACTCGCGAATGCAGGGTCACGCAGGGTCAAATGCCACGCATATCACATGAAAGTGCGGGACCGGAGCTTTCCATTGATACCACACACATCATCATTGTGCTGTCATCCCATCACGCTATAAATCCAGATCAATTGTCTACAAAATAAAAACCTGACAAATTTCTTTACAACCCATTATACAGATCTTATTATCAGTCACTTCATATAGTGAGGAATATCGTATCTTACCATGTCTTAGGCTTGCGTGTGTTTCTCCCTGTCTATCCACATTTGTAGTCCGGCTTTCAAGATGCAAATATCTCCATATTGTCCAGTTGACACTCCATCAAACTTTGTATGTCAAGACCAGCACACTTCACACAGACAACTAAGGCCTAATTATGCATGCCTGACGGGGCAGTAGTCACCATATACATTGAGGGGGACACGTCCCCCCCCCTTAGCTATGATAAAATGTTTTCTGATTAAGACTGACAATGACTCAGTAAATATCTTACTCAGTTTTATTTGATTAATGGTAAAACAGGTCTCTGTTCACATTCAAAGGTATTTGTGTGGGCAAACTGATGAAAATGAGTCTGTCAATGACCACAGTGGATTGTTCAGTCATTGTAGAGCCAAATTAATTCAAATTTACCCATTGAACGGGTCACCTCAGCCATCATCACAACAATTACCGCCCCTGAGAAATTTGGCAGGAGCCGCCACTGTGCGATACGATACAATATACTTTATTTTCCCCGTAGGAAAATTCGGACTCAGGAGCTGTACAAGTATTGCTGCCTTACAATAATAGTCATGGCCTAGTGCACCTTTAAACTGCTTTTTAGGGTGTTTTTACACCTAACCAGTTAAGTTCACTTAAAACAAACTCAGGTCTGTTTGTACGGTTAGCACGCTTCCTTTGGGAGGCAAAAACTGTCAACCAAACAACTGAACTGCATTTGGTAACCATGGCAACACACATACACATCAGCGTGGGTATTTTCCCTGATGAACAGGTCAAAAGCTGTTAAACCTGCTGTGTTTGTATCTGACTCTGTGTCCTCTGTCAGTTCATCAAGTCCATTAAGAAGTATATGACAGTGATCCCACAGTAATAAGCCTCGAGTCATTACACGTAAGGCACCTCCTCTCATCCTGTCTCCACCTGTTAGTCATCACTCAGAATGTGCGGTCAATTTGCAGTCTAATAGTACTAATAATAATGATCAGTTTTCTCTTCATGAGCTCTTTGTGACAATGGAGAACATACATATACACACAGGATGTAAGTTGCATAAACTTCTGTCAGTCAATGGAATTTGATTTTCCCACATGGGTACTGACGTAGCAGGATGACAATCACCAAAACCGTCCAATTCGTGAGTTACCTGTCAGTCGTTATAATTTCATGTTTACTCCTATTTACCAGAAATACAGGTAAGATGGAAGAAATTTGAATGTGTTGCACTGTATGTTGATTTGGTGCTCCTAAATTTTTTAGTAGGGAGCACCAGTGCTACTAGTGGGTCATGTCTCCAGGTATATCGCCCTTTAGACAGGCTTGTTTTATAGCCTGAATTTGCCGGAGTGAATCTGTATCTGAACATAAACAACACTTTAAGTCCTCTTCTCTCCATTTACTGAGATTTTTGGGAGCTGGAAGCACGTCATAAATTGCTCCTAGCATGAATCTTCTTGTGATTGTGCCTCTGTCCATGCCCTCCAGCTAGGCTTCTTCTTTCCTACACTTTCCCAACTCATTCTCTGACCCTGGTTGCCTGAGAGACTACACGTAAAGCAGGCTCTTTCTGCCTCTGAATCTCCTCTACAATCACTTTTCTCCAACTAACTGCTGTATTTTTGTCCCAAGAAACCTGTGCTATGCTCAGTCCAAATTCAACATGCTGTTCTAACCCTACAATATCAGACCAGGTTTCCACCAGTGTATTGCAAGCCTGAGCACCACTAATTCTCGTTTCTGTGATTCCGTCCAACACCAGTCAGTGAGGTGAGTTGCTAGTATTTAAGTTAACGTTAGTTGATGTTAACAGCTAACATTTGAATACAGTAAGTGAGCTGAAGATAGCATAATTTCATCGGCTCAAATCATGTTTCTAACTTTAACCACTTACTTACTTATTAACTCCTTTTCAACCACTATGGGACATAAGACTGCAATGAGATCTCTCCATCACATTTTGTCTTGCTGTGCTTCTCTCCATTACAGGTACATCTTGTCCAGCACCTCCTCAAACTCACTGTAAGGCCCAGACACACCAAACCAACATCAAAGAAAAAGTGATGAAGGCTGACTGTTGCATAGCCTTATGTCGCCTGTATCTCCGCCAAAAAGTTTCACTTGAACACACCGCAAATACTACAGTAAACTAGCACATACTTTCTGTGCCTGGATTAGAGGAAGTATGTAAGTGTCCATACCAGCAGGCAGCAGTAGTCTGTACTGGTCATTAAAAAAGGGAAACCAGAAGACTGACATTTTATTTAGTGTACACTAGTGAGCCAATAATACAATTACCAACCTGCTAAGAGCTCCTTTGGGTTCTACATGGTCTAATCTGTAATGCTGTAAGTTCTTTAACAAAACAATGAAAAACCCTAATCATGCTGCTACAGGGCCATATCATATTGCAAGAGTGAATATTGTGGTGGAAACAAATGAAAACATTAATGAACATTTTGCAGATATGTTCAGTTTGCAACTTTGCCAATGTAGTATTATTTATAATATGAATTTTTCAGCAGTTATCAAAAAATGATAATGCAGGTGACATTACTGCACATTTCTCCATACATTTTCTACATTTTGTATGTGTATTTAAGGAAAAGAAAAAGAAAACCTTACTCTGGATTCTAAACAAAATGGAAAAAAAGGAAAGAGAAATGTCACATACTAGAAAAGCAGGACCCAGGTAAATGTTTTGAACAGAAAGATGTGACATAGGTAAAACAAAACCATCTGATGAGCTATTTCATTTTGTTCATGTTCATGTTATTTATGGTGTGTTGTCGCTGTAAATGAATGTACTTTCCGCATCAAAAGACTGTAGTTTAGGTGCAGGGATAGATGTTAGATCTGTCACTGCAAAGACATAAATAACCCACAGTGTGTCATGGTGTGTCAGAATTTCATTGGTTTGTGTTCTTTTTTTATTGATGTGGGGTGTCCGTGTGGTGAAGGTGGCTACAGCTGACACTAAAGGTTATTTAAAAAAAACAAACAAGGCAATACTGGAAGAACAAAAGTGCATTTTTCCTCAAGTAAACATTTAAAAACAATTGCATTAAGTAAAACGCATGGTTAACAGTAAATACAGCACGTCAGGAAGTTTCTCTTTTAGTCTTCAGTCATGATTCAGTGTTGTTCGTGATACCATCACTATTATGATATTAGGATATTGTTGTTTTGCTCTAATTCTTAGTGTGTTTGTAGATGTTTTTGCCACCATGAATGTAAACTACAAAAAAAAAGATAGATATTTGGAGTTTGTGGTTAGGTGTCAGAAGCTCATACTGAGCTCAACACTTTTGATATCTTATTTTCAGTTCTCTCTTCAAACAATTTGCATTTCAATCTTTATGAGAATTCAGCTGTGACTTGGTTTTAAATTACCAGTTTCAGTGTGAATAAGAAAAAGGGGCGTAAGAATCTTGGTTATCAATCTAGCACTGACTTCTCAAGACCCATCACACACCCAACAAAAATATGACCTGCTGTTCTTCTACACTTAAGTTTCCATGCAGAAAAACTTTTGTCTCACATTTTTTTGGAGGGCCTATGCTACCCATTTTTTTTTGGTTTTGTTTTTAGTTATTATTAGCTGACTGCTGAACCTCGGAGTGGCTGCCTGCCTCCTCATGAGAGTTCATCAACACTGTATAGCCCAGAGCCTATATTCTTTGCCATGTGGTCAATTTGTCAGTTGACTAGGCACAGCTTGAATACGTCAGCTAAAGTAAACGTCTTTCTGCATGCCTGTAGTTTCAACATATTATAGTAATGCTTCTGTAGGAAGAACCAGGAGTTTTTCCAAGGAGAATCTATGATAATCAATAACCTCTGGTGAAATATCTTCAACTTAAATGGTTTCTAATCTATTTACATTTATTCCATTCATTTCTAAACATACTAGTTTATCCTAATGTCCTCAGCGAGGCTCCTGCTTATCTGCTTTAGTTTTTTTTTATTGCTCCTGGACTTGTAGTTTTTTGTTTCATTTTTCCTTGTTACGTCCCCGCTGTCATACTGTGTCCATATTTGTTCTGTTCCTTGTACTTTTAAACTCATTCCAACCATTTCCTCAGCCTGCAGGCTAATTTTCCCTCTCTTTGCTTCCGCCCTCCCCCTCAGCTCTTTCTGTTATGGTGAATCAGTCAGCTGGGCTGCATCAAGCCGGGTTCTGCTTCACTACCTCTTCCCCTCCCCACTGTCCCTCTTTCACCTCCCTCGCCTCTCTGCTGTTTCTCTTTTAATTCCTCTGATAGCCAACAGTTAACCCAAATTCACCTATCTGGAAAGACCGGATGAATCAAAGCCATAAACAAATAAAGTAGGAGGAAACACCTTTCTTCCACAATTTATAAATAGCGAGGGCATTTATGTTTGGTGTGTGTGCTAGCACATATATAGAGAACTGTCTGTACATG
Source organism: Epinephelus fuscoguttatus (assembly GCF_011397635.1). NCBI lineage: Eukaryota > Metazoa > Chordata > Actinopteri > Perciformes > Serranidae > Epinephelus > Epinephelus fuscoguttatus. Next base: position 24,903,320 of record NC_064753.1, on the reverse strand, counting down.
TCCCTGCTCTCCTGTGTGCTTAAAGAGCTGGAGCAGGGCTGTGCTGTGCTGCACTTTAGCATTATGGTTGCAGTCAGAGTTGGAGTTCATGTGATGCCATCTGGCAATTCAAACTCTGACAAAAACTATCACAAACATTTAAAAATAAATAAATTATCTTTAAGTTACCACAATCCAAACCATTTGGTCCATCATACAGTAGTGGAAATGTACTCAGATCTTACACTTCAGTAAGAGTAACAATACCACAGCCTGGAAATACAAGTAACAAGTAAAAGTCCTGCATTCAAACTCTTACTTAAGCCAACGCATATAGGTTGTTCTCATGTACTGCTCTCACATATGCTTATGAAAAGTTATGCACCACAGTTCATATAACTCAGGAAGATGGCAATCACATGATCAATGCTCTGACAGGAGCAAAGGAGGGAGATTGAAAGTCAATGTCAAGTGGAAGAGGTGGTGGAAAAGTGGAAAAGAGCACAGGACTTTCTCCCAGGAGAGCGCTGTTTGTGTCCCTTTTAAAATCCAGAAAACTTTGGGTTATTTTAAGGTGCATCATCACCATGTTTCTTTTCCTTAATCAAACCCACATAACTTCAGTGGCCTAAATCTAAAGACGCCCTATCTTTCTTCTCCAAAACCCAACGAAAGTAATTTAACATGCCCAAACCTTACCTACTTAATTTTACGTTAAGTATATAACTTTACACTAAGTGTGTAACATCATTCATGGGGTGCTTATTCGTTGGTCATGGCTCTAAAACGGTGATCCTAAGGTTCCGGCAGTGTCAGAAATTTGGGATGACCATCTCACACTGTGACTGCCGCTACAACCAATGTCTACTAACCAACCAACAGAAACTCGCTGGCCTAAACCCAAACAAACAGATGGATAGCAGCTCGCAATGGAGGCAAAACTTACCATGATCACATTAAGATGGATGAAGCACGGAAGGAAATAGCAACCTCACAGCTAGCAAACACACAGACACCAATGCTTCATCAATGGAGAGGTAATAACCCATGCAGCATTCTTGCACACACAGTATGGGAAGCTATTGCATCGTGCATTGTCGACTGCGATTCTGTACGCTCTGTCGTTGTACAGTCTGCATACTTCAAACTTAATGTCGTACCCAAGTTTATTAGATCCATGTCACACGGTGTAGGTTGCACTCAATGTATAAGTCTGCTAGGAGGCTTAATGTGTTCTCTCCTGCAGGCATGGACTGCAGTATCTTCAGCAAGGTTAGATATGATATCTTAGCACCTGCTTGGTGGTAGATCATAGTATTTTATATACACTGTTAATACTGTTGATGATGATAATAAGAAAAAGCTAAAAGGGTGGGAGAAGCAATCATTAGTTGACAGGCAGATTAAATAGACACAATGAAAACTAAAATTGTTGCATGTCAATACAGACATTCCCATATACTACAAACTAGGACTGGGCCACTCTGTATTTATTGCAGAATATTTCAATTATGACAATAAATGATAAGGTTAAAAGGCTGAGGATGAAATAAGTGCATGCATTAGTAAATAATAGTGTCATTGTGACCTTCTTCAGGCATACAAGACAAGTGAATGCAGCTGTACATAAGGGTTCGGGCAGTAACATCACTTGATTGCAAAATGCCAGACACTGTGTCAAACGTGGCAAAGGCTAGAAAAGCATCATGGGAATTGCAGTCCCAATAGTTATTCTAATAGCCTTGAACACAAGTGTCTACTGAAAACAGGATTACATGTGAAAACTCCTCTTACTGGAAACGTTTTCCCTGTTCTGGGATGTGTAAAAGTATTAGTTTTCCATGTATTGTGGCAATGAGCACAGTTACCACAAGGGTAAATACAAAAAATGTTGTTTATATGTTAAAATGCACGTGTGATAAAATCTACACTGGTAAAACCATTCCTCCTCTCAAACAAAGGATTAGTGAACACAAAAGTTCAATAAGACGAAATGATGTTAATTACCATGTAGCCTGTCATTTTAATAATCACTCTCATTCCATCTCCTCCCTTAGGTTCCAGGGAATAGAGCAAATTACTCTTCAGAAAGGGGGTGATGTTGACAGGCGACTATGTCAGAGAGAGCTTTATTGGATCCACACCTTAGAAACTTTCCAACCACTAGGTCTCAATGAGGAATTTGACATGAGCGTTGTACTTTAAACATATCACAATAGATTTTATGCTCTACTATGCTTTATGATGGCCACTACCTGGTGTTTGCATAGATTTTGTTGCTTTTCTCTACTGTGTTTTTGAACTCTTACTTTATGTGTACATATTGTAAATAATTTCAATGTATTGGTGTTTCCTGTTTTCAGAAGACACTTGTGTCCAAGGCTATTAGAATAACTATTGGGACTGCAATTCCCATGATGCTTTTCTAGCCTTTGCCATGTTTGACACAGGTGTCTGGCATTTTGCAATCAAGTGATGTTACTGCCTGAACCCTTATGTACAGCTGCATTCACTTGTCTTGTATGCCTGAAGAAGGTCACAATGACCGAAAGCTTGCATTAAACTGATATATGCACAGTGTTTGAGTGTGCGGCTGCTGTTTTGTTGTTTTCTAAGGCTCTAAGTTCAGCTCCAGCACCTCTTTAAGTGTTTTGCCTACGAATGAGCAGTGGCTTTTTTCACTTTGATTTGCATTTAGTTAAAATGTGTGTGTACATTTTATAACACAGCCAGGCCTTCATCATTTCTGCATATATGCATGACGCAGGTCTAAATTTGTTCACAGAGCAGGGAAAAATCAGGTAAGAAAATACTGATGAATCCCAGATTTCTGCGAAAACTTCCAAACGCATGGTTTAGGCACAGTATTGCGTCTACGCACTGTTTGTGAATGAGGCCCATTGAACTTAGAATGTCACTTAAAATCACACATAAAATGAAGCTCCAACCATTCCAGTTTAATCATGCTTCCCATGACCTAACTTGTTTACTGTGGTTGTGGCTCGATGGTAACCCTAGATTTGCAAAGCTCTGCCACTTCATCTTGTTCCTGGCATCCCATATTATATCAGTCTCACCAAATAAATCTGAGCTGAGCAGACGGCACCTACATGAGGCAGCAGGAAGGCTTGGTTACAACCTGTGTGTTTGAAGGGAATACCCATACATTGTATTATTATTGTGCAACATCACACACGACACATGTCAGTCTGGGTTTAGATATTTTGATATGTCACTGACTCACATAGTAGCTTAGTTTACATATGGAGACATACAAAAACACTTGCAGAATTTAATTGTAGCCATCAGCATTGCAACCAGGAAGGTCTTTGTATTTTACAAATAAACAGAAACACAACTATTCACATTATGTTTTTCTAACTTAGAGCTATTGTGCCTTATAGATCGACAACCCAGGGCTTATGTAGCTCCTTGTCACACAACAGAGAGCCCAGTTATCCGAGGGTTAACAGTTTAATAATGCAATTGTGCCTGGGTTAAGTGTAGTGTGAAAAGAGGTAATAATCATTTTAGACTTGACCAAGATTAAAGTTTGGCTTACAGCCAGTCTTACTCTGTGTTGGTTGTTAAAGAAGCTAATTAAACCCACATGAAAGCCTCTCCTTGGGAGCCAGAAAGATTAAACACCCTCAGGTGTAGTCTCTCTCCGACTACCACACAAACAAAAACGGAGCAGCGATTAGACAGCATGCAATATGTAAAAAAGTGATTCAGCTGGGCGTGTTTTCAGATGTGGTGTTAATCATAATCAAGATCTCAGTGATGGAAATAACATTGTGATACATAGTAATAATGATGCTGCTGGAGATTTATTAAAAGCCTCAGTTTGTTTACATGTAGCTCACCTCGCCAGTATGGTCCAGTGTGCAGATTAAGTCACTGTTTGTCTGAGCATTTTCAATTTATAATTGCTTATTAGTTCTGCAAATTTACCGTTGTGAGACAGCAATTGTTGTACTCACCGTTAATCCCTTTGTCTCCTGTCTTGCATAATCACATAGGAGATGTGTCCATGTCCTCGGTGTATATTATTGCATGAATGCCTCTACTTTAAATAATCGTTAATGCATAAATGATCCTCTTAAAACATGTCAAGTCCATTCTATCCTCTGAATCCCCATGTGAGTGTGTGCATGTATCATTCTGTTTGCTTTTGTATGTCTGTTACTCTGCACATTATCAGTGTGAAATGCACAGCAGTGTTCTCAGATTGCTGCTTTTTGACATGTGTATTAAGACACATGCACGCACACACACACACACACACACACACACACACACACACACACACACTCCGTCAGCTTCCTCTTCGCCTGGCTGGGATCTGTAAGCCCTGAGCTCCAGCCAAGCTCCTGTTGCTGAGGGGAAACCAGCTGCACACTCATCCAATCCTCCTGCCAGTTCTCCTGCTAATGGAACAGCCCAGTGCACCACTATCCACCCCTGCCAAAGGAAAACATTTGGTACATCCCATTGGTGCTTCTCTAGCTGGTTTGTCACTGACTCAGTAGTATCACAGCAGTTAGCCAAACGGCAGCCTGAACGCACACACACACTGGCACACACACATTCACACACACACACAGCAAGAGTGAGGACATAAAAAGAGAGAGTTGCAAAAGAGACGAAAAGAAATCCTCTCCTGGTTGTTTTGCATTCCTGATATGACCCTGTTCAGCCCAAGATGTGAGTATACAGGGGTTTATCCCTGTGTGTTGGTGTGTTTATGCATGTGTCAGTGGGTGTTTGCATGCAGCACTGTGTTTCTGACAGACAATTTTTTTCCACTGTGCCTCATGTTTTGCCCTCCCCTCCCATCTTTCCCTCAAGCCTTTCTGTTCACAGACTGAGCCTGTGTTTGCTCATCTGGATCCCACGATCCTTCTCACTTTTGCCTCTGAACGTTTTTTTCCTGCCTCTCTCCGCACCTACACCTTGGTTCAATCAGTTTGAGGTTTTGATGGTTGGTACCGGGATGTTTTAGGTTATGGTGTTAACACTGTGATGCATTACGAGGTGTTTCTGACAACTTCACCAGACACTGTGAAGGTGTGTATGATCAAATCAATCTGTCTTCCACACTGGCAAGGTCAGGACCTGCTCTCTGAGCGCAAAGGTTTGTGAAACAGAAACATCCAAAGGCTTAATTATGTCTGGTCTGTCTGATGGACTGAAGCATACTTTCTTTTTTCAGCTGTTGAATGAAACGTGCATCTCTTTAGTGGACACGTCCTAATATGAGCTGCTGCATCTCCTTACAACTTGCAGCTCTCTACTCGCAGTGTCTGTTAGGAAAGTCTTCAGCAGAGTTCAGCACAGGCTGAGAAAGTGAAAGTGAAACTCATCTCAAGTTGTCTGTCTGTGGTATGCCATGATGTGAGATCTTTTCAGGGTCTATGACTCAGATCACGTACAGTCACTGAGCTTTCGCTCACCTCATGTTTCACCACTGTTGTGTACAGAGATCGGTTTTCTCTCTGACTCACATCGGCATCTCTCTCAACATGCCGTCTGTTCACATCAACCTTTCCCACCTTTCCTGTCTGCTTCGTTTTATTCATCTGTTAAGGTTATAATCCATGTTTAATGTTGACAGTGATGCCTGTGATTACTCTGCAGTTAGCCCAGAGAGTGGAAACTAAAGCTTCATGGTTGCCACTTGGCTCTAAGTATGACCTGAGGTCATTTGCAGACAGAAAAATGGAGAGGATGCACTATGACAGAGTGCGGAGCCTGGCAGCAAGAAGCGTGCACGCTGCGCTTTTACATCCATGTTTGACAAACTACCGTCTCTTCCTATGTGGGGTGCCAGACTGTGGCCTGATTAATAAACTTTGAGGCAAGTGAGGGCTAAAAATGCTGTGTGCATATTCAAGTGAAACTAGGCTCTTTTCTGATCTATTAAATGGTTTAAATATGCAAGGATGCAAATAGAGAGTAAGACAACAGAGCACATAATCTACAAAATTAATTATGTAATTAATTGGAAGTTTAAGGCGAAATACGAGTGGAACAACCATTGTCATATTTGAAGAATGGAACAAACCCAGGTGGAGAAATTTATTTTGTACTTACGCCTCTTTCTGCTTCTTTATCTGGAGTTTTATCTGGACAGCTTTGTTCTGAGCTAAGATTATCAAAAAGTTATAAAGTTTTAGCAGTGTCATTGCCTAGATTGAAAGAAGTGGCAGTAATTAAGGAAAATGTTCACTACAAAAAAAGAAAGAAAATAAGTATCGTACTTCAGTTTTTACCAAGGTATGAAATAGTTTCTTAAATCTGCCAAAGCCAGTTAAAGAGAAATCAATTTTGCACTCTCAGTTGTCATAGTTTAAATTATTGTTGCCAAGACATTCAGTCATAATTGTTTTGTTTTCTCTGTCTTTTTTGGGTGAAATGTTTGAGAAAAGAAGACGTACAAGCAGCAGGATAACAAAATATAGTTTTTTCTTAAATTGAAATACCACTGAAAATATTTGAGTCAGTCACCAGCTTGTGCTTTTGTGTTCTGCTCCGAAATCAGCTGCGTGATTTTGAGGTGAAGAATACATTTAAAAAAAAAAAAAAAAAAGAGTTTCAACCCATTGCATGAAAAATTGAAGAATCAAGAGGAAAGAAAACGATGGTAGAAGTCAGAAAATCGAGTGATGCTTTTATCTGATCGTGGTATTATCCCATCTCCGACACATCAGTGACTTCAAAGTGCTCAGATTAACAGAACATACGGTGGTAAATTATATTTTCCTATGCCCATTACCACATGTTAACTATTGTCTTGCTGTGTGAGTGTGTGTCGATACAAGTTTCAAAGCAAATTAGGGTGCCTTTTTTTTCCAAACAACGAGTAATATTCTGAGGAAAACAATAGTAGTGGTGTGTTTGCACAAGAAGATGAGGCTGCTTACCAAAAGGATGTGTGAACATACTGTGCACTAGTTTCAGCAGTGTCCATGACTGTCTCGATGTTTCTTTCTTGAGTTGATTGCATACAGTACATGAATCACAAGAAGCCTTATATTAAGTAGCAATGTCAAAAAACAGATTAATAAAATACTTAATTTAACCTGATAGAGTGTACACAGGGAGGTGAAAGCACAGGTTCAGACAGAGCAGTTTTCCGGGAGCTGGTAGAGAGGACACTTCAGGTTGCTGACAGACTGACTGAGATCTTTAAAGGCTGTCCGGTCCCCCGCCTCCTCTGGAGATTAAGAATAATTCAGAATAAGAGAAGCTTCTCCATGTTGTTACTGTGTTATTATGTTCCCAGGTTGTGTGATTAAGCGGGCTCCCACTTTGGCTCACTATGAAGCGACAGTGTGGCACTCAGCCTGACATCCACTGATACAAAGCGCAGTGACAGACCGCAGACCGTGGCAGAGGCGGAGGCTTTCTAACTCATTACAGCTGATCATGTGTGACCTTGATGTGTCCTCTGGTGTCCTTTGCTCCTCTTTCACAAGCACAGTGTCTATTATACATACTGTCTGATTCCTGTATGATCTACTTGGACTGGAGTCTCTTGGGCTCATCTCTGATTCAGCTGATCTGTAGTGAGAATAATGGCACCTTACAGAATGTTATTATGCCGCGATGCCACCCATGATAATGATAACATCACCATACGTACAGTTTTGTGATTTGCAATATAATGTACAGTACTTGTCTTTGATGCAAGAATCAGTTTTCCATATGCTATACTAGTGCTGTCATTTGCACATAAAAGTAGAGTTACAGTCAAAACTTTTCACCCAACCAAAACATTAAAAAAGAAACATTAGAATTAAATTAAATTAAATTAAATTAAATTAAATTAAATTAAATTAAATTAAAGGAAGACATTTTAAAAAATCACACATGAGAAACAAAAGATCAGATATTGGTAACACTTTAATTTAACACCCCCATATTTAATATTTTACAAGCAGCACTGAAGCATTTGACACATAGTTTACAACACTATAATTTAAAAGTTAACATGCATTTATGTATTTGTCAATGACTTTAGCTCTTTCTGTGGGCACCCATACTGTAAGTAGAAGCTGGTGTGTAAATTAATGACACTGTTGTAATATGATAAAACAGCCCACGTCCTCATGGAGGAAGTCAAATACTGCACATTAATAAGCACTTAAAACGTCCTCATATTTGCATACAGCTACATTATATTGTGTTCTAAATTATTTATGATTGTGTATGTAGTGCTTATGAATGCTAAAACAGGTGGGTTTAAGTCAAGTGTTACTGTTACAGATAATGTTCAGGGAAAAATGTATAATTGCATCACAGCAACAACAACGATCAATCGCTATTATCATCACATTCATCATCACCACAGTCAACACAATTACTGAGCACAATATAGATCATCACTGCCTTAAGTGATATTTATACAGGCCTCTGTGTTTAAGTAGTCGAACTTCCATAAAAATTGCAATTCTCAATATGAAAGCTGTTATCAGTACTTTTAATATAAATATATGAGTATGTATTTCCGTTTAGGTGTGTGTGTGTGTGTGTGTGTGTGCATGTGTGTGTGTGTGGAGTCTGCACTGGAGAAGTTAATTGTAGCACATAGGATTTTGTTTACCAAATAACAGTCTGATTACCTCCTGAGGTTTTGCTCCCGTAGAGCGAGACAACTGTGCTCAGCAGCATCCTCCCCTCTTCCTGTGTAATGGCTTCTTCATGCAGTCAATCATACAGTCGTCATGTCGCTCAGCAAACACATTATAAAACTCAGTTTTCTCCTGCCACACAATCACCCCTGTCCCAGTCTGTGTGGATGAGGAACTGTCAAGTATATTTTTAAAGATATCTTTTAGTCCTGGAGGGTGCAGTTACTGTCACAATAAAATATTACGCTGGTGCACAAACAGTACAGCCTATCCAGTAGAGGTGGGCAACAATATATGAAACTAGTTATCAAAGTGACTTTAAAGTAATATGTATAATAATATGATATGCCCTTATATCTGTTTCATTTTATGGCCTTAGAGGCTGAATTACAACTTCTGAAATAGTTGAAATAACTGTTTTACCTGAGTGAAATTAACAATGAATGCCTCTCCTCATTTGGGTATGACATCCCAAAAGCTATATTTAGCATATTTCTAACATATCTTTTATAATGCCAGTATTTTCTACACACAAATATTGCTACTTAATTGTGTTTTAGAGATATCTAAAATATCTCTTTATATTAAGGCTGGGGGATATGGAGAAAATCTTATTTCCTGATATGTTTAATGAAATACTGCAATGTTGACCCTGCAGCGATATTGTAGGGTTGACCATTGGTACTTTCACAGAGTATTTACACAATTACATTTCTGATGAATCATGATCAGTAATGTAGGTATAAAGATCAATTGGGTAAAGACAAATAATAGAACAGCTAGAATGATTTGATAAATCCAGAGAATTACGTCACTTTACTGTAATGCAGCCTTTAAAACCAGAAAAAGACAACACTTTTGATATTACAATATCCAAAATTTAAGACAATATTTAGTCTCATATCATGATATCAATATAACATTAATACACTAACCTTAACACTAATTAAGTTGTAACACTGTGCATCAATTAGATCCTTTTTGGGAGTCCATAAATTTACTCCAGTTTTGGCCATTAGTGTAGATATGGGATGGGAACCTCCAGACATCAGACATAAACTTCAAGTGCATCAGCTTTGGAATAGACTTGTGAAGATGTCAGATCAGAGACTTACTAAAAAGCCATTTAATTGGGACATCTCCCACGGTCATCTCTAGGCCAGTGAGTTGAGATTCTTATTTTAATTGAAGAACTTGTCATTTACAACCCAGAACAAGTTACTCTGTGAAATCGGGGAGAATAGGAGCAAAAGGTTTCTTATATATAGAGAAAAAATGGTCTGTTAATATATGGTGTAACCCAAAATTATGAACTTAATGTCTCATAAAGATTAGCTGCAGCGTAGAGCCTTATGTGAAGTATAATTCAAACAAAAGACAAAGGAACAGGAACATTACCATTACCATTAGCCTTAGAGACCGGAAGATTTAATGTGACCCCAGAGGAGGACAGACTTTGTTTGTTGTGCAATAAAGGTGAAATTAAGAATGAGGCTTATTTTTTGTTTTACTGTCCTGCATATGAAGACACAAGGGATGTACTTTTAAGTAAAATGACCTCCATTTATGTTGATTTCTTTTGATAGGATGACCATGTAAAATTAGCGTTAGGCTATAAAAGTGGAACTTTTTTTGTGGCTGAATTTGATTGCCGGGCCTGTGAGAGAAAGCAGAGTATTTCTTTTGGGGACTGAGCAGTAAGATATCATGTACTTAAGATCAGTGATTCACAACTGGTCCAGCCATTGGGTCCAGATTCCTTCTTAGTCATTTGTTCAAGGTCCTCACAGTTTAACATATTCAGCGTCATACAGTACTTGCGTTTGGCCATGTCATTGAGCTAGTTTGCTGTCTCTTTATGTAGCTGTCCATTAGTCACTCACTCTACAGCAGAGAATGGCACTTCAAAGTAAAAGCTCTGTCCCGGAAATTCACTATACTTCAAATAAAGTTTTTTTTTTTTTTTACAAACTTGACGCACTCATGAATCACTTGCGGTCCATTCAGAATGGACCCGGGACCCACTTTTGGACCAAGACCCACCAGTTGGGAACCACTGCCTCTGACCACTGCAATGATACTGTGATGGCGTCTTGTAAACCCTTGAGGGTTGGGCACATGAATGTGTGCATGACACAAAATAAAGAAATCAATCAATCAATGTATTGCCTAGCCCTCTTTTATATTTAATTTCTCTATATTCCTCATATCTATCACACAGTAGTGGTTTTCTGCTTGTGCATACATGCACAGCTCAGGCGAATAATAGTTAAGGTGTCAGCAGCAGGGGCCAGTTCCTAACCAGCAGAGTTGGCTGCAGAGAAGCTATAGCCAGCAGGTCACTGTTTGACTAAAACTGTCAGGAAATTATCACTGCTGTGGGAGGTAAAGGCGCATACACGTGTCTAAATTTCTTTTCACACATTCAAACCCCATACTTAATTAATTGTAGCTTCCAGCCATTTGACAGTCACGCTGTGTGAGTGTATGTGCAGCTGGCCCAGTCACACTCCATTCACCACCCATCTGTCCATGTCAGACCGGCCCCCTCTCCTCTCCTCCTCTTTTTACTCCTTCACTTTTTTTCTCTCTTTTACACTCACCTTTGGTAAATCACTGCTGGGCCACAACCAACGTGAGCAGTGAGCTGTTGGCGTATCCTGTAATCAAGATGGCTCCTGGTTAAATGGCCCATTGGTACATGTGTACAGGGGTGTTTGCAGGAGAGACGCACGAGCACACAGAGAGAGAGAGATGGGATTTGGCTTTTGAGACAAGTCTAAAGCTGCACCAGGTTTCTGATGTTTGCTTGCAGACAGGAGACAAAAATGGAGGCGAACAGCTGGCTCGGAGTGGCAGAAGCAATCAACGGAGATTGATAGATGATAGATGCACATGGAAAACAGTCACTGTCAGTCTTAGCCAGCCCTTCAGTCATTATCATGTCAAATCATGACAGCAACTACAGCAGTTTAGGTTTGTTATGCTCAAATAAAAAGTAATTCTGGGAGCAGGATAAACACAACCAGCCGATCCAGAGAGGTTTCAGGTTAGTTTATCATCTGAACGTTCTTCCCTGTGCTTTGTACCCCTGCTGTGTTTTGTTATGATGCTCTTTACTGTATCAGCACAAAGTTAATTGGTTGCTTTTCCATGCAGACATGAGCATGAGTGGAGAGTTGAAGTCCAGCCGCTCCAGGGCATCAAGTAAGAGGGCCAGCAACACCACTTATGGGTGAGTACGACCCCCCCCCCCACACCTCCACCCCCTCCGTGCCCTCTATTCTTTGCCGCAACCCTTTCTCTGTAACTCAGTGGGTGCACCTCGGCATTGCAATCAATGCAACATTATTCGTTATTAGCTTCATACCAGCTGTGTATGTAAGCTGCTATTGATTTTAGCCAGAGGTGCTGTCTCCATCCGTCAATGTTTTAATCTCTCTGTTGATGTAGTGCACACATATGAGTGGAGCTGATTACTGTTTATTGCTGGCAGTTCAATACAGCGCTGCGGAGCTGTACTAACACTAACAGCGTGCTTAGATAGCTGGCGAGGGGAATGGAAGGGCAGTGGGAGAGAGGACGGTGTGAGAGCTTGTTTAAATTCATTCATGCCTTCATTACTCTTACCTCCAACACTCTCCTTGAACTGCATCTCTTACTCTGACTGCAGCTCTGTAGGCTTGAGCTCTTCTAATGAGCATAAACCACAGAAAGTACTCTGTGTGAAGTTTGAGTTCTCAACCTACTGACTCTCCTATAGTACATGCCCTCTGGACGACCATATATCATGCTTCTTGCAGCAGAGCGATGGACATGGAATCTATAAGCAAGGCCCTCAGAAGACATCACGTTATCAGAAAAGAAAAAAATTCAATATTCTTAATTCCATAGATGTGGAATAAGGACGTTGCTGTGTATCACTGCGCCAACACAGGCACACGAGTCTTTTTGCTGACAATGGAGATAGTGAGATATTCACATTAAAGCAACTGGGGTTGACATAATAAATAATACTGAAATAAATAATACTGAAATACTACAGGAATACAAATGAGAACTGGAAATGAATATTAACAGATGTAATAATACTGATGCTGAGCCAAATCAGCAAATCTCATTATCATCCTGCATAACTGGGACTCCACATATGTTTCCAGCTCCTCTATAAATACTGATATTTTTCTCACTCCTGGCAGCTCCATTTACTGCCTGTGTTGGTTTCATCACGGCATACTATGTAGGGTAACGTGTGAATATTGCAGTATGGGGCTTTATATATTATGTCCCCGGCATGTCCTTCAAAACAGTTAATCCAGCTCTGGCTGTGCTCCCTCCTCCACTCCCTATGACCACCTCTGCCTAAACCTTAAACCCCCCCAAACGTTATTTGCCTATTCCACCATGTAGTTATTCAACAGCGTGCGGCCGTGCATTAATGAGGTTAGTCATACAACACACACACACGCAATGACTAACCACAAATGGAAAACACCTGAGGTAGCAGTCCTGATATAGCCTGAGATTACATGGACTTAAAGTCGGCTCTCTGTGACCATTTCGGGTTTATGGGCGCATTCAATGAACTAAACCAAGCTGAGAACCCGTCCAGTCTGTACACTCACAGAACAGAGCAAGATTAAAAGTCTACAGGCGTGTTCGCAGCTCTGTGAAGCCATACTTAGACACAGCAGGGCTTTGAGCAAAGTGCGAACATCAGCATGCTAACACGTTCACAATGACAATGCTTGTGCTGATGTAAAGCAGGTATAATGCTGCTCATGATCACCATCTTTGTCTAGCGTGTGACTATATTTGCTAATTAGCACAGAAAATTATCACAGCTGAGACTAATGGGAACATCATTAAAGGGATACTTTGTTGATTTTCAACAAGCCTTGTATCATACATGAGTAGTGTGTGTAAATGAATTACAGTACACCTACCAGCTCCCAGATCTCCCTGCTCATCACCCAGCACAAATCTGCCCAGTTTCACTGGTTCTGGGGCTGTTGCTTGAAAAACAGGTTGTACTTTTCGTATAGAGGCAAATTGAGAGATAGAGATGTCCCTCTCTCTGTCCTCAGATCAAACAGTAAAACTAAGCAGTGCTAATCAAATATTAACCAAGATTCTGTTACCGCATCACCTAATTAGTAAAATGTTTTCAAAAACATATTTCAGTGGAATGTTTAGCTGTAATTGAAGAATTTGTGAACACAGTGGCCACCACTTACTTTAACTCAATAGTAACAATGGAGGCCAAAAAACTGAGATCAAACAGTAAAACTAAGCAGTGCTGATCAAAGATGAACCAAGATGACCTATTTCTTATCTAAAATGTTTTCAGATTTTCAGAAACGTATTTTAGTGTACTGTTTAACTGTAATTCGAGATCTTTTGTTACCAGCAGGCCTCCATATTGTTTCCTGTGTCAAAACAAACAACTCGCATTGCCTCACCTACCCACATGTTTACTGGTCCAGTGTGGTGTAGTGCATTGTGGTAGTTGTAGGTTTTCTACCTCTTTTCCTCTGTTTTCTCTGGCTGTAGAGCACCAGTTTCAAAAGTAGCATTCTTCTACTGCACAGACCACCCAGTTAAATGAAAAGACCAAAATTATCACCAATCATACTGCGAGCAATGTGAATGAAACATCTAATTAAATTGTAAGGAGTCCCTGCCTGTCTGTCTGATTTTCTCGACAACCATTCATCCAATCGACATCACACTCAGCGGGTGTTTTGTTGAGGACCCAAGGAAGTGCAGCGCTGAGTGCGATCAGTGTGAGAGCTATCAATAATACATGGACACACTGTGTTTTGAAAGGGGTCCCCTATTAACTGTAACACTGCCGCACAGCATGCTGGGTACAGCTCGCTCTGCATTGCTCGCTACAGTACGTTCAAGAACAGATGACGAGAGCAAGAGGTGTTACACAGTAGCAAACTCAACCATTTCAAGCATCAGCAGTGTAACTTCCAGACTGACAGCTTTTGTTTTAGGACCCAAGAAGGCGCATGTTGAGTGTGAAGTTGTTTGGATGAGAGGTTCTGGAAAAAGCTGCAAGCAACAGTATTGGAGGACGAGTGATCAGCCTGTTCCAGAGGCAAGTTTTGAATTGGCGACAGTGCCAGCTTCAGTAAAAAACACAAATTACAGCATCATGGAGGCACAAGAGGAAAAGTCAGAGGATCACCAGAGTCAGTAGAGTTCATCTGCTGGGCAACATGAATGTCTGTGTATCAAATGTCATAACAATCCATCCAATTGTTGTTGAGATATTTAAATGTGGACCAAAATTAGCTGGCACCAACACTGCCATCCCTAGAGCCACGCTGATAGCATGGCTGAAAACATTCATATGCACATGATGATGTGAAACTACAAACATAAAAAGTGATTAAAATGGTTTTGCTTTCATGTTCATTGGACGGCAGCATCTAAATGTGTTTATCCCTTTCCCTGCACAACTCTATATAAATTTGAGTCCTAGGGAAGAGAGAAATAAATCATAAGACAAGCCAATCTACACGATCATTTCCCAGAAACAGAAACTACAATACAGCTATAGCCACAAATGTAAATCACCACGAGACAGCCACCAAAAATTTCTCTGTCCAGACTCCAATAATCCTGCTCCGTGCTGCTGGCAGCAGCGTGCCCCGTCTTCTCCCTCCTCCCACTGTTCTCACAGAGCTGGCCAACAAACACTGCTGCCTGTGGCCTAGATTACTTTGCAAACAAACTTTCCAACTCATGTCTAAGACGCTAAAGCAGTGTAATCTCCTCATGAAACACTGTGCGCGTTGCCAGCATTTTATTATTGCTAGAAAGTTGGATTATTTAGCTCAACAATAACATTTTCTACCTTCTCTCTACAATTAAACCCAATAAAAGTTTCTGTTTCATTTTATGCCTTAATGTAGCCCAAGTCATTTCTTGTCTCATGATAGTAGCTGCTTTTTTCTCCTCTTCCTCTCCTCCCACTTCCACTCTCACACGTCTCCCCCCAGGCCATTTGCTCCAGAGCGACCCCGACAACACAAGGGTTTTGTCATCATTTATCGTCCATGCTTTTCTGACTGTTGCAGGTCCCCTCTAGCTGGCTGAGCCCCAGCTGTGGAGGGAGACATGGGGTTGAGAGAGTGGCAGGCATTTCACAACCCAGATGCCGCTGCCGCCGCTGCAGCCATGACCTCTGTGTGCTCCAGTGCACTACTATAAAAGCTCACTGTACTGTGTGGCCTGTATAAGAAGGCTCAGGTGCCAGAGGAAGGGCCCAGAGGTGTGTGTGTGTGTGTGTGTGTGTGTGTGTGTGTACGATAATCTAACAACTTAAAGAGCTGTATGGGTTAACCAGGAAAAAAGGCTGCTGTAGTTAAGCAGTTTTTTGTCTCTCCACCCTGTTATTGTTATAGAAGAGATAGAGCAATAAAACTGCAAAGACTCTGATGTTTCTCTGCAGCCCTCCTGCACTGATCTTCAGTTTGTGGCTCTGTGGTTGTACCTCCCTTTGTAGAAATGTCCAGCCTGTGTTCAGGTCATTACAGCGCTCATTTCATTATCTGCTCCATTTTGCATCCGAAGAGCGGACTGGCCTGAACACCAAGTGGCAGGGTGTACTGAGCATCTGGTCTCTGGTATTTTTGTCTGCTTTTGCCACGCTCTTCACTCTTTTAATATTCTCTCATCTGTTCTAATTATCAAAAAGGCTGGTCATAGCGGAGTTTAAGTTAGGAAGCGATGCAGCGGGCCCATCTGTCATATAGGCTAAAAGAGAACAGGGGCAGGAGAGGTGGTATAAAGTCTGTATTTGGCAGGAGCAGTGGGTGATGATGTCCTCTCTGTTTTGTGTGATACACAGCGTGTCGCAACTTGAAGGCTCTGAATCAGATTTTACAAAAATGTGTACAAGGGTGACAGGAAATGGGTTACATGAGTGGGCCAGTGCAGCAGAAAATATAATTCTGGTTTATTACAATTTGGGTCTTACTGTTTTGGTTTTGGCCATCAATTTCATTGGTTACGCTTACACTGTGCACGCCACTTTAATTGCTATAGTTGCTATGGTGCAAGAGGAATGAACAGTCATATGATCATTACAGAACAAAAAACACATACGTCAAACTTATTTGACTTGACTCTTGCCTTAGTTGTGCCTGGTTTACATCTAGCTAAGCAGTCGCTTGACCACTTGTTTCCAGCCCTGTCAGACTTATACTGATGTCACCATCTCAGCTATTAGTTTGGTAAATGTGATGTCATCATAACTGATGACAAAAACTATGGAAATAAAGACAAAGGTTTCAATAGACCTGAATTATCCTTTGAATGTCTCTAGGATTTAGTGACACCAGTGTTTGGTTTGTCCATCCAAGCTTGAAAGACAGGGGTCAGAAACCATTTTGATATGAAGTGCCATTTTTAAATTTTCTTGTTAATCAGTGTGCCTTATCAATACAGTGTCAATCCATTTCACCTTTTGTTGACTTACGCACAGCCAAACATGATATGTTATTCACATCTATGCTCTCTTCATGTGTGATGCTAAATACAGTGGCTTCTTTCAAACCAGCTGTGTGTTGCTCTCTAACTTAATATTGTCTCTGTTTGGTAACCCATTAAACCAAACCTCTGAGCTACAGAGGATAGTCTCCTGAATATGTTCGCCATAAGTGTATGACTTTACACATTTTGCAATGCAGTGAGCAGTGAGATAGCTTGCTTCAGTAGTATTATTTTTAGTATCGGCTCACATTTTGAGGATGTGTGCTTGCTTTCCATACCCAGGTACCCAGCATGTTTGATGAGTATTTAAAATTTTCTCACGTTTGGTTTCAAAATGGTGTTTAACACTTCCATATTTGCAAAGAAACTCTCTTGCAGACTTACGGCTAGTGCCTTAGGTCGCTGACTCCTGCATGGGAGAACTATGGCCAAATCTAGAGCCAGCATTTGATTTATTAAAGAACAACATGGCGGACTCTGTGAAAGAGGATCCACTCCATATTTAGATATAAAGAGCTCGTTATAAGGTGACAAAAAACACAAAGATTCTTATTTTTAGGTGATTATAAAATAATGAAAACAAAATTATGATTATTATATACAATTTCTCCTAGAAGATAACCCTAAATCCTACACAATGGACATTTTAGGGTTTTCTAGAGGCAGGTATGGCATTGGGAATAGGGCTGGGTAATATACAGTATTACTATTATGTTGATGTTGTGATATGAGAGTAGATAATAATAATAATAATTTTATAGTATATAGTTATATCATGTATGTTGTCTTTTCCTGCTTTTGCATTACAAAGTTACAGTGATATAAATTTCTGAATTTCCCTGACTGTTCTAGCTGTTCTATTATGACCTTTACCCACTTAGTCATTATATCCACATTACTGATGATTAAGTGTCGTTATTTTTTGAAAGCCTATGATACCCTCACAATATCAATGTTGAGGTGTTTGATGAAAAATATTGTGATTTTTGATTTTCTCCACATCACCCAGCCCTGATTGGGAACAGATCTGTAAAGCTACAGGAAGCAGCTTTTTTTTTTAACAGAGTGTATTTTTAGTCACGTCTTCCTCCATCTCATTTGTTCCTGTGCAAGACTTGTCACTTATTTTGTCAGATTGTATATGTGTATCTCGCCTGAGGCTTGGCTGGCTGACATCTGTGAAAACCACCACAAGCAGTGAAAAAGCAGAGGGCAAATATAGAGAAATCTGCAGTTAAGAAAACAATGTCGAAGCTCCCCCTTTTTTATGGATGATGTCTTTCTGCTGGACATATTTCTGTGACATCACTCTCATTGTCACAACTCGACTGACCACCAGATGTTATGACATTTTCCCACATCTACATCTGTACACACAACATCCTGATTATTTCTTTTGAAAAATGACTGTGATAAACATCTCATATTTAACAAAACAACTCATATTTATGTATTATTAATGGGAGGAAATAGCATGGTGTTGCCTGAAAAAACACATGAATAAAAATATGTAAAATACAGTGCTCGATCTAGTCCCACCCTGTACCCTTTTCCCAGTGTGGTTGTCAGGTTATGATGATTAACTGTGAATAGGTTGCTCCTGATCCTTGCAGGAGTCTAGTGTGAGCTCATGAATGGGGCAGTGTAAAGGGTACTATAACCATCCTGCAAGCTACCATTCATTTCCTAAGCGCAAATATCTGTCCGGTGTTTCGTGACTTGCCCAGTCAGTGCAGCATGAATTTGATAGTTTTTGATATATACTCAGAAAATCAACTACCGAAGGAAAATGAGGGCGCTAAAAAATCACCTACTGCAGCATGACCTTGGTTTTTGATGTTCATTTGTTGTATACTGAAAAGCACTCCAGTTCACAGTGAGGAATTTCTCACCATTTAGTTTCTCCTCACAAATAGCACCTGCACCTCAGTGAAATGAGGTTAAATGAAGTGTGGAGAGAGTTCTTGACCTGTGTGTCACTGTTTTCTGGTGTTCTGGCCATGTCAGACACTATGCAGCCAGTTACTGTAGGTCAGTGTCTGACTGTAGAATGAACATTAAATCTGTTGCCTGGTGCATATTTAAGACCCTGGCTCACTCCCAGTGCAATACAGCAGGATTTTTGAGCGTTGTATCACATAATATACACATATGTCCGAATAAACATTATTCTATTCTAAATCTTTAAATTTAGCCCATACACACATTTCTAATATTAGAATTTAGTTGGACCATGACAATTCATGGTAACCTTCTGAAACTGACAATCCAATTATCAAGTCCACTTTAGTATGTTTTCAAAAAATAAGAGTCATTGTGTTTTTGTTACTTTCAATGAGCTGTTTATATCTACGAGGGAGCGGGTCTTTGTCCACATGTTGAGTCCACCATGTTGCACCACCGTGTTTCTGTGGTAGCTCAGAATGGATAAACCAAACAATGGTTTGAGAAAGGGCCATTCAGTTTTCACCTCAGCCACTGTACTTCATGCCTCTGCCATGAGCAGCATTGAAAAAATCTTGATTGCTCCTCGTAAAAACCTCCTGAACATCTGGATCAGAAAAAAGGTGAGCACACATTAGCAGGTGGAAGCACTGATTAGTATCATGAAACTGCTTTATTCTGTGTTTTTACCAGTTTTGATCACTGTGTCCATTTGTCTTGGAGAGGAAGAGACCTCTGGATAATTCAGCTCCTGGTGAAAGAAAACCCTGAACAATGAGCACTGAAGCAGTTCTAACTGGGAGTTCATGCTTGGCACATGGATGAAGTTTCAGCTGGTTGCAATCCTTCTCCTAGATGCCACTTAATCCGATTCATGTCTACTTTGAGCTCTCTTTTTATTGTTACAACAACTTCAGTTGTGCAATTGATTGCCTTTAAGGAGAGACTGTCTTGTTAGTGTGTGACCATACCAGTGTCTTGTGGGGTCATTTTGAACAGCTATAAACACTTGCCTTTGTTGTTTATTAAATAGGGATGATGTGAAGGTGATGAAGGAGACTCCGCTGACACTGTCTTGCTTGTATATAGAAAGGTTTATTACAAGAAGTACAGCATCAAATCAAGCACTTAGGATTGCCTGAGAGAGGGTTCGAAGCCAATATGAACTGCTCTGAATAACAGCTCCAACTACCCTGCCTATATAGGTTGGTTGTTTTTGTGAACTTTGGGACAAAATGAGACAGGTGACAGAGAGACAATCTAGATGGAATCCAACCTTTCAACCTAGCTTATCAATCCTTGACCTGGGCCATAATAAAGTCTTGACCTGGGCCCCTAACTGATCATACCAGACCCAGGAAATCAATTACCATATAGAACTTAAGATACTACACCTTTAAACATGTTGGGACGACACCTGGTATGAACTACTTCATTTGAAGCAGGCCGAACCCAGCATCCTCACACACCATCCCTGAGTGAGCAAGTGAGTGACCGCCATTGGCAACAAAATGTAGCTAAAGCAAGCTTTTGCTGGTGCTGTGACGAAAAAGCAGCCCACTAACTATGCATCAAAGCCCTCTGTACCCTCCCCTTCCACTTCAGCATCAATTTTACAGCGTCGCTGCTATTTTCATTTTTCTGTCCAGCTTTTCCTTCTGCTCCTTGTCGGCTTTCTCTCTGCGTGGATGCACAGACGATGTGCTGTCTGCAGTCCATTCCTGGGAGAGATGATGGGGGACTGTACTGTAGGTAAAGGTCAGTGCAGTCAGAGGTGGATGTACTGCTGGGGAAAAGGTCACTCCGTGCAGAGTAGGGAGGAGGGTGCGTCTGCCGGTTTCAGGGCCGCCGCCACAGCTTTTGAGACAGCGGAGAGCGACTGAGGATATGAGACAGGTGGATATAGAGAGAGTGATATGGAGGCTGTAGACATGATGCTCTGTGGCACAAGGTCATGAGTCAGCAGTGGTGGCACCGGCTTAGTGCACAGTAGCAAGAATGACCATGATCGCATAACTGAGAAAATGAAAATATTTTTCCAGCCATTTTGGTGTGTGTGTGTTGGTATCTATATTCTGTGGCTGTGTGCATTACCAAGCCAGATGAGTTATCGCTCCTGTCCTGCAGGCTTATCAGTCTACAGGGGTTGGTCCCTCTGCTAATGAAGTCATCTCTATCCCTACTGCCTACTCGAGGCTGGGAAGAGAAAAGAGGGGGAAGCAGGTGGGAGAGGGAGAAAAGGAGGCATGAGTAAGGATTGATGCAAAAGACACAAAGGGTGTAATACAGAGCAACAACAGTACAGTGTGAAACAACCGAAAGAGAGAGGAGTAGATAGGAGAGAAAAATGCAGAGAGAGAAAGAAATAACAGTTGGGGAGAGTGAGGGGTGAAGAAAGCAAAGGAGAGAAAGCAAGTGAGCACTGCACTGCGTGTCATTGGCCCCCTGGCGTGAACAATCCATCTCAAATTGATCTTCCAGCTCGGCCCAGCAGGGCATTCTGAATCAATCTCAAATTGATCTCAGTGCCAGAGGTCGGGAAAACTAGCAGTGGAGCTTATCAGAAATATAGTGGTGCTGGGAGGATCTGACAGGGAAACTTATCACACTGCACAACAGGAAATGGGCTCTGAGCCCCCGGGGCAGCGAGAGGACGAGCCTTCTCCCTGTACACACACACACACACACACACACACACACAAACCACACGCTCACCAGCACACACAGATTCAATGTTTCTGCGTGTACCCAACAAAACCATACACTGACACATGCTCCCCAGTGTGCAGCTCAGTACTGAGAGCGTATATTGCATAGACACAGACACATAAACAAGCACACGCATACACACACACACACACACACGCTGCTCAGGCATCAGTACACACCCAGAGGCTACGTCAAAAAATAAAAAGTTTGCCAGAGCACAATATGTCAATATATTTTAAGTTAGACAGGTGAGATTTGAGGCCTGGAGCTCTTAATGGCTTATAACACATTTAATGTGTCCTCAGCAAGGCTGTGTGAAAGGCCGCAGGAAGGACAATCAATACTGGCTTGCATTTAGACGGTCAGTCAGCTTAGGGGAGCAACCTGCCTCTCCAGGCCTGGTGAAAAATAAAACCATATAAACAATTGTTCAAAAGTGACTTTTACCACACAGTATCTCTAAAAACACTTAAAGAATCCAGTCCAGGAGCAGAAGAAGTTCACACACACGCCACAGCTTCCTAAGCCCACTGAGCGTGTGTACTCATGAAGTTATGAGCTAATGAAAACTCAGCTGGCTGCTGATATTTGACAACTTTTGGAGACTCCAGTGTATTAGTGTCTGGTGGCCAGTGTTCCCTCTTGTGTTTCTAAGGGATTGTTGAGTGTTTTTTCTCACTTCTCATCGCTGCTTGGGTCATCAGATTGAAGCTGACAGCAACTTTACAGAGCCCGACCAGACACCAGAACACACAGAAAACTAACTCAAAGTTCATTTTTATGACAGAGAGAGCTGCAGAATGACACAGAGATAGGGCGATGGGAGCAATACAGGCAATGAGAGACTGAGGGAGTGCAGGGAAAAAGAGTGAGGAGGAGGGGAGGGCTCTTTGAGCATGTCAGCGATTGGGAGGCAGCAGGAGAGCCTTTGCTGTGGCCTGGACTGGAAAAGCTCTCTGTCAGCACAGAGGGGTAATGGGGGTTAGCAGGGTGAATGGAGGGAGTGGGGATAAGTGTGCAAGTATATAAAAAAGTGTGAGTGTGTGAGCACAAGTGGGAGAATGTACAAAGGGGCACTGCAGGATATCAGTGACCCCAATGACCCTCAGGACACATGCGTGCATATATGCCCTCGCATTGCCACATAATGACAGTCACTCTCTGGAACATTGCTGCTAAAAGTGTGACTCTACAGACCAATGGCGACCCTCATGAACATTTTGTGCAGCCCTCGAACATTACATGAAATGCATATATTACATTTTAATAATTTGTAGTGCATATCAGTTCTTTCACTTTTAACAGCTTACATGTTATACACTACTAAGGGACTGCATCAAATTGTGTCCCCCTCAGACTGCAGGAGTTTTGGACCGATTTAGTCCAGATTCACCTCTCCCAACAATTCTGTTCTGGGATCCTGGTTGGTAATAATGTTCAGCACAGATTATCTGGTAATGTGAGAGGCTTACAGATCCAGTCTATAGGAATGACTTGTAAAAACCTACTGGTTGAATAGTAACTAAAGTTAGTAGTTTTCGATGGACAACTTTCAACTGCGCTGTGCGGCACGCAATCATTTGCTGACTCCATAAATTGGCATGCATTCGCCAAAACTTTGAGAACCCAAGCTCTATAAACTTAGGTATAAATATTAAGTAAATTTAATAGAAATGGCTTCTTCCACTTGGCAAAAAAACATCCCATAAGAGGGGAAAACCAGCACCTCTGCACAATCAGCTGCCACAATACAACGGCAGGTGTTGATTCTAAAGACACATCATTAAGTGGACATCCTGTTGTGGCTTGGTCTTCGTCCACCACAGTGCTCAGTGGGCAAGCAACATATTATGCTAATGAATGTTTCAGCAAAAACAAGCCAGACCTGTTTTTGACCTTTGGCCC
Source organism: Epinephelus fuscoguttatus (assembly GCF_011397635.1). NCBI lineage: Eukaryota > Metazoa > Chordata > Actinopteri > Perciformes > Serranidae > Epinephelus > Epinephelus fuscoguttatus. The sequence continues at coordinate 24,879,636 of NC_064753.1, read as the reverse complement.
CCATGAGGAACGCACACACGCCTCAGAATCTCCTCCCTGCAGCTGTACTGTACACTCCATTTATTCTTTCAGTCTAACCTGAGGTACCCACTGACGAATGCCCTTCAGACGCTTCACTCACATTCCGGTGTTTTATCATTTTGTCGACCTTCCTCTGTTGACTAAATTAATCACAGCAGACATTTTGATTTGTTGTAGCAGAAAAAGCACATTCATTCATTCATTGTCTGTAACTGCTTATCCTCTTCAGGGTTACGAATGTGCCGGAGCCTATCCTAACTGTCATTGGGCGAGAGGTGGGGTGCAACCTGGACAGGTCACCTTACTGTCACAGTGCTCACACATGGAGACAGACAACGATTCACGCTCACATTCACACCTACGGGCAATTAAGAGTCATTAATTAACTTAACCTGCATGTGTTTAGACTGTTGGAGGAAGCCAGAAAACCCTGAGAACATGCAAACTCCACACAGAAGGGCCTCAGGTGAAACAAATTTCAGAAACGCTGGCTCGGTTCCATCAAGTGTCCCAATAAGGCACGACAGTGAGGCAGCATGCATCCTGTGATGAACTCACCTAAATGGAATGAAGTCATTATTGATAGTATTAATTACTCTTGTGCTATTTCTGCAATGACAAGTCAAATGGTACACAACAGTGTTTTGTGCGTGTTGGCTCACTGTCACACTCTTATGGCTTAATGGGACACTTGAATAGAATGGAGCAGGAGAGATTTTCCTGCTATGATAAGCCAAATTTCCACTGTAAAAAATGACCTATTTCTCCCCCCGCTGACCTCAACCATCACTGTGGAGGTGGGCAATATGAAATAATTATATCATGATATGTGTATATATGGAGAAATTGTGAAAGGGGAACCCCCACAGAGTCTTTCTATAGGTGTCGTGCAAAAAACGATGTACAAAGCCCCTTGTGGCTCCAAAGGGAGCTGTGTGAAGGCAGATAATTGTCCTCAAGTGATGTCACTTGAGTCAGCGTCAGCTACATGTAGGGCTGAATGCTCAAGTTTGAAAATGTTAATATCTATAAGTGGTGTGGCGTTAGAGAGAAGTGAACTTATCACATTAACAACCACCAGCGTAACACACTCAAATATCTGAACAAATTGTTGAGTTGCATTGTAGGTAATGTAGTGTGTGTCAGGTTTTGACAAGGAAGAAAATTCGTTAAATAAAAAAGACAATATCTCCGGTTCTGCTGCATCGATTTATTTTCACTAGCCATCGTGAATCTTATATTTTTTAGGAGTGCAATGCTGAGTCACATTGATGCATAAGTTGCACTGAAATGCAATATTTCCACTTAATAGTCCCACTACTTGATTGACTACAATGAACAAATCCATCTATCCATCCATCCAGCCAGCCGCTTATCCTCTGAGGGTCTTGGGGGGGCTGGAGCCCATCCCAGCTGACATTGGGTGAGAGGCAGGGTACACCCTGGACAGGTCGCCAGACTATCACAGGGCTGACACATAGAGACAGACAACCAGTCACACTCACATTCACACCTATGGATAATTTAGTGTCACCAATTAACCTGCATGTCTTTGGACTGTGGGAGGAAGCCGGAGTACCCAGAGAAAACCTACACTGACACAGGGAGAACATGCAAACTCTGCATAGAGGGGCTCCCGCACCTGGAATCGAACCAGGAACCCTCTTGCTTTTTCTACTGTGTACCACCTTAGAAAGTATTAGGTTTCTCAAAGTACCGCCACTATGACCAATATTAAAACACAGTAGCGCAGGCCTACCCTATTCAGGACAGGCCACACCTGAGGCAGGTTTATTCCTCATCAGATTATTTATTGTTGACTGTTGTCAGTCACAGCCATGCTGTACAAAGGGATGGCACTAGAATTGGCACTTAATCTCTTCCACACAACTCTCATACACAGCTTGGGCCAGACCCTCATCAGGTTGCTGTGGAGATTTCACTGGCACTACTTAAGAAGCCAACAGCACTTAGGCTCAGTTGATTGTTGTCAACTTCAGTTTTAACAGCGCTGCTTGAAATATTCTTCTCTTGATCTGCACTTCTCTTCGTAATAGTTCCTGTTTGGAGCCACGATTGCAGTGTTCTTAAACCATTCATTTTACCCCCGCTTGCCATCAAAGTTTAGCTCGTGCCTTATCATGGATGCATGCGTGTGCTACATTCACAAATCAGTGACCTAATACAACCAGAGAAAGTAAAGGAATAGCTAGCATCACATAACCATAATGAAAAAGGGTCTGATGATGAATATGTTTATGTTGTCTTGTTTTTAAAATGTGTACACATTATCATATTCACTACCAGTAAATGTAGAAATCACCATTTTCTGTTCATGTCCTTTATGCATAGAGAGTCTATGTGAACACTCAGTTGTGTTGCATTGCTCTCGGATCTCCTGAAACTTCCTCTAAAAGCTTCTTTTCTGCAGTACCACCCCACTTAGTTTTTATCTGAGCTCTACAAACACAATGTCTTAAAGTCGTAAACTTGTCTCCCTCCTTTAAAACATCACTGTCTCGTAACTTTCGATTCCTCTGCCTTCTCTCAATCTCTGTCTATACAAAAGCAAGGCAGATACAGGGAGGCTGTTGATTTAGCGTCGCTAATGTTAGCTGAGGTTAAAGTTTTGTCCCAAGAGGATTGCAGACTGCAGTCTGAGGTTGACTCGGTAAATGTCAGCGCTGTCGATCACCGTTAAAACCACAGACAGCTCTTCTGAGGGAATTTCTGAATGGCAGCTTATTATTTGCCCTTGATATCCCCCAAATGTTCAGATCCTCTCTTGCTGTCCGAAGAGAGAATTTGTTTGCTCCGTGGCTGGATGACAAAGTCTAACTAGACACAGCAACACACACACACACACAGTTGAAGCGTTGGTATTTTTGTGACAGTGTCTTGTCTTTTTCACTTTCCTTTTGGTAGCGAGCACAGGAGTTAATTTTAGCTCAGTGTAACCATGCTGCTTTGCCCTTCATGCGGTTGAGCTGGAGTGACTTTTAGCTTTTAATTCTTTGATAATTTCAGGACAACAGCGCAGCTCAGGACAACGAAACGATGCAGGGGCTTGACAGAATTGAAAAGGCTGAAAGGATTAATTACTCCAGGCAGCCTTGGGTAACCTTTTAACTTTGTGCTCTAAGTTGGTTCTGACGGGGACAGTCGCCCCTGTTAGAGGAAGTGTCTTGATATCTGTGCTCCCGTAGCTCTTTACGGGTAATGGGTTGAGGGGAGGGGTCTCTGTCAGTGCCCTGGATGTCACTTGTCACCTTACTGCTGTCTAATGCTGCTAATTAGCACTAAATAACCTGAACTCTGAAATTTCCAATTACTGCTCCCAGCGAGACCCTGCAGCTTTTGATGAATGGCACCGAGCTAAAGCAGTTGGCCCTCCTGGAGAGAAGCCACACATATTCATATACAAAGCGGCACTGCATCACTAACAGGCAGATGACATGTCGACCCTCGTTTCCAACTACCTCTCACTTCCCCATAAGCTCCAACAGCAAGCTTTAATTCAAAAGAAGCTTTTCAAAGTTGGTTTTAAAAAAAGAAAAAGTAGCATCGTTTGCTCATTTTGTTACGTGTTGAGTTGTGTGCAGATGGTCTCAAGTCATGCAGAAGAATTGGACTTATCCCACTCCAAACACTCTGCCTCCAGGAGGATTAGGCCTCATTGTCGACACTACTGAGGGGTGCATGTTTCTACAGCGCGTACACATCGAGCTAAACCCACACTTATCTGCATATGCACATATTTATGGTGTGCAGACATACCTACACCCACATACAGTGCCCGCACGCTCAGGCAGAAATCACTGCGGCACACACACAGACATAGATTATACTGTATGTCCTCCAGTGATTTAAATTCATAGGTTGGAGTTTTTGGCTCTGTGATCTTATTTTTAGACTTGCTCTGTATTTCTGTATCAAACAGGGGCCAAACGCAGCACCTGATCAGACTGGATTATAGGAAGTGTTTTTACTGTGACAACAAAACATGTGCAGTGTTATTCATTTATTCACATCCAGTCCTGCAAGAGTGCTAAATGTGCAATTAATATAAAAGCTCTTTGGGCTTTTAATCACAGTAAACACCTGTAAGAACGCCTGATTTGAAAGGCAGATTATGCTAATCTTTTGTTTAGACAGTCCTTTATTTACAGTCCTCTCTCCTCTCCTCTCCTCTCCTCTCCTCTCCTCCATACTGTATCTGCAACATCACTGTGTTTCCTCTCACTGATATGTTTCTTTTATGTTTTTAGTGTTGTGGAGCTTCTGTTCAGTCTTTTGAAGCTCTTCAGTTGCTGTGTGATCAAAGCCTCGCTGCAAATGGTGACATTAAGGTTTAATGGATACAGACTGTGAGCACACAGTCTTCTGTCCCTTATGGGAAAACATTTAAAAACACTGTCTCTTATATGGCTTAGTTTTGTCAGATAGGCATTTACCACACGTCAAGCTGCAATGAAGCTGTCAGTTTTCCATCACTGTTTGCTGGTAATGATGCTAAAAACACAGGCTGATTCATGAGACTCACTCATTATTTCCAACTCTGACATTCTTTGGCTAATCAAACAGTAACCATACCATGCTACACCCTGCCTTGTCCCTGCCACGGCTGATCCTACAAGCCTGCCGCATCAGTCAGGAATGTCCACACCCCGACAGCTGAAGGGGAATCTGACTCATTCCTCTCTCTGTCCCCATCCTCCTTGTCTCTTTAATAGACACTCCACTCCACCCTTTTTCACTCTCCCTGTCCTCTCCACTTTATCCACTCTGGCTTGAGAGCTTTGGCAAGGTGGCTTTGCCTCCTCCTGCCATTTGATGAGTACACCTACGAGGGGACAAGAGGGATGCATTCTGATGGACAAATGGACCAAAAAAAAAGAAAAAGAAAAAATCTTTCTCCTATGGGACACTTTTTATTGAGTCTCCTGTTCCCTGATGCATGTCTATTGTCCGATATCATGTACTGCCTGTTATGCCCCAGCTCTGGTCCTGGCTCCTGTTCAATGTCTTATTGATGTAGCAGCACTCCCCAGCTCCTCTCTATCAATGCACTGCTCTTCCGCTGCTCTTTGTGACGATGTGGCTGCAATCAGACCTAAAGGGCTGTCAGCCATTCAGGGCTACTTAAACTAAAGTGAGGAAGGATGAGTGCAATCTGACACATAAGACTTATCTATGTACCTCTATTTCTTCCCCTGAATAAATTGCTCTCGGGCTATAATTTAACCTTGATGCATGTAGGATATAAATTTATGAGCAACTGGAGTTGCCATTACTCTAGTACCTCTCATGTTCCGGCCTGTAGCTGTACATCACCATCCTGCAGCGTGTACAGTATATCCAAATGATGCAGACCAGTGGGCCAAACAGTAATGGATGTCAAGGAGCAGATTACATGGTAATGTGTTATTGATCAGCCACTGTCTCGCACACGTCATTGATTAAACCAGCAGAGTGTGTGATCGCTGCATGTTTAAGTAGGAGCTCAGGAAATAATGAAGATGCTCTTTGTCAAATGTTAATTCTCCCTCAGGACGAGTTGTAAAAGTATGTGTGTGTGTGTGTGTGTGTGTGTGTGTGTGTGTGTGTGTGTGTGTGTGTCTGAGTGTAAGGGTTGGCAATGTGGATGAAATCATCCATGAGTGTGTAGGTAGTTTTATAATGCAACATTGACATATTATACATAAAATAACCAGATGGGAATGTCATATAATGTCAGATAGGAAAATCACAGAAGGTCGTAATAAAAATCCTGTAAATCCAGTGTTGCCATAAAGCAGTATTGCTCATTGATTTGCAGCCCTGTATAAAATGTTGGTGTCGTACATTTCTGCAAACCATGAATATGTCATATTTGACATAGTTCAGATGATATGTATATGAGCTGAGTTTTTCATCAGGCACAGGAGGGGATGGTGGGTGGCGTGACACCCAGGTGAGATCGCTGCCAAGCAGCAGACAGCAGCAGACCACTGTTTGAGACCAACAAAAGCTACTGTTTGTTAACGGCAGTTCGGGACATTACCCGTTTTGTTTGTAGTGACAAAGGCCGGGATTTTAAACATGTTGTTTTCCTCACCCTAACAAAGTAGTTTTTGTGCCTGAACCTAACCACACATTAACCACAGTGTTGTCACAACATAAACTTGAAATGAAACATATAAATGTAACAGAGCCATTGTTTGCAGTCTTGAACAATGCCAATGTTTATTCTGGCAGTTGGTTTGTGATTTGCAGTGTTGCCTCCAGTGGAACCAAAAATAGTAACGAGATTATGTAGTGTAGCTACTGTGACTTCACCCATCTGCTTTGAAGCCTTGAGTGTGACATTTCGGCCATTGCCATCTTGGTTTTTGGAGCCAGAGGTGACCACATTTGGGCAAGAGGGTGGACCTGTGGAGGAGCGAGCGGTGGATCTGACTCATAGACTGTAACAATACCTTGCAAACAATTGGTGTTTCTCAAAGTCAAGGATCCTTCCTTGGTAGGACGAGTCCTACAGAGGCAAGGCAACAGTCCTTTCTACCATTCAGTGAACACACACTGGAACAGGCTAACGACTGGCCCCAGGTGTGTGTGTCATTAACCCTCAGCGGACTGGGGTTTCAGGGTAGCTACTGTGATTATTTTGGCACTCTCTGGTGTTGTTTGAACAAATGTCAGTAGTGTTTCCAGTCATGACTTTTTGGGAGAATATATTCCTGGGTTATATTTAAAAAACAAACAGGTAGGCTTTTTGAAACTTTTGTGACACTCAGCGCTCTATCACTGCTGTTAATTCATTCATTCGTTCATCTTCTAACCGCTTCATCCTCTTGAGGGTCGCGGGGGGGCTGGAGCCTATCCCAGCTGACATCGGGCGAGAGGCAGGGTACACCCTGGACAGGTCGCCAGACTATCACAGGGCTGACACATAGAGACAGACAACCATTCACGCTCACATTCACACCTACGGACAATTTAGAGTTATCAATTAACCTAGTCCCCAATCTGCATGTCTTTGGACTGTGGGAGGAAGCCGGAGCGCCCGGAGAGAACCCACGCTGACACGGGGAGAACATGCAAACTCCACACAGAAGGGCTCCCACGCCCAGGATCGAACTGGCAACCCTCTTGCTGTGAGGCGAGAGTGCTAACCACCACATCACCGTGCCGCCCCTGCTGTTAATTATTAATTTAAAAACTTTTATGTTTATCTTAATCACGATATTTCAAGAATCTCATTGACTGACAGAGGACACATTGGAAAGTGTGAATTGTGAGGTTTCTGTCAGTAGGCTATCTTTTTATGTTCGTATGATAAAAACTCCTGGATATATTCATCCAAATAAATTTTTATCTAAATCCTGCTGAGCGCAGGTCTTATAGAAGAGGCCCTGTCTTCACTTCCAGCAAATCGTGCACAAAGAATTGTGGGTACTTTATACCTGCTGAGGATACACACATGCATCCTTAAAAATTCTCTGAATGAAGGACTCTGTCCTTGACATTGGAACAATCCTTAGGCAGGATTTGATGACGTAGCACCCTTCAAAGTCTGCCTTTTAAGGATCCTTCCTTGACTTTGAGAAACACCTAATGTATCACTCAAGCAGCCAGGCCCTTAAACAACTATAAATCTTAATAAAACATAAATAGGCGAGTTATATAGAAATTCAGCCCCTATACAGACCAAAACCATTTTTGCACCAGGCTGTAAACATGCTTATCCCTGCTGTAAAGTTGGGCATTTTAACTTGCAGATCTATGGGGACTGACTCTGTTTTGGAGCCAGCATCAAGTGGCCATTCAAAGAACTGCAGTTTTTGGCACTTCCGCACATTTTTGGCTTCATTTTTCAGCTACGTAGGATGCGGCTTGTTAGTACCACAGTGTAAATGGCATAGAAAGGTTGCTGACAGGTGACACATTTGATTGACAGTTTATGTCTTTATGTGTGCAAAACCCCAACCAGAGCAAATTGGGGTACGTAGCTAATGTGGCATACAAATAACATCACTGATATGAATCCATGAGAAAAAGTATAGAGTTTTGTGGTTGTAATCATCTGTGTCCACGAGCGCATACTACACCTATACTGTAGCCATAGAAATATGTACAACATACAACATAGTACACAGACAAATCAACATTATATACAACATAGCAATAAGAACCTCAAAAAGATAAACAACAATGTTTGCACAGATGCATGTGTGTGTATAATGCAGGTAGCCGTATCTGAAGCATCACTCATGCTTTTTCCACAAAAACAAGACAGGCTCAGAGGAAGAAATTGTGAATGTGAGTAAAATGGAGAGAATAACAGCGACAGTGATTAAATGAAAGGGAAAGGGGGAGTAGATTAGCTCAGTCTGTCCTTAGAGAGTGTCTGAGAGAGAGAAGGAGCTGCCAGTGCTCCCTTCATCTTCCCCTCCTCCCCCATCAAAGCTTCTCTGCTCTCATCTTGATCATACTCACTCTTAACATCCTATGGTTTCTCTTTCTTCTCTTTCTCTCTGTCTGTCTCTCTGTCTCTCCCCTTATTGTCAATCCATGAACACAAATGTAGTTTTCTTATTTTTTTTACGGGGTAAGAAGAAAATTCCACGGCACAGTTTTTGCGCACAGTAATCTCATTTCTCCTTGACTGCATGCTGTTGTCAGTCTCTGTGTAGATGTGGGCTGTCCAGTGTGTTGTCTCTCGATTGTTCGGCTTTGTTATGTTTTACAATAACTCTGGATAAGGGGGCCATGTTGACTTGTAAACACACCCTGTGTTTGTAGCTGAGTTTTTGGGTCCTTGTGAAGATATTTCAAAGTTTTCTTAACCACCAAGGTCATGGAAAATGCACGTTTGTGATTAAACAAGTCGTCCAGAATGACACATTCAAGCATTTTCTGATCTGATGCCACTATTGATAGGATGCCATCGTTTGTCAGTGTCCTCCAAAACCATTTCAAATCACCATTTCAAAACTGATTTATGATCTGACTCTGCTATAGTTAAGCTTTGGTTCGGTCTAGGCACTAAAACAACTCAGTGGAAAGATCAAACAATGACTACTTTGTTCACATTAGGGTACCATCATTGTCATTGTTATAATAATAACCAGTTGGTTAAGTTTTGGAAACAATCACGGTCATGGGTAAAAGAAACCAGTGTTGAGTGTCAGAAAGAAACTGACATTTTGTTGACCCATCCATCCTCCCAGACCTTCACTCTTTGCCGATATAGTGATTCAAGAACGTCACACTATTTTCTTTTTGCTCCTGACAGACAAGATTCATCATTCCTACACCAATTGAACATAATTGGATACATCATTGGTGAAACCAGTTGGTTGCTGCCAGCTTCACTGTGTGGGTTTTGACTTTTGCCAAGTGATAATACTATTGGTTATGCAGGGTTTTAAAGCATATGCTACATTAACTGGTACTGAATAAATTAGGGATTGTTTTTTAACCACAGGATGCATTTATTTAATTGATTGATTTTGATGTGAAATGCCAAGACACCCTCAAGATAGCTCTGCTCTGTCGCATTGCCTCTGGTACAATGAGATATTCATGTTAATCATTTTAAAGAGACTACAATTGTACCTGTTGCAAGGCCACAGATCTGCGTGCAGAGAAAAAATAGACCAGCTACGTAATGATAGCTTCGAGCTGCACAATGCCAAAGTGAGTGGGCAAGGCTTCCAAGTTCAGTGTAGCGGCTTCAGGTGGTTATAATGGACATGCTTTGCTGCGGGCATGCTGCAGCAGATGTGTTGCACTGTCTCTGTGCCCCATGTATTTTGGTCTTTAGTCACTCACTGAAAATTGTAGTCGATTAAAGTCATATTTTACTCCTCCTGGCTGTTAAAATTCCAATGAGAAGTAAGCATACCTTGAACTATTTGTTTAGTAATCTAGGCTCAGAGTGTGTTACTGACTTACAATGTTTCTTTCATATCATATAAAAAATGAATGCCTAAATGTATTTTTATTGCTACAGCTTTATATTACTGATATTACTGAAGTCTTCCGCTAAATTCAGCATCATGTTTTACTCAGTAGAACTTCGATTTAATAAATTGGTAGATAAAAAGATGGCATTGCTAAGGCATTATCTGAGAAATATCATATTTATTCACTTTACATGGGGCCAAAATTAATACCAAATTATGTTAAGAGCCAACTATTTCAGCTTGTCTTTACGTGTCAGGGCATAATGAACTGAGATTTAGCTGTATTTTGTGTTGCCAATATTTTTGCTGACATCAATATTGTTTAGCAGGTGTGTGTGTTAAAGTTGTGCCATATAGGAAAACATCCTGTCGTTATAAAATGGTACAGAGTAACTGATAGCTGCCCTTGACACATTTTCTACTCTACAGTCTAGCAGTCTGTCTTAAGGTTTCATCAGCTGTATTTTCATCATGTCTCATTGCACTTCACTTTGACGTACGCAATATAACAACCTTTTTTTGACCTTTGAATGTCTATCACAAGATACAGAGCTCTGGGAGTCACTGCTGGGACTTTAGGGGTAGTAAAACTAAGAGAGAACATGACAGGTTCGTAACCAGGGAGTGTCTCTGTCTCATTTTCAGTTAAACTGTGACTTGACTTGAATTTTTTCTTTTTTCCAACCCATCAACATCTCTCTTATTTATCCACCTGCTGCCTATTTGTCAGTGTTTGCTGAATGAAAATTGAATACCACAGCTACCACTCATAACCACAAGTATGATGTGAAATGACAAAAGGTCAAACCATCTACGCACGTATCTTCATTGTAGGAACAGTTTGCTATCTAATCTTTAAGTCACAAGGACCTTGCTGAGACATACCGCATTATGTTTGTCAAATAAAAATGGGTATTCTTTCTGCACACTCTTAATTACTTGTTGTGAATATGATTAAACAGCAAAGTCTCAGCACTAGACCTTGATCTGAGTATTGTTTGTTTACTAAGGGTGCAGAATTCTGTTGCCCCTATATGTGCGAAAGAAAATTAATTATGAACTATTTGTTCTGAGATTAAGTAAGTAAGAAAGATTTATAGACCTTCACAAAACATTTTCTACAGTGCTTCACTATTAGAAGTAGTAAGTACAAAGCCAGGGAGGCAGGCTTGTGAAAAATGGAGAAGAATATAAATATATATATTGAATGCAGTAAGACAGGCAATACATCAGTCTGAAAAAGTGAGGGACTAAAAATGAGTCTTGAGATTTTTTTTTTTTTTTTTTTTTTTTTTTTTTAGCCAATCAAATTGGAAGATCTCACGTAGGAGGTAAATGATTCCAGATTGCAGGTACAAAAACAGCCAATGCATGGTCTCTCTTAAAGGCCCAGTGTGTAATACTAAGGCGGATTTAGTGGCATCTTGTGGTGAGGATTGCAGATTGCAACCAATTGAAACTTCTCCCAGTTAGAATTCCTTCAGTGTTATTTGTTTAAAGGGAACTGAATTATCCACATAGGTTTCTTCTTCCTGAACAAATGGACCTGGTGATGTAAACCAGTAACAAAAAAAACAAATAAAGCAGATCACATCACTGATACATATCAGTGTGTCTACTAAGTTGAATGGCATGTCACAAACTGGCTGCTCTCCCAGCAACTGCAAGCAAGGGAGCATGAGATGGATCGGCGGTTTAGTGCTGCTTCTGCAGTGACCGCTGGACCATCATGGTGAAGAGGGTGCAGACCTGAAAGGCAAAGCTTTCAACTTACTGGTCCATCTACGTCCCAACCCTCACCTATGGTCATGAACTCTGGGTAGTGACCGAAAGAATGAGATCAAGGATACAAGTGGCCGAAATGAGTTTCCTTTGCGGGGTGGCTGGACTAGAGATAGCGTAAGGAACTCGCACATCCGGAAAGCTGGGAGCAGTGCATTGCATTGAAAGAGGTCAGTTGAGGTGATTCAGGCATCAAATCAGGATGTCTCCTGGGCACCTCCTATTAGAGGACTTCTGGGCACGCCCCACAAGGCAGACCCAGACCAAGAACACGCTGGGAATGTGGCCTGGGAATGCCTTGAGATCCCCCAGGAGGAGCTGGAAAGCGTTGCTGGGGAGAGGGATGCCTGAGGTGCTTTGTTTGGCCTGCTGCCCCCTGAACCTGGCCCTGGATAAGTGGATGAAAATGGAGGGATGGATGGTTTTCATCATGAACTAAATTTTCTGCTGAGGTTTCCCCCTCTCTAAAACTAACAGAAACAGTGATTTAAACCATTTATTTCCAAATTGGTTAAAGCACAAAATTAAGCAGTTTCACATTAGCAATCAATGTTTTTCAAATGTTCTTTGGCATTCGGGAGATTTTTATCAGCGGTCAAATCATCCACAGAGGTCTCTCCATCTCCAAAACAAACTGAACTGGTGTTTTGTACCAATAAAACCACTAAAATTACTTTTGCCATGCTCACTATGGTGGCTGATGCAAACATGCAAAATGCCCTATCTAGAGACAGTGTTTGGTTTGTTTGTTATGAGCTACTGTAGAAACACTGTGGCACAACATGTCAGACTTCATGGATTAGGACTTGCTCCTAATGTAGATATAAACAGCGCATTCTAAGGTAATGACGACACAACAATTCTTATTTTCAGGTGATTATACGCTGAAGAAAACATACTTATTATATTATATTCTATTTCTACCAGTATATCCTCCTAAGTCCTACACACTGGACCTTTAAATTGGATGATCTTATGTAAGAGGTAAACTATTCCAGTGTGCAGTAGCAAGAACTGCCAATGCATGGTCTCCCTTAAGTTGCTTCCTGTACTTGGATACAAGCCCAAACAATCCAGAGATGTGCTCAGGTACTTCACCCTGTAGCAGTACTTGATAGGTAATTACCAGAGTTTTAAATTTAACTCTAAACTCCACTGGTAGATAATGGAGAGAGGCCAACATTGGAGTAATGTGCTCCCTGTGCTTTCTCTTTGTTAGAAGATGAGCTGCAGTGTTTTGAACCAGCTGAAGGCGAGCTGCAGCTCCTTGGCTGAGGCAAGCACACAGAGAATTACAGAAATCTAAGCGTGAAGACACAAAAGCATGGATTAATTTCCCAACACTTTAAAGGAGGGAATGTGTCTCATCCTAGAATTATTTCTTAACAGGTTTAACCAGTTTGTTAATATGTGAGAAAAAAGTCAGACAGGAGTTAAGATGGGAAGTAAAAAGGAAAGCACGAGGTAGCCTAGTCTGCGAGGTCTGATCTCATGATTCTCTCTCCATTTTACTGCGTTATTTTTGGCAACTGTCCCTTTGCACCATTTGCAGTGGGGGGAAATATGGAAATATGCTCCCAGTGTTTAGACAGTATTATGATGAGCTGGGGTTCACAGGTCGGAAGAACTTAGTGACAGATCTCTACTTGAACTGCAGCTTTACTGACAGGCACACCATAAGCTCAGCAATAAAGCCACCTTTGTATTCACACTGAGAACAGGTGAGATGTGAAAACAATGGCTATATTACAGAACACAATGAGGAGCACATTAACACTATTAAAAATGACGGCACTCACATAACATGAGACTTATGTCCATTAATCCTTTTCTACAATGAATGCATACACACTTGACCCCCCTGCAGTGCAACAATAAGTGAGGTTTAAGGCTATATATTAATAAATAGTTATAAATGAATAAACTTTGTCAACTAATAACCTTTTTGATTGACATTTGGTCGACAGTTGGGGGGCAGCCCTATTATCTACTTTATGTAAAATTGCATACTTACCATTAAGTTACATATCTAAGGTTTAGGCAAGTATAGTTACTTGGGTTAGGTTAGAAAAAAGGATCATGGTGATGATGTACTTTAAAATTGCTCTAAGTTCACACAGTTCCGAATGCTGGTTTCTTGGGGAAATCCTGCGCTTCCTGACTCTGCAGCATCAGGATTGGTGCCTGTAACTGGTCCGAGAACTATTACCACAAATGTTTATGAGGAAAATTAATTAAGCAGCTTATGCTACTCATCATAATATGTAATATGTATGGAATAGTGCATGACTACATGTGCTTTTTGTGCATAATTTCCAAAATACATCTGTATGCTGACGATGCGACTTTTGTCCTGTGCCGCTAATGTTATTCATTCAGCCATTAATGTTTTAATGTCAGATGAATTGGATGATCCTGGTGTCCTAGTGCCAGAGTCAGAAATATTCAGGTAATTTTTTAATCCGAATAAAAGGCTGGCTTTTTGTCCAGAAACAAAACCAGTTCTGAGTTATGGCAAAATAATTTCAACATATGCTGCTTAGATTCATTTCAGTATTCTACTCTCAACTGTTCATTATCAGTGATGAATGCAACACTCACACCTGTGTTTTACATGCTCTGGAAATTCAGATAATATCTCATCAGCGGTAATAACAAGCTGCTGCTTGAGGAACCCTGCAAAACTGATTTAGGAAAGACCTTTACTGTTAGCACACTGGAATAATCTGCCAAACCACACCCCCTCTGTTATTTCTCCATGATCCTCTAGGATCGGCTCCTATCATTTTTTTAATAAACCTGCATTTTGTCCTGTGTTAAATCTGTATTCTCAATAGAGCACAAGACACTCATGAAACATATCTGTCCTTCCCCTAATTCCAAATTGAAATGTAAATCAATGACCATCACATTTTCCATTGGGGGTGAAGGAGAGAGAGCTCATAATAGGTGTTGCAATGCAGTAACTGGAACTAATTCCTCCTTTCCCTGCGACAAGTGTGCTTTACAAATCTTTGTGCTATGCATGACGAAATTTGAGTTTATTGCACACGTTGCCTCGTGGATCATGAGACTACAGTATATCTGAGTGTGTGTACGTGTGCATGCACACCTAATTTCATGCAGTCACGAGCGTGTAGGAACATCATGTACTACACGCACATTATGTTCCCATGTACTTAAAAAATGATTACTGAGCTATACTGCAAAGAAAAAGGGACAGTCTCAAACTGACAACTCAACATTTACCTTAAAAAGCATTCAAAGATGAAAAGGTACAGAAGAGTGATGCAGGTGTGGATCTTCACTGGATTTTCATTTTTATTTAATTTATTTTTTTCAGCTATTTTTAACTGCAATTTACTCAGTCCCTTCTTTTGGTTGAGCCTCAACTCAGCTGCTGCTTTTTAGATCTACTGTCCAACTGCAGGTCGATGTTTCACTGTAACATTCACTTGCTATATATCTATGTACAGAAATAATGATCATAATTTGTTGAAATGACCATATTTTCAGTGGCGATTGCATGTTTGAGGCATGTCGATTTTTAACATCTTTATATAGTTACTTTCACTGTTTGTGCCATACGTTGTATATGTTGTATTGACTTCAATATTATTTTAACTGTCCAGTTTGATAACTAAACAAAGAACTGCTGACACTATTGGGAATTGATTGTAAAAAAAAAAGTGCAGGGTGAATATTTATCACCAAAGATGTCACCACAGTCGAGAAAACAAGAATCTTACATGAAATGTCACTTTGATTCATTGTCAGTGAGATTTAAATTGCATCTGTCAAGGCTCTAAGCCAATTGAACTACATCTCTAATAATTCATCACACACACACACACACACACACACACACACACACACACACACACACACACACACACACACCTTCGAGGTTCTCTCATAGATTTAGCTGCGGTGAAACTGATGGTTTTCTGCCTTCGGCGGGCGTTGAGTGTGCATGTTGGAGGAAATCTCTGGGATGCTTTGTTCACAAAAAGCAACTCGTCTTTGGCTAATGCACACACACACACACACACACACACACACACACACACACACACAGGGAGACAAGCACGCTGAGGCTGAGATGATTTATAGCCAGCCATGTCTAATGGATTGCTTTGGCACTTGAGAAATTATGAAAAGAAATTAATTAGCCTTTAGTGACCCTGCTGTCCATCTGCCTCTCTCTCTCTCTCTCTCTCTTTCTTTTGCATGCACACACACACACACACACACACACACACACGCACACACGCACACACCCAGCTAAAAACACACACACAGTGACCCAGGCACTTGGCTGCTCACATCGGATGTAATTACGCTCTAAATGGTTTGTGCTAACCTGTCAAAGATTTAGTGTCGCTAAATCATATGAAAATACCTGTTTGTGTCATATCATGGCTGCACCATGGTTACATATTCAATGACCTGACCCTCATTACAAAATGAATATGGAAATATTTATTATTCAGCATTTAGTTGTTAAAACTGAATGATGTATGTGGTCTATACAGTTTACATTTTTTTTTATGTTGAATTCTTTTTTATTTTCTCAAATAATGTGGACTGTATCATTTAACATTAAAGGTCCAGTGTGTAGGATTTAGGGGCATCAACAGGCATAAATGAATATATTATTCATAACAATGTTTTTATTACTTTAAAATCACCTGAAAATAAGAATCATTGTGTTACCTAAGAATAAGCTGTTTTATCTACATAATGAGCAGTTCCTCTCCTCTGGAGTTCAACATGTTGTTTTTATAGTTGCCCAGAACAGACAAGCCAAAAACTGTCTCTAGATTGGGCCATTAGTGCTTTATTTTTTCTGCATTGTCGGGTTTTCACATTGGCCACTCTCCAGCCAGCCACCAATGTCATTAGACGTTGATATTTGATTTAGTTTGTGACGGCGGGTGACCAAATTCCAATGCCAGGACAATGTCCAATGCAAACGTCAATTTGATGTAATTCTGACGACAGATGATATTTTGTTGTTAAATAACTAAAATCCATCGTCTGCCAAATGTCTCATGCCAACATCATCTTGACGCAGAATAACTACATTCAGTTGTAAGGTATGAAGAGCAAAACCTGACCTCTTAAAAATGTCATGTCAACATCCACACAATGTGGAATTCTAACATTGCTAGGCATTTGAAATATTGTCAACCTGATTTTCATTCCAACCAAAATTAAACATCTGTCTGATGTAAGAGTTCAACATCTTTTTGACGCCATATTGACGTCTGGTGCCAGCTGTGTGTAGTTCTCTTACATGCTCAGCAGAGATGGCTAGATGCCACTGAATCCAACACACTGGACGTTTAAAATGAGGAATATGTAAGAATTTATCATTATTTATTATTGCCACATTTTAAATGATTATATTGTAAAATTTAGATATTAAAAACTAGGGAAAGTAGAGCCAAATCTATAAAATAACAGCACATAAGACAACAGAAATAATTAAAAAAAGATTAAAAGCCAAAGATTATAAAATTACAAAAATAAGTGATTTAACAGTTGATAATTACTCTGCGACAGAGGCCTATAAACATTAGGATGATGAAGGTAAACCAGTGACACCAATGTGAGAGTAACAAACAGAGAGTGAACAGCAGCTTAGTTCCCCCTCAGTGGGATTTCAGTGAATAGGTATTATTTTCTGTCTGTCTTCTGAATTCACTTGGAGAGCAGAAGACTCAGCTCAGCTGAGGAGCTGTGGAGTCGCTGTGTCTCTTGTCCTTCCCCCAGTTTGTCCTTAACAGATACAAGATGTACTGTAAAAGCACAATGCACTGAAGATGCCCTATTTACTTTTGTGTCCTCAAATGTGTAAGTACCAAGACAGAAAATGAGATAACACAACATGGAGACCTCCTCTGTTTCAAACAGGATACCACAGGGCAGTCTTTGAAATAGACTGAAAGTACACTTTGCATTTTTGGCAAGTGTGCCGCTGAGAAATGAGCACCGAATTAGTTTGCAGTTTCCTGCCTCCTGAGCTCTGAAAATCAGCTGGCATGAGACAGAGAAAAGTCTGCGAGAGTCACGCTGGAGGAGACGTGATTACGGTCCACTCCAAAATAAGTCTACACTTCAGATCCAGAGACGCACACACAAGCACACCTCCAGCTTGTCACAGCCCAGTGATGTTTGTCTGTGTATGTTTGTACATGTGTGTAAATCTGAATGTGAAGAAGTATGAGGTTTAGTCCCCTGCTGTTTATCCTGACGTACAGAAAAACATCCCTTCTTTGAGATGAGCTGCATGACTACAACCAGGAGAGTCACTGCCTCCCGGAGTGACGGATAAGCAAGATGGCAAGGACTGTGTGTGTTAGCTTCCCAAAAGTGTGCTGAAAAATTACATATCTTTTACTCATGAGCTACCACTTGGATACTTACATGATAACAAGTCACTCTAAATGAGACCTGTTCAAATCAATGCAAGTGTTTTGTTATCTGTAATTAGCTGCATTGACTGAAGTGCCGTTAGCATCAGCCACGCTGGTATTGTGTTGACAAGCCAGGTGCCGTAAATCCTCAGGTGCCATAAAATGAGCAACATTCATTGTTGCAAGAGTGAACGACACTCACCTTCAAGTTCATTTCAACCAAGAGAGACAGAATAAATTACAGATGAACGTTAATGCAAAATATAAGTGTACTAATTAAGATGATTTGTGCTGATGAGGTTTTAACAAAGTCTTTGGTGCTTAGACACCAGAGGGAGATTATTTGTGATTGTGAGATGTCTGAGCGGCAGCAAGACAAATCCCCCACGGAGTCCAGACACTGCTGAGGCTAATAGAGGCCACCACAGGCTCTTAATGGAGGTGTGAGCAGGCGGTATTCAGTTGGTTTGCAACCTCATTGCTAGATGCAACTAAAGCCTACACACTGCAACGACATGGTTAGCATTGTCGCCTCATAGCAAGAGGGTTCCCGGTTGGAATCCACGGTGGGGGGATTCGAACTACAGGGTGGGGAAGCCCTTCTTCTCAAGTTAGCGTAGGTTTTCTTCGGGTACTCCGGCTTCCTCCCATGGTCCAAAGACATGCAGGTTAATTGGTGACTCTAAATTGGCCATAAGTGTGAATGTGAGCATGAATGGTTGTCTGTCTCTATGTGTCAGGCCTGTGATAGTGTGGCGACGTGTCCAGGGTGTACCCTGCCTCTCGCTCAGTGTCGGCTGGGATAGGCTCCAGCCTATATGCAGCTTGTGACCCCTAACAGGATAAGCAGTCACGGAAAATGAATGAAGGCTCCTTTGAACGATGATGATATGTCAGTGCTGTTTTCACAACTTGTTTCCACTGCCCCCAAGTGGCCAAAAAATAATTTATTATAGGTTTAAGTCATACTTATGATAAAGGCCACTGATTCAAAGCAGTAAGCAGGAATCTTCTTTTTTTTAGTCATATATCTGCTTACGTTCACTCATCTTGGAAGTAAAGCTCTTGAATTAAAATGCAAGACTGATTAAGAGAGAAACGAGAGAATGAGGTCAGTTTAAACAAAGAGAAAGCATGACAGATAAATAAAAGAATGACAGAGATGGACTGAGGGGGCGAGGCAGCGAGAGAGACAAAGAGAGGCAGCGGGAGGGTGAGAAACCTGGAGGGATTATTAGCGACTCTGTGTGCGGATTAGGGAGGAATGCTGAGGTCTGACACACCAGAATGTGATCTCTCCGTGGCTTAGTGTCACTTTTCTGCCCTTCACTTCCTCTAGTCTGTTCTGCAGGTACACTACAGCTACCAGCTCTTATAAATTTACTCCTGTAACATCACTCACCTGCCTCACTGCTTGCCTCACCAAGCTCACATATGGAGATGTTCAGTGAGTGGTACAGTTTGCACATGAGACAATTTCTATAGATTTTCCACCTTGGATGCTGCAGCAAAACAAATCCAATGTCTTTTTCTAGCTGGCTGGAGATCATGAACACTGCATTCTTTCCAGATGAAGTGATTGTGCCATATAACTCTGTTGAGGCTCACACACATTTACACCCTGACACACCAGCCGAGCTTACTGTTTGTGAAGTGAAATGTGTGATCGCCACGGTAAAAGTGCATCGCGTAGTTTTGACAAATATTTTACTAACCACCTCCTTGCGTCTCTTTCTCCTCTTCTCCTGCAGATCTGAATTCGACCTGGACTATGACAGCTACCACGAGGACTACTATGACAGGTACTGTCAGAGAGCTACGCATGGCAGCTCACACACCTTATTGCTTGTCTGCATGTCACGGGAGGCTAAAGGAAGAGGCTAAAGTGGATTCCTCATCCTGGCTGTCTTCAATAGTCTCCACTCCTCGTTGCTGTCTGCGACACAGCTGTCAGTCATCCTGTCTCTGCTTACAATGCTGCCTGTTACTAGTAGACCACCAGGAGCTCAGTCGTCACACACAGACACACAAATGCACATTTTCTGCACAGATTCCCAGATTGTGAATTTGTGATTTATGGTCCCATTCAAGCACCTCCAAGCTACATTTTTGAGTCACTCTGGCCCTGGCGGCACATAGCTAATTGTTGTTGCTAGTTTCAGACTGACACAGTTGTCATTTTCATGGCCAGCGCCTACATTGTGTAAGTAGCAAATGTGCATGTGCCCATGGGTGTGAGGGCCTTAAAATGAGGTGTGGTCAGGTGCATTTTTGGAGTTTTGCTATTTTGAGGCTGCAAGAAGCGACTGCAGCATTGACCAACAAAAATCTGGTAGAAAGTCAATGGTGGAATACTGTCCTGCTCATTATTCAGATAGTAAGATGCGCCTACATAGACAGGTTAACAATGTGCACACACTCTACATCTACATCTAACCAGTGTAGAGTTGGACACACCCTATGTACTTGCGGCATGTACCTTAGACCATGTGCTATAGATCATTTAAATAGAGCCCTGTGTTCAGTAGTCTTAGTTAAATCACTTGATTAAGCTGCATCCACTTAAAGTTAACAATGTCACCTTGACTCTGACTAACCATTTAGCAGCATATAGCTGTAAATGATCATAGTACTGTATATTGACATATGGGTTACTTGTGTTTTATATCAATACAAATAATCTAGTGATCACGCTGTTCCTTACACATCAGGGCACCTTATAAAAACGAAAATCTCATGACTATTATATTGCGAAATGCTCAACATAAGACATTATTGGTACATATATAGATATTGTATTAATATGTTTCTTACCATGTGCGTCTGTCAGTGTGTTGACAGTGGAGGAAAACTGTTGGCAAACTGAGGGCAGAAGACAAAACTGTAACTGTATTGGACCAAAATAGAAATATACCCATACCAATAACCCTTCACTTATGATTCACTATATTTTAAAGGTCCCATGAAATCAGAGAAGATGTTTATGTTTTGTTTCTTATCACTTATTGTTACCTGTTCGCCAGTATCTGACCCAACAATGACAAAAAAAAAAACTATAACAAAGAAAATGTTGATGACTCATCCTGCACAGGGTGTATACTAATTTTGCATCCAATAAAATGCTTTTTCTCAGCTCTATAGCAGGGATGAGCCTGCGTCTCTCCTTCACTAGCAGCACTGCTGGCTTTGGATCACAGTTTAACCATGTATGGAGTCACTCCAAAAACGACATCATCATGGTTGTCTTCTTCCTCCATTTCATGCCCATGCGATTTGTCAGTGAAATCCGCAGGCGTAGGCGATGTTGGTGCCGATAAGTTCTCTACAATAGCGGTTCCCAACTGGTCCAGCCACAGAATCCAGGTTTCGGTCCACACAGTTTGATATATTCAGCGTCATACTTGCATTTGGTCATGTTGTCGAGCTAGTTTGCTGTCTCTGTCAAGCACCTGTCCAGTAGTCACTCACTCTACAGCAGGAAACGGCACTTCAAAGTAAGAGCTCTGCACTGGAAATTCACTCTACTTCAAAATGAAGTGGGTTTTTTACAAACTTGACGTGTTTGCAAGTCACCTGCAGTCCATTCAGTATAAACCCATGACCCACTTTTGGACCGCACCCCAACAGTTGGGAACAACTGCTGTACAACTACATGCCTGCTCTCCACGTTGAAACCTGAAAGCAGTGCTATTAACTGCTTTAAATGCAAATCAATATCCACAAGTCTCTCCCTAGCTCCAGAATCAAATAGCACTCTGCTAGCTGCTTTATGGGAACTTTAACTATCACCCAAAACCAAACATTAGGTAAACATTATGCCGCCCAAAATCATTGAAACTGGGCAAATTGTTTTGCACCTATCATGAACTCACTTAATTTGCAGTGTGTGTGCATCAGTGTTGTAGTCAAGATCACCTAAACTGAGACCCAGTCATGACCAAGACCAGGATAGGACAAGACTAAGCCGAGACCAAGATCAGAGCGAGTCCCTTGAATCACTAACATTAAAATAAAGAACATGCAAACCATAGACACTCCTCAAATTTATCTGAAAGATCCACATTGCCATAAAAACACACACAGAAAACATCATTTACATCTTTTATTTACTTACTCACTTACTTACTTACTTACTTACTTACTTACTGTGTATCTTGCACCATGAGAAATGTCTTGATAAAATTGCAGAGGTAAATTTTATGTATGTAAGTTTTTACTGGTTTTTCTAAGAGCAAACATTGACAAACACTAGCTGACATCAATTAACGTTCTTGTTTGCACAGGCAGTGATATCCCCACAGTCGTGATCTTGAAAAAAAATTCTGGGACGCCTTTGTCTGAGACTGAGACAAGACTGAGTAAAAATGCAGTCTTGTCCAAGTAGAGTACAAGACATTCAAGAGACATTTGTCCATGTTACTGCAGGATACACTCTCGTGCCATGTGCAGTCACGTGCAGTAGTTAGGTAGATGAGGTAGTGAGTTAGACTGAGCGTGTTCAGAGTGACTCTGTATTGTTGGTCCTCCACTGAAATTGCACAGGGACCTTCCTATGTCCCCTAGGCCTCACTCATAAACACTCCTCTCAGCACATCTGAATAAAAGCGGGCACTCACAATGTACACACACACACACACACACACACACACACACACACACATACACACACACAGGATATACCTCATTCCAGTGAATTTCTCGCTCATGTCGATGCTCTATTGCTCTGAGTATTAACTGTCATCTTTTCATTGTTGTTAGTTTTTTTTTTTTTTTTTTTGCATTTGGTTTGCCTTGCTCGGCATTTTTCAGTCTTTGCTCAGGGGGGAACACTCACCACTGATTTTCAATTTGTTTTTAACACAGTGCATGATTATTCCCCATGCTGTTGGCTAGCACTACTGACAGCTGTGTGTGGGGGGGGATAGAAGCATATGTGTGCATATTTATGTGTGTACGCACATGTGTTTGCCTCTGGGTGTGAGTGCGTGGGGACTGTATGTGAGTGTTTTTGTTTCTGTGTTTGTTGTTTTGTGCAATATCAATATGTGGGAAAGGGAGAAATGACTGTTTTTGTCCGCTGTCCTCTTGTGGGAACACGATAGAAAAGTGTCTTTTAACACACAGATAACAGCTCGAGCTGACAAAGCTGCTTTCCGTGTGGGGTCTAATCCATAGAGACAAACACTCCCTCTCACACACTCACACACTTTTCTGTAATCCTCACTCGTCTACAGTCTCTCATTGTCTGAGCTTCCATTCTCTGAGATGACACTTCAAAGCTGGTGTAACAACACATTGTCTATCTGCCCCTGCAAACTGCTCTAAAGGACTTAAAGTCTTTGGTCTCTGTGTCTCTCCACACGGACAATGCTCAAAGCCTCTAATCTCACACACTTATGGTGGCCTAATACACTTCATCCTTACGTGACATTGGGATGCGTGTGTGTCAGCGTGCGTGCTGTGGATGTGCGAAGAACACAGTGTGTGCAGAAATCTCTGTATCAAGTCCAGAGGCTTCAGAGAATGTAACAATACAGAAAACTTTTCAGGAGGCCGAGCTGCATCTGACTGACTGGTTAACAACTCAATCAGTAAATCTACATAACAGCCTGACTCTAAGTCCTTAAAGCTGACAGCTTACCTCCTTGTTGTTGGTGAAGATTCTTAGTGCTGACTTAGAATTACCTCCCTGTTACTGGCTGGTGACACACAGAAGGAGGGCTTTTCACTCTCATGGCTTTGCAGGAACCACTTAGGCTGTGCTGAGACTGCCCTCGATCCAGAGTCTGTGACTAGATCAAGATCTAAATTGTTTCATCTGCAGGTCTGAAAAATACTTAATTCATTTCCCTCATAAAAAGGTCAGAGATTTAATTTGCAAAGGTCTAGAATGTTTTTTCCTTCCTGCCGTAGACAGTAACATTTGTCATAACGTTTTTGAACGTGGTCGTCGGGAGACATAAGATATTGCGCATACAAGAGGCTGTTCTTTCTTTGTGTTTCAGTCAGTGCCTTCAGACCTAACGCAAACACTGTCCCTGCTGCTAGCCACAGTAGTGAGGAAGCTCGTCATCTCACAACATGCAAGTGTCAATTTTAGCAAAAAGTCAAAGTAATTCATTATCTTTAAAGGGGTTAATTTAATCTACATAGCCGTAGGCCACATTCATTGATTAATTATACAAGAAATTATTATTAACAGCTGAGAAGGACTGAAAAAACTTCATATGAATGTCAATTAATTAATGTTTAGTGTTATATTATGCAGGATTTGTCAGCTAATGTTTGAACAGTATTGCCAGCTAAAGAGAAAGTGAAAGCCGACCCCAGATTCACTCCACCTGGCATTTCACCTTGCTATATTTGCAGTTTTTTTTGGCACCGTGTCTTCAATTTTGGTAGCTTCCTATTGGATTTGTCGTCAGGCGGTCTGGCACCTGGTCGTTACCTTTAATAAAGTCCCAACCTCACCTGTGCACTGTGCCCAGGAATGTCCCAAACACAACAAAATAGAAAAAAGTACAAGCAGAGGGCAGAGTCTCTGCAGATAAACGCACCACCACATACTTCTAGTGGGTCATAAGTGATGATTGAGAGGGGCTGAGTCTGTCTAAGTCTATTCTATGTACTAAAAGTCCCTTCATTTTGTGAGTTGTTGAGTTAAGGGAAAACTTTATAAACTGTGTGAGACACTGTCTATGACAAAACATTGTAAACTTATTGATACTTAAAGTTATTTTTTCTTTGTATAAAAACACTCTGTCAGTTTGTCCCAGCCTGTTATATTGACAGATAAAGTCTACCGCTCAAATGAGTGTCACACATGCTGTAATTTCTTAGTGTATATCATTCACTTTTATGCACTCTGCTGAATAACACATCTCTTTGAGTTTTCATGGCCAGATTAGAAGGTGACACATTCAATAATTTCATCATCCCTCTCGCTACAGCTTGTACTTTATGCATCAAAACAATCTGTATCAGGGTTTTACAAAACACTTCAGCATAACATATTCATGACCTGATCATCATGATATGAAATGATAGTAATCATAATAGTATGCTGTGTGTGAAGAACACGCCTTTAAAACACATCAAATATGATAAGAACAGCTGATTTCTCAGCCAGTTTCAGCTTCTATATCACTGCTCTGCTGGGTGCGTAGATACACCATTGCAACTGGTTTCCACACATGGTGCTTAGGGGTGTAACGAGACAGCCCCGTGTTCACTACGTCATTGCTGAGGATCTCATTCCAGTCACATACTGGTTTAGGACCCAGCAAGATCCAAGCAGGGATCCCCAAGGTCCTACCCAGGCCCCATCACGGAGCAGTGGGGAATTCTAGGCGGCTGCATCTGTACAGTGTTTTCTTGGAAAATCATGCATAATATACCTTTAACAATTAATTATATGCCCAGTTGTCCCCGAAAGAAACCCTGGTTGGTTTTTTTTAGCCAAATCTCTCTCTCAATCTGGTGCTGCCGTAACAGCTGCTACAGTTAAATATAAACATTAGTATAATCATTCATAGATTTGATTGGCCTTCTTCCCACACTTCCTGCAGCTTTGCTCTTCGCTGGTTGGTTGGCTTCGAGTCTGTAGCTGTGTTTCACTTGGACATTGAGTCCGTGAGTGCTGAGGTCAAATGTGAGGTCACTTTCACAACATCACCTCTGATTCTATTTAAACATACACAGGCACACATGCACAAACACACAGTGTGCTTTCAGTAAGCACTATAGAGTTTGACTGCGATACACCCCCTGTCACCAGCACTACTAGCCTGGCAGAGAGCTATTGATTGGCCCTGACAGAACCAATTACATTTAGTGACAGATAGAGACATGAAGCTGTCCACAGGGAGGAGGCAACGCCAGCGCAAGAGAGACAGAAACAGAGATAGAAAGTAAAAGACAAAGGAACATGGAATATAAATATCCATATTTATCTATGAGATGCTTGAACAGATGATTTTCTTCATTGTCACATCTTTCCTTTAACATCTCCTTTTTTCAGCTTGTATCACTCGCTTGTTTGAGCTGGGGCTGGGTTTCAATACTGACAGCAACATAATACTTTTTATGACGCCTTATTATTATAAGACATATGAACATGTTTTTGTAGAATACCATTTCTTTATCATTGAACCTGAGCCAAAGTTTCCAAATTGAAGTGCTGCCTAAACACAAGCAGCTGCACTTAAATAAAATAGAGACTAAAACTGGCAAATTTTGATTTAAATGAGAAACTCTATCCACTTGTGAGCGAGCTCTCTTTCATCATGATTTCAGACAAACACTTCGATTGCATGAAATCACCACACACCTTCCCACAAATTCATCAAACCCGCTGCACACACACACACAGTTAAAGATGAGTTGTTCTAAAATCGTGTCTGCTGAATTTCCAGGGTGTATGACTATCAGCGTGTGCCGGCGTCCCTGTCTCCTCTGCCGCTGGGACCAAGTCTGGCCAAGCGACCCCGTTCCTCCTCCTACTCCACTGGGCACAGACGCAGTCGAGACAGAACCCACTCCAAAAGCTCCAGAGCCCACTCCACTAGTTCAACCACAGCCAAGTGTGAGTAATATGAATGGACGCCAAAAAAGGTGGCATTAGATACTGCAGATTTATAGCCTATCGTTTGTCTAAAACTCTGGTAAGGGGAATGAAAAATGAAATGATGAGTATAAAGCTTGGATCAATAGAGCTTTTGCTTCTCATCCTTTCAGTATGAAGCAGCCACAGACAAAATAGGCTGTGTGTAGTATACTGAAGTCACAGCACACAATTTCTGAGTATTGAAGTTCAGTCAAGAGTTTTAACCTCTTTTTCTGTGATGCTACTTTGATGAGAGAAACGATGCAGCAGAGAAAATTAGCTGCATTCAAACCACAGCTGAATGGCAAATCAGAAAAACAAGTCGTTCACGAGATCTAAAACGATGCCAACACCAAATTGTTTACTGTGCATGCACTTTTCTTCTGTCATAGTTGCATTTTATTTAAGTAATAGACAGACAGACAGACAGACAGACAGACAGAGAAATCTGCATATTTGCTTTCCTGCTGGGAGTTAAGGAAGCTAACAGCCACTCATGGAAAGCAAATATCTCCCAATATGTCCAACCATTCCTTTAAAGCTCTCCCTAAAGAGATTTTCAGGTTGTGTAATTTCCTAATGTCCTTTTCGTTCTCACTCTGGTCGCTCCTGCAGTGGGCATGGAGGAGTTGCAGGTGATTAAAAAGGAGCTGACTCTGATAAAGACACAGATCGATGGGCTGCTTGACAGTCTTGACAGGATGGACACACAGAGGAATGACCACAAAGGTGAGACACTCATTCACAAAGACAGTGGAGGCAGGTAGGTGGGAGATGGAATGATAG
Organism: Epinephelus fuscoguttatus; assembly: GCF_011397635.1. Classification (NCBI taxonomy): domain Eukaryota; kingdom Metazoa; phylum Chordata; class Actinopteri; order Perciformes; family Serranidae; genus Epinephelus; species Epinephelus fuscoguttatus. The sequence goes on along the minus strand of NC_064753.1, from coordinate 24,852,070 downwards.
ATAATCTATTCGCACATCAAAAACATCTTAAGGCGGCCTCTGGTGATATGCCACTTTCAGATTTCTGCTTGATTAGCTCCACCAGTCACAACCCCAATCAAAATGATTCAGGATCTGTGCCGCAGGAGGAAACTGGGGGATGGGAATGCACTGCACCACCAGAGCCACTCCTGTTTTACCTGACAAATCAATTATTTCCCTTCAGTCAGGAATTTTTTAAAAAGTTGAATCACGGCCGATATTAGCTGGGGGTGCGGGTGTCTGGATTTATGGCTGTGAGCAAATTATGGAACATGCTGAACAAACAGGGTGGTTGAAGGAACTGACTGATGAAGCTTCAGAAAACAGACGAATATCAAAGACTGAGCGGTGTGTACGGAGGGAAGAGCTGCTGCTGCCCTCATGTGGACATGTGATCACAATACAGTGACTACGCCTGCCAGCAAGTGCAACAGCCCCTAGGAGAGAACAGGACAAAGCTTTATTATCCCTCCTGAGGAAATTGGGTTTTACTGGAATTTTAATTAAACTGATCATAAACTGAAACAGAGTTTACACCATTCATTTGGTGCAGCCCACCCTCCCCTGAGCCCTGTGTCCTCAGTCACTGCTAGACAAACATGTTCTTGTAAAAACAAACTTTAACCTTGAACCTAGAAGCCATTATCATAGCATCAGGATGAATGTACAGACAGGCCGTGCACTAAAAAGAGAATGTGTCCTGTGGCTACTGCAGCTGTAGGTGCACACGTTCAGGGAAGTGTGTGTGTGTTCTGTCTACTTTGAATGACCTTGGACGATTGATAGCTCTCATCTTCATATTAATTTATCTCCAGCTCTACTTGATTCCCCTGTCCCTCACTATTCAGCTCTGCTGTCTCTCGCTTCCCCCTCACTATCTCCTCATCTGTCCTTCATCCTGTCACTCCCACTCTTGCTTTCTGCCTGTCATCTGGTACAAAGTCAGTGGGATGCACACAGACGTTTTTGTCTCTGACCCACAGAAAACATGTATTTTCCTAACACTCCACAGGAAACAGGACCTGCAGTAAAGTCCACACCTAAACTCCATGTATGGCTCTGTTTATTCCTGTTTCATAGGGTCTCCCCTGAGAGAGGACAGTCCAGCTGGCTCACCGTACGCTCTGTCTGCCAGCAGCCCCGAGCACTCCCTCTCCTCCCTCTCTCCACCCAGCTCCCGCCATCGAATCCACAGGGAGGACCCTGACCTGAGGGAGCCTGATGATGACAACCACACGGTAAATGGGCATGAAGTCTGTGTGCAGTGCACTTGTTCAGGAATGACTAAAAAGTGTATCAGCATATCAGCAAGGGCCGTCCCTCTTGGTCATATTGTATGATGCTGGTTTCTGATTGTGTTAATGAGACTCATTACAAAAGTCAAAATGCATCCATCCATATACTTATCTGGGGCAAAGTCACGGGGGCAGCAGGCCAAGCAAAGCACCCCAGACGTTCCTCTCCCCAGCAGCACTTTCCAGCTGTTCCCCAAGGTGTTTCCAGGCCAGATGAGATATGTAATCCCTGCGTGTTCTGGGTCTGCCCCGCGGCCTCCTACCAGTGGGATGTGCCCAAAACACCTCCAGCAGGAGGCGTCCAGGAGGCATCCTGATCAGATGCCTGTACCACCACAACTGACCCTTTTCAACACGCTATATTCATTTTTTTTACCAGTTCAAATCCCCATGTCTGTTTATTTTGAAGGGGACAAAACCTCCTGAATATCTGGATCTTAGGTTATCAGAGAGTTAAGGTGAGCACACATTAGCAGGTGCTGTGCTAGAAGTCACTGCGACGTGCCAAACAGTGTCAGAGAAACACCAATTTGTTACATGAAACTGTTTTATTCAGTGTTTTTATCAGTTTTAATCACCTGGTCCATTTGTTTTAGAGGAAAGGAGATCTCTGCTTGTTACTCAGCTTCTTGTAAAAACCTCCTGAACAATGAACGCTGATGGAAAACTAACCTGGTGACGTTTTAGTTGGTTGCAATTTAGAATCCTCAGCACAAAATGCCACTAAATCCCAGTAAATTTTACACTGTTCATTTAAGCTGTGAGTCTGTTAGGGCCCCATTTAGTGGATAAAAATATATTAATTTACAACAATAATACACAAGAAAACTCACTCAGAAATTCAACAAATTTTCGAGATTAGATTTGAATTTTAAATTAATTACAATTACTTTAAAAACTTTAAAGTAAAGTTTGAGTTAAAAAAAAATTGCACAGACAAGTTTCAACCAGATTCTGTCCTGTGAGGTGAGTGGACGTGACAACTACTGAGACTCCACTACCGTGAAATCAATTCATACCTGCACCATTAAATTTTACTTAGTCATTGTGAGCTTGCAGCTGAATGAAATACCTCTTTGTTTAAGCTATCACTGTTCTATCTTTGTCTGTCTGTCTGTCTGTCTGTCTGTCTGTCACAGATGAGCAACCACAGCTCTGACCCCGAAGAGGAAATATGAGGGAGGAACAAGAGAAGATGTAGAAGACATGGATTAAGTGCCAAACATGGAGGAAAAGAACAACAACCGTCAAGCCAACTCTCATATCTGTGGCTCAACTCCCCTCCAACAGGGTGTACATATCAGAAAACATATTACATTTAAGTGTATCACAGCAGCTTCTTTTCTGTGACCATACTTCTGAGTCAAACTGAAACACAAGTGACTTATATACACCAGGTACACACACATTTGATTGAGAAGAATTTGTCAGACTAAAGGAGTGACTGACAGACAGTAATTATAACGAACAACTGGAAGCACGGAGGTGAATTTAACTTTTTATAATCCGCCCTAAGTAGGCATTCCTATTATATGATATGACAGTTTGCACCAATGCCAATATTTCAGTATTAATCCAAATGAGACAAAAGGGTTCTCTGATTAAAACACTGTGTAAGGAGCTTACCACTTTATCTCGTCCACATTAAAAGCCTTTTTCTAAAACAGGCAGCACATGCCACTATCACACTGTACATACAGTAATAATCTATGTGTAGTCACTGGGTTCTGCACCATGTTTCTGCTGTTTCACCAGTTTCTCCCCAGAACAAAACTCTCACATCTTTAATTAGGTAATGTAAACCATGCAAACAGCCTACTTAAGATTTATTATTTTCAGAATAAGTTGAATATTGTGTATATGTACTGTAAAATGAAAGTTCCCTCTGTGGATCTCAAAGTATTTTGACTTGTGACAACAAAAGAAATGTGTAAACTCTCAAATATGATCTTTCAACAGGGCTCTTTGTTGACGCCTGACTCACTTTTTGTCTTTATTTTATACTTCTAATCACAGTTTAGCTAGTCAAAGTACTGTAAATTGCAGTAATTCTTAAGAAACTGAATAATCACACTGATCATCAGGAGATAAACTGGTTGTTTTCTGCTCTGTCTCTGAGTGTGACTCTACTTCATATCTATTACAAGAATGTTACAGCTCTCTTCCCCCATGTATTTGGCACTTGTGAGACATGCAAAGGCCCAGGTCAGTGTGTAATATTGTGTATTATTGTAAACTTTACTGTAATTGTTGAACTGTCTGATTTTAATCTTGATTTAGGACTTCTCACATTTTTTTTTTTAAGAAAACGATGTTATTCCTATGGTGTTACATGTTTTTGTTTGCATTCTTAAGATAAGCCAAGTGGAAATACTCATTGTCACAGTAGTAAAAGTATTTTCATATTGAGTATAAATACAGCATGGGAGTGTGTTTTTATTCTTAGAGACCAAGATAGACATGGAAGACAAAGGTGAGAGAGAAACTGATCAATTTGGAATCATAAAATGTTAAAAGTACTGTTTCAAAACTGGACTGCTAACTGTGCAACTAATCCAAAGTGTATACAGCATACAATAATTAAGTCCATCCTGAACAGAGGAAAGCTGGTAATGGTAAATATCACCAATCACAGATCTCTTTGACTCGCCAGCATCTCTTCTCCTCAGTGCATGGATGGTTTGACCAAAGGTCAGTCTGACCCTCAGGCAAAATTGCTCACATTATTATTCATACTGTGTATCTTGCTTTGAGGGCTGCTGCGTGCCTGGTTCAAGATGATACCATCAACATTGCCCAAACTCAGACTGCAGCAGTTTCCACCCAGAGAAAGTTGTCCATCGCTGATGTGACGCCAAACTCCTGTGACAACAACATGGCAGCCAGGCTGAAAACAAATCAAGAGATACTCTTTCTGTAGACGGTCTTTTTTTGAAAGAAAGGAGTTTAGAACAGTCCTCCCAATATGTTCTCTCTTCAACAACATATGGTATCTTGCTGACTCACTACACTGAAACAAAATCAGCTGTGTTTCACAAAAACATTTCCACCTGCAGCCTCTCTCCACCACAAGCTGTTTTGCTGAAACATCATCTTGACGTGAGAAAGACAAATGAGAGAGGAAGAGACACATTAATGGAGTTAATAACTAAGATACTGAGGCCATATGGAGATATGGCCATATCATACCAATATATATTATGTTAACCTTTATGCAACAATATTTTGGTGTAGCATAAAATGAGAGCAAACAGAGTGCAGAGTTTAAGTGGCCAAATGGTCCATTTTCTTGAGGGTTGTGGGGGCCAATTTAGAGTTAACCTTTACCCAATTAACCTATGCCCAATCTGCATGTCTTTGGACTGTGGGAGGAAGCCAGAGTGCTCAGAGAAAACCCACGCTGACACAGGGGAGAGCACACTCTGCACAGAAGGGCTCGCTCCTGGGATTGAACCAGGAACCCTCTTGCCACCTGTGCTAACAGTGCTAACCACTGTGCTGCCCTGAGGTTAAATTATAAGTGAAAACAAGACATGATAGAACATTTAAAAACAAACAAACTAGAAAACCATTTAAACTGTCAAATAATATCAGGAAGTGTAGTTTATAATAATCAGTGTTTATCGCTGAGATCAGTTTATTTACAGATGACAAACCGTTTTAACCTGAGCAAGTTCAGTCTGCTGATAAAGTCTATGTGTTATGGTAGAAAGCTCTGGGGACAGCTCAGTAAATGGACCTTCTGTTCAGAATATTTATCACAGCACTGTCCTATAGTTCACATCACAGACTTTTCTTTATCTAAGAGGAAAAGCTATAAATAATGACTTCAGTGTCATTGTAGCACAGGTTATCGCTATGGAGTATTGCCTAAATGCCAGATCATATTTCTGTCATGCTCAAAGTTTGTATCATTTGTCCTCATAATATGATTGGCAATGCACTTTAGGCAACTCAAAACCATGTGAATTACAGGAAATCACTGCAGCAATTTCAACAGTGTTAACAGAGCTGTGCTTGTTGCCAACATTTAGCTCCATATTCATATAATATTAAATTGAACAAAGAGATCGGAGGATGAGAGGAAGTATCACATTAACCTGTGGAATTCCAACAGGAAGTTGTGGGTTTTGTTTTTAGAGTTCAGTAACCCAGCAGTCAAACACACAAGCGTCAGAAAAAAAAAATGTTTTCCTTATAATTCTGTTAATTGTGCATGGCTGCATGCGTCACGTCCTCAGAGCAGTCCATTTGATCATCCTTTGCCACTATTTTTTAACATAAATAACCCAGCAGGGTGGGGGGTCGGGGGTGCAAGGCTGACACCCAGAACTTGCAACATACATTAAATCTCATACATCCTTTTAAACAAGGCCTCACAACTGAGAGCAAGCTAGCCCTGGAGGAGTGTCCCAGGCCCTTATCTAAGTCTTTTATTGGGCAGGCTGCCTGTTCTGTGTCCAGCAAGTCTAAGTATTCCTCCAGCCATGAACCCCCAGAGAATCAGGCTGGTTTACGCTCCGTCCAGTTAAATCATCATCCATTTCCACTGAGTTCAAAGTGCTAAAAGCAGAATATGACAAAAGGAGCTCTTGCACAACCGGTCTTCTGTTGACAAAACGATAAGCACGTGTACTTAATCTCATTCTGAATAGGGCAGGTTGCAGGACTGCATGAGGACAATGAGACGAAAATCCTGATCTGTTTAATAAACCATAAAATTGCTCTCTCTTTTTTGGTTATAACTGCTGGCTCACTTTGGATTTGATTCATCAGTGCACATGAGTGCGTACAGGCTGCAGCAACTCAAGGGTCAGATTGTGCCTGAATACAAGGTAAGCACAAAACTTAAAGGTATATAAAACAACAGAAGATTTTTTATTCAACAGTCCAAATGTTAAGTGATGGAGCATCATATATTTATTATGTTTGATCACTGAAATAAACATAAAAACATCTGATTTAATACTTGTGTGTAAAATATTATATCCAGGGTTTCTATTTATTAGTTAGATTTTAGCACCCTGTACTGTATCTACAGAGGTCTTGATATGTCCTTTTATTCAACTATCTTGAGAATTTTTACTTAATAAATCACAACTTACAATTTGACATTTACGAGCCACAGCAAGGTAGCAGGAGCTGGTATTGTGTCTCATCATGGCAAAATGGGGTCCTGGTGACAGTACCCACCACAGAAGCCATTTTGAATATTTTGCCAGCTGTCTGTCTGTGGAAAGATTTTGTCATCACAATAACATTGCAATCATGCACAATGGAGTCACAAAACTTGACAGGTGTGTTATTGAGATCAAAATGAAGACTGAATTTGAAGATAGCCATGGTCTGACAAGGGAGCCGGAAGTAAGAATTAGAAAAGAGGCCTCCGACACCCCAGTTTTTACATCCCTGGCTCAGGAAAATTTACAGGTGTGTAGTCAACATGGTCATTGTCTAAAAACTTTAATAAAGCTGTCCTCTGCGCATTTAAGATGGGTGTCAAATGTGTTATCTTGTCAGTTTGGAATAAACTGCCAAAGATAATTCAAAATACAGTGAACTCAATGTTGCTTTAAGGAAAATAAAAGCAACATAGGCCTGTATGTTTTTGTTGTCAGAGAAGTATTTGTGTTTCAATGCTGGACTCTAATGTGATTTCTCTAGATTTAAACAGATCCATTTAAAGTCTTACTTCCTTGCTCTGCAGATCACAGCAATGGCAGACTCACCTAGTCCTCTGACCACCCACGTGCTGAACACTGCGATGGGCGTCCCTGGCTCGAACATTGCCATCTGTCTCTACCGACAAGACCCCTCCAATAATGCCTGGAGTTTGATAACCGCTGGGTAAAGACCTGAGGGCAACAGCCATAAAATACCACGCACATAGTCACAAAGTATGATCACAGGAAAATCTCAGATATTACAACTGGACAACTCTCTCCAATCACATTTTGTCTCTACAGGGCAACTAATGCTGACGGACGCTGCCCAGGACTCATCACAAAACAGTTGTTTACTTCTGGTGTGTATAGAATGTGTTTTGAGACTGGTCAGTACTGGAAGAATATGGGAGAGACCTGCTTTTACCCATATGTTGAGGTGAGGAAATGTTGTGTTGGCATGTCAAATGGTGCTTTGCTTGCTTGTGATGTAACTGTAGTTTCGCAACTAGATCAGTGAACTTACATCCTCATTTAACCTGTCGTATGCATGTGATGCTTACTTTTAATTGTTAACCTCTCTCATGTATGGTGTTCTGTTGCAGATTGTCTTCACTATTAATGACCCCGGCCAAAAGTACCATGTCCCTCTGCTCCTGAGTCGTTTCTCTTATAGTACATACAGAGGAAGCTAGGGGTCGAGTGTGATGACCATCCTAAGGCTACCTCCATCTATCAGCTGTCATACACAACACAGGCAGAGGCAGCACCACCAAGAATATTTATACCAGCACCAGCCAAACAGTCACAACTGCTGACAACACACAATGCTCCGTCTGAATGATTCCTCCATTTGAATAAAGATGTTCTAATCAATTTATTTTTTTGTAATTAAACAAACCATATTACTAATATACTAATATTGCTATTATGCTACCATGATATTTAACAGATTTAAAACAGTTATCATGACATGTAATTTCTTAATGAACCTATTAAATAAAGTGTTTTTTGTCAAATGTTTCTTTTGTTTCATTGCCAAGATCCATATGGATCAGTGGCCACTCATAAGGGAAGTGAAATAGAGGTTGTTATCTGTTATAAATAGCAGGGTATTTTGATTGATGATTACATTTTAAGCCACATGTGCAGTACCTGGTGAAAAAGCTACGCTAAAACTGGGTTTTTATTTTCGAAATAAGTTGTGTTTTTCTTTTGATATATAAAGAGACTTGTTGCTGCCACTGGGGATTATGGTGAGTTGTTATACATGCATACCTCTGCTCAATGTCATATGATTGACACAGCTTCCCTATGATTCATCGCCATTGTAAAGCTCTGACTCAAAACTGTGGATATAGGCGTACTGTCAGGTAGTATGATCATCCGCTCTGGCTACCCATGCTCTGTCACTGGTACACTTTTGGCCTGCTCCCATACTACTTATGTGTCTTTATCACACAGAAAAGTGTCGGACAATACTCTTGGCATTCCCAAGACTTCATTTTCTTTCCTTTTCAAATGCCCATAAGGAAATTGGGAAAGGGGCAATTATGTATTCTGCACCTTTGGTGTGGAAAATGTTGAAGGATGACTTGAAACTTCAAGTATTAATCTTGTTAAATGCTTTTAAATCCAGAGGGTAAGAACTAGGTAGATTGCTTAAGATGCTGATGTTTTTAATTTACCTGGTTAGAAAATAAGCTCCTTTAAACTTCTCCTCTGAGTTTGAGTTCCTTTTGCTTTACTTAATTTTCATTTTGTGTCAAATCTGCTTGCCCTTTTTCAGTCTCTGTATTTTATACTACATTAAATGGACTAAAATTTGCATTATGTATAAATACCATTAAGTAAAGTCTATACACTGTTCTCATAAAGAAGACTTTAAAAGCTCTGCCAATTCATGTTGCACTTGAGCCATCTTCATCCATAACAGCATTACTGTGTCTCACAATATTATTAGAATATTATCAAAATAAATTGGTCTATAATACTATAAATCATACAGCTAAAATACAGTGAACTGCAACATTTATTTTAAACATTGCCACAAATCCATAAATCTGCCTGCAGTATGGGTACAGTATGCTCACAAACTCCTTTTCATATGCGATCCTTGAATCTGTGCTCGATTGCTTCACCCTGAGTGTTGGATCGGATGTTGATTACACTCCCCTGGACTAGGTAGGGCCTCACCTCTGATGGGAGTTTAGGGTACATTTTATTACGTTACCTCAACACTTCTCAGCCTTCTAGGTCCGCGATACTGTTGTAAACCATGGCGGACGACGAATTAGAAGCAATTAGGCAGCAAAGGATGGCGGAGCTTCAGGCAAAGCACGGGGTAAGCACAAAACACGAGCACGGAAGCGTGTTTGCGCCCGCCTTATAAGGAGATGCTGAGTTCAATAATGGTGCTGCTAAAGTTAGCTAACGTTAGTGTGGCTAAACCAGTCACCACAACTCAACTCATTTAACTGTACTGTAACTGTCTTAACTCGGGGGATATACACAGCCAACGTATGAGAGCAACGCTAGCTGTAATAAACTCTGTAGTGTGTTATAAATCACAGTGACCAGCATCATCTGACTGACACTGCTAGCTTGGTATTGACAAGACAGCGCACACCCCTCTGACAATGATAGTGTTAGCTGAGCAACACTGAGCAACGAGTTATAAAAAATGAACCTATGTTAACCCTCCTGCTGTGTCTATTTAATATAAATTAATCATCAATCAAAATTAAGTGTTCCCAGTTTAAAATGGCCGTCCCATTATAGCTGATCACACATCCTTAATAATACATACTGTAACGTTATCACCTATTGTTGTGTCAGATCTTTAGTCAATTTAAGTTATTGTGAGCATAACAAGTTTGAGCTTATATTTGATATTTATGGCATGTATGGATGCATTGACCTAATCAGCTTGTTTTTTAGCTATAAAACAAAACATAATCTATTACTTCATATTGATTATACAAATACTCAGATGAAAACACATTGTACTATTTATCAGACTACTTTGCATCAAAGCTTAACATGGACACAAAATATCTCTTAAATTATCTTTTGTATGATTTTATTAGTAAAGCAAGGACAATAATTTTGTCTAATTAGAGCTGAACACAATAGGAGGGTGAGAAGAAGAAGAACGAAGAATGTTTCTGGACAAGTATAGAAGAATACAGTCAACTGGTGAGCTTAGTTGGAGTGGTAGGACAGTTTCATTAACGTAAGTGTATCTTTACTAGCCACATAATACTGAAACATTAATAAACAGTAAAAGGTAACAACTTTGTTTTATGACTGTAATAAATATAGGCCTGTATTTTAATTATAACAGCCATGATCTGGTGGCATCCTGTATGAATAATTAAAATGCAGATTTTAGTTAATGCTGTCAGGTTTAAGCTGACTGAACACAGTGAATCTTACATAGAGCCCAACTGATAAATGGGCTGGGCGAATATTTAGAAAGCTTGTAACTACTCAAAGATAAATTGTATCTGTGTAATTTTTGCCAGATAAATAACAAAACATTACACTAAACAAAGGCTAAAGATGTATTTAAGGTAATTTTGAAACAGTGTCCTGGCTACATAATTTGCCCTCCAGAGAGTGCTGAAGTTTGTTTTTTTTCAAATTTAAAATGTCCCATTCAGTGACAGTCGCCAACAATCCACCAACCTCTACCAAGATGGGGACAGACATTCAATGTCTGACTAAAGTAATATCTAAAAATAGGGAGTAAAAAACAGAATGTAAAACAAGAAAAACAATACTGCAAATTACGATACCCATCAAGATTATGATATATAGCTAATTCTGGTACATCGTTATAGACATGATTGCTAATGAACTTTCTGATGCAAAGTGGATGGATCCTGGTGATGTTATTTTTTCAACTATACATGTGTCACTTGGCTCCAACTGCGCTCATTGTCTTGAACCATACAGACCTGGTTTTTATGATGAGTATTATCTTGATACTGGTACATTGTAGATTCTGGTCTTCAATCAAATGTCAGATCTTTAGCCAAATATTTTGTTCCACTTTGAAAGGTGAAACTTTGCTTTAAAAAAAAGCTCAGTTTTAATAAATTAACCAAGCAGCATGGGGAAATATATTTTGACAGTTATTAAACTTGTTTGTGAGGCCATTACCAAAGTTGTGGGAATATTGGGCTGGTATGAATAAGAAATACAACCCATATGTGATGGTGCTGTCTCATATATTCTTCCAGGATTCTTCAAATAATCAGCAGCAAGCAGAGGAGGCCAAACAAAGGTAAGTATGCCAATTCAGTATACAGATATAGTGATTAATTTGTACTCTCACAGTCAGTTTCTGTATAGCTCAGTTAAACAGACTTATCAGACATCTGTTCACTGAATTATTTCCATAATATTGTGAGATAATTACTGTTAGAGAGCCACAGTATATTTGAAAACAACATTATGAACTCATTGTGTAATAAGAACCTATCAGTGTAATATTTTGATGGCTTGAGAGTTTGATAAATGTATTTTTCTGTTGTAAAATGTAAATGTAGTTTTCCCTTTTACTGGTCTCAGTCCTAGATCCAGATAGTTGTAGGTTGTGCTGATGTGGTATCATTGTTACTTGTTATTCACAGAGAAACAGAAATGAGGAACTCTATATTGGCTCAAGTTCTGGACCAGTCTGCCCGTGCCAGATGTAAGTGTGCTCTCAGATTTATTGTTAAGTCTGTTGAAAGGAATCCCTTGGAAATAAATCATGCTCTTGTAAAACCAAAAGATATTAAAAATATTTTTTTTATTTGGCATACTATAAATTGGTGAACAACTGTAATGTAAAAAATTGTGAAATCAGAATCATCACAACACTCTTATTAACTCTTATCAGAGATTTATATTCAGTCTAAGAAGAGTGTTCAGCCTTCCATTTTAAAAAACTTAAGGTTCCTACCTCTGAGTTTGAAACTGTTTTGTGTGATGAATAGGTTGTAGTGTAGACCTATAAACGCCACTCAATCGTGAACACAAGGTGGTTAAATATTTTTACTGTTTTTCAGTAAGCAATCTTGCTTTGGTAAAACCGGAGAAGGCCAATGCAGTTGAAAACTATCTCATTCAGATGGTTCGTTTTGGAAAGTTACCAGGAAAGGTAAGAAAAACACCTCCTAATGCTTGAAGCTCTGATATTGTTGATAATCCCTCGTCATGCCAGCAGTGCAATGAATGGATTTTCTCTTTTGTTAGATTACGGAGTCAGGCCTGATCGAGATTCTAGAAAAAGTCAGTCAGCAAACAGAGAAGAAAACAACTGTCACAGTAAGTTGCACTGAAATGTCACCTGTGTTTGATTCATTATCAGTCACACATCCATCCTAAATCATTTGCGCTCTGTTCTTGTCAGTTCAACAGACGGAGGGTGATGGACTCAGATGATGAGGATGATTACTAATTTTAAATGGGAACCCTGGGACAAGCCAAGAAATCAGGAGAGGATATGCTTTTCTGGGACTCTGATAATATCTTTGACCTGTTAGCAGAATCCTGGGATGCCACACTTGCTTCTGTGTGTCTCTGGAAACTACATTACCAAGAGGGAAAAACAAAGCGGAGTTTACATTGTGGCATAAGTGGTGGGGGGTAGAATACACAGGGTTTCAAACAAGGTGTTCTTTTGCGCGCTCTTTTCAATCAAATTGCTACAAATTTGCTCTGCTTGTGTTGTACCCCTGACAGCTCATGACACTGTTTGACTCCTCTAGTCTCTTTCAGTAGTTAATTTTTTTCCCACCATGTTTGACTTCTGTTCCTCAATCAGAAAAAACCTAGATGAATCTAGACTTTTCTGTGAATACAATACATTGTTTTCTATTTAGGGCCAGCATCCCATTCGCTCTGGATGGTGCACTTGGATTATTTCTTTTTGCAGACATGTATCTTGAAGGTTTACATAAAAAACATTAAAAAGCCTTAAATTCAAAAGTTTGTTTCTCTGATGAGCCATCTCTGAAGTGTTGAGCTCCCTTTTTAAAGGTTTACATTTTGGGTTTTCACACAGACTGTGTTCTTTGGATCAAGGCACACAGTTATCACAGTTGTGACCATGCTCAACATGAGAACAGAAGAATGTTGCAGCTGCATCACACAGTATCCTCATTACCATAGAAAAAGCTGACATACTGTTTCTTTATTGGTGGTTGACTCTTTTTGCTAAATCAACCATTTAAAATTTTGGATTCCAAGAATTAACAAATGCCAAATGTATCCAACTACTTTTAAAATAAAAAAAGCGTGACTGAGAAATGTGATTTAATTGTTATGTTATTTATCATTATCGATAAAGTTTATAAGCCACAGTTGAATAACCAAAGGAAATATGTTTTACAACAGTTGCATTGCCTTGAATTAGTTAGCTACAGTAAGCATGACTTTACAGTCAGCATACATTTATACAAACACTACAGTTTAGTGATGCTTTTATTAACGTTCATCACTGCTTTGCCCTTTCTGTTCCTGCATTGCCAAGTGGAAGAGAAGAGACATCTAATGCTCCAATAACTTACTTTATTCCCATTAGTGGAAGGGGTTTTACTAAAGTGTCAAAAAATGTCCACGACAAAAGCCCTGCATTTAAAAAGTTTACTTAAGCAAAGGTAAAAGTACCTAATTATTATCTAAATTTGTGTACAATTTGCCTCTGAAGTTTTGTGAGTTCAATTAAAAAGTAGTACAAAATGGAAACACTAAAGTATAATTACCTTAAAATTCCACTGAAGTAGCTACACTACTTGAGCATTGCAGTGTGGCACACTATTTATTTTTTGTACTTTTTTTTATTCCAGCTTTTGCTATACAATTACAACATTTACAGTGAGTTTATTTTTTTTATTTTTTTTATGCATCAGTTACATGCATTTTCTAATTATTTTATAATTAATAGAATATATTTTAATACACCCTGACTGAGCCTGTGGGATGGTCTCTGTCCTTGCCCCATTTCGCACGAGCGTGGTCAGATGATCCCTCATTGGCTATTCCGACTGCCATCAAAATAGCTGGGCTCTGATTGGTCGCGGTGTTTGTCACATGTTCAACACCAGCCAATCGGGAGACACCGAGGAAAGCTGTAGTAAGGTTGGCTAAACTGTAGCTGCTAACCACTAGAAGTGAATGTCTATACCCCGGTATAGCCTGTCAATACCTCGGTATAGCCTGTCAATACCCCGGTATAAATGATCAAAACATACACAGGCTCACATTCAGCTGTACCAGGGGACAGTATGGACAAGCCAAACATAGTTACATGCACCGCTCCGGTAAATATAGCTGTCATCAAGTACTGTAAGTATCTTTCTTGACTTATCCTCGTGTAGTAACGTTTGGTTTGTAACTTTAGGATGCAAAGGTAACTATGTCATGTCTTAAAGGGGACCACTACCTCAATTAAAAATACTAATATATTATTGCTGTGGCAGAGGAAAGTTCAATCAATATTTGTGAACTAATCTCTCTCAAAGCCAGAAACCAGAGAAGTAAGTCTCAAACTTGTGATGTCATAGGGTATAAAGTGTGGAGCTTCTCCACAGACAATGAATGGGAATTTAATTTTGTAGACACACAGAGGGTTTGTTTTCTTTTTTATACCCAAATGAGCTTTCCTGAAACAGAAAATGTACCCATATACTCAGAACACTTCCCTATGTGCTCTCAGTGTCATCTAGGACACCTCTCACCATTCATTGTCCATGGAGCAGCTCCAGACTTTATACCCTATGACATTGAATATTTGAGTTTTACCTCTCAAGTTTTGGATTTTGGAGAGACTTGTTTGTGTTCACTAATACTTTTAGACTGCCTTATACCATAGGAATGACATGTATACATTTGAAAATGGATGTAGCTCCACTGTTGTTTGTTATATGGTGACTTTTGTATCATGTCTCACTGAATATTGGACATTAAAGGGTGGCTTTAGAGTTGAGCATATTCGTACTGTTTAATTCTATCAGTCTGACAACACCTCAGTCATGTACCTATGAATCTTCCTTTTCAGGGGGGAAGAGAAATGAAGACTTAATTCTACCCATCAACTCCTCGTTGAGCGTCACATTGCATCAAGACCAGGTATTTATGTACAGCATTGTCATCAATCTGACTATGAATGTGTCTGTGTTCTGTAGGAAAACAGGCTTTGAGCTTCATCAGTGTGCCAGTGTTAATACTCCTGCCCAGAGCTGCTGCCCTGAGTGGCTTTGTATTCCTCTCATCATGTAAAGACTCCAAATAAAATAAAAGAAGAAAGAGGCTAATGTAATTATGCCACTCATAGCATTTTTGTGTTAACTGGTAGTTTAAGCTCGGCTGGTCACTCTTGAAACATTTATATGTACTCGTGCTATTTCAAGCATTATGTACACAGTGTGGTAAAACTGTGACAAACTTTGTAGCAGAGCTGGCATTTAAACATCATGTCAGCATTTTGAAAAATACAATGGAAACATTGCAAGAAAGTATAAATACATGACTCTGATTATGTAAAATATTGACCTCCGTGTTGAATATTGCCTTGGATGATGATTAACATAAATTTTGTCACGTATAATGTTTAAATCTTGAAGCAAAGGTGTTAAATCTGATATAGATCTGACTTTTCTTCTTCCTTCTTTTAAGCTGAAAACAACCACAACAGTTGCAACCAGCAGATCATTTCAGGAAGATCGAATATGGCTCAACGGCAAAGAGGAGGACATAACCCATCCAAGACTACAATCCTGTCTGAGAGAGAGTGAGTCTTGTCTGTTTTGTTCCTCTTAAAAAGCCTGTAAATGAGAAAAACTGAGTTAGAGAGTGCAGGCCATTGTGTCATTTTCCTGTGTTCTGAATTTAGTACGACGACTAGCAAGGAAGAGACGTAATGACGGGGACCCCGCTTTGGATTCGACTTGTTTGTCTCACAAAGTCCACATCTGCTCCGTAAACAACTTCCCCACTGCTGCCGGGCTCGCCTCTTCAGCAGCTGGATTCGCTTGTCTTGGTGAGTGTGAGCACTTCACTAATGACAATAGAGTATTAATTTTATTGAGAGCTCAACAGCTGCATTTCAGCATAGAACAGAAACAGTTCAAACTATCTTATGCTGCCTGTGTGTGCCCATTCTTCAGTATTCCATGTCTTTCTCATATTTATTACATCTTCATTTTTCTCAGTCTCCTTTGCTCTTACCCCTCTTTCATCACTGTGTTGCAGTTTACACTCTGGCCCGGGTTTTTGGCGTAGAGGGGGAGCTGTCTGGGATTGCACGGCAGGGATCGGGCAGTGCGTGCCGAAGTATGTATGGAGGGTTTGTCCAATGGATCATGGGACAGAATGAAGATGGAAAGGACAGTCTAGCCCAGCAGGTGGAGCCAGAGACTCATTGGCCTGAGCTCAGAATCCTCGTACTAGTGGTAGGTCAATTTGAGTGTTTGTGAGAGCGACTGAAATAATGATATGAGTCAGATATGTCTTGGCACCTTTGTTCTCTATTGTGAAGGTCACATACCTAATTTCCTTCTTCTATAAATGACAGTCTTGCGAAACATGTTGAGCAACTGTGTTGACTAGTGCACAAAATGCACGCTTTAACTGAAAATAGTAAAAAGTTATATCACGTGTAATTAATTCATTTTTTCACAGGCCAGTGCTGAGAGGAAGCCGGTAGGCAGCACCTCTGGGATGCAAACCAGTGTACAAACAAGCTGCCTCTTAAAGGTACTATGTTCACTTGCTTTAATTTACATTTTTCAATGTACTAACATGACTATTAACACTGTTGAAAGTGTAAATGAGATGTGTTTAAAGCGAACTTATTGTCACTCACAAGAAGGTCACTCTTTCCTGTGTGTGTAGCACCGGGCCGAGTCTGTCGTCCCAGGCCGGATGACACAGATGATTGAAGCAGTGCGAAGAAAGGACTTTGCTGCATTTGCTGAACTGACCATGAAGGACAGTAACCAGTTCCATGCAACCTGCCTTGACACATACCCTCCTATCTTCTACCTCAACAGTGTGTCTCAACAGGTTATCAGTTTGGTGCATCGGTATAACAGACACTACGGGGAGACTAGGGTGAGCAACAATATCTACGTAGTAATCATCTTGGTATATTGTGTTGGACAGCTGTGAGTTTACCTTTTGTTAATGCATTATTATGCAACATTAAAGGTCCAGTGTGTCAGATTTAGGGGGATATATAATGGAAGAAATTAAATATAATAAGAATGTTTTCTTTATTGTATAATTTCCTTAAAATAAGGATTATTGTGTTTTAGTTACCTTAGAATTATTCATATATATCTACACAGGGAGCAGGTCCTCGTCCGCAGAGTCCACCATATTGCACCCCCATGTTTCTACAGTAGCCCAGAATGGACAATGTGTTTTGTGTTGGCCACCATAATTAGCAGCCCCTCTGTGACAAGAAAAACATGATTTCTTTTTTACGTAAAATTTCTTAATTCAATGTTTTCACTGGTTTAAATCACCTGGTTCATTTGTTTTGGAGAGGAACTTCCGCTAAAAAGATCTATATCAAAATTACAGTGAACACACATTAAGTTATCAGAGAAAAAAAACTGAGCACACATCAGCAGGTGTTGGGCTACTGGCCTATCTGTGACAAGCCAAACAGCACAATAGAAGCATTGATTTGTAATGTGAAACTGGTTTATTCAGTTGTTGTTTTTTTTTTACCAGTTTTAATCACATGGGGTGTGTTCTCAAAGCTTCCTAGTATGAAGAGTTGCTCTTAGTGACGAACTTCTAAGAAATATCTCAGAATAGTGTCATTTTCGAGCTCCTAAGCTGAAAAACTGTTAGGAGCAGGGAGGAGGACTTTTAAGAGGCTTAAGAGTTTTTTTAATCAGAGGAGAAAATGGTGAAAACACAAAGAGGTCGGAGAAATATTCTCCAAATGCTGAATGACAGTGAGTAAATGAAATGCTACAGATTAGATTGTGCAGGAATATGTGTGGTTGATCTCACTAGGGATATGCACACATTTCCCATTTAACACTGTAACACCAGAAATAAAATGATCACATTTCTAAGATGTTTTGAAAACTGGAAAAATGCAACAGTGCAGCAGTGATGACTTGGGTTTGTCTCAACCTTCCATTAGCAGAGTGATCACACTAACAATGACAACACTTTCACAATCAGCAGTTGATTTCCACTGGGTGTCCACACCTTGCAGGCTCACAAAATGACATGTCTGTGACACCCAATCATATCTGTGAACTGAATGCATCATACCTAGCAACATGTTCAACCACGCCTCCTTGCAAAGGTAAAAGGTTTTGTCCCTTCCTTGCTCAGAGTTGCTCTGAGAACTTTCCTATATCATCCTATGCTAGGACTCCTTAATAAAACGTTTTGTTTGGAGCTCTCTGAGAGTGTTCTCAGAATGTTTGTGAATACAGCTCCTGGTCTCTTTGTTTTAAAGAGGAAGAGATCCCTGCAGATAATTTAGCTCCCAGTAAAAACCTCCTCAACAATGAACACTGAATAAATTCTAAGCGGGAGAAGTTTCCGCTGGTTGCAATCTGCAGTCCTCACCACTAGATGCCACTAAATCCCCTTAACTCTTGCACACTGGGTTAATTTCTCTGCGTAATGAAGTGATGAATGGAAATATGGCTGCTTTGAAGGTGATACAATTGTCGAAAATATCAGTTATGCATTATATCATTTATAGTTAATGGAGCCAAAACGTGTATAACACATATTTTAAAAGTTCTTCAGATCATTTGTCTGTGGCGGTGTGTATGTCTTATGATCATGTACTTCATGCATTATGTATAACTGTAACGTCCTCACTTTTGTATCATTGAGTGCACGCTCTTTTTTTCTTGTGTGAAACATTTCTCTCAGTTCATGCAGCTGAATTTCTGAGATGATGTAATGAAGATGTAAAACTTGCGAGGTAGTTTTCAAACTCTTTACGTGACTGTCACATTCTGTTTGTTCTCCTCTAGTTGGCCTACACATTTGATGCAGGACCCAACGCTGTTATCTTCACTCTACAGCAGCACGTTCCTGAGTTTGTTCAGGCGGTTCAACATTTCTTCCCCCCTGAGACCAACGGAGGACAGTGAGTTGACAGTCACCAAACTTACTTAGCTTGAGGGAGCAATCCTGACAGCTGACTCCTGACTGACATACAAATTAATAAATTTATCTAAAAATATGATACATATACATAAACAGTCAATGATACATGGGTGTTTTTTGACTCCAAATAAGCATTTTATTAAGGTGTGATTGCATTCAGCCTCTTTGAAATTAGTCAGTGAATGTCTCTTCCTTCTCTGCAGGTTTTTCAAGGGTCTTCCTGTCAACCACGCTGCTCTTTCTGAGGAGTTGAAACAGGCTATTGGTCTAGAGCCCATGCCAAAGGGCATAAGCTACATTATTAGTACCAAGGTAAACACATACAGATAGATGTGATCACTCAGCTCAGTTGTTTTATCAGTTCACTTTAAACAGCGACAGAAAATCACTTTTATCAGTTTTTTTTATTTATTTTACTTTGTGTCTATCTTAAGGCTGCAAAACATACAGTAGAAAGATGGGATACATGAATTGTCAGATTGCGAGACACATTCAGATTTATGTCCACATTTCCTTTTAGCATGCTTTTACGAAACACTGTGTTGCATTGTGGCACATATTATGATGCACAGTAGTTCCTCTGTCTTACTGTTTTTACACTAAAGACTTTTATTGAACGGCACTTTATTGGCCTTTATTAGAACAAGCTTTAAAATAGCATTGTTAAATGTTACCACACAGACACCCAGGATGAATCTGTTGTTTGGTGTCATGATCATTTCTTGTTTTGTGTTCAAGGCTGGACCAGGCCCTCGTGTTGTGGAGGATCACACTCAGCATCTGCTTGGATCTGATGGGTTGCCGAAGAAAACCGTTTGATGTCCTGCAGCCCGAAATGGACAAAGATCCACTCAACAATAATGAAGCTAATTCATCAGAAATCAAACTTGCTTTAGTCACATGTAACAGGTTTTTACAAATCCCTGCAACACCAGATACCTTCCTTACCAGTGTGGATTCTAGTATGTCTTCTTTTAATAGTGCAAAGTCTTAGGGCTGCTGTTAAACTGCACCTACTTGGGCAACAAAAAAGTTTATCTTGGGTGCGTCGGTACAATGGACAACCAAGAAAGGGTGGCAGTGGAGATACCTGCACACCAATGCGACTGGGCTGGACAGCCACAAAAAGGTCCACAGGCTGAGATCAATGCGAAAAAATGTCAATTTATTTAGGGATATCTGTCTTGATACTTTCTGCATTGATGTCAGCCTGTGGACGTTTTTGTGGCTGTGGCATAGGTTGCTTTGGTGTGCAGGTATCTCTGCCAGCCTTCCTTTAACCATCAAACAGTACTGATGTGCCTGTCACCTCTTTATTGCTTTTAGAGGTATTTGACTAACTGTTTCAGGTGTAGACATGAACATGTGCTCAACTCTAACTTGGTAAAGAAATGGGCACACTGCTGCTGCTTAAGGGCACTACCAGCGTGCTCTTAAGCAATGCACAATGCAACATTAAGTACTTTTTTGCCTATGAGGGTTTGAATTTATGTTTGTAGCCATGTGTGTAAAGAGGGTGTTATGTTTTCATTTTTTGAAAATTGAATTTAAACCTACAGGATATCCCTAAATCATGTTGGTTTTATTCTGTAACATGAAATAAAATATATTTTAGCCAATGTAATGTTTTGTTGTATGGTCCTTTGCCATTTCCAGATTCAAGTTTGCTTTTGCGAGAATTTTTATTTAATTTTTATTTATTTTTTTTGGTCAACGACCAGTGACTTTAAAAGCTGAAATGATCAGAATGGCAGCAAGCACCTGTTGAGAAATCCCCTATGACTCAACTATGTAAACATGAAGTTATTCTTTAATCTAAGGCAAAAAATCTGACGCCTTTAAGAGATTTGTTTATAAACGTAGACCAGAGTGACGGCCTTAAATCGGATGGCAATTAGCAGCATAAGCATATGAAATTCAGGTGCTGCACCTACCTTTTTATAAATACTCAGACCTGTCCGGTAAGTTTGAAAGGTTAGCCACTCCTCTCCACTGTAGCCCTGCGCTATTCGGAAATGACGACTGCCGACTGCCTCCCGCCCTGCCTCCCCGTCGTCACACATGACACACCTCGCATCTCGTAAAAACACATTTCTTCCTTGTAGAAACAATCAAAGCTGAGAGCAGCTCTCTGGTGATTCACAGCAACCTGCAGAGTGAACGCGATGGGGAAGATAGAGTGGGCGATGTGGGCCAATGAGCAGGCTCTGGCCTCGGGACTCAGTGAGTATAAAAACTTTACCAAAATATTAAAAAGAAATCAGAGAAATTAATGACTAACTTCCAAGAACATTTTAATTTAAAGTCATTAAATACTTTCAGCTGTGTTGTAAGTCTGCTTAAAGAATAAATTAAACTGAATTTTAGAGTCAAGTAAATGTAAAATTTAACATACTTTCCTCTCTGAGTGGAGTGACAAAAGGGAGGCTGTGTTGTTTGTTTTAAGTTTTAATTTTATCTTCCTGCTTCCTTCTTTCAGTTCTCCTCACTGGAGGCATAGTGGGGGTGGCTGGACAGTTCAGAGGCTGGCAGTTTGCTGCTTATGCGGTGTATCCTTTACACTTTTCAGAAACCGAAATGCTAGAGTCCCACTTCAAATATGCAAAACTAAAGTCTGTGCAGAGATTGTAGCCATTTGCTGCCCTTATTCAACTTTTACATGGCGGCCCTTAAGTACAGTTGCATGCTGTGTAAGAATCCATAATCACATGCCTAAGAGAGAGCTAGAGAAGTTATTTAGGACAGTTAAGTAAATATATTTACCTTTTTGCAAAATATTCAAGCCTACATTCCACCATTTGAAGGCACGAGGCAATATATAATCAACACAAACATGTCTGCTTGTATTTGTATACACGGGTCAATAAAGTTTTTCATTAGTAAACCAACAGTATAGCAGAGGTAGTTTTTGTTTTCATGTGATATTCTTACAATATCCTGCATATATTCACTTTTATATCAGAAACAATCACAGATGCTTATTTGAATTTGCCATGATGTCCTATCACAGTCATTACACGACTTATTATTAGTGAACCCTGTGAGATGAAACAGCCTTGACAGATAACTAGTGCTGCTGGGACCTTTGTGTGTCTGCTGGAGTACCCCAGAAGCAAGAGGGCCAAGGGCACGAGTGTGGCGAGGACGTAAGTGATCTCATTTTCCTATGATTTAGTTTGTGCAACATGTAGGCTCTACTTCAGTCACTGCTCACTCCTGTCTCTTGTTTTTCCCTCAGGGGCCAGTACTGCTTCACTGTGGTTGTGAAATCCTTTGGGCCACTCACAAGGAATTACTATGTCAGAGCATTTCTACATGCTGCGTGAGTTCATTATATCAGCCACTTTCCTTTGCTTGACAGCATTCCTCTCATTCACCATCTCACCATCAAAAGACAAAGGACTATATTGTCTCTTGTCCTCAAAAGCTATGTCTCTTTTGTAGAATCTGTGTACCTGGAGGTTTTATGCTCGCTACTGTCCTCGGATGCGTCTGCCTTGGCATTGCCAGCCTCATCTACCTTGTGGTAAGTTGGTACCTTTTACTGTATCAATCTCCAGTTAGAGCAGGTTGAATATACTCAACACTGATAAAGTTGTTAGATGAGGCAGGAAGTGGTGGGCCTGATGGAAACAAGGAAATAGCAACAAGGAAGGGACTGTTTCATTACTGGTACCTTTGTTGAAACATGGCCTTGCAGTTATGAAATCTGACCAGTCAGGGGTGTGCCTGAACTCTTCAGAAGTACGTGATGTGGTAACCAGAGTTATAAAGCCTTCCAGGCTGCACAGTTTATCTCATTATAAACATGCACACAAATATGAGCGTACAGGATAAGGACCACTGATATGTACCCTCACATTATTGTTGTTGGGGTTTGAATAATAGGTTTCAGCATGAGCAGATATTGAGACAAAGGGCCCCTGAGCACAGACATGCAGAGGGCTCCACCACCTCTCCTACACAGGAATAAGACACAGACTTCGTGACGGTTTTGCCTCTTTTTTATTGTTGTTTTGCATCTTTCTTTAGTCGTTATACATCTTCTTGTGGATTTCATATCTTTGAGGAAATATCTGTCTTTTTTGGTCATTATGTGTCTCTTCTTGTGGTTGTTTTGCCTGTTTCTGTAGTTATTTTGTCTCTCTTTGTGGTCTTTTGTGTCTCTTTGTGGTATTTAAGCCTCTTCCTGTTCTGTAATTTGAGTGACATTGTGCAGATAAAAGTCAAGGGATGCCCTGACACATTGGGCCCCTGGACTGGTCAATAATCCATCCATGGGTTTCTGGCATGCTTAACTTGATCTTATTCTAGCCAACCATCACTGACTTGTATTCTTTGTCATCATCTTGCTTTCTAGGCAGCTATCCGAGGTGAACACTGGGAACCTATCCTTCCAAGGAAGGACGTGAGCCGAGGGGCAGCATTAGGACCAGACAGCATCAAGCAACCTCCTCAGAATCCACCACCAAGACCTCCTCCTGAGATGCGCAGGAAGCGGGTGGACGACCTGGAGGGAGCAGCCTACGACAACCCCATCCCTGTTACTGATTAACCAGTCCAGTGCCAGCATCCTCTGTAACCCTTCCCCCTGTCTGCCTGAGACCTCGATACAATGAAGCCCATCAAAACCAGTCACAGTGGGACGCCACCAGATTCTGTGACTCTGGACAAGTGAATAGTTTTCTAAAGCAAGTGACTGGTTGTGACATGTTGGGTCTGCACCTTCATACCTCAACCTGCAGAGAAATATCTTTAAACAGAGGAAAATGTTTTTTAGTTAGTTAGTTTGTTTTTTGTAAGAACTGAGAATTCAAAGAAGGATGTAATGAATTTTACTTCGGAACAAAAAACCATGCCACTGGAGACAAATGTAAATGCTGTAACTGTTAGGTGGCGACCAACTACATTAAGTTAGTTGTGAAAGACTGTAGGAGATGTAGGTATTTTTACTGCTGTTTTAAAAGTGTAAACTTTTTTTTCTGTGCTAATTCCCACACTGTATGTTTTAAACTGTGTTTGATTCACTGTATTGTGTTGCCATGCACAGATCTTACAATATTTTGTATTGTATACCTACACGCTGTTATTAACCCCTGTATATTTGTGGATTTCTCAATGTCACTGATCACAATGCTGTAGGACAACATAGCACTGTTTGCTAGGATTATTTTGATTAATGGGTTTGGGCTTAATCAGGCTATTAGGCATTTATCGTTATTATGTATCTGTACTTTGTGATATTGTAAATAAATTCATTTTGCCCCTTAATTCATGATCCGTCCAGGGTTTTGCTTTTATATGTCGTATTTTTTCAAGTTTCCTTTGCATGATTATTTTAAGTAGTGATATTTGCAACTTCCCTTTTTCGCAAACACCGGATTTCATTATCTCAGAATTTCCCCTTCTCATCTGTGTTTCTTTTCTCTCATTGTTTGTTAATTTTCCATCCTTTTCTGGCTTATGCTGGACACAATGGCACACAATGGGTGACTTACACATCTGCCCGGTTGTTGGACAAGTTCTGCTTGTTCGTATCATTTCTGTAGTCACGTCTCTTAAGTGTGCTTTTTGTTGGTCACAGCTGACCTGTCAAGCAGCTGGAGTCTGAGTGGAAACCAGAGGTACAGTGATACTTCCTCATTTCAGTGTGTGGGGCTGTAATGTGACAAAAACTATCTTTGTGCAGCACTCTGGATATACAGTTTCAGTATTTTAATACATCTTATGAGGCCTTCTAAGTAAAATTCCAATAGGGTCTTGTGTAAAAGCTTTTATTTTTATTTTAGCTTATTTTTACCAGTAATCGATACAATTTAATGTAGTTTTCTAAATTTAGTAAAAAGTTCATAAATGTGAAAGTTACTTAAAACTTGCTTGTCTTGTTTGGGCAGTTTTATCTAGGGTAATGCTGCCACCCCCTGCTGCACAAGAGAACTGAAATGCACACATAATTTGGTGCAGTAGTGTGTTACATTTGTGTTTTAAGCAAAGACAAAACATACATTTCATATTGTGGGACTGTTTAAAATCACTTAAAAAGTTTAACTTTAAAAGAAATTAAAAACAATAGAATGCAATACAGATTTCCATGAGATACAACATTAAAGTGCATTAGCAAAATAGCTTTTATAGAATGATTTAACTATATAAAAGAGGGAAATAATATTATCAGGACTTAAATAAGTGCCTCCTATATCAATTTTCAATCAATCAATTTTACTGATAAAGCTCAATATCATAATTCACAATTTGCCTCACAGGGCTTTACAGCATACAACATCCCTCTGTCCTTATGACCCTCGCAGCGGATAAGGAAAAACTCCCCCAAAAAAAACCTTTAATGGGAAAAAAACACTAGAAACCTCAGGAAGAGCAACTGAGGAGGGATCCCTTTTCCAGGACGGACAGACGTGCAATAGATGTCATACAGAACAGATCAACATGATAAATTAACAGTAATCCGTATGACACAATGAGACATAAAGAGAGACAGAGACAGATAGAGATGCAGGACAGACGGTAATGACAGTAGCTTACAACAACCTTAATTTAAGTAATAACATTATAATAATAATTACGGTTATTGTGGTACAATGTGTTGTAAGTATATAATAATATATGATGGTATATGTATGTGACAATAATCATATGTGTATAATAACAGTAGAAGTATGACTAATGCAGCAGGAGGCATCTGGCAGGACCACGGCAGCAGCACAACCACGCACGTCACGCTGTCCAGGCACCGCTGTGATACAAGTTAACCTGCCAGACAGTGGAGCACAAAGGCTCCGGAGAAGAAGCCGAGTTAGTGACATGCAGTATGGCCGAGCAAGATGCAGTAACAGGACATGACAGAGAGAGAGAGAGAGAGAGAGAGAGAGAGAGAGAGAGAGAAGGTGCCCGGTGTATTATGGGGGGTCCTCCGGCAGACTAGGCCTAACTAGGGGCTGGTACAAGGCAAGCCTGAGCCAGCCCTAATTATAAGCTTTATCAAAGAGGAAAGTCTTAAGTCTAGTCTTAAATGTGGGGACGGTGTCTGCCTCCCGGACCGTAACAGGAAGATGATTCCACAGGAGAGGAGCCTGATAGCTGAAGGCTCTGGCTCCTGATCTACTTTTGGAGACTTTAGGGACCCCAAGTAACCCTGCATTCTCAGAGCGCAGAGTTCTGGTGGGATTATAGGGCACTATGAGCTCACTAAGATATGACGGAGCCTGACCATTTAGAGCTTTGTAATGTAGGAGATGGATTTTAAATTCAATTCTGGATTTTACAGGGAGCCAGTGCAGAGACGCTAAAACAGGATACAGGCGGCCAGGATAACTATGAGTAGGCTGTCTTCCTCCATTTGTTAACTTCATGTATCATTTGACTTCTGCTGCTCTGATATTGCATAATGTCCGTTTATTGTTATCTAATTATCTTATTTAATATTTTGCCTCAGAGAAGTGATGCTGATCGATGTGATTGAAAGCTGTAGAAATGAAAGAAGAAAAAAATACACTCCATCTGTTGATTGGTTATCGATGCGATTCTCCATCCCTCCTGCAGAGGGCAGTGACGCACCCAGAGCCGTTGAAACATTTGGAAGAACAAGAAAAAGAAACCAATGGAATTGACCCCTCTTTTCATTGGTCTGCTGTGTCTGTCACCGACTAAACACTACTTTTATCACAAATATTGACGTGTATGTGTCCCATGAGCAGTGGACAATGTCTACCCGGGCTCTGCGACGGCTCAGAGGGAAACAGCGGGGTCAGGAGGCCCTGGACCTCGGGGATCTAACTTTGGGTGACAGCCCGGAGGAGCAGGCTGCGGATGAGGAGGAGCAGCCAGACACGGCTAACGTGTCTCCCCCGTCTCACAGCAAAGCCAGCAGCCGAAAGGCAAAGAAAAACAAGGCTCAGAAAAACGTCAGCAACATTTATGAATTGGTAAGGTGACGGTGTGATTCCCCAACTAGCTACATGTTACTTTAAACATAACGCTGTTTTGTGTTTCTTCCTGACATACGTTTACAGCTAGCTCTCTGTTGACAAACTTTGCTAACTCAAGCTAGCCGTGTGACGTTAACATTAAGTTAGCTGATATCTCCGCTTATCTGAAGCTAACTGTTAAACTTAAACACATTATATAAAGGTCCAAGTTAGCAGCAAACTGTCTGTCACATTAGAAAATCACTGGGAAGTAGTCAACCTTGAGAAAACACTGACAAATAAGGTTCAGTTTACTAAACAACACAATGTTTATTAGCCTTTAAATTGTATTCAGAGTGACATGCAAAGAAACACATAGCTAAAAATCAGCACAGGATGTAACTTACCTCTCTTGTCTTTCTTTCTTTATTTCTGGTAAGGACGATTTTGCATTAGTTTTGATCAGATTTAATTTTTAAAACTTGAGTCAAATTGATTTTGAGATGATATTAAGTTGGACTGAAAGTACATTGAGTTATTGTGATAAATAAACACTGATCAGCCCCAACATTAAATCCACTGACAGGTGAAGTGAATAATGTTGATCATCTCGTTACATTGCAGTGTTCATCAGGGAAACTGTAGGTCCTGGCATTCACGTGGATGCCATTACATGCTCCAACCACCCAAACACGTTACAGACCAAGTACACCCCCTCATGGCACCAGCCCTCCCAATGGCAGTGCCCCCCTTCAGCAGGACAATGCACCATGCCACACCACCATCACAAAAACTGCTCAGGAATGGCCCAAGAAACATGACAAAGACCTCAAGGTGTCGACCTGGCCTCTCAATTCCCAATCTGACCATGTCTTTGTAGCAAGTGCCGATAGCAAACCTCCCCACCCACAGGACTCAAAAGAAACCATCATCAGCGCTCCAGTGCCAGACACCACAGGACATCCCTCAGAGGTCCTGTGTCAGAGCCAAGTCCAATCCAAGGAGGACCCACTTTGGAATCGCAGTATCTCTGGGGTACCAGCACATACCATGAATGCTGGATCAGATTGGAATCTGGGTGATTTGGAGGCCAGGTTAACATCTTGAGATCTTTGTCACATTCTTTGGGCCATTCCTGAACAGTTTTTGCAGTGTAGCATGACACACTCTCCTGCTAGGGGGGCAACTACCATTAGGGCGGGGGCACTTGGTCTGCAGTGGTGTTCGAGTTGGTGGAGCATGCCAAGTGGCATCTACATGAATTTAAGGACCCAAAGTTTCCCTGCAGAACATTGCATTGTAACAGAATGATCACCTTCACCTGTCAGTGGTTTTAATGTTTTGGCAGATAGACAGAGAGATAGAGGTATAAATTGATAGATCATTTATTTATCCTTTAATTAACCAGAGAGGTTAATTAAAGGAAAGAGTGCAGGTCAAGATGGGCAGCACACTTATAAGTTTCCAGCACAAGTGCAAACAGGGACAGATGACGTGAAAAAATACATATCATCACGACAACAGATACAACTCATAAAGGAATCGGGGGCTAAGAAGAATCATGGCAAATGATGACACCTGTTATAAGCAATAACAGTTTTTCTGTAAAGACTGATTTTAAAATACTTTTACACATGTCAAGAGAGGGTAAAGTTTCTAAAATTTGTGACCATAAAAAGAAACTCAGACAGTTTATTTAAGCAGTGATTAAATTAGATTAGTTTTGTGTTATGAAGCAAAGATACACTGTAGATCAGTGTCAAGCTAAGATTAATTTTGCTTTAACTTCATCCGTTAGTGCATGACTGAATGAATGCATACATTATTTTTAACTTTGTGTTAAATACATTTTTCAGTTGTTACGGTTAAAATGAATAGTTGATATTATGATAATAACATCAATTATTATTCTATATTTATTCGAGCACCATTAACACTTTAAAATAACACGTCAAATTTCTTGCATGTGCACACATAATTGGCCATTAAAGCTGGTTCTGATTCTATGACACAGTGTCACCAGCATTCTAAGTTGTATTATTTGTCACGACAGGAAGCTTACAGTGAGCTGTTTACACCAGCCAGCTAAAATACCTTAAATCTGAACCTTACATTCCTTTTTATTCACACCACAAGCCATCCACAAGCTATTGTTCACAACATTGAGTTTGTATATCGTTTATGTTGTTATCCTGGATGCGCAGATCTTGTCTATGGAGTTGATGTCTCAATGTTGGACAAAGCTTTTTGCAGTGTTGCATTTAGCTGTGGGGTTTTAACTCACTTTTAGCTCTGTTTACCCAACATGCTCTCTTTCCAATGTCACATTTTTACCAGATAGGTGATGCAGACAATGATGCAGAGCAGATCTCAGCTGATGAAGAGGCAGAGAAACCAGATGGAAATAAAACAAGTGGCACAGGAAAGAATGATAACAGAGACACCAAGAAACCAGCTCAAAAGCAAGAGGAAGCGTCTACTAAGGTAAATTTGAAGCAATGTGAGAATTATGTCTCTCTGTGATCCTCTGATTGGACTTAAAAATTCTTCTGATCTAAATGTAAATCATTGTATATATTAAACTGCCATGTCTCTCTTTTTGAACAGTCTTTGTCCGGAGACAGAGTTAAAAAGAAGAAGAAAAAGAAGAAGACAAAAGTGACATCAGAAAATGGACAGGTACATTTGTTGAGAAGGGATTCAATATCTCTTATGGTAGGACATTACATACAATATGTGATAACCTATGCTATATTGTTTGAATTATCAATGACTCACTTTAATAATATTTTTAATATTGATATAATGGAATTAAATTAATTGCACTAAAAAAACAATTAAAGGTTGTCTTTTTAAAATGATTTTCAGGAGGCTGCACCAGACGATAACATTGATTTACTGCTGGAGAACCTGGAGCACTCCAATGGTCTGAGTTTACAAACCGAGGATTGCGGAGGTTTCGACAGGAAATCTGTGCTACAAGTTGAGCACAGGTAAGGAGACCAACATCTCTCATGTAGACAAAGTAGATAGATTCAGATCACATATCATTTTTTCCACCACTCACACTTGACTTGCCATGTGGCACAATGTTTATCTGTACATCTACATCCACACAATTCTCTGTTTTCTAGTGTGCTGTATTATTACCATATATTTGTGGTAAATAAATTAAATCTATCACATAGTTAAAAATAAGCACAATTATACATGAATATGTGTGTTGGAGTAGTGATACAAAAATGCCTCATGACCAATGCACAGCTGATTTCACTTGAGTCAATGGTCAGTTCAGTGGCTTCACCTACTACTGTACAATGTACATTTCTGTGATTCCTTATTGCCACCATGTGGTGGCGCTTTGCTCACACAAGAAAAGCAAACTGTTCTGAGACTGTCTAGCTTAAGAGATACGCTGTAATTGCAAAAGGTTAAAACATAGTTTGTTTAATTATCCTTTCAGAAACTCTCTTTTTTGTAGCAACTGTCAGACAAGTCCAACCACAACAAAAATACAATGAAATAAGAGACAGACATTTTAACAGAAAGTGCTCCACAACACTAATGAAAAATCAAATACAACAACCTGCAAGTCACACACACACACACACACACACACACACCCCATATCACCCATATTGTTTAAAAATGTTGCACATCCTGCCACACAACCAGTGACCAATTTAATTAGTCAAAGGCAAATTACCTGTGCTGATAGCAAAGTATGTGTAGTCATGTGGGCAGCTGTTTTCACTGATGCAAGCGTTCGGATACCGAGCAAGCAAGTTTGCTCCCCTGTAGTTAAGATCAATGGCCCAACATTACGTGTGCAAACACTGCGCAGACATTACGTCATTAATGAAGTGTCCATAATATAATACTATGTTTAAAAAAAGAAAACACTAAAAAGTTGTTGTTTGTTTAAGGTTGACTTTGCTTGCCTCAAAACAAGCAAAAACATTTTGTACACTATCACACTGTGAGGCTTGGATCAGGTGTCTCACTGGCATGATTACTTACTTAATTTTGCCCTCCATTTGCTCAGTATGGTTGCCAGTCAACTTGTCTTTGTTACGTCTTGAAAATGGCAAAAAATAATATCAAAATTATGCCTTGGGGGTTTTGTTTTGCATTTGTGTTGTAAAGTCTAGAGCACCCACGGACCCACACGTCTAAAATGTCTAAATCAAACAGCCCCTATTTTTACCTTGAAATGTGTTTCCTCAGCTGGCCCACATTGCCATTTAATCTGTCAAGATCTAAATGTTTTTGTTTTTGTTTTTGTGTGTGTGTGTGTGTGTGTGTGTGTGTGTGTCAATTTCTTAGGAACCTCAACCCAGAGACGGAGCTGAAGAGATATTTTGGGGCTCGAGCTGTTCAGGGGGATCAGAGGTAAAAAGAAAAGTGCATACTATTGTAAGATTGTTTAGATTTAAATGTCTGCACGTTTACAGTATATTCTTGTGCTCATTTTTCCGTTTTTCTTTTTCTTTTTCTTTTTTTTTTTTTGACAGACCTCGACAGAGAAACAGACAGTTTCACCGTAGCACCTGGATGACCAGTCCTAAGGACAGCTGGCCTCGCTTCAGCCGCCCAGGTAGACATTTCTATTCTGTCGTCTGAATTTACTTTTTTAGATGTATCATTTCAAACTGAAAATCGACTGTTTGCCAATTTTAATGACTCTTCTCGTGGTTGAAATGAGCTGTTGCACAAAACAGTAGAAAAATACATTTAATTAGATAGAAAATATATGATATTAAGTGCTTAAATGCCACAAAACTCCTGTTTTTTTCTGGATATATGTTGTTTAAAAATGTGGGTTGCGTTTCTCCAAAAGCTGAATCTGTTTCAACTTTTCTTCAGCTGTGTCTGCCACCCCTTCCCACTGCCCGTGTTTATAAGAATGGGAAAAATTGCTTTTTCGCCACAACACCTGATCTGGTGTAAATGCTGCATTAATAGCACAACATATTCTTCAATATAGACTTAGGCTGAATGTTTCTTTTGTTATATTGACGTCATCATAGAGACTGCCTCGTTGTGTTCACATTGAAAGTCACCATTGATGCATTATGTAACCTGTCTGATCATGCTCTTGGATTAGATTTTTCTCACAAACATCTACTTTTACTGCTGTTAAAGTGAGAAACCCAACCTTATTAGTACACATGGTACTTTGTTTAGTACATTTGTTGACTCATTCAACTTTCAACTTCATTTTTTCCCCCAGAAGGCATTTGGTTTAGCAGTATAGAGTGCACTATAAAGACAAACATGAAATAACAATAGTCAGAGTAACACAGGCTCAGCAGCACTGCGTCAATAGACGAGCATAATCATCGGAGCAGCAATGAGAACAATACAGGATGACTACTCTTTTATCCCCCTACATAAAAGTATGACAGCATGGCATTATTACCAAGATCACATACATCAACAGAATGCTCCAGAGGCAACAACATAATCAGAGATTCAGACTGTGACTTGTAACGCCTCCATATTATTATAACAATGTTATATCACAAATCTAGAATGTCTTCCATCTTGTTTAAAAGCTCGCAGTGATTTGTTGTTTGACAGTGATATGCTGTGACTAACAGTTGTTTTAGCACAGTCAGAAAATGTGGGTAGACACAAAAATGCTCAGTAAGTCATGTTTGTTTTTTATTTATAATAATGACGTAATAATGTTCTTTTAAAAATAATGTTGAACAGCAGATAAACACAATGGTTGTGAAGCGGCACAGCCAAGCTTACATACATTAGTCATCTGCTACAGTGACTTAAGTGTGTCCTCACCATTCACCACCCTGTAGAGCCTTTCTTTATGTGGTGTTGTTCTTAACTCTGATGTCTCCACAGGAATCTCAATGACCTTACTGCAGTCAAAGGATGGCCTTCAGTACTTCACCTTTGAGCACAGTCGGGACTACCAACAAGTACAGTTCAAGTTCCTGGATGCCGTTGAGTCCATGGATCCCAACAACATTGTGGTAAAAGAGTTAATCTCTGCTGTGCACTTTGGTGTCAGTGAGTTTGATTGTGATGTACTGATGTTTTAAATCGGTCAGCCTCAGTGTTGATGTTGCCAAGGATGCATAAGTGTAAGTGTTCAGTCCCATTGAGCAAAAAAACAACAGAACAGACATTCATTAAACGAGCTTAAAAGTCTGCTTCCTGAATCTTTAGTGAAGTGAAGTTTAGATGTTAGGTTTTGTAGTTACCCTGCATTATAACACAGTAAAAACCCAGGCCAGTGGCAGTTTGCCTGCCGGCCTGTAGCCATACTGGCAGATCTACAGAAATAGCATAACTACATGCATTTCTATTACCTTTTGACCCTTGTCTTGTGATCCAACTTCTTCTATTGAAAGCATGTCCATCTCATATCTCTGTCCATCTCTTACAGTTTCACCATTGTCTCTTTTCTTTTTCTCCCCAGGCATTGCTACAGCTGAACCCCTACCACATTGATTCCTTACTGCAGCTCTCAGATGTCTGCCGCATACAGGAGGATCAGGAGATGGCCAGGGACCTTATTGGTGAGGATTATTCTGTAAATCATATCAATTATGTACCAAAGAGCATTAAGCAGAAGCTGTTAAAAAGCAAAAAAAAAAAAAAAAAAAAAGCAGGGCAGCTCTGCGTCTCTCCTCGCACACCCTCACACATAGAGAGACCCTGCTCTCAGTCTGGTTACACTTCACTAGAAGTAATGCAGACAATGCTCATTGCTAAGTAATGCACCATTTTTAACCACCTAGCTCCTAGTCCATCTCTAGTTACCCCTCCACTTCAGGTACGTTAGGGGTCTTTCGATTGCAGAGAACACTATGAGCCAGGAGAGGTCCTGATTTCTGCCTGAGTAGGCAAACATGTTGATCTTGTTGCTCCACCTCTGTATTTTCTTTGCAGTAAATAGTTGTGTATTTACATTGTTTAGATTTCATTCATCATCACATTATAGAGTCTATAACAATGATTTGATCTAAACAATGCTGGCACAGATTTTTGATTTAAACGGAGTGCACACATACAAAGAAAAAATAAAGCAGTGTTAATTCTGTTTTTAATTAGTTTCCTTTTTAAGAGAACCATTTAAGTATTGTAATTATTAGGAGTATCGGTAAGAGTGGTAGTACTGTTAGAACCTTAATGATACCCATCCCTGGAGCATAGTGTTAACTTATTAGAATGACTCACACTGTTGATAGAAGTGCTGTGGTCAAACACTGATGCTTTCTTAGTTTTTGTCAGAATATTAAGCCCAGAAATTTTGGGGACTTTGGCGCTCAGCGTCAGTGTGCTTTTGTAAGATATAAACTAACAAAACAACCATCATAAAAAGCGCCAGGCAGAGCACAATACTGGATTTATTAGCACAGACCCTGTCCTGGACTGGAAAGCTGAAATTGTGTTTATGTAGAAGACGAGATGTATAATTTAACAATGCCATTTGTCTTCTTCCCCTGGTAATTCAATTTAATTTAACATGACATCTGTTGAACTTTAACACAAGAAGTAACACATTGATTTTCACTTCTTGTCTTTGGATGCAAAGCCCTGCTGGTGAGGTGACTGTGAGAAGCATATAACTGCTAACTGTTTGTGCCATGTCCAGTTTGCTGAAGCTACAGTGTGTATGACAAAAAAATTTATATAATTTTTATATAAACTATGATTTTTTGGGGTTTTTTTCTTACAGAGAGGGCTTTGTACAGCTTCGAGTGCGCCTGTCACCCTTTATTTAGTTTGACCTCGGGTACCAGCAGACTTGATTATCTGCGACCAGAGAACAGGTTGGTCTTTTCTTTTCCCTCTTGTTTTTCTTCTTCTACTTTTTCTAATGTGAGACATCTGTGGGACCCCATATATTATTATTATTATTATTATTATTATTATTATTATTATATAGATTAAAGATAGCTATAGATTATATAGATTATTATTAAGTCTTTGTAACTTGTTTTGGAAGGACTCTGCAATTCAGTTTCATCATCTCTGTTTGCAGGGCCTTTTATCTGGCTCTTTACAAGCACATGATGTTCCTGGAGAAGAGAGGATGCCCACGGACTGCTTTGGAGTACTGCAAACTGATCCTGAGGTACACAGGGAAAAACCTTGAGCACTCGGAAAGGCTAGTTATAGCGTTAAAGGGAGGCAGTAAAATCTATACAGTAAAACCCACCTGCTTCTCCATTTAAAGGTTAACCAATAACATAGCTTTTACCTTAGTTACATTACCTCCCAGGGGCCAGACGCATATACAGTGTTTACACAAAAAACCATGCATACACCTTTTCCCACACATTAACTGGTATTTATAGAGACAGATTGTGCAGTGAAAATGTGCACATGTCACACACTCTTCAGACCACTCATACTCAGGGTTTTAGCTAAGTTGAGAGACAGAAAACGCTGTTGTTAGGTTGTTCACCAGTTTCACTGATTGTGTTATTTTTTTGCAGGCTGCACAGCATTCTTAATTTAATTTCCCTGTTAGTGATCATTTGATTTTTATTCTGTGAAGAACTTTGTTAAGTTGGTTTCAAGAACTATGAAAGAATCATTGATAATCCCTCTGACGTTTAGTAGTGCTAATGACTGAGATTGTGCCGCAATAATGGTTTTCAGAAATGTGATGAATTCGTGGTAAGGACATAACAAATCGCCACAGCTTTGCATAATGACAACCGCTCCTGAACCTCTCCAGTGCACCACAGCCTTTGAAATTGCACCCTCTTTACCATATTTCTCATCGACAGCCAGGTCTAATGAATGGTGGAGCCGTTTAAGTATCGATATGCAAACACATGTTTAAGGGTGTTTCTACATCCATTTATGGCGAAATGTGGGTGTGGAAATGAAGCTTGTGCACGTACGCCCAGCACCACAACGATTGGGGTTCATCAAACAGAATCAGGTGTGCACACAACTTGAGATCTGAAAAGAATGCGTATACATTTATCTGTCTTTGTGCGTGCACACAGTTGTAGACATGAATCTACACAGAGCTTGATGCGTCTGTCCCCTGGTGCCTCAATTGCTAACTCATCTACTCTGTTGCCATTATCTCTGACCAGCACTCTGTTCCTAAGGAAGATGGAAGTTTAGGGGCTCTTTCTTTCTCTGTTGTGTTTGTCATTTGACATCACATGGAATCGTAACATATGATCGCATGCAAGATAATGAAAAAGAACTTTTAATTTCCTAAATAAAGTAGCCACCAACAGCAATCACCAGACTTGGATCACAGTCCTCAGAGAGTGTTAGCTCAATTAATAAATTAGTATTCTGACTTTTGGACTTTCCCTTGTTTGGGCACAGGGGAAAGTCCAAAAGTAATATTTTGTGGTGATATGTTTAATTTTTTATGTTTTGCAAGTGACTGATAAAAGATGTCCCCTCAAAATAATGTATGAAGTGGAAATGATTCGAAAATGTGTCTCCTTCAGAATGTGCTGTTTTATTGCTGATAAGATGCTTTTTAAAGATATTTCAATGCTTTTCCCATTTATTTAACTGTAATTGATAGATGGTGGAATACAAGCTAATTTAAGATGATATAATTTACATTTATATGTTATAAAATCCCAAAACAATGTAAATTTTAACATCTCATTACATAACATAGAACCTCCCATGTCATGCTGGTACAGAGACCACTTACAAGGCTTTGTACATACTAAAGAAAGCTGTTCCCAGGCACTGCAGCCATCAGTCTGCCATAGCTTGAGCTTTACAACCTAACCACATAATGGTCAATGCTTATCTGTGATTTTCATCAAACTCTGACTTCCTTACTTAATGACAGCTATGTTCTGGTGTTTTTGCAAAGCAGCAGTGTGGGAATAAAAGTTGACAGCTGTTCCTCTCTAACCAGCTGTGAGTAAATCACTGTCAGCTTAAAATGGCAACATGATTAATAACAGTTCAAGATCAGTTTGAAGAGTGACATAACATATATGATGAGATTAACGTTGCCATTTCTAGAGAGAAAAAAACCCCATAATATTTGTATTCCCTTGTTTTCAAACTCAAACTACTATATTAGATATCATGCAGGTTCAGATAG
Source organism: Epinephelus fuscoguttatus (assembly GCF_011397635.1). NCBI lineage: Eukaryota > Metazoa > Chordata > Actinopteri > Perciformes > Serranidae > Epinephelus > Epinephelus fuscoguttatus. The sequence continues at coordinate 24,814,941 of NC_064753.1, read as the reverse complement.
AATTAAAAACATTGTGGTGGATTTTAAAGGAAATCAGAATTAACTTATTTCACTAACGTTGTCAATAGCAATTTGTGCACAGCAAAGCCACTCCATGGTTACCTCAGTCGTCCTGCTGCCCAACCTTCAAAATTTGCCCGGAAAGCAAATAGAAGGGGGATTTTTAGGCTGTCTGGTTTCCGATGTCTAATGTGTTTCACCCTGAAGTGGGGACATTTGAAATTAAACTGATTGATTGCTGTGACCAACAGTGCCTTTGAGGATAGAACAGTGTCTCCTACAAGTCGCACTTAATGTTCCGCCCTGGAACATGGGATGAGACTTTTAATCGTACCTGGATTCAGACATTTGGTCAGCAGGCCTTGTTTGTGATCATTTGCCTCTGGTCTTGTGTGCCGCTCTTTCATTAGCCTGGACCCAGACTCTGACCCACTTTGCATGCTCCTGCTCATTGATTACCTGGCTCTGCGCTCCAGAGAGTACCGGTCTCTCCTGCAGTTATATCAGGACTGGGAGGTAAAGTGTGACATTTATGTGCAGATTCTCATACCTGTGTTTGTGTGTGTGTGTGTGTGTGTGTGCGCATCACTGTTAACTGATAGAGAAATGGTTTGTTTTGGTGTTTCAGGAGCACAGAAATCTGTCACAGCTGCCAAACTTTGCATTCTCCACTGCCCTTTGCCATTTCCACCTCAGTCAGCAGGAAGATATGGATCCTGAAGAAAGCAACAAAGAAAGACACAAAGCTGACCAGAAGCTGCAGAACGCCCTCATCATGTTCCCTGGAGGTTAGACCCTCAGAAACTAACCAACACCAGTCTATGAATGTTTAGACATGAGTCACTTCTTCATGTTGTTTATGGCATGGCTGAAAAGATCTCTATGAAGTAGAAGGGATAACTTGCTGTTGACATCAAGGTAGAGCTGCACGATTCTCGCTGAAATGTGGTTCATGTTTTTTCTCCCTAACGATTGAAATCACAGTTCTCTCACACAATTCTTTTTTTTTTTTCCCAACAAAAGTATTTATTGCACTCTCAACTTAAACTTAAAATTCTCTTTCAGAATCTTGCTCTTGTAGTCCAACGTTTTCACAGCGAAAAAAAAAATGATAAAGTTACACTAAAATTATGTATAACAGAGCTTTCATACAGCTTTGCACACACATTACTCTTGGATGGATTACTCGCAAATGCAGGGTCACGCAGGGTGAAATGCCACACATATCACATGAAAGCGCAGGAGCAGAGCTTTCCAGTGATACCACACACATCATTGTGCTGTCATCCCATCACGCTATAAATACAGATCAATTGTCTACAAAATAAAAACCTGACGAATTTCTTTACAACCCATTATACAGATCTTGTTATCAGTCACTTCATATAGTGAGGAATATCGTATCTTACCACGTCTTAGGCTTGCGTGTGTTTCTCCCTGTCTATCCACATTTGTAGTTCGGCTTTCAAGATGCAAATATCTCCATATTGTCCAGTTGACACTCCATCAAACTTTGTATGACAAGACCAGCCACTTCACCTTTGCACACACAGACAACTGTAGCCCAATTATGCATGCATGACAGGGCAGTAGTCTCCATATACATTGATATAAAAATTAATATAAAATACAGGCACATAGAAGGACATGGAATGATGGCAAATCTGGTTAGCCCAGATTGTCTTGAAAAAAACAAGATATAGCATGTGTATGTAGCCTCTATAATGACTGTGATATGAGCTTAAAGGCAGTAAAAATACCCCAAAAAGGCCTAGGGCCCATAGGGTTAAGTGGATTACAATAATAAACTTGTTTGGATTATTTTATTGCACTTACAATGCTATAATGACAGGTTGTTAACTCAAGTAATGTCCCCTCTGTCAGTGGTGAGAGAAACACAGCCGAACAAGAGGAAAACACAGTAAGGTAGTTAGATAACATAAATAAAATATTTACTCTTTCATGGGGGTCAGGGGAGCCCGTTGGTAGAGGAAACACTTGATAGCAACTGGGATTATTCCGCAGCAGATATGTCAACATGTGACTGCAGCCTGACATGAATGCATAGGGAAATGGGAGTGAGTTAATCGTCCTCATTTAGAAATGAGATTGCATAGACGTATGAATTGAGATCTTTCTTTTTTATTTTTCTTAAATAGTGCGGCCCTACGTTAAGGTATTTGTAAATGTAATCTTCCACCTATACTGATGTTGCTGTTGTTGTTTTCTGCAGTCTTGATTCCTCTGCTGGATTTGTGCACTGTGCAGCCGGATGCAACAGTCACCTCACATGCCTTCTTTGGCCCAAAGAGCCAATTAGGGTAATGTATGCTCTCTCTGTTTTGCAGCATGGTACAATTCCATACAAGGGGTGGGGAGTTTGATTCTTAGATACACTGCGATAACCCCTTGAAAGATTAAGTCTCCATGCAGAAAAGCCAAAAATCATCAATCTAAAACCCAATTCTCGACTTTAAGATCGCCTGTAACAATTTTGTAAGACCAGCCTGTGTGTTCCTCACAGCGCAACCAATCGGATTGTGAAATGCAGTGGGCTTGTCTCTGTTGTGTTGTGTTGTGTTGTGTTGTGTTGTGTTACAATGTAAGATGGGCTACTTCTTAAGCTTTGGTGAGGATGGCTGAGTGTAAGCAACCACAGATGGATACAATCGAACCAGCATCCTCTGGCTTAAAAGCATTTTGACTTCTATTAAGTTGAAGGGAAAAGGGGCCTGGACAAGAACCATACTGTTTGCAAGATGTGTCTAACTAAACTAAAATATTTAGTGAACACAGCAAACATGAGAACCATATTTTACGTTTCCACCTGGAGCTGGAGGAAAAACAGCCAGTTGTAGACGCCGCCAACCAGAAAACAATCAAATAAGTGATATAAAAACTAATAGAAAAAAAAAGATTGTTGAAGTGAATTCATCCATTTATTTTAATTAGGGATTATTACAAATACGGCATGTTTTAAAAGTAAGAAATAGTCACACAGTGCAGTGTGATCTCATCCCTGCTCATCATATTTTGCCATCAGCAGTTAAGTTTTGGCAATTAAACTACTTGGTTGTCGTTAGTAAATGAGCGTGAAAGTCAACACTCATCTTTGAGTGGCACAAACACGGTTTGAAAGGCAGAAATGTGTCACTAGAAAGCACAGTTACCACCTCTCCTGAGTCAAAGTCTGGTTTTTGTTGGACTCATCCACCGCCCCTCCTCCCAGCGTGAGCCGACTTTCACACTCTTTAAACTAGGTCCCGGCGCCATCATAGTGATGGCGTGGACACTGCCCAAGAGACGTATTTTGACGCTCTGGGAGTGAGACAAGGGTGAGAAAACAAAAATCATGTATAGAAATCGCATATAATCACACCGTAGCTCTCTGAATTAGACTCATTTGGGAGGTGCTTAGAAATTCCCACTCCTAATTAAAACTGTATGGCCATCAGCTACAACAAATTAATTTTATTATTGCTACAAATTGTTTCACGGCCATTATTTTTATCTTCATTTTGTAACCATTTTGCTTTTCCATTATGTTTCTGTCACCCTCACTTTAAAAACTCATCCTGCTCTCTCTGTCTCCAGGCAGCCCCCAGCCCTGGCTGAACTGACGGCTCTGTATGTGGGAAGGACTCACAGCCTGTGGAGGGAGGCAGCAGTAATGCTGTGGTTGGAAGAGTCTGTGAAAGAGGTGCTGCGTCGAGTCGATGCCAAAGACCCTCTGGTGGAGGACTGCCAAAACAAGTAAGACCTCAACGAGCTGCTCTGCTGCCACATTTTTTGTGCAGTGATGCTCAGTACGTGAGCATGACTCCATCACTCTGTTTCAGGAGGAAGCAGAGGTACCAGAGTGCGCCAAGGAACATCCATCGTCACGTCCTCCTCTCTGAGATTAAAGAAGCCACCTCAAGTCTGCCTTTCGTAAGAAATGATTAGCAACCACACTTTCATACAGTTCACTTTATCTACAGTGTCTTCAGTCCACTCACCAGTAGATACTAAAGAGGGTGATGGGCATCATTAAAATCTAAGGTCAATGTTCTAATGCACTGTAAGGTTTTCCAAATATTCCTAGAATCCAGAGGACTATAATGAATTTATAATCACACTACAAGAAATTTGCAGCCTCCCAGAGGTCCCAGTCTGAGATTGTCTTGATACAGTGTATATGAATGCACGCTCTAGTGCTCCCTGATTTCAATCAGATTTAATGCTAGAAGCATGAAATTTGGATCAAATCTGTGATGACATTATGCATATTGCACATTCACATAATATATATACATAGCCCTCCATAACTGTGACCACATGTGGCCTCTTAGTTTTTGCAGTGTTTTTCACAGAATTACAGTCTATGTATGGTGGTAGCTAAGGCTGGGTAGGGGTTGCAGGCGGAGCTCTCCATGACTTAGTTTTCTTTCCTCAGCAGCAGTTTGTGAGTCGCAGGATAGATAATTGATCTGTTGATCCCTTCAGAGCTGATCAGATCAGATCAGATTGATGGAGAGGAGCAGCTGCTGCACAGGCGAGTCACGCACAGTTTATACCCAGAAGAATGAACGGTTAAGTTTTGCTTTCAGTGCTCCTGATGTTCTGCTGCTCCATCTGTTCCAAGAGTTCACTCTGCCGAATGGTATATATATTTCAACAACACTCCTAAGGAACGGTCCAGCTCCAAAAATAAAAAAGCTATTTGTGGCGGCAGATGTTTTGATCGTGGCGGGCTGCCACAAATAAATGAATGTATGGTGAACCCTGATTGTGTATGTATTTCTTAACTGCAACGGATTCACCACCAGGTCACCATCCCCAGATCAGCATTCAAAACTGCCATTGAAGATAAGACAAACCACTTTGTGGCTAGCCGTGCCTTTTTACATTAAAGGAAATGCCTGGAATTTCTTGTGGTGGGATTTACCTGGCAAGAGACCAAAGTTATCCATCATTCTGCAAATGGTGCAACTGCCGATTAAAAGGTGTGAAAGTAGGTTATTCTTGGTGAAGGATATTTTTGAAGATTTTGAATATCCAGCAGACAATTATTGGATCATTTTTCACAGATTGTTTTGCTTCTCATTCATAATTGTGGTTACACAAGGACACTTGAAGGAACACGAAGAGGAAGTGTAATGGACTTAAAGATGGTCAGAACTGACTTTGAGACAGTCATATAATCTGTGCTATACAGAAGATCCTCCCAAAGCCTCCAATCAGGATCTTACATGATTTTGATTTGAGGTGAAACTTAGTTCCACACCTGGCTGTATTAGTACAATAGGATCAACAAAATACTGATTGTGTATCCCTGAACTCATGCGTCTCTGAGTAAGCTATTTGTTGGATACCCTCAGGAGGTGACCAGTCAACCTGTGATGGGCTTTGACCCTCTGCCTCCGCTGGAGTCAGTGTTGTCGTACACCCGACCAGAGAGGTAATTGAGTACCCATACATTTGTGCATTTCAAACCAATAGGCTTTTTATCCTTTATTTGCCTTTACACCATAATGATATTTTTGTGTATTTGTGTGTCTGTGTACAGGCAGCATGTTGGTGCAACCAATGAAAGCACATTGTCGCTGTTTTTCCGGTCTCTGCTGCCAAACTTCAACCTTCAGGTGAGTTGCATGAATCAGACACGATAGCTCTGTCAGAAGATGGGTCTGGAAAAATAAAATTAATCGGGGGTTGCACACTACAGGGGCAAATAAGAGTTGTGCTTTAGTCTTATGGAATGATACACAATACGGTTGTCCTCAATGAGTTGATTAAAGAGAGCAAAAACACCTTAAAATGAACTCACTTATGTGGTTTGTATAATGCTGTACATCTCAGCTATAATTCGAAAATTCAAGCCATCCTGAATCTGAGGAGCTAAGTGATGTCATCTTAAGATGAATCTTGCTGCTGCATTTATGTATCATAAAAACCTTCGAGGACTCTAATAAAGAACTCATAGTGTGGACTTTGGGACATCACGTTATTACCAGCTACAAGCCTTACATCAAAATAAAACATAATTTTAAGAAATTGTGTGAGCTCATAGTCAGTGAACAACTCACTCTGAACTTCAAGTGTCTCATTCGATGAAATCATAATAACCTTATTGACTCATGGTTACCCCTCAGGGGATGACAACTGCAGAATATCAAAGAAGGCATATGACCATGTTACAGTTAATCCACCATTTTCTAGAGGAGCACAACAATAGCGACATTCATGAAATGCAAAGTTATTTGTGGCCTCGGCTTTGCTGTCCCTTTTCTAACAATGAAGCTTGATGCTTATATGTTTATTATTAATTTGTAGGGCCAAGTTATAGAGCAAAGTGAAGTTTCCTTCCCCCGATAATTGTGGGACATTTTCTGAGTCTTAAAGGAGCATTATCTTTTGAATATCTCGTGTGTTAGTTGAGCCTGTTCCATTTTTCTGCTCATACTTCAACATCAAACCATTTCAACAGTTCCAATAATAGCTGGCCTTCATTGTGATGTCTGGATTTTGCTACACTGTGCAGGTAGTCCTGCCGCCTTAATGCAGTTTGGAGTTTTTTCAAAAGGAAATGGAGTGCAAAAGACACAGACATCCATACATATATATTTTTAATTGTATAAAATCACTCAGTTAACCAGAGTTATAATTAAAGTGTTTCAAATATCAGCAATATATTTATCACTTTAGATTGGGGATGATATCATAAAACTTAAACTGCCACAGTTCTTGAGCTTTCCTTAGTCCACATCTTTGCCCTCAGCAGCGAATGAGTGTTTGCTCTTTCCGCTCATGCACTCCACATTATTTGCTTCCCCCTTGTTCCATATGGCTTACCATATGGCAACAAACACACTGTAATGTCGAGCAGCACTGTGAGATGTGGAATTACAAAACCACAACAGATTGGCTGTTTTGAGGTGACCACTGTGGTGTACAAAATATGAGACTTCAAGACAGTAGGCTTAGTTTTCATCTTGTCTCCGACCAGCAGTCAGTGTTCTTTGAATCATGAAGGGGATCTTCCGCACCCTTAACTAGTTTTAGATGCCAAAACCAGATTGGAAAACCACTACCTGACATCACTCATTAACTGGTGTACATTTTATCATATTTGCCAGGCTTGGCCCCAATAATAAAAACATACAGACGCTATTTTTTGAAAAAAAGTGCAGCTAACCAATTGTAGATGACTGTTTAAGAGATGAGGAACTGTAGAGTGATTAAAGACATGAAATTAGCAATGTACTTTTACAAAATTAAAGATATTTGCACCATAAATTGATGCAGAAAATGCACCCCACCCAATGTTGACACAAAATCTATGCCCTTGAGAACAAGTGATCATCACATCTTCTCATAAAATTGAGGAAGTGACTGTGTAAATCAAGGAAGCACGCACCACTCTCCACAGAAAATTAGAAAAGCTGAGCTAATTGATATAGCATTGTTACAAAGGAAAAACAGAAGAGGGCGGTATGTTTTTCAGACTCAGCACTGTATGATAACATTTATACAGATGTATGTTAATATTGTATTGTTGGGACATTCAGTGTGACAGTGGCATTCATGTAATATAGTAAACAAGTTGACGGCACTGAGGATGGATCAGAAATGTGCAACATTGTCTGCACTAGACACTCGATATCAAACAAAAACCAGAGAATGTGTCGTATTAATTATCTGTGAGTCGTAAGTTCACCACTTCCAAGAAGAAGAGAGACAATAATGTTATCTTGGAGCCTTGTGGTGGAAAGTTTCCCCCTCTCTGAGAGTCCCCAAAGTACACTTCACAGCACGGCGATGGGTAAAAAGAAGCAAAAATAATTGCTCAACTTCAAGCAATCTCTGTCGACTAAGGGGTCTCCAACTGATGATTCGAATCTCCAACTTCCAAGGGGCAGCCCTAGTTTATATATTCTCTATTTCAGCCCAAGTAGTAGTCTTGAGGGTCTTGAGTCTTGAATTTAAAGGTTCCCTGTGGAGTTTTTGACCATCAGTAGTGCTATGGAGCAATGCTCTATGACTGGATCCCCATTTTGTTTGTTCTCAAGCACAAGCATGAGCATGCAGGCTATGTAATGCTACTGATAAACAAGAGGCAGTAAGGCACCAAGAAGCGCCACAATGCGCCACAATGCGGCAAGCCAGTAAAGAAGGCTCTAAACAATGCACAATTTCTGCATTTTATTTATTAAAAAGTCTGCTTTGCAACTGCTTAAATGGAGGGAAACACTTTTGACACGTTTGTTAGACCTCCATGATGCATTTGAGCAACACTGAATGCAAACAGAACTTGTCTGTGTACAAGGAAACTCCACAAGGTCCCTTTTAGTCTGTGTTGTAAAAGCCATAATGTGTAGCATTTGAAATTTTCTGATTAAAAAAGGCAGTCTACCACACAGTGCTTTTGCTGAATGGACTGAAAGCAACAAATTGAACCATTTCTGGGCACGTTTTATTTTTCTTTTCAGCAAAAACTTAACCATCAGAATAATTTGAAAGATTCTTATGATAACATAACACTCTGTAATGGTCCATGTTAAGACTCGAAGGCTTGGTTTATGTTCAACCAGGTTAAAACGGGGGTTAATGACAATTTTACAATGACTGAGATGCTTAACAGAAAAACGACTGTAACTAGGGGGCCATAAATGTTATATAACGAGTTACAGAGTTATGTCAGCCTCATCATTGGTCTTTTAGTCCGCGGCCAGTGTGCAGCACAAACCAACTGCTGCCTCTTTAAGAGACATACATCCGATACACCCACAACTCGGGCGTCTTATGGCTTAGCTATACATATTTTAAATTAGCAGACAGGCCCGAGGCGTGTTTCCATCAGGATAGTCCATCCATCCTAATCATGTTATCCGCTCATGGAGAGGAAGAGATACAGTATGGATAACAGAAATTTGGTTAAGACTAGGGAAGATATGCTGCTTAGATCTTTTTTTATAATATTGTATCTGCTAACAACATTATGTTAGATAACACAAACACCTTTTATTTCATTGTGTTTGTAAACACATCATAAAAGTTCTTTGGGGTGATGCATTGGTACCAGTGTCTGAAATTAACACTCGAGAAGTGCCAAATCAGGGTAGATTTTCTACTTGGCGAGTCAGTCCTGGAAGGCTATCTGCTGGGTGAGTGTTTGTACCAAAATAGCCATAAAATAAAAAAGCTCAATGCTTAGCCTCTACTGAGTCTAGGTGTCATAAATAGGCACGCTGCTTCTGCACACACACAACACCAGATGTTTTTACACGTGTCTAAACAGTCTCAAGTGTTCCTAGTTTTGCGGCACTTTTTTAATGTAAGGGACATCAGATTACTGCAATACTATCACTTGATGTCGTCAGGAGCAGGGGCCCAGACTTCATGATCTGTTTAAAGAAGGTGATTGCAGTGAGGAGTCTGATGAGGAGGTTTTTAGATTGAAATGATGAGGCGTGCGATAGGTTTACAAAACCTTTAAGTTTAGCTGTTAGTTTGATCCCTGAGCATATTTAATTTTAAATATTTAGTACAATGTTGAAGCATCAACTTTTTGATGAGGCATTGATCGAAATATTGTATTAATTTTGCTTCAAGTTTTACTTTGGCCTCTTCTTTAAGTTTGTGTTCAACCTTATTATCTCAATGAAATGTGCTGAAACAAATGTATATGTGATACAAAAAGGCAGTTTAGTATAAACTATAAAAATATATGCATGACCAGTGGGTGTTTTCACCTCCCAATGTAATTCTCCAAGTTAATTTTGTACACTGGTTGGCACTTTACATTTGCTCTTGTTCCCATCAAATGAGATCATTTAGTGTCAACAATTTACTAAAAAAAATAACTAAAAAGAACAGGACTAATTGTTATGCTCTTACAACTTTAATTGTCTTTTAGCACCATTAAGTGCTTCCAGCGAAGTGAGATTGTTGAACCCATGTTAACAGTCGCAGGATTTTCTCACAATACACATAACAAAATGATCCGATAGGTCACTGACTGTCTTGCATTGGCCAGCCATGTTAGTAATGAATCCACAGAGATGAGTAAATAATACAGTTAAGGATAGTTAAACAGAAAGTAAAATCTGAGTAGGCCAAATGTCAACATAAAAAAGGACTTAGATGTTAGATAGTTGTATATTAACGGAACTCTCTTTTCTTAATAAGGGTGGACCGAGGCAGGAGGATGACATGGAAGTGGCCCGCGCCGGTCAGGAGCTGAACCAGGAAGTGAATCGTCTAATGGTGGCAATGAGGGACATGCTGGCAAACATCAGGTTTCAAGAGCCCCCGAGAGAGGACAACCCCTACAGAGACGACGAGGAGTGGGACTGAGAGAGGAGGGAGACAGGTGGAAACAACGTGACAATAAGAAAAAAGCAAATATTTAATGGTGTTTATAATAATTAAAATATTAATTAAAAAAAATGGAGTGGCAAAACTGAACAGTTTTTTTAATTGTCACAATTTTAGAGTGCTCAAGTGAAAAGAAGAGATGACTTAGTGTTATGAGCCTGTCCACCTCTCTGCTTTGGTGGCATTGATTTTTAAAGACAAACCACTGGAACAGTCCAGCCACTTGTGAACATGTGGAACATTTCCACCAGAGTCTGGAAACAGATTGGTTAGTTGAACCTAACATGTTGCATTTGAAAAAAACATTTAGTTGTTCCAACATGTCCGATCATTTTCAGTGGGCAGCGCTAACATATAATGGATGCTACTCTTCCCTCTGTGGTTTCTAGCTCTTAAAGTTATTTAATGTTTACAAACAGTGGGTCGATTTATTAAGTATGAAGTTGAAATTGTTTTATAGGTTCACTTGAAGTTATGCATTACAAAGACAGCACTTTGATGTTTATTTTTTGCCAGAGAATCTGAAAGAAAGATATTATTCTTGTTCACTGAGGCCAACTGTTAAACAAATGATTGTGAAATTAGTTCAACACATTTATCATGAATCTGTTCAGCCTCTTTTTACAAATGGAAAATGAACCTCATTCATTCTTGGATTTTGTGTTGGGATTATCACATATTCAGATATATATATATATATATAGATCTATAGATATATATGTCAAGTAAAACAGATCGAGAAAAAAGTCAGTATATGTGGAGCTCTTTTTGTAAATAATGACTATGTTTGTCGTCTCCTCAGACCACTGTGCTTTCCTACCAAATAACTGCTAAGTCCAAAACATAATAATGATAATAATAATAAACTTTATTTATGTAGCACATTTCAAATTCAAGCTACAATGTGCTTTACAAGACAAACTAAAAATGGTAGACAAACAATGTTAAAAACAATTTTAGAGCAGTTTAAAACTTGAGAAAAGTAAAATAAGATAATGTAAAATAATTGAAATAGTCAGTAAAATAAGTGTCTTAAGTGCCTCTGTATGTAAATAGAATCCACATGCACAGTGAGGTGTTAAACCCCAGAGCTTTGAGCTTTGTGATGAGCCTGGAGGCAACTATGGTGTTAAACACTGACCTGTAGTAAACTACCATCAATGTCACATAGATTCCAGACTGAAATGTTCCTGAGTCCATTTTCATCAAAAAAGAAGCAATCAGTTGTTCAGCAACAGCTTTTTCTAGAACCTTACAGAGAAAGAAAGAAAGACCATTTTAGAAATTGGTCTGACGGAACCATTGAATTGTGACATGTTTATCATGTACAGAGTATAGGGACTGACTGAGAAATCGTGCAGGCAGGATGTCAAGAGCACTTGAGGAGGGCTTCATTAATTACCTCAGTCGCTGTCAGAAGATGTTGTTTTAAAGAGCTAAGAAGTTGTGATTTTAAAAGACAGTTTGTCCTGTGCATGAGGGGGACTGTGCAATTGGGTCCTGACAACAGGTTGGAAAAATGATTCACATTTCTCATGGTAGGAATCCATACTGTCACTTGGAAGAGCCTCCGTGGCACTATAATTACATGGAACAAACCCTGGAGTTGTGTCAGTTCTTTTCAGTATATTTCAGTAAACACAGAGCTCTGGCATTATACCTGTGTATTAAAATTTCTCATAAAATCTCCTAAAATGTCAAAGTGCAGCTCTTTTATAAGGCACGTATGCTGCCAGTAATCCATGGCAAGAAAACTTCAGAGGGTTTTTTTTTCTGCTTAAATGGTGCAATCTGGTCCACAATCTGGACATAGCTAGTATTAAACTTATTCTGAGCTGTAATAATATCTTGACTTGAGCCAAGAGGAAAGGAGAGCATCTGTGAGTCTGGCTACAGAGGAAGTATTAAAAATCAGAGAGCATTATTGGACAAATTATTTTGGACCACCGATGTGATTTTTATCCATTTGTGGTCAGATACACTAAAGTCTACATACAAGATTGAGGACAAGATCATGGGTGTGGCCCTTGTTGTGATTACATCCTGTAACATTTCTATTTATATGAAAAGACTCAACAATGGCTAAAAATGGCTTAAGGATTATCAGTACAGCAAACATACACATTCAAATCTCCCACAATCAGAATGACATCATAGTTAGGCATTTCAACAGAGAAGAGTTTGGAGAACCGCTCAAGAAGAGACATGTATGGGGTCTGTTGGTTAAAATGCAGCAAGTTTAAAGGTTCCCTCTAATAGTGAAACACAATGACTCAAACTCCAAAAAGTCACCCTGGAGATGAGTGAGCAAATGAAGTTGTTATTGTTAAACAACTGAAAGCCCTCCCCTTTTCCAAGATAACCTGGGCTGGTTGAAGGTGGAGAAATTGGGGGTGGGGATACAATCATGGGCACTGAGGACGCGTTCACACTGGCACTATTTGGTGTGCTTTAAATGAACCCTGGTCCGCTTCCACGGATAGTTCGGTTTGTTTGGAGTGGTGTAAACGCTCATTCTACCTCTAGAACTAACTGCGGGCCAAACGAGTGAACCCTGATCCACTTGAAAACTGGGAGTCTTGGTTCACTAGCAAATGGACTATCCAGCGAACCAAAGAGAGGAAGTTGCATAGACCGCATTGCGTTTTGGTGTTTGGTGTTTGGGATTTTGTCTGTCCTGGCCAATCGATGAACCAGGTTTTCTTTTTCATCATGCTTTTTTCTTCCTGGTCAGTGGTCATTTCAGGCAGTACTGCCCCCAAACGAGCAGCTGTTGTAACTGCGTGATGTTGTCCAGGTGGTTTGGCCTACTTTAAAAAGTGCAGTGTGAAAGTGAACCGAACCAAATGAAGGTGTAACATTTTTCGGCATTCGAACCGAGTCCCCCGGACTATCCTGGTGTGAATGCGTCCTAAGTCACTAACATTAGGCTGGGTTTCTAATATCATTAAAAAGTCAGTTTTGTTGGACATGATAAAATCCTCATGGAGAAAAAGATGTACACATAGATTGAGCAGGCCAAGGATAACATAGTGGCTGAAAGTAGGAGATGGATTCAAAATAATTACGCTACATGTGTAATGTATAGGGCTGGGAGTGAGTTGCTGGGTCTTGTACATAAATGAGAGTAAAATAGAGCGTGAGATGGACAGACAGTTTGATGCAGCATCAGCAGTGATGCTGGTGTTGTACCAGACTCTCGTGGTGAAGAGGGACCTGACCCAGAAGGCAAAGCTCTCAATTTATCAGGCTATCTACATCATGACCCTCACCTATGGTCATGAGCTTTAGGTAGTTGTAGCGACTGCTATCAATAAAAAGGCCGCTGAGAGGCTTAAGTGGGCTCGCATCTGTGACTCGTTCCTTCATTGAATCAGTCCACTTGACAGTTGTATAAGTTTTATTTTGCAAACGAAAGAAGACTTACAATACAGTGATCCAACGTGACGGTCAACAGAAAATATCAGAGCTCACTCAACCCCATTGTCTCCCTTCCCGCCAGGGATTTAAATGCCCAGTTAAATAACTTAAACCACACCCATGTGTCAACCACCGGATGTGACATACCTGTGCATACATACAAATAAACAATAAACATAAGCAAAATATATATTTTGGCTCTTGTAGTAGTGAAAGACCGAGATTGAAGATACAAGCAGCCAAAGTGAGTTTCCTCTTTAGGGTGGCTGGGCTCAGCCTTAGCATAAGGTGAAGAGCTCTGACATCCAGAAAGAGCTTGGAGCAGAGCCGCTGCTCGTCAAGGCCAGGAGAGATGACGCTGATCCTCCGATCTGGATGCCTCCTTGGCGCCTCCAGTTAGAGTTTTTGGTTTTGTCTTAGAAGACGTTTCACCTCTTATCCAAGAGGTTCAGTTCATGCTTGTCTGACTAGGCTGGAACTAGTCTGACGAACTGGTGTGGAAGCACCCAGGTATTTAACCTCTGGGGAGGTCTTCACAAGGCCAATCATGTCATTGGTTTGTTAGTGCTCCAATGGTGTGTCAACGACAGTCGTTGAAACTCCTGCTGCAACGGTTGTCACTGGAGTCGTTAGAGTCACATGAGGCCATTTGTGAACGACCGTTGTTTTTAGAGGTTAAGTTGTTAAGCCTCCTGGGCAAGGATGAAAGGACAGCATTATAGGTGGTGTCGCAGACCTCCTCCTCTACGGAGAGATGGCTTTTCCAATTTCACATAGATGGCTTCTTTTACACCTCTTTCAAACCATCTGTCTTCCCTGTCCAAAATGTGCACATTGCTGTCTTCGAAGGAGGTGTTATACACTAGGTGTGTATAACACCTAGTTTGTGTTCCAGTGGAACACAAACTAGGTGTTATCAGGACCCTACAACACAGAGCTGATAACGTACCTACCAGCACTCAGGCCCAAGGGAAAGAGCATGAACATCTGAGGGAGGCTCTAAAAACTTGTGGTTACCCCTGTTGGACCTTTGTGAAATCAGCAGCCTGTTCCAGAAAGAACAAGGTGGGTGAGGAAGAAAACAAGCGCAATAACATTGTCATCCCCTATGTGTCTGGGGTATCTGAAAAACTCAGGAGGATATTCAGCAAACACCACATCCCTGTGTATTTCAAACCCAGTAACACACTCAGACAAATACTGGTACACCCAAAAGACCGTACACCACACACTCAGAAGAGCAACCTAGTGTACGCTGTCCAATGCGGTGAGGAATGCCCAGACTTGTACATTGGTGAAACAAAACAACCACTAAACAAACGCATGGCCCAACATAGAAGGGCTAACACATCAGGGCAAGACTCAGCTGTCTATCTACACCTCAAGGAGAAAGCACACTCCTTCGAAGACAGCAATGTGCACATTTTGGACAGGGAAGACAGATGGTTTGAAAGAGGTGTAAAAGAAGCCATCTATGTGAAATTGGAAAAGCCATCTCTCCGTAGAGGAGGAGGTCTGCGACACCACCTATCCCCCACCTATGATGCTGTCCTTTCATCCTTGCCCAGGAGGCTTAACAACTTAACCTCTAAAAACAACGGTCGTTCACAAATGGCCTCATGTGACTCTAACGACTCCAGTGACAACCGTTGCAGCAGGAGTTTCAACGACTGTCGTTGACACACCATTGGAGCACTAACGAACCAATGACATGATTGGCCTTGTGAAGACCTCCCCAGAGGTTAAATACCTGGGTGCTTCCACACCAGTTCGTCAGACTAGTTCCAGCCTAGTCAGACAAGCATGAACTGATGAAGCCTCTTGGATAAGAGGTGAAACGTCTTCTAAGACAAAACCAAGTCCAGTTGCGTTCGATTCAATTGCCTTGAGATAGGGGATTACGGTACTTAACTTGGACCCAGGGCTCTTGAATGGATGGAGTGGCCCAATTTGGGTCTTAGGTTTGCTCTAAGGCAGAACCACAGGTGTCCTCTTCCGGGGTAGAATCCTGTGGTGTGGATCTCGTCACCTCCGGGCCACACAATAGTGTTATCATTGTCCTGAACTTATGCAGTATGGTGTAGGACAATTGGTGTCACCTCGACTGCCCAGGGAGAGGTGTTCAGACTGGGCTGTGGATGGATGACAGCTCTTGGATGAACTTGACCATGTCCCTGGGTCCACCCTGCAGTTGGGTAACATCAGTCCTCAGTTGTGTAAAGGTAGGATGGCAGTCCCCAAACACAGCCATGTGTTTGTCAGGACCAGGACTTAAACCTGTGTTAAAGCGCAATTTAGATCTAATTTTCTATGAAAAATAAATGAAGTCTAGTCTTGTCTCCTGCTAATTTCAGCCTTTTCAAAATGGAGACTATCACTATGCTGGGAATCTGTCTTATCAAAGAAGAAATATGTCGGTTAAATGCTTATTTGTCGCAAGGGCCTCGTCATTTCACTGAAGAACTGCAGCCTGAGAATCTAATCACATTTTCTTGGGCTTCTAGTGTGTTTTTTTCTTGTGTAAATCATATTATTGTGTGCTGTTTTCCTGCTCTGTTATGTCCCCTCACTCCCAAATTTTTTTGGAGGGACTGATTCTCACATTTCAGAGAACTGGCCGGAACTTTTCCAGTAGTCTGCTGTTCATCAAGTTAAATCCAGTGTGTGAGTATGGCAGATATTTTATAAATTTTGCCTAAATTGATTTAAATACTTCCTATGCATTCTCAGTAAGATACTCAAGACCTCACTCATGATAGCTTGAGTCACTGCAGTTAAAACCTGAGGCTATAACTGTACCTCTGCCAGCATGCCAACAAAATTTTAAACATATCTGTTCTACATCATTTATGTCTCGGCCTTTCCCCAGCGTTTCAATCTTGTGTTCCTGGGTTTTTCATCATAATTTCGCCTGGAGCAAGACGCGGAGATATTTCGGCCTGCAACGCCCACACATGGTTTTCATCTGGAAGAGGGAAGAATCTGTCCCAGGATACACTTATCTTGTCTCCCTGTCAAGCCTCTCAGACAAAAGATTTGACATTAGCATAGCAGTTGGAGCTCCTATATTTATGTATCTCTTATCCATAATTAGCACACTTGAATTAGATCAAAGACAGAAAAATTAAATTAGAGTCAACCTAAAGGCGTCTTGGTCACAAAGAGACACTGAGCAAATCACCCTGTACACATACTGTAGCTGTTCATACATTAACTGTGTTAATCAGCAAAGCCACATGATAACACAGTGTGACTGTGCTTGACTGTCAAATGATGCCATCATTCCCAGTCCACCTGGAGCTATGGTTGAGGCTGTGAGGACTTTGCATGTGATCATCGACAATATAGGAAGGCTTTCATATTAGTGGCTCAGAGGGAGCTGTGTCTGTGAGGAGACATTACTGTATACTTAAAGGAGCTGTACACAAGTCGGAACACTAATATAGCGGCAAACCTCTGATTGCTATGTAAAGATATAGTGGCGTAACGGCGTCCTAAGCAGAGAATAATGTCACACTCCTTCTGCGTGTCTCTCTCCGTGTAATCCGAGCGTCTCTTTTCTTTGATGTAGTAGACACTCCAGCTGCGTGTGTATGTTTGTGCTTGTTAGTCCCTGTGTGTGTGTGTGTGTGTGTGTGTGTGTGTGTGTGTGTGTGTGTGCGCGCGCGCGCATGTGATTGCTGTTGCTCTGCACTGTGGTCATACAGCAGAGGTAGGCTACTGCTGATAACACCATCCTGCCACTGTGGGTCAAGGGGCAACGCTGCATAAGTATAGCGCCCAGCCTCCGATTCCCACCAAGGTTAAAACATGTTGGCTCTGTGAGCACTGTTCCTGTTGTTAGCACTGTTAAAACTGCTAGCCGCTGGCTTTTCTGGCCCAAACTCTAAATCATAAATATGCTCTGAATGTAGCATAAAGCTCCTTTAATAGAAACATCAAAAAGTACTAGACCTCATAATTTAAATAAAAGACCTGTAGCAAATCTAAATGAGTAAAGCAATTATCCTCATCCACAACCCACCCACAAAAAAAGGAACAGATTTCTTTCAAACAAACTAGCTTTTGTAAGAGTGCACATTGATAAAAGGATTTGAAGTCAAACAAGTTCAAATACATGTAGGGCTGCAGCTAATAATTGTTTTCATTATTGATTAATGTGCAAATTATTTTCTTAATTAAAGGAAAATTTGCCATCTTTAATGTGGATGTCCAATCAATGTTGATGGTAAATGTAGTAAACTGAGGCAATAAATTCTTTAATGTGTACTCTTTTGACCGAGAAAGCTAGGTTTTCTGCTGAAAAGACTCCATGTCAGCAGTGCCAGATACCAGGATGCATTGCATGCGATGTCGCCATGTATCACCACCCTAACCGATAGCTATTACTTTGTCGGCCAAAACACAGCGTTAGGTGACAAAAATACTCACTCACTGGTCATCTGTCCTCAGCCCTGCTGGTCTTTATTGTCTTTTCCAGTTTATCTTTGGGATCCAGAAGAAGGTCTCCAGCACACCTCTGTTTTTAAGTAAGGAGTAATACTTCTTAATGCGTAGCTACGCACTCACTGTCTCTCTTGAGGTTGGCATCAGTGACAGCATCCAACAAACTGCCCCAGCTGAAATTCATTGCAGCAGAATATGTTGCAATCAGTAGGCAATTTGAGCAAAGGCACCACCATTTAGTGTTTGCTCTTGGAAGCTGAAATTCTGGAGGCTCCCTGCCGGTCATATCCTCTTGCAGCAGCAGCAGCCTCGGCTTTTCTCCACTGTATGTCTTCGACGGTATACTATGGCTCATACAAACGCACCTCCACCTCCTCATGACACAGTAGGCTTATATTCTGTTACACTTCAGGAACGTTAATATAATACGAATGAAAAGTGCAAATGTAATGTGTTTGTGGTTTACAGAAACATAAAATGCCAACTTATTCCTTTGACGATTGGGCTGCGTCACAAGTTCCCAGAGCCTAAGGTGATGTCTTCACGTGTCTTGTTTTGTCCTAACAGCAGACCAAGCCCAGATACACTCAGTTAATAATGATACTAAACAGATAAAGCAGCAAATCTTTAAAAAGCGAAAACCATAAACAAATACTATATCAATTAGTCAATTATCAAAATAGTTGCAGATTAATTGTCAATCAAAATCAAGCCTAATTGTGTGTTTTGGAGAAACCGTGATGTGCTCCACTGTGCTCCAGACCTGTGAACCTCCTTTGAAAAGCAGAACTGACACTGTCAAAATGCAGTTTCTGTTTTAAGTACCCCATGTTTTATGATTAAGGTCTATGGCTACAGTTTTATTGGCACAACATAAGTAAAAAAAAATGCCAAACTGAGCAGAGTGGATTTTATAAATGATAGGTGACAAAAGCAAATACAAAAATATAAAGCACTGTATATAAATACAAAGCACTCCCTGAACTGTCAACAGTATCCTAAATCCATGATGTTTTTAAGTATTAACAAACTATATCTATTTATACAGATTACATTATGACTGTGATGCATTAAACGGCTTCATCAATAAACCCTGCACCTCACGCTAGCCATTTAAATGATGTCAGAACAGGGTTGAGTATTCAGACATCACTGAAAATATAAAGTTGACTTATAAACCACATTTAGTTAGACTAAATACTTTGACACTTTTTGAGATGCAAACGACCCAAAATATGTTCAGTTCAGATGTGGTGTCCGTTAAAATTTAACTTCTTCAGTATGTTCTTTAACCCAGCCCTTTCAAACCAACTGCAGTGTTGCTTAAATGGAAAACAGACCAATGGATTGTTCCACACATATATAGTTTCTCTGTGGCTCCATGACACCGCTTATATGTTTCATATTGCCATGCTTTGTGACTTTAGGGGAGAAATGCTCAGCTGAACAGCAGCAGCTTGTCTTTAATGACTTTAACTTTTGCATGACTCAAAGCAACGTGTCCACAGCAACAGCAACAACATTTACAGTGGAATTTCACTTTTGGCTCAGAGCTGTTTCAACCAGCTGGAGCTTGAGAAAACCTAAATCTGGAACTGTATAAAGCATGGATTCATATTTTTTCCTGTCTGTGTAAATACTGACCATATGCACAGTGAAATATTTTTAGTTTGCTGTAGAATTTTCTGTTGGAGGCCACAAAGTGATTCCCTCTTGAAGCAATTTCAGTGTAAGTGATTATGATATGAGAGTAATAACATAAACTTGAAAAAAAATATGAACCTTTCCTTTGAAAGTGATTTGAGTTCTAGAAATGCAGGAGTTCAAAAGAAAGTGCCCTTTAAAGATTTTATGTGCTGAAAAAAAACTTCACAGTACGTCAGTAAATGATCAAGAAGGAGTCTGACATGAAGTGGTCACATTGTTGCACTGGTGCTTACGGGGATCACTGACATTGTGACTGGTAAGTCGTAAAGATAACAGAAAACTGCCCTGGCTTTATTTAAAACAAAATGTCAAAGGGATAAAAGATCAAATACTTGGCTGAACAACGCTGCTCATCGCCCTGCTTTCCTCCCCATTTCTTGTCCAAAATTGCGGGCGTGCCAAACACGACTGATACAGGACCACAGCCCAGCTGACGTTGGCGTGAGGGGAGGAGGCGCCCGAGGTCCCTCTGAATCCAGCATCACCGTGAGAAATGTTCAAGCAAGAAGACACTTTGTTCATTCTCACCATGTTGGTCAGAGCAGTCTGAGCGGGGAGTTTGGCAGATGCTCGGACGTCCTGTGAGAATGGAAAATGATGACTTGTGAGCGCATTGTTTGGATGAAGACGCACATTTTATGGATCTCTGTGTTGGAAAAGTTGCATCCATAAGAAAAAAGAAAAGTTTCTCCAAAAAGCGCAAACTCTCCGGACTTTTGCAGCGCGTCAACGCGACTGTTCTCCACGTTTTCAACAGTTCATCCTGTTATTAAAGGTTAGGAGGACGCTGTGTGGATATCTGACAGTCAGCGCGATGATGGGTTCAACACCTGAACAACTGGCTTGATTTTTCCAACTGTGCTGCAACGCGTCACTCCAATAGCTGATGGTGAAGCATCCTCTGAACCAAAGAGACAACCGGTGACGCTCGCTTTCCCACTGTGCTGCAGTAAAATCCAGCAGGGCACCCTTTAATCAGTCATCAGGTAGAAGGTCAGACATGGAAATGACCAACAGGTCCCAGCACAACCCCTCCATCCTCCATGTGGATTTCATCCCTCTAACTGACTACATGTTGGAGAACGAGACCAACTCCACCGCCGGAGAGCGAAACTCGTTTGGCTGCGTGCAGATCCACATCCCGCAGGAGCTCTTCCTGGCGCTGGGGCTCATCAGCCTGGTGGAGAACATCCTGGTGGTGTTGGCCATCTTCAGGAACCGCAACCTGCACTCGCCCATGTACTACTTCATCTGCTGCCTGGCGGTGTCCGACATGTTGGTCAGCGTCAGCAACGTGGTGGAGACCATGTTCATGCTTCTCAACGACCACGGCCTGATGGACGTGCACCCTGGCATGCTGCGCCACCTGGACAACATCATCGACGTGATGATCTGCAGCTCCGTGGTGTCCTCGCTGTCCTTTCTGTGCACCATCGCAGCGGACCGCTACATCACCATCTTTTACGCGCTGCGTTATCACAGCATCATGACCACGCAGCGCGCCGTCAACATCATCGTGGTGGTGTGGCTGGCCAGCATCACCTCCAGCATCCTGTTTATTGTTTACCACACCGACAACGCTGTCATCGTGTGCCTCGTGACCTTCTTCTGCACCACCCTGGTGTTTAACGCCGTGCTGTACCTGCACATGTTCCTCCTGGCTCACCTGCACTCGCGGCGCATCGTGGCTTTCCACAAAAGCAGGCGCCAATCCACGAGCATGAAGGGCGCGATGACCCTCACCATCCTGCTCGGGGTGTTCATTGTATGCTGGGGCCCCTTCTTCCTCCACCTCATCCTCATCCTCACCTGCCCCACCAGTCCCTTCTGCAACTGTTTCTTCAGAAACTTTAACCTTTTCCTCATCCTCATCATCTGCAACTCGCTCATCGACCCACTCATCTACGCGTACCGGAGCCAGGAGCTGCGTAAAACCCTGCAGGAGCTGGTCCTGTGCTCTTGGTGCCTCGGTGTTTGAATGAAACCGTGCACATACAGGAAGATGACGAGCATCAGGTTATCAACAATGTCGGCTACCTCATCTTCTTGAATGTACTTTGTGTCAGAAGCTGAAGTAAGCCGTGACTGATGCATGAATGAACTGGCACATGCCTTCTGAACATGCGCGACTGATAAATACTTCTGTACATCTCCTCGAGAATATTATTATTTCCACGCAAGGCTTCAGGCATTGTGAAACACCCGAGCCAACAATGAATATTTAAGTGATCCTTAGTTTGGAAACTTTCTTAGTGAAGACAACCACTGGACTGAATTTTAGTAGCTGACAAGCACTGTATTCTTTTCTCTGTAAATCAACTTGGATTTTTTTTTTTTTTTTTTTTTGTATGAAGTGCCTCTCTTTGTTTATTGAAATATGTGATCTGTCTGAACTCCTGCTGTTAAATGCTGTCGACACTTTTCAGAAATCAAGAAAAAAAAACAACCCTGAAAATCCGCAGTGGAAATAGCTGAATTTCTTTCTTTACTGAGATGACATGCATGTTGTGTAATGCAGCTGCCTTTTATATATATTTTTTTATATATATATTGATTTGGGCTGATTAATGGGTTACACCCCTTTGAAATATAAATGTCTCTATTGTATCAGAATTTGGATCTATGGTGCAGGAGCTTATATTCAGAGTCAGCTAATCTCAGTGCTTGAAAAAACATGCTTTTACATACAATATTGTGACGTGTTATAGAGACATTTCCCACGTGGGGTTTGGTGTTAGATGATGTCCATGTCCAGGCCTTGAGACTTCCCACCTTGCATCATTTTAACACCGCCTACTGATAAAAAAAACAAAACAATCTTTGCGCATATCATCACTTAAAAAAAAGATAAGCATTTATTCAGTTAAAACATAAAACAATTCATTTCATGTTGCAATGAACTGACCAAGATCAGTTTGTTGAAGCCTGTAAGAGGGGCAGGAAACAGATGTCATACACAAGAAAGGCGTTGTTTCAAAACCACTCCTTGCAGTCTAATTGGTGGCGTTGTGTGTAAATCAGGCTACTCCCCCAAAAATAATTGATGACTGAGGGAAGAAAAATAAGATGTGCATAATCACACGAACGGCCTCTCTTGGCGGCAGGCCTGAGGGTTTATGAAAGAAGGCAAAGTTTTATTTCTGGAAGTGTGTGTGTGGTTTTCTTCTATGGGCTAAGTGCAAACAGAGTCAGCTTCCAAAACATTTGGAGCCTCATTTCTGTTATGTGGGTCACAGAAGTGGGACTTTGGGTCTGGATCACTTATATGAAAGACAGTCTAGACTTTAAAAATGTCAAATGATTGAATTGACATGAACTGTAGTTGGGATACAATCTATTGCTCTGGAAATTAAGACACTTACTGTTAATTGTTAATCTGTTTGTATCTTGTATTTTACTTTGAATTATCCTATATATCCTATTCCTTATTGATCCTAAGGATTTTCTGTAAATAGGACAAACATCTTAGACAAACTGACGTTTAGAAAGTGAAGAATGAAGTGTAGAATTTATCTTCCTTTACACGGTGCTGCGGTTTAAGTGCTTTGGCACGCTTGTTTCCAAACTGGAAGAAAAGATTCACAGATCAGGCGAGACAAAAATAACTGAACATTACTGGTTAGATAATGATACCATATCCTGTGAAATTTACATACTAGTATTGACAATAATGTTGTACACTGTAGTACCTGAAAAATACTTGCCGTATTATTTGCTGCTGTAACCTATAATTTACACACTCCCTGTTTTCACTGAATTTAGTGTCCTTTTGATTTTGAATTAACACTCAGTTTACTTTTTATTTTACTTTTTATAGCATCGTAAAGTGTATTGTTTGTTTTAATATCATAACTTTATTTTTTTTTCTTCTTCTTGTGGGAGTTGTCACAGAAGATAATGTACAGTACTATGGTTGTGTGGTATCTGCTGTTTAAATCTTAAAAGATGACCTCTATTAAAGGTGATGAGACAGGGTTCCATACAGTACTCTGAGGTAAACCTGATTCAACACACATTGTTAATGTTGTTGGTGACACTAAATAACTGCAGAATGTAACCTATGGTAACTTTAAACTCAGTAAAACAGGAATATATTGTACAGCTATTTTATAGAAAATGTGTGTGTTATATGTAATCCTTGAAACTGTTGACATGTTATCTTTTTGTCCCAAATAAAAGAGGCCAAACAACACAAGTTATAACCACAGCTTTATTATTGTTTACCCCTCCTATATATTTTAAATGGTTTTTACTTTTGTTATGATGTAGCCTGTGCTCATCAGTAGGTTGTTTGAAGACTAAATATTCACACCAAATGCTTCATTGCGCACAAGAGCACAAAGGTGGCTGTGCAGTTAGCACCACAGGATGTGTCAGCGGTCTCAAATAAGGAGATATACTGTATATGATTGTCCAAATGAGGCCATTCATGGTTTCTTAATTGTGAAAGTCTGAATTCATCACGTCCTTATATTGCAATATTTGCAGATGATAAGTCAAGATAGAAGACTGGAGCGTAACACTTCAATTAACTTAAACAGACAGTAGCAACCTGAACATTTTTTCTGCCTCATAGAAGAAAAAAATCTCTAATACAACATTTGCTCTCAGTAGACAGAAGGGCCATTGATATGTAACACAACAGAAACGTTTTTGAAATGTTCCATTTTTAAACTCATGATCAAGTTCAGTTGCTGCGCAACAAATAGCATCATTGTCGAGAAAGGGGATTTCCAAGTGGAACAAATATAAATCATCATCCTCATCCGGTTCTCAAGGGAAAATAAATAGAAATCTGAATTGTTGTAAATCATTTCATTGTTGGCCCACATTAAAAAAAAATAAATCAATCAAATTCTATCTCAGTTTCAGCTTTTTAAAAAAGAATCAGAGAGAGCAAAAATCTAATAAAACTGTTTTTAATATTTATAAATTATGTCTGCATTTCTGACATGCAGTCTAAATATTTTGGCAATATCATTTTTTAAAAAAATCTTTTTAATTTTAACTCTTTTTTTTCTTGACAAAATGTACTGATTGTAATGGTATGTTTGTTTTGTTACCATTATTTTACCACTTGCAGGCCACTTTGAGCTCTGTCACAACATTTGTTGTTAAGAAGATTATGAAGGGCACCAAACACGAAAACAAAAAGGGACCCCTCAGTGTGACAGCTGGTGGTCTGTGTCTAAAACAATTTGTCACCCCGCAGATACAAAGACTTTATAGACTGCCTTGCTGCAGGGGGTTGACCCATATGTTTAGGCTATTTGTTTCATTTTTGTTTTAATTTGTTTGCCCGGAGGTGGCATTGAGAAAACAAAAACCAATGTGTGTTCTCGAAACCAGGCTGTCTTTGTTGATTTCACTCTCTTTCTCATTGCTTTATAATTTTTTAATCTGCTGAGTCAGAGTCATTAGATTCAAATATTTTACCGATTATGTTCACGTGTCACTGAATAATCCGTTTATTTGTAGACTATGTATCATTTATTACCCGAGCCATCACACAGCAGCAGGAACGATACAAGCCTCTCCAAATTAATTACGGATGGGCACTTTTACGCATGTGGCGCAGTAATTGCACCTTCATAACATTTTTATGATTATTAATTTTCCCGTCACGATTACAGCTTGCAGACATCCTGTACTTTTCCACATATCAGACAAATAAGCTGTAAAGCACAGACTCCAAATTTATCTTCTTTTTCTGGAACAAATCATCGCCATCAGGATCAGCTCCGGGTCAGAACATTTTAATTTCCTGCTCGTTAAGTACAAACTCTGTTGACTGTGTCTGTTAGTTTGAAATATTACTAATATAAGCAGCGTTTTATCCGGTCCAAACACACGCAATCCTCATGTGTTCATCCACACTTAGCTGAAGTGCAACCCAGAAACAGAGCTCTGTCTACATGCATCGCTTTGCGCATAAAACCAAATTACTTTGTGCGTAAAACCAGCGTTTAGCGGTGGCGCAGCATGAGAGCGCGTGCTTTGTAGCCTCTGACTCATTTAATCGGAAGAAGTAGTACCATCTGAGCCTCCAGCTGCTGCTCCAAAACGCACCTGATTAACGCGCTTGCACAACCAGATAATGCATGAGTCATGTAGACTAATTAACTGAAATATGACGGATAGTCACTAATCTCAGGAAACATCATCAGATCTAATTCATATTAAGTTTAACTCCGGAGTCCGAGGTTGGGGCAAAAAATTCAAATAAAAATACGGTGTTCAAGCCTCGCCGAAGCCTCAGCTGGTGGGATATTCAAAGCTACTTAATGACTCTTTGAAATTTGGAAGTGTCCTGTATCCGTCTCATGGAGGAATGCCCTCAATCAGTCAGTGTCATGATGCAAGCCCGTTTTACATTTTCATATTAATTTATCCAAACAACTCCAGTCAGAAATGTGTGCGTCTGAGTCAGCATCAGCATTCTTAAGGAGCAGATTGGACTGTGAGTGCGTCAAGGGAGCGTGGCAGCAGAATTTAAGAGGTATCTGTGCCAATTTCGTTCATGTTACAGTGGTGACAACTTATATCACCATGCGTAAAGTTAAAACACAGCCTTGTCTCGCTCCTCTACATGACAGCGAGCACAAAT
Organism: Epinephelus fuscoguttatus; assembly: GCF_011397635.1. Classification (NCBI taxonomy): domain Eukaryota; kingdom Metazoa; phylum Chordata; class Actinopteri; order Perciformes; family Serranidae; genus Epinephelus; species Epinephelus fuscoguttatus. The sequence goes on along the minus strand of NC_064753.1, from coordinate 24,788,402 downwards.
CTTCAATTTACAGACAGTATTAACGTGCCGTGTGACTGGATGAAGCGTCTCCAACAGGTCTGGACGTGCCACTCGGCATCATGTAATTGGTTGATTATGACGGTTAGTCGAATGGCCTTTTTAATTTCATACATACTGCTACAACATCATCTGATCAAATATTATTTTAAGCTATTATTTGTATGTTCTAGTGCAGTGAAACACATTAAAATATGCTCATCAGCTGCAGTAATGGAGACTGTGCCCATGTTCCCTTACTCAGTGACCCAAAAAGACTCTACATTTCTGCATTTCTAATAAGAGTCTGGGTTTGAATTTTTTAGAGATATTGAAGATGCATGAACATATTGTGAATAAATTGACAAAACACACCCAAGGCCATTACTGCACACATGATAAAAATAATTACTTTATTCCAAATTATAAAAATCATTCATCTTCCTTGCATTTCAATGTTACAATGTTACATTTTTTACTGTTCAGTGTCGTGAACTATATATATATATATATATATATATATATATATATATATATATATATATTGTGGAGACAAAAACAGAAAAAATGCATGAAAAAAATAGCAGGTTGCCTGCCATTTTTGTTGAATACAGACTCACTCACCTGTTGCATTTTGCTTACACCTGATTGGTGAGTTTACAGTTACCTAAGTGTCTGATAGCTGTGTCTGATTAATGGTTCATAGGTGGGGCATTTGGAAAAACAATGCTTTGAAATGTCAAAGAAGTGCATCATAGTAGATTTCTGTGTCTAATTTAGTTAAGTGTCTCCAGTGTTTTACAAAACAGTGTGTGTAGTGTTTTGTAAGTGTGGCACTGACAATGTGTTTACAGTTGTGCAGATCTGGCCTGAGGTTTTGTTCCTGTAGTCACAAGTTTCACTAACTGTGAATAATTTTTAATTTGAGTGTGTTTTTAGAAGGTCTTTATGAAAAGATAGAGTGGCTTGACAGTTAAACTGATGGACCTTTCACCTGTGTGATTGTCTGTCAGATCACACTTCTGGTTTCATATAGCCTAAACAAAGATAGATTAAAAATGTTTATGGATTTCACCTGTGTGATTGTCTGTCAGATCACACTTCTGGTTTCATATAGCCTAAACAAAGATAGATTAAAAATGTTTATGGATTTCACCTGTGTGATTGTCTGTCAGATCACACTTCTGGTCTATCTCTACATCTTATTTTACAGCGTTCCAGTTCTTGTCATTTACAGCACAAAGAAACTATGGCTCAAAGCAAAACCAGGTCATATTCAAGTTTTTATTTGTAACTGCATAGTTTCATTCTTTTTAAAACGCACATGAATAGAGGGGGGACAAGGAACATCATATTTGTGGCAGGAAGCAGCTAAGTTTATGTCAGACTGATGAACAAAATGATCTAAAACTGCTCAACACCACTATTTAATACAGCTTATCTCATGAAATAACAGCCAGTAGATTCATTCCAAAAGCAGAGGCCAACATTAAGTGATATGTTAGATAAAATTAAAAAAATATATATTGTCAATAATAGGTGTACATGTATTTAAGAAAGCCACGCTTTCTCAGTGGGATAATAAATAAATAAACGATAGGTACAATGCTATTTATATTAGCTTGTTTGCATATATTTAAATAACAGTTTGGAAATAAATATTTGCTGATAAAAAAAATGTTAACGATTTAGTCCATGTACTCCACACTTTTTTACCAAACTTGGAAATAATTTACATAAGCATTTGAAATCAATTTATAGAATGCCAAGTAAATGTAGGAATTCTTCTAAAAATGTTCAGTAAATACATCATATTATTTTTCTTTTAATGTAATTTGTTTATTATTTTTAGTTACTGAATTTATATAAAAAGATATATCGGGGTTGATCCTCCATACTGGGCATGACACAGAATTATTCGCCAGTGGCTAATTGATCAGATAACACCCTGGGTGATTATTAAAGAAAGAGGCTACCTGTTAAACAACGTTAAAGCCAAAGTCAGATATGTTTTGTGCCTTGATGCTTGTCTTAAGAACATGATGGACACTCTCAGTCAGTGCGATCACTCTCTGACAATAACCTACGCCAGTTTGCTCAAACTGGTGATGCTATCATAAAAATGTTCAGCAACCTTCAGAATCAGATATTTGTTGTATGTTCCATGGACTACAGTCATATTGACATAATTTGCAAACATTCTCATTGTTACTGAATTAAATAATAGAATAAATAAATAGATAATTCAAATTAAATTACATTTTATTTCATGAATAAGTAACATGAGGAAACAGACATAAACAGGCCACTTGACTGTAATTAGGCTATTGCTGATTTGCCTGCAGGATGACCGAATAGTGACTGTATTATCTGCACAGAGCAGCATGTTTACTGTAGGGTTGTGACTTTATGTTACCGCACAAAGCAGCTCTGTTTACAGCAGAGAAGAATCTCCACCTCAAGCAGTGATGATTCAGAATTATCCACATGACCAAAAGGCATGTCTCTGCCTTTTGGGGATGAATAGAATTACGATGTGGGCAACTATATACTATATTTACTTTAATTAACCCCTGAACCCAAACACAGACACACAGACACACAGACACACACACACACACACACACACACACACAAAGCCCATATGCAGTAACTTTACCCTGACAACTAACTGAAAAATACTGAAATTAAAAATAGATAAATAAAATTATATCTGCTGCACAGCAATGGGTCAGGTCCAGGGCATTTTTAGGCAATTCTGAGCAACAAGCCGAAGAACTGGAAGACATTTAGGAATTTAGCAACACAATCTGCCTTTTGCATCAGCTGAGGCTTGAACTCACAACCTCTGAGACTAAGAATCAATTTCTAGCTCACTGAGCTAATTAGTCAGTGACAACTCATGTGTAGCTTCACAAATTGACTAAGCCAGACGTGCAGGTTTAGCAGCCATCCATGCATGGAAAAGCAGATTTCAAACCACTGTAAAAAATTCAGTTATCAAAACAAAAATCTGAAAATACACATATTGCATCTAGACAGCATGGAGATGTTGGTAATTTATTTTAACAATGATTGATTTGGTTCATAAGTGAAAAACTGATGTTAAGCTAGTTGAGCTTTGTGCAAAGTGAGAAGCCTCAAATGGTTTCACACTGAAGTATTGACACTGGATCTTTGTGCAAAGTTTGGCTTATTTTCAAGCATGAGAAGGCAGATTTTCTAGCAGAAAAAAGACTTGAAGATGCTGCACAGCGATCAGTCACGCTCAGGCAATTTTAAGCAATAACCTGGAGCACAAGAAGATGTTTACATTACAATGTGGATTTTGCACCAGTTGAGGCTCGAATCCGCAACCTCTGGAACCTAAGACAGTCATCTACTGCTCTGAGCTAATTAGCAACTCAACAGTGGCTTCACAAACTGAGTAAGCCATTCACTGTTGTGTAGGTAAGCAGCCATCTGTGCATGGAAAGGCAGATTTGAAACCACTGTAAAAAAAAAAATCAGTTATAAAAACAAAAATCTGAAAATACACATATTGCATCTAGACAGCATGGAGATGTTGGTCATTTGTTTGTAACAATGACTGATTTGCTCCATAAGTGAAAAACTGATGTTTAAAATTGCAATTTTTACATTGACTCCAGTTGTTCACATTAGAGCAAAATTCAAAATGCTGTCAAAAAATTCAGTTTTTGAGATAAAATTCTGAAATTTGCCACACATCATCTACCATGACTCTAGAATTTTGTCATTTTTTTTAATGAACATTGAAAATTAGTACTGTTTACAGTCAAACATTTTGATGCACTGTAGGCTCAATTTTTGATAAATCAAAAATCTGAGAAACATAGTTTTTGTAGGACAGTCTGAAGATGCTCTGTAGCAAGTTTGGTGTCAATTGAGCAAAAATTGTGGGAGGAGATGGGTTTAAGAAGTTTTACAGTTTTTGAAAAAAAAACAGTGATGAACTTCATAATTTTTTAATAGTTTTAAGTGTACAAAAGTTTCTTCAGTATTGGGAAGGAAGAAGAAGAAGAAGAAGAAGAAGAAGAAAGTTCTGCCCGGACACTATGAAAGGCATCAAGAGTAGTGGCTGTTTTTGCATACTGCAGATTTGGAAAAGGCTGCTGCCATCTTTTTTCAGATGACTTTTACAGATGACACCATCATTGGTTTGTTTGTTTTTGCCTTTTAAAAAAATAATCCTCACTATTTATATGAGATTTTTCTACAGTTGCTTGGCTTTACACTGATCCTGTGTTCACCACATTGATTGATCAGGTTTTGAAGGTTGTTTTTCCACTGCAATGTTGCACAAGTTTCAAGACATATTTTCATTAACAAAACCCTGTGTTATAGGAGAGATGATGAAGCTATTTACAGCACAGGTCAGTCTTGTTGTAGTTCACATAAGCTGTGACTTTGCGCACGCCCTTCAGTGTAACCTACATCTACCAGGCACTGAAAGAGACACAGCATGGCAGACAATATGACAAACTGGTGTAATGTATAGGATTTATGTGAAACATACTGTATTTGCTGTATTGAGCTGATATGTATTGATGTTTTCTATCTTAGAAATGGTTAAGGTCAGGGACATCAGCCTTACTGATGCAACTGAGCAATCAGATTGCACTGTTATTTACTAAGGAGATCCTTTCTTTCTTTCTTTGTTTCTTTCTTTTTCTTTTCTTTCTTTCTGTTTTAATCACATTCTACTATCACATCAAAGAGTCTGAGAATGAGAGGAGCAGAATATGGTTTGTGGTGCTTGAAGTGGCTTAAAATATAGTAATCTACCATAGCAATTTGATCATTCTTGTAATAATACAGTTATCCTTTTTTCCTTTATGTGGTTATGTTTTCATATTGAAGCCAATCAATGCCAAACCAGTTTTGGTCCTGCCTAAGCATGAAAAAGCTTAACCCTTGGACCTAATGCTTCTGTCCCATTTTAAAAAGCCACTTAATTTGCAACACTGAGGGCATTTGTAGAAACCTATATTCAGCACATTTGTTAGACAAACGGCTCAGAAAATCATCTATTCTCTGACAGATTACTGATACAGTAACAACTTCTGAATACCCCTGCAGTATAATGTGAAATTTTCATTTTTGTCATCAGTGCAATCTCTAATTCAATCAGCAGTCATCTGATGTTCTGAGGTCTATAGCTGTAATGCATGTGAAGGAAAGAAAAGCCCACCATGACACACTTTGATGGTGATGCTTTTTCATCTTTATGGAAGTTATCTGGAAGGTACCTAACATTTTATGGGAAGAAAGGAAGGAAAGAGGTCTAACTTCAAATTAAAAGCATCATACATTACTTCAATATGAGACAACGTTGCTTAGTGTGCCACATATGTACAAGACGCAAAATATGGTGTCTTTACTTAACTGTTTGATTAAATACAGACAATTCAACAAAGTTATTCTAACTTTCCTTGTATGAATCACACAAAACTACTGCATGGTAAATATGAAGGGTTTTATTTTGAAAAGACAACCCAGAAATAGACGATTACAACAATGGATGACTTGACGTTTTCTTCGCCTTGTGATGTGATGTTGCTGGTGGCAAAACAACACAGGGAGAACTCTTCATTTTAATCAAAAGCATCGACCATAACATATATTTTACAGCTGTCGAGTCCTTAATGATAAATGAGGTCGACAACGGGGTAAGTCTCTGCCCTGACCGACACGTTAAATTAACCGACATTAGCATCAAAGCAGATGGTTGTTTTGCTTTTAAAGCTAGTTAGCTAGCTGCCGTTAGCTGTCTGTCAACATTTGTACAATGCTGTTAATGTGCTCTTTTGATATTCGTTGCATAGCTGTGAATTATTACATTCAGTATCCTACATGTTTAGTAGCAATACTCGAAATAATATTAGCACTTTATTGGGGAGGACTGTCAACAAAAGCCCTGATTGGTTACAGTCGGTGAGGTGAGGCTTCAAGCTGTGCGTGTAACGTTACTCAGGCTTTGCAGTGCTTTCTTGTTTGACCCATGTACTGAGTTCAGTGTATAACATAAAGGAATTATACATAGTGAATTACATGGCTGTATTTTTACCATCATTTATAAATGACTTCCTGCTACACTGCTTCACACCCTGCTAAGTGACAGTGTTGTTATTGTCTGTGTAAATAGAGCACATGGATTTTAATAGCAGTGCTGTGGTTTTGTTTTTTTATGACATTTTTAATTGATCCTCTAGCATACTATATTTTATATGTTATACAACACAGCCTTTTGTGAACAAGAAGCAGGGAAACAGGAACAGGAAAAAGTTGAAGGAGATGTATTTAATTGTATTTTGAGGTTTCTGATGTCTGTCATGTGGTTTTAATAGCACATTAAGAAAGCAGTCCATGTTTTTAAAAGAGATGTGGACCAGTTTCTTGCTGACACATCAATCCATCAGTTCAATTTGAGCATTCGTGGCAAAAAAAAAAAAAGAAATCAATTCATATGCTCCACTCAGCCTGTAAAAACGTGTATACTGTATGCTCTTCTGTGGCTCTGATGTGGCTTTGTAAAGTCTGGGGTTACCCTGATGATGACAGCCATGGTCGAGCTTCCTGTGAGACTCTAATGTGGTCTTGAGTTTCTAATCTCTTCTTTAGATGTAGCCGATGAAATGGAGTATGATGAGAGACTTGCACTTTTCCGCCAAACGCGCCTCAATCCCTTCGATCGTCGAGAGGAAGAAGATGGCCCGCAAGGAGGCAAGACGCCCCCACTGCACGGTAAAGCTCCTCACAGGCTAACCATTACACAGCTGTGTCAGAGTATGACCTCACATTAAGGTCACTTTCACACCTGTGGCTCAGTTCAGGGGCAATAATATTTGCTTTAGGCTCAAGTCTATTTGATGTACACTCTAACTTATTTTTGTTGAACCAAGAGACGTAAACCTGATATCACACATTGGACAGTTTTGGTGATTGTCGCCCAGCATTGCCAATGCTACTCTGATCTACGTGGAAAAATAAAAACAACATTTACTCTGGTGACTGACAGCAGCTAATACTGCACTCCACTGCAACTTATGGGTTGATTTATTCGCTTAGGTGATCACAAAGACCTCATGAAGAGCACATTATTAGTTAAGACTGCAGCTGGACTTTATATGTCATACGCTACATTTCACTGTAGGGAGCTGCCAATATACATGGATTAGGACTCAAGCACAAGACAACTCTGATTTCACTCCTGTGTCACTTCCTGATGCACTAGGGACAATCCCAGAAATCATGTGCTTACATGAAAAGGTGTGGCCTTTAAAATTATCAGGTTAAGAAATGAATGCCTTCCAACTCTTATCTTGATGACGCAAATTTATACTTAGGCCAGAAATTGTGTCTGTCTTTTTTTGTTTTGGCAGGACATCCAGCCGTCATTTGAATGGTTGTTTTCTTCTGAAAAGATGTCTAGTCTGGTGAACTGTGACAAGCAGCCATTAAACTTTGTTTCTTACTTGCCATTGTTGTGTAAAAACAACAAATGTGCTCTGCCTGTGGCCTGTCTGTGGTGTGTTCTGAGACCATGGTTTCTGCATTTCTAAATGTCACTCACTTGCAAAAGCAAACTTGCTCTCCTTACAGTGCCAAATACAATGAGTCTACTATTTGCTTAGATCGTGTCAGTATGCCTCACTCACTGTATGTAGCAGTGATTCCCTCCTGAGACTGATCTGACAGATTATTTCCCTCAAATATTTACAGATCCAACAGAACAGATCCTAACATATAAAGCATAAGCACACTGGACTTACTCTTAGCTTATGGAAAAGGAAGTTAGATATACAATAGCTGAAGGGGAGGAAACGAAAAGCGTAAGTGTAAGCAGTATTTTAGTAACACTTCCTGTATTTAAGGATTTGGGAGTGAAAGACGTCTTTGTTTGATTACAATCATTTTGACAGACAAGTCTGACACACTGAGCTGATTCCACAAGTGTGATCTGTGTTTCTCTGCTTCATTGTCCTCTCTCTGTCCGGCACTGAGAAGCTGAATTCACCCAACATGTTTTGTTCTGAGGTGTATGCAGGTAACAACAGCCTTTGTCCGCACTTATTTAGTAAGATGGAGAGTGAGTTTGTTAAAATATGTGATAATTGATATAGTGATTTTTGCTTGTTTTTAATGTTTAAAGTCAAAATGTCAGTCATCATTCTGAGTAATTTCAGTAGTCACTAATACCATGTAGGTATGATCAGAGTGTCAGTTTTGCACAGATTTCATTTGGCAGACACACTTTGGTTCAACATGTGCTGTACATTGTGCAATGTTATTGTCTCCTTTTTTCCCTTTTTAATATTGTCACATAGACAAAGACAACCTCAAAAAATGTACATGTAAATTAATTAAAAAAAATTAAGGCTGACAAAAGTTTGTGTTTGGGAATGTGTTACTAGAATTTTTCTTCAGTCTAACACTAGGGCTAAGTTAAAATAAAAAGCTAAATTGAGCCTTTTATTCCACATTCTGCTTAAATTGCACTCATCACTATTTTTTACAGTGGGTAATAAATTCATGGCTCTGCCAACAAACAGCATAGACAATGGTAGTGACGAGCTGCTCATTATAGTGCAGCATTAAGCAGCTCAAGAGTCAGATGTCTTTTTTAGGAGCTGATAAAGACCAAAACATAGCAAAGAGAACAAATTTTAAGACCTCGACTGCCGGATAAAACACGTCTCCAAATGAATACAAATGTTGCTCTGTATCTGCTGGATGTGTAAATAAGTTTGTGAACAGCTTTACAAGGTGATAAGTTCAATGCTGTGTTTCAGCTTGTTCTGCTGTCCCCAAGTGGCCAAAAGCTAAAATGTGTTATTGCAGCTCTAGGCAGCTATTGTGGTCACATACATCAGAAAGCATGAGGTCAGCCCTATTTAATAATCACTCCTTTCATCTCCTAAAAGTATTAATTCTTAATCTTACAGTGAACAATTGCCCATAAAAACACATACAGTCATACCACTGATAGCAGCAGTAGTAGAAAAATGTTAGCACTGTGATTTAATTGATTTGAAAACATACCACGTGAATCTTTCTGTAACAGATGGATTGTAAACATGTAGATGCAAACATGATCACTTCAAAGTTCATTCAGCTAGTTTAGCAGGAGTTTTAATGACACAGTGGGAGTCTCACCTGGTTGTCACCTGATTAGGTTACACATTACCTGAACTGATAAGACAACTACTATAGGTGGGATTCCTTCAGTTGTCCATGTTGAGCTTTTGTTTGTCCCCTGGACTTCCTGAGTGGTGAGTCAGAGTGTAGGAATTGTCTTGAGTAGCGTCCACAGTCATGTGTGCAAAATTAGCATGCATGACTGAGAGAGTCTTACCAGACCGTAGTGTGTGTGTGTGTGTGTGTGTGTGTGTGTGTGTGCTTAGGAGAAGAATAGTGCTTTATGCCACTTTCCCTTCTTTTTAGAAGCAAGGCCTGAGCTGTTCTCTGGATCCAGAACACACAGTTCAGACCGAACCATGGACCTCGGTCTAGCTGAAGACCACTTCTCGAGGCCAATGGTAAGTAAAGCATTATTCCCAAACTGAAAACATAGAGTGCTATAAAGAGCTACCTATTGTATTTACTGCACATGCTTTTGCTATTTCAGGGTTCGTTCGTGGCGTCGGACATCGAACAGCTTAAGCTGGCCATAGAGGAGTGTAAAAAGCTGATCTTGGAGCTGCCGGAACACTCGGAGCGACAGAAGGACACTGTGGTGAAACTAATCCACCTTCGTCTCAAACTACAGGAACTTAAGGTTGGAACTAAAAGTTTATAATTCTGTGTTGAATCTATGCCATCATCTGTAGCTATGTAGAAGTAAATGGAGAAGTAGATAACATGATAGTGTAATAGCTGATGCTAGTTCAGAAGGACTTCACAGCTGTACACAAAATGTTAGCTGATAGAAATGTATTACTTAGCTATGATCTTGCAAGTATGAGTGTTTGGAAAATAAGGGATTTATATAGTAGTTGGCGTGTAGCTGGGAAGTGTTGCTAGTGGGTGGGGATCAGTATCAGCTGAGAAGCTCAAAAGAAATCCTTCGGGGCACATTTTAAGTAAAGGCTTTCTTTTGTTTTCACTGGGTCACTTTTGGCCTTTTAGCCATTGCCCTGTATGACATAAATGAAAACAAGCACTGCAGGCATTCTTGGAGTTCTTGGAGTCTAAGAAGGTGATAAATAGGTTGGTTATAAGCAGCAACTTCCTGCAATAACTCTGCATTTCAAATGGCACAGTTTCTTGTGTTTTTTCTAGTCACAGAAGGCACAGTATTAGCCTGCGTACAATCTAGTGTAGACCACTCAAATAAACAATTTTTTTGTTTTTTTTTGGTTTTTTTTTTAAAGATTATTTTTTTGGGCTTTTGCCTTTAATGAACAGGATGGAGTGAAATGGGGTGAGAGAGAGAGCAGGGGGGTGACATGCAGCAAATGAAGTTGAACCTACGACCGCTGCAGCAAGGCATCGCCTCTGTGCATGGGGCGCCGGCACTATCCACTACGCTACCGACGCCCCGAAGTGGTGTTTTTTGTGTATTTATATTTCTAATGGCCAGGCCCAGCCTGAGCATTTTTGTGGCTTCTTGGCGAAGAGCTGCATGATATGCAAAAAAAAAATCTTACTGCGATTATTTGGACAGATATTGTGATATGAATCGCAATTTAAGTGGGACAGGTAAACCACAGTGTTTCATTTATAATGGTATGTTGTAAAGCAGTTCACCTTTATCAGGAAATTGCAACTCCTGTGAACTGGAAGTTGCATTTGGTCATATTGCAATTTCAATAAAGTTTAGATGAACTGCACAGCCCTACCACAGAGAGATTCTTCTTCAGGAGCACCTTCCCAAACCTTATTGGCTCATTCATTTCATCTTTACAAAACCTCTGGTATCATTGAGAAAACTGTCCAGGTGGCATGCTGGTAATGTTTTGGGCTGATTACTGTAAACTTACTAAAGATATTACAGCATTAAAGTAACTTTTTCCTGTTCTGAAATAGGCTGCACTTGTTGAATGATGTCTCACATATTTTGTAGTAATTGTAATTGTCTTTTCAAACCACACATGAACTGTGTTACTGCGATCTTAACGGTTTTGGTAAATTTTGTTTTTCCACTTGTTTCTTAAAAGGACCCCGAGGAAGATGAGCCTAATCTGAGAGTCCTGCTGGAGCACCGCTTCTCCAAGGAAAAGAGCAAGAGTGTGAAACAGACCTGTGACAAATGTAGCACTATTATCTGGGGCCTTATTCAAACTTGGTATACCTGCACAGGTGAGACACAGTGTACAATACATCATTATGATATAGCACAGAATAGCATGTTTTAAGGGCACACAGATCATTCAGAACTCCATGCAAGATTATACAAGCTCCATCCGAATACCCTTTTTTAATCTGTCAAAGCTTCATGCACAGACTTACAATGTGGTGCTTCCTCAAAGATTCATTGCCAGGCTCAGTGTCTCATTTGTTCTCTTGTGCACGCAGTCACTTCAAAATGTGCTGCAGAGATGGGGCAAATAATTTTAACTGACTGATCTCATAATACGATAGCTAGTAGAACAGGAATTCTTATACTGTATGGGGCTATTTGTGAAATTCAGAGTGTATGAGTCGCCTCAACATGGTTCTCATCATGAAGGTGACTGAGCCGGTTAGCTAGCAGCTCATGCTGCTAACTCCATAAACAGCTCGTAACAACAGCAACAGTGCAGACAGAGCTAATGGTGTTAACCAAGATGGGATGGGGGGTTGGGTGCTACACTGCTGTGTTAATGCTCTGAATGTCACATACAGAAACTTAAAATATTTTAGATTTTCATTTCATATTGTAAGGTTTCTATTTTTTAATTTATTTAATGAAAGGTGGAATCAGTGGGAGTGTTTTTGTACAGCTATTTGAATTCATTAACGAGCCATTCCTACCAGACCCATTGGGTAGGGGTGCACGATATTGGATTTTTTGCTGATATCTGATATGCCAATACGTAACAACTTATTAGGCTGATAACCGATACCATTATCCATATATACACTTTTTTCCCACCTAATTTTAGTAATCATTAAGCCTCTTCTGCAGTGGAATTGTGCATCCCTACCATCAGGTATAGTGATAATGCAGTTGCATGCCGTCTGATCACGCCTCTCTTGTTTCAGGTTGCTATTATCGTTGCCATAGTAAGTGTATGAACCTGATTACCAAGCCCTGCGTCAGGTCAAAGGTCAGCCACCAGTCGGAGTACGAGCTCAGCATCTGCCCTGAGATAGGACTAGACCGGCAAGACTACCGCTGTGCAGAATGTCGCACACCTATTTCACTGAGTAAGTACAAACTGACTGTAAATTTATGTTTGGCAATTTGAGGTAGGGAAACAGAGAATCTAAAAGCAATGTGTTGATGAACTGAACTTAAATTCGCTTGATAAGCATGTGCGAACAATGCTGACTAGAAATGACTGAGCTACAAAAAGTGACTGTTAAACTTTTGTTTAAGTACTACATGTTATATCAGAGTGTTTAAAATATATTTTAAGTACATCTTGCTCTCTTTTGTCATAGTTTGACTGTACTGTGTCGTATTTATCTTGCAGGGGGCGTGCCGACTGAAGCCAGACAGTGTGACTACACAGGACAGTATTACTGCAGCACATGCCACTGGAATGACACCGCCATCGTCCCGGCTCGTGTCATTCACAACTGGGAGTTTGACGCACGCAAGGTTCCCTCAATAGCCACAACAAAATACATGCCACATCTAAAAGCATCCGTTCTTCTTTTATAAATCAAACTACTGATCGATTAAAGTATAACTTCAAGTCACACCTTTTCAAACAGGAGATCAGTGTATGATGCAGGTCTTCTCAACATGTATTAAAGTAGCATTTGAGTCATATATTGAAACTGTTGTCAAACTGTTGGTTATCATGTGCTTGTCACTGTTGAAACAGACTCAAATCTGCAATGTACTCTTAGAAAATTTACTGCCAAACATCAGAATTATGCAGAATCTCATTATGGAATCATCAAATAAACTTTAGGAAGCACTCCACCAATTTTACATGTCAAAGCCAATTTACTAGTCATGAGCAGCGCCACACAGTCTGTTAAACAGTGTTATTATGTCTTTTCTCGTACTATAAAGGCAGAAAGAATTACCCAAGTGGGTTCAGCTTGAACATCAGTAACGTCATCTCACATTCATTTTCTAATTGAATTGCCTGCCAGCCAGCATCTGACCCACTTTCAAGTTAAAACTAGGTCAGGAGGAGTGTTATGAATCCAAACAGTGTGTTGATATGAAAGGGGTATTAGTATGTTCATGTGGGCATATTCAGCCAGTCTGCGTTCTGACAGTGTGTCTCTTTCAGGTTTGTCGCTCCTCAATGCGCTACCTGGCCCTGATGCTGGCACGACCTGTGCTGAAGCTGAAAGAAATCAACCCGCTGCTATTCAACTTTGTGGAGGAACTGGTCGAGATCAGGGTGGGTAGCCTCACTTTTTTCAACTTACACCTCAACTTTAACTTCATTGTTCCAGAGGAGAAATTTGTCTTGTAGGCAAGTAAGAAACACAGAACACACAGAGACATGTGGACATGGACTTTGGGAAAAAAAGAAACGTATTAGAATACATGAATATATCAAGTGACAACAGGAACCTTAGAGTCTACTGTTGTAAACCATCATAATCAGACCCCACTGGTTAAATAGGAAACAAATTACTTGTGTCACCATGAGCACTAGCAAAGACGCTGCAAGAATTTGTGAGTTTAAAGACTTTCTTAGCACGCATTCACACTGGTGCTATTTGGTCCGCTTTAAACCAACCCTGGTCCGCTTCCACAGATAGTTCGGTTCATTTGGAGTGGTGTGAACGCTCATGTGAACTTGAACTTTGGTGCAGACCAAACGAGCGAACCCTGGTCTGCTGGAAAACTGGGGGTCTTGGTTCACTTGCAAGTGAACCCTGGTGCGGTTCCCTTACAGTGGGAAATGCAAACTGACTATCCAGTGAACCAAAGAGAGGAAGTGAACCAAAGAGAGGAAGTGGCATAGAGTGCAGTGCATTCTGGGTAGAAAAAAACAAAGCCAACAGCTCAAACCAGGAGAAGCAGAGGTAAAGAAAAAGTTGGAAAATGTCTCGTGGGCAGATGTGGAGTAGTGAGGAGGTGTATGAATGCATAAATTTGGTGTTGCTCCATGTTTTGGGGATTTCCAATTTCGGTCCTGGCCAATCGATGAGCCGGGTTTTCTTCGTCCTCATGCTTTTTTTTTCCTGGTCAGGGGTCGTTTCGGGCAATACTGCCCCCAAACGAGCAGCTGTTTTAACTGCATAACATTGTCCAGCCAGTTTGGTTCGCTTTAAAAAGTGCAGTGTGAAAGTGAACCGAACCAAAAGAAGGTGTGAAATTTTTCGGCATTCCTCGTCGTTTTGTCATCCAACCCATCCTGGCACTTTGTCACTATGTTTTGCATCAGGTGCTATTATGTTGAGACTGCTGGCACATGCAGCGAGATGGGGAAACAACTGCAACTCTGTGTATTTTGTGAGACTGACAGCAATACGTGTGTGTGTGTGTTTTCCTTTACAGAAACTCCGTCAGGATATTCTGTTGATGAAACCCTATTTTATTACTTGTAAGGAGGCCATGGAGGCTCGGCTGTTACTACAGGTCAGCATCTCATTACTAAACTGATTTTGTGCAGTGCAGTTAAAGCGTTATGTAGACTGGTATGATACGAAGGTATGTGACCAATAAGTAATATGTTACAACAGCACCACCATGTGGTGAAAGTGGAGAGTTTGGGCAGTGTCAGCAAATGTTCCTTTTGTAAAACTGAGACAATGCATGTGATATCAGTCTGTACAAATACTGTAACTTTGTCTGTTGCTGGTACAAGTTCAGTATTGACTCAAATATGCTTTATAATCGGTCCTCCTAGTATTTCAGAAATTGGCACGGCCTGCATTGATAATTGTGAAATATTTACAAGACTTTCTAACGGACAATAAAACGCACGTTTTCATGAATTATTTTGTTTTGTATTTGTGTCGCTCCCAGTTACAAGATCGGCAGCACTTTGTGGAGAACGATGACATGTACTCACTACAGGATTTGATTGACATCTACAGTGGCAGACTCAGCTGTTCCCTCACAGAGATTCACACCACTTTTGCTAAGCACATCAAACTAGACTGTGAGGTGAGCTCATACATACAGAACAAAGAACGATACTGATGAGTTCTATTGTTGCCAGTGTGTGAATCACACATCACTTAATCTTGTATTATCCACTATTAGACATAAAGTACTTACTGACTATTGTATTGTTTGCTTAAAGAATAGAAAACATATAACTATCCTGAACCCTGACTTTCTGTCTCATTGTGTGTGTGTGTGTGTGTGTGTGTGTGTGTGTGTGTGTGTGTGTGTAGCGTTGTCAGGCCAAAGGATTTGTGTGTGAGCTGTGTAAGGAAGGAGACATACTGTTCCCTTTTGACAGTCATACCTCGGTCTGCCACGACTGCTCTGCTGTCTTCCACAGGTTAGTCACCACCAACTGGTCAGACTCAACAAATGTGGTAGTTTATGTGATAGGAGTTTAAAATATAGCATTGTGGTAACAGGCTCAAAATATCAAATAGTGCCTTAGCACTACAAAAAAGTGTCAATCCCTACTTTTGAGTGGAGCTCCTCGTAATCCCAAAGACAACTAGTTATTGGGCTAATCTAGTCTGAGATCACAACGTATTAACATACCTTGGAGCTGCTTACAGGGAAATAAGAAAGGCATGAATGAGTTTGTCCAACATACTGTAGATAGCATTACAGTACAACTGCCTGAATGGGACTCCGTAACAGCTTGGTATTTCACCCAGGGGCGGTGTCATACGTCCTCTGTGCAGATGTGCGCTTTCAAGATGAAGATAACAGTGTCTGTAAAGGAGTAGGTAGAAGTAAAACTTCTGTGTCTCTACCCCTTTCTTACAATTCTTTTTTAAACTCGTATTTATTATTTCAACAAATTCCCAAATATATTTACAACTAATACACAACTATCCCTAGTCTATTTACCACCCAATTAAATAAATAAGTAATAAACCCAGGTTATTTGCAGTCCAGGTGCCACCCAGTGTTACAAAATAAATATGCACTCCCCTAACACAACTTTTCCTCATCCTTTTAAAGGTGCACGCAGTTTATCATGTAAAGTATGAACATGCACTCACGGGCTAAGGCGTTCACAGAGCCCGCTGAAGTGTGCACTGCTGCGTCCTGCAAAACCCATCTGGGTGAAATACCAAGTTTTTAGGGAGTCTCTTGCCTGAGCACTGAACTGTTCCTTTGAAAGAAAAAAAACACTACATCACCCAAATGGACATAATTAATATGACCTGTTATTCAACAAATGAATGTGTGTGTTTGTATGTGTCTTTTCAGAGATTGCTACTACGACAACTCCACAACTTGTCCACGTTGTGCCCGAATGACTGAACGCAAGCAGGACGAGGAACCAGATGCGAAAGACGCATGAGTCTGGACGGGACCACCTGATGTTACTGGATGTTGCACTTTGCCTCATGTTGTGCTCTACTCGATCAACATAAGTCTAACAGAAGCTTTTCGTCTTTGTCCCTGGTTTGTTTTGTGCATATGTTTATACTGTAGTGTCTTTATCCTCCGTGCACTACACGATGAAGCAGGGTACTTAGAAACCCATCTGGAAATTAATATATATATATATTTTTATCCAACTTTTTAATTCGTACTGAAACTGGATGTACTGAGCACTGTGTATGTGTGTCTGTGTGAGTGATTTGCATTAGTATGTGCGTCTGCTTGTATAAATGTACAAAAGAAATGCCCTATAGAGAAAAGACACCTCGTCAGCAGGTGATGATGCATGCAGCAGTTGTTGTATATTAACTGTTACGAGCCTCGACTGCATTAACCTATACTGCCAACTTTGCTGAAAACTTAACTCTAAGGTTGCCATATGCGGAAAATGGTTTTGAACTTTAAGGATTACAATACAGCTTCAACTACATCACAAAGTTATATAACCTGGAAATTTGCCTTTCAGCCTCTAGTTGTGTGTTTTATTTAGTTAGCTTACAAGAAGAGAACAATTACAAAATCAAATAGACAGTGCGATTGTTCCATGACTCTTTCTCTTCCTCCTTTTTACACATATTCCATCATGGGTCCTGACACTGTTTGTCTCGCAGGTCCTGTCCCTAAAGCAGCCCATACCCATCCTCCACTTATATTAAATATCTGTAATGATCTGCTCAACATTTCATAAGGTCAAAAGAAAAATATTTCAAGGCTTTAAAGCAATATTTCTTTCCAACAAAAGCCTGCTTTGAGTTTCTTAATTGTTATTTACCCCCTTTGTCAATATGCGAAACCTATACAATCATTACAGCCATAATTTGAAATATTAATACATATACTGGCAATGGATATGCTATAACCATCGCATGCATTTTCCTGTAAGGATCGTTGTTAAACTGCAAAAGAAAAGGATCAAAGATTTAAATGTGCTCTCCTTCTGTTTAAAACTGTGACCTAGTCTTAGACCGTTTAATCTGTGTTTAATCCGGTTCAGTTTAGTGCAGTGTGTAGCAAATATATGTGAATACTCATGTGTGCCTAAAATAGTCAGGTTACATACAGCTGTTATCCAAACGTCTTAATACACTTACCATCATGTTAATGGTTTCAGTCTTAAAGTATGTATAGCACATGTTGTCCAGCAATGACAAAGATGTTAAGTGACACCTTTGGTAATGTGTACATGTTGACCTAAAGTATTTGTTTTAAAATAATGAGTTTTGGCTGTGTTATCTTTCAGCATGATGTACTGTAATTTTTTTTTGTTTTTTTCAAACTAATGGACATACATGGTGTTCGTAAAAGCCATGCCCTGATGTAAAACATGTGGAGTAGTGCATGAATAAAGTCATGAAATGCATTAAAGCTGAGGTGTTGCGTTTAAGTCAAGTTCAACTTTCACATGTTCATGGATGAATTATTATTAATTATAATCTCTGCCTTTTAAAGATGCAATTTTGGAGAAAGATAGTTTATTGTTATGTCTCATTTACAGGTCGTCGAATACCAACAGCCTTTTGTAGGCTGTCGGACCGAACCACCAACCCGAAAATGTTCATGTTTGATAACCTGGGAATGAGACTTCACAATCATTTATCTTTCTCCAGAACTGTGTACTGCTACTTTAGTAGGCAGCTACAGAATTAGAAATAAATTATTATTAGATTATCAGTACGTACTCAGTCACTGCAACATCCCTTGTTTTCACTAAACCATTTGTCTTTCCAGGAGAAATGTTAATGAGAAACAGGTTTTAAAAGGATGTCAGTCACACACATGCTTGTATTTACTACTGTAGTAACAGCCTACTGAAGTAAATCTACTTACTTTCCACCACTTGTTACTGGCTTGCGAAAGGGTCCAATCTGGCCCTCTGGGTGACTTTACACATCTAATATTGATGCGTTTGTGAAGTCTAAGACCGTGGTTCTCAAATGGTTTGACATGGCACACTGCTATGCCGTGGGATTTTATGATAACCACACATTATTACTGCAATATTCAACTGGGCCTATACAAAAAGATATGAATGAATTTTTAATCGACTGTATCAATGTTGCACACGCTCATTTCCTAATAAAGAGGCAAACTTCAGTTAATTTAACTTAAAAAAATCTTCATGAGGAACCTATTTGTCACCATTTGCACAAGAGGATTATACATTTGTGACACATCACATTATCTTACTTTATAAATGGATTTATTATCGGTGCTCTGACGGAATTTTAAAAAGTTTAAACTGAATCCCTGGATCATTTTGTTAATAAATATTTCATGAGTAATGGTTGATTTGTCAATTGTTATGCAATATTAGTAAATAAAAACAAACATTTATGTTGTGATAAGAGTCAAAACAAATGTAATAGAGGCTATTGTGCACAGATATTAATACAGGTGTGCCTTGAGATGCCAGATTTCAGGAGCAAACACTAAGTAGCCTTCTTCATATGAAATGCTGCTTCAGAAGTCTTCTTTCTTTCTTTCTTTCTTTCTTTCTTTCTTTCTGTCAGAGAATTCTTATTGTGGTCATATTTAGATATACTGGACATTGTGCCAAATATTTTCAACCTGCAGCTTTAGCACAAAGAATCCGTATCAAACATCTCCAAAGACACTGCCAAAACTTTTCAATAATAAATGGTTTGTAAGGCAACCTGCTTCCTCAATAGCTTCCACTTTACTTTTCTTGTGATGATGCCAACAGCACTACACAGGAGTGGAAATGTATAGAAAAATGCACATGTAGCGACAGTGAGTAGGGGAAACCGGGGTTGGTTGTTCCACAGGTTGGTTGTCACAAAAGCAATGTTGTATCTCTACAGTTACACACTTCAACCCAGGCTGTTTCACATTTAAACTTATAGTAATAGCTCTGCGATAGTCTGGTGACCTGTCCAGGGTGTAGCCTGCCTCTCGCCCGATGTTAGCTGGGATAGGCTCCAGCCCCCCGCGACCCTCAAGAGGATGAAGCGGTTAGAAGATGAATGAATGAATGAACTTATAGTAATGTTACATACATGTTACATGTTATTTAATAATGTTAAATTCATAATGAATTGTTATGAAGCAATAGCTTTGATAAAGGCTAGATTTTTTTCAACACTGTAAATTCCTTTATTTTATTTTCATTACAGAGGATCATTCAAACAAACACTGAGTACAAATTTATGGTTTCAACACAAGGGACATTGATGAGTACATGTATGGAGGTGGTATTAATTTCAAAACTTGCGTGGTGTTTTATCTTAAAAAACTAAAAAGTTGCACATTTTATTAAATCTTTATTTTTTTTTCTGAAACCCAATTGATAACTATAGGGACAACCAACCCTAGTCATTGTGACAACCAATTTTGTGATGGGATTGGTGTTCACAATGTGCCAGAGTGTCTTTGATGGTTAATTACATCTTGTTACAATAGGTTGTGAAAAATAAAAGGGATACCCATTTCAAGCTCAGCGTTTATTTAATGTAGGAATGACTGTTGAAAGATGATATGATGATGATGAGCAATTTAAACGAGAGTAAAAAATGTGACAACCAACCCCAGTCTCGTAGACTGACTGAATTTGACATTTTTTCTTGAGACATCTCCGGACGTTCATCATCTGTTTTGTAACTGGGTGAACATTTTCACAATGTACTTCTTTACACTAACAGAGAGGGAAAAATGTGGGGGTGCTGTTATTTATAGGTTATCATGCAATGATTTACTGGTCTGACCCACTTGAGATTAAACTGGGTTATATATGGACCATGAACTAGAATGAAACCGACATGACATGACTTTGTCATATAGTCATATAGTATGTTCTGGGCACATTTGCATCAGTCACTCACGCCTACTTTGGCTCCATGAGGAGAACACGTGTGTACATGAAGAGGAGTTGGATTACTGCCATTAACGCAGAGTACAGGACGTCTTATGCTGCTGAACCAAAATTCAAACACTGTGTGAAGTTATGTAATATTCAATATACAAAATATATATATTAATGACAGCACCATTGTAAACAGGAATTCTGGTCTACAACAAATTGGTGCATATGTGTGCATGGGTTTGCAGCATGTGAGGAAGAAACCCAGTGACCCCCTCCCCCTTTTACATGGGCTCCTGAAAAACACAAAAACAAACAGAGGCTTCAAACTGAATTAAATCCCAGGCTTTGTGCTACACTAAAATATTATCTTAGTGGTTTTAGCTTGTAGATGTTCCATTCAGATATAACCTAATCCTAAACCTGTAAAAGAAAACATCTCATAATGGGACTTAGTGACACGCTCCTTATCTGAGACCTCATGCTGGTGTTTTGTAACTGAGATCTCGCGAGAGTACGAGTTGGCATTGTCTTGACGGTACTTCTGGGGCTCGTCGACTGGACTCCACTCCAGTGAAGCCCAGAGAAAGAAGCAGATGCGATGGGGCTGCTGTCTGCAGGTGTCCGACCCTTTCGGAACCGGGTGCGGGCGGTTCGGACCTGGAGCCGAGAGTTATCCAACATCTCGGCTACTTTACTCAGCGGCGGCGCACTGGCGTCGGTACGGTGACATTGTTTCTGTTGTTTTTCCTATTATGTAAAGTCGGTGCGCTCCTTTCCAAGAACAAATATGTATGCAAACGTAATGTTTTACAGCAGCTACTTGCATGTGTTGAATAAGAGTGTGTAGCAGGAGTTTGAGCCCTGTGTGGCTGTGTTTTGGGTCTGTCGTGGGAAAGAACACAGTGTTCCTCGGTGCAGGCTGCAGACCCCCCAAACACCTGTAAACAAACAAGCTGCGGCACTGTTTATGTACAGTTCCGCAGTTATTTGCACTCTCATGGTATTTCCGTACGATAATGTTTAGTTTAGGAGTCAGTTTCCTCAGTTTCATAATGATGTGTTTGAAGGGGGTGTGTCTCTGTGACTGTGTGGTGGGGAGGGGCGCGCTCAGTCCGTGCACGTCTCACACATCCGCCTCACGTACTCATTCAGTTGCATGTACTTTTTAAAATAGGCAAAGCAAATATTATAAGATATGCAAATTATTAAAAAGTATAAAACTCGCTTGTGTGCGCAAGTTGGCATCTAAAAGTAGTGAACTTTTTGCAAAGGAGGTTGTTTTATTTTTCATATTCTTTCCTCCAAAATTAGATGTAACACAGGTTCACTGGCTGGAATGAGATGTCCCTAAATGGACTTTTTGTTTTTCTATTGCAGTATGATAATGAGATCAAAGAAACTGATAGTGCAGATTAATTTTTTTTCCTGTTGATTGCCAGATAAATGGCTGCACTTAGCCCCTGAACATAAATAAAAATAAAATGCAGAAATAAAAATGCATCAGATATACAGTATATTGTTGATCTTATCTCTGGAGTATTTTTCACAAGGGAATGGTGCGTACTCAAATGAAACAAACATTATGTAATACAGTGAGTTTCCTCTTTTTTTCTCTCTGATGGACTTTGCATGGTGAATAGAGCCTGACCCATACACAGACAGGCTGATATTGGCAGCTGTGCAGATATGGGCTGAAATTACAGTAAACTGCAGCACTAAGTGTTTTATTCCATTTTAAGGATTATTTTGTAAATCACTAAGTCATGCCATGTTATCTTAAATTTGTGAAGAACACTGTGCTTTTCTTTCATATTTCAGCAGTGACCAGAGATCAAAAAAGGCAAACATTCTTAATTAAGTGAAGTAAACAGAGTAAGAAACAGCTAAACCTCATCATAACATCCGTCTTCAAACTCTCACACAACTCATGCAGTAGAATCCAAGTCTCATTTATCCAGTCATATGCTCAGAACTTCACAAACACATGCATTTTTGCTCAAATCTGAAAGTGAAATGTATCTATGCTTTCTTCGAAGCCAGACTCCCAATACTAAGCGTTTGTTTTTTAGCTAAAATGTTTATGCTTGGGAAGTACTGAGCATACAATTAGATAAATGAGATGTTCCCGGTTTTCAGTGGACGCATGCCAGAAAAACAAAGTTTTCTTAGAATTTGAGGTTACATGACTAATTGATTTACAAATGGTCATTTTGTTGATGAAGTGTTCCTCTGAAGTGTCTCAGTTTTTTTAAATTCACAGTTAATATTTTAAAAAATCCCCAACATTTAAAACTGAACATTTCTGACATTTTTGATGACAAAGATTATGGTTCAACAAGATCACAGTGTTAATGAGCTATACCTTGATATGTGAACAAAAGGTTTGCTTATGTTATGTGATCATGTAAAAACAAATCATATCAGCTATTAGGAATAAAAAGCAGTGACTGTCCCAGCTTACTCAGTGTACAAGTCCATGGTGTGGGCTGGTAGTCTGTGTTCACATGGATAGATCAACATGTTTCAACCTTAGACAGTCTTCATCAGGTTGCCCTGGTACCCTGATGAAGACACGTTTCCAACACACGGTCTATCCATGTGAATAAAGGATTTTTATTTATAATCAGAGTGCTTCTGATGCCTTTATAGGCTGCCAGCCCAAACCATGGACGTCTTCACATAGTAAACTGAGGCAGTCATTGCTCTTTCTTCCTTTGCGACTATTTGCCCTATCCTTGAGGAGCACCTGATTTTTTTCAGTTACCTACACCTAGTGTCTTGACCCAGTGCAGCACTTTCCTCAGCTATTGTTAGGTTTTTATTATTCTCAGGTAACCCCAACAGTATTAGCTGCATAAACCCAGGATCAGTGCTGCTCCAGTGATAGACAACAATCAAAGATTTTGCAGTTGTGTGAAAGAAACACATTCCACTTACTTTTAAAAGTGTTTATAACCTTTAAGTATAATTTCATCTCTGTTTGATCTTCCCCAGTGACAGATATGTGAGTAAATAGCAGCTTTAAAGGAACTGTTCATTGTATAAGTGGGTTATCTGCAACAGTGTTGTAATGAAATTAGGTTAACTGTGACACAGTCCAGTATGTCCACCCCATAATAAGATTTCAGTAATCCTGTGAATAATGTTCTTTGGAAAAAAGCAGGACATATATCTCATATTAACATGAAAGCTAGTCTGCATGAGTGATTGATAATAGCTGCTAATGTAACGTGTCTGCCATTTTACATTAGGTTTAACGTCTGCTACATACAGCATGTTGAGAAGAAGCCTTTCTGCCGTATACTTCCTGTCCACGTATTCATCATATGGTATCTGTATTTCAGAAGGCGTCACTGATCCAGAGGAGATGTGGAGGATTATATCAACACAGTTTCTCGCTTGCGCGGTTGCTTAGCTCCAACAAACCACCAAGAGGTAGTGTACCCCCTAATGCTGTTACACCGTGTAATGAAGCTAAATAAGTTTACACACTGACCTACATCTTTTCAGGTCAATGTGAGCCATTTGCACTTAATTCTTTTCTTGTGTGTGTTTGCTGTTGAACTGGTTTAGGTTTTGAAAAGTTTTTCCCAAAGAATGAGGAAAGCACCGGCGTCAACAAATCCACTGAAGGTGAGGAAGGTTGGGGTCATCATCACAAGCAGCATATGTGAACCCTCTGTTCTCCTTTCCTCTGCTGTGTATGACTGGTTCTTCTGTTACCATTTAGACGAAAATACCAAAGATCAAGAATCTCATGTACGGGAGGAGAGGGACACAAATGATGATGGGGACGAAAGGCGAGGAGGGAAAAAGGAAGAATCACACTGGTGGACGCGCTTTCAGGTGTGAATCATGTCCAGAAATTTGCTGATAACTGCCTTCAAGTAATGCTCACATAATGCACTACACAAAAACACTAATAACATGGTAAAATTTCTTCATCTAACAGGATGATTTTCCCTTGGATGAAAAAGCACTTCGCTACTCTGCCATCGCTGCAGCCGGCATGGTCTCAGCTTTTTTGTACTTTTACTTCCGAGAGACGGGGATGCAGATCTCCTGGAAGGACTTTGTGAATCACTACTTGAACAGAGGCTTGGTAAGAGACAGAAAGGGTTATAGTTTTGGTATCCTCTGAATGGAGGTGCCTTTTACCTTTCTGTTTTGCAACCCTGTGAACAAATTTTTTGTGCTCTCTACACAGGTGGCACACCTGGAGGTTGTAAATAAACAATATGTCAAAGTAATTCCTGCCCCTGGAGTGGACACATCAGAAGTGGTTAGTTGCATGAAAATGGTTTTATGTCCTTTTGTTTTTTGTTGATTAGGTTTGGGGTATTTTGAAGTGTAGTTTAACAGTCACACAAGAGGAGAGGAGCCATACATAACACCCAAATCCAATTCACTGATTAGGTTCAATGCTGCAAAGTGGGTATTGAGTTGGGTATAATTTGGTCAAACTTTAATTTCCAAGTCAAAAAATAAACTTTCACGATCGAGAGTTTGCCAACATTAGCCACTCTAAGCTACAGGTCCCACCAGATAAAGTTAAGACTGTAGCAACAAGACATTTATTTATGTTGTGTAAGGAAAAAGTATGTCTTCCTTGCTATTTCATCTTCAAAAACGTCACACAGTCTTGCTTCAAAATTTAAAACATATAATGTATATTGATTGCATGTTATATGTTGTCTGTTTTGTGTGTATGTTTCAGAGCTATTTATGGTTCAATATTGGCAGTGTTGACTCATTTGAGCACAACCTGGAGATGGCCCAACAGGAAATGGGACTGGACTCACAGAAAGTTCCTGTATTCTACAGCAGTGAAAGTGATGGGTGAGAATTTCATCCGATGAGTAGCTGAGACTATAGCCCGGTGATTCTGATGCATATTGGATTTGCTCATGTTGATGCTGTCCTAATGGAGCTTCTTTCTCTTCACCCACAGGACTCTCCTGCTCAGCATTTTCCCAGCCTTACTGCTGGTAGGCTTTTTACTTTTTGCCACACGGCAGGGGCCGATGGCAGGGGGCCGTGGGGGTAGGGGGCGAGTAAACCCCTTCAGCATGAGTGAATCAAAGGCCAAGATAATAAAAGACAACATCAACGTTCAGTTCAAGGATGTCGCAGGCTGTGAGGAGGCCAAACTAGAGATTATGGAGTTTGTCAACTTCTTGAAGAACCCGCGGCAGTACCAGGACCTCGGAGCCAAGATTCCAAAGGTGTGCCATCCTGTTTATCAACTATTGTGGCATAGGGAGGAATTTTTTCCTCCAAAGAAAAATATGAGCTAAGAAAAGGTTTTAAAATGAGACACTTCTCCACTGTGTCAAGTATATGTTGAGGCATTTCTATTGCTCATTAAGCAACACCTTTGTTTCCAGGGTGCTGTGTTATCGGGTCCACCTGGTACTGGCAAGACCTTGCTCGCGAAGGCCACTGCAGGAGAAGCCAATGTCCCCTTTATCACTGTAAATGGATCGGAGTTCCAGGAGATGTTTGTTGGCGTGGGACCAGCGAGGGTCAGTACCAGGCTAAATGCCATACTCATCCAAGTAGTTTTAAAGCTGAATGATGGGGCACACATAGCTCATGGTCCACAGCATCTGTAAACACAATGATTCTTTGGATTGTTACCTTATATAGAGCACTTAGCAGAGGTGCCCTGTTGGTGTTAAGTGATTTCTTTGTGTTTGTCTTGTATTAGATTAGGGATACGTTTGCCACAGCTCGAAAGAATGCCCCCTGCATCCTCTTCATTGATGAGATCGACGCAGTTGGCAGAAAGAGAGGCGGGGGCAACTTTGGCAACCAGAGCGAGCAGGAAAACACGCTCAACCAGCTGCTTGTGGAAATGGACGGTAGGTAGTTACGTGATCTTTGTCAGCGTTAAAGCCTTTCTCCCATTCCTGGTGCAATGTTTTGCAAGGACTTTGTTTGCTATTTGTTTTTGTCATTCAACAGGGTTCAACAGTCGCACTAACGTGGTCGTTTTAGCTGGCACCAATCGAGCTGATATCCTGGATCCAGCTTTGCTGAGGCCAGGACGTTTTGATCGACATATATATATAGGTAAAAATGTAGCACTTGTCTGCCTCTTCTCTAGCTTTGTAAGTCCTGCTCTCCTGTGGATGCATGAGAACTGGTTTGAGATTTGACATTTTTTAGAGACTCAAAGGGCCCTGTTAAAAGCTCTATAGCACATTGTCTTAAGTGCATGGTGCGAGTGCATTAAAGGCCTGTCCAGCTGCACTTTTGTGAGCTAAATGGTCCATAATCTGGGCACAAAGTAAGGCGCAAGGGACAAAGGGGTTGTCTTTAGTCATTTAATTAATCAGAGGTATGTTTTGGGTGTAGCATGAATTCAACCAGTTAGGGTCCACCTGCACCCAGCGGAAAATTATAAAGTTACGCTGCTCCTCATGCATAAATGAGCACAGTGTCTCTCTTAATTCAAATTCAGATTCAGAATACTTTATTAATCCCCGGGGGGAAATTGTTTTTGTTCCAATGCTCCGTGCAAAGTAGAAATAGAAATACAGCATGAATGGAAACAAGAGATAAAGATGAAGATATAAATAAAATACTAAAATAGACAATGAAATAAATAAAATAAAATATTAAAGTAGACAATAAAATAAAATAAATAATAAAATAATAAAATTAATAAATAATTAATTAATAATTAAATTAAAATTAAATAATTGGGAATCGGACAGCAGCTCTGCTCTGCTCTCTGCTACGTTCACATTTTAGATGAATGTAAGAATGTAATCAGTATTTTCCTTATTATTTTTGTGTTATTTCACACACCTGCAACCCATCCACTCAACCCTGTGTATGTAACAAACATAGTGTACGCATGTTGTGAACACACCTATGTAGGTGCATCTTACTACCTGAATAATGTGCTCTTTAAATAGCAGGAAGATACTGCGTTGTAGACTTGAGACCAAGTTTTTGTTGGTCAATGGCACAGTCACTTTCTGCTGCCTGAGAATAGAAATGTGCCACCAATGTGCCTGACCACGCCTCATTCTAAGACTTACATGCTCATGGGTGCACAGACGGGTGCTAGTACATTTGCTACTTACATAACATGGGTGCTATTCTTGAAAATGAGAACTGTGTTGGTCGGAAATTATGAATCACAGTTGCTTTGTGCTGTCCTGTGCCGTGCCGGGTTTAAGAAAGAACCCTTAATAGCTTTCACTACATCGTCATAAATCACTGTAGTGTAGTGATAAGTGTTTTTGAGTGTGTTTGTGTGTGTGAGTGCATGTGTGTACGTGGTCGCTGCTATTGCAGATTTGTGTTTGTTTTTGCCTGCTTCAGACGAGGTGCTAAGCTTGACCTTGACACACTCCCTCTATGGTTTCCATAGAATTTAGCTTCAAGCCTCTCAGATTTGCGTCTGTTCTTTTGCGTCTGCTCATTTGTTATGTCATTAAAAGCGTGTGTTGCATACTGTGCGCTTTTGTCTTTGTGGTTAAAATGCTTGATCTTTTTTCTGCCTGCTAAGATCTAATTTGCTGTACGCCAGCAGTGCTGGACAATAGTGGGCCGGGCAGTTTTCTCTCTGACAAAGAAAACTGGGTCAAAATGAGAGAGCTGGCTTTCTATAAAAGAAGGATTAGATGACTGGAGGCCAACATGAGGGACGGGACACACCGCTCCTCTCTGTGTTGTTGACTCTCTCAGCTCCCTGTCCTTTAGTGTTTCTGTTGTTCTGTGTAAACAGTATTGGATTGATAAAGGTGCTTAAATTAGCCACATTACTAACTAGAGGGGCAGTCAGAGTGCACAGACCTTCACCAAGGCCAACTTTCCAAAGGGAAAAATAATTGGAAAATCCGCCTTGTGATTTGGATCCACTCAAAATTTAATGCGTGCTTTCTTGGGCCATGTTCCACACGTACACCAAATTTAATGAAAATTTTGTCAGTGGTTTTTCTGTAATCTCACTGACAAACGAACAACATGAGCCTGACCTATAACCGACATGGCCGAGGTAGTTAATGTTTGATCAGGAATAAGTTACCTAGCTTTTTATATCATTATGTCACTTGTTTTGAAACAAAAACAAATGTTGGTTTAGCCTGCATGAAGAATGCATTGTGTTAAGGTCCTCTTATTAGGCCACAAATTTAACTACTGTTAAACTGAGATCTGATGGATCCTTCAAATGCTCCATCACACTCTCCTCTCTACCCTTGTGTCAATCCTAGCCGCCACTTTGACAACAGGCCTCGAGATATAAGCTCTAGAATATTTGCATTTTTGACAGCTATCTTCAAGATGAATGTCATAGATCTCATGCTTGCCTGTGAAAACAATTCTCTCCTTGTAAAAGACAATGCTGCTTTACAGGGAGCTGCTTGGTCACACAGTGTCTTTCAATATTGTCCTTGCTTCCTAGTTTGATGCACAGCTTTACAAAATCAATTTAACACTATAGTTGTTGGCACCAGCATTTTGGAATTGACTATGTGTAGCTGATGTCCTTTACTTCCTCTTTTATGCTGCTGTTGTTTGACTTGAAGTAATCCTAAGTGCATAAACAACCTTGAACCACTTGTCAGCGTCATCTTGAAAATCAGCAGTATGACATGAACACCTGTACTGCAGGAGAAGAGCTAAGTGGTTGTCGGGACCAGCTGCTGTAATATTTGTAAATATGCCATCCTGATGAGTCTTACAATCTGAGACACACTTATCTTTCCTTTCTCAGCAATGTATAGGAGTAGTGTTGCCTCTGTATCAGTTGCATTATCATATATGATGTTAGCTCTGCAGTATCTGTTATTTTAATCTGCTTTTGCTCACTGCTTATCATTTTGTTTTAAAAAAAGAAAGCCCTGAAATTCACAATATGTCTGTTTTCTTTTCTTCTACAGGCCCACCAGATATTAAAGGGAGGGCGTCCATCTTTAAAGTGCATTTAAGACCCTTGAAGTTGGACAAGAGTATAGACGTAGAGGCTTTAGCCCGGAAGCTCGCTGCACTAACCCCAGGTTTTACTGGTAAGAGCAAGAGATGTGTGTTTGTTTGCATCAATCTAGGATCATACAGTTTGTCCTCTGTATCTCTTGCTGTATTTTTTTTTTTGTCACAGCACAGTCTAACCTGGTTGTCGTGTCTCCTTTTGTGTCTCAGGGGCTGATATTGCTAATGTGTGTAATGAGGCTGCTCTGATAGCAGCACGTCACCTCAACCAACATGTCAATACAAAGCACTTTGAGCAGGCAGTGGAGAGAGTTATTGGAGGTAAGTTAACCACATTTATGCCGATAACTTAGTTCTTTGTAATTAAAAAAAAAACATACACACATGCACTGCAGTTTGGTAAGACACCGTCTTTGCTCACAGGTCTGGAGAAAAAGACTCAGGTCCTGCAGCTCCCAGAGAAAACTACTGTAGCGTATCATGAGGCCGGACATGCTGTGGCAGGCTGGTTCCTAGAACATGCAGACCCCCTACTTAAGGTAGTCACCCTGTTTCCTTTTTCTTTTCTCTCACAGTGCCGCTTGACTGTCGGAATTCTTCTGCAGCATTGCATAATCTTGTTTTTACCTTGTGAGGATCTCACCAAACAATGATATTGTTAATTTATAAATCATAATGTCCTCCCTCAGGTGTCCATCGTTCCCAGAGGGAAAGGTTTAGGTTATGCGCAGTATCTGCCCAAGGAGCAGTACCTGTTCAACAAGGAGCAGCTGTTTGACAGAATGTGCATGATGCTGGGGGGTCGAGTGGCTGAGCAGGTTTTCTTTAAGCGAATCACCACCGGGGCTCAGGATGACCTCAGGAAGGTGACACAGTCTGCGTATGCACAGGTAATCACCACATTTTACAATGAGTGTGTTAACAGATACACAAGGCAGTAAACTCCTGTATGTAATAATCCATTGTCATTAGATTTTATGTGATTGGGAGTCAAACACTCTCATATGCTGAATAGAAGTTGTTGAACAGGTGGTGATGACTCATATTAAAGGAAGGAACTCACCTCATTACCTTGATTTCATTGAAGAAAACTGTTTTACTCGCATGCCTCCATGGTGGATAAAGAATCTAAGAAAGGCAAACATTTGTCATAAATAGAAGTAATCAGGGTCTGTATTCAACAAAGGCAAAACTATGTCAAAACATGTGTTTGCAAATTCTCACATATCTCATGCAGTGTAATCCAAGTCTCATTTATCCAGCCACATGCTCAGTACTTTCCAAACACAGTGTTTTCGATCTTCATGTTTTTGCAAAAATGCACCTATTTGAATTGAGCAGATTACTGGATTAATAGGATTTGGATTATGCTGCTCAAGTTGTGTGAGAGTATGTAAACAGATGTCTTGATATAGTTATGTGGTTGCTAAATACGGACCCTGATTACTTAAATTCATGATGAATGTTTTCCTTTTTCGGATTCTATGGGCACTGTTGAGGCATGCAAGAAAAACAAAGATTTCTTAACAAATTCAATGGTGAGTCGTGGTGAGTAATTTATATAAAAATGGTCATTTTGCAAGTAAGTATTCCTTAAGAATAGGTAATAATAAACTGCAACACCAGTTACAGAATTAACAATTACATTCTGTATACCAAGTGTGTTTCAAGATTTTCTCAAAACGATGGTGACAGGATAAATACTGCAGCTCCTTTATCACTGTACACTATTATTTCAGTTGAGCGTCGCTAACAAGTAGCTTCCTGCAGACAGCAGCAGTGTCAACTTGAAGATTAGAGTCTTTTTACTGCTCAGACTATTACAGGTCACTCTGCACATTTTGTTAGTCAGAGAATGTTGTAACCAAAGTCACATACGAAACGGTTTGTCCTTTGACTTACAGTGCTATTTTCTACTCGTACTTTAGGTTGTACAGTTTGGAATGAACGATGCAGTGGGTCAGGTGTCCTTCGACCTCCCCCAGCAGGGTGATGTAGTAACTGAGAAGCCCTACAGTGAAACCACAGCCCAACTCATAGACCAGGAGGTCCGCCTGCTTATAGATTCTGCCTTCCAGCGAACACTGAAGCTCGTCACTGACAGGAAGGAAATGGTTGAGAAGGTGAGATCTATTATCGCTCAGTGTATAGATGTATAGATGAAGAGCCAGTGTGATGCAGCACTTTGATAGCTTATTATGGTTTGTTCAATTTTTAAAAAAAAAAACGTTTGGATTGTGAGGAAGATGGTGAACCTCAACATCCTAAACATATGTGATATCATAACTTGTCTATTAATGTAGTCAGCCATTGTCATTAAACTACCAGTTATTTACTGTTATTGGTCATGTGTTGCAGGTGGCAAAACGTCTTCTAGAAAAGGAGATTCTCGACAAAGCCGACATGGTGGAGCTGCTAGGAGCCCGTCCCTTTCAAGAGAAGACTTCATATGAGGAGTTTGTAGAAGGGCTGGGGGAACTTGAGGAGGACACCTCTCTACCTGAAGGGCTAAAGAACTGGAACAAAGGGGAGGAAAAACAGCCCCAGAATCGGCAAAACAGATCAGCCCTTTACCTGTAGGTGGACATGCAGCCTCAGGGCAAATATTCCACTGGATTCAGGAGAGAATTCGAGCGCCATCTGGTCCAGACTGTCAGGGCTCTGAGAGTGATCCCCTCCTCATCTCACGGACAGCTGCAAAAGGAGGGATGGAGATGTCCTGCACAGGTCGTAAATGGCCTGGATAATAACATTTTTTAAATTGTAGTTTTTATATTCTTGGGGGAATTATGCAAAAAGTTACTCATCACTTTACAGTCAGGTCAGTTTGCAGTGAACATTTCACTAAAGGTGCCTTCCTTCCAAGCTCTGATTCAGTCCTACAGTGCAACGACACTGATGTACACACCACAGAGTCATCTGTAGCCATGGTCTGAAAAGTTGAGCTCAAGTTACAAAACAGAAATTGACTGAGACATACATTTTAACATTCACAATTAGTGGACATCATGTGACAGTTATATTAGCTGTGATGTGCATTGTTCAGTTACACACTGTGCTAGTATCATGTGATGGTATCATATGAGTTAGATTTTATACTGATGCTCGTTGCCTTTATCAAACCATACATCTATAGAGCTAATAACAATGCTTCCAGCCTCAGCTGCCACTTCATTATGTTGATAGCTAAATATATACATGTGTTTTTCCAAAGGGGGGAGACCAGGCTTCTCAGATGTTTCAATTTTCAAAGGCACTGCTGACTGTCTTTTTATGCTTTCTCACACCGTCGTACAAGGAAGTAATTCTTAATTTCTACATTTTCATCACCATTATAGTCTTCCAACAGACTTTAACCCTTTCTTAGCCTGGCTCTTTTTCCACTAAAGGCAGCTGTTAGAACAGTTTATTAATGTGCTTTGTGCACCGATTTTACCAATGTCATTGGATCGCATGTACTGTAGGGTGTTGTCTCCTTCGCAGTGTCCCAAAGTATTCAGAGTCAACATTGATGTCGACACCCATGAGAGCTGGGAACAGCTGAGATGAGCCACGCTCTCTTCACTCGCTCACACTACCTCACAGTCTCCGTCTTCTTAACTGACTCTTAGCTGTTACAATAAAACCATCTTACTGACAGTTTTTGTTCACAATACTCACACCATACTCTGGTTATGCTTTTTAGCCTTTTTCTTTTGTTAATCATATTGGTGAGTGTTACACACTAATTAGGGTCTTAAAGTAAAAAGAGGGTTAATTGGCTTTTCCATGGATGCATCTCGATGCCCTGAAACATTTATTGACATGACAACAAATTGCTGTCATCCTTTCTGTCAATTGTGGCTTATGTTTGAATGTTTTCCCGAATTGTAAGCCACGCAATCTCTGCTGTATAAATATCCATGTAGCATTTCAT
This sequence comes from Epinephelus fuscoguttatus, assembly GCF_011397635.1. Classification (NCBI taxonomy): domain Eukaryota; kingdom Metazoa; phylum Chordata; class Actinopteri; order Perciformes; family Serranidae; genus Epinephelus; species Epinephelus fuscoguttatus. The sequence continues at coordinate 24,755,051 of NC_064753.1, read as the reverse complement.
GTATTTGAGAGCCCCTCCCACAAGGGTTGGTTACACACTGTCATCACAATGTTAACAGTGTCTTAATGGTTAAGCCAGTAGCTCCTGAGCCACGTAAATACGTTTTAAAATCAAAATGTACTTGAACTAAATGCCTTGCAGTATGGGCAGTGAAGGCCCTTTTTAATTTTTTTTATCAGGTTTTCCAGTAGAAGGTTTAAGGACCCGAACCAGCTTGACACTGGACCATTTTTTTCATCCAGATTTAAAAAAACCCCGATTATTATATGATGAGCAGGCTGGTTGTATATTGTTGTAAATGGAATATATTGTGTGTTTTGTGCCTGCTTGACAATGCACTATCCTTGTTCTTGCTTGATGAATATTCCTTTGTACATGTCAGAGGATTATGATGTGACAACAAATGAATGTGAGGCTGTTGTGGCTCACACCGATATTAAACAACTTTTATAACCCACTGGTCCGTCTCTTTATTCTCAGTATCTTTGTTTTGTATTATCAGCCCAGTTTTTTCTTGTTGTGTATAATTTCTAAAAATGTCAGGGTAATATTTTTACTCTTTTAACAATATTTTTATTCCAGCTTGATAGCAAATAAGCAGATACACCACACATAAGAGGGCTGAATTGCTTCGTCTTTTAATTTAGTCTTCACTTAAAATGTTACAAACAATGCATTTTGCTAATGGCTTCATTAGTCATCATCAAAACCTGATGAAGCCATGGGTGAAACACATAGTTTGTATCATTTCATGTGAAGACTTAATCGAAAGAAGAATAATTCAGCCATCTTGTGTGAGGTGTATCTGCTCATTTGTCCTCAATCTGATGTTTCCTGCCATCACCGGCACCAAGTTATGAGGACTGACAGCGGTGTGCATGGGGCATGTGGCCTTAACCCCTGTGTGATCAAGCCACAATTGCATTAGAAATATTTGAAGGACTTTTCATATTCATTTGTTATTCAGATGCTGAGCAGCCAGTGTGATCTCTCCTCTGCAGTGCACACTTTTTTTGGCCTTTGTTCTAATTAATATTTAACAGCACCGACAGTGGACACAAAATTAACTGTTAACCTGCTGACAGTCTCATGTGAATACAAGTTAATTTAATCAGCTGTTCCCAGTCTGCCTATTTTTTGATACTGCGCAACTAATTCGAGGAAGACTTTTTAGATGTATATCATGACGCATGCTCGCCACACAGTACAGAATGGGGCTGCATCTCATAAGTGTAGTTAATAAATGACACAATGAAGAGAACTTTTTCAAGACCCTTATTTATTCGTCTATCATCCCAGTGTCACTTTTGATCCATCATGTCACAGCATTCAGAATTGTTGGCACTCCTGGTAAAGACAAGCTAAATGTGAGATAAATAAAGCAAGTAATCAGCTATGATCTTTGCTTACAAAGATGTGAAATATTTCATTATGAGTTGAAGTCATCCTTTAAAAGATGATTACAAAATTGTTGGCACTTTGTTGTATTTTTGGCATTCATGCAAAGCTCACTGAAGTCCACCTGATTATGATGCCATTCTCCCTCAATTTCTAACTGCTTCAAGTATCACTCATCAAGTCAATGCGTCGACCAACTCTAATTACCTTAGCAGCAGCAACTCTGGCAGCCATCACTTTTTAAATAATGATAAAGAAATCAGAAAACGTTTCTTCAAATAAATTTTGAATGTCTGGAAAAGTGTATTGCATATAGCTTGCTACTTGGTCTGTTTATCTTGTGTGTCATCTGCACCAAATGCCAATAATTCTGCGGGGCACAGTAAATACAATCCAGTGAGACAAGTGCAAAAATTTTCATTTAGGCAATTATAATAACAACACACAGTCCTCATCGCGATGGAGAAAGAGAGTGCAGCCTCAGTGATGTCCACTCCCACTGGTTAAGTTACCTTTATTGCAGGAAAAAAAACGAAAAAAAAACCCTGTCACATTTTCAAGCCAACACATTAAGATATAGCCTCGGAGTGATGTTTTATTTTTATCAGCTCTGTTGATTTACGTTTCAAATCAAATCCTGGTAATTCAATGTGAATCCCAGTGTCTGAACTTCACAGGGAAGGACTGGCCACACGCTGTGGACACAATTTAGAAACCAATCTCACTGTCCAGGCTATTTCCCACCCTGAGAGGCTGTAAGGATGGAGGTGCTGTTATTCTTCTGACCTCATACCCTGTCTGTCATTCAAAAACAAAGCTTAAAATTGTCTGGCAGCCCAGAGTATGTTAAGAACCTCTTGCATGAAAAATACAATGATTGTGTGTGTGTGTGAGAGAGAGAGAGCGAAAGAGAGAAGGAGAGATTGTGTATTGCACATCTCAACATCTTTAGAGTACAGAACACGTTGTCCAGAGCTCAACCTGAACTCGTCAGCACCATGAAACGTTATGTGAGTGCACAGTGGCAGATGGGGGGCCTCTTGGTCCTCTTTGTGTTCCCGCTCTGGATGTGTCTGTCTGTCTCTGGGTTTTCTCTCGCTGCTGTTTCACATCAGATGTCACGGCTGCTTTGGCCTCTCCAGCTTCATTAAGGGCTCTGCGGTGTCCGAGTCGCTGTGGTGCTTTCTCTCTCGCGGGGGCTCAACTTTGCTGCAGCGTGTCCACGAGGGGGAGCGCATGTATCCGCCTCTGGGCAGCACAGGCTGGTGGGAACCTGAGAACCAAACACAGAGGGATTTGTTAATAACAGGAATCCAAAGTTTTGGCAGCGTGAATGGAGTAATGGACAAGCCTCCCAGGCCCAGGCCCAGGAGCCCAAAGTGTCAGGGGACATTCTGGCCTGCAAAATATCACTCGACTGAACATGTGCCAACCAGGAAGAGACATATAATGAACAAGAATCATATAACGACCACAAAGAGATGCAAAACATAGATGGATTATGGGACAATGGGCCCCACCATCTCCTGTTCAAAGGACTGGACACACATGGACTTTGTGGTGATTTTGCCTCTATTTTGTTGTCTTTTTTATTCATTTTGTGTCGCTTTGTATTTGTTTTGCATCTCCATGTGGTTATTGTGCATTCCTTTGTGGTACGTGTTAATTTGAGTGCCGTTTCGCAAGTGAAAGCTAGCGAGGCCCCTGACACTTTGGGCCCCTGGGCCTGTGCCCAATATGGCCCATTCAGTAATCCATCCATGGCAAAACAGCTGCAAAGAGACTCAAGGTGACTCACATTGACCATGAAAGTGGCAAAACAACCACAAAAGATGCAATCCAACTCACATCACTATCTGTCCACTTGGGACAGATAGTGGGTTTTGGAGCCTTCAGCCATTTTGCTTCCCACCTTTGAAACTGTCACCCACAAGACTCCCTATCCACCTTTAAATCCTGTCTGAAAACACACCTTTTCAAGCTGGCATCAGTCTGATATAATGGTGACACACACATGGAGATTTGCACTGATGATGACGTTATGATGATGATTTTATACCTAGTGTTTATAATTATGATTTGTGTCTAGTTATTTCATTACCTTATTACTGATTCATTTGACTTTATGATCTGTGGATACATTGCTGCTTGTTTTATCTGTGTCTATAAGGTGTCCTTGAGAGCTTTGAAAGGTGATTATAAATAAAATGCATTAATAGTATTATCATTATTTTATTGTTATTACTACAAAGAGATGGGAAGCAACTATAAAGAGACTAGACAGATAGATAGAAGACTACATAGGGGCAAAACAACCACAGACAAAAAGAAACTACAAAGAGCCACAAAACCGCAGAGATTGTAGTCACTGCAGGTGAGGTAGAAACAGAAATGTATTTCCTCCTGCGCTGTGAAAAGTTCTCCTCAGTCAGAGATTTCCGGCAGTTCTCCTGGGTGAAGGGACAACGGCTCCTTTGGTAACTAAATATTTATCTGCCTGCCACAGCCTGAGGGACTAACAATTAATATGTATTCATCTGTGGAAAAAAGCAGTATAATCTAGAACCTGTACACGACACCTGTATATTAAATGTGTATATATAATGTATGAATGTATGTAACATGTAAAATATTATTGTTATTTTTTATTTTTACTTGTCTTTATTTATTCCTTTACTTATTATAGTTATTTATTTATTATTTTTTATGAAATTCTTTTGTAATTACATATCTTTGTATATGCTAGTACAGTTGTTTGAATTGAATTGAACTGAATTGAATTGTAACACTTACAAAAAGACACAAAACAACAACAAAAAGAGGCTAAACATCTATAAAGTCTGTGTGTCTTGCTCCTGTGTAAAGAGGTGGTGGGACCTTCTGCATGTCTGTGCCCAGGGGCTCATTGTCTCTCAATCCACCCATGCTTGATGGACACAAATATGAAAAAAAGACTCAAGCAAATAATTCTGCACACCAGTCATGTTTCACACAACTTGACCTAGGAAATACAATTATCTTAATGACTGCCGTCAGTACACATAACTCTACACCTGTAAAAGCATATTGACAGCTAGAGGTCTTGCAAGATACAGTTCCTGCTTGCTTGTCTCACCAGCCATTTAAAGCCTTTAGTGTTTATAGCACGCCTGCAGCATCATACTGATTACATTTTGAGGGATTCTTAAAGGATGAGATAAAAATTGAACCAGTCTTGTTGAGTCATCTCAAATTCCTCACACAAAAAGCTGCTTCCTCTTTGTATAAGCCATCCTACACCAACCATTTCTTTTGTTTTAAATTTAGACACTGAAAAAGATTTTTTTTTTCAGCCTTGTGATCATTGCTGCTTTACACCACTTGGTGGGGATGTCCAACCTACCAGGAGGACAAACAGGCAACAGCAGGGAAGAGTGATAGAGAGCTGGCAACTTGCTCTTCCTTACACGTCCCATATCAGCGTTGGGTCTCTTAAGTGAAGGTCATACTCAGTACCTGGCTTATATATCTCCCCCCGAAGCCACATCCATATCCTCACACACATTAGAGACTGAGAGACAAAGAGAGAGTGAGAACGAAAGAAAGGGGGAGGTAGAGGAGACATATTGATCTCAGAAGATTGATGGCGTCTCCATTAGATTTTAATGAGAGGGACAACAATCTCCTCGGCGGCAGTCTGCTGCAGCAAGCGCCATGACCACCTGCTGACTGACTGCTGGTGTTTATGCTGTTATATAAATGTGTGTCTGTACTGTGTGTGTTAGGCATGGCGTTGTTCCATCCCATGTGTGCATTGAGATTTCTGTTGACCTGTTTTTGCCCTGAAATCTAATTACAAGAACATGAATAGAGAAAAATAGTTGAAACACACACACACACAGGGGACAGGTATCCCAATTACATCCCTCTCTACAACATACATAGACTTTCACTTTTTTCTCTCTCGTGCAGTCACATACACAGAGCACAGAGTACCCTGAGCTATGGGCTACTGCATTGTATTCCTTCTGTGCTGCTGGCGAGCAGCCATTAGATTTTTCAGTCAACGTGTTGCTGCATAACTTAGTGTTTCTGAGCCTCTCCTACAGAAAACCTGTGACAGCACAGGAAAACAGCTGTCACATTTGTGTCTATATGTGCACATATAATTGCATGCATGTACAGAGTGTGACAGCACCTGTCTAATTAAACCCATCTCTGGGAAACAATGCTTGTTTTATTTGTGCATGCTAATCCTAGCACAGCCCAATCTGTGTTTGTGAACTGTGGTGAGTATTTTTCAAAGATACTAATCTGTATTGACTTTTAAAGCCTGAAGCAGCACCAAAGGCAGCACGTATGGCTGGAATCTGACCTTTTACATTCAAAGGAGCTTTTATACAGGGTCTATAAAAAGTGCTCTTGTGGTCCTAAAGGATAAATGGATAAATAACCACTGAATGACCCAAGACAGAGAGCTGCTGCCGTATTGCGTCTCAGTGAGCTACAACTTTACAACATGCTTCTTTTCTGGCTGCAGCCCAAGCAGTGACATCACTGCAGGTGTTTGACAGCAGAGTGGGAAATGCCTACTTTGGCATCACTGGTTAGGATGTGCCCCGCTGTGTTGTTGCTTGTGTCTAGAGTCTTGAGTTGTGTTTACAGTGAGATCTTTCTGTTCGCTGCAGACACCAACATAAGGGGATGGTTGTAAAAGCACCACTTTCAGCAAGAAGTGATGACCGGTCATGTGATCAGTGTTATGGTATGTATGCAAGACTATACTTTTATTAGTGCTGATACTGTTGAAGTTGGAATTATGTAACCTGTATTACAACTGTAGTTTAGAGAGTAGTGTCTTGGGTAAAATGTATGTAGTACAAAGCACAACATAATGTTGCAGAAAAAGTTCTTATAAAGTTTTAAAAGTAACAGGAACAGCACCTCAAGTCACAGGTGAGTTCTTTTTGTTCTTTGTGAACTACTCGGCACTTGCTGTTAAAACGTAGCCTGGTAGTGGGGCAGGCTGTAATAGAACTCCTTGTGTTTGACATCAATTATTAATTATGTGATATAGCTGGAGATGTTGGGAACACTGCTATCTATTTGTGTCAAAATGTGAGAGCTCCAACACAAAACTTCAGGGAGTTATATGTGCTGAGACAAACAGTGTGACAACCATCTGTGGTCTCTCCTAGGAGATGGGACCCTCTTGGGAGACACTGCCTACTAAACAAACTATAAATGGACGATGAATTTGTTTCGGTTTTCTGCATCCTTTCATGCCTTACTTTTTTACAAATCCATAGAACAAAAAAAAAAAACAAAAACAATCAGCCTGACAGAAACACAATAGGTTATAGTCTGCAATGTCATCAGTTAAAACCTTGTTCCTGCTCCAACAACAAAGAATACCAGGCCAAAGCTATGCCTGTGGTATTTTTTCAGGGAAATGGGTAAATAGGCTCATTTGAGTATAAAACAAAGAGCAAACCTACTGGACAAAGTCAGCCTTTTATTCTGCGCCTCTGGAGCTTCTCTACACAGAGAGTCTTTATGAAACACTAAGTACTGTATGTTCTCAGCTCTCTGGCCATGAAGTAAAACTGATTATGTACACTAATTCTGGCTGAACTGTCCATGAAAGATGCAATCTGAATCAGGCTTCAAACTGCCAACGAGCTGAAAGTGAAAGAGAGGAATGGACAAAAGCAAAACGAAGACAGACAGCAGCGTAAACAAAACAAACAAGACACAAGCATCTATAAATAATGTGCTAGCGTAGTAAGTTAGATTATGATCACTGTTTATATGGCTTTGAAGGACGAGGCTTTTGTTTCCAGCAGGGAAAAGTGAATTATTCAAGGACCTACATTTAGCATGAACTCGCTCACCCATCTTCTCCACTCCTCTTCCTTTAACCTCTCCCTCAACTCCTACATGCCCTCAACACACTGGCACACACTCAGCAGTTTCCCATAGAGCCTAGTGCTCGCACAGCACGGCTCAATACTGACACATTTGCAATGCAACCTTTGACACAAATTCATTAAATCAAACTCAGACTCTTTGTCTCCCCACCCTGAACTCACTGATGACTGTGCAGACAAATAAGCCGACTTACTGAAACTCGAAAAATTGCCTTGCGTGAAATTACAGAGCCAAATTATGAGGGAGGTTTTAGGGAATCCAGATGAAATAGAACAGCTGGTCCTCACAGCTGAGATTTGTGCAATAAGTCAGTGTTTGCATAAATCCTCTCTCTCTCTCACACACACACACACACACACACACACACACACACACACACACACACACACTCTGTCATTGTCTGCACAGCACATCTGTATGGGACAATAGAATATCTTTGTTCGTGTGTGAAATATATAATTTTCTTTCTTAGATGATAAAATACTGTAGCGTAATTAGAAGAAGTCCATTTTTCATAATGGCAATGAGAATTTTTGTATCAAAAAATGTCACGTGATGGTGCACCGACTGTGCTGCGGAAAATAATGAGCAAGTCAAGCATTAACATCCTATTGTGTCTCCTGCACAATATATATTTGAGGTTGTTTGACAGACACCTTTTATCCAAAATGATTCACAGCACCAAAACTCCATGCAACTGCTTAACACCAGAAATTATTTCATGTCTTTACTGCACATACGATTTTCTGTAAATCTTATGTAACCTTATAAGCAAAACACTTGGCAGTTTCTCTACAGTCTGTAAACTTTTGACAGAAATCTTGGTGACTGCATCTCTGAGAGACTGTTATCCTTCCTCTGTAAAAGCCATATCTGAGGCAGACAAGGAGACAGAGATTGGGAATGAAGGATAAAGACAAGCTAAGGGATGGAGGGTGGATGACAGGAGGATTGTCCGTGGAGAGTGTGAGACAAAAACAGCTGACAGGTAGCAGTAAGAGATTTTTGGAAGTTAAGGAAAGGTGCTGCACAAAATGACACAACACTTGCCAAAAGGTCAAAGACTTTCTACAAGGGAGAAAAGTTTGCTGTGTTCTCAGATGGCTGATCTATTTTTACAGGTAAAAATACAAGAGTGAATGACACACTCTGGTCGCTGTGAGGTCGTCGCTTGCATTAATTAACAATAAAAACAGATCAATCATCTGAATGTGTCACCCTGAGAGTGCAAACATTTAATCACTGTTGAGGTTTTGTTTTTCTCACAGATCCGAGGCGTTTAACATCATCAGCAGTGATATACAGCTGTATGTCTTCTGACAGCAGGACTTCATCTTGATTAGCAGAGAGTGGAGCAGCGGATGTGAGACGCTGGACTGAAAGCCTCTTGGCTGTTGCGTCTCCTGCACCTGGCTGAAAAGCAGCTGTGGCCTGTGACTAATGAGGGAACTTGGTGTGGTCGTGGTGTTGGAGGGGGGAGCCAAGAAGGGTGGACCAAGGAAAACTGTTTAGTCTGCTTGGCTATGGGAAAATGGGTTTAAAGGTAAACATGTATGTCATGTACTAATGTAATTTACTGACTGGTTGTTGTTTGAGGCTTATGATTTGCCAGTCAAACTCTTCGAGACAGTGCATCATACATGGGTTTCATTATTGTTAAATTTGCATTTGAAAGGTTGTAAAACATTTTGGAGCTATTACTATTAATCAGACTGAACTGATGCGAATCAAATCATGGCAGAATGTGATCTCTAATGATGCATTAAATTTGAAAGAAACTGAATCTAATTACTGCTGGATAAATGGCGACACCCCATTTTGTATGAAGTCATCATTTTATGAATAAAACAATGTTATAAATCCTTTGATTTCATTTTCTAAAGGAGCACAGTCATTTTTTGTTAAACAGTAAAACTGATAGGAAGTGAATGATGATGATGAAGACTAGCAACTTGCTTGCAAGTGTTTCATTTAAGACATTAAAATCTTAAAGTTAACAGACTACTGTGCTGCCACGTCTCTATATACACAAACTGCTCAACACCAAACAGTAGACAGACGTAGTTAGTGACTAGCTGCTGAAAACAGTGGGGCGTTTAGCAGCTAAAGAGACAGATATTTCGCACAGGGGTTGATAGTTACCAAAAATAGAGCTAAAAGATTTTGAGGTGGCAAGAAACACAACTCCAAATGAATTATATCGTTTCTCTGAAATTGCTGCATGCGTTAATAAGCAACTGTTAATAAATTCGTATCTAGTGGAAAGAAAACACCCAAAATACACAATTAGGTGTTAATTTTAGTTCAGATTTCTGTTCTGCAAATGTATGCAAAGAGCGCATATTCTAGATAATGCCTCATTTGGATATTTAAACATGAAATGTCAGAAAACTTGCATTGCAAAAAATATATATTTTTAAAGATTATTTTTGGGGGCTTTTTGCATCTGATGACAGGGGAGAGAGGGGACAACATGCGGCAGAGGGCTGTGGGCCAGAAACAAACCTGCAGCCACTGTGGAAAGGGCACTGCCTTTGCACATGGGGCGCCCACAATACTTACTGAGCTACTGGACACCCCAATACAAAAAATGATTGTCTTAAACTCCTGAGACCCTGTCGTCATATGAACACATTACATTTTGGGTTTACTTAACCTTATACTTCATTCTTTAACTTAGACTTGTTGTCCTCGTTCATGGACGCTCTTTGTGCCATCTAGTGGTAGTAAGACCACAATACACTAATCTATGTAAAAACAAGATGGCAGCCATCTCTGCCAAGTCTGTCTACAGCCGACCCCAACACAAAAGTGGACAAGGTTCAAAACCTGATCATATTTTATGGTTGAAACTTGTTTATTCGTGATTTATAATGTTTGTGGTTTGATACGGCAACAAATTTGACCAATTTTAGCAACAGTAACAAGATAAGATTAATTAATTAGGATTAATTAGGAAATACTCAACTGAGGACATTGGGACTTTACTGTTGTCTCGTTTGAGGACACTGGGACTTTATGATTGTCTCGTTTGAGGACACTGGGACTTAATTATCATCAATAATGTTTGGTTTTTTACACTTATCGGGTCCTGCTGATCCCAATTAGCTAGGAGAAAATAAAAATCCATACCAAATAAAGGTTTGGGTCTCAGGAGGTTAATCTAAGTAATTAATTGGAAAAGTTTCATTGTAATATCAAACAGTTAAAATTCTTACCTATTCACCTAGTGTCTCTTTTTTTGTCTAAAAATAAATGGAATTTTACAATACATATCTTTCACTTGTGGAGTCTACCCTAAGGGGGATTATGTCAGTGTTGTGTTCACGTCTTGTTTCTGCTGCTCCAGAGTGTTCAAGATATCTTCTACTGCAGGTTTAAGTAAATTTGCTGCTATGATCTAAGACATCCAGATCTGGGCAACCATAAATCTGCCCTATACTACAGTTGTCTTAGCACCAGCAGCGGTGAGAAATAAACTGGTTGAGCCTTAATTAAGAATCCCCACAGTGTTTATAATTAACTAGAACACTGCTTAGAGTTTTGGTAATACATTTTATTTGAGCACAAATCACTCTGCACTCAACAATGCACAAGGTTTCACTGAGAAACAAAGAACATGATTTTTTTTTCTTGTGCATAAGATGCTCTTGCTTTAATTTAAATAATTGGCTGTGGAGCCGCAGACAGCAGCATACAGCACAGATGGCCCACAGGGACCATAACTCACACTTAACAAGCGGTGCCATGATATACAACATTAGTAATAAACAGAAAAGAGAAGGAAGGGAGATAATGCTGTTGTTGTAAAAGGTAAAGGAGATGCTAAGAGAGGCATGTAGAAAGAATTGCTTATAAAGTTTCACAATGTCTCTCCAGTGGGGTGAGAAGTATGTCTGACAATCCAAAATCTGTTTTGTCCGGCCCTGTGCTTTAGTGGAGTCCAACATTAGGTTCTTTTCAAGTTGCTGTCAGCAGAAAGATGAATATCTGCTTTGAACCTCCTCTCAGCCAAAGTACGAGAATTGGTTACACCCCGAGCCGATGACAGCATCACAATTGAAAGTCTGACATTTTTATCAAGACGAATGCAATGTTTTAAACTTTTTGACTTGCACAGTCTGTGCACAGAATACACAGTATTTTAAAAGAAATTGTCTAAACTGTGTCGGTGGACCTTTAAATCTTGAGCTGGCATGAAATCCTGTGTGCATGCTGAGAGGCAGGAGTGCCGGAGGAGGAGAGAGTTCACCGTCCGCATGCAGGATGAGGCTCGGAGGTCATAAATTAAACATGGGAAAGATTTTGTGCTTCCTTGTGCGAAGCAGGGGAAAGACGTGCTTGCCTTTATCCTGTACCTGCTGCGGTGACACACATGCAGAGCGAGCTGTCTCTCCTCTTTAGTATGCATTTGTGCATGAGGCTCAACACAACATTGTTTCCTTAATTCCTGCTTTCCAGAATGGTTGCACTCCTAGTTGTGATTCTAAATGTTATTATTATTTGATGCAATCTAAATAAAACTGTTTCTCATAAGACTCAAACAGAGTTTGACTATGTAAAAGGGCAGTTTAACCTTTTAAGGGCATTTATCCAGACACTGTGAAGTATTTTTTAATGAGTCTCAGAAGGGAGTCACGTGACATTTTAAATCATCATAGCTCAGCAGGCCCTTAAAGGACCCTGCCGAGCCATAATGATGTGAAACTCTCTCTTACATCCCCACACAAACACACTGAGTAATACCACATTAAGAATGACTGATTTATGTTTTCTTTTGCAGGCATTTTTGCTCCTGAAAAGCCACTGAGTTAAGGGGAAAGACTGCATGGAGGGAATTTAATTTAAGAAATGCATTTCTCAATAATCAAATGATACGAGTAACACACTGACGCAACCAAGCTTTTTAGAAATAAAGCTACAGGGCAAAAGTGCACAAAGAAAATGCCTTGCTAGTACAGGAAATTGTGTGGGATCATTTGTATTTTCATTTGCATGAATTAAAATCTGTGCACTGGCCATGAGGTTCCCCCTCCCTTTACTCTTAAATGATTTGTGTTCACTGTAAGAGCATTTATTCTCTTTATTTGCAGGCCTTACCTGCTGGGGACTCGTTGTGGTTCTCCTCATCAGAGTCAGCAAAAACTTCAGCCAGTTCCTGGTCAGACATGTCAGTCAGCTCAGTCAGATCCAGGAGGTCAAAGTGCACCTCTAAAGAAGACACACTGCTCAGTGGTTCTGTGAAGCAGAGAGAGAGAAAACATACTTTTAGTCTGGATGGATGTTGACAGATTAAAATGATCCACCCATTTTTGTTTGTTTGTTCTGCTGACAGTGCAGAAATCTGTTTAAAAAGAAGTGGCAGATAAACTGTAGATATTCTCAACATAGAGCTCCTCAGCCCATCATGAAACACACTCTTAATTGTACTCATGATCAGATCAATAGCTGGCTCTTGCAGTACTACAGTAAAATCAATTTCAACGAGGAACATTTTTAATCTTTTATTCACTTTTATCAGTACATCTCTTGGAGAGCTAAGTGCTCTCTATTTCAGAAATATCTTATACACAGCAGATTTCTCCAGTCTGCCTTGGAGCATGCCGCTGTAGTGAGTGTCTCTGTTTCAGTGTGACACCTGTGTGTAAGACAGGCACTCACTGAAGAACTGAAACAAGAGCTAAAGTCAGAGGAGATGAAAATAGCCAGTTCTTCAACGCATTGTGATCTCCATCTTTCCCCTGGGTGTGTTGCACCTGTTCATTTCTTTCCTGCACAAGATTCCTCGACAGGCAGGAGACACTACTGCCGCACACAACACGGTCAAATTCACATGTGGTGTGTGTGTCAACGTGCCGGGTCCTGCATTCCAATCAGGCTGCCTCCAAAGATGAAATGTTAATGGATGTAAAGTGAAATTTATTCAAATACTCTGCATACATGCAAACGTCCAAGAGCACCTGCTTGTCTCAGCATCACTTTAGTTAGGAAGTGATTCTGTGTAATAGAGCTGAACTAATTCACCATTATAGAGAGAAAGATGTTAGGAGACTGCAGGCAGATGGAGGTGTGTTTGTATTTCCTTGTGAATCAGTGGATGCCTGCATGCCGCGCAACGTCAAGTCTGAATGAGACACTTCACTGGTTGTTTGTGGGCGTGACTTTGTCAAGAAAACGATGGGTTACGTGACAGGTTGAAAGCTGTTATTATCCCAGTGTCGTTTGCCTGCCTGTTTTCCTGACTGTTTAATGCTTCAGGCTGAAGAGGCAAAGCCCACTCTCCTGCCGCTCTTTGTCTGCTGTTGAATTTAATTCCCTGCACCGTCCTCCCTGTAGAGCACTTATTGATTTAAGCAAGACTGATCATCACGCTGGAGCAGTAGCTGGTCATTGTGCCATGTGTCAGATATAGATAGATATATAGAAACACTCAACACCATAATTACCAGGAGATGTGAAATAAATAAAATAGGGAGCAGTGACTGTGAGAAACTACAAATAAGAAATGAACATAAAAATGTGATGAGAGTGAGGAGTTTGAAGTCTAAAAGTGATCAAAGGGATGAAACCCAAAGACCAACCTATCCTGTCCTTTATTCCAAACCTTCTACTCTACTCTACTGTCATAATAATAACCAAGACTATGTCACATACCAGCTCTGACCAAGGTTTGATATGCACAGATATTTACAAATCCAGTGAATGTGTGGCCAGCACATAAAAGCTCCACAGAAAACTATATTAGAATTTTCCACAAAGAGAGAAATAAAGGCAAAGAATGGAAATAAAGATGAGGAAAGACTAAAAAAAAGTTTTGAACTCCCTAGAAGACATATTCCCATAAAACAAGTGATCTCTCATTTTTATTTGCAATAATCACCTGTGGGATCCCCCAGGGCTCCATTCAAGTCCCCATCTATTTGCTCCTCTATATGTTACAAATTGGAAATATCAGTGCAAACCAAGCTGCAGCCCCCCAGGGCTGAATACTGTAGCTAGTGTTGAAGTGCGGAAAAACTGCAGTTTCTCCAGCAGCTGCTTGAAGCTGGCTCCAAGAGTGAGTCAGTCCCCAAAAACACCAATGTTAAGCTGTACAGGGGAAGAATTTTTATGTAACTTACTTGTTTAGATGTTATTAAGGCTTAAAAACATGTAATTAAGGCAGTGGCCGCTTGGAGTGACAGGCTGTCTGTGAGGTGTCTATGAGTCAGACCCACCACTTGCTACTCCATAGCTTCACCCTCTTGTCCAAATTTGGTCATTTCTAGCTCTAAAGATCCAAGATGGCGAAGGCTAAAATGCCAAACTTGAGGCTTAAAAACAGGCCCTCAGGAAGTGAACCAGGCTTTTGAGCTAATTTTTATAGTGGCCAAACTGTGTAATTACACCTGTGTGATGCTGTATGGCCCCAAAAGACCTTTTCCAATAGACTTACATGGCAAAAGAGAAGTCTGGAAATCAGTGGATACAGTTTTTTTGAGTGTTAAAACCCCTGCAAAATTAATCATTTCACTAAAGAAGCTCTAGCGAAAGTTAAGGCACTTTTCGAGCTTAGGCTGTAACCTTTCTTCCTCACCCTGCCATTCAATCCTTGCACATATGCTCACTCACTGTCTCTAGGTGTCATTGTCTGGGTCTGTCAATTGAGTCATCAGCTGATTCACAATCAACCAACAGCACAGCGACACACCTTCTCTGTCAGCCTATTATTTTCCTCCTCCTTATTTTAAATATGGCTCTTTCTCTGCCGTAGTTCTTTCTTGCTGCAGTCGTGTGTGCCCTCCACCTCCCCATCACCACCCAGTCTTCACGGATTCATCAGCCATCAGCCTCAGAGTCATCAGCCACCACCACCACCACCACCAGTGTCTGGACTACATGGGGGGATTTATCCTGCTGCCACTCAGATGTCCCTCGATCACAATATATCTCCCTCTGGTGTCCAAGTGCCAAAGACTTCTGTTAAATCTTAATAAGCACAAATTGTTAGTCTCATATTTGGTATTAAATATTATCCTAACTCCATTCTCCTGTCTCTCCTGATTGAATTAGAATTTGATCCATTAGGTCCAATAACATTTGGAAAGTCTAGAAGAGCTGCATGATTGAATTATTTTATTCCCTTAACTGTAAGTAGCCAGCTCGGCCAACTGAAATCTCTACTGCGTAGTTGTTTTTAAACAGCCATGCTTCAAAACAAGAGTCCACAAACCAATGGGGGACATCACAAAGGCTATATAAGCCAATTATTTTTATACAGTCTATGTTTCAAACACCTTTCTTCTATCCTGATATCACCCATTAAATCTCACATTAAAATCAAACCCCAGACTCTGATGTTGGGTATCTTGATCGGTCTGCTCCAGCATAAAGCTGTAAGTAAAAGGAGATTTTTTTTTATGTTATCATTCTTCTTGTTACTCATTCCTATTGAGTCTGACTCATCCATACCTCTTTTTAGTCACAGTCAGTCTCCACATCGTTAATAATGCAGCAGTTAACCAAAGGGACCACACATGTTAGTTTTAGTGCACATGTTACTGTTCCGATAAAGACAGATTTTTACTGATCAGACTTCAGGCTTAGCTGGTCCTGCCATCAACATATATTGCAAAAATCCAACTTCCATATCAGCGTGTGGAACGAGCTGCCTGAGGCTTCACTTCACATTACTGCTGTACAGTATAAAAGAATACACAGTCTCTAGAAGGCACTTCATTAAGCGGTTAAGCAAACCAGTTTCAGTTACACCAATAACCTCTAAACCACATATAATTAAATAACAGTAATGGAAAGCAGCTGTCAACAGTCAGAACTATTTCACATCCAAAGCTTTTGTCTGCTGTCTGACAGTGGCTGACTACATGCAGAGGAGAAACACAGCAAAATTCAATCATCGGTTGACAAGGATCTCACAGAACCTTTTTTTTATTCACTTCGTATTTTTCATCACTTGACTTTTGACTGTGTTTGTGTTTCTACTCTTCCCTCAGGGTGGAGGGTGCCTGCTGGCAGCTATCAGTCTCTTTGACTCTCTTTTCAGGAAGAGTGAAGAAACCGAAGGCAGAGAAACAGGGAGGTTAGAAATTGTGGAGGAGGAGATGATGAGAAGAGAGGGAGCGGCAGGATGATGGGAGACGCAGGAGAGATGAAGCTGGATGAAGGTAAATGTTTAAAAAAAAGAGACAAATGAAAAAGAGAGAAAGCAGATATAGAGGAAGGGTTGCATTATGTAAAACAAAACCCTGCATTATTTTCTGCCGTTATTTCAATTGGTTACAAGGTTATTCCCATTCTGCTGCGCTTGTTTTTTAACCACCTCTTCTCCATCTCTTTTTTCCTCTCCCACACCCTTTCTCCTTGAATAATTGATCAGTACGGGTTCTCTCCCAGGCAGACACACTGAAACAACTGCCTCCATCTCAAAAGCCAATCAGGGGAGATTCGAGACGCCAGTGGGGAGGACTGACAATAAAGAATTCACACTGAGACATAAAAAAAGAAAGGACTTTGCGCCTAAAGCAGATAGATGATGTAAAAGACCACTGCATATTCTTACAGCAAGCCCACAGCCTGGTGGCAAGTCAAATTCGTGTCTTTTGATCCGTTTCAACTCTGCCTTGGCTTATTTTTTTATTTTTTTTTATTTTTCCAGCATGCCCTTAATCTCACACTTCATATTCATGCCTTTGTAGTTAATGTGTATGAAATAAAGGGCACTACTGTTCACCGAAAAGTAAATTGATATTTCCTTTCATTCAGAATATCACAGTAAGACAAATAATTGTTTGCATGCTTTCAATTTGATGTTCCATTAGAAGGTTTTCCTTTCCTTTTTATTTTTTTTCTCCTTTCCTCTGCACGCAGAAAGGTACAGACAGATTTAACTGAAGGAACAGAGAATAGGGCAGATGGGTAAGAGGGAGGAGTTCACATTTGGGAGAAGGGGATAAGGGAGCAGAGGGGATGTGCCTTGCATGCTGAATCTGTGTAATCCCCTCCCTCTCTCATCATGGCTCAAAGGTCATCAGTTAAGCCTGAACAGATTGCAATGATGACAGTGGCAAAAACAATATATTCTGTTGCAGGTGTTGCTTTTTCCTCACAGCGAATGGGTGCACTGTTTTCTAATCAACAACTGACAGGTAGATAAGCTGTGATTTTTTACTTTGAGAATGTGTACACAGTGAAAACCATCAAGGTTGAAACATTTTGCAAAACTCTTCTCTCGAGCATCATGCTTTATTCACCACCCTGATGAAAACAAGTTAGCTGAAAATGTTTGATGAATAAAGCATGGTTTAATCCAACAGAGCAGGGAGACATGTTTTAATTTAAGCTGTACATAAGTTTTTGAATCCCATATTTCTCTGTTCATCCCTTTGACGTCTCTTGTTAAAGATCAATACAAACAGATGAACACTATTTCGCTCCAAGACTACTGCACAGCAGTCACCATTAATTTTTAATCTTCAATTCCATGCATGCAATCACAAAAACAAAAGGAAAATGTAGCCGCACTGCAGTTTTCTATGTGTTTGAATGCATTAGTGCATCTAGTCTACCTGCATGTTGTCGTTTTTTAGTGATTTGACAACTTCCTCTTCTCTGAGATATTGAAATGTTTGTCTTTTTAAGGTAGGCTCTTTGCTCCAGGCCTAAAAATAAATGTTTCAGATGACTCAGGAGCAACTGTGGTCCCCTTTCTGGAGATAAAACTGCTGCGTCAGGAAGTCATTTGTCTCTGTGACATGTAAGAGGAAGCTGCAATGGGCCAAAACCTTAATGAATAATCTCAATGAAATCTAAAGAGCAGATACATTTTTTTTTAAAATTTTATTCCTGATCCCTCAATAATAGGATGGGAGGTGGGTGGGATTAATGTACTGTAATAAGATGGTGATCATTTTGAATACATTTTTACTCTTTCTTTCTCCTTGCTTCACTGCCACATACTATTTGCTGACTTGCCAGGTGCCTCCGCTAGTTAGTGGGTCATGTTAAATCATTGAGACACAGACATTAGCCTCTGGATGAGCTGTCATTCCATAAAAGTGTTTGGTTAGTGAAGCAGATAAAGGTTGCCTTGTCACCCATGTAGCCCCAGTATCTCTCTCTGTGTTTCTGAGCCTTGGGCTCTGAGTCTGGTGCGTACAGGGGAGCCTCTGTATGGGACCAATGCACAATGAGTCCTTTCAACCAAGGTTAAGCTGCAGTGGTCTTTGAATGTGGGACCTTAAAAACCTAAAACAACAGTGATCATTCTGTGGGTTTAAAGATAAGTGAAGATAAACCTGGACTCTACTGAATGAGGATGTAGATAGTGCAAAAGTATATGTGAGAAACGTTAATGATATATAGCTATATGTGAAATTCATTATGTGTTACTACATTAGATCAATCCAGTAGTGACTGTCACTGATAACACACTCTTTAACAGCAGCAGGATATCTTCTGCCCTCCTGTTGAACACACTTGCTATCGATCAGGTATCTTGCTCGAAGCATTTTCCACCCATAATTAGCTTATAACACCTCTTTATCACCAATGAATATTCATCTGTTTCACAAGCTTGCCCTCTCTTCTCTCAGTACTCACGTCTCTTCTCGGTGATGTGCAGCAGGCTAGCGGTGTGCCCCGACAGGCCGCCCTCCTCCTCCTCCCCTGCTGGGTGGTGGAACAACTCCTTAGATAGGTCACCTGAGCTGGAGGGCTTCAGCAGCTTCTGGATGTCTTTATTGGGCTCTATTAAGACATAGACACAGACACAGATAGTGAGAGGGAGCACAGAATAAAAATGTGGAGATACTGATCAAAGGTTCTTAGATTTCTAATGTAGGATTACATTAGAGATGGTGGATTATTTGCTCTACTTAAAGGGATGGTTTGAATCTCTTTAAGTGGGGATGTATGAGGTCCTTATCCATAGTAAGTGTATTACACACAGTAGATATCAGTGGGCATGACCCCAGTTTGGAGAAGCAGGCAGAAGTACTGGCACAGAAGCAATGCACTGCTGTGGATGGGGGACAGCAGCAAAGCAGATTTTACCCAAGTCCACCTAAAAGACTCAGTATCAGTTTTACAATATTTTCACTGCTTTGCCTTACTGTGAGACAACAATGTCCTGGAACTGAAGCTGTTACATTGCTCTCTTGCAAGCCAGACTCCACTGAGAAAAACAGTAATTTAACATTTCTGAACACAGGTGCTGCTGTTCCACTGCTGCCATCACGTATTTTGTTTGTGTTATTGTTTGACTTTGGTATTTAAAAGGGTTACTTTTGATTCACCGAAGTCACACACTAACACAAACAAACTAAGTGATCGAGGCAGCGCTAGAAAAGCCACTCCCCTGTACAGCAAGCTTAAATTACTGTTTTTCTCAATGGAGTCTGGTGGCTTTGATGAGAGCATAGATGGGAGACTGAACAGCTTCCTCATCAGAAATGGCTGTATGTGGCAGGGTAAAGCCATGAAAATATTCACAATATAGTGTACATAATCTGTTATTGATTTTTAGGTGGCTAAAATGTTTTTAATGTTTTGCTGCTGACCCTGTCCAAAGCAGTATATTGCTTTCAGCCAGCCTTTCCAAAGTGGGGGCATGCCAGCCGCCATGTGCTGTAGTTAATACACTGCTTATGGATAAGTACCTCATAAAACCCTACTTAAAAGATCTGAGCTATACCTAAAATTTAACTGTAGATCTCAGGTTTAAATCTTACACAGAACAATTTAGGCATCAAGAAAATGCAGTTAAATCTAAAAAGACACATCTTGGGGCAAAGATGGGGAAGGAATTACATGAGATCTCAGGTACTGAAAGACGTCAGTGTTTGCTACAGTATTTGCCGGTCGTGTTTGTTAATTGTCCTCATTATATAACCCATGTTTTTTCCCTCTCAATAACCAAAACTCCTGACATTTATCACTGGGTACCTTCATTACCTGTCCATTGTAATGCTTATATATACACAATGTGTTTGCTCTTCTTTATTCTTTACATCATTCATAGTCTACACACTCTGCCTTCAGTCAATCCTGTATCAATATGTTTAATTCTATGTGTACACACAGTGTTGAAAGCTTTAATAGGCGTGTGATTCCTTGAAAGGAGATTGGTCTACTTGGCTGTGGGCAGACGTCTAATTCAACAGCTGTTACATTACTGTCACGTTGATTTGTCTGGTCACACTCTTCAATCTCAAATATCCCTTCAAAATAGGAAAAACAGGCTCACGCAGGCTATTAACAAAGTCCGAAAATAGAGGGTACCTAAAATAGCATCCCTTCAAATGCATCAGTATGCACAAACTCTGTTCACCTGTTTGACACAGCTGAAAGCACGGTGGGGTATGTGATGAGGCTGAGTGAGGTAAGGATAGGAGTACAGGAGGGCTGCACATTCAACTGAGAGAATACAGAATATTAAACTGCAACATAAACTATCTCATTTTCCAAATTACAGTAGCCTATGATGTGATTAAAGGTTGTTTTACTGCAACAAATCAAGCAGGGTGGATTATATCACAAGATATTTATCAAAAACTGACATTTAAAATGAAATTATAACAGAAGAAAGACTCATCTGTGAAGCACCATTTAGCAAAGATGACGGCAGTATGGCTTTTTTATGATAACATGCAGAGTTGATGGAAAGAAGTGTGGGAGTATAGCAGATTCCTGATGGGCCTCACCAGATGGGTGGTGAGGCTATTTCTACTTGCAGTATGCTCCCAGACAGTTGAATTTCTCATTTCAGATTAAAAGTCTGTTACAGCCAAGGCCAAGCCACAACATGATGGATTCTGCTTTCACCCTGAGAAGCACAGTGTTCATTGCCGGCTATTGATTGATTTCCCCAGCGAGGAGCCACAGAAACAGAAAGACTATAAAGTTACCTCTGCTGTTAAAATGAAATGTTTATTCAATATTTAGACTATCAAGCAGCAAGTTTGGTTTCCATTTCCATCACCTTCTACAGCAAACACTCATTATAGAAATAATGCAGGATCGCAGTTCCTGACCTTTCTAACATTGCTCTGAGGCAGATAATCATTCATCTATCCACCCATTCATTCAAGGCCTAATCTTATCCATTAACTGGAAATCTGCCTTTTGTCAGGAAATGTGATCACAAGAACAGTGGGTTGTTGCAACTTGCAGTGCATTCTTAAAAAGATAAGCTATTTCTGCTCGCTAAGGAATGTAGAATACGCATGACTTTACTGCATGTCACATTAAGAACTGACTCCTATTATAGACCACAGACACACGTATCATCCCTGTGTAGCTATATTACTCCCTGCTGTTCTATTCTCCCATTTCTGTCTGCTCACATATGCCCAAATGGTTAGTATTTTGGTGGAAGATGACTCTGGCTCTTAGTCTGTCAGTGACAGAAGAAAAGAGCTTCCAAGAAAGTCAGAGTATTATCAGTGTAAAGGAGGACATGCTTACACAGATGGTCTGATCTAGCCACCACCTGCCAAACCGGCTGTGAAGAAGTTAGAGTAAATAACAAGAAACTAAGTTACTGCTGGTTAACTATCAGAAATGGGGTGTTTTCAGGCAATGGCTGACCATATCTCGGGCTGTCAGCCATGACTGTCTGGGAATCAGAGAGACAGACAGACAGCTGATGAAAGAAGAGAGATATGAGAATGATGTACTGTAGGTTTGCCAGAAGTTGAATCAAACTCAGTGTCTCGGTTCAATAAATCAATCTTGGTTTGTAGCGCAGGCAGGAGGAATTAACATCCTCTCTCAACACCCTTTTTGCTGATTGCTCTCCATCTCTGTACAAATTGCTCTTCAATGAACATTTCTATACACATTTCTCTAAAAACAATTGAGCAGATTACTGTGCACAAGAAATAAGTAAATAAATGTTGACTCCAGACTCAATTTCCCAAACAGTTTACAGTGTTTTTGCTGCATTTTCCAGCAATATTATTTCCTCCCAAACAGGGCTGTGAATGCTGATTTGTAGCTGTTCTGCTTTCCAGAAGTCACACTCTGTCCTGTGATACATCATAATAACGCTGTTCACTCTAATTCAATCTCATCATAATGACCAAATAATAACCCAGTTTGTCATGGGCATGTCGTTCTGGCTGGCCGCATGAACGCGTAGTGTTCAGATACTGGCTGGACACAATGATAAGTAGAACAAAGCCCTGGCAGGAAAAAAGCATCTGCAATTATATCTGCTGAAATTGCAACTTATAGTGGCTGCATAGACATTGTTTTACCCAAAGGTACAATGGAGTAATAAAGCAACATTTTAATAGTGGTTGAGTGCACACTGTGGGTTCAGAGGCAGCTAATGTAATACACCAACAATAAACTATCCTCTCCTGCTTTGCCTCACTTTGTGCATTATGAGATGCAGATTTTTTTATTTATTTATCAAAGCTAATGTCATGGATACCCATCAATAGAAAGCCTACACTGTATCATAGTTACATTATCAGCCCTTTGGATGCTTAGATGTTACAGTGCAATAGTGGCACTGAGGCAATGTGCAGTCTACCACACAGCACCGGCTTCACTGAATGGCCTTTGCACAAAGGCCATACGCGTCCACTATTGTGCTGCAATTTGTATTTCATCAGTCCAAGCTTTTGCATGGTTGACCTACAGTGTCTGCATGCAAAAAGGACAATGCTGCTAGGCAACAAAATTAAACATGAAGCACCCCACACAACTGGATTTTATAGGAGAGGGAAATGATCTAAGACAGAGTAACGGTGCACTCCCCCTGTGCCCCAATATATATATCAGTGACTAAATCTCGCTTGTAGAAAATCAGGAAAATGTAGTTTCATGATTCAAACCAGCTCCTCTGACAAATATTCAGTCTCATCATCTGAAAGTGTCTATACAAATCTAAACATATTGAACATGCTGTTTTTAGAAAAGACACTTAGTTACAGCAGGCAGACTATCCAGAACACAAGTCATCCAAAAGACAAAGACACTCTGCAAACAGCCGTGCTGATGTGGAAAAAAAATCCGTGGAAGAGAGATAAGGAAGGATAGAAAATGGCTCTTACCTGGGCTCCCTGCCCCTCCCTGTGCCTCCATGCAGCTCAGCCGAGAGTATCCTGCTGTTCACCACACCAGCATCGGAGAGTGGAGGAGAGAAACGGGGAGGGAGGCAGGGAGAGGCAAGGGGAGAGTGTGTCTGTGTGTGTGCATGTGAGGGAGAGCAGGGTGGGGTGAGTGGGTAGACACAGCTAGACCTCTGCTCTCCAAACAGTCTGCTCCTCCTTCTTTGTTTGTCCTCCCTCGTTCTAGATTTCCCAAACAGGTGATGTTGGTTTCTCCTCTGGCTCAGTCCACCTGCCCCGCTCTGCCATCAGAGCCGTGTGTGTGCGCTGCCTCACTGAGCCGGTCCAGAACAGAGAGAGGCAGGTCTGGGAACAGCGACATCACTGCACATTTCTAAGCCACTTGTTTTAGTAAATGCAGCATTGTGAGGCTTGGCTTGGTATGTACAGAGTACACAGAGAGAGATCCAGGGCAAAGAGGGAGAGAGAGAAAGGGAGGGAGGGCTGGGCTGGACTGGCAACCTGCCCAGACTGAGAGACACAGAGAATGGGGTGTCAGGGAGGTCCATGGACCACTGGGGGGAGGACATTGTCTGTGCGCCTGTGTGTGAATGAGTATCCCTGTGTGCGTGTGCATGACTGTGGTATCATAATTTGTGGATATACTTGTTGGCAAGTTATTAAACCTGATGATGGGTCTGTTCATGACAAATATGCACAGCTCAGAGATTAATATGCCTGGATGACAGCAAGGCAGATGATTAAAAGAGATATGTAGCAATCTGATACAGTTTATGGATATTCAAATAACAAATAAACCCATCTGAATCCCATGCCTTCAGAAAAGGAGGAAATGGTGCTTCTGTCTGCTGAGGGGAATCTGTTGGTAGAGCTCGCCCTCTAGTGACGAGATCTAACACCTTCAGGTAATCATGCATTCCTGTTACGCCCCAAAAACTACCACAGACACCACAGCTGTACCACCATCAGCAGGGTCACGCCCTTTGTCTCCCCCTGTGACCGGAGTCTGCAACAAGAAGCAGTAGGGCCTACTAGAAAAAAGAAAATAATTCAAACCCCTTTCTAGTTACAAACATTATTAAATGGTCCCAAAATAAAAAAAATATCTATCAGATTTGGCAGCTCTTTAAAGGTGACATCTGACATGTGTAATTATAACGAAAAGTCATATGTCAACACATATTAGAGCTACATTACATCAACAGCTACAGTAAATAAATTTCAGTCAAGAACACTTTTGCCAAAGAAAACTTTATTTCCATTTGCAGTACTATATTTGGTGGTATGGCTCTGTTCTGGGGCCTCTGCCTTTCCTCAGGCCTACGCAGAAAGCCTCTTCCACACGCCTACGTGGAAAGCCTAAGGCAGAGACAGCAAACCTCTCTGCCCTTCCACACGTCTACGTGAAAACCTTAAGGCAGAGAGAGAGCACACAAGTCTGCCCTTCCACCTACAAATGAGGAAAGCCTAAGGCAGAGAGAACAAACCTCCTTGCCGTTCCATGCGCCTACATGGAGCAGCAACAAAGACCCCCGGGAACAGAACTGATTCAGCATCAATGACAAACAGAAATGACACTGATAAGTCAGACACAGCAAGAAAAGGAGGAGCTGGTGTGGAGGCAGGTTGCAAAGCAGCTTGCACAGGAAGCAGCAACAGTAGGCAAGCTAAAGCAGTTTAAACAGGGTGCCCTGAATGAGATTCGCCAATTGGTTCATCAGCTGACTGCCTTCCATCAAGCAGCTGCGCCATCAGTTGATTGGGCTGTTTGAGATCAGTTGATGTAGCTGGGATGTGAGCTGAGCTTGACATCTTGAATTGAGGGTTTGCTCAGTTTGCTGTCATGTTACATTACACTGAAGGTTATCCACAGAATATTACTGTGCATAACATAATTACATCCAAAAATCCATTATTTTCCCAAAACCTTCAAGGATTTTACTAATACTATGACTTTTCCAGTCCTGTAAAATGTGATTTTGACTTTTCCAGGTTACCATGACCATGGGGACCCTGCTACTTTTGTTTGGTGCCTGCTAAATTAATGAAATCCCCATCAGCCTCAGCTGTACTTTCTCTTCATTGCTAAATTGCACATTTTGGCATGCTAACATGCTAAATAAGTTGGTGACCATAAACATCATAGCCTGCCTGCTCAACATCAGCATGTTAGCATTGTCATTGTGAACATGCTGGCATGCTGATGTTAGCATTTATCTCAAAACACAACATGGCTGCAAACTCTTAGTATTGTTACTGTAACTGTTTTCTCAATAAAAGTTCCAGAGGATTTATTGTATCACGATCAACACTGCCATCTAAATACACTGTAAATTTGTGGGCAGTAATCCAAAGTGTTTTGAAATTACATGTTATATGCAAGAGTTTACCCTTATGTCACATATCTTGCAGGGTGGTGCAATATTGTATATCCATTTCATAAAATCACAGAGCAAGCAGTGTCCTTTATACACTATCCTTTACATTTTAGGATTTAACTGTAAACCTGTGCAATAGGCCTTTTAACAGAGTTGACATGTCACAGAAAGAAAAGCACCTGTGTAATAATAAAATATTGATGGCTGAATTCCATTTAGCTGCTTCAGTTTCAGGATCCTGCTATTGTGCATGCTAGTATACTCTCATATATTTACTCATATTTGCTTGTTTGCGTTCACATATTGTCACAGTTAGCCTATGTCTTAAAGTGTTACTGTTAGAAAGATCCTTATAAGTTCACAAGTACAAAGTTTTTTTTCCAACATGTCTGACAGCTGCTTGTATAGCAAAGTGCAGATGAGGACTCTCCTCATTTTCTCAACACTTGGGGGAGAATGTCAAACAGTTTTTGATTTCCAAGATGTCTGTCTTCAGTGGGATACTTCAGACCATCTGCAACTACTTCAAAACTGCAACAAACACAGCCATCCACTGGAATTTCACTGCAAAATCCTGACCAGTACGATTGCGGGAAACATGACTCGAACACCACAATGGGTTAGATTTAATGTGGTCATTTCAGGGAGGTAAAGTACACTGTGAAGAGATGGGGCTCTTTCATGGGACTTTGCAGTATACAGATTACACACACGTGTAAATACTGATGACTACCTGTAGACGGCCTGAAAAAAATCAGGTGAAGATGGAGGTCAAAGTGGGTGGACATTATATTTGATATTAATTCTCTGCTGTTTAATAACTAGGCTAAAGGGCACATGAAACCTAAAGGCCTGCAGGTGGTGCTGCTTAACTTACTGTCAAGTTTACAGTAAAATATAAGAAACTGTGTTTGTGTTCTTTAATTTAAAGATAGAAAATATCTAAGATCTAATAAGCCAGTACTGGATTAACAGTGTTTCAACAGAGGCACCATGCTACTGTTGTGGCCTTTCAGCTGTATTACCACGTTCTCAAGCTGTGTTCCTCCTTTCTCATATAGTTTCATTGTCTGACTTACATCTGTATACAAAGAAAGTACAGTACTGAAAAACATCTGGTGAAGAAATATTAAAATTGTAGTTTCTAAATGCAATATGTAATATGCATATACTGATAGCTGATGTTATGTCCTCTGAGGTGACGGTACCTTAGTGAATTACTTATAATAATAGCAAGAGCAAATGTACTGAGCATAAAAACCTAAAAACTCAAATCCAAATGTTCCTATTTTTAAGGTTGCTACTGAAAAGTCTGAAGAACACTAACTTCATACAATGAGTAAATGACAAATGACTTACAGTGGATGGGGATCCAGATCAGAAAAGCTTTTTACCAGAGGCAACCAGCTAATTATCATGTTCTCAGGTCACACTTCCCAGAAATGGCATCACAAATGGATACTGTATCCTTTCATGAGCCCAGTCCAGTTCATCCCACAAAATCTCTGTTCATCATCAGTCACACTAAGCATCCATCTTCAGTTTACTATATGATGTCAGCTTCTGGCCAATTACCTTGCCTTCAAGGATGAGATGATTTTTCTGTACACACATTTACAAATATAAACTTTTTTTCCCTACTGCTGCCCCCTGCAAGACCACACTGTCATCACTGACAACAGCCTACCAACAATTATAGTGTCATGCAAGACTACCAGCTGCCGTGCAAGACCCACATTGAACCACAACCCCATCCTGCTGGTTTGCACTCCGCAGCAGATGCTGAATCGGTCCCTTCCTCACCAGGGACACTGCCCATCCTCTTCTTCCAACTATAATCATCTCTGCTCTGGACTCCTGCAGCAGCTTTAGCAAGAATGCGCCATGCCACAGCTGTCCCAACGTTCCCATGTCCTCCCCTATGAACCCATCACTAGCTGCTTGGGGCTGCCTGAAATGAACATGCACACACACACACACACACACACACACACACACAGAGAGAGAGAGAGAGAGAGAGAGAGAGAGAGTACATGACTGTTATACAATACAAGGTTTTACAGTAAAACAGTTTGACCAGCACAATACCAGATATGACTGCTCCAGACCAGCTTCAAAGTTGATTTCAGCTTTGAGAAATAGAAATCCCTGCATGTGTTTTAACATATAAAGTGCAATTTCTATGCAGATGAAGTTCTATGTGCTTCACCATCACAAGAAAAAGTCATTTAAATCCTTAATTTAAGAAGCAGAATGTTAAAACACACTATAAAATTAAAACTAAGAGCATTCACATTTTGACCTGAGTAACAGTATGGCTGTGTTAGAAGCAAATTATCTAAAGTGACACTACTCATACTAACAGGTTAACTTGCATGTATTTTATTCTGTAAGTGCAGGTATACTGCTACTTTAATACTGTTGAGAAAGTTAAAAGCAATAAATTATATTCCACCTTAGCCAGATTCTGAAAATCCCCTAGTAGACCAAGTTTACACACCTTGCTTACTGGGCTGTCACACTCCGTTGCCCTAGAAAAATTTACTCTCATGATTAAGTGTAGATATTCTACTTTTGATAAGACATGGGGACGTTTTATTACACTTCTAGAGGGGGAGAAGGCTACAGAAGTCTACTTGTCTTAATCTCTTGAATGTAACACAGTTATGTGCATTTTTTGTCCTCTTTCTTTCCTTTGTTTTATTTATTTTATTTTTATTTTGAACCTTGGAAAAGTACTCATTGCATTGCCCTGTCGTAGCAGTTGTTACCTTACTTGCTTTTTGTTGTCTTTTTTGACCTAATATTTGAAGTAAATTAAAAATCCAAAAACACACTTGTTGAAATAAATTATAAAATGAATTAAAAAATTATCAGCATATGTTTGAATGTTGTTACACTTTTGGGAGGCTTTCATTTTGTTTTATTTTTGTATTTCATATTATTTTTGTCTTTAAAAAATATTATTTTCTCTTTTTTTTTGTCTCTGTATAATGCCTTGTGGCCTTTGATGCCTTGTCTGAAGCACTTTGAATCACCTTATTGTTAAATGGAACTAAACAAACTTACCAAGCAAAGAAGACGAAGGAGGTAAACAAAAATAGAAATAAGCAAAGTACAGGTATTCCCAACCTTTACTGTAATACAATGTTTGGTATGATTCCCTCCCAGACAGTTTGCCTTGTTTGTCATTTGCCAGTTTGATGTTTTCAGCTTCGCGTTTGGTTAAATTTGACTGCTCTGAGCCGCCGTAGCAGTGATAAACACTGACAAGCAGCTGTTCTATCAGTCTTATGTTACAGCACTCACACGTGACTTTCCTGCGTGCAGTGTGACTGAGTTTTGTATCAGAGACTAATTTCTATCACCAATAACACAATGGAGCCGTCTATAAAAATAAAACCTGGTAGGTTGAATGCTCGTGTCGTTAAAAATGAATGTCGTTGCATGCTAACATGGAGCATTTTGAAATGTTTGGCTAACGCAGCGTCGTCTTGCTTCACTTTGAATTCACCACGAAGCCCGTTCAGTTGTTGAAGTTACTAATTTATATCACCAGTAACATAACGGAGCATGTTATAGGAGTAATTTCGGTGGGTTAAATGTTTGTGACGTTGGTTGTGTGGCTATGAATGGCTGTGAACGCATGCTAATATGGAGCAGTTTGGCTAATGTTATCCTCACTGTACTTTGGGTCTGTCACTAAAACAGGTGTCGTTTTCTCTGCAGGAGCCACGAAATGGGACATCCGTCAGAAAGTTTGGGACTACATCGAAGACAATAATCTGGCTAATTTCCCCAGGCCTGTCCACAACAGAATCCCTAATTTCAAGGCAGGTTAAAGCAATTTAATTGTTAATTTAATTTTAGCAGTGAGGGACCAGTGTAATGCTGCTGTGTAGCTAGTTGTGACCCAAATCTACACATCTAAACACTAATATACATATTAACTGTCTCTTACATGGAGGCCACGAGTACACAGTATAGTCAGTGTAGTTGTAGTATGCATTACAAATATCGAGTCCAAACACTACAATAAAACAAATATTTAACACACAGAGGTGCTTACAACAAGACAAATTAATAGTAATAGTTATAGCTGATGAAATTACACAGTAAAGCCTATTGTAAGTCCATTAAAGGTCCAGTGTGTAAGATATAGGGGCTTTTAGTGACATCTAGCTGTGAATTTGCAGATTGCAGCCAGGAGCCAAATTATCTGTAGAGGTCTCCTCCTCTCCAAAACAAATGGACCCTGTGATTTAAACAGCTAAAAACACCAAATAAAAGTGTTTTTCTGATGCTGTATGTTGCAGAGGGCCTGTTAACCATGGTGGCCATCATGATTATGCGGAGATGTGAATTACAACAACAACAATTATTATTTTCAGGGTGTTATACACTACAGAAAAAACACTAATTATATTCAGTTTCTGATAGTATATCTCCCTTTATCCTACACACTGGACCTCGAAACAGTTTGAATATTTTTTGTGTTTGTTCACAGACCTCAGTTTCAGAAGTAGTGAAATTGAAATTTCTTAAACAAAGAAATCTTTTCCTAAATTTATGTAAATTAACACAAGTCACTGTTTGTGTTCCATATGTTGCAAAATTAAATTAGCATGTAAATATTTGTAGATAACATTTGTTCCAAGGCAGTAAATGCCACACTGGGTAAAATTATTGCTACTATAATGACACCAGGTTTGGAGGTTTTCACAGCAGCTCTTGACTGATTTTCTTGAACTTTGACTGATTAATGGCTGTCCTGTCTCTGCATCTATGCATCTCTTTCACTGTGTACTCACTGGCCAGGGTGCAAACCAAGCATGCGACAGACTTGCAGACCTACATGAGTTCAAGTCCAGCCAGACAGTCAAAGTAAACCCAGACAAACCCCAGCAGCAGGCGCGCTTTGTCACTCTGGAAGTAAGTGGACTGTTGCAACTGTTGTCAGCCCTTGTATCCTCCTCTTCTCTCAACCAGGGTGCTTTCACAGCCTGTGCCAAGGTGTCTGAGCTGCAGGTGTTCACCCATACCGCTGAGGTGAAGGTGGATCCTGATAAACCTCTGGAGGGTGCCCGACTGGCAGTGCTGCAGGTAGCACTGCACTGTGGAAAACACATCAAGAACCAGAGTGCCTCAGGCTGTATTACAGAAATTAATGTTTTGTTACCATGTCAATATGGTTCACATGGAGGGGTTCAAATTAGAAATCAAAAGAATTATTGAAGAGGAATGATTACAAATTCTCTATTAGACACCAGAGCTTGTTAGATTGGACTGTAAGTTTCTGTATTATGTCCTTGGCTTCTCCTCTTGAAGTGATATTTCATGCATATCAGTGCTTTGCATCCACTGAATATGAATCTACATAGTATTTTGATATTTCTGCCATCACTCACTGAATCTACTCCAGTCCAGTCTTAATCTGCTAATCAAATTTAGTAACTGTAAATGCCTGGTGGCTAATTTTTGAGATCTTTTGCAGGCGCGGAAAACTTTATTGGTCCCAACTCCTCGTCTTCGTACCGGCCTCTTCAATAAAATCACTCCTCCCCAGGGAGCCAGCAAAGAACAGCTACGCATATGCTCCTCCTCTCAGGTTTCAACTTGCTTGTTTTACATATTTTCATTCATTTCAATATGATTCATAATCACCCAAGATTTTACCTAAACCTGTTTTATCTTCTCTTCTATCTTCTGAACTTCTTCCTTCAGGGTGTGAAAGACTTCAGTGTGCCCGTTGGCCTTGATGCGAAGATAAAGGTCGACCTGGTGGTGGTCGGCTCTGTGGCGGTGTCAGAGAAAGGTGACAAACAATTCTGGGAGCCTTATGATATTGCAAATTTGCCTCACTAAATTCACTCACTGCTGTGAGTCCAGGACCAGTTTCACCATACAGACAGTAAGGATTCAAATCTTAAAAAAAACAGAAGAAAACACACTCTTTTAACCATAAATAGACAGAAGTTTAATTAATAGTCTCAAAGACTGATTGATTGATTGGTCTGTTAAATGTATTTTATGTAGGCTTTTCTTTTAAAACAATGTTCAGACTCCTACAAAAGTAATGCCTCTCAATCTTTACTTACAACCCACTAGAAGTGTGCGAATGTGTTCCCTCTGCCTGTTTTTTTTTATTTTGTTCTTATATTGCTGTGATTCAGAAAGCACAGCGTGTAGGTGAGGCTGGGACTCTATAAAAAGGTAGCAATGAGATGCCAGATCGTAAGCAGAATGTATCCATGAGGAGGCTATAAAAATCACAGACACAGCAGTATTATGATCTGGGTGTCGAGGGAAAAAAGGCTGTATGAAGTTACTGCTAATGCAAAACCAACATTTTCTGCTGCATTAGCTTCACATTGAAAGCCTTTAACAAGCCAGACACGAGTTGACTCTGATATGAAGTAATCACAGGAAATGCAATGTGTTTGTCTTTGAGCCTATCACTGCCACCATCATTCATCAAAAATGTGTCTGCCCAACAAAACAACGGCCATTTTCAGCATTTGTTGACAGCACATCAGTTTGAAATATTGCAGGGAGCAGTGGAACGAGCAGGAGCAACAGATGTTAGATGAAGAGCTACAGGCAACAGACTGCACACCTCCAACTTCTTAGTGGTGTGACCAACTCCTTTAATATGAAGTGCTGTCTGCAGGCTCATGCCAGATGCAGTGTTACATCAGGTCTCGGCTGCTCACAGAATGATGGGAAAAAAAGCAGATTATTGCCTGACTTCTTAATTAAAACAACTTATTGATTCATTTTGCTGCCCCAGAACTCTGTGACCTGAAGTATTAAACCACATTTGTTGTTACCACCAGTAATTAACTGCAGGTGTCACCAAATCGACCAGGGCTGACACCTTTAAGACCGCCACTGTAAAGCCACATGTGTGGACTGTGTTGTTGCTGATTTAAAAAACTTAAAAATTATTTATTTCAGTTTAAAGGTGCAGTGTGTAGGATTCAGGGGCATCTATTGGCAGAAATTGTATATAATATTCACAACTATGTTTTCATTAGTTTATAATGACTTGAAAATAAGAATTGATGTGTTTTCATTACCTTAAAATAAGCGTTCACGTTTTTGCGTCGGCCACAGTAGTTCTCCTACATGCTTGGCACATTGGAGAAGTTTTAGTTCTGCAACTTCACTGCTGGATACCATTTAATCCTGCACTCTGGACATTTAAGTACTAACGACTAACATC
Source organism: Epinephelus fuscoguttatus (assembly GCF_011397635.1). Classification (NCBI taxonomy): domain Eukaryota; kingdom Metazoa; phylum Chordata; class Actinopteri; order Perciformes; family Serranidae; genus Epinephelus; species Epinephelus fuscoguttatus. The sequence continues at coordinate 24,722,061 of NC_064753.1, read as the reverse complement.
AGTATGTTATTCCATCCAATACTGTGTATTTTGAGATGTGACAGACATCACAGTGTCTACAGGGGCAGCAATATTTGACCGTGACCAAAGACTGAGTCATTTATTAGATAGTGACTCAGCTAAACCAGCACTTTGATCTTTGGAAATTCTATCCTTCAATGGCTGTTTATCACACTGTTTAAAATGACAGTAGACTAAAAGGACATGGCATGTGACAAACATCTTGAGTCTTATTTAATATTGCGTTGTGATCATCGCATGTGTTTGTAGCCCTCTGAGGCACCAGGACACCCTGTCAGGGAGATTTGAAGAAGAACAGAAATGAGAATGGGGACATAATCAGATCCATTTCTCTCCTTGTGGGTTCTGCTATGTTCTGCCCTCCATGTAAATTGCCCCATCACTCACAATGTATTTTGATCCTCATTTTCAAAATGCCTGAGATAACTGGTGCAGTGTTGCGGTGAAACAGACATGTTTACCATAATGCATACACTTCCAAATGGCTCTAAGTGTACAATGCCACATGGTTCTCATTAAGCATTTGTTGCACAGGGCTCATCCATGTTTCCATCAGTCTACGTTGGATTAGGTTATTTTTATGAATTGAAAACATTACTGCAGCCACCCTCAACATGTCAGCGTGTTTTAATTCAGTGCAGTTTTTAGAGTAAATCCTGTTTTTACATTATTTCTTTTTAAATAATGTTGAATGTGATGCAGATGCTGGTTATTTCTGGATTCTGCACGTAAAGTGGATCTTTGATATAATCCAGACAGGAAAATGCTGCACTGAAGATTCATGTAGACTGTTATTCTTTATCACATAATGTAAAACCTGCCCTTTGTGGCTTCTGTCTCCTCATGCAGGCTTGCGGCTTGGAAAAGGAGAGGGCTATGCCGACATGGAGTACGGCATGATGGCCTCAATGGGAGCTGTGAATGAGTCCACTGTGGTGGTGACTGTTGTCCATGACTGCCAGGTTAGTTACTCTCTCGTCAGAATCCTGAACATGTCGTGTCATGGAACTTTATTATGTTCTTTATTTTGTCCAGAACAGGTTAAGTAATTTGATTAAAGCTCTCTGCACTTTGACTCAGTTTATCAAATAAAAACCTGATAAACACCGCAGCATTAAAATGTCATTTATCACTGCCTGTATTTTTTTCAAGTCATCAGTTTGTATAGTGACTGTAGGAAACAAAACTGAAAGTTGCTTAGAGGCTGAGGCTGGGCCTGTTTAACTTTCGCTAAGATGCAAAAATATGTTAAATAAATATAATATATATATAATATAAAACGGTATCAACTTATTATAAGGTGCACAAAGTAACAATAAAAATGTTAACAGCGAACAAAGAACAGAGCGTTAAACAAAAAATACTGCGACCCACTCACCCTCTCTCTCTAACCAAAAAACCACACAGGTGAAGATGAGATGCTCATATAGATGATGAGTGTAACCACTCATATCCATGTGACCCGATTTGCCCAATAACCGCAGTCACAAAATGATATTGAATAATGATATCCCAAAACACTAACAAAAAAAACCCATTTAGCAATACAAAAATATAAACCATCCCAAAACTTGTTGAAAAAACAAAATCCAAGGCAACTCTTTTCTGGTGCAAAAGTTAAAAGGCCTTTATTAAATGGCTAGTTCATGATGAACATTAAAATCACCAACATGTTTCAGCCATGCTCACTGGCCTTCATCAGGGCATAAAGCTGCAGGGTTCACAGGTGGCCTCATTTAGGCCACCTTTTTCAAGATGTACTGCACTTCCTGACCAAAGAGCACCTTCCTGGATACCATTATACTGCAACCCACATGAGCGCTTCATCTGATGTTGTCTTCATCCCAAAACTTATTAATCCTACTAATCTTACCAAATGTATTCTTTTCTAAATTAATTCATGGCTCCTACAGTTTGTGGTTTAGTGTGTAAAATGTTTAAAATAAAGGCAAATGTGTGAAAAAAATTCCAAAGGTCTTCAGCTCACACTGATGTGAGCACAGGCATATATATTTTTGTAACTAGTAACTAAATTGAAAATTCTATTTCAACAATTTCCTCTCTTAATTCTTAAAATTGTTCAAAAAATGCTGCTAATGATCAAACATGTGATTAATTATCTGTTGCTTTGGTGCTAATTGGGATATTGATGCTTTCAGGTGGTGGACATTCCAGAGGGGTTGGTAGAAAGCCATGACCTGACTGTGGACTACATCCTCACACCCACCAGAGTTATTAAAACTAACTGTGGGATCCCCAAGCCACAGGGAATCATCTGGACTAAGGTAAATAAAAATAAAGGTTTGTTTTGTGTCTAGTGACATTATGTCCACTGAGTCCACAATGCAGGCATAAAGTACATCAGACTTCAGTTTCAGGTTTATTTGATTTTATGGTTTGTTTATAAATATTGCATCAATAAACATGGGTAAAGGATATAAAACATAAATAGTCATCATCGATAACAGCTTTATTAAAGCAGGCCATCAGTAATTCAGTCCGTATGGATGATCAGTCTTAGGAGTTGTTTAATTTAATGAGAAACAGTATGGAGGCAGCGCGGCCTACTCTAGTGATTATACTATAAAAAGCCTTGTATGATCTTTACAGAATTAGTAATCTGTGTTGTGCTGCATTTTAAGTGCTCAGGCTTAAATTACTGCAAAATATTCTCACACCTCAATGGGACAGTTTGCATCTGAGTTACTTTTTTGACACAATTGTACTTTTTGAGTGATAAAATTGGTTGTAATGGATGCAGTTTTGGGTTGAACTTTAAAAGTTATCCGATTGAAACGTGTGTTACAAACAATCCTTCATTTTGTTTATAAAGTGTATGTGTTATTAGACAGTTGTAGGTCAGTTGTGCTGTAATATTTTAGCTGTAGCTGTTGTTTTTCGTGACTCTCTAGCTGACACAGCACAGCAACTAGTGCAGAGATTCTCTGTTCATTGAGCCTCTCTGCTCAGCAACACCGCCCTCTAATGGACATGTAATGACACCACACCTCATCAGAACACTTTTTTTTTATCAGTTGTACTTCTGTATGCATTTAATTTCTCTGCTCCAATAATTGTCACAGTATAAGTCTTTCTTTGTTATTTTCTGTTTACTCTTTCAGTCAGTAATGATAATTATAATAGAATTAGTCAGCATTTTATCTTTCTCTAAACAGTGCTTACATATATATGGTGACTACACTACTGCTAAGACACAAAACAACCAGCTTTAAACACAAAAGACTGAAAAACAATGGGGGAAAAGAACAGCCAACAAAACGATAATTTACTGTGCATGATCATTTTAAAGTCACACTTTATCTTTTGTCGATATTTAAATGTGAGTCTGGACCTTAAACTGCCTCTGATTCACTGACACTGGCAGAAAGCTGCTGAGTGTTTTTCCACCTGATAATTTGTCTTTAATTAGACATGATGGGGGCATTATTCTTAACGTGTGGAGAGTTTGTGTGCAACCTCCGGGCTTCTTAAGACACGCATGTAAGTAAACAGGACCCAGTGACCTCACCGGCAGGAAGGCCATGTCTGATCATCAAAGGCTCCTCTGCCCAGCCAGCCTGGCTCTGCAGGGGCAGGGGGAACGACAGGTCAAACAGGCCAGTGTAAAAACAATGGCCCCGTATATCCTTTACAGGACTGGTTCATATCAAAGGCTGCCAAGACACTTACAGGCCCAACAAATCAAGTGCACTGTCTTTATTTTTAACAGCTTGGGAAGTGAAATGTCCCGCTGCTATAAAGATAGCTATTACAGCAGCACGGGCTGTGAGCAGGATGGAATAATACCAAATTAATTTGTCAGCTTTCACTTTGTTATTAATTTAACTCATCAGTAGGTATGAGCATAATGTTGGCTCAGAGCAGGGCTATTTGTTTGCTGTGTGTGTGTGTGTGTGTGTGTGTGTGTGTGTGTGTGTGTGTGTGTGTGTGTGTGTGTGTCTGTGTGAGTGTGACACCCCTCCCCTTTCAGCCTTACTGAGGCCATCCAATTTTGTGTCTTCAGCTGGACACAGAAAAGCTGGAGAAGATCCCCATCCTGAAGAAGCTGCGTGCTCTAGAGGAACAGGCTGGAAAGGATGTAACACTGGGGGTGGCGCCCACTACAGCAGAGCCTGGTGTGCAGACCGGTCAACCCAAAAGGCAAACCAGACGGAGGCCAAAGCAGAACATGCAGGAAGAAGGCGAGGGAGAATCCAAACAGGAGAAAATAGTGGAGTCAGAACAGAGAGCTAGACAGCGTCCAGCTAGAGTGAGGAAAGACAGCAGAGGAGATGGTGGGGGAGACCAAGAGAGAGAGATCAATAGGAGAGGAAGGGGAAGAAGAGGAGAGAACATGAGGGAGAAGGGCCAAGAGGAGGGTGGAGGTGAAGTGACTTCTCAGCGTAAGCTCCCTTTGAACGTGACCACAGTTTACCTGGGGGGAATCCCTGCGGGGCTGCGTGTTAGCGAGCTGAAAACCGCCCTCAGAGAGAGAGAGGCCGCCCCACTGAGGCTCACCTGGCAGGGAGCTCAACACAGGGCCTTCCTGGACTACAGCGACCCTCAGGCTGCAGCGCAGGCCCTGGAGGCTCTGCAGGATCTCAGTCTGAATGGTCACAGTCTGCAGGCTGAGCTGGCCAAGAGCCAGCGTGGAGGCAAGAGGTCCGGAGCGTCCAATAGGAGACCAAGACCATCAACAGGTCCGAAATCCAAAACAGCACCGCCAGATACTGAGAGTGACACCAATGAAAAGACCGAGCAATAATATAATAATAATCAGCCCGGGAAATATTAAATGTGGAGCAACCTTAAATGCCTTAAGAAGAATTTAGGTTTTTTTTTTATATTTATGGATTTATTACAAGCAGTCATGAATTATTTGAACCATCTAAAGTGACTGCCAAGGCTAATTAGCTTACAATATTAGTACAATATGCAACTATTGAATCAAAAAGAAGTTTACTAGAAAAGTATTTTGTACATATCATTTCACAATAGACCTATGTGCCTTGTTTATTCACACACGCCTCCTGGTCTGTGTGTCCCGAGAGCCTTCAGTCCTTGGAGGTGTTTATTGAGTCGCTCTTAGAGATAGACTGCAGTTATTATCCTTTTAAGCGATAGACTGAATATACAGTCTGATTGTTACAATACAGGTGTGGAGTAAATTTTTGTGAAGTGTTCAGTTCAGTTTATTTCCACACCCAGTTGTCAGTATTACCTCCGCCAAGAGGTCCTTGGTTTCCGACCTGCTGATTTGCTTGTTGGTTATTTCAAAACGCATTTTACTGCGGCAGTGGGCCAAAGGACTGGCTAGTTTTTGTTGCAGATAACGCCACCATGTGGTCATTTACATAATTTATACAACCCTGATTGTTACTGAGTCAGAAAGCATACAGAGTACAATTTAAAATACCTTATATATCATTTATATATCCATAAAGGCCACACCGATGTTTGACTACACATGATTTTCCACAATTTTGAATTTTTTGCTAAACACATTTGTCACCACTCGTACATATTTAATCCAATTTTCACACAGTTTTTAATATTTAATTGACCATAGTATTATTATTTTCCTATTCCATTGCCAAATTGTAAAATAGCAATGTGGCTCATTTTACACAAATTGCCATAAATCTTGAGCATACTTTCCCGTCGACCAAATTTAAAAGGCGTCAACATAGGAAATTTTTAAGCCATTTTGATTACAGACGACAGCAATACATATGCCTTTAAATGGCCGTAATTGTGACAATTCTCACTCAGTTGAAAACTTGCACTACTCATCCTTGCAAAAAACCAAGGATTTAGGTACTCTAAAAAAAACCAAAACATAATTATCCTTCAGTTTACACTGACTAGCATTTATCTCGATGCAGCTATTAAACATCTAAACTTATTTTAATTCACAAAAACAAATCTAGAGGTTTGTGTAGCCTCGTTGGAGCTTTAATTTTTGATTACTACTTGCTCACTGTGCTTTCTACTTGCTTAGGTCTTATTAAGAATATTTTGGAAATAGACATTGTACATTTACATTTAAACTGTGACGTTTGTATCTTTTGTTGGTAGAATTGGCACATTCATGGCATTCTGTTTGGTTAGGCCAGTTTGAGAATGAAGCCAGCCTCACCATTTAACGATTAAGAGATGCTACCACGCCTGGCTGAACTGTTGTAGTGTTGATGCATCTGTTTGTAACACATTATAACATTCTCTACTAAAGCGTTTCACTGAACCCTGCCGGCTTAGTGTCTTCTTTTACTAAACTGTAGTGTCTCTGTTTGATTTGGACAAATATTTGACGGGGGCGTCTTCACATTCTTTTGCAGCATTTAGGAAATTGCACTGATTGCGATTTTTGCCGATCAATCTGCAAACCAACTGAAGAAACACAAATCCTACGTTGCTGTTGTCCAGTTGTAAAATCGCCTGTTCCCCCTAAACTATCCTTACAGATAACATGGGCTGTTTGACTGAAGAGGCAGTGATTAAAAGTCAAAGGGTAAATTTAACGCATGATATCTCAGACCACTGAGCTCACACATATACAAACATATTATTTTAACTCTTACATTGGGATTTTGAGCAAACTATTATGCATCCAGGTGGTGTTCTCCTAATGGCAAACACACCATTTAGTGTGACAACTATTGCTGCCTTGTTTTGTGACGGCTCTACCTGCAGTACTGCTGGTGAAGAGCAAGAGATTAACTCAAACTGAAACACTAAAATGATTAAACACATGCGAGCCACTCATCCAGACTTGACAGCACTCAATAACCTTTATCTTGTCCCCTATCATGTTTTAATCGTGTCCCTCTGCATCTCTGCACAGACATTACCTGGTAACAGATCCCCCTCCTGTCAGTCTGCAGTGCCAGACAAGTGTCCTGGTTTCACTGAGGCCTTGATTGTATTGAGACACAAGCACACAGCATGTCTGTCTGCACAGAGCAGGCCTCGGGCTTTTTATGGAGCTGTCATCCAGGCCTGGTGAGGGAACAGCTGTGGAGCCCCATCTCTTCTCCCTCGGCCTCGCCAGAGCATTGAACCTCGGCAAATGTCATCAGTTTATTAATGCGCTGTTCCCCCTGCTGTTGAGCCTGTGCTCGATGGCACGCTCATTTTACTGGGGTTCAGTCAGTGGTCATGTTGTGAGATTTCAAAGCTACACACGGATTTAAACACAGCATGTGTACGGCCTGAAGTGCAGATGTATGTGTACACACACGCCTCAACGGCATTGCAGTAAAACTTGCTAGAAGACATTTTAAATCACAGTTCAGTCAGATCTAACTTGCAAAAGTAATTTGACTGCGTGAAATGTGGATGCTCTGGAAACAGATCACTGCCCGCCATGTTTTCCTGCGTTAAGAGCACCTGTTATTATTTTCAACAGCACATACTTCTGTTTTCTTCATTAAAACCTCAAACTTTACCTCCACGTTCTTATTTGTGCCAATTCAAATTAATATTAGCATTAATATGCAGTCAGTTATATGAGCCAGTAAGACCAACAGTTATGACTTGTGCAGCTGCTATATTCAGCAAAGAATAAGAAATCCAGTGAAGAGCATTTTTGGTAAGTTGGCTCATGTTCCTTTTGTAATATGCTGTAATACAATTAGTGGCCTGTAGTATTTCCATGATGTGATGAGACATTCACTTACTCATAATTTGTGTGTATCTCACTCCTGTGCCTGTGCTCTACGTTTTGCACTTGATATTTGTGAAATATTTTAGAAGTAAAGAGTGTTTTTAGATGAAAAATGAAGCGTGTTTTATGTAAAACCCACTGGACCTTTTATTCTCTTATAAGTTGTTAGGGTTTTGAGACAAAACAAGTCTCAAACAAAGGCTTATGCATCTTGAGCCCCCAAGGGCGTAGGTTTTGTTTCAACATTAGGGGAATCACATGAAATGAAGGTTTGAGGTGTTTTGCCAGAAATTTTTTGAGCATCAAACACTTAATTTCCTGCATTCTGGAGATTTTTTCTGCACCATTTTTTTTGCCTTTTTTTGCATCAATTTATGTCAACAACAACAATTGGAAAAAAAAATCCTGCTGCTTTCATGTTTTTATTGGGACAAATGCAAATGTTCTAAATATTGAGAGGGATAAAATCTACACCTGTGTGGACACCCCTGAGCTTTTTAGAATTATCCATTGGATGGAAACAAGCAGAGCGATGGTGGTGCTGCCTCTGATTTGTTCCGCCTTAATTGCTGCGTACACTCGTTACATAGAGGGCAAAAGACGAGTGACTTTTAAAACCAATTATTTAAAATCTATTATCATTTAATTATTGCTTTGTGCAAATCAGATTTGTTCATTTTTTTCTGTATTACTATAGTGATGACCTTATTATTTTTTCCTTTTTTTGGCTTCAGTATCACTAAACATGAACTCAGATTACCCTTTTTTCTTAGTTTGGTTGATTAAATAATTGCAAGCCTACATTATAAATATTGTTATTTTTCTGGGGGGGAAAAAAAAAACAAACAAAAATTGCGCCACTCCTTAAATTCTAATTTTGGGTTGATTGTGTGGTAGATATCACTGACGTTAGATTAGAAGTTTTTGCGGGGTATTTATTTGCAGTGTCCTCCCAAATTTTGGAATGAACCATGTGTGTGTGATGAAATCGATATTTTTTGTGGATTTAGGCTGAAACAGCCCAACAGATATATTTTATTTCTTACAAATGATTTGTTGTAATATAGCCCTAAAGATTAGCCCTCATTGATGGACCCTTGCTAATTCTCCTAACATTATGTAAGTATACAGTGCAGAAAAGTAATGGTCTATATCTAACACAAACGACATAACAGTGCTTACAATATATCCTCAAATTTTCATTTTAAAACAAATAACAAGCGTTCTGACAAATATTGCCAATACAGAATATACCACCTTGGCCAATTCGCCTGAAATTAAAATATGTAGGCCTACAGAATAAATAAAAAGATGCGCTTATAGGCTATTCAAAAAGTGCCTTCATCGTTTTTTTACACAGTATATATGGACATGTATATGTGATGTCCATAATTGTTCATTTCAGAATTCAACGCTGGTATGAATGTCCAAAAAAAAAGGAAAAAAGCCTCAGTCTAATTTGTCAAAGAAAATAAAAGTAAGAACTTCAGATGGAGAAAATGGACGTGTGCTTTTTTACATTGGCCTACTTAAAGAATAAACAAAAGTGTGAAGTGGTAGTCATCCGCTCTGCAGGACTAAGTACCAAACAGCAGCAGGGTTTCATACACCCAGTCTTTACCCCGCTGGTCGATGTTGATGGCATGAAAAAAAAGTATATTTTTTATTATTATATATTATTATTATTATCATTATTATGTAGTTGCGTTGTGATTGGCCTGTCTCCGTGTCTTTGTCGCTGTGTGTACAGAAAAGTAGTCCGGTCTACTTGAAGCAGTGAGCGCTCTCCATGGGCCGGGGCATGCCTTCATGTCTCTCAGTGGTTATTTAACTCGTTTTGTTCTTATTTTCAGTTCACCCTGCTGCATGGCTCAAGTCTGTGACACCGTCCTGTGGGCTGCAGGTTTTTGTCCGTGAAGGCATCACATGACGCAGGGCTTGATGTCCTGGTAGGAGACCTGTTGGTGGTGGTAGTAAGAGCCGCTGCTCGGTGAGTGCATCGCTGAGGACGTCATGGCGTTGAACGAGAAGACGAACTCCTTTCGGTCACACATGCTTGGAGACTGGGAATGGTACCGAGGAATACCTGCGGAGAGGTAGATTCAAATAGGGGTTAAAAAACAGTACAGATCAGTAAGGTCACAAATAGGATTAATTAGACTTTAAATGTTGCTGTAGCTCCGAGAAAGCATCTAAAAATAACAGGATGATTAAACATTCATATAAATATTTCTGCAGGCTTTAATTATTTAATTAACACTTATTAATGACAGACATTTCCTCTTAGCTTGACTTTAATTTCATGGATATATTAGTAATAAAAGTATATAATAATATTGGTCTATATTAACTTGAAACCAGGCTGAATTAAATGTGTTCATCCCTAAACAATGCTGTTTTGGCACGCAATTTTTGTGCGTAAAAAGAAAACCCAACGTCAAATATTTTCCCCAATATTATTAATTATATTTTAAGATGAATTTTCTGTATTTAATTTGAAGAGGGCAGATATGGAGCTTCACTCAGAAACATGTGCATATTCCTCCCAGACCCAAAGTCCATTTAGCAAGCCCGATTAAGATTGTCAAAAGGGGGAGGCGGGTTTGCAGGGCTAATTGACAGTGGCCCTCTTGCACGCCAGTCCCGGAGGACTCGGGGCCTCGGGGCAAGGCAGGCTGGTCCTGACCGCGCTTGTTTTTCTTGCTCGGAGATTGGCACGGCTCTAAACTGTCCCGGCAGACTCTCCCTTCCCTCTCTTTTTTATATCACTTCCAGAAACTAAAACCATGCGAGGTTGAGTCCCTTGATATCTGGATTTTATTCTGTCATCTAGTTAAATTTGAGAAGATGAAGCTCACATTTTCACAGGAGAAAATAGGCGCTTTCTTTCCTTCGTCTCCCATAATGGAGTTCTTTGTAATTCTTCAATTTTGCACAAAGGGAATAAGCCTGTATTTAGTGACAGCACATTAAACGCAGCGATTTCCAAATAACTAATGTGAGGCTGCTGAATATTTCCATTAGACCCACGTTTGGCACAGGACCATAAAAATCTGTGACGCGCCAGGCTTGACCCTGCATAGAAAATATTGTTTGGACCTTCTGGTATTTAAATGGTTTCGCATTTGTGAGTATTCCTGCATTTTATTTCTTTGATTTCATTTTCTCACACGCGTTTTCTTTATACAATTTTCTGCAGTTTTACGCAGCATGTTGCATTTTAAGTAATTAAATTGGAGGTGAATTAGGAGCCTGCTGTTTGGCTTACCTTGTAAATCTGTAGTACTGTGCCCGTTCTGGTGCAGGTAAGATTGGTCTAGTGAATGTGTGGGCAAGCTCGGCTGCAGCGGGTTCGCCCCTGGATTACAAGGAGACAGAGGCTGCTGCTTTATGTAGGAGGCCCCGTTATTCAGCGAGGCCGAGGGGGCCGGAGCCCACGCCGAGGCTGAGCTCGAGTAGACAGGATGAGGCTCCATGACTCCTCCGCTGGTGAGCAGAGGGGAGGCGGAATTGTCGTGGTGGGGATAATCACTCCCAGTGGATCCTGTACAACTTCCCATGTAGGAATGTCCACTGTTGGTCGACAAGTGTGACATGGTGTGCCCGGACAGACCCATCCCTTCCATGTTACCTGCCAAGTGTCCATTCATCATCCCAATCCCACTGTCCAGAGACAAGCTGTTGGGCGGACAGGACAGGCCCCCGCCGCTCCCCTGGAAGTTGTAGGACTCGGGGATGTGGTTGAATCCTAGGCCGTTCATCATGCTGTACATGGGCTTCAGCGCCTGGCACTTGCGCCTGAAACCCCTGGGTCTCCTTCTGAAGGAGCCTTCCTCGAACATAAACTCACTAGCCGGGTCGATAGTCCAGTAGTGGCCCTTCCCGGGCCTGCCGAGGCCCTTGGGCAGCTTAATGAAGCACTCGTTCAGAGACAAGTTGTGACGCACGGAGTTCTTCCATCCCTGGTATGAGCCCCTGAAAAACGGGAAGCGGCTCTGCAGGAACTGGTAGATCTCACTGAGCGTCAGGCGCTTGGTCGGAGAGCTCTGGATAGCCATGACTATCAAAGCAATGTATGAATAAGGGGGTTTCTCTGGTCTGCGGATCCCTGCGTTTGTCTTTTTGGTTTTAGTCGTGGAGGAGGCGGTTTCCATCACCGCCGTCTGTCCGTGCGGCTTCTCCGGGGCAGACATCGGGCTGCTTTGGGCAGGAGTCTGCGCTGGGGGCTGCTGGACCTCTGCCGTCATTAGTTAAATTTAGTCTTCGAGATGGCAAAAAGAAATGATTGCTTTCCACCTTTCCAGCTATAAACCCGAAAGTTTCGATATTAATTCGCTGACATAAAGAGCCAAAAAACAGTAACAGAAGGCAAACTTGACGCACGAGCCAAAGGCGCGAGTGTCTTCTTAACTCAAGCTTCTTCCTTTTGGTTCTGTCCTGCAGCAGTCTGAAGCCGTACCGCCTTGTACGCAGCGTCCGAAATGGGATAAGGAGCAGAACAGGAGCCGCTTTCCACTTCAGTTGGTGTGTTGTCGTGCGTCCGAGGAGCTCACTTTTTACTTATCTGTTGCCATCAGCGCATTGGAAGCTGGATGTCTTGGCCATCCTAATGTTGGGACCCGCCCAGTTCCCTCCTACTCCAGTGGTGGGCTGTAAGCATGCACATCTGTGTGCGTTCACTTTTCAGGGAAATGTTTTTTTCCCTTCCTTACATTGAAATAAGGAATATATCTCCCGTATAGCCCACAATAACTTAAATACCCTACTGGTTTACACTGTGGAGTAGAGCGAATTTTAAATGGATTAACATGTATTATGTGACCACACAGTGATTGTAACTACTGGACAGGGCCTTTAGATGCAGATTGTGATTGCATTGTTTTCTATCTAACTTTATTTTATATCCATTCTATTTTCTAAACCTGAATATTGATTATGTTTACGCAAACTTTATAGATTCACAAACCTGCCGTGTAAATAGCATCTCTCCATTCCAGGCCAAATGTCTGATGCACCAGCACGGCAAACAGGTCGTGTCTCTATTGTTATTAAACTACTGACATATTTTATAAAACATTTTTACTGTATGAAAAGTATTTACCAGAGAGCGTGCCCCTCATATTCAAAGCCACCCTCTTGATTTCTGTAAAAGATAGACAGGAACATGGGCAGGATGTTTATACAGCAGAATGTAAACATTTTCCCTGGCCTTCTTTAAATAAAAAATCAAGCAAAAGCCCCGTTAGATCAGCTAATACTCAATCTGATGCGATATGCCCGTCTGTCCGCGGCGTCCCCGTGTAGATGTTGGACCTTTTTTTACACATGAATATTGTTTGTGTAATGCAGTCATAATATTTACGCAGGGACGCAGGAGGAGTGAGGTGGAGGCTCTGCCGAGCTGCGCGCACAGAAACTCGGACGGGGACTTGAGATCGACTCCTGCAGGCAGTTCACCATCGGATCATCCAGTAATGAAGGTAAAGTGGATTTAACACTTTTCAGTCAGAGTATCACTGAGGCCGCTTTAATGACGCGCCACAGTGGATGATCAGTTTGTTTTATGTGACATGGTGTCTTATAGGATAATTAGGAAAACGAAACCTTAATTATGTCCTAAGCTCCACAGAATGTTTTTGCTTTAACTGAGTTGTAATTCACTCAGAAGAAGATGCTTCTCCAGTGTCTGTTCCCAAATTCGAAACGCTTAATTTTGGATAGTTTTACTGCCTTTTACGCAGCTGTGAGGGAGAGCTACTGAAAGACGATCGGTCCATAACCTAAAACTGTTGACAGTAGATTGCTTATTGTTCCCTTGAGATCTCGATAGCCGCAGTCTGCAACCCTTTGCCTCTCCACGGGTTCAGTTAGTCGAGCTTGTTGTGCTTCTGATCTCTGTCGGCGTGACTGTTTCTAGTGGCTCGTGATGACTGTTGGTTTTGACACAGTGGAAAATAACACCGGAGAAAATAGTGGAAGATTTTTTACCCTGTGCGCAAAGCCAGACCATGTTGCCTGTGCGTAAAGGAGCAGCTCCTAAAATATTTTTTTGCTCTGTAAAATAACGTGACAACATGCTTAGAGGTTAAATGATATGAGAAGTATTTGAATCAAATTTTAATTTATAACTGAAATGTCAGTGTTTATTGATTTTTTTACCGGAAATGCCCAGTCCCTCTTTTGTTTCAGGCGGTTTGCCACAGAAAGCGAGAAATCAATCCACTGTCAGGTTTTCATTGTCAGCCCACAGGTGACAGACGTGTCGCTGCTAGTTTTCGCTGTTGCAGAGGAGATTTAAACCCATGGATAAATGAATGTAAGTATTGTTTTAACCGGTGCCTGCTCGGCCACTCGCCTGGAGTGAGGGCCACACATTTATCAGCGTAGCAGACCACCCAGCGCGCACTGGGGGCAGGCGCGCTCCCGTCCTCCCTCTGCCCACTGCATTTAATTACCGCTGATGACTTCATTCCATTAGGGCGCTTTTTCTTTCTCACACGCTCAGTCGCCCCATGTCATGTTATTCTTTCTTTGTTATGTATAGGCCTATATATATATTTTGAAAAAGTTGCATGTCCACCCAAAGCCGCGGTGTAATGTTTACGCACCAGTGCTGGATGGTGATGCGCTGCTCCGGGAGTGCTTCTTCTGTCGTCAATAAAATCTATAAACACTAGTTGTATTTTATTAACTAAGATTCTAGTTTAATATTCAATAATAATGCAGTGATCAACCGGAAATAACAAGCATCATCAGAGCAGCAGATGCACTGTTGTGTGTGTGCCAGATATGCAGTATGTCTCCAGAATTTAAGAATATTTCACAGGTAATTTTAACACATTTTAAAAGCGAATAGCTGCTGTAACAGCGTCGATGGCCGCTCGTGTTCGTCATTACCAAGGCTTTAGTCCCGAGGTCAGAGCTTCCCCGTTGCTCCATCGCAGACGAAGTCATGCACTTTTCCATGACGTCCCATCATGAAATATTTGACAGCGCTGCATCCTCAGGAATGCTCGGCCACTTAGGTGGAGGTATACCGCAGAGTGCACAGTCCTGACAGGCTTTCCGGACTGTCTTACCGTTATTTAGTGCACTGAAACCAATTTTGGAGCCTTTAACATCACGTTGTTGCAGCGTACGGCAGAAAATGTACACATACATAGTTTCTTATTGGTTACATTCCCCCGTCTGTCAACTCTTGTGCCATGGCGCACTGCGTCAGCAGGCCAAAAATATATAATTTAGGCATTTTCCTTGTGCAACCTGAACATTATTATCAGGCAGAATACTTTGATATTTACAGTGCGTTCAGGTTTGTCTTGTGGCGCTTTTTTGGAGGTTAATTTCATCATTGCACATTAAAATCTTGACATCACAGGCTGTGCTCTCACAGACACTACAAGGCAACACTGTGCTTCATCGTGTGAACAACTCACGTCATGGTTAACTTCGAAATTATTGCTTATTCTAACCAATTAGGCAGCTCGGCGGATTATAGATCCAGCAGCTGCAGCGGTCAGCAGTGTAATTTGATTTGGGATCACAGAGACACATTGAACAGTTGGGGAGATGAGGCCCGGTCCAAAATGACTCAGAGAATTTTAAGTGTCAAACTTGTAGATAAAATGTTCTCTACATGCGAACATCTTTGAGAAATAAGCCAGCTTCTCTCCTCGGAGGGCCGCAGAGGGTCACAGAGAGGCCGCCGGGACTTTGTTTGGAGGACAGTGCGACAGAGTGATCGATCAACCGGCCTTAAAGTCATCCGACTTGAACTTGAATCAGGTTTTGAAGCAACAGAAACATATGAGAATCACATAGTCGGTTAGTGGAGCAAATAAGTTGCCTTAATTAAATGTTTAACTTCTTTGTAGTGTACGCACTTGATGTCGTGTGTTCAAACGGTTTTCTTGAAGTGATACAATCTGGAAAAACAGAAAAATGTTTTTATTTTAAATCAATATTATTTCCAATATATGAAAACGTACATATATTTAGAAAAATCCCTTTGGGGTAAAAAGGTTGAAATTCATTTAAGATGGCGGGTTTTACAAATTACATATGATCTTTATTAGTGAGGGCCTGCAGTTTCTGATCTTTTGATAATAAAATAGAGATTTTCATGATTTTATTTATTCTATTTTCTCATATGATGGAGTACTACAAGTGCAAAGGATGAGCATGTAAATATTGTAACTCTAGATGCACACACATAAGTGGCAAGATGTTTTTGCGCGGAAATACTGAAGATAAAAAAATAGTGCTCTTAGAAAATAAACTTGTTCATCTCCTCTTTATATTACAGCAACTCTAAAATAAACAAATGCAATATTTTAAATGTTTAAAATATATATTAAATTGTTATTTTTGCGACAATATGTTTAATTACGCATTTTGAGTGTATACACAACTTTTTATTATTATCATTTTATTTTCAAACAATTAATTTGCAGCTGCATCCTAATTGGTTTCCTGGCTCTTTGTCTCCGCAGTGTCGCCTGCAGTTCACTCAGCATTGTCGCTTTAATTGAAAACAGTGTAATGTCGAGGTGGGTACCCCCTCATCACTTTCCCCGCGCTGTAGGTGGCCGTGTATATTTTCGTTTAAGTGGTGTTTATGTGAACGAGAAAGGACGGGATTGCTAGCAGACCGCTGATTGCGCGCACCGCGT
The DNA here is from genome assembly GCF_011397635.1 of Epinephelus fuscoguttatus. Classification (NCBI taxonomy): domain Eukaryota; kingdom Metazoa; phylum Chordata; class Actinopteri; order Perciformes; family Serranidae; genus Epinephelus; species Epinephelus fuscoguttatus. Next base: position 24,705,702 of record NC_064753.1, on the reverse strand, counting down.
CTCTGCATGGATTTGAAGTGTATTTGATGGGCACCACCCTCTCCGGTAATCAGCTGCAGCAGAAGTGCGCTCGACGACTTTTTAATTCTCTTGGCGAGATATCTGCTCCGTGCCCCCGTGTTTGTTTGTGTGTGTGTGTGTGTGTGTGTGTGTGTGTGTGTGTGTGTGTGAGAGAGAGAGAGAGAGAGAGAGAGAGAGAGATTAAAGAAAGTAGTCCCTTGGCACAGCATCTCCACAGAATAGGCTGTCCGTGTTACTTTTCACAGCAGTTTCACAGAGATGTCATGGAAACAGGTCTTTATGGGAATTAATACAAACTTATTGACTGTTAACATCCGCCCTGCTGAAGTGTCCTTGAGCAAATGACACAACTCACCCTGTTGTTTGACTTAGGGGAGGTTTAAATGCCCGTGCGTCGTGACGCAGGTGTCACAGTCTGATGGAAACTGTAAAGCGGTTATTAAGCTGATCTCAGATAAGTTTAGTTCACTGCTGTTATCTTTCGTCGCATTTTATTTGCTTAAAAAAATCATCACACATGATTCTAGCAGAGGATAATCCCTGGAACATTTTTGTAATTTCACATAGGCTAGAAAACACGATGATCAAGTTTAATAACGGGATTTATAATATACATTTGGCTGATAACAACCTCCCTTATGATGTTTTTACATTATTATATTTCCGAATATTTTTGGAGTAGGGGAGGTCTCACATCTAATAAATTATACATAAGAGTAAAATGATTTTTTGAAACTCTTTCATTGTTAATATAGTGTCTAAATATTTGGCAGGAGTTTCTGTTATTTCTCATTGGTTGGCAGAATGCGGTGTCACGTGTTACCACCTGTCTGCTTCCGCTGCACACCTGCAGCAACAGCTACAGTTATTTGCAATCACATACCAGCTATAATTGATCATTTAGAGTGGTAGATGTTGTGTAAATATTGCAGACTTTTAATGAAACCGAATTTATAGTGGTTTAATCGAATATCGGATCAGTGTGAGATTTGGCATTTCCACGTATCTCAAACCTCATTATCTTCCACAGCAGGGGCTATAAAATAATCTGTAAGCTTTAGGTCGTCTGGTTGCCTTTTGACATTTGTGTCTTGCATCATGGAGCATTCAACACAGTGTATTTATTTATTGTTAAAAACAAACCAGCGCTCTACAGATAGGAGCTCATTATGCCAAGACGCATGAGTCATCGGTGCAAACGTTATTGTGAGAACCCCGGCCTCCTCAGTGAAAACTTCACATCGTCTTCCCGCAACAGTCCCTGGTGTGCTATATTGTCAAATTAAAGATAGCCCACTCACATCACTATTTTCCTCTTCCAGTATATTCACCACTCTGTGACATGTTAAAGCAGATTTAAGCTTTCTGACAGCTGTATGTTGAAAAGAAAACGTGCCTTTCAGACAATGATTAAAAAAAAAAAAAAATAAAGGCGCATGTTCAATTTTTTCTGGTTTATTTTGTTATCATAGGCAGCACCACATAATTTGCCTTGAAGGACAGCAGTGGGGAGGATTTGGCAGGTCCAGAGGTTTTACAAATTCCAAACTGTCCAAATGTGGTTAGCACTTGCAGGGAAAATGTTCCATAATTTTCAATACCTGTTCATAGCAAATTGGTGTTTTAGCAAGTTGGCAAGCTGTTTTCTGTGTGAAACAGGACAAAACACCCAGAGCATGAAGAAATTAAGAGTTGAAACAATGAAAAAATATATATTTTACTTTCTTCGAGGTTAGACTTCAAGGTTTAGACATGAGGAAAAAACTGTGATTGTGGGTTCAGTGTAGGCTGTTATATGTCTGGTTGATAGACAGTGTCTCTTTGTATCCATCCTCAATTTATACAGCAAAATTATAAGAAAAAAATACCAATGTTCCTGAATATTTTAAGGTTTTACAATGAAATATGTGTTTTAGGATATTTAGTTTATTGACAACATTCAAATATATTTATAAAAATACAATATGTTAGACCTCAGCAGGGACAGAATGATAAAGTCCAGCTTTTTTCCCCCTATTAATGTCTCCAGTGTTTGTTTATCAAAGTTTATTAAGTTGACATCAAATCAGCTTGACTAAATATTGAATCACTGACATTTTTAGGTTCCTCTTGGTTCCACTGTTATATCTGAGTGTGGTCTGCATATCTATTTTAATTTAGAATGAGCAAAAGTAAAATATTAGATGTTTTAATTTGAAAGAAAGGGATTCATTTAAATTTAATATTGAGTATTTTAAACTAAGACTTTTGGATTGCTGAATAATACTGATATTTCAAATGATCACTTTTCATAATTTCTTTTTTAAGACATTTAATTTTAAAATTACCTTATACCATAATAATGAAATGAATATGTATTTTTTAAAATCTAAGATTCTAATAATAAATGGAGTTATAATTATTTTTTTTTGATGCATGTTGAGTTAAACCAGCCATGATTTCTGCTCCCATGATCACCATCAGTGTAATCACAGCTGTGCAAAGTGCTGATAATTAACATGGATGACAAATATGTTGTGCATTGCCATCCAGCTCTTTATTCCCGGAAAGAGTCCAGTGAAAACACACTGAAATGTTCCATTAGACGCCTTCGACACCGCTTCACTGCTCCTCTCCTCTCCACTGTGGCCTTTCTAGAAAGACTCAGTCCCACACAGTGAGTGGGAGCCTGTTTGGTGCCCCACCCTGTGGCCCTGCACACCTCCCAGGGCCGGTCCATCATGGTCTGTCTGATGCAGGGAGAGACATCAATAACAAGAGCTGAAGCAGAAACCACAGTGGAGAACACAAAAGAGAGAGGGAGGGCAGACGCAGGCCACAACCGGCTCTGCTGCAGGTTAGCTCCTTTGATACAGCCTTAATGGCAGTTTGATGGGTGCACATGGGGCGACATGGGTTTATACGTACGTGTTTACATACGCGTTTACATAATATCTATGGTGTTTACGCACAGCCCACTTATTCTTTTTTTCTTCACTCTGAAGGGGGATTTTCCTGTGGCAAGCTGCTTCGGAAAAAGCAATTAAGAATTCCCAAACAGTACACCACAATGGGAGATATCATTTGTGCAATGTGTGTTCCATGTCCCTCGCAGTTTTTGTCTGGAATGGCTTGGCTATTTTTAATCTGTGCACAACCGAACCCACCTACAGACAAACCACAAATTGAATGAAGGGGAGGGGGATGAGTGGGCATGGTAATTGCCTATTGTGGAGCTCAAACTCCTCTGTTCTGCCATAAACAGCTTTTGGTAGTTCACAACTTGATACCCAGTGCTCCAGCCGGTTTGAAATTAGGGCATATCCTCATTGTCTGTGGGAACCCATAGCCAGGCAGTGGTTGGAATCAGTCAGGAATGCTTTGGGATGGTAACTGGATTCGGTTGTAATGCCCGGCTCTCCACAGTGGAACACTAGGGTGGGAAAAAGGCCGAGAGCATTTCCTGAGTGAAGGGGGGTCCCAGTGAAGCATCACACGCATGGGCATCATGTGACAGGGATCCTGCCAGGTTTTAGCCTATGATCCCGAGCAAAGAGAGGAGTACAGCTGTGGGGGAGGTGTGGTGGGTGTGGTGGGTGCTTTGGGCAGTGCCAGGGAAAGGAGAGGACAGGGAGAGGCTGGGAGCAAGACAAGAGAGGCACAAACACTGTAGCTGTTGTAGTGCATCCTGTCAGAGGCTGTAGAGGAGGAGGAGGAAGTTTAATGCAAAGCTACTGTCTGTATCTGCATCTGTTTATATCACATTTACATTCATTCCTGAAGTAACTGGGCATGCACTGAAAGTTGTTGGAAAATCACTGTGTCATTTTTTTTTTTGCTGTCACTGATAATCTGCGTACATAAATGTTTGAGTTTAGCTGCTCACAAAATATAGAAAAAATAAAATAAAATTATAAAGCATGTTAGAACCTCACCTTCAAATCAATATAAGTGTAAGTCTAAATAAAATCTGTGTAATTGATAAAGCACTGGATGAAAAACAGTAGATTTTAACAGCTGGAAAATACAAGTCTTGCTGCACTAGGTCATATTATGTGTGTGGGTTTTTTTTAAAAGCTAGAGGTTGTGTACATTATTAAAGAAAGCCAAGATAAGGCTGGTCTGAAGTGTCTGTGATTATAAAACATGTAAAAAGCTCTCTCATCCAATTTGCATGGACCTTGAACTTCACCTCACTTTACCATCTAATGTGAAGTTGCACAAGACGCCAGGCTTCAATATCGTCAATGTCATAGCATCACAAAAAAAATATAACACCTGTGCAATATAGTGATGTCAGAACTATTAATTTATTGATACATATTGATTCTGAATATTTGAAACGCTTTCAGTACTCATTCTCCACAGCATCAAGACTTCACCACCAGCTGCTTTCTCGCTCTTTCTAATTTTTAATGCTATTCTCTGCAACTAATCAAAAAAGAAAGCTCATTGTCCTCATGTGATAGCCTCATTATATTTATCTTTTGATAAAACATTTAATTTTATGCCCTCAAATTTAACTTTCAAGTTATTCAGAATCAGAATCAGAATCAGAGATACTTTATTGATACCCAGGGGGAAACTGTTTGTTACAGGTGTTCCTTACAAGAGTAGAAAGATAAATTGTATAGTGCAAAATAAATGTAGTAACCTATCAAATATACACATATACAGTGGCAAAAATAGATAATAAACAGAATATATACAGTAAAGGTAGAAGTTTAATTATTGCACAGAGTAATAACACTGTTAGTTATTGCACAGATTATTGCATTAAGTCAGCAGTGAACTGTGGAATAAATATATGTATTGTATGTAATATGTATTGTATTGAAGTTTAAAATTCCACTGTTGTGTCAACACTAGTACAACTTGATTTTAACTTGATCCTGCACAGCACAGCAAGTCTGATTAAAACCAATGACAAGTTTTTGAGGATGACCCTCATTGAATGGCATCTTGCTTATTTGTCTGACTTTTGGAAAATCTGCATCATGAAAAGTGATGCTGCCTGGGCCATAAGCAGCTCCTGTTTGCACTCTACAAACAAAAATAACCAAGATTACTTGATGCTGACGAGAAAAGCTTAAGCAGTGTGTGTTTGATGTGCGTGTGTTTCGATTTGACTGGGTTATGACAAAAATGAGCATGCTGTTTGTATCACTTAAGAGCCCATTATTTCCTCCTCTTTGTATTCATTCACTTCCCTGATAAAATATATTTTATAAATTTTCTTAATGTCATCACAGCAATTCAGCAAATATGATTGTGAAGAAGACTGTTTTGTTTATGACAATAAGTGGAGGAGGACTCATGTTGGTGAGAGTGTGTGTTTGTGGCCTTCCACCTGTTCTTCTGTTACATCTGCACACGGCTGCCTCATGCCTACATGCAGATTAAAATATTGTCACTGTGTCTCTGCCTTTGGTTTCGTGTGCCTGTAATGGCTCTCTATGTATTTGTGTATTAGTCCATATGAGAATGTTGCTGACTAGATATTTGTGCATCCAGACTGGTGCTGACGGCCAGACGTTGCTCCCTTCGGCCTGTGTAAATGTTATGACGATCTTTGGAGGAATTTTACCCTATAGTTGTCAAATCGCTTTTTATTTCCACCTGCTACCGGCCTATTTCCGTTGGTCTGCTCTATAACAATGGCACTGGGAACGCTGTGGAGTGCAAAGTGATTGATGTTGGACTGTATTTGGCCCTTCTTCAGATTGGGGCCTGAAAGGAAGTGGCTGTCCCTCCCTTCCACCCCGACTACCCTGCAATAACGCAGGGCTCAAGAGGGCAAAGTGCTGATCAGGACTTTCTTAGACATGCCATTTTAACAAAGTGCCAATCAGCCCAAAAGACAAGTTGGCGGCTGCATGTAAACAAGATTTCATGGCTTATAAATCAATTTGCCACTACAAGCAGCAGAGTGAAGTTAATTTATGCCACACAATTGAAGCCAACAACATCCCCTCCATCTTGTCTCGGACCATCACTCTTTTTCTGGTCCTGTCTGGGGTGAAAAGAGATACAGCCTCATCACGACTGCATTCTTTCCATTTTGCTGAAGAGCAGCGTGGCAGAGAAGGTAATCTATCACCCAAATTGTCTGTCCTTCTCTCTCCCTGTTTCTAACTGTGTTTCTCTTTCTCCTTCCTCCAGGCTGGAGTGGGCAGGCGTGCGGCTTTGGCCACAGGAAGCTGTGAATTCTTTGGAGAATGGAAGATGTCTTATGGGGAGACATAGTGGCCTCCACCCACCCACTCACCACCCCAAAATGACACCTGACCCCTTCATGTGTTTATATCAGACCATGGAAGTGAGAAATAGTGATGAGTCACTCTGGCTGTGTGTTTACACTCCGGAGTCACGCAAGGAAGGAAATCAGCCACGGTCTGCTAAAAGTGGCGAGGTGAGAGAGAATAGCTGCAGTCCCCCAGAGCTGCAGTGATTTACCTCTCAGAGCCAGAATTTGTTTCACGTCATCCCCGCTGTGAAGACTTCAGACCAAGAGAAAACAGCAACATTAGCAGCGCAGTGGACTGATGTCGAGGAAAAGGCAGCTCTGACTGCGGCAAGGGCCAAAACAAGAGGTAGTCACCGAGGACATGCGTCTGTGTGTGGATATACTGTATGTGTAAACTGAATTTAGGAGAAAAAGTTTCCGTCTAGGACAGGCAAAACACATGTCACTGTCATAGAATAAAAACCTGTATGTCCACACATCCCAGAAAACCATTTTTTTAGCTTGATGATGATATTATATATATGTATATTATAATATACATTTGACTGTGTAATCATCTTGAAACATTTTCAGAAACTTTTCTACATTCTCAATTTAAGTTAAAAATGAAAATCACTAAAACTAGAAATGATATGTACTTACTTAGATTTTCTTAATTACCATTGGTATACTATATCGATATCAAGATTTAAAAAAAGCCTTAAAGGTTGCATGCAAAATTCAGAGCATTATAATAGCACCAAACACGATTATTTCCTATGTAAAGAAATAGTGGATTAATGGCATCCTGAGCAGAGAATGAACTCACACTTCCTGTCTGTGTTGTTATCTGTGTTTATCTATGGTTTGTTGTGGTAAGCCGGTTTGGTGTGTATGTTGGTGCGTGTATGTGTGTGTGTGTGTGTGTATCCCCTTATCACAGCTGCTTTGCACTGCGCTCGCAAGGTGGTTACTGCTGATATTAGCACAGCATCATCACGCCCACCCTCCAATTCCCCCAGGTTATCACCATTTCTCAGTCAGCACTGTTGTCTTTGTTTATCACTGTTTATGGAGCAAGCACCATTAGCTGCTAGCTGCTAGCTCAGCCACCTCCATGTTGAGAACCGTGTCCAAACATACGCTTTGAATTTTACATAGATTCCCTTTCAATCATTTAATTTCATCCACAATTCAAATTTCTGGCTGTGATTTCCTGCAAAATAAATATGTAAATCACATACTCAAAGGGCCTAAAAAACACCCTAGTACTTAAAATATATTTTGTCTGACGCTGTGTCTGTCACAGGTTTACCTGAGACTAAATTTAGGGGAAAATAGTTTATGTTTTGATGTAGAAAAAAAAGTGGATTTTATGAACGCAGGCCAGGAAGAGTCACTCCTGATGATCCCAGTGAAATCCTGTTTATTAAATTTTTTTTTTATAATAACAAAAAATACATTATAGGTTGTAGAAATCCCCAAATCACGAGTCACTTTATTGGTTTGCACTATAATAAAACAGGTATCACATTTTCAGCCTCTTCACTGTGCACATCATCCAACAGTCTGTGCAGCAGTTTATATTGATAATGTGCCTTAAAGGTTACTGTGTGTTTTATGGCCCTAAAAATACATTATTATTAAGATAATTTTCTCATTGCAATATAAAATGTCTGCCTATTGCTTTGTGTTCCGGAGGACTTTATTTTCATTGTAAGGTGTGTTTACTGCGGCTATGACCAATGTTTCAAACATGGTGTCATTGTTGTCCTCCGCACCAAGCGACTTTAGATTTTAGATTGCACAACTGTTGTTTTCAAGAGACAGCTGCAGTCACTGCAGTAGCACTCTGTAAATAAAAGTGACACTTTATTTCTTTCCATCATTACATTGGTGCAAGTAACTTCATTGCCGACTGTAGCGAGTATCCTGTTACACACCCCCATGCGCACCGCCACAATGAGAGAGTCAGCAGCTCTTATTTTGGCTGATCTCTCCTGAATTGTAAGTCCTGTCAGGGGCTTTGATTGATAGTTGTGTTTATCACCATATTATTAAGTAATCAGGCTCCACCACAGCTGGGCCTGAAGCTCCTTAATTCCAGCTAAAGCACACGGCTTCATGCTAATTAAAGGTTTGGCCAAAGTGTTTATTTTTGTGAATTTTTTTAAAACAATATATAGTCTGTGTTTTTATGTGAGTGCTCTGATTGTTGCATTTGTATCCTTCAGAACCAACATTCAGTGTTTTTATTGTCATTAGAAAGATCACGGTTATTCAAGGACATTGGAGGGAAAATCGTGCCACATTAACTGCATGTAGAGTGTAACAATCTCACATAACTTACAGTTTTACATGACTGTAAAACCTGCAAAATGGCAAATAACATATGTACAGTGTAGTACAGTACAGAAAATCCGCATATAACATGAGAGGGTCAATCAGTCTCTGTTGAGTGTATCAGCAGAGGTTTCTTCTCGCTTCGTTAATAGAGCCTGCGGCAGGCTGCGTTTGTGTATTCCTGAGGTAAACACAGTCATGGCAAAGTGGACATGCTGCTGAGTGTGTCCTGACTGGAGACAGAGAGCACTGTGGCACTGTACTGACTGAGACACTGGCAGCTCTCTCGAGGCAGAGTTAATGTGATGAATGGCCATTTGGTAATGGGCCATGTATTAGGGTGGAATAGCTCTTTTAAAAGCCCAAGCTTGAGCCGTTGCTATGGGCAATTTGATTCGGGAATCAATCAGGTGGCAGATGTTTCATGTTGGATCAGTCAACTCTGTCTCGCTCTCTCTTTCAACCGAACCAAGGAAGGATTGCTTCCATGTAGCAATCAAACGAAAGTGTAAATTCACGCAGGCAAAAACAACAGTGATACCATATTGTTTGAAAATTCCTCGGCAAAAACAATTAGGCCGGTTTTAGGAACTGTATACATAAACTGATTGATCCTTAAACATGATGAAAAATGGAATCATATTGTTTTCTTTAGGGCTGTGAGCACTGTAGGATCTCTCACAATCCTACAGCCACCAAACTGTATGTGCTTTTTGTTCAACCCTAACCCAATGTCACTGTCAGCCAGCCAGAATGTTACTGAACTTATCAATGAGTAGCTGTGTTCTTCTTTAACTTTTACACATTGCAGAAATTATTGTACACATTTCCAGCAACACAAATACTTAAATTTGTGTGTCTTGTACATTCAGATCTGGGACTTTCTGCCCACAAAGTGAAATATAATGTGGAAAGCCTACTTCATATCCCATACAAATATTTGTATGTTACCAGAGAGGTTTAGATGTGTTAATGTAATTATCGAAGTGTTTTGTGCAATAATTGTTCACATATTGCCTTTGGTATTTTACTGTAGGTGTCCCTTCCATCATTAAATGTTGTTATTTTGATAAAAGAAAATAGATTTACCTTAAAATACACCTTATTCATAATGTGTTTCACATTGCTGTTTTCAGTGGTGTGGTGGTAGTTGATGAGGTGGATGTACTACTAAGTGGATGCGAAAGTTACCAAGGAGGAAGTGGGTATACTCTCCTCTATATTCCAATGATTTTTTGGCTGATAGTTGGGTATATTGTCAGACAGTAAATGAAGTGGGTATACACCTGCGTATACCCTCCACTACACTACTGGCTGTTTTGCAAATCTGTTCTGCTGCTACAGTGTTTTTGACATTGTTACCATTGGAATTTGTATTGGTTTTCCATTTTCATTACAGCAATAAAAGGAAATTTGGACTTTGTGGTGGTGCATGTTTATATTTCTTCAGGTCTTATTTGAGCAGGTTCTCTATGATGTACTGTATACTACTTGCTTTGCCTTCCCAGTTTCCCTTGTGCCAGGTTTGTTAAAGTCTCATTTAAAGCAATCCAAAAATCAGAAATCAATATGTGAACACACACACGCACACAAAACATTCAAGACATGACAGGACTCTGCCATTAACTTAGACATTCATTGTGTCTCTGAGTAAAAGTGCAGATGATGCTACACATGCAGACTCAAACTGCATGGCCAAACGGCACAGTGAGAGAAGTCAAACTGAACTGAATTAAAAAGTCTCTTTTTGTATAATTAACATTCCTCCTGCAAATTCTTTTATGTGTTGCTAAAGTTAAATTTAACTACAAAAGTTTCGCTCTTTGCCAAATTCAAGTCAAGAACCACTTAAGGACCTTCTGATGAATTCCCTGTTTTTCTGTGGTGGTGTTGAGACACGTATGATAAACACAGCCAGGATACATTCAGCAATATCGAAGCTGTTGGTGGTCCCGTTGTTTACTTCACTGTCATAAGTTTTCTCCAACAACCAAAGGGTTATGGATCACTGGTCATACTGTCTACATAGCGAAATAAGTAGCCACTACTACTCAAAGATGATAATCAATAATGACCTGTGTCTGATCCCTGATGGGCTTAATGCCTGGAGCCCAGTTATGTCAGTCTGACCTTGGATTTCGGCTCGGCTAAAAGTGGATTCACATTCAGTTTTTTTGAAGAGGTCATGTGAACCAGAGGCGCTCAAGCATGCATTAAAAAAAAATCTCCATTTGAGTGTCGCCATGTAGATAAAAGAGGAGCTGATCAACGTGTTTACACTTTAACATTTTATTGGTTTTGTACCACAGAGATGGAAATAAAATTAAAAGTGAATCAATGCGATGCAGCACTGATCTCAAAGGTTTTGTCTAAAATGTTTTATCGAGGGGGGAAATAGTTAATCTGGTGTTAACACAAGAGTCTCTGGAGCATTTCTCTCAAATCTGGATAGTGGTAGATTTTGCTTCTTGCCTATTATCACTTCTTAATATTTAACTGTGACACATACTCAAGAGGTGAACTTTCAGTGGATCCCCAGAGGCCATAATTAATGTGTGGATAACCAAAGGCAGTAATATGTCTCAAATCATTTCTCTGTGTCTAAACAGCCTTATCACAGGTGTTGGTAAGGACAGACAGATGGACAGACAGACAGCCACATGGTTCCACTTTGACGTCTGCTAATTCCAGGGAATCAATCCTAAATGACACCTATGGGATACACAGAGTGGATTTCCCTCTGATGCAGATTGGTAGTGGTTTGCAGATGAAAGACAGTAAAATAAATAAAGCTGTGGCGAGCAGGCAGAGCTCTTCTGTCCACACAGTACAACCATAATGGGATACATACTGACATGAGGGAAGAAGTGGAGGCCTGCTCCTGTTTTCACCACTGTTGCTACGGAAACGCTGATGAACCACTACTGCTATGGTCCTGAATATCTGTGCTGACGTTTGTTGTGAAGAAATATTCAGATTTTTTTAAATTTTATTTCAAAGCGTAACAGAAGGTTTCCTCACAAGTGGAATGATAGTGATTAGCAGAAAGCAGCTCTGTTCCTTGTCACCCACTCGGCCTGCTCGCCCACTGCTGCTGATACTGTTTTAATCCTAAAACGCGTCATTAAATCAAACTCAGCAGTATCAAATTGCTTTTTAACCTCCTCCAATCAATCTTTTCATCAGCTGCTGTGTCTGTGGTCGGCCTGGAGTAAGAATAGTAATGGTAAGACAATACTGGCTTGTCTCATCCTGGCTGAGAAGTTGCATGATACTCCCACAAGTTACACTGACCTCCTATTCCCCGATCTGCCAGCGTTAATTCAACTTTGTATTGTGTAACATTGCAAGCTAGCTGGGAAGCTTTTCCAACTGTCTGAGGAAGGGTAACTTCAGTACTCTCCAACATGTACAACAGTGTTTCTCCATGTTTTAGTGTCTCAGTAACTAATAGGAACAACAGTTATTTGAAATAGGTCCAGTGATGAGGAAGACCACTGCAAAACAGGCTGCACAGTATTGAGCAATTGCGCACCGTCAATTGACGTCCATTATAAGTGCCTGTTTTTGCCACTGACAGGCTCAAATTGTTATTTTAGGTGTCTGAAAATATTATAGAGAAGATCCCTGCATAGGTAGACCTTTCTGTTAAAGATAAAGATCATTTTTGTTTATCAGAAACAGACCCAAAATCATTTATGTCAAACCCACCAGACTCAATTTAAATAAACTTTTAATTTAGTTATTTCGATTTTATCATAGTTAAACACACTTCATTCAAACTCCACAGAAACTAAATAAAACTAAGGAAAGCCATCTTGGTTCATCTTTTCACTATTCCAGCAATTACCAAGTCTGATTTAGTTGAAATACACCCTCAGTTAGATGTGAAAATATGCCAGCTGTATACCTGCTAAAATGACTGCTAAATTGTCTCTACTGAAATGGAGTCTGGTGGGTTTCCAGCAGCGATTTCGGAACTGTTTCTGGTTAGGCAAAAGGGATCTTATTCTTTAACAAAAGGGTCTGGCTGTGTAAGGATCCTTTCCATAATGTTGTCAGACATTTATAATAACAATCTGAGCCTGTCAGTGGCAAAAACAGGAACTTTTAGTGGACGTAAATTGACGGTGTGCAATTGGCCATTAATGTGCAGCCTGTTTTGCAGCTGCTGGCTGCAGGGGTCTCGCTCAGTATTGGACAAATTTCAAAAATTGTTGTTGCCATATATCACTTAGACACAAAAACATGTGAAAATAGGGTTCAGTTTGAAAAATACTGAAGTTGCCCTTTAAAGTCCGACACTACTCAAAAATGTGTTGTGCTCATTGTCACTTGGAGCTTTGAGCTTTGACACCAGACCACAGTTTTTAAATTTATCTGCTGTTGGGGGAAAGTGTCCCTGTGCTCACCTTAAATCTCAGTTCACATGTAGGTAGAGCAGCGGTTCCCAACTGGTGGGTCGTAGTCCAAAAGTGGGTCACAGGCCCATTCTGAATGGACCACAAGTGACTCGCAAACGTGTCAACTGTATTAAAAAAAAACACACTTTTTTCTTAAGTACAGTGAATTTCAAGCACAGAGCTTTTATCATGAAGTGCAGTTTCCTGGTGTAGAGTGAGTGACCAATAGACACCTACTTGACAGAGGCAACAAACCAGTTCAATGACCTGGCTTAACGCAAGTATGACGCTGAATGTATTAAAATGTGGGACATCAAACTAAAGACTAAGGAGAAATCTGGACCCAATGGCTGGACCAGTTTGGAACCACTGACGTAGAGCATGATTTGGTGACATCACAACTAGTTTGAAAACCACTGGTGGTCCAATATGCAAATTACACAAGTATGATGAGAAAACTTCGACCTCCACTTCACATAAACCAAAAATAGACTGTTCAATAGTGTAGGAGACATCTTGGGTGCAGCAGTTACACGTTGGAAAAGAACATTTGCATATTCATATATTAAATGATAGAGAAAGAGTAGAAGTAATTTCCACTAGTTAATTGAACATGTTTGTGCAAAAGCCATATCAGACAGAACATTATTATTTTAAGCAGAGAATTTCTTTATGCATTAAACATGTCTCAAGGGGATCCTTACAGTGAAAAGTGACTCTTCTCTCTTTAAAAGGTAAACAATTGTCCCACTTACCGGCTCACATTAATGAATGCCTGTTTAGAGGCGCACAAACGCGCTTAAAATCGGGGCATTATCAAGGTTTTGTCACTGGTGCCACTGAGGTGATTTATTCAGATTCTGGTCGACTCCCGTCTGATGCACTTCAACAAATCACAGCCTGAGGTCTGGCTAACCCCACACGCCACACTCATCTCTGTCTCCCTCTCTGACCCCCACACAGCTCACTCTGGCTGGGCAGCACAGATATCACCCAGGGGCGTTTTTAAAGCTCAGCTGACCAGGAGTCAAGCCACCCTGTCTTAAAGACTCCCTGCAATCATATTAAAGGGGAAGACCACCTAAATTTGGACCTCCAATATATTATTTTCATGGTTTAGGAAAGCCGGATCAATATTTACGAACATGAGCTACTCTCTCTCACAGTATAAAGTCTGAAATTGCTCTGTAGGCAATGAATGGAAAACTGATTTTGTGGACACACAAATGTTTGTTTTCTTTTTTTATATCCAACGGGACAGAAGATTCAGATTGTTTTTCTGATAATAAAATGAAATCTTAATCCTAATCTTATTTTTCCAGTAGACTCAACTCATCATATACAACTAATACCTGTTTGCTGATCAGAGCTGTGAGTTTTTGTAATGATTAAGGAGTCTTTGACCACCAGCAGTGCCGTGTGACCCAGGGGCTCGGGGTGATAAGACCTCCATAACTCTACTTTATCCTCCTGCTCATTATCAACCTCAATCCCAGATCTGCTGTGAGCCCTCAGGCTGCAGCAGGACAGGCTCCTCTCCACCTTCCATAGTCCTCCGCAGCCTGAAGATTACTGGGGAGACACACAGGCTCAGTTTGTCTAACCCCAAACACTTGACAGCTTCTTTCTGTGGGAGGCAGGGTTAAACATTGTGTAGTGCTCAAAGACCGCAAAAGAAGAAGAGTTATTTTGATTGTCGAAAGGGATAATTAATGAGGATAATCAAAAACAACACATTTAAATCAGAATATGATCTGTATTTTATTTGTTATTTCGGCTTTGGAGTATGAGAGTGCAGAGAATTTTGGAGTAAGTTTACTTTGTACTTCAGATCTGTTTGTTGTCCTGACACTGTCCTTCTCTTCCCATCACGATCCCAAACATTATGTATTAGTATTTCACTCATATCCTAGAGGGAGACATGAACAAATCCTCAAATCAGTTTATTTATGTCTTAATTGTAAAGGGTTGAATAATGTTCAGAGCCACACATCTGGACTGACGCCTGACTGACAGGGCTGCTGAGGCTGTCAGGTTGTCGGCTCTCCCACTGTTGCTTTTTCCCAAATTTAGCTTTTTTAGGTGTCTCACTGAGGAAAACGTACAGCAGTCAGTAGCTGAGGCCGAGGAGATGTGTTAATATTTGAATATGAGAACGCTTTCTTTAAACCTCATGCTGTTATTTCTGGCCCTTTATTCCTGCTGCACGGCCACACAGTTTTCATCACATTCTGTGAGTGGCAAAACACTGCACTGTTTTCATTTGTTTAACTTTCATGTCACTGGAAGAGGATTTTTATGAACTGAACCGCCATTCCATCAGTGGCACATGATTGATGTCTTCAACATTTAAAGAATCATAATGTAGCAGTCTTCCGAAATTGTGTGTCTTTGAATTGTATAGAAGTTGCATCCTAAATGAAACGGTGCTGTGTGTTTGAGTTTTACTTTGTTTTCCAAAGTAACTGATATCCGAGGCTCGTATAATTTTGCTCTCTCCAAGTGCTGCGTGTCTGTTTTGGTCTGCCTGAGCACTTCCCTCAGCTATTCAGCTGCTTGTTTATGCATCTGTGTTTATGCATAGGTGAAGGAGTGTTCATGTCAGCATGCATTTGTGTCTGCGTTCTATGTGTGGTGTGAGGGGCATGATGATAGACATGACGGAGGTTAATAAAGCTGCTTTCTCATAACAGTCACTCTTAGCTTGATCACCAGGCCAACATTTATACATCTGACTGATATTTGCTTGTTATAAAAATGATGATGATACATGTTAATGTGGATTCTGGTTATTCCCCTCAAAAATTCATACAACAGAAGTTGTTGTAGACTCATTTCACTTGTGGCTCAGACAAGTTTTGAAATGGGGTCAGAAAAGTTTTGTGGTAAAATGAGCACTGCCACATTTATTTATTGATGTGTAATTGCACATGTTGTGTGGTGTTTAACATGGAAATAAAAGTCAAAGTGGAAACAACTGACACAAGATTTTGAAAGCTGTTGTAGCTCAATCACGTATCTTATTCAAAAAGCTTAGAGATATATATTTAGTAGGAATTTTACGAACATATGGAGGAAATAGAAAAGGAAAATGTATTTGGACAGCCTTACAGTAAAATCATAAGTCTTAATTTAGCTTGCATTTACTTTGGAGTGACCTGAAATGGGAAACTGATTTAATTTCTTGTGATTTTTTTAATTGTGAAAGTGGAATGAATGGACTCACTGTTGTTAATAACACAGTCGCTGTGGTTATGTTACAGTTTGCAGTTATATTTATGAGGAGACAGTGTCAGTCTATCTGTCAGAGAGAGACATGTGTAATTGGAGGAGGCTTACTAGAAAGAGCTTGGCAGGCTCTGCAGAGCAAAGTAAAACCCTGGACAATATTCCTGCTTCATGCCTGAAAATCAATAACCCAGACCCCGCTGGTGAACGCACGCGAGACAGACCCCACACAGCGGTGAGCTTTTCCCCGTCCACTCTCCCTCCTCACACCCCTCGATCTTCCCTTCCTCCACTTTACGCCAGAACCCCCAAACTCAGCTCTGTGTGTCCACTGCTGGCTAAAACTGGCTCCATATCCCTCTCTTCATTTCAGGTTTTTTTCCTTTTCCCAGTTAATGTCTTTCTTCTTCTTCAGCAAGCTGCGTTGCAGAACACAGTGAAGGATATTAGGAAATAGCTGTAAAATGATTCATCATCTGGCTGACCTTTACCACATGCATGCGTTTTTGTGCCTGCAATCGCATATGTCGGAGAGAGGAACGAAGAGCGGGAAGGGGGGGGGGGGGTTGAAGGCGTGCAAATTTCTTGTTTTAATTTCTCAATTGGCTCTTAACCAGGGGTCAAAGGTCGGCTTAGCACAACAGCTTTGACAAGATAAGCACCTGTTTCTCTGCTGGTAGAGGCCAGAGTTATCCTATTACCCCTCAATATGTAAACCTCTCAGAGGACCTGTACACACATGCGTAAATACTGACGTAAATATGGGAAAACACCAGCGCTGCTCTCTCAGGGAACACACTAACACTGTCAACACCTTCCGCCCCCGTAACTTCAGAGACGTTCACATCCAGTATTACCTGACTACAAACTCCTCATCAAGGTCTTTGTTTTGAGCTGCGTTTGATGCTTTGTTTATCTCGTTAGTAGAAAATCTGTAATTGAATGTTTCAGGATGCTCATTACACTTCACAAGTCAAGAGGAGATGCTTTATATAAAAGGTGCTGGCATGGATACCTCTGCGGGCACGCAGTCCCTTTGGGTTGGCATGGCTGTATTTTTAGACGGTAAGTAGGCACAAAGAAACCACCTTTCTCTGCCACATTTTAGCACCCATAATTTGGCCCACCCCTTGTTTATACTCCCTAGGGCCTGTCTGATCTTTGTGTTTTCCTGCCGGTGAATGATGAGAGGGTCACTCTTTACTGGACGGGCTCACGGAGGCTCACAAACAGAGATATCCTCCAACATCAACAATATATTTTTCCCATCCCTTCATGCTAATCCATCAAAGCCAGACAGGGATAGTTAATGATGGAGCCAATCAGACAGTCCCAGCTGCTGCCTGTGGAACAGTAAGCATGCTCTTGGCTCTGAGCAATGCAGCTATACAAAGTTGGTGTGAATGATTAAGGTTTCTGACGGTGTCTTTCAGGACAGCAGCATACATACTGGACCTAATGATGCCAAGTCTGTCTATTTTCTGGTGGTGCTCTTAAGCCTCATTAGACCAGGCTGGCTTGAGGTGGCATGTTAAAGTTTCACACTTATGAGGGGAGGTTGGCCAAAACCCCAAAGCCCTGAGGCCCAGAGATGGAGCGAGGTTGAGGTGAAACTTGTCGGCATGCTGCAGTGAAGACAGGCGGTCATTAAAGTGTCAGGAAGATGCCAGAGCTCTCCCTCTCTTTTTCTCACCCTGTGGATTTTCCTCTTCCCCAAGTCAGATTGCTGTTTTGATAGAAACTGATCGTTAGGTGCAGCATGTTTCCCGAAATGAAATCGGAGCTCGGAGCGGTCGTTATCTGTGTTGTAAACATCTTCCTCCACAGCTCTGTCAGTACTCCCATACAGAGAATAAAGGAGTTTTCTTATGCAATGTGTTTGTTTTCCTTTCCATTTCCATTCATAAATCCCTATTTATAATAATTCTGACTGTGCTGTGCTCTCCCGCAGAGACTCTGTGTGTGTGTGAGCCAGTGGTCACTGTGTGTGGTGCCCGGCCAAAGAGCAACTGTGTGTATCTGACAGGCAGCACTGTTAATCCATACATGAGTAAGGGGTCATATTGCTCACAAGTGTGTGTGTTTTGTGCCAGGGAGGTGTGTGTACTGTACTTGCCATAGTGTGTTTGCATTCGTGTAAGTGTCTCCCCTCACCATTCGTTGTTAATTAGGTATGGTGATGTGAGTCGCAGGCTTGCATGATCAAACGGAGTGAATGTGAAACCGTACAGGGACCAGAGGAAGCAGTCACGAAAGCCGTCTTGGCAGTCAGTGCGTATGTGTGTGTTTGTGTGTGTGTGTGTGTGTGTATGTGTGTGTGTGAGCACCGTTGCTCCGAGCCCGGCTGGAATGCTCTCTGGATGCTGTGGCCTTTCACTAAGCCTGGGCTTTCTGCAGTATTAATCACCCTCCGCAAGGTCTGATTTCTTGGCCTTGTGCACTGAATCTGAGGCCTCGACACCAGACTCTGCTCTTTGCGCTGCCCATGAACATCGAGTCAGCATGGCTTCCCACAGCATGCGGTTTCAGATGTGTGTGAATGCAGAAGAAGGAAACTGGAGAGATTTGACATGTGTATGGTTGAGGGAGAGTGGAGCACAGGAGGAGGAGGAGGAGGAGAGGGGCTGGTTACGTGTATCTGTGTGCGACAGCCAAAACTGGCAGACTTGATAAGAAAAGGTCGGTTTAAATGAATGGGGGTCAATGTTGGAGTGTTGTAGTAGGGATCCAGTGTGGGTAGGAGGGGCAGTCAGGGGCACGGGGGTCCCAGAGGTCACAGAGTCACACAGACAGGGTGTGTAGCCTTACATTGTTCTGAGGCGGCCCGGCCATATGAATGACGATGTGTCACGATGAAAACACTTTCTCACAATTGTCTCTAAGAATGTGTGTGCTCATGAATTTTATGCACATGCATGTTACAGCTTTACCCCTCTGACGTCATGCGTAGTCTGACAAAAAATTAACTGTTTAATCTATAAAGACAGACAAGTACAGAACTGTCAGTTAAAGTCATTAAACTTACAGTAAAAGAGAAGGAAAAATAATAGTCCTTTATTCCTTATATATGTTTTCAATCTATTTAACAGTGTCACTCTGTTTCTGCATATCAAATGCTGCACAGATTCTAAATCGTTCAAACTTTACATTTTGGCCTTAAGTGATTTTAGAGTTACAGTTCAGACTGATGCACTCTGGAACAGGCCTGAAACTGGTTTTACTGCCTCTTCTGTAAAGCTTGTGAGGCTTAAGTGTTTGATTGAACTGTCACACCACAAATGTTTCATCTTCAGTGGGTGGATGACCAACCATGTGCATTATGTCACATGTCACCTCTGCTAAGTTTTTTGATCATTCCCTCTCACATTGTGCAGCATGACAAAAGAAACAAGTTGCTTCTCAAGCTCTGCACTTTTCTTTTATAGTGTCCAGTGACGGTGCCTAAAATCAAACATTCAACAACAAGCTAGACAGCAGCTACAAGGAGTTTC
Source organism: Epinephelus fuscoguttatus (assembly GCF_011397635.1). Lineage (NCBI taxonomy): Eukaryota > Metazoa > Chordata > Actinopteri > Perciformes > Serranidae > Epinephelus > Epinephelus fuscoguttatus. The sequence continues at coordinate 24,686,011 of NC_064753.1, read as the reverse complement.
TAACTGGTAATGAAACAGTCTCTATGTGACCTACATAAGTAAACAAGACCATCAGCGAGAAGACTGGCTATTATTTCTATATACTTATTCTTAATGCCTGCAACCTGGTTTGATTTCCAGCAAAACAAATTTGATGATTTATGGCACACAAACAGAAAGCCTATGTGTAAATTTCCCCAGGCAAAGTTTTGTAGTGAGTACGTTTGCCAATTAAAGAGAGGCAGGAAATTTTTGACATTATATTCTGTGGTTATGGCTGATACTAGGGCAGGATCAGCAACAAGAGAAGGAGAAGAATTGACCAAAGAATGAAAGGAATCTCAAAGGCACAGAAACTTAGCGCAGGTGAAAATGACTCAACTTTGGTTGCTTATGAAACAGATGGAGAGAACTACAGGATTCAAAGGATTCAAAACAAATCCCTGAATTGGGCCTCCTCCTCCTAGATGACTATGTCATATGTCTAAAAAAAACCCTAGCTGACGCCTTGGCTAACATTAGTTAAATGAAGCTAATGTTATCTGCATTTGTCAACAAAAGCAAGCACTGCCAAGCTTTCTGTGATTATAAGCATGATGACCAACATGGACTACGACAGTAATTAGTCTGACTTACAGGAAGTAGACTTCGTGTGTAACTCTGCCATTGACTGCCTATTTCAGATGGATTCCTCTTCCCCTTCTGCTCTCTGCATGTTATAGTTTTGCAGGGGCACTGTCACTGCATCCTTGGTTCAGCACTGCGCAAGATGAAATCCAAACAAAACAAAGTGTTTTTTTTCCCCTCAGTGCAGAATTATGATGGTTTCAACCAGACCTTTCTCCAGCACTGGCAGGGTGACCAGGTGTCCCACTTTATATGGGAAGATGTCCCACATTTTGATTGGCTCTAGTTTTCAAAAGTCAAACAACTGCAGAACAGACACTTTTCTGCTTTACTCATACTTTTCTGTGTTTCATTACATATGGTCAGGTGGAGGCAGTGTTATTTGTACTAAGCACAGTGGCATACCACAAAAAAAGAGAAAAAGATACTTTTCTAGCGTGCTCTGTGTGTGTGTGTGTAATGTGCAACCATACATGCACACACACAGCTACATCCAGCTGTTTCCAGCTATGAGCACAGCAGGCAGGTTGTTAACATCTACAGCAGAAGCACATAAACATGAATGAAGGATTGAGATGAGATAAAATGGTCAGGTGATACTGAAATGTGTAGCTGTGAACAGAACAGGTTATTATATTGGTGGTCAAAATGCTCACATGGATCGTGTGCTGTCTGTGGCGCACGGCCTTTACCTTTCTGTGTCCCGTGTTTCATTGAACATCCAACATGCAGCTCCTGAAAAAGCAGAGAAATACATGTGTAGGTTTTACAAAACATGCTTGTATACAGAATGTGTGTTATGTGTGCACATTTGGACAGAAATAGCAGCAAGTGCAGACACAGCCTCATCTCTTAGATCATTGGTGCTTCATTCTGATGGTGATGGTTGGTAGTGAGTCCCACATTGTCCAACACAAACCTGTGTATGACCAGGCTTTGCTCTTCTAGTATATGTAGCATGATCTTACAACATGAGGCGGTGGTGCTCATTGGAAATGCAGTCTGAATTCTGGGAAACACTACCGCTTTTGTCCACAGGAACAGCCAAAATCACCACAAAATTAAAGTTCCTTGAAGTTACTTTAAAGAGCAGCGTGAAGAGAACCATATTCATCCTCAGCATCACACTATCATTAAGAGTGCTGCTGTTTTTCACAAGATTCGTACTGTTAGTTTGGCCTCTCATTTATCAAACCTGCTAAAAAGTGTAGATCAATGAGCTAACAACATTTCAGGGAATTGTAAAACGCGGTGAGTCGATTTTCTTTTGTATGCACAGGGCAGGATGGGCAGAGTGGAAATACTGTGAAGCCAAACATAATTCTATAATTCTCTCTGCTCCCTGCTCTTCTACAGATGCTCATTGTGTGCATGTGTATGTGTATGTGTGTGTGTGTGTGTGTGTGTGTGTGTGTGTGTGAGATTTTAGCTCTGGGTTGGCAGTGCCAGTTTAATGACCTAGAGCTCCCCAGTCTTAAGCCTGGACTATTTTGCCATTAAACCCCTGTGTCTCTCACACAGAGCCTTAACTTGAGCATTCTTATTACCGGGGGGAATATGTCAGTGTGACGCAGCACTGGTTTGTCTTGGCGGCCACTCCACTGCTATGGGATACAGATGTTAACGGTCTGTGTGTGTTTCCCAATTAAAGCATTAATCCAAATCAACCCAAATGATCGCACAAGGCGTAACGACGAGCAGGGAGGCCCCTCTTACTCTCCGTCTATTCTCTTTCCTGCTCTCCCTCTCTATCCTCCCTCTCTTTCTTCTTAAATGTCCATCTTTTCTCACCCTGTGGCCTCTTTAATTGTCTCCATCACCTCTCCAGTTCATCAGTGTAATCCACCTCTCTCCTCCCTCCCCCCTCTCCCCCCCTGTGATTACTCACCCTGCATTCCTTGAGCATGCATCAAAGCAGCCAATGCTAAATGTGGAAAAAGTGAATGTGGAGAAGAGGAAGACAATAGCGCAATGAGGCTCCGCTCTGTCGACTGTTTCATTTTTCCACTATTTTCTACGATTTAAATGCGTTTATTTTCCCCTCTGTGCAGCAGCTACGATATACTATATTACACAACTATAGGAGACGTGTAATTTAACACAATGACAGATTTCAAGCTCCTCCACGAAAGCCTTTAATTCAGAGGAATAACGCGACTTTTAAGGGCATTGCAAACACTCATGCTAACGTCTGGGTGCAAACGCGTACACACACACCGACCGTCCACCCACCACCCACCCACCCACGCACTGATGTGCACTCTCACACATGTTCAGGTCCCAAACATCCTGCTGCAGCTTACACTAACTCATCATGTGTACAAACAAATGTCTTGAGGAGGCAAGACACGCTTCAGAGAATAACACCCACCTGCGCAGGTCAAACGGTTCACAAGTTAGTGGCCCCACAGATATGTTTGGACACCCAGCACTTGCACATTTGTGACCCAGCACTTATTAAAATCCTCTCACTTTCACCCAGCACGCGCACTCACACATACTGCAGTGCTTCTCCGCTGGCACATGACACGCATACTACACACCCACTTCAAACATGTTTCTGAATGTATTCACAGAGCCAAGCAGGCTTAAGAATGGCCAGATATAGAGAAATTCTGAGTAAACAGTCAAAATATGGCTTCAGGCAGGCAGGGGATGAGCTCCATCTGGAGAGGCTGATGCCAGATATGCATGAGTGTGTGTGTGTGTGTGTGTGTGTGTGTGTGTGTGTGTGTGTGTGTGTGTGTGTGTGTGAGCATGCTCATGTACAATGGCAGTACTCAAGATGAAGATGTCAATGTCCTTGTGTATGTGTGTGCATTGCAAGGCGTCTGCATGAGTGTGTTCCCCTGTCCTCCCAAACCAAACACAGTTAACAGTAGCCTGCTGTCATAACACCCTGCCATTCTACAATGGAGGCCGCTGTTCATTCTAAACAGGCAGAGAGAAGAGAGGGAGAGAAACGCTGCAGAGACGAAGCAGCGTGGTGAGAGACACAATAAGAGAAGAGAACGGAAAGAGGTAGAGATAAGGTAATGGTGAGATACTGACCTGTGTGTAAAAACCAGACTGATTATTCTATTGTGAGCGGGAGGCAGGTCACTGAACCAACAGGAAGTTCAACACATGGCAGAGGCTGAGAAAACCGTCAGTGCACTCGCTGAGGTCATAAAGCATCTGGATGCATGTGTGTACCTGTTTGTGTGTTTGTGAGTATGCATCCATGTCTGTGTTTACAGTGTGTGTGTGTGTGTGTGTGTGTGTGTTTGCCTGGCACATCATCAAATGGTCATTAGCATACCCTGATTATTGTTTTTAGGTAAAGGTTTAAATAATCTATGAAAAAAGAAATAAAGTAAATGCCAAATTATCTGTAAAACGCCATGCTCAGCTGGCTAACGTTGTGCAGATTAGTCAGTAGTGTTCACTGTTTTTTGTACAGTATTTAAATAAAAATAAATACATAAATGCATGTTTTTAAGAATATAATGTTTTACAATCCAAAAACAAATTTGCGTGTGAATGCAGAGCACAGAAGTACTCAGCAAAGTAACTCTAAATTGGTCTCCGGTGGTGAATTTCAAAATTTCCTTTGAGGCCGACTCACAATAACACGCAGCCTAAACAGTGAAAATGGTGGAACACACACAGACTCGCACACACAAGCCTTCAGTTGGGGGGTCCAGTGTAAACAACAATGACATGATTTTATTTTCCTCTCTTCCACTGCTTGGTAAAACAGCTTTCACGCTTGCACTTTCTTTCCATTTCTCCTCTTTTCAACAAGTTTGAGGAGGGGGACGTAGAAAAGGCTTGTTATCCACATTTCACTAGGAAATGTCCTCGTATAAATCTGTGGCTCGTTTTCTAATAACAGATAAATAAGATTGATTCAGATATCGACAACTTTTTTTTAGAGGAATATAAACAGCTTTTCTATTAAACTTGATCATTTACAGCCTTCTTTTAACAACCAATTCCCAATCCTTTCCATTAACTGAATTAATTGACACAGTTTATACACATGTGAACTTAACTGTGCACAGATGCTAAATAATCTTAAAATGGTGTCCATCTAGTCTCGTCAAAATTATGTATATCATTAAAAAATGTTTGGTTTTTACAAAAAATGATTTACCACACTTGCACAGCTGCAGCCACAGAACAGAGCAGAAAAGTAGAAATTACTACCAAAGAATGACATTTTCAAATTAAATGAAATCATTATCTGTCTGGATGAATTTTTTTTCAAGCTTTTTGAACTCTTCTTTATTGATTTTAGATGATAGAAAAGGAGTTTTGCCTAAAACGACCACTACTGAGCTCTTTCCCCTCACAGCCTTTAATTCCCTGTATTCCCATAAACCATAAATTAAATCTGTCAAAATTACAGAACAACTGTAAAAAAAGGGGGGGGATTTTTCTAGATTACTACAGCAACTAAATCCACTGAAATTACAGAACACCTATGGAAAACATTTCAGGTTCTCCTGCATTACTTTTGAATTTTCGAGGAGTAATATTTGATAATATGTGTAAGAGGATTTTATTTTTAAGCGTTTTTATTTTTAATTTGAGCTCATTATATCCTCCAACCTCTGACTGCATACATGCAGATAAAAACTGTGGCCCTTCATAACTGTGTGAGGTAGTTTGAGTCCATTGTCGCTCGTCTTCTCCTACCCCATCACCGTGGTGCTCTGCTGGATTACAGGCTTGTGAGTGCCACCTAATAACAGGGTACACCATGAGTTCTCGTCCAGACCCATTTTGTGGATGGATACCTGATACCTTAACTCATCCTATCATTGTCATCTAAGATGCATGGCTCTAATTAGCTGTAAATATAGGTGATTTTTTTCTCCTCCAAATTACCCACATGGCTCTCTCTCATTTGAATTGAGTTAGAGAAACAAAACACATTGTGAGAGGCCCATAAATATGAAGAGCTCAAATGATCAGAGGAAAATATCGATCAAAGTGCAACCTGCTTAGTAAACAGGATTATGGATCCCAGAGGTATGATTTTTTTTCCCCTCTTTCTCTGGTCAGGCTGAACTTGGCAGCAGTGTCGGTGGACATTTTTCTCTGTCAGGCTGCAGGAGTCAGTACAGCGGAGCCAGCTGCCGAGGCTCACAGCCTGGCCTCTAATTAAAACAGTGGAAAATGAGATAACTCCACAGATCCATCATGGCCGCCGTTGGCTGTCAGAGAGCTCGGGGGCTGCCACCCACCGTATGTTTACACCAGGGCCACTCGGCCTCTCTGCTCTCAGGGTGTTTTTAGAGTCCCGGCCTGATTTCTCTAATGGGCCGAGAGGTTTTTTTAGCCTCCATCCACCCTTGCTTTGCTACAAACCTCTCTCCACTCCTGCCCCTCCTTCAAGTGTTCCTGATGGGGTTGACAGAGGCTTGGAGTGGCAGGACACCCCACCACCCACCACCCCACGTCCCCTCCTCCCATATTTCCCACCCACTCTGCCTCGTTAGCCCTTCATTTATTAGGCCTTAATGGAAGCTGGGAGTGCTGTGATGTCATGCACTGGTGCATAGAGAGGACAGCTTTCCTTGTTTTTTTCCCCTTCTCTCATCCTTTAGCCGTGCCTCGGATTCTTCATTTATATCCAACATTTTCCATTTCGCCTGATATCAGCATCCTTCTTGCTCATGTTGTCTTTTCTGTCTCTCTTGAGCTCCTTTATTGTTAAGTCAGGTGTTCACCAAGACTTTGCACAGAGGAGAGCAAGGCCAGTCTGGCAGATTTGCTGCAAGGTCATGCACAGAGTGTGAGGAAGGGCACAGAGGTCCATAGCACGCCACGGTCAGCAATTTAATCATGGGCAATGCTTGGAACGTGCCTGACTATTTTGCACTAAAAGACCTATTTTGACAGCTGCCATTTAAAAGAGAATAAAACTGCCGCTGTGATTAGAGTCAGGCAAAAGCTGTCTTCATTCTTGCTGAATAATGGCAGAGTGTTAGCAGATCCCCTTCAACCTCTCATGCCAGCCTCACTAATGATCCTAAGGCCTCTTCCACAGCTTTTGCCAACACACTGCGGAGGAATCCAGCTACCAGCTCTGTTTCCCTTCCACAGATCGAGAACAGCAGCCTTTTACACTGGAAGGAATGTGGAGGTAGAGTTGAAGGACTCGTCACAGCTGGAGACGTGTTAGCACCCTGTTAGCAGCTTTGAAACATCAGTTGTTTAAAAATAATCCACAAACGTGCTTTTCTAATGCCGTCTTGACAGGAGAAATGTTTTCTCTGTTACTGAGATGTTAATGATTTAACAGTTAGTTTAATAAAATGCCCCGTATATCTGATGACGGGTATCTCCAAAATACATGAATTACATGACTGATGTGTTGCCTTTTGGGGCATACAGCTGTTGATAGTTGTAAAATAACATCCGTAACTGATCCTGAATGAGGACTTTTTACCCCTAGATTAGGATTTCATCCTGCATCCATGTAATGTGGCAATAATAGGGAAAACGAGTTTCTGACTGAATCGAAACAACAGCAAACTATGGTACACAACTTGCCAAGCTGATGTGATATATGCAGAAACATGTTGGATAAATGTAAATGTTCAGCTGATGGTGATAAACGTTTTATTAATTCACATATTGTCTGTCAATTTTTTGCTTGCATGTCATATTAGGTTATAATCATTAGTTGCCGTCCACATAAAGTGACCTGGATAAGTGAGAAAAGTTATTTATCAGGATTAACCCTGTGTGGTCAAGGGTATAATTTTGACTACTTTTAATTGTACCTTTAAATTTCACCTTAAAAATTGTTTACTATGCCTTGTTTGGTGTCATTTTTTCAGCACAACCTCACCTGTGGGACTTTACAATTTTTTTTTCATTTTGACATACTGTATTAACACATTGGACATAAAATCACACAAAAAACACCACCAGTAGGAAAGAGGGTGTCATGTTTTTTCTCTTTTTTGCCTTGGAGCACTTTCGTTAGAATAGCCCGTTTTTACCATTTGTTTCAAAAGTAGACCAAACGTGACGACAATATTCAGGAAAAAGCATGGCGTAAATCATTTATCATAAGTCTGGTTTTATTTGGCCTGTCAACACAATTTCAAAGTGGTATATAGTTTGAAGTTCGCACTTTCTGTTGTCGTCGTGTTTGTTCAATGCTCTTTGTAGCGTCTATATTATTTCCACATGTTGACTTAAAATCTCATAAACATACCGAAATTGGAAGAACGCCTTCTTAACTCAGGAAATGGGATCAATGAGTAGCACGTGAATGCAACAATAGATCAAGGTTAATATCCAGCACTACTTCACAGAAGTTCTCATGACAGTACAAACACAAATGAATGCGGAGAAGATGAGCAACATGTATATGTTTGTAAGTGTGTGTGTATGTGTGTGTTTAATAGGCCACCCAGGTACAAAGCTCATTAGTTTCAGCAACACGTCACTTCATGTTTTTAGGCTAAATATCATTACACAAGCCCCGCTGATCAAGGCGCTCTGAACGCAGCTAAGCTGATGACAAAGACCACAAATGTAATACTCAGTCCTGTAACTAGATCTGTGTTTTTGTTCTCATTTCAGAGGCGTGCGCACCCAGCTTGGTCAGCGGCATGTGCCTCATTTAGAAATCAAACAGGGTTCATTACAACACCACCCTCTCCCTCCGTCTCTCTCCCTCTCTCGCTCAATAGTAGCTAACACGTTTTCAGACGTCAACAGATGTCAAATTACTCCACAATTAGCCCAATAGGCCTCCTTGCACGATTGCATTGTGTGCTTTTGCTAAAATAGGGCTTTGCTAGATGGGGATTTTGATTTTTATAAGATGACAAGTCATCAATCACACTAAACGCTCTCTCCACACTCCCCTGCTCGCTTCTTTCTCACTTCAGGTCTCTTTTCTTTCTCCACCCGAGGCTTTCTCCTCACTCCCTCTCTCTTCCCCTGACCTCACTCTGTACCCACTTGCTCTTTTTTTGCCCCCCCTGACTTCTTGTCCCCTCCCTCCTGTCACTCTCAGTCAGAATGAAAAAAGGTCAGTGTGAGAGTCGGTCGAGAGAAAGAACAGGAGAGTAAACAGGGGAGAGAGATCAAGAGCGTTTTACACCCGGTATAAATATTTGCAGAAATGTGGCTGGAACACGTGGAACACACATGAAGAAAAAGAGAGAGGGGAGAACATTGCTGCAGTCGGATTTCTGCACACATGCACATGAGACCCACACGCAGGCATGCTCGTATACACAACAAAGTCTTTCTTAAATCTTTCTCTGTTGATGGCATTCGGGCTGGCGGAGTGGTGCAGTGAGTGGGGAGACCACCCTTCAGCCAAAGGGCTTCTGGTGCAAACCCTCATGTCAGTAACAATCTGCTCTGCTGTTGCGTCCTTGAGCTCAGTATCAGATCCCTCCAGCTCCAGCTGACCATGTGCTTCACATAAGAAACTTCCCATGTGTGCATATCACTTCAGCGCTGATGATTGTTACTTTAAGAGGCAGAATATAATATTAGCAGTGCTCATGTGAAATTACACAGGATAGTGTGACCTGCAGACACGTTGAAGAGGTTTTTACTCACTTGTTGTTGTCGACTCCCTCTCAGACTCGTATCAGCTGACTGAATGCTGAGCTTGAGTCTCACCCAGCTGGTTCCAGTCTCAACACCTCTCCTGTAATTACTGATAAACATAAAAACACCCAGCGATGCCACTGAGTGTCTTGGCTGTGATGGATGGACAGGTGAGAAGACCCTGTCACCAGGAGTGTGATAGCTTATATGAAGCAGCCGGGTGCTGACAGAGAGATAAGTCTCTATCTGTGGATGATAGATAACATGACAGAACAGAGCAATCAGACCCGATCTCTAATGTTAATGGAACTGACAAGGAGTGAGATGAAAAGGTGGAGAGATGAGCAGGTTTATTTGTGTATGAGGGTGGAAATTCTGATTAAATGGCGTTGAGGGATTTACAGAAGTTAAAGGAAAATTAAATTATAAGCAGGCTTAACTGGTAATTTCATCTGTATTTAGGACACAGAGGAATGGAAAACAGTCTAAATTGATCTTAAAGTAATTTGGATCTTCATCACTATGAAAAAGAATATCCAAAAATCAGAGGTTACTCAGTGATGAAATCAGACTTGCAATTAACAGCAGGAAAGATCATCACGGCAAAGGTCTGTGTGTGATTGTGGAAGGACATTAAGGTGACGGATAATTGACATGTGGCTCCTTGGACATCTCCTGCTACATTACGCCCTGTAGCTCCACTACTGAAGAAAGCAGAACATCACTGCTGCCTTAAAAGGAGGGAAACATCCTGCAGACACAGAGACACAGACGTGACAAGAGATGGTAGCTCTCCTTGCTAAACTCCCCTCTCCATTTGACACAGCCACGTTCTCTCAACCCAACTCTCTGGGTGTGTTTCCATCCACCTGTTTTTAATCACATTTTCAACTTTGGCAAAAAAGTGAATGCCAAATATTAAAAAAATCTTGAAATATTGCAAAAACTTGTTGTGCTTGGGGAAGGTGGAAAAGTTGGTGTATCCATAAGGGTAAATGCAACCAAGTGCAATGAAAACTGGAGGATTCAGTGACAAAAAGGACGACATACAATCATGACTTACCGTCATTGCATAGGCCACTGTGAGCATCTCTGGATGGCTTTTAACATGCGTATGTACACACACAGGGCTGTTACCAGGAACACAGAGCTGTAATGATACTGTAGGTGTTTAAAACTCTAATTGCCATTGACCAGTGTGCTCTGTATTATTGGACATCTATCATTTTCCTTTGCTTTCTTCTTCTACAGTGGAATAGTGGAATATCACCTGACTAGAGACTTAGCCCCACCTACTGCTTATCTTGAGGAAACAACTCCCAATATTTGTATACTGAAATAGTAGTTGATGGAAAATTGCATAAATTATCATTTTTATTTTTGCTGATATTCTGAAAATTTGGTCAAAATTTGCGCTTCATTTGGATTGAAACCCGACTTCTGGCACAAATCTGTTTGAAAAATCAGACTCACACAGACCTCTTGATTTGGCCTCAAAAAATGTTTGAGTTATCAAATGAAAGCAATGCTCTCTGTCTTATTTGAAGGAAAACAAATCTCAAATCATGGACAGAGGCTTGTGATGTTTCCAGATGCCTCCTGTGAACATTTTGTTGTTTTATACACTTTAAACATTTCAAAACAGACCTTTCTTTCAATATCGATTTATGGGAATTTTGTTAACCTTTTCATCACCATCAGCTGTTGTTATTTTAAAGATGAAATAACAACTGACATAATTTAAACTACATTTCAATGTTGAAGGTCGGTCGTGTGCCAGCTGGGATAGATTAGATACCAAAAATACTATGGAGATGATGGAGCACAATATCCAGCTGTCCAGTACAGTGTAATATCAATGACAGATAACATCATACATTTATCACTAAATTGTCACTGTCAAATAGACAGGTGAAACCTGCCAACCAGGACCTAAACACCACCTCCATAAAGACAGGGTATAAAAATTATATGTAAATTAGAAAACATGAAATATTTCATGTTATAATCAGACATTATTGTATGCTGTTGTTTGACTGCTATTTTTTTTAATACTGAATGAATAAAAACACATAGATATATTTGATAGCCTACTGTACATACTGTAACATTACATTTTATTTATTATTTATTACATTTATTTTATTTATCAAAATTTCTTTGCTTGTTGATTTTAATCTCTAAGATTTTTCTTGTCGGATGTGAATAAAGTTGAATATGATCCCTTTATTGTCATGTTCACTATCACGGGGGATACATTTTTTGTAAGACAGTTAATAATAGATAATTTTTCTCACTAATCAAACACTATTTCTCAGTCTTCACTGGAAACTGTAGCCTAGCATCATTTCATAAGCTGAGGGAGGAGTCAGTGAAATATGTAGGGCAGATGTTTAACTTCAACTAAATTATAAACTGTGCAATCATACGTCACAAGACAAAACAGCAGAACTATTGAATTCACAAAAAAATGGATTACAATACAGCCCAGCCTTTCAGACCAGATCACTTTACTATCTAGATTTTACATAATAAACAAACAAATATTTCTCCATAATTACCAGTGGGGTTAACTCACTGAACCTTTGAGCCTCTACATCCCATCCCTTCATTCATTATCTCTGTAAAAGGAGGGTTAAAAGGCCATCAGCAGCCTGTGCCTCCTCTCATTTCAGCCCACTGTAACCTCCAGGCCACTCGTCTGAGTCTTCAAATGCCCTCTGCAGCACGGGGTAATTGAGTGGGGAACAGATAAGGAAACTAGCTGCGCTGATCTGTTGGTATGAGCGGGGAGGGGAACAGGGCGTCCCAGGAGCATCAGGGTCATTTGGCTGCTCTCTCTGGATTGGCAGAGGAATGTCAGAAGCAACAAGGAACATTTTATAGACCTACTTACTATGAAGAAGGGTCATTCTGGTAAACTGTAATAAAAATACTGTAACTTGCAGAGACTCAGATGACAACACTGATACCACTTTTGTGCTTTTGTGCCATAAATGTATGAAAATAACTAGATGCTGGACTCCAAGATGGCGCATTTTCAGTTCAGTAGAATTGCTCACAATATGCCAAAACAGTTTCTAGCTTCCGGGTATGCTTCTGAGGCCCACTGAATATGCACAGTGGTATTTCTCTCCCCCTTTTCTCTCCTGCTGCTGCCACTTGTGAGTTCAGCTCAGCTCAGATTTAACATTGTGATGGTGTCTCCATTTTTACATTGCTTTTCTCGACTCAAGGAAAGTTTTACAAATATAAAACCTCTACGGATAAAATATTCATTATAGACGAGTCATAACTGACCTTATTTCTGTCAACAGTTTTTCATCTCTTTTATAATGGTAGTGTACAGGGAAAATGCTTTTTGGGCCATAGCGGATTGTTTTGCTGTAATACCACAACTGACCACTGGGAAAAAATTGGAAGCTTAGCACAAAGACCGGAAACAAGGGGAAACAGCTAGCCTAGCTCTATGCAAAAGTAACAAATTGTGCCTAAACTTTATTTTTTGATACACATTAAACCAAAAAAGAAATTACATGTTAATTGGCAAGCTGTACAATTGCGGGTAGGCAAATTTGTTGACCTCTGGATAGAACTAGGCTGGCTATTTTCAACTGTTTCCAGCTAAGCTAAGCTAACAAGCAGCTTGTCGTAGCTTATATTTACCGTACAGATACGAGAGGGGTATTAATCCACTTGTCTTGCACTCCCAACTACTCCTTAAAAAAAAGACTTAAAGAATAAAAAATGAATCCAAGCAAAAGATGACACATTCACATGACAGACAAATCCAACAAATAACATCAAATTAAAAAACAAATTGTGTAGATCATTTCATCTTGTCCTGGTCATCTGTGAAATAATCACTAACATGCCTCTCGCTCCCTTCCTGTCTCTCCCTGTGTTCCCTCCATTGGTGGTTCTCTGCTGCTCTCTGTCAGTGTTGCTGCTGAGAGCTACGTGGTGCTGAGCTCTGGTGTTTCTGTCATTTCCAGCTGCTCTCTCTATCAGCTGTCATCACTTCAACAAGACCAGTGCTGCCAATTAATTCTCTGCATCCCCATGCTACTATTCAAGAGCTGCAGCCCCATGTTTTTGTGTACTATTCTTGGGAGCTACATCAGTGGTGTTCAAGGCTGTGACGTCACCTCAGAAGCAGCTGTTTTTGTTCTTATGTCCTCCTTGCACCCGCTCTCAGGGCCTGGCAGAGTGCTGAGTAATAGCTCAGTGTTGAGAGAGGTTTAATGTTCTTCGTACTTGTTGGAAAGGAAATTATCTGACTACATTTTCTACTTCCTACCTTCCTCCTCTAAAATTCTTTGAGTTTTTAGAATCTCACGTTGCTGTCTTTTCTTGCTCTCACATATCTGTGCCTCCTTTAAACTATTTTTATTCTTGCCTGGTTTCAGACATCTCAGATTTTTAGTTATTCAAATAGTGAATGAAGTGAAACTAATTAGCAAATTAGGTCAGACCGTCAGGGTAATTTTTCTCCAGTATCACAAGCACAGTTCCAGCCTGATCCAAGACAAAACTCCCCTGTGAATGATAAGGCAGCACAGATTGATAATGTAATGAGTTTGAGGTGTGTTCAGGATTATGTTGTGCTGCAGTCACAGAGTGAGATTAGGAGGAAGGGGGGGGTAATGAACCCTGGGGTCCTGAGCTGGCCCAGTAATGGCCCAGTTTTTATCATCCTACGACTTCCTGTAGCCTCCTCTCCTGGGAAGGCCTGCTGGAGCTCTGCTGGAAGCCCTCTGATAAAAACCTCAGCTAATGTTCACATGCTGCTGGGAACAAGAGAGAGAGAGAGACACGGAGGGAGACAGAGAGAGACAGAGAGAGAAACTGTGATGGGAAGAACGAGAAAAAGTAAGAGAAGACCAATGTCATAGCAACAGAAAAAAAGAATCTAACACACTGCAGGTTACACCTCATAACATGCTCACAACGATGTGATAAAATCCAGTGTCACATGTGGGTCGCTGGAAGACAGTGGAAAAGAGACCAGAGTGTAAGAGTGAGCAGATGAGGGGAGGGAAGATTGTTATTTTGGTGTTTTTGGCCCCAGATGAGAGTAAGTCCAGTCAGAGGATAGGCATGCTGGACGCTAGGCATGAAAAACCATGGGAGCAAGGCGCAGGAAGAGGAGCAATGATGATCACACAGCCTCAGATGATCCCAGGGTACCACACTGGCTTCCTGTGTTGGGAAACAAAGAAACTGAGATTTAGACGTGGGTAAGAGTGACAGAAGACATACAGTATTGGGTAATGAGGTGAGGAATGAATCAGGCTGAAAGAAGAGAGAGCACACTGGAGATCTCGGGAAGTGAAAATAAAAGCTGAAAGACACTAAAGATTAAGTGATATGCTCTCTCAGACCATTCTCATTCAAATACTGTGGCTTTGTCAGTGGTGGTCAGTGTCAGACACCGCCACACAGGGACACTTTTCATCAGGCGGCAGCTATTTCTGGTAACTACCATAGCTTAAAAGAACGAGAAAGTCCATTTTGGGCGGATAGGAGGGGAGGTGGATGAGTCAAACAAACACTGGACTTTCATCCGGGAGCCCACTGTTTGTTTCCTGTATGAAACCTAAAGTCAGTGGATGTGACGTGACATTATGTTAGTAAGAACCGTACTTATTTTAAGCCAAAACATTATGTTTTTCTCTAAACCTGACAGTATTCACTTAATGAGCAGAAACTGTACATTTCCTGTCAAAATGGAAATGTAGTTTGAAAAGACACAATGGATCTAACAAGTGTTTATTGAGATGCCGTCCATGAACATCCAAAACTGACGCAGGAAGCTACCTAGCACATCAAATTTTGACGTTTAGGTCCGCTAACAAAGCAGCAGTATTTGATGAGTTTGGAAGAGAACGGGTTGGCACTGTGCAGGACATACAGAACTTTGTATGTATGTATGTTACCAGTGACCTTTCACTGACAGAGGCTGAAGAAGTCATCAGTAAGTCACAGCACATTAGTAAATCTTACTTAAGATTCTCAGTTATGTGGATGTCTATGTGACATTTTCTCACGTAAGCAGAATCTGTTTTACTTTAAGATGGGCTTCTTTAAAACAATCCATCATATTTCTCTACAGTTGTGCAGTAATCCAGAGTTATCACACTCTCAAAACTCCGTATCTAGTCTTTAATAAATTAGGCTTCAGTGGTCTGTTGCTGCCCACTCACATTCTCTGAAGCAGATTCCGGATGCTGACATCAGACAATGACTTCAAAACTAGTTTTTCATGCGCAGGCAAACATTCCTTTCAGCTTATTATTATGTGACTGTGCATACATTATTTCTTTGTTAGCCTGTTATGCTGTTTTGCGCTTCTTATTTTGACGTTGATGTAATTCTGTAAATTAAAGTTCTCTGGTTTAAATACTCTTGTCAAAACCCACTGGATATGGTCAAAATACATTGTTCTCAGGTTATGTTGTAAGCTGTTACTGGCTCTTATTTATCCAAAATTGATGCCAGTCATTCATGTGTTTCGAGCTTTCTAAACAGATATTCCCTGGGAATGTTCACACTTCCAGGCCCCTTGATTACCTCTTTGTGCTCTGCCTTTAGTTTGGTTTCTCTAAACTTAACTGAATATCAGTGTTACATCTGAAGAGACCTATGTTAAGCTATGGGGCTAATGTAAAATTGAGAATATATTTGTTCAGACTGTTCTAATGCACTGAATGTATACCTACAAAAAGCAATGCTTCGCGTGATGTTTATATGTATCCCTTGTAATCATGATCCAGTAATTCGTGTATAACCCATGTATTTGGGAGGGCTGCGATCATGTGAGCAATGCGCTGATGGGAGAAGAGAAAGGAGTCCACATTACAGGGCAGGTTGGGGTGGTGGATGAGTCTCTTCTCCCAGGGGAGACCGGTGTATCGATCCGCATGAAACCAGGTGAACTGTGAGTCATTTTAAGGTATGTTGTCACCGTGTTCTTTTCCTAAAACTGACCTACATAACGTTTGTTAACTACATAACTTTATTAAGAACATAACATTATTTGTTGGGTGCTTAAGATATCACACAAAATGTTGTATGAGGATATGTTCATTTGTTACACAGTTAAACATTAGCCAGATAATATGGTAAGTGTTGCTTGGTGATACATCATAGCCCAGCATTTCGTGGTGCTCTCATTGCAGCCTTATTTTATTGAAATATATGAAATGGACACGAAATCTTAACTATGCATTGCGTGATGGTGGGCTGGCAATGCAAATGCAAAGTCAATTAGGATCTTTTGTCGTGGTGGACACAAGAATTAAGTGTAAAGACTGAGTAAGTCTGTTCAACAACATGGACTTTCAACCAGGAGACTACTGTTTGTGTCCCGTGTGAAACCAAAAATGAACACAGTTAAGTGACTTTATGGCCTTTATGTAACTATGCAAAGTACTCAATAAAAGTATGGAAGTTTGTGTCAGTTATGATCCGTATGTAGTTATTTTAACTGAAACTACTTTATTTTCCTAAACTTGACCAAGTACTTTTGTCTTTAAACCTCGCCAGCATGTAATCTAAACACATTTCATGCCCACCATGCATTGTCGAGAGGTTGTCAATTTCATGCACTGTACTTTTGTGAGACGGTGTTGCTCTAAACATTGCTATGACATGCAGAGTTGTTTCTTACTCCTGAAGTACTGTCAGTGCCTGTTACTATGCCCAGTAAGCTCCGAATTTGTCAAATCTGATTTGTTGAAATGTCAACAGAGGAAACTTGGGTTCACTTGTATTTTGCTAGCTTTTATTTTTCAGTGTTACATTATAGCGGGCTCGTCTGGCTATATTTGACTCTAAATACAAACAGTATAGTACTTGAGAATGAAATTTGAGCAACATTGTGGCATTTCTTGTCAGCATTTAATAACTACAACCTATAGGACCATGAGTGCTATCAAATCTTACCTGAGTTGTAGTTATTGCATGCTAACAAAATAAACATTTTCTTTTAAAGGGTCGAGCTGCTTTTTGTTATTTTTAAAGACAACATACCAATTCATCAGAGAATATGAAAGGGAAACCAGAGAATCCGACTGATGAAAGGAACTGTCTGTGGGAAAATACATTGTCTTACAGAGGCTAGTGAGAGGCTAGCATGAAAAAGGGGATGGTATCTGGCTCTCTGTCGCATGTGTCATCATGTAGAATAATATTTCACTTCAGGAGAGATAAAAGGGATTCTTGATGTCCGACACAGGAAGAGCGGTCTCTCCACAGGGCCGTCTGGGTGGGGCCAGTGCACAATGTTGAATGAATTCCATTAGGGCCTAAATTACCTTTAATAATAAAACAACAGGCAATTACTGGGGCGCCATTAGCATGGTACTGAGGTGTTTGCTCGTGCGTGTGGCGCGGGCCAAACATATGGTTCGGCTCACGGCAAGCCCGCTGTTATAAAGCTAACATTGTCATGACTGATGTATGGTGGCGTGGTAGTGGGCTCTGAAAGATCCATTTGTCTTCTCAATTAAAGCTGAGAGGGGGAAGAGAGGAACGGGATATGGGGGCAGGGAGGTTAGGGGGCTACCCCTTGGGCGGTCCGCACTTAGGAACATGTGGTGGGGACGAAGCTGTGTGTATTTGTGTGTTTGTAAGAGGGAGAGAGAGAGAGAGAGAGAGAGAGAGAGAGAGAGAGAGAGAGAGTGAACAAGTGTGTGTCGGACAGTTGGATACAGGCCAGATGAAGCCTGGGAGTTGTTTTGGCAGCTCCTTTTCACCTAAATGCCCTTACCCTCCCACTTTACTCCCTTCTCCCATATCTATTCCTTGCCGTATTCCCCACCCCTCTCCATTTTGCCATGCAGCCAGGAATCTCTTCCCTGAGGCAGAGGCCACTTTAATGTGGGAAGCCTAGCAAAGGCAATCAGAGACCCAGACTCTTCTACGCCATCCACACACACGCACGCACACACATATAAACTTGCACTTAAGCATAGACACACACTCTGAGTAGTCTCTTATCTGACTTGACGACATGGCACGCATGTTCTCTATTTCCCTCCATGATCTAACACTGTCTCACCATCAAGCACTACAACTTAGATAAGACCCAAATGAGGGAGAAGGGGGAAGAGGGGAGCTATTACTTGGAGGCTTAAAACTCCACAAATCAGTAGTTTTATCCATTAGGGTATAGTTTTAACAACTTGTTGAATAATTACATTATCTACAAAGACATTCTTTGATGCTTGTCAGCTCATCCGGTTCATACATGAGGTTTTTCATCTTATTTTATCTGACAAATGAACTTAAGTACAGCACCACTTGAGACTGAGTTTTTTTTTTCCTTCTGAGGGTGTATTAATTGGGGTGGCTGATGAATCAGTTGCTGTGGCTTTCTGTCTGAGCTGGGAAACTCAATTTGTCCCCCACTCCACTGATTATTTCACCTTCCCACAAATGCTAATAGTGTCACGATGGTTTGGAGACGGCGACAGAATCAAAACACTTAAATCACAACTCATATGTTATCTGTGCGTAAAGTCTAAAGTTAACAGACTCGCAGAACCTTTGTGAGCTGCTCTGGCTCACAGTGTCACCTCCAAATTGCCACTTTGTGATAATATTGATGTCTCGTTCTGGCTACCAGACTGCAACGTGTTGAGCAAATGCTGTTAATTTTTCTTACTGCAAGACACATATGAGATTAATAATAAATACTGAGACACACCATCAGACTGCTTCATATGACAAGGTTGATTGCTGCCACAAGGGACCGTACAGGCAAAGGAAAACACTCACCCAAACCAAATCTCTCTCTGTCTGTCATTCTGGGCCTGAGGTGGTCTGCACTAAACAACCACTGAGACTAAACAACTCTTTGTAATGTCTCATTTGTTATGTGAAGTAGCCTTTCATTAGCATCACAGCTCAGAAAAGCATAAATGCTCTTGCACTTCTGTCTCGGTCATTTTATAGATAAAAAGGTTTGTTGTATGGAAAATAAAATGCACAAACTCCAAAGGGTTTCTGTGGACTTCAGGTTTTATAAAAACTTCAAATAGATCTAACATGTAGACAAGTCATGTGCTAACACCTGCCTTATTATTAGAAGTAAAAAGTTGTCTTTATTTACAATGTCCACTTCCAGAATATTGATCATTTATTAGCAGCATTGTAAAGATTTAATATGTAACTTTTTCATATTAAAATGTCTAAAAACTAGACCAGTATTATATATTTTGTTGAATTGTGTACCTACATTATCCCAAATGTTCCCAACAGTTTCAACCCAGAGAAATCTGTAATTTTGATTAAGGACACCACCTGTTTTATTTTGTTGCTGCCTCCTGTCAGTGGAGACATATCTCCTTTGTGATTGCATCAGGGTTGCTATTGTCTGCCAGAAACTGTTATAAATTGACTTTTTATCCTGTTTTAATCCACATTTTTAGGATACACGTTTTAGATCTTGATCATTTTTAACAATATGTTTTAACCAGATGAAGGATCTTAGTCATCAGACATCTGGATTGTGAGTTATCAGAGAAACAAACAGAGTGTACATTAGCAGCAGCTCGGGTCCTGTCTTTGTCATGCCGAATTGTGTCAGAGAAACAATGATATTTTACATCACTATGTCTGTTTGTTTTGGAGAGGAGGAGACCTCTGTGGATAATTGGGCTCCTGGTGAAAACCTCATAAACAATAAACACTGAATAAATCCTAACCAGGAGAAACTGTAGTAATGGCATTGTTCTGTCTCTTGTTACTGTTTTGACTGGAGACCCCTGGCGGCAGAAAATTACATAATATGCTTTTAATGTTCGGTCTGAGGGGAGCTGATTTTAACTAGTTTATATTGTGCTAGTTAGTTTGATATATAGCAATGGGTCATATCTGATATCTGTAAACTACAAATAGGCAAATATGACTTTTAAATATATGTAGTTCAGTAAAGTACATTTTTTTTCTTGTGAAATGACGTTCAGTAGAATAAAATGGAAATAAGTACAGTACAGGCCAAAAGTTTGGACACACCTTCTCATTCAATGCGTTTTCTTTATTTTCATGACTATTTACATTGTAGATTCTCACTGAAGGCATCAAAACTATGAATGAACACATGTGGAGTTATGTACTTAACAAAAAAAGGTGAAATAACTGAAAACATGTTTTATATTCTAGTTTCTTCAAAATAGCCACCCTTTGCTCTGATTACTGCTTTGCACACTCTTGGCATTCTCTCCATGAGCTTCAAGAGGTAGTCACCTGAAATGGTTTCCACTTCACAGGTGTGCCTTATCAGGGTTAATTAGTGGAATTTCTTGCTTTATCAATGGGGTTGGGACCATCAGTTGTGTTGTGCAGAAGTCAGGTTAATACACAGCCGACAGCCCTATTGGACAACTGTTAAAATTCATATTATGGCAAGAACCAATCAGCTAACTAAAGAAAAACCAGTGGCCATAATTACTTTAAGAAATGAAGGTCAGTCAGTCCGGAAAATTGCAAAAACTTTAAATGTGTCCCCAAGTGGAGTCGCAAAAACCATCAAGCACTACAACGAAACTGGCACACATGAGGACCGACCCAGGAAAGGAAGACCAAGACTCACCTCTGCTTCTGAGGATAAGTTCATCTGAGTCACCAGCCTCAGAAATCGCAAGTTAACAGCAGCTCAGATCAGAGACCAGATGAATGCCACACAGAGTTCTAGCAGCAGACCCATCTCTAGAACAATTGTTAAGAGGAGACTGCGCGAATCAGGCCTTCATGGTCAAATAGCTGCTAGGAAACCACTGCTAAGGAGAGGCAACAAGCAGAAGAGATTTGTTTGGGCCAAGAAACACAAGGAATGGACATTAGACCAGTGGAAATCTGTGCTTTGGTCTGATGAGTCCAAATTTGAGATCTCTGGTTCCAACCGCCGTGTCTTTGTGAGACGCAGAAAAGGTGAACGGATGGATTCCACATGCCTGGTTCCCACTGTGAAGCATGGAGGAGGAGGTGTGATGGTGTGGGGGTGTTTTACTGGTGACACTGTTGGGGATTTATTCAAAATTGAAGGCACACTGAACCAGCATGGCTACCACAGCATCCTGCAGCGACATGCCATCCCATCCGGTTTGCGTTTAGTTGGACGATCATTTATTTTTCAACAGGACAATGACCCCAAACACACCTCCAGGCTGTGTAAGGGCTATTTGACCAAGAAGGAGAGTGATGGAGTGCTGCGGCAGATGACCTGGCCTCCACAGTCACCGGACCTGAACCCAATTGAGATGGTTTGGGGTGAGCTGGACCGCAGAGTGAAGGCAAAGGGGCCAACAAGTGCTAAACACCTCTGGGAACTCCTTCAAGACTGTTGGAAAACCATTTCAGGTGACTACCTCTTGAAGCTCATGGAGAGAATGCCAAGAGTGTGCAAAGCAGTAATCAGAGCAAAGGGTGGCTATTTGAAGAAACTAGAATATAAAACATGTTTTCAGTTATTTCACCTTTTTTTGTTAAGTACATAACTCCACATGTGTTCATTCATAGTTTTGATGCCTTCAGTGAGAATCTACAATGTAAATAGTCATGAAAATAAAGAAAACGCATTGAATGAGAAGGTGTGTCCAAACTTTTGGCCTGTACTGTACATCCAAAGTTTCGTTAAAGTACTTGAGTGCATGTATTGAGTGACTTTCCACCACTGCAGAAAACACATACCACTCCATTAACAAAGTTAGAAGTACATACAAAAAAATAAATGAAGTTTCTAAAATCAGATTTTCCCCCTTTTCATACTAAAAACAGAAGGCTCTCATTTGTGACTGTATTCCAAAGGCAGCTTGCACACTGGCTGTGCTAATGCTACTGAGGAATCATAATAAAGGCAGTATTGTTCTGAAACTTCAGCTCCTAATTGGCCCTTCTCATTATCCTGCCTCAGTGGTCCACTGTTGGTGGTATGCAGTGAAATGGAATAGCACTTCTAAGGGGCACAGGGGAAGTGCACTATATGTTCAGTGTGTGATGCTTTTTAATTCAAGGTCTCATCCAATTCCCTGTTGCTGCTTGTGCTGGAACATCTGGAGCAGGCGTTAGCCTTCCATCTGTGTGTCTAATAACTGCTGGCAGCTCTGAGAGAGCGGACCTGAACAGATCTCATTGGCTGCCTGTGAGGCCATGGTCTTCCTGGCGATCTTTCATAGAGGTGAAGACATACCTGTTACAGCACGCAGCACCTTCTTTCACCTTACCTCGACTCGTGCAGCTGCCAAAGAGCAGACACTCCTCAGCTGGCTGCCAGTGTTATGGATAAAAATCTGCTGAAAAATATAGTGGAACATGTGCTAAAGAAGTACAGTAATGAGTACTTTTCTGTCATGGAGTCGACACACGACACTGTATCAACAGGAACACCACGTGGGTTGACGTGGCTTTAGAACTAACCTCCTCTAACGAGACATTGGCCGCGTTTCCCTTTGTATTTATTGTGAAAATGTATAATAACTTAAGCGCGCGGTTTACGGCGGAAATGGTTTGAGCGTGGCTCTCTCGTGTGAAACTGAATCCGCTGCTGCATTATGGAAATGTGAGGCTCGGAGTGAGTGCAAAGCAAACTGAGGCGGCTCTAATAGTGTGGTGCGCTCTAATGAAATCAGCAACCCCAGGCCTCAGGAATGAGATCCATGCATGGCTTTTCATTCCCTACATCCTCACCCAAGCCGTCTTTTCAATTGGGCGTTCCAGCACTGGTTTTAAGGAGAAGAGGCCTCATGTCTCATCTGGATAAAAGGATGGCAGACTATCTCGGAATCAGCAGCACTTTAGTATTTCAGAAGCACTGTGTTTCCTGCCCGGGTCAGATTGAGAACAGAGAGGGAAGAGATGTATAATGCACTGAATCATAGGCTACTGTTGTTGTGTACTCAACACACAGACTGGGCTGGAGTTAAAAAAAAAAACAATGCCAAGTGTCGTAATTTGAACTTTATATGGATCGTCTGATGAGAAACAGGACAGAATGACAGAAAAAAAGGGTTGTCTCTGGTCATATGGTTGTCTCTGTCTTACTTTTCTGTCTCACCACAGTGGCAACACACTTTTAAATACAGGCTATCATCTTTCAGGCAGCTGTGTCAAAATGCAACATGGTGCTTTCCCTCCACTATATTTTATTAATTTCATGTTTATATTAACACTCTGTGTTAGTCCAAGCAAATTCCTGAGTTGGAGTGTGAACCCATGATGCTTTCCAAGACAATTTCAGAATGTATAATGGATATTTATCATAAAGACAAAGTCATGGAGAGCAGAAATCAGCAGTTCTTCCTCTCAGTAATTCTTCCCCAACTCCTCTACCAAAATCAGGTCTTTAATTCAAGTGACTGATTGATATATCAAGGTTTGAGTGGCTTAAATGAGGAGTCAGACCCTTTTAGGGAGGTGAATTGGCGATGTAAGAGACACCCACGCAGCCCCGCAGACGGAGGAACCCTTAGGAAGTTCTGGGTTAATTAGATTTGTCCTACAACGCAGCGCAGCCCTTTCCACTTCAAATATTTATGGATCACACGTCAGGAAAACAGACATTTGAGACCTCTCTGAGAGCTGACTAACATGAATTCTCCTCATAGTGTGCTGCTCCCCCAACCGCTTACACACACGCACACACACTATCAAGGCACAGAGACACACTCAACACAAACAAAAGACTAGAATTAAAGTACTTGAACGCTCACCCACATAAGCATTAATCCACTTTCTGCCCGTAATGAGCGCACAGGAATGTGGGTAAATTTGGATTTAATGGCAGTTATTCATAATTTATCTTTTTCTTGAATACTTTTGCACGTGAAGCAAAACTCTGATTTGGAAACTGTGAAATTTAATCTGTTTACCTTGACACTGAAGTGAGGTTTGGATGTACTTTCAACTTTATTTTAATTACACATTAACACCCTATCATTTTTGAACGTGACGTCAATCTGTGTATTTGTTTGTATGCATACTTATGTGTGTTTGCATCCACATGTGCTTGTGTGTGTCTCTAAAGGGAAAGTAGATGAATAACAAATAAAGGTCGGACAGTAAAGTTTTAGTAGATGATATATGTGGTGCGACGACTGCATATACAGAAACTCAGGAGAAAAGACTGCTTTGCATGCATGTACGCCAGATGCACGCATGTGTGTATGCGTGTATGGAAAGCTGATTTGTGAATGACAGTGCGGTGCGATAAGAACTCCCTGTCGACCGCTCTGCTCAGTGATGGGTCACAGAAGACCCCCGATTCTCTGTGACCCCATCCGACACATCAGGGACACTCTCTGGTTACTGTTTCCCCAGACTTCTGCCTTAACCCCCACCAACACACACACACCCACACACATGCACACATACCCTTAAATAGCCCTGTCAGACCGATGCTGGATGCTTTCTACACACCAAAAGAGACACAGAGAAGCAACTTAGAGAGTTAAGGGTACAAAAAGAGCAGAAAAAAATGAGAAAGGCAGATAGGAAGAGAAACAAAGAGAAAGTGAGAAAAAGAAAGAGCCCAGGACTCGGAGGGAAAGAGAGGGAGAGAGACAGAGCTGTCTTGAAGGCAGCCAGACGCCTGTTTGCAGCCTGAGAACAGGCCTGTTCGACTATCTCTCTTTGTCCTTTACAGCTCTACAAGGCCTGGGAGACGTTTTATAGTAGCAATCACTCAGATCCCCTTGGCTTTTATTCCATCTCTGGATGCCTCAGGATCTTATTCCATTACTGTTTCTATATATAGATAAGGGGAAAAACTTGGACACATGAGAAACACCAGCAATTAGGAATTCCTTTATAAAAAGAAAATTAGTATTGAAAGAAAAAAAAGGAATATCCATTCATTATGTTTTTTTCTTAAGATTAAATTGAGAATTAAAAACTTGTCGTAAATTCTACTGGGTGAAATCTTTTCACAAGGTGAACGTGTTTCCACATTCTGTTGACACTGACCTTGTAAGTTGTCTAAATGCTTGTCTCTGTTTGATATTGAGTGACACAACAGTGCTTTTGTGCCGTAATGAGATCTGATGTCGACGAGAGTGTTATGCTGCTATTTGATCCAGAGAATGAATGTTGTTTCTGTCCCAGAGGAGAGGGCTGCCTTTCACTGAGCCTGCTGTGTCTGCTTAGGACCACACAGCCATGGAGCCTGGGACCCGGGGACCCCAAATCATTAGATATAAGGGGTCTGTGAGACTCTATTTCATGACCACCCCCCGCTCCCCCCTTCACAGGACTGTTTTAGCCCAATCATGTGCTGCCTGCTGACCGACAGATGCATCAATTATGAGCATTTAGTGTAGCAGATATGTGAAAATATGTGAAAGGGCAACAGCACACCAAAGTGTCTCTGAGAGATGACCCGGTCAGTGTGTGTGTGTGTGTGCGTGTGTGTGTGTGTGTGGGTGTGTGTGAGAGAGACAGAGAGATGCTGTAGATTCTTCCATTTGTGAACAATTTTCTATCTCAACCGTAATAGATTTACACAGATTTTAATCTGTTTAAAATAGATGTATAACTCACATTTTTCATTCTGAGTATTGTTTTCCAGTAAGTCATATTTTTATGCTTTATGCCGCACTTGTGCGCTCAAAATATCTCTTGTCAACAAACAACTTATCAGCTGCTGCCTGTGCCAAATACCAACACATTCTGTGCACACCAATGACACAGATGAATGAAAGTTTTTTTTTTTAATAAGACAAAAATAACAAAATAAAAGAGCAGCAATTTTAGATTTTCTTTTTCAGTGAATTGTATGTTTTCACATCATAATCCACAGACCCTCGAAGCATGTTAACGCCATCTAGAGGGATCTATTAGAAAACCGTACACTCACTCACACTGGCCACTCAGTTGCACACTCACTGTCATCGCGTGTGTGTGATATTGATTAGTGAACATTAAAATAAGCCACCAGTGTTGTGAAAGCCTTTTCTATTTTCCAACTCTGAAACTTTGTCTTGGACAAAAGAATCTGACAGATTAATGTGATGTAATGTAATGAAACAGACTAGGAAATTAAGATGGGCTCTATGTGAATATGTCTTGGGTTACTGAGGATAAAATGTGAGTACTACTAGAAATGTCAGTTTTCCAAAAGCAAAAAACATGTTTTTATTAATTTTTCAAAGAAAACATTCCATTTCTGCACAGTGTAAAATTGAAATGTCTTTTTTTTTGTATTTTTACACACACACACACACACACACACACACACATATATATATATATATATATATATATATATATATTTAATTTATTATGTTTAATTTCCATGGTGGAAAGCCATTTCTCTGTGTGCAAAATTAACTGTAGCCTAGGCTTAAATCTGAACCTGACCTTGACCTGCAGAATAAATGCACAAACCCAGGTGTGTTTGTGTTTCATTTGATATTCAGACATTCCAAAAAAAAAGATTAAAAAATATGGGCTGGTCTGATTGTCTTCAAAATACTTCACCTGATATTAAAATGTACAGGCCGCCTACACCTGAAGGAGTCACTGATGACTGACACTGTTCTGTGATCATCTGTGGTCAGGCCAGTTTTTTTAGGGTTAAATATTGCTATTGTTTTCCCATGTTAATAATAACTATAATTATGATTATAATAAAACATTTAGGTCAACAACATGGAAGGGCCCTGTAGTTTATTCATCTGTTGGACAGAGCTGTGACACAGACAGCCAGCTGTTTTTCAGCTTCAACGCAGGTGCTATTTTAAGAGCAGACTTTTAATGTTTCATGGGTAGTGTGTGTTGATTATATAACTGGTGCAAAGCGTCGTCGGTACTGGACATGTTAGACAGCCATAATAACAGAAAAAAGAGAAGCCATCATCTGGAAAGCAGTGAGAGTTGGACGTGTTTCACATCTCAGACGGAGTCAGACGGAGAGTGCACTTTGAGCCCATCCATCCAACTCTGTCTTACAGACCTTAAACATAACTCTGAATATGGATTTTACCACTGAGAATAACACCACATTTTAAGGAGGAGTGCTGCTGTCTATAAAAAGCTACATAATAAAGAAGACATTATAACAGCAACTGCTATACTAAAAAAGTGCATCATATTTTTGTATGATATTGGTATTTAAGATTTCAAGAAGATAAATAAATACATAAATAATGGTGTTAAGGCTTATCCTATTTTTTATTAACTATACAATCATGTATTAAACCAACTTTTTCTATATTAAATGAATTAATTATATCATCATTAACTCTGTGGGACTTTTCAGAGGTCACCATCTGCACACACAAGGATTATCAATGAGACGCACGGCATGCGCAATTTACGCAGCGTTTGGCAGCATCCAAGACGGTGAGTGTTGTTGCATTTTAGGATCAAATGCTCACGTTTGAAAATTGAATGAGTCACCTTTCTTTCTCTCTTGAGCCTTCCTGTGCAACAGCTCTACTCCCTCAGCAAGGTTTCCTCGCCAGTCGGTCCTCCTTTTCCGAAGAGGAATCGCGGGACAAGCTTGAGGATGTCGGAGGTCAAAGGGAAGTGGCCTACGTGCGAGTCTCATTAAGGACCAATTTAGAGAGCTGAGGATTTCTGCTGTCTGATCAAACAATAGAGGAGTCAGAGCCAAAGTCTTTCAACTTTCAGTCAGTCAGGCTCAGTCTCACCACAGCTTTATGTCTGAAAACAATATTAATACTTCTGGCCTTTGAAGCGTTTGGATCAAGGCTTCTGCAAGTCTCATTAACGACAATAACTACTATAAATACGTGAAATATAACAATGGGTCTTTTTGAGTTATGAAACCGTTACATATAGATAAAAAAAACCCTTACTTTTGCTAATTCAGTTAAAAAAAATCCTGATTGAGAATAGGAAATCTGTTAAATATCATTCTATACTTAATATAATAATATAATACTTTAATATATTAATAATGAAATGATAAAAAAAAGTATATACTATTTGCATCATAATAAAGCATTACTAGTTTCTGTGATATCAATTTAGTAACTGAAAAGATATAATTTAATTAGAAGGTTTTTTTAAACTCTGTTCCTTATTTTTATTATTATTATTATTATTGTTGTTGTTGTTGTTGTTGTTGTTGCTATTTTTTTTAAATAAATGAATTAAATTAAATTAATTAATACATTTAAATTATTATTATTATTATTATAAGATTTTTTGGGGGGCATTTTTTCCTTTATAGATGGGAGGGAGAGAGAGAGGGGTAATGACATGCAGCAAAGGGCCACAGGCTGGAGTCGAGCCTGGGCCGCTGTGGCAACAGCCTTGTACATGGGGCGCCTGCTCTATCCACTAAGACACAGTTGCCCCAAATTTAAATTAATTTTAATTAAATTGATTAAATTATTATCTTGATTGCAGTATTTCTCTCTCTAAAAAAAAAGCAACTGACAAAGCAGACTTTGACTTATTTTATGGTTTGCAGATACACTTTAGACACTTCTTTTCGTCCAATAAGATGAGGGTCTTGTGAGTGAATGTCCATCTTATTAATATGCACTTGTGTGTGTGAGAACCTCGTCTTAGCCTTCGTACAGGGCATGACCCCACTGTGTCACCCGACGAGGACCCAGACACTCTTGTGGTAAAGCAGGAAGGACAGAGTCTGTGTTATTCTTCCCTTCTACCTGACAGTCATATTTCACCACTCTGTGACCTTCACCAGCTCCCTACCCAGCATACAAGTGCCCAGCTCCCCTAAAACTCACTGCCTCCACACCTCAATACCACAGACCCCCCCTAGACTCACCACAACCATGACCCAATCTCACCATCACAACGTTCAATCATCCGTCTGCCTCACAACAGTGTTTTCTACCTTTACAGACCACAGCCAATCCTTTTCCTCAGACATGCATCCGTGACCTTAAATCACAGCCACTCCTCACCCCAGTGACCCCGGCCTCCTGTCCAGACACTGAACCATACCACGTCCTTGTCAAGCTTGACCCCCAGACATAAACTGCCAACTTGTGCTTAGCTCAAAAACACCAAATAGCTAACGTCAGCATCAGCTTCAGAGTTCAATCAGACTTTGCTAAGGAGTCCTTCCTTTTACTCAGGGAGACCTTGAATCTCAAGGTCAGCTCAACAGCATGTCCAGAGACAATACAGCGATGCTGCTGCTTGTGCCTCCTTTCATTCTCATGCACATGCACATGTATCTTACGGACAAACACACGGCCTGCATATTTCATTAGCAGCAATTCCCGAACTTATTTCTCAACTGCTCTTGTTTACGGCCAGAAAAACTTTTAAGCAAGTGATTTGCCCACCCTGTGATTGGGATTTATCAAGGCGTGCAGGGCTCTGTGCTCGAAGGAAGAATGCAGCTCGTACCATTATGAGATAAAGGCCAGATGAGGAGGGATCACAGCCCAAGCTACCTATCATTCGTTATCATAAATGTGGTATTAAATGTGGAGATAAGCGATGAAAGAAGAGGGAGGCAGGGTGCTGAGGATTACTGATACACAGAAAAGGGTGTGTGTGTTGTAAGCAGGCAGATGGTGCAGGCCGGCCCTGCGCTGCCTGATCCCTCTGACAGCTGCACTAGATCCTCGGTGGAGGTGAGCTTGGACCCGCTGCCGAACTCTCAGAGTACATCATGTCTTTCCAGTGGAAATGCTGACCTTGTGTTTCAGTGTGTGTGTCTGTGTGCGTGTGAGTGTGAGTGTACATGCCCGTGTATGTGCCAGTGGTAAGGTGATGCGAGGCAGGCGGTATGACTGGTGGCAGTGGGGAGTAATTGTGATTGAGAGCATTACTCCTCACCCCACCCTATGTCAGGGTGATACACACACACACACACACACACACACACACACACACACACACACATTCACAGGCTCTCCCATGGGTCATTCTGACACTGTCCAGATAAAGAAAGAGACTGATGGTTATGTGGAGAGAAAAGGGGAGAGTGTGTGTGTGTGTGTGTGTGTGTGTGTGTGTGTGTGTGTGTGTGTGTGTGTGTGTGTGTGTGTGTGTCTGTGTGTGAGTGTGTTTGTGTGGTATATATTTATTTTTGTTTAGCCTTTGCGTGCTAATGTGTTTGCCAAAGTCGTAACCGTGTGTGTGTGTGTGTGTGTGTGTGTGTGTGTGTGTGTGTGTGTGTTGGTGTGTGAGAGAGTTTTCAGAAATGTGATATGCTATTTTCCTGTTTTGGATTTTGTTAGTATAAAAATGAAAGTAAAATAAGAACTGCATCATATTTTATGTTACATTTAGGTTATGAATTTCTGTTTGTGTGATGTTTTAAAGCAACAAACAGGGACAGTTGCTCAGGTTCTATCTCCCCGCACAGTGTCATTCTTTCTTGAAATACCACTCCAGTGAATAAAGTACAAGGTCGGATTGAGAGAGCTTTCAATTACACTAAATACTAAACTCAAGCTTATCTGGTGTCATACGACACCCCCATTCAGCATCAGGAAAAACTCTATCAAAATGCACTTATTTGTACGAAATTATTGGAAAACAAAAAAAAGAGGTCTATGATATGCATCGTAATGAGTTCTTAATGTAAAGATCAATAATTGATGAAACAATAAACTATGTCCCCCAATGTAGCCGTTTTCCCAATTGGGACATTTTGCAAAGCAAATAACTAAAACAAAAAATAAATCTTGTTGACAATTGCTTATTTGACTTTTGGTTTATCAACATGATGTGATTTCCCAGCTAATGTACGTGTGGTTTTCCCTAGAAGAGAGTGCGTGCCTTCAACGTGGAGCCGGACACACTCTCAAAACTGCACTTTAAGATTTGGCAGTGGAACAGCAGCGTACTTATGAATCTCTTCCTGTTTGTGTTTACTCTCTCTTACAGCTCTGCTGTATAGGAGGATTATGTCTCCAGTCACTGGGACCAGACATGCCAGTTTCTCTCTTGTTCTGAGGCTATGTTAAGGAACATCCAGGCACTCTGGGGGTCCCTGGACAGCCCTGTGCCAGTCTGTTGTTCCTCTGTGCTCCATGTTGCTCCGCCCTGACCTGCAGCATGCTTTTGCCCACTGGGGAACCCTGCCGATGGGGCGTGTGCTTGCGTGCGTAGGCCCCTGAGCTCCAGCCCCTGTGTGGTCTGGCTGTATGTGTATGTGTGTGGTCTTCCCGGCCCCCTGCTCATCTGTCCGAGGCCTGCTAACGGCCTGCCCAGTGACCACGGCTGTTTACTTTACTTCTGTCTGCACCAACTGAACTCTGATCGCCCGCTTCCTCCAGCTGGGCCAAATCAGGCCCCAGCTCCAACTCTCAGCAGCCCAAAGAGAGGCCCCAGAGTCTGGGACAAGACAGGACATTGGGTCCTGGTGGATTAAGACACCTTCAGACCCACCCCCACGTCCCAATTCTCCGTTCCTCTCGTCTCTTGTTCCCAACTGCTGGGTGACTGGTAGCCATACCCAGGCATATGGTTGCTGCAAGGCAAGGCTGCCTGTAATTATGCTGTCAGAGGCCTGTCCTCATTGGCCAGGATAATTGGTCTCTCTGTAACAGTCAGTATCAGAAACAGCTCAGTCTCTCTCATCAGTGGAAACAGACAGACTGGCAACTCACTCAGAAGCAGACAGTCAGACGTTGGATGTCACCTTTGCTTTTTTCCAAAGCATGAGCTGGAGAAGTTGGCATCGTTGTGGGTAGCTGTTCTATATTTATTCACTGAAACATTAAAATTGTCATACAGCACCTGGATCTTAAATCTGGTGCCAGTGACAACCTCTTCACTAAGTCTGCTGTGTTAACCTGTCTGAGTTTCTCTGATCCATGTCTATCCCCAGACAGCCTCACTTTGTATTTATTAATTTACTTATTTACAGTGCAGGTCAAGAAGTTAAGCGGCCGAGTGCGCCACTACACACAGGGCATATGATCCTACATAAATCCACTGAGTAATGAGGCAGAGATGGCGGCATACCTGCTCCCCCCCGTCCCTTCTCTCCTGCCCCTGCCTGGGGTAATTCCTCTTATTAAGGATGGATTGGTGTTGAGTGTGTGTGTGTGTGTGTGTGTGTGTGTGTGTGTGTGTGTGTGGGTGGGTGTCTGTTAGCCCACAGGTCCTGGTTTTGGGACGGGGAGTCAAGGGGAGACAAGGGAATCAGGGGGAGGCTGGTAGTGTTTAAGACCTGTGTTTGGCCAGGGAAGCGAGGAGAGGCCCTCTGGGGTCACCCTCTACCGCTTTACAAATTGAGGGCTGTGCCGGCAGGCGCCAGGGCAGAGCCGAATGAGCGAGCCTACTGACCTGTGACCCTGGCCCAGCCCTTGCGCAGGAGCCCCTGTAACCCAGGAGAGGGGACCGCTGACCTCTGGGGGTCACATTCCTCTTCTTCCTCCTTCAAGGCTGCAGGGGATTCCTGGGTCTCCCAGCACCCATCCTGCACAAATTAGATTTAACGCAGACCATTCCAAAAATAAACAGCTGGTTTACGCTTGAATTTGTCCTGAGGACCATGATGTTGAATAAAATGATGTACTGATGGGGCGGAGGAGGTGGCTGTATTGACAGGCACGAAGAGAGGGATTTTAGGTTTTGAAAAAGCTTCAGACCCTCTGTAAGACTCCTGTATGTTTTTATGTACGTCTCAAAATAGAGTGGAATAACACAATAGTGCAACAAATCCTTCCAGCTGTAAGAGACTCATGTCTGGACTGTTGGCTTTTGACACATTGAAGGGTGCTGTCAAAATCTAGAAATAAGCATTAGACATCTGATGTTTATCAGAATCTGCACATCTGTCTGCACCAATCTGTAATTTCTGAAACATGCTTACCAGTGCCACAGTATAAAAAAGGAGAACATCTCCATTTCATAAGCAACTTCCAAACTGCCATAAATGTGAGGAACCATTTCTCAACTAGCCTCTTTTCATCTTGCATTCATTTCTTGTCTCTCTGTATACAGTGTGTGTAACCGGACCTCTGATTTTCCATGTGAAGCTGAGGTACATCTGTCTGTAATGTAACGTTTCCTAACATTTCATACCATGTGGGCAAAATCCTGACAGCTTGGATCCTGTAAAAACAGCTCAGTGCCCTTTAAGCCCTCTGCCCCCGCATGCCCACGCTCTCTTTCTGCCAGCCTATTGAAAGCACCTCTGGCTGCTTCTGGTGTGGGTGTCACCAAGCTCCTTGCTGGGTTCCATGTAAACAGCCTCCCGCCTCTGTAGCGCCCTCCGCGCTACGCTCTCTGGCCACCGCTGCTTAATAGTAATTGCTTCAGGAAGTGTGATCACCATGGTTCAAGGACTCCCTAATTCTATCAGACGGCAAGAAAGAGGGTTTCAGGGACAGGGAAGAGAGCAGGGATGGGTTACAGAGAGAGGGTGAGAGAAATAAACACTGTGTGAGAGGCAGAGAGAAGGAAAAGAGAATAAATGGAAGGGCACAGTTTGTGATTGAAAACGTGTGGCTGTATTGTGAGACTCTGAAGGATTGTCATGGTCCATTAAGCACAGAAACCATTCATATTCTTGTCAAAGGAAATCAACGTGCGGCGCAATGGGAACAATTAAAATTCCAGATTGCTTTTGAATGTAAATGACTGATGCTTTTATCACAGGCTTGGATTTATGGAGAGCATCAGGGAGCAGTCATAACTTCCACTGTAGAGCTGGGTGAATCACTCCAGCAAGAGTTATTAAACCACCATATGGTCACCAAGGGGCCTTTTAATGCTCCTCTGGATTAGTATAGTATTTAGTCCAAAAAAAAGTACAGCAAAGCAAAAAGCGAGGAAGATTCCAGATAGAGATCTGCTGTTAGCAGGTGAAACTAAAGATGAAATATCAGTTATAGTGTTTCATAGTGAAATGGCTGATAATTGGGTAAAATGTGTGTGTATGTGTGTGTGTTTGTGTGTGTGTGTGGCCGGCTGGTGCACACCGTTCCCGACACCCACAAGAAAAAGAGGCCATGGGGTGCTGAGAATTTCCTCCACAGGTCTCTGAGCATGTCCACATGCACGGTTAAACCTCACCACTGGAAACACATCCTGCCCCATCACGTCACCCTCTGGCCGGAGCTCTCCTGGGCCGCAGTGTTTCCCATGGCTGACAGTGACACAGACAGCGAGAGGTGTCAGACCACAGCCCTCGACTGGCATTCCTCACGGTCATACCCAGACCCTGCAACTGATCCCTCGCATTTATCCCTCTTTGGTTGTGTATATGTGTGTCAGGCATCTGTGTATATGCATGTATATGTGCATGCCAAGTGTGCGTGAGTGTGTGAAGACAAATCTCTCGCCAGCAAGGCTCCCATAAGAGCCTCCTCCAAAAGGCCTGGTGACATATATAGAATGGCAGGAAGAGGGGACATCCGAGTGAGGCTGCTGGAATTTTACCATTACATGCGACATTGGATGCTCCTGCTCTCCCACGTGTGTCACAAAAGGATAGAGGGAATGAAAAAGAAAAGAAAGACAGTGGGAAACAGTCTGTTCTTTGCGATCAAGTGACTCTTAAATTTTCTATGGCTGAGGTACAAACACCAGATGTGTGTGGTTGTGTGGAAACAACCTGTGATATGGAACATTGTGTGCACACTTTGGTGAACTTGGACAAACTGGCATCTTACCTGTGATATCCTGCTCTGAGGTTGAGCAGACAGACAGTGGAGGTAAAGACGGAGTGTGTAAGAGACAGTCAGAAAAACGGAAAGTCATAAAGAGAAAGAACACTCCAGTGTGCCATGTGTAGTGAACTGTGAGTAGCCTGCTGGTAGGTAGACCATAAGAGTCCGCTCTGCTCCATATCTGTTTACTACCCCCTAACACCTCAGTGGGGCTCCTCACATCATAACTGCAGAAAGAAAAAACACACATACATATTTTTGGCCATTTCTGAATTGTGAAAAATGAAGCCATATGCAGTGACTGAGCAACGCATAGCTAGAAACTTGTTGGTTGTCTTGTAACTAAGGAAAAAACACCTGCATGTGATGCTCTACATGCAGAATACAGCACACCATTTAAACAGCATGTTACATTATCTAAATATTAGGTGTATTTGTTGTGTATCCTATCAGTGAAAAGTGTTACAGCCTTTTTCCATTCTTTCACTTGGGCCTGTACCAGCCTGTGCTGTCCTCTAATACCCCGTGGTGGGCACAGGGGTGCACGTGCCTCGGCACTGTGTCAGCGCTGATGGCATTGATGGTGGTCATGTCCAGATGTGGGGCCTAGTCCTCTAGTGGTGTAGACTAAACCTGTGGAGAGAAGAGCTCCAGACCTCCATAGGCTCAGCCCTCCGCTGCGGGGCTGCAGCCCATATGTGCGCCTTCCAGCCTGGGCAGCCACACCGCGTACACACTCCATTTGCAACGAAAACTTGTCAATAAGGCTGGTATGTTGCATCAGATAGGACAGTGAGGAGTGAGGACTCACCGGCTGGTAGACCCTAAAGGAGTGATCCCATATACATACATAAAGTGGACTTGTAACTTAGTCTTCCTATGTTACAATTATATCATAATGTTTTCAATTTAAAATGAACGTTCATGAGAGCTCAGACACATATACTGCTGGCACCCTACCCCATGTTTGTTAAAATTACATCTAGTATTTGCGCTCAGATAAGAATCCAGCTATTTGATATCTTTATAGCTAGTCTACTGATTGACCATAAATTAATAAATACATACTGGTAAGTACATAAAACATCTAAATATACATGTTATGTATAACAAAAACAGTCACAGCTCACATACTTTCTCTGACCAAAATATTGTGGTCACGTCTCAGTGCTAAACAAAATACGTTATGACAGTGTTTGTCTTTAAAGAATGTTCCAGAACTCATGAGATTGGCAACTCTTGAGCAAGACTTCTTCCAGTCCTTGAGCCACAATTTCTTGAGATAGTAAAATCTAAAAAGGGGATTTTTGTTGTTTCCTGAGTTTGCAATTTTGGCCATTGCCATCTTGGTTTTTTGGAGCCAGAAGTGGCCATTTTTTTGGACAAGAGGGTGGAGCTGTGGAGGAGCGAGGGGTGTATTTGACCGAGAAGCCGAGGACACCATCGGGAGGCAGCCTGTCACTCAAGAGGCCCCACTGTTAAATATGCATAACTTTGAGCCTTGATAAAATGCAAGTTGGTGAGTTCTATAAACATGAATGTTCAAATTAGCTAAAGAAATCAAAATCCTTTTCTGTTTCAGGTTGTAAACATGTTTACTTCTACTGTAAAGTTCAGCATTTTAACATGAGGGTCTATGGGGACTGACTTGCTTTTGCAGCCTTGCTTTTGGCACCTCCGCACTGGCTTCATTTTTCAGCCCGGGAGTTGCCACTTTCATTTCATTTTGTTATTAATTTTGTCTAAATGCTAGATTATGTACAAGTCAGAATATTTTAATTTTTATTTTAACCTCTTAACCACTGTATTAAGTATTGACATGAATTTTTTTTATGTGTTATTTCTTTTTGACAATGTTCTAATTGCCCTTTTTGTACCTCTGCTCTTTGCTCTTTTGTTTGTTCTTTAAGTGACTGCACTGAATGTTAAAATGATAAGATACATACAGTATACATACTGCAAGAACAGATTTTTCAGAAAACGCTTCTCCCTAATTTCTCTCATTTCCCTCCCATTTAGACCTATAATCTTGTGTGCTAAACTTGTGCACACATTAGATTTGTTAGAATGATTTTGCTGTACAAGAGGAGAAGCTGTAGGTAGGGCAAGGAGAATTTAACAGAAAGCTATAAAAAGCACTTTTTAAACCCAGAATACGTAACACATATGGCTTCATCCATCTGTTAAATTAATGGCTATCTGTCATTCAGACCAACATCTGTTACATAACCAATGTAGCTGTCAGAAAGAGTGAGATAAGTTAAACCTGCATCTGTTTACTGTATCTCTCTGGTATTCACTGCATTGTTCCATAATGGCACTCCCATCATTACATCTATTTCCTAAACTACTTCTTGTTCAGGGTCATGGGGATGTCCCAACCTGACAACACAAATAAATGAATGATCAAAATGCTTCTAGCTGCTGAAGTGACATTGCAGAGTGCTACATGTGAAGGATTTAGTGAAGCTAAAAGTATCATGAATTAGTCAGTAATATTCGTCCAGTGGTCAGAGTGGTAGCACAATTTGCCCAACTTGGATGGTATCCTTAATTGTCCTAAGAGGTGTGTTTCGGCAGAATCAGCAGCTATCATCCCTCTGGACTTAAACATTTCCTTCCTCTTAACAATTTGTTCCTATCGCCAACTTCCTGCTCACTCTCTGCCTTCATGCCAGCCAGCCCTGGAGAGAGATACATGATATCATATCTCAATTATGACTCTGCAATTTAGATTATTATGCTAACAAGAAAGTCCTGCCTCCAGGGAGGTCAAATACTCAACCCGAGGTCAGAGACTCCTCTAAATTGATGTGTATTAAAAAAGATGTCTGGTTCAGATGAAATGGAAAGTTGCAGTTTCCAGTCAGCACATTGTCATTGAGTCAGCGGTGGGGATGGGGGTAGAGAAATCACCCCTAGTGTAAATACACATCCCCACTACGC
Organism: Epinephelus fuscoguttatus; assembly: GCF_011397635.1. NCBI lineage: Eukaryota > Metazoa > Chordata > Actinopteri > Perciformes > Serranidae > Epinephelus > Epinephelus fuscoguttatus. The sequence goes on along the minus strand of NC_064753.1, from coordinate 24,648,299 downwards.
CATTGTACCGCCTCTGTGTCCTCATCACCCACGCAGTGTGGTAAGAGTCCTTCCTGTTGCCTCCCCATCCTTCCATCACCCCTGCCATTGTACTGTAACCCCACTGTCTCTCCTTCTTTCCTGTCCTTGGCTTTTGGGTTTTTTGGACGGTATAAACTATACAGGAGGCATTTATATCTTTGGCTGGTGGTCAGAGTTGGGGGCTCTGTCTGCACTGGGAGAAAGCCTCTGTTGTATTGCTGCCCTTCGCCCTCTGGGATTATTGGATTGGATTTGTGCAGTGCGGCGGCCTTTACAGGTGAAAGGCAGCCAGTGGATTTCAGGGAGGTCTGTCAGTAGAGCAGGTAGAGTGCAGACTTCTCCTCTGATCTGCCTCCCACTGGGGAGAATAGTGTTGCCTCGGTAGCCCCTGGACATTTGACGTTGGAGAAATATTTTCATAACTGATTGTGTGTGTGTATCTGTGAGAGTGAGAAGCTGGGAGAAAGGGAGCACCAGGGTGACATGTTCTCCGAATTGACATGGAAAAAATGTAGCTGCTCGATAACCCCCACGCTGCATCTCTCCTGTGCGTCTCTCCCTCATCGGAGAGTATTTGTATTTCATACCAGAGATATGGGGAGCAGGACTGGAATGCACCGCGCTCTGGTTTCTGAGTGAAAGGCGTTGTAACACTTTTGACACTAATCACAGAGTTCACATATTGGTTTGATTTCTGCAGATCGGGCTCTAATGGCCAAACACTCTCAGGGTTAATCAATGTGTGAGTAGACAGGGGGAGGTCTGGGCCTCACAACCACTCAGGTCACCAAACGTGCGTGTGTGTTTTTTCTGGGGTAAAAAAAGTAAAGGAACACACTGAAACTAACTTGTTGATCCTAGTTTACTACCTCTCTTCCTGTGTGGTTGATCTTCATGTGAGAAGCGAAGGAGGAGGAGTTGGTAATGTGTTGTGGATCAGGTCGGTTGTCTGACAGAGACACAGCTGGATGTACAGAGTGCTAATGGGCTGGGAGTGAAGAGACTCCAGCTGGCTCCACAGGAGAAGTGAGACCACTACAGTGCCTCCCATAAAGTAAAGGTCACAGGTTCAGTCCGAGTTTCTCTGTAAAAGAACATAAAACATAGTCCCCACATGGCAAGAAAAACCACAACATACGTAATAAAAAAGAAACATTACACAATGCTCACTGATGAGACAGTCCTGAGAAAGCATGTGAATCACTGGTAAACAATCTGAGAGAGATTCAAGCAAAAACTTGGGAAAGATTTACATTATTCTACTTATACTAAAACAAATAAAAAGTAATCTTCCTTTGTAAAATTTGCAGAGTAAAGGCAGTCCAAGGATCACCACTAATAAGCGGTGGCGTGTATTCAAGTGCATTTATTCAGGTCCAGTGCTTAAGTACAATTCTTAGGTACTTGTACTTTACTTAAGTATTTCCAGTTAATCATTTACAAAAAAAACACATGCACAAAAACATAGCCTACATGCATTGTCTGCTTTCAACATACACTCCCGTTCTTACAGGAAATGTATAATTTGCAAGCAGTCTCTTTCAAAATAAACGCACTATGTCGGTACAAGACTATGAATCAACATTTGTTTCCTTCAGCAACAAACGCACGTGGTTACATTTGGCCAACACATGCACATGGTTGCCTTTAGGCAACAAAAGCACGTGGTTGGGTTTTTAAAAAAGACCAGGGTTTGGCTTTACAATCACACAGGAAGCAAACACCGGCTTTCAGAGGAAAGTCAGTGGTTGTTGGACCCATCCAACACCCCTCCCATTAATCCCGGACTTTCACCCCTTTGACTTATGTTGTTGTCCTTGTGTCTTCATCTGTGTCTGACGACGGAAGTCACCTCCCAAGCACTGGTATTCAAAAACTTTGGAGTGAGACTGGGTTGATTTAGAACCAGTGTTTGGTTTGTCTGTTCTGGGCTACTGTAGAACAACATGGCAGAGGACTGATTACATATGTAGATATAAATGGTTAATTCTAAGGTAATGAAAACAAAACAGTTGCATTTTCTGATGATTATATATGAATGAAAACCTAATTTTTTGCCGATGGATGCCCCTTAATCCTACGTACACACTGGACCTTTGATTCATCAGTAATAATATCCATTGGTATAATATTTGAAACATCTTTCTGAAAGGGTCCATTGCGCACAACATGTACTTTAAATTTTGATATTTAAGTATATTTTGTTGAATACAGAATTCCTTCACGTAATGGAGTATTTTCACATTGTGGTGTTGCTACTTTTAGGATCTGAATGCGTCTTCCCACATTGGCAGCAACGTACAATATAACTTCAAAACTGGTCTTACTTCACCCGCCATCATCCTGTCCTTTTCACAGTAAAAACCAGACCCTATCCTGAAAACCAAGACCTGGTCTGTTGTGGTTGGGGCTTGGACACTGTGGTTTCCCGATTGTGGGCTTATTACACAGAAGGATAAGCAAACAGTTCAGAGGACGTCATATGGTAAGTCTGATGAGGAAAATACAGCATGGCAGGACAGATTGACTTGACAGGCAGAAAATGGAAGAACAGATGAAGACTTAGAATCCAAAATCCTCTTAGATCCTCAACTCACATTTACCAATACCATCAATACCACAATGTCTGAAATACAGCAGATCAACTCCAGAAAACTTTTTTGTTTTATCATTTTGGAAAAATTTGAACTTGGAAAAAGTGTTTGTTTCCACCAATCACGCTCCAACATTACAGTCTGGACACTTGATATAGGAATGGAAATTTAAAGTCGAGATCTTTAAAAAATGTTAAGTATTGCAGATATGAGAGAAAGGCCAGATTGTGTAAGCTGAAATGAAAAAGGCAGCAGGCCTGCTGTGTGGCCTGGCTGCACCGAGGGAGTTTAAACAGATAATACGTCTTATTCTTTTGACTGATGAGTGAACACACACACACACACACACACACTCATGGCATGCTAACTGTGTTTATTCCAGCTCAGACACTGGGCAATAAAGCATGGTCGTTTTCAGCGCCCAGGCTCCTGTTTGCCCCGACACACAGGCACATGCAGGGCAGAGATGCTGGACCAAGGGCCCCCTCCGCTGGAGAGCCTGGAGAGCTTTGGCTGATGGGCTGATGTATGACAGCATGTGTTTACTTATTACAGCGCTGACTGTATCTTATGTGACAGTGAGGATGATCCATTATGGCTGAGTCCATGTCCCAGAGAGATAAATACTGAGATGGCCGAGTTCCACAAGACCGATTTAAAACACTTTGGTGCAAATCAGTTTGAAAGGAAAAGAGCATACTGTGAAATGTGTCCCCCCGTTTTATCTCTCTGTGCGTACTGTACAGTAGAAAACAACATCCAGTTACAAATTACAAAATGTGTTGAACTATGGTCTGTAGTGAGATGACTACTGATTATTTATGTGTTTCGTTTTTTAAAATGTGCTTATTGGTGTCATTTTGTACTTCTGCTAAACACTGGTATGCTGTATGCTACCGTAACTCTCTGTGACATTTTATTCTTGTTTGTCTTTATGCTATATCAGAACAGTTTGTTGTGCTTTATTGTAAGAGCACACTGTCTTAGCAAAAATTAAGAATTACATTTATCCTTTATATTAACCACCTGCCACTGTAAACTTGCTTAAAGTGGACCTATTATTTGGGGTGTAATGATTCATTGATCTGTACTGATACATCAATTTAATAATCAATGATCCAATATCACTGAAGCAAGGTGAAAACATTGATCCATATCATCTTTAGGATACACCTCTATTTCAAAGTTCTGTGTCATAGTCAAACAGCGCCAGGCAGACAATGCCAAGCAGCCAAGAGAAGGAAGGTAAGAATAACATTATATAATTGAGAAGAAATCAGCAGTATCGAAATATTTGTGATTTTGGAGAAAAAGCAGGTTAAAAGACAAATTACATGTCATATGTAAATGATGCTGTTATGAGATACAATACTCAGGAAACACATCTTTACCTGCTGGCTAACATCTTGCAGCAACATTAGCTGCTCTGTTTCAGGCTGAAAATCAACCATGCTGTTCTGTTGGGAGACGCAGTGACTTTAACCAGTGCTGAGTAAGAAAAAACATAAATACGACATGTTATTTGTTAAACTATGAGGAGAAGAAATGTCCGCTAGCCACTATGTTAATTATGCAGCGTAAAAGTGCTTAAGCTAATACAACAATTGTTTTGTCAGTGAACCTTGACAGTTATTACTGAGCTGAATTTGTAGTTATGTTGTTACGTTTTATGTTTTATGGCTATTGGAAGAAGTCTGCCTTCAAGTTTTAGGAAAAAGATAAAAAGATAATAAAAAGATAATTTAATATAGGTTAAAAGTTTTTTTGGTTGTTTGTTTTTTCCTGTCAAAGGGTTTTTTTGGGGGAGTTTTTCCTGAGGGCCAAAAGGACAGAGGGAGGTTGTATGTTGTAAAGCCCTTTGAGGCAAATTGTGATTTGTGATATTGGGCTTTATAAATAAAATTGAATTGAAAACAATGAAAACATTTCTTCGAAAAAGGGCTTTCTGGCAGAAGGTCTGAAGGGTAACTTATGGCATGTGCTGTTTTATGTTAGTGGAGTCAATTTAAAGTAAACTTTACTGCACTTAATCAGTTATTTATTTACGTTATTTATGTGTTGTTTTCATTTTTACAGCCAAAAGCAAAAAAGAAAGAGGTGGCAGCTTCTTCTGTAACTTATTGTGTAAAAAGAGCATATGATGTGTATTATCGATTGCAGGCCTGAGCTGAACTGAATCGAAATTGTATCGTTGAAAACTTTGTGATATTGGTAAATATTGTATCGTTGTCCAGAGAATCAATATAATATCATATTGTGATGAAACTAGTGATTTACACCCCTATTATGCTTTGTCATATGTTGTGCTTAATATACAGTGTTACAATGAAGGATGTCCATCTTCAATGTTGCCAGTGCTTAAAATAATGAAGTAAACGTGTGTAGAAGTAATCCCTGCAAGCTAGTCTGAGTGGGCGGAAGTTCGCTGCAGAGATCAGCCTCTCAGTGAGTGGAACGAGCCACCCGCTGAAGTCCCGCCCTACCACCTTTTGCGGTGTTTGATCTTGCGGGGATGTAGCCATTTTTCTGCCATGGTTTGCGTCCTGTAGGTGATATTTTTACACCAAAACCTATTTCCCCCCGGCAATATTTTTGCAAGCGCACCATTGCTGTGGCACCGCCCAGAACGATTGTGATTGGTTGAAAGAAGTACAAGCAGCCAGGGTGTTTTTTTCTCCAATCTCATAGTGAGAGTCAGCCCAGCCAGATCTTCTTTTCTTGAGAAAGGTCTGGTGAGCGAGACTACCTGCGAGCAAACACCTCAGGCTTCAGACTGTTGTGGATACTCTGTTCCAGCTTTTTGTTTTTCTATAAGTGTGCTGGAAGTCTTTACATTACATAGCCTAAACTGCTCCGTGAAGCACACCGCTGTCATAGATGTAGCTACATGCTAACGTCAGGGAAACATGTAAGCTTGGTTACAAATGTTGTGAATTTCTCCCCAATTTCAGATTATATACTTGCTGAAACATGTCTGGTTGTGTTTAGAAGGTTTATTGGTGATTTTTTTAGGATAGAAAGTGCTGCTATTCTCCAATACAGCTGCAGTGATGGCGCAGAGACATGGAAGATCCAGAAACAGTGACCAGTCAAAGTAGACTGGGCTTTTAAGGGAGGGGGGGCTTGAAGGGACATACAGACAGTGTGAAGAAAATAAAATGTTTTTAGACTATTAAAGTGTGGAAACACGTTATAGTAGAAACCATATATGAGCCTGAAAATTAGCGAAATAGATCCTTCATAACTTAAGCTAATACAGCAGTCTTGCTGTCATCATAAAATGATGTCAGAGTGTTCGGATACATAAGTCACCAGTGACTGGGGAGGGCAAATTCAAGTCCTCCCCTCACAGAGAATGGCTAACTAGAAGGCAAAGTCAGACTGAATAATGAAGTGGTAACAAAATGGCCTCTATAAATATCAGGCTAGCTCGTGGGATGTGCTGTCCTGCATTCATTTTTGGGTCTCTTAAGGAAAATGCTATAATGGATGCTTTTGCGTGGGTGCAATGTGTATTACATCAGCAAGTGTCTGTGTGGCACTCTGCTAGCATGTACGTGTCCCCACACATAGAGGAGACAGTTTGAGTGCACGTGCACTCGGTCGTTTGTGTGCAGCCGTTTTGAAGCGGTGTTTATGTTAAGCTGTGATTAACACCGTCCAGGTGCTCTCGTTGGCGGAGCTGTCCAGCCGCTGTTTTAGACACTCACACATTTTCCCTCTGGCTGGGTTCAGTCATCCATATTTACAGAGCTGGACGAGCCAACACGCTGAACTGCTGACCACCATTTATTCTAGGACTGTCTCATAAACGGTTCCTCTCCATGAAAAGACAGAGCGCATGCGTGAAAGGAAAAGAGACGTGGGTGGGGTGGGGGGGTAGAATTCCACAGTGACAGTGAGTGTAAGTTAGTGGTCGAGGATGGAGGGTGGAGGAAAAGGACGCAGGCAGTGGAGGGGGAGGAGAGTGAGGGGGGATGCTGAGGTGTGATGGTCTGCTTCAGCAGGAACGAGTTGAAGATGGATGCCGCGGCCAATGTTCAGACAGCTTTCAGACAGCGTTGAGCATTTCATTAACCCCATCTCCACTGGTCTAGACAGGAAGACCAGGCTCAGGCCGCACACAACCACTGCCCTGTGAGGGGAGCTGGTTGGATGGCTGGATCTGCGTTCACCAGCTCCCCTGAGGAGCAGGAGCCTGTTTATTTAGTGCTGGTAGTGTACAGAGGCTGTGTGTACCCACAGACTGTTCTTTAAAATGGCCAGTGTGGTTTTCAGATGCACAGGACATGTCTCTGTGTCCACACTGCGCTCCATACTGACTGGATTCATAACCAAGAAAATGTCAGGATGTGAAGAGAAACAGGGAGACAGGAGGAGGTCAGTGGGAGGCCAGCGTAGAGAACGCAGCAGAAAGGTGAAGCTGAGAAAAGAAACTTATTGTTGTTGTTCGTTTGTGAACTGGAAGGCACTGGATGGAGATACGGGGGGTAAGATAGGGATCAGTGACTATGTTTTTGAGTGAAAAAGGACAGAGGAGCTGGCAGTACAGCCCCAATGGAAAAAGTGTCTTATCCACTGATATGTGAAAAACATTGTGTAACTGTTGGCAGTACGAAGAACAGTGGTGTAATCACTGGCATTTAACAGTGATGTCTTACTCCCGCTCTGTATCAGCATAATCATGCACCTGTGTTTCATTTTACTGGAAAATCAAACAGATTCAAGTAATTATTCAGAGTTTGGTTGAGTTTCTTTAGTTATCTCAGAAATTGTCAATTAAGTTAAGTTGTAAAATGAAACTACACGATTAAACTGTATGGGTGATAAATGGTATTATACTAAATACATAACACAGTACATCTGTTTTTGTTTAAATATATATTTATTTTTTACATTATATTACAAGTATTTTTTAATTTAACAATTTCATTTTTACATTTTACATTTATAAAAATATGTAGCCTGACATGTCAAGTAAAATGTGCATAATACATCTACAGTTGGGCACCTTTTCTTCTAAATTCATGCCAAACCTCAACAGCGCTGGCTAGTCTCACGCCTTCCTAGCTAGGCTAACAATAACCAGCTTTGCTCCTCTGAGTGGTTACTTTTTAATGTTCCCTGGAATGTGGTGATAGAGACATGTGCTTGTTTTTCTTGAGAGGCCACTATGTTTGAATAGTTGTTGTTTTATTGTGGATTTTTGTATTTTATGATGGATATGTTGCATTTTATATGTGTTCTGATTGGCTGCTACCTCAGCCAGGTTTCTCTTGTTAAAGAGGTTTTCAATCTCAGTGGGACTTCTTGGTTAAATAAAGGTTATCATCTTGTGATAAAACATGTTTTTTTGTTTTGTTTTGTTTTTTATACTTTATTGTCAGAGTGCCAAAGTTTACATAGTTTTACATTTACTTACATGATTTTGCTATTTACAGCATTCTTACAATATTTATATATATTTATGTGTGTGAGTGAAAATAATGATATTGCATGATGCATGGTAATGCATGATAATGCTCATACATGCTCATCCACATACATCTACACCCATTAACATATATACCTAAAGTGATATACCTAAAATAATACACTTTGATTCGAATGTCTGTTGAATTTGGAATGTTTTCATGATTGAAATTATAATTAATTGCCAGAACGTTTTTAGTATTGGGCAGAAAAAGAAGACGTGAGTGATTTGCGTTCTTTTCGCCGCAGTTTCTCCAACAGTCTGGTTTAATGGATATTGTAAATTTTGCTTGCATTATTGGTGTGATAAAGAATCTTGTATATATTTTCCATGCATACTCCCCCCAGTATCTAGAATTTGTTGTTTAATATATATAAAACATGTTTTTGAATGCTCATTTAGACTTATTTTTAATGTCAATAGGCTAATTTGGACTTCATTTGCAGTGGTACCATGGGGTTCAAATATGTTTTTTGGCTCCAAGCAGATCTCTGGTCAAAAATGGCTCTTTTCAGAGTTAAAGTTGCTGACCCCTGAAATAGGGGTTTGGGGGTCCTCGACTAGTCCTTCATTTTCTGCATTCTGAATTTTTATGCACCGATTTGTGCCTTTCCTGCATTAATTTAAATGTCTTAAATTTTGTCAAAATAAAAGTCCTCTGCTACTTTCATGTTTCTATAGTGGAGAAGAAATGCACATGTTTGAAATATTGAGGGGGACAAGTCTCCTGCACAAGTCCTAACCCTTAAATCTACGCCTATGTACCTTGCATTAGATATAAATTAGGAAAAAAAACAGGATATTGTATGCATGCCATGTATGTTAAAAAAACCCTAGTATTCAGGTTTATATACCCAACTGCATAAATATTGGTTAATTGGTTCAATGTATTGATCATAACTCTGAGGGACTGCTGGGTCTTTTACCCACAGATTGGCTCTTAGAGCGCTGAACTGAAAAAGCCAAACAAGTGGTAAAGACTTCCTCCTTGTAAAATAAATATGATGTCAAACAGATGTAGGTTATTAGTGGTGTGTGTGTTTTAATTGCTGGGCAGGAAGGTTGGGTCTGATTTCAAATGGAGATATTCTCAAAGATGAGTTGTGCTCTTATACACAGCTACACAGCTGCAATTAGCAAAAAAAAAAAAAAAAAAAAAAAAAGATATGTCTCTTCATTTTTCTTACTGAATCTTTAAAAAAAAAAACAGAAACAGAATTCAGCCTCTTGAACCAGATGCCACATGTTTGGATGATATTTTTGGGAAAATCAATAGTCAGATTTTTTTCAATTTATTTTCAGCATTTCAGCATTTTTCCCCTCTTGTCTATTTTAGGGCATGTTCTCTCACATTTTGAGGATATTGTAAAGGCCCCTGCCCTGACATTGCCAAATTCCCATCCGCTGCTCTAACAGAACAACCTGTGTACAGCACTCCCATAACCCCACTGTTCTGACAGTGAGAGAGAGCGTGCACTTTTGATTAAACTACCGCAGCTGTGTGTTTACTTCTAGTTAAGTGGAGGTCACAAGCATTTTTTCTTTCATTCCCCCCCTCCCCAATAAATCTCTTTCCGGCCGGGGGAGAGGAGGCTTAGGGCAGAGGGAGAGAGAGACCCCACGCTCGGTGGTCCTCCGTAGCAAACGCTAGGGAGAGCAGGAGCTAAAAAAATAAACTCTCCCTTCTGGCACTGAGGGTGGGCGATGCCACTCTGCGACATGGGACGGCAGGCTCTGGTGAGTGTTACTGAACTGTCACTACCTCCCCCCCTCGCCCCCATCAACTACAAGCACCCCCATCACTCCCCATCAGTGTCCCTCTGGAGTGGGCCGGCCAAGCAGGACAAGGGGTGGGGTCAGAGCCAGAAGCATTCCCCGCATTCCCAGCCA